>NC_142467.1:22125000-24625000 GCF_049115385.1 Moschus berezovskii | reverse complement strand
GTAACATAATAACTTACTCCAAGTAAAAAAATATTAGAAGATGTGTTGATTATGAAGTTTCATAATATTGTGTTGGCTGATCAATTTTATAGCCTTATATAAGCAGTGAAAATGCAGCTGTTAATCTGGTTATATGTTATCTACTCTGATAAACAGAAAGAAAGTATCTTCCTTAATGGAAGAATTGATGTCTGGCAATTATCTTCAAACCTCAGCTTTTAACACTGTTACCATTTTCTGATACCACTCAAAATACTGAATTTATTTTATCTAGGAAAAAAGCTTAGAAAAATAAAACTAAGCGAATTTTGGCTAATATTATGTGGAAGGTGGATATAATTTTTGCTATGTACATATACTTATGTATTTAAAATTCTTGTTTTAATTTCATAATAGAGTATTGTAGAACTAGCAAATCTGTGCTGCTGCTGCTGCTAAGTCGCTTCAGTCGTGTCCAACTCTGTGCGACCCCATACACGGCAGCCCACCAGGCTCCCCCATCCCTGGGATTCTCAGGCAAGAACACTGGAGTGGGTTGCCATTTCCTTCTCCAATGCAGGAAAGTGAAAAGGGAAAGTGAAGTCGCTCAGTCATGTCCAACTCTTAGTGACCCCATGGACTGCAGCCTACCAGGCTCCTCTGTCCATCGGATTTTCCAGGCAAGAGTACTGGAGTGGGTTGCCATTGCCTTCTCTGAGCATATCTGTGCTATTGCACATCAATTGAATGAAGTATTGCAATGTACTGGTGAAACTTGTGAGCCCTGGGGAAACGGGAAATTAAACCCTTAGTTCTAATAATGAGAAAATAGAAAGAGAAATTAAGGAAACTATTCCATTCACTGTTGCAATGAAAAGAATTAAATACTTAGGAATATATCTACCTAAGGAAACAAAAGACTTGTACATAGAAAACTATAAAACACTACTGAAAGCAATCAAAGAGGACACTAATAGATGGAGAAATATACCGTGTTCGTGGATTGGAAGAATAAATATTGTGAAAATGAGTATACTACCCAAAGTAATTTATACCTTCAATGCAATCCCTATCAAGCTACCAACGATATTTTTCATGGAACTAGAACAAATAATCTCACAATTTGTATGGAAATACAAAAAACCTCGAATAGCCAAAGCAATCTTGAAGAAGAAAAATGGAACTGGAGGAATTAACCTGCCAGACTTCAGGCTCTACTACAAAGCCACAGTCATCAAGACAGTATGGTACTGGCATAAAGACAGAAATATAGATCAATGGAACAAAATAGAAAGCCCAGAGATAAATCCACGCACCTATGGACACCTTATCTTCGACAAAGGAGGCAAGAATATAAAATGGACAAAAGACAGTCTCTTTAACAAGTGGTGCTGGGAAAACTGGTCAGCCACTTGTTAAAGAATGAAACTAGAACACTTCCTAACACCATACACAAAAATAAACTCAAAATGTATTAGAGAGCTAAATGTAAGACCAGATACTATAAAACTCCTAGAGGAGAACATAGACAAAACACTCTCTGACATAAATCACAGCAGGATCCTCCAAGACCCACCTCCCAGAATATTGGAAATAAAAGCAAAAATAAACAAATGGGACCTAATTAAAATCAAAAGCTTCTGCACAGCAAAGGAAACTCTAAGAAAGGTGAAAAGACAGCCTTCAGAATGGGAGAAAATAATAGCAAATGAAGCAACTGACAAAGGATTAATCTCAAAAATATACAAGCAGCTCCTGCAGCTCAATTCCAGAAAACTAAGTGACCCAATCAAAAAATGGGCCAAAGAACTAAACAGACATTTCTCCAAAGAAGACATACAGATGGCTAACAAACACATGAAAAAATGCTCAACATCCCTCATAATCAGAGAAATGCAAATCAAAACCACAATGAGATACCATTTCACACCAGTCAGAATGGCTGCTATCCAAAAGTCTACATGCAATAAATGCTGGAGAGAGTGTGGAGAAAAGGGAACCCTCTTACACTGTTGGTGGGAATGCAAACTAGTACAGCCACTATGGAGAACAGTGTGGAGATTCCTCAAAAAACTGGAAATAGAACTGCCATATGATCCAGCAATCGCACTCCTGGGCATACACACCGAGGAAACCAGAATTGAAAGAGACACATGTACTCCAATGTTCATTGCAGCACTATTTATAACAGCCAGGACATGGAAGCAACCTAGATGTTCATCTGCGGATGAATGGATAAGAAAGCTTTGGTACATATACACAATGGAGTATTTTTCAGTCATCAAAAAGAATGCATTTGAATCAGTTTTAATGAGGTGGATGAAATTGGAGCCAATTATACAGAGTGAAGTAAGCCAGAAAGAAAAACATCAATACAGTATACGAACGCATATATATGGAATTTAGAAAGATGGTAACCTGAACCCTGTATACGAGACTGCAAAAGAGACATAGGCATATAGAACAGTCTTTGGGACTCTGTGGGAGAGGGTGAAGGTGGGATGATTGGGGAGAACGACATTGTAGCATGTATATTATCATAAGTGACCAGTCCAGGTTCGACTCATGATACAGGATGCTTGGGGCTGGTGCACGGGGATGACGTGGAGGGAGGATATGGGGAAGAGGGAGGGGGGAGGGGGTTCAAGAATGAGAACACATGTACACCCGGGGCGGATTCATGTCAATGTATGGCAAAACCAACCAATATATTAATGTAAGGTAATTTGCCTCCAATAAAATAAATTTTAAAAATAAATAAATAAATAAACCCTTAGTTCTTGGTCTTCAAACTATGTGGCCTTCATGTGTGTGAACTTCAGTTTCCTCATCTATAGAATGCTCATTAATAATAGTACCAGACAGTGTCTACTGCATGAGAGCTCTGGGAAGACTGCAATAAATAGTCCATTTAATGCACTCAATCCTGTTCCTAACACACAGAAAGTGGTCAAAAAATGTAACCAACTATTACTGAGTGCTTTTATTTTTTCTAATTTGTCTTGCTCAATCCTCTTTAAGTCTGTTTGACATTTTGCAAATTCCATTAAAAGGAAAACTAAATGTACAAAACTGATCAATTGACAGGTGTTCATATAAAAATATTCAAAATACAGCTTTACAAAAAGAAAAGAACACTGTTGAATAAAACTGGCCATTCCAAAGCTAGCACGAGTTCTACTACCTGCTGCTCAAGCCCCAAATGGATCCTGTGACTGATTTCTAGTGCCATACTAATGAAGAATCTTGAGAAAAAAAAAAGGGAGGAAGGATGGATAAAGAACCATCTGAGAAATCTGAGAATATGCTTTAAAGTAAGGTTAATAGCACATAGGGCATGACTGTAAAGTCTTGTTGAGAGAAGTAACACATGTCATTAATTAATTATTTGGGGCCTCAATTTTATCATTTGTAAACTGAAAGATTTAACCTAAAATGATTAATAAGGTCTGGTTTCCTCTTCCTCTCTAATGTTCTAAGACTCTAAGCAAAACCTAAAACTCTATGATCTAAAATAGGAAAAGAATTGTTCTAGATTATTCAAAAAACCCAGAAGTAATTCACAGAAGTTAGAGGGAGGCAAATTTTTAATTACATTGTAAGGCAGAAATTTCAGACAACAAAAGCAGAAAAGAGAGCTAGATAATCATTATTGGTTGGTTGTTTGGTTGGTTGGTTTAGTCGCTAAATCTTGTCCACAATTCTTGTGACTCCATGGACTATAGCCTGCCAGGCTCCCCTGTCCATGGAGATAGGATTTTTAAACAGGTGAGCAGTGACTTTTAAGTTCAGTTCAGTTCAGTTCAGTCGCTCAGTCGTGTCCGACTCTCCGCGACCCCATGAATCACAGCACGCCAGGCCTCCCTGTCCATCACCAACTCCCGGAGTTCACTCAAACTCATGTCCACAGAGTCGGTGATGCCATCCAGCCATCTCATTCTCCGTCGTCCCCTTCTCCTCCCGCCCCCAACCTTTCCCAGCATCAGAGTCTTTTCCAGTGAGTCAACTCGTCGCATGAGGTGGCCAAAGTATTGCAGTTTCAGCTTTAGCATCAGTCCCTCCAATGAACATCCAGGATTGATCTCCCTTAGAATGGACTGGTTGGATCTCCTTGCAGTATAAGGGACTCTCAAGAGTCTTCTCCAACACCACAGTTCAAAAGCATCGATTCTTCGGCGATCAGCCTTCTTCACAGTCCAACTCTCACAACCATACATGACCACGGGAAAAACCATTGCCTTGACTAGACGGACCTTGGTTGGCAAAGTAATGTCTCTGCTTTTTAATATACTATCAAGGTTGGTCATAACTTTCCTTCCAAGGAGCAAGCGTCTTTTAATTTCATGGCTGCAATCAGCATCTGCAGTGATTTTGGAGCCCAAAAAAACAAAGTCTGACACTGTTTCCACTGTTTTTCCATCTATTTCCCATGAAGTGATGGGACCAGATGCCATGATCTTTGTTTTCTGAATGTTGAGCTTCAAACCAACCTTTTCACTCTCCTCTTTCACTTTCATCAAGAGGCTTTTGAGTTCCTCTTCACTTTCTGCCATAAGGGTAGTGTCATCTGCATATCTGAGGTTATTGATATTTCTCCCAGCAATCTTGACTCCAGCTTGTGCTTCTTCAAGTAGATAATTAGAAAAGTGAGTTCTGCCATCACATCCAGCTTCTACCACATATGTTCATGTTAAATAAAGGATTGCTAACATTATTTATGGGGCTTTTGCAGGTGGCACTAGTGGTAAAGAACCTGCGTGCCAATCCAGGAGACATAAGAGACGTGGGTTCAATCCCTGGATCAGGAAGATCCCCTGGAGGAGGGCATAGCAACCCACTCCAGAATTCTTGTCTGGAGAATCCCATGGACGGAAGAGCCTGGTGGGCTACAATCGTGTTGCAGAGTCGGACACGACTGATACTGCTTAGCGTGCACACACACATAAGGATTCCTAAAAATAAGAATTCAAGAGTAATTATCTGCATCTTTTTTAATAATGCACATCAAAACAAGATAAATTTACTCAAAAATTTACTCATAAATTTACTTAAAATCAGATATTCTCTACCTGATATTCTTGGACCCCAAAAATAAGGGATCAAAAGATAAACCTTGAAATTGTATTTAAAAATTATGTGTATGTGCATTTTTTCAGGGAGGAATGTCCTTAATTTTCATAAGCTTCTCAAACAAAGCAATATTGCAATCTGAATCACTGATTTAATTGATACTTTCTCTGTTATACAAAAAGCTAGACGATAAAGCCAGTGCATAAAATAAGAAATTTCTAAAACGGGTTTTATTAAAAACATTTATCTGCAGGCATTTTTTTCACTAAACGCTTTTTGACAAAGCCTATTTAAAATGAATTGACAGATTAGATTTGAAAAATGATGAAGTGAATGTAGTGATTAAATATCTAACAACTTTTAAAATCATATCTGATAAAGCAAGATAGATGAAAATATTTCTGTCAGCTGATTATCTCACTGTGCTTGACTTTCTTATCTTGTTTTGATGTGCACTATAGAAAAAGATGCAGATAATTATTCCTGAATCCTTATTTTCATCTCTAAAAATGATGAATCATTGAATGATGAATGTAGCTCCTATTAATTTTTTAAAAAGTTAGAAATATTCCTATTTTGAACTAAAATTGCCAAAAGAAAGCAAATTGTCATTATGACAATATTCTTTCTTCCAATGTATGTATGTATGTATGTGTGCCTAATATCAGAAAGAGAGATGTCCTACCTAGTTTTTAAATTATGTGAGAGCATGTAATTGTAACAAAGATTTGGACACGACTGAGTGACTGAACACAACAGAAAATATAATTTTCTACCCATTTAAAAGAGCAAGAACAGGCCTGAAGGAACGTTAGGCAAGGAGGTCAACCTTCCCTGATATTCCATTCAATGTGAATAACATTGGCAATGCAAAGCAAAGGCAGTACTGCCAAAATCAATATCCCAGATCTCTATGTCTCTGCAACAGCTTTCTCTGTGCTAATAGTGTTTATGCCATCTGTCTGTTTTCAATTAAAGTCCATTTTTGATTCAATGGCCAGATGTTCCACATTGTGGGGCAGTTACCCTCTCCCTCTGCCTCAAAATTACAGTATATTTACTCCACTGTTAATGCTTCTTGCTTTATCTTTTTTATCCCTTGAATTTTTTGCAGGTTATGAAATACATTTTCTATTTCTTCCTTTAGATTTTATTGCCTACAAAGTCAGTCTTATGAATGTGCTCATATATCTAATTTTGGTTAATGATTTTTCATTCACAATGTCTATTTATTTGACTTTCCATATAATGGCTATCTGAATAAAATTTTCAACTTTAAATATTCTGCATAAGTAATACCTTTTAAATTAAAATCACTAAATTTGTAAATCTTCAAGTAAGGTCAAAAGACTATGTCAGTCACGTTGTCTGTGCTTTATTACTTTTAAATATTTTCTGAATTCTATATATTACCAACCCTAACTACTTGAAAAACCAGCTTTGATAATTTTTAGTTAGTAAAGTAAAAACCAAAAATTGTAAAGCTTAGATTATATTGCAATCTCATTTTCTCCTCAGATTTTATTGATTTTTCTAATATGGAATAAAAATGTTTCAAAACTGTTCTTGATGATGGTTTGGAGGGCATTATTCTTCTCAAACCTTCGGCATGCTACCGTTTCATGAAGGATAGATATATGACAGCTGTAATTTTTTGTCTTCTACTTTGTCATTGACATTAGTGAACAAGTTGGAACTTCTTTGGAAATGTCTCTATGCTTGCTATATAATAATGGGCAATTTGAATGTCCTTTCTGGCATAAGGGCCAGGTTCTAACTTTCTCTCATATCTATAGAGGTCTGGCTCTAGAAAAAGCATTGTTTTGGTAAAGAAGCAAAAATAATATTTTAGGCTGTACAACAATGAAAAGATAATGTCAACCTTAAAATGCCCCTCAGAACGTAGGTCCACTTACTGTACTGGCTGCCTGAGTAAAGTTACTTTACAGCAGAGATTCTGATTAGATTAAAACCACAGATTTCAGTTTCTCATTTCATCTCCCATGTCATACACAGAACCATGTATTTGAATTTTTTAAAACCTCGATATGAGGGGAAATGTGTGTTTTGTTATCAGTGTTCATTTAGTTCCCTATTCTAAGCTCTGATTCTCCCTTAGTGGACACTTGGCTCCTCTGACATCCACATCCAATGGTATCAGATTCTCCCCTGAAGTTTCCATATATCCTAATTTTTTCTACTTTAAAGGTCAGAATTAAGTGTTAGGTCCTCCAAAGAACTTTATGAACTATTGCAGCTGAGGGATTGCTGCCTCCTCTGTACTCTTCATGCATTCCTTGTGGCTTTCTATGTGGCTGATATGATGGAATATACTGGAACATAGCTTACTTATTTTATGCATTTTAAATCCCATGTGGGGGATCAAGTTTATCTATGAGCTTTCCCATAACATCTAGCACAATTTCAAGAATTCTTTGAGAATTGAATTGATAGATTGTTTTTTCATCCTTTTTTCAGCCTGTGTTTAGCTGAGTTTCCTTGTGCTCTGAACTCTTTCCACAGGTAACACTCTATTTCTGATTCAATCACTGAGGTCCTGCTATGTTACAGAAATTACTGCAATAATTCATGAGAAAGTGTTAGTAGCCATAAATTATTCCTTTCTTTAAAAGGCATTTTAATTTTAACTCAATTTTTTTAAACCTAAAATATTTACAGAAAAGGATTTCCAAGTCCAAAGATAGGGTAAATAGGAGATCCTCTAGGGTTTAAACATGACACTGTCACATAATGTTGCCTGCTTTCCTTCAGGTAAAGCTGCTACAATTTGTTTTAAATCAAATTACACTCCAACCTGCCAATGCAAGAGACACAAAAGACACAGTTTGATCTCTGTGGAAAGATCCGCTAGAGTAGGAAATGGTAACCCCTTTCAGTATTCTCACCTGGAAAATTCTATGGACAGAGGAGCCTGGTGAGCTATAGTCCATGAGGTAGCAAAGAGTCGGACAGGACAGCAATGAGTACGCATGCACGCATGCTTTAAATATCATAGGGCTGTTTACACAAAGACTATTAAAGTCTGCTTTAAATGAGTCCATTAAACTTCATTACAAACATTTATTATTGATTTCAAAACTTTAGCTTATGTAAAATAAATCATCCTGAGTTTTTTAAATGCAAATTTTTCTGCCCCATCCCCAGAAGCTTAATTTTATAAGTAAGAGCTTCAGGAATCTCAATTTTCACAAAGACCCAGTTGAGTCTGATACTGGTAGTCTGATACTGGCAGAGGACCACCAGGGAAAAATGCTGCTTTAGATGATCTAAAGATGATGCCCCTAACATTAAAATTTATTGCCCAAGAACAGTGATTAACACATTTCTATGTTCTTCAGATTTTATTTTTTATTTCATCCAATTCCATAAAATATGAATATAATGTGCTATAAAATTTTGATGCAGAAAGGATAGAAAATAGAAGCTGAAATTTCAAAACCGAAAGCAGTGAAATTATAAAAGTATGCATTTACCCACATATCATACAAATTTTATAGTTAAGGGTAAAACATAAAAAGTTTTTAAGAGTATACATTTCAATAAAGGCTTAAGCATAAATTTTAAATAAACTATTTTTATGTTTAGTAAATATAAATTGTCTTTTTCACAATGAAAAGTGGAAAAATACTGAATTTCATTAATGGGGATTTTTTATTAAATTTGTAGTTCCTTTGTGTGATATCAAATTATAGATTTGAAAAAACCCATTGTTTTCAACCATGTTATGGTGAATCTTGGAGGCATTCTTTTTCTGATTCAAAGGAAAAAGCTAGCATCGCGCCCCCAGACTCATGAAATTTTCAGTAAATGAATTAACAAATGAATTTTCCCATAATTCTCATTTCAACTGTATCTATTATTGCATTCTCTAATCTGAAGTGGTTAGATTAAAACTCCCACTCTTGCCCATATCTTACTTAAATTTCATGGATCATGGGTAAAAACAAGAAAGATGGGAATACATCGAAAGTGAAAATTACCTTTCTTCCTATAATTCTTTTATTTCATGTCAATTAATTGAGACAGTTCTTAACAACTCCCCACTATGTGCTAGGCATGTCTTTGGAACTGGAGATAAAGTGATGAAGACAGTATATGGTATTTTGATTCTCAAAGAAATTAAATTCTCATTAGAAAAATAGAGTAATAAATTCTAGATGAGCAAGAGGGAGTTGGCAGTGAACGCTATTCAGATAGTTAACAAATGCTATATGGTTGAGATCCAGAGAGTCCAGATACTACTCTTGATTTGTTTGGTGAAGAGAGGTAATTCTATGCTGAGTATCAGTGTCCGGGTAGAGCCAGCCATGGTGTGACCAAAAGTGGAGCATCTTAGAGAGTAGTGTGAAAAAATACTTAAAGTAAGATTTCACGGAGAAGGCAATGGCAAGCCACTCCAGTACTCTTGCCTAGAAAATCCCATGGACAGAGGAGCCTGGTAGGCTGCAGTCGATGGGGTCGCTTCGAGTGAGACATGACTGAGCGACTTCACTTTCACTTTTCATTTTCACACATTGGAGAAGGAAATGACAACCCACTCCAGTGTTCTTGCCTGGAGAATCCCAGGGAAGGGGGAGCCTGATGGGCTTCTGTCTATAGGGTCACACAGAGTCGGACACAACTGAAGTGACTTAGCAGCAGCAGCAGCAGAAAAATAAAAGGAGTTAGAGTGATTAAGCGTAGTAGATGAGGGGAAACATGTAAGAGGTCAGGAGATAGGCAGAAGCCAAGTCATGTAGTTTGTAAACCAGGATAAGTTCAAATTTTGTTCTATGACCAATGGAAGTCATTGAGAGTTTGAGTTTAAAGCAAAAGAAAACCATGACCTAATTTACATTTTAAATAAATTCTGCTGGCTGCTCTGCAAAGAAGCAGTTAAGAGGACAAACTGAAGGGTGAATTAGAGAACTACAGAAGAAAGACGATGGCTTTGACCATGGTGGTAATTCTAAGATAAAATGAAATGGACTAATTTAGGATATACATAAATGAATTTAATGTATGCTTTCAATTATTAAATAAATCATATTCTGACAAAGCAGATAGGACTAGAGATGTATGGTGAGAGAAAGACACATAAATCATGACTTTAAATAAGCACTGTTCAATAAAATCTTCTGTAATGATGGAAATGTTCTATATCTGAGCTGTCTAAATGTGGCTATTGAGCACTCAAAATGTGACTGCTACAACTGAGAAATGTATTAATAATTTTTGTCTTATTGAATTTTAATTAATTTGAATTTAAATAAAGTTAGGTCCCCTAAATACAAATAAGTTCCATTCTGAGAGTGTGTTCATAAGTCCAGTTTGTTTCTAAGTTCCAAAGTTAGCCTAGGTAAGCAACTAACACAATTGGCTATGTAGTACTTTACTATAATAGGTTTATAACATTTTTCACATAAATAATGCACAAAAAACATAAAAAATTAGAAAACATTTTTAATCTTACAATACAATACCTTGAAAAGCACAGTAGTACCAGAAACATCACTGCTGCTTTTATGCTTGCTTCTGGACTTGCTGGGCTTGAAATAAAGATCCCATACTACTGTACTCTATACAGTACTATACAATAGGGTACACAGAAGCACAACCACTTGTAGAGGAGCCATACACAAGACAGTGTACACCAGACAGTGTGAACTAACTTACATGACTGGACACCTGAGTGCACGTTCATGTCTTTGAAAGTTTACAACTTGAAGATTCAGATTTAGGGGACTTATTGTAACCACAGGCAAGTGGTGGCTACCATATTGAATAGCACAGCTCTAGAAAACTGGCTTGAGCAAATGAGTGAATTTTAGTGCCATTTACTGAAATGAGCAAGAGTAAGAGAAGAAAAGCAGACGGAATAAAAATCAAGAGTTCTATGTGGATCATGTTCACTTTGATATACCTAGTGGTTATCCATGTGGATATATCAAGTAGTAGGCAGAGTATGGAAATCTGAAGTTCTTGGGAAGATAAGGAATAGAGCTATGTGTTTGAGAATTATTAACACAGAGGTCTTATTTATATCCTTGAAACTCAATAGAGTCACCTAGAGAGAGTGTATGAAGAGGGTTCAATGACAGAGGTTATCATTCTAACATATGATAGTCAAATAAAATAAAATCCAGCATAAGACACTGAGAAAGCAAAGTCAGTCTCATCAGATATACACTGAAATAGAGCCAAAGGCCAAGGACCTTTGCTCCTCAGGTAGAGTCATTCCTTTGGGTAGTATACTCATTTTCACTATAGTGATTCTCCGATCCATGAACATGGTATATTTATCCTTCTATTTGTGTCGTCTTTGATTTCTTCCATCAGTGTTTTATAGTGTTCTATATATAGGTCTTTTGTTTCTTTAGGTAGATTTATTCCTAGGTCTAGGAATAAATCGCAATAGTGAATGGAATTGTTTCCTTCATTTCTCTTTCTGTTTTCTCATTCTTAGTGTATAGGAATGCAAGGGATTTCTGTGTGTTAATTTTATATCCTGCAACTTTACTACATTCATTGATTAACTCTAGTAATTTTCTGGTGGTGTCTTTAGGGTTTTCTATGATCATGAACTCCTTATTGCGAAGTTCAGACTTAAATTGAAGAAAGTAGGGAAAACCACTAGACCATTCAGATATGACCTCAATCAAATCCCTTATGATTATGCAGTGGAAGTGAGAAATAGATTTAAGGGACTAGATCTGATTGATAGAGTGCCTGATGAACTCTGGACGGAGGTTCGTGACATTGTACAGGAGACAGGGACCAAGACCATCCCCATGGAAAAGAAATGCAAAAGAGCAAAATGGCTGTCTGAGGAGGCCTTACAAATAGCTGTAAAAAGAAGAGAGGCGAAAAGCAAAGGAGAAAAGGAAAGATATAAGCATCTGAATGCAGAGTTCCAAAGAATAGCAAGGAGAGATAAGAAAGCCTTCCTCAGTGATCAATGCAAAGAAATAGAGGAAAACAACAGAATAGGAAAAACAAGAGACCTCTTCAAGAAAATTAGAGATTCCAAGGGAACTTTTCATGCAAAGATGGGCTCGATAAAGGACAGAAATGGTATGGACCTAACAGAAGCAGAAGATATTAAGAAGAGGTGGCAGGAATACACAGAAGAACTGTACAAAAAAGATCTTCACGACCAAGATAGTCACGATAATGTGATCACTGACCTAGAGCCAGACATCTTGGAATGTGAAGTCAAGTGGGCCTTAGAAAGCATCACTACGAACAAAGCTAGTGGAGGTGATGGAATTCCAGTGGAGCTATTTCAAGTCTTGAAAGATGATGCTGTGAAAGTGCTGCACTCAATATGCCAGCAGATTTGGAAAACTCAGCAGTGGCCACAGGACTGGAAGAGGTCAGTCTTCATTCCAATCCCAAAGAAAGGCAATGCCAAAGAATGCTCAAACTACCGCACAATTGCACTCATCTCACACGCTAGTAAAGTCATGCTCAAAATTCTCCAAGCCAGGCTTCAGCAGTATGTAAACCGAGGACTCCCAGATGTTCAAGCAGGTTTTAGAAAAGGCAGAGGCACCAGAGATCAAATTGCCAACATCCGCTGGATCATGGAGAAAGCAAGAGAGTTTCAGAAAAACATCTATTTCTGCTTCATTGACTATGCCAAAGCCTTTGACTGCGTGGATCACAATAAACTGTGGAACATTCTGAAAGAGATGGGAATCCCAGACCACCTGACCTGCCTCTTGAGAAACCTGTATGCAGGTCAGGAAGCAACAGTTAGAACCAGTCATGGAACAACAGACTGGTTCCAAATAGGAAAAGGTGTACGTCAAGGTTGTATATTGTCACCTTGCTTATTTAACTTATATGCAGAGCACATCATGAGGAACGCTGGGCTGGAAGAAGCACAAGCTGGAATCAAGATTGCTGGGAGAAATATCAATAACCTCAGATATGCAGATGACACTACCCTTATGGCAGAAAGTGAAGAGGAACTCAAAAGCCTCTTGATGAAAGTGAAAGAGGAGAGTGAAAAGGTTGGCTTGAAGCTCAACATTCAGAAAACAAAGATCATGGCATCTGGTCCCATCACTTCATGGGAAATAGATGGAAAAACAGTGGAAACAGTGTCAGACTTTGTTTTCTTGGGCTCCAAAATCACTGCAGATGCTGATTGCAGCCATGAAATTAAAAGACGCTTGCTCCTTGGAAGGAAAGTTATGACCAACCTTGATAGTATATTAAAAAGCAGAGACATTACTTTGCCGACCAAGGTCCGTCTAGTCAAGGCAATGGTTTTTCCTGTGGTCATGTATGGATGTGAGAGTTGGACTGTGAAGAAAGCTGATCGCCGAAGAATTGATGCTTTTGAACTGTGGTGTTGGAGAAGACTCTTGAGAGTCCCTTATACTGCAAGGAGATCCAACCAGTCCATTCTAAAGGAGATCAATCCTGGATGTTCATTGGAGGGACTGATGCTAAAGCTGAAACTCCAATACTTTGGCCACCTCATGAGACGAGTTGACTCACTGGAAAAGACTCTGATGCTGGGAAAGGTTGGGGGCAGGAGGAGAAGGGGACGACAGAGAATGAGATGGCTGGATGGCATCACCGACTCTGTGGACATGGGTTTAAGTGTACTCCGGGAGTTGGTGATGGACAGGGAGGCCTGGCGTGCTGTGATTCATGGGGTCGCGGAGAGTCGGACACGACTGAGCGACTGAACTGAACTGAACTGAACTGATGTAGACAATCATGTCATCTGCAAACAGTGAGAGTTTTACTTCTTCTTTTCCGATCTGGATTCCTTTCATTTCTTTTTCTTCTCTGATTGCTGTAGTTAAAACTTCCAAAACTATGTTGACTAGTAGTGGTGAGAGTGAGCATCCTTTTCTTGTTTCTGACTTTAGTGGAAATGCTTTCAATCTTTCACCATTGAGATTAATGTTTGCGGTGGGTTTATCATATATGGCTTTTATTATGTTGAGGTATGTTCCTTCTATGCCTGCTTCCTGGAGGGTTTTTAATCATAAATGGATGTAGAATTTTGTCAAAGGCTTTCTCTGCGTCTATTGAGATATTCATGTGGTTTTTATCTTTCAATTTGTTAATGGAGTGTATCACATTGATTGATTTGCAAATATTGAAGAATCCTTGCATTCCTGGGATAAAGCCCACTTGGTCAGGATGTATGATCTTGTTAATATGTTGTTGGATTCTGTTTGTTAGAATTTTGTTGAGGATTTTTGCATCTATGTTCGTCAGTGATATTTGCCTGCAGTTTTCTTTTTTTGTGGCATCTTTGTCTGGTTTTGGTATTAGGGTGATGGTGGCATCATAGAATGAGTTTGGCAGTTTACCTTCCTCTGTAATTTTCTGGAAGAGTTTGAGTATGATAGGTAGTAGCTCTTCTCTAAATTTTTGGTAGAATTCACCTGTGAAGCCATCTGGTCCTGGGCTTTTGTTTGTTGGAAGATTTTTTATTACAGTTTTTATTTCCATGCTTGTGATGGTTCTGTTAAGATTTTCTATTTCTTCCTGGTTCAGTTTTGGAAGGTTATACTTTTCTAAGAATTCATCCATTTCTTCTAAGTTTTCCATTTTGATGTGATATAGTTGCTGATAGTGGTCTTTTATGATCCTTTGTATTTCTGTGTTGTCTGTTGTCATTTCTCCATTTTCATTTCTAATTTTCTTGATTTGATCCTTCTCCCTTTTTTTCTTGATGAATCTGGCTAATGGTTTGTCTATTTGATTTATCTTCTCAAAGAACCAGCTTTTAGTTTTGTTGATTTTTGCTATAGTCTCCTTTGTTTCTTTTTCATTTATTTCTGCCCTAATTTTTATGATTTCTTTCCTTCTACTAACCCTGAGGTTCTTCATTTCTTCTTTTTCTAGTTGCTTTAGGTGTAAAGTTAGGTCATTTATTTGATTTTTCTCTTGTTTCTCAAGGTAAACTTGTATTGCTATGAACCTTCCCCTTAGCACTGCTTTTACTGAATCCCATAGGTTTTGAATTAATATAGTGAAAATAAGTATACTACGCAATGCAATCGACAGATTCAATGCAATCTCTATCAGCCTACCAATGGTATTTTTCACAGAACTAGAACAAATAATTTCACAATTTGTATGGAAATATAAAAAACAATCTTGAGATTGTTTAGAAAGAAGCGATCTTTAGAAAGAAGAATGGAACTGGAGGAATCAACCTGCCTGACTTCAGACTATACCACAAAGCTACAGTCATCAAGACAGGATGGTACTGGCACAAAGACAGAAATATAGATCAATGGAACAGCATAGAAAGCCCAGAGATAAATTCACACACCTATGGACAGCTTATCTTTGACAAAGGAAGCAAGAATATATAATGGAGAATAGAAAATCTCTTTAACAAGTGGTGCTTGGGAAACTGGTCAACCACCAGTGAAAGAATGAAACTAGAACACTTCCTACACCATACACAAAAATAAACTCAAAATGGATTGAAGATGTAAATGTAAGACCAGAAAATATAAAACTCCGAGAGGAAAACATAGCAAAATATTCTCTGACATAAATCACAGCAGGATCCTCTATGACCCACCTCCCAGAGTAATGGAAATAAAAGCAAAATAAACATGTGGGAACTAATTAAACTGAAAAAAGCTTTTGCACAACAAAGGAAAGTATAAGCAAGGTGAAAAGACAGCCTTCAGAATGAGAGAAAATAATAAGAAACGAAGCAACTGACAAAACGATTGCAGCAATGAAATTAAAAGACGCTTACTCTTTGGAAGGAAAGTTATGACCAACCTAGACAGCATATCAAAAAGCAGAGACATTACTTTGCCAACAAAGGTCCGTCTAGTCAAGGCTATGGTTTTTCCAGTGGTCATGTATGGATGTGAGAGTTGGACTGTGAAGAAAGCTGAGAGCCGAAGAATTGATGCTTTTGAATTGTGGTATTAGAGAAGACTGTTGAGGGTCCCTTGGATAGCAAGGAGATTCAACCAGTCCATCCTAAAGGAAATCAGTCCTGAATATTCTTTGGAAGGACTTTTGCTGAAGCTGAAACTGCAATACTTTGGCACCAAGGAAACCAGAATTGAAAGAGACACATGTACTCCAATGTTCATCACAGCACTGTTTATAATAGCCAGGACATGGAAGCAACCTAGATGTCCATCAGCAGACAAATGGTTAAAAAAGCTGTGGTGCATATACAGAATGGAATATTACTCAGCTATTAAGAAAAATGCATTTGAATCAATTCTAATGAGGTGAATGAAACTGTAGCCTATTATACAGAGTGAAGTAAGTCAGAAAGAAAAACACCGTATATTAATGCATATATGTGGAATTTAGAAAGATGGTAACGATGACCCTATATGCAGAAGCAAAAGAGACATAGATATAAAGAACAGACTGCTGGACTCTGTGGGAAAAGGTGAGGGTGGGATGATTTGAGAGAATAGCATTGAAATATGTATATTACCATATGTGAAATAGATCGCCAGTCCAAGGTTGATGCATGAGACACGGCACTCAGGGCCAGTGCACTGGGACAACATGAGGGATGGGATGGGGAAGGAGGTGGGAAGGGGGCTCAGGATGGGGGACACATGTGCACGCATGGCTGATTCATGTCAGTGTATGGCAAAAACCACTACAATACTGTGAAGTAATTAGTCTCCAATTACAATAAATTAATTTTTTTAAAAAGAGCCATTCCTTAAAAGATCACTTTTGGAAAGCACTCTCACTTTTGTAATGCAAGTAAGACCAGGAAGGGGCCCAAGGGGAATTTAAAGCCTTTGTTTGACAGGTTTTAAGATAGATGGAACAGGAATGGATTTTGGTAGGAATTTGGATCTGAAGCTGTGGTTAATATAAAGTGCAATATTAAGCTTGTATAGATCATTCTGAAACCATGATGCAGAAGCATCCCTAGTTCCAGAAGCAAGAAGCAGCTGGAAGATGATTTAAAACCTTCACCATTTCCCTTTCAGAAATAGCTGACTATAAATTTCTCCTAATAATAATAATGATACATAAAGCATATTTTTATTAAAAAAAAACTTTCATTACTTTTTCAAGAACAGATCCTCTAAATGTAAACATTAAAAATCTCTGAGTTTGTGTCAAACCTTAAAGTTTCAGGAGGACTATCTGTACACCAAGAATTGTATCAGATATAAAGAAAATAGTGTGGAATTTTATCAGATATAAAGAATCTATATAAGACCTTTTAAAAAAATTAAAGAGAAGTAGAAAAAATTGTAAGCAATAGAAAATAGCTTTATCTTCCTCAGATAGGTTTTTGCTAGAATTTTGTCAGAGTTCTTAAAATAATTCTCTTTGAAGTAATTCCCAAGGTTTAATGTGGTATAGTTGTAGATTTCACAATTACGTGATATTGTTTGAGCTTGATAGAAAAGATGTATTATTCATTCTGAGGGCTTATGTATTTACTTCTCACTCCAGAAAAAAGTAAAAACAAAATCAGTAGCAAAGGAAGGCAGGCTGAAACCTGTCACCACGGACTGAAGAACTACATAAATATTGCTTTATTATGATAAAATATCATTCGCAGATACACAGAACTTTTTTCTAGGATCATAATGAGAATTTCATAATATATTCAGGAGTTGTTGCTCATTTCAATGTCTCTATAAAATAAATGGGCTTCCCTGGTGCCTCACTGGTAAAGAATCAATCTGCCAATGCAGGAGACCCTGGTTCAATCCCTGGGTCGGGAAGATCCCTTGGAGAAGGAAATGGCAACCCACTCCAGTATACTTGTCTGAGAAATCCCATGGATTGAGGAGCCTGGTGGGCTACAGTACATGGGGTTGCAAAAGAGTCAAACACAGCTTAGTGGCTAAACAACAACAAATAAATACCAAATTCAGATCATGTTTAGTGGAAAAATGCATATTACCATTTATTTATCAGACCATCAATTTTGCTTTTTGTGAGAAGTGGTCAGTCATATCCCTTCCATGCTATGTATTAGGAAATAAATTATATACAGAGAGAGAGTCATACATCATATATATATTTATAAAATGATAATACTTACAAATATATAGACATAAATTAAAAAGACAGATAAAAATTCAATTTCAAATTCTAAGCTTACCAGTCACCGAAAATGAAAATGTGGAGATGTTCTTACGGTCTATACAACAGTGAACATGAAAAAATTACCCAGTAATAATAAAACTTCAAGATGCTACAGCCAGAGGGCATGTTTAATTTATTAATGCAGGACATACAGCTTCCTAGACTCTGTCTTATAGGATCATTTCATACCTCTGAGTCAAACTGGAAGTCATCCTCTACCCACAAAATGAAAAACTCCTAACTAGAACCATGGAACTAATTAATAAAATAATGCACAGACAGATGACAAGTCAATGCAAGATAGAGTTGTAATTGGCTTTTGCCCAGATGCAGAGATATAGATCAGACTACAATCAAGAGATGGAGAAAAGTGATAGCTCCAAAACAAAGGTAGAAAAGTCATGTGATAATGAACAGATATTTTTCGCAATTTCAGGAAGAAGCAAAGTGCCATAAAAATGCTGTTGATTTAGACTCAAATTTAAAATCTAAATTTATTATAAGTAACTACAGGAAAAAAAATTAGTTTCTTTTACTATTGTAATAATATTGATACAAAAATAGTTTCCAATCGGCCCAGTTGGTCTAACATAGCAAGAGACACAGAAATAGACACCTAGAATTTGAATGCAGGGAGAAAAGATAAACTTTTTATTTGCCCACATCTTATTAAGAGTATTTCCATTTGATGATATGATGATAAAGAATAGGAATTCTAGAATTAAAAATGTATTATTTAATGTTTGGTATAATTATAGATAATATTATGGTAATGGCTTTGATCATGCAGCTTTCATTCTTTATTGAAAAAAGCCACAAACAGATACACAGATATGAGCTATAGTCATAGTGTGTAGGTCAGTCAAAAGAGTTCATTTCATTATAGGTTGAAATCAAACAACCTGAAAAAGAATATATACACACACACACACACACACACACACACACGTATAACTGAATCACTTTTCTGTATACTTTAAGCATTGTGAATTAACTATAATTTTAAAAATAATATCAAAGAGAAATGAGAAAGGTAAAAACAAGTTCATTAAAGTATTTAACAAATCTTAAAAATATAGGATGTACATAAAGATAATATACATAAATGTAATAAAAATATACATAAAGGAAATAGATTAAAAACAGTTTATATCATATTTGCCTTAAAATATAAGCATCCATTCACCAACTTAATATTGACCAGAGATAAATTGGAATATTGACCAGACTTTCTTGTATAAACCATCTCTAATGCATCATCTTCAATTTCCAGTGTCAGTGTCTTTGAAGTAAAAACAGAACTAAACACATTTGTAAGGCAATATGAGAGTCAAACCTTTCCAATTTTTTACTGTTTCTTCAGTTTTTTATAATCATAAAAAAATGTTTAGCTATTTACATATATCAAGTCTTTCCAAAGAGTTCATTTTAGATTTCATTACAATGGCTTTTTCTTTAGCTATTTCATCAGTTTACATTATATTTATTTAAACTTTTGTGATTGCAGGAAGTCATCAGTCCAATTGCTAGAAGTTAATATTCCGTGGCAAAATAGAGCATATCCTATGAGTGATACACTTTTAGCATGCCAAGGGCATTAGGTAGCATATGTTCTGTGGAAAGCTTAATTCATCTAAATTGATTAAGAAGAGGTTTATGAAAATTTCTACTACAGATAATTAATTGATGGATGACTATATAAATGTATACATTAATATTGGCAAGTACCTAATGCAAAGAACATGTAGAAAAGAAAAATGTCACATCTTAAAAATTGTTAAGAATTTCTAAATTAGAAACAAGATTAGTATACCATTTTTCCATATTTTTTAAAGAGAAAAAATATATAGTTTCTATAACTGTTTATAGGTCTTGCAATTATATGGAAGAAAAATTTATAAAAAGAAGAACCAGTTTATTTCTGAAATTCATATGTAGTCTCTCACTTAATAGTGTTAATTTGCATTAATGCAAAAAACATGCTATTGGCATTCTCTGCAGTAAAATTGCTACTTAGAAATTGTGGTCTTTGTGTGGTTGTTCTTTCTTTCCACACAAGGTGCAAAGTTAAACAACCATTTGTGATTGGCTTAACTTTTTTGAGGTCAATGGCAGTGCTCACTTGTTTTATGTAGAGATCAATTTCTCTGAAATAAAGAGAGTCTGTAGAACAATTTCACCTACTTGTAAGAAACTACTATTAGGCAATTCCAGCCCTGGCAGTTGATAAGCAGGAAAAAGCCATATTGGGTATCAAGATTAGCTAATAAAATTTTTACTCAAGCTGCTACTTAGAATCAGGACAGAGTAGAGATTAAGAGTTTTTTAATTAATTAATTAATCCATGAATCAATAATCATTGCAAACCTTTCCTAAGTTCAGACAAATACATACCTAGATATTTCCCTCTATTACTTACATAGAGTAGTGAGAGAAATGAGGTTAATCACTTATATATTAAGGTGTCTAATTTGCAACAGACAAATTTAAAGTCCCTGTTCTGGTCCAGGGGTGATGAGCTATGGAGTGAGGGAAATATATGCTAAATTGATGGATATTGTTTGTTTCAACTTTATCAGTTTGACTTAATTCAAGTTAGATGAAACCAACATAAAGAAAGTCAGAGTTTATTTCCGATCCATAAATTTTGGATAACTCGCAGTTTTTTATTCGTATATTTACCTCTCCAATCTCTTTATGTAAATAAAGGTCCAAGATAGGATTCTACAGGCTGAAGCAAGAACAGTGCATCTGCTTCAGCAGCACATGTTATTAAAATGAGAACAATAACAGCAAGTCCTAATGAGAACTGTGATTGGTGTTTACAGGCTCTATCCAAGGTCTGCTAACACCCCACCTCCAATTATCACATATTTAAATGTGTGTGTCAATTTTCCCATTGACTAGTAAAATTGTATTAATAACCACAAATCTGGGAAGAAACTCTCCCTTTCCCAAAGGATTAGTAGCTATTTTTCATGAAAGGAAATAATCCTTAAAAAGTTAGACTTTAGATCAAGAACAAAGGCTTAGCCAACTCAAAGACAAAGAAAACCTTGATAAACCTGCCTACTGTGAAGAAAGCTGATTGCCGAAGAATTGATGCTTTTGAACTGTGGTGCTGGAGAAGACTCTTGAGAGTCCCTTGGACTTCAAGGAGATCCAACCAGTCCATTCTAAAGGAGATCAATCCTGGGTGTTCACTGGAAGGACTGATGCTAAAGCTGAAACTCCAATACTTTGGCCACCTCATGCGACGAGTTGACTCATTGGAAAAAACTCTGATGCTGGGAAGGATTGGGGGCAGGAGGAGAAGGGGACGACAGAGAATGAGATGGCTGGATGGCATCACCGACTCGATGGACATGAGTCTGAGTGAACTCCGGGAGTTGATGATGGACAGGGAGGCCTGGGCGTGCTGTGATTCATGGGGTCGCAAAGAGTCGTACATGGCTGAGCAACTGAACTGAACTGTAATTTAGGGATGAGCCTGTCTTTATCCATAGCTTCCAAGGTGGCACAATGGTAAAAAAAAATCTGCATGCCAATGCAGGAGACACCAGAGACAAGGATTTTATCCCTGGGTTTGGAAAATCCCTTGGAGTAGGAGATGACAACCCACTCCAGTATTCTTGCCTGGAAAACTCCAAGGACAGAGGAGCCTGGGGGGCTGCAATCCATGGAATCACAAAGAGTCAGACACTATTGAATATGCAAACTCCAACTTTATCCACCATGAACTGTCAAACTGATAACCTTCTCATGATTACAAAAGGGCTATGGCTCCTGGGCTTGCTTACACCTGCTTTCAATCTATCTCCTGACTGTGCTTGTTATACATCAATGTCTATAAAACATCTGAGTATACCTCACTATCTACTGTCTTCATGTTGCCAGTTTTCCTGTGAAGTAGGTGTAGCCATAAAAAAAAAGCCCTGAACAATAAGATATTGAGAAATTTGAGTTGTTAAAGAGAGCCTGTCTTTACATTTTACCTTATAAATTACAACCGCAGATAACATTTACACTGTAATTCATCCTCAGCTGTTACCAAAATATCAAAATATTCATCCTTAACTATATCAAAATATGAATTAAACTAGTACAAATTAGAATACTCAAAAAGGTGGGTGGAAATTTGAGGGTGTTTCCAGCATATAGCAGTTGCTGCTGCTGCTGCTGCGTCACTTCAGTCGTGTCCAACTCTGTGCGACCCCATAGATGACAGCCCACCAGGATCCCCCGTCCCTGGGATTCTCCAGGCAAGAACACTGGAGTGGGTTGCCATTTCCTTCTCCAATGCATGAAAGTGAAAAGTGAAAATGAAGTCGCTCAGTCGTGTCCGACCCTTAGTGACCCCACAGACTGCAGTCTACCAGGCTTCTCCATCCATGGGATTTTCTAGGCAAGAGTACTGGAGTGGCTTGCCATTGCCTTCTCCAACATAGCAGTTAATTCCATGAAATAACAACAAGAAACATCAACAACCTCAGAAATGTGGATGATACCACTCTAATGGCAGAAAGCAAAGAGGAACTAAAAAGCCTTTTGATGAGGGTGAAGGAGGAGAGTGAAAAAGTTGGCTTTAAACTATATATTAAAAAAATAAAGATCATGTCATCTGGCCCCATTCAGTTCAGTTCAGTCGCTCAGTCATGTCCGACTCTCCGCGACCCCATGAATCACAGCACGCCAGGCCTCCCTGTCCATCACCAACTCCCGGAGTACACTCAAACTCATGTCCACAGAGTCGGTGATGCCATCCAGCCATCTCATTCTCCGTTGTCCCCTTCTCCTCCCGCCCCCAACCTTTCCCAGCATCAGAGTCTTTTCCAGTGAGTCAACTCGTCGCATGAGGTGGCCAAAGTATTGCAGTTTCAGCTTTAGCATCAGTCCCTCCAATGAACATCCAGGATTGATCTCCTTTAGAATGGACTGGTTGGATCTCCTTGCAGTATAAGGGACTCTCAAGAGTCTTCTCCAGCACCACAGTTCAAAAGCATCAATTCTTCGGCGATCAGCTTTCTTCACAGTCCAGCTCTCACATCCATACATGACCACGGGAAAAACCATTGCCTTGACTAGACGGACCTTGGTTGGCAAAGTAATGTCTATGCTTTTTAATATACTATCAAGGTTGGTCATAACTTTCCTTCCAAGGAGCAAGCGTCTTTTAATTTCATGGCTGCAATCAGCATCTGCAGTGATTTTGGAGCCCAAAAAAATAAAGCCTGACACTGTTTCCACTGTTTTTCCATTTCCCATGAAGTGATGGGACCAGATGCCATGATCTTTGTTTTCTGAATGTTGAGCTTCAAGCCAACATTTTCACTCTCCTCTTTCACTTTCATCAAGAGGCTTTTGAGTTCCTCTTCACTTTCTGCCATAAGGGTAGTGTCATCTGCATATCTGAGGTGATTGATATTTCTCCCAGCAATCTTGATTCCAGCTTGTGCTTCTTCCAGCCCAGCGTTCCTCATGATGTACTCTGCATATAAGTTAAATAAGCAAGGTGACAATATACAACCTTGATGTACACCTTTTCCTATTTGGAACCAGTCTGTTGTTCCATGTCCAGTTCTAACCATTACTTCATGGCAAATAGAAGGGGGAAAGGTGGAAGTACTGACAGATTTCCACTCTAAAATCTTGGACTCTAAAATCAATGCGGATGGTGACTGCAGCCATGAAATCATAAGACGATTGCTTCCTGGCAGGAAAGTTATGACAAACCTAGACAGTGTACTGAAAAACAGAGATATTACTCTGATGACAAAGGTCCGTATAGTCAAGGCTATGGTCTTCCCAGTGGTCACGTAGGGTTGTGAGAGCTGGACTGTAAAGAAGGCAGAAAGCCAGAGAATTGATGCTTTCAAACTGTGGTGCTGGAGAAGACTCCTGAAAGTCCCTTGAACAGCAAGAAAATCAAACCAGTTAATCTTAAGGGAAATCAACCCTGAATATTCACTGGAAGGACTGATGCTGAAACTTAGTACTTTTGGTCATCTGATGCGAAAACTAACTCACTAGAAAAGTACCTGATGCTGAGAAAGATTGAAGGGAGAAGGAGAGGAGGGCATCAGAGGATGAGATGGCTGGATGGCATCACTGATGCAATGGGCATGAACTTTGGCAAAATTTGGGAAAGGGTGAGGGACAAGGAGGCCTGATGTGCTGCAGTCCATGGGGTCACAAAGAGTTGGACCCAACTGGGTGACTGAACAACAACAATGAAATAAAAATCCTAACATCATATGTGACATATGTTTTATTTATATATATATATGTATATATGTCTGTATATACACATTGTATATATATATATGCTGCTGCTGCTATGCTTCTTCAGTCGTGTCCGACTCTGTGCAACCCAATAGATGGCAGCCCAGCAGGCTCCACCGTCCCTGGGATTCCCCAGGCAAGAACACTGGAGTGGGCTGCCATTTCCTTTTCCAATGCATGAAAGTGAAAAATGAAAGTGAAGTCACTAAGTTGTGTCCGACTCTCCACGGTCCATGGACTGCAGCCCGCCAGGCTCCTCCGCCCATGGAATTGTCCAGGCAAGAGTACTGGAGTGGGGTGCCATTGCCTTCTCCAGTATATATATATATGTATAATCATATATATGTATATACATAAACTAAATCTTACATGTATATACATATTTATATATATAATGATGGCATAATTCTCCAAAGAAGTACAATTAACAAAGAAGATTTAGAAGCATAATTATCAAGCAAGCAAAAATTATCAGGAAAAGACTTTCAAAAACTGCTTAAGAGTCCTTTCTATAAAGGAGACTCATTTCACTAAGATATACATACAACTTATTTCTTGGAATGGGTACATAGGCCTTAACTTTGTTTGAAAATAATACTTTCAACCAATTAAATCTCTTTTTTCCCTACAAAAAGGAAACAAAATCAGGTCCATTTTGGGAGATTATTTCAGTTCAGTTCAGTTCAGTTGCTCAGTCATGTCCAACTCTTTGCGATCCCATGGACTGCAGCACACCAGGCCTCCCTGTCCATCACCAAATCCCAGAGCTTGCTCAAACTCATGTCCATGAAGTCAGTGATGCCATCCAACCATCTCATCCTCTGGCATCCCCTTCTCCTCTTCCCTTCAATCTTTCCCAGCATCAGAGTCTTTTCCAAAAAGTCAGCTCTTCACATCAGTTGGCCAAATCATTGGAGTTTCAGCTTCAGCATTAGTCCTTCCAGTGAATAGTCAGGACTGATTTCCTTTAAGATTGACTAGTTTGATCTTTCAGTCCAAGAGACTCTCAAGAGTCTTCTCCAACACCACAGTTCAAAAGCATCAATTCTTCTGCACTCAATTTTCTTTATAGTCCAACTCTCACATCCATACATGACTACTGTATACCCTTACTTGTTTTTATCTATTTTTTATCTAATCTCTCAAAGTTGTCAAAGCAGAACTGAAGTTTCCCACCACAATAGTTCCCAATTTATTCTATATTTTTAGTTACATTATCTTTTTTGCTGCAATAGTCATAGCCTGTAAAAACACTCAGAACTTACTTGATACTACTGCTTGTGATCTGTGTAACTTGGATGCTCAGTTTTTTATTCAGTTTAAAGGATTTGATAGTCAGTGTTTTCTGAAAGTGAAATGTAATAAGGAATTTTCCATAATGCCTGACATATGTTAAACATTTGAATTATAGCTATTACCATTGCACATTTTCATTAAACTCTTGGTTTATGAATTTTATAACTTTCATTTTATATTTCATTTTATCAATTTAAAATTAACCTCTGGTCACTGACTTGATTGTCTTGATTTTCACTTTGATTGAAATTAATATTTTTACTCTGAATCTTTTGCTCTTTATTATATTACTGATCTTTCTGGGTCATTCTGATTGGAATTTATTCCTAGTGCAGTGGAAAAGAGTTAAAAGTTTTTAGGTAAGGGAGTGACATGATCTGACTTATCTTTGTTAGAAAATTACTCTGGCTCCTAGTTAGCAAATGGATCATCAGTGATGAACAATAAAAAGAAGATGTGTTTGAAAAGGCAAAATATAAGAATATAGTGACTTGGACCAGGATGGTAGTAATGTTTTGGTTGGGCAAGGGGAAGAGGCCAGTAAAAGAAAAGATTCTAGTTTTCCTAAATTGAGTAATTAGGAGGCTTTGGGAACTTATTAAAATGAGAACAATTTGGGGAGGAATGGGTATAAAGCAGTACAGAATTTTGAGGGTGTGTCATGTTAAGTTTGTTTATTTCCTAGTCGAATCATATCAGCGATAACAAATATGAATCTGAGATCTAAATTTGACAATCTAAATTAGTGAGATCACTAGGGAGATGTAGATCATGTGACTGTAGATAGAGAAAGGAGGTTATCCAGACTGCAGTGCACGTTTCAGTATTTGATAATTGTACAAAGGAGGAGACAGCAAAGAGGACTGAGAAAAAATATCCAGAACAGTAGAATATTCAGAACTGCTGTGTTATAGAACTTAAAAGAAGGAAGACCTTCAATAACGTAAGGTGCTGACTTAAAAAAAGACTATGAAATGACTACTAACTTTAGCCTGAAGAAATAGTTATTATAGTAGAATCAGTAGAATAATAATGAAGGAGGCCTATACAGACAGAGTTAAGCAGAGAATGTAGGTTGATCAGAATGAACTAAAAACATTAGAAAAGAACAAGCAGACACTGGTTTCAAGGTGTTTCCCCTCTTAGTATCACTTCCCCAAGCTAAGGTTATCTCTTCATTCTCCTTCCTCTGCTTTTATAATCATTCTGTCCCTTTAGTTCTTATATTTTACATTTTCAGAAAGTTCATCTTCTCTAACACTGTTTAGATTTTGGCATTGTTCTTGCTCTGTATTTAAAGCAAGATACACTTTAATTCTATAGCTGAAGATTAAATATCCTAATACTACCTTCTAAATCTCAATAAGATCACTTTTAATATCAACTACTATGGGCTTCCCTGATGGCTCAGTTTTAAAGAATCCACCTGCAATGCAGGAGACTTACAGAAAACATGGATTTGATCCTTGAGTCAGGAAGATCCCCTGGAGAAGGAAATAGCAACTCACTCCAGTATTCTTGCCTCTTGCCTAGAAAATCACAAGGATGGAAGAGCCTTGCAGGCAACAGTCCATGGGGTCACAAAAGCGTCAAACATGATTGAGTGACTAAACAACAAACAACAAAAAATTGTCTTTGAAACTTAGTTATATTGTCATATTGGCCTGGTCTCTCTCCTGTATCATAATGGGCATGTCTCTTCTCTAAAATATTTTTCCAGTTCTTATAATAAATCACTTTAGAGAATTATGTGTCTTTCCTCTGAGTCTTCATGATAATTTCCTCTTCCTTTCAACCATGGTAATTTCCCCAGAGGCCTCATAAGACATCTAGTGTAATCTGATGGTTGACAAAATACAGTAGGCAAGGCTAGTGTTTTCCCTACTTATTTGTCTATTTTAGGACTAGTTGAAACCCCATCTTAAATCCACAGCTAGTGGATCGATGTATATGAATTTTAATCTGGTTTCTAGTGTTTATTACATTTTTATGTATCAAGACTGTTGGTCTGAGATGAACTATCAGGTAGGCCATGCTTTTTCTGCTCTATGTGAAAAAAAAAAGTTGATATGTCCCCCTTTTACTTCTGATTTTCTGAATACTGTTCCATAGATTTCATATTAGTGAGCATTCCTCCCAGAGCCCAGCAGTGTATGGACTGTGATTCACATAATTGAATATTAAAGTATATTCTCATCTTGTTTTCTTCGTCTGTTTTTAGATATCCCACTAGGAATCTGTGTCATTTTGAGTAAGGGTTTATTTACCAAATGGTATTTTAAACAGGATTTCCACAATTCATATTCAATCTGGTCTATAAAATACTTTTTCTTTAATTTGGGGAATTTTAAAAGAGTCATACAGGAGCTGCTTGTATATTTTGGAGATTAATCCTTTATCAGTTGCTTCATTTGCTATTATTTTCTCCCATTCTGAAGGCTGTCTTTTCACCTTACTTATAGTTTCCTTTGCTGTGCAGAAGCTTTTGATTTTCATTAGGTCCCATTTGTTTATTTTTGCTTTTATTTCCAATATTCTGGGAGGTGGGTCTTGGAGGATCCTGCTGTGATTTATGTCGGAGAGTGTTTTGCCTACGTTCTCCTCTAGGAGTTTTATAGTTTCTGGTCTTACATTTAGCTCTCTAATCCATTTTGAGTTTATTTTTGTGTATGGTGTTAGGAAGTGTTCTAGTTTCATTCTTTTACAGGTGGCTGACCAGTTTGCCCAGCACCACTTGTTAAAGAGACTGTCTTTTCTCCATTTTATATTCTTGCCTCCTTTGTCAAAGATGAGGTGTCCATAGGTGCGTGGATTTATCTCTGGGCTTTCTATTTTGTTCCATTGATCTATATTTCTGTCTTTATGCCAGTACCATACTGTATTGATGACTGTGGCTTTGTAGTAGAGCCTGAAGTCCGGCAGGTTAATTCCCCCAGTTCCATTTTTCTTCCTCAAGATTGCTTTGGCTATTCGAGGTTTTTTGTATTTCCATACAAATTGTGAGATTATTTGTTCTAGTTCTGTGAAAAATATCCTTGGTGGCTTGATAGGGATTGCATTGAATGTATAAATTACTTTGGGTAGTATACTCATTTTTACAATATTTATTCTTCCAATCCATGAGCGTGGTATATTTCTCCATCTATTAGTGTCCTCTTTGATTGCTTTCAGTAGTGTTTTATAGTTTTCTATGTACAAGTCTTTTGTTTCCTTAGGTAGATATATTCCTAAGTATTTAATTCTTTTCGTTGCAACAGTGAATGGAATAGTTTCCTTAATTTCTCTTTCTATTTTCTCATTATTATTGTATAGGAATGCAAGGGATTTCTGTGTGTTGATTATATATCCTGCAACGTTACTGTAATCATTGATTAGCTCTAGTAGTTTTCTGGTAGAGTCTCTAGGGTTTTCTGTGTAGAGGATCATGTCATCAGCGAACAGTGAAAGTTTTACTTCTTCTTTTCCAATTTGGATTCCTTTTATGTCTTTTTCTGCTCTGATTGCTGTGGCCAAAACTTCCAGAACTATGTTGAATAGTAGTGGTGAGAGTGGGCACCCTTATCTTGTTCCTGACTTTAGGGGAAATGCTTTCAGTTTTTCACCATTGAAGATAATGTTTGCTGTGCGAAGAACTAAACAGACATTTCTCCAAAGAAGACATAAAGATGGATAACAAACACATGAAAAAATGCTCAACATCCCTCATCATCAGAGAGATGCAAATCAAAACCACAATGAGATACCATTTCACACCAGTCAGAATGGCTGCTATCCAAAAGTCTACATGCAATAAATGCTGGAGAGGATGTGGAGAGAAAGGAACCCTCTTACACTGTTGGTGGGAATGCAAACTAGTACAGCCACTATGGAGAACAGTGTGGAGATTCCTCAAAAAACTGGAAATAGAACTGCCATATGATCCAGCAATCGCACTCCTGGGCATACACACCGAGGAAACCAGAACTGAAAGAGACACATGTACTCCAATGTTCATTGCAGCACTGTTTATAATAGCCAGGACATGGAAGCAACCTAGATGTCCATCTGCAGACGAATGGATAAGAAAGCTTTGGTACATATACACAATGGAGTATTATTCAGCCATTAAAAAGAATACATTTGAATCAGTTCTAATGAGGTGGATGAAACTGGAGCCTATTATACAGAGTGAAGTAAGCCAGAAAGAAAAACACCAATACAGTATACTAACGCATATATATGGAATTTAGAAAGATGCAAATGATAACCCTGTATACGAGACAGCAAAAGAGACACAGATGTATAGAACAGTCTTTGGGACTCTATGGGAGAGGGTGAGGGTGGGATGATTTGGGAGAATGGCATTGAAACACGTATGTTGTCATATGTGAAACGAATCACTAGTTCAGGGTCAATGCATGTTATAGGATGCTCGGGGCTGGCATGTGGGGATGACCCAGAGGGAGGATAAAGGGAGGAGGGAGGTGGGAGGGGGGTTCAGGAGGGGGAACTTATGTAAACCCGGGGCGAATTCATGTCAATGTATGGCAAAACCAACCAATATAATATTGTAAAATAATTTGCCTCCAATAAAAAATAATTACCAAAAAAAAAAAGAGTCATACAGATGAATACAGAGAAAAATAGTACTATTATAAAAGTGAATTTAAAAGGTCTCTTAGAGCAAATGAATTCACTAAGTCTACATGCCAATAAGATAATTATGTATATAATTAATATGAGACAAAAAATGAGTAGTCTATATTTATATCAAGAGATTGAGAGTACTGTGTAACCTGTAAAAAATTTAAGTCCTTTTTAAGCCTTCCAAACAAACATTCAATGTACTTCAGAGGAATTCTAATCCACTAGTAATTCTTATGCCTTTTCTATATATTATTAATTCAGTTTACCCTGACATAAGGATAACCCCAGAGTTGTAGCAACCTGATTTTGAAAGTTGCTTGAGTTGTTGTTTATTCTGATTCACACTTAAGCAGATAATCACTTCGGCAGAGTCTGCTGTTAATGTGTATTCAGTTCAGTTCAGTTGCTCAGTTGTGTCAGACTCTTTGCGACCCCATGAATCACAGCACGCCAGGCCTCCCTGTCCATCACCAACTCCCAGAGTTCACTCAAACTCATGTCCATAGAGTCAGTGATGCCATCCAGCCATCTCATTCTCTGTCGTCCCCTTCTCCTCCCTTTGGCACATTATATGATTCTAAAACACCAAATAATTATTGTTACTTTTATTGGTGACCCATTCTTGTCATATGTGACTGTTAACAGTCTTCTGTAATGAGACTCTCAGTGAAGAGAAATTTTATTTAACATTGACTCTCACACAGTTCTGCTCAGAAAGAAAGAGTCATATCTGCAAATTTTAAAATGATACATACATCCCTAAATCATTAACATCTTTTCCTAATCACTGAGGCAAAAGTTAAGCTTCTGAAAACAATTCCAAAGGACATAACTTTGATTCCAGGGTGATAAGAGTACTCCTCATCAGCTTAACATTGTGAATGAATGATGATTTATGTCCCAGAGACAAACAGCAACAACAACAAAAACGCAAAGAAGAAATTGATATTTGGAATGGAAAATACAAAATGTTCCAAATGATTGCCCTAAATATTGAGGAAAACAAGGTTGATCATAATGACAACTTTACACAGATGAAAATGCCCAGCGTATTCCTTTTTCAAAGCAAAATTACATGTTAATGTATCTGCTCAATATCATTTTTTTAATGTGACATCCAGGGAAGCTCTCCTTCTGAAGCCATAAACCATGTTCAAGGACAAAAATCAAAACTGTTACCCACTGCTTCTTACTAGTAGTTGGAACTGAATCCCTGGGTCAGAATGGTCACTGTTACCACGTGAAGTGAAGTGAAGTGAAAGTCGCTCAGTCGTGTCCGACTCTTTGTGACCCCATGGACTACACAGTTCATGGGATTCTCCAAGCCAGAATACTGGAGTGCGTAGCCTTTCCCTCCCCAGGGGATCTTCCCAACCCAGGGATCGAACCCAGGTCTCCCGCATTGCAGGCCGATTCTTTACCCGCTGAGCCACAAGGGAATAAGTGGCTACTAAACCATTTAGAATTAGGGCTGTAGCCTGGCCTCATATTTTCCTCTCCTGAGGAATATCAACAGTGTGCATATACTTGCAAAACATTTTTAGGATAGCACTCCAGGACTCATAAAAGGAGAAGACACCTCTTCCTTTGCCTGTAAATGTCCCAAATTTAATTCCTACTTCTTCAGAAATCAACTTGAATATCTTTCCTTTGTAAACATTTTTTCTGCATTGAGAGGAGGGCATCTCAGAATCTAGGTGAAGGTAGAACAAATTAGGATAATAAAAGGGTGTGAGGAATAGTTAGTTGATCAAAACCATGAGGGAATAGACATGTGAGTGGTAAATCTTCCTCCTAATATCCTCAGTGTGGAGACTGAAGTCACTTGGGCTGATAATATTGGTCAGAAAAGACAGACTGTGAATCTGGGGCTAAGACCCTGAAGACACTGGCCAATTGTCCTGTATTTGTGTGTTTCTCGTCACTGCCCAGTAGGGACCGTTATCCAATCACTCTGAAGTGATCAGGACATAGATATTCCTTAAAATCCCCTTGATTTTGCTCTGTCCATTAGCTTTATTATCTCAACCTGGAACCTTCTGAGTGTTCCTTAGGGTATGCTCGTGAATTTTTATCCTATGTTTGTTAACCATCTGACTGTTCAAGATGAGCAAAAATATATCTATTTCTCAGTTTGTACTAACAGCTTTAGATATGATAGTATTGATGGGTGCAATTTTCATAATTCTCTGATTATCTTCCCCCTTTTAGAGGTCAGGCCAGTAAGCCTTAATACAGTTAACTAATCACCAGATGGTCAACACTGAAATCAGATTGATTATATTCTTTGCAGCCAAAGATGGAGAAGCTGTATACAGTTAGCAAAAACAAGACCAGGAGCTGACTGTGGCTCAGATCATGAACTCCTTATTGCCAAATTCAGACTTAAATTGAAAAAGTAGGGAAAACCACTAGAAAGTAGGGAAAGACCATACAGATATGACCTAAATCAATTCCCTTATGATTATACAGTGGAAGTAAGAAATAGATTTAAGGGTCTAGATCTGATCGATAGAGTGCCTGATGAACTCTGGACGGAGGTTCGTGACATTGTACAGGAGACAGGGACCAAGACCATCCCCATGGAAAAGAAATGCAAAATAGCAAAATGGCTGTCTGAGGAGGCCTTATAAATAGCTGTGAAAAGAAGAGAAGCGAAAAGCAAAGGAGGAAAGGAAAGATATAAGCATCTGAATGCAGAGTTCCAAAGAATAGCAAGGAGAGATGAGAAAGCCTTCCTCAGCGATCAATGCAAAGAAATAGAGGAAAACAACAGAATAGGAAAAACAAGAGATCTTTTCAAGAAAATCAGAGATATCAAGGGAACATTTCATGCAAAGATGGGCTCGATAAAGGACAGAAATGGTATGGACCTAACAGAAGCAGAAGATATTAAGAAGAGGTGGCAAGAATACACAGAAGAACTGTACAAAAAAGATCTTCATGACGAAGATAATCATGATGGCGTGATCACTCACCTGGAACCAGACATCTTGGAATGTGAAGTCAAGTGGGCCTTAGAGAGCATCAAAACGAACAAAACTAGTGTAGGTGATGGAATTCCAATTGAGCTATTTCAAATCCTGAAAGATGATGCTGTGAAAGTGCTGCACTCAATATGCCAGCAAATTTGGAAAACTCAGCGCTGGCCACAGGACTGGAAAAGGTCAGTCTTCATTCCAATCCCACAGAAAGGCAATGCCAAAGAATGCTCAAACTACCACACAATTGCACTCATTTCACACGCTAGTAAAGTCATGCTCAAAATTCGCCAAGCTAGGCTTCAGCAATATGTGAATCGTGAATTTCCAGATGTTCAAGCAGGTTTTAGAAGAGGCAGAGGCACCAGAGATCAAATTGCCAACCTCCACTGTATCATGGAGAAAGCAAGAGAGTTCCAGAAAAACATCTATTTCTACTTCATTGACTATGCCAAAGCCTTTGACTGTATGGATCACAAGAAACTGTGGAAAATTCTGAAAGAGATGGGAATACCAGACCACCTGACCTGCCTCTTGAGAAACCTGTATGCAGGTCAGGAAGCAACAGTCAGAACTGTACATGGAACAACAGACTGGTTCCAAATAGGAAAAGGAGTACGTCAAGGTTGTATATCGTCACACTGCTTATTTAACTTATATGCAGAGTACATCATGAGGAACGCTGAGCTGGAAGAAGCACAAGCTGGAATCAAGATTGCCAGGAGAAATTCAATAACCTCAGATATGCAGATGACACCACCCTTATGGCAGAAAGTGAAGAGGAACTCAAAGGCCTCTTGATGAAAGTGAAAGAGGAGAGTGATAAGGTTGGCTTGAAGCTTAACATTCAGAAAACAAAGATCATGGCATCTGGTCCCATCACTTCATGGGAAATAGATGGGGAAACAGTGGAAACAGTGTCGGACTTTATTTTGGGGGGCTCCAAAATCACTGCAGATGCTGATTGCAGCCAGGAAATTAAAAGACTCTTACTCCTTGGAAGGAAAGTTATGACCAGCCTAGATAGTATATTAAAAAGCAGAGACATTACTTTGCCAACAAAGGTCCGTCTAGTCAAGGCTATGGTTTTTCCCGTGGTCATGTATGGATGTGAGAGTTGGACTGTGAAGAAAGCTGAGCGCCGAAGAATTGAGGCTTTTGAACTGTGGTGCTGGAGAAGACTCTTGAGAGTCCCTTGGACTGCAAGGAGATCCAACCAGTCCATTCTAAAGGAGATCAATCCTGGGTGTTCATTGGAAGGACTGATGCTAATGCTGAAACTCCAATACTTTGGCCACCTCATGCGATGAGTTGACTCACTGGAAAAGACTCTGATGCTGGGAAGGATTGGGGGTAGGAGGAGACGGGGACGACAGAGAATGAGATGGCTGGATGGCATCACCGACTCTATGGACATGAGTTTGAGTGAACTCCGGGAGTTGGTGATGGACAGGGAGGCCTGGCGTGCTGTGATTCATGGGGTCACAAAGAGTCGTACACGACTGAGCGACTGAACTGAACTGAAATGAATGTGCCTAGACTAGTAAGAAAGGAGTCAAGGCTCTCAATCAAGTCTATTTTACACTAAAGCTTGTTTGACTGTTGTACATACAACTCCATCTGCTTTATTTATTGAAGAGAGGATATCTCTCAGATGTTTGACAGCTTTGCCCAAAAGGAAGAGTATAATATTTTTCCACTGTCAGAGATACAAAGCAGCTAGAGATATGTGTATGTGTGTGTGTGTGTGTGTTTGAAATTGGAGAACCATCACAACCAAAGTCAGTGTTCCCAAAGAGTGATAAAATGTAATGAAAAGTTCATCCTATTTGCAATATCTTCAATTTTAATTTCAACCTCTAATTTCAATGTTCAGAGCTTTTATGAAATGAATTGCTCTTTATATCTTAAAATACATTCTGTGTCATGTACAATATTTGTGCTTTTGATGTTGGTTTCTAAAAGGGGCTATGTATAAAATTCATAGGTCAATGTGGGCTAAAAAGAAGCTGATATGTATAGTTTCTGATTTTGATAAAATGAAAATTTCTGTTTATGAGAAAATAGCTATATTTAGACAAATATTTGCATTATTTTTATTCTAATATACTAGAATATACATATAAACCAAATATTACTAACATATGAGCCAAACAAATTTTATGGGTCAAAGAAATTTTTGAAAAGGTTTCAATTATACTTTAAGACTGTGGACATTCAAATATTAACAAATATCATCTATGAACATTGGTTAATAGTAAAAAAACAAAAAACCCAGCAATTTTGTCACTAATAATATCATTATTATGTGGCAATAATAGCATAGCTATAGTTGATAACTTTTAGTGCGTTTTTCTTTAGCTCACTCACTGTTCCATAGTTTCTCCTTTCTCCTACCTGCAATATCTTATCTTTCTAATTTTTCTCTTCAGATACCCAATGTGCTTCAATTCAAACTATTCTATTCAAAAGTCATTTCACACTCTTATATTTAAAATAGATAACCAGCAAGGACCTACTGTATAGCACAGGGAACTCCACTCAATATTCTGTAATAACCTGAACAAGAAGAGAATTTGAAAAAGAGTTGATACCTGTATATGTGTACATGTTTATGAATCACTTTGCTGCACACCTGAAACTGACACAACACTGTTAATCAACTACACTCCAACATAAAATAATAATTTTAAAAATACATATCCAAGGAATCAGAGATATAGACTAAAGGGTAAATAACTAAATAGTTCAAAATTACCCTCATAGAAAATTTTACTTTGTAATAATTACAGTATAATGGAAATCCAGATAACTTATTATCATTATTATTTTATTTCCTATCACATAATATTTATTATATGCCCATGCTTATGTGCTTGTGCTTAGTCATTCATTCGTGTCTGACTCTTTTTAACTCCATGAATGGCAAACCCACCAGGCTCCTCTGTCCATTCTCCATTCAAGAACACTGGAGTGCATTGCCATGTCCTCCTCCAGGGAATCTTCCCAACCCAGGTATCAAACCCGAGTTTCCCGCATTGTGGGCAGATTTTTTTACTGTCTGATCCACTGGGGAAGCCCAAGAGTACTGGAGTGGGTAGCCTTTCTCTTCTCCAGGAGATCTTCCCAACCCAGGAATCGAACCAGGGTCTCCTGCAATGCAAGCAGATTCTTTACCACCTGAGCTCCCAGGAAAGCCCTATTGTATGCCTGCTGCTGCTGCTGCTGCTGCTAAGTCGCTTCAGTCATGTCCAACTCTATGCGACTCCATAGATGGCAGCCCACCAGGCTCCCCCGTCCCTGGGATTCTCCAGGCAAGAACACTGGAGTGGGTTGCCATTTCCTTCTCCAGTGCATGAAAGTGAAAAGTGAAAGTGAAGTCGTTCAGTCCTGTCCAACTCGTAGTGACCCCATGGACTGCAGCCTACCAGGTTCCTCCATCCATGGGATTCTCCAGGCAAGAGTACTGGAGAGGGGTGCCATTGTATGCCTACTTAACATTAAATATTACTGCAACTCTAAGTGGCAGGTACTGTTATCATTTTCATTTTACCAGTAAAGAAGCTAAAGATTTCTAGTGACTCATGCACATTCACACAGTTAATAAATGGAGGAATCTGTATTTTAAAATTAATTCTCTGTATGTGAGTGTTTATGTGTAAAATATGTATATTTCTTATAAAAGTAGCCATTTTAAAAAAAACTGTATTTTGTCTACATGCAAGGCTAGCTCAATTCAAATACATGGAAACTTTCACTGAAGTTACAGTTGCATAACTTGCTTTTCTACTCTAATTTTGTGGTATATTTTCAGTATAGCCTCTGGTCTTACTATCCTATTTGAAATTAAAGTAATTTTAATTTTATAAGCACACTGTTCATTTTCCCAGGTAATATTATACTAAATATATATTAGAAAGCTATATTTGCATTTTAAAAGTATTTAGTAACCAATAACAATAAATCAAGGAATCAAATACAGAACTTAGATGTTTTTGAGTTTATGATCATTAGTTTGGCTTGTCTAGATAGCAGGTAAATACAGAATCATTACCTTACAGTTTCCTCATCGCAGTTCTATGTAAAATGAGTAGACTGGACACTCTACTTCTTTAAAAATAATACCCTGTCAAAATCATAAAACTTTGCTGTCACAGCTGACACTAATTGGAATCCTTGTTAGCACTCTCAAAAGAAAGGTCAAAACTGGAGGTTCATAGAAACTGAATTACCCCATCTTCTAAGTGGTTCCTCTGGGTTGAAGAGCAGAGATGTGGAAATTTTAGAAAAAGTTTGGAATGAAACTTTATTATAAGGAAAACAAAAGATGCTGATGTTGATCTGTGAGAAATGTTTGACATCTTAGTAGAGTATTATATAGGAAACTTATGAACAGATGTCTAAAATAACTGAAAAGTTATTTTAATAATAATTCAATTCCACAATGTCTTAATCAAAGCCTTTTAGGCTTGACGTTGATATGTATAGAATTTCAGAGAGGTATGTGTGAGGGAAAATAGTACTATACCTGATGTTATGTAATACCCCAGGATAGTAAGGGGCAACGTTACACTAATATTTTCACAACAAAATTATATCACTGTGCATAACTAGTGCAATAAAGGCTATATATGATGTCAGTTTAGATCAAAGTTTACCACCAAAAAAGTAAGTTTATAACTTCTGAATTGCAGAAATGGTACTGTAGACTTGTATAAGAATTCGGGTTATTTTATTAGGAGGAAAGGTGGTGAAAATCAATTAAAATGTGGACTTATTTTCTAATTTATGCTTTTGATAGATATTTATCAAGTAATTACTACATGCCCATTACTATGACAGATGATACACTGATGAACAAGACAAACGTGGTCCTATTCTTGAACAGTGTTTTGTGACCAGCTCTCTTCATCCCCCATGAAATCAGAAAGAAGCAAACATTCTAACTCATAGAAATTAAGTAAAAATGGAATAATACTTCTCATTTCCAGGTTTATTTAGTACAGGAAAACCTGTACTTATGGAATCCACTCTTTTCTTAAAGTCTTAAAAAGATAAGTCACCTGTCTTGGCTGATATGGAGACAGAATCAACACTATGATTTTTTTAAGCCTCTTATTAACCAAGACTCAATAATCCAATGTTAATTTTCCAAACTCTGATTCTTATAATTGAATAGTTTTCAGAGTAAGGTCTATATGTTCATAAGATTCTAGAAATTGTTTTGCACATACACGCATACAGACACACAAATTAAATAGCCACAAGTTAGGAGATTTGATATATATAAATCAACAAACATCCAATTAATTTTTGGTTATCTAAACTGACTAAACATAAACGTGATAAAGATATAAAGTAATAAATGAAAAAGTCAATATATTATTCTGATTTATCTCATTTTAAATTAAGAATTGAAATAAATCCCTGTTCTGTTATTTGAAACATAGCACCAAGGACTTTGCTATTGTCACTAGTATTTTGATATCCAGAGACCAGTGACTCAGGAAGCCAGCAATATAAATACCTACATGACTCTTTCAGTTCAGTTCAGTCGCTCAGTCATGTCCGACTCTTTGCGACCCCATGAATCACAGCACGCCAGGCCTCCCTGTCCATCACCAACTCCCGGAGTTCACTCAAACTCATGTCCACAGAGTCGGTGATGCCATCCAGCCATCTCATTCTCTGTTGTTCCCTTCTCCTCCCACCCCCAATCCCTCCCAGCATCAGAGTCTTTTCCAGTGAGTCAACTCTTCGCATGAGGTGGCCAAAGTATTCGAGTTTCAGCTTTAGCATCAGTCCCTGCAACGAACACCCAGGACTGATCTCCTTTAGAATGGACTGGTTGGATCTCCTTGCAGTCCAAGGGACTCTCAAGAGTCTTCTCCAGCACTACAGTTCAAAAGCATCAATTCTTCGGCACTCAGCTTTCTTCACAGTCCAACTCTCACATCCATACATGACCACGGGAAAAACCATAGCTTTGACTAGATGGACCTTGGTTGGCAAAGTAATATCTCTGCCCTTCAATATGCTATCTAGGTTGGTTATAACTTTCCTACCAAGGAGTAAGCGCCTTTTAATTTCATGGCTGCAATCAGCATCTGCAGTGATTTTGGAGCCCAAAAAAATAAAGTCTGACACTGTTTCCACTGTTTTCCCATCTATTTCCCATGAAATGATGGGACCAGATGCCATGATCTTAGTTATCTGAATGTTGAGCTTTAAGCCAACTTTTTCACTCTCCTCTTTCACTTTCATCAAGAGGGTCTTCAGTTCCTCTTCACTTTCTGCCATAAGGGTGGTGTCCTCTGCATATCTGAGGTTATTGAAATTTCTCCCAGCAATCTTGATTCCAGCTTGTGCTTCTTCCAGCCCAGCATTCCTCATGATGTACTCTGCATATAAGTTAAATAATCAGGGTGACAATATACAGCTTTAGTTATATGGAAAAGACATTTTCTATTCCAAATTCTTTAGAAATACCATTACCTTCTCACTAATATATGTACCATTACCTTCTCACTAATATATGTGCCAAAATATTAGCATAGGCAACAGTGATTTTAACTTTTCCTGAAGATTTTTTTGCTTTCTTAAAATTTAGTAATGGTCATTTTCTATAGCCGTCTATATATATATATAAATAATTAAACCAAATAGGCCAACTGAGTAGCTCTTTTTGACACATATGCACTTTTGCAAATATATGCGTACATTTGATTGACAAATAAACATGAGATTTTATTTACTGAGATTTAGTGACCACAGCTGTCATGCTATCATCATGCAGCCCCTTGCTGGGTGTACTGGAGCACCATGAGGCATCTTCCACGAGAGCTCCGTAAAGACGAGCTACTCTTGTAGAAAAATAATGATTGTCTCCTCTAGAGCAAAATAAAACTTTTTGGGGAGTGGGTCAGGTTCAAGTTCATCCATCAAAAAGATTTTCCCAGATAAATGGAAATTGAAACATTCCTTACACTATATTGCACCAGCATCAAAGAAATCTGTGACTGTTTACATTTCCACTGAGGCATATATCCTGGACCACCTGGGAAAATTAAACAACTATGAAGTTCCTCTAAGTCATTAATCTAACCCTTCTCACAGGTAGGAGAGAGACACAATCAGCAGGACAAAAGTTTGATATGTTCTTCACTATCAAACACAAAGACAGGAAAGGAAAGGAAAGCAATGCTCATTCAAGATTATGAAGCAAACACTTTGAGCAGCGCACAGTGAAAGTAAATGGGATTAAAGCAAATACTTGATATATCAAGCATAACACTACCAGCTGCTTGTTTCTCAGAAAGAGCCACCTAGTAGGTGTATTCCTTTCATACTGAGTTGCCTCAGATTGCATATAATCTTGGCCCTGCTAGACAGGTACTAGGTGTTTTCCTGCTAATCAGTATTGATAGTAAACACGGCAAGTAAAACTCAATCCTAGAGACTGAATATTGAGCAGATGTTGATGATTAAAAAATCTAGAATTTCATAAGGAAATGTTAAAAGGGAACTTCACCAGACAAATATCAAAGATTGTAAGACCAAGCTCATTAATCCTAAATTACTTAAAAATGATTTATCCAATTGTCTTGTATGGATGGGTACACATGTCAATGTATGGCAAAACCAACCAATATAATATTGTAAAATAATTTGCCTCCAATAAAAAATAAATTAATTACCAAAAAAAATAAAAATAAAAAATAAATCTAAAAAAAATAAAAAATAAAAAAATAAAATAAAAATAAGTTAAATCAAAAAAAAAAAAAGAAAAGAGTCATATTGAAAGATTTGATTTTGTATTGGGAAAAGGTGTTCTTTTGGTGAGACTCTCAAAAATATCCATCACTAAGATCAGTTTTGGGTAATGGGCTGTCTCTGTCTCTTTTTCTGCACAAAGGTAAATCTAGGTGACCTCTGCATGATTAGTCTTTGTCTTATTTTAAGTTATCCCTGTAGTTGTTGCCTCAAAGGCCCACAGTTACAAAAACTTAGAGATGGAGTCTGCATGATGAATAGATTTACCTTCTGTGAAAGCTAGTCTAGTCACATTAAGAGAGAGGGGAGGCTGGTTTCACTTTGCGTGAAATATTTCCTTGGTATCTCTGATTTTCTTGAAGAGATCTCTAGTCTTTCCCATTCTATTGTTTCCCTCCATTTCTTTGCACTGATCATTGAGGAAGCCTTTCTTATCTCTCCTTGCTATTCTCTCAAACACTGCATTTTAATGGGTATATTTTTCTTTTCCTCTTTGGGGTAGTAAGTGCAAAAATCACCTGCTTTACCACCTGTGCCATTGAAAAAATGCTTTATCTTAATAGTGTCATGTTTTGAAAATAAACTTTCTATTCACATATAAAGTTAATAAATAATTCTTCTTTCCCCTCCAATAAAATCTAGTATACTCTCTCTATACACTAGATGATACAAAATGGATTGGGATTAATGATATGATGGGCTTTCCTGGTGACTCAGTAGCAAAGTATCCTAACAGTACAGGAGATGTAAGTTAGATTCCTGAGTTGGAAAGATCCCTTGGAGGAGAAAGTGGCAACCCACTCCAGTGTTCTTGTCTGGGAAATCCCATGGACAGAGGAGCCTGGCAGGGTACAGTCCATGGGGTCACAAAGAGTTGAACATAGCTTAGCACCTCAAAACAACACAATTATATGATATCTTCCAAAAATCAAGTTTATTTTTTAATTAAAAGAAGTCTGTTCAATTACATTGATTATTTAATAAAGAGAATAATAAATAAGGATGACTTCAGGTCATTGATGTAGAATGCAAAGCTGAATGTTATATTTATTAAGTGAGTCTTAGCCAATAGAATCTACTTTCTTTGCATGGTTTCTGAAAACCTAAGAAGTATCTCTAGTATCACTTGTGATTTGTTTCTCCTTTCATGTGCCTTTGTTATACTACCAGCATCAAAGATTAAAAGAAATTGTTGGATATATTGTCCATGGTCTCTCATATACATCTTTAGGTATGTATGTGTGTGTGGGTTTGTATGTTCTCAGTGGCCTCAGTTTATGTATTCTATTTCAGAAATAAAGTTTTTCATGAAATAGAAAATTTCACAGATCAGTTGCAAACACTATCTTGTTGTTGTCCATAGCCAATATCTAATATTTATAGGAAAAACAAAGACTCGGGAAAAAAAGATAACATTGAGCCACTTGTAGGAAATTTCTCATGTCTGGAGGGTGACAGGGAAAGTGAAGCAAGACCAATCCCATTACCACTAGTTATGCTTCAATCACCTCAATTTAATTCATTTTGCTTTTATTTCTGATGTGCAGAAGCCATTTGATAAATTCCCTTCTGGGAACAGGCCAGTCTTGGAAGGATGTACGTTAAAAAGTTATGAAGAGTACATAATTTATTAAACTCAACTCATTATTGGAAACGGTTAGCATACAATTCATTTAATAGGAATCATTGGTGGAGAAAATGACTGTTGTTTTGATCTGATCATATAAGTTATGGCATAATTTTCCTTGTCTGTGGTGATTTACCTAATCTTGAACAACATAAATACTTACTCAAACTCTGCTTGCTACTGAAAAACAGACACATATGTTATGTTATTTATTAATGGCAATGATTTTACTTTTTTATTATGTTCAGTTAGAAATAGACTCTCCTAGTTTTCCACAAGATGATTGAATAATGGAATAGAGCAGATATACCCCTCAATGCACAATGGAACAGGAAAAGGAAATGGTTTTACTGATAAACACCAAGACCTCGGGTCTATAGTCTATTAAATTTTACTCAGGGAAACAACCAGCCAATCAAAAAAGATTTCCTGTCTGCCTACTAAGCACACAGAGTAAGCCTTAGCATTATGAAATGCAGTGCATGCATGCTCAGTCATGTCTTGACTCTTTGCGACCCTGTGGACTGTAGCCCACCAGGCTCTTCTGTCTGTGGAGTTCCCTAGGCAAGAACACTGGAGTGAGTTGCCATTTCCTCCTCCAGGGAATCCTCCCAACACAGGGATCAAACCTGAATCTCTGGCATCTCCTCCATTGGCAGGAAGATTTTTTACCACTGAGCCACCTGGGAAGCCTATAACATTGTGAAGAGAAAACATAAAATGTCAAGGGACTAAGAAGGCAAGATACACACATTAAAATAGCTAGCTAGAGATACAAAGCACCATGTCAACAAATCCTAGATGATACAGACAAATACTAGAAGAGGTTAGGAGAAGTGAGAGTTCAGTGAGCTGGTATGGCCAGGAATAATCTTTACTGTCTAGCCTCATCTATGACTCTACAGACTCTTTCTTCATGTAATTTTGAACATTACTTTGTGAACCAAAATTTACAGAACTAAATCTTTTAATGGCAGGATAATTTCAAGTAATATATTAAAATGTATTTAGCCATTCACCTACTAGCATGCTTTTACTTTATTTCAAGCTTTTCCCACTACAAAGATACTGTAATAATCAATCTAACAGGATTTTTTATCTTACTTCTTCTATAGGATACATTCCCAAAAGTGGAAATGATGGGTCAAAAGTAATATTCTTCTATTCTTATTATGTTGTCATATAGCTTTCCAAGAAGTCACTCAAGCTCATGTCTCTCACTGGAAGTTCAGGAAGGACCGCTTTGCCCACATCACTGCCAGAGGTGATGCTATCACTATCATTTTTAGTTTGGCCAGTCTGATGAGTGGGAAGTAATCTCACATCATAATTTTCTTCTCATTTTCCCAATACCTCAGCGAGTTTGGTACCCTTTCAAATACATTTTATAGCCATTTAGATTTGCTCTTTTATGAAGTTCTTATTTCCATTCTTTGCCTACTTTCCTACTGTGTTGTCTTCCTTCTAATAAAAAGTCTAAAATTTTACTTACAGATTTTCAACCTTTAGTCAAGTTATCCGTAAGCAGAGCAAAAATTATCCATTTGATACTGTTACTGAGCATCAGCTGTCTACAGTGACCAGTACTAGAGACCCCATCTTGGGAGATAAAACATGTTCATGCTTAGTCACTCAGTCGTGTTCAATTCTTTGTGACCCCACAGACTGTAGCCCACCAGGCTCCTCTCTCTGTGAGATTTCCCAGGTAAGAATACTGAAGCGGGTTGCCATTTCCTACTCCAAAGGATCTTCCCAACCCAGGGATCAAACCTGTGTCTCCTGCATTGACAGGGAAATTCTTTACCACTGAGCCACCTAGGAAGCCCCTATAACCTGCTCAGATTTGGTAATAGAGCCTAGACAGGTGTTGAAGCATGTATACTGCCAAGTATTCCATAATAAATACTATGAAATAAAATTCACCATGCAATTCAATTAAAGTTGAAGTTAAGGAGACTCTATTTCTGGTTCATATGGTCAAGAGAAATTTCTCAGGGAAAAGAATATTAGTCTGGTTTTAATAGATTTTGGATTCTGATATGACTGCTATAAGTTAGTTATAGGAGAGAACAACTTATATGGAAAGAATATCATAAATCTAAAAACAGATAAGTAATTGAAGTGCCAAAAGAGTTGACATAAGAACCATGAAATTTTTGTAATTTTTGGTAAAGCTTCTTATAGTAGCAATATAATGTATAATTTTCAGATTCTAAAAATAGAATTTAGGAGACTACAGATGTTTTCTAGTTGTAGTTTCCTTTAAAATACATTAGGCTTCTCATTAAGAAATGCAGGGAAATTTTTGTTTCTGTGCTTAGAATTGAAAATTTTAGTAGTTACTAAGCAATTAAGTATAATATTTTAAAATTCAGGAAAATCTGGAAGTTATACGAACACTTTGATTCATTCAGTAACACTAAAATTACTATCCTTTGATGTTCTGAAAATTAATACCACTTTCTAAAACTTTTAACTTTAAAGTAGCTAGAATCTCTGATTCAATCTGAATTGTTACTGCATTTAACTTCTTAACATATCATTATCTACTCTGTTTATCATTTAAAGGTTACTGAAATTCACAAATAATCTGTTTTTGAAGAGCCTTGTCAGCTACATGGAACAATATAAATAGTAGTAATATTGATGACTCACTTGGAGGCAGGATCTTTCTCTCAGCTGTGCAAATCTGAACATACAACTACTTCATAGTCTCATAAAATAAGCATAGAGGTTCCCTAGGGTACCTAAACTATTCTTGGACATAGAGTGTTACCCATTTAATGCTCTGCCTTTGCTGGGCAAGGTAGCCCCCACGGTGCCATTACTACCATCTGACACCCCTGGATTTTTCACATGTCATTGCTGCTGTGACTGTCACGACCAAGTCCTACTGCGTCAGCCCTGAACATCCCGTTTTACCATGCAAAGCTGCATCTTATCTCATGTCTGCTAAGGGCCCTGTCATTAGGATCTAGTATCAGAATCTTCACAATCTTCCTCCAGACAATACACTCTCCAGTAAGTTACTGCCACTGACACAACAGAAAGCACAAATGCCAAATCTGTAACGTGGCCCTGGTGAAAAAAGGAAATGATCCCTCTTCTTCTTGATGTTAGGATCTGTTATGGGAGTTCCTGTCCTAGTGGATCTGTAAGTTTTTAATGAAAACCCTCTGTCCTCCAGGAACTCAAACAGAAGGAGGACTGAAAGATGGGGGCAGATTGTAATAATGCCCTAACTGTAGACTCCTGCCACTGTTTGGCCACTCAAGGATGAGGAATTTCCAGGATAAACCGGATGGTAACCCAGCTTTAGTTATCTTAAAGGACCACTTACATGGTTCAGGCCTGGCAAAGTGAAGGGGACCTTAGCAAATTCCTGGGTGAAAGGAGGGGTGGGAGGTCAAGAGAGGTTTAAAGTAGAATTGCACATCCAAGCTGGTGAAACTTTCAGTACATCAGCCTGTAAATGATTAAAAACGCTTGTCAAGAAAAAAAGTCAGCTGGGTTTTTTTTGGGTCTACTGGCATACTGGATACCATGAACAGTATCAAAGGGCAAATTGATAGGATACTGAATGAGGAATTCCCCAGGTCGGTAGGTGCCCAGTATGCTACTGGTGATCAGTGGAGAAATAACTATAGAAGGATTGAAGGGAAGGAGCAAAAGCAAAACCAATACCCAGTTGTGGATGTGACCAGTGATAGAGGCAAGGTCCGGTGCTGTAAAGAGCAATATTGCATAGGAACCTGGAATGTTAGGTCCATGAATCAAGGCAAATTGGAAGCGGTCAAACAGGAGATGGCAAGAGTGAACGTCGACATTCTAGGAATCAGTGAATTAAAATGGACTGGAATGGGTGAATTTAACTCAGATGACCATTATATCTACTACTGTGGGCAGGAATCCCTTAGAAGAAATGGAGTAGCCATCATGGTCAACAAAAGAGTCTGAAATGCAGTACTCGGATGCAATCTTAAAAACGACAGAATGATTTCTGTTCGTTTCCAAGGCAAACCATTCAATATTACAGTAATCCAGGCCTATGCCCCAACCAGTAATGCTGAAGAAGCCGAAGTTGAACTGTTCTATGAAGACCTACAAGACCTTTTAGAACTAACACCCAAAAAAGATGTTCTTTTCATTCTGCTGCTGCTGCTGCTGCGTCACTTCAGTCGTGTCCGACTCTGTGTGACCCCATAGACAGAAGCCCACCAGGGTCCCCCGTCCCTGGGATTCTCCAGGCAAGAACAGTGGAGTGGGTTGCCATTTCCTTCTCCAATGTGTGAAAGTGAAAAGTGAAAGTGAAGTAGCTCAGTCGTGTCCGACCCTTAGCAACCCCACGGACTGCAGCCTACCAGGCTCCTCCATCCATGGGATTTTCTAGGCAAGAGTACTGGAGTGGCTTGCCATTGCCTTCTCCGTCTTTTCATTCTAGGGGACTGGAATGCAAAAGTAGGAAGTCAAGAAACACCTGGAGTAACAGGCAAATTTGGCCTTGGAGCACGGAATGAAGCAGGGCAAAGGCTAATAGAGTTGTGTCAAGAGAACGCACTGGTCATAGCAAACACCCTCTTCCAACAACACAAGAGAAGACTCTACACATGGACATCACCAGATGGTCAACATCGAAATCAGATTGACTATATTCTTTGCAGCCAAAGAAAGAGAAGCTGTATACAGTTAGCAAAAACAAGACCAGGAGCTGACTGTGGCTCAGATCATAAACTGCTTATTGCCAAATTCAGACTTAAATTGAAGAAAGTAGGGAAAACCACTAGACCATTCAGATATGACCTAAATCAAATCTCTTATGATTATACAGTGGAAGTAAGAAATAGATTTAAGGGACTAGATCTGATAGATAGACTGCCTGATGAACTCTGGACAGAGGTTCGTGACATTGTACAGGAGACAGGGACCAAGACCATCCCCATGGAAAAGAAATGCAAAATAGCAAAATGGCTGTCTGAGGAGGCCTTACAAATAGCTGTGAAAAGAAGAGAAGCGAAAAGCAAAGGAGGAAAGGAAAGATATAAGCATCTGAATGCAGAGTTCCAAAGAATAGCAAGGAGAGATAAGAAAGCCTTCCTCAGCAATCAATGCAAAGAAATAGAGGAAAACAACAGAATAGGAAAAACAAGAGATCTCTTCAAGAAAATTAGAGATTCCAAGGGAACATTTCATGCAAAGATGGGCTCGATAAAGGACAGAAATAGTATGGACCTAGCAGAAGCAGAAGATATTAAGAAGAAGTGGCAAGAATACACAGAAGAATTGTACAAAAAAGATCTTCATGACCAAGATAGTCACAATAACGTGATCACTGACCTACAGCCAGACATCTTGGAATGTGAAGTCAAGTGGGCCTTAGAAAGCATCACTACAAACAAAGCTAGTGGTGGTGATGGAATTCTAGTTGAGCTATTTCAAATCTTGAAAGATGATGCTGTGAAAGTGCTGCACTCAATATGCCAGCAAATTTGGAAAACTCAGCAGTGGCCACAGGACTGGAAAAGGTCAGTCTTCATTCCAATCCCAAAGAAAGGCAATGCCAAAGAAGGCTCAAACTACCACACATGGCATGTGGGATCTACTTCCCTGACCAGGAATTGGACCACCAGGGAAGTCCCCAAAACAAGTCATTTTTGAGCATCAATATGCCTATAAACTTCCAATTGTTGTTGCTGTTCAGTCTCCTAGTGGTGTCCGACTCTTCGTGACCTCATGGTCTGCAGCATGCCAGGCCTCCCTGCCCCTCACCATCTCCCTAAGGCTGCCCAAGTTCATGTCCATTGCCTCAGTGATGCCATCCAGCCATCTCATCCTGTCACTCCCTCTTCTCCTTCTGCCCTCAATCTTTCCCACCATCAGGGACTTTTCCAATGAGTTAGCTGTTCACATCAGGTGGCCAAATTATGGTAGCTTCAGCTTCAGCCTCAGTCCCTCTAATGAGAATTCAAGATTTACCTCTCTCTAGATTGGCTGGTTTTATCTCCTTGCTGTCCAAGGGACTCTCAGCACTGTCTTCTCTAGCACCACAGTCCAAAGGCATGAATTCTTTGGTGCTCCACCTTTTTTACAGTCCAATTCTCACAACTTTATACAACCACTGGAAAGACCATAGCCTTCACTATATGGACCGTTGTCAGCAAAGTAGTCTCTGCTTTTCAACACTGTCTAGGTTTGTCATAGATTTCCTGCCAACAAGCAGTTGCCTTCTGATTTCATGCCTGCAGTCACCATCTGTAGCGATTTTAGAGCCCAAGAAGAGGAAATCTGTCACTAATTCCACCTTTTCCCCTTCTATTTGCCACGAAGTAATGGGGAGAGTTGACTCACTGGAAAAGACTCTGATGCTGGGAAAGGTTAGGGGCAGGAGGAGAAGGGGACAACAGAGAATGAGATGGCTGGATGGCATCGCCGACTCTGTGGACATGGGTTTGAGTGAACTCCGGGAGTTGGTGATGGACAGGGAGGCCTGGCGTGCTGTGATTCATGGGGTCCCGGAGAGTCGGACACGACTGAGCGACTGAACTGAACTGAACTGAACTGAATGGGGTTGGATGCTATGATCTTAGTTTTTTTAATATTTAAAGTCGGTTCTTTCACTCTCTCTCTCCTCCTTCTTCCTCATCCAGAGGCTCTTTAGTTCCTCTTCGCTTTCTGCCATTAGAGTGATATCATCTGTATATCTGTGGTTGTTGATATTTCTGCCGCCTATCTTGATTCCAGCTTATAACTCATCTAGCCCAGCATTTCTCATGGTGTGCTCAGCGTGTAGGTTAAACAAACAGGGAGACAACAAGACAAACTTGTCATACTCCTTTCTCAATCTTGAACCAATCAGTTGTTCCACACGGGGTTCTAACTATTGCTTCTTTACCCTCATACAGGTTTCTCAGGAGGCAGGTAAGATGGTCTGATATTCCCATCTCTTTAAGAGTTTTCCAGAGTTTGTTATGATCCACATATTCAAAAGCTTTAGTGTAGTCAATGAAACAGAGGTAGCTGTTTTTCTGGAATTCCCTTGATTTCTCTATGAGCCAGTGAATGTTGGCAATTTGATCTCTGGTTCCTCTAACTTTCCTAAACCCAGCTTAGACATCTGGAAGTTCTTGGTTCACATAACACTGAAGTCTAACATACAAAAAATTAAGCATGAACTTATTATCATGGGAGATGAGTGCAATTGTCCAGTGGTTTGAACATTCTTTATTACTACACTTCTTGGGAATTGGGATGAGGATTGAACTTTTCCAGTCCAGTGGCCATTGCTGGGTCTTCCAGATTTGCTGACATATTGAGTACAACACCTTGATGGCATCATCCTTTAGGGTTTTGAATAGCTCTAGTGGAATTCTGTTGCATCCACTAGCTTTATTAACAACTATGCTTCCCAAGGCTCACTTGACTTCACACTCCAGACCACAACTTCGTAGTAATCCAATTCATTAAAATCTTTTTTTGTTCAGCTCTTCCATGTATTCTTTCCATCTTTTCTTGATCTCTTCAACGTCTACTCGGTCTCTACCATTTCTGTCCTTTATTGGGCCCATCTAAGGGTGAAATGTTATCTTGATATTTCCAATTTTTCTCAAGAGATCTCTAGTCTTTCCCCTTCTGCTGTTTTCCTCTAGTTTTATGCACTGTTCATTGCAAAAGGCTTTATTGTCTCTCCTTGCTATTCTTTGGAAATCTGCATTTAGTTGGATGTACCTTTCCCTTTCTCCCTTGCTTTTCACTTTTCTTCTTACTTCAGCTATTTGTGAAGCCTCCTCTGACAACCCCTTGACCTTCTTGCTTTTCTTTTGGGGGGGATGATTTTGTTTGCTGCCACCTGTACAAAATTATGGATCTCCATCCATAGTTTTTCAGGCACACTATTTACTAGATCTAATCCCTTGAATCTATTCACTACCTCCACTGCATAGTCATAAGGGATTTAATTTAAGTTGTACCTGGCTGAACTGGTGGTTTTCCCCACTTTCTTTAGTTTAAGCCTGAATTTTGCTGATGATCTGAGCTGCAGGCAGCTCCAGGTCTTCTTTTGCTGACTATATACAGCTTCTTCATCTTCAACTGCAAAGAATGTAATCAATTTGATTTTGGTATTGATCATTTGGTGATGTCTATGTAATGGCAAGCCACTCCAGTACTCTTGCCTGGAAAATCCTATGGATGGAGGAGCCTGGTAGGCTGCAGTCCATGGGGTTGCTACAAGTCAGACACAACTGAGCGATTTCACTTTAACTTTTCACTTTCACACATTGGAGAAGGAAATGGCAACCCACTCCAGTGTTCTTGCCTGGAGAATCCCAGGGATGGGGGAGTCTGGTGGGCTGCCGTCCATGGGGTCATACAGAGTTGGACACGACTGAAGTGACTTAGCAGCAGCAGTATGTGTAAAGACTTATCTGGTGTTGTTGAAAGAGAGTGTTTGCTATGACCAGTGAAGTCTCAGCAGAATTCAGTTAGCCTTTCCCCTGCTTCATTTTATTCTCCAAGGCCAAACTTGCCTGTTACTCCAGGTATCTCTTGACTTCCTACTTTTGCATTCCAATCCCCAATGATGAATAGAAATCTTTTTTTGGTGTTAGTTCTAGGAGGTCTTCATAGAACTGATCAACTTCAGCTTTTTTGGTGTTGTTCATAGGAGCATAGACTTGAATTACTATGATGTTGAATGGCTTGCCTTGGGAACAAACCAAGATCATTCTGTCATTTTTAAGGTTGCACCCAAATACTGCATTTCAGACTCTTTTGTTGATTATAAGGGTTACTCCATTTCTTCTATGGGATTCTTGCCCACAGTAGTAGATATAAGGATCATCTGAATTAAATTCACCATTCCTGTCCATTTTAGTTCACTGATTCCTAAGCTGTCGATGTTTATTTTTATCAACTCCCACCTGACCACACCCAATTTACCTTGATTTTTGTCAATAACCTCAGATATGCAGATGACACCACCCTTATGGCAGAAAGTGAAGAGGAACTCAAAGGCCTCTTGATGAAAGTGAAAGAGGAGAGTGAAAAGGTTGGCTTGAAGCTCAACATTGAGAAAACAAAGATCATGGCATCTGGTCCCATCACTTTATGGGAAATAGATGGGGAAACAGTGGAAACAGTGTCAGACTTTATTTTTTGGGGCTCCAAAATCACTGCGGATGCTGAGTGCAGGGGAGAAGGCAATGGCAAGCCACTCCGGTACTCTTGCCTGGAAAATCCCATGGATGGAGGAGCCTGGCAGGCTGCAGTCCATGGGGTCGCTACAAGTCTGACATGACTGGGCGACTCCACTTTCACTTTTGACTTTCACACATTGGAGAAGGAAATGGCAACCCACTCGAGTGTTCTTGCCTGGAGAATCCCAGGGACGGGGGAGCCTGGTGGGCTGCTGTCTATGGGGTCGCACAGAGTCGGACACGACTGAAGTGACTTAGCAGCAGCAGCTGAGTGCAGCCATGAAATTAAAAGATGCTTACTCCTTGGAAGGAAAGTTATGACCAACCTAGACAGCATATTAAAATGCAGAGACATTACTTTGCCAACAAAGGTCCGTCAAGTCAAGGCTATGGTTTTTCCCATGGTCATGTACGGATGTGAGAGTTGGACTGTGAAGAAAGCTGATCACTGAAGAATTGATGCTTTTGAACTGTGGTGTTGGAGAAGACTCTTGAGAGTCCCTTGGACTGCAAGGAGATCCAACCAGTCCATTCTAAAGGAGATCAATCCTGGGTGTTCATTGGAAGGACTGATGCTAAAGCTGAAACTGCAATACTTTGGCCACCTCATGCGACGAGTTGACTCACTGGAAAAGACTCTGATGCTGGGAGGGATTGGGGGTAGGAGGAGACGGGGACGACAGAGAATGAGATGGCTGAATGGCATCACCGACTAGATGGACATGAGTTTGAGTGAACTCCGGGAGTTGGTGATGGACAGAGAGGCCTGGTGTGCTATGATTCATGGGGTCGCAAAGAGTCGGACATAACTAAGCGACTGAACTGAACTGAACTGAACTGATGGACCTAACATTCTAGGTTCCTATGCAATATTGTTTTTTACAGCATTAGATTTTACTATCATCACCAGTGAAAGTGAAAGTGCTCAATCATGTCCAACTCTTTGCAACCCTATGGAATATACATCCATGGAATTCTCCAGGCCAGAATACTGGAATGGGTAGCCTTTCCCATCTCCAGGGGATCTTAAATGAGCAGTGTTTCCTCTTTGGCCCAGAAGCATCATTCTTTCTGGGCCATTAGTAGTTCTCCTCCACTTTTCTCTAGTAGCATATGGGATACCTTCTGACCTGGGGGACTCATCTTTTGGTGTCATATCTTTTTGTCCTTTTATACCGTTCATTAAATTCTCATGGCAAGTATATTTGAGTGGGTTTCCATTCCTTCCTCCAGTGGATCACATTTTGTCAGAACTCTCTGCTATGACCCACCCATCTCGGGTGGCCCTATACAGCACAGCTCATAGCTTCATTGAATTATGCAAGCCCCTTCACCATGACAAGGCAGTGATCTATGAAGGAGAAAGTTCCAATACCAGGTCACATTAGAAGCAGTCTGTTAAGACTTTTTCTGCATATTGGTTCTTCCCATTTACAATCCATAATCTCAAGCACCAGTTCTGAAAAGGATCAGAAACTGGGCCAGTGAGCCAGGAGGGAGAAGAAAGACTACAAAGCTCAGGAAACATGAAAGATGCTGATAAAGTTACTTTACCCACAGCAGACATTGAGCCTGAAGCCATTCAAACTGCGGGGAAGGAGAGGCTTTAACTTTATAAGCATTTATAAACATTTTAGTTCTTAAAACAAGATTCTGTGATTTGCCAGAGAATTGTTTTAACTATACTAGAGTGACCAGAAAAGTCATGAGACTTGCACTAGTAGAAGGGAACCACTCTTATATAGCAAATTATAATGAGCCATGGATAGAAAAAAATAAAGCTTTTCTTCCCCCTAGAAACTAACCTTTCTTCTTCTTTCCTTTCAATGTAATGATTATTGAATTTCCACTTTATGCCAAGTACTCTTCTTAGCTAATGAAGAAATAAATGTATTGACAAACTTAATCATCAGAACAACTCTATTATTATAAACCCTATTTTATAGATAAGGGCATTTTGGAACAAAGAATCAAGACAATTTGTCAAAGATCACTCAGTTAGTGAATGGTAGGGCTGGGATAGACTGTTGCCTGTAAGAATGAGTAAAAACAGAAGCACCAAAAGCCATGGAGAAAAACTCCAAATTTCAAAGAATACAGTCTTCACTACTGTAAAGATTCTGAATTGTTTTTCTTTAAAATAGAAAAAATAACAAAAAATAGCTTAAAATATCTTTATGTTTACACAGAGGCACTGAACATATAAATCAAGAATAATTTACCAGTAAAATGGAAAGCTAAAATGAGTACAATTGAACTTATTTTATTTTTTCTAAATTACAGTATCTGAACTTTATATATAATTAAGTGGAAAGCATATTAGATATTACAAAAAATCAAATTACTGATGTAGAAGAAAATATTAGAAATTATTCTAAAGCATAAAAAGAGGAATAAAAAAGTAAAAGAAAAAAATAAACCATATGGAAAACAAATTGGCAATGCTCAATCAAAGTATATAAAAATAGAAGGAACAGAAACAATAATAAATAAATAATGGGAAACTCTTCATCTAATAAAATTCATTCTGAAATCTAAGTGTTATATTTCAGGAAATCAATAAAAAGAAAGTAGCATCAAAATATACCTAGAAGAATTATCACAGTTAAAAGGGAAAGAATCCTACAGCCATCTAGGGGAAAAAAAAGTAGCAACACAAAAAGAATAAGATACAATTGGCCCAGATTTCTCTGCAACATTAAAGGCCGAAGACTGTGTGTGGGTGCACACCAAGTCACTTCAGTGGTGTCTGACTCTTTGGGACTCTATGGACTGTAGCCCATCAGTCTCCTCTGTCCATGGAATTCTCCAGATAAGAATACTGAAGTAGGTTGCCATGCTCTGGGAGGAAACTGCAAAAGAATGAGAGTCAAACTTGAAACATCCAGAAAGATTCTATCCACTAATTACCTCATAAGTGTCGAAGATTTCACTCTACTTGAGTAAAACAGAAACTGAAAATTATTGATGATGTTTTCAGAATGCAGCATATGTAAGAAACAACAAAGTGGAATTGCAATTAGTAGAAATGTACTTTAAAAATCTTTCAACCCTACATCTAAATATTAGCGAATAAAATATATTTATATGTTTTAAGTTCAAATAAACATAACTAAAATACGTTTCATTTTAACAGACGAGCCAACTTTTTGGTTACTTGAGCAATTAGGGATTGTAACTATATCATATAATAAGGATACTCCTGTATTTATGTTTTAATATTTCTATTGAAGTGTAGTTGCATAATATTATGTTATAGATGTACGATATAATGATTCACAAATTGAAAGGTTGCACTCCATTTATAAATATTACAAAATGTTATATTCCCCACATTATACAATATATCCTTGCAGCTTATTTTATACCTGATAGTTTGTATCTCTTGATTCCTGACTCCTAGGTTGCCTCCCTTCCCTTTTCTCATCTTCCTGGTAACCAATAGTTTGTTCTCTATATCTGTGAGTCTGGTTCTTTTCTTGTTATATTCACTAGTTTGTTGTATTTTTTTAGATTTCACGTGTAAGTGATATTATACAGAGTTTGCCATTGTCTGACTTATTGACTTTGCATGATGCCCTCCAAGTCCATCCATGTCACTAATAAAGGTGAGGTTTTGGTTTTTTATGGCTGAATAGTATTCCATCTTCTTTATCCATTCATCTGTTGATGGACAGATGGACTTGGGTTACTTCCATATCTTGGCAATTTTAAATAATCCTGCAATGAACATTGGTCAGCGGTGGGGCAGCAGGAGGTGGGGGAGCTTCCTTGGTGGCTCAGTGATAAAGAATCTGTCAATGTAGGAGACATGGGTTCGATCCCAGGGTCAGAAAGATCTCCTTGAGAAGTAAATGGCAACCCACTGCAGTATTCTTGTCTTGGAAATCCTATGAACATAGGAGCTTGGTGGGCTACAGTCCATGGGGTCGCAAGAGTCAAATATGACTCAGTACCTAAAGAACAACAAAACATGAACACTGGAGTACATGTATCTTTTCAAATTAATGTTATTTGTTTGTTTATTTGTTTTGGATGCACCTGCAGGCGTGGAATGGCTGACTCATATGGTAGTTCTACTTCTTTTAGATTTTTGAAAAACCACCATACTATTTTCCACAGTAACTGCACCAGTTTACATTCCCACAAACAGTGTATGAGGATGCTATTTTCTCCACACCCTTACCAACATTTATTATTTGTGTTCTCTTTGATGATAGCTATTTTGACAAGTGCAAGGTCATATCTCATTGTGGTTTTGATTAGCATTTCCTGATGAATAGCAATGATGATAAGCATACACAGCGGACTATAAAAAATTTTATTTGCAAAAGTATTTATGTATTTGTTTTAATAACAGCTTACAGCCCCAATTTCCATTAAAATAAAGTTATCAGGATGATTGAGAAGGCTTCACAATCTTTATATTTAAGTATTGTAGTTATTCTATGGGATAGAAGGATTGGAGGGGGCTTATCAAGGAAAAAGATGTGATGTGACATACACAAGTTTTATTGGGCTGTACTTAACAGCAGTGTGAGATTATCAAGAGGTACATGATGATGACAACAAGGTAACTCTTGGGAGGGAGGGGATAGCAGAGAGAGCGAACATGTCGAGGTGTGCTGCTCAGCAGTGGGGCTAGGAGTCTCTGAGAGTCAGAGGATTCCAATGGGCCATAGCAGCTTGTAGTGTTAGTGTTAATTGCTCAGCCGTGTCCAACTCTTTGCGACCCCATGGACTGTGGTCCGCCAGGCTCCTCTGTCCATGGGATTCTCCAGGCAAGAATACTGGAGTGGGTTGCCATTCCCTTCTCCAGTAGCAGCTTGAGGTCTATTTTATCAATGACCAGCAGAAGTGAGGCAAGTTTCCTCAGTGAAGTATGCAGAGAAGGGAGATTCTAATTAGCTAAAAATCTATTTTAGGGACTACTTTAAAAATAATTGGATGCCTAACACTCTAAGTTTGGCACTGACAGGCTATGAGCCACCATGTCTCAACCTGCAATGAAGAAATAAACAGCCCAGGGCCACTACACAATGGCCAACTGTGGCTCTTTTATATAACAATTTAGTGTAGTATATATTTATATGTACATAATTACTACATGTACACATAAATATATATACTGATACAATTTAAAACTAATATTTGTGATATTCAGCAGTGAAATTGTCAAACTAGTGTCGCTAGTGGTAAGAGCCTGACTGCCAATGCAGGCAACCGAAAAAATACAGGTTCGATCCCTGAGTTGGGAATATCCCCTGGAGAAGGAAATGGCAACCCAATCCCATGGACAGAGGAGTCTGGCAGGTTATAGTCCATAGGGTCGCATAGAGTTACACACTATTAAAGCGACTTAGCAGGCTATTGCAATAAATGAGTGTGAACAGAAAAGGTTGTTGAATATTTATTTCCCCTTAGTGAAAACAAATCTAATGAATGAAAACACTTTATAGGAAATATCTCTACTTAAGCAATTATTATTATATAATATATAACTATATATTATATAAAATATTATATATACAATATATAATGCATTATTATTATATAATATATAAGCAAATATCTCTACTTAAGTCAATTATTATTGTATATAAATGTATATTTTAATGTGTATAATTTTATATAAATTATTTTAGCTTGTTTAAACTTACCAAAAGAATAGTTTTTGTCATGTTTTTCATAAGAAATTTTAATTATTTTCTCCTCTCTCATCCTTATTTTTATTCTTCCGCTTGTCATTTCCTTACAGTCGCTCTAGCACTGATGCCAGAAAAGGAAAGTCAATTGAAATACACATTAGTGGTGTTATATTAATAGACTCCACAGATAATAATGTGAACTTTGAATATAACCACATAAAATACAGATGTCCTCAATATTGAGTGGTGGAGAGGAGGAGATAATATATAAAAGTTTTAATATTTTGTGAAAAGGAAATAAAACATCATTCCAATAAATTAACAAATAGGACCCATTAGACTTATAAAAATGCAAAACACTATGCACTTTGAATGAAGTTGATAAAATCAGATGGGAAATATTTTATTAAGAAGCTGTTAAAAATAAAAACTTCTTAAGATAACTGTGGGTTGAAAATTGGCCCTGAAACTAAAATAATGATGATGTAATAATAATAATAGTAATAATAAAGACTGGGACATGCTAGCAGAAGAAGAATATCATTAGGAACCTATTTTGCAGTAGGCGCCCAGAATGTCAAGATGAATAAAAACATGTTCTTTCCAGAGCCGTGACAAATGGGCAGCCATTATTCTCGCCCTAAAGTAGCTCAGAAGCTTACTAGATAAGAAACAAAACAAAATCAGTGCAAAGAATAATTGTTCTTTCTCTTCATAATTAGCATATTTTCTGTCTTCCTCACAAAACTAAGCACACTTTAAATACAGGAGCTATGTTTGCAAGTTCTCCACTGCATTTATAATTCTTGCCAAGTGAAGTTTGCAAGTATGTGTTAAATTGATTAATAAATACTATAGGAAAAACACCATCCTGGATTCCTGTACTACCTCAAGCATAAAATGAAGGTTTAGCCAAGTGACTCTGCTACCTCCTTTTCAGTTAAGTTCAGTCACTCAGTTGTGTCCAACTCTCCGCGACCCCATGTATCACAGCAAGCCAGGCCTGCCTGTCCATCACGAACTCCCAGAGTTCACTCAAACTCATGTCCACAGAGTTGGTGATGCCATCCAGCCATCTCATTCTCGGTCGTCCCCTTCTCCTCCCGCTGCCAACCTTTCCCAGCATCAGAGTCTTTTCCAGTGAGTCAACTCGTCGCATGAGGTGGCCAAAGTATTGCAGTTTCAGCTTTAGCATCAGTCCTTCCAATGAACACCCAGGACTGATCTCCTTTAGAATGGACTGGTTGGATCTCCTTGCAGTACAAGGGACTCTCAAGAGTCTTCTCCAACACCGCAGTTCAAAAGCATCAATTCTTCGGAGATCAGCCTTCTTCACAGTCCAACTCTCACATCCATACATGACCACGGGAAAAATCATAGCCTTGACTAGATGGACCTTTGTTGGCAAAGTAATGTCTCTGCTTTTTAATATACTGTCTAGGTTGGTCATAGCTTTCCTTCTGAGGAGTAAGCACCTTTTAATTTCATGGCTGCAATCAGCATCTGCAGTGATTTTGGAGCCCCAAAAAATAAAGTCTGACACTGTTTCCACTGTTTTTCCATCTATTTCCCATGAAGTGATGGGTCCAGATGCCATGATCTTTGTTTTCTGAATGTTGAGCTTCAAGCCAACCTTTTCACTCTCCTCTTTCACTTTCGTCAAGAGGCTTTTGAGTTCCTCTTCACTTTCTGCCATGAGGGTGGTGTCATAGTTACTACTATATAGACTTTTTTCCCATTCATCTGACTCTCAGTCTGAACTTAGAATTTCCCAAAACTCAACTTCATTCTATTTCTCCTCATCTGCAGAGAACCTCTCTTATGTGTGAGTTGGAGAAATGCTATATAGTTTCCTCAGTCAACCGAGTAAGCATCTTTAGATTATCAAAGCAAAGGAGAAACTTCTGAGCATATATCTGAAGCTCAGCTAGAAATCAGTAGACGGAAAAGCCAGAATGCTGGATCATCTGTGCTCAACCTGGCATCTCTACTAGCCCCTTTCAAGAGCTCTTGTGTGGCTCAGAAAAGAAATCAAGGTCCTCATTTCACAGGATCCCCTTCCCTATTTGGTTCTATAGAAGGTTGGAGTTTTCCAATGAGAGGCACTATCATGAAATTTTGAGAGCCAGAGAATCTGGATTTATTCAGACAAGTACAGTCAGTTGCATGAACAGATCTGCGTTTCACAGCAGCTTACTGTCAAGTTTTGGCAAACCACCCACTTCACGAATGCAGACTGAGAGAACGAGTGAAAGTTTCCCAGAGTTTCTACAGCAGTAAAGCTGCTCCAGGAACATTGAGGACCATCCATTTTGATATGTTAGACTGAGGTCTTTGATAGAAGATTTCCTGACATTTGTTCCCTCAGCTCCTCTAACAATTGTTTTAACCTGTTCTTTCCTTTTGTAGTCCTTTCTGTTCAAAACACATAGGGAATAAATAATTAAGTGAATAATCTCAGTCAATTCTACTGTCTTTGTCCACCTCCAGTTCTCAAGTTCAGACAAAAAGCAAGAGTGAAAGATTTCACATAATTTCATTTATGTCGATCACATTTTGTTTAGTCGCTAAATCGTGTCAGACTCTTTTGCAAGCCCATAGACTGTAGACCACCAGGCTTCTCTGTCCATGAGATTTCCCAGGCAGGAATACTGGAGTGGGTTGCCATTTCCTTCTCCAGGGAATCTTTCTGGTCCATGGATCAAATCCTCATTCCCTGCATTGCTGATGGATTCTTTACCAGTGAGCTACCAGGGAAGCCCATGTCTACCACATTCAGTTCAGTTCAGTTCAGTCGCTCAGTCGTGTCCGACTCTCCGCGACCCCATGAATCACAGCACACCAGGCCTCCCTGTCCATCACCAACTCCCGGAGTACACTCAAACTCATGTCCACAGAGTCGGTGATGCCATCCAGCCATCTCATTCTCTGTCGTCACCTTCTCCTCCCGCCCCCAACCTTTCCCAGCATCAGAGTCTTTTCCAGTGAGTCAACTCGCCGCATGAGGTGGCCAAAGTATTGCAGTTTCAGCTTTCGCATCAGTCCCTCCAATGAACATCCAGGACTGATCGCCTCTAGAATGGACTGGTTGGATCTCCTTGCAGTATAAGGGACTCTCAAGAGTCTTCTCCAACACCACAGTTCAAAAGCATCCATTCTTCGGCAATCAGCTTTCTTCACAGTCCAACTCTCACATCCATACATGACCACGGGAAAAACCATTGCCTTGACTAGACGGACCTTGGTTGGCAAAGTAACGTCTCTGCTTTTTAATATACTATTAAGGTTGGTCATAACTTTCCTTCCAAGGAGCAAGCGTCTTTTAATTTCATGGCTGCAATCAGCATCTGCAGTGATTTTGGAGCCCACATTAGCTGATGTCAAAATTAGTTGTGTGGGCAGTAAAAATAAGTCTCTTCTTCTTGTGTTTCTTAGCCTTTTCTGAGAATGGGACCTGGTGTGAGTGGTGAGATTGACCCAAACAACTTCCTGAGCTTTTAGACAAATGAGTTCACATTGTGGTGCTCCTTACCCAACTAAGAAATAAAAAAACTTGATCCTTGCTCATTGTTTTCACTCTTTCAAATACATGTAATTGTGGTAAAGTAGATGCTGATTGCAGCCATGAAATTAAAAGACGCTTACTCCTTGGAAGGAAAGTTATGACCAACCTAGATAGCATATTAAAAAGCAGAGACGTTACTTTGCCAACAAAGGTCCGTCTAGTCAAGGCTATGGTTTTTTCAGTGGTCATGTATGGATGTGAGAGTTGGACTGTGAAGAAAGATGATGCTTTTGAACTGTGGTGCTGGAGAAGATTCTTGAGAGTCCCTTGGACTGCAAGGAGATCCAACCAGTCCATTCTAAAGGAGATTAATCCTGGGTGTTCATTGGAAGGACTGATGCTAAAGCTGAAACTCCAATACTTTGGCCACCTCATGCGACGAGTTGACTCACTGGAAAAGACTCTGATGCTGGGAAGGATTGTGGGTGGGAGGAGAAGGGGATGACAGAGAATGAGATGGCTGGATGGCATCACCGACTCTGTGGACATGAGTTTGAGTGTACTCCGGGAGTTGGTGATGAACAGGGAGGCCTGGCGTGCTGTGATTCATGGGGTCGCGGAGAGTCGGACACGACTGATCGACTGAACTGAACTGAACTGAGATTATTCATCTCAGCTATTGGACTGCTGTGCTCAGCTAGAGATCCTCTTTTCCATACCTATACTTGGCGTATGTCTATTATTTATTTTCTACACGCAAACTCCTGACTAGACAAATGATTGTTAGTATTACTAAAAACCAAGTGACTTCTTAATATTTTTAGCCTTGTCTCTTCTCTGCCATTAACTTCTGAGATTAATGGAGGGTGACGGGTTATGTTGTTGTGTTAATCACTCAGTTGTGTCTGACTTTGCAATCCCATGGACTGTAGCCTACCAGGCTTCTCTGTCCATGGAATTCTCCAGGCAAGAATACTGGAATGGATAACCATTTCCTTCTCCAGAGGATCTTCCCTTCCCAGGGATCGACCTTAGGTTTCCTACATTGCTGGCAGATTCTTTACCATCTGAGCCAACAGGGAAACTGGCTATAAATACATATATTCTGATAAATACAAGGGATTTCTTAATTTATCTTTTTCACAAGCTACATTTTAAACAATATCATAATAGTATCTCTGAATTAGAAATGCAGTCACCTCAAAATGCTGAGCAGAAATGTATAAGTTGCAGGATTTTGCCCTAGCCCTCTGTATAAAAAGATCCTAAACATTAGATTACTCTGGACCATTGAATTATTCTTTTAACTGGCCTCTCCATATCCAAGTGCTCCCTTCCTCACTCCCAAATGTCTTCCAGACATCTATCATGCATAATCTCTGAGACTGGGTGGGACCATAGGGATCAGTTATGAGACAATGAAGGCAGAAGAGAAATGCCCTTTCAGTCTTGGCCCTGCAAACCTTCTTATACCTTAAGTTAGATGTTCAGGACTCATTGGAAGATATTGAGGCTCTAGCAGCTGGTGGAAGAGGCTTGGATCCATGAATGACCATATGAAGCAGAGCTTCTCACTGACCCACACTGAATTATGATATGAGCAGGGAGAAATTTTTTGTTTGTGAAGCTACTGAAATTTTGGAGGTAATTTGTTAAGAGTGTGTAGCCTAATCTGATTAAACAGGTTAGCCTATTCTGTCTAAACTTGAACATGCCCCTTCTCTTCACAGACTGCTGCTGCTAACTCTCTTCAGTCATGTCCAACTCTGTGCGACCCCATAGACAGCAGCCCACCAGGCTCCCCTGTCCCTGGGATTCTCCAGGCAAGAACACTAGAGTAGGTTGCCATTTCCTTCTCCAATGCAGGAAAGTGAAAAGTGAAAGTGAAGTCACTCAGTCGTGTCCGACTCTCCGTGACCCCATGGACTGAAGCCTACCAGACTGCTCCATCCATGGGATTTTCCAGGCAAGAGTACTAGAATGGGTTGCCATTACCTTCTCCCTTCACAGACTAGAACCTAAATATTTTAGAGTGATTATCTAAGACATCATTTCATCAAAATATTCTAGTGTAATCATCTCCTCCCTTTCACAGATGTCATGGGTAATATTGGAGTCATAATTAACTTAATTAAACTATTCATATGATGTGAATATTCTGAGAATATATCCATCTCTTTTTCTTTATTTAGAATTTCTTTTCTCAAATATTTTCCACTTGAAATTCCACATACATATAAATTAAGGTTACTAAAGTGTCAGGAGCTCTGTATTTTTGTGAATGTGTGAGTGTGTATGACCTCACATGAGTAAATGCATTTTAACAGTTGTCAAGATAATTTTGTCCATTTTTATGGCTGAGTAATATTCCATTGTATATATGGACCACAATTTCTTTGTCCATTCCTCGGCTGACAGACATTTAGGTTGTTTCTGTGTCCTGGCTATTGTAAATACTGCTGCAATGAACATTGGGGTGCATGTATCTTTTTGAATTACAGTTTTCTCCAGGTATATACCTAGAAATGGGATCATATGGTAGTTCTATTTTTAGTTTTCTTAGGAACCTCCATACTGTCTTCCATAGTGATTGTACCAATTTACATTCCCACCAACAGTGCAGGAGGGTTGTCAAACAGTGAAGTAAGTCACTGAAGTAAGTCAGCAAAAGAACAAATATCGTATAATATTGCTTTCATGTGGAATCTAGAAAAATGGTAGAGAACAGAAATAGAGATACAGTTATACAGAACAAGCTTCTGGATACCAAGTGGGGAAGGGAGAATGGGATAAATTGGGATATTGGGATTAACATACATTCACTCCTATGTATAGAGTGTATAACTAATGAGAACCTACTGTATAGCATAGGGGACTCTATTTAATATTTTGTGGTGAACTAAATGGGAAGTAAATTCAAAAAAATAGGGGATATATGTATATGTATAACTGATTCACTTTGCTGTATAGCAGATACTAACATAATATTAGTATCATAAAGCAACTATACTCCAATGGAAAATTTTAAAAAGCAGAGTTGTCATGACAATAAAATGAGATCTTCCAGGTAAAGATAAAGTATTTTGTCACACAAAAATAGGGATTCTGATCTGTGAACTAGGGTATTCAGTATTCTGGTATTTAAATGATCTGTAAATTAGTTTCTTATAAAGAAAATATATTCTGGTGCCATATGGAAAACCAAGCTTCACATTATATTCCATACTCAGTATCACAGTATATTAGAATATTAAGCAAAAGTTGAACATCAGTCCTACTTTTTCAAATCTTCTGATTTCCCTTACTGACACAGGTAGTGTATTTTGGAAATGGCATTGTTTTGCAGCTAGGTATTACCCAAACAGAGATAGGATTCAATAAACAAAATGAAAGACATCCACCTTAAACAGTAATGGTTCATTGTTGTTTTTATAGACTCATACAGAAAATTTGCATAAATGCTCTTACACTGCTTGAGCCAAAGTTAAATAACTAAGCATTCTAAGATATCCTAAAATGTGTGTATTTACAGATCAGTCAACATTCTGAAGTATGAAAGACATCTTCTTTATGTTATATAAGAATTGGTTTCATACATGAGAAAACATTTAGCCTTAAGGCTCAATTGACATTTATAAAAAACAAAGTTTACACATAGTACTATCTGTTTACTATTAAAAGAATGAAAGAATCATTATCTTATGAACAATCATTCCAAAAGCAATTGTTGTATCATTCTCACTGAGTAGCTCAGCAGCAGAAAAATATCATTTTGTTCCAAAGTTCAGCTGATTTCCATTTAGAAAAAAAAATAAGGAAGCTTGATTGCCCTCCTTTCAGACTTGTAACAATTTCTTTAAAATGCTTAAATTGTATATAGCAATCAAGAGGACAGGTTTACTTCCTTTTTCCTGAATGCTTGGACTCATTAGAAATGGCCAAGAATGGTTTGAAGACAATATTTAGGCTTTTACCCCAGACAATGTCTGTCAAAGTTTTTATATATAATAAGTAGCTAAATATTTTCTGAATTTAATGGAAGAAACCGATATGGGATCTAAACATACAAATTAAATTTAAAAAAAAAACCACAAATATAATTAAATGAACTATTTGCTTCCTATCTTGTTTTGGAATAAACACAGCACAATAAAAACTAGTAAAGATGAAAATCTAGTGCCTATTATTTTGGAGAAGCGCAAAAGCAATATAAGCCCTGCTGTTTGTGAACATAAAAGAAAATTGCTTATATGAGTCAGGAAGGAGTTGGACTAACTCTGAAAACATCATTCCTTTTATATCTGTGGTCTTTTGTTTTCACTGAGTCCTGAATCTTTTTCTGACTTTTAATCTGAAATCATTGACGTGCAGACTTGACAACACAGTTAAGCGAGAACAAGGCTCAATAAATCTAATGACTTTTTACTCACAATTTGAATATCAATGATGCACAATTTTCTAGAAACAATGATTATAATCAAGTTCACTCCCCAGCTTTTTCAGCTGAAGTGATAGCATGACAAACTGTACTGATATAAAACTACGTGTTTCTCAAATTATGCACTATAAAGACATTGAAGATATTTTTAGAGTAACCATATAAGTAAAAGAGGAAAAGACTGTTATCTAATTCTTCAGATGAAATTATTCATTATACAACTTCCACTTTTTTGAACTTAAATACATGTTCATGAGTTATTTCTTCTATGTTTTTAATTTGCTTACATTCCCAAATTACTCTCTGCCTATATCTACATGATAGTAAGTATTTGGATAAATATGACTCTAAAATGTAATTTTATACTATCTTTAGATAGAAAGATATAGTAACATAAGGAAGTACTGGAATTGATTAAAATATATTGATAAATTTAACTAGCCATTATCTCTAATAATTAATTTTATATATTAAAAATAAAAAATTGTGGCACACAGCTAAAGCAGAGCAGAGAGGATTTTATAGCACTAAATGTTTGCTGTTGCTGTTAGTCACTCAGTCGTGCCCAACTCTTTGTGACCCCATGGACTACAGCCCACCAGGCACCTTTGTCCACGAGACTTTCCAGGCAAGGATACTGGAGTGGGTTGCCATTTCCTTCTCCAGGGGATCTTCCCAACCCAGGGATCGAACCTAGGTCTTCTGCACTACAGGCAGATTCTTTACCAAGTGAGCTACAAGGGCTAAATGTTTACATTAGGGAAAAAAAGGATATTTTCAAATCAACAATCTACCCCTTAGCTTTTGTGAAGTTAATATTATCTTGATACAAAAGCTCGACAAAGAGAATACTAAACAAACAAAAAGAGAACTACAGTCCATTATCTCTCATGAATATAAGTATAGAAATCCTTAACAAAATATTAACTAATAGAGTTCAACAATATATGCAAAGAATCATATAACATGATCAAATGGAATTTATTCCAAAGATGTAAGACTGGTCCAGTATTTGAAATTCAAACAATGTAATTCATTGTATTAGCAATCTGAAGAAGAAAATCCTGTGATGAAATCAATTGCTGCAGAAAACTCATTTGACCCATGCATGATAAAAATATTGTCTCATAAAACTGGGAACTTAAACTTGATATAGAATATCTACAAAAACCCTACAGACAAAATGTATAATGATGAAAGACTTAATACTTATTCCCAAAGATCAAGAAAAGACACGATATCCACTCTCACCGTTGCTGTTAAACATGATATTGAAGGTTTAAACCAATGTCATAAAGCAAGAAAAGAATCAAGGCATGCAGATGGGAACAGGAGACATAATGGTCTGTGTAGAAAATTATGCTCAGTTGCAAATGCTAGTTCCCAAAAGCCACATGCTGTATGATTTCATTTATATACTTCCTCAAAATAACAAAATTATAGGGTTGGATAACAGATTAATAGTTGCCAGGAGTTGGGGATTATGGATAAAAGAGAGAGCATGGTGGAGATGTCTGTGTTAATAGTTCTTTCTCTTGACTGTGGAAGTGGATACAAACTGACATATCAAAGATAAATGACATAGAACCATACACACACCTTGTACCAATGTCAGTATCCTGGTCTTGATATGGTTCTGTAGTTATATTCTGGGAAACTAGGTGAAGGATACATGGAACTTCTCTACATTATTTCAGCAATATATATACTGCAGTTTCCTGTGAAACTAAAATTATTTTAAAATAAACTGAAAACAAAAGACACAGACTAGGAGATGTTTGTTATTAATATCAGCAACAAAGAAATGTTAAATAAAATTTATAAAGAATCTAAAAATTAATAAGAAAAAGCAAATAGCCAATTAGAAAAATGCACAGAAACTGGAAGGAAATTTCTAGAGGAGGAAAAAATGCTAGAAGACATTGTTATTCCACCATTACTCATATGGTAAACTCTCTGCTTCCTGTATATTTGGAATATTCCATTGATAAAGCCATGAATTTCATCCAAGCTATAAATGAAAAACTGGAGACATAGACTTGTCCATAGAGTTACTATGTGAGTTCATCAGTTCAGTTAGTTCAGTCGCCCTTCTCCTCCTGTGAGAAGATGTCTGGCTGTAGGTCAGTGATCACATCATCGTGATTATCTTGGTCGTGAAGTTCATTTTTGTACAGTTCTTCTGTGTATTCTTGCCACCTCTTCTTAATATCATCTGCTTCTGTTAGGTCCATACCATTTCTGTGAGTTCATAATTTCATTCAATTTTATGAAGTATTCATAATTAAGAATGAAAACTACTTCAATCAGAAATTCTTTGAAATATTAAATGTCAGTACATAACACTATTTCTAAATTCTTAGTATAGAAGTCAGGATCGCCTGCTTCTAACTCATTTAAAATATTATACAATGAAAAAGACCAAATTATTTAATGTGTTGAATAAGTTGTGCGTGAAGCATCAGTTCAGTTCAGTGCAGTCACTCAGTCATGTCCGACTCTTTGCAACCCCATGAACCACAGCACGCCAGGCCTCCCTATCCATCACCAACTGCCGGAGTCTACCCAAACCCAAGTCCATTGAGTTGGTGATGCCATCAAACCATCTCATCCTCTGTTGTCCCCTTCTCCTCCTGCCCTCAATCTTTCCCAGTATCAGGGTCTTTTCAAATGAGTCATCTCTTCACATTAGGTGGCCAAAATATCAGAGTTTCAGCTTCAACATCAGTCGTTCCAATGAACACCCAAGACTGATCTTTAGGATGGACTGGTTGGATCTCCTTGCAGTCCAAGGGACTCTCAAGAGTCTTCTCTAACTCCACAGTACAAAAACATCAATTCTTCAGCGCTCAGCTTTCTTCACAGTCCAACTCTCACATCCATACATGACCACTGGAAAAACCATAGCCTTGACTAGACGGACCTTGGTTGGCAAAGTAATGTCTCTGCTTTTTAATGTGCTATCTAGGTTGGTCATAAGTTTCCTTCCAAGGAGCAAGCAGTCCTTCCAAGGATTCTTTTAATATCATGGCTGCAGTCACCATCTGCAGTGATTTTAGAGCCCAGAAAAATAAAATCTGACACTGTTTCCACTGTTTTCCTATTTGCCATGAAATAATGGGACTGGATGCCATGATCTTAGTTTTCTGAATGTTGAATTTTAAGCCAACTTTTCCACTCTGTTCTTTCACTTTCATCAAGAGACCCTTTAGTTCTTCTTCACTTTCTGCCATAAGGGTGGTGTCATCTGCATATCTGAGGTTATTGATATTTCTCCAAGCAATCTTGATTCCAGCTTGTGCTTCTTCCAGCCCAGTGTTTCTCATGATGTAGTCTGCATATAAATTAAATAAGCAGGGTGACAATATACAGCCTTGACATACTCCTTTTCCTATTTGGAACCAGTCTTGTGTTCCATGTCCAGTTCTAACTGTTGCTTCCTGACCTGCATATTGGTTTGTCAAGAGGCAGGTCAAGTGGTCTGGTATTCCCATCTCTTTCAGAATTTTCCACAGTTTATTGTGATCCACATAGTCAAAGGATTTGGCATAGTCAATGAAACAGAAATACATGTTTTTCTGGAACTCTCTTGCTTTTTTGATGATCCAGCGGATGTTGGCAATTTGATCTCTGGTTCCTCTGCCTTTTCTAAATCCAGCTTGAACATCTGGAACTTCATGGTTCACGTATTGCTGAAGCCTGGCTTGGAGAATTTTGAGCATGACTTTACTCACTTATGAGATGAGTGCAATTGTGCAGTAGTTTGAGCATTCTTTGGCATTGCCTTTCTTTGTGATTGGAATGAAAACTGACCTTTTCCAGTCCTGTGGCCACTGCTGAGTTTTCCAAATTTATTGGCATATTGAGTGCAGAACTTTCACAGCGTCATCTTTCAGGATTTGAAATAGCTCAACTGGAATTCCATCACCTCCACTAGCTTTGTTCATAGTGATGCTTCCTAAGGCCCACTTGACTTTGCATTCCAGGATGTCTGGCTCTAGGGGTGTGAAGTTATGTTAAGAGAAATGAGGGCACAAGAATGCTTTGGATGGTGGGGGGAAGTGTAGTTTACAGAGCTAAACAAATTGCAATCTACACAGGATATACAGCAACAGACTGACAGGGACTTTTTTTTATTTCAAGTATTCACTTCTGAGCAAAAATGTCATGGTTTCTTCTTCAATTCAACTAAATCACCATGTGTGTCTAGTTCTGACCTGAAGAGAAGTAAACCTTCTACTAAAGTATCAAAGCTACTTTCTATTACAACCAGATATCTCTCAGAGCTCAAGAATAATGAGAAAATAAATCTCAGATCAAACCAAAGGGAAAGAACTACATACCATTTGACAAACCTAATCAACTTGATATTTAGCCTAGCTTCTTAACACACCTGAGATGAATGCATATTTTCTGTAACAGTATACATTTCCAGGAAGAAAGCATGCCTAGAGATGAAGATTTAGGGTTTTCAGTGGGAAAATTATCCTTAGGATGTCAGCAAAATCATTCCTCAACAGTCTAGGCCCTAAAAACCTTCCTGGGATTACAGGGGGAATAGCTGGGGTTCAGTTCGAGGTGGTTCTAGGGTCACTGAGTTAAAATTTCTTTGCTTGAAGTAACAAATTTTTCAGTGTAGTCCAGGTGTCACTAGTGGTAAAGAATCTGCCTGTCAATGCAGGAGATGCAGGAAATGTTCAGTCTCCGGGTCCAGAAGATCATCTGGAGGAGGGCGTGGCAACCCACTCCAGTTTCTTGCCTAGAAAATTCCATGGACAAAGGAGCCTGGTAGGCTCCAGTCCATGGGGCCTGCCTAGAGTGGGACACAACTAAGCACACACCCATGTATTATGCATTCAAGATAACCTGATAAGTTTAAGTAATTAGAAGGAGAAAATGTAAGAAAATAAGGTATCATCGTGTGGCATCATTTGCAAAGAGAATAGTGTGTGTACTTTATGATTTAAAAAATTTTTAAATTGGTCCACAAGTGTTTTATTAATAATAATAGGAAATAAGGGATTTTCAGATATTTTGAAGTTTATGCATACTGAATATACTGATATCAGCTTAATATAGATTTCTTTACAGTGTGTAATTAAATGATTTTCTGGAAACATTTTTGAAAAACAGATTTTCCAATATATGTTTATATATCCAGAAAAATTCTCTACCCAGATTATATCTACCACAAATGAAAAACATGTCTTATTGTGCTTTGAATTTTTCTACAATGAATTCCAAAGGAAAGGTATTTTATCATCAATTACTTTGTAATTTATCATTTTCTCAAAATACTAAGTTGGAAAATCTTGTTATCAAATATCCATTGAAAATATATATTAACTACAAAAGATTAATAGAAACTCTTTCCATTCTTTCCACATATATATCAAGAACTTGAATCCATTCCTTGAATCACTTTCCTTTTTGTTCACAAAAATGACTAATGTATGTCAATAAAAGATAATACTCAAGCAAAAGAATATTTTCAGAGTAATTAAGTAGTTTGTTACATTTAAGGGTACTAAAATGATTCTGGTTTATTTCCTTTGTTTCCGCACTTCTTCATATGTAAAAAATATTTCAATGAAATTATGCGGCCTAATATCCACATAAATTAGTACTATTAGACTATTAGGAAGATGCCAATCATCTAAGAACCTTTATGGCAAATGAATATTTTTCATGTTGTGATTCTAAGTATATAAATGCTAGCATATTTTCTATACGTATATATACATTTTTCCCAATACAAGTATGGTATACATCGTGTTATTTAGTTTTCTACTGGGGGTTTATATGTTTACTAAAACATTTTTTAAAATTCCATTTGTTTAGAGTATAAAGAAACACTATTATTTACTGCAGCCTCAAACATTAAAGCATTTCAAAAGCAGCAAAGGGGGAAGAATGAATGTGATATTCCCAGACAACAGCAAAGCACTACATGAATTTCATAGCTGTAGCAAAACTTTTCTTTTAAGATAGAAGAAAGATATTTATGTCAAACTTCATCATCATAATCAAATATAGCATTATTATACATAATATTGACTTTATACATCATGCAAGACTTTGCTCTTGCTGCAATGTATTATTAAAAGTAGAGTGACAGGTGTGACAAAATCTACTACTTGTGTGCCTTCAACTACATTAAGTCTCATCACAATCTGAAAGAAAAATGTATCACATGGGATAAAGAATAAAAAGAACAACTCCAAGAGCTATTATCTTGTCACTTCCTATATATCCAGACTTACTCTATAGCCATTCTTTTAAGTGAATAAAGAACTGAAAAACATTATAGGCTATAGTATGTTTCTTACTAAGGCCTCTCTTTCAATTTACCCTTCTGACCTTAAGTGATCATATCTAAGTCTATTGCCTCAAATCAATTCTAAATTGATGATGCTCTAAAGTAGTTCTATCTCAGAATTCTCCTCTGAGGTCCATATCCCACTATAGGCAATGTCTATTCAGTATCTCTATTTGAATGTCTCAGAAGCTCCTTAGGAATATCAGCATGTTCAAAACTGAACTAAAGTCCATCAGTGCACAAGAACATCCACTATTACCTTGGATCATTTTCATATGCATTTATATTTATCACCATTGTAAATACATGAATCCAATCTACTATTTCTGTCATCAAACTTCTATCACCAATAACTTCTCCATCAGTTCAGTTCAGTTCAGTCGCTCAGTCGTGTCCGACTCTCTGCAACCCCGTGAATCACAGCACGCCAGGCCTCCCTGTCCATCACCAACTCCCGGAGTTCACTCAAACTCATGTCCATCGAGTCGGTGATGCCATCCAGCCATCTCATTCTCTGTCGTCCCTGTCTCTTCCTGCCCCTAATCACCCCCAGCATCAGAGTCTTTTCCAGTGAGTCAACTCATCACATGAGGTGGCCAAAGTATTCGAGTTTCAGCTTTAGCATCAGGCCTTCCAATGAACACCCAGGATCGATCTCCTTTAGAATGGACTGGTTGGATCTCCTTACAGTCCAAGGGACTCTCAAGAGTCTTCTCCAGCACCACAGTTCAAAAGCATCAATTCTTCGGCGCTCAGCTTTCTTCACAGTCCAACTTTCACATCCATACATGACCATGGGAAAAACCATAGCCTTGACTAGACGGACCTTTGTTGGCAAAGTAATGTCTCTGATTTTTAATATGCTATCTAGGTTGGTCATAACTTTCCTTCCAAGGAGTAAGCGCCTTTTAATTTCATGGCTGCAATCAGCATCTGCAGTGATTTTGGAGCCCCCCCCTCAAAAAAAAAGTCTGACACTGTTTCCCCATCTATTTCCCATGAAGTGATGGGACCAGATGCCATAATCTTTGTTTTCTGAATGTTGAGCTTCAAGCCAACCTTTTCACTCTCCTCTTTCACTTTCATCAAGAGGCTTTTTAGTTCCTCTTCACTTTCTGCCATAAGGGTGCTGTCATCTGCATATCTGAGGTGATTGATATTTCTCCCGGCAATCTTGATTCCAGCTTGTGCTTCTTCCAGCCCAGCGTTCCTCATGATGTACTCTGCATAGAAGTTAAATAAGCAGGGTGACAATATACAGCCTTGATGTACTCCTTTTCCTATTTGGAACCAGTCTGTTGTTCCATGTCCAGTTCTAACTGTTGCTTCCTGACCTGCATACAGCTTTCTCAAGAGGCAGGTCAGGTGGTCTGGTATTCCCATCTCTTTCATAATTTTTCACAGTATCTTGGAATGTGAAGTCAAGTGGGCCTTAGAGAGCATCACTACGAACAAAGCTAGTGGAGGTGATGGAATTCCAATTGAGTTATTTCAAATCCTGAAAGATAATGCTGTGAAAGTGCTGCACTCAATATGCCAGCAAATTTGGAAAACTCAGCAGTGGCCACAGGACTGGAAAAGGTCAGTCTTCATTCCAATCCCAAAGAAAGGCAATGCCAAAGAAGGCTCAAACTACCACACAATTGCACTCATCTCACACGCTAGTAAAGTCATGCTCAAAATTCTCCAAGTCAGGCTTCAGCAATATGTGAACCGTGAACTTCCAGATGTTCAAGCAGGTTTTAGAAAAGGCAGAGGAACCAGAGATCAAATTGCCAACATCCGCTGGATCATGGAGAAAGCAAGTGAGTTTCAGAAAAACATCTATTTCTGCTTCATTGATTATGCCAAAGCCTTTGACTGTGTGGATCACAATAAACCTCTCCATAGGTCTCCTAAAATCCATTCTTGGCCCCTTCCTGGTCATTCTTAACTCAATAGCCAGAAACAGTATTTTTGACAAAGGAAAAAAAAAAAACACTTGGAACTAAGGGAATGGTCAAATAGATCTTGCACTACTTTCAAATAAGATGATAAGTGACAAGAGAAAAACGAACAGAGGAGTTCTCAAAATGTAGAACACCAGTAAAGTTGACAAGATTCAGTAGAGTGGTAGAGATGGAACTGGAATAGAATGAGATGGAGTAAATAAAAGATAACAAAGTAGATATACTATCTGAAGACAATGAATTTGAAGAGCTTATTGAATGACACAGAGAAACAAAACAGTAACAACACTGAAATACTGGATCAAGGGAGAATTTTTTAGGGCACAAAGTTATAGAAAATATTTGTATGCTGGTGGATCCATTATGCTCTAATAGGACAGAACGGGACAGATTTTAAAAAGACAAGTTTCTGGGGTTTGAGAGGGAATTTTTTTAGATAAAATTTGTGGTTCACAGAACACTTTATCAACTAAAACTTTGGCCCTGTAAACAAAACCGTGATCAGAAAACAGCAATTTAGTAGCTAAAATAATGGATTTCCACCCACTTCCCTTTGGCCTCACTCCAGGGTGGATGAATGTAAGGAACCAACTATTTGAAATGGCTCTTCACTAAGAACTCTAACTGAAAGACATTAGAGAACAATTATTGTAGAACTCCACCAGGTTATGAACTACAGCCACTTGCTCCTTCCTCTATCATCTGAGTGCTAATAATACCCAATTGTACTGATCCTTACTAAATAATAAATAGCAAATTAACATGAGGGATAATTAGCATTAGCCTAATGGAATCCCTAGTAACCAAATTTTCTCAGATTTCTGGGTATAGGTGTTTTACTCCTAATATCTATATACTTTCTGTCATGAAGTTCTACCAGAATATGAAAGTAAAAGCAGTGGAGCCCTAGAGCCACCACCAAAGGGTAGACTAATGATCTAAGTGAAAGTAGCTCAGTCGTGTCTGACTTTTTGCAACCCCATGGACTATATAGTCCATGGAATTCTCCAGTTCAGAATACTGGAGTGGGTAACTGTTCCTTTCTCCAGGGGATCTACCCAACCCAGGGATCAAACCCAGGTCTCAGACACTGCAGCTGCTGCTGCTGCTGCTGCTGAGTCACTTCAGTCATGTCCGACTCTGTGTGACCCCATAGACGGAAGTCCACCAGGCTCCCCCGTCCCTGGGATTCTCCAGGCAAGAACAGTGGAGTGGGTTGCCATTTCCTTCTCCAATGTGTAAAAGTGAAAAGTGAAAGAGAAGTCGCTCAGTCGTGTCCAACCCTTAGTGACCCCACGGACTGCAGCCTACCAGGCTCCTCCATCCATGGGATTTTCTAGGCAATAGTACTGGAGTGGCTTGCCATGAGGGATTCTTTACCAGTTGAGCCACCAGTGAACAGCTTAAAGGGTAGACAAAGGAATGAAATAATGAAATTATAATAATGAAACAATAAAAGCAAAAGTAAAGTTTCTGTCCTTGTAAACTTGCAACTTCCATATGTTTTTACTTAAAAACCCAGGCTTTCCAGTTAAACTGAGCTCAAAACCCATGCAGACCCCACCACTTACCTGTCGGGTAACAATGAGCAACGGTGTTCTGGAAATGTCAGATTTCTTTGCCTAAAAAAATAGAATTTTTTTTTCAATTTCACATTGACATATCTATGAATACCATTTTTTCATTATGATTATTTTTAAAACAATAGTACAGAAATCTTTCAAGGAAACAGTCTCACATTTTGATGACCTTCTGAGATACTATCCCTCCACACCACATATGAGTTCCTGTTAATAACACATGAAAATTGTCTTCAAGAAAAATAAAAGGAAAAAGAAAGAGAAGAAAAGAGATGGGGAAAGATGAAAGAAATGAGATTGGAATTTTCACCGACTTGATGGACATGAGTTTGAGTGAACTCCGGGAATTGGTGATGGACAAGGAGGCCTGGCGTGCTGTGATTCATGGGGTCACAAAGAGTCGGACACGACTAAGTGACTGAACTGAACTGAACTAATATACAGACCCTGCAGCAGTTACCACTGTCTGACTTCTCACATGCCCAAAATGAGCCAGGAGAAGCCAGAGCTGATACTGTCACAAAGAGGTTCAATAATTGACCTATCAGACAACTAAGACCAGTTTTTAGCAAAATAACTACTTCAAAAAGGCCTGGCCAAAAACCTTTTTATTCCTATTGTCTAACCTATATGAATTTCAGGGTTCTTAAAAGTCATCTTAAAAAAAAAGAGAAAAAAGGATGCATATCATTTTTTCATATTTAAAGTGGCTTTAAAAGGCATTTAATACAAGCATTTGCCAAACCCTGTTCTAGATTGATGGGGAAAAAAGCTAGCATTCTTTCTGTGAACCAATTAACCTAATATTTCTGTTTCATGCTTGTTATTGTATTCTCTGAATATAAAGTATAGCTAGAGTAAGGAGAGGGCTTTCCCAGTGACTCAGCAGTAAAGACTGCCTGTAATGCAGGAGACACAGGTTCAATACCTGGGTCGGGAAGATCCCCTGGAAGAGGGTATGGCAACCCACTCCAGTATTCCTGCCTGTAGAATCCCATGGACAGAGGGCTAAGAGTCATACACAACTGAACACACATGATAGGAGAAGTCAACTAAAGTTACTTTTTTATTGCATAATATTATGAATAAAAGAAATTGCATGAACCAGTGAAATACTATGCATCCATTCATATACATATATGAATATGTGTAAATCTTTGACAAATTAAAATGTAAAACATTTTTGCCTGTCAAGCTTGCTATTTTAAGGGTCAGTCAGTTCAGTTCAATAACTCCGTTGTATCCAACTCTTTGTGACCCCATGGTCTGCAGCATGCCAGGCTTCCCTGTCCATCACCAACTCCCAGACCTTGCTCAAACTCATATGCATCGATAGGTGATGCCATCAAACCATCTCATCTTCTGACATCCCCTTCTCCTCCTGCCTTCAGTCTTTCCCAGAATCAGGGTCCTTTCCAATGAGTCAGTTCTTCTCATCAGGTGGCCAAAATATTGGAGTTTCAGCTTCAGCATCAGTCCTTCCAATGAATATTCAGGACTGATTTCCTTTAGGATGGACTGGTTTGATCTTTCAGTTCAAGGCACTCTCAAGAGTCTTCAACACTACAGTTCAAAAGCACCAATTCTTTGGTGCTCAGATTTCTTTATGGTCCAACTCTGACAACCATCCATACATAACTACTGGAAAAACCATAGCTTTGACTAGACAGACCTTCGTTGGCAAAGTAATGTCTCTGCCTTTTAATATGCTATCTAGCTTGGTCACAGCTTTTCTTCCAAGGAGCAATTGTTTTTTAATTTCATGGCTGCAGTCAGTAATTTTGGAGCCCAAGAAAATAAAATCTATCACTGTTTCCATTGTCTCTCCATCTATTTGCCAAGAAACGATGGGACCAGATGCCTTGATCTTCCTTTTTTGAATGTTGAGTTTTAAGCCAGCTATTTCACTCTCCTCTTTCACTTTCATCAAGAGGCTCTTCAGTTCCTTTGTTTTCTGCCACAAGGGTGGTGTCATCTGCATATCTGAGGTTAATGATATTTCTCCTGGCAACCTTAATTCCAGCTTGTGCTTCATCCAACCCAACATTTTGCATGATGTATTCTGCATATAAATTAAATAAGCAGGGTGACAATATACAGATGACATACTCCTTTCCCGATTTGGAACCAGTCCATTGTTTCACATCCGGTTCCAGCTGTTGCTTCTTGACCTGCTTACAGATTTCTCAGGAGGCAGGTCAGGTGGTCTGGTAGTCCCCTCTCTTTAAGAATTGTAAGGGTAATTATATTAAAACCCTGGTGGCTCAGATGGTAAAGAATCTACCTGCAATGTGGGAATTCTGGGCTTGATCCATGGGTCAGGAAGATCCCCTGGCGAAGGGAATGGCAATCCACTCCAGTACTTTTGCCTAGGAAATCCCATGGACAGAGAAGTCTGGCAGGCTACAGTCCATGGGCCACAAATAATCGGACACAACTGATCTACTAACACTTTTACTTTCATATTGAAACCAACCGATCAAAACTCAGTGTGGATTTTTATTGTCAGTCTTTGAAGGCTGGTGTCTTCCTTCACATTTTACTGCACTGCCAGTAGAAAGTTGAATATTTTATCAACTTTTGGAGAAAAGGCATCATTTTAAACATAAATAATGGTTGACATACTTTTTTTAAAAATAATGAACAGCTTATTTCCACTAAGACAAGAAAATTGCTATTGCAGACAATCAACACTTGTAACTCTAATTGCAGGCATTCTAAAATGCCTGTTTAGGAAAATTACCTTTAGAATATTTAAGGTCTGCTTTGAGATATACAGATTGCAGATTGACAAAATTTTCTCTAGGAAGCGATAAATTATAGATAAATACAGCTTGATCAACAGTTCAAAATAAGTTGCTCCATTAACTTTAAAAAAGGTAAGTATATTTTATTCCATTACTTTACTTAATGTTTGTTTTAAAACAGTTCAGACATATGTTTGACAGAACTTAATTCAGTATCTCAATCTAGAAATAACTGTCAAATTTAATGAATGAATGACTCATTGAATGAATTAATTAAACAGGTAAGTATCTAGCAGAGAATATTTATAGAGTCAAAAATAGGTGCTTCATTAAAGGAGTGATTTAAAATTATTTTTTGTATTTAAAATGTTAATCTTGTTGTATCAAAATTCTTGTGTCACCCCTTGCACCTCTGCCATTTACCTGGGCTTGGTGTTCTTCCTTAAGTGGTCGTAGTATGCTGTGATCACTTTATCATTTACTAAGCTTTGTTATAATTATTTTTTGTTCTCTAGTAGCCTGTAACCTACCTTAGAGTTAAGGTCTGTTTTCCTAATAACCTAGCTCCATATCTAGTATTTATCATTGTGCCACATAATATGCATTAAAATTATTTGAATGAATTAATAAACACAGTCATCTGGAATGGAGTGAGTGACTTGGAATAGAGAGACTGGAGAGGGCCAGGGAAGGCTGCCTCCAGGATATGATAGTACATCCTAAAGATGAGAAGACTTTCACAGAGGGGGAAAGGGAAATAGCTTGGGCAAAAAGAATACTCAAAGATATGAAAATTACAACCTGAAAATTATTCAGTAAGTCAGTAATTCTATATATCTCTAGAGGAAAATGGAAACTTAAAAAGCTCCTGCAGTCTTTGATGTTGTGCCCTGGCCAGATCCCCTCTGCTCTTCTGGTGCTCCATTGTTACGGGTTAAATTGTACCTCATAAAAAGATGTCTTGAAGTCGGAACACCTGGTATCTCTGAATATGACCTTATTTGATTATAAGGTCTTTGCAGATATAATCAAGTTAAGATGAGGCCATTAGGATGTGACTAGTATGGCTGGTTTTCTTTCAAAAAGAAGGAAATCTGGGTACAAGACACACAGAATGTCATGTGACAACTGAGATACAAGCCCACTGCCTGGTCCCCAAAACAATGGCAGCACCTTATTCTGTTCCAGTTATGTGTCGATGTATTAAAAACCACCCCACGCTTAGTGGTGTAAATAACCATTTCATTATGCTGGCGGAAGTAAGATATACTCCAGAATAAAGTTGCACTGGTGAAATCCATGCAGATTCTGATCTTGAAGAACTACATTCATGAGCTCCCCCAAAGTGACTGGATGTCGTTATCAGAGCCAGGCTGTTGGGCTGGGAATACCCATGGTCTCACAAATTTGAAAGCTCTTTTTGGCTGCATCTTGTGTGTCTACATCTATATCTCTTTTATCCTTTGAAAACAGAATTTAATGACCAGCAAGAAAAACTGAAATCTGCATTACTAGTAGGTAGAACACATTCCTACTACATAAATCCCGCTTTTTTAGTCTGGTTAATGTTCAAAGTTACACACAGTTGTAATTAAAGTGTGATAAAAACATCCATAATTCTTTATGATTTCTGGTCCCATTTATGCATACCTAGGCAAGAATATTCACACACATAGTAAACTGGGCATTTTTTAATGTGCTGGTAAACAGAGAATGCTAAAGAAATATTAGCCATTTTCCTTTACATTTATATTAGTTCTGAAATGTTCTTTGTACTACATATTATAAAATAAGTATTTGAAATCAATTGGCTGAAAGTATTGACACTCATTAGGAAAAATTGAAATCAAGGTAATTAAATGTTGAATATCTTCCAAAACATTCTCTTTTACCCTCTGCTTGCATCAGAGTAAGCTCAAAAGAAGCACTGCAATTACCTCTCAGTTCTCACTGTCATGCCTAAAACCAGTCCTCATTGAATAATAAAATGGGATGGATTTTTTAAAGTTATATACTTTGGGAGATTTTTCTTCAGTCCCTTCATACTTTAATTACTTAATCAATTTCTTCCTTTTAAGCAAATTACCTCATACTTCAGGAATAAATGTTTGTTTTAAATAAACAAAGTATTAAGATGAATATGGTCGTGGTGGTATAGAAGCTAAGCCATGTTCAACTCTTTGGGACCCCATGGACTGTAGCCCACCAAGCTCCTCTATCCATGGGATTTCTCAGGCAAGAATATTGGAGTGGGTTACCATTTCCTTCTCCAGTTAGGCTGAATAAGATGAATGAAATTCCATACTTTATTCTTTTTGTTTCAGTACTGAAGCACTCATCAGTCTGTCTTAGTCTCAAAAACACATTTTAGATTTTACTAACAAAACCTGAAAAGCAGCAAACAAGTTTAAGCAATGTTTTCCTATTTTTCTTATCAACTGAAAATTGATGAACTTAGAAACTATAGCTCAGGTCTCTTATAGGCCAGTTGTTATTCAAGGAAAATCTATTCACTTTTAATAAATTTTAGATAACACTGGAAACCTTCTATATACCTCAATTTTAAAATTAGTTTCTTCTTAATAAATACCTAAAATATGGTATCCTATTGAAGAAAAATTAACTACTGTTTCTTGTTTGATTATTTCCCCTTTCAAAATAAAATTTTAGACTTAATTTTGTCTTTAAATTTTTTAAAAAAATTCTTATTATGCTTATTTCTATAGGTACCAATAGCTCAGTTGGTAAAGAATCCAGCTGCAATGCAGGAGACCCCTGTTGGATTCCCAGGTTTAAAGATCCACTGGAGAAGGGATAGGCTACCTATTCCAGTATTCTTGGGCTTCCCTTGTGGCTCAGCTGGTAAAGAATCCACCTGCAATGCAGGAGACCTGGGTTCGACCCCTGGATTGGGAAGATCCTCTGGAGAGGGGAAAGGTATCCAGTATTCTGGCCTGGAAAATTCCATGGACTATATAGCCCATGGGGTCACAAAGAGTCGGACATGACTGAATGACTTTCAGTATCACTATAGGCACTCCGGGAGTTGGTGATGGACAGGGAGGCCTGGCGTGCTGTGATTCATGGGGTCGCAAAGACTCGGACATGACTGAGCGACTGAACTGAACTGAACTGATAGGCACCAAAGTAAAGTGAAAGGTAACATTAAGGCTTGTGCTAAAATCTGTTTCTTTGTTTCAGTTACCTGTATAACACAAGGAAAAGATATGACCTAAATCCTATATTCCATTTTGACTACCTTTTTATTTTTAATGTTATTCCATTATTCCCTTAAAATCATTTTATATACTATAACCAAAACATAATATACTACATGTTATTAAAGATATGAGGTTACATTTTCTGGGAGAAATGATTATAAATTTTCTGTATTTGTTTTCTTCAGCATAGCCATATTTTCCTTACATTATTTATAATCTTAACTGGTTCATTAATAAAATCACATACCCTTAGACTATGGTATCTAACATTATGTACTGCATTCATAAATAGAATCATTAGAAAAAACAGAAAGTAAAATTATAAAGTTTCTGCATGGATGCCTTAAATTTTTCTTTAAAGTTTATTTGTATAGTGATATGTTTGAAAGAGATAAAAATGATTTAATATTGCCAAGAAACAATAATATTTTATTAAAACTTAATCAAAATATATCATGTTTTCTTATATTTTCAAGTTGAATATACCTTTCTAACCAACATAGAAAAACTGAAACTGTTGGATTGTTTAAAAATTATTATTGAAGATGCTAATTTCAAATACCTAAATAAAAAGCAGTATAATCTAAAATATGACATGTAAATTACATAGTTGCATTCATGCCAAGGAAAGAAACTGTCTAAAATCTACCATAACTTTATAACACTTACATTTTACATTGTACAGAAACCATTTGAATATTTAAAATTTTGTCGACAACATTCTCTCCTGATTAAACAAAAACAGACACAAAAAGCTGTTCTCCTCCTCATGTTGTCTGAAATTATCTATAGAAGTATTATTATTCCTTTTACTTATGCTTCAGTTCTTGTTAATTTGGACAGTCTTCAAAGAACGTTAATGCTCCAATATAATGTTAATGGTTTATATATTTAAAACATTAATTTTGGATCTCATAAAAGTCTTTTTTATCTCAAAAAGAGAATGTGATTTCTGGAATCCTAGAAGGAACACGCAGAAAAGTCACAGAGTGATAGGAACGGAGTACAGTTCAGAAGCTGAAAGACAAACAGCAACATTTCTCTACCTACAAGTTGAGTTTAGTGCAGGTAGAGTTCTCATTCACAACCAGGCGTGACCTTGAAATTAGAAGCTACAATATCAGTGCAAAGCTTCTTTCTTAGAGTAAAGCTGGAGGATTATTTTACTATCTTCCTTCTACTTGGACTAAGAGAAAAATAACCAGCTATTGTCTGCACTCAGATACCCAACTTAAAATATCATCACTGTAAGACTAGGTAACCATGTGCACCAGTGAGGAAAAGAAGCCTCAGTCTTGTGTCTGCATCCTCCTGCTTCTAGGAATTAAAAACATGTTATGATTTTTTCCCCTCTATTAGTCTGAATGTTCTTTCCACCCACCCCCATTAAGTGGTAAGTCCCTTGGAAAGAGAAAAAGGAGTCAAAGACAATTCTCAGATTCTGGGTTGGGATGACCTGGAAATGGAAACTACACCCATAAAAAAGAAAATTGAGAAGAAGAGTAGATTTGAGGTATAGGATGGAGGCAAACTAACATAGGGCTTTCCATGTGGCTCAGTGGTAAAGAATCTGCCTGCCAGTGCAGGAGACATGAGAGATGCAGGTTTCATCCCTGGGTCAGGAATCCACTGGAGGATAAAAATGGCAACCCACTCCAGTATCCTAGCCTGGGAAATCCCACGTACAGAAGAGCCTGGCAGGCTACAGTTCATGGGGCTGCAAAGAGTCAGACATGACTGAGCATGCATGCATACGTGAATGTAACACATTCACTTTCTATGGCGCCATTATGACTTCAAGGGAGGGTTTATCATTAAAACTCTTTAATGATGGCAGCATTGAGGGAAGTCAGATTAAGCACAGGAGATGGCCGATCCAGCACCTAAGAGGGAAGGGTATGAGAACATTTATCCTATTATATTTATCAAATCACCTTGTCAGACTTCTTTGGTCTTTATGATTCAGACTTTTGAATCTATCATCTTATTTTCTGGATTTATTTAAAGTTGGCGTTGTTAACCTTTAACACTTCTTTCTGTAATTTTTTGTGGAATTCCAACATTTTAAAGCTGTAAAGTGATTTCAATTCTGTGTCTATATATCTTCCACCAAATTTTCATAGTTTGTATAAAAGAAGGAGAGAAAGTAAAAACTCTTGTTCTAAACAACGTTATGCAGTTTTTGCAAATGTTATCTTTTTTCATCTTGCATGTTGTTCTAATCCCTTGCAGCTTCCATATGTGAATCCCCTCCTCCCTAGGTAATCATGCCTTTTAGAAAGGCCTAACATCAGAATTTAGAATGGACTGGTTGGATCTCCTTGCAGTACAAGGGACTCCCAAGAGTCTTCTCCAACACCACAGTTCAAAAGCATCAATTCTTCGGCGATCAGCTTTCTTCACAGTCCAACTCTCACATCCATACATGACCACGGGAAAAACCATAGCCTTGACTAGACGGACCTTTGTTGGCAAAGTAATGTCTCTGCTTTTGAACTGAACATCAGAATTTAAATAAAACTCTTACTCTCTTAATATTTATCTAAGCCTTTGCTTCTAGTAGTATAAACAAAGTTTCACTTTTCTTTTGAGAATGATAGGAAACATACTGGAATTTTTTATTCCCCTGAAGTCAGGTTTGTCTGCATCCCCAATACTTATGCAAGACTGTTCTCATAAGTAGATATAACACATCAGTCATTTTACTTCAGGTAGTAAAAATTTGTGTCCTGGGAAAATCATTTTTAATTTATCACCTGTTTTATCAACAACAAATTGTCATTAGCCCTATGCTCTACCACCATTTCCTCCCTCTTAGGACAGGATTTCTACAACAGGAATGAAAAGTGAATGGAAAAACTAAAAACAATCTCAGCTTTTGAGTTTCTGAAAAGACGAGAAAATTCCAGTTAACATAGTTTGAGCAATAGGGATTTTGGATGTCACAAATTTGGAAAACTCAGCAGTGGCCACAGGACTGGAAAAGGTCAGCTTTCATTCCAATCAAAAGGAAAGACAATGCCAAAGAATGTTCAAACTACTGCACAGTTGTGCTCATTTCACATGCTATGAAGGTAATGATCAAAATCCTTCTAGCTAGGCTTCAGTAGTATGTGAACCAGGAACTTTCAGATGTACTAGCTGGGTTTAGATAAGGCAGAGGAACCAGAGATCAAATTGCCAACAACCGTTGGATCACAGAGAAAGCAAGGGAATTCCAGAAAAACATCTACTTCTGCTTCATTGACTAAGCTAAAGCCTTTGACTGTGTGAATCACAACAAACTGTGGAAAATTCTTAAAAAGATGGGAATACCAGACCACCTTACCTGCCTCCTGAGAAGCCTGTATGTGGGTCGTGAAGAAGCAACAGTTGGAACCAGACATGAAACAACCAAATGATTCCAAATTGGGAAGGGAGTATATCAAGGCTGTATACTGTCACCTTGCTTATTTAACATACTTGCAGAGTACATCATGTGAAATACCAGGCTGGATGAATCACAAGCGGGAAAAGATTGCTAGGATAAATCTAAACAACCTCAGATATGCAGATGATACCATCTTTATGGCAGAAAATGAAGAGGAACTAGAGTCTCTTGATGAGGGTGAAAAAGCTAGCTTAAAACTCAACATTCAAAAACTAAGTTCATGGCATCTGGTCCCATCACGTCACAGCAAATAGAAGGGGAAAAAGTGGAAACAGCCACTTTATTTTAATTTTCTTGGATTTTATTTTCTTGGACTCCAAAATCACTGTGGACAGTGACTGCAGCCATGAAATTAAAAGACACTTGTCCTTAAAAGAAAAACTATGACAAACCTAGAGAGTGTGTTAGACATCACTCTGGCAACAAAGGTCCGTATAGTCAAAGCTATGATGTTTAGAAATATCAATAACCTCAGATATGCACATGACACCACCCTGATGGCAGAAAGTGAAGAGGAACTGAAGAGCCTCTTGACGAAAGTGAAACAGCAAAGTGAAAAAGCTGGCTAAAAACTTAGCATTCAAAAAACTAAGATCATGGCATCTAGTCACATCACTTCATGGCACATAGATAGGGAAACAATGGAAACAGTGGAAGACTTTATTTTCTTGGGCTCCAGAATCACTGCAGATGGTGACTGAAGCCATGAAATTAACAGTAAATTATTCCTTGGAAGAAAAGCTATGACCAACCTAGACAGCATATTAAAAAGCAGAGACAATACTTTGCTGACAAAGGTCTGTCTAGTCAAAGCTATGGTTTTTCCAGTAGTCATGTATGGATGTGAGAGTTGGACCATAAAGAAAGCTGAGGGCCAAAGAATGGATGCTTTTGTACTGTGTGCTGGAGAAGACTCTTGAGGGTCCTTTGGACTTCAAGGAGATCAAACCAATCACTCCAAAAGAAAATTAATCCTGAATATTCACTGGAAGGACTGATTTTGAAGCTGAAGCTCAAATACTTTGCCACCTGATGTGAAGAGCTGACACTTTGGAAAAGACCGTGACCTGGGAAAAATTGAAGGCAGAAGGAGAAGGGGACAACAGAGGATAAGATGGTTGGGTGGCATCACTGACTCAATGGACATGAATTTGAGCAAGCTCCAGGAGTCAGTGATGGACAGGGAAGCCTGGTATTCTACAGCCCATGCGGTCCCAGAATCAGACACAACTGATGACTGAAATGAACTGAACTGATGGTGTTTCCAACAGTCATGTATGGATGTGAGAGTTGGTCAATAAAGAAGGCTGAGCACTAAAGAATTAATGCTTTTGAACTGTGGTGCTAGAGAAGACTCTTAAGAGTCCCTTGGACAGCAAGGAGATCAAACCAGTCAATCCTAAAGAAAACCAACCCTGAGTATTCACTGGAACCACTGATGCTGAAGCTGAAACTCCAATACTTTGGCCTCCTGATGTGAAGAACTGACTCACTGGAAAAGACCTGATCCTGGGAAAGATTGAGCAAAAGGAGAAGAGGACAGCAGAGGATGAGATGGTTAGATAGTATTACCAACTCAATGAACATGAATTTGAACAAACTCTGGAAGATAGCAAAGGATACACCAGGGAAGACTGGTGTCCTGCAGTCTGTGGGGTCTCAAAGAGTCAAACAGGACTTAGTGACTGGACAACTAAAGGTAGAACTAAGGATAAGTTCACCGAGAACACAGATTCATACAACAGGAATAAAACAAAAGTAAGTGTTAATACCACTTTCTATCTGCCCTGGATTCAGTGTGGAACCAAAGGGAGGATCAACAGAAGTTTATAAACGTTCAACAGTACAGATAGTTGAGGGCACACAATGATGGCAGAGAAGAGAGAGGGTTTTCCTGATAACCAACGGCTTTCCTGGTAATTGACGAGCCTACCTGACGTCAGTTCCCTCTTATAAATGGTAGCCTCCTTCTCCCCCTGGGTTCTGAGAGTAGTAACATTGCTGTCGTGTTCTTCCTGCATCTGCTGGCTGCCTCCTGCAGTGGGAGTGTCGCTCCAGGATCTTTTGTTGAGAACTCCTAAGATCCCCTATCCAAAAAAATGTTGATGTCTACGTCTCTAACTCTGGGCTCTTTTTTGTTTCTTTGTTTGTTTCAAGACTGGGCAGTTACAAGGCTTGTAGGCTTGAGGGGTGCAGCTTGATGGTGGTGGTTTAGTCGCAAAGTCGTGTCCAACTCTTGGGACCTCATGGACTGTAGCCTGCCAGGCTCCTCTGTCCGTGGGATTCTCCTGGCAAGAATACTGGAGCTGGTTGCCATTTCCTTCCCCAGGGACCTTCCTGACCCAGGAATCGAACCTGGGTCTCCTGCATTGAGGACAGATTCTTTACTGACTGAGCTACAAGGGAAGCCCCAAGTGAAAATGAAAGTCACTCAGTCTTATCTGACTCTTTGCAATCCCATGGACTATACATTCCATGGAATTCTCCAGGCCAGAATACTGGAGTGGGTAGCCTTTCCCTTCGCCACGTGATCTTCCCAACCCAGGTCTCCTGTATTCCTGGAAGATTCTTTACCAACTGAGTCTGCTGTCTGTCTCCTGCAGTGGGAGTGTTGCTCCAGGATCTTTTGTTGAGAATTCCTAAGATCCCCTATCCAATAAACTGTTGATGACTCTGTGTATCTCTGGGCTCTTTTTATTTATTTCTTTTTAGTTTTGAGGCTTGGCAGTAACATGGCTTGCAGCCTTGAAGGGTGTAGTTTAATAGCCTTCTAACAACCCTATATAGTAAGTAACATTACTGTCCCCATTTGAAATATGAGGAAGGAACTTGCAACTTGCCAAAGCTAAACAGTCAGGGTAGATCATTCATTTGAGCCCATGGCATTCTGATTCCAGGTACAATATATTGCCTGAAGTGTGCAAATCTGGTGAAATGTGCAGAATAGGAAGTTACAGGATTATGAGCATCTGCAGCACTGTAGCAAAAGCCCAAGGTAATATATACCCACAGGATGTTGAATTCCTACAGAGGTATTCCATAAGATTCCAGCAAGAAACGAGGTCTCTACAGAGGAGATACTGTATTCAACCAAACCATTTCCAATTTCCTCTCAGACACACAGAAATCTGAATATCATTTAATTGGGTTTGGATAATGGCGGTAGCATGTGATTGATTTTGATAATAGAATATAGGCACAAGTAATGCATGCCACCTACTTACCTGGCCCTTGTGTGAGTCTCTACCTGCTTAGCACGGTGGCAGGCAGGGTCAACCCAGAAGACTGAGTGAGCCCAAGAAGATGGTGACACTAGGATTACCAAATGGAAGATTGAAAGCCAAACATCTGATTCAGATTGTGACATAAGTAAGAAATCTTCATTGTGTTAAGCCATTAAAATTTGGGGCTCATTTGTTGCATTAGCTAGCTTTAATTGCTTTACCTAGCCCAGGCTCTAGAAAACAAAGAGCAAAATCAATAAAGTAACACTACAACAACTTTCTCTGTGAGGAGAATTCATGATTTATTAGCTTATTTACATGTGCTAATACTGTTCCAGAATACATTTGAGATATAGAACAAAGATATGTACTATAGAGTATGATAAAATTGGATAGAAAAGTGAAACAAAGCTAAATAAATTAAGAAGAGAAGATGGAGCTAAGAGTAAAGTACACAAAACACCTTCACAGTCTCTATGGAAGGTAGGTCACACATTTGGCTTTAAGCTCTCTAGGAATCACTATATGGGGAAAAAAATTGCAATAAAGTTTGTTATTCACAGCATTCATAAGGAGAAAGCAAATCAGCTACTCAGGAGAAGCATGTTTATTTTAGTTCTAAGACCAGAGAGAAATTTCTCCTGTGGGTCCTCATAAAAATGACACCATGAAATACATTGAAACATATCCTCAGAGGGAAAACAAAATCCTCACAGTAAACACAGCAATGAGTTTCATAAGTCTGTTGTTTAAAAAAAAAAATCCCTTAGTACAAACTTTAAAAGATGCTGAATCCAGTTTAAGACAATGATAGAGTTTTTAATGCTGTTAGTGAGGGTATAGATTATCTGAGAGATGTGAAGCGAACTGGTAAATTAAACCTAACCACTTTGTATATTTTTATAGTTAGTTGAAATATTTGAAAGAACTGTTTGTGAGTTCACTAATAATACTCAAAGTGCATAAATGTTACCTCAAGAAAACCCTATTTCTCTTAATTATAAGCCCAAACTGAAAAGCCAGATACAAAAGCTACTATAGCATAAACAAACACATTGTCTAGAGGAACAAAGTGCCTTTGATTGGAACCCTGTAATCTCATCTGAATCTGGTAGACATATACCAGCACTTCATATGCATTGATCAGCAAAAAAAAGAACTTAGTTATAGACCAAGATTTCCAGATAGTCCTTACGTGCACAGTTCTTTAGAAAACAAAACAACATAAGTATTGCAACAAAGTCAGTTTATTTTCAAATATCTCCTATGTTTTACTTACTTCTATCAAAAAAGGATTTTTTTAGAATGATGCATTGAATTTGTTTTCAATATTCCCTTCCTCATTTAAATTATGTGTTTCCTTAAAATAAATGAATGAAGCTATTTAATTATTCAGTATTACAGTTATAGACACAAACAGGAAATGCCATACTGAATTTTAAAAAACCTGGCCAAAGCAATACAATTATCATTGTAAGTTAAGTCAAGAAGGAGATGGCTCATAAACATAAATACAATCAGTGATTTTCAAATTGAGAAATGTTCATTTCTGTGTTCACTGCGTAAAAATGTATCTAACTATACTTGGCAATTCTCAATGACAAATAATTAAACTATAAATTAATCTTCAAAAAGTGAATCATTCTTAAACTTTCATTGAGATTAAACAATAAATTTGGAATGAAAAATATGATATGTTTTTAGGGAAAAATTGGTATTTAAAAGTAATAAAATAAGATGAGTAAAATATACAGTTTGATCATATAAGCATTTTATTTTTTGCAGAAATTTTTCTTCCAGGTGGTCATCACTAAATCATTCAGAAGACTGGCAGAATATTCTCCAACTGTAACTACCTCAGTGGAATCACATTTTATTCTTTCCTAAAACCAGGGTTTTGTTTTTTTTTTCTTTTCCCTCTACAAATGTAAAAATTAAAAAAGGTTAGCATGATATTCTGATTTTAATTCTACAGTAGCAGGAATTTCTAAAAATTTGAGAACAAAAAAACTTGTTAACTTGAGTTTTAAATGTAGGACAGAAACATAAACTTCTTCAGGAAACTATTTTTGAATTCTAACCTAGTTCCTAAAAATCTAATGTAGCAGCTGTTGAGAGACATGACATATACTGTTCTTTAATTTCTAGATATATTGTTCTATATAATGCAGTTTCAGTCTCCAAAGATTCATATGGGTCTAGAAAGTGCATTGCTCACTCTATGATATACACCCTATTCACTATTAAAATAATTGGATTTTATTTTAAAATACAACCTGGGAGTAAACCTCATGTCCCTAAAGATCTTTTCTGTTTTTTTCAAATCCATGAAATGTCTCATTTCTCTTGAAATTCATTTTATAGCAAAAGAGTATCATACTGAATCAAAAGGTTTTCAAGGATGATATGCATTTTCCTTGCCAGTCACTGACTGAATTCAGAATGTTAGGTATATGTATAAGAAATTGTGCATGGTAGCTGTTCCAGATCTCTACTCCTTTATAATAAATCATCCCAAAATTTAACATCTTAAAACAATTTATTATTTTCTTTTATATTTCTGGAGGCTGATACGTTCAGCTGAGCAGTTGTTGTTCCAGTTTCTGTTTTGTTTTTTTTTTTAGTTTATTTAATTGGAGGCTAATTACTTTACAATATTGTATTGGTTTTACCATACATTGACATGAATCTGCCCCAAGTATACATGTGTTCCCCATCTTGTACCCCCCTCCTTTGCATAACAAACTACCCCAGACTTACTGACTTGAAAGAATGACCATCTAATTATGTTTCACAAATCTGTAGATCAGCATTTTGGGCAAGGTTAAACTGGGCATCTCTTCTCTACACAGCACTGACTGGGGTCCTTCAGTGTTATTCAGCAAGCAGCTGGACTGGACTGGACTGGAGAATCCAAGATACCTTTACTCACATACTTGACATCTAAGCTGATGCCCCACTTTTTTCCCAATGAATTCTTGAGTACTCTCCAGGCAGCCTCTCCAACAGAGTAATCAAACTTAACACGAACTTCAGAGTTGTTAGGGGAAACCTTCCAGAGACAGGAAAGGAAGCTGCCAATTTCGTAAGGACTGGGCAGGATACTAACACAGCATCACTTATATCAAATTCTCTTGGTCAAAATAGTCACACAGAGTCTATCCAGATTCAGGGAGAAAAGGAATAATACTCCCTTTCCCCTCCCATGTCATGATAAAATGAGTTCACAGAGCCCATGAGGGGCAGATAATTTCAAAGCCATACACTAGAATTTCTCCTGTAGTTCCCTTTGGAGTTAACTGACAGATACACAGAGGAGAATCAATTAATATGAATTAGAAGTAACAATGAACCAAATATACAGGAGGTATTATGTACATTAGAATGAAAAAGAGAATTCAGAAAACCTTAGCTATTAACTGTGAAAACATTTTCCAGTTATAGTTAAATCAGAATCCTTTAATACATAAAGATACTAATGGGGACTTTAAAAAAAAACAAATATCATATGGTCTCTGTTACTAAGGAGAAAACACCAGTTATGCTTTACATGTATCTCTACTCAGTTATAAGCTTCTTGTAGAAATAAAATTTATTCACTTTATGTTTCTTTGTGTTTCGATCGAGTGAAACATGGCTTTTGTCTTTTAAAAGCTAAAGGAAGATGAAAGCATACACTTTATAACCAGTTTTCAAACACTTAAATCTTATTCAACTTTGTTTACTATTACTGTATAAATGAGTCATCTGTGCACTCTGCCACAGATGAATAACATAAAACTTAGGTTAGCAGGGCCCTTCACAATTTAACGTAATGCTGCTTTCCTGGCCTCATTTATCACCAATTTCTTCCCAATACCCACTAGTCAAAGACTAGTCAAAGACTCACCAGCAGTGAGTCAGTGAAAGTCTCTCAGTCGTGTCTGACTCTTTGTGACCTCATGGACTATACAGTCCATGGAATTCTCCAGGTAGGAATACTGAAGTGAGTTCAGTTCAGTTCAGTTGCTCAGTCCCATCATGTCAGACTCTTTGCGACTCCATGGACTGCAGCAGGTCAGGCTTCCCTGTCTATCACCAACTCCCAGAGTTTGCTCAGACTCACGCCCGTTGAGTCAGTGATGCCATCCAACCACCTCATTCTCTGTCGCCCCCTTCTCCTTCTGCCTTCAATCTTTCCCAGCATCAGGGTCTTTTCCAATGAGTCAGTTCTTCCCATCTGGTGACCAATGTATTGGAGCTTCAGCTTCAGCATCAGTCCTTCCAATGAATATTCAGGATTGATCTCCTTTAGGATTGACTGGTTGGATCTCCTTGCAGTCCAAGGGACTCTCAAGAGTCTTCTCTAGCACCACAGTTCAAAAGGAATAATTCTTCGGCACTCAGCTTTATGGTCCAACTCTCACATCCATACAAGAATACTGGAAAAACCATAGCTTTGGCTAGACAGACCTTTTGTCAGCACTGAAGTGGGTAGCTATTCCCTTCTATAAATGAAGAAGTTGGGTTTATTATTGGTTGCAGTAAGGGAGATAAAATACCTAGAGGAACCCTCAGGATCTCAATCAAGTATTAGAATTTACAGGATTTCGGCTTGTTCCCAGTGACGTTTACTATCTTAACTAAATTTTACCTAGGAGGAAAAAAGACTTTTATGATTATGATATGATAATAATTATTACTCATAAAGACGTTTATGATTAACGTAATTTGACAAAGAAGCAGAAATCATATTGATGAGATACGGTGATGTTTGGTCATTTTTGTGATTTGAACAATGTTCATTTTTTGTCTATGTTCATATATAATAGAGTGATCTTTTGTTCTTGAGCCATCACTGAGGAGAGTCACTTTGATGCGCGTGTCCTGTTAAATTGCTTAGGTTCAGCAGAAGAGCACCAGCTGCTAGTCGATCACAGGCTGTTTTGTCTTCCGCACTCCCAACGCGCCACACTAATGCGGGCCTTGAGTTTTCTCTGCCCTCTCTCCCTATTTCTGTTCCATTTAGTTCTCTATACTTCCAACGGGGGCTTTCCTTGTGTTTTAGACAGTAAAGAATCTGCCTGCAATGCAGGAGACTCAGCTTTGATCTCTGGGATGGCAAAATCCCCTGGAGAAAGGAATGTCTATCCACTCCAGTATTCTTGCCTGGAGAATTCCATGGACAGAGGAATCTGGGGGGACGTCCGACAGGATTGAGCAACTACGCTTACTTCCAATAACCCTTCCCTTGGCATTTCAACTCAGTTTTCTCTCTGAAATCCTTTGCGCTGCATATTATTTGATTATTTGTTCTTATGCTTTCTTCACACATCTCAGAGCAACAGAGTAGTACTGCAAATTAGAGACACTTAGCATATAGTCACAAAAAAAGGGAGAGGTTTATTTTCCTTTTCCATAAACTAGAACACACGTAAACTGCTTCGTTAACTTCAGTAAAATCGTTTTAGAAACAAGCCTAAAGAACTCAGCTTTAAAAGAATCACTACGAGAATATGCTGCCAGACTACGTTTCCCACAATCCTTCAGGGCCGACAAGGCCCCCCCCACCCGCGGTGCTATAAACTACAATTCCCACAATCCTCGGAGCGGCCTTTTCTCGCGTTTTCCGAGAACTGTGCCGCATTTCCCATCTTCCCTTTCGATCCTTACAGTTAGGGGAACAAGGTCGTGAGGCCAGCAGCGCGCCGTTTGCAGCCGCCATTTCTTCCGCCTTCAGTCTCTGGATCTTTTATAAAACTTAGAACAGCGCTATGTTGGGACAGAGCATCCGGAGGTTCACAACCTCTGTGGTTCGTCGGAGCCACTACGAGGAGGGTCCAGGGAAGGTTAGTATAGAAGGGGCCTGCTCCGTTGGGTAGGGGGCACTTGGCCACGACTGATTGAACTCCGAGGCCGACTATGCGCCTTGAAGAGAGAAATGGGAAGCCAGGGTTTTGAGCTGGGACGTCGACTAGCATTCCACTTCCCCCAGGGACTGGGGAGAAAGTTCAGGAGTGTGACTGCGCGCTGTAATCGTGAATAGGCTTGAGTAAATGAAACCAGAGGCCTTATCTCGCTCTAGCGCGCCCCCCATTTCCCCTTGCGCCCCACCCTGCCCTTTAGAATTCGGGGAACTTTAAAGCCTCTGACTGCAGGTATTGTCTCTTAAAACCTAGCAAAAGGTCACCGGCTTCGAAGTGAAGGTCATTGAATTCGGGGTTGTGAGGGCCTATGGTGTGGGGCTAGTCTTAAACAAATTGACGAAATTAGTATTAACTGTCCTTGAGGTTGGTTTTAGCTTTAATTAGAAATAGCTTCAAATGGGTAGTTAGCTGTAACAGCCTCCTGGGGTTACCCTGAGGCCTAGAAAGAGTAGAGGGATAGAGTCGAAGAGGAAAACCAGGAATTTTTTACCATCTAGTGTCTGGGGTGAAGGTCATATGATTTTAAAGATGTTTAAAAGGGCAATGGTTAAGTTGCCCAGTATTCCATACATAACAATGGTGGACCAGGATTTTTATCCAGTTAGTTTTGTTCCAGAGCTCAGGTGTTTGACCAGGCATATATAATCTGATGATATAAAAATTCGCATTTCCTTATTTTTAATCTGTAAAATCAGATGGTTTGAAAGTCCAGTATTTGTTGTTTGTTTTCTTTTGTTCCCAACAGAATATACCATTTTCAGTGGAAAACAAATGGAGGTTACTAGCTATGATGACTTTGTTCTTTGGGTCTGGATTTGCTGCACCTTTCTTTATAGTAAGACACCAACTGCTTAAAAAGTAATCCATGAGACAGGTAAATTTAATGGATTTATAACCTTACAAAAGTTTCTCTTTATTCCTTTCCTCCCTTACCACCCACCCCCTCAAAATCACAAATACACCTGAAGTTAGGTGGGCATGTGACATTGGTGGAGACAGGTTAAACCTGTAGACAAACATATCTTTGCCTGAAAGCCAGTGTTTATTGAATGCTGCTGTTTATTAGGCACACCTAATATTAATAGGCTCAGATTACTTCCCAGGCAAGACTGTGAGATGTTAACCTGATTTGAGAAAAAAAAAAGTCAACTTGCATAGTATTCCATACCTAGCAGTGGTGGACCAGGATTTCTATCTAGGCAGTCTTGTTCCAGAGCTGAGGTTCTTGACCAGGAAAAATTCTTGTAAACTGATTAATGTTCATCTGTGTTGAGGGTGGTATATGTTAGTATGTACATGAAGGAATCATGTGTGCTGCAAGATTAGTAGAGTCCCTGAATAAGAAGGAAATGGCAGACCACTTCAGTATTCTTGCCTGGAAAATCCCATTGACAGAGGAGCCTGGTGGGCTACATTCCACAGGATCTCAAGAGTCAAACTCGACTTATCAACCAAAGCACCACTGAGTGAGAAGGTTAATGTTGTAATTAGAATTTTCATCAAAAACAACACTATAGGGGACTGTGGGTTGGTTGGAATAAATTCCAAAATATACTTCAGAAAAGAAGGACTCACTTGTCTTAGTTTAGAAGGGAAATGATTTATCCAAGCCATTACTTGGTGCATATGATGAAGCAAATCAGTATGAGTAAAATCATGATACTGTAAACGCTTTCTGATGCACCAGTCATAAATTGAAGGACAGGCAATACATTAATGAAACTGCATGATTTCTGTTAAATGAGTGTTAAATGTCGTTAATTTTTTGTGTTTTTATTCACAGATAGGAAGAGGAGCATATTAAGAGGTGCAGTCTCTTAAAAGGATCAAACCCTTGAACTCAGCATCCTAGATATGTTTGTAAATAAACTTATGGCATAAATCCTTAACGCCTCTCCTCTGAAATATGGAACATGATAATTGAACACGTGCTTACATTTTATTTGGGTAATACTGCACTATTAGTTTCTTAATTAAATGTATATTTGATTTAGCTCGTTCCTTGGTCTTAAATTCTGATTTTTTTTTTTTTTTTTGATTCATGGGTCAGGAATTTGTCAGCAATTCATTATAAAAGAGAAGTGCAGACTTATCCTGTGATTTTTATTTTAAAGAGAAGAAAAAGATATATTTTTAGTCTTTTTTTTTTTTTTTACTTTGAAGGAGTAAATAAGTTTTTCTCCATGAGTGATATTTAATTAAACTTTAGGAAAATCAGTAGTGTATGGAGATTTAAGTTCAAGAACTTCATTTTCTTCCTCTGTACCATAACACTGAAATTTTTGCCTTCATAGATGTGCTGCTGACCAATATTAGTCTTGTTCAGACTAAAAGAATATGTGAAATGAATTGTAATCGCATGTGAGATAATATAGGAAATACTCCCCTTTTTATTCTGATGCTTTGACTAGGAGAAATGGATTGCGAAATAGCTCTGATTAGTAATTGTATGAGTGATAAGTCATTTCTGTGCTTGGGGAGATTTTCTGTATAACATTAAGGATTTCTACCTTTGGGAACCATAGAAGCAAGAAGAAGAGTTTAGGGTTCACAAAATGATTTTGAATTTTTTGTTTGAATCATTTCCAAATTACACGTTTAAGCATGTGGGTTTTCTCGGAAGAAAGGGGACTAGAGCCTTCTTCCTATTTTGAGATTCATTGAGCTATTATATTAAACATTTTACATCCTGGCAAGTCCTAGGACCTGCTTCCCCCGCCCCGATTTACAATTTGTATCAAGAACCAAAAGTAATGTATTTTATTTTATAGCAGGGTCGAGGTAGAAAATGTCATTTATTAGATTTGTCTTTTTGAATTAAGTATTTGAGTGGTATACATGAAGGAGAGAAAAATCTTTAACTCTCCTGAAATGGGAGTGTAAAAGGACTTCAGTGGGCTGGCTCTTAGCATGGAAGTATATTGAATGATAGAGACTAGACAACTTTTTAGTTTTTGTATTGATGTTCTCCAGAGAAACAGCCAACAGCATTTGAAACAGCCAACAGAGATTTATTTTAAGAAATTGGTTCTTGCAGTTGTGAGTTTGTCGGGTCAACAGTCTAATGGGATAAACTGAAAGTGGGAGACACAAGGAAGAGTTGATGTTCCAATTGCAAACCATCTGCTAGCAGAATTTCCTCAGAAGTCCATCTTTTTCTATTAATGCCTTCAACTAATTGGATGTGGCCTGCTCATGGGGAGAGTGAAACTAAATGGTAATCTCAGGAATTCCCAGTCTAGTGGTTATAACTTGGCATTTTTCGCTGCCCTGGTCAAATCACTCCCTGGTCAGGGAACTAAGATTCTGCAAGCTGTGCAGTGCAGCTGAAGGGAAAAAGAAGGAAATCTCATCCCCAAAAATAGCTTCACAGAAATATCCAGAGTAATGTTTAGACAGATACCCAGACACCATTTCTCAGTCAGCTTGACATAAAATTAACCATTGTAATTTCACAGAAGTGTGGGATTCCGTTCAGTTTAATTTTTTTTTTAAGTGTTGGCTTGAATTTTTAAAACCACCACAGAATTTTTTCAATTTTATGTATTTTTCTCCACTGGTTTTTCAGATATCAAGCTGAAATTTAAAACCACAAGATTCCCATAAAAATCCAGATTCTCTTATAAAAATTTGAGCTAAATGGGCCCATACATACTTAGTGAAACTGCTAGGCCAAGTGTATCTTATACAGAGGCTTCCCTAACCAGAATACCTGGGTAGGGAGAGATTTTGGTTGGGACTTGCAACCCATGAATCATTTTTGAATGGAGCTAGTATTATTGGTTGCATAGTAAAGTTTTGACCATCCTAGTGAAAAATCAAAACCTACGTTTTGCTGTAGAAGCAGTACAAATGGACTAAGGATTAAGATTTGATACAAAGCCAGGCTTGACCATGTTTCAGTTCAACTAGAAAGTATCTGCCTCAGCTCCCTTGTATATCAAAAGTTACTATTTTAGGGTAGTAATGACAAGCCACTCCAGTACTCTTGCCTAGAAAATCCCATGGATGGAGGAGCCTGGTAGGCTGCAGTCCGTGGGGTCTCTAAGGGTCAGACATGACTGAGCTACTTCACTTTCACTTTCACACATTGGAGAAGGAAATGGCAACCCACTCCAGTGTTCTTGCCTGGAGAATCCCAGGGACGGGGGACCCTGGTGGGCTTCTGTCTATGGGGTCACACAGAGTCGGACACAACTGAAGTGACACAGCAGCAGCAGATTAAAATAGTGCTTAACTCCAAAAGGAGTAGATGGAGGAAAGTCTAGCTACAGTTATAACCAGCTGTCCAGCAAAATTGTATGTGTTCAGCTGTGTCCCACTCTTTGTGGACCCCATGGTCTGTAGCCAGCCTCCTCTGCCTATGGACTTTTCCATGCAAGAATACTGGAGTGGACTGTCTTCCTTCTCCAGATCTTCCCAACCCAGGGATGAAACCCTCTTTTCTGAGTTGCCAGGTGTATTCTTTACTGCTAGCACCACTTAGGAAGTCCAACAATACTTCAATCTTAGTGATGTCCCAAAATGCCAGGAGTCGTGGTGGATACAAGTCTGATAAGGTGACACCATCAGTAAAAATTGGCTTCCTTGATAGCTCAGTTGGTAAAGAATCCACCTTCAATGTCGGAGACCCGGATTCTCTTCCTAGGTCAGGAAGACTTGGAGAAGGGATAGGCTACCCACTCCAGTGTTTCTGGGCTTCCCTTGTGGCTCAGCTGGTAAAGAATCCACCTGCAATGCGGGAGACCTGGATTCCATCCCTGGGTTGGGAAGATCCCCTGGAGAAGGGAAAGGCTACCCATTCCAGTATTCTGGCCTGGAGAATTAAATGGACTGTATAGTCTGGGGTTGCAAAGAATCAGGACTGAGCGATTTTCACTTTCATCAGTAAAATTATAGCTCCTTAACTTGGTATTCAGTCATTTTTCTGGTTTCAGTCACCCTGGGTGATTCCTCCCTTTTCTCCCAAAAAATACACTTAGGTTTCCAGTACCTTGTAAATAGCTTTGTAATTGTCTTGGCATGTACTGTAATCACTGATTCTTACCTTTTGCTTTCTTGTGACTCAGATGATAAAAGAATATGCTTACAATGCAGGAGACCCAGGTTCAATCCCTGGGTCAGTAAGATTCCCTGGAGAAAGGGAATGGCAACCCACTCCAGTATTCTGGCCTGGAGAATCCCATGGACAGAGGAGCCTGGTGGGTTACAGTCCATAGGATCACAAAGAGTTGGACACAACTGAGTGACTTAACACTTTGATTTTCACTTTCCTATCTTCCATCATTGTGTGCATGCTCAGTCATGTCCAACTCTGCAGCCCCATGAACTGTAGCCTACCAGGCTCCTCTGTCCATGGAATTTTCCAGACTAGAATACTGGAGTGGGTGCCATTTCCTACTCCAAGGCATCTTCCTGACCCAAAGATTGAACCCACATCTCCTGTATTGGCAGGTACCACCTAGGAGACCCTATCTCCCATACGAACTTGTAGATTTTGGAGACCAGGGAAGCTTTTATTTATTCATTTGTCCTACATATATAATTTTATGTGATCAGTAAACTATCGGGGTCCAGCCCCGATATGACCCAGGGTATCCTCGGGATGAACGGCGTCGGCGTCAGAGAGAGAGAGAGAAAGAGAGACAGGGGCTGATGATTCCTTGGTTTACGCTGGAAACCAATAAAACCCCAGCACGGGGCTTGCTCTGTTTACGTAGGCCGCAGGCGCCCTCTCGAATCACTTGAGGTACCCCACCAGGGCACCCCCTCGAGTGGGTCTTAGAAACCCAGGCAGATAAGTAAACTCAGAGGGCCCAGCGCTCCAAGGATCTCAACCAGAAAAAGGAGAATAGAGAAAAGGACGGAAAAAGAGAAAGAACGACACGGGGAGACCAAGCTTCAGTGAGCAAGGCCCAAAACTATTTTCCAGTGCTGCTTTTATACCCTAAGTTATGCGCATAAGAAACAGAGAAAGGGAGGTAGAGTCATGCCAAAATCGCGTGGGGTCAGCAGTCTTGACCCTTATCAGGATCAGGGCTTATTTGTGTGTCTTGTGATAAAAGTTTTAGGTGGTTTACATCCTCTTCTGGCCAGGGGGCCTGCTAACAGTTTATGGCCCTCTCTCCTAACAATAGGTTAGCAAGTAAAAGACTTTTCTTTTAAGGTGACTTTCCTAAAGTTAGGTGGTAGACACATAACAAAGTTACATTCCTATAAGGCACCGGTGTAGTGAGCTGCAAGAAAGGAATTTATTAACTTAAGATCTGATGTGGTTAAATCAAAGGGTTAATATATTTCCAAGGATACAATAGAGGAAACTGCAGCAAGCATTGATTCAACAATGAAATCTTTTCTAGTACTATTCTAGTGATTTTAACTTCTTCAACAGATTCCTGCATTTTAGGAGCCCGGACAAACTTGTCATGCAAGTTAGAAAGCTATCAGAGGGGCTTGGATTGGAACACTCCTATTAAGCCGAGGAGAGCTTTTAAACTACAGCTCTGAATTAATGTTTTCAGAGAAAGGTGGTTGGGGGAAGCCCCTGTAAGTATTAGAGGACTTGGTAAGAGGCGTAAGATAGTAAAGCAGTCAGATTCCAGTTTTCTTTGGGGTAGATGCTCAGGTAAGTCCAGGGGGCTCCTCGAGCCCTGATTAGCCTTTGCCCGTCAGGCCTCTTCCCCAGTTGACCTTTGCCACGGGTAGGATTTCCCTTGCTGGCTCCCGGCAGTAAACATTTATTGAGTAGATTATTGAAGCCAACAGTAGCAAATTTACTTTAAAACCCAAACTTTCTAGTCTGTACACAGTGTTTCTTCTAAAGAAAAATGAATTTTTCCCAGGTAACTTTATTGAGTTCTCCAATATAGTTTTTGCAGACTCAATGAGTTTAAGCTTTTCTGCTAAAATATAACTCAACTGTGTCACTGACCACACTGTTTTGTCCATCTGATGTTCTTTGTAGGTACGCTTACTTGATTTACATTCTGGCAGTAGCTGTTAGTGCTGTTTGAGACCAACATTTTGAGAAGCATTGTCTTAAAGGATTAGGGCTGAATACTGCCCTTTGTTAAATACATAGAATGAGCAAGAAACATTCTCATTGTTTTCAGCCCCTGGAGTTTGAGGATTGTTTCTGCAGCAAAGCTTGGCCTACCCTCTCTGAAATATTGGGTACCTCATAAGATCTTGAAAAGGATTACTTCTCTATATCTCTGAATCTTTAATTGTAAAATTCGTTGTAAACTCAATCTTATAAGGACTTTTCCAACTGGAAATGAGGTGGATTTGTAATTACAAAGATGGGAACCGTATGAAAGCATGCCTTGGTAGTAAGGAGAGAGCTCTTTTCAGCCCTTCTCAAGTATGGACAAGGGTCAGAGTGGAGGTAAGTAGCTTTCAGCTTTCACAGTGTTTTTAAAGCAGCAGTTTTGAGCAGCTATCTACAAGGCATTTTCACCATGTCTCATTTTGATGGATCCCACTTACCCAATGGGCATCTTTGTAAAAATGAGTCCCTTCTTCCAGGTGGACACAGCTTCATGCCAGAACACACTTGCTCCCTTATCCAATCACCTTCATTGTATATTGTCCACTGAAAAACAGTACAACTCTTAAGTAGCATTTCTGTATAAAAATCATCTCAAATTTGGATTTTTCAGCTAAAATTCACCATTCCCTACCAGTTTTCCCAGATCTGACAAAAGACATATCACAGTAATTGAATAATTATGTAAGATTTTAATGGCTCCATATTGTGGGTCAGCTGGTAAAGAATCTACCTGCAACGCAGGAGACCTGGGTTCAGTCCCTGGGTTGGGAAGATCCCCTGGAGAAGGGAAAGGCTACCCACTCCAATATTCTGGCCTGAAGAATTCCGTGAACTGTCCATGGGGTCACAAAGAGTTGGATACGACTGAGTCACTTTCATATCATTTAGAATAAACTTTTTATGTGTTTTCTTTGTTGGATTCCAAAACTTGCTACAATGCCAGGTAAATATTAGGATTTCAACAGCTGTATTTACATAGATGGAGACAGGATGACTCAATTTGGTTTAATAGCATTTCCCTAGTATATGAGGAGCCAGTCAAGGAAACTCTTGATGCCTAGTAACAGGAGATGATCAATTAAATGTCCAAGTAGTGATAAGTTTATCAGGCTTACATCTTACCCCTTCATTGGTTCAAATTAATGGAGTCAACAAAATTATTCATCTTTATGTTCTGACAGCTTTGTTCAATGCAGTTATGTCTATAAACTATATAGTATGAAATCTCTTCATGCTCAGGCTCTCATGCCAACTACCAAAGTCAATCACTTTTCTCAGACAGGGTATGTATTAAACTGAGTCATATGAAACTATTTCACATTTTGAGCTATAAATGGTAATTTTTGATGGTTCCATGATCATAATTTCCCTTAGCTACTGGGCCACTCATAAAAGTCCTTTCCTCTATATACTTGCCTATCTGAGAAACCATGGATTTTCCCACCACCAGAAATTAAGTAGATTGTGTACACTTGGGCTTCCCTGGCGGCTCAGACAGTAAAAGTGTCTGCCTGCAATGCGGGAGACCTGGGTTCGATCCCTGGGTCAGGAGGATCCCATGGAGAAGGAAATGGCAGCCACTCCAGTACTCTTGCTTGGAAAATTCCATGGATGGAGGAGCCTGTGGGCTACAGTCCATGGGGTTGCAAAGAGACATAATTGAGCGACTTCACTTTTATATTTTTTCATTTCATACACTCCGTGTGGGCTTCCCTGGTGACAGGTAAAGAAACCACCTGCCAATGCAATTAACTCTCTCTGATCCCTCGATCAGGAAGATCCTCTGGAGGAAGAAATGGCAACCCACTCCAGTATTCTTACCTGGAAAATCCCATGGACAGAGGGGCCTGTGGGCTGCTGTCTATGGGGCTACAAAATAGTTGGATATGACTCGGTCAGTAAACAGCAACATATACTCTGTATAGCAGAACTGAAACTGTTTAACCTGGGCATCATCATTACCAATTAAAGAACAATATAATTTGAAATTCTTAAACGCTGCCTTTTTCCCTAACTGGCTCACAGTGTTTGCCAGTGTGGAAATTGATACAAATTATCTGGGGGGGAAATGTGAGAATTTTAGAGGGCAAATTCTAGGTATCTCCCAAGTTATCACAGAATAGAGAACTTCCTGCTATAGACAATGTGTTGCTCTCAAAAGTCATATGTTGAAACCTGATCCCTAATGTGACGATATAGGTAGGGCATTTGGAATGTGATTACATCATGATATTGGCATTCTCATGAAGGGAATTAGTGCCCTTAAAAGAGAGACCCCCATATGTAAAATTAAATCCAAAATTAGAGTCAGTCAACCAGAGGGGTTCCCAGGTGGACTAGTAACATCCACCTGCCAGTGCCAGAGGCACAAGAGACAGGTTCAACCCCTGTCTGAACGATCCCCTAAAATAGGAAATGGCAACTCACTCCAGTATTCTTCCCTGGGAAATCCCATGGACAGAGGAGCATGGTGGGCTAGTGTCCACAGAGCTGAGAAGAGTTGGACAGAAATGAGCAACAGAGCACACACACACACAGGAGACTAGAAGGAGGAGCTCTGCCAACCTGTGGCAGCTGAGCCCAACAGGAAGACAAGCCCTTTTTCCTGGCAAGAACTCAATTATAGCCCTCCCAACTTCCTTTTACTCTATAAAAGCATTCCCCTTGCTTTCTGAAGACTTACATGTGTATTGCTATGGTTTCAAGTCTCTAATTGCAATTCTCTGCTGTTCCTGAATAAACCCGTAATTGCTAGAGAAATATCAGGCAGTCTACTTGTTTCAGATTAACACCCATGAGTGTTCTGTAACAGCCTCAGCCATTTGAGGACACTGCAAGAAGACATATCTTTAAATCAGGAAGCAGGCCCTCAGTTCAGTTCAGTTCAGTTGCTCAGTCGTGTCTGACTCTCTGTGACCACATGAATCACAGCACGCCACGCCCATCACCAACTCCCGGAGTTCACTCAAACTCATGTCCACAGAGTCGGTGATGCCATCCAGCCATCTCATTCTCTGTCGTCCCCTTCTCCTCCCGCCCCCAACCTTTCCCAGCATCAGTCTTTTCCAGTGAGTCAACTCATAGCATGAGCTGGCCAAAGTATTGCAGTTTCAACTTTAGCATCAGTCCTTCCAGTGAACACCCAGGATTGAACACCAAATCTGCCAGTGCTTTGATCTTGAACTTCTCAGCCTCTGAAACTGTAAGGAATAAATTCTAGTTTATAAGTCACACAGTCTGTGATATTGTGGGGCTTCCTTGGTGGCTCAGCAGTAGACAGTCTACCTGCATTGCAGGAGATGTTAAGTTTGATCCCTGGGTTGGGAAAATCCCCTAGAGGAGGAAATGGCAACCCACTCCAGTATTCTTGCCTGGAGAAACCCAAAGACAGGGGAGCCCGGCGGGCTACAGTCCATTGGGTGACAAAGAGTCAGACACGACTGAAGTGATGGAGCACACATGCACACTATTATAGCACGTGCTATTCTGTTATGGCAACTTAAACTAAGACATGTCCTAAATCTAAATTTCCCCGCATGCCCTCCAAAGAACATTACTGATCAGTAGGAAATGCCCCTATAGCCTATGCTTTTAATGTAACTAAGTGTGATATTGTGCTTTATAAGATACATATATATATATATATATATATATATATATATATATATATAATGTCTTTGGTCATTCAAATGGCCACAATATATTTATCATGTATATTTGGTCTTTATCCACAGTTCCTGGCTCATATTTCCCCAAACTTTTGCAATTTTCTGAGACATAAGAGCAATGGGAACATTTTTTTGTTATAAAACTTGGTCTCTTGTCCTCAGTTCCTGAAAATACCCCTGAGCCATAAAGGTGTCTTGTTATTCATTACAGCCCCTTTGCCCCACAAGTACGTTCATGTTAACAATTGTGACTTTTTGGAAAGCTCCAAAGGAATGTGACTAATTGCCAGGGGAAATTAACCTTGAATAGATGGTTGGAACTTGCAGTCCTCCCTGATTTCTGGAGAGGGGAAAAGGGGCTAGAAGGTGAATCAATCACCAATGGTTGATGAGTTAATGAATCATGCCTGTATAATAAGTCCTCCATAAAAACCCCAAAAGGGGCAAGGTTCAGTGAGCTTCTAGGTTGAGGAACCAGAATGCTTCCACGTGCCCCAGTGCTGGGCTCCAAACTCCAGGAGGACAGAAGCCCCTTAGTTTTGGACTGTACCCTAGGTATCTCTGCATCTGGGTGTTGATTGGTATCCTTTAATATCTTTTGTAATGAATCTGTAATCTAGTAAGTAGATGGGTTCCTGAATTTTGTGATCCGCTCTAGCAGATTAATCAAACCCAAGCAGGAGTTTGTGGGAACCTCTGATTTATAACCAGTTGATCGGAAGCACAGGCAAAGTGGAGAATGGTCTTATGGGACGGACTGTGGAATTTCATGCTGTCTCTGGGTAATGTCAGAATTTAGTTGAATTCTCAGACACCCTGCTGGTGTTTGAGAAGTGCTTGTGTGGGAAGCCTGCATGGGTTCTCAGTCACGTGACTGCAACCCTATGGACTGTAGCCCACCAGGCTCCTCTGTCCATGGGATTCTCCAGGCAAGAATACTGGAGTGGGTTGCCATGCCCTCCTTCAGAAGATCTTCCCAACCCAGGGATAGAACCCAGATCTCCCGCATCTTCTGCATCACAGGTGGATTTTTTACTGCTGAGTCACCAGGGAAACCCTGTGGGAAGCCTACACACACAGAAATTTGGTTCAGAAACCCAAAACACTAAGAGACAAATTTTGTTACATATAACTAGAAAAATAAGCACTCAGACCAGCAAAATCACATATAGAGCCTACACCCAAGGGGAGACATGTAGCGATGTGGATAGGGTCAGAAGGTATAGATGAAGGGTGAAAGTAGGGAGACTGGAGATGTTAGGGTACAGATAAAATCACTCTCAAAAACCAGTTGCACACAGAGCGAGAAAACAGAATCAGCTTGAGATTTTGTGGACTGGAGCAGTGGCTACAGTGAAAATGAAAGGATTTGAAAAAGAGCAGAACACAAGGCAGGAGTTTCAGAATGGCACCGCTTCTGAGTAAATGAAAGTGTCAGGGAGATGCACCCTTGGATGCTTGCTGTTAAATGAAGAAGAAGAAGCAAAAGGGCAAAATTATTTCCTGTAAAAACAGAGTACAAAATCCAAAGTAAGCCCTCTCCCATCAAAGCAAGTGCAAAATTTGTTTTTTAAAAAAGTTAATATTTCACCACATGAAAGAAGAGAATCCCTTTGAACAAAAAACCCTAGTTGGCCTCCTTAAGCTCTCACTCTGGCTATATATAATTGTGTTACTACTACAGGAAAAAAGGATTTCATTACCATGCAAATTAATCAGAAATTTAGATTCATAGCATTTCATTTCAGCTGATGAAAATTCTGCTGCCAATAAACAGTATCCTTGTAGCAGAAGCAATCTTAATACAATCTAATCTGAATTAAATATTCTTAAACATTTGCATGTGCTTCCCAGTTGGCTCAGTGATAAAGAATTCACCTGCCAACCAGGAGACAAGGGTTTGATCCCTGGATTGGGAAGATCCCCTAAGAGGGAAATGTGAGCCCACTACGGTATTCTTGCCTGGGAAATCTCATGGATATAGGAGCCTGGTGGGCAATAACCCATGGGGTTGCAAAATAAATATTTGAAAATAGTAAAGGGGAAGAAAAAACTTGCATTTAAAAATTGAAAAACTTAGAAGTTCTGGTAGGGAGGTATGAAATAACTGACCAAACAGAAAAAAAGAAAAAGACACAATGATTTTTGAAATTATGTCTAAGGAAAGACAGATTTCCCTGAAACTTAGTAAAGGAACTGAATGAAAGGCATAAAAAAGCTAAGAAATAAATACAAAATGACACAGGTAAAATCCACATACAGTGAAATGGACAAAATTTTAATTATTTGGTGATTTTAGATAAATACATAAAACTATAAATGGAAATCTTACCTGTAGAAAGATTTCTCATATCTTTTCCCAGTCAATCCCTGTTCATATCTCCAAAGCAGCAGCTCTTTTTATTATTTACCAAATTAGTCTCTTCTCAAAGTTCACAGGGTTTATAATTTCTACATGTGATAGGTTCAGAGCACAAAGATGCTTTAGACCTATCCAATGCTGTTAATTTAGGGTATGTATATATATCCTATTAAATATAAAATGACTACACATTCTCTAACTCCATAGTCCATTGTTCTTCAACTGTATTATGTCATCTATAACTTCTTAGGTCAGATTTTCTCCAGGAAATGCTTTGAAAATGTTAGAACTGATAGTATTACATAGAACTGATAGTATTTTTTATATACATACGTTTCAGTTCAGTTACTCAGTCATGTCTGACTCTCTGCGACCCCATGGACTGCAGCACGCCAGGCCTCCCTGTCCATCAGCAACTCCCAGAGCTTACTCAAACTCATGTCCATTGAGTCAGTGATGCCATCCAGCCACTATATCCTCTGTTGTCCCCTTCACCTCTCGCCCTCAATCTTTCCTAGCATCAGGGCATTTTCCAATGACTCAGTTTTTCCCATCAGGTTACCAAAATATTGGAGTTTCAACTTTTGCATCAGTCCATCCAATGAATATTCAAGACTGATCTCCTTTAGGATGGACTGTTTGGATCTCCTTTCATTCCAAGGGACTCGCAAGAGTCTACACTAACAACACAGTTCAAAAGCAACAATTCTTTGGCACTCAGATTTCTTTATAACCAACTCTCACATTCGTACTTTCCTACTGGAAAAAACATAGTTTTAACTAGACGGACCTTTGTTGGCAAAGTAATGTCTCTGCGTTTTAATATGCTGTCTAGGTTGGTCATAGTTTTTCTTCCAAGGAGGAAACATATTTTAATTTTATGGCTGCAGTCACCATCTGCAGTCATTTTGGAGCCCCCCCAAAAAAAGTCTTGATGCTCTTTCCACTGTTTCCCCATCTATTTGCCATGAAGTGATGGGATCGGATGCTATGATCTTACTTTTCTGAATGTTGAGCTTTAAGCCAACTTTTTCACTCTGCTCTTTCACTTTCATCAAGAGGCTCTTTAGTTCTTCTTCACTTTCTGCCATAAGGGTGGTGTCATCTGCATATATGAGCTTTTTGATATTTCTCGTAGCAGTCTTGATTCTAGGTTGTGCTTCTTCCAGCACGGCATTTCACATAATGTACTCTGCATATAAGTTAAATAAGCAGGGTGACAATATACAGCCTTGATGGATTCCTTTCCCAATTTGCAACCAGTCTGTTCCATGTCCAGTTCTAACTGTTGCTACTTGCCCTGCATACAGACTTCTCAGGAGGCAGGTCAGGTGGTCTGGTATTCCCATCTCTTTCAGAATTTTCCACAGTTTGTTATGATCCACACAGTCAAAGGCTTTGGCATAGTCAATAAAGCAGAAGTAGATGTTTTTCTGAATTTTCGTGATTTTTCGATGATCCAGCAGATGTTTCTAATTTGATCTCTGGTTCCTCTGCCTTTTCTAAAGCCAGCTTGAACATCTGGAATTTCACGGTTCACGTACTGTTGAAGCCAGGCTTGGAGAATTTTGAGCCTTACTTTGTTATAGCGTGAGATTAGCGCAATTGTGCAGTAGTTTGAGCATTCTTTGGCATTGCCTTTCTTTAGGATTGGAATGAAAACTTACCTTTTCCAGTCCTGTGGCCACTGCTGAGTTTTCCAAATTTGCTGGCATGTTGAGTGCAGCATTTTAACAGCATCATCTTTCAGGATTTGAAATAGCTCAACTGGAATTCCATCACCTCCACTAGCTTTGTTTGTAGTGATGTTTCCTAAGACCCACTTGACTTCACATTTCAGGATGTCTGGCTCTAGGTGAGTGATCACACCATCGTGATTATCTGGGTCATGAAGATCTTTTTTGTATAGTTCTTCTGTGTATTTTGCCACCTCTTCTTAATATCTCCTGCTTCTGTTAGGTCCATAACATTTCTGTCCTTTATTGTGCCCATCTTTGCATGAAATATTTCCTTGGTATCTCTGATTTTCTTGAAGAGATCTCTAGTCTTTCCCATTCTATGGTTTTCCTCTATTTCTTTGCATTGATCACTGAGGAAGGTTTCTTATCTCTCCTTGTTATTCTTTGGAACTCTGCATTCAAATGTATATATCTTTACTTTTCTCCTTTGCCTTTTGTGTCTTGTCTTTTCTCAGCTATTTGTAAGAACTTCTGAGACAACCATTTTGCCTATCTGCATTTCTTTTTCTTGGGAATGGTCTTTATTACTGTCTCCTGTACAATGTCATGAACCTCGGTCCAAATTTCTTCAGGCACTCTGTCTATCAAATCTAATCCCTTGAATATATATGTATCAGTTCAGTTCAGTTCAGTTCAGTTGCTTAGTTGTGTCCAACTCTATGTGACCCCATGAACCGCAGCACCCTAGGCCTCCCTGTCTATCACTAACTTTCAGAGTCCACCTAAACCCATGTCCATTGAGTCACTGATGCCATCCAACCATCTCATCCTCTGTAATTCCTTTCTCCTTCTGCCCTCAATCTTTCCCAGCATCAGGGTCTTTTCAAATGAGTCAGGTCTTCACATCAGGTGGCCAAAGTATTGGAGTTTCAGCTTCAACATCAGTCCCTCCAATGAACACCCAGGATTGCTTTAGGATCTCCTTTAGGATTGACTGGTTGGATCTCCTTGCAGTCCAAGGGACTCTCAAGAGTCTTCTCCAACACCACAGTTCAAAAGCATCAATTCTTTGGCACTCAGCTTTCTTTATTGTCCAACTCTCACATCCATACATGACCACTGGAAAAACCATAGCCTTGACTACACAGACCTTTGTTGGCAAAGTAATATCTCTGCTTTTTAATATACTATCTAGGTTGATCATAACTTTCTTTCCAAGGAGTAAACGTCTTTTAATTTCATGGCTGCAATCACCATCTGCAGTGATTTTGGTGCCCAGAAAAATAAAATCAGCCACTGTTTCCACTATTTCCCCATCTATTTGCCAAGAAGTGATGGGACCAGATGCCATGATCTTAGTTTTCTGAATGTTGAGCTTCAAGCCAACCTTTTCACTCTCCTCTTTCACTTTCATCAAGAGGCTTTTGGGTTCCTCTTCACTTTCTGCCATAAGGGTGGTGTCATCTGCATATCTGAGGTTATTGATATTTCTCCCTGCAATCTTGATTCCAGCTTGTGTTTCTTCCAGCCCAGCGTTCCTCATGATGTACTCTGCATATAAGTTAAAAAAGCAGGGTGACAATATACAGCCTTGACGTGCTCCTTATCCTATTTGGAACCAGTCCATTGTTCCATGTCCAGTTCTGACTGTTGCTTCCTGACCTGCTTACAGGCTTGAATCCTATTACATAGAACAACTGATGCACTATGGACTATGGAGCTACATAATGTATGGTCACGCTACTCAAGATGGTCATTCTCTCATTCTCCGTACTTCCCCTGCTCGACCTGTGCCTGCTTCACCTACACCTTCCTCTCAATACTGACCTTCCCACATACTTGCCCTCTGTGGCCCTAGCTGCTGATTGTTCTTATCAAAGGGGTAGTGAGAGGTATGCTTTCTCTGCTGATTTCCCTGGCAACTAATGACCCGAACTGTCATAATTCACCTATAACTGGCAGCCTCCCATTTCCTCCAGGAGCACACACTGCCACCATCCCCTGCCTGCTGTTTACTGCACATAGTGGGGTGTAGCTCTGTGACCTTGCTTCAGGCATGTAAGCTCCTCCATCCATTAAACCATTGATGTCTCCATCCCAGATTCTTCCATCTTAAGGCTGAGCAAGTGTGGGCCTTATAGGTCTGTGGTGTGCAGCCCAACAGAAAATATATGGAGTAAAAGAATCAGCAGCGTCAGGTGAGGTGAATTAGAAAAGTTTTTCCTCAGAATTCACTCAAGTAGCATTTAAAGACAGAACTGACAATGATGAAAAGTGTCCCTAGTAACTAGCATAGTCTTTGGTAAACAGTAAGTACTCAATATTTGTGGAAGTGAGTTATATTGAAGAATATTCCAAATATAGAAATGAGTGTGAATGTAATTTAAGATTTCAGGAAGTGTGAAGAGGACTTTGGCTTAACTGAGTACCCTAAAATGAGACCAGATAAGTATGTGTGGCAAAGAGGAAAGGCCTTGGTGGGGTGGGGATGGGAACTAGGAGCGAGGCTGAAGTGGCACCTTGAGTTCTAGGACTGATGGTAGGTGTCAGCTCTTTTCAAATCTGAGCTTGTGGGTCACAAGAGTAATATTAATTTGTTACTACCTGCCTGATCGCCTAGTAAGAAGAGAAACTGGGAAAGAATAACCAGGAAGAAGTAATCTGAGGGTTTAGTTAGGGTTAGAACATGAAAGTGGAGGGGTAGAGTATTCAGTATAAGAGAGCTTCGTAATGAAATACAGGAAAATAATGCTTCCCATTGTTTCCAGTTGTCTTGTTTTGAACTTGTCATATCTACCTGCTTTATTAAATTCTTTAGCAATTCTGTTATACCGTGTACCTGTGCAAAATGCAAATACTGAGTCTTTACATTGTGAATTGAGAAAGAAATGAGAATACAAAGTTCTCCAAGAGGCCAACCAATGTGAAAAGTATTTTGGTTCCTCTGTCTCTACAGTTAATTAATTCTGGTCTTAAAATCTTAAGGTCTCAACATTGTAAGACCTGTGATAAAATCTTTTGATGTCTTGAATACTTAACACTTTCTATGGCATTATAAAATAACTTTATAGTACAGTTAATCAAGTGACAGTAAGAGGCAGTACTCTACAGAGAGCTCATTTTAATATTTAATAAGATGAATGTTGAACTCTAAAGTTTAAGGCAGCTCTATCTGCATATGTACATAGGATGTCAGTACTCCATCAAAGCAGAACTCTAGTACCCTACCCAAGGCGTTGCTTAACAGACATTGATTCATTCATTCCACTCAGCATCTACTAAAGTCCTGTGTTTTAAGGTATAGTTAGTGATCTTTAAGAAAAATACTGAGAGGATCAAGATGATATTTCCCATCTTTCAGGAAAGATAGATACTTATACATATGAATGCAAATTAGGATAGAATAAGTACTGGAAATAAGGCTCAAAAAGGACTGTGAAAGCATGGGGGAGCTGGGAACCTAGGGTATCTGAGACAATTTTGTGGAGTTCGGTTGGGCCTTAAAGTATAGGCAGAATTTGAGGTCATAAAGATATGGAAAAGAGGATGGGTCATACAGGTATAGAGCATATATTTACATGTATTGATATAGATAAACACACATATATTTATATAGAGAGAGGTTTACATATTCAAATTACATAGATATGTTTATTTATAGGAAATTCCTTAAGCATTCCTCTTTAATGCTCAAGGTAAACTTTTCATTTATTTTTCAGGTGGTTTAAAGCAATGCAGAAAGATATTACTTAGGTATAAGCATTAAATCTCAAAACTTGGAATACTATCTGGTCCCATCACTTCATGGGAAATAGATGGAAAAACAGTGGAAACAGTGTCAGACTTTATTTTTTGGGGCTCCAAAATCACTGCGGATGCTGATTGCAGCCATGAAATTAAAAGATGCTTACTCCTTGGAAGGAAAGTTATGACCAACCTAGATAGCATATTAAAAAGCAGAGACATTACTTTGCCAACAAAGGTCCGTCTAGTCAAGGCTATGATTTTTCCCGTGGTCATGTATGGATGTGAGAGTTGGACTGTGAAGAAAGCTGATCGCCAAAGAATTGATGCTTTTGAACTGTGGTGCTGGAGAAGACTCTTGAGAGTCCCTTGGACTGCAAGGAGATCCAACCAGTCCATTCTAAAGGAGATCAATCCTGGGTGTTCATTGGAAGGACTCATGCTAAAACTGAAACTGCAATACTTTGGCCACCTCATGCGACGAGTTGACTCACTGGAAAACACTCTGATGCTGGGAAAGGTTGGGGGCGGGAGGAGAAGGGGATGACAGAGAATGAGATGGCTGGATGGCATCACTGACTCTGTGGACATGAGTTTGAGTGAACTCCGGGAGTTGGTGATGGACAGGGAGGCCTGGCGTGCTGTGATTCATGGGGTCGCAGAGAGTCTGACACGACTGACCGACTGAACTGAACTGAACTGAAGCTCTGGTTGTTATGACAACGTATTTTGTATAGTTTGTAAACAGTGATGATAGACTCCAAAAATATCACATTGTTACAAGGAGTCTTAAGACAAAACTTTGGACTGCTGTGCCCTGGAATCAAACTGCTCTTCAATTTGCAAATGTGAAAAACTTTCAAAGTAACAAACAGAAAAACATGTTAAGAGAATTTTAAAAGGCTAAAATTCAGCTTCTAAAATGTAGCCTGTGAGAAATAAAACTGATTGTTAATAAGGAATTTAAGCAAGATTTGCAGATTTAGAAATAATTTTTGGCCACATTTGTTTTTATTTAGTGTCTGTAGTCATATATATCTTTGAACTGTTCTCAAGATAATTTAGGCAGATACTTCAGTATTTTAACCTTTTAATCTGTGTATATTTGTGTGTGTGTATACACACATATATGTCTCACAATTATTTCAAAAGAATGAATAAGAAAATTGATGGGTCTTTGAGTACGTTAAGTATTTCCTAGGGAAGGGATACTATGGTCTGAAACAGTGAAAGATTGTAATCACACCTAGGATGTGGTAGGGACAAACTAGTTGGTCATTTCGGACCATGTTTCATGAGAGGTATATACCAAGAGGTATATACCAGGGTCTTTTCTAAACAAAAAGACCCTGATGCTGGGAAACATTGAAGGCAGAAGGAGAACAGGACAACAGAGGAAGGTTGGATGGCATCACTGACTTAATGGACATAAGTCTCTGCAAGCTCTGGCCGCAATGATGAAGAACAGGGAAGTCTGGCATGCTTCAGTCCATGGGGTTGCAAAGAGTCAGACATGACCGAACTATTGAACAATAACAAATATACCAATATGATGACTGAATGGGTCCAGAAACTAGACATCACATTTAATCATTCAATTGTGCCATTTTATTTGTGTTAGCAGTAAAAAAAAAAAAATCTCACATAAGACTGACTTAAAAATGAGAATGACAATTTATCGGGGCAGACATAATATTCTGCACATATGAGTGTGTGCTTAGCATTTCCAGAGTCTTTGCCTCTTCGGGATGTTCTGTTAGCAGTAGATTGAGCAAAGTATTTACTAAAATGCATCTAATACAGCTATGAATGTTGATGGCACAGGGTTCTGTGTCTCAAAGAAAGCATGTATACTAATGAAACTAAAAATATAGCTCATTCTAATCTTTTGTGTACATAGTGTTTTTCCAATAGTTATGTATTGATGTGAGAGTTAGACTATAAAGTAAGCTGAGTGTCGAAGAATTGATGCTTTTGAATTGTGGTGTTAGAGAAGACTCTTGAGGGTCCCTTGGATAGCAAGGAGATCCAACCAGTCCATCCTAAAGGAAATCAGTCCTGAATTTTCTTTGGAAGGACTTTTGCTGAAGCTGAAACTCCAATACTTTGGCCACCTGATGCAAAGATATGACTCATTGGAAAAGACCCTAATGCTGGGAAAGATTGAAGGCAGGAGGAGAAGGGGACCATAGAGGATATAGTGGCTGGATGGCATCACTGACTCAATGGACATGAGTTTGGGTGGATTCCTGGAGTTGGTGATGGACAGGAAGGCCTGGCGTGCTGTGGTCCATGGGGCCACACAGAGTCAGACATGACCAAGCGGCTGAACTGAACTGCTGCTTCTGTTAAGTCACTTCAGTCATGTCTGACTCTGTGTGACCCCATAGACGGCAGCCCACCAAGTTCCTGGGATTCTCCAGGCAAGAATCCTGGAGTGGGTTGCCATTTCCTTCTCCAATGCATGAAAATGAAAAGTGAAAGTGAAGTTGCTCAGTTGTGTCCAACTCTAGTGACCCCATGGACTATAGCCTACCAGGCTCCTCCATCAATGGGATTTTTCCAGGCAAGAGTACTGGAGTGGATTGCCATGCCTTCTCTGAACTGAACTGAACTGATGTTTATTTTATAATTGAGAATATGGGGAGGACTGATGACATGTTATAAATAGGAAAGTTTAGGAATATCTAGGCAAGAATTTAGTAGTATTATTAAACAACTGAACTTACTCTTCAAAATAACATTATGGCATATAGTCATTCATTCATTTAACATTTATTTGTTGCATACCTATTAGGTTCAATGTATTGCTCTAAGAAATGGATATACATCAGTGAACAAAACAGAGTAAAATCCCTATTTTTGTTTACATATCAAAGGGTAAAGAGAGATAACAAATATTGACCATAATAAGCAAATTATATAATATCTTAGAAGTTGAAGGGTCATGGGGAAAAAATAATAGAACTGGGGCAGGGTGATTGTGGGTAGGGTATGGAGAGGTAAGTTGTAAGTTTTTTAAAAAGTGATCAATGTAGGCCTTATTGAGAATTTAACATTTAAGCAAAAACTTGAGATATTTGGAATAATAGTGTTTTTAAGGAAGGAGTTTGCTTTTTGGGTTTAAGGAATAGCAAAGATGTCAGAGTAGCCAGAGCAAAGCAGTGAGAGAGTCTAGTTAGAGACAGGTCACAGCGGAGCTAGGGCAGGTAGAACCTTGTCAGCCTTTGTAAGAACCATGTCTTATACTCTGAATGATAGAGGGAGTCGCTGGATCAGTGTAGATGAGAGAAGTGACACCATCTGATCTGAATTTTCAAAGGTTCACTGTGGCTGCAGCATTGAGAACAGACAGTAGGGAGCAAGATTGGAAGCAAGAGGCAAAGGAGAAGCATATGGCAGTGTTCAGATGAAGAATAATGATGGAGACTTGGAGAGATATATTTTGAAGGTAGAGCTAACAGGATTTCTTGAAAAGGATTTCCTAAGGAAATGGCAACCCACTCCAGTGTTCTTGCCTGGTGGGCTGCTGTCTATGGGGTCGCACAGAGTCGGACATGACTGAAGCGACTTAGCAGCAGCAGCAAATGACTTGTTAAAGGATGAGAGATAGACGAAAGATACTTTTTAACATATTAAGAAACTGTGGCTCAGAGAGTACCTAAGTGTGTCCAAGGATATGTACCTATTAAATGATATATGGACATTTACATTCATGTCTCACCCTTGCCACAGCAGCTCTTAGTCACATAGGGTAGGGAAGAAAGAAAGTGGAGGGATACTCTACAATGACTCATTCCCTCCCCTCCAAAATAAGTGTATTTGTAAATAAGTTCTCTTTTTATGTCTCCACACCCTCTGAGTCTCACTTATTTCTCTGTTTTTGTTAGATAGTATTTGCTTGCCTCCTCTTCAGTTTTCAATATATCACTTAGCATTTGAATTTTATCAAGGCTAAGATAAATACTAATATTTTAAGCCAAACCTATCCTGATAACATAATTATGAGGAAAAAAATAAGCTATTGAAAAGGCTCTGTCAAAAGTCTTCGAAGGAAAATACTTCTTGTTTACTTTCAATTTTTGATATGGAAATTAGTATGTGCTTTTCATCCATAAGCATATTGTTTATATGTCAATTAAATTCACAATCCCTACAAATACTTTAACTATACACTATTAAAAGCTGGGAAATTATAACTCGGCATGCTTCAGATATTCAATTCTAGATGTCCAACTAAGTTACAGGTGAAAAAACAAACATCATGTGAAATACCATAATAATAGGCGTAACTGATATAAGAAATACAATCACTGTTTATTTACCTCAGTTTTTTGAGTATATGGATTTTATGGGAGAAAAATCCATTACTTTTATTATTTTCATTGGCAAGTCTAATCTCAAGGCAGAATATTAGAGGTTTAAAGACAGACCCCTGTGGCTCTGTATTGATGAGCCAAATTAAAAGTGAACAGACTAAAGTGAAGGACGAGTTCATGTTGTTTCATGCTGTGTTCTGCTAGGCTTTCTGTTTACAAAAAGAGGAATCTTTGGCACAGGGTACACCAAAGATTCATGTTCATAAAACCCTGATTCCTCAAGAGAACCTCATATCTCCCTTGAAACCTGAATTCGAATTTACATGAGTTAGAATTTACATTCGAAAGATATTTTCTGCAGCTGGTATTTAGATCTCTGTTTAGTTTCACTTAATGATATAATAATTACCTTAGGTTGAGAGTTTTAGCCTTTAAAGGAAAAAAAAAATGAATTTTCTCTTGGTCCTTTAGATACCAATTCCAATTTAGAGTCAGTTTGAATGACAACTGCTGGAGGTCATCACTGAAGAAAAGTATAGTAAAAGTGACAGTGGAAGCCAAGCCTGGGGAGGTGGTTGTCCCCTGAAGGCACATTCTAGGTCAAGACCATGTAGTTAAGTTACTCTAAGTTATCATACTGAGACTGTGTCAGACTCCAAGGAGTCAGTGGCTGAAATTTTCAGAAACTGAAAATTTCTCAGCCTCTTCTAGAGACTAGCTTTTACAGAATTTATCCAAGGAAGTTCCCTTCCTTTACTAGAAGCTTACTACTACTTTGAGGCTCCCTCACATTGAAACATATCAGACACTTGTTAGAAATATTTGAATTGATATATAGACACCTTTGGATAACAAGTCCTCGAAAGTCATTGTAATGCTTTAGGATGAATACAATACAAAACCCTTGGTCTGACATGCTTAGCCCTCAAAAAAATATATATATGCAGGCTACCTTTTCAGGTTCATCGTTTCTATTTTCTTATAACTATGCTTTTCTTTTGCCAGATTAGTCTGATATTTAACCCTTTTATTATTCAGATGAGGCTTGACCATCATAAAGGTAGGGAAGTAAAATTTCACTGGATTTCTCAATGCTCCTGCTGCCTTTTACATTTTAAGAGAAGGGAAAACAGATATAAAGTTAGAAAATGTCTGTTTTCACTCCTCTTAGCATATAAAAAGCAAATTCTCATACCACAAAAATTAGCTTTGTAGTCACTTACCTAGTTAATTTCTTTGATTTGAAAGGATGAAACTCTTTCAAGAAGACCAGTTGTTAAACCTGGACCATGTCCGTAGCCTAAATCCCAAGTTACCTGGAAGACTAGAGGGCTCTCTCGGGGATTTACATGTCAAAAAGGGATAAAGATCCAGAAGTTGAAGAACTCTTTAGGTAGGTGGGTTTTAAAAGCTGAAATCTGGCTCAGCTATTTGGCTGCCAATATTCCACTCTAAGGTAAGGACTAAGGCAAATGGGGTCCAGTGTATTTATTATATACTCTGAGGAATTTACTGAGAAATCCGTCTCTGACCCAGAACACCTAAAGTGTGCATTCCAGATAAAATGAATAAAAAGGGACATTGAAAATGTAACAGTAATGAAACAAAATAATCCCCAAATCAAATTGTTTAACAAAACAAAAAAATTTTCTTCCTCATGATGATTATTCATTAGGTTGGTTGGGAGAGGTCTGCTTCTTGTTCAGTGACCCAGAATGACAAATGTTCTGACCTCTCATGGCACCATCACCACAGTAAAGTTCTAGGATTTGCTGTGGCAGCGAACAAGAATGCAGGAAAGGTAGTGTGGAAGACACAAGTGCCAGACTTCTACCAAAAGAGTTATATCAGTTTTGATCAGACATCATTGGCTAGAACAAGTTACATGGCCCTGCCTAACTACAAGCAGGCAGGGAAATCTTGGGGAGGATGTGAAAATTAATACATTGTAAATATCTAGACTGTATCTTGGCTCCATACTGAATGTTTCATGGGCTCTTGACAAACAGGAAAACAGAGTATTAATCTAAGCAAAGGCTAACCCAAGACCTTTAATTTTTCCCTTGATGAAACTTTCCACCCTCTCAACCCCTTAAGTTCAGTTCAGTTCAGTCGCTCAGTCATGTCCAACTCTTTGCGACCCCATGAATCACAGCACGCCAGGCCTCCCTGTCCATCACCAACTCCTGGAGTTAACTCAAACTCATGTCATCGAGTTGGTGATGCCATCCAGCCATCTCATTCTCTATCATCCCCGTCTCCTCCTGCCCCCAATCTCTCCCAGCATCAGTGTCTTTTCCAGTGAGTCAACTCATAGCATGAGGTGGACAAAGTACTGCAGTTTCAATTTTAGCATCAGTCCTTCCAATGAACACCCAGGATCGATCTCCTTTAGAATGGACTGGTTGGATCTCCTTGCAGTCCAAGGGACTCTCAAGAGTCTTCTCCAGCACCACAGTTCAAAAGCATCAATTCTTCGGCGCTCAGCTTTCTTCACAGTCCAACTCTCACATCCATACATGACCACTGGAAAATCCATAGCCTTGACTAGATGGACCTTTGTTGGCAAAGTAATGTCTCTGCTTTTAAATATGCTATCTAGGTTGGTCATAACTTTCCTTCCAAGGAGCAAGCGTCTTTTAATTTCATGGCTGCAATCAGCATCTGCAGTGATTTTGGAGCCCCCCCCCCAAAAAAGTCTGACACTTTTTCCACTGTTTCCCCATCTATTTCCCATGAAGTGATGGGACAAGATGCCATGATCTTTGTTTTCTGAATGTTGAGCTTCAAGCCAACCTTTTCACTCTCCTCTTTCACTTTCATCAAGAGGCTTTTGAGTTCCTCTTCACTTTCTGCCTTAAGGGTGGTGTCATCTGCATATCTGAGGTTATTGATATTTCTCCCAGCAATCTTGATTCCAGCTTGTGCTTCTTCTAGCCCAGCGTTCCTCATGATGTACTCTGCATAGAAGTTAAATAAGCAGGGTGACAATATACAACCTTGACGTACTTCTTTTTCTATTTGGAACCAGTCTGTTGTTCAATGTACATTTCTGACTGTTGCTTCCTGACCTGCATACAGGTTTCTCAAGAGGCAGGTCAGGTGGTCTGGTATTCCCATCTCTTTCAGAATTTTCCACAGTTTCTTGTGATCCACACAGTCAAAGGCTTTGGCATAGTCAATGAAGCGGAAATAGATGTTTTTCTGGAACTCTCTTGCTTTCTTCATGATCCAGTGGAGGTTGGCAATTTGATCTCTGGTGCCTCTGCCTTTTCTAAAACCTGTTTGAACATCTGGAAGTTCACGGTTCACATATTGCTGAAGCCTGGCTTGGAGAATTTTGAGCATGACTTTACTAGCATGTGAGATGAGTGCAACTATGCAGTAGTTTGAGCCTTCTTTGGCATTGCCTTTCTTTGGGATTGGAATGAAGACTGACCTTTTCTAGTCCTGTGGCCACTGCTGAGTTTTCTAAATTTGCTGGCATATTGAGTGCAGCACTTTCACAGCATCATCTTTTAGGATATGAAATAGCTCAACATGAATTCATCACCTCCACTAGCTTTGTTTGTAGTGATGCTTTCTAAGGCCCACTTGACTTCACATTCCAGGATGTCTGGCTCTAGGTGCGGGTGAGTGATCACACCATCGTGATTATTTTGGTCATGAAGATCTTTTTTGTACAGTTCTTCTGTGTATTCTTGCCACCTTCTTCTGTGTATTCTTGCCACCTCTTCTTAATATGTTCTGCTTCTGTTAGGTCCATACCATTTCTGTCCTTTATCGAGCCCATCATTGCATGAAATGTTCCCTTGGTATCTCTAATTTTCTTGAAGTGATCTCTAGTCTTTCCTATTCTATTGTTTTCCTCTATTTCTTTGCATTGATCACTGAGGAAGGCTTTCTTATCTCTCCTTGCCTTTCTTTGGAACTCTATATATACGGCTTGCTGCTGCTGCTGTTGCTGCTAAGTCGCTTCAGTCGTGTCCAACTCTGTGCGACCCCATAGACGGAAGCCCACCAGGATCCCCCGTCCCTGGGATTCTCCAGGCAAGAACACTGGAATGGGTTGCCATTTCCTTCTCCAATGCATGAAAGTGAAAGTGAAGTCACTCGGTTGTGTCCAACCCTTAGCGACCCCATGGACTGCAGCCCACCAGGCTCTTCTGCCAACTGATCAAAAAATATCTCTGGAACAAACAATGGGAAAACACAAGAATTCAATGTGTAAATGAAATGGAACCAATTACGTGTGGAAAACTGTCACATGATACCATTTTTCATCAAACAGAAGAAAATCCTCCATTGGTGGTGATATTTAGGACACATTACTATCCTGAATATCATTTTTTAGGAAAGGATCTGAGTGTGGGTCTCAGCCAGACTTTTACTAGTGTGGCAAATCATATTATCTGAAGATCTATACACCAATACATAATCCATGCCACAATTTTACTCTATGACATTGACTCTCCTCCTCCAAATATTGCCATCTATGTTCCTTTCCCCTTGAACCTGAGCAGAAAATTTTAACTGACTTCATCAATAAACCTGATGGAAGTCAAGGTCATAAAAGGTGATACATTCTGGCTGACTCTCACTTTCTTGGGACATACACCTTGGGAGTTCTGGGACAATATATAAGAAGCCTGGAACCCTATGTCACCATGTAGGAAAGACCATGTGAACAGACCACAGAGAAATGACAAAAGATGCCCAAGGCCACAGTTGGTTTGGTAACCAACTTTTTGACTCTTCCCAGGTCAAATATGTGATGTGAGTAAATAAAGCTGAGCCAGAACTGTACAGTGGAGCTTCTCGAAATCATGACTCATGAAAATCATGAGATGAATGATTAATGATATTTTAAACCACCAGATTTGTGGGTAATTTTGTACACACATATCATTGTGATCAAAATTGCTTGGAAGGGCAAAAGGAACAACTGCCAAGCTCTAAGAGTGGGGGCACAATGTGAGATCCTGTAGATTTTACTGATCAAAAGTCCTAATTCTATACCATTGTCGATTCTCTATAAATCCAGACTTTTGCACCCAATTTTCTTTTTTTTTTTAATTTTTATTTTTTTATTTATTTTTTTCAGTACATAACATAGGTTTTTTATTTTGCTTTATAGTTAAATACATTGTATGAGGACTCCCAACCACAATCCTTTGGTGAAACTAATACAGAAAAAAATTTAAGAGATAATTTGATAAAAATGAAAATAAAAGCTCAATAACATGAAATGTTATTGGCTAGAAATACACAGAAAATTATTCAAGATGAGAAACAGATTCATATATATAAGCTTAACTTCGCTAGCTGAATTCAAACCTAACTTTACTTTTTTTTTCTCATGTTTTTATTTTTATTTTTTTTTGTAATCAATTTATTTTTTATTGGAGGCAAATTATTTTACAATATTATATTGGTTGGTTTTGCCATACATTGACATGAATTCGCTATGGGTTTACATAAGTTCCCCCTCCTGAACCCCCCTCCCACCTCCCTCCTCCCTTTATCCTCCCTCTGGGTCATCCCCGCATGCCAGCCCTGAGCATCCTATAACATGCATTGACCCTGAACTAGTGATTCATTTCACATATGACAACATACGTGTTTCAATGACATTCTCCCAAATCATCCCACCTTCACCCTCTCCCACAGAGTCCCAAAGACTGATCTATACATCTGTGTCTCTTTTGCTGTCTCGTATACAGGGTTATCATTTGCATCTTTCTAAATTCCATATATATGCGTTAGTATACTGTATTGGTGTTTTTCTTTCTGGCTTACTTCACTCTGTATAATAGGCTCCAGTTTCATCCACCTCATTAGAACTGATTCAAATGTATTCTTTTTAATGGCTGAATAATACTCCATTGTGTATATGTACCAAAGCTTTCTTATCCATTCGTCTGCAAATGGACATCTAGGTTGCTTCCATGTCCTGGCTATTATAAATAGTGCTGCAATGAACATTGGAGTACATGTGTCTCTTTCAATTTTGGTTTCCTCGGTGTGTATGCCCAGGAGTGCGATTGCTGGATCACATGGCAGTTCTATTTCCAGTTTTTTGAGGAATCTCCACACTTTTCTCCATAGTAGCTGTACTAGTTTGCATTCCCACCAACAGTGTAAGAGGGTTCCTTTCTCTCCACATCCTCTCCAGCATTTATTGCATGTAGACTTTTGGATAGCAGCCATTCTGACAGGTGTGAAATGGTATCTCATTGTGGTTTTGATTTGCATCTCTCTGATTATGAGGGATGTTGAGCATTTTTTCATGTGTTTGTTAGCCATCTGTATGTCTTCTTTGGAGAAATGTCTGTTTAGTTCTTTGGCCCATTTTTTGATTGGGTCATTTATTTTTCTGGAATTGAGCTGCAGGAGCTGCTTGTATATTTTGGAGAAAATAATAGCAACTGCACCCAATTTTCAAGTGTTGTCTCTTAGGAACTAACTTAAAATTTCAGTACTTTATGTAAGGTATCTGTATTCTAGTTTCATGTGTGTGTGTGTGCTTGTAAACCTGGGATAGATTTCAAATATATATCTAAGGGTATAAACTTAAGGGTACAGAAGTACATGAAAGCCACAAAACTTATAACGAAAAGTTCTATGTCTGGGTTAAAATTAGAGTTGTCTCTTTAATTTCTCAAGTGTTTCAAAGAAGTCCATTTTTGCTTCTTTGCAGTAGAATGGACTTTGATGGAAAAATTGGCTTCTTATTTAAAAAATAGTTCAAATTAATAGTTCTGTTTTGCATCAAATGGATACATTTTTTGTTCTGCTCAAGTCTTCTCAGCCCACATACTCCATCAACATTCTTTTTTATTTTTTTTAAAGCTGTTTCTGATGGGTTATTATCTGAGAGTGGGTTGGTAGAGATTCCATTTAATACAGTTTCTTAACTCCAAAAATAACTTTTTTTCATACTACTTTTGCTGCTTTTGAATTTGTTATATCAAGATGTGCCTCTTAAATCCATTTTCACAAAGTAAATATAATTTTCACTAATAATTACCTCCAGCTAATTCTGTCACTAATTTATTTCTGATGACTAAAGGAAAAACAACCGACATGAAGACCACGGGACAAAAAGATAGAGACTTTAATGCACCAATATTTTCCATCAAGCAGGGAATTCAGTTCAGCACTGGAATCTAGGTTCCAAGTTTCAGAGGAAGAGATATGGCTAGGTCTTTTAAAGCCAAACTATCTCTGTCTCATTTTAGGAAAACAATGTTTCCAAAAGTTGCAGACTAGATAAACAATAAATGGATTTGTCAGTGGTTTGATGGGAAGGTGGCTTCTATTAATACTTCCAGGCATAGGTAACCACCTAAGGAGTATGGTGTCCAACTGCTTCTACTCCATGTGTGATCATTTCAGGATTATGACTCTAGTCAGAGATGCACCAGTATCAGCAAATAAAGTGCCAGCTGATAGTTTATCAGCTGTGTTAGATGTTGGTTCAGTTCACTTCAGTTCAGTCGCTCAGTCGTGTCCGACTCTTTGCGACCCCATGAATCACAGCACGCCAGGCCTCCCTGTCCATCACCAACTCCCGGAGTTCACTCAAACTCATGTCCACAGAGTCGGAGATGCCATCCAGCCATCTCATTCTCTGTCGTTTCCTTCTCCTCCCGCCCCCAACCTTTCCCAGCATCAGAGTCTTTTCCAATGAGTCAACTCGTCGCATGAGGTGGCCAAAGTATTGGAGTTTCAGCTTCAGCATCAGTCCTTCAAATGAACACCCAGGACTGATCTCCTTTAGAATGGACTGGTTGGATCTCCTTGAAGTACAAGGGACTCTCAAGAGTCTTCTCCAGCACCACAGTTCAAAAGCATCAATTCTTCGGCAATCAGCTTTCTTCACAGTCCAACTCTCACATCCATACATGACCATGGGAAAAAGCATAGCCTTGACTAGATGGACCTTGGTTGGCAAAGTAATGTCTCTGCTTTTTAATATATTATCTAGGTTGGTCATAACTTTCCTTCCAAGGAGTAAGTGTCTTTTAATTTCATGGCTGCAATCAGCATCTGCAGTGATTTTGGAGCCCAAAAAAATAAAGTCTGACACTGTCTCCACTGTTTTTCCATCAATAACCTCAGATACGCAGATGACACCACCCTTATGGCAGAAAGTGAAGCAGAACTCAAAAGCCTCTTGATGAAAGTGAAAGAGGAGAGTGAAAAGGTTGGCTTGAAGCTCAACATTCAGAAAACAAAGATCATGGCATCTGGTCCCATCACTTCATGGGAAATAGATGGAAAAACAGATTTGGTTATTCCAGTGTAAAAGAGCAATATGTGGTCCAATATATTTTCCTGTTAGTGTTCACATGAGGGCCATCTTTGGACCTAATTTCAGTAACTATTTGTAAAACCTTTTGTCATTACCACATATCTCCCTCTGATGGCTGATCTGTCTGTCCTAGAGAGTTAAATCCTGTTAGTGAGCCAATAATGAAATATGTGAGTCATCATGTAGGTTCAGTTCAGTTCAGTCGCTCAGTCGTGTCCAACTCTTTGCGACCCCATGAACCGCAGCATGCCAGGCCCCCCTGTCCATCACTAACTCCCGGAGTTTACCCAAACTCTTGTCCATTGAGTCAGTGATGCCATCCAGCCATCTCATCCTCTGTCGTTCCCTTCTCCCGCCCTCAATATTTTCCCAGCATCAGGGTCTTTTCAAATGAGTCAACTCTTCGCATCATATAGGTAAAAAGTTGGAAATAGCTAAATCTGGATCTGATACTTTGGCAGTGAGAATAGAGCTTCATCAAAGGAAAATTTAATTTTAAAAAAATCAAGTAAGTGCCTTTGTGAAGAGGACAGAGGAAACATTTCTTCATTTAACTCCTTATCCTTTACCTAGAAACTGCTTCAACTCCTCTTTATATTAGACTTTGGCTGACGTCCAGGCTTACTCTGAGCAATCATTTCTTTTTTCATGGAAAAAAAAAAAAAAAGTAGTTCTTAGTTTCTGAACTTCCAAAGCTTAGTTTTTGGATGTATAAGAATAATTTAAGGAATCCTTCAAAGAAATGTTATCCTAAGAGTAATTTTCCTGTTACCTGCTGGATGCCACTCATAGTTTTCACTTCTACAATGCCATTTTGAGAGCACTTTCCTTGGTATGAATTCTCAAAACTTTTCTACACCTTTCAAGGAAAATAACATATTAATTAATGTTCAATGGTAATATTAATTAGGTTTCTCTTTAGAGAATTACAAGAAAAGCTTAGACATTTTTATAGGTATAGAAATGCAGAAAGGTCTGTAAGAATAAACACAGAAGAAAATTTTAAAAGTAGATCAATCAGAAGCTGGGAAAAAATAAGTGTCATCAAAAAGAAAATTTAGAAAATGTATCAAAAAAGATCAAGAGGGAGAGTGTATAATTAGGAGCAGCAATACTCCCTTCCATTTCATCACTTTCCTTCCACTTAGATCTGAAGGGATTCTGTTTGCCAATTAGGATTAAAAGCAGAGTTGAATTTGGAGACTCAAGAGAAATAGTTTAGGTGGCTAAGGAAAGGAAATGAATAATCAGTGGTATACAGAATTACATGGCAGGTTTCTAAACATTAGAATTTACTATTCAAAAAAAAAATTGGAAAAAGCAGAGTACAGTGTGTATAAATTAAAGCTAAGTATCTTTTTTACGAGAACTTCCTGATTCTATTCTTTGCCTTTTTAAACTTGGGATGTGCATTATTATTTATTGATTCATTAATTTATAAGGACTTTTGTCTATTAAGGAATTAACCTTTTGTCTTTCATACCATTTATGTAAAGCAGTCAAAAGTGTTTACCTTAGAATCCTAATGAAAAGGAAATAAACGTGAAACACTAGATTCTATTATAAAAGAGAAAGAGCTTATTGTTAACAAAAGAAGCTTATGTTTCCAGTTTCTACCATCTTCTGTTTTCCTCAGTTAGGAATAAACTTTAAACAAAGTTTTCCCCAGCAACTCTGTTAACTTTGGAATTAAAACAATTAATTAAATGGGCTTAAATTAATTAAATGGATTTAAAACCTTGTTCTTAATTGGAAATCCATTGGTTTTGGATAGATCAGAAAGTAAATGGCAACAGGACATAATCAAAGTAAATTTAGATGGTAAAACCTCTTTCTTCCCTTTCAGTCTGATAAAGAACAGCATTAGGTGAAGGTATGCCCGAAAAATATTGCACAGTTATAAAGCACAACAATGAAGCCTTAAATTAAGCTACAACTAAAACCATGTATTTTCAGGGGCACACTTCATAGCTTCTCTCCCCATCTGTATCACTTCATTAAATCAGCACAAAGAACTTTAAAATACCATGGCAAGTAATTTAATAAGAATTACTCAATGTACCTGATCCAATTTTTCTGCAGCTAGATAATAAAAAGGTGAATGTGAAAGCATTTTAGATTTTACCCAGTCTCATGATTTTAAGTACCATTAAAACTGAAGTCTCCCAAATCTCCATTTCAACCTTGACATCTCCACTGAAATGCAGTCACACATACAACTGAATTGTTGCAAATTGTTGCAAATGCATACAACTAAGCCTATATGTTGAATGGTTTGCCTTGGAAACGAACAGAAATCATCCTGTCATTTTTAAGATTGCATCCAAGTACTGCATTTCGGACTCTTTTGTTGACCATGATGGCTACTCCATTTCTTCTAAGGGATTCCTGCCCACAGTAGTAGATATAATGGTCATCTGAGTTAAATTCACGCATTCCAGTCCATTTTAATTCACTGATTCCTAGAATGTCGACGTTCACTCTTGCCATCTCCTGTTTGACCACTTCCAATTTGCCTTGATTCATGGACCTAACATTCCAGGTTTCTATGCAATATTGCTCTTTACAGCACCGGACCTTGCTTCTATCACTGGTCACATCCACAACTGGGTATTGGTTTTGCTTTTGCTCCATCCCTTTATTCCTTCTATAGTTATTTCTCCACTGAGCTCCAGTAGCATACTGGGCACCTACCGACCTGGGGAATTCCTCATTCAGTATCCTATCATTTTGCCCTTTGATACTGTTCATGGGGTTCTCCAGGCAAGTATACTGAAGTGGTTTGCCATTCCCTTCTCCAGTGGACCACATTCGGCTGTGGTCCATGTGATCAGATCGGCTAGTTTCCTGTGATTATGATTTCAGTGTGTCTGCCCTCTGATGCCCCCTCGCAATACCTACCGTCTTATTTGGGTTTCTCTTACCTTGGTCGTGGAAAATCTCTTCACAGCCGCTCCAGCAAAGTGCAGCCGCTGTACCTTACCTTGGGTGAGGGGTATCTCCTCAAGGCCGTCCCTCCTGACCTTGAACGCGATGTACCTCCTCTCGGCCCTCCTGCGCCCGTGCAGCCACCACCTGTTGGACGTGGGGTAGCTCCTCTCGGCCGCCGGCCCTGGCCTCAGGCGTGGGGTAGCTCCTCACGGCCGCACCTCTTTGCGTCGTTCGTTGCGCCCAGGGCGGCGTCTCTCCCGTCGCGTCTGGGCCGCCGGGGCCGGCGTCTCTCGCGTCCCGTCTGCGCCGCCGGGGCCGGCGTCTCTTACAGTAATCCAGGCCTATGCCCCAAGCAGTAATGCTGAAGAAGCCGAAGTTAATCGGTTCTATGAAGACCTACAAGACCTTTTAGAACTAACACCCAAAAAAGATGTCCTTTTCATTTTAGGGGACTGGAATGCAAAAGTAGGAAGTCAAGAAACACCTGGAGTAACTGGCAAATTTGGCCTTGGAGCACGGAATGAAGCAGGGCAAAGGCTAATAGAGTTGTCTCAAGAGAATGCACTGGTCATAGCAAACACCCTCTTCCAACAACACAAGAGAAGACTCTACACATGGATATCACCAGATGGTCAACACCGAAATCAGATTGATTATATTCTTTGCAACCAAAGATGGAGAAGCTGTATACAGTTAGCGAAAACAAGACCAGGAGCTGACTGTGGCTCAGACCATGAACTCCTTATTGCGAAGTTCAGACTTAAATTGAAGAAAGTAGGGAAAACCACTAGACCATTCAGATATGACCTCAATCAAATCCCTTATGATTATACAGTGGAAGTGAGAAATAGATTTAAGGGACTAGATCTGATTGATAGAGTGCCTGATGAACTCTGGACGGAGGTTCATGACATTGTGCAGGAGACAGGGACCAAGACCATCCCCATGGAAAAGAAATGAAAAAGAGCGAAATGGCTGTCTGAGGAGGCCTTACAAATAGCTGTGAAAAGAAGAGAGGCGAAAAGCAAAGGAGAAAAGGAAAGATATAAGCATCTGAATGCAGAGTTCCAAAGAATAACAAGGAGAGATAAGAAAGCCTTCCTCACTGATCAATGCAAAGAAATAGAGGAAAACAACAGAATAGGAAAAACATGAGACCTCTTCAAGAAAATTAGAGATTCCAAGGGAACATTTCATGCAAAGATGGGCTCGATAAAGGACAGAAATGGTATGGACCTAACAGAAGCAGAAGATATTAAGAAGAGGTGGCAGGAATACACAGAAGAACTGTACAAAAAAGATCTTCACGACCAAGATAGTCACGATAATGTGATCACTGACCTAGAGCCAGACATCTTGGAATGTGAAGTCAAGTGGGCCTTAGAAAGCATCACTACTAACAAAGCTAGTGGAGGTGATGGAATTCCAGTTGAGCTATTTCAAATCTTGAAAGATGATGCTGTGAAAGTGCTGCACTCAATATGCCAGCAGATTTGGAAAACTCAGCAGTGGCCACAGGACTGGAAGAGGTCAGTCTTCATTCCAATCCCAAAGAAAGGCAATGCCAAAGAAGGCTCAAACTACCGCACAATTGCACTCATCTCACACGCTAGTAAAGTCATGCTCTAAATTCTCCAAGCCAGGCTTCAGCAGTATGTAAACCGTGAACTCCCAGATGTTCAAGCAGGTTTTAGAAAAGGCAGAGGCACCAGAGATCAAATTGCCAACATCCGCTGGATCATGGAGAAAGCAAGAGAGTTTCAGAAAAACATCTATTTCTGCTTCATTGACTATGCCAAAGCCTTTGACTGTGTGGATCACAATAAACTGTGGAACATTCTGAAAGAGATGGGAATCCCAGACCACCTGACCTGCCTCTTGAGAAACCTGTATGCAGGTCAGGAAGCAACAGTTAGAACTGGACATGGAACAACAGACTGGTTCCAAATAGGAAAAGGTGTACGTCAAGGTTGTATATTGTCACCTTGCTTATTTAACTTATATGCAGAGTACCTCATGAGGAACACTGGGCTTGCAGAAGCACAAGCTGGAATCAAGATTGCTGGGAGAAATATCAATCACCTCAGATATGCAGATGACACTACCCTTATGGCAAAAAGTGAAGAGGAACTAAAAAGCCTCTTGATGAAAGTGAAAGAGGAGAGTGAAAAGGTTGGCTTGAAGCTCAACATTCAGAAAACAAAGATTATGGCATCTGGTCCCATCACTTCATGGGAAATAGATGGAAAAACAGTGGAAACAGTGTCAGACTTTGTTTTTTGGGGCTCCAAAATCACCGCAGATGCTGATTGCAGCCATGAAATTAAAAGACGCTTGCTCCTTGGAAGGAAAGTTATGACCAACCTTGATAGTATATTAAAAAGCAGAGACATTACTTTGCCAACCAAGGTCCGTCTAGTCAAGGCAATGGTTTTTCCCGTGGTCATGTATGGATGTGAGAGTTGGACTGTGAAGAAGGCTGATCGCCGAAGAATCGATGCTTTTGAACTGTGGTGTTGGAGAAGACTCTTGAGAGTCCCTTATACTGCAAGGAGATCCAACCAGTCCATTCTAAAGGAGATCAATCCTGGATGTTCATTGGAGGGACTGATGCTAAAGCTGAAACTCCAATACTTTGGCCACCTCATGCGACGAGTTGACTCACTGGAAAAGACTCTGATGCTGGGAAAGGTTGGGGGCGGGAGGAGAAGGGGACGACGGAGAATGAGATGGCTGGATGGCATCACCGACTCTGTGGACATGAGTTTGAGTGAACTCCGGGAGTTGGTGATGGACAGGGAGGCCTGGCGTGCTGTGATTCATGGGGTCGCGGAGAGTCGGACACGACTGAGCGACTGAACTGAACTGAAGCCTATATGTTATCTCTACAGATAAAACCATATATTTGATCAGGTCAGTAACTAGGCATCTTTAACTCTCTCTCTCTCTTTTTTTTCCACATCCCACCTCCAGTCAATTAACAGGTCTTGTTTTTGCTTTCTCCTGAATCTATACTGAAGCTGATTGTTTCTCAGCATGGTGTCACTGCTGAAGAACTTGTCTGTATCATTATCCTCACCCTTCTGTTTTCCTGCTTCCTTTCTCGCTTCTCTGCAGTCTGTTCCCCATGTAGCAACCACAAGTGATTGTCTTCAAGCTTAAATCAGATCATACCACTTTCCAGTAATAAACTCTTCAGTGGCTTCCCTATATCAATAGTCTTAAACTCAAACCCAAACTCCATACCATCGACTCACCTTCCCAATGTCATTTCCTGTCACTACTACAGCCCACATAGTGGCCTTTCTCCTGCTTTGAGGTGTTTGCATTTTATGTTCTCTCTGCCAAGCACACTCCCATGTTTCAGCTTAAATGTCACCATCTCACTCCTAGTCACTCTTTAGGCTTTATTACCTATATTTGTCATTATCTCAAATTATATTACTAATTTACAGGTTTATTGTCTGTTTTTCCTTAAGAGAAAGAATGCAGAAAGGGTCCATAGTGACCATGGGGTTCAACTTCCTTTTATAGTGTAAGGAGAAGCTGAGGTTCACAGAAGTTATATGTTTTGCTGATATATTTAGAGAGGAAGTCAGAAAGAAAAAGGAATTCTCCTAAGACAGAAGAGAATTCTTCCTGCTCTATTCTCCTAAGTAACACTCATCAATGTTTATTAACTCCAATTACCCCTCCTTTTCCAAGTTATCCAGTGGGGGAGACAGCTCCACCATTTCACCACACACCTGTTTTTAACCTACCACAGCTCTAACAAAACTATGTCATTCTTATGCTCTTGATAGAGTATTTACATATATATAGATAGACAGATAGACTATTTATATACCTGTCCACGTCTAGAACCCTTACAAAAACTGAGATGCTTTAGCCAATAACTTTTGTTGATTTGGTGGCACCAGACAACTATTTTCCTTTTTTAAATTTTCAGAGTTTCCTTCTACTCCAGCTCCACCTCATGGAGTAAAAAATGGTGGGAAGCTCTCAATTAGAGTGTGAAAAGGTCAGTTTTCATCCCAATCACAAAGAAAGGCAATGCCAAAGAATGCTCAAACTACAGCACAATTGCACTCATCTCACACGCTAGTAAAGTCATGCTCAAAATTCTCCAAGCCAGGCTTCAGCAATATGTGAACAGTGAACTTCCAGATGTTCAAGATGGTTTTAGAAAAGGCAGAGGTACAAGAGATGAAATTGACAACATCCGCTGGATCATGGAGAATGCAACAGAGTTCCAGAAAAACATCTATATCTGCTTCATTGACTATGCCAAAGCCTTTGACTGTGTGGATCACAAGAAACTGTGGAACATTCTGAAAAAGAAGGGAATCCCAGACCACCTGACCTGCCTCTTGAGAAACCTGTATGCAGGTCAGGAAGCAACAGTTAGAACTGGACATGGAACAACAGACTGGTTCCAAATAGGAAAAGGAGTACGTCAAGGCTGTATATTGTTACCCTGCTTATTTAACTTATATGCAGAGTACATCATGAGGAACGCTGGGCTGGAAAAAGCACAAGCTGGAATCAAGATTGCCGGGAGAAATATCAATAACCTCAGATGTGCAGATGACACCACCCTTATGGCAGAAAGTGAAGAGGAACTCAAAGGCCTCTTGATGAAAGTGAAAGAGGAGAGTGAAAAGGTTGGCTTGAAGCTCAACATTCAGAAAACAAAGATCATGGCATCTGGTCTCATCACTTCATGGGAAATAGATGGAGAAGCAGTGGAAACAGTGTCAGACTTTATTTTTCTGGGCTCCAAAATTACTGCGGATGCTGATTGCAGCCATGAAATTAAAAGATGCTTACTCCTTGGAAGGAAAGTTATGACCAACCTAGATAGTATATTAAAAAGCAGAGACATTACTTTGCCAACAAAGGTCCGTCTAGTCAAGGCTATGGTTTTTCCCGTGGTCATGTATGGATGTGAGAGTTGGACTGTGAAGAAAGCTGAGCGCCGAAGAATTGATGCTTTTGAACTGTGGTGCTGGAGAAGACTCTTGAGAGTCCCTTGGACTGCAAGGAGATCCAACAAGTCCATTCTAAAGATCAGTCCTGGGTGTTCACTGGAAGGACTGATGCTAAAGCTGAAACTCCAATACTTTGGCCACCTCATGTGACAAGTTGACTCACTGGAAAAGTCTCTGATGCCGTGGAGGATTGGGGGCAGGAGGAGAAGGGGATGACAGAGAATGAGATGGCTGGATGGCATCACCAACTCGATGGAGGTGAGTTTGAGTGAACTCCGGGAGTTGGTGAAGGACAGGGAGGCCTGGCGTGCTGTGGTTCATGGGGTCGCAAAGAGTCGGACACGACTGAGCGACTCAACTGAACTGAACTGAACTGATGGCTTTAATTACTTAGTAAATCATTGTAACCTAAATTTAAAGAGGTTGTGATATATGGTTTCTCCTTAACACTATTATTCAAAAGCACTTTAAGTGTGAACTTCTGCTTTTGAAAATTGAAAATGTATGAAGTACTTATTTGTTTTACGAGGCACAAAATCAAGTGGGTTCTGTCAGTGCCCCTGATCTGTCATTATGAATATGAGTCCTCATGTGCAGCAAGATAACATAAGACAAAAAATTAGCAAGGCAAGAAGTGTCAGAGATGTGGCCTTGTGTATACTTACTACCTGGGAGTTATTTACAGGAATTCAGCTGCTGAAATTAGCTTCTTTTGTTATGATATTGGTGTTTCTCCTTAGAGGGTTGAAAACAAATCTGGATTTTGGAGGGTTCTGATCAGTTGATTTCAAAATAGTGTTATTACACTATTATTTGTTTATTATAATAAACAAATATTTTAATTTATATAAATTATTCATAGCAAGAATGTATTAGTCAAAGCATGATCAGCACTGTATTTACTTCTGTGTGGTGTGCATAAAGGAGGCAGAAATCATGCTTCCTGTCTTTTAAGTTTCAAAATGCACCTTGCTGTGCATTTTGACTTTAATGCCCTTTGAGGCCAATAATGCCTGGGCAACATCTGGCTGATGTCACCTCGGTAGTCATATTAACATGACCATTTCAGTCAACATGGAAGGAATGTAGTGAATTTTTCAGAATTACCACAAAGATGTGTTAAAATTAATTGAACATATACTTATAAAGCTATACACTGTGCAAAATACAGTGCCATGTTTTGTGAATGAGAAATAGGAAATATTAAATAGATTATAACACTTGGCTTCTTTCCTAAAACGGGGATGCCATAAGTATACAAGCAGTCACTAATTATATATATATATGGGATAAGTGTTCTGTAAGAAGTATTGACAAATGTTTTAGATATTAATAAAAAAGAGGCTGTAATATGATGAAGGCATGAGTAAGATAGTCTCTTGAAAAGCTGTGTCATTTGTGTAATGTGCTGAAGGATGGGGGTATTTTTATGGGATGAAGGAAGGGGAAAGTGCTATTAAAAGGCGATATTCTAGAGGAAGAGAAACATTATTTAAAAAAAGGCAGGAGATTCTGGATTTTATTTGGGAAGTGGGAAGTAACTTGCTTTGACTAGAGATTAATGGATATATTATAGAAAATTCAGACAAAGGTCATAAGCACCAAATAAAATAGTTTATATTTAACTCTCATGATGGAATTCCAGTTGAGCTATTTCAAATTCTAAAAGATAATGCTGTGCAAGTGCTGCAATCTGTATGTCAGCAAATTTGGAAAACTCAACAGTGGCCACAGGACTGGAAAAGGTCAGTTTTCATCACAATCCCAAAGAAAGGTAATGCCAAAGAATGCTCAAACTACTGCACAATTGCACTCATCTCACATGCTAGTAAAGCCATGCTCAAATCTCCAAGCCAGGCTTCAGCAATATGTGAACCATGAACTTCCAATTGTTCAAGCTGGTCTTAGAAAAGGCAGAGGCACCAGAGATCAAATTGCCAACATCCGCTGGATCATGGAAAAAGCAAGAGAGTTCCAGAAAAACATCTATTTCTGCTTTATTGACTATGCCAAAGCCTTTGACTGTGTGGATCACAATAAACTGTGGAAAATTCTGAAAGAGATGGGAATACCAGACTGCCTGACTTGCCTCTTGAGAAAACTGTATGCAGGTCAGGAAGCAACAGTTAGAACTGGACATGGAACAACAGTCTGGTTCCAAATAGGAAATGGAGTACGTCAAGGCTGTATATTGTCACCCTGCTTATTTAACTTATATGCAGAATATTATCATGAGAAATGCTGGGTTGGAGGAAGCACAAGCTGGAATCAAGATTGCTGGGAGAAATATCAGTAACCTCAGATATGCAGATGACACCACCCTTATGGCAGAAAATGAAGAAGAACTAAAGAGCATCTTGTTGAAAGTGAAAGAAGAGAGTGAAAACATTGGATTAAAGCTCAACATTCAGGAAACTAAAATCATGGCATCTGGTCCCATCACTTCATGGCAGATAGATGGGGAACAGTGGAAACAGTGGCTGACTTTATTTTTCTGGGCTCCAAAAACACTGCAGATGGTGATTGCAGCCATGAAATTAAAAGACGCTTGCTCCTTGGAAGGAAAGTTATGACCAACCTAGATAGTATATTCAAAAGCAGAGACATCACTGTGTCAACAAAGGTCTGTCTAGTCAAGGCTGTGGTTTTTCCAGTGGTCATGTATGGATGTGAGAGTTGGATTATAAAGAAAGCTGAGCACCAAAAAATTTATGCTTTTGAACTGTGGTGTTGGAGAAGACTCTCAAGAGTCCCTTGGACTGCAAGGAGATCCAACCAGTCCATTCTAAAGGAGATCAGTCCTGGGTATTCATTGGAAGAACTGATGCTGAAGCTGAAACTCCAATACTTTGGCCACCTGATGCGAAGTGCTGACTCATTTGAAAAGACTGTGATCCTGGGAAAAAATGAAGGCAGGAGGAGAAGGGGATGACAGAGGATGAGATGGTTGGATGGCCTCACCGACTCAATGGACATGAGTTTGAGTGAACTCTGGGAGTTGGTGATGGACAGGAAGGCCTGACATGCTGCAGTTCATGGGGTCGCAAAGAGTTGGACATGATTGAGCGACTGAACTGAACTGAAGTGAGCTGAATGGGGAGCTACGGTGTGATGTACTTAGAGTTGTGCATTAGGAAGATTGCTGTATAGCAGGAGACAAAATTGGAGCAGAGAAAGGTAACTCAGCTGAGAGACAATGAAAGAGACCATGGGAATGGGACAAAAGAGACCAGTTCAAGAGATTAGAGAAGTCAAACCAATACAATTCTATTTTAGACATGTTTGAAGTATTGTGCAGCCTAAAATGCAGATCCAGACATAGGAAAAAGATCAGAACTCATGATACAGTGTGTATGTGTGTGTGTATGATATATAAGTTTAAGTTGACATAAGAGTTGATGATCTCACTAAAGGAGTAACACTGAACATTATCCCTTGATGTAAGAGATGAAAAGAAGGAGCATTTAAGAAGATGGGGGCTTTGTCAGAGTACTTGGAGGGAAATCAGCAGACCAGCGTCATTAAATCAAGAGCACTTTTCTTTCTTTAAAACATATATGTGGCATTAGAAGATTTTTTTTTAGATTGTGCTTTAGATTTTCTAAACAGCTCAGATGGTAAAGAATCTGCCTTCAGTGCAGGAGACCTGGGTTCAGTCTCTGGTTCAGGAAGATCCCCTGGAGAAGGGAATGGCTACCCACTCCAGTATTATTGCCTGAGAAATCCCATGGACAGAGGAGCCTAACGGGCTACAGTCCATGGCGTCGCAAAGAATCTGACATGACTAAGTGATTAACACTTTCACTTCAATTTTCTTTAATTTCAGAAAGGATTTTTAAAACATATTTATCCCTATCTTAGTAATAGTATAATTAATTAAAATAACATGATAACAATTATAGATCAGAAATCTTAAAACATTCCTTTTCTATAGAGAAAAAATGAGTACATATTTTATCAGCAACCTAAGTAAACTAGTGAATTTTGCATCCATCCGTTCAAGAAGTAGTTTCTAACCATAGAAGACACTTAATTTGGAATTATTTCTGAGTAGAGAAATAGGACTAGAGACTATTAATGGGAGAAATAAAAATTATGGCCCTCATTCTTTGGCAAACAGATGTTTGTAGTTTATTAGCAAGAAAAGTAAGTAAATAATTTAAAGCGATTATAATTTACATAGGATGGTGCACACACTTTCCCAATGTGGGTTCTTAACCCACAGTGGTGACAAATAACCATACTGGAATTTCTTCTTTGTTCTCTTTTCCTTTGTTGGAATCACTGTTAACTACTCATTTCTTGAAATTATCTCACTCATTAATTCAATATTGATTCAGTAAATATTTACCAAGAGCTTATGATGTTCCAAGCATCTGTCTAGGTCTGGACAATCCAGCACAGAACAAAGCAGACAAAAATGTCTGACTTCTTGTGATATACTAATGGATATTTACACTAATGAAATTTAATTAAAATTTTAATATTTTTGATTAAATATCTATTGCACTATACCATTGTACAAAACATATAATTTGCTGTTACACATTTATATAATTGTGTCCCAAATGGTTGTTCTTTTTGACAGTACGTTTATATGCTCCAGGGAACTGAATCAACTGGTTGATGTTGCTATTTTCCAGCAAAGGACAACAGAAAATCTGCTTATCTCTTCCTTATTTCCTACTTCAAAATCATTGCCATTGTTTTAAATAATAGTCTTTTGTTTTCTGAGAAGGTAAAAACATCATAAGAGTTGTTCATATATTGATCATATTAACAGAAATGTGTAGAAGAAATCTAACAAACAGGTAAGTAATAATAGAATTAGAAAAAACTTATCTTGCTAGCAGTCATCAGTTCAGTTCAGTCGCTCAGTCATGTCCGACTATTTGCAACCCCATGAATCACAGCACGCCAGGCCTCCCTGTCCATCACTAACTCCCAGAGTTCACTCATACTCATGTCCATCGAGTCGGTGATGCCATCCAGCCATCTCATTCTCTGTCGTCCCCTTCTCGTCCTGTCCCCAATCCCTCCCAGCATCAGGGTCTTTTCCAGTGAGTCAACTCTTCGCCTGATGTGGCCAATGTTTTGGAGTTTCAGCTTTAGCATCAGTCCTTCCAATGAACACCCAGGATTGATCTCCTTTAGAATGGACTGGTTGGATCTCCTTGCAGTCCAAGGGACTCTCAAGAGTTTTCTCCAACACCACAGTTCAAAAGCATCAATTCTTCAGCACTCAGCTTTCTTTACAGTCCAACTCTCACATCCATACAAGACCACTGGAAAAACCATAGCCTTGACTAGACAGACCTTGGTTGGCAAAGTAATGTCTCTGCTTTTCAACATGCTGTCTAGGTTGGTCATAACTTTCCTTCCAAGGAGTAAGCGTCTTTTAATTTCCTGGCTGCAATCAGCATCCACAGTGATTTTGGAGCCCAAAAAAATAAAGTCTGACACTGTTTTCCCATCTATTTCCCATGAAGTGATGGAACCAGATGCCATGATCTTAGTGTTCTGAATGTTGAGCTTCATGCCAACTTTTTCACTCTCCTCTTTACTTTCATCAAGAGGCTTTTGAGTTCCTCTTCACTTTCTGCCATAAGTGTGGTGTCATCTGCATATCTGAGGTGATTGATATTTCTCCTGGCAATCTTGATTCCAACTTGTGCTTCTTCTGGGCCAGTGTTCATCATGATGTACTCTGCATAGAAGTTAAATAAGCAGGGTGACAATATACAACCTTGACGTACTCCTTTTCCTATTTGGAACCAGTCCGTTGTTCCATGTCCAGTTCTAACTGTTGCTTCCTGACCTGCATGCAGGTTTCTCAAGAGGCAGGTCAGGTGGTCTGGTATTCCCATCTCTTTCAGAATTTTCCACAGTTTGTTATGATCCACACAGTCAAAGGCTTTGGCATAGTCAATGAAGCAGAATTAGATGTTTTTCTGAAACTCTCTTGCTTTTTCCATGATCCAGCGGAGGTTGGGAATTTCATCTCTGGTGCCTCTGCCTTTTCTAAAACCTGCTTGAACATCTGGAAGTTCACGGTTCACATATTGCTGAAGCCTGGCTTGGAGAATTTTGAGCATGACTTGCTAGCATATGAAATGTGTGCAATTGTGTGGTAGTTTGAGCATTCTTTGGCATTGTCTTTCTTTGGAATTGGAATGTAGGTTGACCTTTTCCAGTCCTGTGGCCACTGCTGAGTTTTCCAAATTTGCTGGCATATTGAGTGCAGCACTTTCACAGCATCATATTTTAGGATTTGAAATAGCTCAACTGGAATTCCATCCCCTCCACTAGCTTTGTTCGTAGTGATGCTTTCTAAGGCCCACTTGACTTCACATTCCAAGATGTCTGGCTCTAGGTGAGTGATCACACCATAGTGATTATCTTGGTCGTGAAGATCTTTTTTGTACAGTTCTTCTGTGTATTCTTGCCACCTCTTCGTAATATCTTCTGCTTCTGTTAGTTCCATACCATTTCTGTCCTTTGTCGAGCCCATCTTTGCATGAAATGTTCCCTTGGTATCTCTAATTTTCTTGAAGAGATCTCTTGTCTTTCCTATTCTGTTGTTTTCCTCTATTTCTTTGCATTGATTGCTGAGGAAGGCTTTCTTATCTCTCCTTGCTATTCTTTGGAACTCTGCGTTCAGATGGATGCACATGGACATCACCAGATGGTCAACACCAAAATCAGATTGCTTATATTCTTTGCAGCCAAAGATGGAGAAGCGCTATACAGTTAGCAAAAACAAGACCAGGAGCTGACTGTGGCTCAGATCATGAACTCCTTATTGCCAAATTCAGACTTAAATTTAAGAAAGCAGGGAAAACCACTAGGCCATTCAGATATGACCTAAATCAAATCCCTTATGATTATACAGTGGAAGTGAGAGATACATTTAAGGGACTAGATCTGATAGATAGAGTGCCTGATGAACTCTGGATGGAGGTTCGTGACATTGTACAGGAGACAGGGACCAAGACCATCCCCATGGAAAAGAAATGCGAAAAAGCAAAATGGTTGTCTGAGGAGGCCTTACAAATAACTGTGAAAAGAAGAGAAGTGAAAGCAAAGGAGAAAAGGCTAGATACAAGCATCTGAATGCAGAGTTCCAAAGAATAGCAGTCATCAATTGTTGCTAATACCACTAGGTAAATAGTTCATGGCCATTTTATAATGGATGAAGCTGAACCTCTTGATCAATCTTAATATCACTAAATGTAGGAAAATCAGATATCATGTGTTTCCTAATGTAAAACAATAAGAAACACATAGAATCACTTACATTTTACAAATTAAATAAAGTGAAATTTGAATCCCTGAATCTAATCAATATTATAGATACAACCACTATACAAAGAAAATAAGTCTGAATAAATATGCTAAATTGATCCACAAAATTGTCAGTCAAATACGTAATCGGTGAAATCCTATAAAACAAATGACCTAGTTTGAAAGAAATGACCTTGAGAGGAAGATAAAGAGAAATAGTGGAAAGAGGGGAAATGTTATGGATTAAAAAAGATTTAAGTCATAAAACATTGTGATGTGTGAGACTTGTTTGGATTCAAATTCAAGTAAATAAACTATAACGAGATAGTTTCAGACAACCGGCAAGGTTTAAACGTGAAATGGATATTGGCTGATATAAAATAATTACTGCTCTTTTTGTTAGATATGATAATATACTGTGATTATATTTTAAATTCTCTGTTAGACATATTATGGAATAAATTATATCATATCTAGAATTTTATTTAAAATACACTCACAGTAAAATAAAAGGACAATTATAAGGTGAGAAATAAGATGAAAGGTGTTCAAAAGTTCAGTATTTGTGATTCATGGGGCTTCATTCTTATACTTTGCTTTTAAAACTTGTTATTATAAAGTATAATTTTAATTAAAAAAAAAACTTCTCATATTGATGTTATGAAGCCCACATGGGTGTGATACTGGGGTGCAGGGACATCATGTCAAATATGACGTTAGAAAGCATTTGCTTTTCATTCTCATGACTTGCAGAGAAAGGAAAAAAAAAGACTTCGGAATGCTGCAGGATATAGTAAGCTGGATTCAAAAGAATTTGGAGACATGGAATATCCTAATTCACATCCATATTAAGTGATATTCAAAGATTTCTGAAAAAACTCCCTAATCCCTCATTGATTATCAGTTTTATACTTACTTGACCACTTTGCCTGAAACTGACAGTCAGTTTGGTGATGTCTGGTCACTAAGTCATCTTCACAGTGCCAGAACACTATCAGTCAAATTAGGTGACCTTTCCCAGAACAAAATCTTCCTGCGTATGTCTTAGCAAATGTTGACAAAAGTATACGAGCACAAGAGTGATAATAAGATTTATCATACTGAAGCATGGGTAATAGGAAATCTTCTATAAATTACCAACCATAGTTGACATTATTTGTGCCTTTGTGAAAATGCCAACACAGCCTAACATCTGTCCTGTCAGACAAAAAAGACACAACTCATTTGATATAGTTACAGCTCCCTTCATTCCTGAAAAGGTCATTTGCACTTTAACCTGCTCTGCATAATTAGCAACCAGCAGATAACATCACTAGAAATCAAGGCCTCCTGTTCAGATTGTACTGACGAGGAAAACACTATTTGTCCTATCTCTAAATAAATTGTTTCATGGTATAAAAGGCTCAAATATTTAACATTACTATGCAATAACTAATATCGCTACTCCTTACATACATATATAAATCAAGAACCTTTACAATCTAACACTTTAACGCTATTTTTTTCTTTCAGAAAGGGTTCACTTTCACTTGAAAATATTTCATAGTTCTAAATAACCCCCATGAATTTCTTTTTGTAAACACTCTTTTATCCCCTTCAGCAAAACAATGCTATGTGTATCTGATGGCTCTGAAATTTTGAGCTTGCAGTAACAGATAAAACACTTTTTGTCTAACTTCTAACATGTTGAATTATCTTTATATTATGCAAAGGTATACATATCCTTTTCAGAATAAAAAGGAAGAAAATTTTATTCTTCCTTCTATCCAATCTGTGAACTTTAGTTTGTCCTCACACAAACAAAAATGTGACGGCAGCTCTGCAGACAAAAACAAAATTTGAAACCATGTTTTTAGCAAATCTTCATCAGCTTCTATGTTCAAACTTTAAGCTAACCAACATCGAAGGTCTATCAGTCTCAGATATCTCCCTTAGTTCATAACTTACCCTAAGAGCCCAGACCAACATTTTAAGTGTTACAACTTTGATGCAAGGTAGAAAGTAATTCTTTTTTTTTACAAAGCTGTAGAGTTGGAGAAGACTCTTGAGAGTCCCTTGGATTGCAAGGAGATCCAACCAGTCCATTCTAAAGGAGATCAATCCTGGGTGTTCATTGGAAGGACTGATGCTAAATCTGAAACTCTAATACTTTGGCCACCTCATGTGACAAGTTGACTCACTGGAATAGACTCTGATACTGGGGGGGATTGGGGGCGGGAGGAAAAGGGGACGACAGAGAATGAGATGGCTGGATGGCTTCACCAACTTGATGGACATGAGTTTGAGTGAACTCTGGGAGTTGGTGATGGACAGGGAGGCCTGGCGTGCTGTGATTCATGGGGTCGCAAAGAGTCGGACATGACTGAGCGACTGAACTGAAGATTTAAAAAATAAGTTATCACACTGATCAATGAAACAGAATATTTGGTCCAGAAATAGAACCACACATTATATGGTCAATTGACTTTCAGTCATATTGTAAAGACATTTTAATGAAGAAAGGTTAGTCTTTCCAACCAAAGGAACCTCTACTTGACCACTGTACAAATTCAAAATGGATCATGGACCAGACTGTAAAATAAAACTTCTAGAAGAAAACCAAAGAGATAATATTTATGGCCTTGGGTTCAGCAAAAATTTCTTAAAGGTTCAGTCCATTAAAATATGAATAAATTGAACTTCATGAAAATTTAACAACTTCTGCTCCTTGAAAGAAACTATTGAGAAAAGGAAAATACAAGCCACAGACTTGGAAAAATATTTGTAAAACCTATATGTAATAAAGGACATGTATCTAGGATATTTAAGGTACTCTCAAAACTCAATAATAAGGAAATAAACCACTTAATAAAAATAGATGTATACAGAAAGATTTGAATAAGCACAAGACCAAAGAAGATATATGGATGACAAATAGGCACATAAATGTATTTAGCATCATTAGTCATTCAGTCCAGTTCAGTTCAGTCACTCAGTCGTGTCCGACTATTTGCGACCCCATGAATCACAGCATGCCAGGCCTCCCTGTCCATCACCAGGTCCCAGAGTTCACTCAAACTCATGTATATCGGTTCCAAATAGGAAAAGGAGTACGTCAAGGTTGTATATTGTCACCCTGCTTATTTAACTTATATGCAGAGTACATCATGAGGAACGCTGGGCTGGATGAAGCACAACCTAGAATCAAGACTGCTAGGAGAAATATCAATAAGCTCAGATATGCAGATGACACCACCCTTATGGCAGAAAGTGAAGAGGAACTCAAAAGACTCTTGATGAAAGTGAAAGAGGAGAGTGAAAAAGTTGGCTTGAAGCTCAACATTCAGAAAACAAAGATCATGGCATCTGGTCCCATCACTTCATGGGAAATAGATGGGGAAACAGTGGAAACAGTGTCAGACTTTATTTTTTGGGGGCTCCAAAATCACTGTGGATGCTGATTGCAGCCATGAAATTAAAAGACGCTTATTCCTTGGGAGGAAAGTTATGACCAACCTAGATAGCATATTAAAAAGCAGAGACATTACTTTGCCAACAAAGGTCCATCTAGTCAAGGTTATGGTTTTTCCCGTGGTCATGTATGGATGTGAGAGTTGGACTGTGAAGAAAGCTGAGTGCCGAAGAATTGATGCTTTTGAACTGTGGTGCTGGAGAAGACTCTTGAGAGTCCCTTGGACTGCAAGGAGATCCAACCAGTTCATTCTAAAGGAGATCAATCCTGGGTTTTCATTGGAAGGACTGATTTTCAAGCGGAAACTCTAATAATTTGGCCACCTCATGCGAAGAGTTGACTCACTGGAAAAGATTCTGATGCTGGGAAGGATTGAGGGCGGGAGGAGAACTGGACGACAGAGAATGAGATGGCTGGATGGCATTAGTCATTAAGGAAATGCAAATTAAAACCACAATGAGATACTAACATATAGCCTCAGAAAGATGTACAGCAATTGGATTTCTCAAATACTGCTAGTGAGAATGCAAAACAGTTTGAAAAAGTACTCTGACAGTCTTTTGTAAAGTTAAAAGGTACAGTTACCATACAATCCATAAATTCTAATCTTTGATATTTACTTCAGAGAGACTGTAGTGGCTCTATGACTACATGCTTTTGTCAAAAGTCATAGAACTAACACTGAGAAGGGGGCTGTGAGTTCAGAGGAAGGAGAACATCTCACTGATAAAGAGAAATCAGGCAATAGAAGTAGTGTCTATTTATGGTTGGAAATAGCCTAAGGAAGAAAACTGCAGACTATACACAGAAATCAACATGAAAAGGAGTAGTAAGGAACTAACTGGGGAATACTGGCTAGAGAAAAACTAGAGAGCTTTGAGTTATATGCCAAAATAGTGAACCTGTCAATGAGACCATCATAAACATAGGAGAATTTTAGAATGGAAATAACATATATTTGTACTCAAGACAAGGGAATCATTTATAGTTTCTCAAAATGTCTTGTGCTGAGAGATTGTATTTCTGATTCAGTAAATAGAATTAATGGCCCAGAAACATGCATTTTTAACAGAAGCCCCAACCCCAAGTCCAGGTATTTCTGATGCAGTGTTTTCTTGAAACTTGGAAGAAAATTATTGGGATATTCTGTCAACCAGTAAAGTGGTTTTATTCATTGTTTGATAAAAGTGCTAACAGCTCTCCTCTATGTGTCTGTACAGGGGAGAGGTTCAGAATGCCATCTGCAGCTTCATCTCTTGAATATTACTGGCTCTATGAGCAAATGGAGCCACTGGGCACTTGTATGTTGTGAGTTACAAATATATAGACTACATACACTTGTTGAGGCGTCAGTTGTGAAAGTAAGAATGCTGAATCAGGAGCCACCAGACCTCTGTCGATATCTTAATATATACTGTGTGGCTCTAAGGCAGCTACTAAGCTTCTCAAGTTTTCAACAGTGTGCATGTAAATTAAAATGCCTACTCTCTCTGCCTCAGGGTGACTTAAAGGTTCATAAGAAATCTTGTTTGTGAAAGCTTCTTGAAATAATCTACCAAGTGCTATACAAATGTGAGACATTTTAATCCCTTTGGGTTAAATCATTAAATCTCCAGACAACTCTATTTAAATGCAAATATGTTGTATAAAAAGGTATAACATTAGCACATATATTAGAATTTCAGCTATGCATTAGGCTACATGGTATTTTCACAAACATCTGACACTGAAGAAAGGGGTAGTAAGACCATTACATTTCGATGGAAGTGGTGAAGAAACTGTAGACGAGGCAAACCTCTACCTCTACCCTCTTAGGGTATCCAGCTGGACCCAAGAATGAAATTGATACAAGACAGGCTAACAGAAGGAAAACAGATTTCAGTTAGCACAAGTTTTGTATAATATGGAAGCCTACATAAGGAAATAAAGCTTTAAAGAAGGGGCAAAACCTAAAGTCTTTGATACTAGGTTGAACAAAGACAAGCAATTGAGGAAAAGTAGCTAAAATACTGGGAGAGGCTAAAGGAATTTAAGAATTATTTTTAAAATGTGTTTTTGTACAGAATTCTCTTCAGCCTCAAGTCATCTTCTCTGGTGATAAGAATGTTTCTTTCCCTCAGGTATAGGAAGGATGTTTTCACATGGGAGTCTTATCTCTTGCTTTTAGGACAAAAAAGGAGGTGAGAACATTCTTCTTATACCTGGTGTTTTTCAAATGCCTTTAGCTCAAAATAATTTTTATGCCAAAGTGGCATATTTGGGGATGGCATATACTGGTATCCTTTAGAAGCACTGGGTCTTCCCTGGTGGCTCAGATGGTAAATAATCATCCTGCAATGCAGGAGACTCAGGTTCAATCCCTGGGTGGGAAAGAGCTCTTGGAGAAGGGAATGGCTACCCACTCAAGTATTCTTGCCTATAGAATTCCATAGGCAGAGGAGCCTGCCAGGCTACAATCTATGGGATCACAAAGAGTAGGATATAACTGAGTGACTAACACTTTCAGAAGAATAAAGAAAGGAAGAGGAAGAGAGTTGGGAAAAATTCAGTGTGTGGATCTGAAGAATAGGCCTAGGAAACTTACATTGCTTGAGGTCCAAAAATAGACATGAAAGGATTTGAAAGCCACAAGGCTTATTTTAAGCTATTCCTCAGGCCTGGTACTGATCCTTAAAAAGAAAGTTATGTTTCAAAAAACATAATTTTTTTATTTTTCCTAGAAGCAAACATTGAGGGGAATAATATATATAGCTCAGCAATATGTTACATACAATCTCTTTGTTGGTATATATGTGTATATATGGGCTTCCCTGGTGGCTCAGAGGTTAAAGCGTCTGCCTCCAATGCGGGAGACCCGGGTTCGATCCCTGGGTCGGGAAGATCCCCTGGAGAAGGAAACGGTAACCCACTCCAGTATTCTTGCCTGGAGAATCCCATGGATGGAGAAGCCTGGTAGGCTACAGGCCACGGGGTCGCAAAGAGTCGGACACGACTGAGCGACGGAACGGAACGGATGTGTATATATAGGTACTGTGCTGTGCTAAGTTGTTTCAGTTGTGTCCAACTCTTTGCAACCCTATGGACTGTAGCCCGCTAGGCTCCTCTGTCCATGGGATTCTCCAGGCAAGAATACTGGAGTGGGTTGTCATTTCTTTCTCCAGGGGATCTACTCAACCCAGGGATTGAACCCACGTCTCTTATGTCTCCTGCATTGGCAGACAGGTGTTTTACCTCCAGTATCACCTGGGAACTTATGCATATATAGGTACATATGTTTGGCCCGAGGATCCTCTGTGGTAGTACCAAACTGTGTGGAACACAAAGCAATATCCATATTGGGCTGATGGAACCATTATATGTATGAATGCCCCACTACTCTACCCTGTCCAGGGTTTTAAATTTAGATGCCCAGTATATTGAGGGGAGAATTGGGACCTGATGTTTTTCAGTTTCCATTTTAGACCCTCTCAATAAAGTGAACTGGGCTATGGTATTGACAGAAAGAACCTGTAGGCACCAGCTTTCACAGATACTCAAAGGCCTTATTAGGCCTCCAGAAAACAGGGAAAGGACAAAAGTCAAACCAGGCCCTGTAGCTTATTTGCACATACTCAATGTCATCCTCTCCTTTCCTGTAACTCAAGTTGAAGGCTTTTATGTGACATTAGTAAAATCAGAGTTCTGATTATAAATAGGGAGGGCAATGACACAATCTAAGAAAGAAGGCTATTCTGATGAAGATGCATTTGAATCACTTAGATGGCTTGGTAGTTGCTTGAGTTAAAGGCATCCAAGTGTGTTGACCCTTGGGGTTTACATGTGCATCTCAATTACAAAGACAGTTTCACTTTTGGAATTAGCCTTGATAACTGCTGCAGGTTCTAAAATCTCCCATGCAGAATAACTTGCCCAAACAGAGCCAGATTTGGCTGGGGTGCATTAGAACCTCCCCTGAGCATTGGCAGGTGGCTGCCATCTATAAAGGCTGATAAACAAACAGGAGCTATGAAAGGAATACAAGAAAATCGTAGAAAAAAAATCTTGTTTTAAGAATAGCTATCTATCTGGACTCTTATTCAATCACTGTTTTGCAAATGAAAAATGAATTCCAAACGTAGAATTAATTTTGCACAAAACCTCTGTGTATTTGTCTTCATACTCATATCTGACATTTGGTGGTGAGACACAAGTTCAACTCCTTAGAATTCATTTTTTTCTTTTAAATATTAATTAATTAACAAAAGATTTCTGAAAAGCAGAGCATTCCCATGACAGCAAATGCATAATGTACAAAAAGATACAGAGTGGCAAAATAGTCTTCTCTTTCATCTTTGCCCCAGTCACTTGTTCCTTTTCTAGAAGCTACACCATCATCAATTTCAGAGATAGTCTATATATGCAAACGTATGTGTGTGTATTTCTTTTCTTCTTTTCTCTTTACCCAAATAGTTATATATTACAGCAAAGAATCAAGATCCAAAAGATTATCTTTGTCTCTCTTTCTATCTTTATATAATAACCATGTTTGTCTTCTGAGTTATATATAAATTTCCCTTATTTTTAATGGTGCCATCATGTTTCTTTGTGTGGATACAGCATAATTTATTTAACTGAATCCCATCCTTCACCACTTATGATCTTCATATTATAACACTGAATATTAGTGACAGTATCATTTCACACAAGTGTGATACTACACTAGATAAATGCCTAGAAATTCCTGGCAAAAAGAACATATGTTTTCAATTTTGTTATATGTTACAGAATTTCTCTACCCAAAGATTTGTATCAACACAGACCAATAACACCTACGATTTTCTATTTCCTTATGTTACTGAAAATTTTGATCTTTGATGATTAGATAAATGAACATTGGAATTTTATGTGGTTTTAATTTACCTTCTTCCCAAAATAAGTGAGATCAAATGTCTTTATATATACTTAAAACCCCTTTTATTTCTTTTCTGTGAACTGTTTCTGTCCTTCTGTTGTGTCTTTAGTCTGGTTGATTCATAGGAACTTCTTGCATATTAACTGCTAAGTGTGATATAAGTATTTTTTCCAAGATTTTGTCTTTTGTTCTTTTGTTTTTTAATTGTGATTGTTGTTGTCTTTTGATATTGTCTTTTGCCAAATAGATTTCTTCTTAAATTTTATTTTATTGCTATATTAAATTTTTATGAGTTTTATTTTTTGTGTTATATTTGAAAATACTTCTCAATGCCAAATTTATTTTTAAAATTATCTCATATTATCCTTACTGCTTTTATTCTTTTATGTTCTTTACTTATAAGATTCTTCTAAAATTTATTTTTTTCATATAAGAAATTAGGGAGGTATCTACAAAAACTTTTCTTATAAAGGTTATATTGTGGTCCTAACACTACTTGGTGAATAATCTTTTTCCACAGTATGAAAAGTCTCTTATATCATGATAATATTCTTTTATATATTTGGCTTTATTGCTGGACCAAAAGTAATCTGTTTCATTAATTCATATGTTTTTTTGTCCAGTAGCATTCTCTTTTAACTTTATATATATATAATAAACATAATTATATAATAAGCATTTTAAACATACAATAAGCATAATGATTATATATATAATAAGCATTAGTATTTGAAACATCAAATTCTCCTCTTTTCTGTCTCTATTTCTTCTCTCTCTTTCATGTGCACTCATTCCTTTTTCAAAGTATCCTTTTTATTCTTGCATGTTTTGGTTCCCAAATGAATTTTAGAACCAGTTTCTCATATACCCAAACATTCTATTGGAATTTTATTGGTACAATATTAAATTCTAGATAATAATTCATTTTCTCTGGATTTTTAACAACTCAAAGAATAGTTTGGAGTATTAAGATATGTACCTATCACAATGCACACATGACAAAGATTCACACAGGCATATATAGAGTTCTCCCTCCTCTCTTCCCTAATTTCCTGATTGGAAACCGAGTTCTTGTGTCCTGGTTCTGGAGAAATGTAGAGAGAAATACATTTTCTCTGTGAGGTATAAAGAATCTGCCTGCAATGCAGGAGACCCAGGTCCAATCCCTGGGTTGGGAAGATCCCCTGGAGAAGGAAATGGCAACCCACTCCAGTATTCTTGCCTGGAGAATTCCATGGACAGAGGAGATTGGCAAGTTGCAATCCATAGGGTTGCAAAGACTCAGACAGGAGTGAGCAACTTTCAATTTCACTTTCATGAGCTGTGAAGAGAAACACATGTCCTTTGAGAGGCTGCGTGGTACTGCCAATATAAGAACCACTGGGAGAACTTTAACTAATGAGCCATCTTTTGAAAAGACTCAGCATTATTCCTGCATATACAAGGCAGAACGTTGTATATATTGAGACATGTCTATTCAGGTTCTTTGTCTATTAATCAGATTAATTATTTTCTTGCTACTGAATTATCTGAGTTTCTTATATATTTTAGATATGCTGACAAAGGTCTGTATAGTCAAAGCTATGGTTTTCCTAGTAGTCATGTACAGATGTGAGAGATGGGCCATAAAGAAGGCTGAGCACTGAAGAACTGGTGTTTTTGAACTGTGGTGCTGGAGAAGACTCTTGACAGGCCCTTGGACAACAAGGAGATCAAACCAGTCAATCCTAAAGGAAATCAACCTTGAATATTTACTGGAAGGACTACTATTGAAGCTGAAGTCCAATACTTTGGCCACCTGATGTGAAGAGCCAGCTCATTGGAAAAGACCTGATGCTGGGAAAGATTGAAGGCAGGAGGCAAAGGTGGTAACAGAGGATGAGGTGGTTAAATGTCATCACCAACTCAATAGACGTGAGTTTGAACAAACTCCGAGACATGGTGAAGGACAGGAAGCCTGGTGTGCTGCAGTCTACGGGATCGCAAAGAGTCAGACACAACTTAGCACCTAGCCAACAACAGATAAATGTTTGCAAGTATTTTCTTCCATCCCGTAGGTTATCTTCTAACTTTGTTAACTGCTTTGTTTCCTGTGCAGGACATTTTTACCTTGATATAATCCCATTTCTCCATTTTTGCTTTTATTTCCTGTGTTTTGGAGTATATATCCAAAAAATTCATTACCCAGATGAATTTCAAGAAACTTTTACCTTGTGTTTCCTTATGGTAAAACTAGTTTTAAATTTTCAGATCTTACATTTAAATCTTCATCCATTTTGGTTTGATTATTGTATATGATATGAGATAGTTGGTCCAATTTTATTTTTCTGCATGTGGATATCCAATTTTCTCAACACCATTTGTTAAAGAGGACTATTCTTTCCCCACTGTATGTTCTTGACATCTTTGTCAAAGATCAACTGACCATGAATGTTTGGATTTATTTCTAGGTTCTCTATTCTGTTCCATGGATCTATGTGTCTATTTTTATTTTATTTCTGAAGCTATGTAAATGGAATCATTTCCTTAATTTGTTTTTCAGATAGTTCATTGCTGGTGTAGAGAAATATTGTTGATTTCTAAATGTTGTATCCTCCAAATTTACCAAATTCATTTATTAGTTCTAACACGTAGTTTTGGTGGAGTCTTTGGGGTTTTCTATGTATAAGACCATGACATCTGCAAACAGATCATTTTACTTCATCTTTTCTGATTTAGATGCCTTTTATTTCTTTTTCGTCTTATAGCTTTGGCTAGGAATTCCAGGGGTATTTCAGTAGAAGTAGGAAGAGTCGGTCGGCATCCTTTTCTCATCTTGAGTAGCTTTCAGCTTTCTATCACTGAGTATCATATCATCTGTGAGCATGCCATATATGGTCTTTCTTATGTCCAGGTATGGTTCTTCTGTACCCACGTTGTTGAGAGTGCTTATAATGAGAGGATGTTGAACTTTGTCAGATGATTTTTTCGTTCTTATTGAGATGACCATCCGATTTTTATCCCTCATTCTGTTAATGTGGTGTATCATACTGATTGATTTGTGAATGTTAAACCATCCTTTCATCCCAAAGATAAATACCACTTGATAGTGGTATATGATCCTCCTAGTATATTGTTGAACTCAATTTGCTAATTTTTTGTTGGAGGTTTTGTATTTAATTTCATCAAGAATATTGGTCTGAAGTTTTCTTGTACTATTTTTTTCTCACTTCGGTATCAGTTAATGCTGGCCTTTTGAAGTGTTTATTCCTCTTCAGTTCTTTGAAAGAGTTTGAGAGGGATTGGTGTTAATTCTTCTTTAAATATTTGGTAGAATTCACCCATGGAACCATCAGCTCCTGGGCTTTTCTTTGTTGGGAGTCTTTTGATTGATGATTTAATCTCCTTATTATATTTCTTCATGATTCAGACATAACTGGCACATGAAAAAAAAAGGTCAACGTTATGAATCAAAATCAACAGGGAAATGTAAATCAAAACCACAATGAGATCTTACACCTGTTGGAAAAGTCATTATTAAAAAGATAAAAGGTAATTATTGATAAGAATGTGAACAAAATGAAGCATTTGTACACTGTTGGGAATAAAAAATGGTGAAACTGCTATGGAAAACTGTATGGAGAGTCCTCAAAAAAAAAAAAATAGAGCTACCATATTACCCAGCAATTCCACTTCTGGGTATATATACAAAGGAAATGATATCAGTGTCTCAAAGAGATAACCATACTCCCATGCTCATTGCCGCATTATTCACATTAGCCAAGATACAGAATCAACCTAAGTGTCCAATGGAGATAATGAAAATGTGATATAGACATAGACATATAGGTGAGCATTTCAGCTTTAAGAAGGAAGGTGATTCTGTTATTTTGCGACATCACAGATGGGCCTGCAGGAGCAGTATGCCAAGTGAAATAAGCCAGACAGAGCAAGACAAATGCTATATGATCTCACTTCTATGTAGGATCTAGAAAAGTCAAATACCCATTGCAGAGAACAAAATGGTAGTTGCTAAGAGCTATGGTTTTTCCTGTGGTCATGTATAGATGTGAGAGTTGGACTGTGAAGAAAGCTGAGCGCCGAAGAATTGATGCTTTCGAACTGTGGTGCTGGAGAAGACTCTTGAGAGTCCCTTGGACTGCAAGGAGATCCAACCAGTCCATTCTAAAGGAGATCAATCCTGGGTGTTCATTGGAAGGACTAATGCTAAAGCTGAAACTCCAATACTTTGGCCACCTCATGCGATGAGTTGACTCACTGGAAAAGACTCTGATGGTAGGAAGGATTGGGGGTGGGAGGAGACGGAGACGACAGAGAATGAGATGGCTGGATGGCATCACCAACTCGATGGACATGAGTCTGGGTGAACTCCGGGAGTTGGTGATGGACAGGGAGGCCTGGCGTGCTGTGATTCATGGGGTCGCAAAGAGTCGGACACGACTGAGAGACTGTACTGAACTGAAGAGCTAATAGGGATGTGGTGAGGTCAGTGGCAGGGATGTGAAGATGCTGGTCAAAGGGCACGAGGTTTTAGTTATGCAGGATGAATAAGTTCTGGAGATCTAATATACAGCACTGTGACTATAGTTAATAATATTGTATTATATATTTAAAATTTTCTAAGAGAGTGTTTAATGTTTTCAGTAAACATAAAAAATTAGCTATGTGAGGTGATTAATCTGTCAACTAACCCTACAAATGCAAAAAAAATAAATATGCAATTTCTTTGGAAAACATTCTAGGAAAGTTTTAAATGATGCTTTAAAAATATTTTCTCCAAGGTTATGACTTATTCTATAATTTTCTGTATTTTCTTAAAGCTCTATGATGAACATATGTTAGCCTTATAATTATTACACTGCATGAAATAGTACCTACGTCAAAAAAAATCCCTGTTGTTATTGATTTCTTTGCACATACTTCCATCAATTAAAAAGCATTAATGGGAAAAAAATATCCCAGAAGGAAAGGAAAGAAAGCAGACAGGCCAGAGCAGCGACGAGGCTAAGGAAGGAGATGAAGAAGGCGGGAAAGGTAAGTATGGGTCTGAAAGGGCAGGAGAACATTGGGCCCACATCTCAGTCCTCAAAGAGCTTCAAATATATGCTTTATATGTTGTCTCAAAATGAAGTTTTCATACAGACATTAGGGTAGGATGATTTGGGAGAATGGCATTGAAACATGTATATTATCATATGTGAAACAAATCACCAGTCCAGGTTCAACACATGACACAGGATGCTTGGGGCTGGTGCATGGGGATGAACCAGAGGGATGGGATGGGGAGGGAGGTGGGAGGGGCGTTCAAAATGGAGAACACATGTACACCCGGGGCAGATTCATGTCAATGTATGGCAAAACCAATACAATAATGTAAAGTAATTAGCCTCCAATTAAAATAAATAAATTAAAAAAATAAAAATTAATAAAAATAAATTAAAATATTATTTTGAAATATAAAAGTATTTAAAATATGCCACAGTTTTTCATGCAACTTTGCTATTTCTTGGCCTCCTCCTCCTCCTTCTTTCTCTTCTCTTTTTCTCCCTTTCTCTTTTGTCTCAAAACATGGATGTGCACAGAAAATGTTTTGAATCTTAACAGATTCCATCTATATTTGTAGTGTAACACACTAATGCACTTGAGTGATTTTTTTCACATCATGTATTTGGTGAAAGAAAAATAAAATCAGAATGCTGAAGAAACTCATTTTTCTAATGGTCTTTTCCAAAAGCCCTGCAAAACAAACTATTACAGAATAGGACTAGAGGTGGAGAAAATTAAATAAATAGAAACTAACAACAAGGAACTGCAAACAGTAATGGATGATGTGGAGTTTAAATTGAGTAGAAGAAAATGGCTGATTTTGTATGTTTTTGTTAAATCAAAAAAAAAGGAAGGCTGAAATATAAACTAGAACATTTTGATATGCCACTACACATCTCACCTTTTTAAAATATAAATTTGTGCTTATTTAATATGATGTTTTTGCTTTTCATCATAGTCAGATGTTGAAAAGAAAAGCTGGGTCTGAAATTGCTAGAAGAAAATGATAGCTGCTGTAGTGGGAGAAAGGCCTAAATTTCTGTGTAAAAAGAAAGTTCCCACCATTTTCTAGGGCAACATAGCTTTCTTCAGGGTTTTTGAACTGATCTTTTCAAAAGTTTCTTCAGTTTTAGTTTAGAATTAAAAAGTCTCCAACTATCCATATCTCTTTCTGTGTGATGAAATATGTCAAAAAGCCAAATTGTTTACTTTTAAATTTTAAAAAATGGCTATTAAAATTTTCTTCTGTCATTGATATACTCTAGAGAAAAATCTCATTGGTTTAGAATCAAATTAATTTAATTTGCCTTCTCTTAGATACTTCAGGGTTTATAAGAGTAATAAGAAATTGCTTGTAGGCCTTAACAAAAGAAAGATACTACATGATTCTTAAAACCGATTATTTTTTCCCCCTTTGAATGAGTGTGTGCATGCTCAGTCATTTTTAACTCTGCAACCCCAAGGATGGTAGCCTGCCAGGCTCCTCTGTTCATGAGATTTTCCTGGTAAGAATACTGGAGTGAGTTGCCATTTCTACCTCCAGGGGATCTTCATGACCCAGGGATCAAACCTGCTTTTCCTGTGTCCCCTGAATTGGCAAGTGATTCTTTACTAAGGAGCCAACTGGGAAACCCATTTTCTTTGAATACATGGAAGCAAAGAACTTATCAACAGCCCTTTTCCAAAACTGGAGTGAACTGCTTAATAAGATTTTGTGTACTAACCCTTAGCTTTAATTTGTTTTCTTCCCTGGTTTCTTCTTATTACAGTTTCCTCGTTTATTTTATTATATTGTGCATATCTCCTTGAAGTGAATTCCTTAAAAGATGAATGTTGAAATGTATGGTGATGAACATTTCTTAAATTGTTTAAAAACAAGGCTATATTATAGAATTAACATATAAACCATATATTAATATCTGACTGGAAACTTGAGAGGGTATATACAATCCAAAAGTAAATTTTTTTATACAATAAATATATACTGATCCAAAAGTTTCAACCATAAAGTAAGATGGAAGGTGGAAAGAGAAAGATGCCTTCCCAGTAAGATCCCAAATCCTACTACCAAGTAATAACTGTTCACAATTTTGTTTTATTTTATTTTGCTTACTATAAATTTATTGATATATAGGATGCATAGCACATATTTGCAAATAATAGTAACATAAACAATATTCTTTATTGCAAATTCCATAAAATCAATTGATTCTCATAGAACATGTTTGTTGATTTTTTTAAAAATTATTTTATCTGCAGATAATCTATGGTTGCCACTGATGACCAAAGACAATTTCAACACAAATATTGTTCAAAATTTTATTGCATAAAAGAGAAATATGAAAGTAAAACAACAAAAATATGTGTCAGAAATTTATTCTTTCATCAAGGACATGAGAAACGTCATTGTTGAGTCAAATAATAGTTTTTTAACAGTTTAAAAAAGATACTTCCTTAACTTTCTGCACTAATAACAATGTGACAACTATAAAATGACACACATAAATTAAATGAGGGTTATTACTATTTTCTTTACTACTTTAAAAAGTCTAGACATATAACAAGACAAACCTTATCTCTAGGACAGAGTGGTGGTAGTGTGTGTATTTAGGGTATAGTATCTGCCTTCCCAAACTTGAGGTCATAATTTTTGGATCAATCATCTAGCATAGAGAGCTAGTTATGTACCATGTATTCATATGCTGAGTCTTGCAGAGGATTCAGAAAAAATTACATAATGATCAGTGCTTTGAAGTTTGCTTTCACTATATTCTATTCTTTCCTGGGACACATGGATTTACTAAATTGTAGCCCCCAAATGGCAGAATTGAATTAAAGGGACTAGAATTTTGTTCTCAGGGCTCTTTTTAATTTATCAGTTTTTAATTTATTCTTCTAGAATTCATTGTGAGAAACACTGGGCTGCATGAAGCACAAGCTGGAATCAAGGTTGCCGGGAGAAATAGCAATAACCTCAGATATGCGTATACCACCACCCTTATGGCAGAAAGTAAAGAGGAACTAAAAAGCCTCTTGATGAAAGTGAAAGAGGAGAGTGAAAAGTTGGCTTAAAACTCAACATTCAGAAAACTAAGATCATGGCATCCAATCCAATCAGTTCAGTTCAGTACAGTTCAGTTGCTCAGTCGTGTCTGACTCTCCGCGACCCCATGAATAACAGCATGCCAGGACTCCCTGTCCATCACCAACTCTCGGAGTTCATTCAAACTCATGTCCACAGAGGCGGTGATGCCATCCAGCCATCTCATTCTCTGTCATCCCCTTCTCCTCCCACCCCCAACCTTTCCCAGCATCAGAGTCTTTTCCAGTGAGTCAACTCGTCGCATGAGGTGGCCAAAGTATTGCAGTTTCAGCTTTAGCATCAGTCCTTTCAATGAACACCCAGGATTGATCTCCTTTAGAATGGACCAGTTGGATCTCCTTGCAATCCAAGGGACTCTCAAGAGTCTTCTCCAACACCACAGTTCAAAAGCATCAATTCTTCGGCGATCAGCTTTCTTCACAGTCCAACTCTCACATCCATACATGACCACTGGAAAAACCATAGCCTTGACTAGATGGACCGTTGTTGGCAAAGTAATGTCTCTGCTTTTTAATATACTATCAAGGCTGGTCATAACTTTCCTTCCAAGAAGTGAGTGTCTTTTAATTTCATGGCTGCAATCAGCATCTGCAGTGATTTTGGAGCCCAGAAAAATAAAGTCTGATACTGTTTCCACGGTTTTTCCATCTATTTCCCATGAAGTGATGGGACCAGATGCCATGATCTTTGTTTTCTGAATGTTGAGCTTCAAGCCAACTTTTTCACTCTCCTCTTTCACTTTCATCAAGAGGCTTTTGAGTTCCTCTTCACTTTCTGCCATAAGGGTAGTGTCATCTGCATATCTGAGGTTATTGATATTTCTCCCAGCAATCTTGATTCCAGCTTGTGCTTCTTCCAGCCCAGCGTTCCTTATGATGTACTCTGCATATAAGTTAAATAAGCAAGGTGAATATACAGCCTTGACGTACTCCTTTTCCTATTTGGAACCAGTCTGTTGTTCCATGTACATTTCTGACTGTTGCTTCCTAACCTGCATACAGGTATCTCAAGAGGCAGGTCAGGTGGTCTGGTATTCCCATCTCTTTCAGAATTTTCCACAGTTTCTTGTGTTCCACACAGGCAAAGTCTTTGGCATAGTCAATGAAGCAGAAATAGATGTTTTCTGGAACTCTCTTGCTTTCTCCATGACCCAGCAATTTGATCTCTGGTGCCTCTGCCTTTTCTAAAACCTATTTGAATATCTGGGAGTTCACGGTTCACATATTGCTAAAGCCTGGCTTGGAGAATTTTGAGCATGACTTTACTAGCGTGTGAGATGAGTGCAATTGTGCAGTAGTTTGAGCATTCTTTGGCATTGCCTTTCTTTGGGATTGGAATGAAGATTGACCTTTTCCAGTCCTGTGGCCACTGCTGAGTTTTCCAAATTTGCTGGCATATTGAGTGCAGAACTTTCACAGCATCATCTTTCAAGATTTGAAATAGCTCAACTGGATTTCCATCACATCCACTAGCTTTGTTCATAGTGATGCTTTCTAAGGCCCACTTGACTTCACATTCCAAGATGTCTGGCTCTATGTCAGTGATCACATTATCGTGACTATCTTGGACGTGAAGATCTTTTTTGTACAGTTCTTCTGTGTATTCTTGCCACCTCTTCTTAATCTTCTGCTTCTGTTAGGTCCGTACCATTTCTGTCCTTTATCGAGCTCATCTTTGCATGAAATATTCCCTTGATAGCTCTAATTTTCCTGAAGAGATCTCTTGTTTTTCCTATTCTGTTGTTTCCCTCTATTTCTTTGCATTGATCACTGAGGAAGGCTTTCTTATCTCTCCTTGCTATTCTTTGGAACTCTGCTTTCAGATGCTTATATCTTTCCTTTTCTCCTTTGCTTTTCACTTCTCTTCTTTTCACAGCTATTTGTAAGGCCTCCTCAGACAGCCATTTTGCTTTTTTGCATTTCTTTTCCATGGGGATGGTCTTGGTCCCTGTCTCCTGTACAATGTCACGAACCTCCATCCAGAGTTCATCAGGCACTCTGTCTATCAGATCTAGTCCCTTAAATCTATTTCTCACTTCCACTTTATAATCACTTCATGGCAAATAGATGGGGAAACAATGGAAACAGTGACAGACTATTTTGGGGGGCTACAAAATCCCTGCAGATGGTTACTGCAGCCGTGAAATTAAAAGACGCATGATCCTTGGAAGATAAGTTATAACCAACCTAGATAGCATATTAAAAAGCAGAGATATTACTTTACCAAAAAAGATCTGTCTAGTCAAAGCTATGGTTTTTCCAATAGTCATGTATGGATGTGAGAGTTGGACTATAAAGAAAACTGAGAACTGAAGAATTGATGCTTTTGAACTGTGGTGTTGGAGAAGACTCTTGAGAGTACCTTGGACTGCGATGAGATCCAACTGGTCCATCCTAAAGCAGATCAGTCCTGCTGATTTTTTTTTGCGGGGGGGTACGGGGGACGAGACAGCAGAGTTTAATCTTCAAACTTGATTGACTTGGATGCGTTCCTGTCAATATAAAAGACTTTGGTCGGGGCGGTGGAGAAGCCGAGCCCGGCCCCCCAGCGGTACTTTCAGCTCAGGGCCCAGTCATAATCCTGCTCCAGGTTCCGCTGCAGGGTGTCGGCCGCCTTCCTGCTGAGAGCCATGTTGGGCCTGGCCACCGTGGTAGAGGGGCGACTGAAGGAAGGGGACAGATTCTTAAAGCCACCCATGAGTTTGAGAAATTTCAGTTTCTGTTCCTCATTTTCAAAACCAGCAGTATCCCATTGGCCAAACTGGGTTCCCGTGCACTTCTTGGTGTCAGAAGCTTTTACCCGACTCGCGATCAATCTCTTCCCGCAAAGCTTTTCGCCTCACCTGGTCAGTGTGTGCCTCGGCCATGTTGCCCTTCTTTTCCAGCACCACCTCCAAGTCCGTGTCGGACTCCTCTTCCAGAGGCTGCTCCTTCATTGGAAGGACTGATGTTGAAGCTGAAGCTCCAATAATTTGGCCACCTGATGCAAAGAGCTGACTCATTTGAAAAGACCCTGATGCTGGGAAAGATTGAAGGTGGGAGGAGAAGGGGATGACAGAGGATGAGGTGGTTGGATGGCATCACTGGTTCAAAGTTTGAGTAAACTCTGGGAGTTGGCGGTGGACAGGGAGCCTGGCGTGCTGCAGTCCATGGGATTGCAGAGTTGGACAAAAATGAGTGACTGAACTGAACTGAGAATTCATCTATGCATTTCAAAATAAATGTATGCATATAAACATTTTCATAGCATAAATGGGGTCATTCCATACCTACTGAACTGAAATTTGTTCATATCTGTATTCTACCCCTACATCACTTCTGAGACAGTTACTTAATCTCTTTTGATATACACTATAATGGATTTATGGAGTAAGAAATGGCAACCCACTCCAGTACTCTTGCCTGGAAAATCCCATGGACGGAGGAGCCTGGTAGGTTGCAGTCCATGGGGTCGCGAAGAGTCAGTCGTACACAACTGACAAACTTCACTTTCACTTTTTACTCTTATGCATTGGAGATGGAAATGGCAACCCACTCCAGTATTCTTGCCTGGAGAAGCCCAGGGACAGAGGAGCCTGGTGGGCTGCTGTCTATGGGGTCACACAGAGTCAGACACAACTGGAGCGACTTAGCAGCAGCAACATTCATAGATTATAGGGTTTTATTTTTCAAAATATTGCAATAGTGAGTTTCTTTGTATATAATTTGCTCTTCCAATTCTACACTGAAATTTATAGTGAGATTCTATATTACATGAAATAAAATAAAAGGAGGTTTTAACCTGGAAAAAGCAAATGGTAAACTTATAAAGAGAGAAAAAGCTCAGTTTTTTTCTCTTTTAGTCTCTATATTTAAATATCAACAATTATCTCCAGATGTTCAAGCTGGTTTTAAAAAAGGCAGAGGAACCAGAGATCAAATTGCCAATATCTGCTGGATCATTGAAAAAGCAAGAGAGTTCCAGAAAAACATCTATTTCTGCTTTATTGACTATGCCAAAGCCTTTGACTGTGTGGATCACAATAAATTGTGGAAAATTCTGAAAGGGATGGGAATACCAGACCACCTGACCTGCCTCTTGAGAAACTGTATGCAGGTCAGGAAGCAACAGTCAGAACTGGACATGGAACAACAGACTGGTTCCAAATAGGAAAAGGAGTATGTTAAGGTTGTATACTGTCACCCTGCTTATTTAACTTATATGCAGAGTACATCATCAGGAATGCTGGGCTGGAAGAAGCACAAGCTGGAATCAAGATTGCTGGGAGAAATATCAATCACCTCAGATATGCAGATGACACCACACTTATGGTAGAAAATGAAGAGAAACTAAAAAGCCTCTTGATGAAAGTGAAAGAGGAGAGTGAAAATGTTACCTTGAAGCTCAACATTCAGATAAGTAAGATCATGACATCTGGTCCCATCACTTCATGGGAAATAGATGGGGAAACAGTGGAAACAGTGTCAGACTTTTTTTTTTTTTTTTTGGCTCCAAAAATCACTGCTGATGGTGATTGCAGCCATGAAATTAAAAGATGCTTACTCCTTGGAAGGAAGATTATGACCAACCTAGATAGCATTTTAGAAAGCAGAGACATTACTTTGCCAACCAAGGTCCGTCTAGTCAAGGCTATGGTTTTTCTAGTGGTCATCTATGGATGTGAGAGTTGGACTGTGAAGAAAGCTGAGTGCCAAAGAATTGATGCTTTTGAACTGTGGTGTTTGAGAAGATTCTTGAGAGTCCCTTGGACTACAAGGAGATCCAACCAGTTCATTCTAAAGGAGATCAGTCCTGGGTGTTCATTGGAAGGACTGATGCTAAAGCTGAAACTCCAATACTTTGGCCACCTCATCCAAAGAGTTGACTCATTGGAAAAGACTCTGATGCTGGGAGGGATTGGGGACAGGAGGAGATGGGGACGACAGAAAATGTGATGGCTGGACGGCATCACCAACTCGATGGACATGAGTTTGAGTGAACTCCGGGATTTGGTGATGGACAGGGAGGTACTGCGATTTATGGGGTCGCAAAAAGTTGGACACGACTGAGCGACTGAACTAAACTGAGAAAATGTTAGAATAAAGAAAATAACACTTTAAAAAGGAATGAAATAAAACTTTCTTCAAACCTTTATTTCTTCCAATTGTATTTAGTGTCAGTGACATTTTCAGCAAATGTCTAAATGTGGATATGAAGCACCGTGTTGAAAGCTTTGGTCAGAATTCAGGATTTTCAGATTCTTGGTCCTTATTCCTCAGACCATTAAGAGTGAAATTGCTTGTTACACTCTAGCTTGATAATAAATTGAGGTCAGTGTTGATTTCAAATTTCTCTGTAGACTTAATAAGTATATAAATTTGAAAAACAGAACCTAATCCTTCCAGGAATAATACAGTTCAGCCTTCCTAAGTGATTGGCAGGAATGTATATTACTAATATTTCTCTCAAGTTAATCCCCACGAACTTCAGGGGTGCCTGCTCAACCCAAACAAGATGACTTTAAGCCTGAAGGTTTCTGTTGGTTTAATGCTGCTGTCTTTCAGCTGGAGTCCTTGGTAAGGGTTCAACGGCATGTGAATCAGTTGTCTGACCGCCCAGTTTTTCCTAAAGCTGATCTACCTCGAACGATCTTCTCAGGTTCTGTTACTTACCAACTTTGTCCCTATCTCCCCTTTCTCATTCCCTGCCCCCAGTTTGCACTTTACTAAAGAAAGATTTTTACCTGTCATCCATGCTAAATGCTATTATAGTGCATTACCCCAAACTGTTAAAAAAAAAAAAAAAAAAAAACCTGAAGTAGAGAAAAAAAAAAACTTCAACATGAAATACAAGATTTTGGTATTTTTGCTGGCCAAATGATCTCCCATTATTTGACTGAAACTGAAGGTGGCCTAATAGAATTTTCAACTTACAGTTATTAAAAATAATTCCTGATGAGAGTTCAGTATGTGATAAATACAGGCATACACAATGGTTTATTTTTTATAACATTAAGACAAAAAAACAGGAAGAGAACTGGATAGTAACACTCATCAAAGGGAACAATGCAACATTTCTGACTGTTAAAAGTTTGCCTGTGTTATGAACTCTCATCAGTCAAATGAAGGAACAGAATTAGTTGTAAGATTCCATGTTCTATGTCCTAAAATCACAGAGCTTATTCCGCCAATCCATAGAGCAGAGACACTTTGTCTACATCACCCTTCAAATAATCAGTTGAGTAACTGTTTTAAACATAGAAATAAGGCCAATTAGACATGATTTGACAGCCTAAAATAGGAACTCTCATTTATCGAAAGCCTACTGAAAGGTACTGTATTTGATTCTATTTGATGTTTACATTTAATCACTAAATGGCATAATTACTTTGAAATATTTTTAAAGATGATTTGTTGTATCACCAACTTGTATTTTGTTCCCATGTATTTCTTCCCCTTAACAAGGATTCAGCCAGGCTTTTCTTGCCTTGCTTCAGGGGTATTAATGTTGGTTCCAAATAGGAAAAGGAGTACGTCAAGGCTGTATATTGTCACCCTGCTTATTTAACTTATATGCAGAGTACATCATGAGAAACGCTGGGCTAGAAGAAGCACAGGCTGGAATCAAGATTGCTGGAAGAAATATCAAAAACCTCAGATATGCAGATGACACCACCCTTATGGCAGAAAGTGAAGAGGAACTAAAAAACCTCTTGATGAAAGTGAAAGAGGAGAGTGAAAAAGTTGGCTTAAAGCTCAACATTCAGAAAACTAAGATCATGGCATCCAGTCCCATCACTTCATGGCAAATAGATGGGGAAACAGTGGAAACAGTGGCTGACTTTATTTTTCTGGGCTCCAAAATCACTGCAGATGCTGATTGCAGCCATGAAATTAAAAGACGCTTACTCCTTGGAAGGAAAGTTATGACCAGCCTAGATAGTATATTAAAAAGCAGAGACATTACTTTGCCAACAAAGGTCCGTCTAGTCAAGGCTATGGTTTTTCTCACATTCCATGTATGGATGTGAGAGTTGGACTGTGAAGAAAGCTGAGCGCCAAAGAATTGATGCTTTTGAACTGTGGTGCTGGAGAAGACTCTTGAGAGTCCCTTGGACTGCAAGGAGATCCAACCAGTCCATTCTAAATAAGATCAATCCTGTGTGTTCATTGGAAGGACTGATGCTGAAGCTGAAACTCCAATACTTTGGCCACCTCATGCGATGAGTTGACTCACTGGAAAAGATTCTGATGCTGGGAGGGTTGGGGGCAGGAGGAGAAGCGGACAACAGAGGATGAGATGGCTGGATGGCATCACCGACTCGATGGACATGAGTCTGAGTGAACTCCGGGAGTTGGTGATAGACAGGGAGGCCTGGCGTGCTGCGATTCATGGGGTCACAAAGAGTCGGACACGACTGAGCGACTGAACTGAATGTTGCAGGTTTAAAGCAGATGTTGTTAAATCACAACCTTTTCTCTCCACCTCTCGTTTATTAAAACAGAAATCCATTTGATGGATTAAGCCAGTTCCTTCTAGAGTAGGATAGGAGAGAGACCCCATGTGGTGGGACGTTTGGAACAAGTAGTGTTGGATAGAACTATTTTTGTTGTTTAGTTGCTTAGTCATGTCCAACTATTTTGAGACCCCATGGACTATAGCCCTCCACGCTCCCCTGTCCATGGGATTTTCCAAGCAAGAATACTGGAGTGGGTTGCCTGGGAATCTTCCTGACCCCGGAATCAAACCTGCATCTCCTGCATTTGCAGGCAGATTCCTTACCCCTGAGCCACCAGGGAAGCCCAGACAGAACCATAGCACTAAAGTTTTCCTTAAGACTATGGTAGAAGGTGTATAACCACAATGGTGGAAATTATATTCCTGTGTACTAAAATAAGGCAGGAATAGGACTTCCAAAGGGGTGGCTGCAAGGTGCAGTCAAAGCCCATTTTCTAACGGATCACAAAGGATTGGGTAATTTATTTCTTAGCTGTGACCATGACATAATGAAGAGCAGAGGATCTTTCTTTACTTTCAAGGCAGGATGAAAGTTCTTTGAATACTTATATAACATTATTTTTTAAGGACCTATTTTATTTATTTTTTGCCAGCACCGCAAGGCATCAGTTCAGTTCAGTTCAGTCGCTCAGTCGGGTCCAACTCTGCAACCCCATGAATCACAGCACGCCAGGCTTCCCTGTCCATCACCAACTCCCGGAGTTCACTCAGACTCATGTCCATCGAGTCGGTGATGCCATCCAACCATCTCATTCTCTGCCATCCCCTTCTTCTCCTGCCCCCAATCCTTTCCAGCGTGAGAGTTTTTTCCAGTGAGTCAACTCGTTGCATGAGGTGGCCAAAGTATTGCAGTTTCAGCTTTAGCATCAGTCCTTCCAATGAACCCAGGATTGATCTCCTTTAGAATGGACTGGTTGGATTTCCTTGCAGTCCAAGGGACTCTCAAGAGTCTTCTCCAGCACCACAGTTCAAAAGCATCAATTCTTCAGCGCTCAGCTTTCTTCACAGTCCAACTCTCACATCCATACGTGACCACGGGAAAAACCATAGCCTTGACTAGACGGACCTTTGTTGGCAAAGTAATGTCTCTGCTTTTTAAAATGCTATCAAGGTTGGTCATAACTTTCCTTCCAAGGAGTAAGCGTCTTTTAATTTCATGGCTGCAATCAGCATCCGCAGTGATTTTGGAGCCCAAAAAAATAAAGTCTGACACTGTTTCCACTGTTTTTCCATCTATTTCCCATGAAGTGATGGGACCAGATGCCATGATCTTTGTTTTCTGAATGTTGAGCCTCAAGCCAACCTTTTCACTCTCCTCTTTCACTTTCATCAAGAGGCTTTTTAGCTCCTCTTCACTTTCTGCCATAAGGGTGGTGTCATCTGCATATCTGAGGTTATTGATATTTCTCCCAGCAATCTTGATTCCAGCTTGTGCTTCTTCCAGTCCAGCATTCCTCGTGATGTACTCTGCAGGATCTTAATTCCCTGAACAGAGACTGAACTCTTGCCCTCTGCAGTGGAAGCATGGAGTGCTAATCACTGGACTGCTAGGGAATTCCCAATACTTGTGCAACCTTAAGGAGATAAATGTTGTCATTCTCAAAACAATCCCACCAAAAACAGACTAGTATTAAATTACTCACCAGCTTAGGCACTGGTGGCTCAGCATTAAATTTCAATTGACTCAGAAAAACAGTATTATGACATTTTCTTGTTAAAACAACAAAAAAGATAGTTATAACAGATAGCTATATTGTAATTGTAGTATAACCCACCTGTGTTGTTGTTTAGTCATTCTGTTGTGAGTGACTCTTTAGAGACTCTATAGCTCTCTGGAGCCCATGGGAGTTCCCAGGAAAGAATATTGGAATGGGTTGTCATTTCCTTCTCCAGGAGATCTCACCATCCAGGGATTGAATCCGCCTCTCCTGCATTGCAGGCAGGTCTTAAGCTGAGCCATGGGGGAAGCCCATAACCCACCTAACAGGTAGCTATTTTAATTTCCATTTTACACATAAGATGACTATGGTAGCCACTGGTACTTTGAACTAGATTTTTCTGGTCTTCCTCCTGGAAACCAGGTAAGTTCACATTTCCTCTTCACTCTTTTAAGGTAGGTGTAGCCACGTGACTTGTTAGGGCAATGGAAGGAACGGGGAGGCATGCATCCATTTCAGGTGGTAGCTGTTAAGAATGGATTTGCCAGTCCGGCACAGGTTTCTCTCCTTCTCTCTGCCTCTAGGAGCAGTGTTTCAAATGGAGGCTTGAGTTCTGGAGTTAGGATGCCACGGAGCAGCGTCCACAGCCCACCCCAAGGATGCGACCTGTGAGCAAAAAAGTAAGTGATTTTGCAAAAGCCACTACAATATTGTAAAGTAATTAGCCTCCAGTTAAAATAAATAAATAATTTTTTAAAAAGTAAGTGTTTATGATTTAATGCTGAGCTTCAAAGACAGTTCTCTGCATTCAAGGGCGCTCCTAACTCATAGATTGCTTAACCATTGTTCAAAATTTTGACTAGAAGCTTACATTAATTTTTGAATTTTAATCTGTTTCCTCTGCCCCTCACCCACACATCCACTGTAAGAAACAGGGATTGAATTTGCCCATTTCTAGACTTCTGGGGCCGCCTTCTTCTATGTGATTTCTTAGAGTTTAACAACAATAGTTTCTTGATCACATCTGCAAGTTATTTAAATATCCTGGGATATAATTTATCTGGGCCTGAAGGCTTGAATTAATTTAAAGCTATAAAGCACTCCCTTATTATCTCTGCACCTATCTTGCGCTTCAATTCCCTCCTAATGATGTTTGTTCTAGATTTTCCAGCTTGAAAATTATTTTCTTTGATGGAAAAAAGAAGCAAAACAGGATACGAATAAATCTATTCTGTCTGCTTTGTTCCTTAACATTATATTTTTTTGTCATAAATTGCAAACTTTTCCCCAGGGGTGTGGATTGTTTTGAGCAAGTGAGTCTTTCTGCAACATAGCCCAGAAAGACTACTTATCAGGGGTCCAGGACAGTTAATAACCAGTGAAGCTGAAACTAAAAATTTATATATATGTATTCAAATTGCAGAGGTGAACTTGATGAAATTAATCAGTATTTGGGAAAAGTCGTTGGAGAAGCTGCTGGGATTTTTGGTTCTATGGGACATTCCAGCTGAATGCAGTTTTCTAATCTGGGGCAGCCTAAGGTAGAGCTTCCATATATTAGCAAACATATAGTTACAAGTTTAGTTAACATCTATGAAGCACCTCCTCTGTATTTGGCACAGTGTCTATGTGGTTGCTGGAGAAGGCAATGGCAAGCCACTCCAGTACTCTTGCCTAGAAAATCCCATGGATGGAGGAGCCTGGTAGGCTGCAGTCCGTGGGGTCGCTATGGGTCGGACACGACTGAGCGACTTCACTTTCACTTTTCACTTTCACACATTGGAAAAGGAAATGGCAACCCACTCCAGTGTTCTTGCCTGGAGAATCCCAGGGACAGGGAAGCCTCGTGGGCTTCCGTCTATGGGGTCACAGAGAGTCGGACACGACTGAAATGACTTAACAGCAGCTATGTGGTTGCTATTACCCTAGCATGGTGCCTGGTGCCAATGATCTAAATTGTGTCCCTGTATTTGTACTAGAATTCAGGGAAGATTGTGGACTCACTTTGGACCAGGGAAAGCTTTATTCCTCAGAACTGATTATCTCATCAAATTCTTGGACAAGGTTCTCATTGTTGGATTTTGATTCTATTTGAATCCCTTTCCTTTTCTACTTAATCTATTCAAAAGTCCTTGCTATTTTGCCCTAGAACTTTCAAATGCTCTAGGCCTAGAAAATCCCATGGATGGAGGAGCCTGGTAGGCTGCAGTCCATGGGGTCGCTAAGGGTCGGACACGACTGAGCGACTTCACTTTCACTTTTCACTTTCACACATTGGAGAAGGAAATGGCAACCCACTCCAGTGTTCTTGCTTGGAGAATCCCAGAGACAGGGGAGCCTGGTGGGCTTCCGTCTATGGGGTCGCACAGAGTCGGACACGACTGAAGTGACTTAGCAGCAGGCCTTTGTAGACTTCCTTTGTATTCTCTCAGTCTTTGATATTATTGTGTTTTCTCAGTATTAAATGTCTGATCTCTGGGAACTCCCTGTTCAGCCATGAATGTTTTATCTTTGATTTTTGATTAATACATTTGGTCAGGGCTCACATTAAGTTCATAATAACTTAGAATCTCTGATTTTTTCCAGACCAAATGTACACTCCCACCTGTCTCAGAACTTTGGGGATGTTCTTTAATAAGAGTATAGTGGTTGGCTTTTCTGACTCCTGGGCTTTTATAAACACTAGGATGACATGGTTACTATCTCCCATGATGTCTGTTGCCTCTATGCTCATAGCCCCTTCTTCCTAGAGATAAGAAGTATGTCCACAGTAACATTTCTTTTGTTTGCTTTCTTACCTTCAATGTCACCTGTTCTCAATCTTCAGCATGTATCACAGTATGGTCTGCAGACATCTGAATTGAAATCAGGTGCAGTGGGTGTTTAAAATGCTGACTTTGGAGTGTTCATTCCCAGGGGCAGCCACATCATAGCAGAGCACGCTAAAATGGAAGTGTGAAGCCCCTTGTTCAGAAGTCTTTAAGAATTTCAAGATGATAATAGCAGCACATTAAACCATACATGGGCCCCTTGTTTGCTGTCCCATGAAGGCAGCCTCCGAAATTCTCATTTAGAGAGTTTGGTTTGGGGCTAGAAAGCTGGATTTTAAGTAAACTCACTGGCTTTTTAGATAAATGCTGACCTGTAGACTTCTGTTTGAAAGCTCTGTTCTTCAATATTCTAGGTTGCACAGTTTCATAAGGTAAACATTTTACTATTGCATGTTGCCAGTTTTCCACGATATTTTAGGAAATTATTATTTACATATTATCTGAGTTGTTGATAATACTCTTCCATTAGCATATCATACCTACTCCTCACCATTTTAATCAAACAAATGCTTCCTTTCAGGTGGTTCAATCTTCATATTATATATACTATATACTATATATACTATATACTTTTTTTTTGCGTGATGCAGATATATTGATGTGGAAACATTGTTATAGATATGAAAATCTGTATTCAAATACTCAAAATAGCATAAACTTCTAGATTTTTCTTTTAAAAAAACAAAAGCAAAACAATATGTAACAAACAGGGAAAATTGTTGTAGTAGAACAAATATTGAAATGCTAAACTGGGTTCTACTGGATATAGAAATCCTAGAAGTTTTTTCTTCTCCATGAGCATAAAATATTCATATACTTTTAAAGAATAAAAATTTTAAGTTTAAGTGAAGTAAGCCAGAAAGAAAAACACCAATACAGTATACTAACACATATATATGGAATTTAGAAAGATGATAATGATAACTCTGTATACAAAACAGCAAAAGAGACACAGATGTATAGAACAGTCTTTTGGACTCTGTGGGAGAGGGCGAGGGTGGGATGTTTGGGAGAATGGCATTGAAGCATATATATTATCATATGTGAAACGAAGTGCCAGTCCAGGTCCAATGCATGACACAGGATGCTCAGGGCTGGTGCACTGGTATGAACCAGAGGGATGGGATGGGGAGGGAGGTGGGAGGGGGGTTCAAGATGGGGAACACGTGTACACCCGGGGCAGATTCATGTCAATGTATGGCAAAACCAATACAATAATGTAAAGTAATTAGCCTCCAATTAAAATAAATAAATTTTAAAAAAAGAAAAAAAATTTAAGTTTAAAAAATATTCTAGATACATAAAGATACCTTGGCCCAAAGTGCAATATATATGCTAATATCACCTATGAAATCATGTTTGCCAATTGTTAATGTTTTAAATTTTATTAATTCCTAGATACTGTGTGCTGTTATGTAAACATTTAAATTTACCCTTTTTTCATGAACATCATTACTTGTAGGTACTTTTTCTCCTATTGTTTTATGATACAAAATCCTGTCATTATTTTCACTTTATCTGTACATTTCAACATTTCTATTGAGATTTCAGTTCAATTCCACCACCATATATATTCATGGAGCACATGCCGTATACCATGCTAAACATAGAGGTTATAAGGACAAAAACTACAAGGATATAGTCTCTTTCTTTAATGAATCCAGAAGGACATTCAAATTATCAGATGGACATTTATAAGTTTATGCTGAACCCCAAATTTATGTTGAAGTCAAGAAGTCGTTAGAGTTCCATAAAAGGATGCCTACCAAACCTAGTTAAACTGGTGAAAATAGGAAAGGCTTTCTGAATTAGGTGTAAACTGAGATGAGACTAGAAGGATGAGGAATTAACAAGGAAAGAAGTAATAAAGGCTATTTTTGGCATAGGCAAGTACCCAGAGACGAAACAAAACCAGTCACACTGTGGGGACCATAGGAGTTAGTTTAGGTGGCTGAAGCCCTGTTCAGTTCAGTTCAGTTCAGTCGCTCAGTCATGACCGACTCTTTGTGACCCCATGAATCACAGCACGCCAGGCCTCCCTGTCCATCACCAACTCCTGGAGTTCACTCAAACTCACCTCCATTGAGTCGGTGATGCCATCTAGCCATCTCATTCGCTGTCGTCCCCTTCTCCTCCCACCCCCAATCCTTCCCAGCATCAGAGTCTTTTCCAGTGAGTCAACTCTTCGCATGAGGTGGCCAAAGTATTGGAGTTTCAGCTTTAGCATCAGTCCTTCCAATGAACACCCAGGACTGATCTCCTTTAGAATGGACTGGTTGGATCTCCTTGCAGTCCAAGGGACTCTCAAGAGTCTTCTCCAGCACCACAGTTCAAAAGCATCAATTCTTCGGCGATCAGCTTTCTTCACAGTCCAACTCTCACATCCATACATGACCAGTGGAAAAACCATAGCCTTGACTAGATGGACCTTTGTTGGCAAAGTAATGTCTCTGCTTTTTAATATACCATCAAGGTTGGTCATAACTTTCCTACCAAGGAGTAAGCACCTTTTAATTTCATGGCTGCAATCAGCATCTGCAGTGATTTTGGAGCCCAAAAAAATAAAGTCTGACACTGTTTTCACTGTTTCCTCATCTATTTCCCATGAAGTGATGGGACCAGATGCCATGATCTTTGTTTTCTGAATGTTGAGCTTCAAGCCAACCTTTTACATGTTTTTGTTTGCTTTAATATAGGCTGAGTATACAGGACTGAGGGGTAGACTGAAAGATGCTGAGAACTTGGGACTAAGATAAAGAAACTTCTGTATATTTATTAGAGTAAAGAAAGTTCTAGTTAAGTGAATAAGTTTTAACTTTGTCCTAAAGAAATGGGAATGTTGGTAAAGAATTTTAAGTAAGTGATAGGATCAGATTTTTGTATATGGTCTACAAGCCTCATGAATTACCCTATCTTCTCACTTATAAAGATATATTAGAAGTTAGAATATTTTAGAAGTGTAATTCACAAATGGGGAACACTTTCCAGGTTTCTTTAGAAGATGTCATTCAGTGCATCAACAGTTTAGCTATAACTCGGAAAAATTGCTTGGGATTTATCCCATCTGGGTTGCTCTCAAAACTCCCAGGTTTCTTACTTCCTTAGAGATCATACACCTTCCCACCTACCATATCACATTTTCAAATGGTTCTTCTATCCGTGAGATTTTCCTGGCAAGAATACTAGAGTGGGTCATCATTTCCTCCTCCAGTTTTTAAGTAGAAATAATCCAAATATAAGAGGCAGAGTTGGTTGCTATTTGTTATGGAGTTTTGACATTTGATCACTTTGCCTAAAAACAGAGAAAAGCTTCTCCTAAGTCCTCCTTATTTCATATAAGATTTAGAAAAACATATATTGGAAGGTTATCACTGACTCATATCTAGTTGCTTTATAGCATTACAAAAATCTATGTATGGCCAACAACCACTAAATTGGTGATATAACCTATTCAAAGTTAAGGAAGAGATATTTGAACTATGGGATTCTCACTGCCTTTGAGAATGTTATTGCCAATTTTCAATAATGTGTGTTTTCAAGAATTTATAATTTTGTTACATTTCTGTGAAATCTATGCTATTATGAATCTAAAAGATTAAAGAGACAATATTGCTTTCTGGATGTTAATGTTTGCAACCACTGGGTTCTTGTCAGAAGTTATTTTTAAGAGTTTCAGTTTTTTTTGCACTTCTAATATTTTGAGTTAATTACTAGTACTTCCTGGGCCTTCTTTATAAATCTAACTTTGTATTTTAAATTTTACTTTTCACATAAAATAATAGGCTATCTCTTTCCCAGAGGCATGAAGTTTTTCTTTCTAACATAAAAATGAGTTCATCAATAAAACATTCTTTAAATTGTCTCCTTCATCACTTCCACATTTAGGGTGATATTGTGGGAGGAACAGTTATTGCCTTGTTCATTTTGATTTATTTGGCCGCACACCTCCTCACCTTGCTAATGAAAAATAAACTGTTCTACATGGATCATTTATGATGTGATTTAATAGGATGCTTTTTATATTGCCAGTCTGAAGCCTAATATACTAATTTAAAACCACCTAATAGGAAATAATTTGTTGTTTTTTTCCATTTTTCCTGTCTGTCAAATAGGTAACTTTAAGCAAAGATGTATTTATCACCATTATTAGGATCTAGATTCAAGGGACAAATGATGGCTATTGTCAAAATAAGAACTTTTGCTAAGCCATGTTCTCCTACTCTCTAATTTCCTGTGAGTCCTGCTACTTAAATAGAATCTTACTCTTGTTCACTGTGTCAAACTGTCACAGGACAGTTTCAGGGCAGACTGTTTATTCACCAACAAGTCAGATAACTACCTTTATTTCAGCAGAAATGTTTGAATGTGGCTACTTTTCCAATAAAGGAGCTGATGTCTAAGAGCACAGCTAAAACTGTGGATTTTCCAGTCACCATGGAATTTGGACATAGGCAACTTCAGCTGTTTAACTGGCAGAGAAGGAGATCGAATCATATAAAATACAAATTCAAACCTAATCTCCTCCAAGAAAAGTAAAATGTCATGCTAGCAGATTAAGAGGCTCATTTTGTACCATGGTTTATTATCAGTATGGTTGAGGCCAGAAATTGTTTTCTCTTAATATAAGGTTTGACTTTATGACCAATGGAAAAGGATACATCATTGTGTCAGTAGCACGATGTCATAGTCCTTAGAAAGCTATTTTTCATGTAAGTACTTCAGTCTTCATCCTTAGCCAAGAATTCATTTTAGTCCTATAATAGACAGCTTATTGCCACTCTTGTGTTCAGATGTACACCACGAAGTCTAGGTGGAAAGACTCTGTGAGTAGAAACCAGGGCATGAAGCCACACGTGGCTTGGGAATGGATTGTTTCTGGGACTGAGGACTGCATGTGAAAAGGAGATCTCAGGGTCTTCTGTCTTTCGGAGGATTGAAGTGAAGGGTAGTCTACAAACTCACCCGGAACTTTGAGTCCATGTGAAAGTCTAGACAGGTTTCATTCATGTTGGTTTTAGATTTCTGCATCAAATCCGACACAATTCAAAATGTCAAATTTTATGTGTATATGTGTGAAAGTGTTCATCAATCAGTCATGTCCAACTCTTTGTGACCCTATGGACTGTAGCCCGCCAGGCTCCTCTGTCTATAGAATTCTCTAGGCAAGAGTTCTGGAGTGGGTTGCCATTTCCTTCTCCAGGAGATGTTCCTGACCCAGGGATTGAACCTGGGTCTCCCGCGTTGCAGGCAGAGTCTTCACTGTCTGAGCCATGTGTACAATATATATATAACTTGGAGAATGACATTAATGTAGTCTGTATCTTTACACCAATTCATAGGAACTAACTATAGCTATTTTGACTTATAGTACTTAATTTAGTGGTTGTTTTCCTTATGTACACAGACAAGGCCTTAAATAACCAAGACATTATATATTTAGACTAAGGACTACTATGTTTGTTTCCACTTTTTCCTACTGCCCACATTTGTAGAAAATATTTTTCAGCATTAATAATTCAAAACTTAGTTTCAAACAGTCAGCTCACTGTGGTCTGATTCCAGTAAATACAAATTCTGTTTTTCATTTCTTCCAAAGACCTACCAGAATGAATTTAATTTAAAAATTGTTGATCCCTTTCTACCAGGTCATCCTCTCTCCTAGGTTTTCATAGTTCTTTAAAAAGTTGCTTCACATAGAGAGAGATGCAAGACAAATAAATACAAAGAATTCTGTGAAAAGAAAAAGATGTGCTCTTATTATTCATGAACTTTATAGTTTTATTGAGGGAGTGATTGCATGAAAATACCCACCTGAAAGATGTACTGCAATCGTAATAATCTGCAATAATTCAACATTCTTCTGCAGCCATAACAAAGTACTCTCTTGCCTGTGTTGTTGGATTGCTATGTGTTTGCAGATACTGTAAATCCAAAGGCTCAGAGATGGTCATTATAACCTGACATGCTGTTGTAGAAGAGCTTCTTAAATTTCATCAACCACATTAAAAAAGACATGAACATCTAAACCAAGAGAATTACTTCTTACTGTTTTAGAAATCAGTAACAACCTAATAACAGTAATACCTCTTTTGAGAATCAGACGGAAACAGTATGTTTCCTGAAAAGGACCAGTTATAGGGAATTTATTATTTATGATACTGAATGGGGGAAAACTGAAAATCTGATTATTATAATTATTGTAGCAACATTAGAGATAGCTAGACGACCAGAGCAGCAGAAAGTGCAGCCTTGACAGCAGATACTGTATGCAGAAGGAAAGCTACTTTTGAAAAGGAGTCTCAGAATTAGAGTTATAAAACCCAAAGGAAGCAGTAAACTGAACTATCCATTCATCCATAGCATGGAAGTCCTCTAACCATACATGTATGAGAACAGTAGCATCATTTTTGGAGTAGGATAAGTATGCTATGGAGATATTATGTATAATCTGACATCTCATTTATTTTGTAGTGGTGATATTATGTGTATATTATTGCACTTGTATAGAACTGATTATGTAAGCTTTTATACGGACATAACAAAGATATTATTGAGTGTATCATGAAAATAAAACCCAAGATGAAACTCTCAAAATTAACCTTCCTAAACTCAATCTTTCAAATACTACTTCATCCATACTATAATACTCACTCAAATCCTCCAGAGGGTTTTTAGACTGGAGAAGAAACTGAATAGTTAAATAGTAGAAGTGAGAGACTAGGGATTTTTGCTGCAGTTAAAGTTATCTGGGGAAATAGAGGAGAAGTTGAACATTCAATACTTTCTGGAACAGTTCAACTAGGGTTGGGTAACTGCTTTTATAAAATGAGCAGCTATGTATTTCCATGATGTTTTGTTTGTTTTTTCGTATTTGCTTCTGGCAGAGCAACCAAAAATCCCAGCTGTGCACATGCTAATCATTTCATTTTATTGGATACTATGTTACATAAATGAAGTTATATGCATATACACTTTCACTCATGTTCATCTATTTCAGGTCAGTTCAGTCGCTCAGTCATGTCCAACTCTTTGTGACCCCATGCTCACAGCACACCAGGCCTCTCTGTCCATCACCAACTCCCAGAGATCACTCAAACACCTCCATCGAGTCGGTGATGCCATCCAGCCATCTCATTCTCTGTCGTCCTGTTCTCCTCCTGCCCCCAATCCCTCCCAGCATCAGAGTCTTCTCCAGTGAGTCAACTCTTTGCATGAGGTGGCCAAAGTATAGGAGTTTCAGCTTTAGCATCAGTCCATGCAATGAACACCCAGGACTGATCTCCTTTACAATGGACTTGTTGGAACTCCTTGCAGTCCAAGGGACTCTCAAGAGTCTTCTCTAGCACCACAGTTCAAAAGCATCAATTCTTAGGCACTCAGCTTTCTTCACAGTCCAACTTTCACATGCATATATGACCACTGGAAAAACCATAGCCTTGACTAGATGGACCTTTGTTGGCAAAGTAATGTCTCTGCTTTTTAATATGCTGTCTAGGTTGGTCATAACTTTCCTTCCAAGGAGTAAGCGTCTTTTAATTTCATGGCTGCAATCAGCATCGGCAGTGATTTTGGAGTCCCCAGAAATAAAGTCTGACACTGTTTCCACTGTTTTCCCATCTATTTCCCATAAAGTGATGGGACCAGATGCCATAATCTTAGTTATCTGAATGTTGAGCTTCAAGCCAACTTTTTCACTCTCCTCTTTCACTTTCATCAAGAGACTTTTTAGTTTCTCTTCACTTTCTGCCATCAGGGTGGTGTCATCTGCATATCTGAGGTGATTAATATTTCTCCCAGCAATCTTGATTCCAGCTTATGCTTCTTCCAGCCCAGCGTTCCTCATGATGTACTCTGCATATAAGTTAAATAAGAGGGTGACAATATACAGCCTTGACGTACTCCTTTTCCTATTTGGAACTAGTCTGTTTTTCCATGTTCAGTTCTAACTGTTGCTTCCTGACCTGCATATAGGTTTCTCAAGAGGCAGGTCAGGAGGTCTAGTATTCCCATCTCTTTCAGAATTTTCCACAGTTTTTTGTGATTCACACAGTCAAAGGCTTTGGCATAGTCAATAAAGCAGAAATAGATGTTTTTCTGGAACTCTCTTGCTTTGACTGTGGCCCAGATCATGAACTCCTATTGCCAAATTCAGACTGAAATTGAAGAAAGTGGAGAAAACCACTAGACCATTCAGGTATGACCTAAATAAAATCCCTTATGATTATACAGTAGAAGTGAGAAATAAATTTAAGGGACTTAGATCTGATAGAGTGCCTGATGAACTATGGAAGGAGGTTCATGACATTGTACAGGAGACAGGAATCAAGACCATCCCCATGGAAAAGAAATGCAAAAAAGCAAAATGGCTGTCTGAGGAGGCCTTACAAATAACTGTGAAAAGTAGAGAAGCGAAAAGCAAAGGAGAAAAGGAAAGATATAAGCATATGAATGCAGAGTTCCAAAGAATAGCAAGGAGAGATAAGAAAGCCTTCCTCAGAGATCAATGCAAAAAATAGAGGAAAACAGAATAGGAAAGACTAGAGATCTCTTCAAGAAAATTAGAGATTCCAATAGAACATTTCATGCAAAGATGGGTTTGATAAAGGACAGAAATGGTATGGACCTAACAGAAGCAGAAGATATTAAGAAGAGGTGGCAAGAATACACAGAAGAACTGTACAGAAAAGATCTTCACGACCAAGATAATCACGATGGTGTGATCACTCACCTAGAGCCAGACACCTTGGAATGTGAAGTCAAGTGGGCCTTAGAAAGCATCACTACTAACAAAGCTAGTGGAGGGGATGGAATTCCAGTTGAGCTATTTCAAATCCTGAAAGATGATGCTGTGAAAGTGCTGCACTCAATATGCCAGCAAATTTAGAAAACTCAGCAGTGTCCACAGGACTGGAAAAGATCAGTTTTCGTTCCAATCCCAAAGAAAGGCAATGCCAAAGAATGCTCAAACTACCGCACGATTGCACTCATCTCACACGCGAGTAAAGTCATGCTCAAAATTCTCCAAGCCAGGCTTCAGGAATACGTGAACCGTGAACTCCCAGATGTTCAAGCTGGTTTTAGGAAAGGCAGAGGAACCAGAGATGAAATTGCCAACATCCGCTGGATCATGGAAAAAGCCAGAGTTCATCTGTTTTGTCATTTCTCAATAATAAAATATCTTTGATATACTTGTCATCAAATAACATTTAGACATACATTGATGATACTTTTATAGCAAAGTTTGTGATTTTATTGCAAGAATTTTCCTGTTAGAAGTAACCTGAAATAAAAACTCTTGAAAGGAATGGTACCACAAAGCCTGATTTATCTATCCTACCAATTACCATATTAACCTAATTATAAGGAAAAATCATTTTTGGTGTATGAATACAACCATATGATGTAATTTCCATGGACTGCATTTAACAGAGAAGCAAATGGTTTTCTAAACTTGAGCCAGATAGAGGGTACTTCAGTTTGGATAAAAACAACTTATTATAATTTATAAATACAACCCAATTGTAATCTGCAGTTTTAAACTTTTTCTCTTTAGTAGTTGTGTAGTGTGTATGTGTGTGTGTATGTGTTTATGTGTAATGGTACTGCTGTTGCTGCTAAGTCGCGTCAGTCATGTCCGACTCTGTGCGACCCCACAGACGGAAGCCCACCAGGCTCCCCCGACCCTGGGATTCTCCAGGCAAGAACACTGGATCGGGTTGCCATTTCCTTCTCCAATGAGCAGCTGGCAAATAAAAATGATTTCTTAAATAATGTTGCAATGTTCCTGTTTCCAAAGGACTGCCCTCGTGAATTTTCTTGGTAAATACTGCCCCCTTCAGTTCATTCTGAGAGTGTGCATGGTAATAAATGGAGAACTTTGTCTTTCCCTCGACTGTGTTGAACTTTGCACCAGAAAGATTCCCAGATGCTCTAGGCTGCTATGAGCTCATTAGACAATCTAGTTCTTTCCTAGACATTATTTCCATGTGAGAAAAGACAGTGCTGTGTTTCAGGAAACCAGGAACGGACACCAGTATCTACATCAAGGAAATCATTGATAATTACATAACCATTAGTGACAATGAATGATTTTGAAATGTGTGCTCATTTTTCCTAAAATTATTTTTAAAGAATATATATGGGTCCACTTGTGTTAATTATAATACATATATATGAATATAAGTGATTATATAAATGAGAAATATATTAAAATGTGTAAAATTTCCCCCCTAAGGCTGTGTAAGTTAGAAGCTGAGATTGTGAGAATCCTATTTCTTTAAGGGCAGAGAGAGAAATGAAAGCTGGAGAGCATTAAATTCATTCAGCCAACCCTTCCTTATTGATTTAATATCTTTAGTAACATTCAGTTATTTCCAAGCACTCTGTATATTAAGATAGACAGGATATTTCAGAAAAGACTCTTTGTTTGTATGAGGGCTTAGGAGAACTTCTGAGAAAATTTTGAAAGAAAACAAACAACTGCTTTTACAAAGAAGATATAATTTGACTATTTTTGAAACTATTAATCATTTTTAACAACCACAAAATAAAATTGTAGATATTTTTAAGCACTCATTATAGTCTAGGAAACTATTCAGTGATTTCACAAAGCATTTCAGACTTACACCAACCTTGAAAATATTTTCCAGAAGGCAAAAGTCTCACACACACTGTCACTAGGCAACACTGAATTGCTTAAATATTAATTCTATCATTTATTCTGCTGGTTTCTTTTATAGTATTCATTTTTCAACAGACTAATAAAACTTAAACATAACTCTACATTTAATTCTAGAATCTCCAAACATTGGAAATTCAATGAAATTAAGCTAACACTATAGACAGAATCTTTATATGACAGAACATAAATATAGTTTTAATTTTTCAAGAAAGATGTAGATATAAAATGTTAAATTACTTTGGCCTCCAATGCCAATTTGACAACTTGAATACCTTTGATTATGGAACTACAGATTAATGTTTTATTCACTATTGCTGAATTTCTGTTATGTACTACTGGTAGTATTTGTGATGTTTTTAATAATAAAAAACTACAAAAAATATTTGCATTATTTTTATCTGCACTTTCCTCTGGGGATCACATAAAAGAAATATGGGTTAAGTTTAATACCAATGGCAATTAATTACTTAAAAACTCTAGTGCAGCAAGTTTCACACTTTATTTTGGAATTTTTCTTTTATTCCTTCATGTTGATGTGTGTGAGGACACACTTTTTTTTTTTTCCTTTTCCTATCAAAACCAAAATATCCTAACTCTAAATGTTTGGAGACTCTAGGGAAATAGTAGCAGGAAAAGAAAGAGAATCTGATTGTCTTTTGCTATTCCAAATGATGTTCTATGTATGGCTTTTTGTTTCATGATACCTTATAAAAACTATATCATCTTATCTTTCTTGAACAATTATTCACAATCATCTAAGATACTCTTGTCTCTAAATTTATACTCTACTCAGAAGCCTTTAGCAAATGCTAAATTGCGACTGACGTCTGTAAGTCCCCACATGATATTGGCACACCTCACTATCCATTTAGTCCTCAAATGCCTTTTCCTGCTTCAGAAAAATTGAACTCCATACATGGCAAACTCCACATTCTGTACATTCTGGTTTAATGCCTTCTCAGGCCATTCATTTAAGTTGAATCCTCCAATTTATTCTCTATCACTGTGCTGTTTCTTCCCTTCAAAGCACATATCATTTTATAAAATATGTTCACTTATTTATATGTGTACATGTGAAGTGTCTGTTCACCAGTGTGTCTCTAGAGAAGCTGAATGAATAGATATGTACCTGATCAAATTTTAAAGAGCATTGATTGATGTACAGAGTCTGACATAGATCCCAGTGTAAACATGGAATGTCGGTAATTTATTCATTGATTTTGTTATCTAATAAATATTTATTGGCTATTATGTGTGACGAATCATCCTAGATTCAGTGACTACATCAATTAAAAAGAAACCTGTTCTCATTGAGTTTATATTCTGGGCATGATGGTGGTGGGGTGTGAGTGTTGGAGGAGGGTAAATAGGCAAGTTACGAAGTAAATTAAAAGGTCAAAATTGCTACAGAAATGAAAGAGGAAAGAAAGACGAGGACCATGGGGCAAGAAGGAACAGTTTTAAATAAAATGACCAGGGAACTCCTCAACTGGGAGAGAAATCATTCCAAACAAGTAAAAGAAAGCAAAATAATCGTTAAGAAGTGCAAACACCGTGAGGTTGGGAGTGTGCCAAGGAAGAACTGGAGGAGTAGAAGGAGAAGTCAGGGAGGTCCAAGGTCTTTTAGGCCCTTTAAAGGACTTCAGCTTTTACTCTGCATGAAAATAAAGCTGAGCAGGATCCTCTGGCTGCCCTGTTAGGAGTAGTCAGTAAGGATCAAGAGTGGAATCTGGGAGACCACTCACAGGACTAATCCACGTGGGACATGTTGGTGCCTGGGACTAGAGTGGTCGCCGTGGAAGAGGTAAAAAGTGGTCAGATCCTGGGTTTGCTATAAATGTTGAATGTTTACTGCCAAAGTTTTTCCTGGTAAATGATGCAGCAGAGAAGGTAGCATTAGCAATGAATAGGGCAGTTAATAGTCATAATATGAAGGAATTTTTACTTATAGATTTCCTTTAAGGGAGCTTCCTATATTTGGAAAAATATCCTTAAGAGGTTTAATTGCAGGAGAAAGGCCAGCAATGGGGGTTGAATTTAGGAGAAAAAAACATGTTGTACCTGAGAAAATGGAAGAATGTATCATTTATTCTGAAGAAGCAAAGTACTGAGAGAAAATGAGAGGACAGGGTTTTGGAAACTGTGAGGTAATGGAAAACACTGTACTCCATGATGTGGCCATTTCCTCAATGGTTAGATTTTTCAGCAAAGCTACTAAAATCATGAAATGTTTAATGTGAGTAAGCATATACTGGAATTGTCCTTATTGTAATAAATGAGTTGATGACACAGAGAAACAAGAAATTAGTTAGGCAAACTCAACAAAAGGAAGAGCTTTTCTTCTTTCCTAAGATCATGAAATTGGGTGTTAAAGGCAATTTGTTTAGATCTTGGCGAGTTAGGCTGCGATTGGCTGCTGCAATGTCCTAATAAGTTTTAAATCTAAAACATCTATTTTGGGGATCTGACTAGGGTACAGGAACCATCCAGCTGAGATGAATAAGGAAGGTGCCAAGTGATGGGTGAGGTCAAGTTTGCCTATTGTCATTTAAAACAAAATCACACAAAATAAAACATTCTGAGATGATTAGGCCACCAGAACTAGAACACTTGACAGCAAATGCAATGTTCATATTGATAATAAAAATCTTTTAAAATTAACAGTATCAAAGTGTATTTATCACTATTTTTAATGAGCATAGCTTATTGGGACAGGTAGAAAAAATGGGAATTGATTATAAATAGGTACACAGATTCTTTCGTGGAGTACAAAAATGCTCAAAAATTACATGGTAGTCACAGTCGTGATGGTTGCATAAGCCTATGACTTTACTAAAAAAAAAAGCACATTGAATCATACACTTAAGTAGTAAATTGTATGGCACGTGAATTATATCTCAATAAAGTTGTTTAAGAAATGAGATTTAGGTGAAGACAGTCCATCTTAAAAATGGGAAGACATTTAATTTTATAGCAAATCCAACAAGACATATTGCTCAACCTGAAATCCAGAGTTGTTTAAAGATGTAATGGGTTTCACAGGACATAATGAGCTTCCTGTCTCAAGAAGCATTCAACCATAAGCAAACTGCCTGGCAGGGTGTCAACTGGGGATTTGAGCATAGGATGAGTGTTTAGTTTAGATGACCTTCGGGGATACATTCAATTCCAAGATTCTTATTCAGCAATTCTGTGATCAGTGTTGCAAGAAGGCCAGGAAAAACTAATGGAATTTAACTTGTATCAGTAAAAGCAGAGTATTAGATCAAAGGAGGTAAAAGTCCCATTGTTCAGATGTCACCGAGTTTCAAGAGCAGGGTAGATCAGGAGTTTAGGTTTTGTAGATCTCAAAGCGTATACAATTTGGGGGGCCTGTTTAAAAATTAAAAATACAAAACTAAATATAAAAATTAATGGTTAATTAGAATGAAAAAGATCACAGATGCTAAAGCTTATAAGTGCCACAAATATCACAAAATTCATAATATTTTCGTTAGTTGACATACTTCTAAAAAATGTGACTGCAAAGCCTCAGATTACATCTTTATAAAACTGAAGTTTTTTGAGTTATTTTTGTAGAGGGAAGAGATAATTCAATCTTCTTAGTATGGTTGGATGAAATCTGTTTTAGTATATCACTTAGAAATTTTTTTCAGCTTCAAAATTCATTGTCAACTTCAGGAAAACTGTTCTTTAGTTTCTTTCATGTATAAGCTGTTAGGATTTCCTATGCACTAATTTTAATACCCTTTAAACATCAGTGATACTCACTATCTAAATTGTCTTCAGTTCACGCCAGTTAGGATGCCAGGAATTGGCACATATGATAAAGAAAGATTCCTGCAAGCCTTTTTTACTCTGAGACTGCTAATGAAATCTTAATGGTCACAGCGGTAACTACAAACACACACGTGAACCCCACTAAACCACTGAAAGATACCCCCAATTAGCCAAATCCAGAAATGCCTATGGCCAATCCAAAGCTACCTGTCTTTTCCACCTAAAGTCTGAAAAGTCAGAGCAATCTTAATCCACTGAGGTTTAAATATCTTACTTTTCAAGTTTTGCTGTGTAAACACACGGCTCAGTGCCCTCTAGAGGCTGTGGAAGAGGCCCAGGCAAGTGGAGCCCTGAAGCTCTTAACTTCATGGAAAATCCACTTCTGTCAGAGGGTGATTTTTAAAGACAAACTGGCAACTAGGATGCTAAAACCATGCAGCCTGAGAAACGGTTGAGGGAACTAGGGATTATTAGCCTGGAGCATGAAAGACCTAGAGGGACATGATTACTGCCCTCAAATATTTGAAGGACTGTCATGTAGACATCTGTCCAGTCAGTCACTCTGAGTAGCTCTGGAGGACAAAACTAAGAACAATGGAAAGAAGTTACAAGTGAGGAGATTTCAACCAACTACAAGAAAGAACTTTCTAAACGATTAAAGTTGCTCAAAATGGAAGGAATTGTCTTATGTTGTAATGAACTCCCTGTTACTTGAATGTTCCACAGAGGTCAAATGACTACTTGTCAAAAAGAGTGCTATAGATAAAATATCTACAATGAATAGAAGTTCAGACCAAGTTACAATTCATTTAACTCTTTAATGTACCCAAGAAGTCAGTTTATCAGGAAAAAAATAAGCCTTCACTGTGTCTATGGTCAGAGTAGTTTATTAAGCACATTTAAGAAAGAAATATTATAGAGTTTTCTATGTATATCAAATCATACCTTTCAGAATTCAAAAGCTAAATGCCATAGAATTATCCAATAATACTTGAGTCTGTCTCCAAAATCCCAATCTGTATTTGACATCAGCATACAACTCAATTAATACCATTTATTTGTTCATAAATAATTACTGATTACCTTGCATGTGGCAAATACTATGTTACAGTACTGGGCACTAGTAAAAAATGAATAAAACAGATCATGATCTCTTCAGGTGGCTTATAGTCAAGTTACATTTCTATGTGGGAAAAATTTATGCAGTCAGAAAAGCTTATACAGTTTATAGAATTTTATTAAGCAATATTGTCAAAAGCATGAGCTCTCAGGCCAGACAGCCAGAGTTCAAATCCTAGCTTGCAACTTGCATGGGTCATTTACTAGTCTCTGAGTAGCTATTTCCTTGTCTATAAAATGAGGATAATACATACCTCACAGGATTTCCATGAATATAGATGATGTCTGTAAAAATACCTGATAGAATATCTGGCACATATAAATGCTCTGTAAATATTAGCTTTTATTATCATAAATATTATGGCATGCACAACAAGTCTTCTCAGTGTTGTATAGTATAAGAGGCTTTAAAAGCAATAAACTGTAGCGTGTGTGTGTTAGTTGCTCAGTTGTGTTCCACTCTTGTGACCCCATGGACTTCAGCCCACCAGGCTCCTCTGTCCACGGAATTCTCCAGAAGAGAATACAGGGGTGGGGAGCCATTCCCTTCCCCAGGTGGATTCTTTACCATCTGGCAGGATCCAGAAGAGAAACTTATACGTTCCTCAAGCTGTTGTATTTTTTTCTTGAAAAGTCAGCATAGCTGAGATAATTTATCTGAGTAAAAACACGTAGTTAAAAATTCTTAACAATAAACTACATAAAACCTTTATCAACCACTAAACGGAAAACACATTTTGAGAGAGAGAATTCTTTGTAGTGATCCAGTGTAACAGTTAGCTCAGTGGTTGCAGAATACAGTTCTGCTGAGACAAGGCGAAACTGCTCAGTGAAGACCGTGAGGAGTTCCTAAAGAAATTGAATACTTCTTCTTGGTGAGCATCACTGAAGCCACTATGTTTTCAGAAACTTTTTCTTTCATTGACTGCTGTCATTTTAAGGAATCTTAAAAAAAAAAAAGATTTGCTCTTGTATTTTCAGCAGCCGTATGGTTACCTCCTTATATAGGCTGAAGTATGCTTCAGTCAAACAGCTAAAACCATAGGCTTCTCAATGTGGAGGCCACCATGACTGTGTGTAATTGGATTGTAATTGCATTTATTGTACCAAAAATGTCAACTATTTTCATTGATTATATTCATTTCAAATATTCCCACAAGCAAGGGAGACCCAGAGATGACTACACAAAGAATTTAGCATAAAAAATGAGAAACCACATTCTTCATCAGGTTAGGATTTTGCATCTCTGCATTCAAACACAGACAAGCTTTATGGGAAGGCACAGTACTTATTGTTTCCCATTTCTAGCCATTTTAGCTTGCCTTAATGCTTATATATTCAAACTGTCATTGCAACTTCAAGTCATTCCCACACTTTCTTATTCTGTAACTGCTCAGCCTGATTACTTAACACTTTCAGTTCAGTTCAGTTCAGTCGCTCAGTCGTGTCCAACTCTTCGCGAGCCCATGAATCACAGCACCCCAGGCCTCCCTGTCCATCACCAACTCCCGGAGTTCACTCAAACTCATGTCCATCGAGTCGGTGATGCCATCCAGCCATCTCATTCTCTGGCGTCCCCTTCTCCTCCTGCCCCCAATCCTCCCAGCATCAGGGTCTTTTCCAGTGAGTCACCTCTTCACATGAGGTGGCCAAAGTATTGGAGTTTCAGCTTTAGCATCAGTCCTTCCAATGAACACCCAGGACTGATCTCCTTTAGAGTGGACTGGTTGGATCTCCTTGAAGTCCAAGGGACTCTCATTAACACTTTGGCTAGGCTTAAATCCTTCAGCAACCTGTATTTTTGTCTCAGTCATTACAGTCAGCTTTCCCTAAATTGATTCTGTTTTTAGTCAAACTTTTTCCAATTGCAATTAACAGAAACCCAGCTCAAACTTAGTATTAATACAACTGAATTTATTAGCTCATATGATAGGAGTGCAAGTTTCAGTTATAGTGTAGTCTAGGGGCTCAGACTATGTTTTCAGGTCCCTCTCCATCAACTACCTCTTCTTTTCTGTGGGTTGGTCTTTAATTCCAGTGCTCTTACTTATAGAAGTTCTTGCTTCTGTTTCCTCAGTGTTGAGATTTAGAAGTGAGCCTCTTTGGAGATTAAGGATGAGGTAGGGTTATCTTGAATTAGACTGAGTTTGCAAGAAGGATACTTCTTAAAAGAAAAACAGGCAAGTTATATTAAAAGAATATTTACATCAAAAGAATAGGGCAGTGATTCTCAAATTAGAATGTGCTTCAGAATCACCTAGAGGGCTTGTAAAAATGATTCCTGGGTCAGATCCCCAGAGTTTCTGACTTTAGTGGGTTTAGAATAGGGTGTTTATAACCAGTTCCTGATGATGGTCCAAGGACCACACTTGGAGAAATACTACTATAGGAAAAAAAACTGGTTGTTTAAAATATCAGATGTTCACTATTTTTTTCAGATGTTCCTATGCTTTGGGGCTTGATCTGCTGCCTCAGATGAGAGCTTGCATTTTTGCCCTTAGTCCAATAGAACAATGGTCACTTTGTTGGTGCACTAGGCAAACTCTTGAGATTGTTACTACCTACAGAATCATTTACCAAAATTAGAACTATTTCACTCAATATTTAACAAATCTGTACTGAGCCACTCTGACTCACAATCCTTTTTTTTTTTTAAGCTTAAAGCAACAACTTATTTAGTTGCACTTTATGATTTTTTGGGTCAGGAATTCTGGCAGGGCTAGTCTGGGTGATTCCTCTGCTCAACATGATCATCCGGGGTAACCAGTAACTTGGAAAAGCAAAGACAGCTTTACCCTCATGCCTGGCAAATTAGAGAGGATGACTCTAAAGCTGGCCCAGCCAGGCTCTTCTTGTACTCCATGTAATCGTAGGGCCTTTCCACATGGTCCAGGACTCCCAGAAACCAAGGCTAGACATGGAACTGGCATAGCATCACTTCATTGTTCAGAGCCAGCATTGGCCAATTTCAAGGCAAGGAGACACAAACTCCACCTATTGATGGGAGAAACGTCAAAGAATTTGTGGCCATCTTTTCTCCACTACAATGCAAATACCAGAGTTCTACTCCCAGAAATTCTGACTTAGTAGGTATATGGTGAGGTTCAAGATTCTGCATTTTAGAAAACCATCAGGTTTTATGCAATAAAAAGCAACTATTACTTTATATAAATGATACTAAATAATATGACAACTTTTATAGGTGAGTTTCTTTTGTGTGTTTTTATTAAAGAGCTTAGACTAATACATATAGGAAAGGTCAACAGTGATTTTTGTGCAACTTACCTGTTAAATATCGTAACATATAAAATATGTCAGTATATGTGTCATATTTAGATAAAAGTAAATAAGAATTGGTATTGGAATTCTAATTTGGAAGCTTACATTCTTGAAGCACCTACCACAAATGCTTTTGCTCTCATAATTGTAATTAACAAGGCTTTCACAATTAGCATACTGTCAGCTATAGGTTTGTATTGAACAACATAGTGCCTTTTAAATAGCATGAAATATTAAAGTGGGATTTTTTGTTGATATTAAAGGCATTTGAGGCATATGGCTAAGAACATCTCTAGCGCATGCATAGATAAGATGTAAGAATTCATGAAAATTGAACTTTCTTATCTTATTTTAAAGCATAAGTTAAATCTCTAAATTGTCCTTTATTCCAAGATGAACACTGGAGGACTTTGTTTGCCTGAGGCTGACTTTTTAAGGTTGAGAGAATTCTATGCCTAGTCTTGAAGTTTTCTTCAAGTCAACTTTTTTATGCAAGGTGATAATCGAAACTTCTAAAAATCAAGATGAGTTCCTGGAGAGTCAAAACAGGTTATATTTGAGCTCATTTGCTAATAAAAAATAGTTAATGAGTATATGGACATATAGTGGTTTTCTATTTGAGAGTCAGCAGAAGGAATAGTTAACCCTCAATCAAAACTTCTTTGAGCAAAGTCACTACACAGAACCTAAGAATGAATGTGTTATGATCATACTGGCTCAGCTCTCAACCCTCTGTCTATCACCTCAGCTCAGCCAGCCTCCCACAAGCTTTTGCTATGGGTATCACAGGAGACCTGTGAGTGATAGTCTTGGTAAAAACCCTGAAGCACCTTTCCTCTGCCAGATCCCCTGTTTCTCTCTGGAACCCTGATACTTGGATCCCATATTCTATACCCTTTGTTCCCAGCAGAAGTCTTTTTCTCAGGCTGTCCTTGGTACCTTCCAACCTTAACCAGGCCCTGTGTTTCCTTCTATCATACACAAATTCTGCCTTTACGGATGCAAATGGAATGCTTTGAATGAGTCACTTTCTTGGTCCTGATATGGTTACTGGATTGTTTCAACAAGTTGGTGAACTTCTGAACATCACACAGAAGATATACTGACAAAGTTACATCTTACTGACTCTGTGGGCTTCTAGGCATATCTTTCATTAAAAGAAAAAAAATCCTGAAACCCTTTCACAAAGTTCAAACACCAGACAGCTGTTCAGTACCAGGCATTTGGCAAATATATGGCCTTAAAACAGGCTGGTGGCTCTGTAGTCCCCACTCCCTCCCAAGCTTCTCTACCCGTTCTAGAGAAAGACAAAATAGCACTTATGTTGACTTTCTTCAGATCATATATATGCAACATACATATGCAATGGCCAGAATTGTACTTGTCTCAGATAACGAGTACACACCTGAAATGGTTACCATATTTGATTCAACTATAATATTATGTCCAGATTCCATCCTATTTTTTTCTTTAAGAAAGTGGGAAATTAAGAATAGGTGTGAGATCAAGAGTGCTAAAGGACACACACATTCCTCATGTGCTTTGTCTTCTTTAAATATATTGTTAAAGTGCTTCTATAAATGTCATGAAGTTATAAAGATAATTGTGTGTTTTGGAGTCCTGTTGGGAGCTGACAAGTGATTTTAGTGAAGAATGGACAATATATTTGAAAATCATCTACAGATGATTCCATGGCAAAAGTAGCATAACAACTGCTGAAAATTTCCATGCGCATATAGATGCCATTCGGCTACTTCTGCTTTCCACGCATGCAGCATTAAACAAAACCAAGCCCTGGGGACATGCAGACATAGAGTGAAAGGGACTTCAGGGACTGCTGGCACCTCTGCGCAATGTATTAGAGCATAAAGCCTTCCTGGATAGTCAGTGCTACATTATGGACTAAACCAATGCTCCTAAATGAAAAATTTAGAAAGGTTGTTATGAATAGACAAGTGGAATCACGAGGAAAGAAGAATTAATTTTTAAAAGAAAACCCCAAATTCATTACGGGTTTGTATCTTGCTGTATTTTCCCATGGTCCTCAGTCTTAACCAGTTTAGTGTAAAATAAATTTCACAAGCTTTGGTTGGGGAATTAACATGACCAGAAAGAAATTGGCTTTAGTACATTCCTAAGCCTTCCAATTTCAACTTAAATCAAGACATCTTGTCCAGTCATGTTTCAATCACTTTTTAAGATGAATTATGCATGTGCAATAGACTTGAACAGTCTTCTGTCCCTAAATTATGTTTGCAAACTCTCTTGCAATCTTATTTAATTGCATTAAATGCTTTCAATTATTTCTTTTTTCCCCCTTTTCCAGAGAGATTTCTTGACTTTATTCTAACTCTTTGATGCTTTCTAACTTTCTATAACCATTCACAGCTTACTAGAGTAGACAAGCATGAAATTAATGCTGTGTAGTAGTAATTCACTAATGCCAAGAAAGTTTGTTGCTTGATTATTAGGTAACACTGCTAGCATTTTCGGTCCTGATTTTTCTTCAGTGGAATGTGGCCAGAAGTTTATAATTCTTGAACCAAATAATTTTAGTTTTATGAACAAATAAAGGACTTGTTTGGCTTTTTTTCTAATATTGGTGGGGGAGGATTACATGATAATTGCTTAAGCAAGAAGAGCTCCATTTATTTTTTAACTTCAAGTATATCTGTAGGAAACATGTTTTTTAATTATTTTGTTGTTGTTGGTTTCTTTACTAAATGTCTCTCTGACTAAAGCCCAACTGTAGGTTCAAATGACTTAGTCCTTGTGTATATCATCAATAAAACAATCACTAGGGGTTTTTAGCCACAGTCTTTTTCTTTTTTTGGCAAGTTCTTCAAACACTTTCTGCACAGTGATTCCAGTCATGCAAGTGACTGTTGATAAAGTAAAATTATCAGGACAAACATTTCTGAACATACTGTGGAAAAATCACACAGACTGTCTTTGTAAGCGGCTCTGATAATTTCCTTTTTGGTGCCTGAAACTTCCTAAATAAATGTCACTTTGTAATGAGACTTTCTTTGGTCTCCAGACTGTTCCTTTAAAAATCGTAGTCTGGAATCCTTGCATTTGCAGTCCTTGCATTGTTGATGCAACTTGACTGTTATATAGAAATTTTAATTTTGGTATAAATGCTATGTTTGAAATATCAAAGTCTAATAGGCTTTGTTGTCTGTTAAAAGGATTGAGTTACATGTATCTAGGTGGCCTGACCACTGAATGACAGGCCACTCACAAGAAGAATTACTATTATACCTGGCAGTACCCCATAAACAAGAGGGCTGAATACCCATAAGGTATTGAAAACATTTCAATCTCCTAGTTTCAAACTTTCTGTAGTCATAGAATCTATAACTCCCAGCTGATCAAGGAGCTTCTCTTTTCTTCCCATTGTGTCTTGGGAAGACTCAGGTCGGCATTTGTTTTTTCAATTTCTCTGTTATCAGTGTATAACAGTACATGTGCTTAGAGGAAAAACAAAGCAACTCCATCTATTTCTGTCTTTAACTTTAAAAATTAACCTTCAGCCACACTTGTATACAGACACACAGCCTATTACCCCTACTATAGTAATTTTGTTAAATTTTGGTCTTTCTGGAATGACAATCTTGGAATTCACAATCCTGGAAAACTAATATTTTCTTATATATCATAGTATCACAGAACTTGGTTCATAGTCACTCATGTGTTAATTTTGTTTACCAAAGCCCCCCATTGTGAGACAGAAATGAGACTTTATGCTGTGAGGCAAAATAAACGCACACAGAGAAATACTAAACTTTGTAACTGTATAGAAATTACAGGATAAGGGAATGGATCAAAGTCCAAGATGATGCTACAGAAGTGGAATCATCATAGGAAAAACAGAATGGTTGGAAATCAGAGTATGTTTTAGAAGAAGTATGTTCAATTTGATAGAAAAAAATCACATATTTAAAATTGCAAATAACTTTAAAAAATTATGGAGTTAACTACCATCCCTTTGTAGACAAAGAGTTTGAAATCCATAGATTTTAAGTGGCATTTTTAAACCTAAGTAGTTAATAATGAATCCAGAGCAATAGCCTCGAATTCCTGACTGGATCTAGCTTTGTGTTATAGCTTAATGAGTCTTCTACTGAGTTTCATATGACAAAGAAGCCTTTAGAGATATTCAAGAGGCTACTTGAAATATGGAACTGGAGTTAATGTGATGCCTAAAATACACAAAATAGAGAAAATAAAGCAAATCAGTAAACCATGAGGAACACTAATGAAATGGTGAAAATATAAGACAAAAAACAGTAGCTGCAGGGAAGAATAAAAATTCAAAGTAGCAATGCTATTAAAAGAAATTATAGAAAGAAGTAATCAAGAACTTGACCTCTAGAAACAGAAAGAATAATGTTAAGTTGTGTACCACTTAACTGTTGAATAATGTTAGTCAGCTCTTAAACTGAAATATAATATCCTATTAAATAACATAGAAACAGTATCTGCCTCAAAAACTGTTATGAATACACATGGTTAAAAATGTACAATTAGTATTTTGTCCCATAAAAATTTTTTTATACATTGTGATTATGGCTATTATTGGCTAATCTGGAAGCCAAGGGGATAGTAGTTTTTAATGAGTATAGTGATATTAAATGCTAACATGAAGGTTTGAGAAATAATCCCACCAAATTTTTAAATATAGTAAGTTTGGGCCATTTTTAACCAGTAAAAGTCAGTTTAAATAAAAATTCAGTTGTATTGTTACTTTCCAGTGGTCATGTATGGATGTGAGAGTTGAACTGTGAAGAAAGCTGATCACCGAAGAATTGATGCTTTTGAACTGTGGTGCTGGAGAAAACTCTTGAGAGTCCCTTGGACTGCAAGGAGATCCAACCAGTCCATTCTAAAGGAGATCAATCCTGGGTGTTCATTGGAAGGACTGATGCTGAAGCTGAAACTCCAATACTTTGGCCACCTCATGCGAAGAGTTGACTCACTGGAAAAGACTCTGATGCTGGGAAGGATTGGGGGTGGGAGGAGACGGGGACGACAGAGAATGAGATGGCTGGATGGCATCACCGACTCGATGGACATGAGTTTGAGTGAACTCTGGGAGTTGGTGATGGACAGGGAGGCCTGGCGTGCTGTGATTCATGGGGTCGCAGAGAGTCGGACACGACTGAGCGACTGAACTGAACTGAACTGACTGAAGAAAATATATCTTTAACCTTGGGTATATTTTGAAAAGATGCCTAATGTGTAAAATAGATCAGGCATCTATATTTCAATTCTAAGTGGCATGTATTTACCTAAAAATCTTAGTGGATGTGTTTTTGCAAGTCATGAAAGTAGTACTGCTTACATATTTAGATATTTTAATAACCTTTTGAAGTACTGGAAATTTTTAATGTAGCCAACACTGATATCCAAAGTCATCAGAAGTTTTGAGTGTTTTCACCTCATAATTTATTTATGGCATATTCACATTTCACTCACAAATAGTTCACTGGGAAAATTGGGCAACTGAGAATCAGCTTAAAAATATCCACACCTCTTATTTCCTTCCAAATACATTTTATTTGATTAGCAATTATGGACCATTGTATATGATTGCTAATTCAAGGCAGTTCAGCAAGAGTTAATGGAGGCAGAAAGCTAATAACTCTGTCTTAGGCATTGAAAAAAGTGACCTAATATTATCTTCTGTTATTTATTTTGACTCACATGAGTCACTCAGGTCTCTCCTAAGAGGATTTTGAAATTCTCAAGATAGGAGGATAGAACAGAAAGTTTGCTTTTGCTTTTGTGACCTCATGGGTGCCTAATTCCAAAGAGTCTTCAAAAAGCATTTAATTCAAGTTATTCCTTATTCCTTACATGCATCTCTTAGAAGATAGAGTTTTGCCAGTTCTGGAAAGGCCAGAGGTACTGACTATAACATTTATGCTGTGTTTAAACCTGTTTGTGCCACTTAAATGTTATATTCAGTACCCTTTCCTATCTTTTCTCCCTCCTGTTTATGGGATCACTGAATCTCTTCAAGCACTCACCCTCAAGCTCTGTCCATTGCAAACCCTACCTTCTGGATTATGACTTCCAGCAGGGAACAATGGAAGAAAATGATGGTTAGGGAGTTGGGGGCCAGCATGTAGACACTGCTGCATTTAAAATAGATAATCAACAAGGTCCTGCTATATAGCACAAGGAACTCTACTCAGTGTTCTGTGGTAGCCTGAATAGGAGGGAATTTGGGGGGAGAAAGGATACCTGTATATGTATGACTGAGGTGTTCTGCTGTCCACCTAAAACTGTTGAGTCGTTTAGTCACTCAGTCATGTCCAACTCTTTTGTGGCCCTGTGGACTATAGCCCACCACACTCCTCTGTCCATGAGATTTCTCAGGGAAGAATTCTGGAATGGGTTGCATTTCCTTCTCCAGGAGATCTTCCTGACCCAGGTATCAAAACCACATCTTCTGCATCAGTTCAGTTCAGTCACTCAGTTGTGTCCAACTCTTTGCAACTCCATGAACTGCAGCACGCCAGGCCTCCCTGTCCACCACCAACTCCTGGAGTTCACCCAAACTCATGTCCATTGAGTCGGTGATGCCATCCAACCATTTCATCCTCTGTTGTCCCCATCTCCTCCTGCCCTCAATCTTTCCCAGCATCAGGGTCTTTTCAAATGAGTCAGCTCTTTGCATCAGGTGGCCAAAGTATTGGAGTTTCAGCTTCAACATCAGTCCTTCCAATGAACACCCAGGACTGATTTCCTTTAGGATCTCCTTTCAGTCCAAGGGACTCTCAAGAGTCTTCTCCAACACCACAGTTCAAAAGTATTGATTCTTCGGCGCTTAGCTTTCTTTATGGTCCAGCTCTCACATCCATACATGAATATAGGCAGGCAGATTCTTTACCACTGAGCCACGAGAGAAGCCCTCTTGAAACTACTACAACATTGTAATCAGCTATATTCCAATATAAAATTAAAAGTTAAAAAAAACCCTACTTTCTGCAAGGGATGTGCTTTAGCCATTTTCACCATAGTATGAATACAAGTCACCATTTTCCTCTCCCAGAGTTGTCTGCTTTATATATCTTATGTGATGACAGAATTTTTTTAAAAAACTGTATATTCTGCTAGATCCATCTTAATATTAAAGAGACAAATTCCTGGTTCCTTAGAATTATATCATGCTATAGACTGTTGGTGTCACTCCCTAATTTGTTAAATCCTATCTCTCAGTGTGATGGTATTTGAAGGTAGGGCTTCTGGGAACTGATTAGATCATGTGGGCAAAGCCCTGATTAATACAATTTGTGCCTTATAAAATCAGTGCCCAGGGGGCTTATGTTTGTTTATAGTCACCTCGTCCCGTCCCGTTCAGTCGCTCAGTCGTGTCCGACTCTTTGCGACCCCGTGGACTGTAGCCTACCAGGCTTCTCCGTCCATGGGATTCTCCAGGCAAGAATACTGGAGTGGGTTACCATTTCCTTCTCCAGGGGATCTTCCCGACCCAGGGATCGAACCCGGGTTTCCCACACTGGAGGCAGACGCGTTAACCTCTGAGCCACCAGGGAAGCCCTATAGTCACCTAGTCTAGGGTAATTTTGTTAAAGCAGCCCAGGTAGACTAAGGCATAACATTAGTAGACATGGACACAACTGTAGTTCATCCTGGTGTGCATTTGGTTCTTCTGCCGACTAATTTGCAAGGAACATGTGTTCACAAGCATGGAGGACAGACTTCGGGAGACTTTTCTTCAAATTTATAATAAAACACTTTAATATTAAAAAAACAGTCACACCAATTTAGGAATCAAAAGTAAGAAAGACATTTTTAGCTTTTGAAAAGTAACCCTGAGGGGAATTGGAACTTACTGGCTCTGTCTTTTGATGGTCAATACATATATATAAAGATTCCAAACTTGTATGAAAAAAGAACGTTAGTCACTTTATTAGATGTCACTAGCCCATATTTTCCTTATTCCTCAACCTCATTCAAGTGCCTTCTGAGGTGTCCTTGCCCCACACAAGCACATTGTGCATTCAGATATTTGTTCATGCTCTGTGGCTTTTCTCTCATCTACCACTGAAAGGAAAATCAAATTTGCTCTCTATCCGATGTTTAAGTATTAAATCAGATATTCTTGGTTATAAAGTTCAGAAGGATGTTCTGTAAAGAAAAGTATCGTGTTATGTAGTTATGTTAGAAAAGTCTGTGTTATGGGATTGCTTTTAAGGAAAAATGGGATTATAATAAGGTCTTCTATATATTTTAGTAACTGAGGCTTTTGTTGGATATAATGTGATTTAGCACTGCCTTCTATTGAAAGTCATACATTATCAAAGAAGTTACACAGTGAGATCCCACTGAAATGAATGTGGTCTAATTTTAAAATGACCCTCTGTAATACAAATTATAGACCAAAGATTTAGTCATTAAAAGAATTGGAGAAAGAATGGATATATGTATAACTGAATCACTTTGCTGTACACCTGAAACTAACATAATACTGTAAATCAGCTATACTCCAATATGAAATTAAAATTTTAATTTAGACTATTATATAAAAAATTAATGCTAATGCAAAAGGGCATAAATGGGAAAAAACTGAAAAACTAATCAAAAAAAGACTGTAAGTAGCACGTTATATATAGAGAAATACAGATTGTTAAAAATTCATTTAATCTTGGGTACTGCTAAACATTTAGCACCTTTACACATTGATGTTAATTTGGAAATAAATTGGATTAAAATAAAACCTTTTTTAGTTCTATATGCAGAAAATTGTTACATTAATAAATTTTTACTTCAAAGATCTGTTCTAGTGTTATAGCATTTTGAAATTCAATAAAAATGTTCTCAGAAAGGATTTTATGAAGACAGTATATAGACTCATCTATCAACTGCTTCATGTGGACATATAAGTAATAAAGGTATAAGGATTAGAATCTGTTTTTAATAACAGTCATATATTTAACTAAAAGGGAAGATCCAAAGAGTGGACATGTTCATTTAGAGCTTTGGAAAAGTACTATAAAAAATGATTCTTGGACTTTAATTATGCCAAGTAAGAGAGAAAATTTACTCCTCCTTCATACATGCCACTTTGAATTTAATTTTAGGTGTTCTGCTTGGTGGGTATTTGAAAATAAAGTTTGACAAAACTTACAGCTTCAAATTTAAGCCAATCCTACTGTGACCTATGTCTTGAAAATAAGAGTGAAAGATGTAAATTGACTTCCTATTTAAGTTAAGGAATGAGTGGCACATTTCCTAGTAATAATAAATAGGAAAAATTTAACCCACCCAGAGAGCAGATTGGCTATGTTATCAATAATGAGTTCTCATTGATATAATACTTCAGTTCAGTTCAGTCACTCAGTCGTGTCCTACTCTTTGCGATCCCATGAATCACAGCACGCCAGGCCTCCCTGTCCATCACCAACTCCTGGAGTTCACTCAAACTCATGTCCATCGAGTTGGTGATGCCATCCAGCCATCTCATTCTCAGTCGTCCCCTTCTTCTCCCGCCCCCAACCTTTCCCAGCATCAGAGTCTTTTCCAGTGAGTCAACTCATCGCATGAGGTGGCCAAAGTATTGGAGTTTCAGCTTTAGCATCAGTCCTTCCTAGGATTGATCTCCTTTAGAATGAACTGGTTGCAAACTCTACGAATGTATGACTTTCACTTTAAAATAATTTTAGAAAAATTTTTGCAAAGCAATTCAATATCTTGATACAAACAACTTTTTATTAAGAATTGTAACAAAAATCTTAAGTGTCTATAAGATACTCTAGTCAAGTTTTAGGCTGACCAATAGTCAACCAATGTCTAAAATGTTCAGAACACAAGTATTTTCTCAGGATGGTATGTTGTTCCACTACCAATGTAGAGAAGGTGGTTATTAGAAGTCCTCTTTGAGAAGAGCTGGAAGTGCAAGGTGAGTTACCAAAGGTGGTAGCCACAACCTTCATGCATTCTTTTGAATCTCCTTTGAATGAGACACATAATGGTAATGGAGAAAATTAATCAAGAATCTTGAAATAAAACTTGTAAGTTTGAAAGTTCATTGATACATCAACCTTTCAGAATCCTTTAGAATCAAGTCAAAGACACTTTGATTTTCTCCTTCCCATGCTGTATTCTCGCTGTGATGTTCTCTGCAATTTTGAAAGCAAGTCAGATATTAGGGGCCGAGCTTGAATCAGAATGAGGTTGAGGTGATACTGTGTCATTGTTACAGTTCAAAGTCAGTGATGTAAACATATGAGATTATTGAAAATCAGAAGGAAGTTATAACATTACCATCTTCATTTTAATCCAGGCTTTTCTGAAGACTTTTGGTGGAATATATGCTTAGTCATTCAGTCATGTCCAACTCTTTACAACCCCAAGGACTGTAGCCCACCAGGCACCTCTGTCCATGGGGATTCTCCAGGCAAGAATACTGGAGTGGTTTGCCATTTCCTTCTCCAGTGGATCTTCCTGACCCAGGGATCAAACCCAGGTCTCCTGCATTGCAGGCAGATTCTTTACCAACTAAACAATGAGGGAAACCCTTTGGTGAAATAACATGTAAAGGGGATTTTGGCAGTTTCTTTCTTTTTGTGGAATAGAGCAGAGGGCAACTCATCTGATTCAAAGAGAAAATAAAAAATAGCAGCTGAGACAGTTCCAACTTGCTCTGATGACCCTCACTCACAAGTGTCAGGTAGGCTCCTGGTTACAACTTGCCACAGGACACTGGAGTCTGTTTATTTGAACATATCATATCAAAATGACATATCAGAATTGCCTCAATATCATTTGTTAGTAGAAAGGTAAAGCCAGCCTCGAAGAGACTGGTATCCCTATTCATCTAAACATTGTCATTTTATCTAATATCTCTTTAAAACTGAGCAGCCAATATTTTGGCAAAAAAAAGATTAGATTTTTGTGGGGAAAAAGGAGAAATATCCACAGCTAACAGAATGTACGCTGAGAGAAGCAACATAGAATTTCAAGTATTGTCTTGCTATTCTGCCTCAATGCTTCTTGTCAAGGATAACTTATTGTCAATCTCCACTGAACTCTCACAACATAAATTGAATAACCACAAGAATGTTAACTTGATCCCCAACTGTAAAAGTGTTATTGTTGATTTAACATATTTTAGACAAAGTTATTAAATTTTATCTACTCTACAGGTATTAACAGTTATGGTAACCCCAATAAACTGGGGTTTACAGACATATGTGAGATGGTTTTAGCAGACATTTGAGTTTTTCTGCCAAAGTTGGGTAAATACAAGATGTCTTCTCTTAAGTAATATCTTGAAGAGAAGTTTTCTTCCAGAATACTAAGCATAATGTCAGCTTAACCAGCAGTGCCAAGTGTCTGTTTTGTGCTCAGTATTGTTAGAATCACTGAGGGAGAGACAAAAGATTTGAAAATGATTGTAGCCACTGTTCATTAAGGACTTACACACTTTGCCAGCACCGGGCATTCTGCATGGTGGCACCGCTAACAGCCTTTGCAAGGTTAAGAAGTTACAGGGACTAGAGATATTTATATTGGTAAAGGGTTAAGAGAAAGCTCAGGTTCTAAAACCCAAAGGGATCTATACCTCTTACACTTGTAATCTTTATGGGTAAAGTGGAGAATGTTAGAATGGAAAGAAGAGATAGAATTTCTATCTCTTTAGATCTCCTTCACCCTAGAGTGTCCACATAGTGCAGAGAGAACAGACAGATCCAAGATATACTGGCTGGGGTGAAATATCTGAAAAGTTGTGGGCTGGAAGCTTAAAGTAGTCAGATTGTGTGTAACTGAGGTGAATTTAAAATATATAGAGAGTCTTGCCAATAGATCAGAAATATCTTTATGAGTTTGTGCTCATTATACGAATCTGAGTTAGACTTAAAGTAGTGACTCATTGAAGCTCTTCAATCAGGCTCTGTTCTAAAGACGGATATTCAGCTGCAGACTCTCTGCTAGCTCTGCAAAGTTCCAGGCTGATATTAACAAGTTGCTCTTTGGAGTATCTTCTGAAGTGATACATTCACTAAGTATACAAAGGAACACAGTGAAAAATCAAGACTCCTCTCTACTGTATATATTACACTTTTTAAAAGAAGTTTTCTTCTTTCTTGACATCAGGTTTCTAAACCTAAGAAATAGTAATGCATGACTTAGATATATTCAATAAATTTTCAATTTCTTCTAAGAATAGCTGGTGTTATTACTATAAAAATTCAGCAAACTGCCCTCATAGTGAAAATAAATTCCAGAATTTCCTATAGGCTTCACCCCTTGCAAACACAAGGTCCTATAACTTGGCTGAGAAAGGCTTATTGAAAAATCACATCCTGACCATAACACATTTACAGTGAAGATGACTTTGGCTGTAGAATGATTTTTTTCTGGTGGTAGGGAGGAGAATAGGTGTCATCTTTCACTCCATGGTGTCTCAAAGATGTCTCACTCTTGAATAACTCAACCAGTATTTATTGAAAACAAATGACCTAACATTGTATTCACTTCTCACTTACTATCTAATTGGCAATTAGAAAAGTAAACACATGAAACAATTTAGAAAAGTAAATAGCATAGCTTCCAAGGACTTTCCCAGAAGGACAAAGAAAAGGCAAGTCAGCATAATCTAGAAGAGTTGGCAAAGATTTAAGAAGGACTGGAGCTAGAGTTGGTCTCAAAGATTGAGTGGAACTTGAGTAAACTAGAAAGTGGAAACAGAAGGAAAAGAATTTTAAAGAAGGAGAGTAATAGATTTTTGAGTATGCAAATAATCATGCTATTAGAAGTGAAGGAATATGAAAAAATGACCTGAGTGGGGAGTCCAGGTAGTTGGGTAAATAAGTGAAACCAGGTTAGAGGTCTTGAAACTTGGAGTAGTTACAGAATTTAGAATTGATACCACAAGAAGTAGAAAGTGTTGTAGATCCTTGAGCTATAGAATAACGTTGTCTACTTATGTGCTTTCATCCTCTACTTGAGCCCCAAGTAATGGATGGGAGGGATGGAAGTTCAGACTTGAGTCACAGAAAGTTGGCTTGATCTAGTAGACAGAAGAAGCAGAAAGTTCTGAGGTGAAGTACAGCAAAAAGGGGAGGGAGCCCAATTCAAGAGGTGGGGTTTTAGATACTGATTCCTATTCCAATTTTAACATTTTCAAGTTGTGTACTGGGGAAAGGGAGGCTAAACTTTTCTATGTCTCAGTTCTCTTATTTTGAAAGTGTAAATAAAATCTTTTAGATTTTAATGAGTATATTAAAAATTATGCATGATACCTATTTTAGTACCTGTAATCAAGCACACACAAACATCTTTCTTAACCTTGCTGGAGATCTTTCAAAATCTATTAGAATGACAGTACTCTTGGGTAGACTAAGACTGTGGTAGTATTTAGAGTGTGTGTGTGTGTGTGTGTGTGTGTGTTAGTCCCTCAGTTGTGTCTGACTCTTTGTAGTCAGCCAGGCTTCTCTGTCCATGGGATTATCCAGGCAAGAATGCTAGAGTGGGTTCCCATCCCCTTCTCCAAGTATTTTGAGTAACACATCAGAAAGAACAAAACTAAGCAACATAAATAATTCCCTAAGGAAAACTAGAAGGGAAAGATGGAGGAGGGTCAGAGGAAATTGATTTATAAGTTGGCCTAGGATGGATGTTGAAAAGAGTTAGAATTGGGAAGGGAGGTATTGCCAGTTTCTTCTCTTTATCTCAGGGTCTTAGTTCATTAAAGTCAAGAATCCATCTTTGAAGTTGAATTCTCTGCCAGTTGTCGTATTGACAGTGATAGCCCCGAAGAGTTTAATTTTCTCATCCGGTTTGAATACAGTCTCTCACTCGGTCTTGCCCACGCACTGAAAAAGATTAGAATCTGTTCCTCAGCCTCCCATAAAGAACTTTGTCAAAAATATTTCCTCAGGTCTGAGAAGACTCTGCAGGTAGTCGATAAACAGAATCCGCTTCTGCCTGATTTTCCACAGTGAAGTCTTTCCCATAGGAATAAATTAAAATCTCAGTACTGCTTTCTTTTTTCTTTTTCTTTTGGTTGCTTTTTTTCTTTGTGAATGTGGTATCTAGACCAAGTCATGTCTTATTTGAAAAGATCATATTTTTGAAATGAATAGTGAAGCTTGTTTAGATTCTAGCACCTCTTCCTTTGTTTCAAATGTTGGACGGGTTGTGTTCGGGTGTTAGAGGGCAGAAGGAGGCTGTGTATGCTCACAGTGACCTAGTATTGATTAACTTGAATTTTCTCAGGTATGTATTTAAGCATTTCCTTGCTTCAAAATTTCAACTGGGATGCAGCAGATGAAACTGACAAATTGTTGTAAAGTATTATGCCTCTGGTCTGAATATAATCACAACTAAATGTCTTTAAATATAATACTTTTGTGTGAGCTGAAAAGCTGTTTGTCCTGGAAAATTAACTGGTGTATTTCTTTAAGGCCCATCTTTGTTAGGAAATGGATTGACTTGGGGGTAATATCGAATTAGATTGAGGAATAGTAAAGATTGGATTACTGAAGCTTCATTCTCAAAGTTCCTATTAATACAAACTATTTAACAAGTTACAATATATGTGTTCGTAATTCATTAGTTCTGTGAAAGTATATACACTTTGACTTGTCTTCCTTTTGTAAAAGTACCTTAATTTTCATTTCTCTGATAGAAATGGATCCCCTCCTAATATGTATTTTCTCTCCCATTCTGTTTTTTCACATTACAAATACCAGATAAACTCGGTTCTGACAATATAACATTACAGAATCATATATTTAGTGCCAAACAACTCAGTTTCCACACTGAAAAGTTAAGACTGAGTCAGTTTAACTGATAAACCGACAATGTCAAACTAGGTAGTGGCAAAACTGACAATGGATCCCAGTCCTCTTGAATTCCAAGGGTCTTGATGAGTTTCCCATCTCGTTGTATTATCTTCGCTAGGCCAGGCAACTGAAAAAATACAGAGAGTGCTAGCTTACAGAGGAATTATTTTTAACACATGGCATTAGAGGATATTGTAGTATATGAGGATCCCTCTACCCCCAAAGAGGGGCCTGTGTGGTGCCATCCATGGGGTCACAAAGAGTGGCACACGAAGTCGTGACTGAACATCAACACAACTACTCCCAAATATCTGCTGTATAGTGTATATTTTTGCCTGAAAACATTTTTAAAACATAGTTCAGTTCAGTTCAGTCGCTCAGTCATGTCTGACTCTCTGCAACCCCATGAATCACAGCACGCCAGGCCTCCCTGTCCATCACCAACTCCCGGAGTTCACCCAAACTCATGTCCATCGAGTAGGTGATGCCATCCAGCCATCTCATTCTCTGTCGTCCCCGTCTCCTCCCACCCCCAATCCCTCCCAGCATCAGACTCTTTTCCAGTGAGTCAACTCTTTGCATGAGGTGGCCAAAGTATTGAAGTTTCAGCTTCAGCATCGGTCCTTCCAATGAACACTCAGGATTGATCTCCTTCAGAATGGACTGGTTGGATCTCCTTGCAGTCCAAGGGACTCTCAAGAGTCTTCTCCAGCACCACAGTTCAAAAGCATCAATTCTTCAGCGATCAGCTTTCTTCACAGTCCAACTCTCACATCCATACATGACCACAGGAAAAACCATAGCCTTGACTAGATGGACCTTGGTTGGCAAAGTAATGTCTCTGCTTTTTAATATACTATCTAGGTTGGCCATAACTTTCCTTCCAAGGAGTAAGAGTCTTTTAATTTCATGGCTGCAATCAGCATCTGCAGTGATTTTGGAGCCCAAAAAAATAAAGTTTGACACTGTTTCCACTGTTTCCCCATCTATTTCCCATGAAGTGATGGGACCAGATGCCATGATCTTTGTTTTCTGAATGTTGAGCTTCAAGCCAACGTTTTCACTCTCCTCTTTCACTTTCATCAAGAGGCTTTTGAGTTCCTCTTCACTTTCTGCCATAAGGGTGGTGTCTTCTTCATATCTGAGGCATTGCCGTACAGGTATATAAAAGCTGCTCTTAAAATACCAGCATTCTTTAAAAATAAGTAACCTCTACTACTTTAGCAAGAATTAGTTCATTTCATTGGGTTACTGACCTGAGAAATACTGTAAGGAAGTGATATTTTGTTTTAAAGGGAAGACAGATCAATTCAGAGCAACGGGCCATATGTCCAATAGAAAAGTGTGTATGTGTGTGTGTGTGTGTGTGTGTGTGTGTGTGTAGTAACTGTTATAGTGCAATTGTAGAAGAATGGCTTTAGATAATTTAGTTGTCATATGAAAACACTCTGAATTCTAACAATTTCCAGTTTAAAAATATAGATCAAAGCTTGAGTTCAGAGAGATATACAAAAACTCACAAATTTAAACATGAACACAGATACAGGAGGGCCCAAGACTTCTGGGAATATCCCCACATCAATTCCAGTGACTGTATCTCCAATCAGATAACACGGGACTGGCGCCACAGGACACAGGTGCTTAATACAATAAGTCAGAACCTAAAAAAAAAAATTTACTCAAGAACTTTGAGGAACTCCACATGCCTATAAAAATTTGCAAGTGGCAGCAGATGGCATCTCTTTTGCATGAGAGGCATGACAGCCTGAACTAGGAAATACTGAGAATTTAGCTTGGGCTTCAAGCCCACAATATTATTCACCCACGTTAGCTCTGTGAGTCTCCAGTGTTTCACTATAGAAAACTAGTGTTCTTTTCCCTGAGATGAGACATTTTCTCTCCAGAGATCTGAATGATTCTGACTTAATACTGGGGGATAAAAGGCCTTTGGGGGGATGGCATGGAAGGAATAAAAAAGAATAAGGCAAATGAAATGTATCAGGAAAGTGGAGGAACATGGTAAAATGTACTAATAAAGACATGGAAAGAAAATGCATGGTGAGACTCTGTTTAAATGTATTCAAGTATTTTGGAAGTGTTCAGGTCTGAGCACATTTCTATAGCCAGAATAACCTGAAGATGAAGCAATACGTATTTGCTGCAGTCAACCTAGTTTTTTAATTCTTTCCTCAGACCTCCACCTTGCCTACCACCTACACAAAAAGTTTTTTATAAAAAGACTAATAATGACTTAATATATTTTCCATGAAAGGAAAAGATTATTTAGCAAGAGCAAAACTACTTTAAAGTAGTATATTGCTAAAGTCGAATAAACTTCCATTTTCTCATCCTACTCACATTCTTTGCAAGACTGACATTTAAAACTTTAATCCTTATGCACCATTAATTTCAAATATACCTTCTTAGACATTTCAAGTTCTCGAATATTTGAAACTATAGACAACACTTTCACTAAATTCTGTCTTATTTACCTCATTTATTTTGTATGACTCAGTTAGAATTTGCCTTAGAGACTTAATCTCAGAAAGAAAACAGTATTTTATTACTTACAGGTACATAAATCCTTTCTTAATGATTCAACCGTTGTTAGCCACTATTGGGTCAGAATAATTGAAATTCTCTGTGTTTAGTGCTTTTAGCACTTGCAAGTAACTTTTCAGCTGCCTACTCATCCTAAGTAAAGGCTATATTTTTGATAAAGCTATTGCTAGAACTTGAATAGTGACTCAAACTTTAGCTGGTCAGTGCAAGTTTATTTTCTAGTAATTCTAGTTTCAAAAACAATTGGATTGTGACATTCTAATGACCTACGTGGAGAAGGAAATGGCAACCCACTCCAGTATTCTTGCCTAGAGAATCCCGTGGACACAGGAGCCTGGTGAGCCGCTGTCCATGGAGTCACACAGAGTCGGGCATGACTGAAGCAACTTAGCATGCATTGGAGAAGGAAATGGCAACCCACTCCAATATTCTTGCCTGGAGAATCCCAGGGACAGAGGAGCCTGGTGGGCTGCTGTCTATGGGGTCACACAGAGTCGGACACGACTGCAGCAACTTAGCAGCAGCAGCAGCAGCAATGACCTACATGTGTGACGTGACAAAGTGTGTACACACTGCCTGCCTTCTTAATGTAACCCAGAAGCTCTCACACTTGTATAAGCCCCAAGCTCTGCTGTGATCAGTGCAAAGGGATGGTGTTCAGTGGCCTTCAGTTTGGTGCTTCAGCTCCTGGTGCTGTGTGCTAAGTTGCTTCAGTTGTGTCCTACTCTTTGCAACTGCATGGACTGTAGCTTGCGGGCTCCTGTCTCCTGCAGGCTCTTCTTTCCTGGGATTTGCCAGGCAGGAATACTGGAGTGGATTGCCATTTCCTTCTTCAGGGGATCTTCCTAACCCAGAGATTGAACCTGGGTCTGTTGCATTGAAGGAGGAATTTTTACCACTGCGCCACTAGGGAAACCTTGGGCAAAAGTGCTTGAACTCTAATGTCAGAGCTAATCCACTGATAAACAGGTTTAATGATAACTATAGTGTTGATGTGCTGTTAGAATGTAAATCTTAGGAAAATGCCTGGTACATAGTCCACATTCAATAAAAATAGAGCAACTATTATTTTAAGGCCAGTAAGTCAGATCTCTGGATTTCATATGAATACTTTGGAATGACCTCGAGAATAGTAGTGCCTTATGTGGTGATGATTAAGGGCTTAGGGAAGGACTTTCTACAAGTTGCTTAAATGTGTTCTTATTTAAAGATTCTTTGGGAGAAGAACATTTTTAGATATAGCCAGCCAATTGCTCAAGTACAAAACAAATTTCATTCTCTTTATTTCATTTGTTGCTTTCTTCCCTCATCCCTATCCACCCCACTCTCACTCTAGAGCTACAGAAAATATTTGTCCAATATCCTTTTTCTAGAAGCTATAAACAACTTATACTGTTCAATCAATCAGCTTTTTCATATATAGAAGTTACTCTAATTTGGTAATATTTTTTATCATATCTGATTTTTTAATTAAAATGAATTGTTCTGCTATCTCATTTTTCCCCCAAATCCACATTCTCCCTAGTTTATGGAAGTAAAACATGGAACTAATATTTAAATAAGATTCTAACCAATGTTAACTATAGTAGGAGATGTCCTGTGGTTCCTATATATTGTGTCATATTCAAATACTGTGTTTGTTCAATGTTTACAGATCAGACAATCCCCAGTTAGCATTTGTGATGGGCTTTTTCCCTAAATATACAAGTGGTCTTAGTGTCTATAAAATTTAATAGAACAACCAACTACTCAACACAACTATATGATGTCCTAAGTAAGTTTGCAGTGATTAACCTGAAGCCCTGTACCATGTATACCCCTGTAGGAATCCATGGTAACAAAGTAGGCCTGTTATGAATGACACACATGAATGGTTTTACCATGTTGTAATCCTTTAAACTAATCAATGGTAAGACACCTTGGTATTAACCAACTTAGATTTAGGAAGAACCATAATATATGCTCAATAAGTATTTGTGCAATAAATAAGTGATTAAGTAAAAAAAAAATGAATGCTTTGAATAAATCATTCCTTGTCTTTCATGAATTTCTAAGCGAGGAATATATTGTTCTGAGAAACTAAAAACAACTACTTTATTAACTAAGAAAGCTGATCAGGATTTCTTTAAGAAAGAAAAAAGCAGGCAGTATCTTTTTACATACCATTGCTCAGAGGGCTTCTCTAGTGGTTCAGATGGTAAAGAATCCGCCTACAATGCGGGAGACCTGGGTTGGGATGATCCCCTGGAGGAGGGCATGGCAACCTACTCCAGTAATCTTGTCTGGAGAATCCCCGTGGACAGAGGAGCCTGGTGCGTTACGGTCCATGGGGTCGCAAAGAGTCGGACATGACTGAGCAACTAAGCAGAGCACATTGCTCAGAGTTTGACATGTCTTAATTTTTTTTAATCCCATGGCTCTGTCTGCCATCACTTGACACATGTAGATCTGAGGTTTATAAAATAGCAGGGCTTGTAGCAGAACTAGGTAGTAACCAGAACATTAAAATTGTATTCCTCTTGCTATGTCCCAATCTTAACATCATCTTGATATAAATCTTCAAGTGTTAGTGATTCATTAGAGTTCTGACCTCTACAACATCCTGTGTGTGTGCTCAGTCACTCAAAAGTGTCTGGCTCTTTGCAGCCCTATGGGCTGTATCCCACCAGGCTCCTCTGTCCATGGGATTTTCCAGGAAAGAATACTGGAATAGGGTGCCATTTCTCCTCCAGGGGATCTTCCTGACCCACGGAGCCTCTACAGAGCTGTTAGGTTTCATCATACACATTTGTGTTTATAGATTTTTCTCATGTGTCAAAAGTAATTCTGTGCCTCCTTAGCTTGCATATTCCTTGTTAGAGTTTAAACTCATTACAAGTACGGTTTGCTTTTTTCCTGTAAACTAGGTCACAGACTTCCAGTGGTGTCCACTAGGTACCCAATTAAGTGACTTTATATATTGATTTGGTTTTTCTTCATAGCATTAAGGATTTTTAGAATTATTATTTTTATCTATTTGTTTACTTATGTGTTCTCTTTATACTTCTCTAGAAAAAACAAGTGACATAAGAGCTGCTGCTGCTGCTGCTAAGTCGCTTCAGTCGTGTCCAACTCTGTGCGATCTCACAGACAGCAGCCCACCAGGCTCCGCCGTTCCTGGGATTCTCCAGACAAGAACACTGGAGTGGGTTGCCATTTCCTTCTCCAGTGTGTGAAAGTGAAGTCGATCAGTCGTGTCCGACTCTTAGCGACCCCATGGACTGTAGCCCACCAGGCTCCTCCACCCATGAGATTTTCCAGGCAAGAGTACTGGAGTGGGGTGCCATTGCCTTCTCCGGACATAAGAGCAGGGACTCGAATTCTCCACTGGTAACCGAGCATTTACAAAGTAATCAGCACACAGTTGGATCTTAATAATTATTTAAAGGATGGATCAGTGAAGACCTCCAAACTAGAAAATTCATGTTCCAAATAATACACTTTGATTTGGCTATTTTGTCCTTACTGTTGCAAGAATTTTACAATTGAAGCCTCATTAATCGGCAACTGAGGAAAAAAACAGCCGAGATTGTCCTATTTTTGAGAAAACACTTACAGTCTGACTTACTAGGAACTGAATGAATATGTGTTATATCCAGTGTTCAAATACTCTGTTAAAACCAAATGTTTTCAAATATATTTTCCAAAATTTTTGGAATAGTTTCCAAATATTTATCAGCTATATTGTGGGCCAAAGAAGATTGTTTTACTATGTCAACAGTTCTTGAGGATAGTGAAGGTTAGTGACTAGTTTTATTAATCCATTTACTCTTACCCAATGAAGTCAAATATCCTACCCAGTTTTTTTGCATGCATTTTGAATCCTTGATTGCAAAGCTAAACAAATTAAAAGCAGGCAAGAGATCTCGGTTTTAGTTTTTTTCATCAAAGAATCTCCTCTCGATCAACAAATAGTAACTTAAAATTTAACTATTTAATTATTAGTCTTAAGAGTTTAACTGATGACCTGCTTAAATTTAATGCTCATTTAGCCAAAGAAATCTATGATTCCATTCATGAAACATTTTATTTTAACCAGGCAATTTATTCAAACAAGGATAGTTTGGCAAAAATACTTATCACCTAAATATTTGCCCTAATATACTCTTTGTCTGAGGTCAGTTCCAAGACCAGGATTTGGAGGAGTCTATAAGAGTTGAACTGAACTGAATTAAGAGTTTATAGCTATCAAATGAAAAAGTCAATTAAATCAGAATCTAATATTCCTAACATAATTCTTTAAATGAATGTCAAGAAATCACTGCCTTACATACCACAGTCATGGGTCTTGGGAAGATGTCTCATAGATAAAAATGCACTAAAAATAAAATCTTTGGATGCTTAAATACATCAGCTGCTTTTAGTGAAAAAATATGTTTGGATCGATATCCCTGGTTGTCAACATATAAAAATTGTTGAAAAATCTATTGAACTGGTTAAAAGTACATACAAATAAAAGGTTTTTTAAGGTTGTTGAGGACAGTATTTTAAATGTGTAGTAGATTGTGCACCTGAAGCTGTTCTCACCCACATATTTTCCTTGTCACCATTAACCATCTTTCTGAACAGTGGAAATAATGTTAATTCCCACAAATCTCCCAGATTCTCAATACATATACTTTATGTAAAGTCTTAATGCAATCCATAATACATTTCTGTTTCACATATTGTACTTCATTTTATTCCCTTAAAATTGAATTAATTGTATAAAAATTAAACTCATATTCCAGCTTACAAATGTGGACTTTCAGCCTATTTGTGTTTTCTTATTATGGATTATTTCAGATCAAAGACTGAGACGTGTACATGTTGGCACTGTCAATGCCTATGATAAAGCTTCTCAAAATAGGTGTTTGCTGGTGCTTGAGAGATTTAGATAGTGCAGCAGCAGCAGAAGACACACGTATACTTGAACATGTTTTCTTGTTTCTAGAGTAATTTTGCCCACATTTCAACCATGAATTTGTGTTTAGCTTGTTTTTTAAAATGATCAATTTCTATCTGTAAGAATTGAACCAAGTATCCATAAACTTAGATTTTAAAAATGACTAATTTATCCCAGTGCACCAGCCCCGAGCATCCTGTATGATGCATCAAACCTGGACTGGCAATTCGTTTCACATATGATAATATACATGTTTCAATGCCATTCTTCCAAATCATCCCACCCTCGCCTTCTCCCACAGAGTCCAAAAGACTGTTCTATACATCTGTGTCTCTTTTGCTGTCTCGTATACAGGGTTATTGTTAATCATCTTTCTAAATACCATATATATGCATTAGTATATTGTATTGGTGTTTTCCTTTCTGGCTTACTTCACTCTGTATAATAGGCTCCATGGGGAGGGAGGTAGGAGGGGGTTCAAGATGGGGAACACATGTACACCTGGGGCAGATTCATGTCAATGTACGGCAAAAGCAATACAATAATGTAAAGTAATTAGCCTCCGATTAAAATAAATTTTAAAAACTTTTTAATGACTAATTTAACAGCAATTTTAAGTGCATTATCTTCCTATTAACTAAAATTCCATCTCTATACACTTAAAGGTAAGGAAGCAAACATATGTGAGACATACTTATTCAGTGTATCAGTTCAGTTCAGTTCAGTCGCTCAGTCGTGTCCGACTCTCCGCGACCCCATGAATCACAGCACGCCAGGCCTCCCTGTCCATCACCAACTCCCGGAGTTCACTCAAACTCATGTCCACAGAGTCAGTGATGCCATCCAGCCATCTCATTCTCTGTCGTCCCCTTCTCCACCCGCCCCAACCTTTCCCAGCATCAGAGTCTTTTCCAGTGGGTCAACTCGTCGCATGAGGTGGCCAAAGGAGTTTCAGCTTTAGCATCAGTCCTTCCAAAGAACACCCAGGTTTGATCTCCCTTAGAATGGACTGGTTGCATCTCCTTGCAGCACAAGGGACTCACAAGAGTCTTCTCCAACACCACAGTTCAAAAGCATCGATTCTTCGGCGATCAGCTTTCTTCACAGTCCAACTCTCAAATCCATACATGACCACAGGAAAAACCATAGCCTTGACTAGACGGACCTTTGTTGGCAAAGTAATGTCTCTGTTTTTTAATATACTATCAAAGTTGGTCATAACTTTCCTTCCAAGGAGTAAGCGTCTTTTAATTTCATGGCTGCAATCAGCATCTGCAGTGATTTTGGTATAGACAATGATTAATAGTCAAGTTGGTGAGGAGGAGTCTCTCTAAAGATTAAATTCCATGCAGACCATGAGTATCCATTGATGGAAAATGCTTAGATTTTTGCCAACATTAAAGAGGTTGTTTAGAACCAGCTGGAAATTTAATCAGTGGATTTTGGCATTAGCGGTGGGGAAAGGGAAAAATACTTTATCCAAACACACTTACATTAGATCAAATAACTTATATGGCTAAACCAACTCATTTGAGAAGAGTGAACAAACTGTTTCATATTTCTATTATGACAAAATGATCTTTTGTATTTTAAGAGTTTGTCTTTGAATAAAAGAATGATTTTTACATGTGAATTTGTAGACAGAGGGTATTTATTCATTTAGGGCTTCCCTTGTAGCTCAGTTGATAAAGAATCTGCCGGCAATGCAGGAGGCTTGGATTCGATTCCTGGATCGAGTAGTTCCCCTGGAGAAGGAAATGGCAACCCACTCCAGTATTCTTGCCTGGAGAATCCCATGGACAGAGGAGCCTGGCAGGCCACAGTCCATAGGGTCGAAAGAGGCAGACATGACTTAGCAACTAAACCACCACCGCCATTTTGGCTGCACTGGGTCTTCGCTTTGCATGGGCTTTCTCTAGCAGAGGCTACTCTTCATCGTAGCGTGTGGGTTTCTCATTGTGGTGGTTTCTCTTGTGGAGCCCAGGCTCTAGGCGCCTGGGCTTCAGTGGTAGTGGCACTCAGAGAGGAGTTGCAGCTGGCGGACGCTAGAGTGCGGCTCAGTAGCTGTGGTACATGGGCCAAGTTGTTGCACGGCATGTGGAATCTTCCCAGAGGACCAGAGATCGAACCCTCGTCCCCTGCATTCGCAGGCAGATTCTTATCCATTGCACCACCAGGCAAGTCCAGGATGTTTCCTTTCTTCAAATACATAGTATATTTAGATGAAACTTCAGCGATCTTCAGTTCAGTTCAGTTCAGTCCCTCAGTCGTGTCTGACTCTTTGCGGCCCCATGAATCACAGCACGCCAGGCCTCCCTGTCCATCATCAACTCCTGGAGTTCACCCACACTCATGTCCATCAAGTTGGTGATGCCATCCAGCCATCTCATTCTCTGTCGTCCCCTTCTCCTCCTGCCCCCAATCTTAAGGAAATGCAAATACATTTTTATTGTACACAAAAGCATCTAGCTTTATTTAGGACATGCACCTTTTAAAAATATAATGCCTGATATATACACGTAAAGTGTGATATATAGAAGCTAAAACCTTGAGTAGTGGTTTGTTTTGTTTGTAAAGATTTTTGATAGTGCAGCGTCTTACCCATTGTTCAGTCTAGAACTAGCCACCATCTTCAGAAAGAACTTTCAGCAGACATACAGGTCTACAGGTGTTTAGAGGGGAGCTGTTTCTGATTCTGTAAACATGAAATGATTTCCTAAGATTTCCGGAGCTAATTCTTAAGGCTCATACGCTATAATGTTTTTCTTGAGAGGACATATTCAAACCATAATATTTGAAAATATAGAATGCACCATTCAGGTCAAACACGATTTCCTGAGTCTTTGGGAGACCACTCAGCTTCACATCAAAACTCAAACAAACCTCCACAAATCTCCATGTGTAATTTGATACCTCTGATTCGCAGGAGGCCAGGATAATGGTGGAGTAGAGCTAATGGAAGTTAGAATACTAGTGCCTAGGTGTCGTATTTGCATAATGAGTTTGGAACCAACAGTGTATTTCCTATGCATGGTAGGGGTAACAGAGTGAATGAAATGAAAAGTTAAGGTAAAAGCAATAGATCATCTTGCAGTGTGCCGAAAACAGTAAGTAATTTGAAAGGTTAATGAACAAAACAGTGGTTCTCTATGAGGACCTCCAGAAAATATTAGTGAAACAGCAAAATGAAACTGCCTAAAGCATGAGAAAAGATCTACAGAACCCATTCTCTCTCTTTTTCCCTCAGTGCTCTGTGGATGAAACAATAGCAACTTCAACATAAGGCATGTGTTAAGAATTAATAACTTGGATTAATTGTAGTCAGTCTTGTCTCAAGCCAGTCATTCCTTCTAACTTGTCATTAATCCTCAAGAAATGCCCTGTACTGCAATCACATCTGCCAAAATCATGCTAGTTTAAATTAACAATATAATAAAAAAATAAGTCTTCCTAGGACTTGAAAGTTATGATTATCAGACAAATTAGGTACAGGACCCCACCCCCACCCCAAAAAAAGACAACTATTTCTAAGAATAGTGTAATTGTAGCTTGGAAATAAAATGATCAGTCTCTCCAAAAGAGGTCAGTAACCTTCTATTTCTCTCCTAAAATATAATTTACTCCCTTGCTATTACATCTTTACAGGAAGTAAAATGTATATCTAATGTGTATTTGATATGAACCCAGGACTAGGGCTTCTCAAAATCTTTAGTGTGCATATGAATCAACCTGGGATCTTGTTAAATGTAGATTCTGATTCGGTAGGCTGGGGTGACCAGATACTCTACAAGTCTAATAAGCTCCTGGTTGATGCTGATGCTGCTGATATAGGGAACATTTTGGCAGCAAGTCCCCAGAAGGCTTCCACAGGACCTGGTGGAAATACTTGTGTACTTGTGCATCAAGAAAAGGCAGGGATGGGGGCTGGGAGTGGTGGGCAGAGGGAGGTTTGAGCTGGGTGCCAGGCTGGGTGCCAGGCTGCCTGCTCAGAAAAGCTGGGAGAAGGAAAAATAATCTGATAATCCACTTGCAACATTGTGAATGGAGTGAGTGGCGACGGTCCCTCTCACCTACAACATTCCAGGCACTGCAATACCTGCTAGGTTACAGTGATGAACTAAACCCCACACTGGTGAAGTTTCATGTCTATTATAAAGAGCCTGTTTTTTCTCCCTGTATCCGAAGGATGGGATGAATATAACAATATAGAAATCATGAATTTTAAAATAATTAGATGATAGACTAGTTCTTCTCTATTAGGTCTATACATTTGGGAAACTCAGCCTCTCTGGGTCTAGTTTTCTTATGAATTTTTGAGGGAAGGGGATATCTTCAGGCTCCTCTTAGCTTTGTTACCTAATCAAACTTGGGTCTACTTTCCTCCTGCAAAGTAAAGCCAATTTACTGACCGTGGGTTGTGATGAAGGAAAGTACTGTGTTTATATCAGGGCCCAGAAAGGAGTATAGGTGGTTCATGCTCAAAAGGTCCAAACTTCTTGGTGGCTTGCAGGGAAGTATTTTTAAAGACAATATTTGGGAGTGAAGGCTACAGGATTCATGGCTTTGTTCTGATTGGTTGGTGGTGAGGTAACAGGATGATGTTCCAAGGATCTGGATTACCAATCTTCTGGTTCCAAACCACTCTAGGGTCTGCTCAGCATGTATCTAGCACTTTCCACCTTCTGGCTGCAGCTGTGTTTGGGGGGGTAGGGGCAAGGGTGCAGTTAAGGGGAGAGGGGAATGTTGTAGTTCCTGAAAAATAACTCAAAGATACTCATAAGATTGCTATGTATATCCCTTGAGGAGGGACTAGGACCCTATTTTATAGCAAATTATTGTCATTACTCTATTAACTGTTTTTTTCTTTGTTTCTACTTTTCCTCACTTCTTTAATTAGTACGGTTTGTGCCTGCTCTTTGGAACTCAGGGAAAGTTTAGGGGACTAAAGCCTTTTTCTATAAACAAGAAATGGGGAGCTTATAACTATCAGTCATGCGACTTTAAAGTAATGGATTTTTTCTAATAACACCAAGTTTTGTTTTTGTGTATGTGTGTGTGTTTTAATACATTTTGTGCTTGGAACTAGCCCTATGGGAAATCAGTTACTCCAAATATTTTAAGAACTGCATTTTTGAAGTTTCTTGCAGTGTTAGTTTTGGTGTTATCTAAAAATGTCAAAAGCATTATATTCTAGTTCCACTTAACTGAACTGTAAAGTTGTCTGAATTATCCTTTCAAATGTTAAAAGAAAATCTAATCAAGGATGTTTGAGAGGATTTAAAATCCTAGAAAGTGGGTTTTATATTTACTTTATTTTTGTATTTTTAAAGCAAGATTTCCCAAATTTCTTTGTTTATAAGAATCTCCTGAAGTAGGTGCTAAAAGTACTTAGTTCGAGAGTGTACTCTAGCCTTACTTAAAATTCTTTAAAAGAAGCTGTATTTTCCCTGTAAAGTTGATACTAATTGTTGCAAAAATTTAGGTAAATTATTTTACAGTTCACACAATGTTTAGTACAGAGTAGTTGGTCACCTGTCAACAAATGACGGAAGAATGAATAACCAAAGTCTGTCATGTAAGTGGTGAATTGCCACTTTTGCAACTATAAACAGTGCATTAATTAACTTCGGAATCTAAGACTTAAATTTTCTGTGCCACCATCTCAAATCTTACTTTATCCAGATTAAAAGTCATAAATGAACCCCTCTCTACCATCAGCCTTTAGATTCCATGAGGGGCAAATCATGTATTTACGCTCTTATATCCTCAGGACCCAAAGTAACAATTGATAACCATGCATCTGATATCTAAATATTTGGTGACTCGCATAACTTTGCTGAGAATCTGGCTACTTTAACTGTAAATAAGACTGTGACAATCACCCAAAATGTCTCCACTTAAGGTTTTCTTCAACTCAGCCTAGCTGGGTTTATCTTCCAGGCCCCAGAAAGTAGCTATACTTTTATTTTGAAGAATAACCCTGATCCCAGAGCCATGAAATTCTTTGACCAAATACCTAAGGAATTATCAATCGTTTGGACATTTAAAAAAAATTAGTATTTAGTGGCCAACTAAGGAAACAAGTGTGTCCAGCATCATTCCACCCGGAAAAGCATGACTGTTCATGAGAAGTTAGGAGAAAAATTTTTTTTCTAGAAAAGATTATGTTTAAATTCATAAACGCCAGGAATAGAATGACCTGGGTTCAGTTCCAACTCTGTTCACCTACTTAAATTCATGACCTTTGGAAAGCAACCAAACCTCTTCTTCAATAATATGATACCTACCATACCTTTAAAAAGAGAATGAGTTGACGTTTGTGTATCAGAGAGAGTATTTTTATATATTAGCTGATTCTTTTCTTTTTCAGAAAGAACTTGGAAAGTCGAAGTCATTCAGTCCATCCTACTCTTTGTAACCCCATGAATTGTAGCCTACCAGGCTCCTCCATCCATGGAATTTTCCAGGCAAGGGTACTGGAGTGGGTTGCCATTTCCTTCTCCAGGGGATCTTCCCTATACAGGGATTGAACCCGGGTCTCCCACATTGCAGGCAGACACTTTACCATCTGAGCCACCAGGAAAGCATATTAGCTGATTATTTTCTTTTTCAGAAAGAACTTAGCACAACATCAAAACCAAAAAGTTATGTCTTGTTATTTGAAAACACCAGAGATTTGAAGAACTAACTTCTGAATCTGATTTTTCTGTTGCAGGGGCTAATGTATACCCTGGGATAGGAGAAAGATGGGCAATGTGAAAGGGAAACACTTACGTGGATAAGAAAAAAATTCTGAGAATTTCTTAGGAAGGAGGCCATGCTTCCCTCCTCAGTACAATTTCTGAAGATACATTTGGTGATCTCAGATTAGAAGGGACATCACCATGGTGTGAGAGGAACAGAGAGGAGTGGTTGATGCTATTTCTAGACAAAGATCTCTGAGGTTGGCAAACATTCAGTTCTGTCTGTCTTGGGGAGCTGCTGACTGGTTTTCAGTGTGATCAGCATGGAGCAGAGGGGACATTGGCAGTGCAGAATCTGAAGGGTGGTTTCAGTCCATGGTGAGGATGTAACAGCAAGTACCAAAGAATCAAGTAAGACAGAGAAAGGTTGATTAGGAAGGATGAAGATCATCACAGTCAAATGAGACAGTAAATAGCTCAAGAGAGGTCAGCCTCGATGAGAAATGGCTAAGGACAAAATACTTTCTTTTACCAAAAGCTAGATACTACCTGAATATCTCCAAACTGCCCTACCCACCCCAGTGGCAGTAGAATTTTGAAGATAAGAATGAAAAGAAATTCTGAATAGACTTAGTTCATTCCACAATTAGGATTCCATCTTTGCACCAGTGGAGTGGGTTTTGAAATAGAAGTTCAGTCATGGAAAAAATAAAGTTACATCTTTGGTTCACTAAATTTATAGTCAGTGAAGCTTGTACTTTAGCTCCTCATAAAGAACTAAGCCCCATGACTGTCACAGAGAATTAGATCTATAAAAACACAGTTGGGGTTACTATCAAGAAGGAGAACTCATAGAGGTGGAGGAAATTTAAAGTTTATGAAATAAAACTAGAAAAGTTTATGCTTGGTAGAGAGTAGGGTTTCAGTCAGTACTAAAGAAACTTTGTAAGTAAAAGGTAGAAGCAAGTTGGCTAGATTGTAATCTTAGTGGGCAAGGGCAAGCCTTAATCCTTCTTTTGTTCCTTGTAACACCTAGCAGAATGTTGGACTCATTGTTTTTGCTTTATACATAGTAATTAAAGTACTAGAAACTGGGGAAGTTAAGTACACAGTTGGTGACATTGAAGTAGGAGAATCAAAATTTCAGGGCTCTTTCTTCAAAGAGATTCATAGGTATTCATGAAGACTTAAGTAGGTCCACTGTCAAGGCTTTATAAATGATGATATGAAGAGTTAGGGAAGGGAGCATGTCTGTCTTTAGCAGAATACAGTTGTGGTAGATTGAGAGGAATGGAGAAATCACTAGAAACTGTAGAGAAAAACCCTAAAAAATTTGTATGTTTGGAGCAATAATTTTCTAGAGCATGTAGGATATTTCTGCGGAAAATCTCATGGGAGTTTTTTCAGCCACACCAGAGCAAGAAGACCACCTTTTCAATCCTTTCTGAACTTACATAACATGAGTGCTAGTTGCCAGGCAGTAAAAAAGGATTTCCATCACCCCAGTATGTCCTGTTACACTGGAATTGTTTTGTTGTATTTGTCTTTAAAAATAACTTATTTCTTTGAAGTTCTAAAATTTTTGAATAAGTAATAATTCCTGGTTCAGAAATTGCAAACTATAAAAATAAATATGGTAAAGTGGCTTCCTATCCTACATCCTCCATCCATCCATTTTCAAGAAAACTTGCCCCCAAAGCAAATGGTTATTAGTTTCTTCATGTTATGTATGCATAAATAACAAATATAAATATATTGTCTCGAAACCCTTTTTACACAAAAGATAGCTTTCTATACACACTCATCTGCACCTTTGTTTCATTTAGCCATATGTATTTTTTATTTCTGATTATCAGTTTATATAGAATTTTCTCATGTATCATGCTCCATTTTATCCACCTATCATGATGTATTTTGTCCACTCCACTAATGTTGGAGTGACTTATATTACTCCCTATCATTGAAATAATTAAGCCATGTGGAAGTGAATAAATTTGCAGTCATGTCATTTCTCACATATGCTAGTATTTCTATAGCATACATTTACAGAATTTTTTGACCAGGGATTACAGGGTCAAGGGTTATACATTTATACTTTTGGTGATATTGTCAAATTGCCCTCCACAGGCTTTGTTTCTTTGGAGTCATTTTGAACCTCATCATCTAGAGCAGACTGCTTTTGAGAAAATCCTCAAGACCCCTAAATTGACAAGACTCAGTTCAGTTCAGTTCAGTCGCTCAGTCGTGTCCGACTCTCTGCGACCCCATGAATCACAGCACGCCAGGCCTCCCTGTCCATCACCAACTCCCGGAGTACACTCAAACTCATGTCCACAGAGTCGGTGATGCCATCCAGCCATCTCATTCTCGGTCATCCCCTTCTCCTCCTGCCCACAACCTTTCCCAGCATCAGAGTCTTTTCCAGTGAATCAACTCGTCGCATGAGGTGGCCAAAGTATTGCAGTTTCAGCTTTAGCATCAGTCCTTCCAATGAACGCCCAGGATCGATCTCCCTTAGAATGGACTGGTTGGATCTCCTTGCAGTCCAAGGGACTCTCAAGAGTCTTCTCCAGCACCACAGTTCAAAAGCATCAATTCTTCGGCGATCAGCTTTCTTCACAGTCCAACTCTCACATCCATACATGACCATGGGAAAAACCATAGCCTTGACTAGACGGAGCTTTGCTGGCAAAGTAATGTCTCTGCTTTTTAGTATATTATCAAGGTTGGTCATAACTTTCCTTCCAAGAAGTAAGCGTCTTTTAATTTCATGGCTGCAATCAGCATCTGCAGTGATTTTGGAGCCCCCCAAAAATAAAGTCTGACACTGTTTCCACTGTTTTTCCATCTATTTTCCATGAAGTGATGGGACCAGATGCCATGATCTTTGTTTTCTGAATGTTGAGCTTCAAGCCAACCTTTTCACTCTCCTCTTTCACTTTCATCAAGAGGCTTTTGAGTTCCTCTTCACTTTCTGCCATAAGGGTAGTGTCATCAGCATATCAGAGATTATTGATATTTCTCCCAGCAATCTTGATTCCAGCTTGTGCTTCTTCCAGCCCAGCGTTCCTCATGATGTACTCTGCGTATAAGTTAAATAAGCAAGGTGACAATATACAGCCTTGACGCACTCCTTTTCCTATTTGGAACCAGTCTGTTGTTCCATGTCCAGTTCTGACTGTTGCTTCCTGACCTGCATACAGGTTTCTCAAGAGGCAGGTCAGGTGGTCTGGGATTCCCATCTCTTTCAGAATTTTCCACAGTTTATTGTGATCCACACAGTCAAAGGCTTTGGCATAGTCAATGAAACAGAAAGAGATGCTCTTCTGAAACTCTCTTGCTTTCTCCATGATCCAACGGATGTTGACAATTTGATCTCTGGTGCCTCTGCCTTTTCTAAAACCTGCTTGAACATCTGGAAGTTCACAATTCACATATTGCTGAAGCCTAGCTTGGAGAATTTTGAGCATGACTTTACTAGTGTGTGAGATGAGTGCAATTGTGCGGTAGTTTGAGCATTCTTTGGCATTGCCTTTCTTTGGGATTGGGATGAATACTGACATTTTCCAGTCCTGTGGCCACTGCTGAGTTTTCCAAATTTGCTGGCATATTGAGTGCAGCACTTTCACAGCATCATCTTTCAAGATTTGAAATAGCTCAACTGGAATTCCATCACCTTCACTAGTTTTGTTCGTAGTGATGCTTTCTAAGGCCCACTTGACTACACATTCCAAGATGTCTGGCTCTAGGTCAGTGATCACGTTATCGTGACTATCTTGGTCGTGAAAATCTTTTTTGTACAGTTCTTCTGTGTATTCCTGCCACCTCTTCTTAATATCTTCTGCTTCTGCTAGGTCCATACCATTTCTGTCCTTTATCGAGCTCATCTTTGCATGAAATGTTCCCTTGGAAACTCTAATTTTCTTGAAGAGATCTCTTGTTTTTCCTATTCTGTTGTTTTCCTCTATTTCTTTGCATTGATCACTGAGGAAGGCTTTCTTATCTCTCCTTGCTATTCTTTGGAACTCTGCATTCAGATGCTTATATCTTTCCTTTTCTCCTTTGCTTTTCGCTTCTCTTCTTTTCACAGCTATTTGTAAAGCCTCCTCAGACAGCCATTTTGCTTTTTTGCATTTCTTTTCCATGGGGATGGTCTTGGTCCCTGTCTCCTTTACAATGACTTGAGAGACACCGGGGCCGCAGCGCAGACGCGAGAGACACCGGCCCAGCAGCGCATACGCGAGAGACACTGGGCCCGGCGGCGCAGCGCAGACGCGGGGCCAGGTGGCACTGACCAGGCAAAGAGGCGCGGCCTAGAGGAGCTGCCCCACGTCCAACAGGCGGTGGCTGCACGGGCGCAGGATGGCCGAGAGGAGCTACTCCACGTTCAAGGTCAGGAAGGGCGGCCTTGAGGAGATACCCCTCGTCCAAGGTAAGCTACAGCAGCTGCACTTTGCTGGAGTGGTTGTGAAGAGATTTTCCATGACCAAGGTAAGAGAAACCCAAATAAGACGGTAGGTATTGCGAGAGGGCATCAGAGGGCAGACACACTGAAATTATAATCACAGGAAACTAGTCGATCTGATCACATGGACCACAGCCGAATGTGGTCCACTGGAGAAGGGAATGGCAAACCACTTCAGTATACTTGCCTTGAGAACCCCATGAACAGTATCAAAGGGCAAAAGGATAGGATACTGAATGAGGAATTCCCCAGGTCGGTAGGTGCCCAGTGTGCTACTGGAGCTCAGTGGAGAAATAACTATAGAAGGAATAAAGGGATGGAGCAAAAGCAAAAACAATACCCAGTTGGGGATGTGACTGGTGATAGAAGCAAGGTACAATGCTGTAAAGAGCAATATTGCATAGGAACCTGGAATGTTAGGTCCATGAATCAAGGCAAATTGGACGTGATCAAACAGGAGATGGCAAGAGTGAACATAGACATTCTAGGAATCAGTGAATTAAAATGGACTGGAATGGGTGAATTTAACTCAGATGACCATTATGTCTACTACTGTGGGCAAGAATCCCTTAGAAGAAATGGAGTAGCCATCATGGTCAACAAAAGAGTCTGAAATGCAGTACTTGGATGCAATCTTAAAAATGACAGAATGATTTCTGTTCATTTTCAAGGCAAACCATTCAATATTACAGTAATCCAGGCCTATGCCCCAACCAGTAACGCTGAAGAAGCCGAAGCTGAACAGTTCTATGAAGACCTACAAGACCTTTTATAACTAACACCCAAAAAAGATGTCCTTTTCATTCTAGGGGACTGGAATGCAAAAGTAGGAAGTCAAGAAACACCTGGAGTAACAGGCAAATTTGGCCTCGGAGCACGGAATGAAGCAGGGCAAAGGCTAATAGAGTTTTGTCAAGAGAACGCACTGGTCATAGCAAACACCCTCTTCCAACAACACAAGAGAAGACTCTACACATGGACATCACTAGATGGTCAACACAGAAATCAGATTGATTATATTCTTTGTAGCCAAAGATGGAGAAGCTGTATACAGTTAGCAAAAACAAGACCAGGAGCTGACTGTGGCTCAGATCATGAACTCCTTATTGCCAAATTCAGACTGAAATTGAAGAAAGTAGGGAAAACCACTAGACCATTCAGATATGACCTAAATCAAATCCCTTATGATTATACAGTGGAAGTGAGGAATAGATTTAAGGGACTAGATCTGATAGATAGGGTGCCTGATGAACTCTGGACAGAGGTTCGTGACATTGTAAATTGACAAGACTAGAAAACCAATAAAGGAGTTCTTTGTTAAAAGAAAGAATTTTTTAAAGAATTTTTAATGTTAAAAAAATTAAAAAGTTCTGTTCAGTTTTATCATTAAACATTAATAACTGAACCCAAATTACTCAGAAAGGTAACTACAAGTCAGTTGTGATGCAATATTTTGTAACCCCAAAGGGATGCTGAATGTCAAAGTAATCTTAGACACTGGTATAATGCTTGAGTTATTTCCCTAGTTATTTTAGGTTTACTATGGACTTGAGAGTTACCCATCTTTATAAAACTCAGAGGTACTATGCTTATTAAGTTTTCTACCTTTGTTCAATCAAAATGTCGTTAAAGGAAGAAGTTAACACCAATGTTAATAACTAAAAATCCTAATTCACACTTGCATTTAAAAATGCAGTGGAAAGTTAAGCCCCAAAGATCATCCAGTGCAGGTGCTTGGAGATATTTCAATAAGCTATAATTTTAGTTGAAAGATTAGTTTAGAATTTAATACAAAAATATTCCTATTTTTACACACATACACCCCACATACATCAAATACATACATCAAATAATTATCTGTAAATCTTAACATCTCCACACAAGGAATCCTCAGAGTCTCAGCTCTAAGAGGTAGATGCTCATGTGTTTTCACATTTGAAGGAATGTTTTTTCAAACAAAACATGGGGTGCAGAGGGTCATGGCACAGCTGTGGAGTCCTAAGGCAAGAAGAGAAAAATAGGCTGAAAATGAGGGTGTTACCACAGAGAAATGACGATAGGCCCCTTATTGTGCATCCACACACCAACTCTACAGCAAAGAAAGGGTGAATGACTAAATACATGAATGCCACAGTTTGTGATTTAAATAGACATAGTGAAATCTATTTTGTGATAGCAGCGTTTCAATAATTTTCCCCTTTTAAACTTGTAATTTTTCCCTTGAATATGCCAGTGTTCTCTAAGATAATTCAAAGATGTATTCTTTTCATTTTGATCCATGATAAAAGACAATAAAATAGATATGGAAGGCTTAGGCAAAATTCCTCTCATGGGTCTGAAAGCACATCATTGAGTTATAGAACTTTATATACATATATTTCAATTTCCCCACACTTTTCTTACATAAATAAAATAAAGGTCAGTAGAAAATAGCTGGCTTTGGCAGTTGTACATTTCATTTGCTGAAATGGAATAGAAATTATAGCACCCTGGTCTTTCCATTAAAAGCTTATTCAAGAGTCTCACAGTTCTGCTTTTGGTGCAGTGGTAGAAGATATTTAAGTAATTCAATTTTAATTTTAAAGCAGTATTAGGTCAGCATAAAACAGAGGCTGTATTTATGCCACAATGATTGGGTCAAGAGCGGTAGAATTCAGTATCTCATCAGAACACACAGTTATTTAATTTCAGAGCTTTGGATAAATATCCTTAGTGAATGCCAACTAGTTTATTTGGCTGAGTGTTTTTCTTCCAACTGTGTTAACTATTACAGTATTCGTGAGTCACTGGGGCCAGTTACTTGTAATCATACCTCCATTTCCTAAGCCATCAGTTATAATATCTTAGTGATAATGCTGAGAGGTTGTCCATAGGAACAAAGAGCAGAGTCTAGAGAATCCGTGTCATTCTCTTTGTTGACCCAGTCCATTATCTCCTGGCTTGAATGCATTAGCTCAGCCTCCTTTTTTCTCCATATTCTGTTTGTTTCCTTTGAGCACAAGAGAGTACTGATAAATTCTTTTTGATAGTCCCAAAGGGGAAAAACTCTGCTCAATAATTTCCTCAAAGTTTTGATAATATCAGGCTACATACTATAGACCATGGATATGAATATGAACAAGACTTGTCTTCAAAGAACTTACTGGTTTGTAGGCCAGGAAGTTATTTTAGTTAAATAAAGAATGTGGGTCTACTCTCAGAGCCTTTGTGGGAAAATGTGATGAATTCAAAAGATTTGCCCTAAGAGCATAAAGGTCAAGAAAGGCTCTCCCCCTAATCTCTCAAGTCCAAAGAAAGAGTTCAGATTAATGACTTGTTAGCTAAAGGAAATTCTAAATATTACCACTTGACAGTGTAGAACATTTCTTGGGAGAAATTCTGAAGACGGTTACTCTTTGACTGCTTAGTTGGTCTTTTCTAGACTTTGGGGTGTAGGATCTGCATTAGTTTCTGAGGCCTGTCATTACGAAGTACCATAAACTGAGCAGTTTAAAACAACAGTAATAAATTGTCTCACAGTTCTGAAGGCTAGAAGTCTGAAATCAAGGGTCATGCTCCCTCTGAAGATGGTATGGAAGGAACTGTTCTTTTATAGCTTCTGGTACCCTCAGAAGTCCCTTGGCTTATAGATATGTCACTTTAATTGTTCCTCTTCATATGGCTTTGCCCCTGTCCCTGATCACAGCATATTCCCTTTGTCATGCCTGTCTCTGTGTTCACATTTCCCCTTCTTACAAGGACACTAATTACATTGATTTAGTAAAGATAGTGAGGGACAGGGACACCTGTTCATGGATTTCTCCAAGCCAGAGTACTGGATTGGGTTGCTCTTCCCTCCTCCAGGGGATCTTCCCAGCCCAGGGATTGAACTTGGGTCTCCTGCATTGCAGGCAGATTCTTTACCATCAAACCTGACCATAGTTAGGGTTCTTCTTCCCAAGTAACATAGAAGTGCCATTTTTAATTGTCTTGGTTTCCCTAAATTAAAATAATGAAATAAATGTAACTAAATAAATATAAAAATAGCTTGTTGGTCATGTAGTATCACAATGATTATGGGTCTGAATTATGTATGCCAACAGTCTGTATTCCATAAGTAGCACCATCACTTCCTAAAATAACAAATATTTTTTGGGGGGATTGGGGAGTGATTCACTTCTTTCCCTCTTTAAGAGGGTGGTAGTAGCAACTAACTTATGACTTGTTGAGAGTTAATACACAAAGTAATTAGAATGAGTGTTGAATAAATTTTAGTCATCTTTATTTCCTTTGCCCAGGAAGCTCTGCATTTTGATTCTCTCTGAAGATAAAGGAGTGATCATGAAATGAGAATACATTAACGATGTGCAAATATATTCCAGTTTAAAATTTGTATTTTATTATTTACTGCAGAAAATTTATTTTATCAAGAAAAAAGATATTGCATGATTAGGGGAATGTCTGCCTTATTTGCAGTTTATCACCAACGCCTTAGCTAAATGACAAAAGCAGAAGACATTCAGAATTGAGATGATTTATTTCAATCATGTTTAAATTTATTTTACAGAGAATACCCTGCATAAAGCAGCGCTCCTCAGATGTGCTCCTAAAGTCTGAAAAAGAACTACTTGGAGCTGTTGTTTAAAATGCAGATTTTAAAGGCCTAAGTAGTAGAATCCCTAGTGATTGTCCCCACTAACTCCAGAATTTTGAGGACAATCCTCAAGTTGCTGAGTGATTTTGCATAACACACCTCAATTATGCACGCCTCAGTTTCTCCATCATTAACATACTATAGTAACCTATTTAAGGAGACTCTGCATGTTCTTTTTAGTTCATAAAATAATGAACAGTATCACTGAAATACAATTAGAATTGATTAGCCAGAACAGTACATTTGGATTTAAGTAATTAAAAATATCAATAAATTTATATTTCCTTAAGTTAAATCTTGTCCATATGTCATTATTTGAATAGCACATGAAAGTAAAAATGCAGTCGTTTGTATTGCTTGAAAAGGATAGAGAGCATAAATACCTAATTTTGAAACATCTTCAAATATATTAAAGTGACTTGCTTCAAAAAGGTAAAAGCAATACCAAGGCAACCAGCCACCTAAAGATGAACACCTATGAAAGAACTGGTGAAAGTTCTTGGCAGGAAATGGCTGGGTAGAGGGAAATGGGGATGCCAAGAGTTTACTGGCTTTATATTCTGTTGGCTTATAAATCTTTATTGATAATGTGGACTTGGAAAGGTAATTGACTGTCATAATATTTAGTGGTACTTTCTATTAAGGAATATGTTTTTCCCTTTTGCCATACAGTGTGCTCACAATTGTAGCAAATAGCAAAGAAGTGTGAGGTATGGTTTCTGCTCTCAGAGACCTTAATGTATAATAGCAGAAATGAGCAAATAAACAAAGCAGCTGAAGCATACATGTGTGTGTGTGTTTATGGGTATAAATATATATTAGAAATATTTTAATATATTTTTATATTAAATTTATATTTCTATAAAATAATACTTAAGGAATGGGTAATGATTAGATGAAAAATTATATCATTTGAATGCAAATTTGCAATAAAATTTCAGAGAGGGAAAGATTAGTAGGAACTGAAATAATTAGAAACTTAATTCAGGACTTAATGACCTGTGCTGCCCCTATCCAACATTTTCAACATTTTAAGTCTGTGAATCTTTGCTTTGATAATAGATGCCTTGATGTTTATCAGAATCTGGGTCTCTTTTTTAATTTAATGCCCCACTTATTTATTATTCACAATGACAAAGCCAAAAAAAAAGCATCAACAGTTGGGCAATTTTTAGAATATTTTTTCCTTTAAAATACATCAGTGTAATAGCTCTGCCAGATAAATAAGGACACTGCATAGTATTGGACTAACACAAGAAGGAGCTTTGGAAACATTCATTTACTTAGGTTTGTTCCTTAGAAGTATCATTTGAAGTGCAAGAGCAAAATAACTTTCTACTGCTTCTGAGCCAGTACAGAACAGTTTGTGACTCAGCCCTTGCCTGAGGTATTACAGCCACTTAGAGTATTTATTAATTAAGATTAAGATTTTAAAGTACCTTCAACAATCTGTCTTTTAAAGACTTTATATCCTTGGAAGTATGTCTGAGATGAATCATCTTATTGGTCCTGAAAGAAGTGTACTCTAATTATATCACTTGAAAAAGGCAACGCAGCACTTTGAAAAACATTATTTAAATCTCAAAATAGGATGTTGCTTTTTTAAAAAAATATAAGCCAACATTTTCAAATTACTCTTGTCTGTTTCAAAACTCATTCAACAAGGTTTGTGAAATTTTGATTTTGTATACAGGTTAGTGGACTTAGAAAATTCAAAGATCTAAGCAGTTTAATATTATGGAGGGCATAAATATAGTTAAATTTTATTGTACTTTAAAATTGATTAGTGATAGAATAGGCAAAATATGCATGTATAATTTTAAAATCTCCCATCCAAGTACTAACCAGGCCTGACCCTGCTTAGCTTCCGAGATCAGACAAGATCAGGCGCATTCAGGGTGGTATGGCCGTAGACTTAAAATCTACTTAATATCTATATAAATATCTAATTTAAATACCTAATATTTCTATTTAGAAAAGGCCTGGTGGCTCAGTAGTAAAGAATACACCTGCCAATGCAGGAGACATGGGTTCCATTCCTGGGTTGGGGAGATCCCCCGGAGAAAGGAATAGCTACCTATTCCAGTATTCTTGCCTGGAGAATTCCATGGACAGAGGAGCCTGGCAGGCTACAGTCCATGGGGTTGCAAAGAGGCTGACATGACTTAGTAACTAAACAACAAAATCTATTTAAGTGTTTTACTTCTCTCCAACCATCTAATTCTAGGAGATAGCTCCCATCACCAGTCCTGGTGTATCTTGCAGACATGGTGGAATTCTCACAAAACATTGACAACAAATACAAAACAAATTTGAACTTTATAATGGATGAATACAAAAAAAAGGCAGAGAAACATGGGAATGAGAAATTTAACAAGTTGGATATCTTTAGGTCCTACCAATGGTGCTAATTTTAGAAGTTTGGTTGTCAAACCTGGAATAGCAAGAAGAGTTAGACCAATGGTAGTTTGAATTAAATTAGGGGTAAATAAAGAGAATGACTTGAGGTGGAGAATTCATATACTTTGGCCATTCTCTGACACCTGCAGCAAATTGTACCCACATAATGGACATAATTCCTGTTTCTCACTGTTCTTATCACTGTTATGTTTACAAAGCCCAATAAACTATATTTTATAGAATTGTATCAGCAGAGTATTTCTCCACCAATGCTCCACAAGGCAGTGGTATTGAAACTTGAGTATGCATCAGAATCATCCTGACAGCCTAATAAAATGCTTTCTTCAAGTTCTATCCACAGGGGATTTTGACCCAGAATATTTCAGATAAGACTTGGTATCTTCCTTTTTTCCTTCAGCATGGCTCAACTGATCCCGCTGTAGTGATTTCACATCATTGGGGAAGGTTCAAGGTCAAGGATGAGAAACATTTAGGATTCTTTGAGTTGTCCAGGCCCAATGTCAGGTAAACATCAAGTGCATGCTGGTACTGGAGTTTACCTTCAGGCCCCTCCCTGGTTTTTCAGGTTTTTTCAATGATGTTTGAAATAACTGGAGAGCAGCTACAAGGCCAAATATTCACATAACTTTTATTCAGACTCTAAAATTGCAACCATAAATTGAATGTACATTTTTCCTTGCTGAATCCTTAATTTTTCCTCACACAATATGAGGTCTGGTTTACATGAATAAATGAGAAAATTTATGTGAGCAATTTTAGAAGCTGGTGGGTGAAAATTAACCTCCTGTACCTTATGCTTTAACACTGGAGACTTGACTCATTCCCTCTAATCAGTAGTCCTTTATACTCCTTTTATTACAAATGGGGCTGTGATCTGCTTTTGCAACAGGACTTTTCTTTAATATCACAATATAATTTTCTTGAAAATGTAATATTCATTGGAACTTAATCTGAGAAAATTATATCAGCTGGAATTGGCCTTGGCACCCGCATTTCAAAATTTTATGTTTAAATTAATTGTGCATATATAATATCATGCTGGGATTCATTTCCCCCAGAATACAGCCAAGAGTTCAGCGTTTTGGCGATATTTATGAACATTGTACAGTCAGCAGGACCAAGAGTAGCAATTCTCCATGCACGTTTCAGGCCATTCTAGAGTCCTTACTCTTGCCTTCAGCGCAGTGCTGCTGACCTAAAATTCAACTTGTTCTTTCCTCTTTGATCCCTCTGTCTGGTGAGCTGGCATTGGCAGGGCTTTCTGTCCAGGCAGTCCAAGACTTCTATTTGATCAAAAACTATATTCATTTGCCAACTAGTCCCTCTACCCAAACTGCCATTGCAACCAAAAAGATTGTAGCTGCCTATATTATAGAATGATGTGCTACTGCATAGGTGTCATCATTTACAAAACGGTGCTTTGTTGAATCTGAATGGTTCAGGCAGCTACAAACAGAGTAGCTCCTCCCTGAAAGATTTCAGGGTATCAAATTGCAAAACATCCATGACTTGTTATGGTAAGGAGCCAAGTGGAATAGAAAGGCTATACACACACACACACACACACTCAACCCCCTCCTTCTCCTCTTCCTTGATCACTAAGCAAGCAGTTATGAAAGGAATATAACTAATGATTTTGTCAAGGACCTGAACTGCTTGCCTTTAGGACTGGGATGCTGATCTGGCTCAAATACAACAAGAAAAGAAATAGAGGTGTTTATCCAAAAAGGGTAGTGTCTAAAAATGGAGATGGCAGATAACTGATAGGATCGGAGAGGTTTTGCTGAGTTCCTTAACAAATTAGTGCCAGAAATGTTATCACTGGTTAGTCCCTCCTTCAGATTTAGAGATTGAAGACCTTAAACAACTACAAATACGGTATCTCCCTGAAAAGGAGGTAAAATAAATGTGATTATATATTAGTATAATTAATTCATGAGATTGTTAGAAATTAGATTCCAGGAAAGGTAATGATGCAGTCAAAGTGGTAATTTGTAGAGGTCTTCTGCAGAGTAGCTACAAGTGGAGTACCCAAATTAAACACTGAACCAAGAACAACACATAGACAAGAGATCAACGGTGATTGAAAAAGACCAAAAAGAAGTTCAAAGAATATCAGAATGAACCTCCAAGTAGGTTATATTAGTTTCCTAGAAACCAAATGATTTTCCTTCTCCTGTGACCCATGAAGGTAAATTTCTAGTGGCTTTCCTAATGAAAAGGGGGGAATCCAGACAGATAATAAAAAACCAGAACATTCGCCTTTGTATTCTACTTTAATAATAGATTTAAATGTCCATTCTGTGTACTCGTGAGATGGGTTAGCCTGATATTCTCTAGCATAGTTCATCAATGAAGACAGAAAAGATGCTACAAGTATTAAAAACTTTAGGCTAGTCATATATTTTCCTATGATAAAAACAAAAGTTTAATATTCAATAGGGACATTTACTGACCATGGCCTTGAGACTGCTGTCAGTTGTGTACACAGAGAGTATATGAAGCCAGTGAGTTTCACTCCTAGAGGAAGACTTTAGGAAGACGAGTCTAAAATCCAAAAGGGGAATTTAATCCAAGGCCAGTTAAGGTTTAAGAAGGTGAAGAAATAGAATCCCTCTCTTGGTAGGAGAAGCTGCAAAGAACTGTGACAATCTTCACCACAAATAGTATGTTCAGGGGTAATGTAAGAAGATTTGCCCTTCACCAACTTTCCAGAGGAAAAAATACAGCTTTTTAGAGCACTTAGTATTATAGAGCTGTCTAAAATTTCTGGAGTCATCTACCACTTTGAGTTGAAATGCCTGAACCCTCTAAATGACTTTAAACAAACTATGAAAGAAACTAATTCTTTCAGGGACACACTGAGGGACACATGCAGTACAGTTTTGAGGTGCTGAGTAAATGCTACTGAATTGACCTGAGAAAATTGTAAAAAGCTGAAGAAAAAGATGTTATGAGAAATCCATCAATATCAAACATAAATTGTCTCAGGTTCTGAAATAATCAGTGATGCATCCCTGATTTTTTCCTTTAGGCTATGAAAGTTCTTGTCTGGTATAAAGACAGAAAATTGTACTGAGCCTTTGGCAAGCTTGTAATTACATCCTGATGCCGTCTTGGAACCAATAAAGTTCTAGAATCTTTATTGGTGCTTTACAGAAAGATTAAGAAATATTAATAAACTTACATCATACTGATCTTAAGTAAATTATTATTTGTTGAACATTGTTTAAAATCATTGAAATGTATATTATATAAAATTTGTAAGTAAATGTATTTTAATATTTTTATTTATCCCACAACTAGTTCCAAACTAGGTTTAAAAACAATTAGAAGCAATATAAGTTAAGCACAGTTTAAAATAAATTTAAAAGAAAAAAGACAAGGAAAAAAGAAGGCCTCATAATTAGGGTTACTACACATCTTGAATACCCATATAGTTAGCAAATATTTGGCAACAGAACGCCTCGTAATTAATGCAAAGAAGTAAACGACCAAATTTAGTGTTTTGTGCGGTGGACTGTGGAAGGTAACTGTTTCCCTGCCTCTCATGTTTCCATATCCTCCATGATAAAAAGAGAACTACGTTCACACTCCCAATAGGAATCATCAACCTTGGTAAAACTGGATCTAAATATTGAGTCAGTAATTTCTAACTCAATTGATCTGGTTTATGAATTTAGAAGAATTACTATCTTGAATTTGTAAATTCTTTACATCATCCACTGAAAATAGATATTTTGTAAGTTAAAAACCTTAGCAAATAAATAATATGGTACTGTGATTCATGGGGTCGCAAAGAGTCGGACACGACTGAGCGACTGAACTGAACTGAGTAGAATACCAATAAACACAACTTCTGTTTCAGATCAAATAACATTTTGAGCAAGGAAAAAAAAAAAAAATATATATATATATATATTTGCAACTTTATTGTCTAGGAAAGTATCCATAACCTAGAAGTATGGGTCTGTATTTAGCTACAGTCAATAGCCTTACTTTAACACTTTGTCTGTGGAAAATGGCCTTGGTATAATGAATACCAAGGCAGTGAAAGAATAGTCAACTAGTCAAGAAAATCTACATTTGGCAATCAACATCCATGGGTAATGATTAACAACAAGTCAACAGTTAAGATTTGGAGTCAAGGCAGGCCTTAACTTTAAAAGTTTTACTATTCTCTCTTTTAATATGAGTGACATAAACTGATTTTGTTTCTTTAAAATTTATTTTTCCCCCAAAGCAACAACTGCAAAAAAGTAAGGAAACATGTATGGTTTCTTTATGTCTTTTCTCTTTACTTTTTATTTTAACGATAAACAGAGATTTCATCAGTACCAAAACCAAGTAAATTCTCTCTTGGTGACACAATCCAAATGTTTTAGCATTACTTGCTGACAGAGTCAACCAAGCATGATGCAATCTCCGTGCCCTTTGACCTGATACAGACTTGTGTACAGCTGAGTCCTACCCTTCTCATGTGGAGCAGACAGCCTTGTCTCAGTGGAGTTGGAGTTACCAGCCAAGCATTAAAAGTAGCACATAGATTAGAGAGCATGACAGAGAGAAGAGACAGAGGTCCACAGTGCATTATTATTGTAAAGAGGAAGAATGTAATCAAGAGTACATTATTAAGAGATCACTGCTTTGGGGAATGAAACTCATTAGAATGAATTCCAGAACTATATACAGTGAGTCTGTAAAGTTGGAATGTCACCCTACTGCTCAGTCATGGCTTTTCTGATACTTTATCTCGAAAGAGTGAAGAAATCAAGGTATATCAGCACCAGTTTCCATTGTTCCTTGAAACAAAAATCCCCTCAGTTATTGTTGATGTTAATATCAAAGGCAGAAAATCTTGCAAGCAAACACGATATTATATAAATGCCACATAAGTTGAGTATTATCATGTGTGTGTGTTAGTCACTCAGTCGTGTTCAGCTCTTTGCGACCCATGGACCGTTCTGTCCATAGGATTTTCAAGGCAAGAATACTGGAGAGGCTTGCCATTTCCTTCTCCAGGGGATCTTCCCAAACCAGGAATCAAACCTGGGTCTCCTGCGTTGCAGGCGGATTCTTTTTTTTTTTTAACTTTTTTTTTTATTGGAGGCTAATTATTTTATAATATTATATTGGTTGATTTTGCCATACAATGACATGAATCCACCCCGGGTGTACATGAGTTCCCCCTCCCTAACCCCCCTGCCACCTCCCTCCTCCCTTTATCCTCCCTCTGGGTCATCCCTGCACACCAGCCCGGAGCATCCTGTAGCATGCATCGACCCTGAACTGGTGATTTGTTTCACATATGACAACTTACATGTTTCATTGCCATTCTCCCAAATCATCCCACCCTCACCTTCTCCCATAGAGTCCCAAAGATTGGATTCTTTATCAGTTGAGCCACCAATTATGTGAATTTCAAGTTGGCACTATTCCTAGTCACTGCTTCCTTTAGTCCATAGTTATCAGAAAGAATGTGGGGGCAATAATGAAATTAGGACCAGAATCATAACTGGGAAACTATGACCCTTTAAAAAAATTTTTTTTTTTTATTTTGCACTTATATGTGTTAGTCACTCAATGTGGTCCGACTCTTTGTGACCCTATGGACTGTAGCCTTCCAGGCTCCCCTGTCTATGGAATTTTCCAGGCAAGAATACTGGAGTGGGTAACCATTCCCTTCTCCAGGGCATCTTCCCAGCCCAAGGATCGAACCCATGTCTCCCACATTGCAGGCAGATTCTTTACCATCTGAGCCACCAGGGAAGCTCCTTTGCAGGTATCAGTTCAGTTCAATTCAGTCAATCAGTCATGTCCGACTCTTTGCGACCCCATGAATCACAGCACGCCAGGCCTCCCTGTCCATCACCAACTCCCGGAGTTTACTCAAACTCATGTCCATCGAGTCAATGATGCCATCCAGCCATCTCATCCTCTGTCATCCCCTTCTCCTCCTGCCCCCAAGTATCAGAGTCTTTTCCAATACTATAGGGCAAAAGCAATTATAATTCAGTGTGAAACTATAATTGGATTGCAAAACAATAGTTTATCTTAGATGATATCCTTTAAAGCAGTTAGAAGTAAGAGGGTCATTTGGCACACTCTAGTAAATAAGCTGATTTGTTTTAACAAACATTGAATCGCTCAATAACAACAAAAAATGGCAGCTTATTCAAGTTTCCACTTCTCAACCAAGCCAAACAATTTCAAAGAACATGCAGTATACCTACTACCCACTCCCATTGAGAATTATGTGAAATATTTAACTGAACTTTGATTTCAAACATCCATTCCTAAAAGGTGAATATCCTGCCCTTTCAGTAGACACAGATGGCATGGTTCCCGCAAGGTCATGGTTACAGGATGACTCAGGGTTAACCAGCTCAGTGTGGGCAGTCAAAACAAGATTACAGGCAAGACACACAGATTACAGGGCAGAACGGAGGGGAAGGGCTCTGAGAACCAATTATATACACTGCAAAGAGGGAGGACATGATTACAGGGTAGAAATAACCTAGAGGTAAAAGCATAAAGTGGAAAGGAAATTAGCACGACAGGGACAGATGGCCTAAATTTCCTTCTCAAGGAGAAATGAGCCAAAGTAATCATAACAATAAAAAGTTCTAAAAGTAAAAGTAAGTGGAACCTGATACTGAAAAATGTCTCCATATTGAGTTAATTAACACTTAAAATCCCCATATCTGAAACCAGTCATCTTTCATCTAAATTCTCCTGTCCACTACCTACCTCCCCCGCATTTTAAACTCGAGGACATCCCACTCTGCTGATTGTCTTGAATTCAGATATTGACCGTGTTCTGAGTCTCTTTGCTCCCCTCTTCACTGTATTAATCACATTCACACAGTGAGTCCAGCCACACTCGCTCCTCATTGTTTCCTAAGTTCTCTCTTCCTCTCCTGCTTTCACAGCTGCTACTCCATTCAGACCCTCACGTCCTGCAGCCTGCCCTCTGGAACCACGCTCTCCAGAACTGAGCCCTTCCCTCCCCCACAGGTCTCATATGCTGTTGCTGAATATATATTCCTTATGTACAGCTGTAGTTGTTTTGTCATTTTCCTAAACAGAAACACTCAAGGATGCCCCTCCTCTACAAAGCAACGCAAGAATACTTAGTCCTTGAATTCAGGTTTCCTCTACCTTGACCTGATCCGTCCTCCGGTTTTATCCTGCATCTCATCATACACAACCACACCATTCTTTCAAAGCATATTCCCAGCTTTTCTTTTTTCAGTCCTTTGTGTTATTAGTTCTTCCACATTTGTACCTATATTTCAAAGTTTATCAGCTACCCATTCATGAAGTTTCCATGACCCTGCTGCTGCTGCTAAGTCGCTTCAGTAGTGTCCGACTCTGTGCGACCCCATAGACGGCAGCCCGCCAGGCTCCGCCGTCCCGCGGATTCTCCAGGCAAGAACACTGGAGTGGGTTGCCATTTCCTTCTCCATTCCATGACCCTAGGAAAAAGCAAACTTTTTTTCAGAAACGCTTGGTCACTTTGTTTCTAATGACTCTGATTCCATTTTAATTCATAAAAAAAAACCTATGTGCTTGTCACAACTTCCCCTGTTGGAAGGAGGGCAAGAAAACAGCCTATTCATCTATTGTATAAGCCACTAAATGCTACATATACAAAGTGATAATAAATATAAATGGATTTAGAGTTAACATTTTAAAGGTGTTGCCATTCTTACTGAATAGGGAAAAAAGAAAGCAAATCAAATGCTATTTCATTCTAAATAAGGTGAGCAGTATTCACCTTATCTTCTGAGAACAACCTCATCCCAACCATCATCATGCTGGGCTCAGCTATTTTATGACGATATAAAACTTCATAGCCAGATCACATATGTGTACTTGAAAAGATATACCAGTATGCTAAGAATGGCTATCTCTGAAATATAGTAATTGAAGTAATTTTTAATATTTTTATGTATCTCTAATTTTATACAGAATATTTATATCTTTCATAGCCAGAAGAACATTACTAGTAATCCATTGTTCAATTACTTTTACTTTGATATTCCAAATCTTGTAAACAGACAAACTTTGATTTAGATAAAACTGAATCCTTACAGTACAAAAATTATACTCTATAGGTCGAGTGTGATAAGGTTTATATGTTGGAACAATAACTCTGAAGGTCTTTTAAAAATATAGTGGAGGCAAAAACGATGCAAAGAGAAAGAGAGACTTGTAACTGTTATCGCTAACAGTAGGATAAAGGTTTGAATTAAGATCATAGTAGTGGAAAGAGAGGAAAGCTCAAATCTTAACTAATGAGCCTTGGTCGACAATTCAATAAGGGGACCGAGGGAGTGGAAGTTGTCAGACACTGTTCATACCCTGATTGATAAAGGTTTTGCTTTTAATGCTAAGGGGTGGTGATTAAACGATGCAGAAATTAGTTGACACAATGGGTAACAAAGATGGTTCTAACAGAAACAAGTTTTAAACAGGTATAAAGAAGTCAACAGGGAAAAGAAACCTGATATATGAGCTCTTATCTTCAAGGACTTCTGGTCAGCTTGAGTCATAGTCAGAAGAGATAACAGGGTTTCCTGCTGAGATTCTTTTTTAAAGGAAGAAAGATTCTGCTAAGAGCTGGCTCTACAGGAAAGATGGTGACAACTTTATCTGAAAAGAACAAGTAGCTGATTCTTAAAGAAACATGACTCTATAAAGGAAGGTGTAGGGAGCAGGGTACGTTATACTTTCAAGCTGAATCTTTGTGGCTTTTGATAGTGGTGGGGAAATTAACTGATTTAATTTACCAGTGATAGAGTTCAATTAATAACAGCCCCAGTTTGAACTGTATATTTTTAAGTCTTTTTTCATAACATACATTTCCTGGTATTTAATGTAACCACTGTATCTACCACCATTTTAATATAGAAATTGGTAAAAACTGAAGGAAAGTTATGACCAACTTAGATAGCATATTACAAAGCAGAGACATTACTTTGCCAACCAAGGTCCGTCTAGTCAAGGCTATGGTTTTTCCCGTGGTCATGTATGGATGTAAGAGTTGGACTGTGAAGAAAGTTGATCACTGAAAAATTGATGCTTTTGAACTGTGGTGCTGCAGAAGACTCTTGAGAGTCCCTTGGACTGCAAGGAGATCTAACCAGTGCATTCTAAAGGAGATCGATCCTGGATGTTCATTGGAAGGACTGATGCTAAAGCTGAAACTCCAATACTTTGGCCACCTCGTGTGACGAGTTGACTCACTGGAAAAGACTCTGATGCTGGGAGGGATTGGGGGCGGGAGGAGACAGGGATGACAGAGAATGAGATGGCTGGATGGCATCACTGACTCAATGGACATGAGTTTGAGTGAACTCCGGGAGTTGGTGATGGACAGGGAGGCCTGGAGTGCTGTGATTCATGGGGTCGCCAAGAGTCGGACACGACTGAGTGACTGAACTGAACTGAATGTTAATTTACTCTGTCATTTTTATTTATTGAGAGACATTAACTCATCAAGTTTCATAACCACAGTTGAGCTGTGTACCAATCATATAAAATTTATTTGAAATGCATAGGAGGAAGCAGTCTTTATAGAGTGAGTCTCACAAATTTAACCCTATTTTAGGAGCTGAAACATCTAAATCCCCTTACACTTATGAAAGTGAAAGTAAAATCACTCATTTGTGTCCAACTCTTTGCAACCCCATGGACTATACAATCCACAGAATTCTCCAGACCAGAATGCTGGAGTGGATAGCCTTTCCCTTCTCCAGGGGAATCTTCCCAACCCAGGGATCAATCCTAGGTCTCCCTCATGGCAGGCAGGTTCTTTACTAGCTGAGCCACAAGGGAAGCCCCCCTATAGTTATATCTTTTATTAAAATATATATAATGCCATTTCATTCCCTACTTTTAGCTACAAGTAGGGAATTGGACTGATGAAACAAAAACTGAATTATTTAAGTAATTGCATTTCAATGTCATCTTATACTATGAATCACAAAATGCCCATGGCAGGAGTTGGAACAGAGAAGTCTGCATTCTAGTTCTACCATAACAATTTATTACCATTTTGATCTTGAGAAAATTAATGAACTTTTCTGAACCTCAATCTTCTTATCTATAAAGTGTACGTTTCAAGTGCTGGAACTACCAGTTTCCCAGAATTAAATATTCCTACCATGGCCAATTAAGCAGCCCACTCACAGAAATCCTAAATATTTAATAATAATCAGGTCTAATGGGCTGGTAGAATTAGTATGAGCTACATCTAGCATGCAGTAGTTGAGGGAAATAGATAACTAAAACATTAGGAAGCGAGGGGCTGTATAGTAGAAATAACAACGTGTTGACTTAAAAAAATTGCACAATGTGAAAGTTGCAAGTTAAGTTTTATTTGGGGCAAAATGAGGACTGCAACCTAGGAGACAGCACCTCAAACAACTCTGAGAAACTACTCCTGAAAATATCTAAGTATCCATTCTGCCAGTTTTTCCCTGAGCAGAGTGCCTTATTTCTGTCTCCACTCTGAACTCCTTCCAGGGGGTGTTAAAAATCAGCACCGGCACAAGCACATGGTTTAATTCTTATAGAGGCAGATGGCAAGTGCCAATTTGTAGTTGATAAACTTAAAGACAGATCGAAAATTGAGTTTAAATCAATAGGACATTCAGATACAAGATCATTAACTCAAAAGCTATAAAATAGTCATAAAGTAGAAATTTTATACACACACACACACATATATATATATAAATGATAAAACTTGGAAGGTTGAAACCAGAAGAACAGGTGAGGGTAATACTTGAAATATTTGTCAATTTAGGTAACAATTCTGTAAAGGGCAAGGTTTTATAAAAGAGGTAATTGTGATCACATTAAAAGCTGATATATCAAAGAGTATAGACATTGTAGAATGAATGTAAACTCATGTGTACAAGTCTTTCCATACCAGGAGCCAGTTAAAGGCAGTCTAGGATATTACATGGGATGGTCAACAAGACAAGCTCTATTAAGTACTGCTCAAAGTGAAAAAAGAAATGAATAAGATGTTACCAGTTTTTAGATTTGTGTCTGTGCCATTACCTTCAGAATTTCCTGACTCTGAATCTATTTCCATTTCTACCCCAGAATCATTCTCACTCCAGTTTGTAATATCTTCTTAATCCAAGTCTCAGCCCCGTTCTTAGTACTATTGGGAATTCTAGCACTCTTTTCTAGGTATATCAAGGAATCCAGTCTTGCCTATAGGACTTTATCAACTTAAAAACTATATTCCTAACCTAAAAGTTGAGAGTTATGTTTTATTCAGTGGGAAATTTTAGGATTTGAAGCCCAGGAAACAGCATCTCAAATAACCCTGAGAGAACTGTTCTGGGGAGGCAAGGGGAGGAGACAGGTGATATAGAAGTTTTGAAACAAAGGGCAAGTAGTCTGAACATCAAAAGATTATTGTTAATTACTTAAGAACCAGATATCCCTAGTTAAGGAATTTAGCACTTTTCTGTACATGGGAAGATGCAAGAGTCTGGGCTCACTGAAATAATTCCTTTCATATGCATTTTAGCTATGGGCCCTATATCCTGTATTTTTGACATCTCGAGTTCACCTTGGTGTTCAGTGTACATAGTGGCTGCAGTCTGATGGCTGTTAGGTTGCAGGTATTTTCCTCCTTCCTGAGTGCCCTTTGGACTCACCAGCTCACATTCGAGGGCTGCGATTGCCGATGATAGTGACATCCTTGTTTGCTGATGTGGCAGGAAATATTTCTCAGTTTCACATGGTACTTAATCCCTTGTGTGCATCTCATTGAATTTGTCTTAAGCCAACTGTACATTGAAAGAATGTGCCAAGGAAAAAAACATCTTCCCCCTAAAGCTACACTGTCCAATGTTTGATTTACATTGGAATTATTTGTCGACAGTTTTAGCCTTGGATACTATGCTTGTTGCTGTTAGGGAGGAAGGAATTTCCCTCTGTCCTAGGTTCTTCTGGCTAGTCCAAGAATTAAATTGACATGAATCCCTTGGACAGCAAGGAGATCCAACCAGTCTATACTAAAGGAAATCAGTCCTGAATATACATTGGATGGACTGATGCTGAAGCTGAAACTGCAATACTTTGGCCAACTGATGCGAAGAACTGACTCATTGGAAAAAACCCTGATGCTGGGCAAGATTGAAAGCAGGAGGAGAAGGGGACGACAGAGGATGAGATGGTTGGATGGCATCACCGACTCAATGGACATGAGTTTGAGTAAGCTCTGAGAGTTGGTGATGGACAAGGAGGCCTGGTGTGCTGTAGTCCATGGGGGTCATAAAAAGTCGGACACACTGAGCAACTGAACTGAACTGAGACACATAAACAGACAAAATAAACATATAATAACATGTATACATGGGAGAGACCCAGGAAAATTGAGTGACTTTTCAAAATGGCTAAGCCCTCACTTAAATATCATCTTCAGCTAAAGGCAAAAGCGAAGATGATGTTAGGATGTTGAGGGTATTGGCTTGGAAATTCAAAGGGGAGGAAGGAAATATACATGAAGATGGCAAAGCAAAGATTTAGTAAACAAATGTTTGCTGACGCACTGAGAGACAATCAATTCAGTTCAGTTTAGTAGCTCAGTCGTGTCCAGCTCTTTGCGAACCCATGTACTGCAGCACGCCAGGCTTCCCTGTCCATCAACAACTCCCGGAGTTTACTCAAACTTTTGAGAGACAATAGGACGTTGGAATTATGCTAGGTTCCTCCCTGTCTGTGACACTTACTTCATATTATAGTTATCTGTGGTGATAGCTCCCTTCCTGAAACAGGTCCTACAGCTACGTTATTTAGGCAGCTAAGGAGGAGGTAGATAGAAAGGTTTCCTGAATCTTCTGTTTCTTAAAAATTAATCAGCCTAAATTAATCATGTCAAGAGACACATTTTGGGGTGGCAGATTTTGTTTCCCTACGATGCTTTCTCCAGAGTGAGTAAGTAGGCTAGGTTTGTCTCCTGGATCCACAGATTTCTGACTGCTATTGGCATGATTTACGAGTGGAACCTTTTCCAATAGTTGCTAGTTGTTGAACTGGACCTCCTAAATTATTTTTTAAATTTCATCATACTTATGCCTATTTTTTCCATAACATTATGGTATGCATAATCTACTCTCTGGTCAGCTGTTGTACTGAATCACTTTCTTCTAGGTCTGGCATAGCTAGATCTGTTTGTATACTCTCCTATTCCCTTATAATACAGCTCAGGTAGTCTGTACCCACTCAGGTTAACTTCTAGCCTGGGATCTACATACCATACCATACCATACCAAAAACCATAGAAACAGTGTATCTTCAGGTGGAAAGATAGAAAATTCCTAAAACATTATGAATCCATAGGACCCAAGTGTCCCATTTTAAAAGCAGCTGGTATACTTAAATATAAAGAGCATGTTGAATCGAGTGTTCAGATAATGAAGAGTATATTTAAATAATGTTCTATTAGATCATCTAGAAAATCTCTTTTTGCATCATAAAACTATAAAAGGAATATTTTATTTACCTTTAAGATGCATCAGGCTGTCTTTATTTTTTAAAGTGTATACCCCATTTATAGTTATTATAAAATATTGGCTATATTCCTTATACTATATAATACATCCTTATAGTTTATTTACTTTGTACATAGTAGGTTGTACCTTGTAATCCCCTGCCTCTATCTTTGTCCACTCTCCCATCTTCCCACTTGTAATCATTAGCTTACTCTCTATATCTGTCAGTCTATTTCTTTTTATCATTCTTACCAGTTTTAATTTTGAAATTCCAAATATAAAAATATAGTTTTTGTCTTTCTCTTTCTGACTTATTTCACTTAGCATAATACCCTCTTAAGTTTATGCACATTGTGGGCAAATGGCAAAATTATATCTCTTTATGGCTGAGTAGTATTCCATTGTATATTTATACCACATCTTCTTTATCTATTCGTATATTCATCTGTCTTTTTGTTTTGGATAAATACTCATGAGTGAAAGTGAAAAGACAACTTATTGAATGAGAGAAAATATTTGCAAATGATAATATCCAAAATATATAAACAGCTTACTCAAGTCAATATCAAAAAACCAACCTGATTAAAAAATGAGTAGAAGATCTGAATAGACATTTTTCCAAAAAAGACATGCAAATGGCTAAGATGCATATGAAAATATGCTCAACACAGTTAATCAGAGAAATATAAATTATATCCAGAATGAGGTATTCGCTCATACCTGTCAGAATGGCTGTTATCAAAAAGTCTACAGATAACGAATGTTGTCAAGGATATAGAGAAAACAGAACTGTTAGTAAGAACATGAATTGGTGTGGCCACTGTGGAAAATGGTATGGAGTGTTTTGAAACTAAAAATAAAACTATTATGTAATCCATCCATTCCACTCCTGGAAATTCAACTCAACTCTGAAAAAAAGGATAGTTTATTCCTGGGTGTTCATTGGAAGGACTGATGCTAAAGCTGAAACTCCAATACTTTGGCCACCTCATGCGACGAGTTGACTCACTGGAAAAGACTCTGATGCTGGGAAGGATTGGGGGTGGGAGGAGACGGGGACGACAGAGAATGAGATGGCTGGATGGCGTCACCGACTTGATGGACATGGGTTTGAGTGAACTCCGGGAATTGGTGATGGACAGGGAGGCCTGGCGTGCTGTGATTCATGGGGTCGCAAAGAGTCAGACACGACTAAGCGACTGAACTGAACTGAACTGACTGAAAGGCTGTGTCAATAACATCCTCTAGGTATGGGGAAGGTCAAGGAAATAAACTTTCAGGTACTTGCTGGTGACTGGAAAATGGGGGTTATTCCTTTTTCTTTCTGGATAGCCCACTAATCAGTTTTCTGAAAGTGAACATAATAGTAGTCTTTGCTACATGAAGATCTAAGTAATACTTTGTTAACGTCAAAACTGTGCAGATATCAGTTCAGTTCAGTTCAGTCGCTCAGTCGTGTCCGACTCTCCGCGACCCCATGAATCACAGCACACCAGGCCTCCCTGTCCATCACCAACTCCCGGAGTACACTCAAACTCATGTCCACAGAGTCGGTGATGCCATCCAGCCATCTCATTCTCCGTCGTCCCCTTCTCCTCCCGCCCCCAACCTTTCCCAGCATCAGAGTCTTTTCCAGTGAGTCAACTCGTCGCATGAGGTGGCCAAAGTATTGCAGTTTCAGCTTTAGCATCAGTCCCTCCAATGAACATCCAGGATTGATCTCCTTTAGAATGGACTGGTTGGATCTCCTTGCAGTATAAGGGACTCTTAAGAGTCTTCTCCAACACCACAGTTCAAAAGCATCGATTCTTCGGCGATCAGCCTTCTTCACAGTCCAACTCTCGCATCCATACATGACCACTGGAAAAACCATTGCCTTGACTAGACGGACCTTGGTTGGCAAAGTAATGTCTCTGCTTTTTAATATACTATCAAGGTTGGTCATAACTTTCCTTCCAAGGAGCAAGCGTCTTTTAATCTCATGGCTGCAATCAGCATCTGCAGTGATTTTGGAGCCCAAAAAAACAAAGTCTGACACTGTTTCCACTGTTTTTCCATCTATTTCCCATGAAGTGATGGGACCAGATGCCATGATCTTTGTTTTCTGAATGTTGAACTTCAAGCCAACCTTTTCACTCTCCTCTTTCACTTTCATCAAGAGGCTTTTGAGTTCCTCTTCACTTTCTGCCATAAGGGTAGTGTCATCTGCATATCTGAGGTTATTGATATTTCTCCCAGCAATCTTGATTCCAGCTTGTGCTTCTTCCAGCCCAGCGTTCCTCATGATGTACTCTGCGTATAAGTTAAATAAGCAAGGTGACAATATACAACCTTGACGTACACCTTTTCCTATTTGGAACCAGTCTGTTGTTCCATGTCCAGTTCTAACTGTTGCTTCCTGACCTGCATACAGGTTTCTCAAGAGGCAGGTCAGGTGGTCTGGGATTCCCATCTCTTTCAGAATGTTCCACAGTTTATTGTGATCCACACAGTCAAAGGCTTTGGCATAGTCAATGAAGCAGAAATAGATGTTTTTCTGGAACTCTCTTGCTTTCTCCATGATCCAGCGGATGTTGGCAATTTGATCTCTGGTGCCTCTGCCTTTTCTAAAACCTGCTTGAACAACTGGGAGTTCACGGTTCACATATTGCTGAAGCCTGGCTTGGAGAATTTTGAGCATGACTTTGCTAGCGTGTGAGATGAGGGCAATTGTCCGGTAGTTTGAGCATTCTTTGGCATTGCCTTTCTTTGGGATTGGAATGAAGACTGACCTCTTCCAGTCCTGTGGCCACTGCTGAGTTTTCCAAATCTGCTGGCATATTGAGTGCAGCACTTTCACAGCATCATCTTTCAAGATTTGAAATAGCTCAACTGGAATTCCATCACCTCCACTAGCTTTGTTCGTAGTGATGCTTTCTAAGGCCCACTTGACTTCACATTCCAAGATGTCTGGCTCTAGGTCAGTGATCACGTTATCGTGACTATCTTGGTCGTGAAGATCTTTTTTGTACAGTTCTTCTGTGTATTCCTGCCACCTCTTCTTAATATCTTCTGTTTCTGTTAGGTCCATACCATTTCTGTCCTTTATCGAGCCCATCTTTGCATGAAATGTTCCCTTGGAATCTCTAATTTTCTTGAAGAGCTCTCTTGTTTTTCCTATTCTGTTGTTTTCCTCTATTTCTTTGCATTGATCACTGGGGAAGGCTTCCTTATCTCTCCTTGCTATTCTCTGGAACTCTGCATTCAGATGCTTATATCTTTCCTTTTCTCCTTTGCTTTTCGCTTATAGGGGAGTGAAAAAGCAATTGTCCCTGAGTCTAAGCTTAAGAAAATGTCTAAGCTTGGAAATAGGCAAAAGGTATCACTAAATTGCCTTTCAGTGGCATGATACCTATTGTCTGGTGGACCAACTATTAAATAAATTATAGAAGTAAAGTTGAAAGTGATTCCTCTCCTTGACAATGCAAGTGATTCCTATTTATAATTATGCAAATGAATTTTATCCAGTAGAGATAGAATTGAATTCCTCCTGGTTGAAATAATAACACAAACATTACAATTTGTTGCTGAGTGGGCTATTAGACAGTTTTGTTTCTATTATCAAATTCATTTCACCGTTCCTGACTTTATGTAATATTTGTATATATATATAATATGTAAATAAAATCATCTACAAATTTTCTTCTGAACCCTTTTATTGCTTTCCTCACTTATATATTAAACTCTTTAATTCATGTTCATTTTATACTTGAAGGCAACTCATTTTATCTTATCAAAAATAACTAATCTATATTTTTGTACCCTAAGAAAATGGAGCCTTACTGCCGGGATCTTTGGCACTGATGAGACAGTCCATTTTTTTCTTCTCAAAGTCTGTTTCTTAAATAAAAGCTTCACTTTTTTCAATATCCCCAACTTTTCCATATTTTATTTCTCCAAAATCCTGTACCTCTGGAAAAATCACAACTCACTTCCTTCAGAAAATGTCCTGTATCAATGCCCCTTTTATATCTTCTAAATATGGGGTCACAAAAGAGTCGGACATGACTTAGTGACAATAGTGACAAACTGTATAACCTAGTCTTTGCTACTGGCTAAAGGGAAGGATGATTCTTAGCCTGGTGGGTGAAGAAAAATAGCATGATACAAATTTCTGAAACTTAGCTGTTACTTAGGCTTTCCATAGATAGAGAAAAGCAAAAGCCAAACAACAAAAAAATAGAACTGTATGAATTTTAAAACCCTCTGAAAAAACTTAACCAGAGCTATCTAAGATTTATATTCCTCCCTTCAACATCCCTTTGATTTGATTATGCTGAACATGCATCCTCCTTAACACCATTCCCCACCACCACCCCCCGCCCCCCACACATACGTGCACATGTAATGAGTCACATTCTGAAGTCTTTGCCCATTAGTCCAACAACAAAGCTGCTCCTGCCCATCGCTTCTAATTCCTGGGTTTTCGTTTGTTTTTCCTGGTTGTGGGAGATGGCAAAACACAGAATTATTAGGAACTGATGGAGTAGAACTATCTAGAAAGGCGTCAATACCACAAAAGAACTGAATCCAGTAAGTGTGACCATATTTATTCTACCATAGTCTCTTCTTCAGGTGTGCTTGGCACATGGTATGTCCTCAACCTTTATCTATTCCATGAGTGAATGAAAATACCTCTTTTTTTTTTAAATGGCATCACTAGGCCTCAAGACACAAAGGTACTTGCTATGCACTTATTCAGTACCCTTCGGTACTAAGAGAAGACTTATGAATAAAAGCATTTCAATGAACTCACATCCCAAGTGACAAATGAAAGTGTCTCTAATTGAGGAAATCCTGTAATTTATTAGTGTCCTGTAGTCCTGTTTCATTGTTTTACCGTAGTCCATCCTAATTTTTCTCAATTGAAGAAAGTTTCTGAGATTTAATAACTAAAATCTCTTTCCTGAGTCATACTGCCAGCTCTCATTGTGTGTTCAGCTAATATTGTATCTGCCTGCCTGAGTTTATTTTCACATCTTTGTTCTGCCAAAACCCCTTCTGGTAAAAAGGAGTTCACAGAGGGGAAATGAGTGGGTAAAACAGAAATCAGCACACACACACACACACATGTTGAAATGAAAAATAAACCAGAGTGCAATCTGTATTGAACGGTGATGGATTCAGACAATACTTTGCAGTTTCTCTCCTGAAGAGATTTATCAGTGATTCACCTTGAAGGGAAAGTTGTTATAACCTGTAACAAGGGTCTGCTGTTTTCCTCACAGCTTTCATCTACCACTGATGTCAAGCTTCATGTAGTCAGGCAGAGGTCAAAATTGTTACTGTCATTAAACTAAGGAAAGTCTAGAGATTAACTATATGAAGGATTCTGAGATCTGTGCATCATACTCAGAGATGTGAATTTGGGGGTTTTAATTTTGGTTCTGGTACTTTGTTTCAAAGGAAATACACCAGTTTTGTAGTTAGAACTCCAACTTCCTTGACAGAATTTCAGTTCAGTTCAGTTCAGTCACTCAGTCGTGTCCGACTCTTTGGGACCCCATGAATCACAGCACGCCAGGCCTCCCTGTCCATCACCAACTCCCGGAGTTTGCTCAGACTCATGTCCATTGAGTTGGTGATGCCATCCAACCATCTCATCCTCTGTCGTCCCCTTCTCCTCCCGCCTTTCCCAGCATCAGGGTCTTTTCGAAAGAGTCAGCTCTTCGCATCAGGTGACCAAAGTATTGGAGTTTCAGCTTCAGTATCAGTCCTTCCAATGAATATTCAGGACTGATTTCCTTTAGGATGGACTGGTTGGACCTCCTTGCAGTCCAAGAGACTCTCAAGAGTCTTTTCCAACACCACAGTTCAAAAGCATCAATTCTTTAGCACTCGGCTTTCTTTACAGTCCAACTGTCACATCCGTACATGACTATGGATAGATTTCATTTATTCACAAACTACCTTGAAGATAAAAAAGACATATAATATTCTCCAGCATACCATAGCTCTAACAAACCTTGGCTGAGAATGACTGCCTGAATCCAATCATTCCTGTCCCTTCCATACATACCCTGAGGCATTCTGGATCAGTTTATCATTATCCTCTCCAAAAGTCTACAATGCTACAGGCTTTGAAGCCTTTTGTGACACTGAAGATAAATATCCAGACTACTGGATTGGAAAGCAGGACCACACAGTTGCCCTCTGGCTTCCTTATGGTATTTTAAGGGGAAAGTCCTTTCATTTTCTAGGACAAGTTTCAGATTAATAAAAATATGATCATAATAATATTTTTCCATTTTTAATTTTATTGCAAACTTCTAGATGTTTTCTCATAATTTTGTCATTTGAAGTTACAAACCACTTCTGAAGTAGTAGGATAAATATTGGTATTCTCATTTTACAAGGGAGGGAACACAGAAGTGACTTGCCCAAGACCATGCAAATCCCCACAGAGCCAGGGGTGGAGCAGAGTTCTTCAGATTCTTAGTCCACTGCTTTTCTACTGTATTTTCCCATCTTAACTGCAGCTTGATTCCTCCCATTGGGTAATTATAGAAGTTCTATACACACAAAAAGAAGACTAAAATGTTTCCCAGAAAATAGTTGTTTACAGAAGCAATAGCATTAGACAGATCAGGAAAATACCAAGTCAAGCTAAGACAGTGATAAAAAGCAAAGGAAAAAGGGAATGAACAGTTTTAAATTCCGACTTGATGCCAGGTACTGAGTACAGAACTGTCCTAACACTTTGAGCTCATTTTATCCCCACACCAGCCCTAAACAATAGATGAAATGTTCACCCCTACAAGTAAAGAAACTGAAGTTCTAAGAAATGAAGTGTCTTGCCTAGGGTTACACAGCTTTGTAGAACTGAGTTTTGAAGTCAGTTTATCTCCAAAGTTTGCTTTCCTAAACATAAGCTGCACCACCTGAAAGGTGAAAGGCAGGTCTGTAACATCTAGAAGAAATCCTGTAGATGCTGACTCAACAATTTCAGTGGACCTAAGTATGGCCAACAGATAGATGGAGTGAATACTTAACTTTCAAGGCAAAGTATGTAGGGAAAATTTCTGCAGTCGTATTTAGTCACAGGCACAGAAGACTAGTAATATACACAGCACCGTCTCTGAGCATTATACAGATATCAAATTTATTTTCTCTGAAAGTACAGAGTAAATTGTAAAGTACCACACAAAATGATGGTTTTCAGGCATAAGGATTCTGTCTGGAATGCAGGACCTGGATTTTATCCCTGGGTCAGGAAGACGCCCTGGAGAAGTAAATGACAACCCACTCCAGTATTCTTGCCCAGACAGAGGAGCCTGGCGGGCTATAGTCCATAGGGTCACAAAGACTTGGAAATGACTGAGCAACTAACACACACAAAAAATGAAAGGTGAACTACCTCCTAAAAATAGTATATCTTGATTGTGCTTTAAATGCAAGTTTCTCAAGATCGAGAACCATTTTTTTTTCTTCTAAAACTTTTCCAAAGAAAGATAAAAGGCCAGAAAGAAACAACAGGAAAACACGTCAATGCTCTTTAACCACTATGAGGCCATCATAGTAATAATGCCTTGTCTCCCCTTTTTTGGTGCAGTAGTGCTTTTTGTTTATTTGTTTATAGAGTCCTTTTAATGGAATTTTGCTTACTTATTTTAATGGAGATAATTGAAGCTCAGTGAAGTTGAGCCCATGTCCAGGGTTCCACAGATGTAAGTAACAGAAACTTCCCTGGTTGCTACTTGTTCCTGGTCCATGCCCAAGGTTTATTTGACCATACAAAAGCTGTGCATTCCTTTCCAATTAACAAAGAAAATTATTGTGTATGAGAATTCCTGTTACATAAGAAATTCAGTGTATATTTTGACCCATTATGGAAAAGAAATTATTGAATAATGAACTGTATTATGTTAGAATTTTAGTGAATTTTTTAAACAGTTTATAACATCTGATCAACCTCCCCAAAGATACTAAATTAAATAATTGCAATTACTGGTGCCTGTTTTGCTTCTGGGGAAGCCAAATAGCCAGTGTTATTTGATCAACTCCTCTCTGAGTATGTTAACAAGATGTTAGCTACAATAAACACCAACCCCCTACCCCAATTTTAAAATAAACACAGTTATTCAGATGAGGAATCTGAGACACAGTTTTTAAGACTACACATAGTTAATGACAGAATAGTAGGAATACATTTTTGCCAGTAACTTTCTAACTCATTCTTTCTGGAAGTCAAGATGACTATTGTCTGTGTAGTGGCAGAACACCATATGAGACCATGGCTCTTGAGTGAACGAGGAGATATGAGTTGCATAACATCTTTCATCTCTAGTCAAGTTTTGTCAGTAGAAACCATTCACATTCTGTCAGCAGGAATCCCCCTGATATTCCTATTGGCACTTTCTATGTAGAAGTAGGCCTGCTGTGACCTAGAAAAACATTGAATTCATTTGCATAAGCAATGCACTGTCCTCATGAAGGTATATTTAGAAGTCCACGTTTGCAAGAATGGGATCAAGATGCTTTTGTAAAAACCCACATGGCCTTTTCTTTAAGCCTCAGCAAACTGTACTATTCAGAAGGGACTACAGTTTCTAGCCAACTCAGGATTGATGTAGTATTTTACAAAGAGGGGGATTAACTTAGTGAACTTTTCTGCAAGAAAGGTTCCATTCAGGAAATATAAATGCATTAAAACATATTTGGAAGCATTTATGAATTCTAGGGCTATACATGACCATTAAAATAATTTAGCATTAAATTTTGAATTGACTGTAGGAAGCATATGCACCTTCTGATCCTAGCATCGCACCAATGAGTCATATCCCTTGAATACATCACTTAAATATTATTGGCATCAATTTCCTCATTTGTAGAATAAAAGGTTGAATTCAGAGGATACTTAATGGCCCCAAAGTAGAATTTGGCCAACATAGACATTTTCTTTGTCCGGCTCAGTATTTTAAAGAAATGTGAATAAGAATAGTATTTTTAATACTCCTTTGAGTTTGTAATACTGCACAAACCTTTCCCAGCATGGAGAAGAAAAGCTTTTTCAGCCTTGTCTGTATTACATACCACATTTCATTTTTCAACCTTTGTTTTCTTCGCTCCTTTTTCCTAAACTGTCAGGATAAATTTGATGACTGGATAAAAGAATTCTCCCACTTGAGTTCTATTCTCCAGGAGCCCTGTAGATACAAAGACCGCAGGTGGTGAAGCAGGACTGCGGAGCTGGGAGCTGTTACACACCTGGCACCAGCTTCCTGCCTCTTGGAGTCTGCACTCCTGGCTGGAAAAATAGGACTTAACTGTCTCAGCACTGAAGCAGTCAATGAAAATCACCACAACCTAAAGTCCTCCCTGCAGCTTTGTAAATTCCATCTTTAGGTCATTGTTGGGGAAAGATCTGGACATCATCAGCTATGCAGTGAATGTAACTCTTTAACATATAACAATTCATTTCTTATTTCTCAAGATTTTTCAGCCCTAAGGAACTAACACTTTCCTTTCATGGACCGTAAGATGACTGCCCACAAATTAAGCAAGGAACAAAGGACGAGAACACTTACAGGCTGCCAATTCCTTCAGGTCTCAGTCTTGGGGAAGTGTTCGAAACCGCTGCCCTATTTGTGCAGAATCCTGTGAGATACACAAGTTGTAAGGTTACCTAAGAGCAGGTTAGATGAGAAACAAGGAGAATTCAAAAGCAAGAGTAAGGGAAATGTGCTTGTCAAATAGAAGGTGAATGATGATGCGTGCGTATGTACTAAGTTGCTTCAGTCATGTCCAACTCTTTGCAATCCCATAGACTGTAGCCCACCAGGCTCCCCTGTCCATGGGATTGTCCAGTCAATAATACTGGAATGGGTTGCCATGCTCTCCTTCAGAGGATCTTCCTAACCCAGGGATCTAATGGGCATCTCTTAGGTCTCCTGCTTTGGCAGGCAGCTTCTTTACCACTAGTGCCACCTGGAAAGTCTGAATGATGATGTGATGATGCCATAGAGAGCAGAGAGTATAGACTGAATATTTTAATTCATTGTCTGCTCACTTACTGTATAGTGTGAATCTAAAATCAGCATATTATTGACAGCACCAAAGCAGTGCAAACAGCAAGTTTTTTTTGTTCAGTTGCTCAATTGTGTCCAACTCTGAGACACCAAGTACTGCAGCATGCCAGGCTTCTCTGTCCATCACTAACTCATGGAGCTTGCTCAAACTCACATCCATCAAGTTGCTGATAACATCCAACCATCTCGTCCTCTGTCAACCCCTTCTCCTCCTGTCTTCAATCCTTCCCAGCATCAGGGTCTTTTCCAATGAGTCTGTTCTTTGCATCAGGTGGCCAAAGTATTGGAATTTCAACTTCAGCATCAGTTCTCCAATGAATATTCAGTACTGATTTTGTTTAGAATTGACTGATTTGATCGCTTTGCAGTCCAAGGGACTTTCAAGAGTCTTTTCCAGCACCATAGTTCAAAAGCATCAATTCTTTGGTGTTCAGCCTTCTTTATGGTCCAACTCTCACATCCATACATGACTACTGGTAAAACCATAGCTTTGACTATATGTATCTTTGCTGGCAAAGTAATGTCTCTATTTTAATATGCTCTCTAGGTTTGTCATAGTTTTTCTTCCAAGGAGCAAGATTTAATTCAATTTAATTAATTACCTGGCTGCAGTCATCATCTGCAGTGATTTTGGAGCCAAAGATAACAGGTAATGAATGGATATGGCTGAGTTCTAATAAAACTTTATGAAACATAACATGACCTTCACTAGGAAATTAGATACATATATGATAAAATACATGTATCAGATAAATGTATATGTATTCAGAGTTCCAAAGAATAGCAAGGAGGGATAACAAAGTCTTCCTCAATGATTAATACAAAGGAATAGAGGAAAACAATAGAATGGGAAATACTAAAGACCTCGTCAAGAAAATCAGAGATACCAAGGGAACATTCCACGCAAAGATGGGCCCAATAAAGGACAGAAATGGTATCAAAAGATATTAAGACGGTGGTAAGAATACACAAAAGAACTATACAAAAAAGATCTTAATGACCCCGATAACCACAATGTAGTGATCACTCAATCTCGAACCAGGCTTCCTGGAGTGTGAAGCCAAGTGGGCCTTAGGAACCATCTCTACAAACAAAGCTAGAGGAGGTGATGGAATTCCAGCTGAGCCATTTCATATCCTAAAAGATGATGCTGTGAAAGTGCTGCACTCATTATGGCAGCAAATTTGGAAAACTCAGCAGTGGCCACATGACTGGGAAAGGTCAGTTTTCATCCCAATCCCAAAGAAAGTTAATGCCAGAGAATGTTCAAACTACTGCACAATTACACTCATCTCACACACTAGCAAAGTTATGCTCAAAATTCTCCAAGTTAAACTTCAACAGTATGTGAACTGAGAACTTCCAGATGTTCAAGATGGTTTTAGAAAAGGCCAAGGAACCAGAGATCAAATTGCCAACATCTGTTGAATCAGAAAAGTCAAGAGAATTCCAGAAAAACATCTACTTCTGCTTCACTGACTACACTAAAGCCTTTGACTGTATGGATCACAACAAACTGGGGAAAATTCTTCAAAAGATGGGAATACCAGTCCATCTTACATACCTCCTGAGAAACCTGTATGCAGGTCAAGATGCAACAGTTAGAACCAGGCATGGAACAATGGACTGGTTCCAAATTGGGAAAGGAGTACATAAGGGCTGTATATTGTCACCCTGCTCATTTAACTTCTATGTAGAGGACATCATGCAAAACACTGGACTGCTGAAGCACAAGCTGGAATCAGGATTGTCAGGAGAAATATCAATAACCTAAATATGCAGATGACACCACCCTTATGGCAGAGAGTGAAGAGGAGCTAAAGAGCCTCTTGATGAAAGTAAAGAGGAGAGTGAAAAAACAACATTCAAAAAATGAAAATCATGACATCCCATCACTTCGTGACAGATAGATGGGGAAACAATGGAAGCAGTGACAGACTTTATTTCTTTGAGCTCTGAAATCACTGCAGATGGTGACTGCAGGCATGAAATCAAAAGATGCTTGCTCCTTGGAAGAAATGCTATGACAAACCTAGACAGCATATTAAAAAGCAGAGCCTTTACTTTGCTGATAAAGATCCATATAGTCATAGCTGTGGTTTTTCCAGTAGTCATGTATGGATGTGAGAGTTGGACTATAAAGAAGGCTGAGTGCCAAAGAATTGATGCTTTTGAACTGTGGTATTGGAGAAGACTCTTGAGAGTCCCTTAGACAGCAAGATGATCAAACCAGTCAATCCTAAAGGAAATCAGTCCTGAATATTCACTGGAAGGACTGATATTGAAGTTGAAGCTCCCATACTTTGGCCACTTGATGCAAAGAGCCAACTCATTAGGAAATACCCTAATACTGGGAAGGATTAAAGGCAGGAGAAAGGGTTGGCAGAGGATGAGATGGTTGGATGTCATCTCCGACTCAATGGACATGAGTTTGAGCAAGCTCTGAGAGTTAGTGATGGACAGGAAACCTGGCGTGCTGCACTCCATGGGGTCGCAAAGAGTCAGACATGACTGAGCATCTGAACTGAACTGATGATAAATCATATGAAATGTTTATTTTCACAATTCAAAACAGTCAATTATCAACTATCTCATATTGTTTGACCTGTTAAATTATATTTCATATGTACATTGGAAATGCTATTCAGGCATATAAGAATCAGGAGACTTTATGTATGATATATATGATATCTGTGCTCAGTCCTTCAGTTGTGTCCAACTCTTTGTGACCCCATGGATTGTAGCCCACCAGGCTCCTCTGTTCATGAAATTCTCCAGGCAAGAATACTGGAGTGGGTTGCCATTTCCTTCTCCAATATAACACCTAGTGTATATTTACTGAGAAAGATGTAAGTCTGAGTACAACATGCCACCATTCATGCAAAACACAAGAAATGAACTATTCATGTTTTGCTTTTGCTTTATTGCTTAAAACATCCCTGAAAAGATAAAGAAAATGTTAACAGTGATTACCTGCTTGGACAGGGAGGGGGAAGATGAGTGAAATTAACCAGATAGGGTTTAAGGATGGGAGATATTTCACTGTATTGAAAACTTTATTTTTGAAACATATTCCAAATTTTCACTAAGAAAAAACTAAAAGAAGCACACTTTGAACATTATGCATCTTTTAGTTTGCACCTCAATACATTTTTATTAATGCATGATTTGTTATTTTGGTTAATGAAAGTGATAAGACCTAACTACCATGTTTGTTTATTGATCTCTCCTCCTCTTAACAGTATTCATCTTTATAACATTACTAAATGGCTATTGTGTTGAGGATCAGTTGAACTATTTTATTCCAGGTTCTGACTCCTTTGCATATATCATTTCCTTTGAATTATCATGATAGTATGGTAGCTATTATCATCACCTTTATTGTAGTAAGAATTTTAGGCATGAAAACTACTCTTTAAATAAATTTTGAAATACACAACATATTAAGTTTATGCACAATGTTGCAAGCAGACCTCTAGAACTTATTCATTCTCCATAAGTGAAACTGTTTGCCCATTTAATAGTAACTCCCTATTTCCTGCTCCACTCGTTCAAGGGCAATCACCATTGGACTCTCTGCTTCTATGAGTTTAGATATTTTATCTACCCCAGATAGGTGAACTAAGACAGTGTTTATTCTTCTGAAACTGGCTCATTTCACCTAGCATAATACTGTGTTCATTCACAGTGACATAAATGGTAGGATTTCTTTCCTTTCAAAGACTGGATATTTTAGTCTATGTATTGAACTGTGGTGTTGAAGAAGACTCTTGAGAGTCCCTTGTACTGCAAGGAGATCCAACCAGTCCATTCTAAGGAGATCAATCCTGGGTGTTCATTGGAAGGACTGATGCTAAAGCTGAAACTCCAAAACATTGGCCACATCAGGCGAAGAGTTGACTCACTGGAAAAGACCCTGATGCTGGGAGGGATTGGGGACAGGACGAGAAGGGGACGACCGAGAATGAGATGGCTGGATGGCATCACCGACTCTGTCGATATGAGTTTGAACTCCGGGAGCTGGTGATGGACAGGGAGGCCTGGCGTGCTGTGATTCAAGGGGTCGCAGAGAGTCGGACACGACTGAGCGACTGAACTGAACTGGACTCAACAATTGTCCCTCAGTATCTGAGAAGGGTTGGTTTCAGGAGCCCCTACATTTACCAAACTCCGACAACACTCAAACCCATAGTCAGCCCTCGGTAAGCATAGATTCCACATCCATGGATTCAACAAACCACAGTTCAAAATTTCAATCCCTGGTTGAACCTGAAGCTGCAAAAATCCTCCAATATAGAAAGCCAGCTGTTCAGTTCAGTTCAGTTCAGTTCAGTCGCTCAGTCGTGTCCAACTCTTTGCGACCCCATGAATCACAGCACTCCAGGCCTCCCTGTCCATCACCAACTCCCGGAGTATATCCACAGTTCAAATTCGTGTTGTTCAATGGTCTATTGTATATACCATATTTTATTTTCTTTATATATTCATTCTTCAATGGGCAGTTATCTCCACACTTTGACTATCAGGAATACTGCTGTAATGAACAAAGTAGTACAAATATCTCTATAATCTTCCATTCCGTTCCGTCGCTCAGTCGTGTCCGACTCTTTGAGACCCCGTGGACTGTAGGCTTCTCCGTCCATGGGATTCTCCAGGCAAGAATACTGGAGTGGGTTACCCTTTCCTTCTCCAGGGGATCTTCCCGACCCAGGGATCGAACCCGGGTCTCCCGCATTGGAGGCAGACGCTTTAACCTCTGAGCCACCAGGGCTTTCAGTTATTTTGGATAAATACCCAGACGTGGAATTACTGGATCATCAGGTAGTTCTAATTTTCATTTTTGAGGAACATTCATACTATCTTCCACAACAGCTTCACAATTTTACTTTCCCATCAAGGATGTACAGAGTTTCCAATTATCTTTGCCTTTTTTAAGACAAAGAGCTAAGAATCAGATAGGTTAAATAAATTGCTCAAAGTTAAAAGCTTGTTTCCTCTGTCCTGACTCTTACTTTCCCTACTTATCTGAACTCAGGCCTCATATCTTTCATGAAGCAACAGCAGCATATACTCATTACAGATTTATTAATCTGAATTAAAATCACTTATGCATTAGATTGGGGCTTCCCCAGTGACTCAGATGGGAAAGGATTCACTTGCAATGCAGGAGATGTGGGTTCGATCCCTAGGTTGGGAAGATCCTCTGGAGGAGAAAATGGCTATCCACTCCAGTATTTTTCCCTGGAAAATCCCATGAACGGGGGAACCTGGTGGGCTAGAGTCCATGGGATCAAAAAAGAGTTGGACACAACTGAGTGACTAAACAACAACAGTGCATTAGATTAAGCACGTGAAATTGTCAATATTCAACCATTTTTGAACTACAAATACAGCTATTTGAAATGACTCTATCTAAAGTCTGTTTTTCATGCTAAAAAAACCTCCTTGAAGGCAAGGATAATATCTTAAATACTAATAAATTCCAAGGGTTTAGCACAGTGCCCAGGATATAGCACGCATGTAACATAATTTTTATATTAAGTAAATAAAATTAAATAAATGAGCAAATAAATGAACCAACACCATTTTATAGTTTTAGAAATAAATTAAAGCCTGATTATTCTACTTAAAAACATCCAATTAACTCAACCTCTGTATATCTAAGACTGTAACATAATTTATAATAGAAACTTGAAGATGTTTCAAAACAATACTTATGTCTTAAGCAATTTCCTTTTGCAATTGCAAAATGAAGCCTAAATGCATATGAAATCAATAGAATTTGTTGTGGTCTATCTGTTTTATTTTGTTTGGTTTGGTTTGGTTGTGTATTGTCCAAATGCATACTACTTGCTTTAACATGAACAGATAGAAAGATGACTTTCCAAATTTAGTCTTTTTAAGGTATGCCTTCGATTTCACTTTTTAAAGATTTTTATAACTGAGACTGATTTAATAAGCTTAACAAGACCTTACCCAGTATGAGGCAATTTGTATATGAAACCGGAAAATTTTATTCCATTTATGATTACCACACACAAAAAAAGATTTGAGAAGATTGTATACTGATTAAACTGTTCTTATCAGTGGATATATCGTCTGCTTATACTCTTTCTAGTGCAGTTTAAAAGTATAAATTGCATCACATTCCATGCTTCCCTAAACTATCGCTGAAAAGAAAGTGAAAGTATTAGTCACTCAGTCATGTCCAACTCTGCGAGTCTCCTCTGTACATGAAATTCTTCAGGCAAGAATACTGGAGTGGGTGGCCATTCCCTTCTCCACAGGATCTTCCCCACCCAGGGATTGAACCCAGGATCCTACTTCACAGGCAGATTCTTTACTGTCTGAACCACCTGCTGCTGCTGCTGCTGCTGCTAAGTCAGTTCAGTCGTGTCTGACTCTGTGTGACCCCATAGACGGAAGCTAGTGCTATCTAATAAAACTTTCTGAAATAATGCAAATATTCTATATCCACACTGTGCAATACAGCAATAATTAAGCCATATGTGGCTACTGAGTATTTAAAAATGGCTGATATGACAGAGGGAGAAGCTGAATTTTTAATTTCATGTCATCTTAATTAATTGAAACTCAAATAACCATATATGTTTAGTGGCTACTATATTGAATAGCTCAAGAAACTTCCTTTGAAACAAACAAAACAAGCAAAAATTGTCTCAGTGTGGTTTTTAGCCAATTTTCTCTCCTTTAGTTCTTGTTGTTTCTTGCATCTGACACTTCTGTACTTTTCCTTTGTAACTTCTTCCTGAACGAATGCTTTGCTAGTTCTTTCAGTGGGGTGTGTGGGTGGTAAACTGTCTTTGTCTTCTTATGTCAGAAAATACTCCGATTTGCTCACACTCTTGAGCAGTTCCTGGGCTGATATAAAATTCTATGCTGACAGTAATTTTTCTCCAGCATTTTGAAGCTGTTGTTTTATTATGTTCCAGAAGTTTTTGTTGCTGATAGACAACTGCAGTCTATTTGACCTTTTTAAAAAAACTCTTTCCTCCCCCCCCAGTTTTATTGAGATATATTTGACATTCAGCACTATGAAAGTTTAAGGGGTACGTCATGAGGATTTGATTACATACATCATAAAAGAGTTATCACAGTAAGTTCAGTGACATCCATCTTCTCATATAGATATTTTCTAATTTAAAAAATAGAAAAATGTTTCCTTGTGATGAGAACTCTTAAGATTTCTATACATTTTTAAATGTCTACCATCATAAGTCTAGTTATGATATGTCACCATGCAAAGACATTATATAGCTATTAAATGTATTCCCCAAGCTGTACATTTCATACCATGACTCATTTATTTTACAACAGGAAGTTTGCATCTTTTAATCTCCCTCATCTCTTTCTTTCCTCCACCACTCCCCTCCCCTGTGGCAACCACCTGTTTCTTCGCTGAATCTATACCTGTTTCTGTTTTTCTGTGTTTGTTAATTTGTTTTCTTTTTAGATTCCACATATAAGAGAAATCATACAGTACTTGTGTTTCTCTGTTTGACTTATTTCACTTACCATAGTACCTTTTAGGTGCATCTATGTTGTTGCAGGGTGACAATATACAGCCTTGACACACTCCTTTTCCTATTTGGAACCAGTCTGTTGTTCCATGTCCAGTTCTGACTGTTGCTTCCTGACCTGCATACAGGTTTCTCAAGAGGCAGGTCAGGTGGTCTGGTATTCCCATCTCTTTCAGAATTTTCCAGTTTATTGTGATCCACACAGTCAAAGGCTTTGGCATAGTCAATGAAGCAGAAATAGATGTTTTTCTGGAACTCTCTTGCTTTCTCCATGATCCAGTGGATGTTGGCAATTTGATCTCTGGTGCCACTGCCTTTTCTAAAACCTGCTTGAACATCTGGAATTTCATGGTTCATGTATCGCTGAAGCCTGGCTTGGAGAATTCTGAGCATGACTTTACTAGCATGTGAGATGAGTGCAATTGTGCGGTAGTTTGAGCTTTCTTTGGCATTCCCTTTCTTTGTTTGGATCTCCTTGCAGTCCAAGGGACTCTCAACAGTCTTCTCCAACACCACAGTTCAAAAGCATCAATTCTTCGGCGATCAGCTTTCTTCACAGTCCAACTCTCACATCCATGCATGACCACGGGAAAAACCATAGCCTTGACTAGACGGACCTTGGTTGGCAAAGTAATGTCTCTGCTTTTTAATATGCTATCTAGGTTGGTCATAACTTTCCTTCCAAGGAGTAAATGTCTTTTAATTTCATGGCTGCAATCAGCATCTGCAGTGATTTTGGAGCCCCCCAAAATAAAGTTTTACACTGTTTACACTGTTTCCCCATCTATTTCCCATGAAGTGATGGGACCAGATGCCATGATCTTCTTTTTCTGAATGTTGAGCTTCAAGCCAACCTTGTCACTCTCCTCTTTCACTTTCTTCAAGAGGCTTTTGAGTTCCTCTTCACTTTCTGCCATAAGGGTGGTGTCATCTGCATATCTGAGGTTATTGATATTTCTCCGCAATCTTGATTCCAGCTTGTGCTTCCTCCAGCCCATTCTAAAGGAGATCAATCCTGGGTGTTCATTGGAAGGACTGATGCTAAAGCTGAAACTCCAATACTTTGGCCACCTCATGCGACAAGTTGACTCACTGGAAAAGAGTCTGATGCTGGGAGGGATTGGGGGTGGGAGGAGAAGGGGACAACAGAGAATGAGATGGCTGGATGGCATCACCGACTCGATGGACATGAGTTTGAGTGAACTCCGGGAGCTGGCAATGGACAGGGAGGCCTGGCGTGCTGTGATTCATGGGGTCGCAAAGAGTCGGACACGACTGAGCGACTGAACTGAACTGAGCTGATGTTGTTGCAGATTGCAAAAGATCTCATTCTTCTTTATGGCTGAGTAATATACTATTATGTATATGCATGTGTGTATATATATGTGTGTGTATGTGTGTGTGTGTATGTGTGTGTGTGTATGTGTATATTTATAAATAACCAGAAGTAGAATTTCTGGGTCATATGGTATTTCTGTATTTATTTTTTGACCTTAAAAAAATTCTCCATAGTCCTTGCCATAATGGCTGTACCAGTTTATATTCCCACCAACAGTACAGGAGGGTTCCCTTACTCCATATCCTCACCAACACTTGTTATTTGCCGTCCTTTTGAAAACAACCAGTCTGACAAGTGTGATATATTTGCGTTTCCATGATGATTAGTGCTGGGGAGCATCTTTTCATGTGTTTGTTGCCCACCTATATGTCTTCTTTAGAAAAATGTCTATCCAGATCCTCTGCCCATTTTTTGAGGTTTTTGTATACATTGAATTGTAGAATTCTTCGTATATTTTGGATATTAACTCCTTACCAGATATATTTGCAAGTATCTTATCCCATTCAATAGGTAGCCTTTTTATTTTGTTGATAGTTAGCTTTGCTGTGCAAAATCTTCTTAGTTTGATGGGAGGTGTTTTTTTGTTATTAATTACATTTCATTACCCACGATTAGTCTAATTTTTCCCAATTCAGTCTTGGAGAATTGTACATTTTTAGAAATTTCTCCATTTCTTTTAGGTTGTCCATTTTATTGGCATACAATTGTTCATAGTTATAGACCAGTCTCTTATGATTCCTTGTATTTCTGTGTTGACAATTGTGACTTCTCCTTTTTCATCTTATTTTATTGATTTGCACCTGCTCTTCTTTTCTCTTGATTAGTCTGGCCAGAGGTTTATCAGTTTTGTTTCTCTTTTCAAGGAATCACCTCTTAGTTTCATTGATCTTTTCTATCGTTTTTAGTATCCACTCATTTCTTTCTGCTCTAGTTTTTATGATTTCTTCTACTAAACTTGGGCATGATTTGTTCTTTTTCTAGTTATTTTAAGTATAATGTTAGATTACTTTTATGAGATTTTTCTTGTTTCGGCCTTAGATTGGTATTGCTAAAAACTTGCCTTTAGAACTGTTTTTACCTCATTACATAGGTCTTGAATCTGTGTTTTTATTTGTCTTCAGGTATTTTTTATTTCTTATTTCATTTCTCCAATTTGTTGGTTGTTTAGTAGCATATTGTTTAGCCTCCACATGTTTAGTTTTACTCAGATTTTTTTTATATTTGATTTCTAGTTTCAGATAATTGTCAGAAAAGATGCTTAATATGATTTCAGTTTTCTTAAATGTGCTAAAGCTTGTTTTATGGCAGCATATAATCTATTCTGAAGAATGTCCAATGTGTACTGGGAAGAAGTTGTATTCTGCTGCTTTGGGGTGGAATGTTCTATATAAACCAATTAAGTCTATTTGTGTTTCTAATGTGCCATTTAAGACCAGTGTTTTCTTACAAATATTTTGCCTGAATAATCTGTCCATCAATGTGAAGTGAAGTGTCAGCTGCTCAGTCGCGTCCAACTTTCTGCAACCCCATGAACAGTAGTCCACTAGGCTCCTCTGTCCACGGAATTTTCCAGGCAAGAATACTGGGTTGGATTGTCATTTCCTTTTCCAGGGGATCTTCCCAACCCGGGGATTGAACCCAGGTCTCCCAAACTGTAGTCAGATTCTTAACAGGCAGAGCCACCAGGGAAGCCACACGTCCAGTGATGTGGTGAGAGGCAAAAGTCTCCTCCTATACTGTGCTGTTGTCAGTTTCTCTCTTATGTCTGTTAATATTTGCTATATGTATTTAGGTGCCCCTATATAGGATGCATATATATTTATAATTACTATGTCTTCTTCTTGATTATTATCAAGACAATAATGTCTTTGTTTCACGATCTTTGTTTTAAAGTCTATTTGTCTAATTTAAGTATTGCTATTCAGCCTTTCTTTTCATTTCCAATTACTTGAAATACCTTTTTCCATCTCTTCTCTTTCAGTCTGTGTGTGTCTTTAGATCTAAAGTGAGTCTCTTATAGACAGCATATATACAGGTCTTACATTTGCATCCATTCAGCCACTCTATGTCTTTTTATTGGAGCATTGATTCTATTTACATTTAATGTAATTACTGATAGGCATGCACCTACTGCCATTTTGTTAATTGTTTGGGGTCTGTTTATGTAGTTCCTTTCTCCTTCTTTTGCTCTCTTCCCTTATGAGTTTGATGTTTATCTTTATTGCTTTATTCCTTTCTCTTCTGTGTGTATCTGTTAAAGGTTTTTGGTTTGTAATCACCATGAGCTTTATAAGTAGCTCACTGTATATACATGCATGCAGTGTGTGAATATACATGTGTGTATATATGCTGGGGTATATATGTGTGCATGTATGTGTGTACATGTATATATGTGATTATTTCAAGTTGCTGGTTTCTTAAGTTCAAAAACATTTCAATGCTGAACAACTCCCCAACCCCGTGTTTACTGTTTTTTCTTTTGTGTCTCCTTTAATTACTTACTGTGGATATAGATAATTTTACTGCTCTTGTCTTTTGACCTGCTGACTCAGTTTGTATGTAGATGACTTATTACCTTTAGTGTATATTTGTCTTTATCAGTGAGGTTTTCTCTATTGTAATTTTTATGGTTCTAGTTGTAGCCTTTCCTTTTCTGTGGAGAGAAATTCCTTTAACATTTCTTGTAAAGTTGACTTAAAGTGATAAACTCTTTAAACTTTTGCTTGTCTGTAAAACTTTTGATCTCTCTATAAATCTGAATGAAAGTTTGCAGGTAGAGTATACTTGGTTGTAAGTTTTTCCCTTTCATTACCTTAAATATAACACTCCTTCAAGCCTGTAGAGTTTCTGCTGAAAAGTCAGAGTTTTTGCTCAAAGGCAGCTGGATAGCTTTATTGGAGTTGCTTTGTACATAACTTGTTGCTTTCCCCTTGCTTTTAGTATTCTCTCTTTATCTTTAATATTTGCCATTTTAATATAGTACATCTTTGTGTTGATCCTGTTTGGGACTCTGTGCTTCCTGGAACTGGATGTTTATTTCCTTTTCTAGGTTAGGGATATTCTTAAATATTACATCCTCAAATATATTCTTTGATGTTTTCTCTGTTTCCCTTCTGAGACCCCTGTAATGTGAATGTTAGTAAGTTTGGTGTTGCCTCAGGGGGCTTTTAAACTGTAGTCATTTCTTTTTATTTTTTTCTGTTTAGCTTCAGTGATTTCCACTGCTGTTTCTTGTAATTCACTGATTTGTTCCTCTATATCATCTGAATACTGTTTATTCCATTCCTTCAAGTGTTTTTTCTTTTTAATTTCATTTATTCTATTTTTCATCTGTTTATTTTTTTTTTCTTTGTTTAAAACATCTAACTTCTCACTCTGTTCATTCAATCTTCTCTTGAGTATTTGTACATCTTCACAATAATTACCTTGAACTCTTTATTAGGTAGATTGACTGTCCCCCCTTCACTTAGTTCTTCTTCTGGAGTTTTATCTTGTTCTTTCACATGGAGCATATTACATTGTTACATCATTTTGCCTTATTTGCTGTTTTTTCATCTGTGTATTCAGTAGATTGATTACTGGCCTGCTGATGGGTAGGGCTGTAGCCTCACACTGCTAGCTGCTTGGCCTGAAGTGCTGACAGGTTGGTTGGTGGTGTCAGGTTCTGGGACTAATGAGGTAGATGGAAGAGTCCAAAATGGTGTTTGCCAGCATCATTGTCATCATGGTAGAACAAGTTTCTGAAAATGATTGCCACCAGTGTTTATGTCACTCACCAAGGTGAGCTCCAGTTGCCTCCTGTCTCTCTAAGAGGCTCTCCAAGGTTAACAGGTGGGTCTGACTTACTTTAGCTGCTTTCAAATTACTATTTCTACCCCAGGTCCCAGAGTATATGAGATAGTGTGTGTAGTCTATAAGAGTAGAATATCTATTTCTCTATTTCTGCTTGGCTCTCCTGAAAGTAAGCCCTGGTTGCCTTCAAAAGCAAATCTTCTTGGGACTCATCTTCCTGGTGCAGGACCTCCGGACTGGGGAGCCCAACATGTGGCTCAGACCCTTTGCTTCTTGGTGGGAACCTCTGCAGTTGTAAGCATTGCCCTGTTAATGGGTCACCCTAGGGATATGGGTCTTGACTGTATCACATCTCTGCCCCTTCTATACTTCTTATTGTGGTTTCATCTTTATATCTTTAATTTTAGAATGTTTTTCTCATCAATACTCTGTAAATTGTAACTTGGTATGCTCTTGGAAGGAGATGAACTAGGTTCTTCCTACTCTGCCATCTTGGCTACTCCCCCCTCACTCTTTCTAGCTGTGTTTTCTTTATTCTTGATATTCTACAGGTTAACAAGTATGTGTGTTGGTATGAATTTAACCTTATTTTGCTTGATATTTGAAGTATTTTCAACTTAAGGACTCATATATTCAGTTCTAAAAAACATTCACTATTATATTTGCAAATAAAGATGTTCCATCACTTTCTGTTTTCTCCTCTGGAAATTATACAAGTGTCTTGGTTTATCTTTTATGCCTCTTCCTCTCTTCTTTATCTGACCAGCAAACTAGTGAATTAAATGAGAAATCTGATGGAATCCTCATCCTATTCACTAGTTTGCTCTTAGATTGTGCCAGCTGAATATTATCCTATCTTCATTCATCTTTCCATTTAAAAATAATAATTTTGCATTTTCCCTGATGGATAATATTCCTTTATTTACCCCTTTGTCTCTCAATGTTGTTCAGTTCAGTTCAGTTCAGTTCAGTCGCTCAGTCGTGTCCAACTCTCCGTGACCCCATGAATCACAGCACGCCAGGCCTCCCTGTCCATCACCAACTCCCGGAGTTCACTCAAACCCATGTCCACAGAGTCGGTGATGCCATCCAGCCATCTCATTCTCTGTCGTCCCTCCCATAACCTTTCTCCTCCCGCCCATAACCTTTCCTAGCATCAGAGTATTGTCCCATAACTCAGTAGTGTCCAACTCTGTGACCCTGTGGACTGCAGCACATCAGGCTTCCCCATCCTTCAATTTTTCCCAGAGCTTGCTCAAACTCATGTCCACTGAGTCAGTGATGCCATCTAACCATCTTGCCCTCTGTCTTTTCTGATTCCTATGCTATTTTAATGTCACCAGAATAAAATCTTCATTTTGATTGTTGATTGGGAAAGTGTTTATCTTCAAAATTTTGGATTGCAATCTCATTTCAACGGGAATTTCTCTCCTTATCATCCTACTTAACCTTGTGATTGATTCCATCAAGACCCCCAAGGACTCTATCTTTACTCAGGCTTACACTGATTATTAGGATTTATCCCCAAATGATACATTAGATACCACAACTCTTGTTCCTTCATTCGAAAGTATAGTTTACTTCTACAGGTTATTTCTGTATCCTCCTAAAATGGAATGTTAATTAAGCTATAAATTGTCTGCAACAGATTTTTTTCATACTCCTTTTATGAGCAGGAGCAACTCATCCCATCAGAGACACAGGTCCAGTGCCTCTTCATGTGGAATGCTTTTACTCTTAATCTACAGGGACCATACTCCCAGGAACCTCTAGCTGCTTCTGCACCTGAAATCAATCAAGATCATAACTTCTGTCCTGGTCATGGCTGTGTATTTCTGTCCAGTTTCTAGATCATAAAGATGTTATTCTCATTTTATATTTTCTTTTTCTATTACCAAGTTTTTTGTAAGAGAAGGTGTCTCAAGGTTTTGATATGCCACAGAGCAGAGGTGGGGGTAGGTATGTATGTATCACGATTGGACAGAGTAATATATAAGGTCATTATAACAGGGGGAAAGAAGGGGGGGGGATGAACTGAAAGGATGCTTCCAAGTACAAACTGACTGTCTTAAAAGAAATCTACCCTAGCTTTTCTGCATGTGCTGATCCCTTGAAGGTGTGCACATTATCTTGCCATCTTCATATCTTCAACAATTAAAATAGTGTCCAATATGTATTACTGAATAGATGCACAAATGTTTCAAATCTTTGGATTTAATCAGTTTCAGTTAATGCAGCTATGTACCTAAAGATATATTGAAACCATGTTGAGTAAAAGCCAAGAGAGAGTTAAGTCAGTCCTATGAGTTTGCGTGAACTCCGGGAGTTGGTGATGGACAGGGAGGCCTGGCATGCTGTGATTCATGGGGTGGCAGAGAGTCAGACATGACTGAGCGACTGAACTGAACTGAACAATAAATTTCCAATTACACTTATTCTCAAATAAATGTTCACAGATGCAGATAAGCCTGTGTACATCTTCTGAGAATCAAAACATAGATCCTTTACACTGCAAGCAATTTTTTTTCCTCTGGGTCATCTCTGCTTGCAACTGGTTTAAACATTTGAAATGAATCAGTCAATTACATTTTCATTATCTTTATATAGTAGTTTTACCTGAGAGTGTAATGGGGGCCATATTCAGAATAGCTAAATGGGAGTTCACCCTGTTTATATCTTACTGTATTCTAGTTACAAATAAAATCTCCTCAGGCCCTGGCTCAAAGTCTATCTCATCGCATTTTATACAAGTGAAAGTGAAACAACTATTGTCAAATTTGTCTCTCTGGTTTCCCAGAAGACTGTAAAGGAGGGAGTGAGGAGGCTATATACAAGCAGATAGGTATGTTGAGGTCAACAGGAAATAATCGCTGATAACCAAATGAAGTTTGCTCAGTCATGTCCAAATCTTTGCAACCCCATGGACTATACAGCCCATGGAATTCTCCAGGCCAGAATACTGGAGTGAGTGGCTTTTCCTCTCTTCACGGGATCTCCCCAACCCAGGGATCAAACCCAGGTCTCCTGTGTTGCAGGCGGATTCTTTACCAACTGAGCCACAAGGGAAGCCGAAGAATACTGGAGTCACGACTGAAGTGACTTAGCAGCAGCAGCCTATCGTTTCTCCAGGGGATCTTCCAGACCCAGGAATCCAACTGGAGTCTCCTGCATCGCAGGTGGATTCTTTACCAGCTGAGCTATCAGGGAAGCCCTAAACAAGTAGGGTGAAGACAGTTATGCAAAGCGATTTTGATGTACCTGTTTTGTCTTGTCCACTTAGAGGACTACTATATTATGACCAGGCCCAACTATTGACTCTAATTTATATTGCCTCTCAAAATATTAAATTATGTTCACTGTATTTCAGTTAAGTGGGTATGGGAAAAACAGGGAACATTGTGGAAGCATTTACTTGGAAAATTATTTTTAAATTTTTCCAGCACCAGATGTATAATTTTGATGAGCATATGATGGGGAAAGAGAGATTGAGAACTTCAGTAGTGTAGGCATTTCTTTTCACTTTTGGACTCAGTGACCTCATGCCCTGGAATGACTATAAACTGGCAAATGTGAATTAATTCTTCCCACCTAGAATCTCATATCCTACAGATCTCTCATCACAGAATGCTCATCACAGAAGCATTATCCAGGCTCAGTGGGATTCTAGTTTTCGAAGATAGGCTTTTGGAGGAAGGGTTGTACAAGAAAGCCAAGTAACTTACTCCATCTGGTTCCAACCTGAAATAGTGCTTTGTTACAAGACTAGTTCTAGGGAACAGTGGGATCATCTCTGTGGATTTATGGAGCCGTGGTTATTCTGATCTCTAATGGGATAGCTTCCCATCTATTCAAGATCATGTTACTTTGATTTTTGCCAATATTTTGAACAAAAACTCAAGGCAACTCTCCATCATTAAAGACAGTAAGCACTGTAAGAGACAGGACACTCCCTGACATGATTCTTAAACCCATGTGCCCAGCACAAAATAGGCATTTTGTTTGTTTGTTTTTGTTTGTTTTTAGTTGCTAAGTTGTGCCAAACACTATTGTGACCCCATGGGCTGTAGCCCTCTAGGTTCCTCTGTCCATGGAATTCTCCGGGCAAGAATACTGGAGTGGGTTGCCATTTCCTTCTCCAAGTAGATACTTACTCATTTAAAAAATAAATACACTTTAAGAATTGATTAATTATTTGAGGAAAAAAAAGATTCTGCTCTTAGTTTTCCAAGAATAAACTATTTCAGATTAAAATACATTTTTGAAAGTAGGACTCTCATCATCTACCTTTTTCACTTTTATTTTTCAAAGCCTTGTACACTGTGGGAGTGTCATAAATATTCTGGTATCAAAGAATAAACTAGTAAACTAATCTAAATTACATGTAGCCACTTATACTCTTTCAGTTGTGTTTTAAATTTAACTAGGGATAAGAAACAGGGCAAGTAAAAAATTGGCTTTGTTTAAGAATTTGAAGAGGACTGAGGGATTTGATTTACATAATCTACAGTGATGTTAATGGACTAAATCAGGTTCACCACTTCTGTGCCTTTGAAGCCTTTTAGGACCTGTAGAGAAATTAAAAGGACTTTTACCCTATGTTTCAATAGAAAATGTCCTGTTGAATCAGATAAGTGTGGTGATTACTATTATGTGTATGTATATGTAGATATACACATGTGTATGTGTGTATGTATGGTTAGTAGCATTATGGTCCAGGACATGCTCCACATGTTTTCAGAGAATCTCTTCCATGAGCCAACTGTATTTTACTGTCTTGTATATTTCAGCATCACTCATAAAGGTAAAGCAGAACCCCTGGGAGCTTTGAGTGTGTGTGCAACTAAACAGAGTTAATTACCATAAAACACATTTTTGTTAGGTTCAGAGAATCAGAGACATTCTGAATTTGAATTAGTCAATAACTGGCAAGGAACAAGAAAGCCTTCCCTCCCTTGAAAATAAATTGCCTCTCGCAATTCATCAAGGATCTTTCTTAGGAAATCCAAATATTGAGTGAGAGAGTTACTTTCTCTCTTAAGTTGAATCAGTTGAAGATTGCAATGTTGGTGAGAAAAAAAAGAAAAAAAAAAGTGGGCATAAACTGGAACATCAGAAGCACGGAATGAGCACAAGTCCATTATTTTCTGTGATTAAGTCTTTTCCTTTTTCCTTCTCCCACATACTTTTTTATCTTTAGTATGAATTATAGAAATTTCCTCATTCCCTAAGACTGCTGAAATTAATCCCTAATCATTTTAAGGATGACATTCTTAGATCTCCATTCTATGTCTAAAGTCTGTACTCTACTTCTGTTCATTTGTCAACATGGCTAGGTTGTAAGTTCTTTGACAGGAGCAACATTTGTACAATATTCTGTATTTTGTTTAACGTTAAGAGGTACCATTCACCCTATTAGAATGGACAAGATAGACCATACCATTGGTTTCTCATGTCGTTGCTTTCTCATGTTATCAAAGTGAAAGTGAAGTAGCTGAGTCGTGACTGACTCTTTATGACCCCATGGACTGTAGCCTACCATGCTCCTCCATCCATGGGATTTTCCAGGCAAAAGTACTAGAGTGGGTTGCCATTTCCTTCTCCAGAGGATCTTCCTAATCCAGGGATTGAACCCGGGTCTCCTGCTTTGTAGGCAGATGCTTTACTGTCTGAGCCATCAGGGAAGTCCTATGTTATCAAATATTGATTTTATTCTAAAACATATTACCTGAACTACTGAAATACTGTATATTCATAGATTGCCTCTGAAAGCTATTCATTGGAAAGCACTCCCTCTTTTTCAATGTCCAAAGACTTGATGTTTAATGTGGTCTTTAAATCTTGCAATATTTGTTTACTACACACATACACTCATCACACAAATGTGAATAAAAACTGAATGCTTGGCATGGCAACATCAAATCTAGAATAAACAAAAATGTTCGCTGTGTTTAGTACCCTTCAAACCAGTAAATGAATGAAACATAATATGGGAAAAAGGAAACTGGGCAAGCAGGAAAGACAAAACAGGACAAAGAAAGACCTGGTGTTCCTGGAAGCATATTGGAGATAAAAGGAAAATATAAATCAAACTGAGAAAATGTCCTTTGAGTGGCTTCCTGATGGAATGACACAATCCCACGTCGAGAACCATATGGGAGAGTTCAAACAGTTTTAGACCTGAGCCCAGAGGGCAGTGAGGAGGCTGGCTGGGAGAATAATTTGTTTTGTTTCTTGGGAGGAAAGCCAGAATGACTGATGCTTTGACAGTTCCTGCTGGCTGATCAGCAACTCCCTCCAATTTTTCTTAACCTCTTATGAGAGATAAGACTAGAAGGGCAGAGCCTGTGTAGGAGGTGATGACAGTGAACAGCACTGGTAAAAAGAGAGCCTGACATTACAAGCGCATTCTAGTCAGACACAGAAGCTTGAACTGATTAGGCTGTTTAGGTTTCACGTGGCAGCCTTGACTGAGCTCTGCTTCTTCAAACAAGGCAAACTTGTTATTTCCATCAATGTAAGGAAAATGCTAGAGTGTTTTCATTTTTTGGCAAAAATTTATGGCACCACTTTCTTCCTTTTACTGAAGTGAAAAAAAAAAAAAGATCAGACTTGACATTAGGCATAATCAACTTTAGTTAGAGCCCAGAAGATATCGAAGATACCTTTCTTTTTGTTTAAAGAAAGCAGATAGCTGCAAGAAAATATTTTCATTTTGATTTAGAGGAAATCACATACCAACAGTTTAAATTTTGTGTGATACATGACCTACATGTTAGAAAATTTATCACCATACTTCGAAAAACATTGCTGATGACACAAATATAAATCTATCCATACATAATAAACACACCAAAAAATCCTTTACTCTAAACTTAGTTTTCAAATTTTAGCATGCCTAAAAATTACCTAAGGTATTGTCTACCAAGTCTCTCCTCTGTGGTATTTTCCAAATGGTGATATTTTATTTCCATCATTCCATCCCCATTTTTTTTATTGGAATTCTTGTGTAAGAGCTTTCCTGCCTCCATTCATTTATTCAACATAACATAATCTATTACTATTATTAATGTTTTTTACTCAAATTTATTCCAGCTTTGATCTTAGTGGCCTCCTTTTACTTGACTTCTGTGTCTTTTCAACCCACTCATGTTAACTTCTTTTTGTTTATTTTTTATTGAAGGATAATTGCTTTACAGAATTTTGCTGTTTTCTGTCAAAACTCAACATGAATCAGCCATAGGTATACTATATATCTCCTCCTTCCTGAATTTTGCTCCCATCTCCCACCCCATCCCAACCCTCTAGATTGATACAGAGCCCCTGTTTGAGTTTCCTGAGCCATACAGCAAATTCCCGTTGGCTATCTATTTTACATATGGTAATGTAAGTTTCCATGTTACTCTTTCCATACATCTCACCCTCTCCTCCCCTCTCCCCATGTCCATAAGTCTATTCTCTGATTCTCCATTGTTAACCTGTAAATAAATTCTTCAGTACCATTTTTCTAGATTCCGTATATATGCATTAGAATACAATATTTATATTTCTCTTTCTGACTCACTTCACTCTGTAAAATAGGTTATAGGTTCATCCACCTCATTAGAACTGACTCAAATGTGCTACTTTCATGGCTGAGTAATATTCCATTGTGTATACGTACCACAACTTCTTTATCCATTCATCTGTCGATGGACATCTAGGTTGCTTCCATGTTCTAGATATTGTAAATATTGCTACAATGAACAGTGGGATCCATGTCTCTTTCAATTTGGATTCCTCAGGGTATATGCCTAGGAGTGGGATTTCTGGGTCATATGGTAGTTTTATTCCTAGTTTTTTAAGGAATATCTATACCATCTTCCATAGTGGTTGTATCAATTTACATTCCCACCAACAGTGTAAGAACGTTCCCTTTTCTCCACACCCTCTCCAAAACTTATTGTTGGTAGACTTTTTGATGATGGCCATTCTGACCAGTGTGAGGTGATATCTCACTTTAGTTTTGATTTGAATTTCTCTAATAATAAGTGATATTGAGCATCTTTTCATGTGTTTGTTAGCCATCTGTACTTCTTTAGAGATATGTCTGTTTAGGTCTTTTTGCCACTTTTTGATTGGGTTGTTTGTTTTTCTGGTATTGAGTTATACGAGCTGCTTGTATATTTTGGAAATTAACCCTTTGTCAGTTGTTTCACTTGCTATTATTTTCTCCCATTCTGAGGGTTGTCTTTTCACCTTGCTTTTAGTTACCTATGCTGTGCAAAATCTTGCTTTCTTTTTGTCATCGAGTGTTCTGCCTGTTTTCCTCTAAGAGTTTTGTAGTTTCTGGTCTTACATTTAGGTCTTTAATCAATTTTGAGTTTATCTTTTTGTATGGTGTTAGGAAGTGTCCTGATTTCATGCTTTCATCTGTAGCTGTCCAGCTTACCCAGCACCACTTATTGAAGAGGCTCAACCCATTCAGGTTAACTTCTTAATGCTCCCTTAATTTCTGGCTTCACAAGATACTCCAGGTTGATCTTGTATTTTCTCTGCCCCTGTAGTAAAACCAGCCATTTCTCCCAGGGGTCCTGATCTGTTTTATCAGAGAATTTTGTTTGAGACCAGGATGTAGAGGATAGATAATTCATTGATTCTGCAGTGTTATTGCTTCTAAGCCCCTTTAGCAAGTAGAGCTAGGAAAAATATGTATTCATATATACATATATCTTTATCTGTTTTTATATCTATCTGTACAAACATTGAAAACCATGAGTTATAATTCTACTACACCATCACAGTGTCTAGCCTTTCCCACTTCCCTATTTATAACTTCTTTCGTCAAGAGGTGAAAAATCTGGCCTCGTTATCTGGAATATATTTGCTTATTTTCTCAATGCTAGAATATTTGCAAAGTAGTTTCAAATTTGCTAACTCAGTTTCTGTGAAAAATAAATTCACTAACTAGAGAAAGTATTCACATAAAATTTTTTGTATTTGTAGCCTTCCTGTGTCTGCTCAAGATATTAGTTTCCAAAGTTAGATTAATTCTAACTTTCATTAATCCCTCACCCACTTCAGTGTGGTTATTTTACTCATTTGTAATAGTTAGATTCATCTGTTACTTTTGGATTCCACCCTCATTGTGGTTACCTTTCATTTATTTTTGAGCACGTGAAACATTAACCTGATTCTAAAAGTCAAAACTACTCAAAAGGTGGACTTAGAGAAGCACTGATCTTCCTCATCCCCTCTACCGTATACCCCTCCCTCATTCTTTTTCTCACTTTCCCTGCCTATAGCTTCTCAGTTCAGTTCAGTCACTAAATCGTGTCTGACTCTTTGCAGCCCCATGGGCTGCAAAACACCAGGCCTCCCTATACACCCCCAACTCCCAGAGTTTACTCAAACTCATGTCCATTGAGTCAGTGATGCCATCCAACCATCTCATCCTCTTTCATCCTCTTCTCCTGTCTTCAATCTTTCCCAGCATCAGGGTCTTTTCCAATGAGTCAATTCTTCGCATCAGGGGGCCAAAGTATTGGAGTTTCAGCTTCAGCATCAGTCCTTCCAATGAACACCCAGGACTGATCTCCTTTGGAATGGACTGATTAGCTCTCCTTGCAGTCCAAGGGACTTTCAAGGGTCTTTTCCAACACCACAGTTCAAATGCATCAATTCTTCAGTGCTCAGCTTTCTTTATAGTCCAACTCTCACATCCATACATGACTACTGGAAAAACTATAGCCTTGACTAGATGAACCTTTGTTGGCAAAGTAATGTCTCTGCTTTTTAATATGCTGTCTAGGTTGGTTTTAACTTTTCTTCCAAGGAGCAAGCATCTTTTAATTTCATGGCTTCACTCACCATCTTCAGTGATTTTAGAGCCCCCAAAAATAAAGTCTGTCACTGTTTCCACTGTTTCCCCATCTATTTGTCATGAAGTGATGGGATCAGATGCCATGATTTTAGTTTTCTGAATGTTGAGCTTTAAGCCAAATTTTTCACTCTCCTCTTTCACATTCATCCAGAGGTTCTTTAGTTCTTCTTTGCTTTCTGCCCTATAGCCTCTAGAAAACTGTTTTTCTTGCTATTGTTCAGTCACTAAGTCCTGTCTAACTCTTTGCAAACCCATGGACTGCAGCATGCCAGGCTCCTCTGTCCTGGAGATAGCAAACTATCTGCCAGATTTTGCTCAAATTCATGTCCATTGAGTCGGTGATACTATCTAACCATCTCTTCCTCTGCCACTTCCTTCACCGTTTGCCTTCAATCTTCTCCAGCCTCATGGTCTTTTTCAATGAGTTGGCCCTTGTTCTTACTAGTTTCTGATTTGTTCTTCCTGTGTTTCTTTTTGCACAAAAAAGCATATACCTATATATTTCATATAGTCCTTTCCACATTTTTTAATTGAAAAAAAGGCTACATACTAAAAACACCCTTTCACAAATTATTTTTTATTGAATAGCATATGCTAACAATCACCCCTTGTAAATTCAGAGATATTCCTTATTTCTTCTTACAATTGCATTGTACTCCATTCTCTGAATGTATCATAACTTATCCAACTACTCTCCATTGTCTGGGCATTCAGATTGCTTCCTATATTTTGCAATTACAAACAAGGCAGTAATGAATAACATTGTACATATGTATTTTCATGTTGTTTGAAATATATCTTAGATTAAATTCTTAGAAGCAGGACCATTGGACCAAAATATAAGGGAATGAGCTGTTTTGTTATTGCCAAATTTCTCTCCAGAAGTCTTACACCAATTTGTATTCTCTCCACTAATTTTAGAGTACTAATTCCCCAAAACCTTGCTAATAACCTAAGCTGTTAGATTTTTTCAATTTTTTCTAATCTTATAGGTGGTAAGTGGTACTTCAGCAGTGGGTTAATTTTTATTATTTTATGTAGAATGTAAGTATTTTTTCACATGTTTAAGGGTCATTTATAAAATATATGTATTTGTGAATTGTCTGTTTTTACTATTTCTCTATTAGGTTTTTAGTCCTTTTTTGCTCGGTTTTAAGATTTTTTAAAAATGTATTGGGAGTATTAACCTTTGGCCTATGGTATGTGTTGCAAATATTTTCTCCCAAGTTATCAGTTCTCTTTTGATTTTATGTGTTGTGGGTTTTTTTTTGTTTTTTTTTTTCTTTGTCATGAAGTAATTTTAATTTTCATTTGGTCAAATATATTAGTCTTTTATTTCTTCTGACTTCTATTCATAGTTATAAAGTCCTTACACTAAGGTTAAAGAGGAATTCACTTCTTTTTTCTTCTAATACCTATATGGTTTCTTTTTTTTACATTCAAATCTCTAATTCATTTGGAATTTAGTCTTATGAAAGATGAGATATGGGTCTGATTGTTTTTACTCAAATAGCTACCCAGTAGTCACAATATTGATTATTAATATATCCATTTTTGTTCCTGTGATTTGAGATTCTTTATCTATTTGGGTACATTTTTGGGCTTTCTATTCTTTTCCACTGATAGGTCTCTCTATTCACAACACAGAACATACTGTTTTAATTATAGAGGCTTTACAGTATGTGTTAATGTCTGATAAGGCTAGTCCTTCTCTCAGTTTTTATTTTTAGTTTCTCTTAGATGTTCTCGTGTATTTGTTCTTCTTAATGGACTTCAGTGTGAACTTCTCTAACTCTGTAATAAAACCTGTTGGTATTTTTATTGAGATTTTGTGTAACTTATAAGTTAACTTAGGGATAACTGTCTGCTTTAGGATATTGAGTCATCATATCCAAGGACAGGGGTGTCTTTCCATTTGTTCAAGTCTACTCTAGTGTCTTTCAGAAGAATTTCAAGGTTTTACTAATATATGTTTTTCTGCATTTCTTGCTTATCCTATTATAAATAGGGTTTTGGGTTTTCTCTCTCATAATGTCCTCTATAACTGGGTATTGGTTCAAACATTTTTATCCTTGCTTTCCAGGTATTATTTTGCTTAATTCTCAAACAAACATATGAAGTTCTTTTCAGCAACATAACCTGATAGATGGCAAGGCAAGGGTTCTATGGTGGACCATCTGATTTCAGTGTGCTATACTGCCTAGTTCCCCCTAATAATTCCCTTGAGTTGATTTATCTAAACTCATGGACACCAGTCTAACATATTTTCATAATTCAGAGAGACTCCAAAAAGCAAAGAGTCGAACTGGCAATTTTTAACCTGGGAATTCTGACCATGTCTAACAGCTTACCTCCAAAAGACAGGGGATAATATAAGCGGGAGTAGCATGAGGTGTCTTTTTTCCACAAGGGTCTCTTGGGGCCTGAATTCCTCTCAGATTCTATCTCCAACCCTGAAATAAAGGAAATTGGAAAAGGCCACAACTTTCTGGGCATAGAAAACACAGCACACATTCTGGTGTAATAAATTCTCCCAGGTATTCTCAACATTAGTGGAATAAATGCTAGGAAAGAAGTGGGAGCCCCTGATAACAAAAGGAGGAGTGAAAGGCTCAGAGCAGCTCTTAGAAGAAGAGGCGTCACTGGAAGGATATAATGTCTCAAGGCCCCAGAGGTGGTGAGCAGTAGCCCTAACCTTGAGAGGTACAGCAACAGCTCAGGAATTAAGGCAGTTGCTACAGAAATGATGGACATGAGCACAGTAACCATGACAGTCAAGAAATGACAGTCATCTTTGTAATGGAGGAAAAGTCCAAGAGAAGCAGAGCACACTCACCTCCTCCCACCTCTAGTGAAAACCTGGAGGAACTCCGTAGTGACTGCAGGCAGGACAGTTCCTATCTGAGGCGGCAAGGAGAGTGCTCTACTGAGCAAACTTACAGGATCTACACTAGCAGGAGCTCTTGTAGACAACACTGCTTTGTCACCTTGGAGAATCCCATGGACAGAGGAGCCTGGCGGGCCACAGTCCATGGGGTCACTGAGTTGGACATGACTGAAACTACTTAGCAAGCATGCACCTTTGTACTTCTTTGGGCTACTAACCTAGAAAAATCTGTTAAAGAGATTTTCGGTGGAATAGATTTCTCTAAAAATGAGTTTTCTCAACATAAGAATGATTAATGTGTGAAGGACTATTATTTCCAGGTAATCAATATCAAAATGCACTCTCTGGAGTCATTTATTTTTCATCATTATGCATCATAGTTCAGTCCCCTAATGCTGTAAGGTTAATATACTTAGGATAATATTTATGTTGCTCATCCCAAGGTTCCACGTTAAGCATAAAGGCTGCTTATAATGCTTGCATCTATTTTTTGACTTCAAAGAAATCATTTCTCTTGATAGAAGTTGATTTTCAAAAGACAATTTCCTACTGAGAGACATTATCAGTGGAGTTTCTGGTGATAAATTAAGGGCCTTTTGATATGACAGATTCCCTGCTCAGAAGACCATAAGAAATAGCCACAATTATGGTCCTCCAGACTGTCACTCTTCCAGTCACCCAAACGCCACTGCAATGTTCAGATGAAAAAGAAAATTATAATAATATTCATTATAAATAGCAACATAAAGTGAATTCAATTTGTCTAGAAAAGGAAGTGACCATTGGTGGCATCTGTCCTATTTACTCAATAGCCAGCATTAGTCACTTATGGGTTTGGTTTGCACTGTTAAAAAGAGTTGTTAATAACAGGACAGAGAAGAAACAAAAGTTATTTGGAAGAGGAGATAAGAAGTCAGAGTTCTTCATATGGCACTTTATTGTAGAGAAGGGAGCTTTTACTTATATTTATTCAGTTGGTGAGAGGTAAGAGAGTTAACAGGGAACAAATTGTATATTTTCATTTCGTGTTTGTTTTTCAGTAGTTTGAGACTTCTGGGACTTCAGATTTTCATAGCAGTAACTCAGCTCAATATTATAGCATGTATCACCTTGGAAAAGCAATTGCAAAATGCTTGTTTGTATTCTCTTTGTGCTCTGAGTGGGCTGGAATCATTCTCTTCAAACATCATTTACAACTCAGTGTAATGAGCACACGTAGTCAGCAAGGCTTTTAAAAGTTAATGAGAAATAGAAAACTTTGAGGGGGTTATTTCTCACTGTGCTCAGTGCCAACAACTAGGTCTCTCATTTAAAAAGAGCATTTCTGGCCTTGCCATAGATTGCATCTTCAGGACAATGGACTGGGAGAGTAGATATCTATCTTGCCTTGAACCTAATTAAGAAAGAGAAAGCAAAGAGGGAAAGAAAAGGAAGAGAGAGAAGCAGCATAGAAGGAGGAAGACAAAGAATAGCACAGTTTTATTTGAGCATCTGTGGGACAGGGAAAATGGTCTTATCCCAGCTGTAAAAATACTGAGCAAACAGCCCTGGCATTCCCAGGAAAATTGGAGGAGAACTCAAAAGGAAAAAATCACAGAGGAGAAAAGTGAAAGGTCTCTTTTCCCTGGATCATGATTATTTTTTTAACTTCAAGAGAGAAGAGGGAGATGGAAGGCCTTTTTAAGATAATTAAATGAGAGATCAGAATTAAACTTACTATAGCAGAGCATGTTCAAGGAGAGGTAGTGGCCCTCCATCTACTAATTCATTAAAGACAGAGAAGTAGTACCAACTCTTGAAAAGAACAATGAATTCAAACCCTAAAGCTCCTCTTGGCTGCACTGTCCGTGGTTTACATGGCCTTGACAATTTAATGAAGCTCTCTGAATATCTCAAAATCTCTAGCTTTGGGCTAGAGGTCATTTCTACTTCCCCACATTTAAATTTTAAATTTATTTCCATTAGAGATACTGAAATTTGGAGTTCTTTTTTAAGTAATGCGAAAAGAGTAGAGAGAAATTTGTGACTGTTAAGCACTTTCTTTTTTAATTATGCTTAGAATACTCAAGTTTTCTACAATCACCTTTGTATTTTCTTTGTCCTGAAATGTATTCATTCTAATAGAGTAGCAATATCATTCTCCCTTATCTCAAATTCTATCCATTATTTCAGAGATTTACATTATTTGGGGAAGGACGGGGATTTGGAGAATTAGACTAAATACTGTACCAAGGCAACTAACAGAATTCTACGTGTCATAATCAACAAATTCATCACTTTGCTATTTCAACACATTTGTAAGACACTGTTTACTACTCTATAAGGTGTGTGTGCTTCTAGTATAGTTTCAATATTTATTCACTAATATAGTCATAAAATCCCATGATTCACATACTCGAATACTTTTTCCATTCCATCTCTCAGCCATCAGAGAATATAGGATATTTTGTAGCTACCTTTTGAGTTTAATTCTGGAGCCTAGGCATGTATCAAACAAGATCCGGTGTTAATAGAACATGGATATAAATGTTAAAAAAAAAAAACACTAAAAAAGGCTGCATATTTTGAAGAGGTTTTTCCAAAAAGAAAACCAAGTGTGCACATCCGGGGGGTTCTACCTTGAACCCTCAAACTAATCTCTTGTTTGTCCTAAGATGATGGAGATACCAAGTAGCTTCTGGGTTGAGTAACTCTTTTGCAGTTTCTACCATATTTGAAAAGACCCTGATGCTGGGAAAGATTGAGGGCAGGAGGAGAAGGGGACGACAGAGGATGAGATGGTTGGATAGCATCACTGACTCGATGGACATGAGTTTGGGTAGACTCCAGGAGTTGGTGATGGACAGGGAGGCCTGGCGTGCTGCAGTCCATGGAGTTGCAAAGAGTGGGACACAACTGAGCAACTGAACTGAACCATATATGGTGACTAGCAATGTTTTGTAAGCTTCCCTTCCTCCTTGAATCCAAACTTCAAGCTCCACAAAATGCCAGTAATATCTTCAAGTAAAAGTTAAATGTTGAACGGTTGAAATTGTCAAAGCTTTTCATTCCATACACAGCAGTAGAGCTGAGGAGAGCTATCTCATAGATTACCAAATTTTTGCATTTATTACAAACCTGCATGGAAAAAGGGAATTTTATTTACTAAGTTCACTAAAATTCCAATGACTTTAACTTGGTGTAGTCTAAATTTTCTTTGCACCTACATTCAACAACATTAAAGATATTACTTTACAAACAATGCATGAGAAAGAAACTTGGGTTGGAGCTGATTTCCAAAATCAAATAGCTTGTTTTCCAGTACCTAGTAGAATTTCTCTCTCAAATTACCACTGCTCCATCCCCTTCCTGTCCTGATGTTCTGGCACTTATCTTTCCAACAGAGCTATGTGTTATCCTGGCTATGCTAGTTAACAGCTGTGACAATGACCAAAGAGCAAATTCTCTGAGGCTTGTTCCCTCTTCTGGAAGGGGTGATTATAATTTCACTTGAGGGAAACTTAGTATACTTCATAATAATTAGCAAGATACTTTATTTTGCTACTCTATATTGATGTTATTTACATTAGACTCAGATGCTACTTATATAGTGTTAGGCATTCCCTCTATTCTGCTTGCATTACATTTGATGCATCACTTCTTTGTATCAATTTTCACAGTGCATTTTAATTGTTTGTTTACATGTTTGTGTTCTCAGTGGTCTGCAAGACCAAGAAGAGCAAATACTGGGTTTTATGTCTCTATTTGCACATAATATAGGCTCAGTAGCCTGACATATGCTATAACGCCAGTCTGACACATAATATAGGCTCAGTAAATGATTCACAAATGACTAAATAAATGGGAAAAGATAATAAATGAAGTATAATTTAAGTAATTATGTGAACAGGGCATGAAAAATGCTGTAAGCTAGTTTCATATGAAAGGGCTGATTTTCAAATGGAGCACGTGTGCTCAGTCACTTCAGTCATGTCCAACTCTCTGACACTATGGACTGCAGCCCACCAGGATCCTCTTGTCCATGGGATTCTCCAGGCAAGAATACTGGAGTGGGTTGCCGAGCGGTCCTCCAGGGGATCTTTCTGACCCAGGGATCACATCGGCATCTCCTGCTTTGGAGGCGCATTCTTTACCACTAAGCCACTAGGGAAGTCCTTCAGATGGAGGAATCATGGAATTTATTGTGGAGATAGGAGGTGGGACATGGTCTGAAATTTCCTGGATGGGCTTTCATAAATTGTTTTTAAAAAGGATCAAAGAAACATGAAAGTCAGAGAAAAAGGTATATGTAAAGTCCAAAGTAAGTAAGGTATAAACCTAATCAGGGTCTAAAGAAAAACCCATAATGATCAAACCTTAGATATTATATTGGGAAAAGGTGAGAGATGAAGAAGAAGTAAGTTAGAAACAAACTGTCATGGGCTTTAGATTTTTAAACAAGGAACTTGTACTTTATTTGGTAACAAATGGGAGACCACTAAAAGATTTCAGTGGAGGAACTGTAATATTGGGATTATTCTGGTCATAACGTGTCAAATGGATTGGAGTGGACAGAATGTTGGATTGGTAATACAAATTATGAGGAGGTAAATATTTGAATTATAGAGGTTGAAACCAAAAGAAAATGTGGGTCCAACATACACAATGAAAATAAGAATGAAATCCTCCTTAATTCTCCATGAAAAGCATACCTTAAAAAATCTCGTTTTCATCAGATTTGTCAAAAAAAGTTAACACTGACTGCTTTCTTCTAAGTTCTTAGCTAAAAACACTGGCTATTCTGCATAGTGAATATTAGCAATCAGACATCTCCAAAATAGAGGTATAAAGTTTTAAGTTACTTAAGATCTTGGACATCTACTTCTTCCCTTTATTCTTTTCATCATCATTATATTCCAGGCTTTTTCATCTCTTCATTACAATCACACCTTGCCTTCCTCTCTAGATTCCTGAGCTCAAAACTGTGACTGCCCTGCCGTGTTCAACCAGCAAACAGATCTTCTAGTGAGTCACCTGCTGAGTGTTTCTATTTATTCCTACTAAAGCCTTAAAAATCAGGTGTGAGCAGTTTATTTTTCTAAAACATTTACCAAATTACTCTTGAGGCCACCTTCTTAGTTGCCCATGTTCCTAGATTTCCCCCTTAAACTAGAATTAACCTAGAGAAAAATGAACTAGTACTGATACGCTTCATTTATGATACATGTTTTCCTAAGAACCTCATAGACCTTTCCCAGCTACATCCTGCTTAGAGAAAAAAATATCATCTCAACTTTGCATTTGAGAAAACAGGCAGAAAGGAAAAAAATGTCCCAAGGAGTCATGGCAAATCTGCTAATAGAATGAGAAAAAAGAACTCAGTTTCTTGACTCCTGGATTATAGCCTCCAGCTTCAGTGAAAACAGACAAGGAAGATTACTGGGTTGTCTTAGAGGATGAAGTCTCATTTCTCTGACTGGAAAGCGATGTCCTTGTAAGAGAAGGATCATGATCATAAACATAAAGCACCTATGAAAAATGAGCCTCTCATTTGGCAGTTCTCTAAAGATAGTTCAGTTCAGTCACTCAGTAGTGTCTGACTCTTTGCAACCCCATGAACTGCAGCACGCCAGGCTTCCCTGTCCATCACCAACTCCTGGAACTTGCTCAAACTCATGTCCATCGAGTCAGTGATACCATCCAACCATCTCATCCTCTGTCATCCCCGTCTCCTCCTTCCTTCAATCTTTCCCAGCATCAGGGTCTTTTCCAATGAGTCAGTTCTTCACATCAGGTGCCAAAGTATTGGAGTTTCAGCTTCAGCATCAGTCATTCCAAAGAATATTCAGGACTTATTTATTTTAGAATGGACTGTTTTGAGCTCCTTGCAGTCCAAGGGACTCTCAAGAGTCTTCTCCAACACCACAGTTCAAAAGATAGCTGCCATCTTTCCTCAAAGGCTGGATTCTTATATCAAATTTTTTCCTCAATTTTTAGAAAGTAAAAAACTTTACAGAATTATGCAATTCTGATGGATAATAATACTCTTCGCAGTGATGTGCATTTCTAAGATGGTTCACACCTCAAGCTAACTCCACTCTTTGATACATTAAGATTTGTACGTTCCCACTTTTGACAGGGGAAATAGTGAATTTCAAAAATAATTAAACATGGACAATTAAACATCCAAAATTGTGTACTTTCCCTCAATTTTCTGTTCAAGTCTAACAAAGCAAGATATGTATTTACATAATCTCAGTGATTACAAGGAGATTGTAATCATTCTAGCTCATACTTTTCATTATGCCCATGAGATATTTAATGCCCAGATATGCAGAAAAACACCAGCTTGTACACTGTGCTCTTGCACTCTACCTGTGCCACAGCTCGCTATATTACCTGACAAGTTAGGGGATCTTAAGCTTGAGACTTATATAAAGTAACAAAGGATTCATTGAGAATCAATGGACTGACCAGTTAGAATGTTAACTACACAGTTCATTATATAGTTAACTTGAACAAGTTATATCTATAAACTATAACAAATAGTGCAGTTCTGGTTTTAACTTATTCTCCACTAAAAGCTAATAAAACTTTTGTTGAATGTGACTGAGAATTGACTCTGTTCTGGCTCAGTTATCTCTCCTTTGCTTATACAGCTTCTATTCATTGTTTATGAATTCTTTTCTCTTTTAATCCTACACTGTTTGGTGAGAAATGACTCTTCCTAATGTGAAGGTCTTTATAATTGTCATTATATTTTCTATCAGTCTACCAGGACTCAAAGTTCCCACTTAAACTGTACTTAACACAGTCCTAGCTATTTCTGCTCTTGGTCTTATATGATAATTTTCTTCCTTCCAGATATTGTGGTAATACTGCCATGCTATGTGTGATTGTCAGCAATTTGTATCGGTCTACAGAAATTACTCTGTTAGACTAACTCCAGACTTTGGCTTTGTCTTATTAATATTGAAAGAGTGAGACAAGTTTTATCTGGCTCTAGCTTTTATCAAGAAGAGTGAATTCTCCAACCCAGCAAAAGACCACTTCCCACACCTCCTGTGTAACACTATCAGACAGAACCTCCGGCTGTAGAAGCATAAACCCACAAATACACAGGTTACATCTATACATTCTTAGCTTGGGTTTTGGTCAATCTCAAACACCTCTTATTTTATTAGGAAAGTATCTTTCCTTTCTGGGTGCCTGGTATCCTCCGCCGCCAGTGTTTAGAAGTTGTGTGTTTTTTTTTTTTGGAAAGGAGTACATCAAGGCTGTATATTGTCACCCTGCTTATTTAACTTATATACAGAGTACATCATGCAAAATGTCAGGCTGGATGAAGTACAAGGTGGAATCAAGATTGCTAGGAGAAATATCAATAACCTCAGATACGCAGATGACACCACCCTTATGCCAGAAAGTGAAGAACTAAAGAGCCTCTTGATGAAAGTGAAAAAGAAGTGTGAAAAAGTTGGCTTAAAACTCAACATTCAGAAACCTAAGATCATGGCATCTGGTTCCATCACTTCATGGCAAGTAGATAGGGAAACAGTGTAAACAGTGAGATACTTTACTTTTTGTGCTCCAAAATCACAGCAGAAGGTAACAGCAGCCATGAAATTAAAAGACACTTACTCCTTGGAAGGAAAGCTATGACCAACCTAGACAGCATATTAAAAAACAGAGACATTAGTTTGCCAACAAAGGTCCATCTAGTCAAGGCCATGGTTTTTCCAGTAGTCATGTATGGATGTGAGAGTTGGACTATAAAGAAAGCTGAGCACCAAAGAATTGATGCTTTTGAACTGTCGTGTTGGAGAAGACCCTTGAGAGTCCCTTGGACTGCAAGGAGATCCAACCAGTCCATCCTAAAAGGAAATCAGTCCTGAATATTCATTGGAAGGACAGATGCTGAAGCTGAAACTCCAATACTTTGGTCCCCAGATGCGAAGAATTGACTCATTGAAAAGACCCTGATGCTGGGAAAGATTAAAGGCAGGAGGTGAAGGGGACAATGGAGGATGAGATGGTTGGATGGCATCACCAACTCATGTACATGAGTTTGAATAAACTCTGGGAGTTGGTGATGGACAGCATGGCGTGCTGCAGTCCATGGGGTCGCAAAGAGTAGGACACGACTGAGTGACTGAACTGAATTGATATCAACTGAAAAAATGCTCAGCCTAAAAGTTTAATTGGTGATCTTTCTGAGCATCATAGCCTGGGAATCAGCTTCTCATAAAACTCTGAGGAATTGTTCCAAAAAGTAAGGGAGGAGCCAGGATATAAAATAGTTTTACTAAAAATAAAATTTAAAAACTTCATGTAGTTGAACATCAAAAGATTACTGCTAATCACACAAAAAAGTAGACATATCAAGGTAATAAGTTTAGAGCTTATCTATGTATGGGAAGATGCATAGGGTCTGGGCTGAATAAAATTATTCCTTTGATACACATCTTAACTATCTAGGGCCAGTATCTCTTTTTTCTCCATCCTGAATTCTCCTCGGGATGCAACATTGGGTTCTGCAGTGGCTGATGGATTGATGGCAGGGAACATTCTTTTGTCTGCAGATATAGATTAAAACCAGCCAAAGAAACAGACACATCAGATGAGATCTGAGAGGGTTCCACACATGTCCTCAGGAAGCAATGATCTCTCAGCACCTCGATGTATGACAAGATTCACTATTGGCAACCAGGAAAACTCATCTGAGTTCTATGTCCAGAGTTTTATTGCGTTTCATTCTGTAGGCAAAACTGAACCACTGGCCACATGGTTGAACTCAATCTGCTGCTCTTTTTCCTTCCACAGAAGTACAGTTAATGACACATGTTCAAAGCCCCAATAATCTAATTATACTCTGTCTTTCTGACATTGTCAGCCCCTCATCTTACTGAGTCATCCATCACTAGCATTAACTATGTTAGTGTAAACTATGAAGGGGCCCACCATGAGTCACCTCATTAGTGTAAGCTATCAGGCACTGTTTTAGGAGCCTGCTATGAATAAAAAGATATCCCAGTGACTCAGGAAATTTCATGAATTTAGAGCCTACCTTCTAAGAACTAGGGACAAAGGCCAGCCAAATTCTTTATTACACATGACTGATTATTTTAACATAGATAATATTTCCATAGTTTAAATCATAGTTCAAATGCTTTGGGAGGAGAAAGAACTCCAGCACAATAGCTGAATGGGTTTCTTGGATCCCTTATAAAAGCTTATATTAACTATCAAGCCACATATCCAACATCTTTCAATAATGTGGTATAACTGCTTGATCATCTCCCTAACTTGTACATATAATTAAACAAAAATAATGTCTTTTTCATTTTCTGTAAGATAAATATACAAATGTGAAATGCTACTTTGTTTTAAAATTTAGATGGTTGAGGAATAGACATGAATGAGTAACTTAATGAAGAACCACCTAGAAAAATCTAGAAGCCAGCAACAATACCTGAGATAATGAAAACCTGTAAATAGGAGATTTTCTGCTGCATGATGAAAAGCATCTCTTACTGAAAATCCTGTCATACTATGGAGAAAAAAATTTGAGTCAGCATGGATAATAGCAAATCTTTCAACCTTTATTTTTATAATTTTATTTATTTATTTTTTGCTGTGTTGGGCCTTCATTGCTGTACAGGCTTTTCTCCAGTTGCTATTTGCTGTGCATAGGTTTCTCACTGAGGTAACTTTTCTTGTTGCAGAGCACGAGCTCCAGGGCTCTCAGGCTTCAGTAGTTGCAGTGTGCAAGCTCAGGAGTTGTTGTGCACGGGCTTAGTTGCTCCACCGCATGTGGAATCTTTCTAGATCAGGGGTCAAACCTATGTCTCCTGCACTGGCAGGTGGATTCTTTACCACTGAGCCACCAGGAAAGTCCTATTTTAACCTTTTAATCTCCTTGTTTTTCTTATCTGGAAGCAACTCTGTAAGTGGCATTTTTTGTCTCCAAAAGTAAACACACCTTAAGCCTAAATGCTAAACTTTCAAATCTGAGGGTTAATGTGAATTCAGGAAAGGTGTACTTATTTTGTTATAAAGTCACACTGTCACCTAGTGGTTTTTCATACACAGAATTTGAGAAAATAAGCTAATGGCTTATTTGGGTAATTTGTTCTCTGATAGATACAAAATAAGTACAAGACTATTTTGTCTTTATAATATCTGAAAGATATCTGAAAGATGTTTTATATCTTTAACTTATTTATATGGGTTTGTTGTTCAGTCACTCAGTTGTGTCTGACTCTTTGCGACCCCATGGACTGCAACATACCAGGCTTCCCTGTCCTTCACCATCTCCTGGAGCTTGCTCAAATTCATGTCCATTCCGTCAGTGATGCCATCCAACCATCTCATTGTCTGTCATCCCCTTCTTCTCCTGCCTTCAATCTTTCCCAGCATCAGGGTCTTCTCTAAATGAGTCAGATCTTCGCATCAGGTGGCCAAAGTATTGGAGCTTCAGCTTCAGCCTCAGTCCTTCTAATGAATTTTCAGAGTTAATTTCCTTTAGGATTGACTGGCTTGATCTTGCAGTCCAAGGCACTCTCACGAGTCTTCTCCAACCCTACAATTCAAAAGCATCAGTCCCTCAGTGCTCAGCTATCTTTATGTTCCAACTCTCACATCCATACATGACTACAGAAAAAACCATAGCTTGGTCTAGATGGACCTTTGTCAGCAAAGTAATGTCCCTGCTTTTTAATATGTTGTCTGGGTTTATCATGGTCTTTCTCCCACGGAACAAGCATCTTTTAATTTCATGGCTCCAGTCACTATCTGCAATGATTTTGGAGCCCAAGAAAAGAAAGTCTGTCATGTTACCATTGTTTCCCCATCTATTTGCCATGAAGTGATGGGACCAGATGCTGTGATCTTCGTTTTTTCACTCTTGAGTTTTAAGCCAGATTTTCACTCTCCTCTTGGGTTTGGGTACTATTATAAATGACTCACAAATTATTTTTATTGGAGCACATGGTTTCTTCTCACAGACACATGCAGAGTATGGAAAGAGTAACTAAAGAGAATACTGTAACTTACAGTGAAATATTCGGTGAATTTACTTGGCTTTCCTAAATTCTAGCAGAGTGGTTGTATAAACAAGTTTGGATTATGTAGTTGCAAAACTTCCCATTTGCTTTAGCAAAATACTCAGTTCATCTGTAACAAACAAAACTTGGAGTTCTCCCTCACTCCTTCTCTGCTTTCAGTTGACTTTTCTTTGCTGCTTTCATCAGAAGGAACAATGACATATAAGTGCCTGACACATAGTGGATTCTTCATAGATGGTTAAAATAAAAGTGCTGCTTAGCTAAATGTCACAGTCTAGGCTCAGATAATAAAAATTAAAATTAATATTTTTCTACAAATGAATCAAGAATCTTGTCTCACTCTTGATAGTTCTTTCCAAACCCACAAGAAAAGCTTACTTCTTTTGAGTTTCATATGCAAGAAGAAACATTGCATTCCATCTTTAGTATCAATTAAAAGGCTTTATTTCTTTTCCTTTTGCATTTAATGAAGGTCTTTATTGTCTAACGCTTGGCATTTTAAAGTAGCTTGGAGAACATTTGGGCTTCCTGGGAGAGTCAGGACACATCTTATTACGGTGAATTCTAAATCAACCTGAAAAGTACAGTAGCAGGATGTACACCTATTGTTGTTTAATCCCTAAGTCGTTTCTGACTCTGCAACCCCATGGACTGTGGCCTGACAGGCTCCTGTGTTTTGGGGATTTTTAGGCAGGAATACAAGAATGGGTTGCTATTCCCTTCTTCAAGGGATCTTTCCAACCCAGGGATTGAACCCAGGTCTCCTGCTTGGCAGGTGGATTCTTTACCATGGAGCCATCAGGGAGGCCCTATAACTTGCTATAATATTCATGGGAATCAGTTTATCTGCAGGGTGATTTCCTAAAGATTTGATGTATTTATATACATCTGCCTGAAAATTAGAAGAAATTCTTTTCATGTAACTAAACAACTGAGAAAAATGTTAAGGGCTGACAGAACACACAACAGGGCTCACAAACTCTTATTTTCCAGTAATGTTTATGCTCTTACATTTAATAGAATCCTAGAAAAACTGTGCAGCTGTGGGGAATGTGATAAATAGAGCATGGTATAGGTTAGGAACCCTCGATTTCAGAGTTCCATGGTGTCTGCTGCAAACACTCAAAGCTTATTAGAATCTAGCCAATTCTGACTTAAGGTGGAAGTAGGGGAGGAGATGATTGTTATAGGATTCAGAAATTTTCTCTGGGGCAAGTAGTTATTCATTCTGGATGCAGATTAACCAATGCATGTTATTTAGGAATTTTAAAAGTAATATTATTTATGGAAAAACTATATTTTTGGATGGAAAATTAAAGGAATCCCTTTTGCCCAGAGTATGTTTACTACTACATGAATATACAATATTCATAGATGAACCCACAAAAGTATCAGAAATTCTCACTGATTTCATAGGATAAAGCTCTCCTATGGATCTCAGATGTATAAGTATAAAAACACCAGTCTCATACACAGTCATTTAGTAATCTAACTTCTGGAAGAAAATATTAATATCTTCTCAGAGTTATTAAAAATTTTTAAAAACCCCACATATCATCCAGAAGTAATGTTGACTTTTTTCAGTTCTAATCAAATAAAATATCCAGTAAGTTATGATAGTTAGAGCAGATTATGCACTTCAAAACATTTTAGAAGTGTGAAACATGATTATTTTACAGGGATCAAATCAGGCAAACGGGAAGATACTCTCCACCCCTGGAATGTGATCTGAATGGAAGTATTCAGACTATGCTTACAAAAAGTCATTGCAAGTTAGATGACGGTGGTGCTGTCATACATACCCTTTATAGTACTGTGAACCATGGGCAGCAGTGAGATGTAAGAATTAGCCAAAATTTTGCTGCGTGGTTGCAGACATTCTCACAATAAGATCCATAAAAACAGACTTCTAACAATGAGTATTTGTTGTTGAATGAGTGCTGGGAGACTCAATGTAGTAAATATAGAATAGTTATGGAATTTTAGAGTGTTCCTACCCATTTGCAGAAGAGTGGTAAAATATTTTATCTTTTATTTATACACACATACTCCTCTCTATGTGTTAGATGCTATTCTAAATGTTTTCCAAATATTAATACACTTATGGCAAGTATGAGTACTTAAATAATATACCACAAATAATTACTATCAAAAGTTTGCAGACCAAAAGAATTTTAGTGCTCTGACTTGAATATTACTGAATGCAGATCAGGTTGTTGTGACCCTGATAATGACTAATATTTTTGAAGCCTAAATAAAAGTCAACTTAATATACTTTTTGTCAAGTAAATACTTAATGTAACAGTTGGGATGAAGTCAAAAACCCCTCATTATTTTAACAAAGATTTTCATAGAAATAATTTTTTACTAAGTATTGAAGACCAAAAGGCAAGAAAATGTAGTGTGTTGTGAACTTAAACTATTGAAGATGCAGCTAGCCCTCCTGATCCTCCCTTAATGCTCTGGGAACAAGGAGAAGTAGGAATTAATAAAACTTATAAGTTTGATGGGTGACTCAGGGCACCCCAAGCTGGTGTCTGTGACAACCTGGAGGGATGGGGTAGGGAGGTAGGAGGGTTTAGGAGAGAGGGGACACGTGTATACCTATGGCCGATACATACTGATGTATGGCAGAAAGCATCACAACATTGTAATTATCCTCCAATTAAAATAAATACATTAACAAGAAAGTGGTTATCAGGATAAGGGGAAAAAAAAGTTTGGGAAAAGAATGCTGCAGAACTCAGAACTTTGAGAGCAGCCAGCTAGCGCTGTTGACTCTAAAGGGGGCAAGCAGGAGGCTGGCTTTTAAAGTGGTAGAAAACAGAAACTGGAATTGCTGCTGCCAGGGTGAAGTGCGACCGGAGTGACAGTCGGGGAACCAGGAAGAAAAGAGCAAGCCATTGGAGAGCTGCCTGGGGCAGCCCCCTCTTGCATCCGCCCTCCCAGACTCCCTCTAGTGTCCCTTACACAAACAGGAGAGCGGCTTCCTGAGTCCCTCGTTTTCCAAAACTACAAAAAGAGAACTACAAAACAGGGACTGTGGACTGAAACTGCGAAATACTACTGTTGGGTAGTTAGAATAGGAAACAGGAGTCCAGAAGGCGGGTGGCTAAAAGCCAAGGAAGGGAAAAGCCCGAGAAAATAGAACAAACGAAGGTCCAAGGACCTGAGTGAGGCCCTCAGGCAGAACAAACAGCACTCCTGCCCAGCTGACACAGGGCAGGCCCAGAGGCAGGAAGAAACACAAAAAAGAGGAGCCAAAGGGCCGGGGGTCTCTCTCTCCCCCTCACTCACGCACATTCTCGCCCTCGCCCTCTCTCTCTCTCTTCTCTTCGAGTCTTTTGGGTCAGCATGCCCCCACGCCTCGATGATGTATTTTCCTTTATTTTCTAAATAAAACTGAGGGAGCTATAACACTGTCCAAGAGCTGCGAGGGGCCGAGGGCTTTAATGTCCCTCGCTTCAAATTTTTGTTGAGACAAGACAGAACCGAGGAGATTACACTCCCCTGACCCATGTACATGTCAGAACTGTACATGGAACAACAGACTGGTTCCAAATAGGAAAAGGAGTACGTCAAGGCTGTATATTTTCACCCTGCTTATTTAACTTATATGCAGAGTACATCATGAGGAACGATGGGCCGGAAGAAGCACAAGCTGGAATCAAGATTGCTGGGAGAAATATCAATCACCTCAGATATGCAGATGACACCACCCTTATGGCAGAAAGTGAAGAGGAACTCAAAGGCCTCTTGATGAAAGTGAAAGAGGAGAGTGAAAAGGTTGGCTTGAAGCTCAACATTCAGAAAACAAAGATCATGGCATCTGGTCCCATCACTTCATGGGAAATAGGTGGGGAAACAGTGGAAACAGTGTCAGACTTTATTTTTTTGGGCTTCAAAATCACTGCAGATGCTGATTGCAGCCATGAAACTAAAAGACGCTTACTCCTTGGAAGGAAAGTTATGACCAACCTAGATAGCATATTAAAAAGCAGAGACATTACTTTGCCAACCAAGGTCTGTCTAGTCAAGGCTATGGTTTTTCCCGTGGTCATCTATGGATGTGAGAGTTGGACTGTGAAGAAAGCTGATCACTGAAGAATTGATGCTTTTGAACTGTGGTGCTGGAGAAGACTTTTGAGAGTCCCTTGGACTGCAAGGACATCCAACCAGTCCATTCTAAAGGAGATCAGTCCTGGGTGTTCATTGGAAGGACTGATGCTAAAGCTGAAACTCCAATACTTTGGCCACCTCATGCGACGAGCTGACTCACTGGAAAAGACTGATGCTGGGAGGGATTGGGGGTGGGAGGAGAAGGGGATGACAGAGAATGAGATGGCTGGATGGCATCACCGACTCGATGGACATGAGTTTGAGTGAACTCCGGGAGTTGGTGATGGACAGGGAGGCCTGGCTTGCTGTGATTCATGGGGTCGCAGAGAGTCGGACACGACTGAACGACTGAACTGAACTGTACTGACCCTATATCTTCGTAACCAACCCAGGGTCTTTTTCAACATGAGAAAGGATTCACTCCTTAACCTGGTTCTCTTATACTAAAACGTGAACCCATGTGCTGACTCATTTCTCTGAGGAGAGACAAAGGACCTCCTTAGTATCATCGCCTTAATCCCTAGAAATATTCATTAAGGGAGACACCTTAGTGCTCTTTGTATCACTTGTGCAGCACATGATGTTCTTAACAGATGTTAGTTGAATGAATAAATGTGTGAAAGTATATTCGCAGCATGACTCCGACTCCTGAATTCTCTTTAAACAATGATTTTTTCATCTCTTTTGATCATTGAACTAAGTTATAAATATTTATACCATAAAAACTGCAGCACCACAGAAATATGAATTCAAAATGTCAGAAGTACTTGTGTTTCATTAAAACAGTTAATGAAGGTTTTGCTTATTACTCTCTTAAACTCCAGACAGATACAAGGAAAGAAATTAAAACTCTCCTCCTTGATTTCTTCTTCAATTGAATTTACCCTATTGAAACTCCAGTGATGCATCAAGCTACTCTTTGGCTTTTCTATTTTGCACAAAAGATATAGGTGTACTATTCAGCCTTCATATGAAAGGAATGAGAGCTTATCTCCTCTTTTCTTATTTTTGACTTCACTTTCCTCAATCAGTCTCCTCTCCCTTGGGTGCTGTAGCACTCTTCAGGTGCAAGGAACTCAACCGTGTGCTTTAAAAGAGTTATTTTAGAGAGAGTTCTATAAAGTATCTATGGTCAGACAAGATCTAATATCTACAAAAATTCATTCACTTTGCCTAGCTACATGCTTAGCTTTCTATCTGGTTTATAACATTCATTGTGTCATCACTGAATATTCTTTTCCAAAAGCACATGACACACACTTGAGTATGAAATAAAAGAGAACTGACTCATTGAAACAGTGACCTTTAATTTTCTTTTCTCTCAAATATAATATTTGAAAGGGGGAATGTAAAAATCTGTTGTTTTCATGGCAATTATTCAAATTCTCCAAGTCTTTCTCATATTTGAGGATATTATTTTGCAGACATGTCAGGAATTAGAATCTTTTTGCAGAAATTCTTGTTAAATATTAGAAAAACAATCTAGCTCTAAAGAACAATGTGTATAAACACATCTTAATGCATTGCATAGTCAGTGTAATATTTAAACCCAGCCATCCATTTTATTTTACAAACCATATGTTTTATTGTTTTTCTTGACATTAATTGTGTTATTAGGGGATTATGGACAAGTGTATTTGTCATTTGTTTATGACCTTTTTGAGGGTTCACCAGAAGTATGCTCATATAGTTAAAGATCAGTTCCTGCTCACCAGACTGTTTACAATAGAAGAAGAAATGGAAGGTCAGAGTCTTGGTAGTATAATCCCATTGGCAGTCCCATGATTTTCCATATAAACTAGATTAACTTTATGTTGCCCTTAGAATTTAAACAAAACAAAACAAAAAATCAGTTTTAAAAATCTAGAGCTGATTCTAAATCAATCCTTCCCTGTGACCTGTGACCTTGGGGATGTTTAGTAGGACTCCTGGCCTTTACCCACTAGATCCCAGTTGCACCTCCCAAGTTGTAACACTGAGTGTACCCTGAGACTCTTAACCTCAGTTAAGAGCTGCTAACATTAGCTCTCGACTAAGAATTGATGCTTTTGAACTGTGGTGTTGGAGAAGACTCTTGAGAGTCCCTTGGACTGCAAGGAGATCCAACCAGTCCATTTTAAAGGAGATCAATCCTGGGTGTTCATTGGAAGGACTGATGCTAAAGCTGAAACTCCAATACTTTGGCCACCTCATGCGACGAGCTGACTCACTGGAAAAGACTCTGATGCTGGGAGCGATTGGGGGTGGGAGGAGACGGGGATGACAGAGATTGAGGTGGCTGGATGGCATCACCAACTCTGTGGACATGAGTTTGAGTGAACTCCGGGAGTTGATGATGGACAGGGAGGCCTGGCGTGCTGTGATTCATGGGGTCGCGGAGAGTCGGACACGACTGAGCAACTGAACTGAACTGAACTGATTTCTCTTCCATTCTACTTTTCTTGTCCCCACTTTTGCAGCCCATTATGTCATATAGAGATCAGACGATCTTCTTTCTCAATTATTTATTCAGTTGCTTACCCTGGAAGATTGACCTAGAGTTAATCACAAGGCAGACCTAGTTTAGAGACAGCTAGATAGCTCTTGCTGGATATGATGGTTGCCTGGTTATTTGAATTCTACTAGCCTTTTGTATGAGGGTGATATTAAGGAAGGACCATGTTCTAAACATCCAGTACTTAAAGCTGTTTGTTCTCAGAGTGGTAACAGAGTGAAATTTTTTTTGGTAAGGTTGAATGTTGTGAATTTTCATTTGACTTCCCAGGTGGCTCAGACAGTAAAGAATCTGCCTGCAATGCAGGAGACCTGGATTCAATCTCTTGGTGGGGAAGATCTCCTGGAGAAGGGAATGGTAACCTACTCTAGTATTCTTGCCTGGAGAATTCCATGGGCCAAGGAACCTGATGGGCTACAGTCTATGGGGTTTCAAAGAGTCAGACATGACTGAGCAAATAACATTTTCACTTTCTTAATAAATATATAAATAAATATAATCTTTAAATATATTTTATAAAATTTATACAATATATATTTAAATAAATATAAATATGGTTTTATATTTTTATAAAACTAATACTTTTAAAAATTAACTGTGTCCTTTATCCCATTTACTGTGTAGTAATTATTTACTACTTAATCATATAAGTTAATAATAATAGTGTTAGTCACTCAGTCATGTCTGACTCTTTGTAACCCTATGGACTATAGTCCACAGACAAGTTGGTCCATGGAATTCTCCAGGCAAGAATATTGGAGTGGGTTGCCATTCCCTTCTCCTGGTGATCTTCCTGACCCAGGGAGCAAAGCCAGGTCTCCTGCATTGCAAGCAGATTCTTTACCATCTGAGCCACCTGGGAAGCCAATTTAATAATATAATTTATATTTAATTATATAGTATGATTATTTAATACTATAATAATGTAACATGAAGAAATCAGATGTTAAGATCACTTTCATTAATTTTGAGTCAATATTTTTAAATATTAGAGAGTATATATGAACCCCTTCTTTATATATGTGATATGTGGAATTAGCATCAGTCCTTCCAATGAACACCCAGGATCGATCTTCAGAATGGACTGGTTGGATCTCCTTGTAGTCCAAGGGACTCTCAAGAGTCTTCTCCAGCACCACAGTTCAAAAGCATCAATTCTTTGGCTTTTGAACTGTGGTGCTGGAGAAGACTCTTGAGAGTCCCTTGGACTGCAAGAAGATCTACCTGGCATGCTGTGATTCATGGGGTCGCAAAGAGTTGGTCACGACTGAGCGACTGAACTGAACTGAATTGAACTGATGTGGAATTATATCTTTAGTCATGTGGATGTAAGTTCTTAGAAACTCATTACAAATGTTATCACTGCATAAGATATCAAAACAAGGTTATCAGCTTTGAATGGAAAAGATAAATGATTTCAGGAGTGGCAGTAAAAGAAGGAGAACCCTGATGTACTTTCAGGACTCTACTCAGGATAACTGCCCTCCTTTGAGCTAAAGTCTTAGGAGGGAATATTAGTAGTATCACTAACACATGACCCCAGTCATTTATTAACAGCATTTCTTATATTCTAGATCATCTAAATGATGCCTAAGAAATCAGAAAATAATCAGTTAAAAAGAGAGGAACTCTTGTTATGACTAACAAAAGAAAATTTAATCTAGGAGAAATGAGGAAATATTCAGTCAGTTCAGTTCAGTCACTCAGTCATGTCCAACTCTTCGTGACCCCATGAATCACAGCACACCAGACCTCCCTATCCATCACCAACTCCCGGACTTCACTTAAACTCATGTCCATCGAGTCGGTGATGTCATCCAGCCATCTCACTGTCTGTCGTCCCCTTCTCCTCTATTTTTTCCAGTGAGTCAACTTGTTGCATGAGGTGGCCAAAGTATTGGAGTTTCAGCTTTAGCATCAGGAAATATTAGGTCTACAAAATAACTAATACCATTATATTAGGAAAATACACAATCTGGAATAAGCAGAAGCTCATTCAGCCCTATATTTAATAGGTAGCAAGTGACAGACACAACTGTGACTCAAGCTTGAAAATGGAAACTTTAGATCTTGGATTTTTTTCAGTGTACAGAGCAAAACAGACTTGAGGTATACAAGCAATTTGTTCTTCTTAATGAAGAATTGGGGTTTCTAATGGAAAAGAAATAAAAACAAATGTATGAAAGTGCTAACTCAAATGAAGTTAAAAGTGAAAGTGTTAGTTGCTCAGTCTTTTCATCTCTGCAACCCCATGGACTGTAGCCTACCATGTTCTTCTGTCCATGGGATTCTCCAGGCAAGGATACTGGAGCAGGTAGCCATTTCCTTCTCCAGGGGATCTTCCTGACCCGGGAATTGAACTTGGGTCTCCTGCATTGCAGGCAGACTCTGCTGTCTGCACCACCAGAGAAGTCCATAAATGTGTGCAAATTATTTTTTTCCTGCTTTTTTAATCAAATCTTTTTAAACCAAGGGCCCAAACTTTCAATGAGTAACATAAATCAGGGAAGAGCAGCAGGCAGGATGCAGATAGAATTCATCAAGGCATAAGGTAGCACATAATACATTGTCAGAGTATTTTTAAAATGTACAGTAATAGGAACTATAGGTTTACTATTCTAGAATTAAAGCCATAATTCTTGGTAGAAAATCTCAGCTTTTAACTATTTTATAGCTGATAATTCTGTATGACACATCTCCTTTCTCAGTTGCCTGTGTGTATATTTAAAGTAGCTTATCTTTGAAGAAAATGAAATTCTAATGAGTAAAGGGAGCTTTAATTTAAATAATTTGTGTCAGGAAAAAATGTTTAAACCATAATTTTAGAGGGAAAATAAACTTTCCTCAAAAATGACTAATTTCCCAAGACTGATAAAATAAGAAGATACAATAAATTCCCCAAATAACACAGGCAAATCTTTTGGTTTCCTGGAAAGAGTAGAATCAAGCAACTAATTGGAAGACTACCAGAAGTTATCCATTTATTCTGAAGCACATTCAACTCCCTCCTGGGCCACTGGATTTTATTTTGTGATGAGTTTTAGGCTAAAAATTGGAAAAAGAACTTCAAAATCACTTTTATTAGGGAGGCCTCATCACTGCTGAGCTGTTACCAAATTGTTTGTACATGGAGCACTCAAAAGAGATTTATTTTTCATTTGGAGTTTAGGGAAATGTACAATAGAGCAACAAATGACAAATGCAATAATTGCTTAGGGGTATTATCATTTCTAGTGTGACAGATCAAATCTGGATGTTTAAAATAAACTAAGCAAGAGTTCGCTCTGCTAAATAGCATGAACCAAGTAATTGCTTACTCTTTTCAGAGTTCAGTGGAAAGTCATCTGTTAGAACAAAGGGATTTCAGTTTTGTCACTGAACAACAAATGTGCTCAATGAAGCTTGACTGGCTTTTTGTTATTCTTCTCTATACTACCCAGCATAAAACGAAGATCAACTTCAAGGCACAAGTGGTTTTTTGGCTCTGAGCTGGCACTGTTGTAGAGAAAGAACTTTTCCGTCTACATAAACCAAAATTCTTCTCTTCTCTTCTCTTGTGAATGATGACCTGAAGGTCAAAAGGTATGGCTTTTTGGCATTTCTTTACCATTTTCAACTATTGAACTTTAAAAGCAACACTGGCCCCTGCATGCCACACATGATGTTTGTGTCATTTGTCTCACAGGAGGTCTGTGTAGAACACATCATGCTGATGAGTCACAAGTCATGATTACAAATGTTATTAACCATATTTTCTATAGGTGTGCTTGGAGAAAGAGCTATAGACAGAGGAACAAATGTTTATTTTAATTTCTACCAGGCATTAGAAACATCTTTGAATACCACTGAAATACCATTGCATAGCTCTTTCCTACTTCCTTGAATTTTTGAAGGGGGTGAGAGTTTTATTTGAAGTCACAGGTCGTTGAAAAGTTTAGGGAACATTACTACCATATCTGTGGTGGCTACAGTAATGCCTCAGTACCCGCCCAGTGAAAAGGGATAATTGAAGAAAGAAGACTCCACAGCACCAAGAGCATAGCTGCTGTCAGATGTTCTAGTGTAGTGAACAAGTGCCGACAGCCTAAATCAACTCCTAGCTCTGCCCCTTACTAGCTAGGTGATTTTAAGCAACATACCCATTTTGTGATGCTTCCTCAACTGAAAAAAAAGTTAAAACAACATATACCTTCCACATGGTGCAATTATGAAGATTAAATGATTAAATGGCCATTGTAAGCACTTTAGGAAAGAAAGAAAATTGAGTATTATAATAGAGCTACATAATATGCTAATTTCTTGAATAATATTGTAAACTCTTTTTAGAATAAATAAGATAAAAATAATGGGATACATGATGACTGGATTTATAAAAGTAAAATTTACTTTTAAGAATCTACATAAAATTCTTTTATCTAAATAAGTTGATACATAAGTGATTGGCTGTTTTCTTGGAATTTTCCAAGCTTTTATCATGTTATTTCTTCTCTTTCAAAGCATATGAATAAATCATTCTTTGAATTTTCACAGCACCTTTTTTTTAAAGTGCCCCAAAGAGTTTTTGTTTTTTGCTTTTTAAATTTTATTGGAGGATGGTTGATTTACAATGTTGTATAAGTTTCAGGTGTTACAGCAAAGTGATTCAACTATACATATGTTCATTCTTTTTCATATTCTTTTCTGATATCAGTTATTATGGAATATTGAGTAGAGTTCCCTGTGCTGCACAGTAGGTTATTAGTTACCTCTCATATATAACAGTGTGTGTATATTAATCTCAAACTCCTGATTTATCCCACTCAACATTTCCCCTCTGTTAACCAAAAGTTTGTTTTCAATATCCTTAAGTCGGTGTGTCTTGTAAGTTCATTTGTATTATTTTCAAAATTAGAGTCCACATATGAGTGACATTATATGATAGTCTTCTCTGTCTGACTTCACTTAGTATGATCATCTCTAGGTCCATCTATGTCACTGAAAATGGCATTATTTCACTCTTTTATGGCTGAGTAATATTCCGTTGTATATTGTACCACAATATACAATGTGCTATATTGTATATTATATGTATATGTATAAAGAAGATTGTACTACATCTTCTTTATCCATTCATCTGTTGATAGATACTTAGGTTGTTTCCATGGCTATTGTAAATAGTGCTGCAATGGACATTGGGGGAACATTATCTTTTCTAATTATGATTTTCTGGATACATGCCCAGAGGTGGGCTTATTGGATCATATGGTAGTTCTATTTTTAGTTTTTAAGGACTCACTATGTACAGCCATACATATCCCAACCCAAAAGGTTAAATGTTTCTTCTAAACATCTTTGTTATATTAATGCCATTTGGAGATTTCTATTTCTGAGTGACTCATACATCAAACAGTACACAGAAGTATGAGGGAAGATCAAGTTACTGCTTTCCACTATCAAATAATGCTGGCAATGACAATTACAATAGTTAGATAATCTATTAGCTGAAAGGATTGCCTAGGATTTCACTAAAATCCATGACTGGTGGTAAGTCCATCCAGGAAACTTATTTGTGACATAATCCTCAAATGGAACATTATAACTATGAAATTAAATTTTCTGATTATCAGAGGATTACCACACAAGACGTATGAGTGATAGACTTTTAAAAAAAATAAAATAAAAGCATATTTATCAAAAAAACCACTGAAAAATTCATAGGTTTTTAATCAGATATTAAAAGGATAATTTGGCATCTTTCAGTGGCACAGAATCTCAAATGTATTTAATTGCCAAGGAACTTAGCAAGGAGTGCAAGGTCTTTGGTTCTTAAAAGAAGACTTCAAACTGATTGGGAATAGGGGTTCTCTGATTCTTTTATTGGAATCACAGCTTTGCTATCACGGTGCATGTAATGCAACTTCCTTGGAAATTGAGATTGACGCTGAAGTGTGAGGGCTCTGTCATGAATCATCTCTGATTCCGTTCCATTCCGTTCAGTCGCTCAGTGGTGTCCGACTCTTTGCGACCCCGTGGACTGTAGCCTACCAGGTTTCTCTGTCCATGGGATTCTCCAGGCAAGAATACTGGAGTGGGTTACCATTTCCTTCTCCAGGGGATCTTCCTGACTCAGGGATTGAACCCGGGTCTCCCGCATTGGAGGCAGACGCTTTAACCTCTGAGCCACCAGGGAAGCCCATCTCTGATTGGGAGATGCCTAATGGAAATCTCTGTATCTCCTCCTCCTGCTCTCCATGAGTTCTGCCAGTTTCTCGGTCTGGGTGCTCATCACCCTAATTTGGACTTAGTTTCAATAGTCTTCTCAGCCATTTTCTTGCCTCCATTGATGCCTATACTCAGTCTATCTTCCAGTCGTCATAATTATTTTTCCAAAATGCTTGTCCACAAAGGATTTTTAATATCTATGCTTTAGAAAGGACTGTTACGGATTGATTAAAAGCAACTCTAGAGAATAATAGGCAAAGAATATTAATAGGCAATTGACAGGAAAGCAATTCAAATGCCCAGTGCATGATAAAATGATTCCTTATCCTAGGAGTCAGAAAAAAGCAAACTCAAGTAATGATAGGATACTATTTGCACTTAATAGACTGGCAAAAGGAGAAGGCAATGGCAAGCCACTCCAGTACTCTTGCCTAGAAAATCCCATGGATGGAGGAGCCTGGTGGGCTGCAGTTCGTGGGGTCGCTAAGGGTCGGACACGACTGAGCGACTTCACTTTCACACATTGGAGAAGGAAATGGCAACCCACTCCAGTGTTCTTGCCTGGAGAATCCCAGGGACGGGGGAGCCTGGTGGGCTTCCGTCTATGGGGTCACACAGAGTCAGACACGACTGAAGTGACTTAGCAGCAGCAGCAACAGCAGACTGGCAAAAACTGGAAAAGAATGATGCTACTTATAGGCCTCAAGTTTATGGGGAAAAGTTACTTTCATGCATTTCTGGTATGAAAAGAATTATGACAGACATTTCTAGAAAGAAATCTGGCAATATCCATTAAAATAAAAAATAAACTATACTTCAATGCATCAATCCCTCTTTTGAAGATTTAATCTCTGAAATGTGCTGTGCTCAGATGCTTGGTCATGTCCAACTCTTTGCAACACCTTGGACTATAGCCCACCAGGCTCCTTTGTCCATGGGATTCTCCAGGCAAGAATATTGGAGGGGGCTGCCATTTCCTTCTCCAAGGATCTTCCTGACCCAGGTATCAAACCCATGTCTCCTGCATTGGCTGGTGGATTCATTACCACTGGGCTACCAGACTGAGAAACCCCAGTCTGTGAAACAACACCAGTCAACAAGAATAAGGATATACTTATAAGGAAGTTTATTGCCATGTAGTTGACAGTATCAAAAACTGAACACACATTGAATGCCCATCAATGGGGAAATGGTTTAATAAACTGTAGGACATTCATTCTATAAGGATAGTATGCAGCCATTAAAAAGACTAGTAAGATCTATACCAGTCGAGGGATTTTTAGAATATATTGTTGAGTAGGAAAATCTATATGAAGAATATAGTGTATGAGTTCATTTTTCTCAAATAATGGCAAAAGTCTTATGTATATATGATTATCAGTTCAGTTCAGTTCAGTGGCTCAGTCGTGTCCAACTCTTTGCGACCCCATGAATCACAGCATGCCAGGCCTCCCTGTCCATCACCAACTCCTGGAGTTCACTCAAACCCACCTCCATCGAGTCGGTGATGCCATCCAGCCATCCCACTGTCGTCCCCGTCTCCTCCCACCCCAATCACTCCCAGCATCAGAGTCTTTTCCAGTGAGTCAACTCTTCAAATGAGGTGGCCAAAGTATTGGAGTTTCAGCTTTAGCATCAGCATATATCAATACGTTAACATCAGTAGGATGCTGAGAAGAAATGATAGAGAAGGGGAAAGAAGTAAATAAGTTAAAATAGGAGAAAAAGAGAGTAAAAAATGTTTACATAATAAACATGGAGTATCTTATATGATTCAGTTTACGTAAAATGTATGTGTGTATATTACACACCCGTCAACATGCAAATGTAAAGGGATGCATGGAAATATGGTCAACATAATGTAAATTATGGTACGTCAAGGTGATACAAATTTTAAAACGTTTTCGTAATACTTTCTTGTATCTTTTTTCTTTATATTTTTCCTGTGTCTTAAATTTTTACAGTGAATGTGTACTGTATTTAATTTTTAAAAAAGGATAAACTGTTTTATTTGTGGGGAAAAGTCACACTTTTTATTACTTCTCTGTTTAACCCTAAATATTTCTCAATGACCTTACAGGATAAAGTCCATATAAATGTAGCATAAGGTTTTTGTGATCTGACTCCTGACTATCTGTTCAATTTTATTTCCAGTAGCTCTCCCTCTCAGCCATTCTGAATTACGGCAATCTTCTGAATACCCCATGGTGTTTCAATCACTCTGTCTTTGAACTCATTCTCCCTTTCTCTAAAATGTGTTTTATACATGCCTTACTTGCCTGAAAATGCCTTCCCATTTATGCTGAAAATTTCAGTTTGGGTATCCACTCATCTAAGATGTCTTCACCAGCATCCCCCAGGATAAATTTCCCACTAATGATTCAGCGAGCATCTGTATACCTAGCATTATGTTCTTATTTAGAAATGACAAATAATAGCAATCCTTATTCTCAAAGAATATTCAGTGTAAGAAGCATAGTCTAGCAAGGCAACAATTACAGCTTAGTTAGGTAAATATAATGACAGAAATATGGGCTGAGGGAGAGGAGCACAGAGGGACCTAAATCAGTGAGGGAAGTCAAAGAGAGCTTCACAGCATGAGCAAAATTTGAGTTAGAATTTTTGAAGAATTTTGGTAAGTGGATGTTAATTCTTCCAAAAATAAATTTGGACATTCCTAGAAGAGGAAACTTCTTATAAGAAAGGACATGTGCCAGCAGCCATGGTGGCACAGGTGGTAAAGATCTGCCTGCAATGTAAGAGACCCAAGTTCGATCCCTGTGTTGGTAAGATCCCCCGGAGAAGGGAATGGCAACCCACTATAGTATTCTTGCCTGGAGAATTCCATGGACCGAGGAGCCTGGTGGACTACAGTCCTTGGGGTCCCAAAGAGTCAGACACAACTGAACAACGAACACATGCATACATATTCTATATCTTGGATAATATCCATCAACAGACTGACCTGTGTTTGTTTTTCCTCCACTGGATATGAACACCTTGACAACAGGGGATGTGTCTTTATCATCACTGATCTCTCTTCTGACAGCTGGCACAATGCCTGACACAGAATGGGTGTTCTGTAGCTGGGGATGCCCTGGACTCAGCTGAATCCTGTTCCTTTAGTTCTCCTCATAAATATCCTCATTTAACGTAGTCATGTATAGCATAGTGAATTTTCTAACTACTTTTATTCATTTTAATTTACACCAAGGTCTTGAATCCTTTGTGGGATTTTGTTGATTGGAAACAAAGCATGTTCCTTTCAGTACTTCATTTATATTCCATTTAGCATGCAATTTTAATCTTATTTTCTTCTTAACATCTTTTATCTTTTATTCAAAAGGGAACAGCAAAAGTGCCTACATACATCAGCGGATCCCAGCAACAACTGAAATGTTTTTCAAAACAAGAGAAATTAGAAGCTTTGATCCCTTTCTCCCACTTAGGGAAGAAGGAATTCCTCTCAGTTCCCCAAAAGAAGATTCCTATTATTCGTTGTTTTTTTTTTTTTTTACTTTTATCTTTTACAGGTTAATTTTATTGTTAGCAAAGAAATACATGTGTATTGCTTAAAAATTATTCAAATGCTACCAGAAGACTTAAAATGAAAATTAGCGGTTGTTCCTTGCCCTACTCCACACATCACCCCACCCCTCAATCTCCAGGGATAACCACTCTTTTGGCTATTTTCTGGTATTTACATTCAGCTTTCTAAATAGTATGCTTATATCTCTAGTTCATTTATTTATTTTAGACAGCTATTTGTTTTCAGTATGCTATCTACAGCACTTTAAAATATTTCAGCATAGAAAGAGATGCGTGTGTGTGTGTGTGTGTGTGTGTGTTATTTTGGCTTAATTATACCCTGTGTGTGGTCACTAACTCTAATCATACCTTAGACACAGCTAGAATTCTAATCAGGAAACCTACCCTCCAGAGGCCATCACTACAAATGCTTCTGGCTTGTTTTTTTCCCCTATCCCACAGGTTTTGATAATTAGCATAATGAATGTTAAAAAAAAATTTAAAAAAAATGATTTTCCATAAGCAAATTAGTGGCTTGTAAATGGAAATTTGAAAGAGAACTCATCACAAAATTAGTAGTATTCAAGATACATACACTGGCTTAAATATTTCAGGGGCGTCCTTACCCATACATGGAAATAATCTAAAGAGACCTGGAGTTTATAGCTTTAGGGTTGATCCTAGACTTAATTTCTAGAGGGTTCTCTGAATGAACTAATTTGAGAAGATTCTGGTTGTCAGTTGCTGATCTTATCTTGTGCATCTTGTCTTGAAGCATTTTCTTATTTTCCTTGGATACAGTCTTCATGCTGGATATGGTCAGAACACTGAAAAGGATGAGAACAGTTCAGTTCAGTTCAGTCGCTCAGTCGTGTCCGACTCTCCGCGACCCCATGAATCACAGCACGCCAGGACTCCCTGTCCATCACCAACTCCCGGAGTTCACTCAAACACTAAATGGTGTAACTGTTTATGTACCTGCTGCTGCTGCTAAGTCACTTCAGTCGTGTCCGACTCTGTGTGACCCCATAGACGAAAGCCCACCAGGTTCCCCCATCCCTGGGATTCTCCAAGCAAGAACACTGGAGTGGGCTGCCATTTCCTTCTCCAATGTGTGAAAGTGAAAAGTGAAAGTGAAGTCGATCAGTCGTGTCCAACCCTTAGCGACACCACTGACTGCAGCCTACCAGGCTCGTCCATCCATGGGATTTTCTAGGCAAGAGTACTGGAGTGGCTTGCCATTGCCTTCTCCGGTTTATGTACCTACTTGCTGATAAATGTTTATGTAGTAGGTGAAAATGTGTATGATATTATTTGTTCTGAGACTGACTTTTTATTAAAGGCTAGCTTGAAGATGTTGAATAGTAGCTAAACTTCACCCATTTTAGTCTTCTTTGGAAGCTTCTGTGTCACTTAAAAATGCAGAACTCTATTGGCCTGAGTCAGTTTGCGCAAATACTAATATAGTCAATTATTCAGCCCCCTTTCATAATTTACCCATTACTCAATCTTTCCTATGAAAGTTTATCATAATTTTTGGTTAGATTAATTTTAGTGTTTTCATTAATATAATTGCAAAATATTATTCATTTCTGAAGCAATTAGTGTATTATGATTATATTTCATTCATTGGTCAGTTTTTCATTTTTCTTGCATCAATGCCCCATTTTTAAAATTTATTTTGTTTTCTCCCTTTACTTTTTATGTCTTAGTTTCCTTTAGCTGTCCCTTGATAAAATTACCCACCCTGTTAAACCTCTCACATAATCTGTCAGTTGCAATTTTTTCCTCTAGACACCTCCTTTCTACTGTAGGCTTGACTGGTTGCTTGTTGTATGCCTGCTCCTTTCCTGAGACTTCCTTTTACTACTAACTGTACTTTTCTCCTCTATGTGACCCCTATTTCCTGGACCATTTTTTCCTACATTTTGGGTTGTGTTCTCACTATACTAAAGAATATCCTTTGGTAAATTCCTGAGAAACAGTGTTGTGAGGCACAGATTTTGACTCCTTGAATATCTGAAACTGTAATGGTTGGGTCATATGGTCGGTTTTTGTTTCACTTTTCGAGTAACCATTAAACTGTTCTCTAGAATAGTTGTATTATTTTTATGCTCCCATCAGCAGTATATGAGTTCCAGTTCCTCCATCCTCACCAGTCCTTGGTATGGTCAGTCTTCTTGATTTCAGCAATCCCTCACGGGTTGTAGTGGTATCTCCCTGAAGTTTTCATTTGGATTTCTCTGATGATCAGTGATGCTGGGCATCACTTCTCGTGTTTATTTGTCATACATGTATCTTCTTTGGGTATATATCTGTGCAAATCTTTTGCCATATTTTCTTTAAATTATTTTCTTGTTAATGAATTTTTAGATTTCTTTGTAGACTATGGATACAAGTCCTTTAACATATATGTGATTTGTAAATAGTCTCTCTCAGTCTGTGGTCTGTCTCTTCATCCTTTTAATAGTGTCTTTAAAAGAGAAGATGTTCTTAATATTGTTGAATTCCAATGATCTTTTTTTTTTTTTTCCTTTTTTGGACCATGCTTTTGGAGTTTTTCCTGACCTAAACTTTGTTTTATATTAGAAGTCTTATAGTTTTAGGTTCTACATATAAATTTATGCTCTATTACAAATTAATTATTTTATGCTGCAAAATCCAGTTTCAATTTTTTTCTTTTTGTATATAAATACCCAGATTTTCCAATATGTCAACAACATTGCAAAGACTACATTTTCTTTAATGAGATGGCTTTGCATCTTTGTTGAAATCGTTTGATCATATAGTTGTGGATCCATTTCTGAACTCTTTATTCAATTGATATGTTGGTCTATCTTCATGCCAATACCACAATAACTTGAATAACTGTCTCTTTATAATAATTGTTGCATAAAATAGGTTGTTTTCCAACTTTGTTATTCTTTTTCAAGACTGCTATTAGAGGTCTTTTGCATTTTCATATGAATTTATAATCAGTTTGTAAATTTCTCCAAAAAAAGATCTTCTGAGATTTTGAGAGGGATTAAATTAAATCTTTGCATGAAATGTTACCTTGCTGTCTCTAGTTATCTTGAAGAGATCTCTGATCTTTCCCATTCTATTGTTTGCTTCTGTTTCTTTGCATTGATCACTGAGGAAGGCTTTCTTATCTCTCATTGCTGTTCTGTAGAATTCTGCATTCAGATGGGTATGTTTCCTTTTCTCCTCTGCCTTTAGCTTCTCTTCTTTTCTCAGCTATTTGTAAGTCCTCCTCAGACAATTACTTTGCATTTTTGCATTTCTTTTCTTGGGGATGGTTTTGATCACTGCCTTCTGTACAATGTCACGAACCTCTATCCATATTTCTTCAGGCACTCTATCTGTGAGGTCTAATCCCTTGAATCTATTTGTCACTTCCAGTGCATAATTGAAAAGATTCTGATTTAGGTCATACCTGAATGGTCTACTGGATTACCCTACTTTCTTCAATTTAAATCTGAATTTTGCAATAAGGAGTTCATGTTCCAAGCCACAGTCAACTCCCCGTCTTGTTTTTGCTGATTGTATAGAGCTTCTGAATCTTTGGCTACAAAGAATATAACCAATCTGACCATCTGGTGATGGCCATGTGTAGAGTCACCTCTTGTGTTGTTGGAAGAGGGTGTTTGCTTTGACCAGTGCATTCTCTTGGCCAAACTCTGTTGGCTTTTGCCCTGCTTCATTTTGTACCCCAAAGGCAAACTTGCCTGTTACTCCAGATATCTCTTGACTTCTGACTTTGCATTCCAGTCCCCTATGATGAAAAGTACATCTTTTTACGGTGTTAGTTCTAGGTCTTATAGGTATTCCAAGAACTGTTCAACTTCAGCTTCTTCAGCATTAGTGATTGGGGCATAGACTTGTATTACTGAGATATTTCAACAGTAAGAACCGGACATGGAACAATGGACTTGTTCCAAATTGGGAAAGGTTTATGTCAAGGCTGTATATTGTCACCCTGCTCATTTAACTTATATGTAGAGTACATCATGCAAAACGCCAGGATGAATGAAGCACAAGCTGGAATCAAGATTGCCAGGAGAAATATCAATAACCACAGATAGGCAGATGACATCACCCTTATGGCAGAAAGTAAAGAGGAACTAAAGAGCCTCTTGAAAGAGGAGAGTGAAAAAGCTGGCTTAAAACTCAACATTCAAAAACTAAGATCATAGCATTCGGTCCCATCACTTCATGGTAAATATATGGGGAAAAATGGAAACAAAGATAGACTTTATTTTCCTTGGCTTCAAATCATTTCATGATTGCAGCCATGAAATTAAAAGACACTTGTGCCTTGGAAGAAAAGCTATAACAAACATAAACAGCATATTTGAAAGCAGAGACATTACTTTGCTGACAAATATCTGTATAGTCAAAGCTATGGTTTTTCCAGTAGTCATGTATGGATGTGAGAGCTGGACCATAAGGAAAGCTGAGGGCTGAAGAACTGATGCTTTTGAACTGTGGTATTGGATAAGAAAGACTCTTGAGCGTCCTTTGGACAGCAAGGAGATCAAACCAGTCAATCCTAAAGGAAATCAGTCCTGAATATTCATTGGAAGGAATGATTTTGAAATTGAATCTCCAATACTTTGGCCACCTGATGTGAAGACCTAATTCACTGGAAAAGATCCTGATGCTAGGAAAGATTTGAGGTAAGAGGAGAAGGGGACAACAGAGGACAAGATGGTTGGATGGCATCACTGACTCGATGGACATGAGTTTGAGCAAGCTACAGGAGTTGGTTGGACATGGAAGCCTGATGTGCTGAAGTCCATGGGGTCTCAAAGAGTTGCACATGACCGAGCTACTGAACTGAACTGAAATTAAATCTATAAACAAAATTGGGGAGAATTGTAATTTTGGTTTCTTCTTTCAGTTCAGTTAAGTCACTCAGTCATGTCTGACTCTTTGCAACCCCATGAACCTCAGCATGCCAGGCCTCCCTGTCCATCACCAACTCCCAGAGTCCACCCAAACCCATGTCCATTGAGTTGGTGATGCCAACCAGCCATCTCATCCTCTGTCTTCCCCTTCTCTTCCTGCCCTCAATCTTTCCCAGCATCAGGGTCTTTTCCAATGAGTCAGATCTTCACATCAGGTGGCCAAAGTATTGGAGTTTCAGCTTCAACATCAGTCCTTCCAATGAATATCCAGGACTGATCTCCTTTAGGATGGACTGGTTGGATTTCCTTGCAGTCCAAGGGACTCTCAAGAGTCTTCTCCAACACCACAGTTCAAAAGCATCAATTCTTCAGTGCTCAGCTTTCTTTATAGTCCAACTCTCACATCCATACATGACCACTGGAAAAACCATAGCCTTGACTAGATGGGCCTTTGTTGACAAAGTAATGTCTCTGCTGTTAATATGCTGTCTAGGTTGGTCATAACTTTCCTTCCAAGGAGTAAGCATCTTTTAATTTCATGGCTGCAATCACCATCTGCAGTGATTTTGGAGCCCAGAAAAATAAAGTCAGCCACTGTTTCAACTGTTTCTCCATCTATTTGCCATGAAGGGTTCTTCTTTATCTCCATTTACTTAAGTTTTTTAAAAAATTTCTCAGCAGAGTTTTCTACATATTAATTCAGGAGTGACATATTTTATTAGATTTATTGCTTATGTATTTAATATTTTGTACTATTATGAATAGCATTCTATTGATAATTTAAATTTATAATTGCTCATAGTTAGACATAATATAGATATAGTGTTATTATTGATAATTATATTATTAAAGTATTTGTTTTAACCTGCCCATATTCCCAAGGAAATTTAAGGTAGCATTCTTCTTATATTGGCTTGACTCTATACTGAATCTGATCAAACTGATTCACTTTCCTCCAAGATATATCTTCATTCATTGAATCAATACTCAGACTCTGTTCAAAAGAATACTCTGGAATGCATTGTCCAATTTGCATTAAAATGTCATTTTATTGAAAGAACCATTAAATTCAACTACTTCTGAGTTAGCGTTTGCAAGTTATTCATTCTGACTGGTTCATCAAGTTGCAGTGTTACTCAAAACCTAACATTCTACAGAAGTCATATCGAGATTATCTTTTAGTACAGACAACTGGTTGGTAACACCTGCCTTTAAAATTTGTCAAAGTAAAATCATCTATTCAAACTTTATGGAGCATAGCCTTGAAGCTGTTATTGTGCCTAGCCATTTGAACGAATTGAAAGGGCTGTTTAGGAAAAAATTGGCTTTACTTTCTTGCCCACCTGCATCTCACTTGCAGTGGAGGGGTTGGCCTGTCTTCAAGGTTAGAATGCAAATCAGTCTTTTCAGCTTTTAGAACAAATTGCTGACAATTTTTTTTCATATATAAAACTTATCAATATCTTTCTGATTATTGCTATAGAAAATATTCATTCTTTATGAAGCTCAGTTTTTGAATTGACTGTTACCTGGCTACTGTCAAAATACAACTATTACAAATATTATTTGAAAAAAGTTTGGTATTTTAGATAATAATATCCTTTCATTAATTCATCTCATCAGTAATGTATTGTAGCTCCATATATGAATGTCTTCACTGAGTTACTATTTAAAGTTAAGCTTCAATTTCTACTAAATTTTATCTCAAGAAATAGACATATGAAGACTTTTCTACACCTACAGAATTGGGCTTGAGTTTAATATCCCTCATAATACTTGGTGAGGATTTCTAGTGGCAAATTCTTTTGGAACTTGCTTCCAGGATTTTAGTGTTTGCCCCATAGACAATATTATATTCTTCCTTTTGTTGTTGTTAGTGTTTTTTTTTAAATAAAACTAATTATATATTGTACTCTCTGTTAACCATGGCTACAAAGCTCTGAACCAATTTTCATACTCAAAATACCCCTTCATTATTCTGTCATAATTATCACTTTTTTTTCTAATCTGGTAGCATATATCATCAATCTTTACTGTAATTGTCCTACTATATATTAAAAAAAATTTCCAGCTTTATCGAGATATAATTGACATGGAACATTGTATAAGTTTAAGATGTATAGCATGTTGTTTTGATACATTTATACATTGAAAATGATTGCTGCTATGGTGTTAACTAACACCTCCACCCTATCTTATAATTATTTCATTCTTCTTGCAAGAATAGTTATGACCTACTCTATGAACAACTTTCAAATATATAACAGTATTATTAGTTATAATCACCAGCCTGTATATTAGATCCCTTAAACTTGTTAATCTTATAACTATTAATAGATGTCTAAAACTCTTGACCAACATTTCTCCACCCTCCTCATCCCTGAGTCCCACAACAATATTCTCTCTTTCTCTGAGTTCCAATTTCTTTTGGATTCCATATATAAGTGATGTCATATAGTATTTTTCTGTCTTTCTCTGACTTATGCCCTCAAGTTCCATCCATATTGTTACAAATGGCAGAATTTCCTTTCTCAAGGCTGAATAATATTCCATTGTGTTTGTACACAAATCTTCTTTATCCAGTAATCCATTGATGGACACTCATGTTATTTTCATATCTTGTCTATTATTATGTATTATGGTATAATACTGTGGTGATCTTGGGGGTGCAGATACCTTGTCAATGTTGTGTTTTTATTTCCTTTATATATATACCCAAAAGAAGGATTGCGGGATCACATGGTATTTCTATTTTCAATATTTGAGAAGTTTACTTAACTGTTTTCCATAGTGACTGTACAAATTTACATTCCTACCAACAATGCCCAAGAGTTTCCTTTTTCTTCATACCCTCACCAGCACTTGTTATCTCTTGTCTTTTTGATGACACAAGACTCATCTCTTTCTAATCTTAAATACACTATGAAACACTTTCATGCACAAATTTGGCAAATAATGCAATACCACTTGTCCCTCACCGACTCAATGCATATGAGTTTGGGTGAACTCTGGGAGTTGGTGATGGACAGGGAGGCCTGGCATGCTACAGTTCATGGGGTCACAAAGAGTCAGACGTGACTGAGCAACTGAACTGAACTGAACTGAACTGTCCCTCACAATGGCATTCTAGTTGTTGCTTCTGTTGTTTTTTGTTTATTTGTTTTAATCCATGTTACAATTAATGCAGACCACTCTGCTAATTTCCAAATGCCAGTGGCATCTAAAAGTCTTTAAGACTAGATTCCTTATGGACTAAACTTCACTCATTTTCAATTAATAAGACTTTTTAATAAATATAAATATATGGTAAAAATGAGTATACTTATTTTATTCTGAGTATCCTTAAATAGTTTTAAGAAATAGAGTGTAAACAGAAAACCTTAAAAAAATCTATTTCCATTGAGATACATTGCATTAGTATTTCTACAATATTTTATTTGTAATTCAGTTATTTCTTCAAATCCTGCATTACAGAAGCAACTCAAGTCATTTTAAACTGGTAGGGAAAAGAGATGAGCATGATCAGATTTTCTATTTGCATTCCCCAAGAAAGAAGAAGTTTCAATTATATAACCACATGCTGTGCAACTGAACACTGACACTAAGGTCAGGCATGACATTTTCTAATTCCTTCAGAGCGTCCAGAAATGTAGCATGATTCCATTAATATAAAAAGGGATGAATAACGTTTCCTTTAACAAATTAATATGCTCCTACCACATGCTAGGCACTGTTCTAGGCTCTGGAGTTATATCTATAAATAAGACAGATGAAGATCCCAGTTCTCACAGAGCTTAAATTCTGGTAGGGGGAAACAGATGGTTGAATGAATGCATGCATGAATTAATTAAAGAGAAAATAAAAAGAAATTTTAAATAAATTTAATAAACATTTCACTTTTTAATATAATGTAAATAAAAATTACTTACAAAAAAATGACTATGAAATTAGGATAGGAGAACTGGCAGGGGAATGGGGTAGAAGACAGGAGTCTTAAAAATTTTAAATAGGATGGCATGGAACTTCTGGCAGTCCAATGATTAAGACTCTGAGCTTCTACTGCAGGCAGTGTGGGTTTGATCCTTGGTTGGAGAACTAAAATCTTTGCATGTCACATGGCATGGCCAAAATTTTTTTTTAAATTAAAAATAAAATAAGATGGCCTAGGTAGGCCTCATTAGGAAGGTGATGTTGATATTTATAACTGCTCTTTAAATAAATTTGTTTAATAATTTCATGTTATTTCTGAGCCTGTTAATGTTGATTGACTCTCTTTCTCCTGAAGTAACTGAGTCAATTCCTAGGCAGATTGATAAGAAGTCCAGGGGTCCCCAAGGAGAGAAGGGTCTGGAATTCTCAAGGATGAAGAAAGGACGAACTTTTTTGTCCCTCTACATTCCTTAGGATTATATAACAATAATGTACCCTGCTTGAGGACAGTCTGGAAAAAACCTTCTGGCTAATCCTGTTATCTTAAGGTGTAAATTATGGGAGTAGGTCTAGTGAGGTCTTTACAACCTCAGACATTCTTTTGATTCACTGTAATAACTAATTAGAGATTATATAACTCCATGGCTAACACTAGCAAGGGGGTACTCTTTCTGCCCCCTTCTCATGCCTATGTCAGAAGCTTTCTCTATCTCCTTTATACTTTAATAAAACTTTATTACACAAAGCTCTGAATGATCAAGCCTTGTCTCTGGCCCCAGATTGAATTCTTCTCCTCCGGAGGCCAAGAATCCCTGCATCTTTTCTTGTGTCAGCAGCAACCTTTCATAACCGTGGTAATTTTTTATTAGACTGCAGATGTGAATTTTGCATTTTTGAGTACTAAATGTTGTTCTAGTCCTTTAAAGAGTATTGGAATTTGTTCTGGAACATATTTAAGTTACTTGGAATCATTCTGATCCTTTTAAGGATTTTTTTAAGCTCAAATGAAGGTTCAGAGTGGACTTCCCAGCTGGCTCACTGGTAAAGAATCCACCTGCCACTGCACTGATGGAAACATAGATTCAATCCCTGGGTTGGGAAGATCCTCTGGAGGAGGGCATGGCAACTCACTCCAGTTCTTGCCTGGAGAATCCTATGAACAGAGGAACCTGGCAAGCTATAGTCCATTGCAAAGTTGTGTTGTGCTTAGTCTCTCAATCGTGTCTGACTTTGCAACCCCATAGATTGTAGCCTGCCAGTCTCCTCTGTCCATGGGGATTCTCTAGCCAAGAATATTGGAGTAGGTTTCCATGCCTTCCTCCAGGGGATCGTCCCAATCCAGGGGTGGAACCCAGGTCTTGCACATTGCAGGTGGATTCTTTACTGTCTGAGCCACCAGGGAAGCCCAAGAATACTGGAGTAGGTAGCCTATCCCTTCTCCAGGGAATCTTCCTGACTCAGGAGTTGAACCAGGGTCTCCTGCATTGCAGGTGGATTCTTTATCAGCTGAGCTACCAGGGAAACCCAGTGTTGCAAACAGTTGGACACAACTGAGCGACTGAACACGCACATAGGTTAAAGGTTCAGAGCAGCCTTTATTCTAGAGATACATTAGCGCCACTACTAAGGTGAGACACTTCTGACGACTCTGCTCAACACCCCTTGTATTTTGATACTTTTCCCGCTAGGATTTAGAAACACAGACTCTTCTTGGTCCTGTGTGATTTGGGGAATGTTTGTCCTATGCTTTCCTCTGTCTGTAGGAACTCCACCTTGCTATGTGCATGCTCATACTCAGCCCAAGACTGGACAAGGCCCTCTCTCCAAGTCTCTGAGACCTCTTCTCTGTTCAGATCTTTCCTTTCCAGAATGCAGCCCCACTGCTCTCACCTCTCTCTGTTCAGTGCAGTAAGATCTGAAGCCTGGCTGGGTTTCTTTCCTCCTTTACCTGTCCCCTGGAAACTGCTGTGAGGCAGGGTGTGAGTTGGGCAGTAAGGTCTCAGCTTTCCTTTATTTCAGAAATCTTTGAGAAATCACATTCCAGGGCTGTCTGCAGTTCAATGTTTGAAAGCAATTACTTCATTTTTCCCCCCTGCATTTCTGTTTGGATCAGAAGGACAATTCCTTTAGAAGCTAATTCCTTATGAGTGGAAGTAGAAGTCCTTTAGATTTTTTCAGATAATACTTTGACGTTATCACTCACAGATTTTTTAAAATATTTTTTAAGCTACTGAAGATTAAAACCATTTTTTATCATCATTTTTTGACCTTTTGTTTATTTATGAATTCTTACTAAGAACAACATACAAAGCATCATGGAATACTAGAATGGGAAGGGATCTTATTTTTATTTGGACTGAAAATTGTCTGGATGAAAAATGTGAATGTAATGCAATTATTTGTTTATTTTTTTAACATGTGGTACATTTCTTCATTTACGTTCAGAGAACATCAAAATGAGCACAAAGGGGAAACATTATGTCCTAAGTAAAAGAAAGGGGGAACATGTAGCTTTGCTGTAGCTGTACAAAAGTGCCATATAAAAGAAATAAAATTTTAAAAGCTGATTTTTGTCTTGATAAATTCAAGGACACTCAAATCCTTCCCCAAGTGGATCAATCTTCCCTTACCTGTAGTTAAGGTAATCACACATTAGTACCCAGCAGTATATGTCTTAACTTGGTAATTATGTTCACATTTCAGAAACTGATTTTTTTTCTCATATGGATGTATATCTTAGATATCAGGACATAGAATTGTTTTCTTAAAACTTACATTGAAGAAGTCTTTTCAGGTTTTAGTGACTTTGTTTATGGAGCACTACAGGAGACAAGTAATTCCCTGCAACCCATTCTGACCTTTAGAATCGCACGGAGGATACAACACTATATGAGGCAAAACACCAATTTTATCACAATGCTACTCTTCTAGAGCTGAGAGAAATTGGTTCTTCAGCTTATTTTTCCAGGCAAAGCCTTTGAATAGCATCACTCAATGCAGGTAGTGAACTTAAAACTCATTTTAAATGGGCAGTGTTTCATGACAAATTAATATTGGTATATTACTCTAATCAATGAGGAATAAAATATCATTGGTGTGTTGCCTTTGTTATGATTATTCATCAAGATAATTCAGTTGTCATTACACATTACATGGTTCCTCTTTATAATGATTCTAAAAATCATGGTGATTATGAGTTCTTTGGTGTTAATTTCTAATTTATATTAGGAAATAAAAAAGGAGCCTGAAGGGTCCATATATGAATGAAGAAGTATATCATGTTCAAAACTGCGTTATGTTCAAAAAGATGTACTAAGCCATACATAAAACTAGAGAAGTTTAAAATAATTATAAATATTATTTTACTGGCTTCTTGGGTCTGATGTAGCAAATTACCACAATCTAGTAAGCTTAAAATATTGATTGTCTCAGTTCTGAAGCCTGGAAGTCTGAAATCAAGGTGTCGGCTCCCTCTGAATCCTATAGGAGAATCCTAATTCACCTTTTCCTAGCTCCTGGAGCTTTGCCTGAATCTCTGACTTTCCTTGGCTTGAGGATGCATCACTCTGCTCCTTGGTCTTCAGATGGCATTCTCCCAGTGTCTTCACATCGTCTTCCCTCTGTGCATGTCTGTCCCTGTGTCCACGATTCCCTTTGCCCCTTTTTGTTAGGACACCAATGGTATTGGATGAGTGCCTATGCTAGCAATCTCATTTTAATTTGGTTGCTTCTGTGAAAATCCTGTTTCCAAATAAGATCATGTTCAGGGGTACGTCGGAGAAGGCACTGGCACCCCACTCCAGTACTCTTGCCTGGAAAATCCCATGGACAGAGGATCCGGGTAGGCTGCAGTCCATGGGGTCACTAAGAGTCGGAAACGACTGAGCGACTTCACTTTCACTTTTCACTTTCATGCATTGGAGAAGGAAATGGCAACTCACTCCAGTGTTCTTGCCTGGAGATTCCCAGGGATGGGGGAGCCTGGTGGGCTGCTGTCTATGGGGTCTCACAGAGTCGGACATGACTGTAGCAACTTAGCAGCAGGAGCAGCAGCAGCAGGGGTATGTGGGGTTAGGACTCCAACATACCTTTTGCAGGGATACTGTCTAACCCATAATAACTATGAAGTCATTTAAAGGTACATGCACACACATATGTAACACCTTTATTGAGTTTTTTTTAAAACAAGAAGGTGAACACTGAGTATGACTGGTAAAAATAGGAAGAGCAGTAACATGGTTCCTGAGTATTACCTCACTGAACATGTGGTATCCTCCTTAGTTCTAGGATGAAATCACTGTAGTTTCCCCTTTACCTTACTCAAGGAAACTGAGGCATAGGGAAGCTGAATAACTTGCTCAAAGTCACAGCTATGAAAGGATGAAACTGGCAGTCAAATTAAGATCTATTTGACTCAAAGGCCAAAATCTTTGACCACAGCATCCTTAAACTTCTGCCACGAACCTTGGCATTCTAAAGAGCCTTTGGAACACTTTACGGACAAAAAATTGCTTTTAAAGCTAAAATAAAATGCATGAAATACCAAAAAAAATTCCATTAAACAGAAATATTTAAAAACAAGATCATAATATATTTGACGGAACCATATAAAACTATCAGGTGTTTTGGGTAAAAAAAAAGTGCAAATATTTACAATTTTATGTAGTTCACCCTAATAGTAATATATGTGCTTCTTTAATAATAATTAAGAACAAGTGCTGCATTTAATAACTGCCATAGTTTCAAAATAATAAGCATAACAGTATTTTTATATACTTGCCATAACCATAACATGATAAGAAAATATTTGTGATTTCTGTTGTTGGCAAGACCTCAGACACTGCTAAAGCTGCTAGTCTTTTTCCTATTTTGGTGATTGAAAGCAGTGATAAATTTTAGTTTGAAATTAGTGAAATAAAATCTGTGTACTTTTCTCATCAAAGTTCACAGCCCTTTTGTGGGCATAGAGAGAGGTTTCATGGAACCCTGTTGAAGAACTCTCATATTAAACCCTGGTGCCACTTACAGGATCCTTACATGATTTTCTCACTATATAAAAGTTCTTGAAAATTAATTTATTTGACCTTAAATTTTTGTTTAATATTTTAATACAAAATAAAAATTCTCTATCTTTACATCACCCCATCAGCCATTTTGTCTCATCATTTTGCATATGCCCTATATTGAGAGTGCTTAATGGAGACAAACTCACGTTTAACTGAATATACACATTTAACTCTTACTAAGATTTAACAGAAGCAGAAGATATTAAGAAGAGTTGGCAAGAATACACAGAAGAACTGTACAAAAAAGATCTTCACGACCAAGATAATCACGATGGTGTGATCACTCACCCTCACCTAGAGCCAGACATCCTGGAATGTGAAGTCAAGTGGGCCTTAGAAAGCATCACTACTAACAAAGCTAGTGGAGGTGATGAATTCCAGTTGAGCTATTTCAAATACTGAAAGATGATGCTGTGAAAGTGCTGCACTCAATATGCCAGCAAATTTGGAAAACTCAGCAGTGGCCACAGGACTGGAAAAGGTCAATCTTCATTCCAATCCCAAAGAAAGGCAATGCCAAAGAATGCTCAAACTACCACACAATTGCACTCATCTCACACGCGAGTAAAGTCATGCTCAAAATTCTCCAAGCCAGGCTTCAGCAATATGTCAACCGTGAACTTCCAGATGTTCAAGCAGGTTTTAGAAAAGGCAGAGGCACCAGAGATCAAATTGTCAACCTCCGCTGGATCATGGAGAAAGCAAGAGAGTTCCAGAAAAACATCTATTTCTGCTTCATTGACTATGCCAAAGACTTTGACTGTGTGGATCACAATAAACTGTGGAACATTCTGAAAGAGATGGGAATACCAGACCACCTGACCTGCCTCTTGAGAAACCTGTATGCAGGTCAGGAAGCAACAGTTAGAACTGGACGTGGAACAACAGACTGGTTCCAAATAGGAAAAGGAGTACGTCAAGGTTGTATATTGTCACCCTGCTTATCTAACTTATATGCAGAGTACATCATGAGGAACGCTGGGCTGGAAGAAGCACAAGCTGGAATCAAGATTGCCAGGAGAAATATCAGTCACCTCAGATATGCAGATGACACCACCCTTATGGCAGAAAGTGAAGAGGAACTCAAAAGCCTCTTGATGAAAGTGAAAGAGGAGAGTGACAAGGTTGGCTTGAAGCTCAACATTCAGAAAACAAAGATCATGGCATCTGGTCCCATCACTTCATGGGAAATAGATGGAAAAACAGTGGAAACAGTGGCTGACTTTACGTTCTTGGGCTCCAAAATCACTGCAGATGCTGATTGCAGCCATGAAATTAAAAGACGCTTACTCCTTGGAAGGAAAGTTATGACCAGCCTAGATAGCATATTAAAAAGCAGAGACATTACTTTGCCAGCAAAGATCCGTCTAGTCAAGGCTATGGTTTTTCCCATGGTAATGTATGGATGTGAGAGTTGGACTGTGAAGAAAGCTGAGCACTGAAGAATTGATGCTTTTGAACTGTGGTGTTGGAGAAGGCTCTTGAGAGTCCCTTGGACTTCAAGGAGATCCAACCAGTCCATTCTAAAGGAGATCAATCCTGGGTTCATTGGAAGGACTGATGCTAAAGCTGAAACTCCAATACTTTGGCCAACTCATACGACGAGCTGACTCACTGGAAAAGACTCTGATGCTGGGAGGGATTGGGGCCAGGAGGAGAAGGGGACGACAGAGAATGAGATGGCTGGATGGCATCACCGACTTGATGGACATGAGTTTGAGTAAACTCCGGGAGTTGATGATGGACAGGGAGGCCTGGTGTGCTGTGATTCATGGGGTTGCAATGAGTCGGACACGACAGAACGAGTGAACTGAACTGAACTGTACTGAATAAGATTTAGCATAAATTAAAAAACTACATAATTTTTAAATCCCCCAAATCTTTTATATGACGTATCCTAGTATGTTTCTTCAAGCTCTTTACATGTAATCCATGTATACATGTAAAACTCATTGTTCAACATTGTATTCTTTAATTTGCTAATCAGATGGTAGAAGGGTGATAGAGGGGCAGAGGAGAAGGAGTTATTAACAGAGTAAAGGTAACTGACAATCAGACATCAAATACATGGTTGCTCATAGGAAAGGAAAAAAATTTTGTTACTGGTCCCTCAACTCACCTCTCCATGGCATTCCAGAGTGTCCCTTTGGCCTTCTTCAAGGTCTTGACCCTCAGAGAAACCACCCTGCACAGTTACTTCCAAGTTTGACTAAAGAGAAATGAATATCTCTTTAAGACACAATTTCATTTCCTCTTATTAAATATGTTAAGATAAAGAACAAAATTAACCTAATAACATTGATACATTTGCTGGAACAGCCAACTGTAAAAGACAGTGATAAAGCAAGCAGTTTGTAAATTTTCCTTTTACAACACTCTTGTTAAACTAATTTAAGTGTCCTTCCTCCAGGAGAAGCTTAGAGAGGGTACACTTTAAGTGATTATTCCTAAATAGGTTATTATTTTAAATGGACTCCTTTAAGAGTCATGTGTGTGGCATTTGGTTAATCCATTACATTTGCAATTACAAACCAGGGCTTTTTACGGCAGGCAAATTATTTTATATGTTCCACAGCTGTACTTAGGACAGAAGACTCAGCCCATGACATTCCTTTTGAAGACATCAAGGGAAGCACTATGCAATGCCCAAGGGTGATTAAGCTTTTTAAATCACTTCTGATAGAGACAGTCTCTTCTATTTCTTTGAAAAATTGCACTTTGTGTTCTACATGAACTCACAGAACTAATATTCTTTTTGCTCCTGCTCTTGGTGCATTTTAATGATCACTGCAGAACAGCTGAGCAATCAACCTATGAACAGGTATGACACAGGTACCTTAAACAGCTTTGACAACTGTACTCTCTACTGGGTTCACATTATACTTCTGATGCTCAGATTCGATCCACTAAAATGACAACCGACAAATGTCAAATTCATTGTGTTTTAAAGCATAATGCTTAAGACTGGCTTGATTCTAATCAGTGTTCTGTCACTTATTAGCTGTATGACCTGACTAAGTTATGTAATTTCCCTAAACTTTCATTTTCTCATGAGTATAATAACTATATCCTTATAGGATTAATAGGAGAAATGAATACAATGTTCTATGTAAAATGCTTAGCACTAAGCCCATAGGAAATACTAAGTAAATAACTACTAAATATATCCATCCTCACCTCAAAGAGCATGGGAGTAAGACTGTTCAAGTAAGAGTGCTCGAAACCAGAGATAGAATGAAATAATTTCTGTAAAATGCCAAGAATAGAAATAGCTAAAGTTTGGTTTCCATGATAAAAACTTTAGAGAGTCTAAGCCTGAAAAATAAAATAAAAGGGGAGGTGGCAAGTCCAAAGGAGAAACATAAGACTAAAATTTAGGGACAGTTATGAGTTTAAACTTTCATGCTATAAAACTGGTGGGATTACAGTGTATCTGGAGAGAGTTTAGCAGAGACGAATGCTTGGTGAAAGATAAGAAGATGCTGTAGTTTGCTTCCACGGGGCATCAGAAATGGTACATAGTAAGTTTGAATCGATCAAACATATAGGTTTTAAAGTGGACAAAGTGGCAGAGTGTACCCAGTTATTAATTAATCTAGTCACATTTAAGTGCCTATGGACTGACAGGTATTTATTCTAATTCTAGAGATAAGTAGGCCCCATACGTGGTTTTTGCCTTCAAGGATCATAGAAGAGGGAAGACGTAAGAAAGAATAATTCCCAATTTTCTTGCTTAAGTGATAGAATATGTACTTAGTCACTCAGTTGTGTCTGACTCTTTGCAATCCCATGGACTGTAGCCTGCTAGGCTCATCTGTCCATGGGATTTTCCAGGCAAGAAAACGAGTGGGTAACCATTCCCTTCTCCAGAGGCTCTTCCCAAACCAGGGATGGAACCCAGGCCTCCTGCATTGCAGGTGGATTCTTACCACCTGAGCCACCAAGGAAGCCCTAGGTGACAGAATAAGTGACAATAAATAGGTCACACAGATCACTAACACAGGCAGATGTACAGGTTTAAGGGGAGAGAAATGAATTCTGTCTACATATGTAGAGCATGAGCTGCTTGTTCATCACTCAGGACTTGTAAATAAATGACTAAATACTCACCTGGAGTTTAGACTGGAGAATTGGTTGTTCACCAGTATAGGTATGAGTGTTAGAGCCATGGGTGGTGCCTTAGTCTATTCAGACTGTGATTACAAAATCACAGACAGAATGGACGAAAAACAATATAGATTTATTTTTTCACAGTTCTAGAGGCTGAGAAGTTCAAAATTAAGGTGCTAAGAATTGGGGGCGGGAGGAGATGGGGACGACAGAGAATGAGATGGCTGGATGGCATCACCGACTCAATGGACATGAGTTTGAGTGAACTCCGGGAGTTGGTAATGGACAGGGAGGCCTGGCGTGCTGTGATTCATGGGGTCGCAAAGAGTCGGTCACGACTGAGCGACTGAACTGAACTGAACTGAACTGAACTTCAGTTTCTGTGAAGGGCTCTCTTCCGAGCTTTCGACTATGTCCTCACATGGCTTTTCCTGGGTGTATGCAGGCCTCTTCTGGATAGAGAGTGCCATCTCTGGTGTCTATTCCACAGGGGCACCGATCTCATTGGATTAGGTCTCATTGTCCTAACCTCATTCAGCCTTAATCAGAGTCCTCATCTCCAAATAAAGCTAAATAAATCATAATAAAGGACAGAAATGGTATGGACCTAACAGAAGGAGAATATATTAAGAAGAGGTGGCAAGAATACACAGAACTATACAAAAAAGATCTTCATGACCCAGATAACCACGATGGTGTGATCATTCACCTAGCGCCAGACATCCTGGATATGAATTCAAGTGGGCCTTCGGAAGCATCACTAAAAACAAAGCATGTAGAGGTGACAGAATTCTAGTTGAGCTATTTTAAAAGATGATGCTGTAAAAGTGCTGCACTCAATATGCCAGAAAAATCTAGAAAACTAAGCAGTGGCCAGGAAACAGGCCTGGAAAAGGTCAGTTTTCATTCCATTCCCAAAGAAAGAAAATGCCAGAGAATGTTCAAATCTCTGCACAATTGCACTTATCTCACATGCTAGCAAAGTAATGCTCAAAATTCTCCAAGCCAGCCTTCAGGAATACATGAACCATGAAATTCCAGATTTTAAAACTGGATTTAGAAAAGGCAGAGGAGCCAGAGATCAAATTGCCAACATCCGTTGGATCATTGAAAAAGCAAGAGAGTTCCAAAAAACATCTACTTTTGCTTTATTGACTATGCCAAAGCCTTTGACTGTGTGGATCACAACAAACTGTGGAAAATTCTGAAACAGATGAGAATACCAGACCACCTGCCCTGCCTTCTGAGAAATCTGTATGCAGGTCAAGAAGCAAAGTTAGAACTGTTAGAAGCAACAGTTAGAAATAGGGACAGGAGTACATCAAGGCTGTATACTGTCACCCTGCTTATTTAACTTATATGCAGAGCACATCATGCGAAATGCCAGGCTGGATGAAGCACAAGCCGGAATCAAGATTGCCAGGAAAAACATCAGTAACCTCAGATATGCAGATGATACCACCCTCATGGCAGAAAGTGAATACAAACTAAAGAGCCTCTTGAGGAAAATGAAAGAGGAGAATGAAAAGTTGGCTTAAAGCTCAACATTCAGAAAACTAAGATCATGGCATCGGGTCCCATCACTTCATGGCAAATAGATGGGGAAACAAAGGAAACAGTGACGGACTTTATCTTGGGGGGCTTCAAAATCACTGCAGCTGTTGACTGAAGCCATGAAATTAAAGATGCTCGCTCCTTGAAGAAAAGCTATGACCAACCTAGACAGCATATTAAAAAGCAGAGACATTACCAACAAAGGTCTGTCTAGTCAAAGCTATGGGTTTTCCAGTAGTCATGTATGGATGTGAGAGGTGGACTGTGAAGAAAGCTGAGGGCCGAAGAATTGATGCTTTTGAACTGTGGTGTTGGAGAAGACTCTTGAGAGTCCCTTGGACTGTGAGGAGATCCAACCAGTCCATCCTAAAGGAGATCAGTCCTGAGTGTTCATTGGAAGGACTGATGTTGAAACTGAAACTCCCATACTTTGGCCACCTGATGCGAAGAACTGACTCATTTGAAAAGACCCTGATGCTGGGTACGACTGAAGGCAGGAGGAGAAGGGGACGACCGAGGGTGAGATATTTGTATGATATCACTGACACAATGAACATGAGTTTGAGTAAGCTTCAGGAGTTGGTGATGGATAGGAAAGCCTGGCATGCTGCAGTCCACGGGGTCACAAAGAATCGAACACACCTGAATGACTGAACTGAGGGGTTAGGGCTTAAACATATGATTTTGGAGATGAGGGGACAGAAACATTTAGCCCATAACAGGATAAGATTGCCAAGAACAGTATACAGAATGAGAGCTACAGCTGTCTAAGGACAAAAGTTCAGAAACTGCATTAAAGAGTGGGTGGCGGAAGGAAAACTAGGAGAGGAACTCTGAAAGAATGGTCAGTTTTTCACATGGTCTGTTTCACAACTGTGAAAGAGACAAAGGAGAGACCTCAGAGGAAGAATGGTACACAGCTGGTGTAAGTGCGAGGAGAGAATTTCAAGTAGTGAATAATCAGCAATACTAATGTGACTGAAAAATCAAGAAGGAACAAAGAAATTAAGACTTGAATGTCCTACAATTCATTTGATACCGAGTTTAAAAATTTTAGGGAAAATAAAAACTGTTTATAAAGCACATTTAAATTTTTTAATGCAAGTACCTTTGAGGAGTCCCATTCCTAAAAGATGGTGGGAATGGATATGTTATTCTAACATTGTTTATTGAAGCATATGATGAGAAGCATACGGATGAGAAATCTGGCATTGTTTTGGTTACAGAAATACTAATATCTGGGAATCTTTGAAAAGATTAACAGAAACATCACTCTAATTTTTGTCTTTTAGGCTTATTTCTGAAGACAGATACATTTATGATCTCATTTCATTCTCAAAATATCCTACACTGTCAGACCACATTTATAATTTTTTTTAAATGGACTGAAGTAGATGAAGTGATTTTCCCAACATCATACAATGTTTCAAGAAAAAACCAAAGGCAACCTTTCACTCATTTAATTCTATTCAACTTGTACTGAATGTCTTGTGTACCAACAACCAGGTGCTGGAGACTTAGATGAATCTCCACCCAACATTACCCCGTGCCCTTCCTTTGCTCAGCTTCCAACTCTCTGGGATGTTCAGTCTCTTCTCATCTTAGTTTCGGCAGCGCTGGGAAACTGTTTCACCCACAGTAGCACCGACAATAACTGTTTCCCTGAAACAGCAACACGCAGGGCCTGTGTTGTGTTTTGAAAGGTATAACTCTCAGTGACAGATTCTTTGTACCTGTTCCTATGACCAGAGGACACTTTTAAGATTCTCCTTCATTTTACTCCTGAGGCTCCTGACCCATGACTCATTCCCTCCCCTTTCTCTGAGCGGCTTTTGAAATTAGAGCATTCATGGTATATTGATAAGAGTTAGCATCTGGTAGCCATGGTTCCTGACTCATGGTTTGTTCAGCACCTCTTGAACAGGGCAGAAGGATGAAGTAGGTGGTCTTTGGGTATCATCTATAGTGGTAGATATAACTGGGTTGCTGGATGAGCAGCATCAGCTACTGAATTAATTCTCTGAGAGTACAACCCATGGATCTGTTTTAACAAGTCCTCAAGAGACACTGATGCATGCTAAACTTTAAGAATCACTAGTACACAGCTATAGAATTCTTTTCCTATACTATTTAGAGAGAAGTAGTGTTATGAATGTTCCCAGCAAAAATAGAATCCATCCATCAATGTAATGATAAACTCAAGCACAGTTTTATCCACATTATTACTATCTTTATTTGCTATCACCTTTCATCCACAGCTGCCTTTAAAATCTCTAATTTAATGTCAAAGCATGCTCTCAGGGCTGGTTAGTGTCATGTGTGTTAATACATACTTCATATTAATGACAATGAAAGTTGAACTATGTGCCATTTTGTTCCTTTTAATTCACCCTCAACTTATTGCTGTTTCCAGAAATATTAGGTATATTTATTGCCTCTTAATGGTTAGAGTTTGAAAGAAAATTGCCCAAAATATTTATGCTCCAGGTAACACAAGAGTGAAGATTATTTGGAATTCAAAATGGCAGTTGTGTTTATATTTTAAGAATTTTACATTATACATTCTAAGGAGAAATTTATGTTACTGTGTGTGCTTAGTCACTCAGTCGTGTCTGACCCCATGTACTGTAGCCCGCCAGGCTCCTCTGCCCATGAGGATTCTCCAGGCAAGAATACGGGGGTGGGTAGCCATGCCCTCCTCCTGTGGATCTTCCAAACCCAAGATCAAACCCAGGTCTCCCACACTGAAGGCAAATTTTTTACTGTCTAAGCTACCCATGTTATTAAAAGCCTCTTACTATATTTTGTTTCCTTCTGAGAGCAGAAATTATTGGTAAATGTATAGTAAGCCTCGATTTGTGATTTTTGGTTGATTTTAAATAGTTATTTGCCAAGAATTTTCTTTTTCCAAAATATAGCAAATATATAATAGAAAACATTGTCGACTACAGTCCTAAACCATTTATTAATAAAACAGAGAGGAAAAACATGGTAGTATTTTAAACTTACATCTTTAGCAAATATTAAAAATGATGTCTCTGTGGTCCAATCCTGCTTGTCAGAAACTGTGGCATGGCAAATAAATACTGTTTTCTCCAACTCATCATTCTTTACCCCTGTATTCACAGGTTGAGTTCTAATTCTGGAATTTCTTCATGTATGTAAAGACAGGTATGATAGCTTTCTGGATTAGGTTTGCAAAGATATTTGCAACCTGTGTTTCATGGTGTAGTCACTTTAATTGCAAAAGCTGCTTAATTTTTTCTTGGAAGAGCTGACTTCACTGACTACAATCCATACTATGTTGCATTTCTAGGTCTCCATTAAGGTATTTTAAAATCCTTTGGTAGAAAACAGCTTAAAAATTTGGATGATATATGTTAAGGAAATTTTGGAGTTGTCTGTCTGTCAATAGAGGGACTTAGTGGAATTTTTAGGAATCTGTACAAGCTGTGGGACAAAGGAATTGCGGGAAAGGAAGAACCTGCTGGATATCACTCATATGGAATAGAGGAGACTGCGTGTTTGCCAAGAACGCACGTCCTTATCTAGCAGCCAGCCTTCGTGAGGAGGGGCAGGCAGTGGAAGAAAGGAGGCAGAGGACAAGGGGCTTAAAGGAGAAACAGCAGATACTTTGGGGTATATCCTTCTTTGATCTTTCTGCAGGCTTCCTGCGTTGACTATTTCCCAGTTCCAGCCCTCTGGTCAAGCCCAGTATCTGATGGATCATTACACACAACACCATTCTGGAACATATCTGAACAAAATGTTAGAGCACCTGGTGCACCTGTTTATAATGGTGATTGGAATGAAATGATCTGACTTGATATGTTCACATGTACAAATTATAAGAGAAAAGATCCAGGTAAAGAATTTTGAATGTAAAGAAATGAAAACCAACCAACTAACTGTTAAATAAATAAATCCTATAATTTCCAGAAATGTTTGGAACTCTAAATATCACCCTATAGGCATATAGAAAGTTTAGCTTTATATCTTGGTTATATAAAAATAAATGCTGAAATAACACGGGGATGCATATATCTTTATGAATTAGTGTTTTTGTTTTCATCAGAGAAATACCCAGAAGTGCAATTGCTGGGTCATATGACATTTCTGTTTTTAATTTTTTGAAGAACTTCCAGTGCTGTTTTCCACAGTGACTGTACCGATTTACAGTCCCACAAATGGTGCACAGTGTTCTCTTTTCTTCACATCCTCTCCAATGCTTATTATTTGCTGTCTTTTTGATGATAGACATTCTGACAGGTATAAGGTGTTATCTAATTTTTGGTTTTAACATACATCTTGCTGATAGTGATGCTGAGCATGTTTTCATGTGACCCTTGGCCATCTGAACTATTTTCTTGGCAAAAATGTCTGTTAAGGTCCTCTGCCCATTTTTTAATTCTATTGTACGAGTTCTTTGTATGTTTTGTACATTGACCCCTCAATACATACATTGTTTGCAAATATATTCTCCCATTTAATAAGCTGTCTTTTCATTTTGTTTACAGTTTATCTCGCTGTGTAAAAGCTTTTAGTTTGATATAGTTTCATTTGTTTATAATTGTTTTTGTCCCAGAAAGATTTTTAAAACATATTGTCAAGACTAATGTCAAAGAGCATATTGCCTATGTTTTCTTCCAGTTTTTTTTTAATGTGTTTGAGTGTTACATTTAAGTCTTTAAATCCATTTTGTGTTTATTTTATCATGTAAGAAAGTAGTCCAGTTTGATTCTTTTACATGTAGCTTGCCAATTTTCCCAGTACCATTTATCAAAGAAACTTGTATATTCTTGCCTTCTTTGTCATGTTAGTCGATCATATAAGCATGGATTTATTTCTGTGCCCTTTATATTGTACCAGTTGATTTATGTGTCTGTTTCTGAGATAACACCATGTTGGTTTCATTACTGTAGCTTTTTATCAGGGAATATTATACTTCCAGCATTTTCTTTCTCAAAGTTGTTGCAGTTATTCAGGGTCTTTGTGATTCCATGCAAATTTTAGAATTATTTGTTCTAGTTCCATGAAAAGTACCACTGGAATTTTGATAGGAATTGTATTGAATCTGTAGAATGCCTTGGTAGTATGGTCATTTTAACAATATTAATTCTTCCAGTCCATAGACGTGTATGCATTTACATTTGTTTGTGTGGTCTTCAGTTTCTTTCATCCCTATCTCATAGTTTTCAATGTACAAGTCTCTCACCTCTTTGGTAAGATTTATTCCTTGGTATTTTATTCTTTTGATGCAATTTTAAATGGGATTGTTTCTTAACTTCACTCTCTGATAGTTCGTTATAAGTGTATAGAAACACAAAGATTTCTGTGTGTTTATTTTGTATCCTGCAATTTAACTGAATTCCTTTATTCTAGTAGTTTTTTGATAACATCTTTAGAATTTTCTACATATTGCTTCATGTAATCTGAGAAGAATGACAGTCTTACTTCTTCCTTTCCAATTTGGACCCTTTTAATTTCTTTTTCTTGTCTTATTGCTGTCCCTAGGCCTCTCAGGACCATATTGAATAAAAGTGGTGAGAGTTGATATCCTTGCCTTACTCCTGATCTTAGAGGGAATGCTTTCAGCTTTGCAGCATTGAGTATAATCTTGGCTGTGGATTTGTCACACATTGCCTTTATTACATTGAGGTGTATTCCCTCTATACCTTCTTTGTTGAGAGATTTTTATCATAAATGGATGTTGAATTTTGTCAGCAACTTTTCCTATGTCTATTGAGATTGGTCATATGATTTTTATCTTTCAATATGTTTATACAGTGTTTTCACATTGATTGATTTGCAGATATTAAACCCCCTTTTTGTTCTTGAGATAAATCTCAGGTGGTTGTGGTATATGATTCTGTTAATGCTTTGTTGAACACAGTTTGCTTATATTTTGTTGACGATTTTTGCATCAATGTTCATCAGTGATATTGGCTTGTAATTTTCTTTTTTTGTGATACTTTTGTCTGCTTCTGATATCAGGGTAATCCTGGCCTAGTAGAATGAGTTCAGAAGTGTTCCTTTTTCTTCGATTTTTTGAACAGTTTGTGTTAACTTGCCTTTAAACATTTCTTAAACAAAGCTGAGCACTGAAGAATTGATGGTTTTGAACTGTGGTTGGAGAATACTCTTGAGAGTCCCTTGGACTGCAAGGAGATCCAACCAGTCCATTCTAGAGGAGATCAATGCTGGGTGTTCATTGGAAGGACTGATGCTAAAACTGAAACTCCAATACTTTGGCCACCTCATGCGATGAGTTGACTCACTGGAAAAGACTCTGATGCTGGGAGGGATTGGGGGTGGGAGAAGACGGGGACGACAGAGAATGAGATGGCTGGATGGCATCACCGACTCGATGGACATGAGTTTGAGTGAACTGGAAGTTGGTGATGGACAGGGAGGCCTGGCGTGCTGTGATTCATGGGATCGCAAAGAGTCGGACACGACTGAGAATGAACTGAACATATTGTTTAGACTCCACATGTTTGTGTTTTTGGCATTTTTTTTCCTTGTATTCAATTTCTAGTCTCATACCATCTTAGAAAAGATGCTTGAAATGATTTAAGTCTTCTTAAGTTTATTGAGACTTGTTTTGTGACATAGTATGTGATCTATCCTGGAAATTTTTCTTTGTGAACTTGTATATGCTGCTATTTTTGAATGAAATGTTTTGTTTATGTGTATTCAGTTCAGTTCAGTTCAGTCGCTCAGTCATGTCCGACTCTCCGCTACCCCATGAACCACAGCACGCCAGGCCTCCCTGTCCATCACCAACTCCCAGAGTTCACTCAAACTCGTGTCCACAGAGGCTGTGATGCCATCCAGCCATCTCATGCTTGGTCATCCCCTTCTCCTCCCGCCCCCAACCTTTCCCAGCATCAGAGTCTTTTCCAGTGAGTCAAGTCGTCGCTTGAGGTGGCCAAAGTATTGCAGTTTCAGCTTTAGCATCAGTCCTTCCAATGAACACCCAGGATCGATCTCTCTTAGAATGGACTGGTTGGATCTCCTTGCTGTACACGGGACTCTCAAGAGTCTTCTCCAACACCACAGTTGAAAAGCATCAATTCTTCGGCAATCAGCTTTCTTCACAGTCCAACTCTCACAGTCCAACTAGATAGTCCAAGGCTATCTAGTCAAAACCATAGCCTTGACTAGATAGACCTTGGTTGGCAAAGTAATGTCTCTGCTTTTTAATATATTATCAAGGGTGGTCATAACTTTCCTTCCAAGGAGTAAGCGTCTTTTAATTTCATGGCTGCAATCAGCATCTGCAGTGATTCTGGAGCCCAAAAAAATAAAGTCTGACACTGTTTCCACTTTTTTTTCATCTATTTCCCATGAAGTGATGGGACCAGATGCCATGATCTTTGTTTTCTGAATGTTGAGCTTCAAGCTAACCTTTTCACTCTCCTCTTTCACTTTCATCAAGAGGCTTTTGAGTTCCTCTTCACTTTCTGCCATAAGGGTAGTGTCATCTGCATATCTGAGATTATTGATATTTCTCCCAGAATCTTGATTCCAGCTTGTGCTTCTTCCAGCCCAGTGTTCCTCATGATGTATTCTGCATATAAGTTAAATAAGCAAGGTGACAATATCCAGCCTTGACACACTCCTTTTCCTGTTTGGAACCAGTCGGTTGTTCCATGTACAGTTCTGACTGTTGCTTCCTGACCTGCATACAGGTTTCTCAAGAGGCAGGTCAGGTGGTCTGGGATTCCCATCTCTTTCAGAATTTTCCACAGTTTATTGTGATCCACACAGTCAAAGTCTTTGGCATAGTCAATGAAGCAGAAATAGATGTTTTTCTGGAACTCTCTTGCTTTCTCCATGATCCAGCGGATGTTGGCAATTTGATCTCTGGTGCCTCTGCCTTTTCTAAAACCTGCTTGAACATCTATTAATTTTATCTAAATCATGATTTAATTTTAAAACCTAGAAAATTATTCCTTGTCTGATTAAATGTGTTTTTACTGTTGTTTGAATTTGTCCACAGCATCTATACTACAATGAGCAGTCAGAGCTTCCCAGATTACAGGAATGATTTCTTCAGTCTTAGTGCTAACTTCCAGCCACAAATACCCTTCATTGTGTTTTATAAACTTTTGGAGGTTTCCAATTTGAAAATTTTGAATATTAATTACAGGAGAGGCTAATACTGGAAGACAAGATTTTAGCCAGTGCTTTTATTTCAAATATAATATGCTCAAGTGAAAAAAAATCCAGGAAGACCCAGCTTTTCACTAGCATTTATTTATTCCTTTGTGAACTCTACTCCCTTCCTCTTCTACTTCCTTCTCCTCTTCTTGTACAAATGAAGCAAAGCACTATTTGGGATACTTGTATTGCCCAGGTTAAAATAGTCAGGATGCGATTTTTATCAAAAAAAAAAAAAGCTTGCCAGTATTACTCTTAAATGTGAAGTGAATGAGGAAATCTCTTGGCTCTTCTGAATCCAATATATGCTAGACAACAAAACTCTAACATATTAACCATGTAGCAAACTAATATTAGTATTTCACATTAATCCATTTTTATTCTCTTCTCTTCAATATACACAGTAAAAAAAAAAAAAAAAAAAAGCTCAGAGAGGAAATGTGGAAGGAAAGCAAAAAGCACATTTAGCAAAAAACTGTCATAACTCTGTAGAAATGATGAACAGAAGTCATAAAAATTTGTGATGGTGAAAATTGGCTGTTAAACTTTAAGCCTCTGGGCTAAAACTAATTGGAAGCCAAAATACATATAACTGATCCCAAGACTGTCCATGACACAGACAGATAGACAAAGCTTTCCCGATGCTGGAATTTTCTCATCTGTTTTAAGTCAGTTTTACTGATGACTTTAATGTTACTAATTATTTTCTAAATTTTTATTTAAAACTTTTAAAAGATTTTCTCATTTTACAGCATATAATTTTGCAAACTTGCTCCATAAAAACTTCCCCAGCAAAGAACTATATCCAGACTTGAACTTTTATGTAAGACATATGTTTCTCCTTCTGGCTCTTCTCTTCTTTTCCAAATGTGTAAATCATAGAATTAGAAGTAACTTCAAGTGGTTCATGTCTAGACTGTAGGTGGAAGGGCTTGCTGAGATACAACAGGAAGCCAGAACCAAGAAGGATAAGACTAAAAATAAATGTCAGACACCATGCAAGGAACATGAGTGAAAGGAGAGAGTTTTACAGGCTGGTGTAGAATCAGGAAATATCAAAGATGAAGCATACTAACTTCCAACCCACAAATACCCTTCACTGTGTTTTATAAATTTGTGGAGGTTTCCATTTTGAAATTTTTGTATATTAATTACAGGAGAGGCTAAGATTGGAAGACAAGATTATTTATAAACAGTGCTTTTATCTCAAATATAATATGCTCAAGAAACTAGAATATTTGTTAGGATTTTCCTGCTTTTATTATTCTATGACCATTGCTTAATTCAGGTGTCTTCCATAAGTGACTCTATGCCACTTGCAGTTAGGGACTTTAACTACTTAGATTTGTAATTTTAGGATACACTTTATGTTGCTGGACAAAGTAGGAACTCTATAACACTGAGTGAATGAATGATTAACTATCATAGGAGTCAAGTACAGGTATGGCCTGCCAAACCATAAAGATAAGCCAGTATACTAAACAAGTACACATTCTTTTTACTATAAACGGTGTCCTAAATAGTAGATTTCACAATGTCTAAGTCTGAACTCCCAGAGCTTGCTCAAACTCATATCCATCAAGTCTGTGGTTGGATGGCATCACCTACTCACTGGACATGAGCTTGAGCAAGCTCTGGGAGTTGGTGCTGGACAGGGAAGACTGGCGTGCTGCATTCCATGGGGTGGCAAAGAGTCAGACATGACTGAGCGACTGAACTGAACTGAGGTCTTAACAATGAGGAGTTTCTACTTCTTTCACTTCACCACCTATCACAGCTCAGAAATGCCAAGATAAAAGTGGAGATTACCTTTCCCTAATGTTTTCATCCATGGGAGAATAAGGGTGGATTCTCCATAGCTACATGAATCACAAGTAGTCATAAAAATTTCCATAAAATTCTAAGCTTCTTAAAAGCAGGAACTGTATTTTATTATGAGCTTTGCACAGAAACACTTGTCAATGCTGCTACTGTTGAGTCTTCAAAAGCTTTCTGATTTATTTGAAGCAAAGTTGCCAATCTGGACAGAAATTTCTTCACCAGGAGACAAAGCTAAAACTCTGGTGCTCCAGAGAAATCCAATTTTTTTGAGTGTTTGCTGTCCTAGCCTTAGCATTTGTTATAGTATTAAAACCATGTTTTACTAAAATGCTTTATTATTCTCATCATAGCATAGTTCCACCTGGGGCTTCCCAGGTAACTCAGTGATACAGAATCTGCCTGCCATACAGGATATGTGGTTTCAATCCCTGGATCAGAAAGATGCCTTGGAGAAGGAAATGGCAATCCACTCAAGTATTCTTGCCTAGGAAACCCCATGGACAGAGGAGCCTGGCAGGCTATAGTCCATGGGGTTGCAAAGAGTCAGACATGACTGAGTGACTAACACACACACACACACACACACACACACACACACACACACACATAATCTGGATACTGATATAACTGGCATTTAACTAGTCAAATATTAACACTATTAAAAAATACCTGGTTTAAATACTGACCCAAATACATATTAAATAATTCTTAGAGAACAAATTTCATCATGTTTTCAGACAGAAATTTCTTAAAAGAAAGTTTTATAATTTTTGCATTGGTAAAAGGCACCCTTGCTTTTAATTTAAATTACCTTTTCCCCAAAGTTTTAAATTGAAATAATGTTGAAGAGTAATTGCACAAACAAATTTTAATAGAGACTGTTAGGTGACACCAATAGCTTACTATTAATTTTATTAGGTCTTTAATTATATATGAAATTTTCCATATTTTTAACAAATGTATATTAAGTTATATAGTGATAAAATGACATGATGTATAGATTTTTTTTAATAAACTTTAGAAAAAGTTGAAGGGAGATGAGTTAAAGCAGATAAGGCAAAATCATAAAAACCATTGAATCTGCTTGATGATTTTATGAAAATCTGGCTTATTTTTCTCTGCATTTGTATTTTTAATATTTTTAGTAATCTTTTTTACTTAGGAAATGAAAGTCATATATCATTCATAAAAATCTAATGATTCACATAAAATTTGGTATGTGACAAAAAGAGGTTTCATCTAAGTGTATGGACACAGTAAAATAATGAAAAGGAAACGGTAACCCACTCCAGTATTCTTGCCTGGAGAATCCCATGGACGGAGAAGCCTGGTAGGCTACAGTCCACGGGGTCGCATAGAGTTGGACACGACTGAGCGATGGAACAGAACGGAACGGAAACTTATGATTCAAATTACAATAAACATTTCACAATACTAATTCAGTAAATTTAACTAATGTTTTAAAATATTTTCCAATATTACCTTATTAAATATACATAATTTTTCATTTTTTCTCATTTACTTTTTGAAACAATTCTTTTTCACAATTCAATTGAACTTTCTGATTGAGATATAAAAGCTCATAGCTAATCTTGGGCTAATACTTTGCATAAGTATGAAAGTTCATGAAATGTCTGGGAGTAAGGAAGAATTATAATCAGAGATAGGTATAGGTCTTCACAGTGTGGTATCTTGCTGAGATGTTCTCCATTTCTAAGACATGAAATAAGTCCAAATAAGACAAAAATGCAAATCACTTAAAAAATCAAATATGACCCTTTCTTTGTCTTCCTGTACTAACAGGTATAGTTTTCAACTCATGATATGAAAGTTTTCTAACAAATCCTTTTTCATAAGAAGCCAAATAAAGTGTACAAATAAATAATGAACATTCTGGCCCACTAAATTTGATATGTAGTGATTGAGTATTCTAGCACCATTGTCCAGTTTCTAGAGTGATTTTTCCTCTACGACCATGTTCTTATATGCACTTTAGTGACACTTGCTCCTGTAATTGTCAGGGAAGGAAGTTTTCCTCCCTGGAGGTGACCTCTGTCCAGTGGATTAGATGATTGTACGGTTACAGTCTATTGGCTTTGATCCTGGGATGCAAATATTCTCCTCCACTTTGCACAGTCCCTCTCTGTCGTGGAGACTGTTCCTTTGTTAGCAGCAAACACTCTCACTGCAGGCTTGTCACAATGATTTAGGAAAGGCATATTTTACCAAAATAAGAAGCCCAATGGTATTGCTGGAATTGATCAAAAGTCATCAGCAAGCTGACAGATTGCTTTTATGCAAGACTGGCCTTTGGGTCTTTTGAAGGGAGAGAATTCCACATACAAATTATGAAAGGCAATGCTTAATCACAAAACTGTGATCCTTAATAGAAAGAAAAAATGTTTCTCTAAGTTAAAAGGCATATAATTATGAATGAATGAATGACCCAGATCCTTATAGATTTTTCCCATAGAATATTCTGTTATTTTCCTTGGTCATTCATTCACTCATTACTTTCTTATTCTCTGATGGGCATTCAGCTATGTTCTGGGAATAATACAGAAAACATGAGAAATAGTGCCTCTGTATACATAGACTTTGCATTATAGTAGTGGATCGTAACAAGTAATGATGCATCAAGTAAAAGATGCAAAGAGCTATAGTTCACTGTCACAGCTCACTGTCCTCCTATTCATTTATCCACTGGGCTCTGTGTAGAGGTAGAACAAAATGTATGACAATATGATATTTCCAGGTGATCAGGGTCAACGTCTATCTTTGCACTCCCATGGGAGGAGAGTTGCTTAGTAGAAAGAGCATCAAGAAGATTCAGTATTGTGATCAGGAACAAGAGATGACCTAATCATTCCCAGGAAAGTCTTCCAGTGCGGATATGGAAGAAAGGGAAGGGAGGGCACGCGTGCTCAGTCCTGTCCAACTCTTTGTGACCCCATAGACTATAACTCGCCAGGTTCCTCTGCCCATGGAATTCTCCAGGCAAGAAAAACTGGAGAGAGTAGCCATTCCCTTCTCCAGGGGATCTTCCCGACCCAGGGATCGAACCCACATTTCCTGTGTCTCCTGCATTGTGTGTGGATTCTTTACTACTGCAATGTCAGTTCAGTTCAGTCACTCAGTCGTGTCCAACTCTTTGCGACCCCATGAATCACAGCACGCCAGGCTTCTCTGTCCATCACCAACTCCCGGAGTTCACTCAAACTTGTGTCCACAGAGGCAGTGATGCCATCCAACCATCTCATTCTCTGTTATCCCCTGCTCCTCCCGCCCCCAATCCTTCCCAGCATCAGAGTTTTTTCCAGTGAGTCAACTCGACGCATGAGGTGGCCAAAGTATTGGAGTTTAAGTTTTAACATCAGTCCTTCCAATAAACAACCAGGATTGATCTCCTTTAGAATGGACTGGTTGGATTTCCTTGCAGTCCAAGGGACTCTCAAGAGTCTTCTCCAGTAGCACAGTTCAAAAGCATCAGTTCTTCAGCGATCAGCCTTCTTCACAGTCCAACTCTCACATCCATACATGACCACTGGAAAAACCATAGCCTTGACTAGACGGACCTTGGTTGGAAAAGTAATGTCTCTGCTTTTTAATATACTATCTAGGTTGGTCATAACTTTCCTTCCAAGGAGTAAGCGTCTTTTAATTTCATGGCTGCAATCAGCATCTGCAGTGATTTTGGAGCCCAAAAAAATAAAGTCTGACACTGTTTCCACTGTTTTTCCATCTATTTCCCATGAAGTGATGGGACCAGATGCCATGATCTTTGTTTTCTGAATGTTGAGCTTCAAGCTAACCTTTTCACTCTCCTCTTTCACTTTCATCAAGAGGCTTTTGAGTTCCTCTTCACTTTCTGCCATGAGGGTAGTGTCATCTGCATATCTGAGGTCATTGATATTTCTCCCAGCAATCTTGATTCCAGCCTGTGCTTCTTCCAGCCCAGCGTTCCTCATGATGTACTCTGCATATAAGTTAAAATAGCAGGGTGACAATATACAGACTTGACGCACTCCTTTTCCTATTTGGAACCAGTCTTCTCCTGTATTCTGCCTATCTGTTTTATTCTACACTGAAGACAGTCATCTCTAAAACAAAGAAGGAACCTGTGGAGTATAGTGGTAACTTGTGCCCCTCTTGTGATTCATTCATTCTCTTTGTTTCTTGTAAGAATTCCTGTCTTATCTTTCCATAACAGCAAAAAGATACTGTCAGTTGATCAGAAGATCTGACCAATGCATAATAGTTTACAGACAAAGAGGAGATATTTGGGGGTGGGTGTGAGGGGAGGAAATGGAATGAAATGGAATGAAACAGAGAACTCAGATAACAAAGATCCTAGAAATTTTCAAGGTTGTTTTTTTTTTTTTTTTTGCCAAATTCAAATCTGTCATCTCTGAGACAATTAGAAATATTTACAATGATACAATAAAACATATAATATCTATAATATTTTATATAATAAAGTTGCTTACTTTGGGTGAGGAAAAGGAGGAAGAAGGTATATAAACACACGTTATTAGAGGTCTGTATTTATTATTTTGATTCTGGTGCTTTTCTGTGTGATCTTGAGATAATCACTTAACATTTTTGGTCTATGGTGACATCATAAAATAAGAGTAATAACAATTCTAGAGACTACTGCAAAAATTAATAATGTATGTGAAAACACGTTGGGAAAATGTAATAAAAAATTAGAGGACCTAAGTAAAGGGAGAATATTGCAGAGTTAAATGATAGAATTTTATGTGCTTACTATGTCTATTATTCAATATTTAATCATTTTTCAGATAGTTTAGTCTTTTTTCCCAAATAAAGTACAATGAATTGGAGGTGAGAATCCTAGTGGTATCATTTTAGGAATGATGGTGGAGGTGTGTTATAGCCTGGAACTTTCCTTTGGACAAACCACCTCTAGCTCCCACAGGTGCTGGCATGTGACATTATCAGGCAGGGCTGTGCAAAAGCCTCCTGTGATTCTTTCCCTCAATGCTGATCCCACAGCTCTCCCACAGTGAGGTTAACATTTTGGAACCCTGTGTGCTGTGCTGCAAGTGAAGGGAAACTTTCTGGGGAATAAGAGGCAACTTTAATATATATTTTAAAAAGTTTAATTGCTGAATGAAAGAAGAAAAACAAAGTGGTGCAGGAAATGTGTATTATTCTTGCCTGAATTCATTTTTATCATTGTTTATATAAATTTTAGGTGTACAGTATCATAATTCATTTTTATACAACATAAAGTGTTCGGCACACAAGTCTAGTTACCTTTTATTGATACAGTTGACCCTTTTCACCCATTTTGCCCATTCCCCCCCAACCACCTTTCCCTCTGGTAATCTCTATTCGGACCTGTGCATTTGTTTTTTGTTTTTTTTTTGTCTTCTTTTTTTATAGATTCCATGTGTGAGTGAAATCACATGATGTTTATCTTTGTCCATCTAGCAGATTTCACTTAGCATAATACCTTCAAGATCCATCCGTGTTGTCAAAATTGGCAGAATTTCATTATTTTTATGACTGACTAATATTCTAGCATGTGTATATACTACATCTACTTTATACATCCATCCACAGATAGGTTGTTTCCATATCCTGACTATTATAAAACATGCTGCAATATACGATTGCATGGGGTACATGTTTCTTTCCAAATTAGTGCTTCATGTTCTTTGGATCAATACTCAGAAGTAGAATAGCTGGGTCATATGGTAGTTCTAAGTTTTTGAGGAAACTTCATACTGCTTTCCACAGTGGCTGTACCAGTTTCCACAATAGTGTTCTCTTTTTTCCATGTCCTTACCAACATTTGTTATTTGTTGTCTTTTCAATAATAACCATTCTAACAGATGTGAGGTTATATTTCACTGGGGTTTTGATTTGCATTTCCTTAATGATATGTGATGTTGAACATTTTTTCATATTTGTATTGGGGATATGTATGTCTTCATTGGAAAAATATTTATTCAGATCCTCAGTTCATTTTTATCATGCTGTTTGCTTTTGTTATTGTTTAAGTTGTATAAGGTCTTTATATATTTTGTATCTTAATCCTTTTAGGATATGTGATTTGCAAATATATACTCCCATTCGTTTTTATTATAGTTTTCTTTGCTGTGCAGCAGCCTTTTAATTCAAGGCAATCCTATGTTTATTTTTGCTTTTGGTTCCCTTATGTTTGGAGTCAGATCCACAAAAACATTGCTAAAACTGGTATCCATGTGGTTGCACGCATACTAAGATGCTTCAGTCCTGTCTGACTGCTTGTGGTCCATGGACTATAGCTCACCAGGTTCCTCTGTCTATGGGATTCTCAGGCAAGAATACTGGAGTGGGTGCCACACCTTCCCCTCCAGGGGGTCTTCCTGACCCAGGGATCAAATTTGCATCTCTTACATCTCTTGCATTGGCAGGCAGGTTCTTTCAGTTCAGTTCAGTTCAGTCGCTCAGTCGTGTCCGACTCTTTGCAACCCCATGAATCACAGCACTCCAGGCCTCCCTGTCCATTACCAACTCCTGGAGTTCACTCAAACTCATAGCCAACCAGTCCATTCTAAAGGAGATCAGTCCTGGGTGTTCATTGGAAGGACTGATGCTAAAGCTGAAACTCCAATACTTTGGCCACCTCATGTGAAGAGTTGACTCACTGGAAAAGACTCTGATGCTAGGAGGGATTGGGGGTGGGAGGAGACGGGGACGACAGAGAATGAGATGGCTGGATGGCATCACCGACTCGATGGACATCTGATTAACATCTGATTTCTTCATGTTACATTATTATAGTATTAAATAATCATACTATATAATTAAATATAAATTATATTATTAAATTGGCTTCCCAGGTGGCTCAGATGGTAAAGAATCAGCTTCAACATCAGTCCTTCCAATGAATATTCAGGACTGATTTCCTTTAGGATGGACTGGTTGGATCTCCTGGCAGTCCAAGGGACTCTCAAGAGTCTTCTCCAAAACCACAGTTCAAAGTCAATAAACAGAAATTTGTGGCATTTCTATACAGCTTATTATTAGTGTATAGAAATGCCACAAATTTCTGTTTATTGACTTTGTATCCTGCAACTTTACTGAATTCATTTATTCTAACAGTTTTTTGGCAGTCTTTACACAGCAGCAGCAGCAGAGTTATCTCTATATTGTATCACATTGAGCTCTGTTTTAATTCATTCAGAGATGATGGTGAGACGATCAAGCTATTTTCATACCTTACCCACATTTACATAAAAATAAATTTTGTCAATTTCATTCTGTTCGAAACCCTGAAGGCCAAGAACAGCACATTCCCACAGACTACTGTCTTGTTAGAGATATATGGGTGGACCTAAAAGGAGGACCAGAGCTTTCAGATTCTATTGGAGTTGGCCAGGTACTTAAAGTCCAGCCATTGCAGTAAAGGTTCATGTTTTCAGCAAATTTTAGCGCTGATTTCTCAAACTGCAAAGCAACATCTGCTACTCCACTCCCAACTATATCCCATTTGCTGTTACAGAGATTTCTGCCTGGAACAGATGCAGTTCTTATGTTTAAACACATCTGTACATTTCTTGCATGGAGCCCATTTTCTACAGAGGTCTCTCAGGCAGCTCTGGAGGGTGAAGGAAGTTTAATGCAACACTGTGCTGTAGTGATGCCATTTGTCAGATTGTTAAACTTTGTGAAAGAGTAAAATTAAGTCAGTTTCCTATAAATTTAAGCTTTTTTCCCCCACTACAATCAGTCTTAGAGGTAGTCATATATCAATTATTTTATACTTCAGACAGTTTTTCTTTCATCTTCTTTCCAGTTTAGAACCAATAGCAATTGTTTCTCAAAACGAGGGTCATAAAGAAGTTGCCAGAAATTTAAACAAAGAAGTTTAGGGCTGCATCTTATAAATAATGAGAAAATATTATGAAAGCAGGGAGTTGTTTATAGTCATTCTTAAAACAGACTCTACATTAACATTTGCAGAGTGAAGTATTTAAGAGAACTGTGGGTGACACAGTTTATTTCTTTGGGAGGACTTGTTGCGTCATGTCACTTGGATCTTATTTGGGGCTTCATGCTGCTGTGATTTTCATCGTTCATTTAACAAAAATTCATTATGTACCACTATGTGCCAAGCATTATAGAAATAAAAATGAAAAAAAAGGAATTCACTATTTTCAAGGACTTAATCATTCTATTTATACAAGTAAATTACAAAACAAAAAAATATAAAAAATAGGAAAGTATGCAGGGTCCTGTGATAACAGAGAGAATATCATTGATAAAAGACAATTGCTAAAAGTATGCTCTTACATTGGTACAGTTAAAATGAAAACCCAACAACATATAACAGCTTTCCCAAGTGCCTCAATTGTGTACAGATCATGCCCCATGTTGTGACAATCAGGCATGACGTACTATAAATGTGAAAGGAATAAGCCTGAAAATTTACCCCAGACTGATCTGTGATTTATGAGGAAGTTGGCTACCTGAAAACTGTCTGGACTCAAAGAAGAAGCTGTCTAAAGCAGGCTCATAGAAAAGCCCACCTGAAATATTTTCAAAATTGACCAGATAACATTTCTAAGGAGAGTAGAGGTTTCTCATTGACAAATAGGTTGACATACAGAACCAAGCCCGAAGATAAGGGGCTTTGGTTCAGGAGTGGAGGAAGAGAATGCTGATAAGTGCAAGGTCCAGGGTGTTGGTCATTGGTTGGGTGTAGAGGGGAGAGAAGGAAATGGCAACCCACTCCAGTACTCTTGCCTGGAAACTCCCATGGACAGAGGAGCCTGGTAGGCTGCAGTCCATGGGGTCGCTAAGGGTTGGACACGACTGAGCCACTTCACTTTCACTTTTCACTTTCATCCATTGGAGAAGGAAATGGCAACCCACTCCAGTGTTCTTGCCTGGGGAATCCCAGGGGGAGCTTGGTGGGCTACCGTCTATGGGGTCACACAGAGTCGGACACGACTGAAGTGACTTAGCAGCAGCAGCAGAGGGGAGAGAGCTTGGAAACACTGAGTCCAGGTGTCCTCTGGGCAGTACTGCTTCTGGACAGCCACACTGTGCACTAGGCTCCAAGGCTCGAGGGAAAATCAACAAAAGGGAAGGAGTTAGCTGTGTGCTATAGCGATGACCAGTTCAGTTTTCTGCCTGAGTCAGATTCTCCCCTTGTCAGTCCTAAAGGGTTTATACTTGGGACTAAGCCAGCAGTGGAGAATGAGGCAGACTGTGTTATTCATAGAGAGTAGTTACTGGTTTATTTTCCAAACCACTGTGGAAAACAACATTAAAACAACATTTGTAAACCAGCTTGCAAATAGGAAACTACATGTACAACAGGACATTTTTGCTATTTGGTTTTAATCTTCTCTGCCTAAATGTTTCAGGAGGTATCTCTTGCTAAAATTGTATCTATTTTACATATGCCTACCTTATTCCTTTTAGGGATATACATCAGTGTGTGACATAGGGACAAGTATTTTTCTCAGATCAAAAAATATTTTTTGAACCCAATAAAATTTTAAAAACAACTAGAATACAGCAGGTCGGGGGGCAGGGGGGAAGTAGATTAAGTGTAAATGATAACAAGCCAACTTCCCAACTGAAAACCCAAATGTCTGGAAGGGCTTCAAAGTGCCCCCTGCAGCATTTGTCTGAAGCCTGGCAGCGCCAAAGAGGAGCTCTGTAATGGGGACAGAGACTGCCAGATGTGTGGTGTGCCAGTGCCAGCAAAAGTGAGCTGGCAGAGAGAGCCGCCAGCAAGCTGACAGTGCCAAGATAAAGGGGCCAGGGTGACGGGAGGCCGTGCGTGGTTTCCAAGGGAGCAGGATTGTTTTCAATTACCTGCTCTAGTGTTACCCTCAGCCTTACTCTTTGTGATTGTATGTGGGTCATTTCTGTCCTACATCCATCATTCCCTATGGCAAGGTTAGAAAGCCAGAGAATGCGAAGTGATTTGTTTCTAAACAGGGGTGGGGACAGACATGACGCAAGAGTGAGACATCCATATCAGGCTGGGCTGGAAAGCCTAACATCTCCAAGTGATGCATCCTTATGGAGACAAGGTTTTTGCTGCACTGAATTCTATCAGCTGGTAATGAAGTGTGTGGAAGAAGCAGCTGAAGCTTCATAGCCAACCCTCCCCTTTATTTCAGTTAATTTCTTTATTCCTCATTCTCCACCTTCTGTTTCCAAATCCTCTCGTGCTATTTCCTGGGACAGGACAATCTCCATATGCAACTGAACCGAACGGCAAGTCTCAGTAGCAGTGATGGTAGTCGGAATAGCTACTATTTCTTTAGTAGTTGCTGCCTTCCAGGTCCTGCACTCTGCATTCAGTCGCTATAACCACCATGCAGAATAGATTTCATCATTCCTGTTTTATACATCAGCATCTGTAAGAGATCAGAGCTTAGAAAAGATACAGACAAATCAGCAGGCAAGAATACTCCAGAGATAAGTGCTTTAATGGCATGGTACAGCAAGCTATGGAGACCTAAAGGGTCATCTAGCTTAAATTTGGTGGGAGTGGGGAATGGTGGAGTGGTTAGGGGAATGTTGTTGGAAGAAGTGACATTCACACTGAATAATGAAATGATGAAGAATGCAGAATTTGGAGATTCCTCAGAAAAATTAAAGGTACACCTACTATATGATCCAGCAATCCCACTTTGGAGTATATATCCAAAGGAAATAAAATTAGTATCCCAAAGAAATATCTACACTCATGTTCATTGCAATGTTATTCATGATTGCCAAGATATAGAATCAATCTAAGTGTCTATTTATGGATGAACTTAGAAATTTTGAGAGAGATAGATAGGTAGACAGGGTGGGGAGAGGGAAGTGGGAAGGGAGAGGGAGAGAGAACTATTATTCACCCTTAAAAAAGAAGGAAATCCCATCATTTGTGACATGGATGAACCAGAAGAACGTCAGTCAGGTAAATAAGGCAAGCACAGAAAAATAAATACTTATACATGGAATCCAAAACAGTCAAACTTATAGAAGCAGAGTTGAATGGTGGTTACCAGGGCTGGAGGATGGAGCTTATGTTGTTCAAAGGGTACACAGTTTCAATCATGCAAAATGAATATTTCAGGAGATTTAATGTGCCACATGGTAACTATATATTTTTTTGGTAACTATAGTTGAGAATAGTTTATTATATACTTGAAATTTGCTAAAACAGTAGATCTTAAATGTTTTCAACACATACACACAAATGGTAACGTAAGGTGACAAGTATGCTAGTAAACTTGATTGTGGTAATCATTTTATGGGCTTCCCTGGTGGCTCAGAGGTTAAAGCGTCTGCCTCCAATGCGGGAGACCCGGGTTCGATCCCTGGGTCGGGAAGATCCCCTGGAGAAGGAGATGGTAACCCATTCCAGTATTCTTGCCTGGAGAATCTCATGGACGGAGAAGACTGGTAGGCTACAGTCCACGGGGTCACAAAGAGTTGGACACGACTGAGTGACTGAACGGAACGGATGGACAAGCATTTTATAAGTGTGTTAGTCTCTCAGTCAGGTCCAACTCTTTGAGATCCCATGGACTGTAACCTGCCAGGCTCCTCTGTCCAGGGAAATCTCCAGACAAGAATACTTGAGGGGATAGCCATTCTCTTCTCCAGGGGAAATTCCTGACCCTGGGATCAAACCCAGGTCTCCTGAATTGCAGGCAGATTCTTTACCAGCTGAGTCATCAGGGAAGCCCAGTATTTTATAATGTATATCAAAACATCATGTTGTGTACCTTAAATATTACCTTTTCATTTGTCCATTATACCACAGTAAAGATAGAAAAACTAGGGTAGCAAAGGTCTTTATTACTAAGGGAACGATGGAAGAGCCTCCTGCCCTCGCCATGAAAGTTACTGTCCACACAGAAGTCCCGAAGACCAGCTATAGCACACGGGTTTATGTAAACTGTGTGTATAAAGCCCATCAAATCTGGAACTGCACGCTCTAAAAATTCTTTATCTTTTCAAACTTCCAGACAGAGGAAAGGACACTAAACCTTTTGGTTCCCTGGCTCTGGGAGAAGGTGTGGAGCCCTTCATTTGCTTGTCCACTTGCATGTCACATCCAGTTCCCAGACCTGTGTAGAATCACATGGTTTTCTCCTTGCTTTATCTCTCTTGAGGGTAAAGGGACACTAATTAGCCAGCTCCTACACTCGGATCATCTAAGCCAGGAGGTGAGCTTGTCAGTGGAAGGTATAAGAAAAAAACAATCCTAGAAAAAAAAGGAAGACTATTGCTCCCTTAGCTAGTTTCTGTTACCATGTCTTCTTCCTTCCTAGCAGATCACTCACTTGGTTCTAGATTACCTAGAAATTCTCTGGGTTATGCAGTCTCCTGTCACTAAATTTCCATCCTGACTTACAGCCATGGTCAGTTTGTTCTGTTGGTAAATTAAAACCTTCCACAGTTTGAACCTACAGCTCTTACCTTGGGAAAGAGAACAAAGGAAACTTTGTGTAGATGTTTGATCACTCAACACCTTAAGGAACCTGAACAGAGTTGGAATACTATTATTAATAAAATTCTTCAACAAATTCCATATTCTGATATCACCTTGGTGCATCTTCAGCATTGTCTCTTCATTCCCATTGCCCCAGACTTGAATCTAGCTTCAGAGTCTCCTGTCTGCAATAACTTCTTAATTGGTCTCCGTGCTTCCACGATCCTTCGATAAGCTTGTTTACTACTTGCAGCCCTCCTTTTCTGCTAAAGTTTCTGCCATAGGACTTAGCTTCCTATAGGAATCAAGTCAAGTTCCTTTGCTTGTCATATAACCCTCCTCAATATCTAGAAACACATTGTTTTGCCACTAGCCTCTCCTCAACACTCAACCTTCCACATAGGCAAGTGGCATCATTTCTGTCTTTTCATTTTCTGTAACTAAATATTCTCCCTGAACACAAGCCCAAATATTGCAATTACTTCCAGTCCAAATTGAGCCCTTCATTCATGTTAAAATCACATATAAACTTCCTTAATTAACTACTATTTTTCCTTTTCGTAATATCTACAATACATATATTCAGTAAATTGTGAATGTAAGAACTTGAAGACATCCCAAAATCTTTTGGCCCAACTGCCACATCAGATAAATAAACTGAGTCTTCCTGAATTAAATTGACTTTGCCATCTACTCTGTGCAGTTTTACTTTTTATCTGACTCTCTGATGATTGCTAAGCTTGCCTTGCCTCCTGCGTTAGAGTGAAAACTCTTCAATCTTGCCTGCCACTTCTTGGGAACTTCTTTGATGCCCAGTACACTATTGAACTGAATGCAAACTGAATTAAGTTGCATTTTCAAAATTCACTTGGGCTCATTCTTTCAAGAAACTTCATGCTATATTATTTGAGGATTTCAATACCCAATTTCTAATTTATTTTCTTTCCAATTTTGGATTTTCATGTATCTTATTTTTACCAAGTGGGAACAACAGGTCAAAACAGGTTGAGAATATACTCATAATAAAAGACAGGTTTCCCATTGCTGCTAAAAATTTGCTGAAATATTCCCAGTTCAGAAAGGGCAAAAAGGCACAAGCTACCACTCAGTTCACTGCCTCTAAACATAAATCAGATGCCTGTGAATCTTTAGAATTTGATGTTCAGCTACTGTGAAGCTTCCCAGCATAGCAGCATCATACTCCCTTCCTGTGAGAGTTTACATGTTATAGAAGCAGCTATCAAGAATTCCTTATTACCTAGAAGATTGAAAAGGGAATGCGATCCTCTGAGGATCACTGACAAAAGTGAATTTTAGGGGGTTCAGGAGGGGGAACTCATGTACACCTGGGGCGAATTCATGTCAATGTATGGCAAAACCAACCAATATAATATTGTAAAATAAAATTTTTAAAAAAAATAAAAATTAAAAAATAAATGCACCAACCAAAAAATAAATAAATAAGCAACATAATGTGAGATGTTTTATAGAAGCTCTCCTACATGTAATAGGGCAACCATATGCCATGTTATTCTTCAAGTCTTAATGACTCATTAAAACCATTATACCACTTTTTCATCAATTTCAGGAAAACAACTATTTGAAACTCCAGTCCATTACCTGGGATAATGAAAATAATCATCTCCTAGTCCAAGATTTTGTATTATAGAGAAAATTATTTATTACTGACTTATTCATGTCACATCTTAAACTGTATTTTTTTAATCAAAATTTAATTATATAAGAGATACTTTAAACCAAGTCATTTCTCTCTTTTGATACATAGTCTTAGCCAACCACAATAGTAAATGTCACTTCCTAGACCAACAGCTCACACATGTTCAATACAAATGTTATAAATAAGTACATAAAGTTTTAGAATGTTTAATAAAAGCTTAATAGTTTGCAGACATGCTTGTTTCCAATTTCTTGGTGCAATTCATTTCCAGAGTTATCTGGACACATGTGGAAATGCTGCCCTTTAAACACTGCCAAATTTTTACATCCCCAGCACATAACTTGTCTGAGCTGTTTAGGAAGAAAAAAGTCCCATAAATTAAGATGACATGAAGGGGAAAAAATCAGCTTCATGCAACAAGGAAACAATTTGTCCTTTCCACTGAAAGATCCTAAACAAATAGCTGAAGAAAAAGTTCTGGAGAATGAAAATATTGTTTAAAAGTTTCCCTCTTTGAAATAATGTTTAAACAAATTTCAACATCAGTAAAACTTGCCTGGTGTAAAGATTGTGCAAAGATGTGGTTCTTTATACTGTGGTTGAGATTTTGTTATTGTTCAGTCATTCAGTCATGTCCACATTTTTGCAACCCCATGGACTGCAGCATGCCAGGCTTCCCTGTCCTTCACCATCTCCTGGAGCTTGCTCAAACTCATGTCCATTGAGTCGGTATGCCATCAACCATCTCAACCTCTATAGTCCCCGTCTCCTCCTGCCTTCAATCTTTCCCAGCATCAGTCTTTTCCAATGAATTGGCTCTTTGCATCAGGTGGCCAAAGTATTGGAATTTCAGCTTCAGCATCAGATCCTCCAATGAATATTCAAGATTGATTTACTTTAGGATTGACTGGTTTGATCTCTTTGCAGTCCAAGGGACTCTCAAGAGTCTTCTCCAACATCACAGTTCAAAAGCATCAGTTCTTTGGCACTCTGCCTTCTTTATTGTCCAACTCTCATATCCACACATGACCACTGGAAAAATCATATTTGACCATATGGACATTTGCCAGCAAGTAATGTCTCTGTTTTTTAGTATGCAGCCTAGATTGGTCATAGCTTTTCTTCCAAGGAGCAAGTGTCTTTTAATTTCATGGCTGCAGTGATCATCCACAGTGATTTTTGGAGTCCAAGAAAATAGTCTGTTGCCTTGAAGCTATTGAATACTCAATTAGAATAAACTGGCAGTTTGCAGGTCACAGTAAAAAGTGGGTAAACCTTCACTTATCTGATCTTCTCTCCAAAATGGAGCACATGGTTTAGACCCAAATGAGCAGCCTCACTACTCAAATCTTTTGAGCAGATCAAACCAGGGAAATGATCTCCTGTTCAATTTGGCTTAGAATTGGAGGCACTAAGGTTCAGCAACATATAAGTCCTGATCAATCAGAGAAAATGGCATCACACTTCTACAACAATGTGCTTCCAGAGTGAAACTTGTAGACTAACCTAAGAGAAGAATATGGTGGTAGATGCTGTCTCATAGGAAAGGGCAACGAGGAGCCAGAAGGACATGTTCATTTCAACTGATCTTGTTGTTTACTTTACATTTTACTCAGGATTTGAAAAATACTCAAATGTTCAAGGAAACAAATGGGTAGGTGAAAAGGTCATTTTAAAACTGTAAAAATTATTACCATACTTGGACTAAGTGGTTTTCTGGGAGGAGGGGGCTGATTAGGCTTTTGTGTCTCTCATATGTACTATTTCATTGAAGATACTGTTATTTTGATTAAGTGTGGAAAAATAAATGATAAAAGGCAGAAGCAAATTAGCTATATACACATAGCTGTGTCAATTAGGGCTGTGATAACAAAATACCACAGACTGAGTGACTTAAACAACAGAAAATGGCTTTCTCAGTTCTGGAGGCTCAAAGTCTAAGATCAAGGTGTCCTAAAGTTTGGTTTCTTCCAAGGCTTTACTTCTTGACTGGCAGATGGCTACTTTCGGGGTCCTTCGTCTTTCCTCTGTCAGTAGGTTGTCTGTGACCAAATCTCTTCTTATAAACACACAAGTCATATTGGATTAGGGCCTACCCAATCCAAAAACTGCATTTTACTTTAACTATTTCTATAAAGATTCCTGCTCTAAATAGTCACATTCTCAGATATTGGGGTTAGGACTTCAACACATAAATGTGGGGATGGGGGAGGGGGCACAATTCAGCCCATAACAATAGCTATGTATGAAAATTGAAGTAGAGACTTGAGGTAGCTCAAATGGATAATTTGAGTCAAATTCATTTTTACTTGCTGCTTCACAATAATTGAGGCAAATATTTTGGTTAAGAGTTTAAGTTATCCTGTAGTAACTTAAACTAGTACATTCTTTTTTTTACTAGTACATTCTTTCCAGCCCTCTCTGTGGCTGTTACATTCATTTTTGTGCTGTACAAGAAATGTACACTTCTTGACACTAAAACTACGTAAATGCCCTTAGATAACTAGAATCTTGATTTTTAAATCTGCAGAGTGCAACCCATGAGTAAGACATGAAACCACTTAGTGGGTGGCAACTATTGCTTCAGTAAGAGACTAAAATTATTACAGTATATAAAATGGTAAAATAACCAGATGTAGAAGTATTGTCGGGGAATATAGTAGAGTAAGAATTTCTGAAAAGTATTTGTTCCATTAAAGCAGTTTTTAAAATGGCAAAATTGTCACAGTCAAATTTTTAATAACCCTGGAAACTAAACAAAGGCTTCTGGCAAGCCAAGGATCTGGCTGAATCTCTGTAAAAACAATTAAGTTTGTGGCTTTTTAGCTTACCCTATTCTTAGCCCTCTGCCACCCTTCTGTAGTAGACTGACAAGCCAACAGCCAGAATCATAGTGAATCCAGGACACTGGCCACTACTGGAAGGGGCCCAAGTGACGTCTCTCAGTCGTGTCTGACCCTTTGCGACTCCATGGACTGTAGCCTACCAGGCTTCTCTTCCCATGGGATTTTTCAGGCAAGAATACTGGAGTGCGTTGCCATTTCCTTCTCCAGGAGATCTTCCCGACCCAAGGATTGAACCTTAGTCTCCTGCATTATAAGTAGACGCTTTACCGTTTGAGCCAGTAGGGAAGACTACCCTGGTGACTTCCCTGGAAGGGGCACAAGGAAGATGGAATTCTTCCAAACTGCTTCCCAGAGTATTGTCATTGTTTGACTCTTCTGATGGTTCCCAGGAAGAATCTACTCACAAGACTGGCTTTTTGTTACCTGGTTGTATCTTGCCTAGTGAAAATAGGTGCCTGTTAAAAACAAGCAGAAGTGATTGTTGAACAGCAATCCTTGGATCAGGAGGATCCCCTGGAGAAGGAAATGGCAACCCACTCCAGTACTCTTGTCTGGAAAATCCTGTGAATGGAGGAGCCTGGTAGGCTATAGTCCATGGGGTCGCAAAGAGTCGGACACGACTAAGTGACTTCACTTTCACTTTTTTTTTCAAGGATGCTTGATGCTGTAGATTACAATTGGGTAAAACAATAGGCTTATCCAAAAGGCTTATAAGGAGAAGTAAAGGAGTGATGTCCTTTGGAAGCTTTGGAAAGTTCTGATACATTTCTAAGAATCTAGAAGGCCACATGTCAGCATAGAACTGTGCATTGGTCCAAAGCTGGGCACACGCTCAGGAAAAAAACCTAAGGAAGTTCCTAAGCTCTCGCCTCTACTGACCTGGGGTCGCACCATAAACAGAAAGTTGCATGTCACAACACGTATAGGCCTTCTACAGAAAACACTGAGTTGTACACTTTAAAAAGGTGGATTTCATGGTATATGAATTAGATCTCAATTTTTTAAAATATGTTGGTTATTTATCTGAAATTTGAAAAAGAACAAGAGTAGGCAGTATGGACAAAATGTTGACTGAAAGATGCCAAATGCTCTATTTACAGGAAATTCAAAAATAGGCAACATTATTTTATGTTGTTAAGGCTCTAGATAGCTGTTATCTCTTTGGGGATTTAATAGTAAGTCAAATAAAGACTTTACTTTTTTTGTTGGTATCTTCTATTATAGTATACATACATTTGACATTGACTTGGGATGTATGCATGTATTATTTTTCTTTCCTATTTGTAAAATCCTAGATTCTGGTAATTATTATTTTATTTCTCAAAATGCATGGCATAGTAGTTTGCACTTAGTGCATAAAAGGAAAAAACAGATTAAGAAATGAATTAATGTAGTGGCCTTTGAAATATATTTCTTAGAAATTCAAAACAGATATATAATAAAATGAATAAAAATCTAATATTTAAGTACAAATAAAAGCTCATAAACAATATGGTTAAAGTAAAACAAAGAAATATGTCTGTGTGTGTATGTGTGTACATGCATGTATGGATTTATATGTGCAAGTTACTGAATCTATTGATCACGTATTTGGAAATTTAAAGCTATCATCCATTAGCAGGTCCTTGTGATTATTGATTCAGAGCTCAAATGTCCCCTTTTCCATTCTGTACCTCAAATATGGGGTGTCAAACCAAGTTACTATTTCACTAATGTCAGGCAGAGCTAGGGAAAATCAATAAGAAAATAAATATTTCACCCCAGGACCAGAGCAAAGGATTTTGATTGTTCAGTGGAATGAAGCAAGCCTTTATCATCTCTTGGCTTAGAGATACTCAGGAAATTTTGGAAATAGAACTGAACCGTGCACCTAAATCAAGCAATTTTCTTTTACTTTGTATTCTCAAAACACAGTAAAAGCAAAATCTGTCCCTCTCTAATTGAATCCTTTAAGCTATGTTTTTGATGGAGAATCACAGAATCCAGATAGGAATAAAATATGTATTTGTTCAGAGCTGTGCCTGTCATAGACATCTCACAGGCTGGCAGTTTAAACTCTGTCAGCTCTGCTGTTGGTTACTGCTTCTCTTCGCTGATTGACCATAATTGATTGACCAGTGGGTGGTGAACAGTAGGTGGGTGAGACCACACAGCCTTAACAGCAGTAAGGAAGCACTTGAGACATTTTTCAAGGCCTCAAGTTGTCTGGTGTTTATTTTCTTTCAAAGTCTCACATGTAACTGCTCAATCTTAACTGTAAGAAGAGCAAGTTCCTTTTGAAAAGCAGAATTCTTACCAAATCTGTACCTAGTTAAAATCCCAAGTATTACTAAATTCATATTTTATTATAATCTTCTCCATGCCTTAGTGTAAGCATCTTAAGGTGTGTGAATTTACTACTTAGCTGTTCTTTCCCACTAATTCTGAGATTCTGGGTAAATAATAATAGAACAGCGTTCCCCAACTTCAATATGTCACTTTCACAATCATAAATTCTATACTTTAGAAAAAGTGAGATTTTACTTTCATAAATGTTTCTTTCACAAACGTCCTTGGTCACACTACTGTGGCTCCAAACCTTATATTCTTCAGACTCATATTCTGTCTTCATTGTCAGTCAAGTTGGGCTACAGCAGATATACAAATGCAGCTGACTCTACTCTGTTAGAATCAAATTTGCGTTTACCTTGAGTTTTAGCCATCATCTCATTTGCAAATCGATGAAACAAAGTTTTGGTTCAACCAAAGGTCTTTGTCAAATAGCAAGTTTGACATTGCTGACACCATCTATTCCAACTCTGAAGAGTCCTCAGCTCCACAACTACTGCCACTTTGCCTTTCAGCCAGAGCTGTGGGGCTTATGGCCTTGTTGTTATGGTCACATTCCCAAGGCAACTGTTGGGCCGCTTGTTTCAACCTTACCTCTCACCACCTGCCTTATTATCAGGTATGACAAGGAGGGACCCTGACCGCACTCTAACCCAATCCTTACCTATGACTTTAGCAAAAGCACTTGCGACAACTTCCCAGGAGGCCCTTCTTTCCCCTGAACCCAACCTTCAGGGTTTTGTCCTTTCTCTATCAAAAAGCCATATGTCTTTGAATATCCTATCCTTGTCATCAAATCAAAACTATTGAGCCTAAGATTTTATTTTACCCTCCTTACAAGCTAATAGGTTCAGTTCAGTTCAGTTCAGTTGCTCAGTCATGTCCGACTCTTTGCGACCCCATGAATCACAGCATGCCAGGCCTCCCTGTCCATCACCAACTCCCAGAGTTCACTCAAACTCATGTCCATCAAGTCGGTGATGCCATCCAGCCATCTCATTCTCTGTCGTCCCCTTCTCCTGCCCCCAATCCTTCCCAGTATCAGAGTCTTTTCCAGTGAGTCAACTCATCGCATGAAGTGGCCAAAGTATTGGAGTTTCAACTCTAGCATCAGTCCATTTCAAAGACACTGCAACAAGACACAAGACTCTTGGGTCAGAGACAAAAGACTTTATTACTCAGAGCACAGCAAGTGGCATGAACATCAGCATGTTTGCTTTGGTTTCTCTTAATGCCAAGTTCCCGGGGGAAGATGCAGAAGGCCCAGATGAATGCTACTCTTACAGGCTGGGTTTTCATTGCAGTTGAGGAATATTTGAAGGAAACTGGTTTTAGAGCAAGTAGTAAGAAGCCTGCTTTTTGTCCTGAAGGGAAACTCTACTTCTGTCCTTCCTCAAGGTTATTCATTATACTCTGCTATGAAATGTAAAGAATGGTCAGGATCTTGCAATCTTGGATACACTCAGTAAGAGCTAGTATTGCTGCTGTTCAGTTGCTCAATCATGTCTGACTCTTTGTGACCCCATGAACTGCAGCACGCCGGGCTTCCCTGTCCTTCACCATTTCCCAGAGCTTGCTCAAACTCATGTCCATTGTAGAGCCATTCAAAGCCCATGACAATTGCCTCTGCCAACATTAACATATTGGACCACTTATTCCACACTGGATACTCTGCTAAGTACTTTTTCTGTGTTGTCTCATTTAATCCACATGACAACTTGGTGAGGCAAATATTAGTATCACTCCCATTTAATGTATGACAAAATTTACATTCACAGGCTCTAATGGCCAAAATTGCCTAACTGTAAGGGAAAAATCAAACATTCAAACCCAGTTCTCAAACCAAGACTCATTCTCTTTTCCACTGTGTTACAATGTCTCTCATGTATTGGACTCAGGATATTGCAATGTTCCTCAGAGCATTTTAACAGATATAGACGTATCAGGGCTGTACATGTACATAAGGACGTTTTAATAAGAACTAACAAGCTTAAATACAAATATTGCAAGGGCAGAACACATTTCTCATGAAATTACCTTAAGTAATGCTGGTAGTGGTTGCCTTCTCTGTGCAGATGCTGCTAAATTGTCCCCATTGCATCTGAAAAGATAACCATTTACCTTGGTTTCCACCGACTATCTAGTTTATATCTGTTGTTCCAATGTATTTATTAATAGTGCTCCCAAGGAATATAAAATCAATTATCCTCCATGGTGTTTTTCTTCAGAAGTTATTGAAAAGATCAGAGAAGGGGGCTAATTGAATATTTTATATATCAAAGGAGCATTTTCAAAGTTTGTATATCAAATCAACAGAGAGGTCTAACCTTTGGGCTTGTTAATGTACACACAAGCCTGTTGGAGGAGAGATGTGGTTTGATAACTGTTAAAACCCTTTTACACTTTTAGCAGATCAGTCCACCTGCTACACAGCAATATCCTGAGGGAATAGATTGACTAGTGTTGATGGCAGAAGGAGTAAAGACCAAAACATGGAAGATGTTTGGCTACAATTTCAGATCTATGAGTTAAACACCTCAGGATGGAGCCTTTAATAATAGAGGTTCCAGCATAAGGATTTAAGTTCCTGGGGAAGACTGAGAAGAAAGAGTATGAGAAAACAAAATGAGATGAGGACTCAGGAAGAGAGATAAGGAAAACAGTTTGCTTACTTTTTACACTCAGAGTATTATGAGTTAATCCTGGAAAGAACGGCTGGCTCCCATTCATTTTCCTACCAACATAACATGCATAACATACCAGTCATTCAGAATGCCAGCCCCTGTGAATCTCACTAGGCTTACTCTGAAGAACTACCCTCTCTAGAGATGAGCTGTGTGCTATTTTAGCTCTATACTTAAAGTATCATAATATATAAATAGGTAAATATACCGATCAATAACAGTAGATCAGAAGTTCCAAAGTGTTTGGGTTTCTTCCATTTAGCTCCTGGGCAAGTCACCTGACCTCTTTACCTGAGTTTCCCATAGCTAAAGCAGGTCAAATCAGTTCTCTCCTACTGTTTCAGGTAAGTATACATTGGATACATTTTTAAAAACCATGTAGGAGTTCAATGTTATAACACTGAACATATGGAATCCCCCTAGATAAGCTTCAAAATATTTCCTTATTTTGGTTTAAAAATGTGAAATTCCATGTCAATTACTCTTGCTCTGTGCCATCTGCCTACAATGTTATCATTGTACATGTTCTGAAATTAACAGACATATTTCCTGCTGAAGTACAGATAGCTGATAAAACAGACACGACTGAGCGACTGAACTGAACTGAACTGCTGGACCCAAAAAAGAACAAAGCCCTATACACAAAAGACTTTCGCTTCCAAAGGCTAAAAAATTCAGCTTGAAGGATTAGCAAACACCCCATGCTTCATTCAGCGTACCTGTATACTATCTGAGTCCATTCTGGCAACCCAACTAAATGGTGAGAACTGCCCACTGGAGATTAATTCTGTTTCCTTTTATATTCCGTGTTGAAGTGTCCCTTTATAAGGTACTTTCAGAACTTCAATGTCCAATTTACACACAATATTAAAAGCAGTGGACTCACAGGTCGGAATTACTCTTCTTCCTCATTCTCATGCTTCTTTTCAGAAAACACAAAAGAGTGACCAACTACTGCAAACAACCACATAATTTACAGATAGAGGTTCTGTAGCACTTTTGTGAAGATTTTTGCTTTCGTTGCTGTTAAGCTACTTCTGCTAGGATTGTCTAAAGAAAGTAGACTTTTCAGAGGAAATGATAGATAATTAATCTCCCAGGACAAAAAGAATAGAGAACAATTGAGTGTCTCTTCCCGTTTTTAGTCATACAGACTTTAATTTTGAAATCCAACACTATTGGAGCTGAAAATATTAGATCTTTTAAGAGAGAAACAAATAATACAATTTGTGGTATATTTTGTTCTAGTTCATATCATTGTGGAGAATTTAAATCCTTTTTATACCTAAGTACCTAAGGTAAGGTATATGATATATATTTAATACTTAGGAAAACTTAGATTCAGACTTCAGTTCACCCTGATTTTTTTCTTAAAAAATATAACTTTATGTAAATTCTAATAAGACTCAAAAAATTTTTGAAAGCCCCACAAGATCAAATCAGTTTTAAATGAGACTCGTTTTCCCACAGAAAATTCACACAAAATTGAATTGAAGTTTTTAAACAGAGCTCACGCTCTGTGCTTTGAAACTTAGTTAATGTTGTTGATAATCAAAATACAAGTTTAGTCCCTTTTATACTTTTCTAATTATCAAACTTACCAATATTAGTCTCTGACACAGGGTACTGTGAGAATTACTGCATCAGTCTATTCCATACTTTAAACTAATTGACCCACAGTTTAAATTAATTCAAACATTTGCTACATGCATTGTTATGAAAACAACCAGATCCACTACTTAAATTGTGACTAAAATATGATTTCAGGTATAAATGAGAATTGGTCCTGGGAGAAATTAAATTTTAAAATGGTGACAGAAGTACGTTGCAGGAAGATAAGACGAACATGGAACAAAAATGATGATGACTTCTCAGAGAATCGGTGACTTGAACATCAAAAGTTTGAGGCTCTAGGGATGAAAGGAGAATAACACTTGACCTCTATTCTCAAGAAGTTTGCAGTTCTGTAGGCACAGGTGGGCTTTTACTAGTGTCAGGCATGATGTTGATTACTTTCATATATGCCATCTGTCATAGATACTGCCATTTGGTTCACTCAACCACATTGCAGTCCCTTTGAGCATTCATTTCTGTACAACAAAATCTGGAAAACTAAAATCTACATTTCTTCATTCCTTTACAATTAGGAATGTGTAGTGATATAGTTGGGAGGGATTTTTTGGCTTCATTATTTATCCTGACCATGTAGCATATAAAATTATTTCTTTTGACTTGGCAAAGACTTTATTCTAGCTAATTGTATAAATCTCTTCCTGGTTAAATTAGTGTATTGGTCAGGGTTCTGCAGAGAAACAGAACCAAAAGGATACACACACACACACACACATTTGTACAGATGTATTTATATCTATCAAGAGATAGAAAACAAAAGAAGTTTATTTTAAGGAATTGGCTGAAGGATTTGTGGAAGCTGAAGAAAGCCAAGATTTATAGAGTCAGCCAGCAAAATAGAGACCCAGGGAAGAGTTGTGGTTCTAGTTAAAGGCCTCCTGATGGCTGTATGCTCCCTTCTTCTAAGGAGGTTATTCTTTTTCTATTAAGCTCTTCACTTTTTTGAATGAGATTCACCCACAATATGGGGAGTAATTTGCCTTATTCAAAGTCTTCTGATTTAAATGTTAATCTCAACTAAAAATTATCTTCACAGAATCATCTAGAATAATGTTTGACCGAATATCTAGGTAACACAGCCTGGCCAAGCTGATATATAGAGTTAATCATCACAACTAGATAGAGTGGATTTTGTTGTCCATAATAGAAAGAAGACTATAAAATCACACATCTTTTTATATAATCCTCACAATAAACTTGTATGTTAAGGATTGCAATCCTTATTTTATGTATGAGGAAATCAGCTTAGGATCAGCAATGTTTTGCACTGCACAGTGAAGTTAGAAGTAGCCAAAGCTGATTGGAAGCCAGAGCTTGAGATTTCAAATTGTGCTCTTTCAGTTACACCAGGACTGCCAACACATTCATTTGGGAAGATGAAACTAACCACACAGAAGAATTAATAACCCTAAATATAAAAAGAATACATATATCTGTATCTTTAACTTGGGTCTAGAGCAGTTTTATGGTAAAAGTGGAATTTAGGATGACTATTTCATTGCACATATGCCAAGGAAAGAAGGAAAATTCCAGACAAAGGAAACCAAAGAAGCAAATACAAAGTATGGATATAGGCATGAACATATGAAGACTAGTTAGGTGTCTGAGCTGACTGGATAAATGGAAAGGGAAAAACTTGATGCCTAGATGGGAACAGATCCTGGGAACTTTAAAATCAATAGCGTAAGTAATCATTACAGGTTGTTGGACTGAGAAGCATCTTGATCAATGTGGTGGACAGCAGTTACTTCTATCCTAGTGATTCAGTCTTCATTTCTAGTCCTGGCACATGAACCTCATATTTTCACCTTATCCCAAAACATGTTTTATTAACACCTCAAATCCCTCATCCCAAATGACAACCATTTTTCTCCAAGACAGGCTCTCTTTTTTAACAATGGTATTGCTATTTCTTCCAGTCTCCTGAACTACCCCTTTAATGTTTCCCTCTTTTTATCTCCTTGATCTATCATCAACAGGGCATTATTTCTTCATTTCAATTTTCACTTGAGAACCTGATAAGATTTAGAACACTGACATGTGCCCAGACTACAATAATAGCTTTCTAACTGACATCTCTGTTTCTAGCATAAAAGAGGGTTGTGGAAAAAATATGCTTATGGTCTCAACACAGCCTGTGACTGGCTCTTCAAATTCTAAAGGTTATTTACAACTTAGGTAGTAAAAGGACCACCTCTGCTGTAAAGATTTGGCATAATTCTTAGAGAGAAGTGAGTGTATTAGATATATTTCCCAACCCCTGCCCCCAGGCAGAATTAATTATTCCCATAGGACTCTAAACTTGCCCAAAGATAGGATATATCACATTGTTTTATAGTCAGTTATTTATATGCCTGTCTACCCCTAAAGTGTAAGTTTTTAATCCAACACCACACCACTTTTTCACCATTAAGTATGACCCTCTAACCTGTCATCTCTTCACTTCTCTGTGGACCAAATTTAGAACTCATTATCTATCATTATAATTGTTCTGTTACAACAATTATTTCTTTCATGCCTCTCTCCCTCCATTTTTCTTTGCTAAGCCTCACTCTGGTTAAACTTACCTGTCTTTCCTTCCCGTGCCTGCACCCATAGCAGTTGAACTTTGCTGAAGAATAATTTAAATTCAGGAGGACTAACTAATCTCACTATAAATGCATGAACACAAATATAATCCAGTCACTCAGCACATCAGTATTTCTGTATTTTCTTCTTATTTTTGTTCTGCCATTCTCCAAACTTACTATCTCACACCTCAAACTCACTCCCCAAAAGGGCCACTTTCTTTCCCCTCCCTAACATCCAGATGATGGTCTTATCTTGTGCTTAAAATTTTTAAAGACCCAGTAGTCTCTCCTCTTCTCTCCACAAATCTACCAATAAAATTACAATTGCACAGATACTTTCTTCCTATAACTGTGTATAAACCATCCCTGCTGGAATCCATTTATTCTCTGGATTCCAGACACCCTCTTCTTCACAAGATCTTTGTTCATGAACTTATTATTTCCCTAGACCATTAATTTTCTCCTTTCTCTCAATTCCTTCCTTCCTTTTCACTCTGCTTATATCTATCATTTCTTATTTTAAAATAATATTTTCATTGACCCTCCTTCAATTGACACCCCACATTTATGCTCTTCATATTAAAAGTTCTGCCTCCTCTCTTCACCTTATAATCTCCAACTCACTCCAATAAGGCTTCTCCTTATACCATGCCACAGAAATTGCTATTGCTAAGGTAAACAATGACCACCATATTGTCAGTCCCAACCCAATGGACACTTCTATGTTCTTATTTTACTTGACTTCTCAAGAACATTTAATATAACTGATTGCTTCCTTAGACGCTGTTTCCTCCTAGCTTCACTGAGGGATTATTTTCCTATTTATCGGTCACTCCCCCAATCTCTTGCTTCCTCCTCCTGCTTAAATCACTGAAATTTTGGTGTGTTCTGAGACTCACTGCTGGGTAGTTTTGTCTTCCCTATCTGCACACTCTCTAGTTGGGTTATTTTTATCCAGTACCATGATTTTAAAGTCTCATCTGTTTAACAATTTCATTCATATCTATTAATAAATCTAGTCTTCAAACTCATTTATCTAACTGCCTTTTTAATATCTCTATTTGGATGTTAATATGCATCTTAAAGTTATTATCATAATAGAACTTATCCCTACCCCATTCACCCCTAAAAACATGCTTCTTTTTCCAGTTCCCCCCATCTTAGTAGTGACTTACCATCTAAATATCTGTCCAAGCCAGAACTTCTGAGAAGCCATTTTTGATTCCTCTTTATTTCTACACCCCCATTTAATCCATTAGTAAGATTTATAGACCTTCCTGAAAACATACTTCATATCTGTCCCCGCCCTGTATTCTCTCTTGGCCCTCCATACTCCATTTCTACAGAATACTCCATAAAATCTTTAAAAACTACAAACCAGCTACTATTCAATGTTTTGCCCTTCAGCTTGCCTCAAACAGAACAAAATGCAAAATTTCTCCCTCTACCTTTTGTCTTACCTCTTCCATTTGTCCCATAACATTTCCCCTCAACCATCATATTTCCTTCATACTTGGCTTCCTTCTGCTCAAACACAACAAATGTGTTTCTCTGTTGAAATTATTGCACTGTTGCTCCCTCTGCCCTGAGTACTTCTTCCCAGTCTTCACATAACCAGTTTTTAACGGATATTCAGGTCTTGTTTCAAAAGTCACCTCATTGGAGAGACTCTCTCTGCCCATCAGTCTAAAGTAACCAGTAAATAGATTTCCTACGCAATTACCCTTTTATGATTATTTGCATAGTTATTAACATCTGATTCTTCTTATTTAATAATTTATCTATGCATTTGTTTATTCATTCTTTCATCTCTTTATTGTCCCTGTACTAGAATGTAACCTTCATGGAAGTCTTTTTCATACCTGGTCTGTTCCCTGCTATATCCCTATTGCCTAGTAAAATGACTGGCATATTATTAGAATTCAATAATTAAGGTGAATGAATGAATAATGAGATCTATGATAGTCATTAGTGCTTATGATAAAATTGAACTTTTTGGATCTTTGTAGTTGGATATGGCCATATAAGTAGTTTTGCCAAACAATTGTGAGCAATAATAGCATGTATCACTTCTGGAACAGAACATCTCATGTCAGTGCAAAAGCCTATGTGAATATTTGGGAAATCCATCAGCCGGTCTGGAGTGAGTACAATGATGACATAGGAGCAGAACTTCCTGCCGACTCAAAATAGTCAGATACGGTGCACAAGAAATAAACTTTTGTTGCTCTAAGTCATTGAGATTTAATGTTACATTGCATAATCTAGGCTGTCACAATAAATAAAAGAGTTATGTTTGTATCTTCTTCAGTTAGCTCAGTGTAAGTATGCTATATATAACAGAGGGATGGAGTGCTGAACCTTCACATAATTGAAAATTTGCCTATAATTTTATATTCTGCCCTCCTTATCTATGGTTTCACATCAATTCAACCAACTATGGATTGTGCAGTACTGTAGTGCCATTTGGTGAAGACAATCTGTGTATAAGTGAATCTGCACAGTTCAAACCCGTGTTGTGTGTGTGTGGGGTTTCTATGTGTGTATGTGGTTTGTGTGTGTGTGTGTGTGTGTGTGTGTGTGTGTGTGTATATATATATATATCTTTTTTTTTTTCTTTAGCCTGTTTCTTTATCTGTAAATTTGGAGAAGTAACCCTTACTTTTCATGGTATTTGTCAGGAGCAATGTAAACCAAAGGTAACATATATTAAGCAATTACATGTGCCACACAGAATGCTAGCTAATATCTTGGTTTTTAAGTATCTTATTTATTTCTCACAACAGCCTTCTGAAGCCTGTTCTATTACTCTGTCTATTTTACAGGTTAAGAAACTGAGGAACAGAGAGATTAGTTAACTTGCCTAAGATCACACAGCTAGTAAGTGGTGGAGTTGAGAGTTGGAATCTAAACCTGAGCAATGTATCTCAAATTCTGTGATTTTACAAAGGATACAAATATATAAAGCAGTTGGCCTATTTCCTGGCACACATTAGTTTTTCAAATGGTAACTATAATGGACATTGAATTTCTAAAGAACTGTACAATCCAAAGTATTTGCTTTATTATCTTAAAGGTTTTGTCTCTTTCTCATCAGTAAAAATTGCCTAAAATTTGTGTTTGTAGGTGAAGGGAATGAGATTTAGTATTTACCTGGTTACTTTGATCAAGGTAGACCACCACATTTGACAATTTTGGCTCTAGTTGATTTATTTTAGTATCTTTAGTATCTTTAAGTATGGGTCTTTTCTTTTTTCAATCAATCACTATACATGCAGTGTATAAATATCTACTAACTTCCCAGAAGTATGTTGAGCACTGTGGGATCAAGTTGGAATCAAAATTGAGAGCAAGTGAAATGATTAAAGGACAGTATAGGTCTACATTTTTAAATGTCATTTGATACAGACAGTAAATTTCATGAAACTTTAGAGGAGAAAGATCATTGAATTGTGTTATTAGAAGCTTGATATAGATGTTTGTAACTTTATACAGTTGTGTCATAATTAAATTAATGTGGGAATCAAAAACTTTTTATTTATTTTTTTTAAAGGCAAGGTTAATGAATTCATATACTGTTACTGTCTTTTCACCTTACTTATAGTTTCCTTTGCTGTACAGAAGCTTTTGATTTTAATTAGGTCCCATTCGTTTATTTTTGCTTTTATTTCCAATATTCTGGGAGGTGGGTCTTGGAGGATCCTGCTGTGATTTATGTCGGAGAGTGTTTTCCCTACATTCTCCTCTAGGAGTTTTATAGTTTCTGGTCTTACATTTAGCTCTCTAATCCATTTTGAGTTTATTTTTGTGTATGGTGTTAGGAAGTGTTCTAGTTTCATTCTTTTACAAGTGGCTGACCAGTTTTCCCAGCACCACTTGTTAAAGAGACTGTCTTTTCTCCATTGTACATTCTTGCCTCCTTTGTCAAAGATAAGGTGTCCATAGGTGCGTGGATTTATCTCTAGGCTTTCTATTTTGTTCCATTGATCTATATTTCTGTCTTTATGCCAGTACCATACTGTCTTGATGACTGTGGCTTTGTAGTAGAGCCTGAAGTCTGGCAGGTTAATTCCCCCAGTTCCATTCTTCTTCCTCAAGATTGCTTTGGCTATTCGAGGTTTTTTGTATTTCCATACAAATTGTGAGATTATTTGTTCTAGTTCTGTGAAAAATATTGTTGGTAGCTTGATAGGGATTGCATTGAATGTATAAATTACTTTGGGTAGTATACTCATTTTTACAATATTTATTCTTCCAATCCACAAACACAATATATTTCTCCATCTATTAGTGTCCTCTTTGATTACTTTCACTAGTGTTTTATAGTTTTCTACGTACAAGTCTTTTGTTTCCTTAGGTAGATATATTCCTAAGTATTTAATTCTTTTCGTTGCAACAGTGAATGGAATAGTTTCCTTAATTTCTCTTTCTATTTTCTCATTATTAGTGTATAGGAATGCAAGGGATTTCTGTGTGTTGATTTTATATCCTGCAACTTTACTGTAATCATTGATTAGCTCTAGTAGTTTTCTGGTAGAGTCTCTAGGGTTTTCTGTGTAGAGGGTCATGTCATCAGCGAACAGTAAAGCTTTATTTCTTCTTTTCCAATTTGTATTCCTTTTATGTCTTTTTCTGCTCTGATTGCTGTGGCCAAAACTTCCAGAACTATGTTGAATAGTAGTGGAGAGAGTGGGCACCCTTGTCTTGTTCCTGATTTTAGGGGAAATGCTTTCAGTTTTTCACCATTGAGGATAATGTTTGCTGTGGATTTGTCATATATAGCTTTTATTATGTTGAGGTATGTCCCTTCTATTCCCACTTTCTGGAGGGTTTTTATCATAAATGGATGTTGAATTTTGTCGAAGGCTTTCTCTGCATCTATTGAGATAATCATATGATTTTTATTTTTCAGTTTGTTAATGTGGTGTATTACGTTGATTGATTTGCGGATATTGAAGAATCCTTGCATTCCTGGGATAAAGCCCACTTGGTCATGATGTATGATCTTCTTAATGTGTTGTTGGATTCTGATTGCTAGAATTTTGTTAAGGATTGTTGCATCTATGTTCATCAGTGATATTGGCCTGTAGTTTTCTTTTTTTGTGGGGTCTTTACCAGGTTTTGGGATTAGGATGATGGTGGCCTCATAGAATGAGTTTGGAAGTTTCCCTTCCTCAGCTATTTTCTGGAAGAGTTTGAGTAGAATAAGTGTTAGCTCTTCTCTAAATTTTTGGTAGAATTCAGCTGTGAAGCCGTCCCAACCAAAAGACAAAGGCTGGCTGAATGGATACAAAAACAAAACCCCCATATATGTTGTCTACAAGAGACCCACCTCAAAACGAGGGATGCATACAGACTGAAAGTGAAGGGCTGGAAAAAGATATTCCATGCAAATAGAGACCAAAAGAAAGCAGGAGTAGCAATACTCATATCAGATAAAATAGACTTTAAAACAAAGGCTGTGAAAAGAGACAAACAAGGAAACTACATAATGATCAAAGGATCAATCAAAGAAGAAGTTATAACAATTATAAATATTTATGCACCCAACATAGGAGCACCGCAATATGTAAGACAATTACTAACAAGTATGAAAGGGGAAATTAACAATAACACAATAATAGTGGGAGATTTTAACACCCCACTTACTTTCCCCACAAGGAAACACAATCTTTAAATGATACAATAGACCAGTTAGACCTAATAGATATCTATAGGACATTTCACCCCAAAACAATGAATTTCACCTTTTTCTCAAGCGCACACGGAACCTTTTCCAGGATAGATCACATCCTGGGTCATAAATCTAGCCTAGGTAAATTCAAAAAAATTGAAATCATTCCAAGCATCTTTTCTGACCACAATGCAGTAAGATTAGATCTCAATTACAGGAGAATAACTATTAAAAATGCCAACATATGGAGACTGAACAACACGCTGCTGAATAATGAACAAATTATAGAAGAAATCAAAAGAGACATCAAAATATGCATAGAAATGAATGAAAATAAACCCAAAACCTCTGGGACACTGTAAAAGCAGTGCTAAGGGGGAAGTTCATAGCAATACAGGCACACCTCAAGAAACAAGAAAAAAGTCAACTAAATAACCTAACTCTACATCTAAAGCAACTAGAAAAGGAAGAAATGAAGAACCCCAGGGTCAGTAGAAGGAAAGAAATCATAAAAATTAGGGCAGAGATAAATGCAAAAGAAACAAAAGAGACCATAGCAAAAATCAACAAAGCCAAAAGCTGGTTCTTTGAGAAGGTAAATAAAATTGACAAACCACTAGCCAGACTCATCAAGAAACAAAGGGAGAAGAACCAAATCAATAAAATTAGAAATGAAAATGGAGAGATCACAACTGACAACACAGAAATACAAAGGATTATTAGAGAATACTATCAGCAATTATATGGCAATAAAATGAATAACCTGGAAGAAATGGACAAATTCCTAGAAAAGTACAACTTTCCAAAACTGAACTAGGAAGAAATAGAAAATCTGAACAAACCCATCACAAGCACGGAAATTGAAACTGTAATCAAAAATCTCCCAGCAATCAAAAACTTTTTAAAAGAATTCTACCCGATAACTAAAAGGATTCTAAATAAAATCCTTCATGATGTGAATTAAAATCCAGTTTCTAGACAAACAGAGATTTGAAAAATATCTATTGTTAGAAAAGAGTATAACTATATATTCTTCAGTTTTTATTTGCTTGAGGTATAACTATAAGAATTTCATTCAACAAATTCTAAATTTTAAAACTTAAGTAATCCTGATGACAGATTCCCTAGTATAGTCAGATAAATGTCTGGAAAAGATGAAATAAATTGAGGAAATTCATGGGAAAGGAAATGTGTGATGACATAATGTTGAGTAGGTAGCAACATAAATATATTGAAATTGAATCGGACAAAGATCACTCCTGCTGTTGAACCATATGGAAGACACTTAAGGAAGGAATTGCTACAAGTGGTGTTTATCTTAACTACATAAACTCAACTGTGCTATACACGTTAACATTGACTTTTGAAAACATGGTTGCCAAATTTCAAACAAAAGTAGGACAGTTGCTTGCAAGAATTTTATTACCCATTTTTATGGAAGATTGTCATAAACTACTGAGAACCTAGCTGAAGATATGAGTGAATTTAAAGTCAGTCTCCCATTTTTTAAAGAGTGAATTGTATTGGAACAAGCAATATGAGATTAGGTTTGTGACATAAAGTTACAGATATAGGTGAAGATGAGGAAAAATTATAAAGCAAAGAAAGGAGAAAGGAGAAATGAAGGAAAAAAGAAAGACAACTGGGAATAAATTTGACATTTGATAAGTAGTTTGTTATTAATCATTCTTACATGTCTTATTTTATTACTCAGGAGTGTTCGAATCACTGTACCAGTTTCTCAAACTTGAAAAAAACTGTATATTCTTTTTTATAGGGTTTGGGGGGTTAATTCTCAGCACCTCAGAGACTAGGTCTTCCTCTCCCACCTTTTCTTCCCATAATACTTTGTAATGACTCATTCGCCAGTTCATGAGTGCCCTGAAAATACTGTTTATGCATATGAAAACCTGGCATGAAAGTTTAGAAACCGGAAGTTATCTCAATAGTCAAAACATTCTAAATTGTGAAGTCTCCTTTGGAATTTCTTTAAACGGTGACAGAGAGGAATTTAACTAAAAATGTTAAGTACACATTGAAGACTAAAGTAGCAATGTAGCTAGTAACTAGTGTAATATTGTAATTATTAACATAAAATTGAATAAGATCTATCTGTCAAGACAGGGGACCCTGACTACAGGGACAAAGGTACTAGATATCCCATAAATATATGGAGGTGATGGGGCCCTAGATAGATGCCTTTTTAAATTTACGTTCTAGCCATCATTACTTATGAAATAAGTTAAATACATAAATAAACAAAATGTTTGAACAAACTACAGCTCGGCTTATGAGCCCAGGAAGTTTCACTGATTATCCCTGCCACACATAGAAGGTTCCATTCTTTATCAACCTAAACAAAGCTAAAAACCAGGAGAGAAAATTATTGCTTATTTGGGGAAAATAGAAAAAGAAACAAGAGAATACCTTTACAAAAATCAAAACTTTGTTCTTCACTTGCCCCTACATGGGTATAATTGACTTTTAGGGAGAAAGTTAATAGATCTTAAAGCAATTTTAAATTCAACTACAAGACCAAAAGTTAGAAGAAATGCTTTAGGTTGCCTTAGGCTACCTAACAAAGTACTACTGAATTTCTCTGGAGAACCAATGACTTATTTCTGATATTTGAGGAAAAGCAATGTTCTAGTTACATAATCATATCAGTAAGACTGATTTCCTATGATGACACAGTAGTTAAGTAAATTGTTTGAGATCTCCCAAATAAAGTTCTATGTGAGGCTTAGGTCCCAAACTCTGGTCCTTAGTAGTATCCCTATTTGAATGAACTGTCTCTCTGCAAGCAGGCAGCTTTCCATCAATTAAAATGCTCTGAAAGAAGAAAATTCAAGGTCTAGGCCAAATCTTTTGTTTCCCATGGGAAATTTCCTTGGTGAAAGCAGAACTGGTTGATGATTAAGTTCATGTCTAAATATCACTTGTGCCTGGAAGCATCATAGAAAATTCCATTACAGCAAGCCCAAATATCAATGTGGCCACCACAGAAAGCTGCCAGTTAAAAATAGTATAATGTCTCCCACTTAACAACTTTTCTCCCCAGAGAGAAAAAAGTGCTTTATATATGCTCTACCCTGTGGTTCCTGATAGAAAGGATTAGTGTCACAGAGGTTTCAGAGTTTCTATTGATTTCTTGAATGGAAAAAACAGATGTTGTTAATGAACCTCCATGTGGCTATACACACAAAGTAACCCCACAGCAGCTCCCTTAGGGGTATAAGCTTTTCTGGTCTGGAGTTAACTTAAATGTGCCTATCAACAGCAACAGGATGCCACAGTTTAAAATTTACCTCTGGGGGAAATTTTTATCTAACTGTTAGGAAAAATATCCACTTCCAAACATGGTTAACTCCCTCAAAATAAAGGATAAGGAGTGTTAATGAAGATTTTTTTTTTTTAATCTATACAATAGAATATATAGAACATAATAACATCCAAGGAGAAGAAAAATAAGCATGTTTGTTATTGAACTATCTCTGTCTCTAGAAGATAACTATCACCAAATAAAAATCTTGTTAGCACTATTTGCTCTAAAACTCTGATGATATCATTACCTATGGTTTGTAAAAAGATAAACATACCACTGTTAGTAAATATAAATCACTACTTCTTTGATTCAAACTACTTCAAAGTACTCAAAGTGCCAAGGTTGATTATTTTTTAGAACAAAGATAGACTAAAAGCTTTTGTATGATTTAAAATCTGAAAAAAAAAAAAAGTAAAAGATAGACATCCAGTTCCAGGAAGCATAGAGGTCTAAATAGCATCAACCCAAAGAGGACCACGAGTATTCTTGCCTGGAAAAGTTCATGGATGGAAGAGCCTGGTGGGCTACAGTCCACGGGGTCACAGAGTCGGACACGACTGAGTAACTAACACCCACCTACCCAAACAGCACCACACCAAGACACATTGTAATTAAAATGACAATTATTAAGGAAAAAGAGAATATTAATAACAGCAAGGGAAAAACAACATTACTAATAAAGGGAACACCCATATGGTGATCAGCTGACTTTTCAGCAGACACTCTGAAGGGCGCCAGAAGGGAGTGAACTATATATTTGAAGTGATGAAAGGAAAGGAAAACACCTACAACAAATACTCTACCTAGCAAGGCTTTCATTCAGATTTGATGAAGAGATAAAAGATGTACAGACAAGCAAAAGCTAAAACAGTTCAGCACCATGAAGCCAGTTTTACAAGAAATAAATGAATTTCTCCAAACAAAAATGATAACACTATAATTCCGTTTCGTCACTCAGTCGTGTCCGACCCTTTGCGACCCCGTGGACTGTAGCCTAACCAGGCTTCTCCATCCATGGGATTCTCCAGGCAAGAATACTGGAGTGGGTTACCGTTTCCTTCTCCAGGGGATCTTCCCAACCCAGGGATCGAACCTGGGTCTCCCGCATTGGAGGCAGACGCATTAACCTCTGAGCCACCAGGGAAGCCATATGATTAGAAACATGAAAATTGCAACAGTAAAAATGTCATCAGTAAAGACAAATATACAGTAAAAGTAAAGAATCAACTATTATATAAAACTAGTAAGAAGGTTACAAAATTTGTAAAATCTATATTCACGATAAGTAGTTAAAGTTTAAACAAGAAAAAATATGTAAAATATGATGTCAAAAACAGTTAAGATGATGGAGAAAAAATGCAGGATTGTTAAAATATATCCAAACTTAAGAGAAAGCAACTTAAAATAATCATTTATGTTAAGTTATATATGTGTCTCACGGTAACCACAAACAAAAAATCTGGAATAGATACACAGAAAAATACTGCCCAGGGACAAATAAAAATGCAAACACAGTGATCCAAAATCTGGGAGATGCTCCAAAAGCAATTCTAAGAGGGAAGTTTGTAGCAATATAAGTCTACCTCAGGATACAAAAAGAAAAATATCCAACAATCTCACTTATACCTAAAGAAACTATAAAAAGAAAAACAAGAAAAATGCTGTTAAAAAAGGAAAGAAATCATAAAGACAGAGCAGAAATAAATGAGATAGAGACCAAAAACCAGAAAATGTAATGAAACTAAGAGCTAATTCTTTGAAAAGATAAGCAAAATTGATAAACCTATAGCCAGACTCATCAAGAAAACTGAGGGCCCATATCAATGAAATCAGAAATGAAAAAGGAGAGATTACTCCTGACATCACAGTCCAACTCTCACATCCATACATAATCACGGGAAAAACCATAGCCTTGACTAGACGGACCTTTGTTGGCTAAGTAATGTCTCTGCTTTTTAATATACTATCTAGGTTGGTCATAACTTTCCTTCCAAGGAGTAAGCGCCTTTTAATTTCATGGCTGCAATCAGCATCCACAGTGATTTTGGAGCCCAAAAAAATAAAGTCTGACACTGCTTCCACTGTCCCATCTATTTCCCATGAAGTGATGGGACCAGATGCCATGATCTTAGATTTCTGAACGTGGAGCTTCAAGCCAAACTTTTCACTCTCCTCTTTCACTTTCATCAAGAGGCTCTTTAGTTCTTCACTTTCTGCCATAAGGGTGGTGTCATCTGCATATCTGAAGTGACTGATTTTCTCCTGGCAATCTTGATTCCAGCTTGTGCTTCATCCATCATGGCATTTCACAGGATGTACTCTGCATATAAGTTAAATAAGCAAGGTGACAATATAAAACCTTGACGTACTCCTTTTCCTATTTGGAACCAGTCTGTTGTTCCATGTCCTATTCTAAATGTTGCTTCCTGACCTGCATACAAGTTTCTCAAGAGGCAGGTCAGGTGGTCTGGTATCCCCATCTCTTTCAGAATTTTCTACAGTTTATTGTGATCCACACAGTCAAAGGCTTTGGCATAGTCAATGAAGCAGAAATAGATGTTTTTCTGGAACTGTCTTGCTTTCCCTATGATCCGTGGATGTTGGCAATTTCATCTCTGGTGCCTCTGCCTTTTCTAAAACCTGCTTGAACATCTGGGGGTTCATGGTTCACATATTGCTGAAGCCTGGCTTGGAGAATTTTGAGCATGAGTTTACTAGCGTGTCAGATGAGTGCAATTGTGCGGTAGTTTGAGCATTCTTTGGCATTGCCTTGGAATTGGAATGAAGACTGACCTTTACCAGTCCTGTGGCCACTGCTGAGTTTTCCAAATTTGCTGGCATATTGAGTGCAGCACTTTCACAGCATCATCTTTCAGGTTTTGAAATAGCTCAATTGGAATTCCATCACCTCCACTAGCTTTGTTCATAGTGATGCTCTCTAAGGCCCACTTGACTTCACATTCCAAGATGTCTGGCTCTAGGTCAGTGATCACACCATCGTTATTATCTTGGTCGTGAAGATCTTTTTTGTACAGTTCTTCTGTGTATTTTTGCCACCTCTTCTTAATATCTTCTGCTTCTGTTAGGTCCATACCATTTCTGTCCTTTATCGAGCCCATCTTTGCATGAAATGTTCCCTTGATATCTCTAATTTTCTTGAAGAGATCTCTTGTTTTTCCTATTCTGTTGTTTTCCTCTATTTCTTTGCATTGATCACTGAGGAAGGCTTTCTTATCTCTCCTTGCTATTCTTTGAAACTCTGCATTCAGATGCTTGTATCTTTCCTTTTCTCCTTTGCTTTTCGCCTCTCTTCTTTTCACAGCTATTTTAAGGCCTCCTCAGACAGCCATTTTGCTTTTTTGCATTTCTTTTCCATGGGGATGGTCTTGGTCCCTGTCTCCTGTACAATGTCACGAACCTCCGTCCAGAGTTCATCAGGCACTCTATCTATCAGATCTAGTCCCTTAAATCTATTTCTCACTTCCACTGTATAATCATAAGGGATTTGATTTAGGTCATATCTGAATGGTCTAGTGGTTTTCCCTACTTTCTTCAATTTAAGTCTGAATTTGACAATAAGGAGTTCATGATCTGAGCCACAGTCATCCCCTGGTCTTCTTTTTGCTAACTGTATAGAGCTGTTCCATCTTTAGCTGCAAAGAATATAATCAATCTGATTTTGGTGTTGACCATCTGGTGATGTCCATGTGTAGAGTCTTCTCTTGTGTTGGAAGAGGGTGTTTGCTATGACCAGTGTGTTCTCTTGGCAAAATTCTATTAGCCTTTGCCCTGCTTCATTCCGTGCTCCAAGGCTAAATTTGCCTGTTACTCCAGGTGTTTCTTGACTTCCTACTTTTGCATTCCAGTCCCCTATAATGAAAAGGACATCGGCTCCCGCTGTGCAGATGGGAGAGATGCCGGCTCCTGCGGCGCAGACGCGAGAGACACCAGCTCTGCACCGGGGCAACCGACCACGCGCAGAAGCATGGCAGAGAGGAGCTACCCCACGTCCAAGGTAAGGTGCAGTGGCTGCGCTTTGCTGGAGCAGTGTGAAGAGATATTCCACGACCAAGGTAAGAGAAACCCAAATAAGAGGGTAGGTATTGCGAGGGGGTATCAGAGGGCAGACAGACTGAAATCATAATCACAGAAAACTAGTTGATCTGATCACATGGACCACAGCCCTGTCTAATTCAATGAAACTAAGCCATGCCGTGTGGGGCCACCCAAGATGGCCGGGTCATGGTGGAGAGGTCTGACAGAATGTGGTCCACTGGAGAAGGGAACGGCAAACCACTTCAGTATACTTGCCTTGAGAACCCCTTGAACAGTATCAAAAGACAAAATGATAGGATACTGAATGAGGAATTCCCCAGGTCGGTAGGTGCCCAGTATGCTCCTGGAGATCAGTGGAGAAATAACTCCAGAAAGAATGAAAGGATGGAGCCAAAACAAAACAAATACCTAGTTGTGGATGTGACTGGTGATAGAAGCAAGGTACAATGCTGTAAAGAGCAATATTGCATGGGAACCTGGAATGATAGGTCCATGAATCAAGGCAAATTGGAAGTGGTCAAACAGGAGATGGCAAGACTGAACGTAGACATTCTAGGAATCAGTGAACTAAAATGGACTGGAATGGGTGAATTTAACTCAGATGACCATTATGTCTACTACTGTGGGCAGGAATCCCTTAGAAGAAATGGAGTAGCCATCATGGTCAACAAAAGAGTCCGAAATGCAGTACTTGGAATCAATCTTAAAAACGACAGAATGATTTCTGTTCGTTTCCAAGGCAAACCATTCAATATTACAGTAATCCAAGCCTATGCTCAACAGTAATGCTGAAGAAGCCGAAGTTGAACGGTTCTATGAAAACCTACAAGACCTTTTAGAACTAACACCCCCCAAAAAAAAAAAACATACCACAAATTAGCAAATTAAAGAATAAAAATAGTGAAGAGTCACAATAGATGCAGAAAAAACACATCTGAGGGGTTGACATCTGAAATATACAAAGAACTCATAAAATTCAATAGCAAAAAATCAAATAACTCAATTTAAAAATAAACAGAAGATCCAAATAGACCATCCAATCTAAACATTATCAGTCATTATCTTTATATAACCTTCTGTTTCTTATATATTTTTACATCTCATAATATTGCCAGTCACATTATGGGTACTCAGTAAATAGACATTGAATGAATGATGGTGTTTGGTTTGTGTTGCATATATAAGAACTCAACTGATATTTTCATAAGCAAAGAAATTATTTTTTTACATTTAAATTTTGTTTATTTATATTGAAAATTGGTCGATTTATAATATGTTAGTTTCAGGTGTGCAACAAAAATGATTCAATCATTCATATACATTTTTATGTATCTATGTTCTTTTTTCTATTCTTTTCCATTATACCTTATTACAAAATACTGAATATAGTTCTCTGTGATAAACAGTAAATTCTTGTTGTTTATCTATTTTATGTACAGTAGTATATACCTGTTAATCCCATACTCCCAGTTTATCCCTTCCCACACATTTCACCTTTGGTAGCTTGCTTTCCAACTCTGTGAGTCCGTTTCATTTTGTAAATAAATTCATTTTTATTGCTTTTTAGATTTGACATATAAGTAATATTGTATAATATTTGTCTTTCTCTGATTTCATTTAGTGTTATAATTTCTAGATCCATCTATGGCTGCAAATTTCTCCTTTTGAAGTCTTCTTTAACAGGATCAAAGTTAATTACTTAATGTATTCTATTTCTCTTTGGCCATGAAGATGGAAGAAAGAAAAACCAAATATTTCCCCCAAACATTTCTCAGCAGGTTTTGTTGTTTTTTTTTCCATTCATCATTCAATTTTGGAGCTTTTATTTTAGCTCATTTTTTTTTTCATATAAAGACAAATGGTCAAGTATATGAATGTTTGAGGACACTGTCACTCACCTGGATTGCTTCAAGGCAAATTAAAAGCAGACATAACAACTTCCATATTTCATCTCCCAAAGTAACAGGTCAGAGTTATGTTTTTTATCGTGTTTACATGAATATATATACATATTTTTGTTTTAAAACAATAAGTCTGGGAAATATGTTTTCTTTTTTTTTGGGTAATTAATTTATTTTTTATTGGAGGCAAATTATTTTACAATATTATATTGGTTGGTTTTGCCATACATTGATATGAATTTGCCCCGGGTTTACATAAGTTCCCCCTCCTGAACCGCCCTCCTACCTCCCTCCTCCCTTTATCCTCCCTCTGGATCATCCCCGCATGCCAGCCCCGAGCATCCTATAACATGCATTGACCCTGAACTAGTGATTCATTTCACATATGACAACATACGTGTTTCAATGCCATTCTCCCAAATCATCCCACCCTCACCCTCTCCCACAGAGTCCCAAAGACTGTTCTATACATCTGTGTCTCTTTTGCTGTCTCGTATACAGGGTTATCATTTGCATCTTTCTAAATTCCATATATATGTGTTAGTATACTGTATTGGTGTTTTTCTTAAGGAAATATGTTTTCTTAAGACCATTATGCTTACTATGTTTTTAACTAAATATTAAAATCATATGCCAATATTTTAACTAAAACTTAACACTAAAAATTGAATAGCAATTTACTTTTAAGTGTTAGGGTTCCTGCTAATATGCTAACAGGTTTTCCACATCAAGGTTAACTTTAGGTCACATATGTTTGAAAAGCAAACATTACAATTTCAGCTCTTTATGATTCAGTTCTGCATTACTAGCAAGAAACCCAACGCTACACTGAGTATTAGCATACTGCCTCAGCACTCACATTCCAGTGAGGCTTTGCTACAATTTTCTGCATCTCTACTTTTTTTTTTTTTACCTCTCAGCCATTCTTGCTTTTCTTTACCTTGGGATATTATTTTGGAAGATTCAATACTATATGTTCTCTAAGCTTCTTGAAAGACATGAACGTAAAAAAAAAAAAAAAGGAAAGGAAAACCATTGTATTTTATTTTAAAAATCTGACATTTCTGTTTTACATCTCTTTATCATGATTAATAATGGTAGTTCACTTTTCAAAATTAAAAAAAAAACTTACCAAATTTATAAAGATAGCAAGGAAACTGTTTATTCATTCCAAAATGTTTTGATGAATTTACTAAAGGATTACAGTGTGCTGAGTGCTTTGGGGAGTACAGATGGGAATTTTATGTTGTTTTCCATATTGTTTCTTTATTACTTTATTATATAAATAAAAGATATATAAATAGTTAGCTGTAATGTAAAGTTAAAAGTAATCTGATTTCTTCTGCATCTTTCAGATGCAGTTGAATGTAAATGAAGAAAATCACAGAATCAAATGGAGAGGTTTCTGTTTCAGATCTCAATAGGGCACAGAGTGTTGCCCCTTAAAATTATCTGCTTCTGTGATAAGCTCACTTTCCCAATTTCAGAGACAATTCTTATGTAAATTATCTCTCCTCCAGTCTTGAGGTCTACTTTCTACACTTCTCACACGAAACTAGCACTTCATTGACAAAGAAGCTATTGGATTCTGGATATCTCACATTCCTTCAAACAAGTCTATGCTGTAAAAGCATATGTATCTTTTCTTCATAGTAAAATAGAAGACTGTCTTTCCTCCTGTCTAAGGCTTACTTCCCTCCTTACTTATCGTCTAGGTAAATTCTTAGAGTCTTTCTGAATGACATACTGCCTTGACTCCTCCTTTCCCCTTGCATCATTGATCTTCCCCTTGACTGAAACATTTCTATTAATGTACGTGCTCATCCATATTTAAAAAGAGAAATCTCCCTCAGTACAACAGTATCCACTAACTTCTGCCAATTTTTCAGATTTTCTATATAGTTAAACTTAATTTTTTCTTCATTTTCTGACTTTCAATTCATATTTCTGTTAGAATCTTGCTTTCACTCCCAACATTCCCTGTTCAATATCAGATGATTTCTATGTTGCCAAAATTAGTGAATATTTTTCCATGTTTCCTTAGCCTCTCAGCACATTAGGCAGTAGTTAGCAATCACTCCTTCCTCTGCAAAACCAAACTTCTTACTTTTCAGGTCTTTTCAGAATCCTCTCGACATATCTCCCTATGTGATTGTCTCTGTTCTCATGGATTTTTAAATTATTTACATACGATCGATTCCCTTATTTATAATTCAAGCTTTGACTCTCTCCTCTGAGATCCCAGCTCATACCCAGTTGCCTTCCTGCTCCATTGATCTGAATCTCTAATAGACATTTCAAACTTAATAGGGCCTCAAATGATTTCTTGATTTTTACCATAAAATATTGTCTTTCCTAGCCTTTCTCTTTTGGCTCAAGCCAAAAATAAAGAAAGAGAGAAAGAATTTTGTTTGATTCATCCTATTTATTCATGTCTACCTCCAATTCATGAGTAAGGCCAATTGATTCTACTTATTTTCGAATCAATTGGCCTTACTCATGAATCACAATGGGTCTGGGCTTCCCTGGTAGCTCAGTTGGTAAAGAATCCGCCTGCAAGGCAGGAGACCCTGATTCGATTCCTGGGTCAGGAAGATCCCCTGCAGAAAGGATAGGCTACCCACTTCAGTATTCTTGGGCTTCCCTTGTGGCTCAGCTGGTAAAGAATCCACCTGCAATGTGGGAGACCTGGGTTTGATCCCTGGGCTGGGAAGATCCCGTGGAGAAGGGGAAGGCTACCCACTCTGGTATTCTGGCCAAGTGGTTTCCAGGGACTGTATAGTCCATGGGGTTACAAAGAGTCGACATGACTGAGCGACTTTCCCTTTCTTTCCAAACTATGTATGTACAATATGCCGATTTTTCTCCTTTTCCATTATTTTACTCCGAGCCAAGTTATTATCTCTTCCTTAGACCATTGATAGACCAGAGCCTCACAACTGTTCTACCTCTGCTCTAAAACTCCCCTGCATAACAGGAAGAATAATGTTCTTCTGAACTTACTTACATAGTTCCTCTTCCCCAACACAGAACAGTGATGAAAAAAGAAGACACATTAGAAGGGGATTTCAAAGATCCTTAAAATTTTCGTTCTGGAAAGTTAGAAAAAATATTTTCCTAAACAGCAGACTAGTACCAACAAAAACATAGACGTGAATAAGCTTAAGGTAACTTCAGATGAGGGAGTGGTTCTATTTGGTTTTATCAGAGAGTACATTGGAATAAGTAGTAGAGATAACAAGGTCTAGGGGCTTCCCAGATGGTGCTAGTGGTAAAGAACCCACCTGCCAATGCAGGAGATGTAAGAGACATGGGTTCAGTCCCTGGGTTGGGAACATCCCTTTGAGGAAGGCATGGCAACCCACTCCAGTATTCTTGCCTGGAGAATTCCACGGACAGAAGAGCCTGGTGGGCTATGGTCCACAGGGTCACAAAGAGTCGGATACAACTGAAGCAACTTAGCATACGTGCATAATAAGCTCAAGGTTGGAGCCAAATGGAGATCCCTCTGATTTGCTAGGTATTTGAAATTTGATTGGTAATTTCATTTTATGCTCAATATTGAAAAATAAATGAAGCCAATTTCCCCTGATAGGCGAACAAACATAACAACGTATAAAATGTATAGAGAGTAGGTATTTAAAGTGATAAGCCAGCCAAATGAACTCATCATGCCTCGAGTGTCTTTATCTCATAAATCATTACACTGGCTTTTGTTTTTGAAATTAGTAGACAGTAAAAATAAAAGTAGACATCTGTTTTTCCCAATTTTTTTTTTGTAAAGGAAGAAGACCTTATTTCTAACTGGCATAATTGAAAAATCCACTGCAATTGCTTCCCATGAATTTTTTCTTTTGTGAGATCCTTTTCCGTTTGATTAGAAATTCTGTGGTAGATGCTATATCCTGCATTTTATCCACTTTCAATAAGTAAATATATAAATAAGCTCTCAAACAACCTTTCAATGATGTAAAACTCAACACCTTATTTTAGAGCTCAGAATGCATGGTCAGTTTTCAAAAGTGATTATGTGTTATGCTGTGCTCTTGCCCAATCCACAATGTCTAGAAGGACAAAGGAAAGTCTAGAGATGAGAAAAATACAAATATCTCCTGAATTAGACTCAAAAACTTTATTGTCAGCATTGCTCCCAGGGCTTATACTCAACATACATCACTATTGACTACCATCACCCCTACTTTCCAGATTTCAAAGATTTTGGAAAATGGAAAGTCATTTAACCTTAAACTAAACATGGGGACTAATTAATTAAGGCAGACATTCTGAATTGAACACCAGGGCATCTGTTATTGTTGTGTAATAACGTGTGATGTAAATATATTGTAAATGGATAACTGAGTTAGGCACCAAGTCAATTCACAACTTTTGGTGTTTAGTGCTTTGGGCAGTAAAGCAATTAACACTTTAGAGGTCTGTGGCCAAGAAGTGCCCTTTGGGAGACAGGCAATCAATTGGCCTGTGTGTCTGCTCAGCAATTCAAAGATTCCAATTAAACATTTCAAAGAAAGTCAATTTAATTTCAAATAACTGTATTGGCAAGACTAGGTATACAGAAGTCAAAGTCAATATATCATATGCCATGGGCTGTTTTTACAACTGGAAGAATAGATATAAAAACGCTGTCCTCTATAACCTCAAGTTCAGTGGAAACATGTACCCTCTCCTGCACAAGATACTTTCTTTGAAGTTTAATAAGTTAAAAGTTCTTTTCCAAGATGTAATTTCATAAACGAAGATCATGGCATCTGGTCCCATCACCTCATGGGAAATAGATGGGGAAACAGTGGAAACAGTGTCAGACTTTATTTTGGGGGGCTCCAAAATCACTGCAGATGCTGATTGCAGCCAGGAAATTAAAAGATGCTTACTACTTGGAAGGAAAGTTATGACCAACCTAGATAGCATATTAAAAAGCAGAGACATTACTTTGCCAGCCAAGGTCCGTCTAGTCAAGGCTATGGTTTTTCCCGTGGTCATGTATGAATGTGAGAGTTGGACTGTGAAGAAAGCTGATCGCAGAAGAATTCATGCTTTTGAACTGTGGTGCTGGAGAAGACTCTTGAGAGTCCCTTGGACTGCAAGGAGATCCAACCAGTCCATTCTGGAGGAGGTCAATCCTGGGTGTTCATTGGAAGGACTGATGCTGAGGCTGAAACTCCAATACTTTGGCCACCTTATGTGACGAGTTGACTCACTAGAAAAGAGTCTGATGCTGGGAGGGATTGGCGGTGGGAGGAGATGGGGACGACAGAGAGTGAGATGGCTGGATGGCATCACCGACTCGATGGACATGAGTTTGAGTGAACTCCGGGAGTTGGTGATGGACAGGGAGGCCTGGCATGCTGTGATTCATGAGGTCGCAAAGAGTCGGACACGACTGAGCGACAGAATTGAACTGATCCAAGCTTCATACACCCATTTTGAAGATAGATACATATATCATAAATATTTTAACTAGATGTAGTTGGAATTTCAGTTTTCTGATTCCATGTTTCTATAGAAATAATGGAGGAAAAAATGGATAGCAGGTATATCAAGTAAAATATTTTTTAAAAGAATAAAAAGTAATGAATATCTAGGATTTCCCTTATATTTAAAGCCCACTATCACCATTTTTAACCAGGTATTACATAACAAGTATTAATTTTTTAAATTTTACCATCATTTTTATAGTTAGAGCATAATGCTTCTTTGTAAAAATATATCAAGGATTACTTCTGAGAGCATAACCTCTCAGCAAAGATTAGAAAGAGCCCTTGCTATGATCAACTACTTAAGGATACCAACAGAAAATACTTTCCTGAAGAAATGCCTGAAAATATTTTTATATAGTTATTCACACTCCTCCTGATTTCACAAAGACTGTGAATAGAAGTAAGCATTCAATACAGTATAAAAATGTCAACTAAAATTAAACTTGATTAAAAGACACAGAGATACAGATGTGTCCAGCCACTTGAAAAGAATTCAATAAAAAGAAAAAAAAACTGTTTTTTTTCTCTTAACTAAATTTCTACATGATTACATTTCTTATAATCAGAGAAAGTTATCAAGTTGGTGCAAAAGTAATTGTGGTTTTACATTGTTGAATTTTTCCAATTGATAAATCACATTTATTTAAGAATAAATTAAGAATAAATGTGGTTATATTATACATCATTTTAATGCACGTTTCTCTCTCTTTTTTTTGATAATGACATTACTTACTGTGCATTTTATATTTTAGACTATGGAAATAATGTTGGAAAAAAATCAAATTTGAGCGATTTTCTTATTTGAGTTCAAAATGTGTCATAAAGCAATGGAGAAAATTCAAAGGATCAGCAATGCATTTGGCCCAGGAAGTGCTAACAAATCTACAGGGCCAGTGGTGGTTCAAGAAGTTTTGCAAAGGAAACAAAAGTGTTGAAGATGAGGGCTTAGCGGCTGGCCATCAAAAGTTGACAAAGACCAACTGAGAGCTCATCGAAGCTGATCTTCTTAAAACAATATAAGAAGTTGCCAAACAACTAAATGTCAACATTCTACAGTTGTTCAGCATTTGAATCAAGTGTTCAGTCACTGAGTTCTATCTAACTCTGAGACCCCATGAACTGAAGCACTCCAGGCTTCTCTGTCCTTTGCTATCTTGCAGAGTTTGCTCAAACTCATGTCTTGTGTTGGTGATGCCGTCCAACTATCTCATCCTCTGTCACCTCCTCCTCCTGTCCTCAGTCTTTCCCAGCAACAGGGGCTCTTCCAATGTGTTGGCTCTTTGCATCAGGTGGCCAGTCTATTGGAGTTTCAGCTTAATCATCAGCCCTTCCGATGAATATTCAGGGTTGATTTCCTTTAGGATCAACTGGTTTGATCTCTTTGCAGTCCAAGCAACTCTCAAGAGTCTTCTCCAGCACCATAATTCAAAAGTATCAATTCTTCAGCTCTCAGCCTTCCTTATGATCCAACTTTCACATTCATATATGAATATTGAAAAAAACATAGATTTGACTATACAGACATTTGTTGACAAAGTGATATCTTTGCTTTCTAATACACTGTTTAGATTTGTCATAGCTTTTCTTCCAAGGAATAAACATCCTTTAATTTCTTAGCTGCAGTCATAATCCACAGTGATTTTGTAACCCAAGAAAATAAAATCTGTCACTGTTTCTACTTTGCCCCACCTGTTGACCATGAAGTGGTAAAACCAGATGCCATGATCTTAGTTTTTTGAATGTTGAATTGTAAACCAGCTTTTAAACTCTCCTCTTTCACCCTCATCAAGAGGCTCTTTAGTTTCTCTTCATTTTCTGCCCTTATAGTGGTGTCATCTGCATATCTGAGGTAATAGATATTTCTCCTGGAAAACTTGATTCCAGCTTGTGAGTCATATAGTCCAGTATTTCACATGATGTACTCTGAAGAGAAGTTAAATAAGCAGGGTGACAATATACAACCTTGTCATACTCCTTTCCCAATTTTCAACCAGTCCATTGTTCATGCTCAGTTCTAACTTTGCTTCTTAGCATTTATTTAAGTTTCTCAGGAGACAGGTAAGGTGGTGTGGTATTCCCATCTCTTTAAGAATTTTCCAGTTTGTTGTGATCCACAGTCAAAGGCTTTAACATAGTCAATGAAGCAGAATTAGATGTTTTTCTTAAATTTCCTTGCTTTTTCTATCATCCAACAAAGGTTAGCAATTTGATCTCTGGTACCTCTGCCTTTTCTAAATCCATTTTGTACACCTGGAAGTTCTTGGTTCATGTACTGTTGAAGCCTAGCTTGAAGGATTTGGAGCATCACTTTGCTAGCATGTGAAATGGATGCAATTGTATGGTAGTCTGAACATTTTTTGGCATTGCCTTTCTTTGGGACTGGAATCAAAACTGACTTTTTCCAGTCCAATGGTATCAGGCTTCCCTGTCCTTCATCATCTCCCAGAGTTTGCTCAAACTCATGTCCATTGAGTCAGTGATGACATCCAACCATTTCATCCTCTGCCATCCCCTTTTCCTCTTGCCTTCAATCTTTCTCAGCATCAGGGTCTTTTCTAATGAGTCAGTTCTTCACATCAGGTGGCCAAAGTATTGGAGCTTCAGCTTCAGCACCAGTCCTTCCAATGAATATTCAGGGTTGATTTCCTTGGGTAGTAGTCACATTTATTCACTGATATATAGAATACAGAATCAGTTCAGTTCAGTTCAGTCGCTCAGTCGTGTCTGACTCTTTGCGACCCCGTGAATCACAGCATGCCAGGCCTCCCTGTCCGTCACCAAATCTGGGAGTTCACTCAAACTCATGTCCATCAAGTCGGTGATGCCATCCAGCCATCTCATTCTCTGTCGTCCCCGTCTCCTCCCGCCCCCAATCCCTCCCAGCATCAGAGTCTTTTCCAGTGAGTCAGCTCGTCGCATGAGGTGGTCAAAGTATTGGAGTTTCAGCTTTAGCATCAGTCCTTCCAATGAACACCAAAGATTGATCTCCTTAAGAATGGACTGGTTGGATGTCCTTGCGGTCCAAGGGACTCTCAAGAGTTTTCTCCAGCACCACAGTTCAAAACCATCAATTCTTCAGCGATCAGCTTTATTCACAGTCCAACTCTCACATCCATACATGACCACAGGAAAAAACCATAGCCTTGACTAGACGGACCTCGGTTGGCAAAGTAATGTCTCTGCTTTTTAATATGCTATCTAGGTTGGTCATAACTTTCCTTCCAAGGAGTAAGCATCTTTTAATTTCATGGCTGCAATCAGCATCCGCAGTGATTTTGGAGCCCCAAAAAAAAAAGTCTGACAGTTTCCACTGTTACCCCATCTATTTCCCATGAAGTGATGGGACCAGATGCCATGATCTTTGTTTTCTGAATGTTAAGCTTCAAGCCAACCTTTTCACTCTCTTCTTTCACTTTCATCAAGAGGGTTTTAGTTCCTCTTCACTTTCTGCCATAAGGGTGGTGTCATCTTCTTATCTGAAGTTATTGATATTTCTCCCGGCAATCTTGATTCCAGCTTGTGCTTCTTCCAGCCCAGCCTTCCTCATGATGTACTCTGCATATAAGTTAAATAAGCAAGGTGACAATATACAGCCTTGACACACTCCTTTTCCTATTTGGAACCAGTCTGTTGTTCCATGTACAGTTCTGACTGTTGCTTCCTGACCTGCATACAGGTTTCTCAAGAAGCAGCTCAGGTGGTCTGGTATTCCCATTTCTTTCAGAATTTTCCACAGTTTATTGTGATCCACACAGTCAAAGGCTTTGGCATAGTCAATGAAGCAGAAATAGTTGTTTTTCTGGAACTCTCTTGTATTCTCCATGATCCAGCGGATGTTGGAAATTTGATCTCTGGTGCCTCTGCCTTTTCTAAAACCTGCTTGAACATCTGGGAGTTCATGGTTCACATATAGATGAAGCCTGTCTTGAGAACTTTGAGCATGACTTTACTAGCAGGTCAGATGAGTGCAATTATGCAGTAGTTTGAGTATTCTTTGGCATTGCCTTTCTTTGAGATTGGAATGAAGACTGACCTTTTCCAGTCCTGTGGCCACTGCTGAGTTTTCCAAATTTGCTGGTATATTGAGTGCAGCACTTTCACAGCATCATCTTTCAAGATTTGAAATAGCTCAACTGGAATTCCATCACCTCCACTAGCTTTGTTCATAGTGATGCTTTTTAAGGCCCATTTTACTTCACATTCCAAGATGTCTAGCTCTAGGTCAGTGATCACGTTATCGTGATTATCTTGGTCATGACGATCTTTTTTGTACAGTTCTTCTGTGTATTCTTGCCACCTCTTCTTAATATATTCTGCTTCTGTTAGGTCCATACCATTTCTGTCCTTTATCGAGCCCATCTTTGCATGAAATATTCCCTTGGAATCTCTAATTTTCTTGAAGAGATCTCTTGTCTTTCCTATTCTGTTGTTTTCCTCTATTTCTTTGCATTGATCACTGAGGAAGGCTTTCTTATCTCTCCTTTCTTTTCTTTGGAACTCTGCATTCAGATGCTTATATCTTTCCTCTTCTCCTTTGCTTTTCACTTCTCTTCTTTTCACAGCTTTTTTTAAGGCCTCCTCAGACAGCCATTTTGCTTTTTTGCATTTCTTTTCCATGGGGATGGTCTTGGTCCCTGTCTCCTGTATAATGTCACGTACCTCCGTCCAGAGTTCATCAGGCACTCTATCTATCAGATCTAGTCCCTTAAATCTATTTCTTACTTCCACTGTATAATCATAAGGGATTTGATTTAGGTCATGTCTGAAAGTAGTGGTTTTCCCTACTTTCTTCAATTTAAGTCTGAATTTGACAATAAGGAGTTCATGATCTGAGCCACAGTCAGCTCCTGATCTTGTTTTTGCTAACTGTATAGAGCTGCTCCATCTTTGACTGCAAAGAATATAATCAATCTGATTTCGGTGTTGACCATCTGGTGATGTCCACATGTAGAGTCTTCTCTTGTGTTGCTGGAAGAGGGTGTTTGCTATGACCAGTGCGTTCTCTTGGCAAAACTCTATTAGCCTTTGCCTTGCTTCATTCCATGCTCCAAGGCCAAATTTGCCTGTTACTCCAGGTGTTTCTTGACTTCCTACTTTTGCATTCCAGTCCCCTATAATGAAAAGGACATCTTTTTTGGGTGTTAGTTCTAAAAGGTCTTGTAGGTCTTCATAGAACCGTTCAACTTCGGCTTCTTCAGCTTTACTGGTTGGGGCATAGGCTTGGATTACTGTAATGTTGGATGGTTTGCCTTGGAAACGAACAGAAATCATTCTGTCGTTTTTAAGATTGCATCCAAGTACTGCATTTCGGACTCTTTTGTTGACCATAATGGCTACTGCATTTCTTCTAAGGGATTCCTGCCCACAGTAGTAGATATAATGTTCATCTGAGTTAAATTCACCCATTCCAGTCCATTTTAGTTCACTGATTCCTAGAATGTCTACGTTCACTCTTACCATCTCCTGATTGACCACTTCCAATTTGCCTTGATTCATGGACTTAACATTCCAAGTTCCTATGCAATATTGCTCTTTACAGCTCCGGACCTTGCTTCTATAACCAGTCACATCCACATCTGGGTATTGGTTTTGCTTTGGCTCCATCCCTTTATTCCTTCTGGAGTTATTTCTCCACTGAGCTCCAGTAGCATACTGGGCACCTACCGACCTGGGGAATTCCTCATTCAGTATCCTATCATTTTGCCCTTTGTTACTGTTCATGGGGTTCTCAAGGCAAGTATACTGACGTGGTTTGCCATTCCCTTCTCCAGTGGACCACATTCGGCTGTGGTCCATGTGATCAGATCAACTAGAACACAGAATAAAATGAATTAATTAATATATTTGTTACATGATAGGTGATCTAATGTAGCTATAATTTGTCAATGTACTGCTTCTTGCTATACTTTATGGATTTTATAAACAAAATGTTGTTTCTCTAGGTATCTACTCCTGCTGCTGCTGCTGCTAAGTCGCTTCAGTCGTGTCTGACTCTGTGTGACCCCATAGACAGAAGCCCACCAGGCTCCCCCATCCCTGGGATTCTCCATGCAAGAACACTGTAGTGGGTTGCCATTTCCTTCTCCAAGATATTTAAAATATCCAGTGAAGTCATATAAGACCACAACTACAATTCTATCAGTGGTATAACATTGTTGGGATATCATTGCTGCTGTATACCATTGTAAAAACCAAAGTAAGTAAATAAGAACATCTAGAAACCAGAACCTATTTTAGCCCAGATTGTTAATAACTGTGAAGGTCCAGAGATTTTCCTTACTTGTAAATTAACAAGTTAGCCCACCTGAGTTTCATGAGAGCTGGCAGAAAGTATGAGACACCTGAGTAAACAGCAAAAGGGTCTGTAACTCCTGACGGTAGCAGTAGTCAGAATAGCAACTTTTCCTTACATTAGTTTTCTGAGTCCCAATTCTGACAGGATTCTGTGAAAAGGGCCAAGTCAGGTGTTACTGGCACATGTGTGTGTGTCTGTGTGTCTGTGTGTTAGTCACTGAGTTGTGTCCAACTCTGTGATCCCATGGACTGTGGCCCACCAGGCTCCTCTGTCCATGGAATTTGACAGCAAGTACGCTGGAGAGGGTAACCATTCCCTTCTACAAGGGATCTTCCCAACCCAGGGATCAAACCTGGTCTCCTCCATTGCAGGTGGATTCTTTACTGTCTGAGCCATCAGGGAAGTTCACCTGTACATGTAGCAAGTTGTATTATAGGGCAGAAAACTTAAGCCTAGGAAACTTGAACCTTTCATAACTATAGGGAAATATGGGCTTCCCTGGTGGCTCAGCTGGTAAAGAATCTGCCTGCAATGCAGGATACCTGGGTTCTGTCCCTGGGTTGGGAAGATCCCCTGGAGATGGGAAAGGCTATCCACTCCAGTATTCTGGCCTGGAGAATTCCAGGGACTGTACAGTCCGTGGGGTTGCAAAGAGTCGGACACAACTGAGTGACTTTCACTTTCACATAGGGAAATACACATTTTGCTCTAGAGGAAGACATTGGATCTGTGTTCCATGGTCATATATTTTCATTAGAAACATCTTTGAAAAGATAGATAACAATAAAAACAGTGTTTCGTTTGTGAGATCTACAAAAATACAAGAGATCCATGGAACGCTGTCTCCTGATATTGACCAAATGCTGAAACTTAATTTTGCCTCCTACTTAATAGGATTGCAAAACTTTACATAGTGATATATGTTTCTTTCCTTAAGTACTTTGGCCTAGATAAGACTCTTAAAACACTTATTGTTTATATTGGACAGTTCAGCACCTCATTCATTAAATTTGACATTTATAAAAATCTTACTTTGGCAAGACCTCATTCTCAGTACTTCTATGAATACAAAGATGGATAAAATATGGTTCATGCCTTATAGCTACTCATAACCTAACAGAGGACCTACCAGCATCTAACACCTAATATAAAGACAGACTATATTAATGAAAGTAGAGAAAATTATGGGATAATAGGAGAGAAAATTATTGAGCTCAACTTTTACAAAGAATTTGAGATGGAAAAGGAATGGATAGATCTTAATGGAGTCGGTGAATGAGTTGGTGTGAGGCAGTAGAGATTTAAATATGTTTAAAGTTGATCACTGTGGCAACAGCATTTAAAAAAATGGAGAGGAGAAGATTAGAGACAATGAGATGTCTATAACTGTTGTCCTAGGGAAAGCCTTAATGACAATTTGAAACAAGTATCAGTGTCAGTAGATGAAAGGAAACTGACGGAAGAGGTGGGAGAAAGAATTGTGCCTCATTATGTTGTTGAGAATGAGAGAAAGAAGAAAATTAAAAGTAATCCAGGTCAGATCGATGAAATTACCAAATCCTGGTTTGATAGCTACTTCTGTGTAAGTACATGATCCAACTTGAGGACTCTGTGTCTTCCTTCTTGAGGGGCCAATGTTTAACTTAAATATGGGTCTGTGATGCACGTTAGTCTACTATACTCAAATCTAGAACTTTGACTCGAACTATTAAAAACAGAATTTCTCTTTGTTCTAGCCATGGAGATATTATGATATGTCCCTTGTGGTACCACAAAGACATCACAGGAAAGAAATTCATATGTAAAATAGGAAGCAAGATGAAGTGAAGAGAGATGATAATATCATTTGAAACCTTCAAACCATCCATGCTGTGAATGAGAAACACTGCTGAATTTTTCAGTCTTGAGAGCTAATTCTGCTTGTTTGAGTTGTTTTTCTTCTGTCTGCAATTGAAAACACTTTCACTGAATCAACACTGTTTCCCCTGAAATGTACGGAATTTTAGCCTATCCAACCGGGATGCTCTAGAAATCCATGTTTCCATAAGTACAAAGTTGGACTGTGTGATATCTAAACCCCTTCCAATTCACACTGTCTGCAGTAAAGTGCTTTTACTTTTCACTTTCACACATTGGAGAAGGAAATGGCAACCCACTCCAGTGTTCTTGCCTGGAGAATCCCAGGGACAGGGGAGCCTGGTGGGCTTCCGTCTATGGGGTCACACAGAGTCAGACACGACTGAAGTGACTTAGCAGCAGCAGCAGCAGTAAAGTTAACTTTAAAGAAGCATCCAGGAGAGGGGGATGCATTGGCATTAGTACTGCATCTGTAGAACACAGCCTTGTAAACGCCTTTGCATTCCCTATACTGTATTTAAATACAGCAAAATCTATTCCATAGAATGTATATAAGTACTTCTCTGCATTCTTTTAGTTATATAACAGAATAAAAGAATAAGGTTTAAGAAAAGAAAGCAAAACTCAAGTTGAAACATCATCAGCATAATGCAGTGAGAAATGTAGTCAGCCCCTTCTATACACACATCAATCACAGCAGAACCAGAAATGGATATACAGCCTCATTCGGAAGTGTCTCACAGAATCATTTTAGAACACTGAGCCATAAAGCTCTTAGCTTAATGAGTTGGTAACATTTTGCAGATTTGCTTAAAACACGTTGCCTTCCAGACTGTGTTAACAGACTCTAATGCTTCCTGCCAACACGCTCATCCTAAACAATTACATTAAGATCCATAAGGCCATGTTTACAGTTCTGAGAAGTCAATGTATTGTTAATGGGCCATAAACTATCCTCTGACTCAATGGTTTGGCTTTTTGAAATTTGTGTAATAGTCAACGGAAAATTTCCAACATCTACTTGGCATAGAAGTGGAATTAGCTTCAAGGCTATAAAACTAAATGCTGAGAAGCCTCCCCTCCACACATTTCTGATCTGATGTGTTTTTTATATAGAATAAAACAATTTGCACAAAAATTTGAAGGGAGATTATTGCCATAGTTTAGAATAGTTTTATGTTATTAGAAAAAAGTAAATAATCATGAGGAACCATAAAAAAGTCTTATATGCACAATATCCTCAATTTTCTCTCAAGTAGTTTTTCAAATCTCTTGTCAAATAGCTGCATCAGTGAATCATAAATAGCCTGTGAACAGACATTCATTACAGCTTCATGGTTGTCACGCCTGTTACCATCAATTTCTTGTTGCCAAAAACCCAGTTGTTTCAAACCACTGTTTTTATTTTCCTATAAAACTCTGTGACTGCTTCTCATACCTGTTTTCCATCTTCTTATCTTCCTTGTCTCTTTTTATTCTGTTTCTCTTCTATTTTTGCTTTATTCCCTCCTCACTCCAGGCACCCTTCTTGTTTTAGGCTAATGACACTCAGTTCCTTCTTTCCAGATGGTTTCACTTTCTCTTGCTGATAATTTAGATTTGTCTCAATGCATTTTTTTGAATTAACCAAATCATGCTTTGCAAGCCTTGCTCCCTGTTGCGTTTTATTCCTATCCTTGTAATCTTTCTATGATTTGATCATTTGACGTGTGTATACATTAATCTGCCACTGTGGGCTAATAATTATTCTGGGTACTATGAAAATACCAAGATATCTGGATTCCAACATCAAGGAGTTTGTCATCACTAAGAGAAGCTATATCACACAAACATCCTTGACATAAATAAATACTTTTCCCTTCTTAGGTCTCTTAACTGATAGATGGCAAATACAGAGGAAAGTTGTTGTATCTCTCACTTCAAGAGCCCATCAAAAATAAAGAAGAAGGAAGGGAAAATAGGCTTTGACTTTTTTAATGTTCCTGTTGTAAAAATCATGATGGAGATGATGTGGCACTGAAGGCTGTTAGACTGAGTTCAGTTCAGTTCAGTTGCTCAGTCATGTCAGACTCTTTACGACTCCAAGGACTAAAGCATGCCAGGCCTCCCTGTCCATCACCAACTCGCAGAGTTTACTCAAACTTATGTCATTGAGTCAGTGATGACATCCAACCATCTCATCCTTTCTCATCCCCTTTTCTTCCCACCGTCAGTGTTTCCCAGCATCGGGATCTTTTCAAAAGCCAGCTCTGGATGCTAGATCAGGCTTCTGTTCACATCAGTGGTTCGTGGAGAAAGAGGCTCTTACTCAGCTTAGGTGGAAGGGTTTCTTTCACTGTCAGGGTATTTTTAATTTCAGTTCAAGGAATATCCTAAAGTTTAGCCTTGTTCAGAATTTACTGCATATAAAAGAGAGGGTATTTCATGCAAAATAAATTGGTTATTGAAGCAGTGCTGCTAATAACATCCATCCCCTTTCATACCACCGTTTTCATCCGATTTCTTCCCCTACTCCAATTCCTTGGAAACTTGTGATCAAGGGGAACTTTATTTGTTTTGGCTGTCTTATTGTGTGCTGTGGGAGTAGAGATTTCTGGAAAAACCAGTTTATTTCACCCCCATCTTGCCTTTCATGTTCAAGTTATTTTTAATATTTTCTTGTAAATATTTTGTAATATTGTAGTGAAATGAATCACAGTGTCATTTCCTAATACAAAGCAATATATGTGGGAAGAAAATGTACAATTCTTTGATTAAAATTCCCACTGATCTAAACTTTGAGTGTTCCATGGAAGAAATAAATGTTCTACACCAAGAAAAAAAAAAAGATTCAGTTCTTCACATCAGGTGGCCAAAATATTGGAGTTCCAGTTTCAACATCAGTCCTTCCAATGAATATTCAGGACCGATCTCCTTTAGAATGGACTGATTGGATCTCCTTGCAGTTCAAGGGACTCTCAAGAGTCTTCTCCAACACCACAGTTCAAAAACATCAATTCTTCGGTGCTCAGCTTTCTTTATAGTCTAATTCTCACATCCATACATGACTACTGGAAAAACCATAGCCTTGACTAGACAGACCTTTGTTGGCAAGGTAATGTCTCTGCTTTTTAATATGCTGTCTAGGTTGGTCATAACTCTTCTTCCAAGGAGCAAGCGTCTTTTAATTTCATGGCTGCAATCACCATCTGCAGTGATTTTGGAGCCCAAAAAAATTAACTCTGCCAATGTTTCCATTTTTTCCCCATCTATTTGCCATGAAGTGATGGGACCAGATGCCATGATCTTAGTTTTCTGAATGTTGAGCTTTAAACCAACTTTTTCACTCTCCTCTTTCACTTTCATCAAGAGGCTCTTTAGTTCTTCATTTTCTGCCATAAGGGTGGTGAAATCTGCATATCTGAGGTTATTGATACTTCTCCTAGCAAAGCAGCCCAAATACCAGCCTTCCCAGTCCTCGTCTCTGGCATGCTGCTTGACCTGAGATTGGTATTAAAGGCAAGCCACCAGGGAACCCCAGTAATAGTGACAGCTAATATGTAATCTCTGCTTACTGCATTTTAGGCATTATTCTAAGTATGCTGCAAATATTATTTCATCTGGGCAAAAACTTTTAAAGGCAAGAAAATTAATATTCCCCATTTAATGGATGATGCCAACTAGGCACAAAGGTTTAAGTTTTCCCAAATGATGCAGTCTAAAAGCAGTGGGTTCAGACCTCAAACCCAGCCCATCTGGTTCTAGAACCCACACTCTCACCCACAAAGTCAAATGACAGGACATGGAGAATTGCCTACATCCTCCACCCTCTTCTTTATCTCTCGTTACCTCTCCTAAACTGCCACAATGTCACCTTCTCAGCAGGCCTACACTGATTAACTCACTTCAAATTGTAGCACTCCTGATCACCAAATTGTGTTATTCCTTTCTCTGATCCCTTAGGACCCAGACTAAATCATTTACACTCTGAGCATCCCAAGCCACAGCCTTCTCATTGGAAGCTTTCTCTAGACTGATCCTGAGTGAGTCAGTGTCTCCAGAAGAGTCCCATGTCTCCATGACACCTGGTTTGTATATTCTTGTGATACTTTTGGACTATAAGCATATATTGTCTGAGTCGGTAGGAACTGTGTGAACTGACAAGTGGTACTTTTTAGATTTTACTATTGAAATCAGAGTTTAATATTCATGTGCAAATGGGAAAATGTAGGTTTTATAAAAGGATGGATAACCCACAATAAAAACTCAGGTGTCCTATTTTCATAATCAGGTTTATAATTGAACTCTATTCTGGGTTGATCTTTATGACTTTCTAACAAAAGCGTTTTTACTTGAGTCCTGATGTAGAAACACCATTTGCCTCAAAGCAAGAAAACCTGACCTAATGGATAGGAAAATGCTAGTATTTGTACTGTGTATATAATTGTTATAGTAGAAAGAATGCCATTTTCCTCTCCAGGGAATCTTCCCAACCCAGGGATCGAACCCAGCTCTTCCACATTGCAGGCAGATTCTTTACTAGCTGGGCCACAAGGGAAGCCCAAGAATACTAGAGTGGATAGCTTATCCCTTCTCCAGCAGATCTTCCTGTCCCAGGAATCAAATCTGTGTCTCCTGCATTGCAGGCAGATTCTTTATCAGCTGAGCCACCAGGGAAGCCCAAGAATTCTGCACTTTGAGTCAAATTCTAGGATTCTATAAATAACTTTAGTGCCAAAGAATTGTATGGCAATGGATAACTCATTTTCTCTTCTATAAACTTGTGTAACTCAACTAGAAAATATTTAAGTTTCTTACCAATTCTCACATTTTATGATTTTCTGAAATGTTCAAAGAAACTAAAATTCAGTGGTCTTGGTCATTATATGGGATTTGAATACTCATGCAAACTTGGGTGAATTATAAGAAGTTTGATTGTAAGTTCTTCTTTGCCTAGGACAATGCCAGTTTGCAATATCCTTGCATAATTATTAGCTGCACCTCCTTTCTTAGCTTCTTTTTAAAATGTGTTTCATTAGTTTTTACCTTGTCTTAATTTACATCTTTAAGCTTTGAAAGTATTTTTTTACTGTAGTTCTTTTTTTTCTTGTTGTTTTATTGAGGTATAACTGACATAGAGCCCTGTACAAAGTATACAGCATACTGACGTAACATACACATATTGTGAAATGATTACCACAATATCTTCAGTTAACATCTATCACGTCATATAGTTACAAAGATAATTTTTTTCTTGTGATGAGAACTTTTAGGCTCAGTTCTTTTAGCAGTTTTCAAATACATAATATAGCAGTATTAAATATAGTCATTACATTGTGGTTACATCCCCAGTACTTATTCATGTTATAACAAGAAGCTTGTACTTTTTGACAGCCATCATCCAGTTCCTCCACCCTTACCCCATACCTCTGGAAATCACAAATATGATCTCTATGTTTGTAAGTTAGGGGCTTTTTAGATTCTACATATAAGTGAAATCATATAGTATTTGCCTTTCTCTATCTGAATTATTTTTCTTAGAATAATGCTCTAAAGATCCATCCTTGTTGTCACAAATGGCAGGATTTCCTTTTTATGGCTGAATAGTATTCCAGTGTGTTTGTGTGTGTGTGTATGTGCGTTTTCATATACTTGGGTTGCTTCCATGTCTTAACTGTTGTAAATAATGATGCAATGAACATAGAGGTGAGGATATTTCTTCAATATAGTGATCTCATTTCCTCTGAGTATATGCTCAGAGGTAGAATTGCCAGATCATATGGTGGTTCTATTTTAAATTTTTTGATGAGCCTCAATGAAGCTATACCAATGTACTTCCCCTCCAACAGTGCACAACGATTTTCTTTGCTCTGAATTCCTGTTAGCATTTGCTATCTCTTATCTTTTTGATGATAGCTGTTCTATTAGGCATGTGGTGATATATCATTTTGATTTTGATTTGTGTTTTCCTAATTATTAATGATGTTGAACACCTTTTCATGTATCTCTTCTCTTTGTCATTTGAATATCTATGAAAATGATATTCATTTCATTGGAATGAATGAAAAATGTCTATTGGACATTTTTGGAAATGTCTATTTCCAAAATTGGAAAAATGTCTATTTAGGTCCTTTGCACATTTTTCAATCAAGTTATTTGGGTTTTTGCTATTAATTATATAAATTATTTATATATTTTTAGTATTAACCTCTTATATGATATATGAATTGCATTATTTTTCTCATTATGTAGGTTGCATTTCATTTTGTTGATTATTCCTTCAAATGAATATTCATTTTTAATATATTAATATTAATATTATGATTCATTTTTTGTCTCTATGTTTCAGTATTATACTTGTATACTTGTATTTTGATAGAGGTTTTGTTTTTTTATCTCTCTGCTCCTAATGGGATCATACAAGTTCCTATTAATGTTTTTCACTTGAAGATATTAATTTTTTTCACTTAATGATACATCAAGCACATTCTATAAAATACAAAAATATGTTTCTAATTTATTTGCATGTATGTGTGTTCAGATTCTTATCTAATGAGCTCTTACTGTTTTAGGGTTGATCCCCAGATATCAGATCAAGGGTCAAAGTATATGCAGATCTTTAATTTTAAGGTATATGTTGCTATTTTATTTTCCGAAAAGCCATAAAAACTTGTGTTTTCATAAGCACTATATGAGAGTTACACTCCTTTTTGAAATTTATTTTCTTTGCTAATTATGGTAATCAGTATGAAACATAAACAATTGAAAAAGTACGGGGCAGCATCCTCAGATTCAGGTGAGCCTGATGCTTTTCTTGTAATGAAAGTGATCATGGTAAAACCTGCCTATAAATTCCCTTTGCTAGACATTTATGAGCTTGAGGGGGCTAAGATGTTCCTTGTCTTCATGTGCTCTCTCTACCATGAACCTTAGGAGTATAAACTTTGCATTTCTCTCCTCACTCATATCTGTCTAGAAATATGATTTTAACTCAATAACCAGAAGGATTGGGCAGAAAAGACAGAAAATGAAGGAACATATGAATAAAACTTATAAAAGTGAAGATTTATGTGACTTAGTCCTAAAATAGTATCCAATTTACACAAATCCTCTCCCTCCCAGCAATAAATAAAAAGTAGCCTCATTTTTTATTCATGACAGATTTTATTAAAGAGAGGATAATTCATGATCAATCCTGACATTCCTTACCTCTCTCCTTTGTCTGCTTTTCTGCCCTGGGGAACCCCACCTTCTTCAGATTTCATCATTCACCAAATTTCCCCCTTATCTTCAGTCTTCAATTCCTGCTCCCTCTGCCTCTATCTCAGCCTTTCCCCTTCTCCTTATCTGTAATCATTGCATATTTAATGTTTTATATCTTTCAGTCTCTAGTCTATGCAGTTTACTATATTAACTCATTTAATTCTCAAAATAACCTTGTATGATTAATTCCTTTATAATACCTGGTTTATAGGCATAAAGAGGTTAAGTAAATTGTCCAAGTTCCCACAGCTGGTAGGCAACAGAGCCAGACTCTAAACCAGGGAGTCTGGCACCAGAGCCTGGTAATTAACCAATCTGTTCTACTGTCCCATAGTGCAGTCCTTTTCTCTGAAGGTGCATCTTGAAGTGCAGGATTCTCTTTGATGACTTAGATAAAAGAGGATATTAATAAATGTTATCCTCTCACAGTCACATAAATAATTTAAATGGCTATGGGTGAGACTAATTTGGTTTCCAGTGGTGGATGGATATAGATATTTTATATTTCTTTTAGTTGGACAGGCTATGTTCCTAGTCTTAGTATTCAAAATTCATTAAGCTCAATATTCACATTGAAATAAACTAAAATTTCAAAGGGTAAATTCTGTGGTCCCTAATATTCAAAGAAACTGCAAATTTATGGAGAGATAAAGATTAACAACTTTGGAATAATTAAAGAACTATAGATATGTTCTATAAGCTCTTTCTAACTCTCCAATCACTTCTCAGAAGAATTCACAAGGTTTCTTCTCTTCCAGTTGCATTATAACCTACAATTTGGTGATCTTATCTATTCTTATATATCCAATATATTCTCAGTGTAAATTACTGGGAAATATTTTTTCACTTATTTTAAAGCTATAAGCAGAAAAATTTTACTTGCCACTTAAGGTCTCCCTTGAGTGTCAGTGAGCCTGTCTAGAAAACATATCACAGAAGGGCAATACATACATATTGTTTAAGAATATAACTCCAAGGAAAGAGATGAGAATTCTAATTGCTGATCATTAGTTTTGTGTCTTTGCTCATTTTTTTCTCAGGCAAACCCAATTAGTGTTTGAGTTTTTCATTGAAATAATAGTTGTTTAGCTTGAAAGCTGCTATATACATAGGAAATGGATGAGTATAGATGCTAGGTAGATGTTAAGCATTGTGTGTGTGTGTGGAGTCGCTCAGTCTTATCCGACTCTTTGCGTTAGTATACCATAAATTAAATGGGAAGAATATATTAAGAAAACTCTGGACAATCAGCAACCTCAAAAATACTATCACTGTGTTATGAAATAAGGATAAGAATTTTCTGAAGCATCATTCCTAAGTCTGTTGGATGTGTTATGAAACTAAAGAAGAGAAATGTTTGCAGAGTTATATCAAGAAAAGAATGAGAATAGTACAGTAGGAACAAATAAATGAGAATCGAGAACAGACAAGTAATATAAAATAACTTACTGTATGCAGCAGCCATCCAAGAGCCACATGCAGGAATTGACAGTTTTTGTGTTCCAGGGGTAATTGAAGGGAAAGGTTACCTTCGGAAACAATGCAAACAAAATGTCAAACGTCCTGAAAATGAATTCTGTGTAGGTTGCTTCTTTGATCATGAATGATCAAGCATAGTCAAAGATGGAATTTAAAACTTATAAAGTTTTATAAGATTCTAGGAAGAGTTTTTACCCCCTTTAATAAATCCTTCAATTTGAGAAATGGGAGAGATAATTGGGAATAAGATATAATTCTTCATTTATTAAAGATTAATTTTTATAATTACATATAATTATCAAAATTATAAGACATTACCTTATATATAGGTTTCTTATTAGGATCGATTGGCACTTTCATTTATAATCATTAATAAATGTTAATTTTTAAAACACTATTGTTAAATAATTGCTGTTCCTTAGTTTCCCCCTTGAATATATTTCCCACCTCTCTCATATATTATATAACATATTTTAAATTTCTATTTTTATTTTATTTTTGCTTTTGTTATTGTTCATTCCATTTCTTTTGGTAAGAATTCCCTTAATTTTTTCTAAGTGGGCTAATCCACTTTTGTATCAGGTCCAGGGTGGAAAGATGACTGTCAAATACCATGCCTCTGGATAGTGCTTGTTTGAAGAAAGACAATGTGATTAAAAACAAAATTAATCAGAACAATGAGAACTTATCTTAAGCTCTTGCTGGAGTGACTGAGAAAGGGGATTTGTTGAATTTGAATCTGGGAGTACGGAGGACCTAATCACCACACGACCATCCAGGGACCATATATTTATGATGGAAGTCAATACCGAAGAAGCAAAGCCAAAGATAGCTGAGGTGACGTGGGTAACTGAGGCCTCTGAATCAAGCTGCATTATTAAACTGTTCATGCACATTAACTAACAGCTTTCTTTTGTTTAGGCCAGTTTTGACTGTACTCTCATACTTCTGAGAATCTCGCTCTCCCTGAATCGGTCTCACATTCAGATGAAGGAACTATACCACGCCCTCCCCTTCTCTTATCCCTTATAACCTGAGTCCTTCAGTGAGAGGATTTCCAATGTGTAAAAGAAACAAAAAATACATAAAAATATCTTCTCTGATATTTTCCAACTGAAAAACTCTAGAAAGTCAGATATTTCCACATATTCAATGTATATATCAAAACTAAGTAAATATAACACTGGAACAGAAACTGCTGGCTTTTTTAAGTTATCCATTGTGCTGTCTTCAGCAGAAAGGAAAAAAAAATCTTCTTTGCTTCAAAAGAAATTTACAAACAATTATGATTTACATGAGTAAATAAGTTATTGAGTTATTTTAGGAAGTTCATTCTCTATACTGAAAAGGAGAGCAAAAATCAGCAATAGTAAGTTCCAAGATACTTTGCATTAACTTCTGATGTACCTAGGGGCATGGACATGACCCCCTCTTCACACAGTGGAAAATCTTCATACTGATATTTCTGCCTCAAAAATGAAGGAACTTATAAATGACTCCTCTGAGGGCAAGAAGCCAAAACTAGTTAGTATAGAATCAAGACTCAAATGCTAGTTCTTTTAATCCCACATATTGTGATCACTAATTGAACATAAACTTTTCCGCACACTTAGTTAATTTCAGTTCAGTTCAGTTGCTCAGTCGTGTCCAACTCTTTGCAACCCTGTGGACTGCAGCACTCCAGACTTCCCTGTCCATCACCAACTCCTGGAGCTTGCTCAAACTCATGTCCACTGAGTCAGTGATGCCATCCAACCATCTCATCCTCTGTTGTCCCCTTCACCTCCTGCCTTCAGTCTTTCCCAGCATTCAGTTCAGTTCAGTTCAGTCGCTCAGTCATGTCCGACTCTTTCTTACCCCATGAATCACAGCACACCAGGCCTCCCTGTCCATCACCAACTCCCGGAATTCACTCAAACTCATGTCCATCGAGTCGGTGATGCCATCCAGCCATCTCATTCTCTGTCGTCCCCGTCTCCTCCCACCCCCATCCCTCCTAGCATCAGACTCTTTTCCAGTGAGTCAACTCGTCACATGAGGTGGCCAAAGTATTGGAGTTTCAGCTTTAGCATCAGTCCTTCCAAAGAACACCCAGAATTGATCTCCTCTAGAATGGACTGGTTGGATCTCCTTGCAGTCCAAATAGTTTATTTAAATATCTGTAAAATAAAAAATAATATATTTACTATATTTATTTAAAAATGCATGACTAAGTAGACCTATATATACAGTTTTAAACCCATGTTGTTTGAGGGCTATTGGATACTTGTATATAGCTGTAAAAATTGAGACCATTATTAGGAACCAGTCAAATTCATGTACTAGTACTGCTGCATTTTTAGTTTGTTTCTCTTGGAATCCTAATACCAAATGTTAGGAGTGGGTCATAGCTGGGTTTGTTGGGAAAATAGAACTAATAGGCTTGGACTGAGACAGATGGAGAATGGGGTGAGTTAAGGACAGAGAAAGAAGAATCTGATGGGTGACAGCTGATGTAGGAAGTGTATAAAATCTCAAGGGCAAGATTCAAAGCAGGAGAGACATAAAATCTGAAGACTGTGGTTTCTGGTCCAGTGGCACAGACTGCTTCCTGCAGTATCTCTTCAGTACTCTGGATAGTTCCCAAAATATATAAGTACTTGAACTACATCCAGGGCTTTTATCCCTGAAGGCTTTTTACCCACAACCCAAGCAGCTGACCAGCTCTTTCTCCTCAAGAAAAATGCTGTGATCATGGTGTTTTTAGTGTTGCTAAGCTCATTTTCTATAATCTGGAGTTAAATCTCCAAGATTTCCCATCTTGGTATCAAATCACAAAGTCATGAATTTGTGTCTCAGTCCTCTTTTTCTGTAGCATCTACAAGCATAATTCTAGAGCTATTATTTCACATACCTGAGAAGATAAGGGTATATAAGAATATTTGTTGGTCGATTGTTAAAATACCAATATTCCAGAAATAACTTGAATAATCATCTGTATGGGAATAAATAAATTGCATATCTATATAAAATATATAAAGTAATGAAATACAGTACAACACATATACATTGGCACACAATCGATGTAGCTTAATTTTCATGATATGCTATTCAAGTCATTTTTAAAGATGGAAGTAGGAGATAAGTCAGAGTAAGAGATGTAAGATAATAAATATGTTGTGGAATAGTATGAACACTCTATTTCCACCTATGGGAAAATAGATTAAATATGCATAAGTGTATGAAACAATTGCTAGAAGAATATACAATCAAACTGATAATAGACTCTAGGCAGCAGGTCTATAGAACAGTTTGAATTTTTTACCTTGTGCACATATTAGTCTTTTCAGTAAAAATGCAGTTATAAGTATATTCTAAAAGTAAACTTAAAGGAATAAATAGTTTTAGTCCTAGCTATCACGCTCCTTTGTTTAGATTTGAGCTACCTCCATTAATAGGTCTAACAAGTTCCCATAAGCCTAAGCCATTGAACATAGTTTCCTGTGGTACACCACTATGCTAGTTTTTTGTTTTTCTTTTCTAATTTCTTTCTCTAAAACTAAACTTGAATCACAGGCAACAAAACAAATACTCAGTTATTGGGAAGTCCAACTTTATGTTCAAAATCTTGTTTGTGATTCTTAAACATAAATTAAATAACACTAGAACAGATCATTCTGTACAGTCTTTGCAACCCCATGGACTGTAGCCTGCCAGGCTCCTCTGTCCATGGGGTTTTCCAGGCAACAACAGTGGAATAGGTTGCCAGAGGGCCTTCCCAACCCAGGGATTGAACCCAGGTCTCACGCATTGTAGGCAGATGCTTTTACCATCTCAGCCACCAGGGAAGTCTCAGAACAGATCATTCTGTACTTATTATAGTTAAGAACTTTCTTACACAGAAATCAACTGCCAACAATTTCTCAGAATTTCATCCCATTGCAGAGCACATGACTGCAGAGTGAATCAGTGTCTCAGAAATCTAAAAAATTCTGAAAAAGAATATCTCATATGTGACCTAGGGAAAGAGGTAGGAAGGGGGACTTAGATTATGTACCTATAACAAAGAAAAATTACTTAATCTTTAAGCATCATTTATAATAAAGAGGAGAAATTTTTACCTAATTTTAACTACAATAAGATCCATATAAGAAGTGTTTTTCAGATTTAGGTTTGAACATAAGTTGTGAATGGCAAAACATTTATTTACATAAAATTTAAATATAAAAGGCAGGAATTTACTGGTCTACTGTGAAAAGCAGACAGTGATATCTATTTCTTGTCACATATGTGTGAAAAAAAATGGTGGTTTGCTCAACAGAGAAATAAAAAGATGAATTTCCTGTTACTGAACTTAGGGGACAGACTTTCTGCTAGAAGAATCTAGTCAAGAAATGCTAGACAGACTAGGATAAGGCTACATTAAAATATTCAATCCTGCCTTGAAAAGACATGACAATATGCTGATCGTATTTATCTCTGTTGGGATCATGTTTTATCTACACTTCAGTGTATCATATTAATATGTATACTTCTTTATATTTTCCAGGATTCCTACCATAAGCATGCATTACTCTAGGGGGAAAAAATGTCTATTGTTAGAGGCTATGACAGTCCAAAGTGATGATTCAGTTATGAATAAAACAGAACTCATGAATATAATATGCACTACAAATTACAGTAAATGTACCTGGCATTACTTTGTCCCTTTGGTTTTAAACAAGAGCACACATTTCAATTAAATTGTATAATAGGTATAACTACTTAGCTTACAGAGTACAGGACGCCATGCTTTTCTGTAAAGTTTTCCCCTCAATGATCATTTACTCTCTCCTCTGGGTCCCCAATTCTTGCTAGCTTTACCAACCATTTGCTGTCTTATTTTGTTATTGTTCTATTTCAAAATCCTGTCTGACTCTTTGTGACCTTGTGAATTTTATATTGGAATTTATTATTCGTGTGTGTGTATGTGTTGTGGTCTTTCCAACTATTACATAGTATCCTCCTTGGGGATAATAATGAAATCTTATAGCTCTATGTAGCCTCTAAATGCCAGCTCAATATTTTGATTATTGTAAAATGTTAAGTAAATATTTGTTGATTTGTAACATAACCTTAATTGATGAAATGGAAGTTGTGTAATTAAATACATAATCATATTAACTGACCTAAAGACATCAGGCATAAACAAAATCTTCATTGGATACTTCACTGAGTAAAACAGACAGTTCACCTCACTCCTCCCCCTGCAAATATTGATAGACACCTGCATGGTCTAGAGAACACACGAGGGCTTATACCTAAGCCCTAAAGTGCCAGATATTTAAATTCAGCATTGTGACAGGTACAACCACTTAGCCCCAAGATTAAATGAAATCCTTTTCTCAATCTTCCCGTGTGGAAGAATAGCAATATTTGGTGTGTCAGAATCACCTGACTTTTCTATAATTTATTTCATAGCTTTGTTAGTCACTTCTGTTGGCTCATAGTGGTACTTTGAGGAAATAATGATGAAATGATGATCTGTTTCCATCTTTATTTCCTCCTTTTAGGTTCAAAGGGAAAGTGTACAAATGTTATCAAAGACCAGATCCACTATTTGGGCTTTTATTCCCAATCTATTTAGAAACCAGTTCTTTTAAGTACATCTTATCTTTAATCAACCTGCCATTGCCTCCTTCTCTTTGACCTTGAACCATTTCCCTCTTCTGAAAAATAATTTGACCTTGCTAATTAGGACTCTAATTTTGTGCATTAATTCAAACGTTTCTTGCTTATATTTCTTTACCTTCTGTCCTCCATTTTGATACTATTTACTTGTTAGCTTCCTTTGATCTGAAAAGGCATTGAACAGAGATTGCTGTCTGTGTAAATGTACCCTAGAAATGCTCTGTGCACAGCCAGGATAAATGCATGTGGTGGTCTTGTTGACCTCACTCCAAATGCCTTCCTCAATCCTCAACATATTTCAAATTTATACTGCATGTAGCTCCCAGATTAATTTTCCTAATTGCATGTGTGTGTGTGTGTGTGTGTGCACGCGCACGCACTCAGTCATGTCCAACTCTTTGTGACCCTATGAACTGTGGCCCACCAGGTTCCTCTATCTGTGGGATTTTTCCCAGCAAGAATATTGAAGTGGGTTTCCATTTCCTCCTCCAATAATTTTCCTAAAACATAATTCAAACATTTCTTGAATAGAATGAGGTCTAAATGACTGACTCTAATTTTCAGTGCTCACCAACTGTCTTCCCCACCTCATTCCTACTTTTGCACAGAGAGCTTTCACTCCAGTCATATCCATCGCCTAAGCATACTTTCCCCATTGTCATTGCTTCGTCATGTAGCATGTGCCATCTTCCTATTTACAACTTTCTACCCACATCAGTATCTATGTAAATTCTACATATCCTTCAAAGCCCAATTTAAGGTTTACATCTCTATGACACTTTAATGACTCCTTGACTTGCTAGAATTTCTCCATCTTCTCTCTGATTCCTATACTATTTATTACTATCTGACTTTTTATTATACTTATTTGTGAATGTGTATATGCTCTGTCTTTACATTTGGTTGAAACTTCTAGGTGTCAGAGACCATATATTATAATTTTTTGTAGCTTTCAAATTGTACAGCACAACATCTTATATATAGTGATGTACTTGGTGAAAGTTGATATGATAACATGATTTTTAATAATTAGTAGGTTTTTATAACAATGCCTACTATAATTATGTTATCAAGTCCAAGCTTGTACTGCTCACCACACAACAGGTCACTAAATAGAGGTAAGGTGTTGAGGCAAGGAATAGAGTTGCTTACTCTTATTCACAGAGTAAGCAGGGATCGAGATGTTGGGCCAATATCTCAAATAACCATCTTGCCCAGGTTTTGGATGCTAGTTTCTTTTACAGAATGAAGAGGAGGAGGTAAGGCGGTTAAGTAAAAAAAAAGACTAATTTGTTGCAAATATTTCCTGAATCTGGCCAGACTAAAAGGGGATGTGTGTTGACTTCCTTCCTGTAGTCATTCACAGGTGGGCCTAGTCAGGATGCTTCCTGAGAGCAAAATAAAGATACTTTAGCTTAACACTCAGGCATGGGAGGCAGGTTTCCAGAAGACGGGCCATTATGTATACTTTAAGCTATAGGTAAATCTGCTGGATCATGGAGAAAGCAAGAGAGTTCCAGAAAAACATCTATTTCTGCTTCATTGACTATGCCAAAGCCTTTGACTGTGTGGATCACAATAAACTGTGGAACATTCTGAAAGAGATGGGAATACCAGACCACCTGACCTGCCTCTTGAGAAACCTGTATGCAGGTCAGGAAGCAACAGTCAGAACTGGACATGGAACAACAGACTGGTTCCAAATAGGAAAAGGAGTACGTCAAGGCTGTATATTGTCACCCTGCTCATTTAACTTATATGCAGAGTACATCATGAGGAACGCTGGGCTGGAAGAAACACAAGCTGGAATCAAGATTGCCGGGAGAAATATCAATAATCTCAGATATGCTGATGACACTACCCCTATGGCAGAAAGTGAAGAGGAACTCAAAGCCTCTTGATGAAAGTGAAAGAGGAGAGTGAAAAGTTTGGCTTGAAGCTCAACATTCAGAAAACAAAGATCATGGCATCTGGTCCCATCACTTCATGGGAAATAGATGGAAAAAAATTGATGGAAACAGTATCAGACTTTATTTTGGGGGGGTCCAAAATCACTGCAGATGCTGATTGCAGCCATGAGATTAAAAGGCACTTACTCCTTGGAAGGAAAGTTATGACCAACCTTGATAGTATATTAAAAAGCAGAGACATTACTTTGCCAACCAAGGTCTGTCTAGTCAAGGCTATGGTTTTTTCCCGTGGTCATGTATGGATGTGAGAGCTGGACTGTGAAGAAAGCTGATCGTCAAAGAATTGATGCTTTTGAACTGTGGTGCTGGAGAAGACTCTTGAGAGTCCCTTGGACTGCAAGGAGATCCAACCAGTCCGTTCTGGAAGAGAGCAATCCTGGGTGTTCATTGGAAGGACGGATGCTAAAGCTGAAACTCCAATACTTTGGCCACCTCATGCGACGAGTTGACTCACTGGAAAAGACTCTGATGCTGGGAAAGGTTGAGGGTGGGAGGAGAAGGGGACGACAGAGAATGAGATGGCTGAATGGCATCACCGACTTGATGGACATGAGTTTGAGTGAACTCCTGGATTTGGTGACAGACAGGGAGGCCTGGCGTGCTGTGATTCATGGGGTCACGGAGAGTCAGACACGACTAAGTGACTGAACTGAACTGAACTGAATAAAGATAGATTAGTTTCTTGCACAGGGGTGGTTTGTTTGTTTGGTACTGTGTGTGTGTGCTTACATGCACATGCTCACACTTCAAGTTACATTGTATTCAGAACTTGTTGGTAGCTATGTTACTACCTTTATAGCTGAAAGTAATACTTAATAATTTGGAAATATACTTCATCTAAGTCCTCCTGCTTGACTTGAGCATGATGGAGCAATTTAACACACCACACACACAAAGGACCACACTGAACATCAAGTTTCTGAAAAGTCCCTTAGTAAAAGAGAGGTTACCCTTCATGGATCACACCACATGTTGTAGCGAAGAGGCTTGTGTAACTCAGTGAATCTGTGAGCCATACCATGTAGGGCCCCCAAAGATGGATGGGTCATAGTGAAGAGTTCTGACAAAAGATGGTTCACTGGAGAGAGAAAGGCAAACCACTCTAGTATTCTTGCCATGAAAAGCCCATGAACAGTACAGAAAGGCAAAAAGATATGAAACCAGAAGATGAACCCCCCCAGGTCAGAAGATGTCCAATATGCTGCTAGGGAAGAGTGGAGAGCAATTACAAATAGTTCAAGAAACAATGAAGCAGTTGGGCCAAAGTGGAAATGACACTCACTTGTGGCTATATCTGGTGGTGAAAATAAAATCCAATGCTGTAAAGAATAATATTGCAATAGGAACCTGGAATATTGTGTCCATGATCAAGGTAAATTGGACATGGTCAAACAGGATATGGCAAGAGTGAACATAGATATCTTAGTGTCAGGGGAGTATAATCTCCTCGGTTCTGTCTCATCACATCAAAGATTTGAAGTGATGGATGTTAAAGCCCTTGGCGCATCACAGCTCTCGGACAGTCCGAGTTCTTGAACAGATCAGTTTCATTTGAAAAATACATCCTCGAGGTGTAAGGGCATGCTGACCCAAAAGATGTGAAGAGAAGAGAGAGTCCCGGCCCTTTTGCTCCTCTTTTTATATGTTTTTTCCTCCCTTGGGTCTGCCCTATGTAAATTGCGCTAGCCAGGAGTACTGTTTGTTCTACCTGAGGTCCTCACTCTGGTCCTCAGACCTTCCTTTGACCTTCCTTTATTCTATTTTCGTGGGTTTTTCCCTTCCTTGTCTTTTAGCCACTGCCATTTTGGACTCCTGTTTCCTATTCTAACTATCTAACGTTAGGAATCAGTGAACTAAAATGGACTGGAATGGGTGAATTTAATTCAGGTGACCATTATCTCTACTACTGTGGGCAAGGATCCCATAGAAGAAATAGAGTAGCCCTCATAGTCAAAAAAAGAGTTCAAAATGCAGTACTTGGGTACAATCTCAAAAACAACAAAATGCTCTCAATTTGTTTCCAGGGCAAACCATGCCAATATCATAGTAATCCAAGTCAATCCCCCAACAACTGATGCTGAAGAAGTTGAAGTTGACCAGTTCTGTGAAGACCTACAAGACTTTCTAAAACTAACACACACACATAAAAAAAGATGTTGTTTCATCTTAGGAGATTGGGATGAAAAAGTAGGAATTCAAAAGATACCTAGTTTGGCCTTGGAGTACAAATAAAGCAGGGCAAAGGCTAGCAGAGTTTTGTAAAGAGAACCCACTGATCATAGCAAACACCATTTTCCAACAACAAAACAGAGGACTCTGCACATGGACATCACCAAAGGGTTAATACCAAAATCAGATTGATTATATTCTTTGTAGTCAAAGATGGACAAGTTCTATACAGTTAGCAAAAACAAGACTTGTTGCTGATTGTATCTCAGATCATGAGCTCCTTATTGCCAAATTCAAACTTGAATGGAAAAAGTAGAGAAAACCACTAGGCAATTCAGGTATGACCTAAATCAAATCCCTTATGATTATACAGTGGAGTGATGAATAGATTCAAAGGATTAGATCTGATAGACAGATTGCCTGAAGAACTATGGACAGAGGTCCATAACATTATACAAGGGAAGTGACCAAAAATGACTCAAAGGAAAAGAAATACAAAAATCAAAGTGGTTGTCTGAGGAGGCTTTACAAATGGCAGAGGAAAGAAGAGAAGTGAAAAGCAAAGGGGAAAGGGGAAGGTATACCCAAATGAATGCAGAATTTCAGAGAATAGCAAGAAGAGATAAGAAGGCCTTCTTCAGTGAGCAAAGCAAAGAAATAGATGAAAACAATAGAATGGGAAAGACTAGAGATCTCTTCAAGAAAATTTGAGGTAACAAGGGAACAATTTATTAAAGGATGAGCATGATAAAGAACACAAACAGTAAGGACCCAACAGAAACAGAAGAGATTAAGAAAAGTTTGCAAGAATACACAAACTCTAAAAAAAAAGGATTTTAATGACCCAGATAACCACAATGGTGTGGTCATCCACCTAGAGCCAGACATCCTGGAGTGTGAAGTCAAGGGGGCCTCAGGAAGCATTACTATGAACAAAACTAGTGGAGGTGATGGAATTCCAGCTGAGCTATTTCAAACCATAAAAGATGATGCTGTTAAAGTGCTGCACTCAATATGCCAGCAAATTTGGAAAACTCAGCAGTGGCCACAGGACTGGAAAAGGTCAGTTTTCATTCCAACCCCAAAGAAGGGCAATGCCAAAGAATATTCAAATTATGGTACAATTGTGCTCATTTCACATGCTAGCAAGGTTAAGGCTCAAAATCCTTCAAGCTAGACACTAGTAATATATAAACTGAGAACTTCCAGATGTACAAGCTAGATTTAGAAAAGGCAGAGGAACCAGAGATCAAATTGACAACATTCATTGGATCATAGAGAAAGCAAAGGAATTCCATAAAAACATCTACTTCTGCTTCAATGACTCTGCTAAAGCCTTTGACTTTGTGGATCACAACAAACTGGAAAATTCTCAAAGAGATGGGAGTACCAGACCGCCCTACCTATCTCGTGAGAAATCTGTATGCAGATCAAGAAGCAACAATTTAGAACTGGACATGTAACAACAGATTGGTTCAAATTGGGAAAGGAGTACGTCAAGGCTGTATATCGTCACCTTGCTTATTTAGCTTCAATGCAGAGTACGTCATACAAAATGCCAGGCTGGATGAATCACAAGTGGAATCAAGATTGCTGAGAGAAATACCAACCTCAGATACACAAGTGATAACACTCTAATGGCAGAAAGTGAACAGGAACTCTAGAGCTTCTTGGTGAAGGTGAAAGAGGAGAGTGAAAAAGCTGACTTAAAACTCTACATTCAAAAAACTAAGATCATGGCATCTGGCCCCATCACTTCATAGCAAATAGAAGGGAAAAAGAGGAAGCAGTGACAGATTTTATTTTCTTGGGCTCCAAAATGACTGTGCATTGTGACTGCAGCGATGAAATCGAAAGACACTTGCTCCTTGGAAGGAAAGCTATGACAAACTTAGACAGCATATTAAAAGGCAGGGACATCACTTTCCCTCAAAGGTCAATATAGTCAAAGCTATGGGGTTTTTTTAGTAGTTATGTACGGATGTGAGAGTTGGACCATAAAGAGGGCTGAGCACCAAGGAATTGATGCTTTCAAATTGTGGTGCTGGAGAAGACTCTTGTGAGTCCCTTGGACAGCAAGGAGGTCAACCTGTCAATCCTAAAGGAAGGCAACTCTGAATATTTCAATGGAAGAACTGATGCTGAAGCTGAAGCTCCTATACTTTGACCACCTGATGTAAAGAGTGACTCGTTGGGAAAGATTGAAGACAAAAGGAGAAGGAGTAGCAGAAGAAGAGATAGTTAGATAGCATCACCAACTCAATAGACGTGAATTTGAACAAACTCTGGGAGACACTTGAGGACAAAGGAGCCTGGCGTGCTGCAGTCCTTGTGGTCTCAAAAAGTCAGACATGACTTAGCCACTGAAACACAACAGCAAAAAGAGAAGTTTGGGATTTATAAATTGTATGGAAAAAAATGAAGTCACTATATTTGGAAGTATTTATTTCAGATGTTGTATCTTCTAATGTTAATATTTTCCAGGAAATCTGTTAAACTTTTTATGAGGGAGCTGGAATTGAATGGAAAAATAAGACCTGCTACTACTCAAAAAAAGAAAAGAAGAAGAAGCAACATTTACAATTATTTGATGGGAAGGAAGGGAAATCTGTGAACCTATATTTGTTCACCTGTAAATTTTTCTTTCAAATGAAATTGATTTAAATAATATTAACATATAAATAGAATATTCTGTAAACTTTAATTGCCCAAGAAATTTATTGTGAATCCCCAGAACTGTACTGGACTCATAAACCTAGGGCTGAACAATCAAGGGCTTGAAGTTATTACTGTAATTTGACATTCAAATATTAGTTGCTTCTTTTGACACAAAGGGCAACAGAAAACCACAGAATAAAATCCATTAAGGCAGATAAAGCTATTAAAATCTCAAACATTTTGCTATGAGTTGCTATGCTCTACCCAAAACAGGAACAGAATTAGATTTTGGCTGCAACATGATTTTCCTCAAGTACTTATTATTAAAACATGTAGTTGAAGGAGAATATAAGCTCTTGGCTTATTATTGTAATAATTTTCCAGCAGAATTTAAATTCTGGTACCAAGTAAATGAATTTTTGGAATCTTGTAAAGTGGTTTAGTGGAATGGTTATAAGATTTTTGATTTAGACATACTTGACAGCTCTGCTACCAATCAGATATGTGACAATGAACAAGTTATATAATTATTCTGAATCTCTTCTCTAAGCCTGAAGTTAACACACTCTAAGTACATGTAGAGCTAGAAGACAATATTAACTTTTTTCTTTGCCCCTTCTTTTTATGACACTTTAATTTTTTTAACTGAAGGATATTTGCCTTACAGAATTCTGTGGTTTTCTGTTCATACGTCAAGAATCAGCCACAGGTACACCCATGTCCCCTTCCTTCCGAACCTCCCTTCCATCTCCCTCCACTTCTCACCCTTCTAGATTGTCACAGAGCCCCTGTTTGCCCTTTCTTTTCTCTTCTTCTCTGTCTTCTTCCTTTTATTTGGCCCAAAACATTCCATGATACTGAAATACTTTATGATTCACTAAAGAAAAAATTAATTTTGTATTCTATGTATACATTAAGTGCTTTTACTATAATTTTCTTATTAGTAATTAATTTTTTAAAGTTCCAGCTATGTCAGCATCAGTTAAAGAGAGATATGTATCTTATTAGGCCACTTCTTTTCTATCTAACATGGACAAATAAAGATTTACATTAGTATTAAAACATTTCAAAGAAGAAATTGAAACCAGGTAATAAACACAGTGCAGTCAGAAAAGGTGTCATAGAGATGAAAGCACTTAATTTTGAGCACCACAAATAAACAGTCTTCACAGTTTGTAAAGTATTTCCTTTTATTTATTCAATGAATAAATTTTCTAAATGCCCACTTTGTCCTTACACCAGGTGCTAGAGATAAAAAGAAGAATAAAGCCTTGGCCATTTATCTCAATAATCTTACAGATTAATAAAGCATTGACAGGTAAATAATCAATTCTCTTCTATTATTCAAGTGCAATAAAGGAATGATTTATAATGTACCACAGAATGAGCAGGGTAATTAACTTTATGGGAGATGGGGATGGGAGTTGCCTCACAAAATTGGTAAAGACTGCTCACAACTATCTTTTAAAGTTAGTAGGAAGGTAGTGTATCATGTTCATTTCAGACATGAAGAAACAACTGGAGCTCAGTGACTTGCAGAAAGCTTAAACCAGGCTTCAAAGTCAAGTGTAACAACTCCTCAACCAGTGCTCTTCCCAGGATGATCAGGTACTCAGTCAAGTCTATTGAACCATATTCTTCCCAACTGTAAGTAGAGTTTTAAAATAATTTTCCAGTCAACAGTGTCATAAGGCTGCAACACTGTATTACTGTTGAAACTGCTAATGAGAGAGATAATAGAATCATCATATATAATGCCAACAAAATATTCTAAAGAAGTTCACCATCATGGAATGAATGTTTATGTCAACTTCATGCAGAAAGTTCTGCCAAAGAAATAGGATTACAAAATATTTATCTGCTATATTCTGTAGCAATTCCATCTTGATGAAGGCATGATGGCTAGGCAGAATACATGATCTAGGGGTCCCCACTTACAAAAAGGGCAATTTAAAATTGCAAGGAGATCCAACCAGTCCATCCTAAAGGAGATCAGTCCTGAGTGTTCATTGGAAGGACTGATGTTGAAGCTGAAACTCCAATACTTTGGCCACCTGATGCAAAGAACTGACTCATTTGAAAAGACCCTGATGCAGGGAAAGATTGAAGGTGGGAGGAGAAGGGGATGACAGAGGATGAGATGATTGGATAGCATCACTGACTCAATGAACATGAGTTTGGATAAACTCTGGGAGTTGGTGACGGACAGGGAGGCCTGGATTGCTGCAGTTCACAGGGTGCCAAAGAGTTGGACATGACTGAGCAACTGAACTGAACTGATGTTTTCAAATAATGAATTGAGTATTATTCTTGACCTGCCTATAGTGAGCTTTTTCTTAATATAGAACTTTTACTATTCTCCTTTAACAACTGTATATATGAATACATTCCATCCAAATATGGCAATATCCCAAAGGACTCTCACAAACACTCCCTTTAAAGTGAAATTTCAATATTATCTTTTAGCAAACTAGAGGCTATTTCCACCTTGGAAATACAGTTTGGTGAAGACTAGAAATTTAAAAACCTAAGATGCCAATTAGTTTTTCCACTATTTAATAGAGTTGCTTCATTCCCCATGGATTTCTCTTTCTATTAAGTTAGTACCATCTCTATTCTCTTTCTATTTGAATTATTTTTACAAGGAAGGATAAGTAGAAAAAACAAAAGAAGAGTATGGGATGTTTAGGACATTTTTTTATGATAGAATATTCTAACATCTCTATACTTGAAACAAATTTTTGTTTTTTGCAAATATAAGCTGATTATTAAGGTTGAATTTATGAGCCATAAATGTTCTTAAACAAAAGATATTAATATTTAGGTGGTATGTCTTTACTTTGTGAATTTGCCCTAAGATAGATGTCTACTTTTTTAACTTAACTAAGATGTATGCCTTCCTTCAAGTTAATTTATAATTCAAGTTATAATTTGTCTTCATAGTGAAAGATAGAAAGTTTAGACCAAAATAGGGAAGTTGAATCTAGTCTCTGTAGCCTGATACCAAGTTAAATCTCTGAGACAGTTTTGGGTGAAGTACAAAAGAATAGCTTTATTGCTTTGCCAGGCAAAGGGGGCCACAACAGGCTAATGCCCTCAAAACTGTATATCTCAACTTGAAGAGGTAGTGAGAAGTTTTAAAGTAATGATTCAAGAAAGGCATGATCAACTCATGGACATTCTTCTGATTGGTTGGTTGTGAAGTAAGTCCAAGTCAGCATTATCAGCCTTCTGGTTCGAACTGGTAAGTGCTTGGGGAAAGCATTTGGTCATTAACTGTTAACTTTTCCCAACTGGTGGGGATTTCAGTATCTGCAGAACAGCTCAAAGGTATTGCTGTGTGTATCCCTTGTTGAGGAATCAGGCCTTGCCCCAAGGTTGCTCCTGTCGTTCCTCCTGACTGTTTCTCCCTTGTCTTGCATCCCTTCCCTTCCCTAATTAACAACTGCTTGAATCTGCCCATTGGAACTCAGGGAAGGTCATGAAGGCTGAATGAAGCCTGTTTCTTGTAATCAAAGAACTGAGGGACACAGAAAAGCTTTTGTGCTAAGGAGCCCAAAAGGGCCCTGCTTGGTGTCAATAGTGATGCTCCCTTCTTTTTGCAATTCTTTCAAAATGCAAAATTCATATTTGGTCAATGGAAAGTTTCGGAGACTCATATAAGTGCCACACTGAAATATGCAATTGCAATGATTCCTATTATCAATTATGATATATGTTCTCATGTTTCTTCTTTTCTTCTACAATTGACTTTCTCATTTTATATAATAAAAGTCCTTCAATAGTTTGTAACACTATTATGAGCTTATTCATATTTGTGGAGCCATTTTATCATTATAAATATATACTCTTATTGTATCAAATATTTTAGACTTTGAGAACATAAATAATATTTTATATACTTGTATGTCAATAGACATTTACAGTTAAAGATAACACTGACATGGAAAATTCAATCAAATATATAATCAGCATGTATATAAATTCTAATTTATAAAATACATATATACATACATGTATAAAATACATACATATATATGCTGCTGACTTGGAAGTAGAGCTCTAGAAATGGAGTCTCTGTGTTTATCTGTCTACCTATCTATCTACCAATTCCAGTTACATTTGTTTAATATAACTCTCATATGTATTTTGGAATACCTTAATAGCAGGTGTATTATTTTATATGGATAAGAAAGTGGACTTTAAAATGAAAAGAAAGAGCTATGTTTCTACTGGCAAATAGATAATGTTAAAATCAAAATAGGAGAAGTCAAGAAAGGAAGTCAGCTTTTCTTGGTTGGCTGCTATACAGTATAATCTGCAATGGACATGTGTTTGAGCAAACTCTGGAAGATGGTGAAGAACAGGAAAGCCAGGCGTGCTGTAGTCCATGGGATTGCAAAGAGTCGAATAAGACTTAGCGACTGAGCAATAATTTACCTAAATTCACAGATGGTTCAGTGACAGGACCAACACCTAAACCCAGATTGTTATGACTCCAAAATCCATGATTTGTTGTGTGTTAGTGAGGTTAGGAGGATAGTGAGGAGGTTTTAAAAAATTAAAGAATATTTTAGAAAACATAAGTTCAAACAAAAGAATAATTTTTTTCCTCCGGATTTAAACAGCACTCAAATCTCATATGAATCATCCTCCCACTCCTAGTCCAGTCTGTTATGTATCAACCTCTCCATCAACACACATGGGGAAAATTGAAAATAAAAACTAAGAAATTAAATATGAACACTCTCAAAAGGCTCTCTGTAAAATAATCTTACTATCAGCTAATGAAATGGTTTAGAGAAAACTACCAGAAAAGAACAGGTCTATGTCCTAAGGGAAATACTTGATTACTTAACCTTCTTGGATTAAGAGCCAGAAGCATTAGCAGAAAGGTATTATTATTATAAATTCAACCAAAAATAAACTTGTCATTCAATGTTGGTTTGGAAAAACATGTTCTTACTGATAATTAACTCCTGAATATTAAGTGAAAATCATCGCCTTTTTAGAACAGTCCTTAGATGAAAGAGTACTGATCATGACTTGACTTCCTTCTTTAATTTAACCATGGCAAGAGCACCCTGGGCTTGCGTCCTGCTGAGCTGCTAACATGGCACACTCAGGCTTCCCAGCTGCTGGACTGGAGGTGGTGAAGATAATAGAGACCACAGACCCTGTGGCTCCCACAAGCTCTTTAACCTTATGAAGGAAACTTAGATGCATTCTGAATGCCTCAGGATAATTACCACACAAAAGGCATTTTATTTATCAGTCTGACAGATTCCCACTAGAAGTCAGAGCCATCACCAGTACATCATTTCTTCCTGTGGCATCGCTACAGTCACAGAGTTTAAGGATAAACTTCACCAGGGGCATTTCCATGTACAGTTTTTTAGGGCAAGAAGCAATTCTCTAACTGCTCATTGCTGCCTACATGACCAGCCTAGCTTTCTTCAGCTCAGCAATCTGGTAGAAGTCTGCTGAGTCAGATAAGATGCCGAGGATTCAGTTTTATAAGATTGCTATCCTTCCCATTATAAGCATCACAAATTCAATGGACCACAAAAGATTGAATCTTTCATTTAAGCATTATCATGACATTCATTTCAATTACTATGGCTGAAGGAATACACTGAAAACAAAGAATCAAGTTATGTCGAGAAAAGCCATCCCTTTTTTCTCTATGAATTTCCAAATGACCTATGATTCTGATGAAAATAATAGAACTGACAAAACAGTCCTTTTTGTCAGTAAGAAATGATTTTACACTTGGTCTCAAAATCCCTTTATACCGTAATTATATATAAATATGAGTGTGTGGGTGTGAGAGAGGGTAAAAGAGAGAAAGCAAGTTTATTCTAATGGCTTTGGATTAAACTAAGCACTTCTTTTTTATGCTGCAACAAATGACCTTTAGTTTTAGAGGCTAGGTGTACGTAATTGACTTAAATAGCAAAATCAGGAAACATATCTGATACAATGTCACATTTGTTCCCTTTAGCTGATTATATTAACCAGACAATAGATAAATCTTTTCTATTCCATAAAATCACTATTTCTGTGATACCCATTGGGGAAAAACTGGTTCCATTGTGAATATTCCTGTAGTTCTTTTTCTAATCATAGTTTTAAGAAGTCTCAAGATCTGGCTTTTCTTAGTGGCAAACTCAACACTCAAGTTCCCAAAGAGCCAGGTCAAAGAGCCAAGAAACAGGCAGTAGCATCATTTAGAAGATACTTGAAGGGGTCAAAAGGATTCCAACAAGGAATTTGAGACTTTTGTAGCTTTTTATCATTTAATTTATTCTACATAAAAGCTGCACGTTGAAAAAAAGTAGTTGTTAAGAAAGCTGCTGCTGCTGCTGCTAAGTCACTTCAGTCGAGTGCGACTCTGTGTGACCCCATAGACGGAAGCCCACCAGGCTCCCCCGTCCCTGGGATTCTCCAGGCAAGAACACTGGAGTGGGTTGCCATTTCCTTCTCCAATGTGTCAAAGTGAAAAGTGAAAGTGAAGTTATTAAGAGAGAAGGTGCTAATAAAAACAACTTTAGAAAACTTCTGGCTTCATTTAGTGGGACTGTGAGTAACAAAAAAAAGCACAGTTCTCAAATATGCTTCATAGCACCCATTTGCTCCAAATAGTTCACCAAGCCTTCCTCAGCTCTGAAGGCTAGCTTTTAGGTCCCTTATTTAAGTATTTCATTTGGCTGATCAAAGGTCTTTTTACTCTTTGTTAAAGTGTTCCTTTAAAACAAAGATTATCTTGTCAAAATACATCCCAAATAACCCACGAAGAATGTCTTTTGTGGTAGCACCCTGGTGAAGAATATCTCATTCATATTGTGTAAGTTATTCCTGAATTCCATCGTGAAGTTAGAAGTCAATTTCTAGTCACTTTCGAATCCCTGAACTAGGTCACTGCTGTAACCTCCCTCATCTGTCATGTTACAGTAGCAAAGAGCACACACTCATGTTGTTAATGGTTTTAATAAGCAAAGGAAATGTCAGCAGCAATAGTGCAATCTCAGCCTAGGACACCACAGATTAACCTGGTCATGTTCATTGTTTAATATTCATTAAGCATCTTATGAATACTTGGCTCTCAAATAAACTCTAAGGTGATTTTAGAAAATACAGAGAGGAAATGATCAGTACTCTCAGGAAACCTGCTGCTCAAAAAGACTCATAAGAGGTATAGAGTATTCAATAAGAAAATGTAGTAACCCTTGATTCAGCCAAGATGATAAAGTGATACAAGCAATGAAAACTTGCAGGTGATATAATCAATAAAAAGAATGAGAAAGAACCTCAGAAATGATTGAGTTGAATACCTCTCATTTTACAGATGAAGAAACTGAGGTTCAAAAGTTACTGGTTTGTTTGATCATGTTCAGTTGGAAAGTCAGGATTGACGTCCGGGTTTTCATGACCTAAATGAAGTCCAGTGCTGATGATGAATCACAGATTAGTTTCCTTGGCTATGGCTCTTCCAAATCCTTCTATGAATCTGCTCCTACACACACATACCCAACATAATATGCAGAAGTAGAGACAGAATGACCACAATAGACACTGCCATACAAGAAAGGAAGGAATGGTAGGCCCAGCTCAGCCAAGTATTCAGTGCACTTCTGAACTCTGGCTGGACAGGAGATGTCAGATACTTGATTAGGGTATAATCCCTATCCTAAGAAATGATTCTTGGAGGCTGTTTGTTCCTCCCTCTGAGTCATCCTTCCTTTTCTATAAGAAATGACCCTGTTTGTAGCTGGGTAAGTTTTCCAGGCTGTTTCCCACCCGTAGAAAATTGGGCTACTTTCTACAGAGGCTTATGCTGTCAAAGGGGTCAATGATAACCTTGAACTATTAAAGAAAAGCTGTCAAGACATATATCTGACACAGGACACTTTGCAGATAAGAAGAAGAGGAGTTAAATTTGACCATTTCCTTTAAAAGGGGGATATGAACTTACAGGGGTATGAGTACCATAGCTATAGCTTTTTGTCAGGAAGTTAGTCCCAAATAAATTAATTTGAAAAGGAAAAATAATGCTTTTTAAAAACCTAATTTCTTTTTCTCATGCAAATTGAGGTTATTAAAAATGCTTTGCTTTTTGTGTTTGCAATCCATAAGAAATACAGATAAATGCTCAACATAGAAATAACAATCATTTATTTAGCAAATAGAAAAAATGCACTAAAGATTTTTCTTTCTTACTCTTAATGGGGTTTCATTTCACAATCACTACACAGTCAACATAGAACTTGATAAAGAAGAGAGCTAAGAAATACACATTGAACAAAAAGCCTTTTCTGGAGGAACCAAATTTCGCTCTAACTTGGAAGGGGAAAATATTTTGGAAAATATTTTGGCAAGTTTTAGAAGATAAAATACAAAAATAGATAACACAAATACACTAATAAATACCCTCTCTCCTGAGGTTTTGTGGCCCTTGCATTTGTTCAGCAGCAGAAGCAACATTTGTTCCAGAAACTGGCAACACAGAGGAATTAAAATGTCTTTGACAAGATGTATGAATTTTCTGTTTCCTTCCTTTTATATTCATAACCTAACAACTTTTGTAATTAGTCTGTGAATGTCTCACTAATAAATTTTAAACTTATGTGAAAGGATTCATTTGGGTTGGTATATAATCTTTATTTTTAAGATGCAATTTATCAACTTAAGCTAATTAAACTCACAGTTGTTATGCTTCCTATGCTTCTTGGAATTCAAATTAAGAATTTGATATTGTATCTTTAAAAGGTAATGAATATTTGTGACATTTGTTTCTTCTAATTAGTCTATTAAAAATTGTATAAGACTTGCCTGTTGACTGAAGAATTCTCTTTGCTCTAACAGAATAAACTTTGACCATTATTTCAACTAGCCAATGAATTTTTAGCTCATTAAGTCACACCGAAAATTATCTCTGTCAACTGTTGTATTCTCTTGATGCTTTTAATTTTTCATTGGCATAGTCAAATCCTGATGGTCATCCATCTAACAACCTGTTACAGTGGCTAGACACAGTTGAGACATACTGTATCAGGCTTCCCAGATGGTGCTAATGGTAAAGAATCCGCCTGCCAATGATGGAACCACAAGAGATGCAGGTTTGACCCCTGGCTCAGAAAGATCCCTGGAGGAGGGCAGGGCTGCCCACCCCAGTATTCTTGCCTGAAGAATCCCATGGACAGTGGAGCCTGGCAGGCTACAGTCCATACCGTCGCAAAGAGTCAGACACGACTGAAGCAACTTAGCACACAGCGTATATCTAGTACTCTCAGGACAAGCTGTTGAGCATATGTCACTGACAAAAATTTCCCATTGACATAATTACTTTTTAAGGATTTTAAGTTAGGCTAAGATAATCACAGAAAGTTTCATGAGAAGGTGCTCTTGAGAAATGGGTAGAAATTGGAGCAGTGGAAATAAGGAAGGATGCTTAGAGTGATGAGTGGAAAATGGAAGGAAAGTATCTCTACCATGTAAATAGGTTATGTCCACATACTAGTGAGTTAGTGAGAATGAATAAATAGGGAAAAACTTTTCCTTCCTCTTGACACTTCTGCCCTATACTCAGGATTGCTCTTTTGGTCCTGAACATATCTTGACTTAAAGGATATCCTAAATATAAGCATGCGATGAGTTGACTCACTGAAAAAGACTCTGATGCTGGGAAGGACTGGGGGCGGGAGGAGAAGGGGATGACAGAAAATGAGATGGCTGGATGGCATCACCGACTCGATGGACATGAGTTTGGGTGAACTCTGGGAGTTGGTGATGGACAGGGAGGCCTGGGGTGCTGTGATTCATGGGATCGCAAAGAGTCGGACAGGACTGAGCGAATGAACTGAACTGAGCTGAACTGAATCATGATTATGAAAATATTGATGACCTCTCATAAAAGTTTTTCCTAAGTGATTTTTTTCTAAGTCAATTAAATTTTTGATCAATATTCTTATAGCAGTTAAAATATTTCCCTTTTAAATTTTTATTATTTGAAATATTTCATTGGGAACTATATTTTTATATCAGAAATATTTAATTGAATTATTTTTATCTATACCAAATTTTATAAGTTATGGATTTATCATCTATTACACTTTTTTATTTAGTTAAATGAAAAAAAAAAAGATCAATTTTGTGAAAATGGTAGAAAAGAAAAACAACAAAGGAACAAGATGATGGAAAAGTGCAGAGAAGTGGAGTGGGAGGATAAGTCAAAGGAAGAAATCTAGAAAGAGAAATGCAGGAAGAGACATTAGAGGTAGATTACAGCAATTTTATTTTATTAAGCCAAGAAATGTATGACAAAGTAAAATATATTAATAATAAGGTCAAAACAATGGGTTAAAATGGCATTTTATATAGCTAAACAGAAAATTCATATGTGGGACATAAGTTGAGAATATAGATTTTAGAGGACCTAACCATACCAGGAAATAAATTTTATTTTATGCTGTTGGCCAGGGTTTTGCTAAAGGATATTCCATACAGATTTAGTGATCTGTAAAGAAAAGCTTACTTAAGTAAGTTTGGGGAAAACTGCATCTTATATTATATTACCCTAAGAAAGAAGGAAATGGCAACCCACTCCAGTATTCTTGCCTGGAGAATCCCATAGTTGGAGAAGCCTGGTAGGCTACAGTCCACGGGGTCGCAAAGAGTCGAACACGACAAAGTGACTTCACAAGAAAGTATTACAATACATCTCAGCCTATTAACATATCTGATGAATCCTGGGAAAATAAATTTGGTGAGAATGAGTTAAATCGTTGTTTACCAATCTTATTTAAAGACAGAATACTTACTGAGTGTGTAAAACCCTATTTGCATCCTGTAGAACATACTTTGGGAACATAGACAATGGTGAGCCATAATTGAATGTTTAGGCTGAAAAGGGCAAGAGAAGCATAAAGTTTAGAAAAATTAAAATCTCAAAATGAGGTGCTGGATGCCAAGCTGACTGTGACTGAAAACAGACAAATTAATAGGCTATGTAACAATCAAAAGGCGAGACGCGGTTTTAGATTGGTCTGGATTATAGATGAAGTACCAAGGTATAGGTATCAACCTAGAAATGTTGACTGTTGCCCGGTCCACAGTCCCTCCGGATGTAGCTATATTTTATACTCTGTTGCTCCACAATTCAATTGAACCAGGGTGGGGATCTCATCCAAAATGACTTACACACAACTGGTCAGCAAATATAACTTCTATAGTCTGGCTTAAAAATAGAAGCTAGATCAGAATTCCCTTCAAGAATTTGAAATTATGAAAAGAGAGACTGACTTTTAGAGAGTAGGCTGGGGAGAGATGGTGAATAAACATGTATGTATGTTTATATATATGTGTGTAGGTGTGTATATATATATATATATACATATACAGAGAGAGAGTCTCTACACAATGGCCACTTCTTAGGCTCAGTTTATACACTGATTTTCTATCCACAATCCAGATTAAGGCTTGTCTGTGTATGAAATATCCATCAACAGCATGGATGTTACCATTTGCCATAAGGCATCCTAAAATATTAATTTCTATGCTTGGTTTTTCCTACTTCCTTCTATGAGACCTTTCCACATTGAGTCAAAGGTACCCATATTTCCTCAAAGAGTAGAAATTTTTACAGTAAGAACAAAAAGAGAAAGTAGTCAATAGAGAAGGAAGACCTGAAGAAAGCTGGGCATGGGGTTTATGCTATAACAGTTAAATAGAATAAAGACTAGCAGAGATGTAGACCACTTCCTGTGCATACAAATACCAGAGAATATAGGTTTCTCTGGGCTAAGGAAGAGAGCAGAGGGAGTTGGAAACGGGGAGTTGCATACAACACACCATTATAGTAAGTCAGGGAGTGAGAGATAAGAGGGGCTGACCTGGGGGTTGAAGAACCATGTAGAGGGAAATGGCGTCCTCACAGGGAGACTACCCATCACCTGAGGGGCCAGTGTCAGGGAGTCCCATGGAAGTCCCGTCAACACGTAGAGACAGCTCATTACCTGGACAGAGCAGGATGCCTCTAGTGGTGGGGCGAGCCTTCCAACTACAGATAAGTCAGTCACTCAGTCATTTCAGACACTCAGTCGTGTCCAACACTTTGCGACCGCATGGACTACAGCACACCAGGCCTCCCTGTCCATCATCAACTCCCGGAGCTTACACAAATTCATCTCCATTGAGTCAGTGATTCCATCCAACCAACTCATCCTCTGTCATCCCCTTATCCTCCTGCCTTCAATCTTTCCCAGTATCAGGATCTTTTCAAATGAGTCAGCTCTTCACATCAGGTGGACAAAGTATTGGAGTTTCAGCTTCAACATCAATCGTTCCAGTGAACACTCAGGACTTATCTCCTTTAGGATGGACTGATTGGATCTCCTTGTAGACCAAGGGACTCTCAAAAGTCTTCAACACCACAGTTCAAAAGCATCAATTCTTTGGTGCTCAGCTTTTTTTATAGTCCAACTCTCACATCCATACATGACTACTGGAAAAACCATAGCCTTGACTAGACAGATCTTTGTTGGCAAAGTAATGTCTCAGCTTTTTAATATGCTGTCTAGGTTGGTCATAACTTTCCTTCCAAGGGGTAAGTGTCTTTTAATTTCATGGCTGCAGTCACCATCTGCAGTGATTTTGGAGTCCAAAAAATTAAGTCAGCCACTGTTTCCACTTTTTCCCATCTGTTTGCCATGAAGTGATGGGACCGGATGCCATGATCTTAATTTTCTGAATGTTGAGCTTTAAACCAACTTTTTCACTCTCCTCTTTTTTCTTCACTTTCTGCCATAAGGGTACTGTCATCTAACCCAACTACAGATGCCAGTCCTTAAATAATTTTCAGCTTAAATAATTTTGCCAAGGGCTAGCTGAGTCCTATCTGGAATGACACTTGCAGGCCTCCTGAAATGTAGTAATTGTGAGGAAGACAAACCTCAGCACTGGTAATTGGGTAAGACTGGACAGTGTTATATCCTATCCCTGTTAAACATTAAACATAACAGATTTTCTATAAACATTTTATTTTGAAATGTTATTCCTCTTAGGAACTGAACTATAAGAGGTCAAATTGAGCACTGTTTTGTTGTCTGTGGGTGCTTAAACTAATTCAAATGGAAATAAAACTGCATGAAAATAAAAACCTCTAACTTTAACAACAGTACATTGCTTTGTTTATTCCAACACCCTCTGGATCTGAGGACCACCTATGTAGGAGAAATTAAAAACTAAATGAAAATATTCTACATTCCATGCCTAGCAATTTAATTTCTAAGCCTTTTATAAACCTAAAAATGCTCAACCATCATTTTTATGCTTTAGCTTAGAATGTGTTTTCCAACAAGGATTCCAGTAACATTACATCGGGTATTTATAGTCTCAATTTGTTTTTTGGTTTCTATGCTATTTTTTACATGAGTTCTTATTAACATTTCCTTCATCTGAGTCCTCTCTCTCTTCTTTTCAGTACCAGTATTTGCCGGGGGCTCTATGTCAGACCCCAGGATGTAAGTCTAGTTTGCAAAAGTGCAATTCTTCACTCAGATACAGTATTTTTGGTTCTGTGTGTTTGTTTTGCACCTTTATGATTTTCTGTTGCTTCAACAAAGTTTTGTGGATTAAACAGGGAACTCCTTTCAGTCTTTTTATCATCTCCCTTAGTATGGACTAGCCAAATATGTCTGCATCCACTAGAAATCTGCTTCTAGAAGTGAGGCAATCATGGTTTCCTAATTAGGATGCATGATTGAACAACTGAAGAGCATAAAGCCCACATTCTTTCTAGAAGGAACCTTCAAATGCTTCTCATAAGATCCATGCTTTTCATAAGCCGGACATAGGATGCGGATATTAAACTTCAGTCTTTTTTATTTTTTAGCATTTGGTTATGCTTGATAAAATCTCTTTCAAAAAACTGAACTCTGAGTCCCTCCTAGGCCTCAGTGAATCTTTGAATTAGGTACTTATTCAGTCAACACATGTTTAACAAGTAACTACAATATGGTGGGTGTTGAATTTCAGTTATAAACTGAAGATAGAATGGTGAACGAAACGTGTAAGGCTGTGGTCTGGTTGGAAAGATAGACTTCAATCAAGTCATGATGAAATATTACCCCATCACTGTGTCCCAACCCACCTGTTCTCTCGGCTTCTTGGCCTTCCTTGTGACTCTCCCTTGATATCTCTCAACCCTCTTCTCCCAACCCCACCCGGCAAACACCTTCCACATTCTCTTACTTTCTCTTCTCAACCTATATCCTAGAGTTTTGTCCTCAGCCATTGTGTCTTGCAACTCTTTACCCTCTCCCTGGGAGAGACAGCACACCTCATGGCTTTAGCTGTTATTTATACACCAAGAGGAATCAAAAAATTTTATCTGTTTTTATCTTCTTCCCTGATCTCTCTGCTCCTCTGCCTCACCCCATAGAACCGCTAAGTTTCCAACCAAATCTTGAGATCCATCTCCTCATCCTAATCCCATTTTCACTGAGTGAACACTCTAATAATGCCCTAATTATCTCTGTTCTTCTCATTTCACACCTCCCTTTACTGATTCCATAATAATATTTCTAGAGTACAAAAACGATCATGCCATTTGATATCTAAAAGTTCCTAATGAGGTCCTAAAGAAGCAATCTAAGGACCTCAGCAAGGCCCAGATGGACTCAGCATCTTCTTCCACTTCTCTCATGCTAACTTTATCTATTTTCAAAAACTGGTCATCAGCTTTCACAAAGCTATTCATTTTTGATGGCCATTCTGCTTGACATAAATTTTGCCTCCCTCTTATACTCTACATTTAAGGTTCAATTAAAATAATATCATCTCAGTGAAACTCCCAAGACTTACAGGCAGAATTAGTCATCTGTTTGCTATCCCATATCCCAGTGATGTATTAAAGCATCCATTAAAGGCGTTATGAGTTTATAAGGTCATTTATTTTGATAATCTCAGTATATATCAAAAGAGATGGAAAAATAATAGATGTTGAATATATATTTATTGAGTGTTGTTGAATAAGAGAATACCTCTGGACTCTGTGTGTGTATGTGTGAGTGTGCATATGTGTATGTTTAGGTGTAAGTGTTTTACAGTACAGGCTATTTGGAAGAATGGAAATTCTTTTTTGGATCCTTTGGATGGAGAGCAAGGAAGAGGGAAGAGGACAGGAAGAATTTAGTAGATTCCACAGAATAGAATACTTTTTACAGGAGTAAAAAGTAAAAATCATAAATAGAACCTGACTTTTGATAATAATGTATCAAAATAAAATAAAGCCTTATTAATCACACATTTGGAATTGGCCCCCATAAATTTTGATGGATTTAGGGTTAATTTGTTCACAAGTGACAAAATCATCATAGCTGTGGTGTAAACAATTTGAAATCTATTCCTTTCTCTTTTTACAGTCCAGGCTCCACAGCACTTCACAATGTCAGGAAACATGTTTTCTGTCCCATTGTTCTGTCAAAAGTAGTTTCAATTTCATGGTTCAAAATAACATATGTGTACTCTAAGAAGTAAGATGGAAGAAGAAGCAAAGAAGCATAGCATAAAGGTTATATGAGCATTATCTCCTAAAGAAGGTTCCCGGGTGTCATAAACACTTCAACGGGCCTCCTGTAGCACAATTGTACAGGAGACTCCCTAATGGCTAAAGGGAGTCTAGAAAATATAGTTTTATTCTGTGTATCCTGTTTCCAGCTAAAAATTCTGATGCTGTTGAAGGAGGAAATAATGGAATGGACTGATATGATTTGGTTTTACCTCTTTGTGTCTTGGGCCTTGTCCAAGATATTGTATAAGACAATTAGCACACTGAAATCACTCAGCAACTGTTTTTACTACCCACTTAGATATCATTTGCCAGTTCTCCAGGCAAACTGGATACTTTCACACAAACGACTCTTTAGCTGTATGATAGGATATTGAATATTACAGTTTCCATCAGGCCTTGAACTCTACCTAAACTGTACCTGAAGCTGTTAAAATAATAATGACTAAATTCCTAATGGTCTTCCTTGGTGGCTCAGGTGGTAAAGAATCCACCTGCAATGCAGGATACCTGGGTTCGATCCCTGCATCAGGAAGATCCCCTGGAGAAGAGAATGGCTACCCACTCCAGTATTCTTGCCTGGAGAATTCCATGGACAGAGGAGCATGGCAGGCTATAATCCATGGGGTTGCAAAGAGTCAAACACGATTTGAGTGACTTTCACCATATATATATATATATATATATATATATACACACACACATACACACATATCAAAAGAGATGGAAAACAATAGATGTTGAATATGTATTTATTGAATGTTGCTGAATAAGGGAATGCCTCTGGTCTGTGTGTGTATGTGTGTGTGTGTGAGTACACATGTGTGAATTTTTTTCTTTAATTTTTTTTTTCTTTTATGGTTTATCCCAAGAGATTGGATATAGTTCCCTGTGTTATTGCCTGGAGGGTCCCATGGATGGAGGAGCCTGGTAGGCTGCAGTCCGTGGGGTTGCTATGGGTCGGACACGACTGAGTGACTTCACTTTCACTTTTCACTTTCACACATTGGAGAAGGAAATGGCAACCCACTCCAGTGTTCTTGCCTGGAGAATCCCAGGGACGGGGGAGCCTGGTGGGCTTCTGTCTATGGAGTCACACAGAGTCGGAACGACTGAAGTGACTTAGCAGCAGCAGCAGCAGCAGCAGCTATACAATAGAACCTTGCCATTTATCCATTCTACATGTAATAGTTTGCATCTACCAACGCCAAATTCCCAGTCCACACCCCTCCTCCTTGGCAACCATAAGTCTGGTCTCTATGTTTGTGAGTCTATTTCTGTTTTGTAGATACATAGATTCATTGTGCCATATTTTAGATTCCACGTATAAGTGATATCACACAGTATTTGTCCTTCCCTTCCTGACTTACTTCATTTAGAATGATAATCTCAATGTCCATCCATGGTACTGCAAATGGCACTATTTCATTCTTTTTATGGCTGAACAACGTTCCATTGTAATATGTATCACACCTTGTTTATCCATTCATCCATCAGTGGACATTTAGGTTGTTGCCATGTCATGGCCATTGCGGATAATGCTATTATGAGAATAAGGATGCATGTGTCTTTTTGAATTGTAGTTTTGTGCAGATGCATACCCACAAGTAGGATTCCTGGATCACACAGTAATCAAAGGGTAATTATATTTTTAGCTTTCTGTTTTCCATAGTAGCTGCACCAACTTACATTCTCACCAACGGTGTACAAATGTTCCTTTTTCTCCCATCCTCTCCAGCATTTGCTACTTGTGGACTTTTGAATGGTGGCCATTCTTAATGGTGTGAGGTGGTACCTCACTATAGTTTTGATCTGAAACTTCTAAGCTTTTGCACAGCAAATGAAACCATTAAAAAACAAAAAGAAAAAGACAACCAATGGAATGAGAGAAAATATTTGCAAATGATGTGACTGACAAGGGCTTAATCTCTAAAATATACAAACAGCTCATACAACTCAACAATGATAAAACAAGCAACCCAACTGAAAAATGGGTAGAAGACCTTAATAGACACTTCTCCAAAGAAGACATACACATGGGCAGTAGGCATGTGAGAAGATGTTCGACATTACTAATTATTAGAAAGATGAAAATCAAAATTATAACTTCACTTTTTACCTGAGAGAGTTGAATTCAAACATAGCATCTTTTTTTTTTATTGGAGGCTAATTATTTTAAATATTATACTGGTTGATTTTGCCATACATTGACATGAATCCGCCCCGGGTGTACATGAGTTCCCCTTTCTGAACCCCCCTCCCACGTCCCTCCTCCCTTTATCCTCCCTCTGGGTCATCCCCGCACACCAGCCCCGAGCATCCTGTAACATGCATCGACCCTGAATTGGTGATTCATTTCACGTATGATAATATACATGTTTCAATGCCATTCTTCCAAATCATCCCACCCTAACCCTCTCCCACAGAGTCCAAAAGACTGTTCTATACATCTGTGTCTCTTTTGCTGTCTCGTATACAGGGTTATCATTTGCATCTTTCTAAATTCCATATATATGCGTTAGTATGCTGTATTGGTGTTTTTCTTTCTGGCTTACTTCACTCTGTGTAATAGGCTCCAGTTTCATCCACCTCATTAGAACTGATTCAAATGCATTCTTTTTAATAGCTGAGTAATACTCCATTGTGTATATGTACCAAAGCTTTCTTATCCATTCATCTGCAGATGGACATCTAGGTTGCTTCCATGTCCTGGCTGTTATAAACAGTGCTGCGATGAACATTGGAGTACATGTGTCTCTTTCAATTCTGGTTTCCTTGGTGTGTATGCCCAGGAGTGCGATTGCTGGATCATATGGCAGTTCTATTTCCAGTTTTTTGAGGAATCTCCACACTGTTCTCCATAGTGGCTGTACTAGTTTGCATTCCCACCAACAGTGTAAGAGGGTTCCTTTCTCTCCACATCCTCTCCAGCATTTATTGCATGTAGACTTTTGGATAGCAGCCATTCTGACTGGTGTGAAATGGTATCTCATTGTGGTTTTGATTTGCATCTCTCTGATGATGAGGGATGTTGAGCATTTTTTCATGTGTTTGTTAGCCATCTTTATGTCTTCTTTGGAGAAATGTCTGTTTAGTTCTTTGGCCCATTTTTGATTGGGTCACTTAGTTTTCTGGAATTGAGCTGCAGGAGCTGCTTGTATATTTTGGAGATTAATCCTTTATCAGTTGCTTCATTTGCTATTATTTTCTCCCATTCTGAAGGCTGTCTTTTCACCTTGCTTATAGCAAACATAGCATCTTAAACCACAAGGCCTCATGGAGGAAACTTCATCTTACAGAAACATCTTGAACTTTACTTTCAAACTGATTGACAACACCATTATACATTACTATGTAAAACTAACATTGTTAAGTCTTCATATTTCCAATGGAGCTTAAAAAATGATATACATTGTTAATTTGATAATGCTCATGTTTTTTAATTTCCTCTGCAAGAAACTAAACTTTATAGAGTGATTTCTTGGTGGATGGATCATTTGTGTGAGATTTGGGGCACCTCATCTACAAGACAGGACCAAGGGCAGGACAAAGTGAAGTGAAGTCGCTCAGTCATGTCTGACTCTTCGCAACCCCATGGACTGTAGCCTACCAGGCTCCTCCATCCATGGGATTTTCCAGCCAAGAGTACTGGAGTGGGTTGCCATTGCCTTCTCCGAACAAAAGCTACTACCAAATAAGATAACTTTCCTGGTTACTTGTTTGTCAGAAGTCATTATGTGCAGTCTCCCACCCGGATTACTGAGAGCATGTTACACAGGTTCTAAGGAATTTCTTCCTTGTTCTCTGTAACCTTAACTATAGTAATCACAGTGTCAAATATTATAAAGCAGCCCTGGAGCTTTATTACTGAATCCATCAGTTAAATTACAGTGATCATTAAAACTTCTAGTTAGCAACAAAATATTTTGACTGTCAAATTCAGAGAGATTAATCATTGTTTTAAATATGCTCTGCCAGCAATCTGATCCTTTTTTCTGGTCCAGAATATCACTTAGTACAGCTTCTGCTGCTTCTACTTTGCAGGCTGGGAATTAAATGAAGGACAAGTGGGTAGGACTAACCTTTTTGGGAAATTTTTAAAATAAGTTAATGAACCATTTCTGAAGCATGAGAAGCTGAAGTAGGGTCATTAAAGCTAGTGATATTTATAATCAGTATTTGCAAAGAACACCAGATAATTGGTTAGAACAGAACAGAAGTAAAGGCATTTCAGACTGAAATGCATTTCCGAGGGTAGCAAGTTCTGCCACCAAAGCGTCTTTGACATCTTACTCAAAACAAAAAAAACAACGGAATTTTCAAAATGTGATAAATCGATGTAGAAGATGTTTGATAAGTTGAAGAAGTAAGAAAATATGGACTCAGAGTACAGGTTTTGTTATAAAATTGACAGGGCCCTCAAGATAGGTTTGACAGTGATTGAATTGGGTTACATAAATTGACACATCTTGCTGCCTTGCTTCTTTTGTCTGATCAAAATTGAGACTTACTAAATTGTATCATTTTTACTTGCTTCTTCCTTATCTCTCACCACTGTCATAAAATCTGTGATGCTTGCTTTAATTTTCTGAAGCATTACCAAGATTTATTTTTAAAACATAAAGAATTATATCAAGTGACTACTCAAACACTTGCTAGAGTTTTAAAATTACTATTTCTTTGAAGAAAAAAAAAAATCTCTTCAATTTTCAGCAACAGAACCTGACCCCTATGAGTGAACTAATTTGTATAAAGCAAGGACAAGTGTGTTTTAGTTTTACCCTTTACATTAGTTTTACCCTTTCTGATGTCAAAGCCTACCCTAGATAGTAACTGTCAAAATGACAAATCTTCTCTAATTGTCTCCTGCCTACCTCCAATAAGACAAGTGATATGTTTAATAAAAATAATGTCTTAGCTATTTATATGACATTTCAAAGAAATTTTAATGAGGTCAATGAACTTACACAAAGGTGTGAAAGTCGTTCTGTTGTGTCGGAACTCTTTGCGACCCCATGGACTGTAGCCCATCAGGCTCCTCTGTCCAAGGGATTTTCCGGGCAAGAATACTGGAGTGGGTTGCCCTGCCCTCCCCCAGGGGATCTTCCTAACTTGCAGGCAAATTTTTTACTATCTGAGCCACCAAGGAAGCCCATACAAAGATATACTTAGAATTTAAAATCTGAATTCATTGCTGTAATTCACCTGCTTTGATTTTAGAAGTCAGAAGTTTAAAGACAAATGGTTGAAAATCTTAGAACTAGTAACATTGAACAGAAAGGCAAAATTGGAGTTCTGATTCACTACTTAGTAGGATTTCCCACATGTGAAATCAATGCAGTCTGTCGTTTTTGACACACTCCAGCTGTTTCCTGCAGGGTCTTTTTATTTATTTATTTATTTTTAAGATTGATTTATTTATTTACTTTGGGCTGCACCAGATCTTTGCTGTGTGGGCTTTCTCTAGTCGTGCAAGTAGGGGCTACTCTTCATTGCTCCATGCAGGCTTCTCCTTGCAGTGGCTTCTCTTATTGCAGAGCACAGGCCCTAGGTGCACAGATTTCAGTAGTTGTGGCACATGGGCTCTGGAGTGCTGGCTCAGTAGCTATGGCACATGGGCCCAGCTGCTCTGCTGCTTGTAGGATCTTCCTGGACCAGGGATCAACACTGTGTCCCTTGCATTGGCAGGCAGATTGTCAACCACTAGACCACCAGGGAAGTCCCCCGCAGTGTCTCGAATGTCCCCTTTTCCTATCTATAGCTGTAACCAGTGCAGCCGCATCTCCCACTTCTGTGTCCTTCCTTTAGCGTTTGCCTGGGCGCAACTCTATGTATGACCCTTAGGATATTTTGGAGGTACCAGGGCATCAATCATGTAACATTCACCTACTTTTCCTTCTTTCCTTTTCCTTCCAACCCAGTTTTGTGCAACAAGCAAAGAAAAGAATTCCCATTTACTTTATGTCTCCTGTGAACTGGTCCTGGACTCGATACTTACATATGTGACTTCATTCAATTTTTTCCACTCCAATGCTAGTGCTAGTATTCCTACAGATTTTTTGCAGATTTTACAGATGAGGAAATCCAGATTTATAGAGGTTAGGAGGTCACAGAGTAAGACAATGGGGAAGTTGAGCTGTTCGGTTCTTTCCACTCCATACACCCATCTCACCTGTACCTAAGAATTATTTGAGGTTTCATAGAAATAGGGGTTTAATGGTGAAATTAAAATGTATGAAGATTACATTACACCAAGTTGTAACTGTTCTGATATACAAGCAGAACAAACTTTCTATAATGGAAAGTTAGGAAGTCTAATATTTAAGTATTTAGACCTATATTTGTCATGAAGACATTTTTATGGGTAGTAATTCTTTTACAGTGTGCAACCAATATACACTGTAAATCACTTGAAGTTTTTGTAGGCCAATTATAAACTTTATATTCCATTTTCAATGTACTTGATGTGTATTTTAAAAGGCATTTACAGAATATTTCTCTCCTTTAAAACATTCTGGTCAACTTTAAAGCTGGTTTTATCATCCTCATAAATATATTTAAAAACTTTCATATTAGCTCTTATTCTGTTGAGCATTTCATTGAAATTCTGACTTAAGCATTTCTTTGACTAGAAATTGTTATATACTACACTTAGTAATGCATAATAACACCTCAAGTCAATATTTTATGTAATTACTCAGCATTTAGAAACTACAGCTATGCTGACTTAATTGTATTAGTTTTTCACTAGTACACTCTGATGTGCTTTTGAACTCATTCGTTCACAAAACTCATCTACTAGAGACTTTTTCATTCAGTAATTTACTTAATCAGCAACACTGTTGACACGAATACCTATTCTTTATAGGGGTATGTTCATCCTGCCAGATAATATTTCAATGTTGTTCTTGTCACTTATATTTAGGAATTTCTTTTTTTTATTTTTCAATTTATTATTTTTCATTGTTACTTTGAATCCATGGTAGAACAAGTAGTTTTTTGTTCCTCTTGTGTATTCTATTTTGTTGGAGGTAACATTTTGGGAAAAGACTTCATAAAAGAAGTTTTGATGATGAGTTAGAGTTCATCAAGAAAAATAGTTGGGAATCTAAACTATGAGAAATCCAGACAGCTGACACAAAGTTATCAATAAGACACAGCAAGAGTCAAGCCGATATCTTTCTTGTGTGTTGGGGAGATTGAGTGCATGCAGGTACAGGAGCTGAGGATATAGTGTCAAAGCCAGTAGAAACCCCAGTATTCCTCAGTTGCCTGAGACAGACTTAGATCTAGAATACAAGCTCTGTGAGAGCAACCAGAACAATTCCTGACCTCGAACAATTTCTCTATAAAAAGTGATGCATAAATATCTTAATGGTTTGGCATAAGAACAGTCAAATGCTCAGACCCCTTCTGTTTTTCTGTTGGAGCACATCTATATTTTTTTTTCCTGTTCTCCTATTTCATGTCCAAAGAGGGAGGACTGAAATTGACGAGTGTGGGCTTCGGGACACTTTGGGGGCCAATATGATAGAGCTGTCACTCTCAGTAGACAGTCTTTCTATTTGACTCTTCTTTCCTTGTATTTTTCTTTCTTTTGAGACTGATGTAGCATAATATACACTCCAAAAGAGGCTCTGCTTGGACAGGCAGTCTGAGAATACCCTCAGCCTAAGGAAAAAACTTGTTATCATCCTGCTCTCTTTTTGTCTTTGTATTGTGTGTCTTAAACCTCAGATTATTTCTGTAAGGGATGAGCATGGGGCAGGGTACTAGCAACCCCAACATAGTCTCATGGTACAATCTTGTTCTCTAGAGGATAAAATTTGGAACCAAAATTTTTTTTCCTCTGGCCTTGATTCTCTACATGGATCTCATTAGAGTCACTGAGTTGTTTTTTGTTTGTTTGTTTTGGGGATTTTTTTTGTCTTTAATGAGAGTAACTTTTAACTGAAACCCTAGATTCAAACCAAATAGCTGTTCCCAACCCCCATGATAGACTTGGTGAGAACAAACCATAACAAAGTATTCTATGGCCTGAACTAAGAAGGGCATTTCCAATGACTGGGATGAGACAAACATTAACAAAGTTGAGGTCAAATTCCAGAAGAAACTGGTTTAACTATGTCAAACTAAAGAGGCAAGTAAAGAAAACAAATAGTTTGCATTCCCACCAACAGTGTAAGAGGTTTCCCTTTTCTCCACACCCTCTCCACCATTTATTGCTTGTAGACGTTTGGATAGCAGCCATTCTGACTGACGTAAAGTGGTACCTCATTGTGGTTTTGAATTGCATTTCTCTGATTATGAGGGATGTTGAGCATCTTTTCATGTGTTTGTTAGCCATCTTTATGTCTTCTTTGGAGAAATATCTGTTTAGTTCTTTGGCCCATTTTTTGATTGGGTCGTTTATTTTTCTGGAATTGAGCTGCACGAGTTGCTTGTATATTTTTGAGATTAATCCTTTGTCAGTTGTTTCATTTGCTATTATTTTCTCCCATTCTGAAGGCTATCTTTTCACCTTGCTTATAGTGTCCTTTGCTGTGCAGAAGCTTTTAAGTTTAATTAGGTCCCATCTGTTTATTTTTGCTTTTATTTCCAATATTCTGGGAGGTGTTGGTGGGAATGAAAACTAGTACAACCACTATGGAGAACAGTGTGGAGATTCCTTAAAAAACTGGAAATAGAACTGTCATACAACCCAGAAATCACACTCCTGGGCATACACACTGAGGAAACCAGAATTGAAAGAGACACATGTACTCCAACGTTCATTGCAGCACTGTTTATAATAGCCAGGACATGGAAGCAACCTAGATGTCCATGTGCAGACAAATGGATAAGAAAGCTGTGATACATTTACACAATGGAGTATTACTCAGCCATTAAAAAGAATGCATTTGAATCAGTTCTAATGAAATGGATGAAACTGGAGCCTATTATACAGAGTGAAGTAAGCCAGAAAGAAAAACACCAATACAGTATACTAACGCATATATATGGAATTTAGAAAGATGATAATGATAACCCTGTATACAAGACAGCAAAAAAGACACAGATGTATAGAACAGTCTTTTGGACTCTGTGGGAGAGGGCGACAGTGGGATGATTTGGGAGAATGGCATTGAAGCATGTATATTATCATATGTGAAACGAATTGCCATTCCAAGTTCGATGCATGATACAAGATGCTCAGGGCTGGTGTACAGGGATGAACAGAGGGATGGGATGGGGAGGAAGCGGGGAGGGGGGTTCAAGATGGGGAACTTATGTACACCCGGGACAGATTCATGTCAATGTATGGCAAAACCAATACAATAATGTAAAGTAATTAGCCTCCAATTAAAATAAATAAATTTTAAAAAAGAAAAGTAAAAATAAGAAAAAAAAAGAAAAAAAATAATAAATTAATAATGGTGGATAGGGGACCCATAGAACAGATGAAGGTTCAAAGTAAGTCTTAAAGCTCTAAGCATGGAAACAGCTACTACATTTATGGGAAGTCTATACCTGCTGCCTAAATAAGGCTGGCCTCCAAAAGTTTGGGGCCTCCCTGGTGGCTCAGATGGTAAAGAATTTGCGTGCAATGCAAGAGACCCAGGTTTGATCCCTGGGTTGAGAAGATCCCCTAGAGCAGGGAGCGGCTACCCACTCCAGTATTCTGACCTGGAGAATTCCATGGACAGAGGAGCCTGGCAGGCTATAGTCCATGGGGTTTCAAAGAGTTGGACACAACTGAGCAACTTTCACTTTACTTCACTTCCAAAAATTTACAGATTTTTAGATGAACATTCCTAGTTTACTTCCTCATTCTTTAGTGTTGAATATGTAAGTCAACACACCCTACCCTAGCCCCTCAGAAACACACACACAGAAGAGAAAATTTATGAGTACTCTGTGGTAGTAAGTTCCTAAGGTAATGGGGGAAAACAAACTTTTCAGGTTCTGAGCTATCTTTTAGCATAATAACGTAATATTTTCTCTCTGCTTGCATATTTTACATGTATATTAATGCCTTCATATTAAGTACTAATAAATATGTGCTCTTTTCATGCCTATGTTTTATTTAAATTTCCTCACAGTGAAATTTATAGTCCAGAAACATCAAATTACTTATAATCACTCCCAACACACACACAGAGAACTGTAAACTCCTCAAGGTCAAAGACTGTATGACTTACTCATTTATATATTCCCAGTGCCCAGCATAGTATTCCGTACATGTCCAATAAAATAAATTAAATACTGTGAATTATTTAGGAAGTATAGACCATCAACGATGCCAAATTCAGTTCCTTTGTCCCTACAAAACTGATAGAAAATGACCCCAGTGACAGGTATGAGAGAGCTTTCCCCTGAGATTTTACAGTAAAAAAGTAAAGCTATTTGGGTGTCATCTTCATTTTTTTTAATAACATTTTTTTGGGGTAAATAAATCTCATTGCAGCCTTTTCTTCTGCTATCCACAGCATCATTATTTCTTTATCCTTCCCTCATGTGAGTTTTTCATCTCATTTATATTTTTGACTTGCTATTAAATATCCTCCCCCAGTTTCCTTAACATAAAATTTTCAGCACTTAAACCCACCCTGACTTCTACCAGAGCTGATTAGGATAGGAGGATTTCTGTTCGGCCATGGTTTGCTCTTGCTTTTGCACACCTCTCATTGCTCCTTAAATAAATGTACATTGCTGGTCACAATAGGTCTAGGCCCAGGTCCTCTCTAGGCATCTCTGCTTACACTCTTACCCATATATTTAGAAATTGTTTTTTCTTCTTATATAATTAGCTCACCTCCTCTATTTTCAACTGTGCTCTATTTACATGTGCTTTCAACTTGCCACTGTAATCTGAATTCTCATACTATTGTTCTTGTTATCATTCTCCTGACCACTCACTCATATGGGTAGCCAAAGTACATTTACTGAATATAATTTCCATTTAACTACCCAGAACACTCATGTCATTATCAAGGGCTCTCACATGACCAGACTGTGCATATTTCTTTTCAATATATTCTGCTCATATCCTATTAGAGGGCCAGCTGCTAAAATAGTCAATATATTATTCCTAGTCAGAACCCACTATAATGAATTCTAAAGGAGTGTTCACACTTTCTCATTGTATTTGAATTTCATTACACTGGGTTCAGTGTGGCTCATATGAAGGAGTCACAAGTCCTATTTTCTCACGTTAATCAGTCAAATATCATAATTTTCTATCCATTGGGGTAAATGTGCTGAACCATAACTAGCCTCCTTTCTAAAGTTTAAAGACTCAGTTGACAGGTAGATATGGGTTAAGGGTATCAGATTTAGCAGATTAAAAATAAACTTGAACAACTATCTTTTGTAGTATAAATGTACCCCATGTAATATTTAAGATATATATACTAAAATATTTACATGCAATTCAAATTTAAGTTGCATTGACATTTTTAGTTTGCTTTAGGTTTTTAGTTTATTTTGTAGTTTAATTGAAATATTTCATAGATAAAGTAAAAATTATTTATTGTTTATGTGAAACTTGAATCAGGAGTCATATTTTATCTGGCAGCTCTAACTTGGGTGCATTCTCAGATTTAACTTAGACATAAAATGATTTCTGCTGTCTGGAAGGCATAATGAGAACCACAAAGAAACTTGTGAGAAAGAAACAAAACCCTGAATTTTTTGAGAGCTTAAAAATAAGGATGGACATTCACTGATTTGGGATATTAGATGCAATCTTGCTTCAGGAAAAATAGAAGACTTCAAGTTTTTAAAATTTGACTTAATCTCTTGCTTATGTTGCACCTGTGTACATATCCACCCCCTCTTTAAATAATTGCTTAGTTCCCTGAGCAACTTGTTATAAATACAGATCAGTTTCAGCTGGCATATGCTAAATAGCTAAATTACATTTTTCTTCTTCTATAAAGGGAATTTATTAGGTTGTATACGTAAGTTCTGAAGGCAGAAAAAATGGTGTGTACTGTCTTTCTAGAGTCAAGCTGTTTGATGTGGCGTGACACCCTGTGACTTTTTTGGGTCAAACAGAAAAATCTGTATATGCTCCCTGACAGATATTACTATATCCACTGTTCCAGGAGAAACCTATCATTTAGAACTTTAGCTTAGCTTCTAAAAAAGAGATAGAAATTTAATCCAGCCCCAAACAGGGGACACGGGAGCAGTTTATTTCTTCAAACTCACATAACACATTGAAATCAACTCTCTACACTAATTTATTTGGCCCAGAAATTTAAGAGCCACCTACCAGTTATTGGTCACAGAATCTCCTCTCTGGTTAGGTTTAGATAACATCTTCCAGTACATCCTTATTATAGAAAAGGAGATGTACTTAGATGAGGTCTACACGAGATGGAGTTAGATTATTCCTAGGAAATTAAAAGGGAGAGTGAAAGGAGAGAGAAATTCACTTGCTCAACTGACCCAGATTTAATTCTTGGAACTTGTTTAGCAGAATTGGCTCTGGGTGAGGGATGCCAGAGATTCCACTGATGTAGCAAATTATGTCGTGAATCTTGATTAATAAAACTAATCTGGAGCTCAAGGGGGTCAAGTCTGGGTGACTGGCATGTGTATCTGTTCACTGGTGGAGTCAATGCTGAGAAGCTTAGCTCAGTTCAGATACTAATAGAAATAAAAGATTTCATGGGGTCAGATTAGCAGGTGGTCCACAATAAATCATAGCTACAAAAACTCCAAATTTCGTGTCTAGAGGGAAAAAAGAAGAACATTTTTATGTGTAATTGGTTGATACTTATTGAATTATGTACTGTGTGCTTTCACAAAGTTATATTAACTCATTTAATGGTGACCATATAATTTATGGTCCAAACCATAAAACTTTTGTCCAGGACAGATAGTAAAGCAGAGAGAATTTGTGGAAAATAGGCATAAAATGGGACTGTTCTGGGCAAACCTTAAGGTATATATTCTGAGGTCTGTGTATATAATAATAACAAAAATTTTAAATCCATGTAATAGACAAAACCACAAAGCAATTTGAATAGTCATAATGAATGTTTATTTGGTGGTTACTATGGACTGTGAAGAAAGCTGATCGCCGAAGAATTGATGCTTTTGAACTGTGGTGCTGGAGAAGACTCTTGAGAGTCCCTTGCTCCTTGGAAGGAAAGTTATGACCAACCTTGATAGTATATTAAAAAGCAGAGACATTACTTTGCCAACCAAGGTCCGTCTAGTCAAGGCAATGGTTTTTCCCGTGGTCATGTATGGATGTGAGAGTTGGACTGTGAAGAAAGCTGATCACCGAAGAATCGATGCTTTTGAACTGTGGTGTTGGAGAAGACTCTTGAGAGTCCCTTATACTGCAAGGAGATCCAACCAGTCCATTCTAAAGGAGATCAATCCTGGATGTTCATTGGAGGGACTGATGCTAAAGCTGAAACTGCAATACTTTGGCCACCTCATGCGACGAGTTGACTCACTGGAAAAGACTCTGATGCTGGGAAAGGTTGGGGGCGGGAGGAGAAGGGGACGACGGAGAATGAGATGGCTGGATGGCATCACCGACTCTGTGGACATGAGTTTGAGTGAACTCCGGGAGTTGGTGATGGCCTGGCGTGCTGTGATTCATGGGGCAAAGAGTCAGACACGACTGAGTAACTGAACTGAACTGATGTCCCAATACTCATTTTATCCTGGCATCAACTTTACGACGTAAGGAGCCAGTTTAATAATTGGTAAATTATTACTCAGAGAGGCTAATAAATTTCATTAAATCACAAAGTTATATATTACAGAATAAGGATTTAAGTCCATACAGTCGACACACATAACTCATACACTAAATAACATATGCTAACCTAGAATTAGCTAAACTGAAGACATATTAAGTATACTATTATATTCAACCATGTAAGGAACTAGATAATAAATATTCAAAATTTAAGTACAGACTCCTTTTTAAAGATAATGACTATGCTGTCATCACATTACAAAGGTGGCAAGTCTGATTCCTGAGAACAAGATACTCAAGTTTTAATGCACTCACTCCCCACACCAGATTCACCTGGGTACTTATTAAGGCTCAAGATTCTTGAGCCCCACATCAGATTTTATGAAGAATTCTACCTGGTTCTTATGCGTATAGTGTTTGAAAATATATTTCCTAAAATACAGAAGCAAGAGTAAATTTGTGACATTGGATTTATGTTGTTTTGTTTTTGTCTTTGTAACCTGTTAACATACAATTTATCATAACTAAGGGAAAGCACTGATTAGAATGACTATTTAAATACACGAAAATCACTATGTTGACTTAATCTCAATTTAAAATATTAACTTCTACCCACTGGCTTCCTAGATGAAGTTTTCTTATAAAATATTTTTAAATTTAACATGAACAATGTATAATTTGATATGAAAATTAGATACTTAGATAAGTCATTGTTATAAAAAATCTATTACTGACAACAGAAGAAATCGTTCTGATTGTATCATCTGCATTAAAAAAGCTAAAATTATAGATAATGATTTTTAAATGCATCTAGAAAAGCCAAAATATCTTAGTTTTATTAGTACTCAGAATTATTTATGAGATTTTTAAAGTGTTTATTGAATGTATTATTTTATTCTTTCAGTTAATTTGAGATTCTCACAAGTTAGGATACTGAAACATAATGTCTTCCTTCTTTTAAATAATATTAGCTTACTACTTGTCAGGAACTATTTCAGGTGTTAACAAGTCAATGAAGAAAACAAGTACACAAGAAATTACTGCCCTCTTAGAGTTTACTCACAATAGTGAGTCTTGTGCTTCCTTTGCCTTAAAATGAATGGTCACTTATTAACAAACTTTTAGGTACATGAAGTAACGGTATACTAATCAAAGAAAATGACTTCTGTCATCACTATAGTTTCCAGGGACGCTGTAAGAGAAAGTTAGGATAGGAAAAGTATAAATCAAAGGATTGAAGTAAGTTTCTTAAGTGTTAAGACCAAACGTGAAACTTCCGTGTGAGGCAGGGATCAGAAGGACTTATATATTTCAAGTGTGACGGTCTAGAGAGACGTGAATCAGCCCCTTAATTTGGAAGGGATAGCTAAGGTGATGGTACTTGGATCAACTTTGTACTATTCCGATAGATCTTCCTAGCCTCTTTGCTTAGAAAGGGAACTCTACAGAGAATGAAGTAAGCAAGCCCTTTAGTGGGAGTTAGAAGGAGGGAGAGCAGTGAGTTTATGGAATAAAAGTCAAAGCAGAAAACCAATGGGACACCCAGCTGCCTCAGAAACAGTATGCCAGGACACACTAAATTAATTTTGGAAGATCCTCTTAAACTTGGTAAATTCCCTGTGTATTATTTCCATTCTGCTCTGTCTATTTTCCAGTCTTGATCATACAGTAGTAAAACCCATCTAATGAAAGTGTCTGTTTGCTTTTCTTTATGGGAAACTAGGGAAGCCCAAGAAAATCAAGTAGTGGCAAGGCAGCTTTAGAGGACAGAAGAAAACCAGCTTAATCCTGCAAGCCCTGGTCATGCTGAAAAAAACGAAAGAAAAAAGGGAATAGATTATGAACTGCTGGCTGAGTCTGCAATGTGTGCCCATGTCTAACTGAAGAGAGATCCACTTGGTGTACACAAAAATTATGCTGGGTGTTGGAAAGGAAATAGTATTTTTTTCATTCATGGAGGCAATGGGCTGGACAATTGCCTTATAACAATGCTTATCTCTGTATTTATCACCTAATTCACTGTGGGTCCCTTAAGAACAAAAGTTAAGTCTGATTCATTTTTGCCTTCCCATGAACCAGCGTGGTAGTTAACACAAATTACTCATAGAAGTTGATTTTAAAATAAATCAATTATTTAATTAATGACTTGGAATCCTCTTACAGTTTTTTAAAAATAAAACATTTACAGAATTCTTATTAGGGAAGAGGTGCTAGAAAATAAAATGAAGCACTCTCCTAGAGAAATTGATGTTTGATCTGAGTCTTGATCGATATGATGTGGAAAATGAGGAAAGGGACCTTTTAGACACAGAGACTAGAATTTGCAGATGGGTAGCAGTGATGACATGCCTTTTGGAGTGACTCAAATGTAAGAGGGAAGAGGTGAGTCTGGAAAAGTATGCCAGGACCAGATAAAAAATAATTCTGAATGTCACGTTAGTTAAGTTTTCAGTTTTAATCAGTGGATCATGGGAAGACTGAAGAAGTTTGTAAGAACAGAAATGTGATGTGGGATCTGATTTGTCTTTTGGAAAGTTATAACTGACACACATTTGCATGAAGGACTAACTGAAACCTATGAAAAAAAATATGGGGCTATTGGAACAGTGAGGGAAACAATAAAATAAAATCTGAACAAAGATTGGTTAATGTGCACAAATATATAATGTGCTTAAACATATAAAGCAAAAAATTACACATAACACATGATGTGTTAAAACATATAAAACACATTCCAAAGACTTACTGATGAATACTGAAGTACATCATGTAGGAGAGAAAAGATTCCAAAGTTTCCAGTTGGGGAATGGATAGTATTCCTTTATTTAAAAAAAAAAAAAAAAAACAGAAGGCAAGGGAAGATTCAGCAGAAAATTGCCAGTTATCAGTCTGGGAACCTGCCAAATTCAAGGTGCCCATAAACATTTTATGGAGTTGTTCCTCATATAATGGGATATTAAGTTTTGTAGCTCTAAGAGTGGCTAGAATTGAGCATGGATTTGAGATTTATCAGCAAAGAATTAGAAGACTGTCCAAGGAGGGGAAATCTCATGCCAATGAAGCGGTTAGAGATGGAGGAAAGAAGTGAACCCCAGGGATGTCAACATCCAAGGAGCAAGAGTTGAAGAGGAGATGGAGAAGGCCTTTCAGGGGGCCACTGGCAAGACATGAGAGAGCTTCTAACAGAAGACAAAGGAAGCCAAACTTCCATGAGGGATCCAGTCAGGTGTCACACAAGATGACTGGGATGAGGAGATGACAACCTACTGGAAAAGAATCTGGTGACATCCTGCAGTGTTTTCCATTGGGAAACCACATTTCAGAGTGTGGAAAAACCAATGGTAAATGGAAATTGGGGCATCCCTGGCACTTACTTGGTGATGAAAAGAAAGGGCAAGATGGGTTTGCAGCTGGAGCAGATTCTCAAGTCAAGAAAATGATCTCTCTCTGGGTAATTTGGCCTTCTGATTCCTAGTTAGGGACCAGAGAGGGTCTAAATGATTTTGTCCTTGAGGCTGACTCCCCATCTTTTTCAGTTTTCTTCTCTCTTCATAGATGTATCAGTTGCTAAGGAAAGTATGCTATTACCATTATACCCAAATAACAGCATCACTCTCAAACTTGAAAATTCTACTAACATTCACAGAACACTTCTCTCAAATATTCAGTAAGCCTTAACTACTCTCATTTCTCTTATTTTGACTTATTTTTGCCTCTGAACATCTTCATTTCCAACTGCCTTCCTTAACCTCTCTCCTTTTATTAGGTATTTCCTAAATGTTCTGAAAATCCTAACTGACATTATAAAGTTTTTTATTGAGATGAGAAACTTTTTATGGTTCTTTCCTCATCTGCCCACATTACAAATGTATTTCCTTTTAAAGGGCCAGGTGGCTTAACTCTAGAGGCCACATGTATTTTGAAGAAGTCATAACAATTACCCAGAGGGTAGAATATAAACATTAGTTTATCCCATACTCAGTCTTAGAAATCACATGAAAGATAGAAAGCTAACCTCATTTATAGCTATAGTTTATGGGGAAAAAAGTTTTAATATATATATAGCTTATTTGATGGAATAATTTTTTTTTAATTTGGCGACTCCAAATATGAGTCAAAATAACTGAAAGTATTATGATTTACTAAGACAAATTTGTTCTTTTTTTTCCCCCAGTGTCACTGGCCCCCTTTACACTTTTCAAACACTTTTTTATTAATGTAAATCAGCCAGTGTCGGTTTCACAACAGATTCCATACTGCTCAGCCCCAAACCATTCTCTGCCAAACACACAGAGATAAGGTGCCCTCTGGAGAAATTGACAAATGTAAAACTGGAGGAAACAGAAGCACTTCTCTTTTCCTCTTCCCAAAGCTCTGGCCCTTGCTCCTGCTCACACTTAGTCCCACACCAGGCGCTAATCCAAGGGAGGAAGCTTTCTCTCTGAAGGTCTTTAAGTCTTGCTGTTGTTCATAATTCTAGAAAACCACAGCTTCATTTATTTCCAATATGTTTCCAAAGTAAAATGGCCTAACAAAATGAGGTAGATGGAGCAGTTAGTATTTTGTCCCTTTAAATTCCCAGTGTTTGTTTCCTTCTGATTTAACAGTTTTAAGGTAATTTTTCAAAGAATTATATGCCCAAAAACAGAGATTTTCCTGCACAGTGGCTTCCAATTTCTTGTTATACAGCACCACCTCGTGGTTATTCTGTTTCCTTAATTATCACAAGGAAGGAGAGATTTCCTATCCTTGTGTATTTTACTTTATGTTGCTATTATTTAGTGGCTCAGTCATGTCCTACTCTTTGCGACCCCATGAACTGTAGCCCACCAGGCTCCTCTGTCCATGGGATTTTCCAGTCAAGAGTACTGGTACGAGTTGCAATTTCCTTCTGCAGGGAATCTTCCCAACCAAGGGATCTAACCAGTGTCTCCTGCAAGTCTCCTGCATTGGCAGGCAGATTCTTTATCCCTTAGCCACTGGGGAAGCCCATTTTACTTTGTAACCATGACTAAAACTGATATATATCAAAGTATAGGTTAAATATAATCACTACAATCAATCCTGGGTGTTCATTGGAAGGACTGATGCTAAAGCTGAAATTCCAATACTTTGGCCACCTCATGCGACGAGTTGACTCACTGGAAAAGACTCTGATGCTGGGAGGGATTGGGGGCGGGAGGAGAAGGGGACGACAGAGAATGAGATGGCTGGATGGCATCACCCACTCGATGGACATGAGTTTGAGTGAACTCCGGGAGTTGGTGATGGACAGGGAGGCCTGGCGTGCTGTGACTCATGGGGTCGCCGAGAGTCGGACACGACTGAGCGACTGAACTGAACTGAACGCTGGTAAAGATATTTACATGCACCCAGCATCTCATTACGGCATCTGAGGTTCATTGTATTTGTTCTAGGGACAAAAGATATAAGGAGTTGTATCTTCATTGGAGCAGAGGAAGAGGAACACTGAAGAATTTTAGGAGAAAGGATGGGAACTTTCTCCTTTTCCCCTGATCAACTGATTCCCAACTTTTTCATGTGCCTCTGATTAACCTCCCCCAAGAAGCCAGTTCACCTCTCCTGCTGTCCATTGTTTTCAGTCTAGAAACCCCATCCTTCCTACCGCTGCTGAGTCCTTGTTCCCTTGACCAGGTGAGTGGTAGCTAATGGTGGCTCCACTGAGCCCTTGGGGGTAGATGCTTTCTGGGATCCAAAATATGAATATATTTTATTAGGATTTTAAATGCAATACTTTTTGTATACATCAGGGGTATACTTGCAAAACAGTCTCTGTATCTTTTTGACCAAGAAGCATGACCACAGTGAAAGCACTAATGACACTGCATATATCAATAAATAGATTGGTTTATATTACAGTTTGAATCCAACGCTAAGTCTTAGAGCCACTCTAATCTATTTCTTAAACTTGAAGAAGTTTCCATATGGTCATTTTCAAATGGAAAGAGAGAGGACAAATGATTGTTTATGAAACAAAATCTATAAACTATTCTACAAAACCAGTCTATCATACATGTTTACAATTAAAAGCCAAGGAAGGTTATAAATCAGCCACAATATTAGCATGTGCTGTCACCCAGATAAACAAACCTCAAAAAAATTCAACTCACACTTACATTTAGCTCTATAAATTTGGGAGAATTATAACAAAGATCTCAATAATTCTCATAAATAGCAGCCTTAGTGCATCCTTTAATACCTCATAGCAAGATTTATTTTGATAACTTAAAATAAATTACATTGCAAAACAAATAACAGTGCTTAGGCATTTTGACTTTTTGAGAAATTTAACAGTGAAATTAAGTTACACTCTTATTAGGTTCTTACCTTCTTATTTAGAAGTCTTAGATTAAAATCAAGTTAGATGCACATTTGTCTACTTTCCCCTATTATACTGCAATTTGAAAAGAAAAAAATAATTATTTATGGATTATAATTTTAACCAAGTAAAAACAGTAATATATTCATTGTACATGTTCAAATAGCTTGTGCAGTACTTATTTTTCTAGTGCAAACTTAAGACTACTATAATGAAAATCTATCATAAATCAGAAGATTTATGTGTAAATAATTCTATCTTCTAAAATTTTTTAAAATTTTTTCATATGTAATATTATCTTTATGTTATAAGTGGAGATGTGTTCATGAAAACTATTTATGTAAAGTATTTGGCAGTATTGGGCTTCCCAGGTGGCGCTACTGGTAAATAACCCACCAGCCAATGCAGGAGACATAAGAAACGTGGGTTTGATCCCTAACTTGGGGAGATCCCCTGGAGAAGGGCACAGCAACTCACTCCAGGACTCTTGCCTGAAGAATCCCACTAACAGAGGAGCCTAGCAGGTTACAGTCCACAGAGTTGCAAAGAGTTGGATGGGACTGAAGCAACAGCATGCACGCAAATGCCAGTTGATTATGTTAGTGAGTTTGTAAACATGGACAGGAAAATAACTACTTAACTGTTTAAGCAAGAATCTCTATCCCACCTTCAATGTGGACTATTGACAACCAATTGGCATGATTCTAAGAGTGCTCAGACACCTTGTTAGGAGGAAAGAGGAATTTGAATAGTATCACAAAACTGAGTGTTAGTCCAAGTCATGGATTTTATAGAACAGAGATTAGAAGAAAATTGGGAGTTAAAAGATAATACAGATTCTTTAGCAGGTAAACTTTAGGCTCAATAACTGGTTAGACATATAGACACAAGATTCACACAGTATATATAAAGTCAGTAACAACAAACCTGATATTGACCATATACAGAGTTATTTCATGAAGTTACATATATAATCCTCAAAGTCCTATGGGTTGGATATTACAACTTTTTCCATTTTATAGGTGGTAGAGTTGAACTCAGAGACATTAACTTACTCAAGCTCATAAATCTGAAACTAAATACACTTCCATATAAAGTCTATCCCTTCTTGATTCGTTTCTGGTTAGAGGTAACTTTGAAGAGGACATATCTGTGCAGGACAGTAGTTATAGTTATTATTCTAAAAGGTAATCATGGCAAACCTTAATTGGTAGAGGCAGAAATGGGGAACTTATGTAGAAACTACCCAGTTAAGAAATCTAGTTTTGTAATTTCTTTAACATTCAATATGAATACCATCGTTCATGTTTGAATATTTGTCAGACATGAAATTCCATATGCCTACTTAACACATGCAGATTCATAGGCATCCTTCATAGGTATTTTTTCACCTTGTTTTTCATTTCAAATTTGTCTCATTGAAGATTATTTTTACTTTATTAGCAAAATGCAGACAAAGAACTCTAAGTCCTAAAACCTAAAACAACCATGGGGAATCAATCAGTAAAGGAAGTGGCAATGGACAAGGACAGTAGGGACTTTTCTGTGTCCCATTAATGACAAGGGCTCAGTAATGAGACACAGACAAGAAACTATTTGTGGTCATTTATTCATGCTTTCAACATATAGTCAATGAATGTCTCCTATGTGGCAGGGACTATGCTAAGAACTGTAATGCAAATATGAAAAATCCAAGGTCCCTGCCCTTATGGAGCTCCTGTCTAGAGAAGGAAAGCAGGCTTGCCGTAACTGAAGACTGCTTTGAGGCTCCCAGGACAGGGGTCCCCAAATCAGTACTAGGGAGGTTTGGGTAGGTGTGGGCTAGTCAAGAACAGCTGTTCAGAAAAGCCTATCCTAAACCTCATTCTTTAAAGACAAGTAGGAGAAAAGGGAACCCTCTTACACTGTTGGTGGGAATGCAAACTAGTACAGCCACTATGGAGAACAGTGTGGAGATTCTCAAAAAACTGGAAATAGAATTGCCATATGATCCAATAATCGCACTCCTGGGTGTACACACCGAGGAAACCAGAATTGAAAGAGACACATGTACTCCAATGTTCATTGCAGCACTGTTTGTAATAGCAAGGACATGGAAGCAACCTAGATGTCCATCTGCAGACAAATGGATAAGAAAGCTTTGGTACATATACACAATGGAGTATTTTTCAGCCATCAAAAAGAATGCATTTGAATCAGTTCTAATGAGGTGGATGAAATTGGAGCCTATTATACAGAGTGAAGTAAGCCAGAAAGAAAAACATCAATACAGTATACTAACGCATATATATGGAGTTTAGAAAGATGGTAACCTTAACCCTGTATATTAGACAGCAAAAGAGACATAGGTGTATAGAACAGTCTTTGGGACTTTGTGGGAGAGGATGAAGGTGGGATGATTGGGGAGAATGGCATTGTAGCATGTATATTATCATATGTGAAATGAATCATCAGTCCAGTTTCGACGCATGATACAGGATGCTTGGGGCTGGTGCATGGGGATAACCTGGAGGGAGGATATGGGGAGGAGGGAGGTGGGAGGGGGGTTCAAGAAGGGGAACACATGTACACCTGGGGCGGATTCGTGTCAATGTATGGCAAAACCAACCAATATATTAATGTAAAGTAATTTGCCTCCAATAAAAATAATAAAAAAAAAAAATAAAGACAAGTAGGCATGTTTGTATCAGGTGATAATGGTAAAGGCATTGAAGGCAATGAGTGAAACTATGCAAAAACTGAGAAAGTACAATTGGCTCAAAAATAGCAAGTCATTTCCAAACTGTGAGAGGCTAAGGTACATTTGGGAAATTAAAGAAAAAGCAAAAAACTAGAGAGTCAGAAAGAGGAAATCATGACAAGCCTAATATGCTCCACTAAGGAGTTTGGGACCTTATACTGAAGGTGGTTCAGAACTAGCAAAGAATTTAGACAGTAAAGTTCATGAATATGTAATATTTTAGAAGTGTTAGGCTAAAATTATATTTTGATGATCTTATAAAACAAGAGGAATGCTTAAAATGATAAGGTAAGACTATGTTCAGACATAAATGTAAAATATTATGTTTCTGCTGTTGTCAAAAAGAAAAATCAAAGCCAAACGATTGAGCAAAAGGAACTGTGCCTAAATGTCAATGATGGCTGACTTTGGGTGCTAGGATTATAACAGAACTAATTTAATGAACTCATATTGTGTATATTTAAATTTTATCTCTAAAAGATTCCAAACTTCTTGGTGCTCTTCATAAAGAGCTAAAAAGTAGAAAGTTATGTCTTTATTTTATTGTCAATATATGTTACAATTTCGTATTGTTACATGAGACTAAAATGTCTTTAAAGTAGTCTTTATTCACTATACATTCACAGTGAATTTAGTGTTTCATCTGAAATTTGGAGTTCATATTGTCAATATTGTTTTCCTCTGAAGGATACAGTAATTGGTCTGGAATCATAATTTCTAGAGAGAGGCAGTATGGTTTATAAAACACAAAGACATGCTCAAGCTAGCAGAGGTTTATTTCCAGATGTTTGTCCTCTGATAAATTGCTTAATATTCCTGGAAAAGGATGATGGTAATGACAACCCACAGATGTATGGGGGTTGCAGTGGATGTGGTAATGGCAACAGCTGTGTAGCCAAATTTCATCTGAATTTGTTTTTGTTACTTATATGGCTAATACTCACATTGTGAGAAGTGGTTAAAAACATAGTGGCATTCTTACAGATTTGGTGGATTTTTATCCCCAGGCTTATTATCCTACAGCATGGTTTATTTCCCCCATTGGTGCTTCCTGACATGTCAGGATTCAAATATCTCTGCTTTTTTATTGTCCATTTTTGTGGACATTTAAGATCTTCCTTCAGTGATTATTCCACCATCTTTCCATTTCCTTGCTTGGAAATTGGTGACTCATTTGAAATTTTGGAAATGGTATACCAACCTTAACTCTCTCAGATTATTTATGGATAGATATAAGAAAGTTAAGAAATTCTAATGGCCTCTCTTCGAACTGAATGTTCCTGTGTCTGCCCAGACACGTGTACAGCACTGGAGCAGGTCTTGACAAACTTGTAGAGTAGCCACTAATTTCTAAGTATGCATCACAAAGGAAGAGAAACACCTTCATTGGTGTCGATCGTTCTTCTGCCCCAAACCTATCAATGGTGTCTCATCTCAGAGTAAAAGCCAAAGTACACACATCTGTAAGACACTGTAGTTTCATGCTTCTCCCTCTCTCTTTCTTTCTCTCTGACTTCAGCCACTATGCCTCCACCTCCTAGCTTGACTCCAGCTGCACTGACCGTCTTGCTATTTCCTGTACATTTCAATGCTTTGTACCTGCAATTCCCATCTTTATGTAACACTCTTCCCACATTTCTACCTGGTTTACTATATCAGCTCCTTTAAGTCTCCGGTCAAATGTTTACTTACTAGTGAGTTCTTCCCTGCCCATCTCACCTAAAGTATTAACTACCCCACCAACACTTTTCAGTGCTTCCCTTCCATTCTCACACTTGCCGTTTCAGAAAAGTTTTTTACCGAGCTTATAACCATCTCTTTATTTTCTGTTTACATCATCTAGAATGTAAACTCTTTGAGAGTGGAGATTTGTGTGAATTATGCTCACTGCTATATCGCTAACATCTAGAACTATATCTTCATATACTGTGTGCTCAATAAACTTTTACAGTATAAATACATATATTCATCATATGAAGTTAGAAAAACTTTGTCAAAGAGAATTTAATTGGAAAAAAGAAGTACTGGATCTATTTATAATAAAATTTTGTAATAATATCTCAAAATAAATAGGACATCTCTTTCAGTTAATAAGGACAATTCATCAGGAGGAAGAAAGACAGGTGGCACTGGAAGCCAACGAAAACACTTCATCCCAACACAGGAGGCACCAACTTAGGCAGAAGTTGTTGTCAGCCAAAATCTGGTCTCAGAATTTCATTACTAAAAGACTCCATAGATCTAGAAGAATGGTACCAACAATCCTACGTACAGGGCCGCAAAGGAGACATAGATATAAAGAACAGGCTTCTAGACTCGGTGGAAGAAGAAGAGGGTGGGATGATTTGAGAGAATAGCATGGTAACATGTACATTACCATATGTAGAATGGATGACCAGTGCAAGTTTGATGCATGAAGTGGGGCACCGGGGCCGGTGCTCTGTGACAACTTCTAGTGGTGGGGTAGGGAGGGAGATGGGAGGGGGGTTCAGGATGGGGGGACACATGTATATCTATGGCTGATTCATGTTGATGTATGGCAAAAGCCATCACAATATTGTAAAGAATTATCTTCCAATTAAATAATTTTTTCGAAAAGACTCCATAGAATAGGGGCCGGTGGTATTCTCCGTTCTAGTTAGAGGATTTGGGGCCAGTGACAATAAACACCACTATTCCGCTACCAGTTTGGAACAGAATAGCTTAAATAGAATATATCTGACCTGGCCTGATAAAAACTTGCAGTCTACATGAAGCAAATCAAGGAAAACCATAGGATTGTAGAGGTGAATGTCACTTGCGAGTTAGAATTCTAATCATTGTTTTACAATTTACTAGGGTAGCCACCAGCCATCACTGAAGCCCTGCAAAGCTCAGAATTCTAGCTATTTTGAGGTTGAGACTTAAGACTACATGAAATGAAAATGTCACCCACTTACTGTGATTGTGAAAATAGTGGATACTTAGCAAGCACTAAGCACACCAAGTAGTCAACTTTAATGATGTGGAAGTTAAGGCTTATCTGGGGAGGTTCTAACAACTAGTAAAGTGGCAGAAAAGGGAGAAAAGGAAATTTCCAGAGGAATGGAAGCTTTCAGATTCTGTGAGCATATAGGCTTAGTTTACTCTGGGATTCTCTCCCCTTTTATAAAAGTAGGAACTTGAAAAATAGGCAAGTCCCTAGGAAGAAAAGTTTCATGTCAAGTACACACAGAATATGGCCTTAAAAGGAAGTTGAAAAAAGGAGATTATTTTCATAACAGGAGTCTACTGTTTTCAGAGGGACAGAATCTTGGAATGGGCCCTGAGATTCAAGGCCCCAAGCCTCAGGATAGAAAACTGACTTGACATTCTGGTCACACCCATTCCCTCGTACCCAATGGACAGCTGCTTATTCTCCCAATTAAATTACACATAATTTTTAGGGATTTCTTCTGGTTTTGGCGAAGTCTGCTTATAAATTTTCTCATTCAAAGACTGTAAGTCATAGAGATTGGGTAGCCTATGAAGTTTTCATAGGCCAGGGGATAATATGTGTTTATCTTTTCTAGACTATTACCTGTGAAAAGAATTTATGGGCAACCTTCCTTTCTGAGTACAGCAAAGATTTTGCTGAAAAAAATTGTAATCAAAAGAAAATATTAGCTTTTAAAACAAAATATTATGTGCAACTACTTAAGATTTCCTAGGTATAAACATTTACCAAAGTAATTTGTTCTTTGGTTCTAGGAAAACACTTTTAAAAGGCCACATTGGGCAATTTTTATTGTATATAGTGGGGACTCCAGGGTAATCTAGATAAACAAGACTTAGAGAAAAAATTAAATGACATCTCTTTCTTTGAAAAAAAGTAGCAAAGATTTTGTAATTATCTACTAATGCTCGATAAATAAAAGTGAAAATCTTCGGGGGAAAAAGGAATTGAGTTCTAGACCTGTGATATCCAATGATAGCCACTACCCACATAGATTTAATAAATTAAAAATTCAATTCTTCAGTTATACTAGCCACATTTCAAGTGCTCAAGCCATATGATGCTAGTGGCTACTGGACTGGACCCTGCAAAAGTTTTGTTGGACAATACTAGTCTGGACAGATGGGATTCTCAGGGACTCAGTTTGTGGGAGGGTATTCAACAGCAGGTCAAAGAAGCAACAGTTAGAACTGGACAGGGAACAACAGACTAGTTCCAAATTGGGAAAGGAGTATATCAAGGCTGTATATTGTCACCCTGCTTATTTAACTTATATGCAGAGTACATCATGCGAAATGCTGGGCTGAATGAAGCACAAGCTGGAATCAAGATTGCCAGGAGAAATATCAATAACCACAGATACATAGATGACACCACCCTTTATGGTAGAAAGCAAAGAAAAACTAAAGAACCTATAGATGAAAGTGAAAGGAGAGTGAAAAAGTTGGCTTAAAAGTCAACTTTCAAAGAACTAAGATCATGACATCTGGTCCCATCACTTCATGACAAATAGATGGGGAAACAATGGAAACAGTGACAGACTTTATGTTTTGGGGCTCCAAAATCACTACAGATGGTGACTGCAACCACGAAATTAAAAGTGCTTGCTGCTTGGAAGAAAAGCTATGACCAACCTAGACAGCATATTAAAAAGGAGAGACATTACTTTGCCAACAAAGTCCATCTAGTCAAAGCTATGGTTTTTCCAGTAGTCATGTATGGATGTGAGAGTTGGACTATAAAGAAAGTTGAGCACCAAAGAATTGATGTTTTTGAACTGTGGTGTTGGAGAAGACTCTCAAGAGTCCCTTGGGCTGCAAGGAGATCCAACCAGTCCATCCTAAAGCAAATCAGTCCAATATGTTGGCCACCTGATCCGAAGAACTGACTCATTTGAAGAGACCCTGATGCTGGGAAAGATTGAAGGCAGGAGAAGGAGACAACAGAGGATGAGATGGTTGGATGGCATCACTGACTCAATGGACATGAGTTTGAGTAAACTCCAGGAGTTCAGTGATGGACAGGGAGGCCTGGCGTGCTGCAGTCCATGGGATCGCAAAGAGTCAGACACAACTGAGAGACTGAACTGAACTGATTCAACAACAGAATTGTTTTCTGATCATGCGAGGATTCTTGTCTTCCTCAAGTCTTCAGCACAAATCTGTTTAACATAGAATCCCATTCATTTGATATTAGTGGTACCTCTTTGGGGAATGAAGGCGAAGTTGAAGTTAAGTGATTATGAGTCCTGGATATGACAAGAGAAAAGCAAATTTGAAATAACCTCCATTTCTTTCAGTATTTTAAAGGAGAAGTAGATGGAAGCTAGATAGTATTATTTTATAAAAGGGATTTGAGACATTTTGTTTAAATGTTAGAATGAAAGATGGTCCCAGGAAGTGGGAGACCACCATGAATTCCAAGAGGCAAACATTTTGATTCCCTTAATATAAATGATTAAATACTTTGTGAAGTACGATCTTAGTTTTGACTTCCTGGGTGTATCCCCAGAGAGTTAAGTTCTTTACTTGGGAGAAATAAACCAAGGGCACTATTTAACAACTTCAGTTCATTATAGATGAGGAGCATTTTTTTCAAGAGTTAGCTAGCATTTTAATCTTTCCTAAGTTAGTTTCATACCAAAGACATAAACAGCCATTCTCAGGCTTATCAGAGCCCGTTTTCTGCAACACAAGGAAGATGATAGTTATAAGACCAAGCTGTACTTTTCCTTGAATGTATTTTTCCATACAGGGAAAGAAAAAAACACCTACCTTGAATCTCTATTTAAAGAAAAAAGAAAATATAAGGAGATTAAATTATTTACAACAATAATGACTCAACTTTGTGCTTTCTAAAATCTTACTGTTTAAGGAACATATTACTATCCCTACTTCACCATTGTGGAATGCATGTGAGGAAAGAAATAGAACTTGCCTTTCATTGTATTGGTTACCAGACCACACTGAGTCCAACTCGGTGGAAATGATTGAACATCACCCAGAGACCTTGCATTTGAATGCAAGAGCTAGATGGGTCCATCTGAAGTTCTCTATTAAAAATGCAGATGTTTTTGGTGTGGGAAGAAGTATTTGATGTACAGAAATAAGTGGAATTTGGGTGGTTAAAGACAGTTCATTTCAGTTCAGTCGCTCAGTCGTGTCCGACTCTTTGCGACCCCATGAATCACATGGGGTTAAAGACAGATACATGCCTAATATGTTCAGAGACTGGGGCAAGGATACAAAGCTATTAAATAAATATGTTTGTGGTAGATTATTTCTCACCTGGCCATGACAGTCCTTCCCATTCCATATGCCTTTTGGCACTCCTCCAATTAAGTGATTGAACCTATTTACCTTCTCTTTATATGGACTGGTCCTATGGCTTGTTTGGGGCACTAGAATATGGGGGAGTGTTATTTCTGGGCCTAGGTCTTAAAAGGCCTTGCATCTCCCCATTTTTGCCCTTAGAAGTCAGCCATATAAAGAAGCTTATGGTAGACTCTTTGGATCAGACAAAAATGGAAAGAGAGGTCATATGGAGAGATACAAGTTGTCCCAGCTGTGGCAGCCAGCATCAAGGCTCCAAACACATGAGGGAAGCATCCTGGGTCCCCTAGCAACAGCCTACACTTTGTGGAATATCCTCACCGGAGCAATGAAACGATTGTTGTTTCAAACCACCACATTTTGGCAGAGTCTGTTACTTAGCCTTAGACAATTGAAACCATCTTCCTACTTTGGCAATATACCTCCATAATGAGTTGAAAGGCTAGATTCAATTTTCAATTTTTCAAGGCTAGATTCAATTTTCAATTTTTCTGCCATCTCTGAGTTCTTCATTGGGATTATCTAGTCCTGGGCAAGCTGACTCATACTCTCCCATTCTCTTCCTACTTCCAGCTCTGAATCTATAGGGGCTTTTACACACATGGCACATTTCCAGCCTGCTTGTCCAAGCTGTTTTCATATTCCTGAAGTAGTTCACTCTTCAGAGGACCACTGGAGGCTCTGGAAGCAGGTCCAGGGCTATTCAGACAGGGAAATTTGAAGTCCTGGGCAGCCAAGTTCAAAAGGAGGGTATGATTCTGGTTGGGCTTCCCAGGAGCACTAGTGATAAAGAATCGCCCTGCCAATGCAGGATACGTAAGAGATACAGGTTTGATCCCTGGGTCGGGAAGATCCCCTGGAGGAGGAAATGGCACCCCACTCTAGTATTCTTGCTAAGAGAATCCCAGGGATAGTGGAGCCTGATGGGCTACAGTCCATGGGGATGCAAAGAGTCAGGGACGACTGAGCATCTGAGCACACACATGATTCTTGTTAGGCAAGTCTTCTTGGCACTGTGAGATCCTCACCCTGTGTGGAATGGCATAACCAGAGGACAGTCAGACCAAAACCTGCTAAAACATTTGCCTGGTTTCAAAAGAATCACTGGAAATGGATCTAAATATTTTATGGATTACTTTGTGTCTCTCAGTGTCTGTTCTTTCCATCTTTCATTCTTACATAACAATAGAAATTTTAGTCAACATGTGGTCACTCAGCTATAAGGCTCCCTTTCCTCCTTCGCAGCTAGCTATGACAAGGAGATGACTGAATGTGCTTAGGCAATATGTACAAATTATCAGTCTTGTCATTAAAGTGAAGGAGCACATACTTCCCTTCTTTCCCTTTTGCTACTGGCTGGAATGTGAATGTAATGGCAGGAATGGGAGCAATCATTTTGTACCACTAGTAGGAGCACTAAAGCCAGTAGTTAGGAGAAGGCACTGTTCCTAATGACTGTTAACACACCCTGTCAGCCTTAAAATACCTAATCAGATTTGCCTGTTGGAGAGAGATAAGACTTTTCTTCTCTGGGCCAACATTAATTTAGCTTCAATGTGTATCCTACTGTGGAATCATCTTTATAATTATATAATTTAATTAAATTCTGCCTTAATTGAAAAATATGAGTGTGAAAAGAAAATCACTGTTACATGCAAATTAAGTTAAATGCTTTGGAAAGACTTCGTAGAGTCTAGGACAAAAAAAAATAAAGCCATTGAATTACTTTAGTGAAAAAAGAGAAGGGAGGTGAGAGAATCATAGAAATATAGACTGATTCTGCACTCAGCTTCACAAGAATCTACAAGATTTTTTTCTGTATATCAAAGATACTAAGACACCAAAACTGGAAATTTTTAAAAGGTGCATCATACTGCTGCTGCTGCTGCTAAGTCACTTCAGTCGTGTCCGACTCTGTGTGACCCCATAGATAGAAGCCCACCAGGCTCCCCCGTCCCTGGGATTCTCCAGGCGAGAACACTGGAGTGGGTTGCCATTTCCTTCTCCAATATGTGAAAGTGAAAACTGAAAGTGAAGTTGCTCAGTCGTGTCCGACCCTTAGCGACCCCACGGACTGCAGCCTACCAGGCTCCTCCATCCATGGGATTTTCTAGGCAAGAGTACTGGAGTGGCTTGCCATTGCCTTCTCTGGTTTAAGGTACACCTGGATTTAAACAATTTGATTAGCCAACTCTTTACAGAGCCCAAACATAGAAGAGGATTTTTACTATTACAAAGGAGAGGGCAATTGCACTTACGGAAACTGCATAGTAAATAATACATACATTCTTATTTCAGATTGTGGATTTTCTGACTCTAAATCAACTGTTTTAAGGTCTTCATAAAATCACAAATACCCCTAATTATAGGTTAATGTCTGGAGTGAAGCAGACTACAATGTCAGTCAACTTTATCAAGGAGTTGGTGGTCAGCCTTCTTGTAAAATGCTTTGTTAATAAGGTTTATTTCTACTTGTTCAATACTCAGATGATAAATCCTATTATTTTATTCACATGTTTTATCAAATAACTGTAATCTGATGTATTTATTGCTATTTAATATAACTTGAACTTTCTCTCTCTTTAAAATGTTGAGAGAGGAAATCTTTCATTTTCTACAATTAAGAACAGAACTAATGTATTCTCTTTCCTATTTTCTTTTTCTTTTTCTCTCTGAGCAGACTTTTTTTTTTTTATTTTACCTAAATCTGATGATTATAGGCAACAATCCCTAATTGTTGCCTTTGGAACATTAGGTTGTAGTCCCTAAATTCCTCCTTGATCCTTCTAATTTCAGTGTGAAATTTAACCCATGACATTTTGTAGACACTGTTCTCCATAGAATACCAGGGAATTACAACTTTTAAAATCTTGTTTCTTCCTCAAGATGCACAATACACTCAAGAGTGTGACAGAGGAATTCCTGAGGAGACACCAGAAATAAGAATATTCTAGAGAGAAGATAAAAAACATTCTGAGTTAGAAAATAATTTCTTTCAAAAATGAAAGCTATCTTTTTCTTAAAGCCAAAGAACTTCCAACATGTGTTTTGAAATGATTTTCAAGTTTTCTCTATAGGTAATTTTTGCTATTTGAAAAGTCCTTCTTATATTCATACCTGTTCCCACAGTTGTCACTGGTTATTTTTTGTAATTTGGCAAACCATGTGGTAGATTTATTTACCTTGATTAACTTAACTGTGTTTTGATTTTATAGAAATTCTCCTACCTACAACTATTCTCTCTTTCTGCCCCTGATCCCTGGTCTTATGTAGTATAAGTCTTATTTAGTCCATTTCTGGTATGTTCTGAAACCAAGGGATAAGAATATAAATATTTTTAAAAACTGAGAAATACTAAATTACATCCTCAAAGCTATTTCCCAGGTGGAGTGAGGAGGAGGGAGAACCGCAGCAAGTAACCACGCACAGGAATTAAGAATTTATTAATCTAAATACCTAACATATGGGGAGGGAGGTGGGAGGGGGGGTTCAAGATGGGGAATATATGTACACCTGGGGCAGATTCATGTCAATGTATGGCAAAACCAATACAATAATGTAAAGTAATTAGCCTCCAATTAAAATAAATAAAAATAAATAAGTAAATACCTAACATGAACTTTAATGTAGGTATATTTCTTCAGCCGTTTGTATTATCCAGTCCTTATTTCTTTGGCATACATTCTTAGTTGTAAGAAGCAATATCACATGTTGATTAAGGGCATAAGTTCTAAGGACAGACCATCTGATTGATTCATCACTTGTTACATGTGTGATGTTGAGTGAATTGCTTAATTGTTCCAGTCCTCAATAAACAGCATAAACACAGCCACCTCTCACCTATTTTATATAAACAAGAAAATATGTATACTGAGTTTAGCTTAATACCTAGAATGCAGTAAGTGCTTAGTGAATGCCAACTTTTTATATTATATTTTAAAAAGACTGTTCATAAGCTCTTCAGTAATTCTAAGTGTTATTCAGAAAAAAAAATGATTAAACAATATAGCATGTGTGCTTAATCAGTTGTGTCTGACTCTGCGGCCCCATGGGCTATAGTCCACCAGGCTCCTCTGTCCACAGGGATACTCCAGGCAAGAGGACTGGAGTGTGTTGCCATGCCCTCCTCAAGGGGATCTTCCCAACCTAGGAATCAAACCCAAGTGTTCCGCACAGCAGGTGGATTGTTTACCATCTGAGCCACCAGGGAAGCCCATGGCATTTAAATGATAAAAGTAATGCCAATTCTGCAGCATATATGATTGGAAGAATTGAGAAAAAAATAATAGATACTAGGGTGAGGCTATCAGTAAATTTTTTAATGATAATGTCTTAAGGTTAATTTTCTCATATAAAAGACATGTTTGTAGCATGTATATTATTATAAGTGACCAGTCCAGGTTCGACGCATAAATTTTCCTCTGTTCAAAAAAAAAAAAAAAAAGACATGTTTGGGATTCAATTCTCCATTGTATGACTCAATGACATGTTTACTTGTTATATTATCAGACATTCTCTCTGGTACAGCACAAATATGTGAAAGAAGAGCTAAGCAGGGAAAATCTAATAAATTCAACTCCAGGGGGTTATTTAGACACTACTGTTTGTGCTTGGTGTCCATTTGCAGAAAATACCATATTATTACTTGCAGAAAAATATGACATTAGGTAATAAGTATAAAAAAAGAAAAAAGTGCAGATAAAGAGATGCGGTGACAAAAAGCAGAATAGAGGAGAGCAAAGAAAGTTCTTTGCCCTGGTGTGTTTAACATTTCTCCGAGGGGAGAGCAGTGATTCAATCCTGAAAAAATGGTCTGAGAGCTTTTCAGATTCAAGGTCGCTTCCAACCCTTCTTCTCATCTCACAGAAACCTACTTGGATTTTCCATCATGGAATCTCGCTTCTAGAACAATACTGAGGAATATTTCCTCCCATGTGAGGAGTAGTAAGACTGTATTTTAAAGGACAGCATGTGAACTTTTCTTCCATAAACATTCAGAAAATGGAATATTGCATAGACATCTGATATATAAATAATAAGAACAGTAGAATAGTAAAAACTTATAACACTGAACTTCAGGACTTGTAATAATTTCAACAGAAATTCACCATGACTGGGCCTATTGGTTGGTTTTCCAAGATACTTTATTTTAAAGTTTTGAAAAGTTGGTTTCACATTTTTTAAATGAGTCCACTTGATAAATTAATAGTTCAAATAGGGTTGCAGAAAGTTTCCATTGTCAAAGCACCATAATACATGCAAAACAATTGATAGCATCCTTGTAACTCACTTTTATTTATAAATGAAAGTATCTATAAGGCTTAATTTATGATTTTGACTCCAATTATAGGGAGCTTGTAACTCTGAGAATGGAAAAACAAAGCCAAACAAAATAAGCTCATATTTTAGGATTGCAAATAAATAGAAATGAATGGACTATATCTAGGTAGTATACATTTACTCTAAATATCTCCAGCTACTTCTAAACATGTAGTGCTTAGTGCTTACTAAAATGAGTTAATGTGTCTTCCTTTTAGTGACAGTAAGAACAAAGAAATATTTGGAAACTAGATCTCTGTTACTCAGAAAAATGTAATTAATCAGAATACCTCAGTTGCCAGTATTCTTCTAATGGCTTAATTTATCCATTGTTACAGGATTATCATAGAAACCAGTGGAACACATTCTCACATTTTTCCCTTGCTAATTTGGAAATGTCTGAAAACATTTAAGTCATTTAGAGAGATGTAGGTTTCTCTAAGCTGATGAATACTGACATGCTTTTTACAAATTTTATTTATATTTTATTGCAATAAAGTTGATTTGCAAGGTTGTGTTTATTGTTGTTGTACAGCAAAGTGACTAAGTTATACATATATATAAAACATATATCTGTATACATTCTTTTTCATATTCTTTTCCATTATGGTTTATCACAGGACTCTGAATATAGTTCCCTGTGCTCTACCATAGGGCCTTTTTATTGATCCATTCGATATATACAGCAGTTTTTAATCTGTTAATCCCAAACTCCCAATACATCCCTTTCCCACCCCCAGTCCCTTGGCAACCACCAGCCTATTCTCTGTGCCCCTGATTCTGTTTCTGTTTCACAGATAGGTTCATTTATGTCATTTTTTAGATTTCACATATAAGTGATATCATACGGTATTTGTTTTTCTCTTCCTGACTTAACTGCACTTAGTGTATTAATCTCTAGTTGCATCCATGTTGCTGCAAATGACATTATGAAATACTTTCTTGGAAAAAGCGCAAAACCTCTGAGGGACTACTAACTAATGGAACTTAAAACAATGTCACAGAAACATTTAATTATGTATAGAGTTAGTGAAGCTTTCATTGTTTTTCTTCCAAAATACCTATTCAACACAGTTAAAGCAGTGAAACAAATGGCTAATCAATAAAACAGTAAGAAGAGTAAGTTCAGTGACTTCACTTTTGTCTTTAAAAGTCACTCCTTTGATTCCTCAGGTTCAGTCAAATTGTTACTATTCCATTCACTATAGTTTTTGGTTAAGGAGCAAGGTTTAGCAAATAATCCTGAGCATATATTTAAAATGCAGGGGTTTTCTTCTGCTTCCTCCTACAGAAACATGACTTCAGACATGCCCTCTTTCTTCAAATGTCTTTAATTAATGTGCTTGCCCCTTCCTATGTTAATCAAAACTTATTGACAGATATACCACCTTTGACATATCCCCATTAATTGTGCCTGGAAAATTAGAATCTAAATCCACAAAACAAAGTCTCAACTATATATGTTTCCCTACACATTGATAAGGTTAATTCATCTAAACAAATTATTTTTTGTTTTCTACTTCTACTCATGAATTTCATGTAGACGTGTCTTTGACTTCAGGGGTTACTTTTGCATTTGAGCATTAAAATTTTCAAGAAATGGTGCTTAGGAAAAAATTAATTCTCCTTTTAAAACTCTTAAGATAAGCTTAGTGGAACTCATCATTAAAATGAAACATTAATTGATGACTTAAACATTAAAATTGGAGAAGGAAACGGTAACCCACTCCAGTATTCTTGCCTGGAGAAGCCCAAGGACGGAGAAGCCTGGTAGGCTACAGTCCACTGGGGTCGCATAGAGTCGGACACGACTGAGCGACGGAATGGAACGGAAACATTAAAATGATTTGCTACTCATTATTAAAAATGAAATTTTAACTTTTTACAGACGTTATAGGAGTTCAATAAAATACTAAAAGTATAGATATTGTGTATCCAGAATACAAACTGGCAAAAGGAAGAACAATGTCTACCTGAATGGTTTTTACCCAACTAGACTAATGCTAGTTGTAGCTTAAATTTAACTATTTAGTAACTCCTGATTGATTGGAGTTGATACTAATTAGCATAAATAAAACAGATAAAAAAATTATCATAGAATGAAATCGTTGTGGGTGTACTTCAGCTTAAGTATCTATAGATGGTGCCAATATGACATTCAAATCCCCTAGAAGAAATCTAAAAGTCTAATGAACATACTTAAACTTATCTTCACTAATCTGAAAAGCAGGCTTCAATTCAATTCAATTCAGTCGCTCAGTCATGTCCGACTCTTTGCAACCCCATGAATCACAGCACTCCAGGCCTCCCTGTCCATCACCAACTCCCGGAGTTCACTCAAACTCATGTCCATCCAGTTGGTGATGCCATCCATCCATCTCATTCTCTGTCGTTCCCTTCTCCTCCCGCCCCCAATCCCTCCCAGCATCAGACTCTTTTCCAGTGAGTCAACTCGTCGCATGAGGTAGCCAAAGTATTGGAGTTTCAGCTTCAGCATCAGTCCTTCCAATGAACACCCAGGATTGATCTCCTCTAGAATGGACTCGTTGGATCTCCTTGCAGTCCAAGGGACTCTCAAGAGTCTTCTCCAGCACCACAGTTCAAAAGCATCAATTCTTCGGTGCTCAGCTTTCTTCACAGTCCAACTCTCACATCCATACATGACTACTGGAAAAACCATAGCCTTGATTAGACAGCAGGCTATAACCAACTATGTATGATTTTTTATTTATCACTGAGTCACAATTATTCTATCAGATTTCATGAGCTTCAATCACCTTCTGTATTAGGAACATAGGAATGAATTCTTGCAGGCTTGGCCAAAGAATTAGAAAAACTAGCAAACCACAAAAAGTCAACTAATCATACTTCAATAATTTTTTAATGTATTTCCCGTGTACAGATCAAAATAAAAAATCTTGCATTCTATTTATATAGACTCTAAGTGGAATGTAATTGCTGAGAAATTATATAGACTCTAACTTTTTAAGGAAACTTTGAAGATTAACTCTTTTTCTTGATCAGGACTCTGAATCCCAAGATGGCTATAATATTTCCATTTTTTCTTCAGCTGGTTTTTCAGTAGAAACAGAATTAGAACTCCCATTCCTCAGTTGCAACCCACTGTCCATGCAGCGTCCTGAGTAGTCTTATTGGAGTCTCTCTGTCTTTCTCTGTCTCTATTACAAACATTCTCTGAGAGTGTCTTTAATTCTTTCTTTTTCAGAAACATCAAAGTTGTAACTTCCTGACTTGGATGATTCTAGACAGTACCTGAAGTGTTCCTCAAATTGGTCTATTAAAAAGTAGAAAGTTAATCTGTTCCCAAATGGCTTATCTAAGTATTTTCTTAAAAGAAGAAATTTTTTTTTTAATCACCCAGTGGGACTATAAAGAATCCTACCCTGTTTTGCATTAACCTAGATAATAAAACTGGGCTTCCCTGGTGCCTCAGAGGTTAAAGCGTCTGCCTCCAATGCAGGAGACCCGGGTTCGATCCCTGGGTCAGGAAGAACCCCTGGAGAAGGAAACGGTAACCCACTCCAGTATTCTTGCCTGGAGAATCCCATGGACAGAGAAGCCTGGTAGGCTACAGTCCACGGGGTCGCAAAGAGTCGGACACGACTGAGCGACAGAACGGAACGGAGATAATAAAACTAAAGAGAAAGTGGCCATGCAGCAGCAAAATGTTTATTAAAACCTTGTTTTAAATGTGTTGATGTTTCCAGCAAGCATACAAAGTAGCTCAAATGTTATCAAATTGTCTGTATTAAACCATCTGTCAAATGACACCTCAGTTCAGTTCAGTTGCTCAGTGTCCAACTCTTTGCGACCCCATGAACTGCAGCACGCCAGGCCTCCCTGTCCATCACCAACTCCCGGAGTCCACCCAAACCCATGTCCATTGTGTTGGTGATGCCATCCAACCATCTCATCCTTTGTTGTCCCCTTCTCCTCCTGCCCTCAATCTTTCCCAGCATCAGGGTCTTTTCAAATGAGTCATTTCTCCGCCTCAGGTGGCCAAAGTATTGGAGTTTCAGCTTCAACATCAGTCCTTCCAATGAACACCCAGGACTGATCTCCTGGGTCTATAATTAGAGCCTATGTTTAAAAAAATAAGAGACAGAGCATCATGTATTCTGCACACAAATTTCCAATCTTTCATCTGCTGAGACAAACATCATTTCACAAAGGGAAAAACCCAAGTATTGATTCTTGTAGCAATAAAACTTCATGCTGTTATTTCTTGATCTCTGCTGAGTGCAGTTTAGAATTAGCTTTCCCCCTCATAAATTCAATGACTTTTAGCTACAGCCTGCTTCTTTAAGAACTTCATACTACGTTGTTTCATTCCTGAAAATTTCCCTCCACTTTTCCCCAGAAACCATATACATATAAACCAACCTTATTCCTTCACACATGAAGAGAAGGGGTGGGGAAGAAAGAGCAAGAACCTCCTTCCATTATAGGAATGAAATAAAATGTCATCAAGTATTAATACCATACTAAAGGAAAATGGTGTTCATGGTTTTCAAAATGTTCCCTGATAGTTCTTGATCAATCTAATTGAATCTTAGACATTTTCCAAGATACATATTTGTGATCCAAACAGCCCTTATACAACCCTTGCTATTGTTACTTACCTAAGTGGAGATTATTATGATAAAAATAAAGTACAGTTATCTTCGAACAGCAGAACAAAACCAAAAAAAGAAAACCTTCATAAGCTTAAACTTTAATTGCTTTGAAGGTGATTTGTTTTATGAATTTAATAACTGGCATTAGATCAAAGACATTAAATCAGTTTTCAGCCTAAATATTTTATTTTGTCCACAGAAACTGAACAGTTTCACTTGAAAAAAAGTGAAGATGAGTCTTTGTTTCCGCTCATATTTCATTAGAGTAGATAGTTGCACTGGCTTTCTTTTTAAGCTTTCATCAATTTTCTTTTTACTATATAGTAAACAAACAGGAAAATAGAAAACCTCCATAGTAAATATAATGGCTTGCTGTAAACCCCAGAAATCAGGCAACAGATCAAAGCTCACAATCTGTCTCACAACCACTACTCCCCTTGAAGTAATACAGCCCCTTATTAATGATAATATTTGGGTCCAACAGAATGAAAATGAAATTCTTTCCTGATTTCTTTAGAAGTGATTATTCGATATTTTGTTAATGAGGGCTGTATGTCGGCCATTTTGGAAACATCTAGTATATACTGTAATGGAGAAGGCAATGGCAAGCCACTCCAGTACTGTTGCCTAGAAAATCCCATGGATGGAGAAGCCTGGTAGGCTGCAGTCTGTGGGGTCACTAAGGGTCGGACACGACTGAGCAACTTCACTTTCACTTTTCACTTCCACACATTGGAGAAGGAAATGGCAACCCACTCCAGTGTTCTTGCCTGGAGAATCCCAGGGACGGGGGAGCTTGGTGGGCTGCCATCTATGGGGTCACACAGAGTCGGATACGACTGAAGTGACTTAGCAGCAGCAGCAGTATATACTGCAAAGAGCCCTTAAAAATACAAGCATCATTTATATGGGAGTAAAATTGTTTTGTTTTACTTTGACTATGAACAATAAAGAAGTGTTTTAATGAAAATATCATTGGCAGTGAAAAAGCATTTTTCTTTGCTTCTGGTCCATGTAAAAAATCTAGGAAAGTGACTTGGCATTCGGACAGAGATAGAAATTTGCCCTCACTGTCTATAGATCATCAGTGGCTGTGTGCTGCACTGTTTTCTTTCTTTGTTTTAAAATTTTGGTTTCATCTTCTGGTGGCAAGAGATACAAGTACTTTTTTCTCACTTTCCTGGAAAGAACTGTTCATAAGTAAATTGTGTAAACTGTAGACTGCTAAGCAATTATTTTATGTAAATCTCCCATAGTCTCAGTTTTACACTTGCTAAATTTTAGCAGTTTGACATTTAGCTTGGAAAAATGAGATGCTAGAAAGTTAGGAGAAAGTATCTGGGAATAGATACATGGCACTACTATGTGCTATAATAATTTATTTTTCCTCTTTAGAAAGTAAGAAATGTATGGATTTTAGAACAATGTTTCTGAAACTTTAATTGATATGAGAATCATCTGAGATGCTTGTTTAATTTTTTTTTCAACTCCTTGTTAAAGTTTTTGTCAATTCAAACGCAGCAAATCAAAGTCTTGGGGGCCAGGAAGTCATTTTGATGCAGATGTCCAAATATGACTTTTAAAATTCTAACCAACTGTTTACCCCTCTGCTGTCAAGATGGCTACAAAATATGCTAATGCTATCTGTAGCAGTCTGGTCCAATGGTTCCATGACTCTGGTTTCCTACTAGATGTACCAGGGAGAGTTGATGACCACAACACAAATCAACTGAGTCAGACTATTTGGAGATGAATCTGATGCACACACAGCACTACGGATTCCTGACCTAGAACAGACTGCTGAGGACTGACAGGAGTAACAGTTTTGGTACCATGTTCTCCTGAAATATTGGATGTGAAATCCCAGAAATACCTGCCAACAACATAAGAGTAAGAAATGTTCTACAGCATGGGGATACGATGAAATATAGGCAAAAAAATATTGAATTGGCCAAGAAATCCGTTCTGGTTTTTCCATAACATCGTATGGAAAAAAACCCAAATAAACTTTTTGGCCAACCCAATAATTGATATCATTTAAAGTCAGAGGGATATTAAAATATACCTACAGGTTTCTTCTTCAAAAGACGAGAGTCATCATTTCCTATTTGTATTGACATAAACACACATAGAGTAGAGTGAACTTAAGCATACTGCTCAGTTTATTGGCATAAAGTGTTCAGACTTGTACAACCAGCTCCAGAGCAAAACACAGACAATTACCAAATGTTCTCATTATTCTCCCTTCCAATCACTGTATCAATAAGGAAAACCACTATCCTGAATTTTAAAAGAATTAATTTTGCTATTTCTTATGCTTTATATAGATGAAGCTACATTTTATATAATGGAACTTTCTCTTGCTAATTTCTTTCCCTTAACAATGTGTTTGCAAACTTCATCAGTATTGTTGCTAAAACTGTATATCGCTCATTCACATTCCTATTTATTCTGTGTGTCTGTTCATCAGTTATATTATGTATTAATATTTTGGTAATTATAGTTTTTGATGATTATGAATGGTACATTATGCATTTTGGAAAACATATGTTTCAGTTCAGTTCAGTCACTCAGTCATGTCCGACTCTTTGCGACCCCATGAATCACAGCACGCCAGGCCTCCCTGTCCATCACCAACTCCTGGAGTTCACTCAAACTCATATCCATCAAGTTGGTGATGCCATCCAGCCATCTCATTCTCTGTCGTTCCCTTCTCCTCCCGCCCCCAATCCCTCCCAGCATCAGACTCTTTTCCAGTGAGTCAACTCGTCGCATGAGGTGGCCAAAGTATTGGAGTTTCAGCTTCAGCATCAGTCCCTCCAATGAACATCCAGGATTGATCTCCTCTAGAATGGACTGGTTGGATCTCCTTGCAGTCCAAGGGACTCTCAAGAGTCTTCTCCAACACCACAGTCCAAAAGCATCAATTCTTCGGGGATCAGCTTTCTTCACAGTCCAACTCTCACATCCATACATGACCACAGGAAAAACCATTGCCTTGACTAGACGGACCTTTGTTGGCAAAGTAATGTCTCTGCTTTTTAATATGCTATCTAGGTTGGTCATAACTTTCCTTCCAAGGAGTAAGCGTCTTTTAATTTCATGGCTGCAATCAGCACCTGCAGTGATTTTGGAGCCCCAAAAAATAAAGTCTGACACTGTTTCCACTGTTTTCCCATCTATTTCCCATGAAGTGATGGGACCAGATGCCATGATCTTTGTTTTCTGAATGCTGAGCTTCAAGCCAACTTTTTCATTCTCCTCTTTCACTTTCATCAAGAGCATTTTGAGTTCCTCTTCACTTTCTGCCATAAGGGTGGTGTCATCTACATATCTGATGTTATTGATATTTCTCCCAGCAATCTTGATTCCAGCTTGTGCTTCTTCCAGCCCAGCGTTCCTCATGATGTACTCTGCATAGAAGTTAAATAAGCAGGGTGACAATATACAACCTTGATGTACTCCTTTTCCTATTTGGAAACAGTCTGTTGTTCCATGCCCTGTTCTAACTGTTGCTTCCTGACCTGCATATAAACATATGTATGATTTTTACTAAATAAACCTATGAGTTGAATTACTTGTTGCTAGAATATTCATATGGTCCAAAGTTGTACCAATTCACAGTTTCACCAGCACTGTACAAGAATAAAGTTTCTCTCTGTCTTCACCAACATTTTTTTAAATTGTAATCATATTGGTGGTTATGAAGTATTATTATGTTATATCCTGGATTAATTCACATTTCTGTCATAACTAATGAATTTAAACATCTGCTTATAAGTTTACTGGCCACTGGAATATCCTTATTCATAAAGTTTCTTCACATCTGGAAATCTGGCCCACTTTTGTTGGGTCATCAATTTTTTTCTTATAGATTTGTAAGGGTTCTTTTTATACTCGACAGAATCTTTTGTCATGCATATGGATTGTGAGTATTTTCTCCCAGTCCATAGCTCACCTCTTCACTTTCTTTTAAGGACAGAAATTATCTTTAACATAATACAGTTTTTCAACTCTTTTCTTTCATGCTTACTACTTCTTCTGCTATTTAATATTTCTTGGCCTACTCTAAGGTCATGAAAATACCCTCATATGTTTTGCTCTAACATTCTTCTTTTATTAATAAATTGTATTTCAGCAATCCACCTAGAATTGACTTTTGTTTATGTGCTGAGGTAGAAACCAAAGTACTTTTTCTCTGTATAGCTATATTAAACTCGATACCATTCTTTCCTATACATGCAGTATCTTTTCTTTCTTTGATAAATCTGGTGAAAATACACATAATGGTCTATTTCTAAACTCTTTATTCTGTTCTGTTTGTAGTTTATCTCTGTAACAAGTCACGTTATATTAGTTATATAAGTATACTAATGAGAATATTTTGTGATTGTGATGCTAGTGTGTTGAAATAAGAAATTCTGTGGTTGATGTGACATATGGGGGTGTGTGGTCTCTGTGTGCACAGGCACTCATGTTTGTGTGTGTTTCACAGAATTACTTGGTCTTTATTTTTTATTATATATAACTAATTTAATTATATACTACTCAAGCTGCCAGACCACATAGAGTTTAAGCATAGCTAATATTTTAGGATATATTTAAAAAGGAGAAAGTAACTTTTGCATACTGGACTTCCATGTGCAAGCAAATGATGTAATGGATTAATAAAAAGAAGGCCAGATTTGATAAGGGTTTCCCAACACAATGCTAATATTCCTTGCAAAGCAACTTCTTATCCAGTTAATTGATGAAAGTTCAATAATTTGTCCTTCACAACAAATCTAGCTATAACTCTACCAAATAAAAGCAAGTGGTCATATAATTGATCATATTGTTAACCTTGAGGGAAGAGATTTTAATTTGCAGCAGTATATAAAATATTGCAATCCATTAATGATTCCATGTTCTGCCTAGTAGTCTGTCAATTCTTATAATAAAATTAGATAAAATTCATGAGTTTATTATGTTAAAAGGCATCCAGCCTGAAAGAGGAGTCTTTCATAGGTTGGAATTTAGAAAATTGAATCAAAATTGCAAAAAATCAAGAAAGGAGCCTTACTCAAGCCACACACACAAAGAAATGGGTGGGAATAAAGGAGTGAATTAACTCTTTTGACTGCTTCTGTAATTACATTTAGTAAGTAAATTATCAGTTGCTGACTTTAGTTTTTTGCATATACTCAATTATAATATTAGAATGTTTGACATGGACGGGTTCTGTGTCAAATAGACTGAATCAGAGAACTGTGTGCAAGTGCTTTTGGGGGAGGGTCATTGGGAATGATACCTCCAAGGCAGTGAAGGAAGCAGGTTTAGGCAAAGAAGACACTTACCCTGTCTCAGGCATTCCCACAGGGAGCTCTAAAGTTGAGATAGTACTTCAGAAATGTCAGATTTATAGAAAGACCCGGGTCTTTGTGGGCTTCCCTGTGGCTCAGATGGTAAAGAATCCACCTGCTTCCCTGGGTTGGAAGATCCTGTAGAGAAGGGAATGCCTACCCACTCCAGTGTTATTGCTTGGAGAATTTCATTGACAGAGAAGCCTGGTGGGCTGCAGTCCATGGGATCACAAACAGTCGGACACAATTGAGTGACTAACACATTTTCTGGGCCTTTTTGTACCTATGCATAGACCAGTGATTGGATGTGAAATGCCCCTTGAGAGAGGGTGGGACCTTGGCCAAGGCAGTTCTTCTGTCTAATGGAACTAAGAAGGGAGGCATTCAACTCAGCCACCAGCAGGCAATGTTCCCAGCAGGTAGGGAGATGAACACCTCATCCCAGGTAGGCTCTGGTTAGGGAAAGACAGTGTCATTGCCTGTTAGCATTACATCTAGAGATCTCTTCAAGAAAACTGGAGATACCAAGAGAACATTTCATGCAAAAACGGGCACAATAAAGGACAGAAATGGTATGGACCTAAGAGAAGAGGAAAATATTAAGAAGAGGTGGCATGAATATACAGAAGGATAATGAAAAAAAGATCTTAATGACCCATATAACCATGATCATGTGATCACTCACCTAGAGCCAGACATCCTGGAGTGTCAAGCCAAGTGGGCCTTGGGAATCATCGCTACAAACAAAGCTAGTGGAGGCTATAGAATTCCATCTTAGCTACTTCAAATCTTAAAAGATGGTGCTGTTAAAGCACTGCACTCAATGTGTCAGCAAATTTGGAAAACTCAGCAGTGGCCACAGGACTGGCAAAGGTTAATTTTCATTCCAATCCCAAAGAAGGGAAATGCCAAGGAATGTTCAAACTACTACACAATTGTACCCATTTTACATGCTAGCAAGTTAATGCTCAAAATCTTCCAAGCTAGGCTTCAACAGTATGTGAACCCAGAACTTCCAGATGTATAAGCTGAATTTAGAAAAATCAGAGGAACCAGAGACCAAATCGCTAACTTCTGTTGGATCATAGAAAAAGCAAGAAAATTCCAGAAAAATATTTACCTCTGCTTCACTGAGTACACTAAAGCCTTTCATTGTGTGGATCACAACAAACTCCGGAAAATTCTTCAAAAGATGGGAATATTAGACTATGTTACCTGCGTCCTGAGAAATCTGTATGAGGCTCAAGAAGCAACAGTTAGAAATGGACATGAATAACGGACTGGTTCCAAATTGGGAAAGGAGTATGTCAAGGGTGTATATTGTCACCCTAATTATTTAATTTATACGCAGAGTACATCATGCGAAATGCTGGGATGGATGAAGCACAAGCTGGAATCAAGACTGCTGGGAGAAATATCAATGGCCTCAGATATGCATATCACACCACCCTTACGACAGAAAGCAAAGAGAAACTAAAAAGCCTGTTGATGAAGGTGAAAGAGGAGAGTGAAAAAAATAACTTAAAACTCAACTTTCAAAAAACTAAGTTCATGGGATCTGGTCCCACCACTGCATGACAAATAGATGGGGAAACAATGGAAACAGTGACAGGCTTCATTTTCTTAGGCTCCAAAAGTACTGTGGATGCTGACTGCAGCCATAAAATTAAAAGACGCTTGCTGCTTGGAAGAAAAGCTATGACCAACCTAGATAGCATATTAAAAAGCAGACACATTACTTTGCCAACAAAGGTCCATCTAGTCAAAGCTATGGGTTTTCCAATAGTCATGTATGAATATGAGAGTTGTACCATAAAGATGGCTGAGCGCCAAAGAATCGATGCTTTTGAACTGTGGTGTTAGAGAAGAATTTTGAGAGTCCTTTGGACTGCAAGGAAATAAAACCAGTCAATCCTAAAGGAAATCAACGCTGAATATTCATTGGAAGAACTGATCCTGAAGCACCAATACTTTGGTCACCTGATGTGAAGAGACAACTAATTGGAAAAGACCCTGATATTGGGAAAGATTGAAGGCAGGGGAAGAAGTGGATGACAGAGGATGAGATGGTTGGATGGCATCACCAACTCAACAGACATGAGTTTGAGTAAGCTCTGGGAGATGATAAAGGACAGATAAGCCTGGTGTGTTGCAGTTCACAAAGAGTCGTACATGACTGAGTGAATGAACTGAACTGAATAGCACCTTTGGAATCCACTTGCTTCACATAATAAGTTTACTTCAGATACAGTTCCTCCAGGATTCTGATTGCTCTCATTTCCTGGGAAAAGTTAAATGGAAAAGAGTAGTGGGGCAAATTACAGTCCCCATGACTGCAGCTGGTTTCAGGGCTGATTAATAATCATTAGCATCCTATACTATCAACTCCAGATCAATCACAATTTCAGCAAGTACCTCTGCTTTTCTTGGTGGCTTACCTAGTGATGTGATTGAGACATCCAGCCCTGAGAGATCCAAAGTCTGGAAACCATGCCCTTCTCAAGTCATGGCTGCTGATCGTGTCCACTCACTGTCATAATTTGACAGAGGACCACCAATAGGAATCTCATTGAACCACTTGGGTCTCAATCAGATTCTTCCCTGACTCCATTGTATAACAACAGTCATATCACTTCCTGATTATCAAGTCAATTTGTCCTGCTAATCCAGTGAAAAAAAGGCACCAAGAGTGCCTGGGTGACAGCCATGGCTTAAGGAGACCCTTGCTGTGTCACTTGATGAAAGCATTCTCCTTTTAGGAACCAAAATCTCTAGAACCATGTAATTTAGAGCTTCAGTGACAGATCTACTTCCCAAGAGAATCACTGAGATGATGATAAGAGGGTTGACTCCTACTTTCACCAACTGCTTCCAAGATTCTTGTTTTCTGCTCATTGAAGGCACATGGCCTTTCATTTAGGATGTATCCTGCATCTCAGAGGATGGCACCTTATCCTTGCAAGTTACCATCTATAAGCTAACACATCAGCTGGGCCTTCAAAGATCTTTTCTAAGGGCAGAGAGGGTAATATTGTAAGTGGGCCTAAGGTTTCTTTGAGGGCATGATAAAAGTGGTCTAAATGAGATTGTGGTCATGGCTGTATAATCTGTGAACATTCTAAACTTCATGGAACTGAACACTTAAAGTGAGTGAATTCATTAGCAGGTCATTTATATCTCAATACAATCTTTTTTTTTTTATCTTCTCTTCACTTTTATTTGTTTTTTAATTTATTCTTTTACTGGGTCCTATTCAAGTTTGACCTGGAAAGTCAAGCAACCTCCTCTAGAACAATCTTATGGGATGGTGTAGAATTAAATCAGAGGGAGCTAGCCCTTCATCTCCTTTTATAAACTAAAGACTTGGAAACAGCAAGACATGGTGGCAAAGTGAGGAAGTGCTGGAGCAGATAAATCTGAGTGAAGTCTCTCTTTGCTTCTAATAATTTTCATTTGGCTTTCTTGGATTTCATGTATCACCATTATGTCAGAGACTTAAATTTTATATTTTCTTTCCTTCTGATCTACATTTAAAACTATAAACTTCCTTCATTAAAGCATTAACTGAATTCCAGAGATTTTTCTTACATTTTATTTTAAATAGTCACCATTTTTATTTTATCCTGGACACACTGATTATTTAGGAAAGTTTTTTTTTTAATTGGAGGATAATTGCTTTAGAATGTTGTGTTGGTTTCTGCCATACAACAACGTGGATTGGCCATAAATATACATATATTCCCTCCCTCTTGAACATCCCTCCCTCCTCCCATCCCACCCCTCCCCTCTAGGTTGTCCCAGAGCACCAGGTTGACCTCCCTGTGTTATACAGTAACTTCCCACTAGCTATCTGTCTTAAATATGGCCATTACATATTTCAGCGCTACTGTCTCAATTCATCCCACCCTCTACATCCCTCACTGTGTCCACAAGTCTGTTCTCTATGTCTGTGTCTCTGTTCCTGCCCTGCAAATAGGTTCAGCAGGACCATTTTTCTAGATTCCATATATATGCATTAATATATGATATTTGTTTTTCTGACTTACTTCACCTGTATAACAGGCCCTAGGTTCATCCATCTCACTAGAACTAATTCAGCTTTGTTCTTTTTTGTGGCTGAGTAATATTCCACTTTATATATGTACCATAACTTCTTTATTCATTCATTTCTTCAAGGATATTTAGGTTAATCCCTTGTCATAGCTCTTGTAAATAGTGCTGCAATGAACACTGGAGCACTTGTGTCTTTTTGAATTATGGTTTTCTCACAGTATACGCCCAGTAGTGGGATTTTGGGGTCATATGGTAATTTTATTCCTAGTATTTTAAGAAATCTCCATACTGTTCTCTATAGTGGCTATCAATACAACCTTTTTTAAAAAATACATCTTTTTAATTTTGTGATTTTATTTATTTCTTTATTTTGTTTGTGCTGGGTCTTTGTTGCTGCACATTGGCTTTCTCCAGCTGCAGTGAGTGGGAGCTACTCCTGCTTGAGTTTGGTGGCCTTCTTGTTGCAGCGGCTCCTCTTGTTGCAGAGTACACGCTCTTGTGTCCTCTGTATTAGAAGGTGGATTCTTAACCACTAGACCACCAGGGAAGTCCTCAAGACAACCTTTTTTAAAAGCAGTTCTATCACCGTCAGTTCCTCTGTGGCACAGTGTGTGACAGAGCCAGTGACTCCAGCGACATGTTCCAGTGACAGAACATGACTCCAGTGAACAAAGGAGTCATATTTCCACTATAACACTTCCTTGCCTATAAAGTGCATCCCTTGAACATTATGCTGGGTTCTGTATTATGGATCGAACACTCCCTCTACTCTCTCCATCCTGACTGGAGTTTTGCAGGTGGGAAACGCAACCTAGAATACGTATGTGTTTCTGTCAAGATGATTTTTCCCCTTCCAGAATAGAAGGGGTTAAGTGTTTTAAGTTGCTGCAAAGTGGCTGGTAGATCTTCCAGAAAGATAGTACTGTATCAGGGGCTTGCCATTGGTCTCTGTTGCTAGCAAGTTGAACATTCAGCAATAGTAGGGTGCTAGATCCGTTTGGGTAAGTGAGCAGCCATGCTATTGACTCATTCATAGCGTCCACCCCTGCTCCCATTGTTAGGCTAGTAATCCATTACTCTGTACTATCACTTGGCAGGTTAACAAAAAAGGTGATTGCTTCTTGATTATTTAGTGCTCCTTTCATGGTGGACAATGGTTGCTACCATTGGATACATAGATCTTTATAATTTATGTTCAATTATAAACCTGATTGTGTCCCTGGGAAGCTAGGGTAAATGAATCTTGTAGGCTCTGAGAAACTCCCTAAGGAGAAAATTGGATTATGTCCCCTACTGTCTTCCCTTCCTGATGACTCACTGAACACCTGAAAAAGAGTTTTGAAGCCTTATGACAAGGATCACAAAGAAACAGACCCTTTAAATAGTTTATTTCACAGAAATCTGTGTGTGGGCTTATTCAGCAATAGGTGGGCTGAGTCTCCTTCTCGTATCTTCTCCAGAAAGAATATGACATCAGGGAACCAAAGACCCCCATGCCACTGGCTCACAGAAGAAGGTCACTTCACCTCTCATTGCTTGTAGGACCCCCGCCACTTACAGTCTGACAAGCAAAGAGCCAACAAAATAAAAATAACAGTCCAACAAATGAACTGGCACTCAGAGTGTGCTAGAGTCAGAATAAACAGAACACATGGCCAGCCCTTAGAACTGCTGAAGGAGACTGGCATCTTTGCCAGAAAAAAAAAAAAAATGATAAGAGCACTTCGGAGGAGTTCAAGGACTTCCCTGGTGACTCAGATGGTAAAGAATCCACCTGCAATGTGGGAGACCTGAGTTCGATCCTTGGGTTGGGAAGATCCCCTGGAGAAGGGAATGGCTACCCACTCCAGTATTCTGACCTAGAGAAGTCCATAGACAGAGGAACCTGGCAGGCTAAGTCCATGGGGTCACCAAGAGTCAGACATGACTGAGCAACTTTCACTTCACAAGGAGCTCAAGTACAACATCCCTAGAGAAGCCATCAATCACCGGTTGAGTCTGCCCCCAGTGACCCAGGACTTCACTAAAAGAGCAGCAGTCCCTTTGACACATTTTCAGACCTTGAACACTTTTTCCCTAAAAGCAAAAATGAATCTAAATTCAGACGGAGGAATAAAGTTTATCAGTAATTACACTAAAATTTAATAAATTGAATTGACTGTTAAAATCAAACTATCAGAGAATATAAAAAACCTAATGCTAGCTATAAATTGTATACCCAACAAAATCACTTAATACAAAGTTCTTGTTTAAAGACTGAGTTCAATAACCCTTTTCAGAACTGAACAAATCTAGCAGAAAATAAAAGCAAGTAATATCATGAGGAATATAATAGTTCAATCAATAAACTTAATTTAATGCAGAGAAATTTTCATCCTTTGAATACAGAATTTACATTTTTCATATATCCATAGAATATTTATAGAACAATCTTGTCCATCCATAAAGATAAAAGATTTTAAATGAAGTATGACACAGAATGATTGAAAGGGATATTTATGTTATAGAACTGTTTTATTCTGCTTTCTGCAACAATTCCCACTCTAAAGAGATTAAGATCTCAGGAAGGAGAGAGAAAGACGAACCTTAGAGAAGAAACAGAGCCTTAAGCATTTTATTTCTTTCTGTACTCTGCAAACTGCCACCAGCTAAATTGGAGGTGAGACCAGGCAGGGGTGCTAATCAGTAACGGATGTGACATATCCAGGAGAGGAAGTGGTTCGTGCCTCATCATTTCATCTGTAAAATCAAAGTTGACGACTTTCCACATGGCATGAAAGTCAGACAAATGAGATGGGTACAAGGGGTGTCAGTAAGAGAATGAATAGCCCTTGAACAGCTCGGGGAGCCTGTAATGATAGAGATTTGCAGGAGAGGATGTATAACTATAGGACAGAGTTCAAAAACTGGCCAAGAAGAAAAAAAATCAGGCACGTCTGCAGGAATCTCTGTGATGGGAGAAAAAGATGTGTATATTTCTGAAGCAAAGGATGAGGAGTGGACCACACAGATGAGAATTATTCCATGGCATGAGGGAGAAAACTTTTGAGGGAACAGTGAACTGAGTTAACTCTCAAAAAAACACCAGCACAAAACAAAAACTTAAGCTGAAAATAAGTGGGTATCCCCTCCTAGCTGATGATGACTTCTAATTTTTGTTTAAGACTACCTCTAAGCACAAATATTGTCAACAGAGATAATATCAACCTTCAGGGAGATGGGATAGATGAAAGAGAAACAATCCTGTCTCACTTTTTTAACATACTGTAATGGAGAAATCAAAAGAATTTCCCTATATTTACAAATGTATATCTAGATTATTTTTTCTGAATCAGGCAAAATGGGGTTTCAGAATGAGAATTAAAATAGGAAAAAAATTAAGTTGAATTTTACATATTCATACCTGTACTTATGACTTATGAAATTCTATCTGCTCTACCATATTTTTACAAGATTCTCCACTCATGATCATAGGCTTTATTAATATCCTGTAGTTTTGCCTGTATTCTAAGAGAGATATTTCAGTCTAATCATATGCAGCTGGAAAGTTACAAAAAGCAGAAATGTTCTTTAATGAGAAAAAATCCACTTGATTTATGAATTAAGAAATCATTTGTGGCCCTGTTGTGAGTGTTAAACAATTTACATGGATTATTTTATTGCTTGATCCCAAAATTCTATGAGAATGGTTATAATTAACCCCATTTGCCAGTTTAAGAAACTTTTGTTGTTATTGTTCAGTCACTCAGTCATGTCCAACTTTTTGCGACCCGACCCCATGGACCCCAGCATGCCAGGTTTCCCGGTCCTTTACCAGCTCCTGGAGCCCACTTAAACTCATGCTGATGATACGATCCAACCATCCTGTCCTCTATCATCCCCTTCTCCTGCCTTCAATCTTTACCAGCATCAGAGTCTTTTCTAATAAGTCAGCTATTTGCATCAGGTGGCCAAAGTTTGGAGCTTCAGCACCAGTTCTTCCAGTGAATATTCAGGGTTGATTTCCTTTAGAATTGACTGGTTTTATTTCCTTACAGTCCAAAGGATTCTCAAGAGTCTTCTCTAACACCACAGTTCAAAAGCATCAGTTCTTTGGTGCCAGCCTTCATTATAGCCCAACTCTCACATCCTTACCTGACTATAAAAATCATAGCTTTAACTATCTGGACCTTTGTTGGCAAAATAATGTCTCTGCTTTTTTTTTTTGGTCTCTGCTTTTTAATACACTATCTAGTATTTGTCATAGTTTTTATTTCAAGGAGCAAGTGTCTTTTAATTTCGTGGCTGCGGTCATCATCTGCAGTGATTTTGGAGCCCAAGAAAATAAAGTCTGTCACTGTTTCCATTGTTTCCCCATCTATTTGCCATGAAGTGATGGGACTGGTTGCCATGATCTTTTGGGGATGTTGAGTTTTAAGCCAACTTTTTCACTCTCCTCTTTCACTTTTTTCAATAGGCTCTTCAGTTTCTCTTCTCTTTCTGCCATAAGGGTGGTGACATCTACATATTTGAGGTTATTGGTAATTCTCCAGTCAATCTTCATTCCAGCTTGTGCTTCATCTAGCCCAGCATTCTACATGATATACTCTGCATATAAGTTAAATAAGCAGGGTGACAATATATAGCCTTGATGTTCTCCTTTCCCAATTTGGAACCAGTCTGTTGTTCCATGTCCAGTTCTGACTTTTCCTTTTTGAGCTGCTTACAGATTTCTCAGGAGGCAGGTAAGGTGGTCTGGTATTCCCATCTCTTTCAGAATTTTCCATAGTTTGTTGTGATCCACACAGTAAAAGGCTTTGGTGTACGTGGGAAGCAGAGGTAAAAGTTTTTCTGGAATTTTCTTGCTTTTTCTATGATCCAACAGAAGTTGGCAGTTTGATCTCTGGTTCCTCTGCCTTTTCTAAATCCAGCTTGAACATCTGGGTGTTCTCAGTTCACGTACTGTTGACTCCTCACTTGGAGAATTTTAAGCATTACTTTGCTAACATGTGAAATAAGTGAAATTGTGCGGTAGTTTGAGCATTCTTTGGCTCTGCCCTTGTTTGAGATTGGAATGAAAAGAACTTTTCCAGCCCTGTGGCCACTGCTGAGTTTTCCAGATTTGCTGGCATATTGAGTGCAGCACTTTCACAGCATCATCTTTTAGGATATGATGTAGCTCAGCTGGAATTCCATCACCTCCACTAGCTTTGTTCATAGTGATGCTTCCTAAAGGCCCACTTAACTTCATACTCTAAGATGTCTGGCTCTAGGTGAGTGATCACACCATCTGGATCATTAAGATCTTTTTTGTATAGTTCTTCTGTGTATTCTTGCCACCTCTTCTTATTATCTTCTGCTTCTGTTAGGTCCATACCATTTCTGTCCTTTATTGTACCCATCTTTCCATGAAGAAACTGAGGTACAGGGAATTAAGGAAGTTCTCTGGTGACACAGAACATGACTGACCCAGATGTCCAGCCCAGCATTCTTGACTCAAGAACCCACACACTTCACCAGCACATCAGCTGTGTGAGTCGGTCATTAGGTAAGAATAGTCTTGTGCTGCTAAAAATGAAACAAAGAGCAGTAAGGAGTTTGAAGATTTTTCCTTTCTAATAAAGAGGAAGCCTGAAGGCAGGCTAACTAGGCTTGCAGTAAACTAGAGTAAACTTCACTTGTCATCACAGACTATGCTTTTTTTAACTTTGTGCTCCAGCGATCCTAAGAAATAACCCTCATCATCATACTCTCAAGGTTTCTGCCACAACTCCACGCATGAGTCATTCTGGGTCAGTTAAAGGGAAGAACAAAGAATGAAAACAGCTATGGGTATTGAAGTCAAGCTCTTTTAATTAGCTAGTATATATCTCACTGGAGAAAACTCTTTCTCATGACCACCTCTAATGGCACAAGACACTGGAATTGTAATAAGGAACATTCTTTACCTCAGGTAAAATTAAGATTTTGTCAGTAGGAAGAGAAAGAATGTGTATTAGATGGGCAACTGGCAGTCTCTACTATAAGTGGCTTCAGTGGGATAGAACTCAAAGTACAGTGAACGAAAAGTGAGTTCAAATAAAGTAAATTATATGTTTTATTTTACTTTTTTAAAAAATCTGATTTAAAAAAAAATTAGCTAATGTAGAAAAGTACATTCTTTTGCCAATCTTCAGGTCTAGAGCTACACCTTTCCTTAGAGTACGTGCCCACTGATTATAATTCTGCAACAGCTTTCTTATATTTTTCATACTTATAACATCTTTCTTTTCCCATTTCTTAAAAAAAAAAAAAAAACTTTCCCAGTTATAATCAAAGTGCTAAACCCTAGATTTCTAGATTTTTCTGTCTTTTGCAGTTGTTGTTTTTCTTAAATTTAAATAAATAACAATTTTCAGTAAATTTTTATTGCTTGTTTTCCAAAGTGTTTAAGTTGCTTTTGTAGAAACAATAGTGGGTTTTTCTGGTGTGTGCATTCATAAATTATTTAGCCAAATTATATAATTATAATAGCAAGTGCAGCTAACATACAATTTGGCACGCACATCAACTCAGGCTAGCAGAAATTAAGGACATAAAAGGAGTAAGTTACTACTCTCATTTTGCTTGCCTTGAGTATTCTGATGTTTTATAACGGAGATGGAGAATTGATGTAATTGATCCAGAATTTGTTAATTGGCAGTTGGAGAAAAGAACTTTTTTGTAGTTGCATTACTTCCTCCTGTGCTAGTTTTTAAGTTTTTGTGGGTTTTGTGTTGTTTTTTTTCAGTTGAGATATGATTGACATACAAAGAGGCCTGTTTTTAGTGTATATATTTTGATGAGTTTGAAGATAAGTATATATCTGTAAAACTGTCACCATAAACAATGTCATAAACTTAACTGTCACTTCTAAAGATTTCCTCCCTCCTCTTTTCTTTTTTTTTGTTTGTAATAAGAACATTTAACATAAGATCTACCCTCAACAAAATTTTAAGTATATAATATACTAGTATCTATACGTACTGAGCTGCACAATAGATCTCTAGGACTTACCTTGTAAAACAAAATTTGCACCTTTTGACCAACATCTTCCTGACTCTCCCTCCCTTGAACCGCTCTGCTTCTGTGAGGTTGACTAATTTAGATTTCTGATATAAGTGGGACCATGTAGCATTTGTTCTTCTAGGTCTGGCTTATTTCACTTGATGTAATGCCCTCCAGGTCCATCCATGTTATTCCAAATGACAAGATTTTCTACTTTTTTAAAAAGCTGGATCATTGTATGTACATACCATACTTTTTTATCAATTCATCCATTGATGGATATTTCAGTTATTTCCATATCTTTATTATTCTAAGTTATTCTGCACTTAACATGGAGTGCGGGCATCTCTTTGGAGGTCTTGATTTCAATCTTCTGGATATATACCCAGAAATGAGACTGCTTGATCATATGGTGGTTCTATTTTTAATTTTTTGAGGAACATCCATACTGTTTTCCACAGTGACTATACCAATTTACACTAACAGTATACAAGGATTCCCTTTTCTCCACATCTTAGCAGACATTTACCCTTTTGTTTCTATAATAACCATCTTAATAGATATGAGCTGACATCTCCTTATGGTTTTGATTTGCATTTTCCTGACAATTAGTGATGTTGTGTTCCTTTTCTTATACCTACTGGCCGCTTGTATATTTTATTTGGAGATACGTCTATTCAGGTCTTGTATCCATTTTTTAATTGGGTTGTTTTGTTGCCATTGAGTTATAGGAGTTTTTAAAACATTTTAGAAATTGCTCTTTCTTTCTCTCCTATAAATAAATTGACATTTATTTATAGGATCTCTGAAAAGTGCTAAATACCCAAAGTTATGAATTGTTAGCTTCTTAAAAAAAAATAGAAATGGTGAAAAAAATCAGCTGAGATATTTATTTCAGGTAAAAACAAAAAAATAATAATAAATATCTGGAAACAATTGTTAGATCCAAAATTTATATTCATTTTCAAATGCTTGCTTTTCATGTTTTCATTTTTTAATAAGTTGAGAAATTCACCTTATTATGATCATTTAAGAAAACGATGTGAACAGTGAATAATATGTTTTGATTAGGGTCACAGAAACCTTTCTATCTGCCTGAGCTCCTACAGGGCTTGACTCCTCAGGTCACTCTGCCAACTAATGATAAGAATAGAAACTCAATTATATTTTAAAACTTATAATAGATATAATCAAAATTCATGTGCCAAATAATTAAATTTAGAATTTGCTAAATTTAAAGCAGAAAAGGGGAAATCAAGGTAGATGTGGGAATATACAGCAGGGAAAAGAAATGATTTGCTGATTAATTTCTAAAATGTGAACCAAAGCATCAGAAATTCCCTTCTATCGGATTCGATAAATAGTATTGTGGTTATTGTGAACCAGATATAATGTGGTGTTACGTTCAGATTTCAACTCTATTTTTTGTGCCTTAGTCTGAAGTATATACTAATACGTTTCTCAAACTAGTATTTATTATAAACTGCTTTGCTACATATTAGCCTAGAAACTATAGTTCAGTTTAATTTGTCTTATACATACTTCTCTCTCCTTTCTCTCTATTAAATACAAATCCAAGTAACACTTTACATGCAGTCCCAATTAAAAATTGCAGATTTTACTTTAATTTTCCAATTAAAGTGAAAGAGTAGAGTGAAAAGTTTGGCTTGAAGCTCAACATTCAGAAAAAGAAGATCATGTCATCTGGTCCCATCACTTCATGGGAAATAGATGGGGAAACAGTGGAAACAGTGTCAGACTGTACTTTTTTGGGCTGCAAAATCACTGCAGATGCTGATTGCAGCCATGAAATTAAAAGACGCTTACTCCTTGGAAGGAAAGTTATGACCAACCTAGATAGCATATTAAAAAGCAGAGACATTACTTTGCCAACAAAGGTCCGTCTAGTCAAGGCTATGGTTTTTCCCATGGTCATGTATGGATGTGAGAGTTGGACTGTGAAGAAAGCTGATCGCCGAAGAATTGATGCTTTTGAACTATGGTGCTGGAGAAGACCCTTGAGGGTCCCTTGAACTGCAAGGAGATCCAACCAGTCCATTCTAAAGAAGATCAGTCCTGGGTGTTCATTGGAGGGACTGATGCTGAAGCTGAAACTCCAATACTTTGGCCACCTCATGCGACGAGTTGACTCACTGAAAAAGACTCTGATGCTGGGAAGGATTGGGGGCAGGAGGAGAAGGGGACGACAGAGAATGAGATGGCTGGCTGGCATCACCGACTCTATGGACATGAGTTTGAGTGAACTCCAGGATTTGGTGATGGACAGCGAGGCCTGGCATGCTGTGATTCCTGGGATCGCAAAGAGTCGGACACGACTGAGAGCCTGAACTGAACTGAACTGAACTGGATAGATAATTTAACTAATAGAATCTGTTGTGTAGGTTTTAGTTATAAAATTACTGTTGGTTCTATGTTAGATCGTAAAGCAAAAATATGCTAACCATTCAGAATGTAAGACTAAATTTCAATATGCTTACACACACCCAAACATGCTTTATTTTCTAATCATTCTCTAAACTGTCTGAAAAAAACTGTATTCAAATTTCTAGTGATTTATATTTATTGGACTCTAATTTTCAGACTTCATCCCATTCCTATATGATTTAGTGGCTCACATAAACTGTGGATTAAGTGTATGCTAGATATTTAGATGCCTTAATGCACATCCACAGGAGCCCAGCTGGACATGACTCGGGTATTGACACAGGACCAGCCCAGCCAGTGCACAGGTTACCGAGTGGGAGTTCTTTATCAACTGAGCTACCTAAGTGGGATATCTAACCCCTGCCTGAGATCATTATTTAAACCAAAATTGTGATGTGTACATTTAAATTCAAAACCTCCAATTCATGCGGAGCTTACTATTAAGTGACAAATACAACTTTTATACAGGTTTTCCATGTGGTGCAGTGGTAAAGAATCTGCCTGCTAATGCAGGAGACTGCAAGAGATGCGGATTTGATCCCTGAGTGGGGAATATCTCCTGGAGTAGGAAATAGCAACCCACCCTAGTACTTTTGCCTGGAAAATTCCATGGACAGAGGTGGCTGGTGGGCTATAGTCCACGGGGTCGCACAGAGTCAAACATGACTGAGCACAAAGTGCATATTCGTAACTTTTATACAACATTAAAAAGACTACATGTTGCTACTTTGCATATGAAGTTACCCAAACAAGATGAGAAAATATTAAGATGAGAAGATATAAAACCAAGGCTTTCATTTATGTCTGTAATTTGAAAACATAATACGCTATTGCTGTCTTGGGCTTCCTTGGTGGCTTAGTGGTAAAGAACCTGATGCCAATACAGGAAATATGGGCTCAATCCCTGGGTCAGGAAGATCCTCTGGAGAAGAAAGTGACAACCCCCTCCAATATTCTTGCCTGGGAAATCACATGGACAGAGGAGCCTGGTAGGCTACAGTCCATGGAATTGCAAAAGAGTTGGATGTGATTTAGTGACTAAAACAATGACAACAACATGTGGCTGAGCCTGCTCTCTGACATGAAGAACACAGACGAAACTAACATGAGCTGTCAAAGCTGTTATTAATCAGGAAAGGCCACCTTGTTGATCCAGAGTGTTAGCCATATTGCTTATGTTTTGCATGAAATGTCTAGAAGTCTACACCATTTTACTGATTAAACAATATAAGTGATTTAGTTAAGGGAATAATAAATGAGTGGTTTTCCAAAGTTCTTCTGAATAGTAGACACTTTATTTGGGGTTATTGTTATACTTTGCCAAAATATAAATAAATACCATTCATTTTATACTAAAAACATTGTCTGAAACCACAAAGGAAGTAACCACAGACTATACTCTCAGTATCTACAAAGAACTTGGCAAATGGATGTCATCTAGTAGATATTCAGTTCACAAAGATCCCCATTTATTTTGAAGGTTATTTTTTTCTCCTTTGAAAGAAAGGTACAGGAACAGCGATTCCAAGCCTATGTCTCTCCCTGGGAACAATACAAAGACAAGGGTCAACTTCTGGATGTTTGACCTGTGCTTGACTTAATGCTCTGATGTTGCCCTCTTGATACTCTCAGTAGTTTTTTAACAAGAGGCCCCACATTTTTATTTTGTCCTGGGTCCCACAAATTTCATAAGTGGCCCTAGTAAGGAGATTGGCTATAGATCAAGGAACAGACTCTGCTTTAGTTTGTCACCAGGATATAAATGAACAGAAACCCTTTTCTATAGCTCTGTTTTTTCACATTCTCCATTAATGTTTTGGCTCTAATTTCACTCACATCCTGCTTCCTAGTTCTCTTCCTGTTGAAAAAAGCATCAAAAAGGTCACCAATCTACTAACCCTAAGTGATAAGTAAATTGATATAAAATTGCCTTACCAATGCATGTTGTAGGAGGACCAGGTTATTGTCAATTGAGGATACTTTCATTTTTAAAAGAAAGAAAGATACAAATAAGTATAATAAGATATAGCATCAATTTTACCCATAAAGGAAAAATTTACATTTTATCAATATTTGTATTAGAGGAGTTACAGCATTGTTTCAACGTCAGAAACACAGCTGAGTAGACACTTATCTGTAGCAAACTTTGTGCTTTCTTATTTAAAAATATTTTTAAGAGTAATATATAATTAATTTCTTCATATTAGAAAATGCCCCAGTATAATAAAGCTTCAGACACTTTTAGAACATCTATTTCTATGTTTTGAGAGAAGTTTTCTGGTCAAAAATTTGTTGCCTTTTAAACTTCTTCAAATACAGAAAGTGCAGATGATAATTAACCCAACCCAAGTCATAGATGCAGGAGGCCTTATTCTCAGATAAGAGAAGTAACTTGTTAGTGGTGAGATGAAAGTGTTATGGACTGTAGCCCGCCAGGGCCCTCTGTCCATGGAATTCTCCAGGCAAGAATCTGGAGTGGATAGCCTATTCCTTTGCCAGGGGATCTTCTGACCCAGGAATCGAACCCCAGTCTCTTGCACTGCAGGCGAATTCTTTACCATCTGAGCCACCAGGATGCTAGGTCCCCTCCCCCACTGCTGCTGCTGCTGCTAAGTCACTTCAGTCATGTCCGACTCTGTGTGACCCCATAGATGGCAGCCCACCAGGTTCCCCATCCCTGGGATTCTCCAGGCAAGAACACTGGAGTGGGTTGCCATTTCCTTCTCCAATGTGTGAAAGTGAAGTCGCTCAGTCGTGTCCGACCCTCAGCGACCCCACGGACTACAGCCCACCAGGCTCCTCCATCCATGGGATTCTCCAGGCAGGAGTACTGGAGTGGCTTGCCACTGCCTTCTCCCTCCCCCACTACAAGTCCTTATAATAGCTTCCTCTCTCACACACCGATGCCTAAAATCCCGTGCCTCAGACACCTGGTAGTCACATATCAATTGTGATAGTGCCAGACACTCTGCTCAAAGCTTTACCTATGCAATTCATTCAGTCCTTTCAACAGATGGATACTATTCTACATCTGAGGAAACTGAAGCCCGAAGAGATTCAGCCATTTGCCTAAAATCACACAGTTAGTAGTGACCGAGTTAACTCTTCAAATCCAGAAAGTTTGCTTCAGAGTTGTTCTTGGGCAGTAGGTGTCACTGCCTCACACAAGAACTTTATTCCTTTTGGTTTTGGAGCTCTCACCGATTAAGGTGTAAATGGTTTTCAAAGAGACTGCCCTCGGGTCGGTCATTTATAACTGAGAAGGAAGAATGTGAGAGCCTGTTTGAGGCAGTGGAAGACAGCAGAGCAACAATAGAGGCCAACGTGGGGAGGAAGGAGATGTGACTGGAAAAGAATTCTGCCCACCACTCTCAGGCCAGAGACTGGAGATCTATGATTTGCTGTCTCCACTTGCATGCTGTTACCATTTTTTTCTTTGACTGATGACAAATTCTCTCAGTAATGAGTCACATCCCTCCGGGTGGGATAAATGGAAGCTTTTTGCAAGCTAACCCCAGGGCAGACTTATGAAAAGTATTTATACCTTCATGGGTAAGAGTTCCAAAGACGAAAGGAATGAAACAATTTAAACAGGTTAGAAAATATTTAATGATGGATTTGGGGAAAGCAAACGGGGTGTGACAGTAGGAAAAGAGGAAAAAGGTTCTATATCAGCATTTCTTCAATCTTCTTCAGTTTTAAGTGTTCTGCAGCTTTAAACCCATTGTATTCATGCTTAAGTGCTTTGGGTTCTCATTTTAAAACACTCCACCATTATTCAACCAACCACTGTTATGTTTATTGAAAATACACACTGGTGGAATATTCTAGCATATATATAGTTCATATTTATTATTCACTTTCTTCTGTTGCTTTTCATCTATAAACAAATGCACAATGTATGAATCTGCAGACCAAATTCAACAATGTTTTCTAATTTTTTTCAGTATTTGTGAAAGATGCTATCATAGGCTCTGTATACATAAAACAATTTATAAAATAAAAAGCACTTACCATTTCCACACTTAAGAATCTAGTATACATTCTTAACAGTTGAAATACAGGACGAGTTTGACAGACAAAAGGATACAGCTGCTTATAAAGCAAGCTGACCGCTTTGAGGCCTCTGTACTGTAACAGTTTCTTAGTAAACAGTGCCACCATGTGGGGTTTCATTCTAAAATACATTTCAGAATTAATCACATTCAGTTCAGTTCAGTCGCTCAGTCGTGTCCAACTCTTTGCAGTGCTAGGGAATGCAGCTCGTCAGGCTTCCCTGTCCATCACCAGCTCCCAGAGCTTACTCAAACTCATGTCCATGGAGTTGGTGATGCAATCCACCATTTCATCCTCTGCCGTCTCCTTCTCCTTCAATCTTTCCCAGCATCAGGGTCTTTTCCAATGAGTCAGTTCTTCGCATCAGGTGGCCAAATATTGGCGTTTCAGTTTCAGCATCAGTCCTTCCAATGAATATTCAGGACTGATTTGATTTAGGATGGGCTGGTTGGATCTCTTTGCTGTCCAAGGGACTCTTATTTCATTATATTATATAATTTAATATTATTTTAATAATATAGGTAACAAAAATAGTTTTTATAACATAGCATTATTAAAAAAACTTTATGGCTAATATTTACTAGTGTGCATAAATATTCACCATAAAGCTTTTTTATAAATAAATACTTTTGTTCATGGACTAAATATTTTTATGTATTAAATATTTTTCAATAGTCTTAATTATTTTCATGTAAAAGAATCACACTCTAAACCTAAACACTTATCACTGAAAAGCAAATTGAAAACCATAGTTGAAAGCATAAGCTAATTTTCTTAAGTATTGAGTTCAACTTGGTTTCTAAGACTATGAAAATGCTTTTATTTTTATTTTTTAATTTTTTTTATTGCAAACACATCCCACTTTAATATAGTTCAAAATACAAAGCTCCAAAAGTAAGGTGTGATTGCCTCATTATGAAAATGCTTTTAAATGTGCCTTAAAATGTATTTTTGCTCAAATATTGTATTTTAGAAAAATATGTTCAATGTAATTAGATTTATTTATTTCCTTCTTTATTTTTACAGGTTTACTAAGTAGTTTAAACTACAATGAAACTAATAGACTAGAATGAGACTTACAAGGGTATATAATATACAATGTTCATTGTCATCTTTAGAAAATAAAAAAAAGAAACCTCCAGGAAAGATAAAGCACAATTTACCACTTTTATTTTGAAAACTCTTATTAGCAGACATTTTTATACCACACCTAACTGTGTCATTTGACTATTTTAAGAGGCTACCTCTGAATTTGTTCTCAACTGGAAATTGAAAAGTGGTTCCTTAATTTCTGTGAGTTCTTTCTCACCCAATGAAGACTACTGTATCACACCTAAATAAACACTAACAATATCCAGACACGACAGAACTTCCTAAAGAATGTGAAAAAATGTGGTAAGAAGTTTGAACAACAAAACTATATTTTATTTCAATTGAAATAAATGCATTTATAGTTTGAATTCTGTTAAAATATACAATAAGTAATTTTGTTTCCATTTAAAATAGCAATTTTATCTCCCTAAAATGTGGTGGTCAAGCCCCTTACCTCTCCAAAGAAAGGCTTCTTAAATAGTCACATGTTTAATTAAATGCATAATCTTTTAGCTGAGACCCATCTATGTGGGAGAAAAGAGGAACAAAAGTTTAGCTAAACCAAGAAAGAAGGCTTTAAAAAAAAATGAAAATTAATCTCATTAAAAATAAAAACTGATTTCAAATAGTTTTTTTAACCCAAAGAAAATTTTCTCATATAAGAAAATTACCCAAAGAAAGTGAGTATACATACTGAAATTATTTAATTACTGCATAGAATTTTGATTTTGCAGTTTGTTTTTGTTATTAACCTTATCTTCAGGTACCGCATGTAATATCAGCCAGTTGTTCTGTCACAAATTAAGCACAAGATTAGTTCTTATGTGATGAATTATTCAGTTATTCTTTGTCGTTTAGTTGCTAAGTCATGTCAAACTCTTGCCACCTCATGGACTGTAGCTTTCCAGGCTCCTCTATGTATGGGATTTCCCAGGCAAGAATACTGGAGTGGGTTGCTATTTCCTTTTCAAGGGGATCTTCCCAACCCAGGGATCAAACCTTAGCCTCCTGCATTGCAAGGGGCTTCTTTACCACTGAGCTGCCAGTTACTTAAATCCTATAGGAAAGTATCCTAATGAATACTATTAAGCCTTAAACATCAGAAATGGCTTTGCCACTATACGTAGCATTAGTTTCTCTTATGTAGTCAATAATCTTATCCACTGATTAATTTTAAGTACAATATTATACATGACAACATATCAATGATGGTTCTAAAATGAGCTATTTTTTTTTTTTGGCTGTGCACTAAAATGCTTTTATTTCAGAGGAAAGGAGCTTTATTTTTTCTTTCTTGAAATGTATAAATCAAAATCTCTATGTCAATTGATACAGATAAATCAATGAACAAAATTCTATAGGAAAATGTCACTGTAAAGAGTAAATGGGACAAAGGGAAGCATCTCCCTTAGACAGTGATTGAATGAAACATTAGAAAAAACTAGAAAAGTTAGTAAGATTGCATTCAGATCAGTTCAGTTCAGTTCAGTCACTCAGTCATGTCCGACTCTCCGTGAGCCCATGAATCACAGCACGCCAGGCCTCCTTGTCCATCACCAACTCCCGGAGTTCACTCAAACTCATGTCCACAGAGTCAGTGATGCCATCCAGCCATCTCATTCTCTGTCACCCCCTTCTCCTCCCACCCTGAACCTTTCCTAGCATCAGAGTCTTTTCCAGTGAATCAACTCGTAGCATGACGTGGCCAAAGTATTGCAGTTTCAGCTTTAGCATCAGTCCCTCCAATGAACACCCAGGATTGATCTCCTCTAGAATGGACTGGTTGGATCTCCTTGCAGTACAAGGGACTCTCAAGAGTCTTCTCCAGCACCACAGTTCAAAAGCATCAATTTTTCAGCAATCAGCCTTCTTCATAGTCCAACTCTCACATCCATACATGACCATGGGAAAAACCATAGCCTTGACTAGACAGACCTTGGTTGGCAAAGTAATGTCTCTGCTTTTCAATATACTATCAAGGTTGGTCATAACTCTCCTTCCAAGGAGTAAGCGTCTTTTAATTTCATGGCTGCAATCAGCATCCACAGTGATTTTGGAGCCCAAAAAAATAAAGTCTGACACTGTCTCCACTGTTTTTCCATCTATTTCCCATGAAGTGATGGGACCAGATGCCATGATCTTTGTTTTCTGAATGTTGAGCTTCAAGCCAACCTTTTCACTCTCCTCTTTCACTTTCATCAAGAGGCTTTTGAGTTCCTCTTCACTTTCTGCCATAAGGGTGGTGTCATCTGCATATCTGAAGTTATTGATATTTCTCCCGGCAATCTTGATTCCAGCTTGTGCTTCTTCCAGCCCAGCGTTCCTCATGATGTACTCTGCACAGAAGTTAAATAAGCAGGGAGACAATATACAACCTTGATGTACTCCTTTTCCTATTTGGAACCAGTCTGTTGTTCCATGTACAGTTCTGACTGTTGCTTCCTGACCTGCATACAGGTTTCTCAAAAGGCAGGTCAGGTAGTCTGGTATTCCCATCTCTTTCAGAATGTTCCACAGTTTATTGTGATCCACACAGTCAAAGGCTTTTGCATAGTCAATGAAGCAGAAATAGAAGTTTTTCTGGAACTCTCTTGCTTTCTCCATGATCCAGCGGATGTTGGCAATTTGATCTCTGGTGCCTCTGCCTTTTCTAAAACCTGCTTGAATATCTGGGAGTTCACGGTTCACATATTGCTGAAGCCTGGCTTGGAGAATTTTGAGCATGACTTTACTAGCGTGTGAGATGAGTGCAATTGTGCAGTAGTTTGAGCATTCTTTAGCATTCCCTTTCTTTGGGAGTGGAATGAAGACTGATCTTTTCCAGTCCTGTGGCCACTGCTGAGTTTTCCAAATTTGCTGGCATATTGACTGCAGCTCTTTCACAGCATCATCTTTCAAGATTTGAAATAGCTCAACTGGATTCCATCACCTACGAACAAACTAGCTTTGTTCGTAGTGATGCTTTCTAAGGCCCACTTGACTTCACATTCCAAGATGTCTGGCTCTAGGTCAGTGATCACGTTATCATGACTATCTTGGACGTGAAGATCTTTTTTGTACAGTTCTTCTGTGTATTCTTGCCACCTCTTCTTAATAAGTGGAGCAAAAGTAGAAATCTTCCCTAATCCCCTAAACTCATCATAAGAACAGATCAGAAAGGGAAAGATTATTCAAGGAATTAAAATAGATTTGTAATAATCTTCTATTACTAAATCAGAAGTTGTTTTCTAGATTTTATATAGTACCTGAAGGTTAAACTATTTAGTAGAGAAAATTTCCCAAAATTTCTGCTTGAGCATACATATCAAAGATCATGATATTAATCAACATTAAATGGATGATTAGCTTAAGGAATGTTATGAAAATAAATCTAGGAACAAATATAAAGCTAACTTTGGGTTAAAACTAAGTTTCCTAAAAATTTTCATAAATTTTTTGAAAAAAAATTTTAATTCCTTACCAAAGATATTAATTAAGTGTCAAAAATCAGGAAAGGAATACATCAAGGCTGTATATTGTCACCCTGCTTATTTAACTTATATGCAGAGTACATCATGAGAAATGCTGGGCTGGAAGAAGCACAGGCTGTAATCAAGATTGCTGGGAGAAATATCAATAACCTCAGATATCAGATGACACCACACTGATGGCAGAAAGCAAAGAAGAACTAAACAGCCTCTTGATGAAAGTTAAAGAGGAAAGTGAAAAATTGGCTTAAAGCTCAACATTCAGAAAACTAAGATCATGGCATCTGGTCTCATCAGTTCATGGGAAACAGATGGGGAAACAATGGAAACAGTGACAGACTTTATTCTGGGGGGTTCCAAAATCACTGCAGCCATGAAATTCAAAGACGCTTGCTCCTTGCAATAAAAGTTATGACCAACCTAGACAGCATATTAAAAAACAGAGATGTTACTTTGCCAACAAAGGTCCATCTAGTCAAGGCTATGGTTTTTCCAGTAGTATGTTTGATTGTGAGAGTTGGACTATAAAGAAAGCTGAGCGCCAAAGAATTGATGCTTTTGAACTGTGGTGTTGGAGAAGATTCTTGGGAGTCCCTGGGACTGCAAGGAGATCCAACCAGTCCATCCTAAAGGAAATCAGTCCTGAATATTCGTTGGAAGGAGTGATACTGAAGCTGAAGCTCCAATACTTTGGCCACCTAATGAGAAGAACTGACTCCTTGGAAAAGACCCTGATGCTGGAAAAGATTGAAAGCAGGAGGAGAAGGGGACAACAGAGGATGAGATGATTGAATGGCATCACCGACTCAATGGACATGAGTTTGAGTAAGCTCTGGGAGTTGGTGATGGACAGGGAAGCCTGGCGTGCTACAATCCATGGGGTTGCAAAGAGTCAGACACGACTGAGCAACTGAACTGAACCGACTGAACTGAAGTATATGACAATACACTAGGTTTAAAAATCTAGCTTTTCAGAAAAAAAAATGTGGGATAAATATCACAATTATAACGAGCTTCTATTAATTAAAACTTAAAACTTTAAAAAAAGTAACCTAATAGGTAGCAAAAGTGTTAGTATTGTGGCTTTTTAATATTACTTTGTTGCATTCAGATCTTTTGCTTACACGTTAGATAAATTTAATATTTCATAGTTTCAACCTGAATTTTAGGACATTTAGCCCTGACAACAGAATCCCCAAAGAATTAAGGTTGACCTTTTGCTAGTATTTCAAAAGGAACACAACTTCCTAAATTCAAAGTATCAGCAATGAGTCAGACACAAATCAGTAGAGTCAGTATTTTTAAAGCAGAAGTTGCAAAATTTGCTTTGTTGAAAGATTGTCTGTTATGTGTGAACAAGTATATTCCACTTTGCTTCATTTTTATAAAAATAGTATCCAGAAGCTTAGAGAATGCTAAATTTTTAATTTTAAATCTTGCAAATAATGTCTGTCATTTTTTAAAAGTTGCTGAAGCAGTTATTTTTGTGTGTTTTGGTTTGTTGTATTTGTATAATTCTGCTTTGGTTTGTGTCCTCATAGATTTTCAGAATAATAGAAAGGGGAAGTAGAAAATACTAGTTTTATACAGAACACACAAATTGAAATGGAAAATAATTACTGATCATAAATAAAAGATAAATATAAAAGGAATAACAGGAAAACTAAATAATTTTTTTTTTTTTTTTTTTTGCTATATCCTCTTTTTTTTGCCAAAGGCACTGTTCCTATTTCTGCTTTCTGGTTGTAAGAGAGGTTAGTAAATGTTAGGGAGGCATTAAGGATGTGATAGCACCAAATTTAGACTTTCCCCTTGATATAATTGCCAGGGGGTTAGAAGAGAATTACATCAAGGTATGAACTCTTTGATTAGAAGTTCATTTGTATAACAATTAATTCACCCAGTGAACAACCAGGAAACATCGTCCCCACTCTGACAACCAGTGATCGGGTCCTCTTCTCCTCTTTTTAATTTCTACAACTATATTGTCATTTGTACATCACATGTGTTTTGTATGCCAAATGTATCTTTGGTGTATTTCTTGTTATTCTGGTCTTTTTAACTGGGTTTGAAGACTGCTTAAGAGAAAAGACCATAAAATTTTTTTAGAATTCCAAATTGCCAGTCAGAGCGTGTTGCACATAAAGTATACCTCATTAGTATTTGTTCATCAAGTGGCTGTACATCTGCCTTGCCAGCATGCACAGACGCCATGAAAATATATTATTAGTTATGCTTGAAGCAGTCTATATCATAAGTAAATTTTTAAAGATTATTATTATTTTTATTTTTGAATTATATTTATTTTTTTATAGATTAGTCTATATCATAAGTAGATTTATTTTTTAAGAGAGATCCAAAAGACCATAAAATACATGTATTTGCTCAAATAGAGCTGACAGAAGATTTGGTGTATATATATATATTTGTGTGTGTGTATGCATTTGTTTGTGTATGTCTACATATATTACGCATTTGTGTGTAGTCATATGTATATATTAATATATGTATAAATATATATATTATAAATGTTATATATATCTATATATACAATATTATTTATATACAATAAAAAGTATCATGCATTCAATATATAGAGCGTTCCCAGCAATCAAAAAATTTCCCTCTTAACTCCTTGTAGTAATTGATCCTATCCTATCCCTAACCCTATGAAACTGGGCTTCCCTGGTGAGTCAGTAGTAAAGCACCCACCTGCTGATGCAGGAGACATGAGTTCAATCCCTGGGTTGGGAATATCCCCTGGAGAAGGAAATGGCAACCCACTCCAGTATTCTTGCCTTGGAAATCCCATGGTCAGAAGGAATCTGGAAGGCCCAATCCATGGGGTCTCAAAAAGAACTGGACATGAATTAGCAACTAAACAACAGCAACAACCCTGTGAAATTACTGATACACTTTCTGTTTTTCTTAACTAGTTATGTTTTTTTCTAGAATTTCAAATGAGGGGAACCATACATTGTGGACTTTTTGTTTCTGGTTTCTTTTACAAAGAATAATGCTTTAAAGATTTACCCATATTTTATGTGTCTCAAGTTCATTCCTTTTGTTATTAATATTTCATTGTATGGTTGCAATATAGTTTGTTCATTTATCACTTGTTAAGTACTTCGTTTGTGAACATTTGTGCTCATCTTTATGTGTATATGTCCATGAATGGATGTATCTATTTCTCCTGTATATAAGAGTGAACTTCCTGAGTAACGTAACAAACATCTATTTAACCATGTAAGAGATTGTCAAGCTGTTTTCCACAGTGGTTGTTACATTCCCATCAGCAACATGTGACTTTACTACTTCTCAGACCAATAACATTGTCAGTCTTTTTAATTTTAGCATTCTGATAGGAGTGTAGTGATATCTATCTCATTGTGGTTTTAATCAGAATTTCTCTGATGACCAGTAATATGGAATATCTGTTTATGTGCTAATTTATCATTTTTATATCCTCTTTTGGAAACTCTCAAGGGCAAAGAAGAAGCCCAAGCAAGATGATAGGAGGGGCGAAATCGTGAAATTGCGTTTAGATTCAAATCCCATACCCACCAGAGACCCTTCAGTTCAGTCCAGTTCAGTTGCTCAGTTGTGTCGGACTCTTTGCAACCCCATGAACTGCAGCATGCCAGGCTTCCCTGTCCATCACCAAATGCCAGAGTCTACCCAAACCCACGTCCATTGAATCAATGATGCCATCCAACCATCTCATCTTCTGTCATCCCCTTCTCCTCCTGCCCTCAATCTTTCCCAGCATCAGGGTCTTTTCAAATGAGTCAGTTCTTCACATTAGGTGGCCAAAGTATTGGAGTTTCAGCTTCAACATCAGTCCTTCCAATGAACACCCAGAACTGATCTCCTTTAGGATGAACTGGTTGGATCTCCTTGCAGTCCAAGGGACTCTCAAGAGTCTTCTCCAGCACCACAGTCCAAAAGCATCATTTTTTTGGCATTCAGCTTTCTTTATAGTCCAACTCTCACATCCATACATGACCACTGGAAAAACCATAGCCTTGACTAGATGGACCTTTGTTGGCAAAGTAATGTCTCAGCTTTTTAATATGCTGTCTAGGTTGGTCATAGCTTTCCTTTCACGGAGTAAACATCTTTTAATTTCATGGCTGCAATCACCATCTGCAGTGATTTTGGACCCTTGGAGGGCTCGAAAAAACCTTGGGTGCACCAGGATCCAGAGACCCCACAGAGACTAAGACAGAACTGTGTCTGAGTGTCTTCTGTGGGGTATGGGTCAGCAGGACTGCTGCAGGGTCAGGGGCTCTGGGTGCAGTAGACCTTGGTATGGCATAAACCCTATTGAAGGAGGTCGCCATTACTCCCACCATAGAGCTGCCAGAACTTACCCAGGAGTGGGGAAACACACTCTTGCAGGGCACAAACAGAAACTTGTGTGCACTAGGACCCAGGAGAAAGGAGCAATGACCCCACAAGAGACTGACCCAGACATGCCTGTGAGTGTCCACGAGTCTCTAGCAGAGGCATAGGTCGGCAGTGGACTGCTACAGGGTTGGGGGCACTGAGAGCAGCAGTGTGTGCATGGGACCTTTTGAAGGAGGTCGCCTTTATCTTCATTACCTTCACCATAGTTTGGTCTCAGGTCAAATAATAGTAAGAAAACACAGCCCTGCCATCAACAGACAACTGGATTAAAAGTTTACTGAGGATGACCCCGCCCGTCAGAACAAGACAGTTTCCCCCTTAGTCAGTCTCTCCCATCAGGAAGTTTCCAAAGCCTCTTATCCTTCTCCATCAGAGGTCTGACAGAATGAAAACCACAATCACAGGAAACTAACCAATCTGATCACATGGACCACAGCCTTTTCTAACTCAATGAAATTATGAGCCATGCCATGTAGGGCCACCCAAGATGGACAGGTCATGGTGGAGAGGTCTGACAGAATGTGGTCCACTGGAGAAGGGAATGGCAAACCACTTCAGTATTCTTGCCTTGAGAATCCCATGAACAGTATGAAAAGGCAAAAAGTTAGGACACTGAAAGATCAACTCTCCAGGTCGGTAGGTGCCCAATATGCTTCTGGAGATCAGTGGAGAGATAAGGCCAGAAAGAATAAAGAGATGGAGACAAAGCAAAATTTTTAAATAATACCCTGTCAAAAGTAGATAAAAGCAGTTAACTCAGATGAGTAACATCCAGTTTTCTAAAATCATTCTTTAGGATTTCAAGTTGATTAGGTTTATGATCTAGCTTCCCAGTCATATTTTTTCACTGGAAGCAGCAGAAAGATCACTGTCTTTCCTGATGACAATAATCGGTGTCTTCCTCAACCTATCAATGAAACAAGACCACACGTTTTAGTTATTTATTTCTGCAGCTTCCAACTTATAGAATTAATATCTGTATTAGGATAAGCTGAATGTGTTACAGTGAGAACTACCTTAAAAATCTTATTAGCTTAAGAAGACAACCATTTATTTCATTTCTGCAGAATCCACTGCAGACCTGGATATGTTTCCAATGCAACAACAAAGTAATCCAGGATGACCAGAGTCCCGTCCATTTTATAGTTCTCCCATCTGAAGTGCATAGCAGTTGTCATGACAAGGAAAGAGATCACTAGCTGGATTCACACAGCAACAGAAATCTTCTATTTGGAGATGATGTACACTACTCCCTCTCTCTCACAGCCCCTTAGTCAGATCTGATCATTTGTCACATGACTCTGGTTTTCTGTGAAGAAATGAGCAAGAATAATCCTCTTCTATACCCAAGAAAGAAGACTTAGATGTGAATGGGTTATACCATACTCCTATATCTTTCTTTTGCAGATTTCTGCCTCTTAACCTAAGAAAGACAGAATCTGGTCCACTGGAGAAGGGAATGGCAAACCACTTCAGTATACTTGCCTTGAGAACCCCGTGAACAATATGAAAAGGCAAAAAGATAGGACACTGAAAGATGAGCTCCCCAGGTCAGTAGGTGCCCAATATGCTACTGGAGATCAGTGGAGAAATAACTCCAGAAAGATTGAAGGCATAGAGCCAAAGAAAAACAACACCCAGTTGCGGATGTGACTGGTGATGGAAGTAAAGTCCGATGCTGTGAAGAGCACTATTGCATAGGAACCTGGAATGTTAGGTCCATGAATCAAGGCAAACTGGAAGTGGTCAAATAGGAGATGGCAAGAGTGAACATTGATATTTTAGGACTCAGAAAACTAAAATGGGCTGCAATGGGTGAATTTAACTCAGATGACCATTATATCTGCTACTGTAGGCAAGAATCCCTTGGAAGAAATGGAGTAGCCAATAAGAGTCCGAAATGCAGTACTTGGATGCAATCTCAAAAATGACAGAATGATGTCTGTTCGTTTCCGAGGCAAATCATTCAAATTCACAGTAATCCAAGTCTATGCCAAAACAGTAATGCTGAAGAAGCTCAAACTGAATGGTTCTATGAAGACCTACAAGACCTTCTAGAACTAACACCCAAAAAAAGATGTTCTTTTCATCACATGGGACTGGAACGCAAAAGTAAGAAGTCAAGAAATACCTGGAGTAACAGGCAAATTTGGCCTTGGAGTACGAAATGAAGCAGGGCAAAGGCTAATAGAGTTTTGCTGAGAGAACACACTGGTCATAGCAGATACTCTTTTCCAACAACACAAAAGAAGACTCTACACATGGACATCACCAGGTGGTAAATACTGAAATCAGATTGATTATATTCTTTTCAGTCAAAGGTGGAGAAGCTCTATACAATCAGCAAAAACAAGACTGGGAGCTGGCTGTGGCTCAGATCATGAACTCCTTATTGCCAAATTCAGAGTTAAATTGAAGAAAGTAGGGAAAACCACTAGACCATTCAGGTATGACCTAAAGCAAATCCCTCACAATTATACAGTTGAAGTGACAAATAGATTCAAGGGATTAGATCTGTTAGAGTGCCTGAAGAACTATGGACCAAGGTTCGTGAAACTGTACAGGAGGCAGTGATCAAGACCATCCCCAAGAAAAAGAAATGCAAAAAGACAAAATGGTGGTCTTAGGAGGCCTTACAAATAGCTGTAAAGAAGAGAAATGAGAGGCAAAGGAGAAAAGGAAGGATATACCCATTTGAATGCAGAGTTCCAAAGAATAGCAAGAAGAGATAAAGAAAACGTTCCTCAGTAATCAATGCAAAGAAATAGAGGAAAACAATAGAATGGGAAAGCCTAGAGATCTCTTTAAGAAAATTAGACATACCAAGGAAACATTTCATGCAAAGATAGGCACAATAAAGGACAGAAATGGTATGGACTTAACAGAAGCAGAAGATATTAAGAAGAGGCGGCAAGAATACACAATATACAAAAATAGATCTTAATTACCCAGATAACCACGATGGTGTGATCACTCACCTAGAGCCAGACATTCTGGAATGTGAAGTGGGCCTTAGGAAGCATCACTGCAAACAAAGCTAGTGGAGGTGATGGAATTCCAATTGAGTTATTTCAAATCCTAATATTTGATGCTGTGGAAGTGCTGCACTCAGTATGGCAGCAAATTTGCTCAGCAGTGGCCAGTGGCCACAGGACTGGAAAAGGTCAGTTTTCATTGCAATCCCAAAGATAGGCAATGCCAAAGAATGCTCAAACTACCTGACAGTTGCACTTATCTCTCACACTAGCAAAGTAATGCTCAAAAGTCTCCAAGCCAGGCTTCAACAATACGTGAACTATGAACTTCCAAATGGACAAGCTAGATTTAGAAAAGGCAGTACAACCAGAGATCAAATTGCCAACATCCACTGGATCATGGAAAAAAGCAAGAGAGTTCCAGAAAAACATCTACTTCTGCTTTATTGACTATGACAAAGCCTTTGACTATATGGAGCACAACAAACTGTGGAATATTCTTCAAGTAATGGGAATACTAGACCACCTGACCTGCCTCCTGAGAAATCTGTATGAGGTCAAGAAGCAACAGTTAGAACTGGACATGGAATAACAGACTGGTTCCAAATCGGGAAAGAGTATGTCAAGGCTGTATATTGTCACCCTGCTTATTTAACTTACATACAGAGTACATCATGAGAAATGCTGGACTGGGTGAAGCACAAGCTGGAATCAAGATTGTCGGGAGAAATATCAATAACCTCAGATACACAGATGACACCACCCTAATAGAAGAAAGTGAAGAAGAACTGAAGAGCCTCTTGATAAAAGTGAAAGAGGAGAGTGAAAAAGTTGGCTTAGAACTCAACATTCAAAAAACTAAGATTCAAGGCATCTGGTCCCATCACTTCATGGTAATCGATGGGGAAACAGTGGAGACAGTGACAGAGTTTATATCTGGGGGCTCCAAAATCACTGCCCATGGTGACTGCAGCCATGAAATTTAAAGATGCCTGCTCCTTGGAAGGAAAGCTCTGACCAACCTAGACAGCATATTAAAAAGCAGAGACAATACTTTACCAACAATGGTCCATCTAGTCAAAGCTTTGGTTTTTCCAGTAGTCATGTATGAATGTGAGAGTTGGACTGTAAAGAAAGCTGAGCACCGAAGAATTGATGCTTTTGAACTGTGGTGTTGGTTGAACTGAACCGAACTGAATTTGAAAACTCTCAAAACTTTGCCCATATTTTAAAAGCATTGTTTTTCTTCTTACTGTTGATTTATAAATTTTGTGTATATCTTCACATAAGTCTTTTGAAAACAGGTATATATTTTGTGAATATTCTCTTCCATTTTCTTAAAGGTGACTTTGTAAGAGCAAAAATTTTAATGAAATCCAATGTATTGATTCTTTTCTCTTACAGGTCATGTTTTTATATGTTATCTAAAAATCTTTTTTAACATAAGGTCAAAATGATTTTCTCCTGTTTTTTTTTCTAAAAGATTTGTAGCTTTAACTTTTACATTTAGGTGTATAATCCATTGTAACTTAACTTGCATGTGTGGTAAGAAGTAAGGATTAAATTCAAATGTCAGCACCATTTGGTGAAAGACTACCTTGTCCTCATGGAATTACTTTGCCATCTTTGCCAAAAATCAAATAAATATATATGTAGAGTTTATATTTCTATACCTTGTCCTATATAACTATACTTTGCCAATATCATATTATTTTAATTACTGTAGTTTCAATGTAATACTCAAAATCAAGTACCCTAAGTCTCCCAAATTTGTCGATCTTTTTCAAAAGTTCTTCTTGTGTCACCATACACATTTTTTAATAATCATGTCAATTTCTACCAAAAGCCCAGTGAACTTTTGACTGAGATTATTTTAAATCAGTTGATCAATTTGGAGAGAATTATAATCTCAACAATATTGAGTTTTCCAATCCATGATTAAGATGTATCTCTCTCCAATTTTAATTAGTCTTACTTTCTCTCATCAGTATTTTGCATTATTCAATGTATATGTCTCAAATACATTTTATACCATTTATCCCTGTGCATTTCATTATTTTAGATGCTATTTTAAATGCTACAGTAAATCTCATTTTATTTTTCATTCATACAATTGGTTTTTTAATATTGATTTTGTCCTGCAACCTTGCTAAACTCACCCATTAGGTCTGGAAGATTCTTGTAGATTCCTTAGGATTTTCAGTATCCTGAGGATATTGAAAACTAAATATTTTTTAGGACCAGGACCATGGTGTCTAAGAATAAAGACAATTTCACTTTTCCATTCCAATCTGTGTGTCTCATTGTTTTCTCTTTCTTTCTTCCTTTCATTTTCTTCTTTTGTTACTTTATCACACAGGCTTGTTTGGAACCTCAATACAGTGCTAAATAGAAGTGGTGAGAGTAGTTATCCTTGTTTTGTTCCTGATGTAATGGGGAAAGCATCCTGTCTTCTATTATTAGTTGTATGATGGATAGATGGATAGATAGCTATCTTTCATACTGTAAAAGTTTTCATCTACTATATGTCTGGTTTTTACAGAGTTTTTTTGTTTGTTTTATTCATGAATGGGTGTTGTAGTCTGATATTCTTTTCCCACAGTTACTGAAATTAGAGGTTTTTTCTTTTGCTCAGTTACATTTGTTTTTGAATGTTAATCAACTCTGCATTACTAGGATATATTTCACTTTGCCATGATGTATTTTCCATTCTTTAAGTTGTACAAATTGCTGCATTCAATTTGACAATGTTTGTTATAAATTTTGAATATATGTTCATAGTCATCTTTAGTTTTCTTTTCCTGTAATATTTTTTCTGGTTTTTGCTCTCAAGGTAAGATTGAACTTGTAAAAATGAGTTTTGAAGTAATCCCTATTCCTTTATTATCAGCAAAAGTTTGCATAGGATTGGTGTTATTCCTTCCTAAAAGTTTCGTAGAATTCATCCATGATGCTATTTCAGCCTAGTTAAAATATTTAGTTGCTTTAATTAAATAAAGCTATTTGGAGGTTCTATTTCTTCTTGAAACAGTTTTGGGAAGTTAGGTTCTTCAAGGAAATTGCCCATATAGTCTACACTGTAAAGTTATTGGCATATAGTTATTCTTAACATTACCTTGTTATCCTTTTAAGATCTGTAGAGTTTCTAGCAGTATTCCAACTTTTACTACTGATATTGTCAATATAGTTCCTTTTGGAATTTTCTTGAGCAATATAGGTAGAGATGTCAAGTTCATTGATTATTTGGGGGGAAAAAACAGGGTTGAGTTTCATTGATTTCTATTTTTTTTCTGATGTTAATTTCTTTGATTTTTTTAAATTTTATTTTTCTTATTTACTTTCTTTTTCCTTGGATTTAATTTGTCATTTTGTGATTTCTACAGTCAAATTTGAATCAATAATTATTAGACAGTTTTTCTTTTTAATACAATCATTTAAAACTGTACATTTCCCTCAAATCAATATTTTAGCTTTATCTCATTTATATATGTATATATATATGAAATGTAGTTTAATTATCATTCAATTCAATACTTTTTCTAATTTCTCTTGTACTATGCTCTTTGTCTCATGGAGTGTTTAGGCCATTTATATTTAATGTAATATTGCACAATGTAATATCAATATGGTTTAAATCTACCATCTTTCTCTTTATTTTCCATTTGTCCCATCTGATCTGATTCTTCTTTTCTTATCTTTAATTTGGGTTAAGTATCTTCTTAGTACTCCATTTTTATTTTCACAATGGCTTATTATTGTGTCTACTGTAATTTTTTATTATTTTTGCTAATAATGTTATCAAAATACACCTTTAGTTTATGATCAGTCAGTTCAGTTCAGTCTCTCAGTCGTGTCCGACTCTCCGCGACCCCATGAATCACAGCACGCCAGGCCTCCCTGTCCATCACCAACTCCCGGAGTTCACTCAAACTCATGTCCACAGAGTCGGTGATGCCATCCAGCCATCTCATTCTCGGTCGTCCCCTTCTCCTCCCGCCCCCAACCTTTCCCAGCATCAGAGTCTTTTCCAGTGAGTCAACTCGTCGCATGAGGTGGCCAAAGTATTGCAGTTTCAGCTTTAGCATCAGTCCCTCCAATGAACACCCAGGATTGATCTCCCTTAGAATGGACTGGTTGGATCTCCTTGCAGTATAAGGGACTCTCAAGAGTCTTCTCCAACACCACAGTTCAAAAGCATCGATTCTTCGGCGATCAGCCTTCTTCACAGTCCAACTCTCACATCCATACATGACCACGGGAAAAACCATTGCCTTGACTAGACGGACCTTGGTTGGCAAAGTAATGTCTCTGCTTTTTAATATACTATCAAGGTTGGTCATAACTTTCCTTCCAAGGAGTAAGCGTCTTTTAATTTCATGGCTGCAATCAGCATCCACAGTGATTTTGGAGCCCAAAAAAATGAAGTCTGACACTGTTTCCACTGTTTTTCCATCTATTTCCCATGAAGTGATGGGACCAGATGCCATAATCTTTGTTTTCTGAATGTTGAGCTTCAAGCCAACCTTTTCACTCTCCTCTTTCACTTTCATCAAGAGGCTTTTGAGTTCCTCTTCACTTTCTGCCATAAGGGTGGTGTCATCTGCATATCTGAGGTTATTGATATTTCTCCCAGCAATCTTGATTCCAGCTTGTGCTTCTTACAGCCCAGCATTCCTCATGATGTACTCTGCATATAAGTTAAATAAGCAAGGTGACAATATACAACCTTGACGTACACCTTTTCCTATTTGGAACCAGTCTGTTGTTCCATGTCCAGTTCTAACTGTTGCTTCCTGACCTGCATATAGGTTTCTCAAGAGGCAGGTCAGGTGGTCTGGTATTCCCATCTCTTTCAGAATGTTCCACAGTTTATTGTGATCCACACAGTCAAAGGCTTTGGCATAGTCAATGAAGCAGAAATAGAAGTTTTTCTGGAACTCTCTTGCTTTCTCCATGATCCAGCGGATGTTGGCAATTTGATCTCTGGTGCCTCTGCCTTTTCTAAAACCTGCTTGAACATCTGGGAGTTCACGGTTTACATACTGCTGAAGCCTGGCTTGGAGAATTTTGAGCATGACTTTACTAGCGTGTGAGATGAGTGCGATTGTGCAATAGTTTGAGCATTCTTTGGCATTGCCTTTTTTGGGATTGGAATGAAGACTGACCTCTTCCAGTCCTGTGGCCACTGCTGAGTTTTCCAAATCTGCTGGCATATTGAGTGCAGCACTTTCACAGCATCATCTTTCAAGACTTGCAATAGCTCAACTGGAATTCCATCACCTCCACTAGCTTTGTTCGTAGTGATGCTTTCTAAGGCCCACTTGACTTCACATTCCAAGATGTCTGGCTCTAGGTCAGTGATCATGTTATCGTGATTATCTTGGTCATGAAGATCTTTTTTGTACAGTTCTTCTGTGTATTCTTGCCACCTCTTCTTAATATCTTCTGCTTCTGTTAGGTCCATGCCATTTCTGTCCTTTATCGAGCCCATCTTTGCATGAAATGTTCCCTTGGAATCTCTAATTTTCTTGAAGAGGTCTCTTGTTTTTCCTATTCTGTTGTTTTCTCTATGAAGACCTACAAGACCTTTTAGAACTAACACCCAAAAAAGATGTCCTTTTCATTATAGGGGACTGGAATGCAAAAGTAGGAAGTCAAGAAACACCTGGAGTAACTGGCAAATTTGGCCTTGGAGCACGGAATGAAGCAGGGCAAAGGCTAATAGAGTTTTGTCAAGAGAATGCACTGGTCATAGCAAACACCCTCTTCCAACAACACAAGAGAAGACTCTACACATGGACATCACCAGATGGTCAACACCGAAATCAGATTGATTATATTCTTTGCAACCAAAGATGGAGAAGCTGTATACAGTTAGCGAAAACAAGACCAGGAGCTGACTGTGGCTCAGATCATGAACTCCTTATTGCGAAATTCAGACTTAAATTGAAGAAAGTAGGGAAAACCACTAGACCATTCAGATATGACCTCAATCAAATCCCTTATGATTATACAGTGGAAGTGAGAAATAGATTTAAGGGACTAGATCTGATTGATAGAGTGCCTGATGAACTCTGGACGGAGGTTCGTGACATTGTGCAGGAGACAGGGACCAAGACCATCCCCATGGAAAAGAAATGCAAAAGAGCGAAATGGCTGTCTGAGGAGGCCTTACAAATAGCTGTGAAAAGAAGAGAGGCAAAAAGCAAAGGAGAAAAGGAAAGATATTAGTTTATGATAGTGTATATTCAGATAATATTATACTACTTCATATATAAGAAACTAACAATAATATACTTCCATTTTCCTTTGTTCTTTATGCTGTTGTCATTTTGCATTTACTTCTACATACATTTTACTTCTACAAGTGTTGCAAAACCCACACAATATTGTCACTGTTATGTTCTAGGAAACTAAGTATCTTTTAAAGAATCTAAAGGTAAGAAAACTATATCTTTTCTATTCATCTATCTGTTTTCCTTTCCCAGTGCACACACAGATCTCTATGTAGACCTGAGATTCCATCTCATATAATTTTCCTTCTGCCTGAAGAACTAACTAGGACATTTCTTATAATGCAGCTCTGCTGTCAATTGATTTTCTAAGCTTTGTTTTTGTCTAAAAATTCTTTATTTCATCTTCATTATGAAAATTATTTTCACGGGATGTCTTAGTCCATTTGGGCTGCTATATAAAAAATAATAATAATAACATTAGATCAGATGTCTTTTCAACAATATAATTTTATTATCCACTCTTTGGGGAACTGAAATCCAAGATCAGAGTAACAACATGATAGAGTTCTGGTGAAAGTCCTCTCCAGGTTGCAGACTGCCAACTTCTGTTCATGTCTGCACAAGGTAGAAGAAGTGAATCTCTCTCTAGGGCATCTTTTACAAGGGCACTAATACTATTCACGACATCTCTGCCTCCTTGGATGTTATGTTTTCAGCATATGAATTGAAGGAACACTAACTTTCAATCACAATGTGTATCACAAACAGTATTGGATGTAAGAATTCTGTACCCTCTTTTTTAGCACTTATATGTCATTCCAGCTTGATTAGCTTCTAATGAGAATCATGTAGTCATCCTTTCCTTAATTCCTCTGTGCATAATGTGACTCTAGTTTTTCTTCCAGTTTTCTTTAATACTATATCACTAGGTTACAACAGTTTATAATGTGCCTTGGTGTGTTTTGCTTTGTGTTTATCATGCTTGGGTTTGTTTGAGCTTTTTAGATCTGTGGGTATCTGTTGTTTAGTAGCTAAGTCAGGTCTGATGTTTTGCCATTCCATGCAGCATACCAGGCTTCCCTGTCCTTCACAGTCTCCTGGAGTTTGCTCAAACTCATGTCCATTAAGTTGGTGATGCTATCCAACCATCTCATCCTATGCCACCCTCTTCTCCTCCTATCCTCAATCTTTCCCAGCATTGGGGTCTTTTCCACTGAGCTGGCTCTTCAAATAAGGTGACAAAAGTATTGGAGCTTCAATTTCAGCATCAGTCCTTCCAGTGAATATTCAGGGTACATATCCTATATGACTGACTGGTTTGACCTCCTTGCTATCCAAGGGACCATCAAGAGTCTTCTCCAACACTTCATTTCAAAAGCATCAATTCTTTGGCACTCAACCTTCTTTATGGTCCAGCTCTCACATCATACATGATTACTGGAATAACCATAGCTTTGACTATATGGACCTTTGTCAGCAAAGTGATGTCTCTGCTTTTTAATATGCTGTCTGGGGTTGTCATAGCTTTCCTTCCAATAAACAAGTATCTTTTAATTTCAAGGCTGCAGTCACCATCCACAGTTATTTTGGAGCCCAAGAAAATAAAATCTCTCACTGTTCCTCTTTTTCCACTTCTATTTGTCATGAAGTGATGGGACCAGATGACATGATCTTTGTTTTTAAAAGTTGAATTTTAAGCCAGCTTTTTCACTCTCCTCTTTCACCTTCATCAAAGAGGCTCTTTAGTTCCTCTTTGCTTTCTGCCATTAGAGTGGTGTCATCTGCATATCTGAGGTTGTTGATATTTCTCCCAGCAGTCCTGATTACAGCTTGTGATTCATCCAGCCCGTCATTTCACATTACGTACTCTGCATTTAAGTTAAATAAGCAGGGTGACAATGCACAGCCTTGACATAGAATTTTCTCAATTTTGAACCAATCTCTTGTTCCCTGTCTAGCTTTCACCAATTTTGGAAGTATTTGGCTACTGTTTACATTTTTTTTCTGTTCCCCTTTCTTTGTAGGACTTGAACTGTGTATGTGTCTATGGCTCCGTATTAGGCTGCTTTTGTCACTGAGACTGTTCATTTTTATTTTCAGTCCTTCTTTTCTGTGTTGCATTTAGAATATTTATATTACTATCACTTCAAAATCTTTAATCTTTTCTTCTGCTGCGTCCAATTTGTAGGCCATTCAATCTTAAAAAAGTTTTCTGTTTAAAAGTTCCATTTTGTTCACTTTTAATAATTTCCTTTTTTTCATGTTATTCAAGTTTTCCTTTAGATCATTAAATACATTTAATACCTACATTCACATATGTATGAGTGTGTGTGTATAAATTTATTTTAAAGTCATGTGTGTGAATTCCATAATTATTGCTATTCCTGTGTCTGCTTTAATTGATCAAAGTTTCTCCTGGTTAAGGATCACATTTTCCTGCTTTTATTAAATGCTTAGTAATAATTCTTTGGATGTAAGACATTATTACTTTTATATTGTTGAGTGCCGAATTTCACTGTATGAAATTTTAAAGAATGTTAAGCTTTGTTTTTATAGGCAGTTAGATTACTTCAGATGAGCATGATATTTTTCAAGGTTGTTTTTAAATGTTTTTAGAGCAAGTCTAGAATTACCTTTGCTCCTGGTCTAGCTTAGGCCTCACTACTAACATAACTTCTGGATCTCTTTGGAATGTTTCATGTATTCAATGAGATCTCTACTCTGGCTAGTAGGAACTCAAATCATTCCTTGCCCTGTGTAAATTCTGAGAGTTTTTTACCTTATAGCTCTCCATTAATTGTTCCTTCCCTGACAATTTTACTTTACCTCACCTGATAAAGTTCCAAATTTATATGCACAGATATGTGTTTGGCCAAAAACTCTGCTGGTGCTGCTACTGCTAAGTCGCTTCAGTCGTGTCCAACTCTGTGCGACCCCATAAATGGCAGCCCACCAGGCTCCACCATCCCTGGGATTTTCCAGGCAAGAATACTGGAGTGGGTTACCATTACTCTAAGGGGGCTCATTTACAGATTTCTGCAGAAATACCTTCTCTGTGAATCTTACCAGGAGATTCTAGTCACCTTGACTTTCTAATATCTGGACTTGATCCCTTCAACCCATTAACCTGTTAGGACTCTCCACTTTCTGCCTCCAAATAGAAAGCTGAAGGCAACCATGGAGTTCATCTTGTTTGCTTTCTTCCTATTAGGATTCATGGTGCTGTGCTGTCTGTTAACTAATATTTGAAAACAGTTGTTTTCACATATTTTTCCTAATTTCTAGTGTTTGTCAAGAGGGCAAATTCCATAGTGGTTTTCCATTCACAGTGGAAAAGCATATCCCTGTTGTAACATAATTGTCTTGTAATGGATACTGTGTATGACTTTTACTAAGGAGACATGGGGGGTGATTTTGTTGTCAACTCCGTTGAGGGTTGAAGTATTCACTGGTCTCAGAGCAGATTTCACATTAGTTTCTTGGCTCAGTTTCCACAAAAATCATAAAGGCTCAAGGTTTTGTGACTGCATTTCCATGCACAGTCCAGGATTAATGACTATAATCTATATCCCTTCCTTGGATAAGAAGGAAGGGTATTTCCAAGTGGCCTGTATATTTGCAGCACCTGGTTTTATGCTGCTGAGGTACTGAGGATTAGCCTCCTCTATTGATTATCTCCAACCTTGAATCCTGCTGCTGCATTGCCATTAAAGCCCCAGCTTCTAAAGCATTCATCCTGTGTACCACACAGCTTCAACTCCCTCCTTTCACCAACCACACAGCTTCAATTCCCTCCTTTCACCAATCATTTCCACTTGCTTTCTAGCACTTGAAAATGTAACTTTCTGAGAGGAGGAATAAGATGGTGGAGGAATAGGAAGGTGAGACCACTTTCTCCCCCACAAATTCATCAAAGAACATTTGAACGCTGAGTAAATTCCACAAAACAACTTCTGAATGCCGGCAGAGGACATCAGGCACCCAGAAAAGCAGCCCATTGTCTTCGAAAGGAGGTAGGAAGAAACATAAAAGATAAAAAGAGAGACAAAAGAGGTAGGGACGGAGCTCCGTCCCAGGAAGGGAGGCTTAAAAAAGAGAGAAGTTTCCAAACACCAGGAAACAGTCTCACTGGTGAGTTTGTGGCGATCCTTGGAACCTCAAAGGGCCACATAACCGGGAGGAAAAAGAAAGAAATAATTAAAGCCCACAGATTACGCGCCAAATGGTAACTCCCAGCAGAGAAGCAGTGCAGACGCCTGCATCCGCCATTAGCAAACAGGGGCTGGGCAGGGAGGAGCTGGCGAAACTGCTTAGATAGAGGACTGGGCCTGAATGCCGTGAGAGCAATCTGAGAGAACTAACTGGGGATAGCAAAGCAGACTGTGGGATAGCTACCCAGTGAAAAGGCGAAAGGCCCTAACCTAAGACTCTGCCAGCCCCGCTCACAGAACAAAGGACTGAGCAGAGCGAGCCAGCTGTGGTCGGCCCATCCCCCACCGACACAGGCAGGGGAGGGCAGCCAGAGCCGGAAGCGGGCAACCGCGGCCCCAGAGAGGCATCCGATACCAAACTGCAGGCAGGCTTCGTTGCTAACCAAGACTTCTTGGGTTTCTGGCCGGTCAACATCTGCCTGAGAAGGTGCGCCAGCTGTACACCCAGAAAACTGAGTGGGAGGGACCAGGGGAGGCTATAAGTTGCAGCGACTGCACTCACCAAACACCTGGTCACCTGAGCTGCTCGGACCAGGGAAGGCACAAAATGCAGGTGCAACCAAGTCTGCGCCTTTGTGGAGTACCCGAGTATCTGAACCTGAGTGGCTTAGACTTGGGATGTGCATGCAACCCAGCGCCGGCCTCAGACAGTTCTTGGCAGAGCAACTAGAGCCTGTGCAGTGTAGACTGGGACAGCACACGCGCTGTGAGTGGGGACAAACCCAGTATGGCCACGACACTGCAAGCACTCCCCGCAGACACCAGAGATATTTGTCTGCAACGTTCCTCCCTTCCCAGAACAGGACTGAACAAGTGAGCCTTAAAAAGGGTCCACCACTGCCCCCTAGTGTCAGGGTGGAAATTAGACACTGAAGAGACCATCAAACAGAAGGTAAAACAGGAGGGAACCCCACCTTGGAAATGACAGATAGAGAAGTCTAGAGGCTACTGCAAGAATAAGACTGAAAACCAGAGGCAAGAGGCTTAAGTCCAAATCCTGAGAACACCAGAGAACTCCTGACTCTAGGGAATATTAATCAATAGGAGCTCATCAAACGCCTCCATACCTACACTGAAAACAAACACGACCCAAGGGTCAACAAGTTCCAGAGCAAGACATCCCACTCAAATTCTCCAGCAACACAGGAAAATAGCCCTGAGCTTCCAAACAGGCTGCCCTGTTGTACTTTTCTAAGAATTTGTCCATTTCATATAACTGCTGATAGTAGTCTCTTGTGATATTTTGTATATACCGTGTTCATGGATTCCGTTCCGTTCCGTTCAGTCGCTCAGTCGTGTCCGACTCTTTGCGACCCCGTGGGCTGTAGCCTACCAGGCTTCTCCGTCCATGGGATTCTCCAGGCAAGAATACTGGAGTGGGTTACCATTTCCTTCTCCAGGATTGGAAGAATAAATATTGTGAAAATGAATATATTACCCAAAGTAATTTATAAGTTCAGTGCAATCCCTATCAAGCTACCAACGGTGTTTTTCACAGAGCTAGAACAAATAATTCACAATTTGTATGGAAATACAAAAAACCTCGAATAGCCAAAGCAATCTTGAGAAAGAAGAATGGAACTGGGGGAATCAACCTGCTGGACTTCAGGCTCTACTACAAAGCCACAGTCTTTGGGAGGGGGGTTCAAGATGGGGAACATATATACACCTGGGGCAGATTCATGTCAATGTATAGCAAAACCAATACAATAATGTAAAGTAATTAGCCTCCAATTAAAATAAATAAATTAAAAGAAATGATCTGTGTAAAAAAAAAGAAAGAAAATGTAACTTTCTTCTCCTGAAACTCAGCTATGTAATTTTACATGACTTTAGCAAGTCTGTATATTTGGGCTGAAGAAGTGTTCTTTCCAACATCATCTAACCCTGCCATTTTGACTCTAAGTGCTCCAAAATTTTACATGCTGAAACTGCAGGGCAAGAGACTACAGCATCTGAGCAGGATAGAAACTGATTACTAGGAAAGTAAGAAAGTGATGCTTATAAATCAAGAAATATTTTGCTGCACTTCAAATAATCTTGAATTGAAATTTTTCATTTGCTGCCTCCAAGCAGAAGGTAAGTCTAGCTTGAGTGCAGCAGGCATATAGCCCATAGTACTTAGTAATTAATAAGTGTTCATATATTTTTTGGATGATTGTAAACAGCAGTACATTGAAAAATGCCTTTTTTTCAAATAAATACTGGAAGCAAGTAGCAGAAATATAAAATATAGCTGAGACATTTAATACTATTGCTTTCAAGTGTGTAGAGGATTAGTTATGAGACACAGAGAACTATGGGTTTTTAATGATTGGATTTTTACAAAGTATTGGTATATAGAGTTTTATATTGAAAATTACTTGCTAATATGTTTGTTCTATAAAACTATATACCCTCACCCTCCCTGCATCAAGTTTAAGAGAGAGCATTTAATTTAAAAAAAAAATTCTGAGTAAAACTTTAGTCCATACCCAAATTTTACTTCCTATAATTTTAACCACTGTGGAAATTGCCATCTTTTATAATACTTTTTCCTCATTTCTCAAAAGAACATTTATTTTTAAAGGATGTTTACAAAACAAAATTCAATATCCTTGACAAAAATGTGGGATTTAAATAGTATTTCCTTGTAATTTTTGTTAAATATACATAACTCATGTTCAAAGTGTGGACTGTGTCAATCATCTTCTCCTCCAGATTAGCCAGATGCTGTGGTGTTGGAGAAGACTCTTGAGAGTCCCTTGTACTGCAAGGAGATCCAACCTTTCCATTCTAAAGGAGATCAATTCTGGGTGTTCATTGGAAGGACTGATGCTAAAACTGAAACTGCAATACTTTGGCCACCCCATGTGACAAGTTGACTCACTGGAAAAGACTCTGATGCTGGGAGGGATTGGGGGTGGGAGGAGAAGGCGGACACGACTGAGCGACTGAACTGAACTTTAAAATAATCCAACTTTTAAAAACATTTGGGATCATTACTGCTGCATCTGTTTCCACATTCCTGGCCAAAAACAGAAATAAATAGATGTTACAAGTGTAGTTAGCCAATATGCATGTGTAAATGTCTAATACATTTATATCAGTTCAAATATGTCTTCCTTGTTTAAATTTAAGCCTAAGGACACGACTGAGCAAATGAACTGAACTGAACTGAACTGAACCTTGAATCAGTATAATCAAAACAGGAAAAACATAAAACAGCATTATTTACAGACACTGAAACAATGAATAAATGATCAGGACCAATAGGTTAAATTTTGATTCAGTTCAGTTCATTTCAGTCGCTCAGTCATGACCGACTCTTTGCGACCCCATGAATAACAGCACGCCAGGCCTCGCTGTCCATCACCAACTCCTGGAGTTCACTAAAACTCATGTCCATCGAGTCGGTGATGCCATCCATCCATCTCATCCTCTGTTGTCCTCTTCTCCTCCCGCCCCCAATCCTTCCCAGCATCAGAGTCTTTTCCAGTGAGTCAACTCATCTCATGAGGTGGCCAAAGTATTGGAGTTTCAGCTTTAGCATCAGTCCTTCCAATGAATACCCAGTATCAATCTCCTTTAGAATAGACTGGTTGGATCTCCTTGCAGTCCAAGGGATTCTCAAGAGTCTTCTCCAGCACCACAGTTCAAAAGCATCAATTCTTCGGCGATCAGCTTTGATTTACTGATCAATTAGAAACAGTGGCTAAAGGAAAAGAATCTAAAAGAAAAATAGATAAATAAGTATGTACAACTGAATCACTTTGTTATACATCTGAAATTAACATTGTAAATTGAATGTATTTCAATAAAAATTAATTAATTAATTTTGAAAAAACAAAGGGTGGCTACACACTTCGCCTCAGTCATAGAGAAAGTGAAAGTCGCTTAGTCGTGTCTGGCTCTTTGCGACCCCATAGACTACACAGTCCATAGAATTCTCCAGGCCAGAATTCTCCAGGCTACCTACTGGAGTGGGTAGCCTTTCCCTTCTCCAGGGGATCTTCCCAACCCAAGAATCAAACCCAGGTGTCCTGCATTGCAGGCGGATTCTTTAACAGCTGAGCCACAAGGGAAGCTATAAGCTAATTTATATAAATAATACAAAGTTACTAATAAAATGAAGTCTGTTGAATTGTAAATTGCTACTGGGTAATTTTGCAGTAGGTTTAAATATCTCATCTGCCACATTTGTCCAAATTGAATACATGTCATATGGTGAAATAAAATATGAAGAAGCCCTTTAAGTGTGAAAATTATGGGCTCAATATTGCTGATCTACTTAGCATTCTACATTATAATTCCTGAAAATCCAATTTCTCTTCAAGTTTTTCTTTCTCCTCTACTAGTAGCATTAATAGACAAGTAAATTACTGGGTTGATCTTTAAAAATTAAAAATTATGAAGCAAAATTAATGAATTTCCCGTATATTCATTCATAAAATGTTAAGCCATTTTCCGCACTACTTTTTTAAGCATCAAATTCTGAACACGTTTTCTAACATTTTTGATAAATAATGATTTTTAGGGAATAAGCATCTTGAGTTTGTGATTTCAGAAAGACTTTTACTAAATTTTAAATATATTCCTCAACAAAGTGGAAATAGGAAAAAACATTGGAAGGCAACAGTCTTGTAGGAGAAATCATCCTTTAAAACTCCTTTGTCATAAAATTTTCCTGAGACAAAGGCTTAACCCTTTATGGCACTCAGCAAATTTTAGTATTATATAAATTATATGCAATCAAAACATTAGTTTCAAAATGCCCTAATATAATTTGGTTGTACTTGCAATAATTTAGAGACAGCGTAATTATCATTGGGAGAGAAATCTGGTATTCACAATATGATGAAGCTATTCAAAAAGTAAGTCACTGAGTGTGGGCCTCATGGAATTTCAATCACACGTCTCCTGCACTGCAGGCAGATTCTTCACCACTAAGCCAGCAGGGACGCCCAGACCAGTTCATAAATGGGCATTATTCCATTTCATATATTCTTTTTATACTTTTCTAATTTTTATGGGATTGGCTAAAAAGTGGTACATAAGCAAGTGTATCCACACACCCAGCAGTGTTTGGTCACTTTCTGGGTTTAGGGTGCAGTACCTGTGTGTGAGTGAAAGAAGCACTTCATCTTCTATACAGGCCACCAGAACAGATGCTGGAACAAGACATGGATGACTGGGGAAAAGCAAGTTGGGAGTTAAATTAGGTAAAAGGTGAAAATAGTTAGAGCTACACACATGACCGAAGCTAAGTTGCATGACAGAAGTTAGCTGCTGAAAAACAGAGCAAACCATCCAGCTCACATGAAGCAGTAGGGAGGAAAGCCAGTCCAGCAGCATGCCAGGAGAGACTAATCAGTTGTCACTTTAGAAACCACAGAAGCAAAAATGAGCTCATTCAGGCAGTTTCTCATCACAAATTCATTTCTGACCAGACTTCAAAAAAAAGTATACTCTTAAAGCAAGCAGTTTTGGTTACACCATCTGTGCCATGTATTAACGTATTGCTTCTCCACAACAAATTCACCCTTCACTGCCTGTTCTGTGATAACAGATCTGGGTCTTCCATGTACCTTTCCTTTGCCAGCAGATATCATGTTAAGTCTTTTCAGCAGAGAGTGTTAGAGAGACATTGAAGAAGGAAGGATTTTTCTTCCTGGTTCCGGTGGCTTGTTTTCCAAGTTCTTGCAATGCATGCAGCTTTTACAGTGCTGGTTGCTTACTCTGTGCTGGCTTCTGAAGCAATCCAACTTTTCCAGTGTTTGGTTCCCACAGTGCATAGCTGCCAGCAGATTTCCTTGGCATCCTCTAGGGGTAATTTTGTAGCAGAGTGCTTCTCATGAGATACCTCCTGTGAACAGCACTCCCTAGCACCTTCAGTTCAGTTCAGTTCAGTCCCTCGGTCGTGTCCAACTCTCTGCAACCCCATGAATCACAGCACGCCAGGCCTCTCTGTCCATCACCAACTCCCGGAGTTCACTCAAACTCGTGTCCATCGAGTCGGTGATGCCATCCAGCCATCTCATTCTTGTCGTCCCCTTCTCCTCCCGCCCCCAACCTTTCCCAGCATCAGAGTCTTTTCCAGTGAGTCAACTCGTCGCATGAGGTGGCCAAAGTAGAAGGCAGATTTCAGTCAATTCCCAGGGGTCTTTCCAGCCAGTCCCGACTGACTTGGCATCACAGTAAGTCTCTGCCATTCAGTAACCATATTCATGCCTTCTCCAATATCTGGATCTCAGCCTTGATGGCCTCTCCTTGAACACTCCAGGTACTCTATCTTAGTCCTGTGGGTAGTGTTTGCCCTTTATACTGTTATTGCTATGTTTCTTGGAGGAATCTTGACTTCTTCTTAACCAATCTCTCATTAGTCCAATCCACTGTTATAATTAATCATTCAACTTTCCCAATTCAAATTATTATGTGGCTTCTGTTTCCTAATTGGACCCAGATTCATATAACACCAAACTCCTAAGATAAACATTCACTCTCCTCTGCCCTTAGAGGCACTTCCAGGGAAAGGACTGAAAAGCACTTACAGAAGAGTTTCCTCTCAAATATTTTTAACCATGATTCAAATATGCAGCTATTTAATGCACTTGATTTTTAGAGCAGTTTCATATTCAAAGAAAAATTAAAGGGAAAGTATAGGTAGTTTCCATACACTCCCTGCCCTACACACGTATGTGTAACTATTTTCTGGATTGTTTTTTTTTAATTTATTTTGCTGTGCCAGGTCTTAACTGTGGCACGTGAACTCTTTACTGAGACGTGTGAGATCTAGTTTCCTGACTAGGGATCAAGCCTGGGCCCCTGCCTTGGGGGCTCAGAATGTTAGTCGCTGGTCCATCAGGGAAATCCCTGTATAATTATTTTAAACTGGATCTTAATAATACTGGTCACTTGACTACTTTTTTATCCATTAAGTATTTTTCACAAATCTGTTGATAAAAAGCAAGAAGTAACTCCCAAGGTCTTTAGACCTTCTAAACTTGTATTCTCAAACCCAAATAATGATTTTCCTAAGATTTTTATGGAAACAGTGAACAATAATGCATTCAACTTTAAAATTAAGTTAGTAAAACATGAACTCTGCTACTTATTTGGCAACTAAGATGACTGTGGATAAGAATGCTGATATGAGTTTGATCCTATATTAACTACTGTCCGTATAACTTTATGTAAATTACTTAACTTCTATGCATTTTAATTTTTCTCAAAAGTAAAATGGAAATAATGATTTTGCTTCTTTTACAGGATTTTAGTGATGCTTAAATGAGATGATCCATGTAAAGATCTAAATTAGAACAGTTTGGCTTTCCAGGTAGCTCAGATGGTAAAGAATCTGTCTGCAATGCAAGAGACTTGGGTTTGATCCCTGGGTCTGGAAGATCCCCTGGAGAAGGGAATGGAAACCCACTTCAATATTCTTGCCTGGAGAATTCCATGGACAGAGGAACTTGGCAGGCTACAGTCCATGCTGTCACAAAGAGTCAGACACAACTGAGCACAAGCACGTAACGAGCCATAGCTAACACCATATTCAATTTTTTCACTTTCAACACAATTTGGCAAATATTAAGTTCTCAAAGACACTAGCTTTAGAAATAATACCATTTAAAACTTTAGTAAAATATTGGAGTTAAGAATAGTAAAAATTAAAACAGAATAATTTAGAAACAAATCATTAGGGCAAGAAAATCTAGAAAAACTATTATTATGAATCATTTTGAATGTTGGCATGTTTGGAGACTCATCTAGTTTTCTAACCAGAAATTGTAATTTTAAATAGAAAGTATGGTCTATGTATCATACAGCAAAATAAACTCCACTTGGCTTTTATTAATTGCTTATATTATCATTCAGGCTGAAATGCAATCTGGTAGTAAACTGACATCATGTCAGTTCTGTTGCTTAAAAGTAAATTTAACTTTGTCGTCCTTTAGTCCTATTCTGATTGACACATGGTCGACATCCTTCTAAAGAACATTAGTTCAAATGTGAGAAAAATTACTATTCAGATCCTAAAACTTAAATTTAGAATGGCATTCTAATGGCTAATCTTTCTTTTAAAATGACTGATAGAGATTGTAAGGAGATAGCATTTAACCAGTGACGATGAGTCCTTAGACGATTTGGAGAAATACATAGATGACACATCCGAAATTTGGATGATTTTGGAAACCCATTCAGAACAGTGGTTAGTAACCTAGGCAGCAGTTAGGAGAGGAAAAAGTGATCAGGCCCAACTTTAGGAGATTTTGGATGCATTTCAACCATAAATGAAGTGAACAGCCCACAAAACTGATAACAAAGCATCTAGGTTGTTTTCTTCAGCTTAGAATAGATCATAATTTTAAAAATTGATCAGCAAAGACCAAGCATCTCCATGTAAGTAATAGGCTAGTATACTCCGGTCTCTTTCCCACTTCTCCACAAACTCCAACTGCTACTTCATGCTGAGCTTTGCTGACTAAAGTTTCCCCAAAAGTACAGATTTTATACATATTTCTTGTCTTATTTGGTGGAATCACTTCCTATTTTGACAATTCAAGGAGTAAATGATAATGTATTCCATTTCCGTGAAATCAAGGCCTCCATTTTGCATAACACAATGAAGTTTTTAAACAGGAAAAGGAAAAGGAAGAATTTAATTAGTGGGGAAGTTTGAAAATATACTTTAAAGAATATCCAGGAAAGGAATAAGAGCATTTGACATTCTCTCGAGATCTTTTCTATATCACTAAAGCTTATGAGAAAAGCAGATGTTACCAAATGAAAGTGCAAAACAGAAATGCCCGCACAGCTGCTCACCAACACCAAAGAAATGGCTCACAAGGGCCAGGATAGTCTTCTGTCGGGAGAGGTCTCTGGAAATCCACATGCATGTACGAAGCTTACTCTATCAGGGAATTGCTTTCTTTGCAAGAGAGGCCTGGGTAATGTTAGGACTCTGGAACAAGCCCAAGTCAATGGGTAGAGTAAATGCAGATTTATTTTTATTATTTGAATCTCTAATTTACTTTAGAGTCTGTAGTCTTGAAATGACCAGGACTCAGCTAATCCAAGATTTTTTAGACCACTTCAGACCCCTGTCTGATTCTATACTAACCTCTTGTCAGACAAAAGAATATCGATCTAGCCATTGTTTCCTCATCGCTGGTAAATTATCAATATGGAGAAAAAAGGACATATGTGACTACAGCACATTAATACTCTATAGAGGTTATTTCCATATAGGCTCTTTCCAAAGGCGAAGGGTGAAAGCAGAAAATAATACTGGAAATGTCAGAAACTGAGTATAGCATGGAGAAATTAACTCCTGACACATATGGAAAAGAGTTGTTGTAATAGATGAGGTTTTAGCAAGTTATAGAAAATACTAAAAAAGTAAAAGAAATGTCATACTTATTTATATTTCTTTTTCCTCACCTAAATAAGTAGAAATTAAATAATTATTTAATTATTTGACATGTTTTCTTAAGATTTTAAAAACATACAAGCTTACATGGAATGTAACACTATTAACAGCTTTTCCCCTAGTGTCGAAAGCAGTCGTCTTTGCTCACACCCTGAACAACTGCTTTTTAAAGTGTGAAACAATTATGAACATTTGCTCAAACTGTTTAAATATGAATAATTATGAAAAACCGTCATTCTATGATATTGTTTATCGGTCAATACTCCACAATGCTGGAAATAGCCCGATGGATTCAGACTAGTCATTCCTAGAACAGGAGAAAATAAGCTAAGGTTTACATTAATCATTCCTGTTTGCATTGTTGTAATGCTGACTGTTGAATATTTGCTGGTATTAGACATTGTTATAGGTACTTGCAAGTTTTATGCTTTTAAAAAAAAATCTTTTTTTAAATGTTACTTATCTATTTTTGGCTGTGGTGGGTCTTCATTGCTGCGTGGACTTTTCTCTGTAACTTGTGGCGAGCAGGGCTACTCTAGTTGCAGTACATGAGCTTCCCACTGTGGTGGCTCCAGGGCACACAGGCTTCAGTAGTTGCAGCATGTGGGCTCAGTAGCAGCTGTGGCTCCTGAGCTCTAGAGCACAGGCTCAATAGTTGTGGTACACAGGCTTAATTGCTTCAGGGCATGTGAGGTCTTCCCAGATGAGGGTTGAAATCTGTGTCTCCTGCCTTGGCAGGCGGATTCTTTACCACTGATCCACCAGGGAAGCCCTTACAGGTTTTATCTTGTTTGATATTCAAAACTGGGACATTGAATAACTTGCCAAAAATCACCAGCTAGTGTGTAAAGAAGCCCAGATTCAAACCCAGATTAATCTGATTCTAAAGCCCTATAGCCTTTCTGCTAAACTACACTACCATCCGAAATGACTTGTTTGACAAATGCTGAGAGGACTAGCTTCTTTTTTGAATATATGTTTCTAACATCTTATAAATAATGAGAACTTCCAGTGTTTTGTAGTAATAGTCACTAAAAACATATTTCCTAGATGAACGAATGAATGGTCAAGTAACTCCAGAATCAAGCCCAGATAGACAGTATATGTTTAAACATCGTCAAAGAAGCACTATCCGCAGTCTCACTTCATAACCAACTTACATTAATTTTTAACAATTATTATCAGAATCTTAAAAACATAAATAGCTGAGTACACAGTAAAATTTCAAAACGAGTGAAGTCTATCAGTTTAATATGGAAAAAAACAACTAGCTGAAGAATCGATGCTTTTGAACTGTGGTGTTGGAGAAGACTCTTGAGAGTCCCTTGGACTGCAAGGAGATCCAACCAGTCCATTCTAAAGGAGATCAATCCTGGGTGTTCATTGGAAGGACTGATGCTAAAGCTGAAACTCCAATACTTGGCCACCTCATGCGATGAGCTGACTCACTGAAAAAGACTCTGATGCTGGGAAGGATTGGGGGCGGGAGGAGAAGGGGACGACAGAGAATGAGATGGTTGGATGGCATCACCGACTCGATGGACATGAGTTTGAGTGAACTCCGGGAGTTGGTGATGGACAGGGAGGCCTGGCGTGCTGTGATTCATGGGGTCGCGGAGAGTCGGACACGACTGAGCGACTGAACTGAACTGAACACAATTTATTTCGAATTTTAAAAGTAAAGTTGTATAAAAGAAGTTGTATAGTGAAATAGTTGTTAGAAATAAATTTAAATTTGACTCTCTTTTTCATAAAAACATACTTAAAATCATTTGTATTTTTATTAAATGCAATGGTCTCTACCCCTGAAATTGTAAAGCAAACTATTTTCTGAATATATTCAGCCCTTCTGATGACATAGAATTCTGGAGGTGGCCTGTGTCATGGTAGGAAGCATTCTGTTATGCTCACCCTTGAAAGTATGCTAATATGATTCCTCCTTAGAGAATCTCCCTGACTACCCTTCACCTACCCTCCAAGTAGAGCAGCCACCCCCGTTTCTCTATTCCAAAGGACTCCACCAGGGCTTGCTTCATTATGTTGTAACAAGTATATGTTTTCTTCATTCTACTGTGAAATTTTTGGCTGGGGAAAGGTTATCTTAGTCATCGCTCAAATATTTGAAGCTAGAATTTTCTTCCTTTCTTCTCCAAAGTAAACATGTATAATATGTCTTGCCACTTCCCAAAGTTTTCCAAGTTCCTTAAACAATCCGCACACCCTCCTCTACATGCTCTTTGTTTAGCAAATGCCCCCTATGCCTCAAAAATAGCACCAAATATTGAAGTCAAATCGATTTGTTTGAGGCTTGCCTGCAAAAACCTACAGAGTTTATTATAATCTCTTAGGTGTAAAACCATCTTATAAAAATGTTTGTCTAAATAACTGAGCATCTTGGATAGTATACAAGATAGATTAAGTTATTCAACAGGCACATATTTAGTAGCTCCTATGTTTCAGGCACTACGCTAAGAACTGAAGATTCTGCCATCGACACCACCAAGAAGGCTCTTCTTGTGTAGCCTACTGGAATGAATTAACATGCATCACATGTAAATAAGAGTTTCATAAAAAAATACCTTAGGGTCACTCTGAGTTATATCTTTTCCTTAGGACTTGTTGAAACTTCTAATATTCAAATGTAATCTATGACTCTCCAAGACTCAAAATATAGTATGTATTATTTCCCTAACTTCCCTGATCACACCAAACTGTTTTCACAGTGCATTTTAAAGAAGCAGTAGTTGAGAATACTTTGCAAAATACCCTCTAGAGCAAGGCTCCCCTACTTCTGGGCTGTGGACCAATACCTCTGACAGGACCTGATCCTGTCAGATCACTGGTGATATTAGATTATAAATAAAGTGCACAGTAAGTGTACTCTATTAGAATCATCCCAAAACCATGCCCTTCACCCCGAGTCTGTGGAAAAATTGTCTTTCATGAAATTGGTCACTGGTACCATAAAGGTAGGGGACTGCTGCTCTAGAGTTTGCAGACAAACAGATAATTGTGGTTTAAGAAAATAAGACCTATGGTAGTATCACAGGGTGGAATACAACTACAAACAAAGGTTTCAGTGACTGAGAGTGTATGTTATTAAATCGAAGCTTATACTACTGCAGGACAGGCCAATCATTCAGAGATGAGTTGTTGGGGCAAGAAATAGTGACTTTATTTGGAGAGCCAGCAGACCAGGAAGAGGTGGACTAGTGGCCCAAAGAACCATCTAACCCAAGTTAGGCTACCCAATTAGGTTACCCAATTCAGGGCTTTCTTGTATCAATACTGAAAGGAGAGGGGGGGTATGGTTAGTTACTGCAAACTTCTTGGGGCCAGAATCCTTTGTTCTTGTAGCTGTCCATGTAGGTCTGGTCACAGTGTTTCCTATAAAGCTCCAACAAGACAAATGTTATTCTCTGTTTATCTCAGAGAATACAACTTTTTATCTCAATATGAATGGAAAAGTGTTGTAGCTTTAGAGGTCAGAACTTGATAATGGGCTAACCTGTATATTTCAGTCTATAGGCAATATTCTTCTAGTTATTAACTTAGAGCAAAAGTAAGAGAATACAAAGGTTAAAGTAAAAGAAATATTCGAGTCAGATTCATTCTTCCTTATTACATGACGGAAAGCTTCTACAAAGAAGTGATACATCAAATGATCTCCAATGAGTCTGAGTAAGCCAAGGGAAAAGGGAGAAGTCAGTGGTGAAGTTTTCAGAAAGGCTTTTCAGTCATGGGCAAAGTTCAAAGAGGCTTACTGTGCACAGTGACATTGTGTGGTCAGAACTGCAAACACATGTTTTGTTAGCTGGGATAGGCACCTGAAAAAGTGCCTACAGAAGTCCTTTTAAGTGAGAAAAAGGCTACAAAAGTCTTAAATCCTTTCTCATCCTCCTCTTCAAGAAGTACACAAAACCAATAAGAATAAAAAATAAAAACTTAATAAAAAATCTTTTAAAATAAAGTAGGAAACAAAACCTGAATATAACTATCAGTTGACAAACACAATTACGATTAGTCAGAGGCATTACCAAAGTTCATGATAAGTGAAATTATAGAAAGTGTAGCATGCCTGATATTGGAGGATGTCTCCCAAAGTATCAACTAAAATACAACTTTCTGAAAATGAAAGATCCATTCTGAAATTCAAAACTGTAATCCTTGTTTGTGACAAGGGTGCAGGAACTGTGTTGAGCACTACAGGTAGCAATTTGCTTCAGAGTAGCAGAACATGAGCAACTCTGAAGAAGAATCACACTGATTAATACTATTTGCAAGAGCAGTCTGCTTCTGTGGCAGCAAACAAGCAGAAGTATTCTAAGTGGTGACCTCTCCCTCTGTTTAACCATAATGAAATCTACAGAAAATATCTGGTCTAGGAAAATTCAACCCATTTGATAATAACTAAGAAAAGGAGTAAATACAGAATTAATAAAGGGTAGTATAAGAAAAAAAATGTCAAAAACAAAGCCTCACCAGAAAAATGCAGCCAAAAAGAATGAAAAACAGAAAAACAAAAAAACAAGAGTAACTCCCACAACACTATAAATCATATCATAAATCTTTAATAATTAAAACAGTGTGGCAGTGACACATGAATTGAAGATCAATGAACAAATTGGTAAATTCAGAAGCTGACCCAAATACACACATGAATCTAGTATATGGCAAAGATGGCATCTCAAGCCAGGGAAAAAGACAGACTTTAAACAAAAGCTGTGAAAGCAGCTGTGTAAACTTCTCAAAAATATATTTTTAAGTAAAATCTATACTTCACACTGCACACCAACATGAATTTCAAATACAGCAAATGTTTAAATGTTACCAAACGCTGCTAAAGGAACTTTAATTCATACTCCCATTATAGGGCTTCCCTGAGAGCTCAGTGGGTAAATAATCCACCTTCAATGCAAGAGACCTGGGTTTGATTCCTGGGTCGGGACGATTCCCCTGGAGAAAGGATAGGCTACTCACTCCAGTATTCTTGGGTTTCCCTTATAGCTCAGCTGGTAAAGAATCTGCCTGCCTATCCCCCCCCCCAAAAAAAAGGAGACCTAGGTTCGATCCATGGGACCTGAGTTCAATCCCTGGGTTGGGAAGATCCTCTGGAGAAGGGAAAGGCTACCCACCCCAATATCCATTATTAGATATCTATAAGGATGATTCCCTAGTACTTGATATTTTTAAACTTTCTGATCTTTGTCCATCTAATGGTAGAAACATGACATCTTATTAAGTTAGCATTTCCCTGATTTTTGCAGCTGAAATATCATCTTATGTGTTTAATGACCATTTGGATTTCCTCTTCTGTGAAATTGCTGTTTGAATCTTTTACCTACTTTTTAAAAAAATGTTATTGTCTTTTTCATATTGATTAACTTTAGTGTTTCTTTTTACTTCCTAGAAAACAATCTATCGTTTGCTTTATGTGAGACAATATTTTCTTCTATATCATGACTTATCTTTTAATTTTATATGTGGCTTTTTCTGATGTGTACCTGTTTTCTCTCTCTTTTTTTTTAATGGCATCAAATTGTCATTCTTCTTCTTTGTGATTTTTGCTTTTGTGTTTTTATTGGCTTATATTTGCCTACTGAATCTCTGGAAGAATACACAATTAAATATAGTGTTTACCAATGTATGTATAAGGCAGAGAGGAGGAAAATGCAGAAAGGAGATAATAAAGGCAGGCTTTGCACACTACACATAATTCTGTTTTTTTCTTTTTTGAAAGATGATCTTATTACCTATTTAATGGATTAAAGTTAAAAATCAATTTATTTTAGATTAAGTGAAATTAATATTAATTTAGTTTTAAAAATAGAAACCAAACAATAAAAATGATGCTTTCGGCTATCTTTCTGCCTATCTGAGTTTGAAAACTCACACTTTCAGAGATATGGTGGGAAGTGGTGCCCAGTTCTAGTATGCTGCTATGAGATAGTTCAGGACAAGAATTATAAATTTTAACATTTTTTTCTAAAAAAGACTATGAAAGGATGAAACAAATTATAGTAAGCTAAAGTAGTAAAAATAATCCATGCAGTGCAAAAATATCAACTTTAAAATTAATCTGAATATCACCTATCTAAAAAAAAAAGTTGACCATTAAATGATCAACTGACAGCTTGAAGCAGAATATACCAAAATGCATAACATTTTATTATCATATCTATTTCTTGCAATTCAGAAAACCCACATAGAATATCATCTAAATCTTTAATTTAATGCCTAACACTGTAACACATTTCTAAAGCAAGTTGTAAAATGAGTCAGCCTTATGAGACTTAGTGACATTTTGTCACTGATTTAAAGGAAAATACTGTCTCTTTTAAGATCTTATAAAAGATATAATGAAGAAAAATGCAGTATAGGTTTAGACAAATTTGAGAATTTTATCACCTTAACATCAGAGTGTTAATGCATTTGTAACCACAAATGTTTGAGCTATTCCATTCATTATATCAGATGACAAGAAGGTGTCTGAAAATGGTCTTATTTGTTCAGGTAAATTAAATAATGTCAGATCCATGAGTGGTGTATTTGTCATTATAGGATCTAGATGTTCAGAGTATCATGGACTAAAACAACATTTGTAATGGCATGAAAATGAAATATTTCAACATTAATATTTTCTGTGAAAGGATTTATTTTCATGGTTACTTTTTTTCTGTTGGACTAGCTGGCTTATAGTGTTTTCTACAGAAAAACAAGTGTCAGTTTAATTTAGCACAGCAAGGGTAAAGGGAGTATTAAAAATGGATGAAGATAGATGTTAGAAGCTATCTTGTGTTAGTTAAGTAGCCTGCAATTATAAAGGCTATTACAATTTGGGTAGTTCTCACTGAAGGACGAAGAGAGCGCACAAGAATGACTGACCACAGGATGGGGCCAAAGGCGAGGACAGCTGAAATGCAATGAGCTCAAGAGCATAAAAGAAAAGAAAAAGAAAAGGACATCCTGGAACATTTTTACTTCTGTTTTAACTTTGACATTTTTACTTATTAAAAACGCATCCTTAATTCCAAGAGGTGAGGGGAGAACAGAAATGTCCTATCCTGAGTGTCCCCATCAGCACAAGTAAGTTCTGCTCCATCAACGTTCTTGGCATTGAAGTACTGTGACCCACCCAGGACCGCAAGGGTGAAAGTCACCTTGAATGGGAGAAGCAGGGTCAGGAGTGGGAAGGGCTATCATATGGCCAGATTTTTTTTTTTTTTTGGTCAAGAGAAAGTAAAAAATCTGTATCATTCTTCTGATATTTAAATGTGGGGAAAAGTTGTAAACAGCCTGCAGGAAACTAGTTTGCACTAATAATGATAACAAACCCTTACTCAAACTCCATACGAGCCAGGGATATGCTCTGAGTACTTTACATAACCTTGTTTCATTTTCCTAACAACCGCTTGAGGTTTGTTCTATTTTATCTCCATTATCAAGATGAGTAAACTGAGGCATAAGGAAGTCTATAACTTGTTCAAGTTCACACAGTTGTCAATGGCAGAGGTGACTTGAAAGGAGAAAGTTTTTCCCACAGTTCACACTCTCACACATTGAAGTGTCCCAATAAGAAAATTTCTCCTTCACAGAGCTGCTTATAAGTATTTCGTTAATTATAGAACTGAATTAGCTGTTTCTGGCTCTATACTGATGTATTTCCATATAATTATTTTTCTAAAGTCATTTTTTAAAATTTAGTAAATTTCATAAGCCATCATTGTTTCTAAAGTTTCCAGTTTGGAAAAAGGGAAATTTTAAGATTGTATTACTTATTGAATATTCTAAAAGTAAAATATCATTTTGGAAAAATGTATATTTTTTTAAGTTTCAGCTATCACTTCCCATTTTACTTTTGATTAACTTTTTCATTGTGAAATACTGAACTGAAACTAGAAGCCAACCTAAATAATGACTTCTAAGTTTCATTAGAAGAATAAATTCATACTCTTTAAAATATGCATTTGTTTAAAAAACTAGTAGCTCACTATATATTGTGCTTGAACTCTTTGCATTTTCATGCTTTATTATCTTATCCTATATTCATATAAGGATTTATAACTGTCAGTTAATTAAATTATGAAAAAGAAAAGGGGTTAGAGAGTGTTTATTGCTTGTGTAGAAGATGCAGATATTTTTGGTATATACCACATGTACCTCAGAATTTCCACTTATTTCAGCTTCATCTACTACTTTAAGAAATGGAATTTCAGATCACTCTTTGGAGAGGGTTTAACATCAAGTGGTCTTAAAATTTATACTCAATTTAGCAACCCCAAACCACCAAGTCAATCTTCAAAAATTCTAGTATATAAATATCTTCATTTCTGGACATTCCTCTAATTCCCAATTTGTTAAAATATAAAATATCATCTGAGAAGGTTTTATTGTGGATGTTTACTATTGTAGTAAAACACTGCATAATAAAGATAGATACATGTATGCTTGGATATTATTTATTTATTTTTGGCTGCACTGGGTCTTTGTTGCTGGGTGTAGGCTTTCTCTGGTTGCAGTAAGTGTGAGCTACTCTTCGTTGTGTGCATGAGCTTCTCGTTGCAGTGGCTTCTCTTGTTTGAAGCATGGATTCTAGGCACGTGGGCTTCAGTAGGTGCAGCGCATAGGCTCATTAGTTGTGGTACACAGGCTTAGTTGCTCTGCAGCGTGTGGGGTCTTCCCAGACTAGCAATGAACCCATGTCCCCTGCATTGGCAGGTGGATCCTTAACCACTGGATCACCAGGGAAGTCCTATATATGTATATCTATACACATTGATACGTAATTATAGTTGGAGAGCTGCTTCCCTGAGTGGCTCAGATGGTAAACATACTGCCTGCAATGCAGGAGACCTGGGTTCAATACCTGGGCCGGAAAGATCCCCTGGAAAAGGGCATGGGAATCCACTCTAGTATTCCTGCCTAGAGAATCCATGGACAGAGAAGCCTGGTGGGCTACAGTCCACAGGGTCACACAGGGTCAAGCATATGACTGAAGCAACTTAGAACACATATATGATTATATATGGCATGTATATTAAATAACTCATAATAGTGGTGTATGTGTGCATGTAGTGACAAAGCAAAAGTAAAGAAGTAGCACTCCTTGGTAGTGACCTCAATCAAGACACCCAGTACTTCAGCTTTGTTTTCCCTAGCTGTATTGCGATGTACTTGATACATTAATACGTGTATGTTTAAGGTATACAGTGTGATGATTTCAAAAAGAATGCATTTGATCAGTTCTAATGAGGTGGATGAAATTGGAGCCTATTATACAGAGTGAAGTAAGCCAGAAAGAAAAACATCAATACAGTATACTAACACATATATATGGAATTTAGAAAGATGGTAACCTTAACCCTGTATGCTGCTGCTGCTAAGTCACTTCAGTCGTGTCCGACTCTGTGTGACCCCATAGACGGAAGCCCACCAGGCTCCCCCATTCCTGGGATTCTCCAGGCAAGAACACTGGAGTGGGTTGCCATTTCCTATACAAGACTGCAAAAGAGACATAGGTGTATTGAACAGTCTTTGGGACTCTGTGGGAGAGGGTGAAGGTGGGATGATTTGGGAGAATGGCATTGTAGCATGTATATTATCATATGTGAAATGAATCACCAGTCCAGGTTCGACGCATGATACAGGATGCTTGAGGCTGGTGCACGGGGATGACCTGGAGGGAGGATATGGGGAAGAGGGAGGTGGGAGGGGGGTTCAAGAAGGGAACACATGTACACCCGGGGCGGATTCGTGTCAATGTATGGCAAAACCAACCAATATATTAATGTAAGGTAATTTGCTCCAATAAAATTTAAAAATTTTAAAAAAAAAGAAAAAAAAACAATAAACATTATTATCTCTCAAAAAAAAAGTCACCAATTCAAAAAGAATTTAAGCTCAATCTTTGGACAATAAAATTTGAAATAACCTAAAATCTACAATTTTAATGTAAAAGAGACTTAATAGAAAATTTTCCAACTTTGACAAGAATCCTCAATGTTTACATAACAATACCATTAACAAGTTGTGAAGTGGAAAGAATGTTATGAAACAATAATTAAACATTCTGAACATCCATGCTAAAAAAAAAAAAGAATGTGATGATTTGATACAACTATATATTGCCAAATGTTTGTCAGAATAAGGTTAGCTAATACATTCTTTACCTCACATAATTGCCATTTTGTTATTATTGTTATGGTGAGGATGTTAAAGTTTCACTCACAGCAACTTTCAAGTGTACAATACAGCACCATTAACTATAGTTACAGTACTGTACATTAGATCTCTGAAGCTTATTTATAACCAAAAGTTTGTACGCTTTGACCACTATCTTCCCATTTTCCTCCTCCCTCAGTCCAGACTAACCACCAGTCTGCTCTCTGTTTCTGTGAGTTTCCTATTTTTAGATTCCACATGCAAGTGAATTCATACAATATTTATCTTCCTCTGTCTTAGTCATTTCATTTTGCATAATCCCCTGAAGGTCCAGCCATTCTGTCACAAATAGCAAGATTTCCTTCTTTTTTAAGGCTGAATAATATACCAAATATATATATACCATATCTTTCTCTTATCCTTTTATCTGTCAGTGGACAATTGTTTCCATGTCCTGACTATTGTAAATAATATTCCATTTAACAAGGGAATGTAGACATTTCTTTGAGATAGCGATCTTATATTCTTCAGATTTATACTTAGCAGCAGGATTGCTAGATCACATGACTGGTCTATTTTTTTATTTTATATTCAGTTCAGTTCAGTTCAGTTCAGTCGCTCAGTCGTGTCTGACTCTCTGCGACCCCATGAATCACAGCACGCCAGGCCTCCCTGTCCATCACCAACTCCCGGAGTTCACTCAAACTCATGTCCATAGAGTCAGTGATTCCATCCAGCCATCTCATTCTCTGTCGTCCCCTTCTCCTCCCGCCCCCAACTTTCCCAGCAACAGAGTCTTTTCCAGTGAGTCAACTCGTCGCATGAGGTGGCCAAAGTATTGGAGTTTCAGCTTTAGCATCAGTCCTTCCAATGAACACCCAGGATTGATCTCTAGAATGGACTGGTTGGATCTCCTAGAATATAGTTAATTCACAGTGTTGTATTTTCAGGTGTATAACCAAGCAATTTAGTCATACATATTCATATATCTATTCTTTTTCAGACTATTTTCCCGTATAGGTCATTACAGAGTATTCAGTAGAGTTTCCTGTGCTATATAGTAGGTCTTTATTGATTATCTATTTGTATCTGTTAATCCCAAACTCCTAATTTATCCCCTCCATCACTACCCTGGTAGCTCTATTTTTAATTTTTTGAGGAGCCCCCCATACTGTTTACCTTAGTAGCTGTGCCAATTTACAGATTGATGGAGACTCTCAAGCTTTCGTTCCTAGGTCTATGGTAAATCTCAGAGAAGTCACAGATGTGGGTTACTCACAAGTGGTTTTTGTTTGCCCTTGGGTGATATGTACTGTTTTTAGAGAGTTGATTACTCACCCTACAACTGGATGGTATAAGCCTGTCCCATCATATCTATGGCCATGTCTCTGGAATTTACATCCAGACTTTTCAGAGATGTCATTGCAAGAAAGACACCTGAAAAGTCCTTCTTGCTAGAATGATCCACCCTCACCCCAAAGAAACCTCCCTTGCAGACTCCACTTTTGGTTGGAGAAGAAATATTCATATTCATTATATAGGAAATAGGTCCTGTATATCTTCTCTAGGATGACTATTCATTTTTCACTATTAAACCTCTGTCTGTCCCTAATATTGACTGTGGACTCACCAGTATCCTTTATAAATCCAGACTTCTGACTTGCACCAGCCCCAAAATCATCCTACTTCTCCTTACAGTAAGTAGGAATGATTTACTTAAGTGATTCACCACCATGAAAGGATGTCAAATTCTTATTGTTCATCACCAACAGAAGGTACTAGAAATATTATTAAACCTAAACACATACACACAATATAAACTAGTGCTTTGCCCTAAAATTTCCATTCCCTTCCTTATCCCATGCAGTTTCAGCCAGCAGAATGCTTAGCATTTTTATTGTCCTAAAATTTAAGTCACCCCTAGTACTTTCTCCTCTGACCTGGCTGTTGCCAGCACTGAAGGTAAGAGAGAAGTTTGAGGAAGTCATTAAACACTCAGCAGACTTTCAGACCCTCAGTTGAGTTTCTTCCAACTGAGCTGGGACTATGGAGATGCAGTGCACAACACTGGACAGGAAGCCAAGCTTAGCTAGGTAGCAAAGAGGTCTTAGATAAAGCAAACAAACCAGGGCTTTGTGAGGTGACAAAAAGGAAATGAACAAAGTCACACCCTCAGCCCATCAACCAACAGTCTTACAGTCTAGTGAGCAGGAAGCAAAAGCCACAAGACCAATGGCCCCAATGGTGAGAATATACTGCAGAGGTGATCAGGAGGGAGCTAGAAATAGGTTCTGTCCTTTTAGACACTTTGATGTATTCTAATTGCCCAGGGCTCTGCTTGAAGAAAATTAAGGAAGAGCCTTCTTGTTTTTGAACTAACAGTAAACATAATATTGTTGCTTAGTTGCCCAGTCATGTCTGATTCTTTTGTGGCCCCATAGACTGGGATTTTCCAGGCAAGAATAATGGAATGGGTTGCCATTTCCTTTCTCCAGCGGAGCTTCTTGAGCCAGGGAACATAGTATATGCCTTGCTAAAAACTCTTTTATAAAATAGCATGAACCTGATTTTACAAAATATTGTCTGATATGAACAATCTTAAATTGCCTCAAAGAACACTATTTATTCCAGAAGCATAAAAAGTTAAAGACAACTTACAACTTGAAGATTTAGCATTATATCCAGAATCTCTTTGTCCCTCAGCTAAGATAAACCCAAGCCTTTGGAAGTTGACTACTTTTTTCCCTCTTCTCAAAATACATAAGACCTCTGTTGATAATGAAGACCATGATGGAATTTTGAACCAGGATGCTTCTTAAACGTTTTATAATATCTAAACAATAAGAAAATTATATTTACTCTAGACATTAAGGACATTACATTCTAAATGTTAAATAAAACAAAGAAACAGAATAATTTACAAACCATTCAAAGTTAAATTACAGAATAAATATCTTTGCCATGAACATTTGGGAAAGATAGTTATGTGTGTGTGTTTAAAAATAAATTGAATGGAGGGCACAGGAAAATCTAATTGGAGTGTAAGCTAAGGATAGTAACCAAGACATCCTCAATCCTCAGAAGCAACTTAAAGAAAAGAAATAGGAATGAGTATAATACATGTGGAAAGAGAATGGATGAAATCAGTCTGGGCAAAATAGACTGAATATATTAAGGAGCAATTAACAAAATTATACAGTCAGGTAGTCTGAGACTTAAATATATGGCGTAAGAACTTGAAATTGATAGGTTAAACAGACATTATAGTTTCTATAACCAGGGGTGACATATGAACAGAATGTTTTAATAAGTTATGTAGGTTGGGTCTATGGAAAAATGAGTTAATTTTTCCATATAAGCCATAAAACTAAATCCATTAATTCAGGCATGATATGCTAAGAATCTGATTAATAGTGGGGTACTTGAAAAGGAAACAAAAGGATGAATTTGAGAAATGGTGAACGAGGAGGAAACCTAAGTCCCTAATAGACGGGGTATAGAAGAATAAGACACATATCAAGTATAACTACATCAATCCTTTTATAAGCACACAGGCCTAGAGAACACTACTAGAAAACTCCTGGGAGAAATGGAGAGGCTGAGAAATGAGGTCTAAAGTTGGAGCTGGGGGTGCACTCTCATTTATTTTTCATATCTACTGTCATTCAAAGTAGTAACTATTGGCATTCAACATTTGTCTTTGGCTGGCATTAAGGATAGGAACATTCTAACTTCGAGGAGCTTTTAATGTAGTTAAGCAAAAAAACGCAAGGCAGACTGCTGTAGGAAACAACACAGAACTAAATGTAAAATTTATGATAATGAATAAATGATATTTTTATCACTTATAGAACTGAAAATAAAGGGATAACACAGGAAGTGGGGGCAGTGGATTAAAATGTCACAACTGAGAAGCAGGAAGCCCAATCTTGAGTTATGCGTGGAGAGATTAGAGACAGAGGAGGAGGAACTGAGGTGGAGCCAGCCAGGGAGGGAATCTGCTGAGCTGTCAGAACGTGGCCCTGAGGCTGAGACGATGCACAAGTAAAAGCAATACTAAGTAACAAGAACAGTTGCAAAAAGCCTGCCTTAAAGGGAGGTTTGCAATGTACAAGCAAACTGCAAGTTACAAGTTACAGTTACCTGAATAAAACCGAGGTGACCGACAGTCCTATATCTCCTGATCTGGTACACACGTGTTTGCTCCGTAGAGATGGAGCCTGTGTGGACACTCTCTGTTCTATTAAGAAGAAATGTTAATAATTGTAACAAGCACTTCTTGAAAAATGCCTCATTTAAATTGCTATAGAAAGTTTTACACTTGAGAAAAAAAAAATGTTAATGGATTGTAAGCAAGTACAATTTTGCTTTTTAATTTATACAGTTCCTGGTGTGTTGGAGGCAGGAGGAGACAAAGAGTAGGAAAGTGGCAGAAAAACAAAGCAGTAAAGACAAAAATTAAGCTATTGTACCAACCAGCACAGAAATAGGATTCTGTTGAGAAGTAAAGGGAATGAACTCAGGCTTAATCAGTGATGAGTCGGCCAAGCACAGGATGGAGCTTCAGTGTTGTTAATCTCAAAATTGACAACAGCTACTAACCAGAACATATAAACTGACTTTGAAGTAGTTCTAAGTGCCTTCAACACTTACTGCTTCAAAGGTAGGACTATCCTTATCTACCTCATCCAGTCATTGTTAGGATTAATTAAGACACCATCTGTAAGTCACTTAGCACTCTGAGTGGCCCATGGCAAGAGCTTTTGAAGTGTTACATAATTACTGTTTGGAGAATTTCTTCCTACTTGCTTAAATAAAGGACTGTTTGCAAATACCCTCCTTCCCAGTTTCCCAATCTGAAATGAGGACCCTATATGTGATAATGAGCACTTTAGTTCCCTTTGGATGACCTTTGAGAAAAGATTTTGACATTTTGACATTTTTAGGCTCTCTCCAATTTCCTCTTTTTGCTCTCCTGGAAGCAGATTTCTAGGCCTCATAGATACTTAATATTTCCTTATAGATAATATTTCCTGCAGAGTATGTGTTGCTTAGCTATAATACATTCCACAGTAGTTGAGTAACTGCCATGTTCCGGGACTGAAGCAGTGATATAGTTTCACATATGATTTCTCTACATGTATCACAACGGACACCTGGGTAAGAAACTAGAAGCAATTAAAAATTCAAAGCGATGGTTTGAAGAACACCATTAAAAGCTATGAAACTAACTTTGTCCAAGATTAACTATTATTTCTTTCACTGTCAAAACACCAATTTACCTATCTAGATTTTTTGTAGCATATATGGAATTTCAAGTTATTACATCATAGTGCCAACAAGTAGATTGTTCCATTCATGTGTCCTGAACAACCACTAATACTGTATTGTGTCAAGGAATTTTGCATGTGTGGAAATATAAGCACATAGATCCATAATATAAAAAAGATCTAGACATTTGTCAGTGCCCTCCTCCACCACTCTACACACTGTGCTATTGTTTGTATATAAAATTACCACCCACCAACTTTTAGGAAAGCCGTTTGAGTCGTTTCCAACAACATATTTCATTGAAAAAGAAATGCAAAGAATTTTCAGGTATATTGAATAGTAAGTTGAAGGGATAAGAAAGTGTTGATGCACTGTATAATATTTCCTTATTAATTTCTATCACTCATATTACCCAAAATTCTCTCAAACTTAATCACAAAACATATCCTGACCTTTAACAACTAGCAAGACTGAAATGTTAACCTTCAACATTTTGCAAAATTCTTCTTTAAACACTTCCTCTGGAAAACACACAGCCCAAAGTGCTAAAATTGTCTCCTATAATAACCACAGCAGGATCCTAACAAACCCGCTTTTAAAAACCATATAAAGTCTTCCGTGGGGGCGGTTCACCACTTCCCCTTTTTTAACATGCAGGAACTAATTTAGCTGAGAAGATAAAAGCAAAAGCTGCCTACAGATGTACAAGGAAAGGAGGTCCTAAAACAAAACACCTCAGTGGCAAGAGGGTCTAGTCATTTTCTATAGAAAAAACCTTCTATGACTTAGAAAATCACACATGAAAAGCAAAGAGTCTGAAATCTGTATATATTAATACAAATGGGAGACAGAAGAAAGAAGAGAAAAGGCACACAAATTACTTTCAATTATATTTATGCGTTTTCCAATTAAGTAATTATATACCCATTTTCAATTTAATACCATTATAAAGATATCAAGAACTCAGAACTAAGATAAAAGGCCTGAACATTTTGTGGTAAGCATTCAAGAATATATACATATATCAAATCATTATGTTTTACACTATATATAATTACATGTCAATTATATCTCAATAAAACTGAAAAAGATATGCTAAAGAATAATCATTAAGAAAGACTACTTTCAAACTACCAACAACAGCTGAAGACTTAAGAGCCGAGAGTATCATCAGATGACCAAACTCTCCACTTTCTTTCATAGAAAGAACTCATGAAATACCATCTCTTCTATAAACCCTTGCCTCTTTCAGAATGATGGCCATTTGATCCCATCTCAGGTGGTCTAAGTCACATTGTATGTGACTTTGTCACTGAGAATCCCATTAAATGTACTTAGTTCATGCAGTCAGTTCAGTTCAGTAGCTCAGTCATGTCTAACTCTTTGAGACCCCATGAATCACAGCACGGCAGGCCTCCATGTTCATCACCAACTCCCAGAGTTCACTCAAACTCGCCTCTATCGAGTCAGTGATGCCATCCAGCCATCTCATTCTCTGTTGTCCCCTTCTCCTCCCACCCCCAATCCCTCCCAGCATCAGAGTCTTTTCCAGTGAGTCAACTCTTCGCATGAGGTGGCCAAAGTATTGGCACTTCAGCTTTAGCATCAGTCCTTCCAATGAACACCCAGGACTGATCTCCTTTAGAATGGACTGGTTGGATGTCCTTGCAGTCCAAAGGACTCTCAAGAGTCTTCTCCAACATCACAGTTCAAAAGCATCAATTCTTCGGTGATCAGCTTTCTTCACGGTCCAACTCTCACATCCATACATGACCACGGGAAAAACCATAGCCTTGACTAGACGAACCTTTGTTGGCAAAGTAATGTCTCTACTTTTTAACATGCTATCTAGGTTGGTCATAGCTTTCCTTCCAAGGAGTAAGCGTCTTTTAATTTCATGGCTGCAATAAGCATCTGCAGTGATTTTGAAGCCCAGAAAAATAAAGTCTGACACTGTTTCCACTGTTTCCCCATCTATTTCCCATGAAGTGATGGGACCAGATGCCATGATCTTTGTTTTCTGAATGGTGAGCTTCAAGCCAACCTTTTCACTCTCCTCTTTCACTTTCATCAAGAGGCTTTTTAGTTCCTCTTCACTTTCTGCCATAAGGGTGGTGTCATCTGCATATCTGAGGTTATTGCTATTTCTCCCAGAAATCCTGATTCCAGCTTGTGCTTCTTCCAGCCCAGCGTTCCTCATGATGTACTCTGCATATAAGTTAAATAAGCAGGGTGACAATATACAGCCTTGATGTACTCCTTTTCCTATTTGGAACCAGTCTCTTTTTCCATGTCCAGTTCTAACTGTTGCTTCCTGACCTGCATATAGGTTTCTCAAGAGGCAGATCAGGTGGCCTGGTATTCCCATCTCTTTCAGAATTTTCCACAATTTATTGTGATCCACACAGTCAAAGGCTTTGGCACACTCATGTATAAATTCCCAATTTCATTCATTCAATTTTCAGATTATCTCCTTGACCACACAGAGAAGGCAATGGCACTCCACTCCAGTACTCTTGCCTGGAAAATCCCATGGACGGATGAGCCTGGTAGGCTGCAGTCCATGGGGTCGCTAAGAGTCAGACATGACTGAGCGACTTCACTTTCACTTTTCACTTTCATGCATTAGAGAAGGAAATGGCTACCCACTCCAGTGTTCTTGCCTGGAGAATCCCAGGGATGGAGAAGCCTGGTGGGCTGCCGTCTATGAGGTTGCACAGAGTCGGACACGACTGAAGCGACTTAGCAGCAGCAACACTTGACCATATATCTGTGGGATGTGTTGTGCGGACTCTGGTAGATTATGAACTGCAAGATTATTGACCACAAACCTTATTAACATATACATTAAGTGTTCTGTAGTTTTTAATATAATGACAAAAGTAGAGGAAAATACAAATACATAAAAATGCAGACTCTGGCCATAATTCCAAGGCTCTTTGTGATAAGTTTGGACTACTTATCAATAAGAATATATCACACTAAGTTTTCTTTTTTTTTTTTCTGTTTATATTTTATTTTATTTTTTTTTGTAATTAATTTATTTTTTATTGGAGGCAAATGATTTTACAATATTATACTGGTTGGTTTTGCCATACATTGAAATGAATTCGCCCTGGGTTTACATAAGTTCCCCCTCCTGAACCCCCCTCCCACCTCCCTCCTCCCTTTATCCTCCCTCTGGGTCATCCCCGCATACAGATGGCTAACAAACACATGAAAAAATGCTCAACATCCCTCATAATCAGAGAGATGCAAATCAAAACCACAATGAGATACCATTTCACACCAGTCAGAATGGCTGCTATCCAAAAGTCTACATGCAATAAATGCTGGAGAGGATGTGGAGAGAAAGGAACCCTCTTACACTGTTGGTGGGAATGCAAACTAGTACAGCCACTATGGAGAACAGTGTGGAGATTCCTCAAAAAACTGGACATAGAACTGCCATATGATCCAGCAATCGCACTCCTGGGCATACACACTGAGGAAACCAGAATTGAAAGAGACACATGTACTCCAATGTTCATTGCAGCACTGTTTATAACAGCCAGGACATGGAAGCAACCTAGATGTCCATCTGCAGATGAATGGATAAGAAAGCTTTGGTACATATACACAATGGAGTATTATTCAGCCATTAAAAAGAATACATTTGAATCAGTTCTAATGAGGTGGATGAAACTGGAGCCTATTATACAGAGTGAAGTAAGCCAGAAAGAAAAACACCAATACAGCATACTAACGCATATATATGGAATTTAGAAACACACTAAGTTTTCTATGAATTTTTCCTTTAAAAATATGTGAGAGACAAACAAATCTTTTCCTTTAAATAAAAGAAAAAACATGGTTTGAAAAATGTTTCATTCAGGAAGCTTTCATACTAGAATGCAATTTGGAAACATTTTTTACTCTATTGTTAGAAACTATTTTTTTTTTAATGGTACTTGAATACCATATTAGGAGAAAATGTGCATGTGGAGTTTGATTAGAATATGAAGTATCCCTGTCTAGCATTTTATTCTTTCTGAAATCCATTTGAATCCAGCACCCCAGGCTACTTCCTGACTTCTCAGGACATTCCCGTAAAATATATCATTATATTTTCCTATCATTATATTTTATATAAAATATAAAAATATTTTATCTGCTGAATTACATAGTGTCAAAGTTTGTTCTCTATCTATATATTTCATTTCTCCAGGCATCACTTTCTAGAAATACATTTGCCTTTTAGTAGGTGTTTTAGGAGATAACTTCTTAAACCAAGGGGTTTTGAAATCTTTCAAATTGTGTCAGCGTTCTACGTTACTGATGTACCTACTTGGCTAAAGATCTATGGCTTGTGGAGATATTTTCAAGCAAGTTAAAAATTAGAGAAACAGCAACTACAAAAACAAGTGGTTGTTTTACATAGTTAACTAGTAACTTAAGATTTCCTGTATACCCCCCCCCACAGTTTAAAACATGACAAAATCAGTCTTCCATTTTTACTGTCTCTAGAGTGAGCTCTAAATCCCATGGATGGAGCAGCCTAGTAGGCTGCAGTCCGTGGGGTTGCTAAGGGTCGGACACGACTGAGCGACTTCACTTTCACTTTTCACTTTCACACATTGGAGAAGGAAATGGCAACCCACTCCAGTGTTCTTGCCTGGAGAATCCCAGGGACGGGGGAGCCTGGTGGGCTTCCGTCTATGGGGTCACACAGAGTCGGACACGACTGAAGTGACTTAGCAGCAGCAGCAGCAGAGTGAGCTCTATCAATGCCAGTGGCAAAAGGAAAAATTGGATAACTCCTGTCTTTCCCCCACCCTCAATCATTTCTCCATTTTATGTGGAAGGGGACTTGAGAAATGAAGGACTGTCAACTTAAACCCCTTCTTAGGCTAGAGAAGGAGCCAGTCATTACAGCATAATGTAGTTTGTTTCTCATTCTGATAGACTTCAAGCAGGATAAAAACAATTTCTACTCTACACAAAAATAGGTCTTGCAGATTTTTAACATAGCCTCCAGTTCTTCCCCTCCCCACATCCACAACTTTGCCACATGACTTTGTAGATCTTCCCAAGAGTAGATAGGATGCAGTTCTCTGCCCCTTAAACCTGGATGAGTCATTGACTTGCACTGCTCGGTGCTATTTAGCAGCACAATGTTGACAGTGCTTTGCACTTTGGGACCTGACTTCCTGATGCTCTGGGAACACTTTAGCTGCCACGTGAAGGAGGCCCTGTCTTTGCAGTGATGTAAAATGAGCAGATTTGCTGGATGATGTGAGCAAATGTCCCAGATGACGCGACACACACAATCCAGGCAGTCCTGTCACCTTAGCTAACACTGAGCTAAACCCTGGGCATGTGCAAGGGGCCACCTCAAGGGTGCCCTCGCTGGGTTATCAGCAAACAGCAGACACAAGCGTGAGACACAGCTATAATCAGGAGCAAAATGATCATATAACCCCAGCCCAAATCACCATCATGACTGTGGAAACAAAAAGCTAAATAAACAGTTGCTGTGTGAAGCCATTAAATTTTGTTTTGGTTTATGACAGTGAAATCTTACAGATATACTGACTGCATGGGAAGGGAAATGGAACTTGTTAATTAAGGAAACATTACACTTTTCAGTATGAGTTTGGACATTTTTCCTGTTCCTGAAAATTAACGTTGGTCTCTCAGTCAGTCAGTCAGTTCAGTCACTCAGTCGTGTCCGACTCTCCGCGACCCCATGAATCACAGCACGCCAGGCCTCCCTGTCCATCACCAACTCCCGGAGTTCACTCAGACTCATGTCCACAGAGTCGGTGATGCCATCCAGCCATCTCATTCTCTGTCGTCCCCTTCTCCTCCCCTCCCCCAACCTTTCCCAGGTGCCTATATTTGCCCTTAACATGTCATAGTTTAAAAAAATGTTACCTGCAGTTCACATTGGTTCGATTGTCCAAGGAATAAGAAAACCAGAGACAAAAGGTCTTAATGGTTGGTGTGTCTCTGCATCCTAACGGCCCTAATGGCTCTTCTCCAGATGAAGACCTTGGACTGGACAAATGGAGGGAGGAGTTGGAGGCAGAGAGTAGGAGCATTCCTGTAAGTAGGATGGCGATTAAGAAGAGGTGTGGCTGGAGATTATCATAGAGAAGTGAAGAAGATGCTAGAATGAGAGCCAGAATCTCAGAAAAGTTGAATTCCAATAGGACTATGTTGGGAAGGGCCTAACTTACTGCAGTACTCTCTCTCTGGTTCCCTAGGGTAAGTACTAGTTATCAAGTTGTAAAATATTTCCTATCCTACGTTATCATTTCCCTTTTAAAATGACTCCATATGTATACTAACACAAATTTTGTAGATTTTCTCTGCCTGGTGTGGTAACCGTAGGGAGACTACAAGGAGCAGCTGGGGGAAAAATGTGTAACCCTAAAGAGGCCTGAAGAGAGACACCTAACCTGACTGTCTTTTCCGCCTCCTCCCCCATATGGTGGAGGAAGCTGACTTCTGAAAGAAGAAGGCAGGAAGAAATCTGAGTTTCAATACCTAGAAATAGATAAATGTGCCTGAGGTCCAGAATTATTCAGAAGATGCTAGATGAAAAAGTGCCTTTTAAGCAGGTTCCATTTATACATATTTCCCTCCTGAAATAATCTGCTTGAAATGATTCTTGGTTACTAGATGGAGAGGTTAATGCAAATGAAATACTAAGCCAATATGTAGCTAATTTCATCTTTTGAATTGTCTTAAGTAGTAATCCTGTCTTCTCCGGAGGCATCATTTTCTTTCTTGTATTACACTTATTTTTGAATACATATTGCATCTTCTGGTGCATAGCAAGCTATTCAAAAGAAAGAGTCAGGCGCTGGTCATTAATGAAAACCACAAGCACCCAGAACTAAACATTATTTTGAGTAGTTGTTCAGTATCCTTTTGATTTACTGTAATAAATAGATGAGTAAATAAATTCCTGAATATTTACACATTCAACAAATACCTAAAGGAATGAATTCAATTAATGAGTAAAGTGATTTTATTTCAAGAGTCAAGAGAACTCTTGAAAGGTCCTGGAGTTCCAAGATAATAGAGTAGAGTTCTCATCTTCTCCTGCAAGAAATCCAAATTTACAACTTTCTGCTGAACAACCGTCAACAGGAAAATGTTGGATCACCATTTTCGGTGGATCAAACCAAAAAAAGATTCCCTACCTCCAAGGGCAAAGGAAAAGCCCAGCAAGATGGTAGGAGGGGCGATATCACATTTAGAAACAAACTACATACCCACCACAGACACTCAGAGAGTTCAAACAGAATCTTGTGCGTACCAGGAGACCCCACAGAAACTGAGTCAGATCTGCCTTTGTGTGTTTGAGTGTCTCCTAAGGAGGAACGGGTCAGCAGTGGCCTGCTGCAGGGGCAGGGGCTCTGGGTAGAGCAGACCTGGGTATGGCATAAGCCCTCTTAGAGAAGGTTGCCATTAACCCCACTATAGAGCCACCAGAACTTACACAGAACTGGGAAACAGACTCTTGGAGGGCACAAACAAAACCTCGTGCACACCAGGACCCAGGAGAAAGGAGCAGTGACCCCACAGGAGACTGACCCAGACTTCCCCGTGAGTGTCCAGGAGTCTCTGGCAGTGGCGTGGGTCAGTGGTGGCCTGCTGCAGGGTTGGGGGCACTGAGTGTGGTAGTGCTTACATAGGCCCTTTCGAAGGAGGTCGCCATTATCTTCATTACCTCGACCATAGTTTCACCACAGGTCAAACAACAGAGCGGGAACACAGCCCCATCCTTCAGCAGAAAATTGGATTAAAGATTTAAGGAGTATGACCCTGCCCATCAGAAAAAGACCATTTCCACAGTTACTCTTTCCCATCAGGAAGCTTCCACAAGCCTCTTATCCTTATCCATCAGAGGGACGACAGAATGAAAACCACAATCACAGAAAACTAATCAAACTGACCACATGATCCAGGCATCCTGGAATGCAAAGTCAAGTGGGCATTGAGAAGCATCACTATGAACAAAGCTAGTGGAGGTGATGGAATTCCAGTTGAGCTATTTCAAATCCTAAAAGATGATGTTGTGAAAGTGCTGCACTCTATATGCCAGCAAATTTGCAAAACTCAGCAGTGGCCATGGGACTGGAAAAGGTCAGTTTTCATTCCAATCACAAAGAAAGGCAATACCAAAGAATGCTCAAACTACTGCACAATTGCATTCATCTCACACACCAGTAAAGTCATGCTCAAAATTCTCCAAGCCAGGCTTCAACAGTGTGTGAACCATGAACTTCCAGATGTTCAAGCCGGATTTAGAAAAGGCAGAGGAACCAGAGATCAAATTGCCAACATCCACTGTATCATCGAAAAAGCAAGAGAGTTCCAGTAAAACATATACTTCTGCTTTATTGACGATGACAAAGCCTTTGACTGTGTGGATCACAACAAAATGTGGAAAATTCTTCAAGAGATGGGAACACCAGACCGCCTGACTTGTCTTCTGAGAAACCTGTATACAGGTCAGGAAGCAACAGTTAGAAATGGACAGGGAAGAACAGACTGATTCCAAATCCTGAAAGGATTACGTCAAGGCTGTATATTGTCACCCTGCTTATTTAACTTATATGCAGAGTACATCGTGTGAAATGCCATGATGGACGAAGCACAAGCTGGAATCAAGACTGCCAGAAGAAATATCAGTCACCTCAAATATGCAGATGACACCACCCTTATGGCAGAAAGTGAAGAACTAAAGAGCCTCTTGATGAAAGTGAAAGAGGAGAGTGAAAAAGCTGGCTTAAAACTCAACATTCAGAAAACTAAAATCATGGCATCTGGTCCTATCACTTCATGAAAAATAGATGGGGAAACAGTGGAAACAGTGACAGACTTTACCTTCTTGGGCTTCAAAACACTGCATATGTTGACTATAGCCATGAAATTAAAAGACGCTTACTCCTTGGAAGAAAAGCTATGACCAACCTAGACAGCATATTAAAAAGCTGAGACATTACTTTGCAACAAAGGTCCATCTAATCAAAGCTATGGTTTTTCCAGTAGTCATGTATGGATGTGAGAGTTGGACTGTAAAGAAAGTTGAGCACTGAAGAATTGATGCTTTTGAGCTGTGGTGTTGGAGAAGACTCTTGAGAGTCCCTTGGACTGCAGGGAGATCCAACTAATCCATCCTAAATGAAATCAGCCTTGAATATTCACTAGAAGGACTGATGCTGGAGCTGAGACTCTAATACTTTGGCCATCTGATGCTAAGAACTGACTCACTGAAAAAGACCCTGATGCTGGGAAACATTGAAGGTGAGAGAAGGGGCCAACAGAGGATGAGATGGTTGGATGGCATCACCAACTCAATGGACATGAGTTTGAGTAGGCTCCAGGAGTTGGTGACGGACAGGGAAGTCTGGCGTGCTGCAGTCCATGGGGTTGCAAAGAGTCAGACATTACTGAGGGACTGAACTGACTTAGCTATAGTGAGGGCCTCCCTGGTGGCTCAGCGGTAAAGAATCTGCCTGACAATACAAGAGACACAAGTTTCATCCCTTGGCTGGAAAGATGCCCAAGATAAGGGAATGGCTACCCACTCCAGAATTCTTGCCTAGGAAATCCACGGAGAGAAGAGCCTGGTGGGCTACAGTCCATGGCTTCACAAAAGAGTTGGGCCCAACTTAGTGACTAAACAATAGCAACAACAAAGATACAGTGAGTAAAACCCAGAAAAAAGTGAGGTTAAGAGGTACCACATTAAAAACAGATCTCAAACAATATGCTTAGTTGTGTGACCGAAGTTCAGGAAAGAATCACAGAGACATCTAGCAGAATAGCTTATAGATTTATGAACTTTTTTCACTTTAGTAAGGAGAAAAAAATCCATTAAAAAATAGTTTTAAAATATCTTTCCCATGTTAATTTGAAGGCATTTATATATATAAAATTTTCTACACACATTTTGTATTTCCAAGATAGAGAAGAATTATAGAGCACTAAGTTGAGAGACAATTCTAGGCTATTTTAAAGGACAATGGCAAATAGTTTCCACATAGATGTCAATTTAATTTACTTGATAGGCAATGTGCTACTTTAATTCTCACCTCTCCTCCTCCTTGGACATTCTTGCTCCATCCTCCTTCATACTTTGTGGAAAATCCAAGCATATCACAAGATTGCTAGAAAGAGTTCTGAAAATTCACACATCTAAACAAGTCAGGGAGAGAATCTTTCAAAGTCAATATATAAAATCTGAATTAAGTCATTTAAAAATACATAGCAGTTACTTGATTGTTCTCTAGAATAATAGCACAAGCTAAATTATCTCTCATACAGTTTGTAAGCAGAATACATGAATTGGTTGGTACTTATGTATTTCCCTGTGTCTCTGAACTTGCAACCCCAAACCTTCTGATTTTGCCCCAGTAAGATAAATTCAAAGACTTTGTCTCTTGCTTTCGGCATTAATTTGAGAAATTACTCAGATACCTTCTCAAATGTATAGATCTTTCTAAAATAGCACAAGGCAGATTTAAATGGGTATAATTTCAAAGCTGAGCAGAAAAGATTAAATGTTCACCCTACAGATTGAACATCTGAAGAGATTTTAGGGTAAGTCCCTTTTGAAAATCCTGCCCTTGAGAGATAGTTCACTTTTCAAAACACATTTAGATTTTCATTTCGTTTTTGCCACTTTCACAGAACATTCTGAAACTATTTCTCCTCTTGTGGTTGCACTTTTAACGCTGGATCTAATAGCAGAAACCACTTTCTTTCCTCTTATCTTAAACATAAGCACAATCTGAATAAGTTAATTTTATTTCTCTCCTGTTGTGGAAGTTCAGCCCAAATGTCTATAAAAATATTTCCAAGTTCTCTCTCCCGTATTTAGATTTAAAAAGTCAGCCTTCACAAATACAGATTTGAAAATTATTTCTACAAATCCTCTAAAGAAGCCTATTACATTTCATTTGGAATGACTGCGATTTGTTGGAACAGCGAGCAAGAAGACTACACATATTTGCATACACACTGAAAAGTTACATAATCTGAATATTCTCTTTCACTAGCATTTTAGTAACACATTATCACATCTTTCATGATGGAATCACAAAATGTAGCCTTTCAGAAAATGCTTCATTTTATTCTGAAATAATGTTTTTAGGTAACGGTTTTTAAATTTCGAATAACACTAGCCATAGTCTAACACCTAGCCCTTTGCTATTTAGATAAAGACCATGATTTTTCTTGGAGAGTCTTTCATGAAATTAGAAAAATCTGCTGCAAAATAGAGAAAAGGAAAGAAAAAAGAAGGAAGTAGGGAAAGAAGATAAGAAATAAAATAACAGAAAAATGCAACAGAAATAGAAAGAATTCTCTCCTGGCTTTCTGGTATAAGGAGAGTACTGAATTTACAGCTAAGGCTTCCCTAGAAGTGAACATAACAGCAAAGAAGCGAAAACCTTTTATGTACAAACATCTCTTAAGTTTATGTCTCTAAAGTGAAAAATAGAGGTCCCACACTTGGAAACATAACTATAACCAATCACAGAGTCACAGACTGCTCACCTATATTAAAAGCATTTATTGGGCATATTACAGACTTGAAATTGCCTTAAGATATATCTATAAGAGTATCATTTCAGTATCATTTCATTTTATGATGAACAAATTCCAGTTAGCTGATTGGAGTTATTTTGCACAGGAAAAATCATATAAAAAAGCTGTAGACATTAAAGGGTTTCCCTAGTGGCTCAAATGGTAAAGGATCTGCCTGAGATGCAGGACACCCAGGTTTAATCCCTGGGTCAGGAAAACCCACTCCAGTATTCTTGCCTGGAGAATTCCATGGACAGGGGAGTCTTGTGGGCTACAGTTCATGGGGTCGCAAAGAGTTGGACACGACTGAGCCACTAACTAACTGTAGACATTAAAAGTCAACAGAATCATCTATAACAAAAATGCTCTGAAATGTCAGATGTTAAAATAAGACTTATACCGTTGTAATTTATGAGGCAGGAAAAAAAGAATTTAAATTTAAGGAATAAACTTTAACAAAATATACAACAGCTTGAATCTCAACTGAAAGAATGGCAATTTTTGTACAGTTCCCTGAAGGGCGTTTCGTTGATCCTTGGCTTTTGATGTATGGCCTTGAAATTTGTTTTTAGCCATGGAACCACTTGTTCAAATAGGAAAAGAAAAAGTAAAGATTAGTTCTGATCCCTAGAGCTGATCAAGTATCTGATAATCTTCCAGTTTTAGTCCACATGCACCTTTACAAGAAAATCCCTAAATAAAGTCTCACCAGAGTAGATGAAGGAAAAGGGAAGGGTAAGGGGGAAAAAAGAAAGAAGGTGCTGGTGACCTTGAAGATCTCTGGGGAAAATTTCATCCAAACCCCAATCCCACTTTGGGACCTTAAGAAAAAGACTAAGAAAATCGTAGAGACTTTTGCTCTGATGTTTTTGAGCCACTGACCCAGCATCTACCTACCTCCAAACTTCTATAACAAAAGAAAAATAAGTCCTAATGTGTTTAAGTCACTATGACTAATAGTAATATTAGTTATATTAGTCATATACCTAACTGATAGAATAGCCAACTACCTGGCATTATTCAGAGCAGTTTGTGACGCCCGTATTGCCTACATCCCCGCTCCCCGCACTCCTATTGCATCCCTTAACATACACACTGACAAGCCCAGCGCGTGTCCACATGCAGAAACACATGCCTCATTCATCAGCTGGCCTAAGCCTGAAATTCCACAATTCGAGACTCACTTCCTTCATGGAAGTCCTTGATTTCATTCACACTACAAATACTTCTAGAATTAATAACAGTTCAGTTCAGTCGCTCAGTCGTGTCCGACTCTCCGCGACCCCATGAATCACAGCACACCAGGCCTCCCTGTCCATCACCAACTCCCGGAGTTCACTCAAACTCCTGTCCACAGAGTCGGTGATGCCATCCAGTCATCTCATTCTCTGTCGTCCCCTTCTCCTCCTGCCCTCAAACCTTTCCCAGCATCAGAGTCTTTTCCAGTGAGTCAACTCGTCACATGAGGTGGCCAAAGTATTGCAGTTTCAGCTTTAGCATCAGTCCTTCAATGAACACCCAGGATCGATCTCCTTTGGAATGGACTGGTTGGATCTCCTTGCAGTCCAAGGGACTCTCAAGAGTCTTCTCCAGCACCACAGTTCAAAAGCATCAATTCTTTGGCGATCAGCTTTCTTCACAGTCCAACTCTCACATCCATACATGACCACGGGAAAAACCATAGCCTTGACTAGACGGACCTTTGTTGGCAAAGTAATGTCTCTGCTTTTTAATATATTATCAAGGTTGGTCATAACTTTCCTTCCAAGGAGTAAGCGTCTTTTAATTTCATGGCTGCAATCAGCATCTGCAGTGATTTTGGAGCCCAAAAAAATAAAGTCTGACACTGTTTCCACTGTTTTTCCATCTATTTCCCATGAACTCAAAAGCCTCTTGATGAAAGTGAAAGAGGAGAGTGAAAAGGTTGGCTTGAAGCTCAACATTCAAAAAACAAAGAATTAGTAACACTTAGGCCTTAAACCTTCATCCTTCCAACAATCCTTTATAGCTTATTTATTGTGCTGCCCACAGTATTGTGATTCCTTTACAAGGGATCTAAAAGTAAATAAAAAGCAGTCATTGCCTCAAGGGTGCTACACTGCAATGATAAAGTCAGCCCTGAAAACTCACATTATTTTAAAAATAGAGTCTAGGTGCTCAGAAAGATGTGTGGGCTTATGTCATTGAGACTTGAGAAAGGCAAACCAAATTCATCATGGTGAGTAAAGGAAGGGTTCCCAAAGAAACCTCCCATTTAGTAGCAGGGTCAGGACCAGTAAGAGTTGCTGTGTGCAAATACATGTGTGTGTTGCGGCGGGGGAGGTGTGGGTAAAGGGAAGGATGCAGGGTTAAGAGTAAAGAGGTCAGTTCAGTTCAGTTCAGTTCAGTCGCTCAGTCGTGTCCAACTCTCCGCGACCCCATGAATCACAGCACACCAGGCCTCCCTATCCATCACCAACTCCCGGAGTTCACTCAAACTCATGTCCACAGAGTCGGTGATGCCATCCAGCCATCTCATTCTCTGTCGTCCCCGTCTCCTCCCGCCCCCAATCCCTCCCAGCATCAGAGTCTTTTCCAGTGAGTCAACTCGTTGCATGAGGTGGCCAAAGTATTGCAGTTTCAGCTTTAGCATCAGTCCTTCCAATGAACACCCAGGATCGATCTCCCTTAGAATGGACTGGTTGGATCTCCGCAGAGGGTAAATTCTAGGCCTCTAAGTGTGGAAAGGGCTTCCCAGGCAACACCCGCCTGCCAACGCAGGAGACACGGATTTGATCCCTGGGTCAGGAAAATCCCCTGGAAAAGGGAAATCCCATGGACAGAGGAACCTGGTGGGTTACAGTCAAAAAGATTTGGGCACGACTTAGCAACTAAACAACAACAAAGAGTGGAAAATAATGAATGTTCAATCTAACTGGCCCATGGGGGATCCCTAAGTGTCTTGTCAGAGAGGAAAGGCAGAGTCTTGGGTACAATTTTATGAATTTAAACTTTATGCTGGAAGTTAAAACCACTAAAACCTTCTAATACATGTTATGATGTGAATAGATTTGAGTTTTATAAAATTATATTTTTTAGTAATTTGTAGAAAGAATTATAAGGGAATAAGGCAGGAGGCAGGAGTCCAGAGAAGACGTTATCTCAGGAACCTAAGCAAACAGTGATAAAGGCTCATGGCAGTAGCAGAGGCTGTGGCGATATTGCTGGTTAGGGTAGGATTACTGGAAAATACTTATGAGATCAGTTGGTCAGGGTTTGGTAACCAAGCAGAGTTGAAAAGTGTATAAGCAGAAAGCTAACAAATGCTGCCTAGATTCCTCACTTGAGCCATAATATTTATAACTCTCCATATTAAACTTTTAATGGATTCCACACAAGTGGAAAAGTTGAGTTTTAAACACAAGCCACTATAATGCCAAAGCCTAATAAACAGTCACTGCCTCCCACTGCTTAGCAGCCAATATTAGGCTCCCACTGACATACACCAATATTAGGAGAAGGCATTTTGGTGGGAGATGACAGAAAGAATAGATTCACCTCATTTATTTTTTCCTTTTTGCATCTTCTATAAGAAGCCAGAGACTTAACATAAAAATTCTCACAGTATTTCTAAAATCTTTTCCACTCACTATATGTGAAAATACTTTCTGATGGAGATGTTAGAGGCTTATAAACAGTATATGGCCAGATGGAAATCCCATAACAGAGACCTAGATATTCCTGTAGGGGGTTAAATGTAAGTGCTCAGCTTCAAAAGGTTCTTCTGAAGAATGACAAGTATTCTGGTGTCAGTGCTATTTTATTGTGCTCATTTCTCTCTCTTTCCTCATCAAATCTGAATTTCCAGTCATTAGTCACTGTGGAATGTGGGATTCTCTCAAATGAGGTTTCAACCTGACACCATCACAGTGTCACCTTTCCATAGCTGAAATAACTTGAGGCATTCATATAATAACCAAGCCAAAGATGTGTAAATAATGTGCCACAGGCTGTCAGTGATTAGGACTGTTTGTCTAAAAATGTCCTTAGGTCAACCAGCAGGAAGCTGTTCTTCTAACCTCTTCCCATTCTGCGTTTGTTTTGTTTTGTTTTTTTCCATTTGCTGACTTCTCACAGGATATGAAATTGAGTGCAGTGACACAGAACCATGAAGAAACTTTCAAAATTAATGAAGACCGTACAGCATTGTCCATGTGTCTTTCATCCTTAATTCACAAATGAAGTCTGTTGATGATATTTATAAACGATGTCTTCATGGCTACTAATGCTCCCTTGTTCCTCAAAAGATGACTTATCAGCCATAGAACGTCTTACTTTTTTTCTTAATATCTCTTCAACGTAGCACTACTCTTAAGAAAAGAACACCTGTGTTTTTATACCATGAAGAATGTCTTCTAATCCCAAGAAGAATGGAGGGCATCCTTGACTGTCTAAATTTGCTAATCTCCTGATATGAAATATTTGAAATTGCTTTAGCTGATCCCCAATCCATCACGCCTATGCAGACAAAAATCACTGACATTGAAAATTAAAATCCTGCACTATTTTATAAGGCATGTTTTGTTCACTAGGCTGATAATGAGTTCTTTTTTAAGGTATCACTGATTCAGCCACTTGTCACTGACTGTCAAAAATGGCAGATTGCTCTTCTGATAAAGTGACACAGCATGATATACATCTCTGAACACAGACTGTTATTTAAATCGTGGAGCTCACACCTAAGCAAGCAATAAATACCATTAATTGGCAAATGTCTTAAGAAAGATCACAATGTGTTGCACAATAGACTAGCCAGTTATGTTTTTGAATATAAAGAATAAGAGGAAATAATGCTAATTTTCTATTTAGTCCATACAAATCATTAAGTATGTTTCCTAGTATGGATAAATATTTATTTTCCAGTCCTAGATATAGCAGAAATGCTGCCACTCTGAAACCATATCTATTTTAGTAACATTCTTCTTTCATAAAGTTCTCTTACTTAGTTCTAACACTATCATATTCTCATATTAAATTACTTAAAAATAATAATTACTAATCTTCCAAACATACCCTGACACCTGCCCTGCCTAGAAGGACCATGAAGGTGTGATTTGCTTTGGGCAAGAGAGGCCTGGGCTCTTCTCCAGGTGAACTCACTATCTTGCACATCCTATGTGACAAATGGCCTCCTGCTGTAACTGTCTAGATTCACTCTTTCCCCAGATTGCTTGTTTGGGTTTTTCACCAGTCGCAGAAGAGGAGTACTGGATGTGTTATCCTAAAAGTCAAATTTAAGTTGAAGTAAAGACAAATGAGCCAGACTAGTTGAATCCACCCTAGAAATCAATGAGAAGTCAGTGTTGTAGCCAAACTACTTCACATCTCTCTGTTCAGTCATCTCCAAAAGCAATGCCTTGCTGCTGCTGCTGCTGCTGCTGCTAAGTCACTTCAGTCGTGTCCGACTCTGTGTGACCCCATGCTTTAGGACTTATCAGCTCTAATTTGAAATCAATCTTATTCTCTTGCCAGAGGAAGCTGGACATGTAGAGGTATCCAACTGGAAAATCAATTTTGGTGAAGATGGCTAGATAGCATGTAATTTATATACTTATCACAGTGGCAATACTACTAAAGCCCCACATAAATTAAAGAGATTCCCACTAAAAAAATAGAAATATTAAATGAGTTCTAGTTAACAACAGACTCCATGTTTTGAATTTAAAATTGATCTTCCCTAATTCGATAACCGAATCCCCTAATCTTTTGCAAAGATGAAGATTGCCCACGGAATGTCCTCCCAAGAAGGGATTGAAAATTAATATGAGTAGAAGTGGTGTTCATACCTCCTGAGCTTCATCTTGTGGCAAAGACATGACTAGCTGCAAACGTTCCTTTTCCCTTTCCCCCATTCCAGTACCTCCTGAACCGCCAAGTACTCAGTCCAAAGTATCCGGTTCGAGAGAAATTTTAAAACATTTATTCAGAACCAAGATGAACTTATCAAGTTGTATTTCTACTACATGGGCATTCAATGCACGCAACATTTGTTGAGGCAGCCAACAGGCAAGGTCCTGTGTAGGATCCTATAGAAGAGATAAAAATGAATACGCATATAGGAACTTAGATCTAGCAGGGGAAAACCCAAGTATGTAAATTACTGCAATAAAAAGATACTCATTCTTCAGTTTTCAGCTTAAATGTTACTTCAGAAAGGCTCTCCCACTCCCGCCTCCCTAAATCTAGATTTCCTTTGTTAGCCTGTCTCCTGGTATGATGTTTTTTCCTTCATAACACTTGCCATAATATGCAATTATATTGTCTCATATTAATTTGTTTAATATTTGTCTCTTCCACTTAACTATTCCTTTTTCTCACTGTTAGAACTTTGCACAAATGCTTAGCACAGTGAAAGCGGGGAGTGAGGAATGGATACTTGCAAAAGCTTTACTCAGTAACCAAAAGTGAAGTGTAAAGAAAGTGCAATTAATTAATTTGGAGAGACTTGGAAAAAGTCCACAGAGGAAAATAAATTTAGATAACTAGAGTTTCAATATGCAAAAGTGGAGGGAACAACTAACTATATCCCCATGGGTTGTGGGGAAAATATGAGCAAAAAATAGTGGAGAACGCAAGGCATAAATCTAGAGTAGTGTGTTAGAATGTCTCATTTATGAGAAAGGAAGTAAAAAATCTGAAGGGAGGTGAGGGAAGAATAATTGTAGAAGTTCTGGTTGACATACTAGAAATTTTGGCGCTTGACATTATAGCACTTAGTCACAAAGGTTTTTGTTTCTATATGTATCTCTGTTTCTCTTCATCTCAAGAATAGAAATAGCAATGCTAAAGAAACTTTAACAAATTTGGGGAATAATATGAAGACTTTTTTTTCTATTGAAAAGGTAATCAAAATTCTTGATATTCTTCATGGCAACTACAAAATCAATCTGATATTTAAATGACGAGTGATAGAGCACAGTGCTTGGTTTGTGCTTGTTTCTTGGTCATTGTTTTCTTCACCTGAGGTTTTATGAATAATTGGAGTTTAGCACAGCATGTGGTACACCAAGGGTTGAACTGTGTGCCACCAACTTCCTTGGTTGAGTTCAGATGCATAAGCACTGAAATTAGCATTTGGGAAGTAGGTGTTTCCTTTGATGAGATTTTCAATAGCACACTTTGTGTCATGGGGTAAGGATCTGCTCTCATTTTCAGTTTAATGAACATCACTCCTGCCCCTGTGGGTTAAGTGCTGGGATGGAAGCAAATGGAAAATTCCTGAATTAAACCTAATGGTGCATCAAATCCAGCTTTTCCCATCCTGGTTATTAGAATGTTTCCTTGACAACCTGGCTCTGCTGCTTTCTGGCCCTGTGGCTTTTTGATCTTAAATTTGGATTTGTCCTTTATCATTTTTGACTTTTGGTTTCCGAACTGGTCTTTTACTTCTTGCCTGTCCTGATCTTCAAATTCTATATATTCATTGAAATTTTTACTTCCTTTATTATTTCTTTGGCCTGATAATAGTCATAATTATGGTAAAGACTAACATTACAAGGAATTTACTGTCTGCCAAGATTGCCAGGAGAAATATCAATAACCTCATATATACAGATGACACCACCCTTATGGAAGAAAGCAAAGAAGAACTAAAGAGCCTCTTGATGAAAATGAAAGAGGGGAGTAAAAAAGTTGGTTTAAAGCTCAACATTCAGAAAACTAAGATCATGGCATCTCGTCTCATCACTTCGTGGAAAATAGATGGGGAAACAATGGAAACAGTGTCAGACTTTATTTTGGGGGGGGGGGTCCAAAAATCACTGCAGATGGTAACTGCAGCCATGAAGTAAAAAGACGTTTGCTCCTTGGGAGAAAAGTTATGACCAACCTAGACAGCATATTAAAAAGCTGAGACATTACTTTGCCAACAAAGGTCCATCTAGTCAAAGCTATGGTTTTTCCAGTAGTCATGTATGAATGTGAGAGGTGGACTATAAAGAAAACCGAGTGCCAGAGAATTGATGCTATTGAACTATGGTGTTGGAGAAGACTCTTGAGAGTCCCTTGGACTGCAAGGAGATCCAAGCAGTCCATCCTAAAGGAGATCAGTCCTGAATATTCATTGGAAGGACTGATGCTGAAGCTCTAATACTTTGGCAACCTGATGTGAAGAACTGACTCATTTGAAAAATCCGTGATGCTGGGAAAGATTGAGGGAGGGTGGAGAAGGGGCCAACAGAGGATGAGATGGTTGGATGGCATCACCGACTCAATGGACATGAGTTTGGGTAAACTCCGGGAGTTGGTGATGGACAGGGAGGCCTGGCGTGCTGCAGTCCATGGGGTTGCAAAGAGTCGGACACGACTGAGTGACCAAACTAAACTGAAATTGAGATACACTCATTGCATTCTTGAAATAATCCTTCAGTGTGGGTATCATGATTCCTATCTCATAGATAAGAAAATGAGATCTCTAAAATGATAAATAACTTGTCTAGTTCACACATCTGGTAGATGGCAGAGATAGAATTTATACCAGGTCTGTCTGATTAAACCTCCGTTTTCTTTCCTCCACTACCACACTAATTTTCAAAGTCCTGCTTTTTAACTCTTATGCATCCAAACTCATTTCCTATCAATTTTATGACTCATGACCTGACTACACCTATGTCCTGCCTTTCTCCAACTATCACTGATTTATGGATATCTGGAAATAAAATCAGTTGGCATTTTCACTTAGGTGGAAAAACATTGAGTATGGAGTCAGAGACATTGATTAGAATCCAAAGTTCTGAATTTCATACACCTTACAAGTCTTTTAGAAAGGTGTTAATCTGTTCTGAAATCAGATGCCTTACCTATCAAATTAGAAAACTTCACTGGACAGTACATAGCAACACTTTCTCCCTCTCTGGGATGTGTCCTTAGCCCCTCTGTGCTGGCACAATGACAAGCTCTATATCTACCCATTTCTGATGTCCCACCATATTTGAAATCATATCTCACATATTCTATGTGATTTCTTTACAAACCCATGTTTGTTCTTCTTCTTTTTAAGGATGTACAGTGTCCTACTTATAAGAACCCACTGAAAAAGCCTTTCAGACTTCAATACCATGCAAGCCTTGAATTCGCTTAAATAATTTTTTGTATGTTAGGTCTATAGACACTGCGAACTTGTGAATCATCGCATTGTTTCTTTGTTTCGGTTGTTAGAAAACTCAGAACATAAAAACTCAAAACTAACCTACCTCTAGGAACTGTTAAGAATTTATGGCATGGTTTTTGTATATTACATTTGCATTCCATTTCCCTTACTATGCACTATTTACTTCTGTTCTGCTTGTCACAATCATTCATTCATTCTTTTTATCCTGTATAGGATATATATTGCTGTAAGTATGTTTAGAATTATTTTCTGAATTGGGGAATGGGGCAGAAATGTTTCCTAATGGATGACTAGATAGGTGAATAGATAGATTCATAAATAAACAAATAAATAGAGTAGGCAGGACTTGCTTTTCTACAACTACTAATCAAACAGTAAATTTTAGTTTTAGTATGTTTAGGTCTTGTTAATTCCACACAAATTTGTGCAAGAGTCCAAAAGCAGCACTGTCTTTACCAAACTGAAACACCTTTAATAGTAGAATCATTAAAACTGAGATCAACAGAATAAAATCTGTCTAATATTCATTAGGATATTGCTTAGAACAAAAAGTGACATGTCAATTTTGTCTGCAAAGTAAGAAATTCCTTATATCTCTTTGTTAATGCCAGCCAAGCAAAGGGAATCACAGCATTGTCAAATCAATCAAACAATTGGACCTTATTTGCACTGTGATTCAAAAGGACATATGCTTCCAGATATGAAAGACCATTTTGTCAAGAATGGGGACACCACAGTGCTTTAGGAATATCCATTTGGATTTGTCAGGTGAGTGTATCCTCCTCAGTTCTGTCTTGTCACAACAAAGATTTGGAGGGATGGACATTAAAGCCCTCGGCGTGTCACAGCTCTCGGGTCTTGGACAGACCGTATTATAGCTCTCAGGTCTCGAATGGACCATGTTATAGGTCTTAGACAAATCAGTGTTACAGCTCCGTGTTACAGCTCTATTTTATTTAGATAATAACAGGAAAATCCCTCCTCGAGGCGTGAGGGCATGTCGACCCAAAGACACGAAGAGAAGAGCGCGCCAGCGAGCTGGAGAGAGAGAGAGAGATCTTTGGTTCCTCTTTTCATATGTTTTTCTTTTCCCCTGGACCTGCCCTATGTAAACTGGGTTAGCCAGGAGTGTTGTTTGTTCTACCTGAGGTCCTCACTCTGGTCCTCGGACCTTCCTTTGTTCTATTTTCACAGGCTTTTCTCTTCCTTATCTTTTAGCCACCGCCATTCTGGACTCCTTTTCCCTATTCTAACTACCTAACAGATTTATAAAAGTCTTGATCCAGCATAGAACTCTGAATCTCATAGACTCAAACTTCTTTTTCTCACCCTCCTCTCAAACAAATTTATTTCCAGTGGATTGGGAACAAAATAAGGGTCTTTTCATTAGGTCTGATGTTCAAAAAAGAGTGTAAGAATACTAAGTGTGCCATTACTTGTGCTGTATTTGAGATCTGCAGAAATTCATCCAGACTTATTTTATTCAGTAAATGTTCATCCAGCAACAACAATATGCCTCGTACTGTGCTGGCTACTGAGAGTACAGTGATAAACAAGATGAAGTGTCTGTCCTCTTGGCTTTTACATTCTATTAACGATGCTAAAGCTGAAACTCCAATACTTTGGCCACCTCATGCGAAGAGTTGACTCACTGGAAAAGACTCTGATGCTGGGAGGGATTGGGGGCGGGGGGAGAAGGGGACGACAGAGAATGAGATGGCTGGATGGCATCACCGACTCGATGGACATGAGTTTGAGTGAACTCCGGGAGTTGGTGATGGGCAGGGAGGCCTGGCGTGCTGTGATTCATGGGGTCATAAAGAGTCGGACAGACTGAGTGACTGAACTGAACTGAACGTGAAGTACAGACAGCACAGAGAGTAACAAAACTAACTGCAGATACTGATAAGGGCTTTCAAGATAACAAAGCACTAAGAATAAATTAGCACACAATCAAGGAAATACTCTATTTAAATCAAAGGTAATAAATTACTGTCCCAGGGACGGGGGAGCCTGGGATTCTCCCTGACAGAGCTGAAGCATCGATAGGACATACTTTTCAGAGATTAGCAAGAGAGAAGTGTGTCATTACCACTCCTAGATGGGAAGAAAGAAGGAAGGAGGTCGTGTTAACCAGACTCTAAGGACTGGGGTCATCTTGATGAAGCTGAAACTACAGTGCACCTGGAGAGAGCTGGAGCCACAGAGAGAAAAATAGGCACTGCTTGGAGACAAGGAGACACAATCCAGACAGAGGAGGGCGGACGGATTGCGTCTCTGCATCAGTTCCACTCGTTGGCCAAATGCAACAGGAAGCTAGCTGACAGGAAAAGCTGAAAAATATAGCCCTGCCATAGTCAGTCCCAGGACTTCCCTGGTGGCTCAGATGGTAAAGCGTCTGCCTACAATGCGGGAGACCCGGGTTCTATCCCTGGGTCGGGAAGATCCTCTGGAGAAGGAAATGGCCACCCACTTCCAGTACTCTTCCCTGGAAACTCCCATGGACGGAGGAACATGGTGGGCTACAGTCCACGGGGTCGTAAAGAGTCGGACACAACTGAGTGACTTCACTTTCACTTATTTCATAGCCAGTCCTAGTGTCCAACAGTCCAGTGGGAAATGGACAAAGATGGGACTGAGGGCAAACCTGGGTTTGCACGAGAATAGAGAGTGACCAGAAAGCAGAGGAGCTACTTTAAATAGCAGTTGGGGATGGTCATACTGGGTGATATTTGAGCAGGAAACTGAAGATAAGGAGGATGCCATGGGGAGATCTGAGGAGAGCATTCCAGGCAGAGAATCAGCAAGGGTAAATGTGCTAATTTCATCAAAATGAATCCGCTTCTGGACAATCGACTTCTAATAACAAGAAAAGTACATTCAAACACCAAGCAAGCAGGTTTAAATGGAAAGCTGAATGCTGATTGCAGCCATGAAATTAAAAGACGCTTGCTCCTTGGAAGGAAAGTTATGACCAACCTTGATAGTATTTTAAAAAGCAGAGACATTACTTTGCCAACCAAGGTCCGTCTAGTCAAGGCAATGGTTTTTCTCGTGGTCATGTATGGATGTGAGAGTTGGACTGTGAAGAAAGCTGATCGCTGAAGAATCGATGCTTTTGAACTGTGGTTTTGGAGAAGACTCTTGAGAGTCCCTTATACTGCAAGGAGATCCAACCAGTCCATTCTAGAGGAGATCAATCCTGGATGTTCATTGGAGGGACTGATGCTAAAGCTGAAGCTGCAATACTTTGGCCACCTCATGCGACGAGTTGACTCACTGGAAAAGACTCTGATGCTGGGAAAGGTTGGGGGCGGGAGGAGAAGGGGACGACAGAGAATGAGATGGCTGGATGGCATCACCGACTCTGTGGACATGAGTTTGAGTGTACTCCGGGAGTTGGTGATGGACAGGGAGGCCTGGCGTGCTGTGATTCATGGGGTCGCGGAGAGTCGGACACGACTGAGTGACTGAACTGAACTGAACTGAACTGACTCTATTCAGTTAAGGCATAATTGTTAAGGCTAACAATGGGTATGTGAAAACTGGTATGCCAGTGGGAAATGATAGAGAAACTTTGTTAAAAATTGAAGTGTTGGAAAAGGAAAAAGGAGAGATGGAAGGAAGGAAGGAAGAGAAGGAGGAGAAAGGGAAGAGGATGGAAAGGAACACCTAAACTAACTTCCCCAGCAAGAGGGAAGGATTAGCAATGCCTGAGGGGGGAATAAAAAAACAGTACAACTGATAATCCAGTAACCTGGTACTTGCTAAAATCCTTATATAAACTATTGCCCTTTTAAGTTGTATGATTTAAAGCTGAAGCAAATTAGCATAGTGTATAGAACTGAATGGGGCTTCCCTGGTGGCTCAGATAGTAAAGAATCTGCCTGCAATATAGGAGACGGTTCAGTCGCTGGGTTGGGAAGATCCCTTGGAGAATGGAATGGCTACCCACTCCAGTGTTCTTGCCTGGAAAAACCCAGGGACAGAGGAGACAGGCAGATTAAAGTCCATAGGGTGCAAAGAGCCTGACACTACTGAGAGACTAACACTTTTACTTTTTCATAGAATAAAATAGATAATACCAATTATTTGCAAAATTTCTCTGAAAAATTATACCTAAAGTTCACTTAATGGGAATGAATTAGATGTGTGAATAAAGATCAAGTTTTTGCTAATAACATATTTTTCTTCATTTATCAAATTCTTACAAGCTTTCATACCTGTAAAAAATGTCTAGCAACATAAGTGACAGGTATATTGTCAGAGATAAAGTAAAATCTTCTATCATCATCTACTGTATTATCAGTAAGCTAATTAACCTAACAGTAATGCATACTATAATAATCTGTGAATGTCTTGAAACCTAGAATTCTCTGAGTGCTTGATGATATAAATATTAAAACAATACTTTTTTTAAAAAAAAGAACCAAGTCAAGATCAGTTAAGGAATACCCAAATGAATGGGAGTTTTTATGTCAACTTTATGCTGGAAGTAGAGAATAGTATATAAATAATACCTTAAAAGTGATGAAGAATTCATTTTCCATCATTTTGATAATTAAAATATAGGCTGAAATAATTTTGTTAACTCACCAAGAGAGAAATATTCTACCAAATCTGGCCAAAGATCTGCTTTTCTAAGGAAATAAAGTGAGTTCATTGTATCCAGATTTAGGATAAATCTGTTCCTGTAAGGAGAGGCATCTGTTGTTACTAGCATTTTTCCGGGTGTGTGTGTGTGAATATGAATCGAATAAGAATTTCACTTTCTTAAGCTTCTTTTTCCATCTAATTTCCAAACTCAAGAGTTCTGGAAAGATTTAAAGGGAAGTAGTTCCTTCCCAAACTCTAAGGACTATAATTTAACTAGAAAGAAGAATAAATGTGAATGTTGAGAAATAATGTGCTTCTATGCTTGTTTAGCCCAGTTTTAATAAATAACATGGAGAAGGCAATGGCAAGCCACTCCAGTACTATTGCCTAGAAAATCCCATGGATGGAGAAGCCTGGTAGGCTGTAGTCCATGGGTTGCTAAGGGTCGGACACAACTGAGCGACTTCACTTTCACTTTACTTTCACACATTGGAGAAGGAAATGGCAACCCACTCCAGTGTTCTTGCCTGGAGAATCCCAGGGAAGGGGAAGCCTGGTGGGCTTCCGTCTATGGGGTCACACAGAGTCGGACACGACTGAAGTGACTTAGCAGTAGCAGCATGCTTGTTTAGCCCAGTTTTAATAAATAACATAGTCTTGTATTTGTGAAAACCGAAAGAGCATTAGAGCTCTTGGATAGCAGGAATATACCAGTTAAACCTGAATCACTTGCAGGCCTTGCAGGACTGAATGGAGAGGAAATTCAGGGAATGTCTTTCTTCCCTTAAAATTAAGTGAACATATACCCAAGGAAAATGGCTGCTTTGATGGTTGATTATCACTGTTGAAATGTCCAGGCTCTTAGCCTGGGCTTAGCTTCTGTGCGTATCAGTATGATATTTGCATACACATCACCAGGTTTCATGTCTACAACTAAAGCTTTGGCAGAGAAGTTAGAGATGCTAATAATCAGAGGCAATCAGAACTGGGCTGCAGGCCCAGCTATGCATCTTCCTAGATACGTGACCCTAGCTAAGTGGTTCACCTTGCAAACCTCATCAGCTTCATGGGATTTTGAGTAATGTAGGAGACAAACTTATCTCCTTACTGCTGAGCTTTGTTTCAGGTCCAAAGACCTTCACTGGTCTCTCTACATGTTCCATTTGCTCTTCCTCTGGGGAAAGACTTTTCTGATTAGTAAATTTGGAAAGGATAACTCTTCACACTGAGCTTCAAGGAGCAAGCATGGCCACCAAAGTTATGGAGAACAAAGGTGTGTTGTGCTTTCCCATGCCTTCAGTCTTACACGGGAGACTTGGCCCAGCTCAGCGTTGTCATGATTGGTGAATGAGACTTAAAGCCATGTCTTCTAATATGGTCTCTACTATTAATCAGGGTGACACTTACCCCCTCTGTTTCTCTTACTTATTTCTTAACAAGTTTGGAAACCCAGTGGGGAAGAGGAAGTGCCCCTTTGGAGATCTCAGTATTTACTAAGATTCTTACTATTGTGATTGGCCATTCACTGATTGGGGAAAGGGGAAAAGGGAAAGGGTTGCAATTGTTGAGTACTTTTCATCACCATTCCTCAGGATTTTATTAACATTTTTTGGATAAATTATGAAATACTGGAGCAGTGTGGAACCTTAAAGACCATCTAATCCAATGCTATCTGTATACAAATAGGAACCTTAAGACTTAAGTGTATCCTAGTCCCTCTAGGGACTGAATCAAGACACAATCCAAATTTTCAGACTCCTAATTCTCCAGACTCCCAATCTGATGCTCTCCTTGATCCCTACTGTACTGCTGTACTACTCTAAATCAGGGATCCGTTCTCCGTTTTTCTTCTCTCTTTTTAAATTAATGTTTCCCTTTTGTTCTAAATATGTGAAATGAATCACTAGTTCAGGGTCAATGCATATTATAGGATGCTCGGGGCTGGCATGCGGGGATGACCCAGAGGGAGGATAAAGGGAAGAGGGAGGGGGGAGGGGGGTTCAGGAGGGGGAACTTATGTAAACCCGGGGCGAATTCATGTCAATGTATGGCAAAACCAACCAATATAATATTGTAAAATAAAAAAAAAATAAAATAAATAAATTCAGAGTTAGGGTTTTGGAGAGAAACTGAGCACCCCAGAAATAAAGAGGAGAGGGAAAAAAAAGCTTACATCACACAATTTGGCTCAAATAGGAAGTACAATCTTCACATTAATAGTTAATTTTAGTTTTCAAGACAAGCCAAAGATTTGCCAGCTCAGTGTTTCACAAAATGTGGTTCTCAGACCAGCAGCATCAACATCATCTGGGAACTTGTTAGAAAGGCAAATTCTTGAGCCTAGCCCAAACTTACTCTGTTAGTCAGCGAGGGCCACCATGACAGAACAACACAAACTGAGTGGCTTGAACAACAGAAATCTGTCTACTTGCGGTCCTGGAAGCTTAGAAGTCTAAGGTCAAGGTACCCACAGATCTGGTTTTTCCTGAGGTCTCTCTCTCTCTGGTTTGCAGATGGCTGACTTCCTGCTGTGTCCTTCTGTGGCCTTTCCTCTGTGTGTGAGCACCCCTGCAGTCTCTTCCTCTTTTTATAAGGAAAATTAGTCATGTTGGATTAGGGTCCCACCCTTTTGACCTCATTTAAACTTTAAAAAAATTATTTATTTATTTGGCAGCACTGGGTCTTCACTGCAGCATGCAAACTCAGTTGTGACCTGTGGGCTCTAGTCCCCTGACCAGGGATCAAACACATGCCTCTGGCATTGGGAGCACAGAATCTTAGCCACTGGACCGCCAGGGAAGTCCCTCATTAAACTTAATTGCCTCTTTAAAGTCCCCAACTCTAAATACAATCATGTTCTAAGGTACTAGGGTTAGGGCTTCAACATATAAATTTTCCAGAGACACAACTCAATCCATAAACGTATTGAGTAAAAAACTGGGAGGTGGGGGCCCAGCCATCTGAGTTTTAATAAATCCTCAAGGTGATTTTAATGCTAGTTAACCTAGATAGTATATTAAAAAGCAGAGACATTACTTTGCCAACAAAGGTCCGTCTAGTCAAGGCTATGGTTTTTCCAGTGGTCATGTATGGATGTGAGAGTTGGACTGTGAAGAAAGCTGAGCGCCAAAGAATTGATGCTTTTGAACTGTGGTGCTGGAGAAGACTCTTGAGAGTCCCTTGGACTGCAAGGAGATCCAACCAGTCCATTCTAAACGACATCAATCCTGGGTGTTCATTGGAAGGACTGATGCTAAAGCTGAAACTGCAATACTTTGGCCACCTCATGCGACGAGTTGACTCACTGGAAAAGACTCTGATACTGGGAAGGATTGGGGGCGGGAGGAGAAGGGGACGACAGAAAATGAGATGGCATCACCGACTCAATGGACATTGAGTTTGAGTGAACTCCGGGAGTTGGTGATGGAGAGGGAGGCCTGGCGTGCTGTGACTCATGGGGTTGCAGAGAGTCGGACACGACTGAGTGACTGAACTGAACTGAACTGAACTGAACATTTGAGACCTACTTTGCTAACCAGAGAGGACACCATCTTACCATAAGGAAAGGGTAGCCAGGGCTGAGGTGACAGCTTATCATGAGGATGTACAGATTTTTGAGAGAGGATTATTTCTGGTGCATGAAGGCAAACACATACACACCCACTCACAGAAACATTAATCTAGAAGATCTTAGAAGTGGTGTTGTTTCTTAAGCATGTGAGTATAAAATAAAGGGAGTTCTGATCAGAAAGCTTAACTGTGGAGCTTGGGTATAGGCAAGGAGCTCACCACCAAGGTCATGACTGCAAGCCTCCATTAATACTGTGAATGCCAGAAGCACATGCGATAGTGAACATATTCCACCATTTGGTATTCTCTCCAGCTGGCCTTGGAAAGTGGATAGAACCTTTTGGACTGAGTAAACCACCCCCCCAGAAATATCTAGGTTCTTAGAAAATTCTGAAAGATGTGGAATCTCCAAAAAGAATTGATGCTCTGTTTTAAAACATTGAAACCTATCTTGAAATTCAAATATAAGAAGGTGTAATACATTAATGATATAATTATTGAGATCAATTAATCTCAAAGAAAATATTACTCAGCTTCCTCCATAAGGTGGGAAGGGGTTAGAGAATGACACATTTTAGGATTTAAAATCCTAGCTGACTCTCTGAATCACCTGAAAAGATTGTCAAAAAATGGATTTCACAGACCCATCCATATCTGGCTGAAAAAGGAAGATAGGGCGGAATTCTCAATGATTCCTGGCCCTCTGAGTGAGTAATGAAAGTAAGAATAACATGCAGAATGAACTGAAATAGTAGCTCATCATTATTAAGCATCAGAGATCAAAAGTAGGACTCATGCTTTTTGTCATATATTTTATAAGAACTGGAAAAAGCAGAGAATAAAATGAAAGAAGTTTATCACAAAATACCTCCAGATCAGAATTTAGATGACACAGTAACACTGATACGGCAAATGGAATCAAAACTACTTCCCCCCTCTCTCCTTTCCTTTACCCTACTGTGGCTCTCTACCCAAAGTCTGGCCCTGACCCATTCACTACAACCAGATGTCACGGTGGATGCCAGCACCTGAGCTCCAGTAGCTTGAAACCACACTCATTTCTTAATTACTTACTCTCCTTTGCCATTTCATATCAAAATAATTGCTCAAGAATATAGATATGAGAGCAATTATCATCCAATTAAAAAAAAAAGAAATGTAAAAGCATGAAAAAATAATATAGACACAGCTTTTTCAAAATTTAGAATGAACTTTAAAATCCTATTTTTTCATAGGGTGAGGATTTCAACAAGCCCATATGATAGTTATAAAAGAGATTCTAAAAATTCATTCAGCCCTTTATCTTCCCCAAATCTGAAACAAATTTGGCTGATTTCAAAACAAATTAAGTAAAATAATCTCCTGTTGAAATCTTGGAATGATATTATGCTGTCTTCTTGTCATGCATCTGTGTTTCTAAAAATTCCCTTTCCTTTTATACCAAACTTAGTTTGCCTTTATATAAAGGCCTTGCTTTTGTTATTCATTTTTGAAAAGCTGCCTTCTTATTTTAAAAAAATTAGCCTCTAGATGTATGCAAAATGGGATCATGTGTCTTATCTTCCTAACAACAACAGTAATGACCAGAAACTCTGTTACATAGTTACTAATTTTACCTATAACACAGACCTGAAAATTCAGTTGCCCACAAATCAGGACAGATTTATGTAATGTATGGAATAAGTCAGTAAGGTCCTTGCATAGGTTTAATTAGACCATGAAACCAAAATTACATTGCCTTCTTTATCAAACAGCCTCTTCTCTATTACCAAAGTTTTTCCATTAACTTTCACTTTTGTCCTCCTTTTTGCAGTCTTTTTTGCAATTTTCTACCATATTAACTACTTGAACTATATTTTATAAAAGGTCATAGTAACAATTCATTGGTATAATTTTCAGATTCATCTGTGGCTTCAACTGTGTGGCAGCTTGCAGTTTCAACCCACTTGATATACTTCCCATAATATCACAAAAAGATTGCCTGTAAGTATATCTCTTCCATCTACCCAGATACCAATAGTGAAGAGATTTCAAATTAATTTTGATAGTTATAGTTAAGAATGTTAATGAGTTTGTTTGTATCATATTTGTCTCCCACACATGAATGTGAAAACAGTATAATTACTCTTTAGAATCTTCCTCTGTGTCTCCGTATAAATTTTGCACCTGTCCCAAATCATTCTTTCGAGCTTTGTGATCTGTTGGTAACATTATACAGCTATCTCTGTTGGACTTGGAGAACCAGTGGGACCATTTCATGGGATTCCTGTGGTCTGTCTGAACACAGCATCTCTTTCCTTGAAAGCACTAAGAAAAACAGGAATGTAAGACAAAATGTAGCATCTGCATACAATTCCCATTGATTTATGGGACAGTTGTTTATTGGGTTCTTCTGAAGACTAAAGAATTCAACCTGTGCTGGGAGTTATAAATGAGATCTTGTTATGGGACCTCAAGGAGGTTACAGTAACAAATGAAAAAGCGTAGTATCACAGCATAATTCCTTCCCTTGAGTACCAGTGTTAAGCAAAATGTTATACAGGAGGTGAGAGAAATGAATTTGGAGTCTGTCTTTTAGGAGTTCATAGTCAAATAGGAGAGGGGAAGCAAAAAGGTAAAGAAAGTTAGAAATGACAAACAGCATCAGTGAGGTAATACAAGGCACTAGGGATTGAAGGAGAGCACAATGTGATCAGGACTGACTCTGCTATTGTAATAAGCAATAATTATAAAAGGTTATCAGAGACATTTCTTTTTATGAGAAGAATCCATGTAAAAGTTCCTACAATGGATATTAAAATTATTTTCCAATGTGTTTCAAAATAACAGGATACAATGTACTTGATCACATATGCTAAATAGAAGCACATTTGCGTAGCATCTGATGTGCAGTTTTTCAGAGTGCTTTTATTGGAAGTTGACAGAAGCCTTCCAGGTGTCAGTGTTTTCCCCGGAAAGACATTTTCCATTCCCACATCTCTACACATAGCGAGAATGACATTAAATGCTAAAAGGACACAGTTGAATTTTAGCCGAAAAAAGATCCTTATGAATCTGCCAAATATTTTTTAATTCCAGATATAACTTTCATCAGCAAATGTAACATGAAAAATAAATATGCAGCTGGCTTTCAGGGTCCATGTGTTGAGCATTTGGTAAAATTAATCTTCTAGAGAGTGCCATATTATTGTTCTTCCACAGCTAAATCATGGACATTGTACTCTAAATATTCAAAGGATAGGGTTTAGTGAATAATTAAATCACAATATTAAAAGGGAGAGATGTTACATGATAAAATCAAATTGTTGTTTAGTGGCTAAGTCATGTCCAACTCTTCTGCGACCCCATGGACTGTAGCCCAAAAATCTACTCTGTCCATGGGATTCTTCAGGCAAGAATGAATGGGTTGCCATTTCCTTCTCCAAGGGATCTTTCCAACTCAGGGATCAAACTCACATCTCCCTCATCTCCTGCACTGGCAGGAGGATTCTGGTCTAATGTAATTCATGTTTCATATCTTACAGTTTTGGTTGGTTTTATTTTCTCAGTGTTTGATTTTATCCAGCAAGACTCCAGATCCCTTAAATGTTAGTATTAGATTGCCTTTGACTTCTCTTCCAACAGGTCTTCTTCCCCACCTTTTCACTCATCTCATTCAACATAGGACTAAATAAAAATGAAACCCAGAGGAATGCGGGGTCAATACTAAGTATTTTATGAGCAAAGATGAATGTAGGCTATTATCTGAAGAACGGATTTGAATATTAAAAGCTGCTAATCATTCTCAAGACCCTGAAAGCAAGGGAACAAGGAAGTTCAAAAGCTTTCATCCTGGGAGGTATCTAAAATTGTAAGCAGGAAATACACACAGGTATCCGGAAATGAGGAGGGTTCAGATGAAGGGCAGCTTGACACATTTTGCCAAGCTCTTCCACCTCACCCTGCACTGTTCTCTGCGGGTCACCAGCTGCTTTCACTCCAGCATTACATAGGTGTCATTCCACCTTGAACACACCTCATCCTTTAAGGCCTTGCTAAGAACTCACCTCTAGCCTGCTTCCTCACCTTAAATTCCCAATAATCTTTCTAGTCTGATTTCCCATACCATTTTCAGGGCTCTTCTGCACAACTGAATTGACTGTCCGACTACTTGTGCTGCTAACATAGCAGTTTATAAAAAGAGGATGAAAATCAGGCTCAGAAAACCTGAGACAAGGCTGGGATAGCAAGTAAAGCTTAGCCAACTGCCTGGTTCAGCCCTGGTGGAAATGCAGATATAGGTGATCACCAGGTGGAGCCTGGAACTAGTGAATCATTCTAGAAAGGAAACACTTGCTAAATAGCTGGACCAAAAGCTGAGGTCAAAGTGGTAGTTCAGAACCATCGATCAGACAAGGCCAGGAGGACAGGAAAGTACTGAATATTAGAGCCGGCAACAAACTTTGGAACCCAGAGAGATTCTAAAAAGGGTAGATTGTGTTGTAAATGTTAAGTGACACCGTGCATCTAAAATAGTTCCCCACTCTTTTCCCTTAACAGCCCCTACTCCTTTCAGTCTCTCCCAAGAGGACATAGAAGGTCCCATGACCTTGTCACACCCATCGTGGGGCAGTAAGCCCCTAAAAGCAGGGATTATAGCAGAGTACTTTTGTGTTTCTGCTTCTGAGTCACAAGTCCAATCTAAAAAAAAAAAAAAAAAGAATGTGGGAAATCATAGTATTTTTGTACATATTTAAAGTCATATTATTTTTAATGTACTATAAAGGTATTATTTGACACACTATTTATAAAGAAGCACTTCCCAGGTGGCACAGTGATAAAGAATTTCCCTGCCTATGCAGGAGATGCAAGAGAGGTGAGTTTGATCCCTGGGTTGGGAAGATGTCCTGGAGTAGGAAATGGGAACCCACTCCAGTATTCTTGCCTGGGAAATTCCACGGACAGAGGAGCCTGGCAAGCTACGGTTCATGGAGTCGCAAAGAGCCGGACATGACTGAGTGCACACAACAACACACACATTTAGGAAAGAATGAATATCTCCAGTTTTTCAACTCTGGGTGCTTGTATACTCCCTATGCTTTGCTGTCTGATTGCCTTTATTTCACTTAGATCCCTGCCCTACCAGGACCTCCTGCAGAGTTGTCACGAAACTATATTTAAAGAGTTAAATGAATTACAAAAGCATGTTTCACATGTTCCACACTTATCCCCCACCTGCAGCCACTAGCTGGCATTTCTTTCTGCTTTGAAATAGCAATTTTTGATCACCAGCGGCTTATCAGAGTGAAACACACTTTCCTTGCTAGTGATCCGGAGGGTGAAATCAGCAATAACTGCCCCCCTTTTCTTTCAGAAAGTTATTGACACTATCCATACCCAATCAAACTATTAATGGTCATTTAAAAGTAAAATGTAAAAAAAAATGAATTTGAAGTTTTTTGCTTGCCTTTTAGTGAATTAGAAATTCGATATATTTAGTAAAAAATACAAATACTACACATAACAAATAAAATCAATCAGTTAGGTAAAATTGTAAACAAATGAATGAAACTAAAAAACCCAGTCAATACTAGAGGGAGAGGAGAACACAAAACATGCTCACCTTTCAGGAGCTAGGATCCTGCTTGCATCAGATTCTCCTATCAGGCCCCAGAAACCACAGGATAATTGCTGCTTCTTTCTTTTTTTTTTTTAATTGAAGGATAATTGCTTTACAGAATGTTGTTGTTTTCTGTCAAACCTCAACATGAATCAGCCGTAGGTATACAGATATCCCCTCCCTTTTGAACCTCCCTCCCATCTCCCCCCCGACCCCACCCCTTTAGGTTGATACAGAGCCCCTGTTTGAGTTTCCTGAGACATGCAGTAAATTCCCGTTGGCTATCTATTTTACGTATGGTAATGTAAGTTTCCGTGTTACTCTTTCCATGCGTCTCACCCTCTGCTCCCCTCTCCCCATGTCCATTAGTCTCTTCTCTATGTCTGTTTCTCCACTGATGCCCTGTAAGTAAATTCTTCAGAACCATTTTTCAAGATTCCGTATATATATATGTGTTAGACTAGGATATTTATCTATCTCTTTCTGACTCACTTCACTCTGTATAATAGGTTCTAGATTCATCTACCTCATCAGAACTGATTCAAATGCATTGTTTTTTATGACTGAGTAATATTCCATTGTGTATATGTACCATACCTTCTTTATCCATTCATCTGTCGATGGACATCTACATGGCTTCCATGTTCTAACTATTGTAAATAGTGCTACAATGAACAATGGGATACATGTGTTTTTTTCAACTTTGGTTTCCTCAGGGTATATGCCTAGGAGTGGGATTGCTGGGTCATATGATGGTTTTATTCCTAGTTTTTTAAGAAATCTCCATACTGTCTTCCATAATGGCTGTATCAATTTGCATTCCTACCAACAGTGCAAAAGCATTCCCTTTTCTCCACACCTTCTCCAGCGTTTACTGTTTGTAGATTTTTTGATGATGGGCATTCTGACCAGTGTGAGATGATATCTCATTGTGGTTTTGATTTGCATTTCTGTAATAATGAGCAATGTTGATCATCTTTTCATGTATTTGTTAGCCATCTGTATGTCTTCTTTGGAGAAATGTCTGCTAAGGTCTTTTTCCCACTTTTTGATTGGGTTGTTTGTTTTTCTGGCATTGAGTTGTATGAGCTGTTTGTATATTTTGGAAATTAATCCTTTGTCAGTTGTTTCATTTGCTATTATTTTCTCCCATTCTGAGGGTTGTCTTTTCACCTTGCTTATAGTTTCCTTTGCTGTGCAAAAGCTTTTAAGTTTAATCAGGTCCCACTTGTTTACTTTTGTTTTTATTTCCATTACTCTAGGAGGTGGATCATAGAGGATCTTGCTTTGATTTATGTCATCGAGTGTTCTGCCTATATTTTCCTCTAAGAGTTTTATAGTTTCTGGTCTTACATTTAGGTCTTTAATCCATTTTGAATTTATCTTTATGAATGGTGTTAGGAAGTGTTCTAATTTCATTCTTGTATGTGTAGCTGTCCAGTTTTCCCAGCACCATTTATAGAAGAGTCTGTCTTTGCCCCATTGTATAGTCTTGCCTCCTTTGTCAAAAATAAGTACCCATAGGTGCATGGGTTTATTTCTGGGCTTTCAGTCTTGTTCCATTGGTCTATATTTCTGTTTGTGTGCCAGTACCATACTTTCTTGATGACTGTAGCTTTGTAGTATAAACTGAAGTCAGGAAGATTGATGCCTCCAGCTCCATTCTTCTTTCTCAAGACTGCTTTGGGTATTTGGGGTGTTTTGTGTTTCCATATGAATTGTGAAATTTTTTGTTCTAGTTCTGTGAAAAATACCATTGGTAATTTGATAGGGATCACACTTAATCTGTAGATTGCCTTTGGTAGTATAGTCATTTTCACAATATTGATTCCTCCTATCCAGTAACATGGAATATCTCTCCATCTGTTTGTGTCATCTTTGATTTCTTTCATCAATGTCTTATAATTTTCTGTGTACAGTTCTTTTGTCTCCTTAGGTAAGTTTATTCCTAGATATTTAATTCTTTTTGTTGCAATGTTGAATGGATTTATTCCTTAATTTCGTTTTCTGATGTTTCATTGTTAGTATATAGAAATGCAAGTGATTTCTGTTTATTGATTTTGTATCCTGCAACTTTGCTAAATTCACTGATTAGCTCTAGTAATTTTCTGATACTCTATTTAGGGTTTTCCACTGAACTGAACTGAACTGATGTACAGTATCATGTCACCTGCAAACAGTGAGAGCTTTACTTCTTTTCCAATCTGGATTCCTTTTATTTCTTTTTCTTCTCTGATTGCTGTTGCTATTAATTTCAGAATTATGTTGAATAATAGTAGTGAAAGTAGACACCCTTGTCTTGTTCCTGATCTTAGGGGGAGTGCTTTCAGTTTTTCACCATTGGGAATAATGTTTGCTGTAAGCTTATCATGTATGGCCTTTACAATGTTGAGGTAGGTTCCTTCTATGCCCATTTTTTGAAGAGTTTTAATAGTAAATGGGTGCTGAATGTTGTCAAAGGCTTTTTCTGCATCTATTGAGATGATCATATAGTTTTTATCTTTTAATTTGTTAATATGGTGTATCACATTGATTGATTTGCATGTATTGAAGAATGCTTGCATTCCTGGAATAAACCCAACTTGATAATGGTGTATGAGCTTTTTGATGTGTTGCTCAATTCTGTTTGCTGAAATTTTGAGGATTTTTGCATCTATGTTCATCAGTGATACCGGCCTGTAGTTTTCTTTTTTGTGAGTTGTCTTTGTCTGGTTTTGGTAGCAGAGTGATGGTGGCCTCGTAGAATAAGTTTGGAAGTGTTCCTTCCTCTGAAAATTTTTGAAAGAGTTTTAGAAGGATAGGTATTAGCTCTTCTCTAAATGTTTGATAGAATTCTCCTGTGAAGCCATCTAGTCCTGGGCTTTTGTTTTGGGGGAGATTTTTTTTTTATCACAGCTTCAATTTCAGTGCTTGTAATTGGGTTGTTCATAATTTCTATTTCTTCCTGGTTCAGTCTTGAAAGATTGAACTTTCCTAAGAATCTGTCCATTTCTTCCAGCTTATCCATTTTATTACCATGTAGTTGTTCATAATAGTCTCTTATAAACCTTTTATTTCTTCATTGTCTGTTGTAACCTCCCATTTTTCATTTCTAATTTTGTTGATTTGATTCTTTTCTCTTTTGTTCTTAATGAATTTGGCTAAAGGTTTGTCAATTTAGTTTATCTTCTCAAAGAACAAGCTTTGAGTTTTATTCATATTTATTATTGTTTCTTTATTTTTTTTTCATTTATTTCTACTCAGATCTTTATTTCTTTCCTTCTACTAATTTGGGGCTTTTTGTTCTTCTTTTTCCAGCTGGTTTAGGTGTAAAGTTAGGTTGTCTATTCAATGTTTTTCTTGTTTCTTGAGGTAGGATTGTATTGCTATTAACTTCCCTCTTAGAACTACTTTTGCTGCATCCCATAGGTTTTGAGTTGTCATGTTTTCACTGTCATTTCTTTCTAGAATTTTTTTATTTCCCTTTTTATTTCTTCAGGAACCTTTTGGTTATTTAGAAACATATTATTTAATCTCCATGTGATTGTGTTTCTTTCTTGTGTTTTTTTCTTGTAATTGATATCTAGTCTCATAGAGTTGTGGTCAGAGAAGATGCTTGATATAATTTCAATTTTCTTAAATTTACTGAGGTTTGATTTGTGACCCAAGATGTGATCTATCCTAGATTATGTTCCATGTGCACTTGAGAAGGTGTACTCTTCTGCATTTGGATGGATTGTCCTGAAGATAACAATGAGATCCATCTCATCTAATGTGACATTTAAGACTTGTGTTTCCTTATTAATTTTCTGTTTTGATGATCTGTCCATTGGTGTGAGTGGGGTGTTAAAGTCTCCTATTATTATTTTGTTACTGTCAATTTCTCCTTCTATGTCTGTTAGTGTTTGTCTTATGTATTGAGGTGCTCCTATGTTGGGTGCACAGATATTTACAATTGTTATGTCTTCCTCTTGGATTGATCCCTTGATCATTATGTAGTGTCCTTTCTTATCTCTTGTAATCTTTATTTTAATATTTTGTCTGATATGAGGATTGCTACTCCAGCTTTCTTTTGCTTCCCATTTGCATGGAATATATTTTTCCATCCTCTCACTTTCAGTCTATATGTGTCTCGAGGTCTGAATTGGGTTTCTTGTAGACAGCATATATACGGGTCTTGTCTGTGTCTTTTGGTTACAGCACTTAATCTATTTACATTTAAAGTAATTACTGATATGTATGTCCCTATTGCCATATTATTAATTGTTTGGGGTTGATTTTGTAGATCTTTTTTCTTCTGTTATATTTCTTGACTATATAAGTTCCTTTAACGTTTGTTGTAAAGCTGGTTTGGTGTTATTAATTTTCTTTACTTTTGCTCATCTGCAAAGCTTTTTATTTCTCCATCAGTTTTGAATGAGATACTTGCTGGGTGCTGTAATCTTGGTTGTAGATTTTTCCCTTTCAGTACTTTAAATATATCCTACCATTCCCTTCTGGCCTGCAGAGTTTTGGCTGAAAGATCAGCTGTTAAGCATATGGGGTTTTCCCTTGTATGTTACTTGTAGCTTCTTCCTTGCCACTTTTAATATTCTTTCTTTGTATTTAGTCTTTGTTAGTTTGATTAGTATGTGTCTTGGCATGTTTCTCCTTGGGTTTATCCTGTATGGGACTCTTGGCACCTCTTGGACTTGATTGACTATTTCCTTTTCCATGTTGGGGAAATTTTCAACTATAATCTCTTCAAAAATTTTCTCATACCCTTTCTTTTTCTCTTCTTCTTCTGGGACCCTATAATTTGAATATTGATGTGTTTGATATTGTCCTAGAGGTCTCTGATACTATCCTCAGTTCTTTTCCTTCTTTTTACTTTATTCTGCTCTTCAGAAGTTATTTCCATCATTTTATCTTCCACCTCACTGATTCATTCTTCTGCTTCAGATATTCTGCTATTGATTCCTTCTAGAGTATTTTTAATTTCAGTAATTATATTGTTTGTCTCTGTATGTCTATTCTTTAATTCTTCTAGGTATTTGTTAATTGATCTTTATATTTTCTCCATTTTGTTTTCAAAGTTTTTGGTCATCTTTAATACCATTATTCTGAATTCTTTTCCAGATAGTTTGCATATTTCCTCTTCATTTATTTGGACTTCTGTGCTTCTAGTTTTGGAGAAGTCAATGGCAAGCCACTCCAGTACTCTTGCCTAGAAAATCGCATGGACAGAGGAGCCTGGTTGGCTGCAGTCCATGGGGTCGCTACTAGTCGGACACAACTGAGCGACTTCACTTTCACTTTTCACTTTCACACATTGGAGAAGGAAATGGCAACCCACTCCAGTGTTCTTGCCTGGAGAATCCCAGGGATGGGGGAGCCTGGTGGGCTTCCGTCTATGGGGTCACACAGAGTCGGACACGACTGAAGTGACTTAGCAGCAGCAGCAGCAGCTTCTAGTTTGTTCCTTTGTGTAGTATTTCTCTTCCTTTTCATTATTTTTTTTTTAACTTACTGTGTTTGAGGTCTCCTTTCCCCATTCTTCAGCGTTGAATTCTTTCTTCCTTTTGGCTTCTGCCCTCCTAAGGTTGGTCCAGTGGTTTGTGTAAGCTTTGTATGGGATGAGATTTGTGCTGCGTTTTTGTTTTTCCTCTGACGGACAGGGCTGAGTGATGTGGTAATCCTGTCTGCTGATGATTGGGTTTGTATTTTTGTTTTGTTTGTTGTTTAGATGAGGTGTCCTGCACACAGTGATACTGGTGATTCAGTGATGCTGGGTCTTGTATTCAAGTGGTTTCCTTTGTGTGAATTCTCACTATTTGATACTCCCTAGGGTTAATTCTCTTGTAGTCTAGGGTCTTGGAGTCAGTTTTCCCACTCCAAAGGCTCAGGGTTTGCTCTCTGGTCAGGAACAAAGATTCCACTAGTCGTTTGTTATGACATTAAGTGAGATTAAAACAAATATCCAAAAATGAGAACTCAAAGATGAACCCCAGACAAAAAGCAGTTACAAAATCAGGCAAGTAAAAATTAAAGTAATGGAATGTACACATATATATACACACCCATGAGCAAAGTGAAAATAGTCCAACAAAAATAAAGCACAATAGATTGACCCAGCAAACAAAGGAAACCAAAAATTATATTTACCAGTTAAGAATAAAACTAACTAAAGCACAAAGTGGAAAACAAAACTAAAGCAAGGTGCCAAGTGGGGAATAAAACAATGAAAATAAAACTAACAAATATGTTGAGAGGAAAGGAAAGAAAGGAAGAAAGATAGTTATGCAAAGTTAAGTAGAGGTAGATGAAGAAGGTTTATATACATTAAAGATTAACTGCAAGGGGGAAAGAGCAGTAGGAAAGGCAAACAAAGGAAGAGATGTAGAAAAAAATATAATAGGTTTTAAAAAATTAAAATTATTAAAAAGAGAGAGAGAAAAAAAGGAAAATCCCCCAGAACTGCAAAAACCCAATGTAGAGGCAGGGGTTTTTATTGTTATAAAACAAAAATTAAAAATGTGACTGAGAAAAAAAAGAAAAGAAAAAAAAGCATAATTAGATTTCATAGTGCCAATAAAATCGACAACTACAACAGAGGTAGGGAAAAAAATCCAAAAGAATCTGCAGAACAAGTCAAAACATAAGAATAATAAATGTTTTTCTTATGTCACTGCAGTCAGAGTCCCTTCCCTCACTGGAAGTCACAATCCACATTATCTCTCTTGGATGCCCTCCAACACTGTGCTGATCTCTGGACCTGTTGTGGGGGCAGCTCAGATTCTAATCTGGTCCTACTCCTCTGTGTTCTTGCCTCCAATGTCCACAGCTATCAGAACTAACATGCTTTCTTTTGTGGGAGCTCTCAATGACCTTTCATATATTCCATAGACAAAGAGTCTGCCTAGTTGATCACGTGGATTTAATCTGCAGCTTGTATAGCTGGTGGGAAGGTTTTGGGTCTTCTTCCTTAGACACACTGCTCTTGGGTTTCAATTGAGGTTTTATTTCCACTTCTGCATGTGGGTGGTCCACTGGGGTTTGCTCCTGAGGCTGCCCTAGAGGACTTGGGCTTGCCCCTGAGAGGGGGAGGTGTGGAGGTTGTGCAGCTGCTTGGGTCGCAGGGTCTCTGGCAGCACCAGCTACTCAGAGGAGTTGGCCAGTAGGGCAGCAGGAAATATAGTGCTCTAGAAGGGTATGGCAACCAGTATTAGCCAATACTCTCCAGTATTCTTGCCTGGAGAACCCATCCTCCCTGACAGAGAAGCCTGGCAAGCTACAGTCTACAGGGCTGCAAAGAGTTGGACACAACTGAAGTGACCCTGCCCGCATAGACATGAGACTTTTTCTGCCTGTGGCAGCTCTTCCCCAGTGAGAGCTGAATGTGAAACTGGCGCAGCTGCTGGACTTGCGGGGACTCTGGCATCAGCAAGTGTGCAGGGACACAGACTACCTCCACCACAGGAGTTATGGCCCTGGTCAGTCTTTTTTTGAACCTCTTGTAGTTGGTGACCAGAAGGCCCCTTTGGCCAGTCTTTCTCTGTAGCTAAGCCTGTTCAGGCACTTAGATGACTTCCTAGGCTGGGATCCTTCTCTGTTGTTCGGCACGTCAGACACATAGAGGAGGCCTCCCTGGCTGGGGTCCTACTCTGTGTATCGGCGTGGCAGGCACTTAAAGGGGCACCCTGGGTGGGGTCCTACTCTGTAATTCAGTGCATCAGGCATTTGATGGGCCAGTCTCTCTATTATCCAGCTGTCAATGCTGGCCTGTGAGGGGAGAGAGGCTATGGTGATGGCTCCATTCCCTATGCATGACTCAGCAGTATTGTCTTGCTTCCTTGGCTGCCTGGCTCTCCTCCACAGGCATTTCCCACCACAATCTCCTCCCTCACATCCCCTTGACCCATCTCTCTGCAGTCAACAGCAGCTCTTGCCCTGAGATTGCTCCACAATCCCCAAACTCTAGCTCCCAGCCACTGCACCTTCCAGGAGACCTATGTCCCTGTCCGGGGTAGGTATGGATGCGGCAAGGACTGTCTGATTCTTATTCCATTTAGGCTGCCACAGATCAGTTGTTTCACTCTCAGCCTTAAATGTTTCTCCTCTGACTCAGATAATTGCCCCGATGTGGGGATCAGACCCCTGCTTCTGTTGCCCCACTCACCGAGGGCAGGTCCAGTCCTACTAATACTCCTGTTTTTCCCCCTAGTTCCTTCATCCTACTGAGTTTTGTGTGGTTCTATACATTCTTTTCCACTGGTCAGGTCCTCCTATCCGCTCTCAGCTGGTGTTTTGCATGCACTTCTGTGTCTGAAGGTGTATTCCTGATGTATCCGTGGAGAGAGATGTACTCCATGTCTACCTACTCCTCCACCATCTTGTTCTTCCAACCTGCTCCTTCATTATTTTTATGACAGAATATCAAAAATTATCCAGCTGGTTATGTGGCCACAAAGCTGGAGAGTAAGTTGACCAGCCAGCCTCCCTTGCAATATGGTCAGACAACTGAATTTTGGCCAATGGGATATGACTGTAGGTAGTGTGTGATAATTCCAGCTTTTGGCTTTAAAAGCTTTGAATACTTTTGGTGCCCTTTCTCCATTCTTGTTGGTTGGAACATGATCACGATACTGGTGACCGTGTAGACAAGGACGACCGATACAACTGACCTTACATTGAAGAACTCACATATTACTATGACTTCAACAGAAGAGATAAACTTTAATCTTTTTGGAGTTATTGAAGGGTCCTTCTGTTTCAGCAAAAGATTACCCTTTGCCCTCAATGTTATATCCCTCAATCTATATCCAAGCCTCACAAGAAACTCCCTCTGCCTTACCTTAATCAAACCCAACTGTATGTAGACTTTCCAAACACTCCACCCTACTGAAAATGGGAAACTCGTTCCAAATAAGTGGGTGAAGAAATAGATAGAGTTCTCCCTTATCAATGACTGAATTAAGTTTGCCTGAATTAAATTTACCCATTCCTGTCCATTTTAGTTCACTGATTCCTAAAATATCGATGTTCACTCTTGCCACCTCCTGTTTGACCATTTACAATTTACCTTGATTCACAAACCGAACATTCCAAGAGATACCTGGAATGACAGGCAAGTTTTTGGCCTTGGAGTACAAAATGAAGCAGGGCAAAGACTAACAGAGTTTTGCCAAGAAAACACACTGGTCATAGCAAACACCTTCTATCAAAAACACGAGAGACAACTATATACATAGATGTCACCAGATGGTCAATACTGAAAACAGATTAATTGTGTTCTTTGCAGATGAAAGTGGAGAAACTCTATACAGTCAGCAAAAGCAAGACCAGGAGCTGACTATGGCTCAGATCATGAACTCCTTATTGCCAAATTTAGACTTAAATTGAAGAAAGTAGAGGAAAAGACTAGACCATTCAGGTATGACCTAAATCAAATCTCTTATGATTTTACAGTGGAAGTGACAGATAGATTCAGGGGGATTAGATCTGATAGAGTGCCTGAAGAACTATGGACAGAGGTTCATGACATTTTACAGGAGGCAGTAATCAAAACAGTCCCCAAGAAAAAGAAATGCAAAAAGACAAAATGGTTGTCTTAGGAGGACTTACAAATAGCTGAGAAAAGAAGAGAAGCAAAGGCAAAGGAGAAAAGGAAAGATATACCCATTTGAATGCAGAGTCCCAAAGAATATCAAGGAATGATAAGAAACCTTCCAAAACAATACAGTGGGAAAGACTAGAGATCTTTTTAAGAAAATTAGAGATTCCAAGGTAATATTTCATGCAAAGATGGGCACAATAAAGGACAGAAATGGTATGGACCTAACAGAAGCAGAAGATATTAAGAAGAGGTGGCAAAAATAAACAGAAGAACTGTACAAAAAAGATCTTCATGACCCAGATAACCACGATGGTGTGATCACTCACCTAGAGCCAGACATCTTGGAGTGTGAGGTGTAGTGAGCCTTAGGAAGCAACACTACGAACAAAGCTAGTGGAGGTCATGGAATTCCAGCTGAGCGATTTCAAATCCTAAAAGATGACACTGTTAAAGTGCTGCACTCAATATGCCAGCAAATTTGGAAAACTCAGCAATGGCCACTGGACTTTAAAAGGTCAGTTTTCATTCCAATCCTGAAGAAGGTCAGTGCCAAAGAATGTTTAAACCACTGCACAATTGCACTCATTTCACACATTAGCAAGATAATGCTCAAATTTCTCCAAGCTGGGCTTCAGCAGTACATGCACCAAGAAATCCCAGATATTCAAGCTGGTTTTAGAAAAGGCAGAGGAACCAGAGATCAAATTGCCGACATCTGTTGGATCATAGAAAAAGTAGATTTCCAGAAAAAAGCACTTCTGCTTCATTGACTACACTAAAGCTTTTGACTGTGTGGATCACAACAAACTGTGGAAAATTCTTAAAGAGATGGGAATACCAGACCACCTTCCCTGCCTCCTGGGAAACCAGGATGTTGGTCAAGAAGCAACTGGACATGACTGGTTACAAATTGGGAAAGGAATACACCAAGGCTGAATAATGTCCCTGTTTATTTAATTTATTTGCAAAGTACATCATTAGAAATGCCGGACTGGATGAAGCAAAAGCTGTAATCAAGATTGCCAGGAGAAATATCACTAACTTCAGATATGAAGATGACACCACCCTTATGGCAGAAAGCGAAGAGAAACTGAAGAGCCTCTTCATGAAGGTGAAAGAGGAGCATGAAAAAATTGGCTTAAAACTCAACATTTAAAAATGAAGATCATGGCATCCAGTTCCATCACTTCACAGCAAGTAGATGGGGAAACAATGGAAACAGTGACAGACCATTTTCTTGGACTCCAAAATCACTGCCGATGGTGACTGCAGCCATGAAATAAAAGACACTTGCTCTTTGGAAGAAATGCTATGACAAACATAAACAGTGTATTAAAAAGCAGAAACATCACTTTGCTGACAAAGGTCCGTCTAGTCAAAACTATGGTTTTTCCATTAGTCATGTATGGATGTGAGGCTAGGACCATAAAGAAAGCTGAGCACTGAAGAACTGATGCTTTTGAACTGTTGTGTTGGAGAAGACTCTTGGGAGTGTCTTGAACTGCAAGGAGATCAAACCCATCCATCAATCCTAAAGGAAAGCAACCCTGAATATTCATTGGAAGGACTGATGTTGAAGCTGAAACTCCAAAACTTTGCCACCTGATGCAAAGAGCTAACTCATTGGAAAAGACTGTGATGCTGTAAAGGCAGGAAAAGGAGCAGACAACAGAGAATGAGATGGTTGGATGGCATCACTGATTCAGTGGACATGAGTTTGAGTGGGAGATGGTGAAGGACAGGGAAGCCTGGAGTGCTGCAGTCCATGGGGTCGCAGGAGTCGGACATGACTGAGCGACTGAACAAAACAAAACAAATATCTATGCCTAACAGCTTAAGTTCCTGGGACAAGAGGAGCCCATCAATATTCAACAACTTAAATTGTGTTAATTAGGATACTTTTCATTGCAGAATACACTCACTTGCAGATTATAAAGCAAGGGAGCTTAAAATAATGCTATTTAGACACAGAATCCATTGCAAAGAACCAGGAGGATTCAGTGGAACTGAAGTCATCAAGGACCTGAGACAATTTATTTCATCTCTTGAGATTCACCATGGCTTCTAGTTTCTATTTGTCTCTGCACAATTTCTCTGTCCCCTTCCTTCTCTTTGCAGACCAGCTTTCTGGCAAGGTGGTCACCAGTTACTTGATACTGTTTATTACCCATGCTATATAAAGAACAGAGTCTCAAAGGAAGGGTAGATGGGCAGAGATGCTCCAAAGCAGATCTACCAAAGATGTTAAGTTCTTAAATCTCTTGTGTTCTTAGTAGGTTTCCCCTTTGATACCCTTCCTCCATCACTAAAAAAAATCCAATTTTTGATGGGGAGACCTTCTTTCTAGGTCTCTTTGTTCTTTGCCTACCTGATTCTATGAAACCCCAAAACACGCCAACACTCTGAGCTAATACAAACACCATCACCCAAAACTGCCTCAGCCCTTCCGCAGAATTCTACCCCAGTATCTTTTCATCTTCCTGTAATCTCCCTCATTTTTCATCCAAGTAAAATTTTACTTACTGATTTTTATCTACACCTGATACCATGTGCAGGATATATCGTGGGGTGTGGACTAAAGAGTCACTAAGCCTGGGTCTCATTCAATAAGGCTTCAAAATAAACTTCTAATAATCTCTCTGAATGATTTTATACCTGTAGTCTTTGATACACACTTATGACCTCATTCATCAAAAAACTTTAATTGCCCATTACCAGATACCTATAGTGTATCACAAATTATGTTTAAATAAAAACCCAAATAATTTTTTATAAATAACAATTATTACATCGTAACTTATATATTAAGATATTATTTCTTATAATATTAAATTTTAGTTTTAGGTTTTTAAAACATATTTTGAGGAAATAAAGAAAGGGAAGGAAGGAGGGAAGGGCCTTGCTCAACCTCTGAAAGGCAAACTTGGATTTTATTCCCACACATTCACACGTGTCTTATGAAGTTAGTGGATGCAGAGAGGTAAGGAAGAAATAACAAGTAAGAGGACAGTATGGAAAGACTGGCCAGAGAGGTAGAGAGGAGGGAGATTTCTTTCAACTGAGAAGCTCAGGGGCTTCCTAGGTGGCACTAGTGGTAAAGAACCCACCTGCCAGTGCAAGAGATACAGGTGACAAGGGTTCAGTCCTTGAGTTGGGAAGAGCCCCTGGAGAAGGGCGTGGTAACCCACTCCAGTATTCTTGCCTGGAGAATCCCATGGACACAGGAGCCTGGTGGGCTACAGTCCATGGGGTCGCCAAGTGTTGGACACGACTGACACAACTTAGCATGCATGCATGAGAAAGTCAGAGGAAGGCATGGTGGTTAAGTTGGTTTTAGGATATATTTTGTGTAAAATGAGTGATATGAACATAAGAGAAAGGGATGAAGGTGGAAAAGCATGGGGAAAGTGTAGAAAGTAAAGGGGAAAATATGGGAAGGAAAGTCATTTCACAGGTTCAGTAAACAAAACATGTGATGTTTGGCAGAAACCAACACAATTCTGTAAAGCAGTTACCCTTCAATTAAAAAATAAATAAATTTAAATTTAAAAAAGAAGCAAAACATGATATTCTGTTAACAGACAAAGCAGCATCTCCATAACCCTCTACTGTCTCATGTATTCCACAAGTTACAACACTATACTTCTAGATCCATTTTGGGGAGACTAAGCAAAACTCTCAAGTGAGTAATATATTAGATCTGTATCAGTGATGAGAAACTCCATTGACTGCCTGTGTGACTGAGAAGGAGGGAATAAGCAGAGACTAAGCAGGGGCGTCGTGCTAAGGTGGGGTGAGGAACAGTGAACGGAGACCCACTGTGTAGCGTCTGCCTTCGCGGTGAATGGATGGAACTTGAGTTGGGCCGTGTACACTACGGCACACAAAGGGAAGTATACGATAAAATACCCATCTTTTCCCTATATTATTATTTTGCCCAGAGCCATCCCAGAAAGAAAGGAAATGACAAAGGGAATTGAGGTTATGAAGTGCCCAAATAAAAGATCCACAAAGGCACAGGCTTTGTCTAATTTGTTTCTACTTTATCCCAGAGTACCTAAATATTTGTGAAGTGTGTGAACAAATGCCTACCCTGTGATGATCCCTGGGGCTTGGAGAAGCTCATTTATGTCTCACACATAAACACAGATGAGGAAATTCAGGTGCAGAGAGAATAAGAGTCTCGCCCAAGGTCATCTAGCCAGGGAACTGCAGTGCCAGAATTCAAATCCTAGTGTAATTGACTAAAGTGAGTACTATGACCCACCATGAAAGACTTCTTCATTAGATAGGAAACCAGACCGTGACTGCAGTACACAGTAATGTCAGTTTGGCACAGCTCATTCTGATGATAGCATCATTCAGATGGAAACTGGAGGAACCAGTTTTAAGGAAGGGTGAGAAGGTACAGAATATTAAGTGAATCTGAGCCATCAGGTGGACTGTATTATTTAATGGTCTCAAATTTGATTTGCCTCTCATTTAGTTAGGACCAGAATTAGTGAAAACACAAATAAAAGTTTTGTTTTTGTTTTTTTAATCTCTGCTTCTCTCTTTGGTTTAGAATTCTGTAGAAGAAAAAAAAAATAATCCTTCATTAAGCAAATGGCCTCAAAATCTATTCAAAAAGTACCAGGTAATTTCTTAGTTTCAGAAATCTTGATCTGCTGCTAACAAAATTCTGTGAAGGCTGAAATAACCAATTACTCAGAAATATTTTGGTGCTTCTTTGGCAGATTTAAACTGAATTGTTTCTATATCTAACCATTTCTATTAATCATCAGAAGTTCAAAGACATGTATTTTATTGAAGAATGAAAAGATGAATAACTGGGAGGAAATATATATTAAATAGTACCATTCATCTTGTATCCATTACTAATGGAATTTGGCAGGTGACATTGTGCATTCAGGCTAAGTCGGCTTCTGAATGTTTCTCCTGAATACCAGAGCGATGTGAAGCAACGGAGACCGAACTGCCCGCCAGCCTCATACTCGCCAGTAAAGAACGGAAATGAGTCAACTGTTTTTCACCCACACTCTTGAAACCAAACCTGAAAGGGGAAAAGTTTAATACAAAATACCACTTCACCTTATTTATTACCCTGTTCACATCTGCTAGAACAGTGCCTGGCGTGAATGTTTATGGCATAGGTGCTTAATAGATAGAAATACTGTCCCTGAGCAGTATTTGTACTTGTTCCTGGTATTTTGGGGAAGTATTCATTGGTTCTTACTTGATAGGGTCTCTGCAAGTAGGATATAAACTATGATTGAGACAGAATCTTTTTTATATTGGTTTTGGAGCAGAATATAACAGCCCTTGCTTCAGGAAACACTTTTAAACTATCAGTGTATCAATTGTTGAATGAATGAATGGGTGAATTTCTTCTATTGTTCCCTCAAGCTCAATATAGGAATATGCGGGAAGGTAAGAACAAGAGAACAGTGTGGATTACCCGCACAGCTCTTGAGTTTCCTGAGACTGCAGACAGACTTATATTCAAGAGCCATTTAGATATCTAATAGACATCTTGAGCTAATATGTCTAAAACAGAACATGTCATTTTCTCCCCTGTAAACTGGTCTCCCCAATCTTCTCTCAGTAAATGTGCTTCCATCTAGACAGCTGCTCAGGGCAAAATCCTAGAAAGGAAAGATGATTTCTCTTTTCCTCATACCCTTTATCTAAACCCTCAGCAAGTAAACTCTGCTCCCAAAATGTATCCTGTTTGTCCTTATGCCATTTGATCTTCATCCAATTATGCACCAGGTAATTTTTCAGTTGTAGAAGCTATGACCATTTAATTATGAATGTTATTTCACTCCTTTGCTTATAATTTCCAATGGCTCCCTGTTGTACCTAGAATAAAAGTCGAATCTATGCTGATTTCTAGGTCGTGTGTAGTCAGGAGCTCTCTCTATCTCTCTGATCTCATCCTCCACCACACTGCCTCTGTCAGGCTAGCTTGCTTTCTTCTGTTTGAAGATTCTCATTGCAAGGACTATCCAGCTGCTATTTCTGTGTCTGGAATATTCTTGCTCCAAATCTTTATGTGGTTGATTCCTTCTTATCATTTATATTTTAGCCCCAAAATCTCCTTATCTAGGATGACTTCCCTGAATCATTTTGCTTCCCCATGAAACCCACATGCCAGGTATTTCTAGCACGTCACCCTGCTCTGTTATCTCCACAGAACTTAATACTATCTGAATGAATGTATATGCTTGATTATTTTGATAAAAGGAAGGATCTTATTAGCCTTGTTCTTCGTCATATCTCCTAGACCTTAACAAATGTTTATTGAATAAATGAATGTTTTCTGCAAGTCTCTGAGCAGTATTTGTACTTATTTGTGGTACTTTTGTGGAGAGTTCATTGGTCCTTATTTGATAGGGTCTCTGCAAGTAGGGTACGGGCTTCCTAGGTGGCTCAGTGGTAAAGAATCCACCTGCAATGCAGGAGACGAAAGTTGAGAAGATCCCTTGGAAGAAAAAGGCAACCCACTCAGTTATTCTTGCCTAGGAAATCCCATGGCCTGGTGGGCTACAGTCCATGGGTCACAAAAGATTTCTTCACTGCTTAGTGACTAAACAACAACAATTGAAAGTAGGATAGAAACCATCATTAAGACAGTCTTTTTATATTGGTTTTGGAGCAGAATATGACAGCCTTCAATTCAGGAAACACTTTTAAACTGCCAGTGTATCACAGAACCAATTCTGACACATGTATATCCAAAATGTTTCCTCAATTCTGTATGGATATCATTCAATTTTTTTTGGTAAGTATTACCCACATCTGACATGTCCATTATAGCTAAACAATTCTTTTAACCACACATTTGCCACTGTTTCTCTGCCTTTCCCCCTCATTTTTAATTATATTGAAAACTTGCTAAATGTAAGTGGCTGTGTTCTAAATGCTGGCAGGAAAAAAGAAACTACAGTGGCAGAGAGATCTGTTGTCACTTAGCCAAGTGCTTCTTCAAGTAGCTAAGTTCTCATTAGAAAGCCAACTTTCCAGAGTAGTTGAGAGGTTTTGTTTAGAATGATCCCACCTTACTGAGCCAACGCGTCATGTTGTGACACCCTGAGGCTACTTGCCCTGGAGTGCCACCACATGGCACTCTATCCCAATCACCACTAAATGTGAACCCCGAAGCCTGATCTTCTAACTCTAAGAATACAGCCTGCATCTACACAAGGACAGATTGGATTTTCTTTAAAATGATTTAAAATGCTTTTTAGTTTACTATAAGAGCCAAGAAGGCAATGGCAAGCCACTCCAGTACTCTTGCCTGAAAATCCCATGGATGGAGGAGCCTGGTAGGCTGCAGTCCGTGGGGTCGCTAAGGGTTGGACACGACTGAGCAACTTCACTTTCCCTTTTCACTTTCACACATTGGAGAAGGAAATGGCAACCCACTCCAGTGTTCTTGCCTGGAGAATCCCAGGGATGGGGGAGCCTGGTGGGCTTCTGTCTATGGGGTCACACAGAGTCGGACATGACTGAAGTGACTTAGCAGCAGTAGCAGCAGCATAAGAGCCAAACCTTCATATTTAAAGTAATTGCATTAACTGCCATTGTGAACAAAGCCACATTTATATTTTTAAGTTCATTTTTTATAGTATTTACCATTTGCCCCTCTGCTTTGAGTACATCTACTTTTACTCAAATCACAACACAATTCTTATAGGAATTTTTTAAAAATTTCTCTGTTGGAGAGAAGAGTAAGAATCCAACTTGAAAAGACAAATTCTAGAGAAGAAAATTAATGTATATCTTTAGGAGATATAGATAAACAAAGTAAATAATATTTTTAAAAGACCAAACCTTTTCAAATATCAATCTTCAATTTTTTTGCTTTTTAACAGAAATTTTTTGTTACTTTTTTAATCAAAAATTACAGTGAAAACTAAATTTCCACTTTCACATTAAACGAAGACAGTGATAGTAACACTAAAACCAAACAGATTTCTAATAGTTATTATTCAAGTCTGATACTTTTAGGGTGCTTTTCTGTCACAAAAACAGTAATGTACCTATACAAAGGCTAAAAATAGACCATCTTTTTAAAATTAATTAATTAATGTGGCTGCATCGGGTCTTAGTTGTGGCATGCGAGAACTCCAATCTTCGTTGCAGCACGTGGGATCTAATTCCCTGACCAGGGATTGAACCCAAGCCCCCTACATTGGGAGTGCAGAGTCTAGTCTCTGGACCACCAGGGAAGTCCCAAAATAGGCCAAAAAAATAGGCAAAAAAAGTGATCATTCATGAAAGTCTATGAGAATACACAAACTAGTGATACAAATCTAATAGAATTTGTCAAAATTAGTCACATCTAATAACACATCTGCTGTGTCCTTGTATAAAATATCATAGGAAGAAAAAGATTCTATCAGGTTTGTTCACAGACGACCTAAGACAACATAATGAGTATTTCCTGAGACGTAAGGAAACATAATATTTTTTCTTGAACCTTTTAAGTTCAAGACTTTCACTCAATAAAATAGCTGAGGATCTGAAACTCAGAAGTATTTGAATACAAACAATTTGTGAAACATCCAGGATGTTACTGAACTTACACCCAGCTTGCCCACTCAGTACACAGCTCAGATAGAAAAGACACTTCTCCCTACAGGAGGCTGAAGCATCTTCAACACTGTGCTTCCTGTTGTCTTAACACAGGCAAACATTTTCTGGGTGGTAATTTAATGTTCCTGTTAGTAAAAGAGGTAACTAGCCCCCATGGACTTTCGGATGGGAATTTCCTCAGTATTCCTTATTTTGATGTTTGGAATTAGTGATGCAACATTCTAGAGCAAGGTGCTCAGGACCTGCTGTGCCCAAAGGACTGATAAAGCAAAAAGATTTATTTATTCTTTGATTTGATACACAGATGCAGTCTTCAAAAACAAAATTAGTAATGATATAGAAGCAACATTGCATGTGATGTCATATAAAAAATAATGATTTGTATTATTTATTCATTTTCCAATTATGTTCAAATGCTGAGTGTTTCAATAACTTCCTGCTATGAGGAGCAAATGGACACTAACAAAGAGATTATCTATTAACTGTGATAATTAAGTATTAATGCCAAATATTTCAAGTTATCAGTTAGAGGAGTTTTAAATGGGACTTGCCTAAAGACGGCCCTTATTACTTAGCATTAAAAATATCCAAATATGGAAGACACTGTAGCAGACTTCAAGAATTTTAAATCTATTTTGGAGAAACAAAATAAATGTAAAGTCACCTAAGCCCAGTGACAAATTAGTGGTATCGGCATTAATTTTGAGAGAGCAAATATAGTAAAGGAAGTCAATTAGCTTTCCAATTTAAATATTCTAATAAAAACTATATGAAGGGAACTTATCAATATCTATCACAATTAATGTTTATAAAAATTTAAAACTGCAACAGTCCATGTAGAAATTTGTCCTATTGAAATACATCCATCTGGGTACAAAGATATATGTAAAAATAAAACTGTTGATTGCTATAAATGTTTATTTCTGAAAAACATGGAAACAAATGTCTGATAATAGGGTACTGAATACACAAAATAAGTTACTATATCCATATAATAGTAAAGAATATGTAATTGTTGTTTAGTCACTGAGTCGTAGCTGACTCTTTTGTAACCCCGTGGACTATAGCGGCAGGGCTCCTCTGTCCATGGGATTTCCCAGCCAAGAAAACAAGTGCGTTGCCATTTCCTTCTCCAGGGGATCTCCCCCACCCTGTATCAAAATTGCATCTCTGGGGTCTCCTACATCGACAGGCAGATTCTTTTACCACTCAGCCACGGAGGAATGGAGTAGTATGTAGTTATTTTTTAAAATGAGTTAGAATTGTAACTTCAGTTTATGATGTAATTTCTGAGAAGTATTAAGTGAATAAATCATCAAACTGCATCAGTTCAGGGGCTCAGTCATGCCTGATTCTTTGTGACCCCAAGGACTGCAGCATGCCAGGCTTCCCTGTCACTTACCGACTCCTAGAGCTTTCTCAAACTCATGTCCATCGAGTGAGTCAGTGATGCCATCCAACCATCTCATCCTCTGTTGTCCCCTTCTCCTCCTGCCTTCAATCCTTCCTGGCATCAGGGTCTTTTCCAATTAATTAGTTCTTCACATCAGGTGGCCAAAGTATTGGAGGGTCAGCTTCAACATCAGTCCTTCCAATGAATATTCAGAACCAATTTCCTTTCGGATTGACTGGTTTGATCCCCTTGCTATCCAAGGGACAGCAAGAATCTTCTCCAACAGCACAGTTCAAAAGCTTCAACTCTTTGGCACTCAGCTTTGCTTATGGTCCAACTCTCACATCCATACATAACTATTTGAAAAACCGTAACTTTGACTATGCAGACCTTTGTTTGCACAGTAATGTCTCTGGCTTTTTACTACACTGTCTAGGTTTAGCATAGCTTTTCTTCCAAGGAGCAAGCATCTTTTATTTCACGGCTGCAGTCATCATCAGCAGTGATTTTGGAGCCCAAGAAGATAAAGTATGTCACTAATTCCATTGTTTCCCCATCTATTTGCCATGAAGTGATGGGACTGGATGCCATGATCTTAGTTTTCTGAATGTTGAGCTTCAAGCCAGATTTTTACTCTCCTCGAGCTTCAAGCCAGATTTTTACTCTCCTCTTTTGCTTTCATCAAGATGTTCTTTAGTTCCTCTTCACATTATGCCATAAGGGTGATGTCATCTGCTATTCTGAGGTTATAGATATGTCTCCCTGCCATCTTGATTCCAGTTTGTGCTTCATCCAGTCTGGCATTTTGCATGATGTACTCTGCATAGAAGTTAAACAAGCAGGGTGACAATATACAGTCTTGACATATTCCTTTCCCAATTTGGAACCAGTCCGTTGTTCCGTGTCTGGTTCTAACTGTTGCTTATTGACCTGCATACAGGTTTCACAGGAGGCAGGAAAGGTGGTCTGGCATTACATCTCTTGAAGAATTTTCCACAGTTTGTTGTGATCCACACAGTTAAAGGCTTTAGTGTAGTCAAAGAAGCAGAAATAGATATTTTTCTGGAATTCTTTTACTTTTTCTATGATCTAATGGATGTTGGCAATTTGATCTCTGGTTCCTCTGCCTTTTCTAAATCCAGCTTGAACATTGGGAGTTCTCAGTTCACATACTATTGATGCCTAGCTTGGAGACTTTTGAGCATTACTTTGCTAGAATGTGAAATGAGTGCAATTGTGTGGTAGTTTAAACATTCTTTGGCATTGCCCTTCTTTGGGATTGGAATGAAAACTGACCTTCTCCAGTCCTGTGGCCACTGCTGAGTTTTCCAAATTTGCTGGCATATTAAATACAGCACTTTAACAGTGTCATCTTTAAGGATATGAAATAGCTCAGCTGGAATTCCATCACCTCTACTAGCTTTGTTCATAGTGATGCTTCCTAAGGCCCACTTGACTTCACACTCCAAGATGTCTGGCTCTAGGTGAGTGATCACACCATTGTGGTTATCTGGGTCATTAAGATCTTTTTTGTATAATTCTTTCTGTGTATTCTTGCCACCTCTTCTTAGTATCTTCTGCTAGGCACTGTTAGATATCTGTTTAAGTATTTGTTTAGCTTCTGCTAGGTATCTGTTAGGTCCTTACTGTCCATGTCCTTTATTGTGCCATCTTTGCATGTATTGTTCTCTTGGTATCTCGAATTTTCTTGAAGAGAGCTCTAGTCTTTCCCATTCTATTGTTTTCCTCTATTTCTTTGCATTGTTCACTTAAGAAGGCTTTCTGATTGAATACCCTAAAATAAATTTCACTTGATCATAGTTTATGATCCTTTTAACGTGTTATTAAATTCAGTTTGCTAACATTTTGTTGAGGATTTTCATATCTATGCCCCTCAGGGATGCTGGTCTGTAATTTTCTTGTGGTGTCCTTGTCTGGTTTTGGTAAGAGGGTATTGCTAGTCTCATAAAATGAGTTTGAAAGTGATCCCTCCTCTCTTTCCTTTTTAGAATAGTTTGAGAAAGGTTGATAATCATTATTCTTTAATGTTTGATATATCTTACTGCTGAATCCATCTGGCCCTGGACTTTTCTTGGTTGGGAGGGCTTTTGATTACTGATTCAATCTTCTTACAAGTAAGCGGCCTGTTCAGATTTTCTGTTCATGATTCATCTTGGTATGTTGCATGTTTCTAGGAACTTACTCGTTTTTTCTAGGTTATTTCGCTTGTTGATATATAATTATTCATAGCAGTCTCTTATAATTCTTTGTATTTCTGTGGTAGCAGTTGTAACATCTCCTCTTTCAGTTTTGGTTTTATTTATTTGAGTCATCTGTCCTTTTTTTTTTTTGGTGATTTAGTTAAAGTTTGTCAATTTTGTTTATCCTTCCAAAAAGCCAACTCTTAATTTCATTGATCTTTTCTATTGTCTTTTTATTTCTATTTCTGGTCTGATCTTTTTTACTTCCTTCTTTCTACTAACTTTGGGTTTGTTTGTTCTCTGGCATATTTTAATATCATTAATTGTGGTCTTGTTTTAAACATAGTTTTCTTTCCCACTTTTCACTATTTTGACACTAATATTTCACCAGGCTATTGTAAAATTTAAATGGCAGTAAAATATTCTATTCCAATGTACCATGTTTTCTTAACAACCCTTTATTTATTTTTTTTCATCAGTGCTATGGTAAACATTTGTTCATGAAGCTTTTTTAAAAATCTGATTTGTTTCTTAAGATCGGCTTCTAGAATTTCAAAGTCAAATACTGTTAAAAATTTAAATAATCTGGAAACACAAAGCTAAATTGCTTTCAAACGTGTTCTTAAACTTGTATACCCACAGATGTGCGTGGGAAAGTCATACACTTTTCACAGAGATGTAGGCGCATTTCACACTAATTCTAAAATAAGTTATTTTAAGGAAATAAAAATGACATTTAGCATTAAATGCTTTGTTAATGCTTGATATTGCTATCAAGTTAACTTCAAGTATATAGTTCTAGAATTTCATTCTAATACACTGCTGTTATATGTTTTCAAAGAAGCTTTAAATCCATTTTAGAAGATTCAGAAAATTGATTAATGTCACACTTATATTTGCCTTTTATCACATTAAATTACAAATATATCTAGAACACATATATTCATATTATGGAACTTAGAGCATAATGTTTATTAATTATATCTGTTTTTAATTGTCATATCTTTGCTTTGTCCATGTGATTAAAACTATGGTTTACCTGGTATTGCCTTTATTGTGTAATACAACCCTCAGTTATAGTGTCCTTACGGAGAAAATTGACTGTATTGAAATGATATTCCATTATGGTCATCTCCATAAAGACTTTGTATGAAAGTATAGCATTCTTAAAAATTTTTGAACAACTATATAAGGCCATAACCCACTTCACCCTTGTAATCACTTAAATAGATATTGAGTCCTTTCACCACGAAAGCATAGTCCCAGGGACTGAGTAAACATACATGGAGATTCATTGATCTAGTGTAGAGATGAACAAGGAGCTGGAAACATTGTATCAGGATGTTCCAGGTGGCACCAATGTTAAAGAACTCATATGCCAAGGCAGGAGAGGTAAGAACCATAGGTTCGAACCCTGGGTCAGAAAGATCCCCATGAGAAGGAAATGGAAACCCACTCCAGTATTCTTGCCTGGAGAATTTCATGAACAGAGGAGCCTAGAGCACTACCATCTATAGGGTCACAAAGAGTCAGACATGACTGAAGCAACTTAGCACACATGCATGGGAGCACACATGCATGGCACACTTGAACTTACCAAGAGATGAAATGTTATTTGAGCTAACATTTGAAGAAATAGATGTTAGTCAGAGAATAATGAGGGAACATTACATTCGGTGGGAAGAACATATGTAAAGACAGAGTCATTTTTTTTTAAGTTTGATACATTCTAGAATCTACAAGAAATATTAGTAAAATAAGAGTTGAGCTTCGGAGGGTGGGAATAAACACAAAGCAGAACAAGTATGCAGAGGCTACATCATGAAGCATATGCTACAGTGTTGTGAAAGGAGTTTAGATTTTATTCTGTAGATAATGGGAAACTATTGAAGAAATCTGCCATGAGAAAAAAAATCCATGTTATAATCTTAACTCTTGTGTCTGTGTAGTGAATATTTTGGAGATAGAGTCTAGAGGTGAGGGCATTTGAGAAGTTTTTATACGAGCCCAGACAAACATTAGCATCTTCACTGAAAGTGAAAAGTGAAAGTGAAAGTCATTCAGTCATGTCCAACTCTCTGCGACCCCATGGACTATACAGTCCATGGAATTCTCCAGGCCAGAATACTGGAGTGGGTAGCCTTTCCCTTCTCCAGGGGATCTTCCCAACCCAGGGATTGAACCCAGGTCTCCAGCATTGCAGGCAGATTCCTTACCAGCTGAGCCACAAGGGAAGCCCATGGTAGTGAAATTAGAAGGAAAAATAAGATAATAATATACTGTATTTTATGAGAAAGATAGTAAAAGCAATAAGACATATGAATTGACTGAATATGGAAGATGTTGCCTAGAACCAATTGTGTAAAAATTATCTCAGATAGATTATTCAGGAAGATCTCATTAATTCATTAAAATTGAAGGAAAAGGTCACAATGGTTTCTCAAGTCAGAATTATAGAATGCTTGTCTGTAAAAGATATTTTAATGTGTTTACGTACAGAAGACTTACCAGTCACACTTCGGTGGTATTAGAAACAGAATAAAGGGAATTTTTACAGAAACAACGATTCAAGGGAAATTTTGCTCTACCAGACAATATTATTTCTAAATTTGAGATGTTATATAAGTTGGTAAAGGCTGGGCTACTGAAACAAAGCACCACACATAGGGTGGTTTGAACAACAAAAATTTATTTTCTTACTAATTTAGAGATCAGCCTGTTAGTAGTGTTGACTTCCTCTGAGACTTCTCTCTTTGACTTATATATGCCCACGTTCTCCCTATTCCTTTACACAATCTGTGTGTGTGTGTGTGTTTGTCCTAATCTCCTGTTCTTTTAAGGACCACAGTTATATTAAATTAGGGCCCCTTGCCTCATTTTACCTTAATTATGTCTCTGAGTCCCCTGGTTGTCTCTGTGGCTGTCTTCAAATACAACCACATTCTGAGGTACTGAAAGTTAGGATTTCAATATTTGAATTTCAAGGGATAAAACTGAGTCCATAACAGATATGGTGGCAATGTTCTCAAATAGTATTTTCATCCTTATACAATTGAGAATGAATGTCATATGAAGAAGATTACATAAATTAAGAAAATTTTTAGCAAAAGATTTTTTGCAATTAAAACTCCTAAGTTCATTTTCATTCCCAGTTATTAAATGAGAGCATATCTTCTCAATATTAATGTGGTTTATTTATTTATAAGAAAAACCTAATAAAAACAAAAAAGAAAGAAATTGTGAAGGCATTTCACTACATTTCAACATTATTTATCAAAATTGGTCAAGTTAATTGTGTACTCTACATTTATTTGTCAGAAAAACTGGATTATTATCTGTTCAGCAATGGGAAGCCAACTGGAAAAGTTTTTGTTCAGATGGATCCACATCCAAAATTTTCAAGAAACTGAGACTTTAAAAATCAAGATTTATAAAGAGTGAAAATGATCACTAGTCAGAGAATGTGGCTATATTAAGCAAAACAGCTAAAATTCACTTATACTAAATGAAATTTCAATTTGGACTTTAGGATTGAGAAGGGCTGGTATCAAGTACTATGCTTTAATAGATTTTGGGAGTCCTATTTAACCATTTTCTTTTTTTTAATTAATTTATTTCTTTTAATTGGAGGCTAATTACTTTAAAATATTATAGTGGTTTTTGCATACATTGACATGAATCAGCCATGGGTGTACTTCTATGCTGAAGCACAACATACCATACAGTAGAAAATTATAGCTTCCTTAAAAACCTTCTGTGAGATTTTTTTTAAAACAAAACCATCTCTATGGATACTTACACAAAATAGATGATAAGACATTCCAAGCAGAGTGCATGATCTAATAGCGCTTATCACAGCACCATGCAAACCAAGAATTTCAGGTCCTATTCCTACCTTCTCCATTTCCTCTCTGCAATCTGCAATTTAACTGCTTTTTAGTTTAGTTCTCCCTTTGTAAGAAAACTGTGCAAAAGAATTGCTATTTGTTCACATTTTGCTAGCAATGGGTCAGGGGAAGGAAGGGAATGAGTTGGAGTTTAGTATACAATCCAGTAACAATTCTAAGATTCTTGGAAGCATATCTCATTGTAAAATATTATTATAGTCCTGAAAAATCAGAAATTACCCTGTTGCCAGACCATCACCACAACAGCAGACAATAACAATAAAAAGACCTACATGAGGATATATGGGGCCAGAAAGTAATATTTACTGTATTCCTACTCTGAGTTACATAGCGTGTTACATTATTTGTATGCTCTACAAATAGAATTTGTAAGTTAAAAAAATAATTTTATTTTAGTCTTAAAAAAAGATTAGGAAACTAAGGCTGTGAGGGAGGTTAAATGATTTTCCCAGCTTACTCTGACCAGCCAACAATGGAATTAGTATTTTAAAATAATTTCTGACACCCAAATCATGCACACATTCCCACAACATGCCATAGAGGCCAGGATGGTCATTACTGCTGTACAAATGTGGTCAGAACAATCCAGAGAGCCAAGTAAGTCATATTTGTCTGGATTAAACAATTCAATCTACAAACCACTTATAACCTTAATATAACTTTATTATAACTTTAATATATAGTGGAAAATAGGATTTCAAAAGAAAAGAAGGACAAGAACAAGGACCTGAAACTAGTTCCAGCAAAGAGGGCAAGTGAGCAATTAAAAATAAACCTCTCATGATTTGCTCCTTCAGGGGAGTAATGCTTTTCAATCCTGCTTAACCCAAAGTAATCTGAATTATTTGAAGTATTATAACCACTGATGACAAATCAGAGTTTATTATGTCCTTTCACAAGCGAAGATTTCACAGAAGCAGGAAGTGCATATGAAAAGGGACCAGGTTATCCATGGTACAATATGTGACTTTCTGTTATATCTGAAGGGGGTCACCTTCTGCACCTCATGAGTTTTGGGCGTTCCACCCTCCACAATCTAGACTAGGAAGTCTTTTCTCCGTTCTGGCTGGGAAACCAGGATATTTCCAGTCCTCATGGGCACCCAAACACAAGTGAAATCATAAAGCCAAAGAGAAATTCGCACACCATTCAGGCCAACACTTTACACATGAGAGCCATTCTTTAGACACACCTGTGGTTAATAACAGAATACCAGATAAGAAAGCTCAAGATTTCAGAAATTCAACTATTCCTCCCAAATAAATGCATAGTTTCATTTGTAAAGTAGGGCATCATTACCTAAAGATAACAGCATCTGCAGAAATACTTACTTAGCAACTAAATCACAAGGTCTTCCTTAGAGCTTCCTTTAGGCTAGAAATAGTCCCTGCTTAGCCAGCTGGCCTGAAAAACTAGCAACAAACATAAAAACCAAAAGAACTGCAGAGCTCATTCTATCTCAACTACTTATAAGAGTATTTGTAGCACTGTTTTGAGACTGAGGATCATAACACTAATGGAAGGAAGAAATGCCTGGATTTTCTTCCTTTGTGGCATGTTTTTATACCTGTAAATACCTACCTTGCTAGTTAACCTAATGGTATTAAATAAAAATAATTTTTATTCAATTGTTTCTTAATTTTAAGGCTGGCATTATTGGCAAAGTCCATGACAGCCATGACTTATTCTGAGGCCTCAGCTCTGCCATCCAATGAGCCTGGAGAAGACAACAGACTCTGCAATGTGTCAGTACCACCCATAACACTCATGGGAGCATGAATTATCCTGATTTCCAGGTGGCCTCGGGGGTCTTAAAAGAGGCTACCTTCACTGTCTTGGTACTAAAAACACATTTTTACAAGCGTCTATTGCTGTTATAATTTTGTCATGTTATTTTCCTAATTTATCTCATTTGCCAAGAAAGCGAATATTTCCATATTAAGGCTATCCTGATTATGAGGCAAAAAATAAACTTATGTCATATTTATTCTTATAATAACAAGCAGTATTTTAAGTTTGCACATAGCCCATCAAAGGAGATAATAATTCTGCAACAAATTATCTGTAAAAAAAAAAAAAAATGCTACTTCCCATTTACTTTGACCTAAGTAGAGGCATGCTAAAGCTGAAACTCCAATACTTTGGCCACCTCATGCAACGAGTTGACTCACTGGAAAAGAGTCTGATGCTGGGAAAGGTTGGGGGCGGGAGGAGAAGGGGACGACCGAGAATGAGATGGCTGGATGGCATCACCGACTCTGTGGACATGAGTTTGAGTGTACTCCGGGAGTTGGTGATGGACAGGGAAGCCTGGCGTGCTGTGATTCATGGGGTCGCGGAGAGTCGGACACGACTGAGCGACTGAACTGAACTGAAGTAGAGGCAGAAAGACCCATCTAACAAAGCTTGATTGAATCACTTATATCATCATATTTTCATGGAGCACTAATTATATGATATTGTCACAGATGCTGAATATATAGGAAGATCTATGAAATAAAACCTCTGCTTCCATGGAGTCTGGTCTGATTAAAGTTAATAGACACATACATAGGACATGTCAGAGAGCTTACAGAAAAAGTACACAGCACATCAAACAACTTGTTGTTGTTCAGATGCTAAGTCGTGCTCGACTTTTTGCAGCCCCATGAAACACTGCAGTCCTTCACTATCTCCCAGAGACTGCTCAAAACCCATGTCCATCGAGTCAGTGAAGCCATGCAACCATCTCATCCTCTGTCATCCCCTTCTTCTCCCCTCAATCTTTCCCAGCAGCAGGGTCTTTTCCAAAGAGTCAGCTCTTCGCATAAGGTGGCAAAAGTAATGGAGTTTCAGCTTCAGCATCAGTCCTTCCAATGAATATTCAGGGTTGATTTCCTTTATGACTGACTGGCTTGATCTCCTTGTTGTCTAAGGGACAATAGCATTAGGAATTATATGAGAAAGAATCCTCGACTCAGAGCAAGAATCTACAAACTACAGCCCATAGACCTAAGTCACATGCCACCTATTTTTATATGGTCAATAAGCTAAGACTGCTTTCTGTATTTTTAAATGATTGAACAAAATTCAAAGGAAGAACAATGCATCATGACACTTGAAAATTTCCGTGTCCACAGTTCTGTTGGAACCCAGCTACACTCATTCCTTTCATGATACAGCAGCAGAGTTGAATGGTTGCTACAGAGATTGTATGGCCCAGAAAACCTGGAATATTTATTAATGCTACCTGGCACTTCACAGAAAAAAAAAAAATTGTCAATCCCTGGCCTGGAGGATCAAGGAGAGCTTTGTGAATGACGTGTTTTAAATCAGATCTTGAAGAATAAAGTAGAATTGGCACTGGTAGAACGTTGTTGGGGGTGGTGATTTTTCAAGGAAAAGATGGGCAAAACATAGCATTGAAACAACACATGGCTTTTTCAGAAGACAGTGATTAAATACCTGGGCTGCCGGGTAGAGAGCTTACGAAGAATATTAATAGGAAATTCACTAAAAAGACATGTCAGGCGGGCTTGAGGGTGAGGGGAAGGAAGTGCTTCTCCCCACTTCTTCCCTTCAACCACTTCCATTTTCCTGTAGAAAATAAAAACCAATGAAGGTGTTTTAAAACCAAGCAGTAACATAGTCAAAGGAAAGTTTTTCAAATGATTGATTTGGTAACAATGTGTAGGATGACTAGGAGGTTGGTGGAAAGAGGAGGCAAAAAAGAGAAGGGAGACTGAAAACAAAGATTTAGATAGGATGCCCTTAAACAGTTCTGTCAGTAAAGAGGGAAGACAGAGAACTGAGCACTGTCTCTCTGATACCTGTGGACTCAAAGATCTGCATAGAGGACACAATATGTACTGCTTGGATAAATGCACAAATGGATTAAAGAAAAGGACGGAGAGGTAGAGAGGGGAGGAAAAAACTTTGATTTTTGTCAGTTGATTGAGTGAAATAAAGAATGAACACATGAACCAAGTTAAGAGTTAAGCTTTAGCCATGTAGAGTTTTAGGCAACAAAGAGGTGTTCACAATAAAACATCCAGCAGCAATGGGAAACATGAGATGCTGCTCTGGAGCATGATCAGGATGGAGATACAGATCAGCAGCAATTCAGCCCCTCCTTCAAAGAGTGTGACAGTTCCTACAAGCTTCCCTTGAATAATTAGGAGGAGCTTATTATGTGTGTATTTATTTTAGATACGCAACTCCCTAAACTTTCCAGAGAAAGTGGTAAAGACAGGACCTTGCACTGTGTCTAGCAGTTTACAAGGTGTGTCAAAGGTAACTGTATTAACAATCATTGGCCTCAGAGATTCCACACCCATGTCATTACTTCCATCAATAGCAAAGAGAAACAGAGAGAGAGACGGAGCTATCAGGACACCACTCTTCTATTTGCAAGAAGATACTTGCTTCTGGAAAATTATGATTCAGACTAGATGAATGGTGGAAAATACCAGCTTAATTTTTTTCTCTCACCCAGATATCTCTTAAATAGATCTGGGAAACAGGTTTCTAAAAGTGTGCTTATAAATGATCTGTATTTATTTGCAAAGCTGCCCTGGAACCCTTCCCTGATCGTGCCCATTTCCAGCAATTATCATTTTAAACTATGTTTTAAAAACCAAGTGACTTCAGGAACACAGAAAAGGGCACATAACAATTTCACAGTGTGACACACTTTCTATGAGCTGCACTAACGCCAGAGGATTGCAATAAATAAGTGGCTTTTACTTAGCTGATTTATTCAAAGATATCCACATGGAACATCTACAAAAGTCATAAACAGTTTCCCATTTCCTGATGAACACTGACCTTTCTTGAAACACATGCTTGGTCATGCAATCTGGAGAAGTATCTGTCTGCATTTTATAAGCATCATTATCAGAACAATGGAATGCAGGGAATGAAAAATATCTCCAGTAGGGATTTATGTTCATGAAGAACTCAGAAAACACAGTATCTGCACCTGCTACAAGATAATATTGGGCTTGCAAAGCAAAACAAGAATTTTAACACAAAGCCTAAAAATATTTATACTATTGATTGTTGTGATATTTACTGAACTGGGCCATGAAAAAAACTAAAACCCAGATGACTTCTTATAAAGTGACCCAAAGTCCAGAATTTCAAGACCCTATTAGATACAAAGAATTTAGATTTGTACCATCAAGCAAGAGAAAAGATACTAAAGATCAGATTACAAAGGAAGGAAGGGAGGAACAGGTCCTGCCAGTTCTGGCAATTCATTCTGCCCACATACACATTTTACACTAAGTTTTCTATTTTTAATTGAGGTAGAAAATGCCTCAGATTGTACTCTCTGGGAGTCTGTCCTGTTAGGAATAACATTGAGAACATAAAGGATGGCAATGAAAACCTAATATGTTTTTCTAGGTCTTTATCTACAGCATATGGTTACCCATGACATTGTCCATGTAGTCCCCCAATAATAATATCACCTTTTGCACCCCAGTCACATAACTGAGGGCCTTTCTGTCAGCCTTATGGCTGTGACAATGAAATGTATGGGAGCCTATTGAAGCTCATAGCAGTTCAGGGTAGGGACTAACCAGTATGCCTCTTCCTGTTTTAGGGTTCTCATCACTGCCAATAACAATACTACACTGACTTTAAATAGTAGCTGTCCTCCAAAGAGCACAGATTATTCTCATATATATTACTTTATTCATCCTCACTACTTTCCCACAGATGGCAACAGTGGTAAGGAACCTGACTTCCAGTGCAGGAGACATAAGAGACATGGGTTCAATCCCTGGATCAGAAAGATCCCTTGGAGCAAGGCATGGCAACCCATTCCAGTATTCTTGCCTGAAGAATCCCACAGACAGAGGAACCTGGTGGGCTACAGTCCATGGGGTCACAAAGAGTTGGACATGACTGAGGCGACTTAGCAGGCACTTTACTATATACAAAGGAAAATAAGGATTTGCTGATTGCCCCAGTGGAAGAACCGAGAGACAGTAGGTTAACAGATAACCAAAAAAATGGTGCCAGAATATGTATGATCCTTTAACCTAGATTTCTAATTCAAAACTCTTATCTTTCATATGCTAACTTATAATTATGCAAAACTTATCTCCAGTGGGTGGTGGTTATTTCTTGGTTATAGGTTCCCCACCCCATATGAGAAGTAGATTGCTCCTATAAAACCTTCTGTAAGCCAAAATGGTGTAAGTGAAGAAGAAATTACCTTAAGGTACATCTTGCTAATGGATGAACAAAATAAATGAAGATAAAGCACAGAGGCTCAAAGACACAGTTCAAAGCTATGGCAGCTGGGATTTGAGCTGCTGAATGTAGTTCCCGGAGAAGGAGCTTGGCAGAACCACGCTTCATTGCTTTGGGTGTGTGCTCCCTATGTAATGGCCACAAAACAAACACTGAGCACCCTTTTCACCTTGCCTTTTCTGTAAAAGCAAAAACAGATATTAATGTAGGTTTGCATAAAAGTAAAGCGGTATAATACAAACTTTTGAAAAGCAGGGGTAGAACTATTTGTAAAAAGTCTAGAGAATTAAAGGTAATTACTGATTGCAAATTTGAACACAATCTTTGTTTTGAGCTATCACAAGCCAAATATTTCCAACATTGTCATTCTAAACTCAGATTGTCTCGTGTAAGAAATAACATTTGGCTGTGAAAGGATTAAGTATTCACATCTAGGTGTTCTTCTATGTCTAGTGGCTTTCAGTTTTTCTCCAATTTTTGTGACTGAGTCAACTTTGAAAAAGGAAAAGGAGATCCCAGATTTTCTTAAAACCTGAGCAAGTTCTTCAGAGCAAGCATGAGATATAGAGTCATATTAATTGTTAATGTGCTATATCACAGGTCAAAAAACACTGTTTTAGGCAAGATAAGCTGTCTACAGACAGACACCAAGGCATCAAAATGGAAACAAAAAAGCAGACAAAAGGTGCTGCCCAGAAAAGAGAAGCAGGGCTGGTGGGTCCTTGCAGCAAGTATGAGAAGAGAGAGGAGTGTCAGAGGTTTAAGATGTGACTATGACATGAACAGGACACACTGCGTCTGGCAGTAGGCAAAATAAAAAAGGTGTGTTTAAAAAGAAAAGACTGTGACCAATGGGTTTCAGATCCAAAGAGATCCTATATGAGAAGTGTCTCTGATGAACACTGATTTCATTTCTGATTCCTATGATGGGCATCGTGCTGAGCACTTTCCTTGCATAATTCGATTCTTACTGCTCTCAATGTCGGAGTTGCTCTGTGCGGTTTAGAGATGAGAAATTGGGTTGAGATGTCACCTCACCTGCCATGGGTCCCACAGCTGTCAATGGGCAGAATCAGAAAATGAAAAGTGAAAGTGAAAGTCGCTCAGTCACGTCCAACTCTTTGTGACCCAGGGACTATACAGTTCATGGAATTCTCCAGGCCAGAATACTGGAGTGGGTAGCCTTTCCCATCTCCAGGGGGATCTTCCTAACCCAGGGATCGAACCCGGGGTAGAGGCAGAATAAGACTCCAAGGTTTGCTCTGAACCACATTGCCGTGCTGACCGATTTTGAAGCAATGCTGTGCTGTGCTCATTCGCTTCAGTCATGTCCGACTCTTTGTGACCCCGTGGACTATAGTCCGCCAGGCTCCTCTGTCTATGGGATTCTCCAGGTAAGACTACTGGAATGGGTTGCCATTTCCTCCTCTAGGGTGTCTTCCCAACCTAGGGATTGAATCCATGTCTCCTGCATTGCAGGCAGATTCTTTATCACTGAGCCTCCTATTGGAGGCAGTAGATTAAACCTACGAGAAAAACTAACAAGGACTTTTTCTCAAGGATTTTCTCTCACACAGTTCCTCTGTGCTTCCCTTTTTCTCTTGAACTAAAACACTCCCCCATATACTATGGGAGGAGTGGGTCAGAGACACATTGACATATTATAACTATTACTCATGTCTCACAAGAACCTGAAGGGTAACTCTGTCCATGTAATCGTGAGCAGAGGCGTAATTAAGAATTTCGAGTATCTGAGTGAGTGCCAAGATTTATACTCCACCCCGACTAACCTTTCTTTATTCCAGTTATAGAATCAAATATCATCTTTACATATACACCAAAGCCCAGTAAGTCACGAGCATTTATGGATACCCATCATGTGCAAATCTATACAGTAGAAACTGGGGCCAGTACCACACCAGTCTAATGGTGTCCCTGCAGGATTCAACTGTCCTTACCCTAGTTTTACATCATTTTGCAATCAGTGGAGAGATATGGTCTATTCACATCGGTCCCCAACCAGCCAACAGAAGAACTAACTGCCGTCAAAACCTAACTCCATCAGTCAAGTCTTCAACAATCTCTAAATGGTGAAGCACAGCATTCAGAGCCACTCACAGCCTCCTTCTCTTTGCCTCCCTCCACTCCCAATCTTCTCTTCTCACACCTCGCTCTAACATCGTCCACATGGAGTCACTTTCTGGTCCATAAATACCTCATGTTCTTTCATGGTTCTGGGTCTTTGCAAATGCTGTTCTTTTATTCCTGGGTGCTTTTTTATCTCGGAATCAGTAGGAAACTTCTCTTAGTATATTTTCGAGGACTCCAGCTCGGAAGCTCCCTCCTGTAGAAATCCTTGTCTGCTTTCTTGCTGCCTTCTCCCTCGGTGCTCTTGTGGAAGTGTACGGTGCTCCTATTCTAGCATCCGTTGTGTTACACACAGAATTTCTTCAGATGACTGTCTCGCCACCTAATCTGTGCTTTCCAGCACCTACAGCACAACCCAACTACGTAGTAGATAATAGATGGTGACTGGATGGTCTGTGAGTCAACGACGAAATGAAACTATGACCATGCACTTATCCTCAAATATCTCACAGTTTTGAGATTTGTGAGTTTATGCATGTACTTTGGCATTACTGACACGCTTATTCTCCCTGAATTCAAATGGAAGCTACAGAGGTTGATTTTGTACCCAAGAGGAAAAAAAAAAGTTCTGTTTGAGATTAGTGGAGCTGTAGAATTGGCAAGCTCAAAGGACGCAGCTCAGGAACCACAAAAATGTGGAGCAATAGGAAGGAAGTGAGTAAGAAGGGCAGCACACTAACCGGGCAGCTGTCATCATCACAGGTACCAACAACAGCACGATCGACATGAAGTTGCTTCACGCTCGATTCTTTGGCTGATTTTCCTCTCTGGTGACAGAACTTGGCTTCTTGGCCCTTGACAGTAGCAGGACCTCCTCCTTCTGAGTCATTTATTGCAGGTTCTCTCTGGCATCATTCCTCTACCGAGAATGTATTTCCTCTTCCTATTCATCAGCGTTGTTTTCTTGATAAATTCTGCAGCGATTGTCATTACGTTGTGGAAGTACCCTTCGCCCTTAGCAATTTCACAGTGTGGCTAATGAGCATTTTTGCCTAAAATGTTTTCATCTTACAGTCTCTGATTTATTCTCAAAGCATTATCTTATAAATGTAAGAAATGAGAATAAAGAAAGGGGTAAAAAAATTACTTTTAAGAGCACAGACATTTGAAATATTACCTGTTTGTGTTAAGTGAATTTATAGTCACAACAAAGACTTTAACACTGTAAGTGAACAGAATTTACTGGGAAATTGAGTAATGGAAACATTTTATCAAGGGCATCTCAATAATCCATTCAACCAGCCTAACACTCTGCTATATATAGGGAATAATGTCAATAAACAGAAATTTCCTAAATTCTAGTGTTTCATAACCTACAGGAAAGGTTCTAATTATAATGTAAAATGAGAAGAGGAAGAATAGAGATTATCCATGTAATGGATATAAATCTCATCTTACAAACTCACATGCACAAGAATTTCATTTATTATTTTCTATAATTAAACTTGATTTTTTTTTAACACCAAGCCCCCATCTTCCAGGCCAGCAGAAAATTCGATCTTGATAATTCTTAATTCTTTATCCTGTTTCCTCTTACCTGCTTCTTTGGAATGGGAAAATAAAGAAGGTAGAGGTCTTGCCGCTTGGCTACAGAACTCCTCTGCTCAGGGGCCTTTGACCACCTGTGTGTCCTGCAGGACAAACAAGAAGCTTTTACATGGCTTTCTCTGCTCCCAGCTCCCCAGGCAGCCAGCCTCAAGGGTCTCACTGGAAAGAGGCAGAATCATGCATTGCTTCAGAAGACTGATTTTGGCGTCAATTGGACCCACATCCTGGGCATGCCCTATCTGTGTGACCTCAAGCAGAATGTTTTAAATTACCTAAACTTCAGATTTTCATCTGCAGAGTATATATATATATATATATATAATATATATTAATGTTATATTTATATTTATTATATATATTATATAATTAATGTTATATTTATATTTAGAATATATAATTATATAAACATAAAATCTACCTGACAGAGTTGCTATAAGGGCAAAATGAGGTAATTTAATATAAAATACCAGGAACAATACCTGGTATCTTATAAGAATTCAGTAACAGTTAATTGCTCTCCTTTTCATAATCATTGCTTCTGTTATGATTACCGACTCCATGATGCTCCAGATACCAGCAGAAGGAGTACATGCATCCTCTCTGCTCCTAGGATGCACAGATCACTTCTCTTTCTCCCTTTTCCAGGCCAGGGAGAAAGGTCCCATGCTCTCCACCACTCTTCCCACAGATCCACCACCTCCAGTTACACACCATTCTATCGTGGTATTTTTCCTACGGTCACCTATCAAAATTTCCTCAGTAGGTTATGTAGTTGTTTTGGAGGGAAGAGGAGGGGTTCTTTTCCCCAAACTGCCATGGTCAGGAAATAGAAAGGAGGAAAAAGGGGAAAGGATCAGTTCAGTTCAGTTCAGTTCAGTCACTCAGTCATGTCCGACTCTTTGCGACCCCATGAATCACACAGCACACTAGGCCTCCCTGTCCATCACCAAATCCCGGAGTTCACCCAAACTCATGTGCATCAGGTCGGTGATGCCATCGAGCCATCTCATCCTCTGTCGTCCCCTTCTCCTCCTGCCCCCAATCCCTCCCAGCAAAAGGGTCTTTTCCAATGAGTCAACTCTTCGCATGAGGTAGCCAAAGTATTGGCGCTTCAGCTTTAGCATCAGTCCTTCTAATGAACACCCAGGACTGATTTCCTTTAGGATGGACTGGTTGGATGTCCTTGCAGTCCAAGGGAATCTCAAGAGTCTTCTCCAACACCACAGTTCAAAAGCATAAATTCTTCGGTGATCAGATTTCTTCACAGTCCAACTCTCACATCCATACATGACCACTGGAAAAACCATAGCCTTGACTAGATGAACCTTTGTTGGCAAAGTAATGTCTCCACTTTTTAATATGCTATCTAGGTTGGTCATAACTTTCCTTCCAAAGACTAAGCGTCTTTTAATTTCATGGCTGCAGTCAGCATCTGCCGTGATTTTGAAGCCCAAAAAAATAAAGTCTGACATTGTTTCCACTGTTTCCCCATCTATTTCCCATGAAGTGATGGGACCAGATGCCATTATCTTAGTCTTCTGAATGTTGAGCTTCAAGCCAACTTTTTCACTCTCCTCTTTCACTTTCATCAAGAGGCTTTTTAGTTCCTCTTCAATTTCTGCCATAAGGGTGGTGTCATCTGCATATCTGAGGTTATTGATATTTCTCCCAGAAATCTTGATTCCAGCTTGGCTTCTTCCAGCCCAGTGTTTCTCATGATGTACTCTGCATATAAGTTAAATAAGCAGGGTGAAAATATACAGCCTTGATGTACTCCTTTTCCTATTTGGAACCGGTCTGTTGTTCCATGTCCAGTTCTAACTGTTGCTTCCTGACCTGCAACAGGTTTCTCAAGAGGCAGGTCAGGTGGTCTGGTAATCCCATCTCTTTTGAATTTTCCACAGTTTATTATGATCCACACAGTCAAAGGCTTTGGCATAGTCAATGAAGCAGAAATAGATGTTTTTATGGAACTCTCTTGTTTTTCAATGATCCAGCGCCTGTTGGCAATTTGATTTCTGGTTCCTCTGCCTTTTCTAAAACCATCTTGAACATCTGGAAGTTCATGGTTCATATATTGCTGAAGCCCGGCTTGGAGAATTTTAAGCATGACTTTACTAGCATGTGAGATGAGTGCAATGGTGTGGTAGTTTGAGCATTCTTTGGCATTGCCTTTCTTTTTTATTGGATCGGTAAGTTTGTATAATTTTTACAAATTAAAAACATTTGTATCCAAAAATAAAATTTAATCGCTTTGATGCAGAGTGGTATAGAAACATTAAAAGGGAAAATATTAATTGCCCCTGGGAAAAGCAGAGAAAGACATCAGTTCAGTTCAGTTCAGTCCAAACTGCACCCTGAAAGATGACTGCATATTCATTGCAGCAAAGATTTCCCTCACTCTTCTGTAAGCTCTATAAGGGGAAGGGACAAATTCTATTTTGTTCTCCAGTATATCTCTAATAGAGCTGGGTGCCTGGCATGTCATAGGCATTTAATAAATACAATGTAAATAAAATAAATTTCTGTAAGAAGAGATAGCCTGCACAAAACCATGAGCCTAAAAGTAGTTTCTGTATCCAGAGAAGTGACAGGTAGATGGAAGCATAGCTCTAGAGGGTAGAGAAGCAGCAAATAATAGACATAAAATGTTCTATAAAAGTAACCAGGATGAATTTATTGATCTTAGTAAAAAGTTTACATTTTTTCTATACTGGAAAGATGGATTTAAGTAGCAAAACAATCACATGGTTATAAATATTGAGGATATGAAGCCCGGTTTGACACAGAGTCATTGGAGAACTAGACAGAGTCTGTAGTGGTCCAGAAGAGGATATTGAATTATTGGACATAATTATTTTCTCCTCTGTAATAGAATTTTGCATCCATAGCTTTGCCACAGCTTTGTGGAGGAGAAGGCTAAGTGAACTTCTACTTGACGTTGGACTTAGCCATGTCTTCCTCTGACTGATGTTTGTGGGCATAGCTCAGGCAGAAACTTGGAATGTACTTGTGCACTCGAGGGGGCCCTTTGAGCTCTGGAATCTGCCAGAACTGAACCCTGGCCTAGGCTCCAGAGTAAGATGCATGGAGCAGTTATGAACCCACCTTGCAGCCTGTAGCTCAGAACAGACTCACCCAACTGAAACCTGTGAGTATAAAAACTTGTCCTAAGTTAGCCATTCAATTTTAGACTAGTTTCCTACAGAATACTCTAGATTCTAAAAACCTGAGATTTTTTTAAAACTTGGTGGCCTCCTCCTCACATTGCTGCCTCTACTGTTAATAATACCTACAAGACCCAGAAAGTGCTAAGGTTATATGCAGCTTGTAGATTCTTAGTTCTCCAACCAAGATTGAACCCGGGCCTTTGGCAGTGAGAGTGTGGAGTTCTTACCACTGGGCCACCAGGAAATTCCTTTTTTAAAAAAATTGGAGTAGAGTCAATTTACAACCTTGTGTGCTTTCTCTTGTACAGAAAAGTGACTCAGTTATACATGGGTGCATACATACACACATATCCAGATTTTTTAGACTCTCTTCTCATATAGGTCATTATATAGTATTGAGTCGGAGAAGGCAATGGCAAGCCACTCCAGTACTATTGCCTAGAAAATCCCATGGATGGAGGAGCCTGGTAGGCTGTAGTCCACGGGGTCGCTAAGGGTCGGACACGACTGAGCGACTTCACTTTCACTTTTTACTTTCACACATTGGAGAAGGAAATGGCAACCCACTCCAGTGTTCTTGCCTGGAGAATCCCAGGGACAGGGGATCCTGGTGGGCTTCCTTCTATGGGGTCACACAGAGTCGGACACGACTGAATTGACTTAGCAGCAGCAGCAGCAGCATAGTATTGAGTAGATAGAGTTCCCTGTGCTATACAGTAGGTTCTTCTTACTCATCTTTTTTATATAATAATACCGTGTATATGTCAATCCCAATCTTCCAGTTTATTCCTCCTCCCTTTTCCTCCTATAACCATAAGATTGCTTTCAACATCTGCAGTTCTATTCCTGTTTTGTAAATAAGGTCATTTGTACCAATTTTTTGGACTCCACATTTAAGCTATATCATACGATATTTGCCCTTCTCTGTCTTGACTTCTCTCAGGATGACAGTCTCTAGGTCCATCCATGTTGCTATAATGTTACTTCACTCTTTTTATGGCTGAGTAATATTCCATTGTGTATATGTACCAAATCTTCTTTATCCATTCCTCTGTCAATGGACATTTACGCTGCTTCCATGTCCTGGCTATTGTGAATAGTGCTTCAGTGAACGTTAGGTTGCATGTATCTTTTCAAATACATATGGTTGTATCCAGATACATGCACAGGAGTGAGATTGCTAGATCATATGGTAGCTCTATTTTTAGCCTTTTAAGGAACTTCCATGCTATTCTCTATATTGACTGTACCAATTTACATTCCCCCCAACAGTGTAAAAGAGTTCCCTTTTCTCCACACCCTCTCCAGCATTTATTGTTTGTAGATTTTTTAATGATGGCCATTATAATTGGTGTGAGGTGATACCTAATTGTAATTTCAGTTTGCATTTCTCTAACAGTGAATGATGTTGAGCATCTTTTTTGTGTGTTTTTTTGGCTATTTTTCTTCTCTGGAGAAATGTGAATTTAGATCTTCTGCCCATTTTTTGATTGGGTTGTTTTTCTTTTTTTTTTTTATATTGAGCCACATGAGCTGTTTATATATTTTGAAGATTAATCCCTTGTCAGTCACTTCGTTTGCAAATATTTTCTACCATTCTGTAGGCTTTCTTTTCATTTTGTTTATGGTTCCTTTTGCTATTCAGAATCTTTTTATAAGTTTAATTAGGTCCCATTTGTTTGCTTTTGTTTTTATTTTCAATACTCTAAGAGTGGGTCAAAAAAGATCTTGTTGAGATTTATGTCAGAGAGTGTTCTACCTATATTTTCCTCTAGGATTTTTATAATATTCAGCCTTACATTTAGGTCTTCAACCCATTTTTAATTTATTTTTGTGTATTTATTTTTATTTTCTTTTTTTTTACATTTAGTTGTCCAGTTTTCCTCGGTTCACTAACGGAAAAGACTATCTTTTCTCTTGCCTCCTTTGTTCTAGATAGCTGACCAGAGTGCGTGGGTTTAATCTCTGGACTTTCTGTTCTGTCTCATTGATCTATAGTCCTACATTCTTAGGTGGAGTCCTTGAGGAAGCCTGTTACTTTGTTTAAAAAAATAAAAACCAGAAAAGTACCAGATCATTGTTTGGAAGAAAAACCTGAACTCAATGAAAGAACTATAATGAAAGTGCTTTCGAATGGAAAGTTAAGATTTAATCATGAAAATGGGGGAATTTTTAAGAAGAGTTTTCAGAAATTGTGTTTTTAGAAAATATTTCTTTTCACAAACTAGATTTCAGCCATATTATAATTATTAACAAGTACATATTCATATTTGGAGCATTGTCTGTCTCATTCTCTGAGTATCTGAAACGCAAAGCAAGGAGAAAGAGGATGGTAAGAAGGTCTTACAGGCCCAATTCCTCCTCTACCTCATATTAATACTACAGAGAGGAAACGGGCTGAGTAAAGCCGGTAGACACTCACCTGGATGGCTGCATGTAAATGAAGCATTACTCAAAGTAGAAAAACCTCTTAGGTTTTGGTGTTTCAGGGTCTTTTGATGGCTCCTAAGGCAAGAAGGAAAGTTATGACCAACCTTGATAGGATATTAAAAAGCAGAGACATCACTTTGCCAACAAAGGTCCGTCTAGTCAAGGCTATGGTTTTTCCCGTGGTCATGTACGGATGTGAGAGTTGGACTGTGAAGAAAGCTGATCACCGAAGAATTGATGCTTTTGAACTGTGGTGCTGGAAAAGACTCTTGAGAGTCCCTTGGACTGCAAGGAGATCCAACCAGTTCATTTTAAAGGAGATCAGTCCTGGGTGTTCATTGGAAGGATTGATGCTAAAGCTGAAACTGCAATACTTTGGCCACCTCATGCGAAGAGTTGACTCACTGGAAAAGACTCTGATGCTGGGAAAGGTTGGGGGCAGGAGGAGAAGGGGACGACAGATAATGAGATGGCTGGATGGCAACACCAACTCTGTGGACATGAGTTTGAGTGAGCATCAGGAGTTGGTGATGGACAGGGAGGCCTGGCGTGCTGTGATTCATGGGGTCGCGGAGAGTCGGACACGACTGAGCAACTGAACTGAACTGAAGGCAAGATCATTGGAGAAGGCAATGGCAAGCCACTCCAGTACTCTTGCCTGGAGAATCCCATGGATGGAGGAGCCTGGTAGGCTGCAGTCCGTGGGGTCGCTAAAAGGGTCGGACACGACTGAGCGACTTCATTTTCACTTTTCACTTTCACACATTGGAGAAGGAAATGGCAACCCACTCCAGTGTTTCTGCCTGGAGAATCCAAGGGACGGGGGAGCCTGGTGGGCTTCCGTCTATGGGGTCACACAGAGTCGGACACGACTGAAGTGACTTAGCAGCAGCAGCAGCAAGGCAAGATCATTGGAGAAGGCAATGGCAAGCCACTCCAGTACTCTTGCCTGGAAAATCCCATGGATGGAGGAGCCTGGTAGGCTGCAGTCCGTGGGGTCGCTAAAAGGGTCGGACACGACTGAGCGACTTCACTTTCACTTTTCACTTTCACACGTTGGAGAAGGAAATGGCAATCCACTCCAGTGTTCTTGCCTGGAGAATCCCAGGGACGGGGGAGCCTGGTGGGCTGCCATCTACGGGGTCGCACAGAGTCAGACACGACTGAAGCGACTTAGCAGCAGCAGCAGCAGCAGTTAACATTTTAACCTGTTGTTGGTTGTGCTGTAGAGAGTTATCAGGGATCTATCTCATTTTTCAGAGGGAGTAGAGTGAGGGTCAGGCAAAGGCAGCAGTGTCTATGGCCATACCACCTTGAACACACCTGATTGCTAATCTTAGAAGCTAAGCAGGATCCTGCCCGGTGAGTACTTGGATGGGAGAATGACAGCAGTGATAGTCATGGTTATTTCGGACAAAGTTGCTGAGCCTATATGTTTAGAGGTCTTGGGAGCAGAGCCAGTGGTTGAGACAGCAGTGTAATTCTGAGCAGATGTGAGGTGAGACCCGGGGAAACTCTCAGAAGTCTTACTTCCAGTGACTAGAATGGTGGAGGTTCAAGCTATATGAATTGGACAATTAAAAGAAAGCACGATCTTATTTTCTAGTCACTTACTGTGAAAATCTGGAACATTGAGTTGTAGCCATTACTCAACTGATCACTAAATACTTTTCCAATTTATAAAGGATTTTTGCCTTAAAATATAAAACTAACACATTCCTATAAGAAAAATGAGCATAAGCCGAAATGTAAACTCTCAAAGACACATATATTTTTCAATTAAAAAAATCACCATTTTGTAAATATCAGTTAATGCGTATGGCAGATAAATACTGACATGGACACATGCAAAGAATGTAAATGGCTGGAAGCTTCATAGAGGCCATTAGTAAGAAGTTACCTAAAATAAGATATTTTTCCAATGCCAAGAACATATTAATGAGAGAGAGGAAGTCATATCCTTGGCTTTTTAAAGATGAATTTGGCTTCTCTCTTTAAAGACTACTGCCCTGAAATTAAAGCATTAACATTTGAAAAAAAAAGTGTGCTTTCAAAAAATGCAGAACATCATTTTTCAGTTAATTATTTATAATAGCTTAAAAGGGTTTGATTTCCATAGCCAAGTTAATTTAAGAACCAGATTGAGGGGGGAAAAAAAAAAAACCGAGCTTTGTCTCCCTGCTCTAAAAAAGAAAATATGTCTGTTGCTTTTGAAAGAAGTTTGGGTTTTAACTGATAATATTTAATATTATCTAAAATACTTAAATTTAGAAACTACTTTTTAACAAAATGCTTGACATTTTACTTATTCACTTCTAACGTTTGTAAATTTGAAAACCTAACTAGACACGTCTTTGTATGTGTCTTTTTATTTTGCTTGAATTTCTTAAATAAGTAAAGATTGGTTTCTGCACAATGTATGTCAAGAGAAGGGTACCCCCTTCTATAAAGTCTTTGAGAGTAAAAGCATTCATTTGGCTCTCAGACCTTGGCATTTTTCTATAGTTCCTCCCATGGATATACTGTATACTCAGGACAAACTTAAATATTTTTAATGAAAATGGTAGTATATAAAATAAAATAAGAAAGCAATTTCAGTGGAGTGATTAATCTAATTTTCTGATATACATCCCTGTTCCTCAAAGAAAAGATAACACAGACATCATTAAAAGCCATTGAATCTATCAAATGAGCTTTTAAATCATTCTCTAAGTAATCCAAGCTCTCAACATTTCAAAAATGGTACTGTCTTATGTGAAGTGGTGAACAGTGACACTTTGGCTTCTCATAAACTGGAGAAATAACTGTTTGTTTGAATTTTAAGATCTTTAAAATCTTAATATATTTTTCTTTTGAGAATGAGTATCACCTTCTTGATTTCATTCACAATTACAGTCCAGGGCTGCTCCTTATTAATATTTACTTGCTTATTTATTTATGGAACATACGAACACATGTCTGATTAGCACTGTTTAGCCCTGGACATATGCAGGGCTCTGTCAGCACTACAAACAAGATGCCAGGGGTCATCCCCCCAAGAGTGTCAGCACTTCAATCTCTTCTGTCTCTTCTATCTAGAGGGGAAAGTGAGCAACCTGTAGGCACTACTTAAAGTAATAATTAACTTCCCTGGTGGCTCAGATGGTAAAGCATCTACCTACAATGAGGGAGACCTGGGTTCTATCCCTGGCTTGGGAAGATCCCCTGAAGAAGGAAATAGCAACCCAATCCAGTACTCTTGCCTGGAAAATCCCATGGACAGAGGAGTCTGGTAGGCTACAGTCCATGGGGTCGCAAAGAGTCGGACATGACTGAGCGACTTCACTTTCACTTTCAAAGTAATAATTACTTTGAAAATCTATTATTTGGTCTTCAAAAACTGCATAGAAACTAAATATGCCTCCTAATATGGAGTTTATAAAAATGCTCCTTTATCACTTCTTAAAATATATCTTTTCAAAGCACAATGGTATCCTAAATAGAAAGCTGGGGAAGGAATAGCAACAAATGCCAGCCAAGAAAACTTTGGTGCATAAAAATGAAGTGTGTTAAGACTAGAGACTTTTCTATTATTAATGAAATGGAGTTCCAGGAGAAAATGCAAGAAGACCAGAGTAATAACAAAGTCATGAATTAAATAGTGACTTAAAGGCAAGAGTTCCTAGTTCCCTGGTACATGACACCTCCCTACTAAAGTTTATTCAGTGGGGAATGATGAAATGTTACTATTGCTTCAAAGAAACACATTAAAAATGTAGAAAAATGATTTCATTATCAAGATAATTAGGGTGAATGACATCAAGTATCTATTGCAGTTATTTTCACAGCTTGTACTGGTCACATGCCTTTCTTGGCTCACACATTCATGGGGTCCAGAGAGTCGGACATGACTGAGCGACTTAACTGAACTGAACATCTTTCTTACACCAAAATGAAAGTCAAGCCCATAAATTTTATGTAGTTTATCTTGTCTGAACTTGCTGAGATAGAGATGAATTTTGTAACTGTGATAACATTATAAATATTAATACTGAAAGAGAAGTGTCAGTATGTAGAAACAGGACCAATGCATAGCCCCTGTGATAACTCTCAGAACTACTCCCATAACAGTCACTTTGAAAAGCTCACAATGAAGGTAAAACAGTTCTTCCTATTCCTCCACAACAGAAAGGGAAAAGGACTTAACCTTTAATGAAGTTCATTTTCACAGCCCATCAAGCTTCACTTAAATATTTGGGAAAAATACATCTTATTCATTTATAATTCCTCAGTGCCTATCATGACATCTATTATTTAATTACTTCTATTTAATTAGAAGCTTATTGAAAAGAATAAATGAAATAAGTAGATGTTTATTCTTTATTAGATATTATAAGGATAAACACAGTAGCAAAGAGTCAATGAGTAATCCACCAGGACTGCGACCAGTGGCAACAAGGTACAACTTGCTTTATTCCCTTGGAGCCTACAGTTACAAATGACGTGAACACTACTCAATGTACCATAAGAATCAAGGAAACTAAAAGTTATATTAGCAAATTATATCATTTTGGAGTCATTTAATAATTACTCCTGAAAGTTTTAGATTATGTTTCAAAGAAGTTTGACAGGGTTTTGTAATTCAGTTAAGATGTGTAGAATAGAATTCTTTATTGAGGAGGGACAATATCACCTTTAGATAATAATGGAAAATAGGTTTTATTGGCAACTTGTCAAGGAACAAAAAGCAATTGGGAGTCCCAGGACAGGTGTAGTTAATGTTGGGGTAAGTTTTTAAAAGTTAATAACTCACCGTGGCTCATCAATTGATCACCATATGAAAGGATATTTATTTTCAGAGATATCCAAGTGTTTTCTCACTATTTTCACTGATGCTTCTGCTAAGGTGTTACTTCAGACTTTGGCACTTTTTTTTCAGGCTATTGGATACCTTAAACGTAAAACCTCTTTCCTGAATATGCAAAACCACACTTCCACCCCTACCTACCATCCCCACCAATTCCAAGACACACATACACTTGAGGAAAGCAATAATAAGTATTGTTATTATAAAAATATTGACAGCAAACAGACTGCACGTTTAAAAGTATAATGTGAAGAGGTTTTAGTTGCAGAGAGATTATTCAAAAAGGAATGGATGAGCACATATATTGGAACCACAAAACATTATTGGGAACCCAGGGCTATCAGCTGCCAATCAGTCACAAACATAGACTCAGGAATGCTGGAAAGAAGTTATTTGAGGCCAAAAGGAGGAGAGTGTATCACTACAGGCTTTCTTGAGAGGACTGAAGGCTTTCTGTGGAGGAACCTAGCCAGCCTGAGGGTAGAAGGTAGATCTATAGCAGAAAAAGGGAGTTAGCTGGCATGGCAACTTTGAAAGAAGCCTCAGTACAAGAGAAAAAGTCATTCATTCGCAAAAAATGAATGCTTAGTAGACAGCTTTCAACTTCCCTTGGCAGATGGATTTGGCTATGGATTTGACAGATGACCCTGGAAATAACAGGATTCTGTTCTCAGGGGATTCTAACAAATATTCATTGATCAGCAACAACTATCTGTCAAGAATTATTCTAAGCACCAGGGATTAAAGCATGAATAAGCCCTGGACTCTGTCCTGCAAAACGTTATAGTCTGAAAAGAGAAGTAGGCCCACAAACAGATCATTACAACATAACATAAAAAGTGAAGTCAATGAAAGTATGAATTCCTTTAGGGCATAGGATAAATCACATTCTCTTTGGTAAAACCAGCACCTACCCAAATGCCTTGCACATGGTTAGGGTGAACAAATGTTGGCTGAATGAAAGGTACAGGGCTTATACTAGAGGTAAGCTTGGATGGACTAGCTCTGCTCTCTGTTAAGTCTTCAGCAAACTTATTAGAAATGTTTGCAGTTCACAGTTGTCATTTTACTTTTCCATTTATACTGTTTTTCATTGTGTATTCCCCCAAATATTTAGGATTTCCTTTTATTGCCCATATGCTAGTGACACACTCCATCTACCCTGTGTAGACTGCTGCTACTGCTAAGTCGCTTCAGTCGTGTCTGACTCTGTGCGACCCCATAGACGGCAGCCCACCAGGCTCCCCCATCCCTGGGATTCTCCAGGCAAGAATACTGGAGTGGGTTGCCATTTCCTTCTCCTACCTTCTTTCTCTTTTCAGTTAAGATTTGTCTCATTTCTTGGGCCCGTGCTTTTGTAATATATAGGTGTCATATAATGTATATGTTTTATTCAATATATAAAATATTTTAGATGATAAAGAAGGCATATTGATTCATGGGGAGGAAAATGGTCTACTCAACTGAAGTGGAATAATTAACTAGCAATCTGGGATGAAGGTAAACTTATCTACCTCATGCCTTGTATTATAATAATTTCAGATTGAGTTAAGGTTTTCAAATGGAAAATGAAATGATGATAAAAATATAAGAAGAAAATTACTACTGTTTAAGTTCACCTTGAGAAAGGAAAATTTCAGTTCAGAGAAAAGTCACTATAAACAAGGATGAAAAATAAATGGCAATGAGAAAAAATTTTCAATATTAGACAAGGTGTTACTATCCATTGTGAAACAAAGAAGAGGGTATTGTGACTAGGCTTGGACAGTGTCTGGGAAAATAGTGTTTCCCATAATATAAATAAATCCACAGGTGCATACAGTTTCTCTCAAATGTTATAGTTTAGTAATGAATAGAAAACATAAGGTAAAATTATAGCAGAACTAGCCAGTGAATGGAGAAGGCAATGGCAACCCACTCCAGTACTCTTGCCTAGAAAATCCTATGGACAGAGGAGCCTGGTAGGCTACAGTCCATGGGATCACGAAGAGTCCGACACAACTGAGCGACTTCACTTTCACTTTTCACTTTCATGCATTGGAGAAGGAAGTGGCAACGCACCCCAGTGTTCTTGCCTGGAGAATCCCAGGGACTGCAGAGCCTGGTGGGCTGCCGTCTATGGGGTCGCACAGAGTCGGACATGACTGAAGCGACTTAGCAGCAGCAGCAGCCATTGAATAGTCTGATACACATCTTTGTGAGGAACTCTTAAAAATCAATAAGAAAAATCAAATGTCTCCATAGTAACTAAGTAAAAGGCATGAATAAGCAATCCACAAAAGCACAAGTTGACAATAAACATATTTTAGAAGTTGTTTTTTTTTTTATCTTTTTCCCCCATCCCTCAGGGTCATCCCAGTGCACCGGCCCTGAGCATCCTGTCTTGAGAGTTACTGAAAGAATGAAAAGTCCAATTTGGGATGAAATGCAGGAAAATTGACAATCATAATTTTTTGTCAATACAAATTACTTCAGCTTTTCTATGAAGTAGATACTTGTGCTGCAAATAAAAGATGGCCACGATATTGACACAAAGAAACAAGATTAAGGAAGAATGGCTATTTGATGATATGGAAAAAAGTTATTGTTAATTTGTCAATGATTGATATTGAGATTGTGGTTTGTTTTGTGGAAGAGTCCTTATCTTTTAGAGGTAAATATTGAAGTGTTTATTGATGAAATGCTAGACCATTTGGCTTTGCTTTAAAAATAATTCAAGACTGGAGGAATAGGGGAAGGCATAGATAAAATAAGTTGATCATTGTTGATAGAAATGGGAATTCATTATACAATTTTTCTAATTTTTTTATATGTCAAAAAATTTCATCATAGAAAGTTTTTAAACTGTTTATATACTAGCATCCAAATTTTGTAAGAAATAAGATCACATATGCATTATACATAGACAAAAGAACAGATGGAAAGATATCAAAAGTTAGCAGTGTTTGTCTTGGGGGTATTCTCTGTTTTTATCACTGTTGCTTCCTCATGTATTCTAAACAATTTATAATGAACATAAATTAACTTTATCAAGAGTAAAATAAGATTCTTTTTTAAAAAGATGATTCAGTGCAATCACCTGAATCTTGGAAAATAAGAGCCATGAAAGACAAATTAATAGATATTTTTCTAAGAGACACTTTTATCTTCAAACATTCACCATTTTTATGTGTCTTTTTTTTCCTTCACTCCACTTGCTTTCAATTCAAGAACATAAGGCATACTGTTCATTAGCTTAAATTCACTTTTATTTCATAATTTATTTTCTATTCAATCTCTTTTCTTTTACCTATTTAGTACATCTCAATATTAGGTCTTTATTTTAACTAAATCCAACATTTTACCTCATCATAGTTTCATTTGAAACCAGTAAGAACTCATTTATAATACAAACTGTAAGCAACATAGAGCAAGATTGAAAAAATATGTCTTAAGATATTTCAATTATTCAGGCAGACACCATTGTAATGGGACTTGTGAGCAGTAATGTTAGAGTCCATCAAAGTAGAACTCTTCTTTAAGTGAATTTTTAAAATAGCCATGAGCTATATTTGTCCTTGCACTTGGACAGAGCACATTATAAGACCAGAGAGAAAAGTGAATTTTAAAATAAAATGTTTGAGGGGACAAAGTGAAACATTCTGTCTCCTCCTCCTCTGCCCCTCATCAAGTTTGCAGAATATTTGTTTTGTAATGATGATAAGAACATCATTATCATTACTACCATGACAACACTGTAATAAGCACATTCCATTTACAAATATTGACTCTCACAACCACATTTTCTGGTTTATGTTACTATCCCTCTATTACAGTGAAAAAGCATAGCTTTGACTAGATGGACCTTTGTTGGCAAAGTAATGTCTCTGCTTTTTAATATGCTATTTAGGTTAGTCATAGCTTTTCTTCCAAAGAGCAAACGTCTTTTAATTTCATGGCTGTAGTCACCATCTGCAGTGATTTTGGAGCCCAGGAAGATAAAGTCTGTCACTGTTTCCATTGTTTCCCCATCTATTTGCCTTGAAGTGATAGAACCGAATGCCAAGATCTTAGTTTTCTGAATGTTGAGTTTTAAATCAGCTTTTTTACTCTCCTCTTTCACTTTCATCAAGAGGCTCTTTAGTTCTTCTTCACTTTTTGCCATAAGAATGGTGTCATCTCTGTATCTGAGGTTATTGATATTTCTCCCGGCAATCTTGATTCCAGCTTGTGTTTCATCCATCCTGGCATTTCGCATGATGTACTCTGCATATAAGTTAAATAAGCAGGGTGACAATATACAGCCTTGACGTACTCCTTTTCCTATTTGGAACCAGTCTGTTGTTCCATGTCCAGTTCTAACTGTTGCTTCCTGACCTGCATACAGATTTCTCAGGAGGCAGGTCAGGTGGTCTGATATTCCCATCTCTTGAAGAATTTTCCATAGCTTGTTGTGATCCATACAGTCAAAGACTTTGGTGTAGTCAATAAAGCAGAAGTAGATGTTTTTCCAGTAGTCATGTATGGATATGAGAGTTGGACTGTGAAGAAAGCTGAGCACCAAAGAATTGACTCTTTTAACTGTGGTGTTGGAGAAGACTCTTGAGAGTCCCTTGGATATCAAACCAGTCAATCCTAAAGAAAATCAGTCTTAGATGTTCACTGGAAGGACTGATGCTGAAGCTGAAACTCCAGTGCTTGGCCACCTGATACGAAGGACTGACTCACTGGAAAAGACTCTAATGTTGGGAAAGATTGAAGACAGGAGGAGAAGGATGAAGAAAGGTTGAAGACAGAGGGTGAGATGGTTGGATGGCATCACTGACTCAATGGACATGAGTTTGAGCAAGCTCTGCGAGTTGGTGATGGACAGGGAAGCCTGGCGTGCTGCAGTCCATGAGGTCACATAGAGTTGGACATGGCTGAGTGAACTGATTACAGTGAAAGAAACTGAGACTCAGAGGAAGATTAAATATATGGTTGACAATTGCGCAACCTGGGTTCAAAGACTATTTCTATCATTTGCCAAGGCCAGTGCTCTATCAATTCTACCACGTATGTATAGACAGAGTGCATTATGTACATTGATGGGGAATGAGATGGGAAAATAGTGGGGATAGGAAAGCATGAGATATCAGCATTAAAGGGACAATAAATACTCATTTCAGGTGTGATGGTTATTCTTATTCTATTTTTCAGTTGTAAATGGACACCAATGGAATTTATAACAACTTTATAAATTTATAAAGATATCCCTCTTGTCATTTGCTGCATACCAGTGGGTACTGGGATGATTCATGGATTCAGAGAATATTAAAAAAAGAAACAACAATAGAGATCATCTAATAGAACTGTTCCTTTTTAAAAAAAAATAGTTATGAGAGAATATTGTGAAACACTCTTTCGTGTATAATTTCAACTGCTGCTGCTACATGTGATATCAAAAGATGATTGTGCATGGATTTAGATTTGTTTGAAAACTCTAGTAGCACACACATCTATACTCTAAATGCAGTGAATGTCACATATATTTAAGGAAATAGGTTATGGTGTAAGAAGGGGCAAGACATGGAACTGGAACCAGAAGCCTGGAGCTTTGGTTTCTATTTTGGTTTCTAACAAGTTGTACGACTTTGATAATTTCCACTACCAGATTAGAGCTTCCCTGGAGGCTCAGTCAATAAAGACTGCAATGCAGGAGACCCAAGTTCCATCCCTGGGTCAAGAAGATCCCCTGGAGAAGGAAATGGCTACCTATTCCAGTATTCTTGCCTGGAAATTCATGGGCAGAGAATCCATAAACAGAGGAGCCTGTCGGGCTAGGCCATGGGGTCTCAAGACTTAGCAACTAAACCACCACCACTATCAGATTACTCATGAGTAAACAGAAGTACCTGGACTGAGTTCACTTCCCTTGGACCAAGTAAACGGAAACAGCTTTAGAGTTCTACTATTGAGGACTCAGCTTCTTTGCTTACATACAAGGGTGCGCTGTGATTAGACTTTGAAATCACCCAGACTAATAATGTTTTTTCAAAATATAAGTAAATCCAAGAGTATATATTTTGCCTTCCCAGAATTCTAGATTAGTAAATGAATAGAAAACATAAAGGAACATTGCAAAAATACCAGGTAGAGTGTGAACAGTGTAAAGTTTTCCATGGTCCTTTCTATAATGCAATTAAGATAGTGTAACCTCAACTAAGTAGAAAGGAAATCAGAAATAGCAAGAAACTGACATTCTGGGTGGTGAGGCAATAGACACTTAAGAAAGCCACAAGAGAGTCAAATATATTGATTTGCTTAAGAAATACATTAAAGTAAAATAAAATAGTTACACAAGAGCTTTATTTTTATTTATTTTTCTATATGTCTCCTATCAGGTTTTCAAAATTTTTTTTTTAGGTTTTCAAAATTTTATATCATGTATTATTTTACCTCCATATTTGGTATTATTGATGTATAAATATGTGGTGTAACTAATTATTAATATTATACATCTACTTTTCTCTTTATATCTAATTCAAGTAAATCTGAAAATGGCTAAGTAAATAATTACTCAAATACCTGACTTATGTATACCTGGGGGTTTGTGGCATTAGCTACCCATTCAAAGTCTTTGAGAGAACCAGCCTCAATGTAAAACTGTGATGCTATTTTTGAGGCCATCCCAAGTGGCAGGCACCCTTAGAATCTGGACTCTTGAATCTGCAAATATATGACAATTTAACATTCCCACTCAACATTTTGGAGATAGCCTTTATACTTACTCATACACGCCTCATTTGCTCACTAAAATGACACAGGTAATAATGCAGCAGACAGGGGGAAAATTAACAACAGCTTGTCTGTTAAGTAGCGACACGACTGATTTTGAGGAAGAAAGGAGTCAGCATTATTTCAAGACTCATTTACTCTAGAACATTAAGTTTTTTCTTTATTTCACAATCCTATTCTACTTTAAATACTTATTTACAGTGCTTTCATTTGTGTGTTTACCAAATCAAATTCTCCAGTATATTGCAGATAATCATAACTACAAGTCACAAAAAAAAAAAAAAGTGAAGTCGCTCAGTTGTGTCCAACTCTTTGCGACCCCATGGACTGTAGTAGCCCACCAGGCTCCTCCATCCATGGGATTCTCCAGGCAAGAATACTGGAGTGGGTTGCCATTTCCTTCTCCAGGGGATCTTCCTGACCCAGGGATCGAAACCAGATCTGCCACATTGCAGGTAGATGCTTTAACCTCTGAGCCACCAGGGGAGCCCACAAGTCATAAGAACTGCTTTTACTACCTTATCAGGTTTATGAGTAATTTTCATCTGTCTTGCTGAGACATATTTGGTTCAGTTCAGTAGCTCAGTCGTGTCTGACTCTTTGCGACCGCATGGACTGCAGCACACCAGGCCTCCCTGTCCATCACCAACTCCCGGAGTTTACTCAAACCCATGTCAGTTGAATCAGTGATGCCATCCAACCATCTCATCCTCTGACGTCACTTTCTCCTCCCGCCTTCAACCTTTCCCAGAATCAGGGTCTTTTCCAATGAGTCAATTCTTCATATCAGGTGGCCAAAGAATTGGAGTTTCAGCTTCAACATCACTCCTTCCAATGAATTTTCAGGACTGATTTCCTTTAGGATTGACTGCTTTGATCTCCTTGCAGACCAAGGGATTCCCAAGAGTCTTCTCCAACACCACAGTTCAAAAGCATCAGTTCTTCTGCGTTCAGCTTTCTTTATAATCTAACTCTCACATCCACACATGACCACTGGAAAAACCATAGCCTTGATTAGATGGAACTTTGTTGACAAAGTAATGTGTCTGCTTTTTAATATGCTGTCTAGGTTGGTCATAACTTTTCTTCCAAGGAGCAAGCGTCTTTTAATTACATGACTACAGTCACCATCTGCAGTGATTTTGTAGCCCCCCAAAATAGTCTGTCACTGTCTCCATTGCTTCCCCATCTATTTCCCATGAAGTGATGGGACAAGATGCCATGATCTTAGTTTTCTGAATGTTGAGCTTTAAGCCAACTTTTCACTCTCCTCTCACTATCATCAAGAGGCTCTTTCGTTTTTATTATGTCAGAAATGACATAAGGGTGATGTCATCTGCATCAGTTCAGTCACTCAGTCATGTCTGACTATTTGTGACCCCATGGACTGCAGCACGCCAGGCCTCCCTGTCCATCAAAAACTCCCAGAGTTTACTCAAACTCATGTCCATTGAGTTAGTGATGCCATCCAACCATCTCATCCTCTGTTGTCCCCTTCTCCTCCCGCCTTCAATCTTTCCCAGCATCAGGGTCTTTTCTAGTGAGTCAGTTCTTCACATCAGGTTGCCAAAGTATTGGAGCTTCAATATCAGTCCTTCCAATGAATATTCAGGACTGTTTTACTTTAGAATGGACTGATTGAATCTCCTTGAAGTCCAAGGGACTCTGAAGAGTCTTCTCCAACACCACAGTTCAAAAGCATCAATTCTTCGGTGCTCAGCTTTCTTTATAGTCCAACTCTCACATCCATACATGATTACTGAAAAAAACCATACCTTGACTAGATGGACCTTTGTTGGCAAACTAATGTCTCTGATTTTAATATGCTCTCTAATACTTTGGCCACCTCATGTGACGAGTTGACTCACTGGAAAAGACTCTGATGTTGGGAAAGATTGGGGGCTGGAGGAGAAGGGGACGACAGAGAATGAGATGGCTGGATGGCATCACTGACTCGATGGACATGAGTTTGAGTGAACTCCAGGAGTCGGTGATGGAAAGGGAGGTGTGGCGTGCTGTGATTCATGGGTTTGCAAAGAGTCGGAGACGACTGAGCGACTAAACTGAACTGAACTGAGATTGGTCATAACTTTCCTTCCAAGGAGTAAGCGTCTTTTAATTTCACGGCTGTAGTCACCATCCACAGTGATTTTGCTACTGCTGCTGCTAAGTCACTTCAGTCGTGTCCGACTCTGTGTGACCCCATAGACGGAAGCCCACCAGGCTCCCTCGTCCCTGGGATTCTCCAGGCAAGAACACTGGAGTGGGTTGCCATTTCCTTCTCCAATGTGTGAAAGTGAAAAGTGAAAGTGAAGTCGCTCAGTTGTGTCCGACCCTTAGCGACCCCACGGACTGCAGCCTACCAGGCTCCTCCATCCATGGGATTTTCTAGGCAATAGTACTGGAGTGGCTTGCCATTGCCTTCTCCGACAGTGATTTTGGAGCCCCCCAAAATAAAGTCTGCCACTATTTCCACTGTTTCCCCATTTATCTGCCATGAACTGATGGGACTAGATACTATGATCTTAGTTTTCTGAATGTTGAGCTTTAAGCCAACTTTTCACTCTCCTCTTTCGTTTCAACAAGAGGCTCTTTAGTTCTTCTTCACTTTCTGCCATAAGGGTGGTGTCATCTGCATATCTGAGGTTATTGATATTTCTCCTGGCTTGATACCAGCTTGTGTTTCATCCAGTGCAGCTTTTCTCATGATGTACTCTGCATATAAGTTAAATAAACAGGGTGATAAAATACAGCCTTGATGTACTCCTTTTCTTATTTGGAACCAGTCTGTTGTTCCATGTCCAGTTATAACTGTTATTTCCTGACCTGCATACAGATTTCTCAAGAGGCAGGTCAGGTGGTCTGGTATTTCCATGTCTTTCAGAATTTCCCACAGTTTGTTGTGATACACACAGTCAAAGACTTTTGCATAGTCAATAAAGCAAAAATTGATATTTTTCTGGAATTCACTTCCTTTTTCAAGGACCCAATGGATGTTCACAATTTGATCTCTGGCTCCTCTGCCTTTTCTAAAACCCATTTGAACATCTGGAAGTTCACGGTTCACATACTGTTGAAGCCTGGCTTGGAGAATTTTGAGCATTACTTTACTAGCGTGTGATGAGTGCAACTGTGAGGTAGTTTGAGCATTTTTGGCATTGCCTTGCTTTGGGATTGGCATGAAAACTGACCAGTTCCAGTCCTGTGGCCACTGCTGAGTTTCCAAATTTGCTGGCATATTTAGTGCAGCATTTTCACAGCATCATCTTTTAGAATTTGAAATAGTTTAACTGAAATTCCATCACCTCCACTAGCTTTGTTTGTAGTGATGCTTCCTAAGGCCCACTTGACTTCACATTCCAGGATGTCTGGCTCTAGGTGAGTGATCACAGCATCGTAATTATCTGCATCATGAAAATCTTTTTTTGTGTTGTTCTTCTGTGTATTCTTGCCACCTCTTCTTAATATCTTCTGCTTCTGTTAGGTCCATACCATTTTTGTCCTTTATTGAGCCCATCTTTGCATGAAATGTTCCCTTGGTATCTCTATTTTCTCAAAGAGATCTCTAGTCTTTCCAATCCAAGTTTATGCCCTGACCAGTAATGCTGAAGGAGCTGAATTTGAAGAGTTCTATGAATACCTACAAGACCTTCTAGAACTAACATGCAAAAAAGATGTCCTTTTCATTATAGGGGACTGGAATGCAAAAGTAGGAAGTCAAGAAACACCTGGAGTAACAGGTAACTTTAGCCTTGGAGTACAGAATGAAGCAGGGCAAAGGCTCATAGAGTTTTGTCAAAAGAATGCACTGGTCATAGCAAACACCCTCTTCCAGCAGAAGAGAAGACTCTACACATGGACTTCACCAGATGGTCAACACCAGAATCAGACTGATTATATTCTTTGCAGCCAGTGACGGAGAAGCTCTATACAATCAGCAAAAACAAGACCAGGAGCTGACTCTGGCTCAGATCATGAACTCCTTATTGCCAAATTCAGACTTAAATTGAAGAAAGTAGGGAAAGCCACTAGACTATTCAGGTATGACCTAAATCAAATCCCTTATGATTATACAGTGGAAGTGATAAATAGATTCAAGGGGTTAGAGCTGATAGAGTGTCTGAAGAACTATGGACGGAGGTTCAGGACAATGTACAGGAGGCAGGGCTCAAGATCATCCCCAAGATTGGGTCATTTATTTTTCTGGAATTGAGCTGCAGGAGCTGCTTGTATATTTTGGAGATTAATCCTTTATCAGTTGCTTCATTTGCTATTATTTTCTCCCATTCTGAAGGCTGTCTTTTGACCTTGCTTAGAGTTTCCTTTGCTGTGCAGAAGCTTTTGATTTTAATTAGGTCCCATTTGTTTATTTTTGCTTTTATTTCCAATATTCTGGGAGGTGGGTCATGGAGGATCCTGCTGTGATTTATGTCGGAGAGTGTTTTGCCTACATTCTCCTCTAGGAGTTTTATAGTTTCTGGTCTTACATTTAGCTCTCTAATCCATTTTGAGTTTATTTTTGTGTATGGTGTTAGGAAGTGTTCTAGTTTCATTCTTTTACAAGTGGCTGACCAGTTTTCCCAGCACCACTTGTTAAAGAGACTGTCTTTTCTCCATTTTATATTCTTGCCTCCTTTGTCAAAGATGAGGTGTCCATAGGTGCGTGGATTTATCTCTGGACTTTCTATTTTGTTCCATTGATCTATATTTCTGTCTTTATGCCAGTACCATACTGTCTTGATGACTGTGGCTTTGCAGTAGAGCCTGAAGTCCGGCAGGTTAATTCCCCCAGTTCCATTTTTCTTCCTCAAGATTGCTTTGGCTATTCGAGGTTTTTTGTATTTCCATACAAACTGTGAGATTATTTGTTCTAGTTCTGTGAAAAAGATCGTTGGTAGCTTGATAGGGATTGCATTGAATGTATAAATTACTTTGGGTAGTATACTCATTTTTACAATATTTATTCTTCCAATCCATGAGCATGGTATATTTCTCCATCTATTAGTGTCCTCATTGATTGCTTTCAGTAGTGTTTTATAGTTTTCTATGTACAAGTCTTTTGTTTCCTTAGGTAGATATATTCCTAAGTATTTAATTCTTTTCGTTGCAACAGTGAATGGAATAGTTTCATTAATTTCTCTTTCTATTTTCTCATTATTAGTGTATAGGAATGCAAGGGATTTCTGTGTGTTGATTTTATATCCTGCAACGTTACTGTAATCATTGATTAGCGCTAGTAGTTTTCTGGTAGAGTCTCTAGGGTTTTCTGTGTAGAGGATCATGTCATCAGCGAACAGTGAAAGTTTTACTTCTTCTTTTCCAATTTGTATTCCTTTGTCTTTTTCTGCTCTGATTGCTGTGGCCAAAACTTCCAGAACTATGTTGAATAGTAGTGGTGAGAGTGGGCACCCTTGTCTTGTTCCTGACTTTAGGGGAAATGCTTTCAGTTTTTCACCATTGAGGATAATGTTTGCTGTGGGTTTGTCATATATAGCTTTTATTATGTTGAGGTATGTCCCTTCTATTCCCACTTTCTGGAGAGTTTTTATCATAAATGGATGTTGAATTTTGTCAAAGGCTTTCTCTGCATCTATTGAGATAATCATTATGATTTTTATTTTTCAGTTTGTTAATGTGGTGTATTACGTTGATTGATTTGCGGATATTGAAGAATCCTTGCATTCCTGGGATAAAGCCCACTTGGTCATGATGTATGATCTTCTTAATATGTTGTTGGATTCTGATTGCTAGAATTTTGTTAAGGATTTTTGCATCTATGTTCATCAGTGATATTGGCCTGTAGTTTTCTTTTTTTGTGGGGTCTTTACCAGGTTTTGGGATTAGGGTGATGGTAGCCTCATAGAATGAGTTTGGAAGTTTCCCTTCATGGGCCAAAGAACTAAACAGACATTTCTCCAAAGAAGACATGCAGATGGCTAACAAACACATGAAAAAATGCTCAACATCCCTCATAATCAGAGAGATGCAAATCAAAACCACAATGAGATACCATTTCACACCAGTCAGAATGGCTGCTATCCAAAAGTCTACATGCAATAAATGCTGGAGAGGATGTGGAGAGAAAGGAACCCTCTTACACTGTTGGTGGGAATGCAAACTAGTACAGCCACTATGGAGAACAGTGTGGAGATTCCTCAAAAAACTGGAAATAGAACTGCCATATGATCCAGCAATCGCACTCCTGGGCATACACACCGAGGAAACCAGAATTGAAAGAGACACATGTACTCCAATGTTCATTGCAGCACTGTTTATAATAGCCAGGACATGGAAGCAACCTAGATGTCCATCTGCAGACGAATGGATAAGAAAGCTTTGGTACATATACACAATGGAGTATTATTCAGCCATTAAAAAGAATACATTTGAATCAGTTCTAATGAGGTGGATGAAACTGGAGCCTATTATACAGAGTGAAGTAAGCCAGAAAGAAAAACACCAATACAGCATACTAACGCATATATATGGAATTTAGAAAGACGCAAATGATAACCCTGTATACGAGACAGCAAAAGAGACACAGATGTATAGATCAGTCTTTGGGACTCTGTGGGAGAGGGTGAGGGTGGGATGATTTGGGAGAATGTCATTGAAACACATATGTTGTCATATGTGAAATGAATCAATAGTTCAGGGTCAATGCATGTTACAGGATGCTCGGGGCTGGCATGCGGGGGTGACCCAGAGGGAGGATAAAGGGAGGAGGGAGGAGGGAGGTGGGAGGGGGGTTCAGGAGGGGGAACTTATGTAAACCCGGGGCGAATTCATGTCAATGTATGGCAAAACCAACCAATATAATATTGTAAAATAATTTGCCGCCAATAAAAAATAAATTAATTACAAAAAAAAAAAGCCAAACTTGTTGAAGCTGGCATAAAGCAACAAAAAAAAAATAAATAAATAAAAAGCAGGAAAATAAACCAATCTGAAAATACAACAAAAAAAAAAGATCATCCCCAAGAAAAAGAAATGCTAAAAGGTAAAATGGTTGTAGAATAAGGCCTTACAAATAGCTATGAAAAGAAGAGAAGCAAAAGTCAAAGGCAAAAAGAAAAGATATACCCATTTGAATTCAGAGTTCCAAAGAATAGCAAGGAGAGATAAGAAAGCCTTCCTCAGTGAGACATATTGAAAGGGCCTGTTTTTCAGAGCTGGAAATCAGTTTTCAGAATGACCGTCTGAAAATAAAATCTAGCTCTGAGGAGTTTCTCTTAGGGCAAATATTATATTGGGTTGGCCAAAAAGTTCCATAACATCTTATGGAAAAACCCTAACGAACTTTTTCTCCAGCCCAGTAAATACTAGGAAGTTACAATATGGGAGTGGCTGCTTATTTCCTAGATAAAACCCTCCCAGTAGGTCTTTTGATCTGCCCACTGAGTTGGACAGCCTGGCCATTCCATGAACCAATATACTCATATTGAAATTTACTAATACCTAAATATAATTATGTATACATGGAATATACAAACTCCAATACTTTGGCCACCTAATGCGAAGAACTGACTCATTGAAAAAGACCCTGATGCTGGGAAAGATTGAAGGCAGGAGGAGAAGGGGACGACAGAGGATAAGATGGTTGGATTTTATCATCAACTTGGTGGACATGAGTTTGCGCAAACTCCAGGAGTTGGTGATGAACAGGGAAGCCTGGCGTGCTGTAGTCCATGGGGTCGCAAAGAGTCAAACATGACTGAGTGACTGAACTGAACTAACAGAGATCCAAGCAGTGTTGGAAATGTCACTGGGTACCACTGTAAACATAATGTATAGATAGCAAGGAATGAAAGAGAAGAAATAAATGACATAAAGGGCAAAGATACAGATATGTGCATGCATGCTGTGTCACCAGTTGTGTCTGACTCTTTGCAATACTAAGATACAGGTATAAAAGAGATCAAACAACAACAACAAAAAAAAAAATAGTAAGATAGCAAAAAGGTATAGAAAAGGCATTTAAAATAAAATAACAGAATGACATTGAGAAGTATAATGTCTGCTGCCATTTCTTTCTAGACAATGTGACTTGTTCTCCTGTACTTAAATTTGACCAGCAATCTTGCATCATAAGATCAGATCATATTAATGATTTAGTTCAGTTCAGTCGCTCAGTCTGTCCGACTCTTTGCGAACCCATGAATCACAGCACGCCAGGCCTCCTCCCTGTCCATCACCAACTCCCAGAGTTCACTCAAACTCATGTCCATCGAGTTGGTGATGCCATCCAGCCATCTCATTCTCTGTCGTCCCCGTCTCCTCCCGCCCCCAATCCCTCCCAGCATCAGAGTCTTTTCCAGTGAGTCAACTCGTCGCATGAGGTGGCCAGAGTATTGCAGTTTCAGCTTTAGTATCAGTCCTTCCAATGCACACCCAGGATTGATCTCCTTTAGAATGGACCGGTTGGATCTCCTTGCAGTCCAAGGGACTCTCAAGAGTCTTCTCCAACACCACAGTTCAAAAGCATCAATTCTTCAGCGATCAGCTTTCTTCACAGTCCAACTCTCACATCCATACATGACCACGGGAAAAACCATAGCATAGCATATTTAGAAAAACGGTACTTCTGACAGACTTTTTTTTGTTACTATCAACTTCACTGAAAGTCAAGAAATAGACACATGTAAGATTAAAATAACTGTCACACTAAATAATATTCTATAAGTGTTTTTCCTGGTTCAACATAAGAATATTCTACATTGAGCAACTATTAATATCTTTCAGGGCAGTTATAAATAAGATATTTATAAATCATGTTATGTATTTAATCTATAAGTGAAATACTTTCCTTGAAAATACTTCCTTACAATAAAAACACCTTTTGTAAAGTGAATAATTAAGGCCTGGCTTATATTTTATATTTCCATGTTTGTTTATTAAAATTGCTATAAGTGTGGTAAACCTGAATTTTCGGTGAAAGACTGCTCTATTTACAAATTTCAAAGTTTATTGATTTTCTGCAGGGCAGGGCTGTGCTGAGTCTTGATTGTCACACATGGGACTTCTCTCGCTGCAGAGATGGACCTCTCTAATTGCAGTGTGAGGGCTTCTCACTGTGCTGGCTTCTCTCTTTGCAGAGCACAGGCTCTAGGTGCACAGGCTTCAGCAGTTGCAGCTCAGGGAATATTTGTTGTGGCTCCGGGTCCTAGAGCATGCAGGCCTCAGTAGTTGAGGTGCGTGGACTCAATAATTGTGGCTCGCAGGCTCCACAGCATGGGCTCAATAGCCGTAGAACACAAGCCTAGTTGTTCCACAGCATGTGGAAATCTTCCTGGACCAGGAATTGAACCTGTGTCTGCAGCACTGGCAGGCAGCTTCTTATCCACTGTACCACCAAGAAAGTCCCGCTTATTGATTTTTAATTAGTTATACCACAAGTAGGCTCGACTTACATGGTCACTTTTCCCCGTGTTGATTATGTTTAATCCCCATTCTGTGTCTTTACACCAGTGAACAATGCTCAGGGTAGTATGAAAACAAAATTTTAATTAAACATAAAAATATTCCAGAGAAGTACTCGAAATAGAACTGACAGATGTCCAAAGGAATGTTCTGTTTCTCTCATATTTAAAGAGCAATGGATTGAAAAGAGAAAAGTACATTTCTGATCTCTTTTGTGCAATAACTGGTGGCATTTTTAATGGCTCAAGGCTTTGTTCACATTCTTTCATGGTTGACATTGCATAGATCAGTTGTGGGCCCTAGAATTTTCGCAACACTGAGAGAAATTCTTTGCTATAATTGTTCTCCAGTTTGTGGGTTGTCTGCTCGGTGGCTCTATGGTGGGGCTCACACGCCACGCCTCCTAGGTCTGTCTGCTGCGGCCAGAGCCCCTGTCCCCATGGCAGGACACTGCTGACCCATGCCTCCACAGGAGACACTAAAACATTCAAAGGCAAGTCTGGTTCGTCTCTTGTGGGGTCCCTGGGTCCTGGTGAATACAAGGTTCTGTTTGAGCCCTCCAAGCTTCTCTGGTGGGTATGGGGCTTGATTCTAATTGCAGTTTTGCCCCTCCTATCATTGTGTTGGGGCTTTTCCTTTGCCCTTGGACATGGGCTATCTTTTTTTGGTGGGATCGAACATTCTCCTGTTGATGGCTGTTCAGCAGATAGTTGCAGCTTTGGAATTCTCACAGGAGAAGATGAGAGCACATCCTTCTACTCCACAAGCTTAGGCACTGACCAGAAAAAGTCAATTTTCATTCCAAACCCAAAGAAAGGCAATGCGAAAGAATGTTCAAACTACTGCACAATTGTACTCATCTCTCATGCTAGCAAAGTCATGCTCAAAATTCTCCAAGCGAGGCTTCAACTGTCCATGAACTGAGAACTTCTAGATGTTCAAGCTGAATTTAGAAAAGGCAGAGGAACCGGAGATCAAATTGCCAACAGTCACTGGATCATAGAAAGAGCAAGAGAGTTCCAGAAAAACATCTACTTCTGTTTCATTGACTACGCTAAAGCCTTTGACTGTGTGCATCACAACAAACTGTGGAAAATTCTTCAAGAGATGGAAACACCAGACCAACTGACCTGCCTCCAGAGAAATTTGTATGCAGGTCAAGAAGCAACAGTTAGAAATGGATATGGAACAATGAACTGGTTCCAAAATGGGAAAGGAGCACGTCAAGGCTGTATATTGTCACCCTGCTTATTTAACTTATATGCAGAGTACATAATGCGAAATGCCAGGCTGGATGAAGCAAAAGCTATAATCAAGACTGCAGGGAGAAATATCAATAACCTCAGATATGCAGGTGACACCACCCTTAGGGCAGAAAATGAAGAAGAACTAAAGAGCCTTTTGATGAAAGTGAAAGAGGAGAGTGAAAAAGCTGGCTTAAAACTCAACATTCAAAAAACGAAGATCATGGCATTTGGTTCTACCACTTCAAGGCAAATAGATGGGGAAACAATGGAAACAGTGACAGACTTTATCTTCCTGGGCTGCAAGATCTCTCAGATGGTGATTGCAGCCATAAAATTAAAAGACACTTGCTCCATGGAAGAAAAGTTATGACAAACCTAGATAGCATGTTAAAAAGCAGAGACATTACTGTATCGACAAATGTTTATATACTCAAAGCTATGGCTTTTCCATGGAGAAGGCAATGGCAACCCACTCCAGTACACTTTCCTGGCAAATCCCATGGACAGAGGAGCCTGGTGGGCTACAGTCCATGGGTCGCACAGAGTCGGACAGACTGAAGCGACTTAGCAGCAGCAGCATGGCTTTTCCAGCAGTCATGTATGGATGTGAGAGTTAGACCATAAAGAAAGTCAAGCACTGAAGAATTGATGCTTTTGAATTGTGGTGCTGGAGAAGCCTCTTGAGAGTCCCTTGGACAGCAAGAAGGTTAAACCAGTCAATCCTAAAGAAAATCAGTCCTGAATATTCATCGGAAGGACTGATGCTGAAGCTGAAACTCCAATACTTTGGCCACCTGATATGAAGAACTGACTCATTGGAAAAGACCCTGATGCTAGGAAAGATTGAAGGTAGGAGGAAAAGGGGATGACAGAGGATGAGATGGTTGGATGACATCACTGACTCGACAGACATGAATTTGAACGAGGTCCAGGAGTTGTTGATGGACGGGGAAGCCCGGCGTACTATAGTCGCAAAGAGTCAGACACGACTGAGCAACTGAACTGAACTGATTGCATAGGTGTTCACTCTACAATTGAAAACAGGAGATACATGTTCCCTTCCTGCATGGAAGATCCATTTATCAATAGCTTCTTCAGATTATTTCTTGTTAAAATCTTGGATGAATAAAATACAAAAGTTTTGAATTGTGTTGCTTATTGAAATATATATGGTACAAAAGCATCTCAGGCTGAGATTTCTGAGATTCTACAGAAGATTCCCTTTTGATTTTAATGGCTTGTGCCTTTTGGTCAAATACATAAACTGATTGGATGCATGAGAAATTTATGGATGAAATTTGGATATGATCATCTGTCTCAAACCTCAGAATTATTTAAAAGAAGAGAATAAAATATCTACAGTTTCCAAAGGAGCAGGAAACTGGAAGAAAACATACCTATTTTTCTTCATTCTGAAGGCATCCAACATCTAGTGGCAGAGCAGTCTCAATGCCTGGATCTGCCCTATTGATCAGTGCTTCATCATAGAAATTTAACTAAGTTGTGCCCTGAATAGATCTTAACAGTTGCTGGTTTGGGAGTACTTAGCAAGGAAACTCAAGTCCTCCCATTCCTCAGGAACCCTCTTCTATCTAAGAAGTTTCTCTTTCCTGCCTGGGAGTGCAGCTTGAAACAGAAACTGCAAGGAGTGATGAGTTTGAGAGGGCATTGTAGTCAAATTAATTATCAGTTTGTAGTCATATCACTTTGTATTTTTGCTTTGTACTCTATCAGGTCCTATTTAGTATTAAAAATATAGGCTTTGTAAGCATAAGGCATAAAAAAGAGAGGAAATTATTTGGGGCAGAGAATCAATAAGAAATTCTCATTTAATTCCACAAGAACAGCTGCTTCTAGCCTTCCACCCCTACACAGTCAACAGCACACATCCAGATGAGCAAAAGCAAGAAATAAGGCTTTCATTGCTATTGCTGAGAATGTTCATGAGACTGATCTTCACATCACTATGAAATTTCACAAAGGCTGTACATTGAGACTGTGGGCCTAACTTCATATCTGTAAGCTTGTGAAGTGGGCATTAATTGCCATTTTTTGTAAATACACTGGTAACCTGGCTTCTTTAGGCTGGAGATATGTGAGTTCAAGTGAAGTCTCTTATCTTTGGCCAGTATAATTCTTTCTTTGCTTCAAAAAATAGTGATTGACAAACTGAAACTAGATATGGTTCCTGACCTTAAAAATGTAATGATTTCATGGGGTAGACAGACATGTAAATCAAATCAGGCAGATAATCTATCTTGAGCTTAAATCAAATAAGTAGAGAGAAAAATATTCACTGTTGTATGACCACTCCTGGATCATTGTGAGGACTATATAGTGGGCTCTTGACACCTGTGTCTACACCAAGTCTGACTATACAGGCCTCTTCACATTTTCCAAACTGGCTCATAGCCAAGAACACAAGAATACCATGAATTTATCTTTCTTCTCTGTAACAATAATTCAGACAGTGTATCCAGGTACCATTTTATATTTATTCATAATTGTTATTCATATTCATATTCATAGACACATTACTTTTTTGTAATTTATTGACATCATTTTTTAGGGTAGCTTCAGGTTCACAACTAAATTGAGGGGAAGGCACAGAAACTTACCATATACCCTTTCTCCCCCAACAGACTGAGCCTCCCCCATTATCAACACCTTCCCACTCCAGGGGTGGCACTTGTTGCAACTGAAAAATCTACTTTGACATCATTATCAACCAAATTCCATACATTTAGTACATTACAGTTTACTCTTGGTGTTACATATACTATGGGCTCCAAAGTGAAAGTGTTAGTAGCTCAGTCAAGTCTGACTCTGCAATCCCATATGCTGTAGTTTGCCAGGCTCCTGTGTCCAGGAAATTCTCCAGGCAAGAATACTAGAGTGGGTTGCCATTCCCTTCCCGAGGGGATCTTCCCAACCCAGGGATCGAACCCAGGACTCCTGGATTGCAGGCAGATTCTTTACTATCTGACCTACCAGGGAAGCATTCTATGGGCTTAGACATATGTATAATGACATATAGCCACCATTACAGTATCATACAGAATAGTGTCACCATCCTAAAATTCCTCTTTGCTCTGTTTACTTATCCCTCCCCACTCCCACTCCCCTGCAACCACTGATATTTTTTACTTCATAGTTTTGCCTTTTCCAGAATGTCATATAATTGGAATCATAAAATATGTAGCCTTTTCAGGGTAGCTTCTTTCACTCAATACCAGGCATTTAAGATTCCTCATGTCTTTTCAAGGCTTAATAGTTAATTCTTTCTAGTACTGAATAATATTCTGTTCTTTGGATGTACCATACTTTATTTATTCAAGCACCTACTGAAGGATGTCTTGAGCACTTCCAAATTGTGGCAATTATGAATAAAGCTACTATAACATTGCAAAAGATATTGCATAAGAACATTGCATATAATATTTGCGTAAGACATGCAAAGAGGCAAAATGGTTGTCTGAGGAGGCCTTACAAATAGCTGAGAAAAGAAGAGAAGTGAAAGGCAGAGGAGAAAAGGAAAAGATATATCCATCTGAATGCAGAGTTCCAAAGAAAAGCAGGGAGAGATAAGAAAGCCTTCCTCAGCAGTCAATGCAGAGAAATAGAGGAAAACAATAGAATGGCAAAGTCTAGAGTCCTCTTCAAAAAAATTAAGAGATAGCAAGGGAACATTTCATGCAAAGATAGGCACAATAAAGGACAGAAATGGTGTGGACCTAACAGAAGCAGAAGATATTAAGAAGAGGTGGCAAGAATACACAGAAGAAATATATAAAAAAGATCTTAATGACCCAGATAACCACAATGGTGTGATGACTCACCTAGAGCCAGACATCTTGGAGTGTGAAGTCAAGTGGGCCTTAGGAAGCATCACTGTGAACAAAGCTAATGGAGTCGAAGGAATTCCAGTTGAGGTATTTCAAATCCTAAAAGATGATGCTGTTAAAGTGCTGTATTTAATACGCCAGCAAATTTGGAAAACTCAGCAGTGGCCACAGGCCTGGAAAAGGTAAGTTTTCTTTCCAATCCCAAAGAAAGGCAATGCCAAAGAATGCTCATACCACTGCACAATTGCACTCATCTCACATGCTAGCAAAGTAATGTGTAAAATTCTCCAAGCCAAGCTTCAGCAGTACGTGAACCATGAACTTCCAGATGTTCAAGCTAGATTTAGAAAAGGCAGAGGCACCAGAGATCAAATTGATCCACTGGGTCATAGAAAAGGCAAGAAAGTTCCAGAAAAACATCTATTTCTGCTTTATTGACTACACCATGGCCTTTGACTGTGTGGATCACAACAAACTGTGAAAAATTCTTCAAGAGATAGGAATACCAGACCACCTTACCTGCTTCCTGAGAAATCTGTATGCAGGTCAAAAAGCAGCAGTTAGATCTGGACATGGAACAACCAACTGGTTCCAAATCGGGAAAGGAGTATGTCAAGGCTCTATATTGTCACCCTGCTTATTTAACTTATATGCAGAGTATATCATGCGAAATGCCAGGCTGGATGAAGCACAAGCTGGAATCAAGATTGCCAAGAGAAATATCAATAACTTCAGATACGCAGATGACACTACCCTTGTGGCAGAAAGCAAATAAAAACTGAAGAGCATCTTGATGAAAGTGAAAGTGGAGAGTGAAAAAGTTGGCTTAAAACTCAACATTCAGAAAACAAAGATTATGGCATCGGGTCCCATCACTTCATGGCAAATTGATGGGGAAACAATGGAAACAGTGAAAGACTTTATTTTCTTGGGATCCAAAATCACTGCAGATGGTGACTGCAGCCATGAAATTAAAAGATGCTTGCTCCTTGAAAGAAAAGCTATGACCAACCTAGGCAGAATATTAAAAAGCAGAGACATTACTTTGCCAGCAAAGGTCCATCTAGTCAAAGTTATGGTTTTCCCAATAGTCATGTATCAATGTTAGAGTTTGACTATAAAGAAAGCTGAGCACTGAGGAATTGATGCTTTTGAACTGTGGTGTTGAAGAAGAGTCTTGAGAGTCCCTTGGACTGCAAGGAGATCCAACCATTGCATTTCAAAGGAAATTAGTCCTGAATATTCTTTGGAAGGATTAATGCTGAAGCTGAAGTTCCAATACTTTGTCCACCTGATGTGAAGAACTGACTCATTGGAAAAGACCCCAATGCAGGGAGAGACTGAAGGCGAGAGGAGAAGGGGATGACAGAGGACGAGATGGTTGGATGGCATCACCGACTCGATGGACATGAGCTTGAGCAAGCTCCAGGAACTGGTGATGGACAGGTAGGCCTGGCGTGCTGCAGTCCATGGGGTCGCAAAGGGTCAGATACAACTGAGCATCTGAACTGTACTAGGTTTTTATGTGAACCTATGTTTTCACTCCTTGCTGAATTTCAGAGGGCATTGATCATATGGCAAGAGTATGTTTAGTTTTGTAAGAAACCACCAAACTGTCATCCAACATTGGCTGTACAATTTTCCATTCTACCAGCAATAGAATGGAAAAGGAGCAGTCTTCTCACTCCCCTTCCCAGAGAGGGGTTTGGTTTTGTCAGTATTCCAGATTTTGTCCCTTCTGATGTGTATGTAGTGGTGTCTTATTATTTTAATTTGCATTTCCCTGATAATCATTATATGTTTATTTGCCATCTGTGTATCTTATTTGCTGAGATGTCTTTTAAGATCTTTCCCTCTTTTCTCAGTTGGATTGTTTGTTTTCTTATTGTTGACTTTTAAAAGTTCTATGTATATTTTATATAACAGTTTTTTATCAAATGTATCTTTTGCAAATATTTTCTCTTAATCTGTGACTGTCTTACTTTCTTGACATTGTCATTCACAATGCAGTTTTTAATTTTAGTGGAGTCCAGCTTATTTCCTTCATAGTGTGTGCTATTGGTGTTATATCTAAACAGTCATCACCATACCCAAGATTACGTAGGTTTTCTTCTACTTTATCTTCTAGGAGTTTTATAGTTTTGCCTTTCACATTTAAGGCTCTGATCCATTTTGAGTTAATTTTTGTGAGGAATATAAGATCTATCTCTAGGTTCTTTTTTTTTTTTTTGCATACAGAGGTCCAGTTGTTCTATCATTGTTTATTCAAAAACTATATTTTCTGCATTATATTACCTTTGCTCATTTGTCTAAGATCAGTTGATGAAATTTATGTGGTGTATTTCTGACTCTCTATTCTGTTCTGTTGGTCTGTCTGTCTATTCTTCACCAGCATCACACTGTTTTGATTACTGTGTCAGCAGTGTCAGTCCTTCAACTTGGCTCCTCTCCTTCAGTATTGGGTTGAATATTCTAGGTATTCTGGGTCTTTTGCCTCTCCATACAAACTTTAGAATTTGTTTATATCCGTAGATATAACTTGCTTGGACTTTGATTTGGATCGCATTGAATCCATAGATGATGGGAAGAATGAATATCTTCACAAAACCTAGTCCACTTCTCCATGAGAATGGAATATCTCTCCATTTATTTAGTTCTTCTTCAATTTTGTTTATCAGAGATTTTGAGTTTTCTCATATAGATCTTGTGCATTATTTGTTCGATTGATGCTTGAGTATCTCATTGGGTGGCTTATGTAAACGGTATTAAGTTTTTAATTTCAAATTCCAGTTGTTCATTGCGAGTATATAGAAAAACAGTGAAATTCTGTATATGAATTATGTATTCTGCAACTTTATGATCATCTCTTATTAGTTTCAGGAGTTTTTTGGTCACTTTTTTTGAGTTTTCTGTACTCGGAGATCCAACCAGTCCATTCTAAAGGAGATCAATCCTGGGTGTTCATTGGAAGGACTGATGCTAAAGCTGAAACTCCAATACTTTGGCCACCTCATGCGACGAGTTGACTCACTGGAAAAGAGTCTGATGCTGGGAAAGGTTGGGGGCAGGAGGAGAAGGGGACGACCGAGAATGAGATGGCTGGATGGCATCACCGACTCTGTGGACATGAGTTTGAGTGTACTCCGGGAGTTGGTGATGGACAGGGAGGCCTGGCGTGCTGTGATTCATGGGGTCACGGATAGTCGGACACGACTGAGCGACTGAACTGAACTGACTGAACTGATACATAGACAATCACATACCTGCAAAGAAAGACACTTACCTTTCTTCACAATCTGTATGTCTTTCCCCCCACCTTTTTTTTTTTTTTTTGTCTTATTAGCTAGAACTTCCAGTACCATGTTGAAAAGGAGCAGTGAAAGTGGCAGACCTCTTACTTTTGACCATATTTTATTCTCCAGTTCCTAATCTGGAATTGAACTTTAGTTCTTAGACCTTTCTTCAAGAATGCTGTTTTTGGTTCTTCTTTCCAACATGCCCTGTAGTTGCTTTTCACTCTCATACCTGACCTGAATTCCAGAATTCTAGTCCTGGCCAAAAGTACTAAGCTGCTTCTCACCCCAGAAAGCAGCTCAGGAAATTTTGGAATGGTCTGTCGCATAATCATGGCCCAAATCATTGAGTATTGGCATGAAAGTGAAAGTCGCTCAGTTGTGTCTGACTCTTTGTGACCCCGTGGATTGTAGCCAGTCAGGCTCCTCTGTCCTTGGAAATCTCCAGAGGAGATTCCCTTCTCCAGGGGATCTTCCCAACCCAAGGATCGAACCCAGGTCTCCTGCATTGCAGGTTGATTCTTAACCATCTAAGCGACCAAGGAAGCCCATTATTGGCATGGTGAATAAGTAAATAATAACAACAATAGTAATATGAGTAGCTGAACTTATGATCTCAGAGATATTTCTGTGATATTGTTAAAACTGGGAAAAACGCAAAGCCTAAAAAAACATTTTATAGCATCCTATATTATAGTATGGGCTTCCCTAGTAGCTCAGATGGTAAAGAATCTGCCTGCAATGTGGAAGACTTGGGTTCGATCCCTGGACCAGGAATATCCCCTGGAGAAGGGAATGACAAGAAGCCTGGCAGGCATATAGTCCATGGGGTCACAAACAGTCGGACATGACTAAGTGAGTAACACACATATTAGAGTATATCCCTGAAAATTTCCTATTTTGGACCCTACTTGGCCCCTTTGTAATATGTTTTTTGATCAGCAGACCATTCTCCAAATTAGTAAAGATTTATAAGTCATAAACTGAAACATTTAAACAGACTCACATGACTTGAAAATAGAGCAGTTAGAATTTACGAATAAATGTTGTGCATGGAATGTAAGAGGGTGATGATTTTCAGTAACATGATTTAAAAGAAATAGTGAGCTACTTATACATGGAAGCTCAGCCCCAAATACCTGCCTATTTGCCAAAAGAGCCCTGATTATCCTGCAATAGGGCTTCTCTGGTGGCTCAGGTAAGGAGACATAATGTAGGGAATGCAAGTTCTATCTCTGGGTCAGGAAGATCCCCTGGAGAAGGAAATGGCAACCCACTCCAGTATTCTTGCCTGGAAAATTCCATGGACAGAGGAGCCTGGCAGGCTATAGTCATGGGATCGCAGAGTCGGACACAACTGAGCATGCATACACAAGCATGTTGTGGCTACTTAGAGCCACAAGAGAAACATATCACATCTCCTGGTAGTATCAATTTTACTTCATAAGCAGAAATTTAAAATCTTACTTCATTGTGACTTAGACAGAACTACATGATCTGTATCTCCCCTCCACTCTTTTCCCCTCTGACCTCATCGCCTCCTACTCAACCCATCACTCACATTGTTCCTATCACACCTTGTTCCTTGAGCAACTCAAACTTCTGCCTCAGGGCCTTTGTACTTGCTCTTTACTCTGCCTGGAATGTTCTTTGTGCCGCTATCTGGATAGATGGCTATCTCACTTCCTTCAGGTATCAACTCACTTATCCTCACTGAGGACTTTCTTAGCCACTCTATTAAAAGTTATACATCACTGTATGGTAAGAAAAACACCACAATATTGTAAAATAATTAGCCTCCAATTAAAATTCATTCATTCATTAAAAAAATATACATCTCCATCTTATATTTTTGAATCCTCTCTGTTTGATTTACTGTTTCTCCATAGCACTTACTGCAATGTAAAATACTGTAAACTTTATTGTTTGCTTTTATTATCTCTGTATTCCACTAAAATGTAAACTCCATGAAAGCAGAAGGTTTTTTAAGTTATAGAAAGATATACAGCAGTAGAAAAAAATATTAGAGTGAATCTCTGTTATCACTCAGCTCTAACAATTTTTAATATTTAGCCAATCTTGGTCCTTCAATTTTCCTACCATATTTTATTTCTTTTAAGTAGTTGAAAACAGTTCTTAGACATAAGAGTTCATGTTATTCACCTATGAATTCTTCAGTGTGTCTCTAATTGATAAGGCTTTGTTTTTGAAATTTTTAAAAATCATCAGATCATTATCAAATTAATGCTAATTCTTTTGTTCTATTTATTCTGTTTGCATTCAAATTGCTCTGATTAATTCTGCAATGTCTGTTCACATTTGATTTATTTCTGTTGGAATCCCAACACAATCCATACATTACACTTGATTTTTTTCCTGCTAAATCTTTCCTTTCCCCATGGTATTCACTTGTTGCGAAAACTTTGTCCCCTAGCATGTCCCACATTCTGAATTTGGTCTGTTAGTTTTTTGCAGTATCTTCCCCTTAATATTTTCTATAATCTCACTGTTATATACAGAGATTCAAGTTCGTATTTATGGGCAAGCATTCTGAATTGTTTCCTGTTATACTATATCACAGGGCACAAAATGACTGGCTGACAAACTTTACTGAGGCTTAGATAAATCAGAAGCTTAAAGTAGTATTATCTTGATTCCTCCATTATGAGATTCCCTGTCAAAACTTTACTTGGTGTAGCACTTAGTGACAATGGTTGCCTATAATTATTTATTTTATTCTGATACTTTCTGTGCATTTATTATCTGGAATACAGCTTAAATGACCTTTCTCTTGAACCTCCCTTGTTAAGTGATATAAATTTTTGAAATATTGTCTAGGATCACAAAAACATAGTATTAATAGTTAGGGGTTTTTAAACTTCCTTTTACTAAATTATGGCAGCCAAGATATCCTTTTTCTATGAATCCTCCCTGGAAAACTTTTAAAATCACTCTTTCTACACTATGATATATCTATTTGTGATCATATAAAATCAGTTAATCAATTATCAAAAATTACTGAGAGCCTATTATGTGTCAGACACTGTCTTAAGTGCTGAGAATAAATTGTTGTCATGGACCGTCAGTATACAGTGGTACTAATACATTTTAAAAATGGATATGCACTCTTGTAGCCAACATCTAAAATGGCTCCCAATGATCTCCATCTCCTATAATTAATACCCATGTTAATCCCCTCCCATATTATACCAGAGTTGGTCTCTATGACCAATAGAATATGGCAGAAGTAATGATATTTCACTTCTGATTAGGTTATAAAGGACAACTTCCATCGTGGTTGCTGTTTCTCTCTTAGATCTCTTGATCTGAAGGATGCCAGAAGCCACACTTTTGACAAACAGGCCTTTACACATTGAATTAGCTCTGTAATCACAAAGCTTGGATCTTAAAACACATGTGAAAATATGAAACCAGGTCCTGGCCTGCATAATGTAGGAAATTAAAATTATACCTGTGCATAAAACTGACACTTGATATGCCCTTATCCTGGCTTGGAATTTAAACTCAAATTTGCTATGAAGTCCAGGAAAACCAACCCCACAAAAAATAAAAAGTAAATAATTAGGTAAATAAATGGGTAATATTGTCCTGGATTATGTCTGATCAATATCACACAAAAATTCTTGCAGGCATACTCAGTTGCTCAGTTGTGTCCAACTCTGAGACATGGACTGTAGCCCGCTAGGCTCCTAGGTCCATGGCATTCTCCAGTCAAGAATATTGGAGAGGGTTACCATTTCTTACTCTAGGGATCTCCCTGACCCAGGGAACAAACCCGCGTCCCCTGTGTCTCTGGAATTGGCAGGTGGATTCTTGACCTCTATGCCACCTGGGAAGCCTATCACACATAAATATCAATGCATAAATTTTAAGTAAAGTTTAGCAGTTAAAATAGGGCTTCCCTGGTGGCTCAGATGGTAAAGCAGCTGCCTGTAAGTGGGGAGAACTGGATTCGATCCCTGGATTGGGAAGATCCCCTGGGAAAGGGAATGGCTACCCAATCCAGTATTCTTCTTTGGAGAATCCCATTTATATATATTAGTATTAGTAACATAGTGAAAGTTAAACATTGCAGTTATTTGCACTTAAGAAAAGGGCAAGAATGCTCATTGTCAGTACTGCTATCTTTACTATTTTTACCATTATAACTTTTCCATTTTTACCATTATATTTGAAGTATTAGTCAATGTGGCCAAAAGAAAAAAGGTGTATAAAAAACACGTTTAAAAATTTTAGAAGGAGGAGCAAAACTATCACTATCTGTGGTTGACATATTGTACACCTGAAAACCCTGAAAGACTTTACTATAAACTATAAATAATAAGAGAATCAATAAATATACTATAAATCAATAAATAAACTATAAATAATAAGAGAATCAATAAGGTAGAGGGTATCAGATTAATATACAGATATCAGTAGTCTGCATATCTAGAAACAGTAACCCAGTAGAAGATAAAATAGAAGAGAAGACTCAGTTTACAATAGCGGCAAAGGGACTTCTCTGGTGGTTCAGTGGCTAGGACTCCACTTTCCCAGTGCAGGAGACCTGAGTTCCATCTCTGGTCAGGGAACTAGACGCCACATGCTGCAACTAAGACCCAGCGCAGCCAAATAAATAAATACTTTTTAAAGAAAGAAAAAATAGCAACAAAAATATTAAACAACTAGGAATAAATAGTTATTCCTAAAGTAAACTGAGGCAAACTTTTTTAAAATGCATAATTTATGTGCAAAAATTTAAGTAATCCTAAAATCAAAAGCCTGTTTGAATGAATGAAATGTTTTTAAATGGAAAAATACAACATCACAAAGATATTAAGTCTTCCTAAGTTACAATTCACAAATTCAACCAAACCTCAAAAAGATTCTGAAAGGATTTGTTTAAAGAAATGGCTGGACTGATGCTAAAGTTCACACAGAAAAATTAAAAAGAATAGCCAGGAAAACTTTCACAAACAAGGGTTGTGAGGAGCAAATAACCAAACCATGTATTAAATTATATTATGTAGCCTTGATCATTAATGCAGTGTAGTAATGGCACATGAATAAGATACTCGAGTGGAACAGAATGGAAAGGTGAAAATTAGCTCACATGCAATGCAAGAATCCAGTGGCATCTTCAGTTCAGTCGCTCAGTTGTGTCCAACTTTTTGTGACCCCATGAATCACAGCACGCCAGGCCTCCCTGTCCATCACCAACTCCAGGAGCTTGCTCAAACTCATGTCCATTGAGTCAATGATGCCATCCAACCATCTCATCCTCTGTTGTCCCCTTCTCTTCCTGCCTTCAATCTTTCCCAGCGTCAGGGTCTTTTCCAATGAGTCAGCTATTCGCATCAGGTGGTCAAAGTATTGGAGCTTCAGCTTCAACATCAGTTCTTCCAATGAACATTCAGGACTGACTTCCTTTAGGATTGACTGATTTGATCTCTTGCAGTCCAAGTGACTCCCAGGAGTCTTCTCCAACACCACAGTTCAAAAGCACCAGTTCTTCAGCACTCAGCTTTGTTTATGGTCCAACTCTCACATCCATACATGACTACTGGAAAAACTAAAGCTTTGACTAGATGGACCTTAGTCAGCAAAGTAATGTCTCTGCTGCCACCTCATGTGAAGAGTTGACTCACTGGAAAAGACTCTGATGCTGGGAGGGATTGGGGGCGGGAGGAGAAGGAGACGACAGAGAATGAGATGGCTGGATGGCATCACCGACTCGATGGACATAAGTTTGAGTGAACTCCAGGAGTTGGTGATGGACAGAGAGGCCTGGCGTGCTGTGATTCATGGGGTCACAAAGAGTCGGACACGACTGAGCAACTGAACTGAACTGAACTGAGGGCTTCCCTGGTGACTCAAATGGTAAAAGGTCTGCCTGCAATGCAGGAGACCCGGGTTCAATCCCTGGGTTGGGAAGATATCCTGGAGAAGGAAATGGCAACCCACTCCAGTACTCTTGCCTGGGAAATTCCATGGACGGAGGAGCCTGGTGGGCTACAGTCCATGGGGTTGCAAAGAGTCGGACACAACTGAGCAACTTCACTTTCTCACTTTCTCAGGTTGGTCATAGCTTTTCTTCCAAGGAGCAAGCGTCTTTTAATTTCATGGCTGCAATTACCATCTGCAGTGATTTTGGAGCCCAGGAAAATTAAGTCTGTCACTGTTTCCATTGTTTCCCCATCTATTTGCATGAAGTGATGGGACCAGATGCCATGATTTTACTTTTTTGAATGTTGAGTTTTAATCCAATTTCTTACTCTCCTTCTTCACTTTCATCAAGAGGCTCCTTAGTTCTTTGCTTTCTGCCATAAGAGTGGTTTCATCTGCATGTCTGAGGTTATTGATATTTCCCCCAGCAATCCTGATTCTAGCTGTGGTTCATCCAACCCAACAGTTCACATGATGTACTCTGCATGTAAGTTAAATAAGCAGGGTGACGATACACAGATTGATGTATTCCTTACCCAAGTTGGAACCAGTCCGTTGTTCCATGTCTGGTTCTAACTGTTGCTTCTTGACCTGCACACAGATTTCTCAGGAAGCAGGTAAGGTGGGCTGGTATTCCCATCTCTTTAAGAATTTTCCACAGTTTGTTGTGATGCCCATGGTCAATGGCTTTGGCATAATGCAGAAGTAGATGTTTTTCTGGAACTCTCTTGCTTTTTCTATGACCCAACAGATGTTGACAATTTGATCTCTGGTTCCTTTGCATTCTCTAAATCCAACTTGAAAATCTGGAATTTCTCAGTTCATGGACTGTTGAAGCCTCACTTGGAGAATTTTGAGCATTACTTCGCTAGCATGTGACATGAGTACAATTGTGCGGTAGTTTGAACATTCTTGGCATTGCTCTTCTTTGAGACTGGAATGAAAACTGACCCTTTCCAGTCCTGTGGCCACTGCTGAGTTTTTCAAATATGCTGTGTATTGAGTGCAACACTTTAACAGCATCATCTTTTAGGATTTGAACTAGTTCAGAATTCCATCACCTCCAGTAGCTTTGTTCTTACTGATGTTTCCTAAGGCCCACTTGATTCCACACTCCAGGATGTCTAACTCTAGATAAGTGACCACACCATCATGGTTATCTAAGTCATGAAGATCTTTTTTGCATAGTTCTCTGTATTCTTGCCACCTCTTCTTAATATCTTCTGCTTCTGTTAGGTTCTTGCCATTTCTGTCCTTGATTTTGCTCATTTTTGCATGAAATGTTTCCTTGATATCTCCAATTTTTTGAAAAGATCTCAGTCTTTCCCATTCTGTCATTTTCTTATATTGCTTCACATTGTTTAATTAAGGCTTATCTCTCCTTGCTATTCTCTAGAACTCTACATTCAGTTGGATACATCTTTCTCTCTCTCCTGTGCTTTTCAGGGTAAATCAAAAGCCACAGTAGAAAATTGGCAAATGGGGAAAAGATAAGAACAGACAGTGTCAGTGAAAGAAAGTTTTCCCTTAAACGTGAAAAATGTCCCTACCTCAAAAGACAAGATAAAATTTATTTTAAAACTCAATAAGATATCTACAGAGATAATAGTTTGTATTCATCCTCAAATTAATGAGAAAAGAATGAACAACTCAGTAAAACAAAGAGGCAAAATACTTGAACTGGAAATGCATAGTAAATATGAATTAGCAATGAGAATATGAAAAATTCCACTTCAATGCTAATCAGGAACATGCCAGTTAAAAAGCAATGACAGCGTTTTACATTCATCAACTTGTCAAAAATTAAAAGCAGTTGCTAAAAGTTGAAAACAACCTAACATCTATCAAAAAAAGACAGATCAAAAAATAGTGCTATATTCAAACCAAGAAATACTCTAAAACAATGAAAATACTGAGTAAAAAATATAAATTTTTGCAACAGTATATGAAATTTTAAAACATGTCAAAAACACTAAATAGTTTTTGAGACATATATTTGTGTATTAAACATATTAAGATACAAATGGGAAAGAAAACACAAATTCAGATCAGGAGAAAGACAGGAGGGATAATGGATTGGTGAATATAATTAACAATTCAACTGTATTTATGATTTTCTACTTCTTAAGTTAGGTGATAGATACTTAGTTTTTCATTTTCTCTTTACAGTTTTTATATGTCTGAAATATTTCAGGAAAAAAAGGAGATAAAAGGAAAAGAAGACAAAAGCTTTTTGAAATCAGGGCAAAACTCAATTTCAACCTCATCTCTGCAACTCACTGGTTGTGGGACCTTGATGGGCTATTTGACTTCCCTGAGCTTTTGCTTCCTCAACTGTAAAATATGGATAATAATAATATGTGTATTTCCTGAAACTGTATTTCAGTAGCTAGCAAAGTAACAAGTATGTGGTGTGCTTTTAATGTACTTGATATTTTTCTGAATTATGTCATTAAGGACAATATTGATTAGTAAGTGTGTGCATGTACATTCCAAATGTGTGTGAGCATATCTGTGAGTTTACATGACACATACGTCTCAGTTTTTTGAAGCACATCACTTGCTGGGTTCTTACTATTTTACCATCCTTTGTTACATATTGTCTTTTTATTTTGCACTTCCTGTTATAATGTTAAACACAGGAGGGACAATTTCTAGACAATCAATAGAACAGCTGCCAGGGGGAAAAATAGAAATGAATTGGCTAAATGATTGAAGGTTGACACTTAAAAGAATTGTTCTGCAGTCAACAATAGCTATGTATCTCAGAAATAAAATATCTGATAAATACGTGATAATGAAGACCAAAATTGCTATCTGATATTGAAAATTCATACCTAGAGCACCGAAAACTATTGAAAAACAATGACAAATTTCTAAATGGGTTATAGTCAACATGAATAGAAGCAGAGAAAATTATAATAAATCCACTTACAAGGTCTAAATTTCATGCTATTAGGCATAAATTAACACTGTGAAAGATACTTTAGATATGTTAAGTTCTCAAAACAAGCTTCGGAAATTGAGCAAGTAAATGGCAATGTGCTCTTTTAGCTCTAATAATCGGTCTCTGTTCTTTCTCTTTTTGTCCCTGTGATCTTGGTCTACCCACAAACACCACACTGAGTCACACACACACACCAGTCCTTTGTCTCTCATCCTCTCGATGGTGGAGTCCTTTTGTGTTCTCTGTGTGATGAGAGAGCTTATGAAATTAGAAAGCCTGGGTATCCTTCTGTTGAGGCTGCATTTGCTCAATGTGACACATTGGGTACTTTTTGTCTCTGAGCTTTAGTTTTCCTATTGCAAGATAGGCATTAAAATGAGTTAACATCTAACATAGACCTCTAAGAAGAAATTTTGAAGCATCCCCAAATGCAAGGTATTATTATTATTTACTTTGAGAAATACTATGACCTGAGTAGTGAAAAGGATCAGTTTCTAGGTGGTCTTCCTCCCAGAAAGCAAAACAAAACCTTGGTCTATTTGGTTTTCTGTTTCTGTACCTCCCAGGTACACCAAAAGTAGATCTGTATGAAAATCATTGTACTGCCTTCCTTAACTGATATGTACTTTCCAGTTCATGTGGATGACATAAACATTCACTTATTCATTTAACAAGTATGAATTGAGTACCTTTTGTACCTTGCACAAGTCAGGCACTGTGTTTGGTATTTTGGAAACATCTGTGGGGGGCGGAAAAAAAATCTTGCTCTGTTGAAGCTCAGCATTCAATCTGGGGTGGAGGATGTAACAGATAATAAGTAATAAATATTGAAAATGACTGGTAATAAATCTTGAAAGTGACTGTATGCTGGAGGATGACAGTGCTATGGGAAAATGGAACAGAGCAGATAAGGGGCTTCAGAGAGCTGTTGGGAAGGGGCTTGTCAGCCGATGGACAGAGGGGGCTGTATGCATCAACTGTACTGCTGCATGAGAAAGTGACTTTTGAGGGACTTATCCAGGAGAATGTCTGAATAATAAAGCTCCGTGAAAGGGAATACAGTTCGCCATATCCCTGAGTTTAGCACCCACCTTGAAACTGATGCATGGTTGGTTGAATCCACAGATGCCAAAGGTGGATACTGAGGGCTGACTGTATTCATTGTTCTATTGCCATTTTACATAAGGAACTTGAGCATTCAGGGATTTTTGGTATCCATTCCTGGAACAATACCCCACAGACACTGAGGGACAACTGTACCCAATGCCAAAGCCCCAAGGGGGAGCTTTCTTGGCACGTTTGAAACCAGCAACTAGACTCTTGTGTCTGAAGAGGAGTTCAGGCAGAGTAGCAGGAAAGTAAATTTGAAAATAACATCTTCCCTCAAACCACCTTCCCCAGACTTTCAAAGATAAATTTCTTTATTGTGTACATTATTAAAACAAGAAACCTTCCATTTTTGTTGTGATGCCTAGAATTATCTCAGTGAATGTGTGACTGTTTCTTATGTGTCACTCCTTACTGGTTCATGGGGTTCTCAAGTCTCTTGATGAAAGTGAAAGAGGAGAGTGAAAAAGTTGGCTTGAAACTCAACATTAAGAAAATTAAGATCACGGCATCCAGTCTCATCACTTCATGGCAAATAGATGGGGAAACAATGGAAATAGTTAGAGACTTTATTTTCTTGGGCTCCAAAATCACTGTAGATGGTGACTGAAGCCATGAAACTCAGATACTTGCTTCTTGGCAGAAAAGCTATGGCCAACCTAGAAAGCATATTAAAAAGCAGAGACATTACTTTGCCAACAAAGGTCCATCTAGTCAAAGCTAGGGAGAAGGAAGTGGCAACCCACTCTAGTACTCTTGCCTGGAAAATCCCATGGGCAGAGGAGCCTGGTGGGCTACAGTCCATGGAGTTGCAAAGAGTCAGACACAACTGAGCGACTTCACTTTCCTTTTCACTTTCACACATTGGAGAAGGAAATGGCAACCCACTCCAGTGTTCTTGCCTGGAGAATCCCCCCAGGGACGGGGGAGCCTGGTGGACTGCCGTCTATGGGGTCACACAGAGTTGGACACGACTGAAGTGACTTAGCAGCAGTCAAAGCTACAGTTTTTCCAGTAGTCATGTATGGATGTGAGAGTTGGACTATAATGAAAGCTGAGGTGGAAGAATTGATGCTTTTGAACTGTGGTGTTGGAGAAGACTCTTGAGAGTCCCTTGGACAGCAAGGAGGTCAAACCAGTCAATCCTGAAGGAAATCAGACCTGAATACTCGTTGAAGCTCACTGAAGCTCAAATTCCAGTACTTTGGCCTCCTGATGGGAAGAACTGACTCATTGGAAAAGACTCTGATGCTGGGAAAGATTGAAAGCAGGAAGATGAGATGGTTAGATGGCATCACGGACTCAATGAACATGAGTTTGAGTAAGCTCCAGGAGTTGGTGATGGACAGGGAAGCCTGGCGTGCTGCAGTCCACGGGGTCGCAAAGAGTCGGACACGACTGAGCGACTGAACTGACTGACTCCTTCCGTTCCGTTCAGTCGCTCAGTGGTGTCCGACTCTTTGCGACCCCGTGGACCAGGCTTCTCCGTCCATGGGATTCTCCAGGCAAGAATACTGGAGTGGGTTGCCATTTCCTTCTCCAGGGGATCTTCCCGACCCAGGAATCGAACCCGGGTCTCCCGCATTGGAGGCGGACGCTTTAACCTCTGAGCCACCAGGGAAGCCCGACTGACTCCTTACTGATGGAAAAACACATGTGGTGTCCTGCCATTTCCTATTCTCCTTCAGTTCTTTCCCCCTTTATGACTATAATCAGCTTTGAAAAGCATGAACCCTTCTCTCGCACACCCTACATTGGCGTTAATAGCTGCAGTAGTTTCTAGTTTGTTTTCCAGGTTTTATCCCTACTCTCCATCAAATTCTCTCTAAATGATTACCCAGAGGGGAAACCTTCTCTTTCCCTTCATACCTTTCTTCCAGCTTCCCAAAGAAAACAGTTGTTGACCAAGGAGAAAACTTAGTGGGTGTCTTCTTTTTCACAAGAAAAAGAACAATATGACAAACCCAGTTGCAGATGACATAAATTTTTAAAAAATCAAATTTACATTTATTAGGTAAGCCTGTTCTGTATTTTTTGCACTAGGAAAGGTTTAGATCTTCTGAGAAATTTTAATAAAACATATACTGTTTCCACTAAATTATCATGAAAAATTTGGACTCTTTGATCTTTAGGGCAGGATTTTTTGAAGATTTTAATTATTTTTTAACACCTCTATTATGCATCACTATGCTGTTGTATGGCACATTTGGGTAAAAGTTTTTTTATTCATTTTATCCAAATCTTGTCATCATATACATCTGGCATTAAATTGTTTTGTTTAAGATTCTACTTTTAAGTAGCTGGGTGTTGAAATAACAAAATAACTTAAGAAGAATAAACAAAGAGAAAATAAGTCTTCTCTAGTGTGGCAGATTTTAATGGATGCAATCCAGTATATAACAGAGAATCATGTCACTGGGGAATTGAGTATAAAGGATATTTGAGAGAGCTTACATTCTTTGCTAAGTGCTATGCTTAGTCAGTTGTGTCCAACTCTTTGCAACCCCATGGACCATGTAACCTGTCAGGCTCCTCTATCCATGGGGATTCTCCAAGCAAGAATACTGGAGTGTGTTGCCAAGCCCTCCTCTAGGGGATCTTCCCAAACAAGGGATCGAACCCAAGTCTCTCATATTTCAGGCTGATTCTTTACCATCTGAGCCACCAGGAAAGCTCTCTATGCCAAGTAGGGGTTATTAATTGGTACAGTTCAAAGAACTCTAAAACCTTATAGTTGTCTATTCTTACCTAGCCTGCTACCACCAGTTTGCTTAATTCTGATTTATGGACAGGAAAAACACATGTCCCCACATAGACACATTTCATCTCCTGGAAATGCTATAATTCCAGATGGGAATGGATAGAGCCATCACTACTTTCCAACCATCTCAGCAATAGACAGACATTGTCCTAACCTCCCTGATGTCCTAACATCCCAGAGATCAAGTTGATGGTTTCTATTTGTTCAGAAAACCAAGGTTTACATTGTGTGTGGGTCATCCTTCAGGCTCTCTTGAGGAAAGTAAAATGGACCTGGCCAAAGCATACATGCTACAAAGTTCTCTTCTGCCAGTTTCCAAGATCAACATGATTCTTTTTTGAACAAGTGATCACATTAACCACTCAATCAATGATAGAGGAAAACAAACAGTGGGTATCTTGAAAGTGATGGGGGAATAAATAATGAAAAAACAGCAGATTTGACTGTATAATGAATTTTCTTTATGAAACTAAATACATTTCCATATATCAAAATATCATAAATACATAAAGTATATCTCTGGAAAGAAATACAGAAATGGGTTTCAGTGGTTGTTTTCACTGAAGGAAGCTCTAAGATTAGTTTTAAAGACAACAGTCTGCTTGATGGGAGCACAGTGAAATGGGCACTCTCATAAACTGCTGTCTAAATCAAGCATGCTGTCAAAAAAGCAATTTGTAATATCAATCAAGGACCTTAAAATTTCTGTCCCAGTAATTCCATTTTAAAGAATTTGTCCTAAGGAAATGAGCTAAAATGTACAGGAGTGTGTTTTTACACAAAGCATGTTACTTTAATATTTCTTATAAAAGTGAAAATGTAGGAAAATTTAAAGGCTACCTATAGGGTAGGTTTAAGTAATCCTTTTCCTATTTCCTGATTATTTTGTACAGACATTTATTCTAGCAGCTGTCATACTGGGTTCTTTTTATTTGCACAAGTATCTCCTTAAGAAACTGAGTGCTTGGAATGGGACAAAGAACTTTCATCTCTTAGGCGCCAGAGCCTACTGTAATAATTTGGTCCACTACCAGGGCTTCCCTGGTAGCTCAGACGGTAAATAATCTGCGTATGCAGGAGACCTGGATACGATCCCTGGGTCAAGATCCCCTGGAGAAGGGAATGGCAATCCACTCCAGTATTCTTGCCTGGAGAATTCAATGGACAGAGGAGCCTGGCAAGCTACAGTCCCTGGGGTCACAAAGAGTCGGACACAATTGAGTAACTCACACACACACAAGCTCTCAGTTAACACTTGCAAGATTAATGAAACTATACCTGCGTCAACCATGCAATTCATAATGATCACTAAGGTCATTATTTCTCCCCACCTCCCACTGCCTACACTCCATAAACATAATGAGAATAATTCAATCCATTTGCAATTCAGCTAAATTAAACTGTTTAAAACAAACAGAGTTTAGGGATGGCCACTTGTACATACAGATAGAGCTATTGGCACAGCCATAAACAAACTGAAATTTATCTAAGTATTCAACCATGGTTAGCATTGATATAAAAGATAATCAGCAAGACAAGATAAAATATTTCAAGTCAGATAGAAAATCTGATATGAATATAAATGCTTGGAAAACCAATAGACTCTATGTCAGAGAAATCCTAGGAGATATGTGAGACTGACCCAATGTGAAGTAAAAATTATAGAATTTTTTAAAATCAATGTCATATATGCATACATATATACCAATCTTCAGATTATTTTCTGTACCTTAAAAATAATTGTAACTAAACTGTTTTAAGGGCTTCCCTGGTGGCTCAGATGATAAAGAATCCACCTGCAATGCAGGAGACTTGAGTTCAATCCCTGGGTCAGGAAGATCCCCTGGAGATGAGAATGGCTACCTACTCCAGTATTCTAGCCTGGAGAATCCCATGAAAAGAGGAGCCTGGTGGGCAATAGTCCATGGGGCTGCAAAGAGTCTGACATGACTGAGTGACATGACTGAGTGACTAAGTACACACAAGCTGTCTTAAAAGGCAGTCTATTGAATTTTAGCCTCCTAGCTCAACTCGGTCACATCCCAGGGCAAAGATAAAATTGCAGGAGAGTTCATGGAATGCTTTTCGAAAACTATTTTAGATTGTCATTTGAAAGTTGCCTGCACACGGAAGTGTAACAGCTGCACTTCACTTCAATCCAATTCTAGTCTTTGTATTTTACTCTAAGATATGCCAGTCTTCAGTAAATTATATGAGGAGGGAACAATACAGTCATTATTTATCCAAATTGTAATGCATTCCTATCTTACTCCAGGAGTAAAATTCATTAGGTCAATAATTGGAAGGGTTCATTTGTGGAGGATTAAGTACCCACCCACACATGCAACTTTTATTCAGGTTTTGAGTGGGAGGGTGTAGAAAATGATTTCAATATTAAAGAATTGGAATGCTAGTGGGTTTTTTTTTTTTCAAAAAGGAGTAAGATTCTCTTACTCCTTGAGAATCAAATCTTATAAGTGGATCATATTTTTAAAATACATGAAAAAAAAATAACTGATGGGCAAGAAAGAGAAAATTTACCTTAAACAACTCAAGCAATTCCTCTAAGAAGGAGAAATTAGGAAAGAAAGGAGGGGAAATGGTAGGAGGGAGAGTGGGAGGGCAGGGGTTAAAAAAAAGATCTTGTGTAGCACCTAAGCCACAATCACATAGGGTGTTGACTACCTCCCAACCAGGTGGACCACAGAACAGCTCTTAACCACCTGAAGGCAGAGAGTATGGCACACCAGAAAAATGCGCATTAAAAATCAAAAGCCCTGGAATTCTGAAACTCAGTTTTACTATCACCAGCTGAAACAATCTGTTCAAAATAATTTGTCTCCACTTCCACATATGAAAATGCGCTTTGTTCATATCATAATATCTGATAGGGTAGAATAATACATTTTCTGCATAACATAACTTTTTCCAAGTACCACTCAGTAAATAGCACATTTCCTTCTTCTCGGAGATATGGGGTCAGGGTGCATACCAATCCAAAGTTTATTTTCTGAACTCTTCAAAGATTGGTGTTGGTACTTTTTAGATGAATGAAATGCTTGTAGCTCCAGGAGCCCCGCATATGAAGCTGAGTCTTAACTTAGGACTCATATGAATCTAAGACTTAATGTAGAGAGAGTACAACTGAGTTTTATATCATAAGAAGGTTGTTTGAATATATAGTTGAGCCTTGAACATCAGAGGGGTTAAACTCACAGTTGGAGTAAAAACCAAACAGCAAAATGGATGGAACTCTTTCCCCCTGGTCAATCCTTCATTGGTTCATTCATTCAACAAATAGTTTATCAATTATTACATATGAAGCACTCTGCTAAGCGCTACAGCTATGATAGTGAGCAAAAGTAGACGTGGTCTTTCATGTAGCTTAAAATCCAGGAACAGATAGTGAACAAAACATTCCTAGACTTGGGGAAAAGGGAGGGTTATTGTCAAGAGAGGTGTTCTTTAGGAAGCGATGCTCAAGCTGAGTTATGATGAGTCAACTGGAGTTAACCAGGTAAGGGTTGGGGGGAGTCTCAGGGGAGAAATTAAGGACAGAGAGGGAAATTAATTGCAATAACCCTGCTGGCAGAGGGAACCTAGCACATATGGGAGTAAAAGAAAATCTAAATGGCTAGGATAGGAGTGAAGGGGCAAATAATTGAGGGGGAGAGGAGAGGTTGATAAATGTCAGATGATTTGCATTTGAAATGCAATGAGAAATCACTGGAGGGTTTCAAGCTGGAGGAGTGATGTGGAGAGAAGAGTAATATGAACAGATTGTGAAAACTTGTGAAAACTCCCCTCTTCCTAAGGTGTGAATGGGAGGGGAGGGCAAAGCTAGATAAATCAGGAAGCTATTGCTGTAAGTAACTGGTGCAAATCTAAGTCCATTGTAAACATTTTTAGTTGCTCTTCCCTCTCTAAGAAGCTAAGAAATATACTTTATTTCCCAGAGAAAACTCACCTTCTATGGTGAAGATGGAGGGAAGTGGATTAATTGAATATTTAGAAGATAAAGTTGACAAGACATAGTAATTAATCAGATATGGATACAAGACAGTAGCAGTAGTCCAGGGTTTGGACAACTGGACAGAGGAGAATGCCACTCATTCAGAGAATGCTAGAAACTTACAATGAACCGAATGGGTAACATTTACCGAGCATGTACTATGCAAGCCATTTTTCTAACTACTTTACACATTTCATAAAACTTGCTCTTTATAAAATCTCTGTGTATATGTATTATTAGACTTCCCTGGTGGCTCACACAGTAAAGAATCTGCCTCCTGGTTTGATTCCTGGGTTGGGAGGATACCCTGGAGGAAGGCATGGCAATCCACCCCAGTATTCTTGGCTGGAGAATCCTCATGGACAGAGGAGCCTGGTGGGCTACAGTCCATGGGGTTGCAAAGAGTCAGACATAACTGAGCGACTAAGCACACAAGCACACACATAGGTATTCTTATCATTCTCTCCATCTTAAAGATGAGGAATTGAAGCAAAGAGGAATTAAGTGGCGTGTCCACATACACAGAGAAGCAAGTAGTGGATCCAGGGATTGAATCCAGAGCCAGGCTTTTAATCACTTTACTGTGCTGTCCGGGTGTTCATAAACATCTCCCTCCAGCTGCCCTTCTCCCAGAGCTGATGCCCTCGGGTTGCTCATGCAAAAGGACCTTGTAATCCTTTCCACCTCAGTGGCTTTCCTTCTCTGATGTTCTCAATGATATCTTCCTAATAGCTAAGTTGCTATCAATTCAATTCCACAAGTCAAAAAATATTTCTGTCTCTGTGTTGATACCTCCTTTCAGGGCCTCAAGTTATCTCTGTGAATTGGGGTTGAAGGAGGCAGAGAAAAATATTCCAATTTGCGTTCCTAATGGTCAGATACAGGTTTATGCACAAAATAGATTATCTCAGTCTGCTCAGACTGCCATAACAAAATACTATAGACTGACTTTGCCATAACAAAATACTGTAGACTGACCAACAGAAATGTATTTATTCACAGTTCTTCGGGCTGGAAGTTCAAGATCAGAGTGCCAGCATGGTCAGGTCCTGATGCGGTCTCCCTTCATGGCTTGCAGATGATGGCCCTTCTTGCTGCATCCTCACGTAGCCTTTCCTCAATGTGTGTGCTTGAGGAGAGGGAGAGGAAAATATCTCCCTTCCTCTTCTTATAAGGCCACTGATCCTGCTAAAATTCAGATCCCAGCCTTATGAATTAGTTTCACCTTGGTTACCTCTGGAAAGCCCTATATCTGAAGGCAGTCATATCGGAGGGAAGGGCTTCAATACATGATTTTGGCAGAGGGGAAAACAATCTAGTCCATAGCATGGACCCAGGGATCTTCTTTAAGAAAAATAATGCTGAATTAGTACAGACCTCTCAAACGCCCCTGAAACTGCGCTTTCAAAAGTTTCACAGTAATTCTGCCTCTGATTAAGAAGCCCATTAGACTTCCATTCAGATCTAACTTGGTGGAGTTGAGGAAAGTGTGCAGGCAACTCATTGAAAAGAAGACTTGGGAAGATAGGGGAGGCAAATCTTAGTTGAACGAGAATGACTGAATGAAGCAGGTCACTCTTGCAGGAAGGGTTGGCAACAGCTGCTTCTAGATGCTTCAGAAACCCCAAGCCCTCAACTGCAGTGATGATCACTAATGTCCATTTCAAAAATGGAGGCTAAGAGGACTTGCTCAATAGCACAGATGCAGCTTCTTCTAGGGACTCAAGAAATAAGCAAGACAGGTTATGAAGTGAGTTAGAAGGCCAGATATAGCAGGTGGGAGTGTCTGCCAGAGAAGGCACTGAAACTCTGATTCTGCATACTTCATTTACCTGGTGAATCCTGCTGCTCCTGCTGCTAAGTCGCTTCAGTCATGTCCAACTCTGTGCAACCCCATAGATGGCAATACACCAGGCTCCTCTGTCCCTGGGATTCTCTAGGCAAGAAATCTGGAGTGGGTTGCCATTTCCTTCTCCAATGCATGCATGCATTCATGCTAAGTTGCTTCAGTTGTGTCCAACTCTGTGAGACCCCATAGACAGCAGCCCACCAGGCTCGTCTGTCCACAGGACTCTCTTGTCACGAATGCTGGAGTGGGTTGCCATTTCCTTCTCCAGGTGAATCCTGAGGACATACACATACACGACCTCGTGACCTCACCCAAGTTAGCATGACTCTAATCTTAAGTCAAATTTAGACTAAAATATTCTCCCACCAATGTTAAACTCTAAGAGTCAGTCTCATGCAGAGCATTCATGTATCCTTATTTTTAATAGCATAACTCTAAGCATATCCGCTCTATAACAATGACCGGGGGAAGCTGTCCTTTCAGTGCTAAAACCTGAACAGTCCAGACAAACTGTGACACCTTGTCACCCTAAATCTAACTCTGACTCTAAGAAGGTAGGAGATTCCTGCTTGATGGGACCAGAGAAAATATTGTCACCATGTCCCCAGCATAGGGTGCCCAGACCCAGCAGGTAATTCTCTGGTCTGATTCAACTTGGAGGCGGATCCTTCTTCTTCCTTAGACTCTTGAGAGAAAAAGAAAAGCTGTTATTTAATGAGAGCCATTGTGTTATATGCGAAAAAAAAGTGGCTGGCCCATGGCTATAATATGTTGATTTGATTTTTTGAGAAATTGCATTAAATAATACTTATCTTGATTACTGTGTTTGGGGGCTTCCCTTGTGGCTCAACCGGGAAAGAATCTGCCTACAATGTGGGAGACCTGAGTTAGATTCCTGGTTGGGAAGATCTCCTGGAGAATGGAAGAGCTACCCACTTCAGTATTTTAGCCTAGATAATTCCATGGGGTCACAAAGAGTCAGACATATACTGAGTGACTTTCACTTTCACGGTGTTTGGATTACCCCTTAAATTTTATTCCTGAGGCAAAGGTTCATTTGTTTCACTTTAATCTGGCTCTGCCAACAAGCCATAGGCTTAGAACTCAGGTTCTCAATGCTCCTAGTGGCAAGTAACTGGCCCCCAATAGTCCAGTCCTCAGACTTTTCCATCAGATCAAACCCACAGTCAGACTAACCTGAGATCCCACTTGCCTGCCAGTTGGAAAAGCATGTAGTGGGTTAACAAAGTTAGGCTTAGGTTCTGGGGTCTTTTTCCATACTTGTGTTAAAATCAAATGTTGGCGATTTTATTCTTGGAAAATAAATATACAATTCAGTTCAGTTCAGTTGCTCAGTTGTGTCCAACTCTTTGCAACCCTGTGGCCTGCAGCACGCCAGGACTCCCTGTCCATCACCAACTCCCAGAGCTTGATCAAACTCATGTCCATCGAGTCAGTGATGCCATCCAACCATCTCATCCTCTGTCGTCCCCTTCTCCTCCTGCCTTCAATCTTTCCCAGCATCAGGATCTTTTCCAATGAATCAGTTCTTTACATCAGGTGACCAAAATATTGGAGTTTCAGCTTCAACATCAGTCATTCCAATGAATATTCAGGACTAATTTCCCTTAGGATTGACTGGTTTGGTCTCCTTGCAGTCCAAGGGACTCTCAAGACTCTTCTCCAACACCACAGTTCAAAAACATCAATTCTTCGGCACTCAGCCCTCTTTATGGTCCAGTTTTCACATATGTACATGACTACTGGAAAAACCATAGCTTTGACTAGACGGACCTTTGTTGGCAAAATAATGTCTCTGCTTTTTAGTATGCTGTCTAGGTTAGTCATAGGTTTTCTTCCAAGGAGCAAGTGTCTTTTAATTTCATGGCTGCAGTCACCATCTACAGTGATTTTGGAGCCCCCCAAAATAAAGTTTGTCACTGTTTCCATTGTTTCCCCATCTGTTTGCCTTGAAGTGATGGGACCAGATTCCATGATCTTTGTTTTTGAATTTTGAGCTTTAAACCAGCTTTTTTACTCTCTTCTTTCACTTTCATCAACAAGCTCTTCAGTTCCTCTTTGCTTTCTGCAATAAAGGTGGTGTCATCTGCCTATCTGTGTTTACTGATATTTCTCCCAGCAATCTTGATTCCAGCTTGTGCTTCATCCAGCCCAGCATTTCACATGATGTACTCTGCATAGAAGTTAAATAAGCAGGGTGACAGTATATAGCCTTGACGTACTCCTTTCCCAATTTAGAACCAGTCTGTTGTTGCATATCCAGTTCTAACTGTTGCTTCTTGACCTGCATACAGACTTCTCAGAAGGCAGATAAGATGGTCTGGTATTCCCATCTCTTGAAGAATTTTCCGCAGTTTGTTGTGATCTGTTCGGTCAAAGACTTTGGCGTAGTCAATAAAGCAAAAGTAGATGTTTTCTGATTCTCTTGCTTTTTCTGTGATCCAGTAGATTTTGGCAGTTTGATCTCTGGTTCCTCTGCCTTTTCTAAAACCAGATAGAACATCTGGACGTTCATGGTTCATGTACTGTTGAAGCCTCACCTGGAGAATTTTCAGCATTACTTTGCTAGCATATGAGTTGAGAGCGATTGTGCAGTAGTTTGAACATCCTTTGGACTTGCCCTTCTTTGGGATTGAAATGATAACTGATCTTCTCCAGTCCTGTGGCCACTGCTGAGTTTTCCAAATTCGTTGGCATATTGAGTGCAACACTTTCACATCATCATCTTTTAGGGCTTAAAATAGCTCACCTGAAATTCCATCACCTCCACTAGCTTTGTTTGTAGTGATGCTTCCTAAGGCCCACTTGACTTCAGACTCCAGGATGTCTGGCTCTAGGTAAGTGATCACACCATTGTGGTTATCTGGGTCATGAAGATCTTTTTTGTATAGTTCTTCTGTGTATCCTTGCCACTTCCTCTTAATCTTCTGTTTCTGTTAGGTCCATTCCATTTCTGTCCTTTTTTAAGCCCATCTTTGCATGAAATGTTCCCTTGGTATCTCTAATTTTCTTGAGGAGATCTCTAGCCTTTCCCATTTTATTGTTTTCTTCTATTTCTTTGCACTGATCATTGAAAAAGTCTTAATCTTATCTCTCCTTGCTATTCCTTGGAATTCTGCATTCTGATGGGTATATCTTTCCTTTTCTCCTTTGCCTTTAGTGTCTCTTCTTTTCTCAGCTATACGTAAGGCCTCCTCAGGCAACCATTTTGCCTTTTTGCACTTTTTTCCTTTGGGGATGATCTTGATTAATGCTTCCTGACCACTCACATACCTCCATCCATAGGTCTTCAGGCACCCTGTCCATTAGATCTAATCCCTTGAATCTATTTGTCACTGCCACTGTATAATCATAAGGGATTTGATTTAGGTCATACCTGAATGGTATAGTGGTTTTTCCTACTTTCTTCTATTTCAGTCTGAATTTTGCATTAAGGAGTTCATGATCTGAGCCTCCGTTTGTTCCCAGTCTTGTTTTTGCTGAGGATATAAAGCTCTCCATCTTTGGCTGCAAAGAATATAATCAGTCTGATTTTGATATTGACCCTCTGGTGATGTCCATGTATACAGTCTTCTCTTGTGTTGGAAGAGGATGTTTGCTATGACCAGTGCATTCTCTATGCAAAGCTCTGTTAGCCTTTGCCCTGCTTCATTTTGTGCTCCAAGGCCAAATTTGCCTGTTACTCCAGGCACCTCTTGACTTCCTACTTACATTAAGTTCATTTCTTAATGAAATTCTTTTATCTTTCCAACAACTAATGGAATATACCCCAAGGCCTGGTGCCATCAGATGCATTTTAGAAAATTACTATTTTATATGAGAACTATTATGCTTATTTCAATTTATGGGACATGCATTAAATCATCAGAAAATAGATATTTTAAAGAAACTAGTGGCAATGATGTTTGCAACTTTGTTCCAAAAAGTTATAATGTATCAACTTTCAAATAGCTTTGTGTGTGTGTGTGTGAGAGAGAGAGAGAGAGAGACATTCCTAAGAGACTTGATTTTATCTTCTGACCTTGACTTCATCACAGAGGCTGGAAGAAATCATTGAGATCTTCTAATTCTACAGTTCATTTTACAGACCGCAAACATTTTAATGACATTCCTGAGGCCAAAAATCTAGGTTAAGGCAGATCTCCAGAGCTAGGGTTCAGGTTTCCTAGTTTCCAAACCAGGTCTTGTCCCAGCCAACTGCACTCCATAATTTTTGCAATGGTGTTCTTGCATCTTCCTGTCCACAAATATATTTATCTGATAAGAAGAATGAGCTGTTCACATCATAGTCCCCTTCAGGAAAAGTGGGGCTGCATGATAGCTTCCAAGTGGAAAGTTCAAAGACCTTAATTCTAATAGACAACATAAGATATAAGCATATGTTGAAATTTCAGACTAGAAGAGGAACTCCTGTCTCTTTTTCTTGTCCTCAAGAAGCAGAAAAATCAAAAAAGTAGAAAAAAAGAAAAAATTCTGAATTTCTTAAGTTTCAGGAAAAATGCTCTATTAGTGAGTCAGACTTTCAAAATAATGTTAGCAGAGGAAGTGACTGTCAGTGTGTGGGCGAATGTTTTTTTTTTAGAAGTCACATGAAAAAAAAATAGCTCTGTGTGTACAGTCCTGGAAATTATTCCTCCGTTCTTCAAGACTTCCTCAAACGATCAGGCTGCTATGGACTAATTTAGGTTTATTTTTCTTTCCCACCTTCTGCTTCATGCACCCCAAGAGTCAGTCCAAGAATACTATTACTTTCTTCCAATAATCCATGGGTCTTAGCACTTCTGTGACTTTGCTATTGCTCTTCTGTCTGCCTGAAATATTCCCCTCCTTTTCCACTTTACAGAATCTTAGGCATCCGTCAACACCTGATTTAATATCACCTCTTCCTTAACTCCTGCTGATCTGCAAATTCATAATGACTCAGTACTCCTAAATCTTCTGTTGTACCTCTTTGAGAAATTAATCCACTCTACCTTGTTCTGTAGAGACCAAGAGTGTCTTCCCTGCTAGACTCAAATCTACTTGAAGTTTGGGAAAATATCTCATTTTCATACATGCCAGGGACATGCTATCTCCGGGATTTCAGAGTCAAACGAACAGACCTTTGGCTTTAAGAAACTATCTAATGGCTAGCATGCAAACATAGATCATATTCACATATCAGAAAGTAGATTTTGACAAAAGGATTTGGATGCAAATAGTTTATTTGGGAAGTGAGGAGGAAGAGTATGAGATACTAAAGGAAAGACAGCCAAAAGAGAAGCATTACTGGTGAGCAGATTTCTACAGAAACAAAGAGCGGGGATTACCAGGGCATAAGGGGCAGGGCAAGTGGGGAAATGTTAGTCAAAGGTTATAAACTGTCAGTTTTAAGATGAATAAGTTCCGTGGGTCTAATGTACACATTATGACTGCACTTAATAACACTGCATTGTACACTTGACATTTGCTTGGAGAGTAATCTTAAGTATTCCAGGCATTCTCATGACCGAACAAACAACTGTAACTCTGTAAGGTGGATGCGTTAACTAACTTGCCTGTAGTAAACACTTCACCGTGCATATGTATATCAGATTATCTTGTTGCACTTTAAATACGTACAGTTTTATATATCAAATATACCTCACTAAAACTGGGTAAAAAAAGAATGAACTGGTTTCCACTGTGGGCAACCAGGGCCCAGTCCTGCTGAGGACCCTCTGAGAAGCCAGGTAGACCATGCCTGAGATGAGGCCGAGGGTATAAAGCCCACAATTCTGCCTTCCTTGTTTCAGGGTTGCTCCTGGGGAGTTAACTGCAAGCCATCACTGGCCAGTCTAGCATTCCACCCTATAGACAGAGAAGGCCCTGAGGCAGAGACGTAAGTGCTGGAAGCAGGAAGCTCTTGAAGGGCCTGCTGGTCCACCACAGCTGAGATGACCTCGGGGTGGGCCAGAGGACAGAGGCGGAGCAGCAACAGCCTCAGGGCCATAAATGCTTACTGTGGAGTTCACTTCCACTGTTGAGTTGAATCGAATCTAGTTGCCACACTTAACAATATGTAAATGCTGAGAAAGTATAGACTTCATTCTTTTCTTAGGAAATGAAGGGTGGTTTCGTTGGTTTTTTTCAGTTTAATTTCTTTACTAAGCGGAAGCAACAGTCAGAACTGTACATGGAACAACAGACTAGTTCCAAATAGGAAAAGGAGTATGTCAAGGCTGTATATTGTCACCCTGCTTATTTAACTTATATGCAGAGTACATCATGAGGAACGCTGGGCTGGAAGAAGCACAAGCTGGAATCAAGATTGCCGGGAGAAATATCAATAACCTCAGATATGCAGATGACACCACCCTTATGGCAGAAAGTGAGTTCAGTTCAGTCGCTCAGTCGTGTCCGACTCTCCGCAACCCCATGAATCGCAGCACGCCAGGCCTCCCTGTCCATCACCAACTCCCGGAATTTACCCAAACTCATATCCACAGAGTCGGTGATGACATCCAGCCATCTCATCCTCTGTTGTCCCCTTCTCCTCCTGTCCCCAATCCCTCCCAGCGTCAGGGTCTTTTCCAATGAGTCAACTCTTCGCATCAAGTGGCCAAAGTATTAGAGTTTCAGCTTCAGAATCAGTCCTTCCAATGAACACCCGATATAGGCTACTCACCAAAAGTAGATTTGGAAACTGCTTCTTATCAGAAATAGACTCTTGATTTTCCTGAAGACTTTATCTTTCTAATGTTTAAGAGAAAGATGGTAGTTATAGAAAACTACAGGAAAATAAAAATAATTGGGTTCCACCAAATACTTGTACAGAAAAATAACATGGAATCACTCTTATGGTAGGTCCCAAACATTTCCCTTAATAGGATTATCTACTAAATAGTGCCTCACTATGTTAGTGATAAATTTATTATATATAAACTTATTATACTATATTATATATATATATATTATATATTAAAGGCTGCACTTATTAACTATCATTTAGAAAGTCTTCTCAAGCATTATCAGCAACCTAAAGAAAATATTGTTGCTTGTGATAGCTCAGACAGTAAAGAATCTGCCTGCAATGCAGGAGATCCAGGTTTGATTCCTGGGTCAGGAAGATCCCCTGGAGAAGTAAATGGCTACCCACTCCAGTATTCTTGCTGGAGAATTCCATGGACAGAGAAGCCTGGCAGGCTACAGTCCATGGGTTGCAAAGAGTTGAAAACGACTGAGCGACTAACACTTTCACTTTCATCGTGCAGCCGTGGAATTTTAAAGCTATTTATTTGTTTCTGCTTTCTAATTATTCCAAACCATGGTAAGAAATTGTAGTCAATCTGATCTTAATATCTGAACATGTTGAAGCTTCATCTTGACTGAGTACATGACTGGTTTTTTTTTTAAATACGGATTTCTCAAAAATGTTTTATAGCCATGGCTTTTTGTAGGATGTGTTTGTGCCACCTTCTTCATACTAAAATCTTGAGGCTTTCCTAAATAATAGTGTTGTACTACACTTTGCATATTCATTTACTAACCAAATACTTTAATAGGTCCCATGAGAGTACCAGTTTTGTCAGTTACGATCCCCTTCAAGAGGTCATAGGTAGAGTCCACTTTTCTACTCGTTACAAACGTGAAAGAATAAATTTCTCTGAATGTTATCCAGAGCATGTTGAAACAATTTTTCCAGGAGTGAAATAGAGTAACTGTGTATTCAGGATATATGCAGAGAAATACAGTCCATTCAATCCTATGTCAGAAGGATACCTCTAAGTATACTGCTCAGAATTGAGCTACAAATTCACAAAGCATTCCTCATTATTTCTCATGAGGCCAGCTCTATTCTTCCTGAAGCGCCCATGTTCCCTTAAAGTTTACAGAAAACTCAGGAGATAAAGAAAGTTGTGAATATGAAAGAAGACGTAGTCCTAGAATCTTCTAGTCATCCTCAAAGGAGATGACAGAACTATTTGGAAAATAGTCTGTCACCAAAGCATGTAGTCTGCTTAAAAAATGCATTATAGGCAGTTCTCAAGAGATTTCCCATTACATTCTCTGAAGAACCAAGAACTTACAACTCCAGAAATACCCCTGTAACTGTAAGAAAATATATATTAAAGAATATATAAAAGAAATGGACTTGAATCCTTGTGTAATACATCTTTTGCGATACTACTAAAAGTACAACCAAATAAGAAGGTGGAGCACACAGATTATTGAACAAGACTCTTTAAGTGGTAATAAAATTCAGCTTCTACAAACAGTAGACTGTAGAGCTTTTCTATTCTTTTGAGAAAGTCTTTATAAAACTTACCTTGTTGGAGCTCTGACTATGAATCTATTACCACCTCGCCTATTGGTCTTAATATTAGAAAATGTATTTCTCTGAAAAAATATGTTTGCTCCATGTTCAGATAGAAAATTCACAACTTTTGGACAGTTATCTGTGGTTAAATTAAGAACAGGCTACATTAATTTTGGGAGAGAAAGTTTTCACTCAGGATAACAATGAGTCATCAGATGACATTGCTTCACAGTTTAAGAAACTGATTTCCTGTCCTGAAAGAGTTAATTATTACAGTTTACCAAGAAATCCAAATTCTAAGAAAGTGGTTTATAGATTAGAACAGTACCACCATTTTCTAATGTAAGTTATGAGATACAGTCTCAAGGCCTGCGGAAGTCAGTATCTCTTGGTTTGGGTGGTGTGAGGAAACACAGCCCCCAGTTTCATACGTTTATTTGTACATATACACACACACACGCACATTGCGAAAATGGAAAAAAAAAATTTTTTTCTTTCCTCCTCGAGAGCAGTAGCTAATTGTTTTTTTAGTACCATGAGAGGCAAAGAGAACCGCTTCTAATATAATCTTTCCCCCTTTTCCATAATATCTTACTATTACTCTGAGTTTAAGGAAATTATGCAATTCTCTTGCTTCTACAGCTGATAATCCAAGAAATGCCACATTTAAGACACAAATTCCTGGACCTGTTATCAAGAATATAAAAAGTAGTAATTTGATTCAGATCTAAAATGTATAAAATTTAGAGTTGCAGAAGCAAAAACAGAAACTGATTAGTGCTGTCATTTGCATCAATGCAACAAGATAAATGAAAAACATCCTGAATGTCTTCACTGGTTCTACCTAAATTTTCAAAGGTTCTAGAATGCTTTTGCTAATACAGAAAAACTGAGATGAAAAGAATTTAATTTGTTCCCTAAAGACGTGATGAAAGAATAGTCAGAAGTATTTTAATTCATGAGGGAAAAATGTGACTAAAAATAGAAGGTATCAACAATTAAATCCTGCTGTAAGTTACCCTCAGTAGTTTAGAACATATACATTCTTACTGGCTTTTAAAATTAGCACTGAAGATGTTAGAGTATTAATTACCCATTTCATCCTTAAAAATAAACTTATGAATCTACATTCTACATCTCAGAGGCTAAAAATATAGTGATTTAAATAATTTGGCTAATCTAATGTGTTTTGTGTTCCAGAATATTCTGCTTCAGTTTTACTTGTAATATTGTTTGATTTAGTGTATACTCCCAAGAATATATCAAAACTTATATGTATTATAAACAGGTATATTGGAAACAGAACATGCACACGTGTAAAAGACAACATTTCATCTAGCGAAGAACTATTCACTAAGCATTTACAATGTTCCAGGCACAGTGATAGATCTCTTCAAATAAATGTTTGTTTAGAGAATGTCTTCTTCGTGTCATCAAGTAATTAACTAAATATTTAAGTATTTAGAATGTGTGTGTATAGAGAATGCTTCCTACACGACACACACATACATATAAAGAGAGAGAGAATGACAAAATAAAACTTGTTACTTTATTACTTACATGTTATTATTTTTCTGGAGAAAACCTATACTGTTATAATTTATTTCAGAGAGATAAAGGATTACTTAAAAAATGCTTAAGTTTCTACTACAAAGGTACATTTTTATTCAATGATATTTTAAGTGGCAATATCAATTCACATATTGGTGTGGTTTTAAGATGCAAACACAAAATGTAAAAGATCTACTTATTAATATCATAAGCCTAAGCTCAACAAATATTCAACAAACATTTATTCAAACTTCATTCTGTCCCAGGAATTGCTTTAAGTCCTGGAAATGCAGCCATTAACAAAACGAAGATCCTATCTTCATGGAGTTTAGTACTATTATGCAATACAATGGAATCAACCTTACAGTTTTTCTGATTATCATATGCTCTTAGAACTTTGATTACCAATCTTGCAATCAGACCATGTTTCATACTCCATGGACTGTTAATAAATATTAATCAAGGAGTCTAATAAGTCCTAGAAAGAAGAAGCCTTCCATTATGGTTTTGATGAACTATATACATGGTAATCCAGATTGATATATGTGAGCCAGATGCATTATTTAAGTTGTTAGTTGATACTTATAGAAATGAAATTACATTCTAAATCTTAAAAGTAAAAGATTCAGGCACCAGTGTCAGAATATGAGTATTGAAAGCATTCCTATGTGCCTGATTTATTTTACAAATAGATTTGTAATCTTTATAAAGCCACTACTAATTGTTGCACTTGCAAAACATTTAATTAAAAGGAAGGTTTATGGCTCCAACACTATTACAGTAGCAGGAAAAAATGTCCAGCCATAGGGCTAGGAACTGGGAATTGGCTTTGGTTTGAGCAATGATAATTATGTTACCAACATCTAGAAATAATACAGACCAGATTTGTATCTTACTCTTACTTAAAATGAGTCATTATAATTAATAACATTTTTAAAATACCAACATTACCATGAACTGTATGTTTCATGAGATGTGCTGTGCTTAGTTGCTCCATTGTGTCTGACTCTTGGCGACCCCATGGACTGTAGCCCGCCAGGCTCCTCTGTCCATGGGATTCTCCAGGCAAGAATACTAGAGTGGGTTGCCATGCCCTCCTCGTACATTTCATATATATCATCTATTTTCTCCACAGTAAGCGTCTCTACCAGATGGGCATTATTCTCCCATTTTACTGATAAGGGAACTGAATCTAAGGGAGGTGAAGTGACCTGTCCAAACCATAAAGGAAAGGCAACATTCAGAATGCATTTTTGTCCCCAAAAGTACCAGACTCTTTGGTGCCTATTTAACCTACTACACCCACTAGATCAGCCCTGGGTGTCAAAGTAGAAAGTCTGTAGTAGAGCATATAATTCAGTCAACTAGAGCAATACAAATGATTTGGGAAAAAAAAATTTTTAATGTGTTAGGGTCAGGGATATTTCAGATAGAGTCTGGATATTTCCTTGGCTTTCTACTTTAACTTTTCTTCACATTAATCCAGAAAAGGAAGGAGCCTGAAAACACAGACAGTTAAGCCCATAGTTATTGTCATTTTATTATAAATGTACTTAGAGAAAACCTTCTCTTGAATTCTCTGAGTTAGCTAAACAGTCCCAGAAAATCCTATGCTGTGACCAATTGTCTAAATTAAATACACACATACATATTTACCATAAGCCAGATTTGTAATATCTTAAACTATAACCAAGTACAGCTGAGTAATTGGTGTAATAACAGTCTCCATATTTCACTCCTCCCCTTCCCTGCAGTATCGTATTTGCTCTCCTAGTTCAGTAAAATAACTTACTCATGAGGAAGTTGCAGTTTAGCATGAGAGATACATAAAAGGGAAAGAGGTTACTTTTCCCACTGCCAGGGTCTTTTGGAGTGTTGTTGTTGCTGTTCAAGGGCCCAGTCGTGTCCAGCTGTTTGCGACCCCATGGACTGCAGCTTGCCAGGATTCCTTGTCCCTCACCATTTCCCGGAGTTTGTTCAAGTTCATGTTCATTGCATCGGTGATTCTGTCCAGTCATCTCATCCTCTGACACCCTCTTCTCCTTCTGCCCTCAATCTTTCCCAGCATCAGTGACTTTTTCAGTGAATTGTCTGTTCTCATTGGATGACCAAAATATTGGAGCTTCAGCATCAGTCCTTCCAGTGAATATTCAGGGTTGGTCTACCTTAAGATTGACTGGTTTGATCTCCTTGCTGTCCAAGGCACTTTCAGGAGTCTTCACCAGCCCCACAGTTCGAAGGCATCAATTCTTTGGCATTCTGCTTTATTTACGGTCCAACTCGCATAACCGTAAGTGACCAATGGGAAGACCATAGCCTTGACTATACAGACGTTTGTGGTCAGAGTAATGTCTCTACTTTTCAACACACTGTCTAGATTTGTCATCACTTTCCTGCCAAGAAGGAATCATCTGATTTCAAGGCTGCAGTCACTGCCCATAGTGATTTTGTAGCCCAAGAAGAGGAAATCTGTCTTTGCCATGAAGTAATGGGGCCAGATGCCATGATCTTAGTTTTTTTTTTTTGTTTTTTTTTTAATATATATATATTTAGTCTTAAGCCGGCTCTTTCATTTTCCTCCTTCAGCCTCATCAAGAGGCTCTTGAGTTCCTCTTCACTTTCTGCCATTAGTTGGTATCATCTGCATATCTGAGGCTGTTGATGTTTCTCCTGTTGATGTTTCCAGCTTGTAACTCATCCAGCTGGACATTTCTCATGATGTGCTCAGCATATAGGTTAAACAAACAGGGTGACAGCAGACAGCCCTGTCATATTCCTTTCTCCATCTTGAACCGATCAGTTGTTCTATACAGGGTTCCAACTGTTGCTTCTTGACCCGCATACAGGTTTCTCAGGAGACAAGTTAGATGGTCTGGTATTCCCATCTCTCTGAGATTTCCACAGTTTGTCATGATCCACACAAAGGCTTTAGAGTAGTCGATGGAACCAAAATAGATGTTTTTCTGAAATTCCCTTGCTTTCTCTATAATCCAGCCAATGTTAGCAATTTGCTCTAGCTCCTCTTCCTTTTCTAAACCCAGTTTGGACATCTGGAAGTTCTTGGTTCACCTAATACTGAAGCCTAGCATGCAAGATTTTAAGCATGACCTTACTAGCCTGGGAGATGAGTGCAATTGTCCGATGGTTAGCACATTCTTTGCTACTACCCTTCTTGGGAATTGGGATAAGGATTGACCTTTTCCAGTCCTGTGGCCACCTCTCGTCTTCCTGATTTGCTGACATATTGAATGCGAAGCCTTGATGGCATCATCCTTTAGGGATTTGAATAGATCTGCTGAAATTTCATGGCATCCACTAGCTTTATTAACAGCAGTGCTTCTTAAGGCCCACTTGACTTCACACTCCAGAATGTCTGGCTCTGGATGGCTAACCACACCATTATAGTAATCTGGTTCATTAAGATCTTTTTTATACAGTTTTTATACATGTATTCTTTCCATCTCTTGATCTCTTCAGCATTTACTAGGTCTCTACCATTTTTATCCATGACTGTGGAGGTGATCCTAATACAAATAGTGTGTTTAGTGGCATATAAACATACAAATAGTGTGTTTTGGTGGCTTATACTTCCAATGTTTTTCTTCATTATGAATAAAAATATCCAATGGACAAATAGTGGAATATGTGGGCTTCCCCTGTGACTCAGTGGTAAAAGAATCCACCTGCAATGCAGGAGAGAAAGGAGATGAGGGTTCAATCCCTGCATTGGGAAGATTCCCTGGAGGAGGAAATGACAACCCAGTCCAGTATTTCTTGCCTGGAAAATCCCATGGACAGAGGAGCCTGGTGGGCTACAGTCCATGGGGTTGTAAAGAGTCAGAGACAACTGAGCGACTGAGCACACATACTTCCAGTTTTTCTTAACTATGAATACAAATACTCAATGGAAAAATAGTGCAATATATAGTAGTTGTTCTCATTGAAGTCTCATGTTCTAGATTTTGGTAATTAACTGGTGAGAAACACCTGGAATTTAGAATTGACAAGTAGACATTTAAGATAAAGAAAATTTTGGTGGTAGACTTTCTCATGGTGAACATTCAAGACAGAAATTTTGAAATCCATCTGCTTTATTTTTGAAAGTAGCCTTTGATGGAGCTGTTTCCAAATGGGTGAGATTCATTTAAATAATTTCCTCCACCCAAAGAACTTCACTTTGACAGACATGGGCTAAACGAATCTAACCTGTTTTTCAATATTAGGATCTACTAGGAAGCCAGCCAACCAAGTAGAAATAACAACTGTCTAATGTAGGAGAAACAAAATCACATAGACCAGAGCCAGGGGAAAATGTAGTTAAGGAAGACCACACTGCTCTGTCAAAAGTAGGGTGAAATTTTAGGAGTCAGTCCCAAAACCAACTTTTGACTCAGGATGTGGAAGAGAAGAGGTTAGTGAAACATGTATGTGGAAAGAGAAAAAATGCCTTTCTTTAAGTTGGTTAGTGAGTCCTTCAGAGGTGCGGCCTGGCTGAATGACAAAAGCAACAGGAAAACTGAAGTATTTTGCCAACCCATACCTAAAGACTGGTACTTGTATGATGGGACTGTATTGGGATTAGCCTAGGAGCAGAGAGGGGTCCTCTTAAAAAAAAAAGTATGTTTGAGGCAGAAGTAGTGCCAGAATTTGAAATTTAAGACTAAAATTAAGGCCAAAAGAAAAGTGATACTTCTAATTTTCACTTTCTAATAAGTATTCACATATGGACCTTGACAATATCATTGCATGGTATCTTTCAACAAATTTGTAGAGAACCTAAGCCTCTGGAAAACATGAAGGTATTTTCATATACACTCTAAACTCATGGGAATATAGCAAATGAAACACAAAGATTTTCTGATTTCATTTAGGGGAGATAAAAAGGCATGGTCTCTCAGACATGGAGAACAGACTTGTGGACGTGGTGGAGGAAGGAGAGGGTGGGATGAATGAGACAGTAGCAGTGAAACGCATACATTACCATATGTCAAACAGATAGCTAGTGGGAAGTTGCTGTGTAACACAGGGAGCTCAACCTGGTGCTCTAGAAGGGTGGGATGGGGTAGGGGATAGAAGGGAAGTTCAAGAGGGAGGGAACAGATGTATACTTACAGCTGACTCATGCTGTTGTATGGCAGAAACCAACACAACATTGTAAAGCAATTATCCTCCAATTTTAAAAAAGGCATTGTAAAAGAAGATAGGGGATATGTTCCACTATTCAGAATCTCAATTCTTTCTTCTATTTAGGACCCAAGATCTTTGTAATTCTAGTATTTGTTTCCTCCTTGCCTTGCAATAAAATAAGTTTGGATTTGCTGTATATAAATGACATAGATAGTTGCCTAAATGAAGTTTTTTAAGGAGCATTAGAAGATACTCTCAAAATTTCTTCCATGGGCCTGACATTCTGCCATTATCATCATCCCTTGGCTCATTGGATCATCATTCCTAAGGGTACACAGCACATTAATATTTCAGAGGACCATGACTCATTAGACTGTCATGTGGTATAATCTTTCCACGATGATTTGTATACCAGATTTCATTCCATAGTAGCAACTATCTGAGAGGAAATCCAATCAAAGGTAAGCTCCTGACAAAAGTTGGTTAGAAAGAAAAAGAAGACAGAAATACACTTCTAAGACTTAATCACTGAAGAGACTTACTCCAAAACCAGAGCTGAAAACACAAATGCACAACACCTGATAGGCCTGAAAATCTATTTCCAGCCCACAAAATTGATCCTAACCTCACCTGAAGCTTTGCTGGTATAGTTTTATTTCAGATTTTATTGTTAAAAAAAAAAAAATGATCTAGCTCAAACCGTTGTAATAGAGGACATGAAAACTGAAACCGAGACCCATGTTAAGTGATTTGACCAAGTTTACTAACAGGTTAGTGGCAGAATCCACTCCAGACAACTAGGTCAGCTTTCTTCTTGTTACTCTAAGCCATTGTTTGCTAATTTACAGCCATTTCTATTTTCTCTTTACTTTTTGCCTCATCTTACCATCACTAGTACTATCATATTTTTTTCTGAAATTTATTCACTGTTTTTCACTTAATACATTTATGAAAGAAGAAACTTTTTATCACTACCACAAATAGAAAACCAGAACTGTAAATAGAAAGTAATGGTAAATATTAATACAATAGGATAAAAATAGCAAAATGTTGTAATATATTTTAGCTACTATCTTACCTGATGTAAACTCTGTCAGAACAGCTCTACCTTGTTAAAATGGAGGATTTAAGAAATTTAGACACAGATTAATACCAAAATGCAATTTCCTCCTTTATATAAATTACAAGGATTGAAAGACACTTACAGAGAAAATAACATGTCCTCATGTCCCTGCAGATGGTGACTGAAATGAAAAGATGAAAATGAAAGGTGAAAGGAAAAGATGTTTGCTCCTTGGAAGAAAAGCTATGATACACCTAAATGGTGTATTAAAAATCAGAGACATCACTTTGCTGACAAAAGTCCTTATAGTTAAAGCTATGTTTTTTCCAGTAGTCATGCACAGATACGAGAGTGGGACCATAAAGAAGGCTGAATTCTGAAGAATTGATGCTTTTGAACTGTAGTGTTGGAGAAGACTCTTGAGAATTCCTTGGACAGCTGGAGATCAAACCAGTCAATTCTGAAGGAAATCAACCTTGAATAATCATTGGAAAGATTGGTACTGAATTTGGAGCTCCAATATTTTGGCCATTTGATGCAAAGAGCGGACTCATTAGAAAAGACCCTGATGCTGGGAAAGATCGAGGGCAGAAGGAGAACAGGACAACAGAGGATAGGATGGTTGGATGGCATCACCATACAATGGACATAAGTTTGAGCAAACTCGGGAGATGGTGAAGGACAGGGAAGCTTGGCGTTCTGCAGTCCATGGGGTGACAAAGAGTTGGACACGACTTAGTGACTGAACAACAACATGTGATTCAGTGCTAGTTAATGCCATATCTATGAATTTTATGTCATATCTGGTGCCTCTCAATTGGATATTACCTGTAGTAAATGTCCCATCCTTCTGAAAAGACACTGCTTAATGATACTCTGGATTGATAGACTGAGTTAAATAGAATAATACTTAAATTTCATGGGGTAATGCTGATTGAATTCCAGGTCCAAAACACATATTAATTACCTGATTTGAATTATTTGGTGCTGACTTAAAAGATTCTTAATTGCCACCTGATAGGGCTTCCACTAATCTGATTTTTCTTTTTTGATAATCAATATCTTAGGGATTGATCTGTGACCTTCAAAGCCCAGGTGGCACCAGTGGTAAAGAACCTCCTGCCAACACTGGAGACGTAAGAGATGCGGGTCCAATCCTTGGTTTGGGAAGATCCCCTGGAGGAGGGCATAGCAACCCACTCCAGTATTCTTGCCTGGAGAATCCCATGGACAGAGTAGCCTGGCAAGTTACAGTCCATGGGTCCAAAGAGTTGGACAAGCCTGAAGCGATTTAGCACAGCACAAGGCACCTAGCATGAGGGGCTGGGAGAGGGCTGTTCCAGATGCCTCATCCTGCTGGGGTCATGGTCTGACCAGGTCACAGTCTGGTACAGAAATACATCCACATCCCAAACTCTCAGTAACTGGACTCTACAGCTGGGAAGAGCGCAGCTGCTAGATGACAAGCAGTAAAAGTAAACATGTCTCAACAACTGAAATACCTGAATGCCCAAAAAAAGACTCCTATGCAAGTAATTACTAAATATAAAGGACATTTTTTTCCCCAGTGACTTTCAGGATACTGAATTACTTGAAATTATGGGCTAAAAGCCCTAATACTAACTCTTGACTGATAACTAATTTCTGGAAATCAGCTCTTTGGTTCAGCACATAACAGACCAGCCCTAGAAGGCATCACCTCTCAACTCCTGGGCCTAATACTGGCCAACCTTTCCCCACCCAGAATCTGCCTTCTATCCTTGTGGGTTAGTGAGTATGCACTCAGCTATAAATAAAGTGAAAGTTTGTCCCTCCTCCAAATAACAACCATAATTATTACTAACACAATGAAAAAGCATATAGAAGCTTCACTGTACTATTAGAAGTATTTACCTTGGAATCAGAGACCCACGTTCAAACAGGTAGTTAGCTCTACCATTTGATAGTTAGGATAGCTGGGGAGAAATCACTCAGTGTAGCATATTTCTGCGTTAAGAAAAAAATGGATAATTATTCATGGATTGTTACAAGAATGAAATTGAGTTAACATTTCAGGCTAGTTGGATTTGACTAAATATTGGTTTAATTACTTGATGTGTTCATTCATTAAAACTTCATCGTTCTCTAAAGTTCTTTATTTTCCTACAATACTATGAATAGCTTTTCTATGCTGTAGCTCTAAAATAATACTTTATAAAAATTAAGCGTATAAGTAGATTTAAACATTTTGTATTTTAAATAATAGGGGAACTAGAATGTTGAAACCCACTGTTCAAGAATATTATGCTTATTATCAATCATCTCTTACTAAATCTCATGACTACTTTTCCAAACAGAATTTTTTAGAGTAATCTTTCCTGAGTTTTCAAAGAATATGACTTGTGAGCAATAGACCAATAAACAGACTATGCAAAAATATATGGTTAAACTAGGATAAACTCTGTAACAAAATTACTGAGTTCATCCTTGTTTTAATTTTAATAAATAATATAACTCTCAGCAAACTCAATCTTTTCAATAATACATATTAAGGGATTAGAAACTATTCCTAGCAGAGTTATAGATCTGGGAAGATAGAGAAGAATACTTCAGGATGTCCTGAGAATGCTGAATGTGTATGGGGAAGAGGAGGTGTAAATAACATGTATATGTGAAAATAGGTTGGACTGACCAAAGAATAAAGAACATCTAGCCAAGTATATAGGAGAAGGCAATGGCAAGCCACTCCAGTACTCTTGCCTAGAAAATCCCATGGATGGAGGAGCCTGGTAGGCTGCAGTCCGTGGGGTCGCTAAGGGTCGGACACGACTGAGCGACTTCACTTTCACTTTCCACTTTCACACATTGGAGAAGGAAATGGCACCCCACTCCAGTGTTCTTGCCTGGAGAATCCCAGGGACGGGGGAGCCTGGTGGGCTTCCGTCTGTGGGGTCACACAGAGTCGGACACGACTGAAGTGACTCAGCAGCAGCAGCAGCAGCCAAGTATATAGTGTTACAATTGAGTAATGACTTTATTTTCATAATTTACATTCTAGTTGTCTTTCTTGATGTTTGGCATTTAAGCTATATTTCTTAAAGTGAACTGTAAAACTATATTTTCACCCTATAGCACCTCAGAATAAAACCCTTGCAAAGAAAATAAAGAAATATATCAATCCTTTTTTCCTGTGTAAGCAGCTCTTTCGAGATAACTGTGTATAAAGTTGCAGTCTAATTTTAATTTTCTCTTTGCATCAACTCTGCTATTTAAACCACCTCTACAATGTTTGAGTTCCAAAGTTGTACAAATAGTCGTTATGTCTAAATATCCAAAGGTAGGTGTGCCTTACAAAGTGTGTTGTGATGACTGTTTTTATTAAAAATCAGCTGGGATGGCTGATAAAAGGTCAATCTCTTGGCCTCCACCACCCTAATCCTACTAGGGTAAGCAGAAAAATGGCTCCCTAAAGATGTTTGCAATTCTAATCCCCAGAACCAGTGACTGTATTATTCTATATGACAAGGGAGAATTAAAGTTATGGATAGAATTAAGGTTGTCAACTGATCCTAAATTAGAGAGAGATCCTAGATTATCCAAAGTAGGTCCAATGTAATCACAAGGACACTTAAAAAAATAGAATAGGAGGCAGAAAAGGGAACTCAGTCTGAGAAAAATGCAATTATGGAAGAAAGATACAAAGCAATCCAATGTTGCTAGCTTTGAAAACAGAAGACAGAGTCATGAGACAAAGAATGTGGGCAGCCTCTATAAGCTGTAAAGGGCAAGGAAACAGATTTTCCCCCTAGAGCCTCCTGACACCAGCGAGACCTGTGTTGGACTTCTAAAACTGTAAGGTAAATTTGTGTTGTTTAAACCACTAAGTTTGTGGGAATTTATTATAATACTGTATTATATAATGATATGATAAATATATATTTTATAATTTATTATAATAGCAGCAAGAAAGTAACGTACCTACCAAATCAATGTACCTGGATATGAAGTCCAGGATTTTGCTTTTTTATCTTTCTTCTAGGTGATTCCTTTATACTCTAACATTTGAAAACCTAATACTCATTTTAGGTTCTAATATTAGTGTTGAGTTCCTTTTTAAAACTTACAGATTTTTAAAGAAATCTTAATTCCCTGCTTTAATTTATAGGCAGAAAAGAAGGAAAAGAGTAATCAGGTTTTAGTTTTAAAGATTTAGGAACTTAGAGAAGTTAAGAAATAACAAGGTAATCGACTTGTTTAGTGATGTATACTGAACACATTTTACCAGGGTTATTAAACTTTTCTTAAAGGATTAGACATAATGTATTTTCTATTCAAGTGCAATAGAATTTAAAGAAGAGAACGATTAATGTTCGTTGGAAACGTTGTGAGGATTAAAGGGATTTTCAGTGACATGTGGGATTGAACATACATGAAGTGTTAAAGATGAGAGTATTTAGAAAAGATAAGAGTCTTTAGAAAAGATACAAAGATACAATGTTAAGAACCGGAATGGTATATTTTGACACTCAGTGAAACTAACTTGATTAATATGTGGCAGGGGTGCTAGTGAAGCTGGGAGGAGACAGTACCTGTAGTAGGGAATTCTGGGAAATAAATTCAGACGGTCAATCATAATAGAAAGCTTTGTCAGCCAAAAACTTTTGCCCAAACTTTGGACAAGTTATTGTTGCGTGGAATGCTGTTGGGTGTTTCTTAGCATGGTTATCTGATAAAAGTAGTCTTTAACGGATCTGCTAGTGTTGTTCACAATAAATAAGGGAAAGAGCCAAGGCAACCACTCAGGAGGCTTTCAAGTAATTTATGCTTACAGTGTGGAAGGCTGGATTCCAAAAAAATGGTAGATACTAGACTAGAGTTGGATACATTAATATGAACTCATGCTTCAGTTCAGTTCAGTTCAGTTGCTCAGTCGTGTCCGACTCTCCGCGACCCCATGAATCACAGCACGCCAGGCCTCCCTGTCCATCACCAACTCCCGATGTTCACTCAAACTCATGTCCATAGAGTCGGTGATGCCATCCAGCCATCTCATTCTCTGTCATCCCCTTCTCCTCCCGCCCCCAACCTTTCCCAGCATCAGAGTCTTTTCCAGTGAGTCAACTCATCGCATGAGGTGGCCAAAGTATTGCAGTTTCAGCTTTAGCATCAGTCCGTCCAATGAACACCCAGGATCGATCTCCCTCAGAATGGACTGGTTGGATCTCCTTGCAGTCCAAGGGACTCTCAAGAGTCTTCTCCAACACCACAGTTCAAAAGCATCAATTCTTCGGCGATCAGCTTTCTTCACAGTCCAACTCTCACATCCATACATGACCACGGGAATAACCATAGCCTTGACTAGACGGACCTTTGTTGGCAAAGTAATGTCTCTGCTTTTTAATATACTATCAAGGTTGGTCATAACTTTCCTTCCAAGGAGTAGCGTCTTTTAATTTCATGGCTGCAATCAGCATTTGCAGTGATTTTGGAGCCCAAAAAAATAAAGTCTGACACTGTTTCCAATGTTTTTCCATCTATTTCCCATGAAGTGATGGGACCAGATGCCATGATCTTAGTTTTCTGAATGTTGAGCTTCAAGCCAACCTTTTCACTCTCCTCTCACTTTCATCAAGAGGCTTTTGAGTTCCTCTTCACTTTCTGCCATAAGGGTAGTGTCATCTGCATATCTCAGATTATTGATATTTCTCCCAGCAATCTTGATTCCAGCTTGTGCTTCTTCCAGCCCAGCGTTCCTCCTGATGTACTCTGCATATAAGTTAAATAAGCAAGGTGACAATATACAGCCCTGACGCACTCCTTTTCCTATTTGGAACCAGTCTGTTGTTCCATGTACAGTTCTGACTGTTGCTTCCTGACCTGCATACAGGTTTCTCAAGAGGCAGGTCAGGTGGTCTGGTATTCCCATCTCTTTCAGAATTTTCCACAGTTTATTGTGATCCACACAGTCAAAGCCTTTGCTTAATATAAATACAGATGGTTACATATAGAAGTATTTATAGGTATGTGTATATACATAGACTAGTACACATATATATATTTCCTTTCTGTGTCAGTTGAGAAGGCTTAAAAGCAACAATATCCCAACAATGGGCACACTCAGTGCCCAAATTGTGGTTTCTAATTCCATTCTCCAATAAAAGGAACTTGGACTCCTTGGAGAAATGGTTGATTCAATGGTTATGGCAGTATGATGGAAAGAATAATGTACCCCCCCCAAAAAAAAATGTTCACACCCTAATTCTCAGAACCTGCAAATGTTATTTTAAATGGGGAAAAGGCATCAAGGTAGCAGATAGGATTAAGATTGCAGATCAGCAGACATCAATACAGGGAGATTATCATGGATTTTCCAGGTAGGCCCAACGTAATCACAGGGTTTTCAAATTGGAAGAGGGAGGCAGAAGAGAAGAGTCAAAGAGATGGCTGCAGGAGAAAGATCAAGCTGACATTGCTGGCTTTCGAGACGAAGGAATGGGGCTGTGAGTCAAGAATGCCACTGGACTCTAGAAGATGGGAAAGGAACAAAAAATAAAGAAAGAAAAATTCTCCTCTAGAGCGTCCTATACATCAATGTTACTCCAATGAGATCTGTCTTGGAATTCTGACCCCCAGAATTATAAGATAATAAATTTTGTGTTATTGTAAACCACTAAGTTTGTAGCAAGTTTTTGTAATAGCAGTATAAAACTGATACCAGCAGAAGTACACAAGATGACCCTAGAGCATCTTATAGTGTCAGAAAGTAAGGAAGTGCTATAAACTATAATGGAAAAGAATTTTTTAAAAGAATATAGATATATATGTATATGTGTTACCGAATCACTTTGCTGTACACCTGAAACCAACACTGTATTTTAAGTCAACTATACTTCAATTAAAAAAAACTTTTTAAAGTAAGTGTTTAAAACAAACACACACATCAGGAAAGTATGTCAGAGGGACATACGAGCTAAGTGGAAGATCTCCCAATGGCTAAAGCTGGAACAATTTGAATAAGAAAGTAAATAACACAGTACTGCACTATAACTCTAAGTTTAAATAAATATCCATGAGTCCACATTGATATAAATTAAGTCAATAAATGGGAAGACTATAAATCTCCATGCAGAATTCCACATAATTCTGTAGATACTCTGTTTTCAAGTGGAACATGATTACCTGCTCTTTCAGTGTAGGTTGCACATAGTGACTTTCTTCCAAAGAATATAGGATGGAAAGGCAGAAAAGAGAGTAACTTTATGGTGGAGAAATCTGACATCAACCAGACAATCAAAGTTAATGCTGACAGTACTAAGTCTTGTTGAGAGCATCTACTTTTGATGTGACATGATGACAATAGCATCTTACCTCAGTAGTCTTTCTCTCCAAAACTTATCTCAGTCTCCTCGTGAGAAAAACTGGAGACTTACTCCATCTGAGGGGAAATATACAAAATGCCTGACCAATTTTTTTGAAAACTGCCAGGGTCATCAACAACAAGGTAATTCTGAGAAGCTATCACAGCCAAAAGGAGTCTAAGGAGACATGACTAAATGCAATGTGGTATCCTGGATGGGACTCTGAGAAAGAAAAGACATTAGGTAAAAACTAGGGGAGTCTGAATAAAGTATGGACTTTAGTTGATACTAATGCATCAATATTGTTTCATTAGTTGTGCCAAATGTACCATACTAATGTTATATGCTAATAACAGGAGAAATTTTTTATAGAGTATAATGGAATTCTTTCTACTATCTTTAATCATTTCTGTAATTCTAAAGCTGTTCTAAGGAAAAAAAATTATTTTTTAATGGCAGAGAGACCTTAGAGGAAGAAATGTTTTATGCAAGATTTTAGAGGAAGTAACAACTGGTTTGGTGATTAATTGAATACAGGAGATCAAAAATAATGAGTCACAGATAAGGGTTGAATGGTCAGAACATAATGCCAGTGACGAAGAGTAAAAATGAGAGAGGAAGCTTGCTGGTGGTTGAGAAAATGATAAATTTGGGCACAACAAATTTGAGACAAAAATAGGAAACTCGGTATAAATACAATCAGTAGCTGGAAATGAAGAATTTGACATTGAGTAAAAGCTCACGAATGGAAATATGAATTTATATTTGGACAATAAAAAGATATACATAGAACAACTGCTTTTAAGACCTTGTATAAAGAAGGTGAAGGAAGTAGATCCTAACATGTAAAACACTGGAGAGTCAAAGCTTTTGCCTGCATAAAGATGACAACAGAAAACAGTGCCCATGTTGAATAAGACAGCAAAATAAGCAGCATAAGAGTTTAATATAGATGCCCCAGCAAGCATACTTCATTAGTATAAATGTGATTTCTGAGGAAACAGATGGTGTTATAAATTGGATGTTTGTGTTCCCCAAAACTGCATATACTCAAGTCCTATTCCCCAAGGAGGTGGCACCATTAAGAAATAATTAAAATGAAAAGAAAACATAAAGGTGGGCCCCTGACCTAATAGAATTAGTGTCTTTGTGAGAAGAGACATCAGAGACCCTTTCTCCACCCTTAAGCACAAACCAAGGAAAAGCCATGTGAAGACAGTGAGAAGACAGCCATCTGCAAACAAGGAATAAGAAACTAAACCAACTGAAACCTTGATCTTGGACATCTAGCCTTCAGAACTGTAAGAAAATAAAATTCTACTGTTTAAGTCTGTGATACTTAGTTACTACAGCCTGAACAAACTAATACAGGAGGCCATAAGAGGGCAAATAAGGAAATATTAATAAGAGAGCAGGCCACCTCATGTGAAGAGTTGACTCACTGGAAAAGACTCTGATGCTGGGAGTGATTGGAGGCAGGAGGAGATGGGGACAACAGAGAATGAGATGGCTGGATGGCATCACCGACTCAATGGACATGAGTTTGAGGGAACTCCGGGAGTTGGTGATGGACAGGGAGGCCTGGCGTGCTGTGATTCATGGGGTCGCAAAGAGTCAGACACGACTGAGCAACTAAACTGAACTGAACTGAAGAAGAAAACCAAGCATATGTACACCAAGGAAGCCAAAGAAAAAGAAGACTGCATATATTCATAAATATTTATTGAGAATTTATCTTGTACCAGACACTGTATTAGACATAATACATAATAAACAACTACTACCTACATAGTAGTAGTGGAAGTGAGAAATAGATTTAAGGGACTAGATCTGATTGATAGAGTGCCTGATGAACTCTGGACGGAGGTTCGTGACATTGTACAGGAGACAGGGACCAAGCCACCTCATGCGACGAGTTGACTCACTGGAAAAGACTCTGATGCTGGGAAAGGTTGGGGGCGGGAGGAGAAGGGGACGACGGAGAATGAGATGGCTGGATGGCATCACCGACTCTGTGGACATGAGTTTGAGTGTACTCCGGGAGTTGGTGATGGACAGGGAGGCCTGGCGTGCTGTGATTCATGGGGTCACGGAGAGTCGGACACGACTGAGCGACTGAACTGAACTGAACCTACATAGAACTTATATTCTGTGATGAATCACAAACAAGAAATAATATAGACAAATAAATCAGCCAGATCGACACCATAACAAATACTCCAAAGGGAGATGCAATAAAGAATAACGTCGGACACGACTGAGCGACTGAACTGAACTGAACTGAACATATTGTGCAGGTATGCCTTGAATAGTCAAGGAAGAATTCTGGGGAGTTGGCATTTAAGCTGAGACATAAAGAATGAAAATTAGCTAGATGTGCAAAATGCTGAGGTAAGAGCTTTGTAGGCAAAGCAAACAGGAAGTGCAAAGGCTGGGGTGTCAAAACACACTTGGGGAATTTGACAAACAGAAGAGAGGCCAATGCAATTGGTATATTGTAATCAAGAGAGAACATGATGGAGGAATCTTTGTAAAAATAGATGGAAGCCACATCATACAGTCTCGTAGGCCAGCCTCAGAAGTATGAATATATTTCTAAGATGTTGAGAATCCATTGAATGGATCTAAGGAAAAAGTCACATGGCCTCACTCATGTTGTTAAACGATAAATTTTGTTGGAATGTGAAAAAAATATTTTTGAATAAGAACAAAAAGGGAAGCAAAGAGACCAGCTAAGACCTATTTCAAATTGTATAGAAAAGAGATTATGGTGGCTAAATTTAGGATGGTGCTATATTGAGGGAGGGAAGTGGCAAAATCAAATATATTTTGGTCATAGAAACAAAAGAACTGGATGATGATTGGATGTCAGGAACTGCAGACAGGAATTAAAGCCGATATCTAAGTTTTATGCAAGAAAGTGGTGACAAATACTGAGGGGAAGAAGCGTAGATAAAGACTAAATTTGTGAAGAAAATCGGAAGCCCAGTTGGGCAAGAAATTTAATTTTGAAATCCATCAGCATATTTTAGTCCACCCTCTCTGTCCATGGATTCTGCATACATGGATTCGACAAACCATGGATCGATCAAAAAATGTCAGAAAAAATATTCCAGAAAGTTCCAAAGAACAAAACTCGAATTTGCTGCTCTGGCAACTATTTGCTGCTACTGCTGCTAAGTCACTTCAGTCGTGTCCGACTCTGTGTGACCCCACAGACGGAAGCCCACCAGGCTCCCCCGTCCCTGGGATTCTCCAGGCAAGAACACTGGAGTGGGTTGCCATTTCCTTCTCCAATGTATGAAAGTGAAAGTGAGGTTACTCATTCGTGTCCGACCCTTAGCGACCCCACAGACTGCAGCCTACCAGGCTCCTCCATCCATGGAAGTTTCTAGGCAAGAGTACTGGAGTGGCTTGCCATTGCCTTCTCCGGCAACTATTTACATAGCATTTATATCATATCAGCGTTATAAGTAGTAACCTAGAGATGACATAGAGTATTCAGGAGGATGTGTGTACTGTGCAAATACTATGCCATTTTATATAAGAGACCCAAACATCTGAAGATTTTGGTGTTTGTGAGGACTCCTGGAACTAATCCCCCTTGGATACCAAGGGACAACTGTAAAAATACTTAAACCTATGAAAGTGAATGAGACCACTTCAGAAGAAAGTTCTGAAATAATTTAAAAGAGGACTAGTTCTGAGCCTTGTTAAAGAGAAGAAATAAGAGTGAGGCAAGAGAAAAAATTAGGAGTTTGGTATTAGACAGCCAAGAGAAGAGAAGATTCCAAGGAGGGTGTGTCTGGCTGTGTCACACAGTTAAGACATCTAGGGAGATGACAGAGGAGCTAAGTTTGGCAACACAGAGGCTGTGAGAAACCTTGACAAAAGGACTTTCAGTGCAGAGGTGGAAATGGAAGCTAGATTAGAATGGGGTGAAGAATTAATTAGAAGTCATCAAGAGATGATAGTAAGCAATGATAACATGTTCCATACGTTTAACAGAAAGATACAGAGATATTGGGAAATATCTGCAAAAGAACATGAGATCAACAGAAGGTTTTTTATTTTTTTTTTTAACATGGGACATGTTAATGTGTTAACTGGCGCGATCAGGAGACAGTGAAAGGTTGAGGAGACAGATGCAGATCTCAGTTCACCAGAAAGCAAGAGGGGATTAATTCTAGAGAAAAATAGAAGGGTTTGCACTTGATTCTGTTCTGTTCTGTTCCATCGTTCAGTCGTGTCTGACTCTATGCGACCCCGTGGACTGTAGCCTACCAGGCTTCTCCATCCATGGGATTCTCCGGGCAAGAATACTGGAGTGGGTTACCGTTTCCTTCTCCAGGGGGATCTTCCCAACACAGGGATCGAACCCGGGTGTCCCGCATTGGAGGCAGAAGCTTTAACCTCTGAGCCACCAGGGAATGGATATTTCTTTCCCTGCAACCACAGGCACAGGTTCTGTTTGGCTAGATTAAGAGTGGGAACATGAGGGAGTCTGCCGTTGATGTATCTTATTTCCTCAGTTAACCTCAGGGAATGGATGTTAAAGGTAAAAAGAAGGTTTAAAACAGTCATCTAAAAAAGTGAAAAGCAAATTTACTAGGAAAACACACAAGAGTACTAGGCAGTACCGAATGAGCATTTGAAGTTTTAGTCATGAATTTCTAGCATGATCAGTCAGTCTTGTTTTTTTTGCCAATGTTCAGCTTCGTTGTTGCTATTGGTTAGTCGCTAAGTTGTGTCCAACTCTTGTGGTCCCATGGACTGTAGCTCTCCAAGTCCCTTTCTCAACAAGGTTTTCCAGGCAAGAATACTGGAGTGGGTTGCCATTTCCTCCTCCAGGGGATCTTCCCAACCCAGGGATTGAACCTGCATATCCTGCATTATCAGGTGGATTCTTTACCACTGAGCCACCCCAGGAGAGCCCCAATGTTCAACTACTGAAGTCTGTAGATTGGATGACAGTGGGTTAAAGAATTGCAGTGATGGTAGAGCAGAACAAGTGAAATAAAGCAGAGGTGATGGACATGAAGTAGGATACCTTAAAGATTTAGGTGGTGGTTTATTTACTGATGATGATGAATCCCAGTACTCATGTGAGGAGGTGGCAAATGCGGAGTTGAAGAAGAGAGTGAGGAGAGGCCAAAGAACAGAGAGCTGACATTTGGGGTATTTCGTGCACATGGTTCTTGCGGTCACTAGGAACAATGGCAGGAATCAAGATATACAGGAAGGCAGTGAGTCAGTAGTTGAAGTCTTAAATGAATGAGGAGAAATGATTAGAAAGGTAGCTAGGAATTATCACCAAGAAGTTATAGGTAGTAAAACTAGATAGGCACCCACAGAATACCTGTTCAGCTAAGTCTATAAGGCTATTGTCCTGAAGACAATGCAGCATGGCTCTATAAAGGAAACTATATATATTATACTATTCAGTTCAATTCACTTCAGTTCATTCGCTCAGTCGTGTCCGACTCTTTGCAACCCCATGAATCACAGCACGCCAGGCCTCCCTGTCCATCACCGACTCCCGGAGTTCACTCAAACTCATGTCCATCAAGTCGGTGATGCCATCCAGCCATCTCATTCTCTGTGGTCCCCTTCTCCTCCCGCCCCCAATCCCTCCCAGCATCAGAGTCTTTTCCAGTGAGTCAACTCATCACATGAGGTGGCCAAAGTATTAGAGTTTCAGCTTTAGCATCAGTCCTTCCAATGAACACTCAGGACTGATCTCCTTTAGAATGGACTGGTTGGATCTCCTTGCTGTCCAAGGGACTCTCAAGAGTCTTCTCCAGCACCACAGTTCAAAAGCATCAATTCTTCGGCAGTCAGCTTTCTTCACAGTCCAACTCTCACATCCATACATGACCACTGGAAAAACCATAGCTTTGACTAGACGGACCTTGGTTGGCAAAGTAATGTCTCTGCTTTTTAATGTAGTATCTAGGTTGGTCATAACTTTCCTTCCAAGGAGTAAGCGTCTTTTAATTTCATGGCTGCAATCAGCATCCGCAGTGATTTTGGAGCCCAAAAAAATAAAGTCTGACACTGTTTCCACTGTTTCCCTATCTATTTCCTACATTACTAATAATGCTTTCTAAAATGAGTGACTTTCTTATAAATCACATACTTCTATCAATAAAGATTTTTATTATATACTATAATATTTATATATTTATAAATTACATATATGATACTCTAAAGATATTTATCATGAAATACATTTTAAAGGATGAAATTTATATGAAATAAACTATACTTAAGGGCTTCCCTCATAGCTCAGTTGGTTAAGAATCCGCCTGCAATGCAGGGGATCCCAGTTTGATTCCTGGGTCGGGGAGATCTGCTGGAGAAGGGATAGGCTACCCACTCCAGTATTCTTGGGCTTCCCTTGTGGCTCAGTTGGTAAACAATCCGCCTGCAATGTAGGAGACCTGGGTTTGATCCCTGGGTTGGGGAGATCCCCTGGAGAAGGGAAAAGCTACCCACTCCAGTATCGTGGCCTGGAAAATTCCATGGATGGTATAGTCCATAAAGAGTTGGACACAACTGAGCAACTTTCACTTTCAAACTGTACTTAAACCTAGTTCATTATTACCATTACATAACCTTTTTGCTCTCACTAGAAAACTACCATTAATCATTTTATAATTGAAATTATTTTTTACATTCTATTTTATGCTTTGTAACTGAGGTATCTGAAGGTATGGTACTAAGTTGAGTTTATATCATTCCATGTTTTTAGTGACTTTCCTAACTGACAGAGAAACTTCACAGAAATATTTATATCCAAATGAAATAAATATATTGTTGGTTCTGTTTACACCAAATTCTGGTACTCATTTTTAATCCCATCTACCAAGTATATAAATATTTTAATAATTTTATATGGTAAATTTCTTATTTTTTTAATTGAAATATAGTTGATTTACAATGTTAATTTCTGCTATACAGCAAAGTGATTTCGTTTTACATATATATATGTATACACACATTCTTTTTTTTCATATTCTTTTTCATTATGGATTATCATAGGATACTGAATTTAGTTCTCTGTGTTATATATTAAAATGCTGTTGTTTATCCATTCCATATATTTAATAACTTATACCTGCTAACTCCAACCTCCCACTCTACTCCTTCCCCAATCCCCCTCTGCCTTAGCAACAAGTCTGTTCTCTGTGTCCATGAGAGTCTGCTTCTGTTTCATAGATAGGTAAAGTTGTGTCATATTTTAGATTCCACATATAAGTGAATACATATATTTGTATATATGTATTTATATATATAAATACGTATATTTCCACATATATTTGTCTTTCTATTTCTGAGTTACTTCACTTAGTATTATAATCCCTAGTTGCATCTGGATTGCTGCAAATGGCATTATTTCATTCTTTTTTATGGCTTTTTATGGCTGAGTAGTATTCCATTTTTTGATTGCACTGTTTGGTTTTTTGTTATTGAGTTATGTGAATTGTTTGTATATTTTTGAAATTAAGCCCTTGTTGGTCGCATCATTTGTAAACATTTTCTGCCAGTCCATAGGTTGCCTTCTCATTTTGTTTATGGTTTCCATTGTTGAATAAAAGCTTGTAAGCTTCATTAGGTCCCATTTGTTTTTGCTTTTATTTTCGATTGCCTTGGGAGATTAATCTCAGAAAACATTGGTACAATTTATGTGACAGAATGTTTTGCCTGTGATCTCTTCTAGGAGTTTTATGATGTCATGTCTTATATTTAAGCTTTTAAACCATTTCAAGTTTATTTTTGCCTATAGTGAGAGGATGTGTTCTAGCTTCATCAATTTATATGTGGCCATCCAACTTTTCCAACACCACTTGCTATAGAGATTGTCTTTTTCCCATTGTATATTTTTACCTTCTTTGTTGAAGGTTAATTGACCACAGTTGTGTGGGTTTATTTCTGGCTCTCTATTCCATTCCATTGATCCATATGTCTGTTTTTGTGCCAATACCACACTGTTTTGATTCCTGTAGCTTTGTAGTATTATCTTAGATCTGGTAGGATTATGCCTCCCACTTTTTCTTTAAGATTGCTTTGGCAGTTCTGGGTCTTTCAAGGTTCCATATCAAATTTTAAGATTATTCATTCTGATTTTATGAAAAATGTCATAGATAATTTGATAAGGATCTCATTAAATCTGCAGATTGCTTTGGGTAGTATGGCCATTTAAACAATATTAAGTCTGCCCATCCAAGAGCATAAGATATCTTTCCATTTCTTTGAATCATCTTCAGCTTCCTTTATTAATGTTTTATTGTTCTCAGTGTATAACTCTTTCACCTCCTTGATCAGGTTTATTCCTTTGTAGATGTTATACTTAATCATTTTCAGTCATGATGTCCCATAAACATGGAAAATTTTGTAAAGATTTATATTTAAAATCCTTTCTCTGTAACATTCATTTCTCTCAAAAATAAGTTATTCTCTCACTAACTGCTAAAATACGATTTTTATCTTTAAGAAATAAATTTAAAGTAAGCATTTTTAAAACATTGCTGGGTGAAATACATAATGAAGCAATTGTCTTTTGTGATGAAAAATGGCATACTCATTTTGGCCTCATTAGTCCTTGGGATCTTTGTTCACTTACTCCAGCAGAAACTACTCCAGCAGTCTCTGGACTTCAACCAACTTCACACACATGCAAACTAACAGTGCCTATCCTCCAGCCCTGGGACTCTCTTTTGATGCTAAAACATAAAATGCCATAAGACTACTTGGCAGTTGTAGAAAAGCCAGAAGTGTGGGGGAAATTAAAGCCCAGGGGGCTAAATCTTTGTGTTTGTTAGGGTCCTCCAAAGAAACAGAATCAATAGGGCATATGCATATATAAAATGAGATTTATTATAAGATATTGACTTATGTGATGATGGGACTAGCCAGTCACATAATCTGGCATCCGCAAGCTGAGAACCAAGGAAAGTCAGTGACAGACTTTGAAAACATTAGAGCTGGTAAAGATTCCAGTCTGAGTCTGAAGTTTTGAGAACCAAGAGTGCCAAGAGCAGTAGAAGATTCAGGTCTCATCTCAATCACTTGTTCAAAGCAGGGAGTAAATTCAAATTTCGTCTGCCTCTTGTCCTTTTTAAACCCTCCACAAATCTAATGGTGCCCTCTTCCTGGACACTGCCCAGATACTAATGGTGACAAACTCAATAACACAGCTTTGTTTTGGCTCTTGCTCAGTCCCTGTCACACTCCCCTTTTCTGTCACATGAGACTATAACACATAAACCTTTCCTTCAGGCTTTGAACATAAGCCAATATAATTACTTTTCCCTGAGGTAAGTTATGAACTTTTTATTATATAAAATATATTCATGGTAACACCTCATAAAACTAAGATTATCGCATCTGGTCCCATCACTTCATGGGAAATAGATGGGAAAACAGTGGAAACAGTGTCACTTAATTTTTTGGGGCTCCAAAATCACTGCAGATGCTGATTGCAGCCATGGAATTAAAAGACGCTACTCCTTGGAAGGAAAGTTATGACCAACCTAGACAGCATATTAAAAAGCAGAGGCATTACTTTGCCAACCAAGGTCCGTCTAGTCAAGGCTATGGTTTTTCCACTGGTCATGTATGGGGTCGCAAATAGTCGGACATGACTGAGTGACTTAACTGAACTGAACTGATAGGAGGTATATCCACCTTATCGATTCAGCCAAAAACACATAATCTGCATTATGTGGTAATATGATTTTACACAAATATTCCCTCCATGGTATAGTGAAGTCATTAGTCATCTATGCCCCACAAAGAATTATAACCAAATAGGTAGGGAAAATAATATTCAGAAATTATAAAAAATTAATTTTAATTACTTCCTGAAATGATACAAAGCAATGCTGTTTAGAGCAGAGGATTATTTTCTTGAACAGTATTTGTTAATTTCTTTCTCAGTATCTAAATATAAATAATTATTCATGTTGAGATAAATTGCTCTATCATAGGTTTTATGTATCATCTACCACTAATTTCATATTTTAAGTATAGCTATTAATTCTGATCGTCATTTGAAAATATTTGGCATTATACTCATAGTTATCAAGGACTGATTTAAATTATATTTCCTCTGATATTAGTCAGCTCCTGCCCAACTCATTTATGCTTTAGCACTTAAACTGATATTTTCTGTTCTATAAAAAGTAATATGTTTATTCTGCATTTTTTAAGAATATGTATTTAGTTCATAATAAGCTTTGCAGCAGACATTTGGGGAAAGTTTACCTCATAAAATAGGCAAAATTCTAACAGCTGCATACTGGCCAAAGGTTAAGTAAATACTGTTTAAAGTTATAATTTAAGTACCAATTGTGATTAAGTATATTAAAAGCTTTGATGTCTAACTTAAATAATTGTATATCAGATGACATTTTAATCATAATCTCCAATTTGCAGGAATATTACGGATATCTTTTTTTAGATGTTCATTTGTTCACTCCTATCTTTCTAATCTAAGATGACTGCCCTATAGCCAGTCATAGTATCATCTTTACAAGTAATACACTATTTACTATAACATTTATAAAGCAAGTAAACTTTTCAGATTACATCTTCTGGGAAGATGGCTCATAATTGGATCATTCTCTTAATGTGGATTTGCCAGAAAGCATGGCCTGGAAACATGGGCTGTCACTTTATTATAGAGCCTAGTTCCAGGGAAGCAAGAGTGAGAAAAACGGGGCTAAGGCAGAGTGCAACAGAAAGAGTGCACTACCCGGTTACCATTGTTTGGTATCAAGCACAACAGATTGCTTGTCATAGGACTGTCTTCCAAGAGACTATATAAATCACTGCTTCTCCAGACATTCCATAAAAGAAGGGAGAAGAATTCACATGCCAGTTCTTATTTCCCACTGGAAGTTCTCTGCACAGGAAATTACTCTGTTGCTCCGCCAAGCTGGGCATGCATGGGTTATGATTGAGTCTTAGAGCCTCTTATGATTCAGAGACAACAGGGAAGTCCTGGCGTGGAAGGTAAGAGGCAAACGACACAGGCCTGAGGAAAAGTGCTGTTGCACTGTAGCCCTGAGAGATTGGTTCCACAGACACAGCACAGCACAGCTGTAGAAGAGTTCCTGACAACAGCGGTGGCTGAGGTAAGACAAGAACGTCTGAGGGAGAATCACAGTTGTCTTATGGAGTCACCAACTGTGTATCAATTTCCCTCACTTAAACAAAAATTCAAAAAGTAACGCAGATCTCTCATAGAGAAGGAATATTTTAGCAAGAAAAATGCAACCAAAATTACTACTTTTATTTAGTTGAATCCCCATCCAAAATTATATTTGTTTCATTACTCATACAAAGGATATCTAAATTTTTCTAAAATTATTTACTTAAATAAACATATTAATACAATCTCATGGTAAAATTTCAAAAATAGAGAAAAATATAGATACAAGTGAGAAAGCAACCTTCATTTCTCAATCATACTTGTCCCAAACCCTCAACCTTGTCCAAAATAATAGTTTGGTGTAGGATTCTGCCAAGTCATTTTCTCTACATGTATATACACATATATATATAGTTTATAAATTATATACTTTATTTTTAATAAGTAAGATTATACATAGATTATATATTAAATACATATAAAGATGATAAATATAAATATTCTGTGAACTACATTTTTCATTTAATTGCATCTTTCATATATTTCCATGTTAGAATACCTCAAAATATGCCAATCTTTTTTAATTATTTATTTATTTGTTTATATTGATTTATTTATTGGTTACACTGAGTCTTCCTTGCTACATGGGCTTTTTCCTAGTTGCGATGATAGGGGGCTACTCCTTAGTTGAGATGCATGGGCTTCTCACTGCGGTGGCTTCTCTTATTGCAGAGCACAAGCTCTAGGCACACAGGCTTCAGTAGCTGCATCGCTTGGGCTCAGTAGTTGCGGCTCCTGGGCTCAGTGCTGTGGCGCATGGGTTTTGTTGCTCCGCTACATGGAGAATCTTCCCAGACCAGGGATTGAACCTGTGTCTCCTGCATTGGCAGGCAGATTCTTAACCCTGGACCACCAGGGAAGTCCTATGCCAATCTTTTTAAATAGTTTCATAGAATTACATAGTATTAATACATGCAATGAATGTAACTAACTTTTTAATGAGTATTTGTGTAGTTTTAATTTTTTCACCATTGCAAACAATTCTCAATGAATATTTTTATTCACATATCTTTAAACACAGTATTATTTAAGAGTACAGCTTTCCTCAGTTTTCTCATTTGTAAAATAAACATATATTTTTTTGCAGATTATGTTCCATTATCAGTTATTACAAGATACTGAATATAATTCCCTCTGATATACAGTAAATCCTTGTTATTTATCTATTTATGCTTAGTAGTTTGTATCTGCTTGTTCCATGTTTTTAATTTGTCAGTCCATACTTCCCTCTCTGCTTTGATAACCATAAGTTTGTCTCTGGGTCTTCCTGTTTTGTATATATATTTATTTATATTATTTTTTAGACTCTGAATATAAATGATATCATATAGTATTTGTCTTTTTCTGTTGGACTGATTTTACCATGCATAATATTCTCTAGGTCCATCCATGTTACTGCAATGGCAATATTTAACCCTTTATGATGGTTGAGTAATATTTAAATATATATATATGGGCTTCCCTGATTGCTCAGCTGATAAAGGCTCTGCCTGCAATGCAGGAGACCCTGGTTGGATTTCTGGGTAGGGAAGACCCCCTGGAGAATACCTACACCAGTATTCTTGTGCTTCTCTGGTGACTCAGTCAGAAAAGAATCCGCCTGTAATGTAGGAGACCTGGGTTCAATCCTTGGGTTGGGAAGATCCCCTGGAGGAGGGCATGGAAATCCATTCCAGTGTTCTTGCCTAGAGAATCCACATGGACAGAGGTGCCTAATGGGCTGCAGTCCATGGGGTTGCAGAGAGTCGGGCATGACTGAGCAGCTAAGCACAGTGAAGCACAGCAAAACATATATATATATTTTTTTTTCCACATCTTCTTAAGCCAATTGTTTGTTGATGGGCACTTGGCTGATTTATTATTAAAATGATACATTGTCAGTATAAAAAGTTTAAACAATAAGGAGAACTGAAACAAAAACATCACCCCAATTCTCACTGTTGACAAATTTTCTTTTGAATGTTTCCTTTGTGCATTCAACTAGATACTAAAGATATAGCAGTGAACATGTCCAGTAAAATTTCCTGTCCTCATTGTGCTCATATTCTAGAGGGTCATAAATCATATTTGACATTGGAATAAAAATAATCCCAGACATCTCTTTACATAACTCTATACAAATGAGAGAATAGTTTGATAGAAAGAGTAATATGTTATAATGGGATGACACACCCTGTTTCAAATGAAAATATTAAAGTTAAATTTACTGAAATTTGCCAAAGGTGAGAAGTCCTAAAATAATTGAAACAATTAACATCGCACAATTCTTTTTTGATCTCCAAATATATTAGGGTTTTTTGAATCACTCCACCTTGAGAAGGTATTAAAATCATTGAGTTTGAAGTCATCGTGCGTTTTTTAAAATTCCTTGTTTTAATTTATCCATTGTTGATTGACTTCCTAATAATAAATAGAGGGACCCAGCATGCTTAAAATCTTCCTTTTGTCTCCCTTTTATTAGCTCCCAATTTATCAGCTCCCAATTCCTATTGGTGTTTACTTATCAAATTGAATAAAATCTACCCTCTGTCCTCTGACTAATATCCATATTGCTTAGTATTGGTTCTAGATTTAAATGCATTCAACATTCACCAGAGTCCTTTTATCACAATTTCCCCATTTCTGAATTTTATTGTGATTTTTTTGTGTCTGGTTTGGCTGGATTTATTTGAATCACAACTCTTCTCTGGGTCTCCAGCCTGCCAGGCTACCTTGCAGATTTGGAACTAAACCTCCAGAATTGGGTGAGCCAACTTATTTAAAAGTTCTCTCTCTCTCTTTATGTATATATCCTGTTGATTCTGTTTCTTTGGAGAGCCCTGACCAATACAGTAGTAGAAATTCTTTCATTATTTTCTTCTAACAAACTTTCCATGGTTATTCTCATATTCCAAATCAAATTAAAAGTTATCTTATGAATTTCCATAAGCAACACTATTAGAATTTTTAATTTTGTTACATTAAGCTTGTATGCTGCTACTGCTAAGTCACTTCAGTCGTGTCCGACTCTGTGTGACCCCATAGACGAAAGCCCACCAGGCTCCCCTGTCCCTGGGATTCTCCAGGCAAGAACGCTGGAGTGCGTTGCCATTTCCTTGTATATTAATCTTAAAATGATAGGTATTGTCTTAAATTGATTGGTATTGTCCAAAAATGATATTTTTCCCTTCAGAAATAAGGCAAATCTTACCAGTGACTCAGAGTTCTATTTATGTTCTTAAAAAGCAGAAACTAATACAACATTGTAAAGAAACTGTAGCACAATTTAAAAAATAAAGGAGAAAAGTTTTATAAGTTTCTTCATAAGGAATTGTACACATTCTCTTACTTACAAATCATAAATATTTCAAACATATAGTTAAATATAGTCAAATTAATATAATGACCATATACTCAGAATTCAGATAAAAACAATATAAATGTACTTGCTTGTTTAAAAAATTTTTTTAATAAATAAAATACTTGAATACAGTTGATACTCCTTTGGTAGTTGTCCCGAATTCCATTTCCTTTACAACATTATTAAAGTACCTAGTAGTCTGAAGTTGATTTTCCTTCTTGCCCTTATTTTTATGCATCTAGATAATTATGGGAACCTGGACAATATAAAGAGCCCACCTGCCAATGCAGGAGACATAAAAGATGCGGGTTCAATCCCTGGGTCAGGAAGATCCCCTAGAGAAGGGCATGGCAACCCACTCCAGTATTCTTGCCTCAAGAATCCCATGGACAGAGGAACCTGGCAGGCTACAGTCCATAGGGTCGCAAAGAGTCAGAGACAACTAAAGTGACTTAGCAGGTATGCACACAAACAATATAAAAATTAGGGTTTCTTTAAAATGTATAAAATTATTTGATATATTATCCTTGTGTAACTTGTTCTTTTGGTTAAAAAAATACATTTTTGAAAAATATCTCTATGTAAACCTATAGGTCTAGTTCACTTATTTAACTTGATCTGTATCATTATACTGTAGAAATATTCAAAAATGTATTATTTGTTCATTAAGGGGCAATCAGATTGTTTCCAGTATTTTATGGTCAGTGTTGCATTGTGGACATTGTGCATATGTGCAAGATTTCCTATAGGGTATAAAATAGATATCCAATTTCCAGTCTTGAGGATAAGAATGTGTTCATCTTTACTATATATTGACAAATTGTTCACCAATGTAGTTTGCTAAATAGGACTGTTATCCAACCAAACTGAGGTCAACTTGCCCATGCAGTAAAGTCAATCTACTGACACCAGGTTGTGGTGAAGCAAAGTGTAGCATTTATTGCAAGACACCAAGCAAGGCGTCCAGGCAGCTAGTGCTTAAAGGGCTCAAACTCTCCTGTGACTTTAAGAAAAGTTTCTAAACACAAGGTGAGGGAGAGGGGTTGTGGAATGCAGGATCAATTCACGGCCATTCTGATTTGTTGGTGGTGAGCTAATCTGGAGTCAACATCATCAACCTTCTGGTTCCAACCAGTCTGGGGTCTACATGTTTGTGGGCAGCATACAGTTAAATTCTTCCACCTGGTGGGGGTTTCAGTATCTGCCAAACAGTTCAAAGCACACAGCTCAGGATATCTAAAGCCCTTGAGGGGGAACTAAAGATCCCTGACTTTAATTGCTCAACAATCATTATTTTGTCTTGCTTGACTATTTTCCTTTCTTTCTGCGTTTTCTCATTTCTCTGATTTAAATTATTCTTTGGAACTTGGAGAAGGCCAAGTAGGCTAGTTTTCATGCAACCAAGAGATAGGCTGAGGAAATGGGGAGGGGTGTCCTGTCCTGAGAAAGTCCCATACGTACCTGCTCAGTTATAGAGTGGCATTTGGCTGCAAGTGTAAAAGAATCTAACTATAGCAACTGATATGTTAGCAATTCTCTTTGTCTTTTATTTGTGTGTGGTGACAGGATAGTTGCTACAGCTCCAGCCGTGAGTTTTGAATACAAATAAGGAAGTAGAGTGGCTAGGACAGAGACAGCAAAAGTTTTCACAGAAATAGTCCCAAAATATGTATCCTTTGTCTCATTGGCCAGAAAAGCTTCATACGGAGCTGCTGTCTGCAAGGACGGCTGAGAGAAAGGAGACAAGTCATGACTGGGTCAGACTAGTCATGCATCATCATCTGGACCTCATCTTTTTTTGTACTGCACAATATTGTGCCCTTATTCTTTAGGAAGGTAGATAGGCAGGTAACAATCAATGTCTGCTACAGTGGTTTTTCAAGTTTACACTCTTATTAGCAGACTTTCTGTTTTTGTTTTATTTTGGGGCATGTATATGTGTCTTTCACATGCTTTAAAGCTTTTTTTTTTTAGCATACTCTAAGGCTTTTTTTTTCCTAGTTAATTCAAGTTCTATATGGAAAAGACAATGGGAACCCACTCCAGTACTCTTGCCTGGAGAGTCCCAAGGACAGAGGAGCCTGGTAGGCTGCAGTCCATGGGGTCGCTAGGAGTCGGACACGACCGAGCGACTTCACTTTCACTTTTCACTTTCATGCAGTGGAGGAGGAAATGGCAACCCACTCCAATATTCTTGCCTGGAGAATCCCAGGGATGGGGGAGCCTGGTGGGCTGCCGTCTATGGGGTCACACAGAGTCAGGCACGACTGAAGCAACTTAGCAGCAGCAGCAGCAGCAAGTTCTGTATATCTGTTCTGTATTATATATAAACTCAATTGTTCACACTGGCATGCATTTTTCTAACACTGAAATAGTTGAGCATTATTTCATATGTTTATTAGCTCTCTGAGTCTCTTCTGTGAACTGTGTTTATGTCTGTTTTGCTATTCTTCATCTGTTTGAGGAGCTCTTTATGTAGTCTAGATATGAAGTATTTTATAAGTTGTATATGTTGTAAATATAACATCTGTGACTCGGACATGACTGAGCAACTGAACTGAACTGACTAGTCTTTTAATTTTATTTTGATGTCTTTGTTGGATCATCGATTATTAATTTAATGTTATCAAATTATCAATATTTTCCTTTTTGTGTCTGAGTTATGAAATTCTTTCTTATCCTAAGGTCATAAATTCTCCTATATTTTCCTTTTGTTCTTTTGAGTTTTGCTCTTTACTTTAAATTTAATTCATCTGCATTATATTATCAGAAATAGTGTAAGGCAGAGATTTTTATTTCTTCCCATGTGAATAATAGTTGTCCCAGCATCTTTTATTGAGATGGCTTTTTCTTTCAAGCTCTGAATTGTAATTCCATGCCAAGTTTTTACATATGTGTGTCTATTCCTATCTCTGGCTTTTGTTTTATTGGTCTATCAATTTATTCATGAAACAACAACACAGCTTTATTAATATAATTTTAAGATATCAATATTCAGTAGGAAAATATCAGTGACACATTTATTCATTGCATGGGGAAATGTTAAGGCATTGTATCAACCTCATTAGCAGCTGGTGTACAGATATTCTATTGATTTCAGTACCTTGTTCTTTAGTCAGAAACTCTGCTTAACTGTAACATTAATTCTAGTTGTTTAGTTGCAGATATTATTGGATTTCTGTTCAAATAACCTTCAAATAATAAATATTTGATTCTTCCTAATTCATACAACTGCTATTTCTTTCTTATTGGCTAGAAACTCCAGAGCAATGATGATTACTGGTGGAGCTAATAAATATTATTTGCCTGTTCCTATTACTAAAGGGAGTGTTATAATGCCCAAACATTATCCTGGGATAAATCATCCTCAACCATAATGTACTTTAAAAAATACTCATTTGATTTAATTGGTCAACACTTTAAGTTATTTGCATGTGCATTCATAAGAAAGGTTAACCTATCGTTTTTTTCCTCTTATTTGCTTTTCTGGGTTGGGTATCTAAAATACATTAATCCCATGAAGGCAGCTTTAGAATTTCCCTCACTTTTTTTTTTTCTTCACAAAAGAGGAAGTTTTCTGTCCTTTGAAGCCTGTCCATAAAATTGTCTGGACTTGATGCCTTTATTTGTGATAGATTTTTCCTGCAGGCTTACTGTCTCTGGTAGTTGTCCTCTCAGATACAAGCTTACTCTTTTTGAGTTAATTTAGGTAATTTAAATTTTTATAGAAATTTTTTCATTTGAGTTAGTCTTAAAATTTATTTTATAAAATTTAACATAATTTTCTTAAGATTTTGGGCACTTTAATTTGTACTATATCTGTAATTATTTTATTTTACTGTTAATATTACTTATTAATATCTTCTCCACATTATTGATCAATCTTTCTGAGGATTCTTTATTTTTATTACTCTTTGGAGGATCCATCTTTTGGTTTATTGATCAATGCACTTAATCAAGGACCTAATCATCTTTCTCCTTGTGGTATACAATCCTCATCATGTGGTCTCCATGGTCACCCCAAAATGGGAACAGAAAATGGAAGAGTGAAAGTGAAAGTCTCTCAGTCGTGTCTGACTCTTTGTAACCCCATGGACTATACAGTTCATGGAATATAGTCCACGGAATTCTCTAGGCCAGAATACCTAGAGATCTCCAACCCAGGGATCAAACTCAGGTCTCCCGCATTGCAAGCAGACTCTTTACCAGCTTCCCCAAGGGAAGACAGGGCACATAAATGATTTTTGTGTATCAGGATTAGAAGTGTCATGGATCACTCTGTCCACATCACCCCAACCCAGTGTAAGAGATCTGAGAGATATATTTGAACGGCTGTCCTGGAAGAAAAAGGGAAAGGGAATCTTCTGTGACCATTTTACTCTATTTCTACATGAAGACTAAACTCATCTTCTCCCCAGGGAAGACAAACTGAAGTCCCTTTGAGTCAGTGCATTCAAAGTCCAAGATATCCAAGAAATGTGCAGTCTTCTCCAACTTGTGACTATTTGACTTCTCCTATAATGGGATCCTATGAATGACAGATAAGTTTGGGACATTCCTGGTGGTGCAGTGGATAGGAATCCACCTGCCAATGCGGGGGACGTGGGTTCAATCCCTGGTCCAGGGAGGTTTCACATGCCACGGAGCAACTAAACCTGTGTGCCACAGCTACTGAAGTCCATGCAGTCTTGGGCCATGCACCGCAACTACTGAGCCTGAGTGCTGCAACCACTGAAGCCCTCGTACCCAGAGCCTGTGCATCCAACAAAAGAAGCCACCACAAGCAGAAGCCCACACACCACAGCAAAGAGTGGCCCCCACTTGCCATAACTAGAGAAAGCCCACACGTGGCAACCAAAAGAAAGAAAGAAAGTGCTATTTTAAAAAACGAAAGACAAGCTTATCTTCACCATCACTCCCAAACACACATCTAATAAAATATATAATAATGGACCACAACTAAGATAATTATGAGAAAAATCTGATCGGTAAGGGAAAAATGGAGGACATGTAGCAGGACCTAATGCACACCTGTCTTCAACAACAGATCTCAAAAATCACTGCACAATGGAAGAGTCTGAAAGATCACACATCAAATGAGTTAATATACCAGACCTAGAAGTAGCAAATGTCACTTGGATATATTCCATTGGATAAAAATCAGCTACACTGTTCCAATAAAATTATAAGAAGCCTATGGAAGGAGTTTATCTATGCACCAAAAAAGAAGAGGAGAAAATGAATATTTATGAAATCCAGCAGTCTCTCACCTCAACGAATTCATCCTTTTATCATTAGGTAATTAACTTCTTTAACCCTAATAGTGATACTGCTATAAAGCATTTTTGTTCTTTTTTTTCTTCTAATATCAGTAGTACTCTGCCAGATTTATTTTGGCTGGTTTCTTTGTGTAACCTTTTTCACTCCATTATTATCACCTCATTATTTTCAATTTGCTGAAATTATTATACTTTAACTGTATTTCTTGAAAAAAAAAGTATAGCTTAAGCTTAGATTTAATGAAATCTAATCTGAGGATCACAATAAACCGTGGAAAATTCTGAAAGAGATGGGAATACCAGATCACCTAACCTGCCTCTTGAGAAACCTGTACACAGGTCAGGAAGTAACAGAACTAGACATAGGACAACATACTGGTTCCAAATAGGAAAAGGAGTGTGTCAAGGCTGTATATTGTCACCCTGCTTATTTAACTTATACGCTGGGCTGGAGGAAGCACAAGCTGGAATCAAGATTTCAGGGAGAAATATCAATAACCTCAGATATGCAGATGACACCACCCTTATGGCAGAAAGTGAAGAAGAACTAAAGAGCCTCTTGATGAAAGTGAAAGAGGAGAGTGGAAAAGTTGGCTTAAACCTCAACATTCAGAAAACTAAGATCATGGCATTGGACCCATCACTTCATGGCAAATAGATGGGGAAACAGTGGAAACCATGGCTGACTTTATTTTTCTGGGCTCCAAAATCACTGCAGATAGTGATTGCAGCCATGAAATTAAAAGACGCTTACTCCTTGGAAGGAAAGTTATGACCAACCTAGACAGCATATTAAAAAGCAGAGACATTACTTTGCCAACCAAGGTCTGTCTAGTCAAGGCTATGGTTTTTCCCGTGGTCATGTATGGATGTTGAGAGTTGGACTAGAAAGAAAGCTGAGCACTGAAAAATTGATGCTTTTGAACTGCAGTGTTGGAGAACACTCTTGAGAGTCCGTTGGACTGCAAGGGGATCCAACCAGTCCATCCTAAAGGAGACCAGTCCTGGGTGTTCATTGGAGGGACTGATGCTAAAGCTGAAACTCCAATACTTTGGCCATCTGATGCGGAGAGCTGACTCATTGGGAAAGACCCTGATGCTGGGAAAGGTTGAAGGCAGGAGGAGAAGGGGACAACAGAGGATGAGATGGTTGGATGGCATCACCAACACAATGGACATGGGTTTGGGCGGACTCCGGGAGTTGGTGACGGACAGGGAGGCCTTGCGTACTGTGGTTCATGGGGTCACAAAGAGTCAGAGACGACTGAGCAACTGAACTGAACTGAATTGAATCTGAGAATCTCTATATTTTTCAGGTGAAGTTAATCCATTTTCATTTTTACAAGTTTGGTGCTAGGAACAAATATCTTTAAAGAATAAAACTATTTTTCAAAATTTATTACAAAATAAAGACAGTTTTCAGAAAAAAAAAAAAAGAGATCATCACTTGAAAACCCTCCTTAAAAGAAATGTTGAAGTATGTGAGATGCAAGAAGCAATGCTAATGTTTAAAAAAAAAAAAAAAGGTAAACATGTTGATAAATTTTATTAAACACTGTAAAAAGTGACTAATTTTAGAGTACTTAAAAACATTTAAAAATTTAAAATACAGTATAACTAAATATAGGAGTGGGATATCAACCTTAAAATATTTCAAACGTTGAATTTGGAGGAAACTAAAGAGAAATAGTTGTGGAAACTGTGGGCTACAGGAATAGATTTGGCAATACTAATAAAGACAGAAGAAAATCAGAAGTATTTTTGGATGAAGCACTTTCTCTAGCAGGACAAGAATCTAAGTAATTCTAGGTAATATAACAAGGTAGCCTAACAGCTCAGAAGAAGAATTCAAACTGTACAATGGCTCAAGCACAATAAAACTCTAACAAACCAAGACAGCTTCAGGTGGAGATGAAAGAGATTCGGCCTCATACAGTCAATCAAGGACCCAGGCAGAAGGTTTTTCTGTATCTTTCACAAATAAATTCCAAGGTCATGCTGGGCATCAACATCTATCCAGTGCAAAAGAAATGAGCACATTGGGCCTTTCTCACTGCAGCACAGCAGGAGGCACATGGTGCTGATGTGTCTTGAAGTTAACATCATTAGTATGAGACGTATCATCTGCCTCCTGCTATGATGCAAAGAAAATGGAACATCGCTTCTGTGACAAACTTGCCAAAAATGCCGAACCTGAGTGTAATCCTGAGAAGGCATCAGATAAACCCCAAACTGAGTCACAATTTTCAAAATATGTGACCTTTACTCTTCAAAAATGCCAGGGTTATTAAAGACAAGGAAATATTGAGGACTCTCAGATTGGAGGAAACCAAGGAGACATGACGGCTAAATGCAATGGGTGATCAATTAATGACATTTGAATAATATCTATAAATTAGTTAACAGTTTTCTCAACATTAATTTCCTGCTCTATAGTTGCTGGTAATCAGATGTTAACATTTGAACTAGCTAAGTGAAGTAAATAAAGAAATTCTTTGTAATATTTAATAACATTTATGTGTGTATGTATGCTTACTCTCTCAGTTGTATACGACTCTTTGAGATCCCATGGACTGTAGCCCACCAGGCTACTCTGTCCATGGGATTCTCCAGGCAAGAATACTGGAGTGGGTTGCCATTTCCTCCTCCAGGAATCTTTCCAACCCAGGGATCAAACCCACGTCTCCTGAGTCTCCTGCACTGCAAGTGGATTCTTTACAACTGAGCCACTGGGAAGTCCCAATAACTTTTATAATCCTGAAATATTTTTATTTTTAAAAATTGCTAATGAATAACAAATTAATTCCCATCATGCTTTCACATAGAGAGACAGCTGTTGTCTGACATAAAAAGGATTCTAAAGACCACTCATGTGCCACTACTCTTCATTTTTCATCCTATATCTAACCTCAGAAATTCAGATGACACCACTCTAATGGCAGAAAGCAAAGAGGAACTAAAGAGGCTCTTGATGAAAGTGAAAGAGGAGAGTGAAAAAGCTGGCTAGAACTCCACATTCAAAAAACTAAAATCATGGCACCCAATCCCATCACTTCATGGCAAATAGATGGGAAACAATGAAAACAGTGACAGACTTTATTTTCTTGGGCTCTGAAATCACTGGGGATGATGACTGCAGCCATGAAATTAGAAAAGATGCTTGCTCCTTGGAAGAAAAGCTGTGACCAACCTAGACAGGATACTGAAAAGCAGAGACATCTCTTTGCCAACAAAGGTCCATATAGTCAAAGCTATGGCTTTTCCAGTAGTCATGTACGGATGTGAGAGTTGGACTGTAAAAAAAGCTGAGCGCCAAAGAATTGATGCTTTTGGACTGTGGTGTTGGGGAAGACTCTTGAGAGTCCCTTGGAGAGTAAGGAGATCAAACCAATCCATCCTAAAGGAAATCAACCCTGAATATTCATTGGAAGGACTAATGCTGAAGCTGAAGCTCCAGTACTTTGGCCACCTGACACAAAGAGCCAACTCATTAGAAAAAACCCTGAGTCTGGGAAAGACTGAGGGCAGGAGGAAAAGTGGGCAATAGAGGATGAGATGGTTGCATGGCATCATTTACTCAATGGACGTGATTTTGAGCACACTCCAGGAGATAGTGAAGGACAGGGAAGCCTGGCATGCTGCAGTTTATGAGGTCACAAAGAGTTGGACACAACTAGTGACTGAACAATAACAACAAATATCTAAATTATCATTAGATTAGCTACATCTGTGTAATCTTTTTAATAACCCATTTTGGAGTGTAGCTAACAAATAAGTTTCCCTGAGAGTATAAAGGTTCAATACTTCACAGTCCTGCAATAGTAGGCATTCAGATCACAACTTTAACAACTTTTCAAGTTTCCACACTCTCTCATGTATGCTTCCAGCATTCCTCTCAGGCTCATTAGTGTCTGGAGAGACAGGGAAGTCCAGTCTGCCTCCAAGCATTAGCGATAGCAGAGTAGAAGTATGGAAAGTAAGTGATACCTGGGCTCTCAAATGTGTCAGGTTCTAAGGTGGTATTGTCTCCAGCAATTTTGACTAATCCTAATCCAGGATTACATTCAGTTTACAGAATTTTTGTCGAAATAGACCAGGGTCCTTGGAATTAAAGGAAATGGATCAGTTGAGATTACGGCCAGTGCTGTTGAGACCAAGATGACATGGAACACATCATTTTCTGTATAAATGATACAGGCTTAGAGGAAAGGCTGTAGTGAACACTCTCAGCTGAAAAGGATGGGCTAAAGGAAAAGAGCTGGCAACTGTTCTCATTTTAAAAAGAAAATTATAGGTGTATTCTCTGATGGGGCACTTTGTCTAGGTCACTAAATTAGTTAGGGTATTCCAAACTAAGAGCTATAATAAGTTGACCCCAAATGCATAATGACTCAAACATAATAGATGTGTATTCATGTTTTTTTAATTTTGTTATTGGTGTATAATCACTTTACAGTGTTGTGTTAGTTTTTGTTGTACAACAAAGTGAATCAGCTACAGGATTCCCTCCTGAGCCTCCCTCCCACCCCACCCCCATCCAATCCATATAGATCACCTCAGAGCACTGAGCTTAACTCCCAGGGCTATAGAGCAACTTCCTACTAGTTATCTGTTTTACACATGGTAGTATATATATATGTCAATCCTAATCTCCCAATTTGTCCCACCCTCCCCTTCCCCTGCTGTGTCCACATATTCATTCTCTATATCTGTATCTTTTTTTCTGTCCTACAAATAGGTTCATCTGTACCTTTTTTCTAAATTCCATATATATGCATTCATATTATATATTGGCTTTTCTCTTCCTGACTTGCTTCACTCTGTATGACAAACTCTACATCCATCCACATCACTATAAATGACTAAACTTCATTCCTTTTTATGGCTCAGTAATATTCCACTGTATATATGTATCACATCTTCTTATCCATTCATCTGTTGATGGACATTTAGGTTGCATTCATGTCCTGGCTATTGTAAATAGTGCTACAGTGAACATTGGGGTGAATGAATCTTTTTGAATTATGGTTTTCTCAGCGTATATGCCAGGGCTTCCTTGGTGGCTCAGCAGTGAAGAATCTGCCTGCAGTGCAGAAGCCACAGGAGATATGGGTTCAATCCCTGGGTCAGGAAGATCCCCTGGAGGAGGACAGGGCAACCCACTCCAGTATTCTTGCCTGGAGAATCCTATGGACAGAAGAACGTGGCAGGCTTCAGTCCATAAGGTCATAAAGAAATCAGACACACTTGAAACAGCATACACACACGCAGGGTATATGCCTAGTAGTAGTATTGCTAGGTCATATAGTAGCTCTCTTTTTTAGCTTTTTATGAAACCTCCACAAAGAAAGAAAGTGTTAATAGCTCAGTTGTGTCAAGCTCTTTGAGACCCCATGGAGTGTAGTCTGCCAGGCTCATCTCTCCATGGAATTCTCCAGGCAAGAATATTGGAGTGGGTTGCCATTTCCTCCTCCAGGGGATCTTCCCAACCCAGGAATCCAACCTAGGTCTCTTGTATTGCAGGAAGATTCTTTATTGTCTGAGCCATCAGAAAACTTCCATGCTGTTCTCCAATTTACATTCCAACCAACAGTGCAAGAGGGTTTCTATTTCTCCATATTGTCTCTGGCATTTATTGTTTGCAGATTTTTTGATGATGGCCATTCTGACCAGTGTGAGGAGATACCCATTGTAGTTGTGATATGCTTTTCTTTAATAATTAGTGATGTTAAGCATCTTCTCATATGTCTGTTGGCCATCTGTAGCTCTTCTTTGGAGAAAGGTGTATTTAGATCTTCTGCCTATTTTTTTATTGGGCTATTTGGTTGTTTGGCTTTTTTTTTTTTTTAATATATTGAGCTGCATAAGCTGCTTGTATGTTTTGGATATTTTATTTCTCTCATGCATAAACAGACCAAGGAAGCTGAAAATTTTTAGTTGGCACTGAGATTTATTTGCCCCACCATTCATTTAGTGGTTCAAACTATAGACTTTGCCAACTTCCACATATGCCTTCCAAGGTCATCCTTTAGAAGTGAAAGGGAACGAACTATGTAGGACCACATGGACCTGGTCTAAAAATGACAAACCACACTTTCTTTTAGATTCCATTGTCTAGAATTCAGTGGTATGGACATACCTAAGAGCAAGGAATGCTGGGTAATATTTAGTGGTTTGTTCAGTAATAAAAGAAAAGGTTGTAATGAACAGAGGTTAGCCTGTGTCAAAGATTTCCACATATGCATGCTTTGTAGACAATTAAATTTTTAGCATTTTTATCTAGGCTCAGGAGAATTTTTTAAATATATGTATGTGTGCATATCAGAGTCTTTGTTCTGTAGAAAACTACAGAGATTATAGATGTTGGGATATTGGAAGCACTCTACCTTACTCCTACTCTTCCTAAGGTATGCGTGTGTGTGTGCGTATGCATGTGCGTGTGCGTCTGTGTGTTTGTGTGAGTTGCTCAGTCGTGTCTGACTCCTAGCAACCCCATGGACCGTAAACCGCCAAGCTCCTCTGTCCATGGGATTTCCCAGGCAAGAATATTGGAGTGGGTTGCCATTTCCTTCTCCATTCCTAAGGTATAAGCTTTACTTTATGACAGATGGAGAGGAGGTCAGACTTAAAGTATGAAATGTGTGTGCCTTAAGAGTATCATTCTCTCTTGTGAGAAGAATAGACCACCAGCGAGTACTGGTGCTTGCATCAGATTGCAAACCTCCAAAAGTTAGATCCTCTTCACTACCTTTTTAAAATCCATCCTTCCTATCCTTCTGTAATTAATAAAAGTTTGTGTAAAGTATTTTAAGAATGATGAAATCAATCATGATATCATCCCTTGTGAGATCCATCAGATTTTCTTTGTTTTGTGGCTGCTCCTTTTGATTTCTTTTAGTTGATAATAAGAGAGTCAAACCAAAGTAATTTATGCAAGGAATTTCCATGAAACAATTCAAAGCCTTCACAACTTTTAGAGAGAAAATGAATACAAGTTTTTAAATAATATTAACCCCAAAGCATATCTTTATAAACTAAATACAGCACGTTGTCATAAGAATACAGACAAACTGTGGGCTGCCTATACATTAAGATGCTAACTGGAAACAAATTCATTTCTGCAACTATAGCTACTCTCTCTCTTTTGACTGTTCCAATTTTTAGATCCAAAAGTATATTGGATTTAGAATTAGAGGACAGTTCTAGTTCCTATTCTGCCACTCAGTAACTTGAATTTTGGCAACCTGCTTTCTCTCTGTAATTTATTCATCTGTAAAATGGGGATAACCAGAATTGCTGTGCCTCTCCAGGATGTCACAAGGTAGAAATGAAATACAATAAATGACAACTTTTATATCACTCTACAGATTACATTTTCGCATGATCACCAATGGTCTTAAGATCAGAGTGACAAGAATCTGACCCAGGGCGTTTTCTTACTTCTGGCATTACCTCATGTTCTTGGCCATGGTTGTTGACCTTCAGGGCATTGTGCCAGAGATACCTTTTTGTGTTTTTATTCCGTTCCTGGTTTCCTGCTAGGATATGTTTTTTTACTTCTGTATTTATGCAAAATTTCATTCTTTAGCAAATGCATTTCAGTTGATTATGGTTTTTATTTTTACACCACCAGAGCTCTGTCATTTATAAATCCATTTTATTAAATTTAAAAATAAATTCATTTCAAAATGATTAATTTTAAAAGACCAATAGAAATACTCCAAAGATTTTCATGAAAAAAAGGAAATTCATTGCTATATCTTGATTACAAAAAAATTTTGACAAAAGTGGTTAATATGAAAAGAAAGCATTATAATAAAGGAAACAAGTAAATTTCATATGATCAGTGATAACCCATAAAAATATGTACATATATCTAATTATTTATTATAATATGGAAAAGTATTTTAAAAAACAGTAAGTTTTCCATGCACACAAATGTTCCTTTATTTTCAGATCACTGCTGCAAAGTTACTGGTTTACTCAGACTTTCCCTAGGAAACAGTCACCATCTGCTTGATTAGTCTGTTTCCTTGGTATCCTGCCCATTCTCGCTATTTAAGTTTCTGCTCTATTTCGAGAAACGCACTCATTAGGATGGTCACATCTGTTATCATTTGAAAAGAAGTACACATATTCAAAAGACAAAATAGAACCTTGATATTTTATTAACTATAAACAGGAAAAGTCTCTTTTCAGCTATCTTACCCTTAAATGCTAACAAAGGATAGTTTGATCTTTAAGGTCCCTCTTTCATATTCCATGAACCTGAAATAAAAAAGGAGTGCTCAGATAGTAAAATGACAACTCCCAGATTTTCATTATGTGCATACTGAGAAGCACATTAAAAGTATCATCTATTAAAATTAGTTGACTGAATACTATCATAGAATAACAAGTAAAACAGGAATACTTTCTTGTTCTTAAGACTATTTATATCTGGCTATCTCCTAAAACTGAAACAGTAACATACTAGAATCTTACATATATATGTGTGTATACACAAATGAAACAAAATACTCATTATTACAAACTTCACACTCATCACCCTATGATCAATGGAAGATCTCCAACCACTGTCAGGATTCATGCCTAAATGAACAATCATTCAAGAGATAACAAGAACAACAACATTATTTTACCCACACCAATAGCTGTTATAGCACTGTTGTTTAGTTGCTAAGTTGTGTACGACTCTTTCGTAACCCCATGGACAGTAGCCCACCAGGCTCCTTTGTCCGTGGGATTTTCCAGGCAAGAATACTAGAATAGGTTGCTATTTCTTTCTCCAGGGGATCTTCCCAACCCAAGGATCAAGTGCATATCTCCTTCATCACTGGTGGCTTCTTTACCACTGAGCCACCAAGGAAGCCCAATTCAACCTATATTTCCCCTAAGCTTTCTAGAGCATATGCTCCACATCTTACATGGTATGGTATGTTCATATTAAAGAGTCGGACATGACTGAGCAACTGAACTGAACTGAACTGAATGTGTCCCAAGTAATGGGCCACATGTAAATATCTGACTGTTAGTTAGAATTCTATGATGTACTTCCAAGATAGTCCCTGACATAATATATCTTCTTCCACTTATTCAGTCAAAAACTATGTGTTGGTGTGTAGGGATTTTACAGATATAAGTAGTTGACTTTAAGATAGGGAAAGCACTCTGGTGGGCCTGAATTGATCATATGAGTCTTTAATAACAGAGTTTTTCTCTGCTGATCACAGAAGAGGAAGTCAGAGAGATACGTTTGGACTGGCCTCAGTTCAGTTCAGTTCAGTTGCTCAGTCGTGTCCAACTCCTTGCAACCCCATGAATTGCAGCACGCCAGGCCTCCCTGTCCATCACCAACTCCCGGAGTTCACTCAAACTCATGTCCATCGAGTCGGTGATGCCATCTAACCATCTCATCCTCTGTCGTCCCCTTCTCCTCCTGCCCCCAATCCCTCCCAGCATCAGGGTCTTTTCCAATGAGTCAACTCTTCGCATGAGGTGGCCAAAGTATTGGAGTTTCAGCTTTAGCATCAGTCCTTCCAATGAACACCCAGGACTGGTCTCCTTTAGGATGGACTGGTTGGATCTCCTTGCAGTCCAAGAGACTCTCAAGAGTCTTCTCCAATACTACAGTTCAAAAGCATCATCTTCGGCAATCAGCTTTCTTCACAGTCCAACTCTCACATCCATCCATACATGACCACGGGAAAAACAATAGCCTTGACTAGACGGACCTTTGTTGGCAAAGTAATGTCTCTGCTTTTTAATATGCTATCTAGGTTGGTCATAACTTTCCTTCCAAGGAGTAAGACTGGCCTACAAGACAGTGAAAGGTTGTGAATAGGGCCATGCAGCAGGGGATAAAGGGCAGCCTCTAGCAGCTAAAAGCAGTCCACAGCTGAATGCCAGCAAAGTAGGATCCTCAGTCCTGCAACCACAAGACACTGAATTTTTCCAACAACCTAAATGGGCTTGGATGAAAACCTGAACCCCAGATAAGAAGTGCAGACTCAAGCAACACCTTGATTTCAGCTTGATGAAACCCTGAGCTGAGAATCCAGTAATATTGTGCCTAGACTTCTGACCTAGAGAACTTACAAGTTCCCTTTGATCTGGCCACTCTCATGATATCTTTTTTTTTTTAATCAAGAAAAAAGGATCTTCCAGTCTTGGCAAATCTATTTTGAACAAGTTTATAGGTCATAGTTAGGGGAAAAAGTCAAAGAACATGTTATGAAAGTGACAGCATGGTACAATGAATTAATAATACATCAAGGCAGAAACAAAGTTGTTTAAAAAGCATTCTGATAGGGGTATATTTCCCTCGATCTTCACCACTGAGTACCAGAGGATTTTCTTTTCTTTGCTTTTTAAATTATTTTTTTGACTGTGCTAGGTCTCTGTTGCTGTTTGCAGGCTTGCTCTAGTTGCAACAAGTGAGGGCTACTCTTCATTGTAGTAGGCTGCCACTGTTTGCAGATGATGTGATTGTGTACAGGGAGTATCCAAAGATGACATACCAAAATTAATCTAAGATGAATTGTAGAGCTAAATGTGAAAACTAAATTATTAAGCTTCAAGAAGAAAACATAGAAGAATATCTTCATGTCTTTGGAGTAGGCAAAGATTTCTTAAATGAGACAGAAAGATGATAAACTGAAAGAAAAATAAAAGATGCATTGGCCTCCTTTAAAGCTTAAAAATTTTATTTATCAAAAGATACCATTAAGAAAGTAAAAAGGCTAGCTAGAGTGTGGGAAAATGTATTTGCACAATTAACAAACATTTCATATCTAGAATACATAAATTACAAATAAAGAAGAAAATGACTGATAGTTCAATAGATAATTGAACAAAAGACTTAATAAGGCACTTCACCAAAAGTATTTCCAAATAGGCAATAAAATATGAAAAGGTAAACAACTTAAATATTTGTCAACCTAATGCAGATTAAAACCATGAAGTGACAACACTATATTACCAGCATTGTTAAAATTAAAAAGAGACAATATCAAGCAAGTGTTGGTGAGGATGTGGAACAACTGGATCACATTTATGCTGTTGAGAGTGTAAACTGGATCAACCGCTTTAGAAATGTTTGGCAACATTTACTAAAGCTGAATATATGCATACCGTATTTTCTAGGAATTTCATCCCTTGTTATAAACTCAACAGAAATGTAAATAAATGTTCAATATGGGTATAATGCTTATAAGAAGACTGATTATAACAGCCAGAAGTTGGAAACAAGCCAAATGTTCATCTACAGTGGAATAAATAATTGTATGTTTATACCATGGAACACTAATGGCAATAAAAATAAATGAACTACAACTACAACAACATAAATGAACATCACAAACAAAATGCTGAGTAAAAGAATCCAGACATTAAAGAGAATATACTGTCTGAGTCTATTGATACAAGTTTCAAACAGGCAAAATGAATCTGTCGTATTGGATTCAAGTTAATGGTTACCGCTGGGTAAGAAGTGTAGGAACTGGAAACAGATTTCTGAGATTCTGTCATTGTTCTGTTTATTGACCTTGTCATTGACTAAGCAGGAGTGCTCATTCTGTGAAGTCAATAAGTAGTAGTTATTTGTATGAGTGCATGCATGCTAAGTCACTTTAGTCATGTCCAGCTTTTTGTGACTCCATAGACTGTAGCTCGCCAGGCTCCTCATTCTATGGGATTCTCCAGGCAAGTATATTGGAGTGGGTTCCCATGCCCTTCTCCAAGGGATCTTCCCAACCCAGGAATCGAACCTACATCTCTTGCGGCTCCTGCATTGCAGTTGAAATCTTTACCCCTGAGCCACCAGGGAAGCCCCAGTTATTTGTATACTTTCATGTATATAAGTCAGTAATATCTTGTTAAAAAGCAAAATTAAAACATTGTCCATCTCACCACCAAAAAAACCTTAACAGAATAGCACTTTACTTACCTGTCTCTACGTATCTGAAAACATAGAATAACTGAAAACTTACACTTCAAAGATTGTTAAGCTGGGAAATGTAAATCAAAACCACAATATCACTAGAATGGCTATCATGAAAAAGAACCCAAAGAACAAATGTTGGTGAAGTTGTGGAGAAAAGGGAACCTTCATACACTATTGGTGGGAGGAATATAAATTGATGCAGCCACTGTGGAAAATACTATGGAGGTCTCTCAGAAAACTAAAAACAGAATTACTGTGTAAACCAACAATTCCACTCCTAAGTATTTATCCCCTAAAATCAAACCAAAAATCTCCCACTAATTTAAAAAGATATATCACTCCAATGTTCATAGCAGCATTATTTACAATTGCCAAGATACAGAAGCAATCTAAGTGTCCGTCAACAGAGAAGTGGATAAAGAAGAAGTGGTACATGTATACAATGGAATCCTACACAGCCATTAAAAAGAATGAACTTTTGCTATTTGTAACACCATGGACGGACTTGGAAGGCATTATGCTATGTGAAACAAGCGAGGCAAAGACAAATACTGTATGATATTACTTATACATGGAATCTAAAATTAGTAAATATAAAAATCCGCCTGCCAATGGAGGAGCCACAGGAGATACAGGTTCAATCCCTGAGTTAGGAATATCCCCTGGAGGAGGAAATGACAACCCATTCCAGTATTCTTGCCAGGATAATCCTATGGACAGAGGAGCCTGGAGGGCTACCATCCAAGGGGTCACAAAGAGTCAGACACAACTGAGCAACTGAGCATGCAAGAGTGAATATAATAAAAAATAAACAAACTCACTAATATAGAGAATGAACTAGTAGTTGTCAATGAGGAGCTGAAAGTAGAGAAGAAAAATATAGTGGTAAGGTATTAAGAGGTATTATACAAACTATTAGGTATAAAATAAGATACAAGGGCTTATTGTACAAAACAGGGAATATAGCCAACATTGTATAATAACTATAATGGGGTATAACCTTTAAAAATTGTGTAACACTATATTGTATATCTATAGCTTACATAGTGTTGTATATCAACTATATACTTCAATAAAAAAATAAAAATAAAATATACTTGGTAAAGAACTATTAGAAAAATTTTTAAAAAGATTGTTAAGTCTATTGCTAAAACTTTAGATAAAACTATATAAGTACTACATATTCATTTGAATAAAAAACATGCTAGTAATATATAGATAATGCACACAGATGCACACAGTTTCTTCTTTTGTAGTACCAAAGGTAATTATTTATAATTAATCAGTATCTGGACATTAATTTATACTTTAAACATGTGACTAAGAATATTATCAAATTATGTGATTAACAAGGATTGATGAGGAGGAAGTTTGGTTTGTCAGTGATGATTAATCTTCTAATTGGATGTTCTAAAACATTAAAATGATGGTAGTCCAGAAGTCATTCGACTACTAATTTACGCCAGAGACCCTTCAAGTCTAAGGTTTGAATAATTAAGAACAAAGAAGTACATAAACTAGGGCCATTTGTGTCTAAAAATTTCAAAAAATAGGGTGTGACATCAATATTTAATGTGCAAGATGAAGCAGCATGTGAATTACAATAAAGTTATAGGTGCCATGTTAGTTTTCTATTGTTGGATAAGGAATTGTCACAAATTTTGCAGCTTAAAAAAGGCACAGACTGACTTGTCATGGTTTCCATTGGTCAGGATTCCAGGTAGGAGTTAACTGCGTCCTCAACTCTGGCTTTCACCAGGCTGAAATCACAGGGTCAGCTGGAGCTCTGATCACATCTGAAGCTCTGGAGTCCTCTTCCAAGCTCACTGCTATTGGCAGAACTCATCTTCTCGCCTTTGCTGGACCAAGTTCCCTGCTTTTTCGCTGGCTGTCAGCTGGGGTCTGTTCTCAGCTTCTGGTGGCTCTCCACCATTTCCTGCCACTTGGCTGTCTCCATGATATGGCAATTCTTCAAGGTCAAAAGGAGAATTTGTCCCTTCAGTCAGCTTCGGGGGAGTCATATATAATGTAACCTAATCGAGGGAGTGACTATCCGGCCATATTCATAGGTCCTGTCCATACTCAAAAGGAGCGTCTGTAGACCAAGGAGTGTGTAAGGGTCATTTTAGAATTCTGCTTACACAGGTGCATGTTAATCATATATGAATTTCCAACATAAGAAACACATTTAATGAATTTAAAAAAACATTCTGTTACAAGGCGAAGATTAGAAAGGAATGTGAGAGATTTATTTAAAGAAGGAGGAAGAGGAGGAGAAATTGTGATGGTTTGCCAACAAAGGTCCATCTAGTCAAAGCTATGGTTTTTCCAGTAGTCATGTACGGATGTGAGAGTTGGACTATAAAGAAAGCTGAGCACCAAAGAATTGATGCTTTTGAACTGTGGTGTTGGAGAAGACTCTTGAGAGTCTCTTGGACAGCAAGGAGATCCAACCAGTCCATCGTAAAGGAGATCAGTCCTAAGTGTTCATTGGAAGGACTGATGTTGAAGCTCAAACTCCAATACTTTGGCCACCTGATGCAAAGAGCTGACTCATTTGAAAAGACCCTGATGCTGGGAAAGATTGAAGGCAGGAGGAGAAGGGGATGACAGAGGATGAGATGGTTGGATGGCATCATCGACTCAATGGACATGAGTTTGGGTAAACTCTGGGAGTTAGTGATGGACAGGGAAGCCTGGCATGTTGCAGTTCATGGGGTTGCAAAGAGTCAGACACGACTGAGTAACTGAACTGAACTGAATGTTAAAAATACATAGGCAAAACAATATAAATGTAAAATAATAGAAATTTAACACTATAATCCTAAAGTACAATATACAATTTTAAAGTGGAAAGAAAACATTTGGGTTACCAATATTTATACTTTCTATCCTAAAATAGCTCATTTTAAGAGAAACAACTCATGCAAGGATGTTATTGAATTTTTCTAATCTACAAAAAGTGTTGCTCTAGAGATCATTTGCAAAAAGACAGGAAGAATATTTTGTAGCTAACACATCTGTGAAACAAACTGTCATTGAATTTGTTTAATAACTTCAAGCATTTTATATATATCCACAAGCATTTACACATATCCTAGAGCTTAAATTTTATTCAGCATTTCTAAAATAAAATTTTATTCCCTGAAATTCCTGTTCTTTCCAGATTGGTCTATTTCCATTCATGGCATCACCATCCCCCTAGTCACTAATAATAGAAACTTCAACTCATCTTACATGCCCTTCCCTAACTTATTCACATAACAAATAGTGTCACTAAGTTATATTATTCCCCTTATTCATTAAATAAACATTTAGCAAGGACTGACTGTCTTTAGGCACCATGCCAGGCACCAAAACTGTCACAATGAGTAAATCATAGCTCCTGCTTCTGGGAAGGACCACAGGGCCCAGTATAGTGGCTTTTCAATGTTTTCTTTAACTTCCATTGTCACTGCACTTGCTTTATGTCGAAAGCCTCCTAAATAGTTGCCTCTAAATTCTCCTTATGCTTGCTTTGTCCTGCATACTGCTGCCAGATGAATAATTCACTCATTCAGTGGCAATTCTGTTAGACACTTGTCTACGTGCTAAAACTACAGCAGCAAACAAGACGGCCAAAGTCTCTGCTTTCAGGGAGCTGCCTCGCTAGACACTAGCTCAAGTAGGAAGATACGTATGTAGAAGAGTGTATCGGACAGTATCAAGGAGCCACAATTATTCTGTAGAGCCTCCTTCACTGTGTCACTCCATCTCAATCTTCATCGCATTTAATGCTTAAAAAACATCGGTCCTTAACTTTTGGGCCTTCCTCAATGTGCTTTTTTCTCCTTTTCACTGCTTTTTTTTTTTAAACAAATCATCCCTTTAGTGAGGCTGCTGCTGCTGCTAAGTCACTTCAGTCGTGTCCGACTCTGTGTGACCCCATAGACGGAAGCCCACCAGGCTCCCCCATCCGTGGGATTCTCCAGGCAAGAACACTGGAGTGGGTTGCCATCTCCTTCTCCTTTTCAGTTCTTCATTTTACAGCTTGCATGCCCGTGCCTATCTTTCTTCTCTCCCTTCTGGCTTCCTTCTTCCTGCTACCTGCCTCTATCTAAGCATTCTCTCATTCACTGACTGATTCAACCCAAGATGTTCTCCCTCTCTGACCTACCCATAGTATCAAAGCTCGTGTTTTCTGGTATTATCGTTAGCTGCTTTTTTGCGAAGGATATATATGTCTCACATTTCTACCAGGTCCCCCTGCTCCTTGAGGGTGAAACTGTTTCTTTTGTGTCTCAGTATCTTCAATACTAATTTTAATGAAACTAGAAATGAACTATTCTCTCTTTCAGAATTAATCCCCTATTCAATACATAGTCCCTTTAGACAGCAGTTGTTGTCAGATAATTAAATCATTTATACATAATTTTTCCTCAGAAAAAAATGGAAGGGTACTTTATGTAAAAAAAAATTGTAAAAATTAATTTTGTATTGTAATCACTAATACAAAAGTAAGAAGGTTGTGGGAAAAAAAGTCATGATAACTTCCCGTAGAAAGTCTATAAAAGTAACAAGACTTCCGTATCCAATCTATTTTCATACACTTTGACATCCTAGTCACTCATTCTATAATATCTATATTGAGCACTAACTATGCTCTAGGCATTATGCTGAGCATTTTATAAATATTGTCTTCAAACCTTACCCCTGTCCTAAGGTAGCCACTATTCCCCAGTTCACATAAAGATAGCCTTCCATTTCTAGCACCACGGCAATCTATGTCTGAAAAATCCTCCCAAAGAACACACCTAAAAATGCTTGATAAAGTATAAGAAATCTCCTTTTGAAGACACAACTGAGCTTACAAGAAAGTAGAGGAAATTGACCTAGAGGTCAAATGTGAAGAGGAAATTAAAAACTAGAGCTTCAGGTGTGAGATGATGGTGGGTTGTCTGAGGGAGGGCACAGGAGGGATCCTCACTTGCTTTAAGCATAGATATGAAGGGGGCACGACTTGGGTCAGGTAGGGTGGGGGTGGTTAGAATGAAACCCTCTGCAAAAACAGACTCACTGCCACTCAGGGAGAGGGCGACGTAAAAGAAATAAACCCAGTGTACTAGGCGACTGCATTCTGGATGAGAAAACAGTCTCCCCAGAATTTACCTCAGAGCAGCTCTCAGATTTGAGATCAGATGTTTCACTCTCTGCAGGGCCTGGAAACTTTTGAGCCAAGAAATTCCCAGCCTCAGTGCCCACTCCCTGCCTCTTATTTGTCTAAGGCCTGCTCTCTTCTCCCTATGTGTCCATTAATATCAAAGCTAATAATATACACAGGGAGTTTGCAGAAGAAAATACCAAATCAGTAGATCCTTGGCAATATTTTTTGATTTGAAATTGATTTTATTTGGGTATTTCTATAGCCACTCCAACTTGATTTCCTTTGGTTAGTGTTGGCATTGTATATTTTTTCTATCCTTTTCCCTTAAAGCTATCTTGTTATTTAAAGTGGGCTTCTTGGAGATAGTGAATAGCTGTGAGCCTATGTGTATTCAGTCACTTCAGTTGCCTCTGACTCTTTGAGACCTTAGGGTTAGATCTTGCTTTTTATCCAATCTATCAATCTCTGACTTTTCATTAGGATGTTTAGAGTTGAGGAGACACTCTACAGGTCTCTAGAACTCTTTCCCTACACAGTTCTCCCCTTCTTGATACTGTGCAGTGTAAACTCCAGCCTCCTTTGGCCTTTCCACATTTCTGGTTCCACCTCTTTACCTCAAAAAAAATAAAATAAAATAAAATTGCCAATCTCCTCTTGTGTGCCCTTTTCCTGGAGCTCACCTTACTCATTTCCCATCTCTAAGGATTCATTGTCTTTGTTGCTTAATGTTGTTTGTCTTTTAAAACTGTTGCTTCATTATTTTGTCCAGAAATTTAGTTGTTTCGGGCAGGAGGATAAATACAGTCTCTGTTACTTCATTTTACCTACAGGTGAAAATACAAACTATTCTAGAAGGACACCCAATACAGGATTACCACAAATAAAGCTCCCATTTCAATGTACTCACAATCAAAAATTATAAAACACATGAGGAAATAATCCATCGTGAGTTGGTCAACACAAACAAGAGATAGCAGGCTTAGATCCAAGAACTTTAGAAAGTAAAATTGTTAGATATTGACTATAATATTTTTCAAGTAACTCACGATTTTTTAAAAAAAAACTGGAAAAAGTGACAGTCTCAAATAGTATACTGGAGGAGGAAATGGCAACCCACTCCACTATTCTTGCCTGGAAAATCCCACAGACAGAGGAGCCTGGCAAGTCACAAACAGTCAGACACGACAGAGCAATTGAGTACACAAATAGTATGAAGCAACTTTGAAATATATCAAATTAAACTTCTAGAACTAAAAATATACTCATTGAAGTTACATGTATATAGAAGTGGAAGTTTGTTTAGTTTAATTTGCCCAAGATCACTCTACTTGTGTGTGGTGGATTTGTAAAAACAATGCCCGTAATCTTTTCGTTATACTGTCTTCTGAATTTAGTGGGAAAATGAATAAGCAAAGAGGGCTTTCTATAATGTCTCCTCCAGTCTTTTGACTTTATATTAACTAATGTTTGAGTCATTGATAATGAAATTAATTTAGCATCTTTATAATCGTGACCTTAAAAAGAAGCACTGACACACATGCTTTAGGCTAAAGTGAGCTTAGCTCATTTTATTGAACTGAAACTTGAATAAAACTGGACCTACTCTATTTCAGCTTCAGACCATGTCAATACATCCAAAATAAATATAGATATAATTCTAAAATAAAATTATGCACATTCCAATCACCCTTCAAAATTTCGTTAAAACCTTTTTTACATGGCTCGCTTTCCCTCAAAATCCTTTCTCTGCCTAATAAAATGAGCCAAACAAGAACAAACACAGCTCTCCTCCCTGCCCCCATATTGCTTTTTTCCTTATTCCTTCTTTATGATGCCATGTCTCTATTATATTAAATCTTATTCTGTTCCTCTCATTTACATCTTTGTGACACACTTGAAAACAACTTTTATTTTTTACTTTTCTTGGTCCTTCCACCTCACTGTATAGCTTTCTTTTTTTCTGAAATAGACATGAAAATAAATATTACTTAACTTCTGGCTTGGATTACCAACAAGAGGGATCTGGCTTGGCAACTAACCATACCACTAGCCCTTTCCCCCTGTTCTTTAAACTAACATTTTCGCGGAAGTGAATCCTGATAAAAAATGAAGCTATATGATTAGAAAAAATTGAGTGAGAATTCAGTACAAATGTAGCTTTAAATGTACCTCAAGCTGTTTGTCTTAGTTCATTTCAAATCAAAGGATATTCTAATCTTAGAATTGAAATAGATGTTAGAGGATATATATGGATATGTTAATTAGTTTATGTATTTTGGTCCTCTCTAATTTAAATGCCTTGGTGTTTTTATTTTATATTCTAAATTTGCCTTAACAGCTTGAATAATAGTGAAGAGAAAGACCATTTGTTAACAAAAGAAATAATAAATAGCTACAAAACTATGACATCATGTCCTCAACGTTGGGGTGTGATATTGACTCATAACAACTAGTCAACCACACTAATGGAGTGCTGCAATGCAACTTCAGTCTAACGAAAAGACATTGTGTTTTTAAGAATGTTTTAAGATGTTTTCAGATCCATTCTATCCATACTATCCTCCTTTCAGACTTTTCCTTCATCTTGGCTTGTCAAGGGTTATTTCTGAAAGCTTGGGACATGGTAACTTTTCATTGCTAGTTGTTGCTTTCTGAGGTGAGCCCTTCTCACCTCTTGCTGGAAACTCTTCTCCCACTCTTCTAAGGATCTTTATACAAAGTGAGGTATAAATCACTAATCAAAGTTTAAAATGTTACACTTTTCTTTTCATTATGGAACTTTTCAGGTATACATTAAAGTAGAATGAATAGGATAATAAACCTCCAAGTACTGTCATCAACCAGCTTCAACAAGTATTGAAGTTTTTTATATTTTCTAAAATCTATTAAAAGGATTCACATTAATTTAAAGGCGATCCTCCTGTAGTTTATGAGGCTAACCTAGATTATAATTTAAAGGAGCTTCTCCTGTAGTCTGTGTGAGTAACCTAGATTGTAACTGTGAATGTATACTATCTGTAAAGGGAATCACGATCCACTCAGAGGAAACGGAATGCATGAAGCTTATCTCCTCTACAGAAAACAAGAAGTGATTCCTTCTTTTGTTCAAAAATAGTGTTTTACTACCAAAGACCTCTTTAATTTTCAAAAAGTGTGGTGCCAGAAATCTTTTTTTTGACACACACAAATTTTTAGCAAAATTTTGTGTGAGTCCTCATGCTTTCCATATATTTATGGAAGTTAGTCTTATCCTCCTTGGCATTTTCACTCCAGTGTGGGTGTCTGTATGAGGTAGCAAAAGCAAATGGCATTTCAAGAAGGTTGATCTTGATCTCCCATTATCCAAACTTTTAAATATGATAGAAGCTTTCCCTGAAGGACTAAAATAATTTAAATATTATAATCTTAATGGTACTTCCTCCTTTTTAAAAAATTTTATTGGAGTATAGTTGATTTACAAGTTATTTCCTACTTTTAATAATAGCTCATTCTGAAAGTCGAAGATTTTTTAAATGCACAGTGAATGTGTAAGGGGAGGAAAAGCAAAGACAATAATATGTGTATGAAAGGAGGAAGTTACATTTAGAGAGAGAGAGAGAGGAAGACGGTGGATGACTACTTCACTCCTTATTCCAAAACAAATTCCAGATGCATTAAAGATTTAAACAACATAGAAAATGAAACCATTAAAGTACCAGAAGATAACTTGGGAGAGTTTCTAAAAATAGTATTATAATGGAGAAAGTTTTTTTAACAACAACAAAAATCCAAAAGCCATAAAAGAACCCAACTAGATCACAAGGCCCTATTTAGCTATCAGGTGGATGGGAATTCATTTTCTGCCAAATGGGAACAGGGTTGTTAAAGACTAGCTTGGAGCAGTTAGTATTCATTCAAGCAGGATATAATGCTCTTCTGAAGTCATGATTCAGTTCACAGGAAAGGAGGTGTAAGTTTACGGATAAACAACTAACAAGATTTGCCATAAGCACTGTGTCTGTTCTCTGCAGAATCCTTCAGCTTTGTCACAACATTGCCTGATTTTATCTTCTAATATTTTAATGAGCTTCCCTGGTGGCTCAGACGGTTAAGCGTCTACCTACAATGTGAGAGACCCGGGTTCAGTCCCTGGGTCGGGAAGATCTCGTGGAGAAGGAAATGGCAACCCACTCCAGTATTCTTGCCTGGAAAATCCCATGGATGGAGGAACCTGGTAAGCTACGGTCTGTGGGGTCGCAAAGAGTTGGACACAACTGAGCGACTTCACTTCACTTCACTTCAAATTTTAATAACTCAATGACTAAGAAGTAAAGAATCTGCCTGCAATGCAAGAGATGCTGGAGATGCAGGTTCAGCCTCTGGATCCCCTGGGGGAGGAAAAGGCAACCCACTCCAGTATTCCTGCCTGAGAAATCCCATGGACAGAAGGACCCTGCTGGGCTATATAGTCCATAGGGTTGCAAAGAGATGGACATGACTGAGCACAATATTTTAATTAAAATAAAAGTAAAAAAAAGATGCCATTTCAAAAATGAATAAAATATATAACATAAAATATTTGCGAAGACAGAACATGAGACTAGCATAAAAGTTTATTTTAGATAATATTATTGTTATAACATGGAACAATATAATAAATTAAAAGACTATAAAACAGCAAATTGTTTTAGATGAAAATAAATCACGGATTTTTATTCCTTTAATAAATTTCAGAACTTTTCTTCACATCAGATGAGCAATATAATGTGAAACATTTATAGCTGCAAAATATAGAAAGGGAAAAATAAATGTAACCATATCATCTTCCAATAATTAAAAAGCTAAATAAAGGTATATAACCTAAGACCAATTTTATATAAGCAGCATATTACCCATGACTTCAGTCAGAAAGCTCAGGAAATAAGATCATCAATACATAATACTAATAATAATTTAAAATATTTAAAAAATTTAAATAATAATTTAAAAAACATAAGGCCAAAATCATTAATGTAAATATTAAGTCTGATTTCTTAACTTGAGAAAAGCAAAATTTTTAAAAATTGTACTTATTTTTAATTGGAGGATAATTGCTTTATAATATTGTGCTGGTTTCTGCCATGTATCAACATGAATCAGCCATAGGTATACATATGTCCCCTCCTTCTTGAAACTCCCCCCAACTTCCCACTCCATCCCACCCCTCTAGGTTGTCACGGGGCACGTGGTTTGAGCTCCCTGTGTCACACAGCAAATTTCGACTGGCTATCCAATTTTACACCCAGTCGTGTACCTTTTTGAATGCTACTCTCTCAAGTCGTCCCACCCTCTCCTTCCCCACCTATGTCCACAAGTCTGTTCTTTACGTCTGCATCTCCATTATGCCCTGCAGATGGGTTCGTCAGTAACATCGAGGATTGCACAATTTTAAACAAATCAGGCTACATACATAGTCATAAATTTTCTGGAGAATCCCAGGGACGGGGGAGCCTGGTCGGCTGCTGTCTATGGGGTCGCACAGAGTCGGACACGACTGAAGCGACTTAGCAGCAGCAGCAGCAGCAGGAAAATAACATGGCACTATATTTTTCAACCTACTGTTTTGATTTTTCAGCAAAAAATTCTTGACCAGCTTTTCTAGTTGGTTCAAGCATCTCAAAAATTATTGAAATTTAATGGATATCCTTTTTATTAGCTAAGACTTAAAAAGTATTTGTACCGAATAACAAAAAAAAAAGTATACCAATGTACAAATTCAGAAACCCTCATAACCTTTATAATTCGTTAATAAAGAAAGCAAATGGACAGATGGCAAATTTGAAAATATAAAACTAGTTCTAAAAAAATTGGATCATACTCTACATTTTTTATAACCTACTTTATTCATTCCCTGTTATAGCATGAATATACTTCCTTGTCAATAAATTTTAGTTCTAATACCTCAGTCCAAAAGAAAAAAGAATTTCCATTCCAAACAAAAACATAATTATCCATGCTATCTATTATGATTTCTCAAATTCTATAAATAACAATGCATTTTGACCTATGGCTATGTAGACAGTTATGTAGCTAATTCAGATTTTAAAACCTTTCATTCTTCAGTAATCTTCTTAATTTTATGATGTTTTGGTTATTCCACAAGGTAAAAAAGCTTATTTATAATTCTGATTTTAAGCTATATAAACTTGTAGCGTTCTCAATTCATTAACAAAATCCTAAATCACCATTATTTTTCACTATATTTGACTCTATTTGTTATAGGCCCATCACTTTTATCAGTCAATTTTGCTTCAGGAACAAATGAGCCTAGAAATCATTTAACTTATTCCTTGCTCACATTACATATCGACAACAAGTTTGCCTACAGTTTTACTCCGTGCATATTTTCATTTTCTGGGACCCTGACTGGAAACAGTCTCTATGCAGAACATTCTATCCTTATTAACAATGAGAAAGACCAAGACTGTTGGTAGAAATATTCAATGGACATCATTGGCCAAACCAAATCACATGCCCAAACCTGACAAAGTGTTAGGAGAGTATACTCCACTGGACAAGAGGCACTGCAAGTCCCATGGCAATGGGTTGGGGCACATAACCATCTTACAGATAAGCAGGGAGCAACTCAGGAGAAATACAATCTATCAGTCCTATTTTTGGGGGCTTAATATATTGGCATCATTTTACAAAAGCCTTTGTCGTTTCTGCTTCTCACTTCCAGCCAGTTCCAAACTCCCTCCAATTCTTTCTCTGGAGTACTACTTGATTTGAAGATCAACCTAACAAGAATCTACAGGGAAATAGATGGAAAAACAGTGGAAACAGTGTCAGACTTTATTTTTTTGGGCTCCAAAATCACTGCAGATGCTGATTGCAGCCATGAAATTAAAAGACGCTTGCTCCTTGGAAGGAAAGTTATGACCAACCTTGATAGTATATTAAAAAGCAGAGATATTACTTTGCCAACCAAGGTCCATCTAGTCAAGGCAATGGTTTTTCCCTTGGTCATGTATGGATGTGAGAGTTGGACTGTGAAGAAAGCTGATCGCCGAAGAATTGATGCTTTTGAACTGTGGTGTTGGAGAAGACTCTGAGAGTACCTTATACTGCAAGGAGATCCAACCAGTCCATTCTAAAGGAGATCAATCCTGGATGTTCATTGGAAGGACTGATGCTAAAGCTGAAACTGCAATACTTTGGCCACCTCATGCGACGAGTTGATTCACTGGAAAAGACTCTGATGCTGGGAAAGGTTGGGGGCGGGAGGAGAAGGGGACGACGGAGAATGAGATGGCTGGATGGCATCACCGACTCTGTGGACATGAGTTTGAGTGTACTCCGGGAGTTGGTGATGGACAGGGAGGCCTGGCGTGCTGTGATTCATGGGGTCGCGGAGAGTCGGACACGACTGAGCGACTGAACTGAACTGAACTGAACTGAAGACAAGTTAGATAATACTAATGGCAACATGGTTGCTATGAATGGACTCCAACAAATAGTTTCACAAAAATTGCATCTTAATCTACTGAAAGAATTTACAGATGTGATTATAGACTCCCTGATAAATTGGATGAGTTGTTAAAATGATTATAACAGAAACCAGAAGATAGATGTTGGATACATGTTCTGATTAGAAGAGTACTGTATTATAGGGTGACTTTGGCAAGTAGTTTATACTTGGGGACTTTGGCTTTCCCATTTACTAAATGGGACTAGTAATACCATTTCTATAAGGCTACTGACAGGATTAAATGAGGTAAGATATAACACAGAGTAGAATTTTAAAATATTAGCTCTTTCTTCTATTAAGAAAAGTTTTCAGAAATATATAATAAATGTATTGTGTCTAACAAAACTTTCGGAAACATTATCAGCCAACTGCCTAGAGTTTAGAATGAAAACAATGACTAGTTATGTTCAACAAGAAGAAATTCACAACAAGACATATCAAACTCTCCTTCATTTTGTTTTGTTTTTTAAGTTTATTAATATGATAGGTGGAAAAATGCTATAAAGATTCTTTTTGAAATTAGCAAGATTTATTCAAAATCACTTATAATACACATAGAAATAAGATAAAGGTGGGTTAAGAGGATTTATTGCTTGTTGAACAAACTAAAATCATGGCATCCGGTCCCATCACTTCATGGCAAATAGATGGTGAAACAGTGGAAACAGTGGCTGACTTTATTTTTTGGGGCTCCAAATTCACTGCAGATGGTGATTGCAGCCATGAAATTAAAAGACCCTTACTCCTTGGAAGGAAGGCTATGACCAACCTAGAGAGCATATTAAAAAGCAGAGACATTACTTTACCAACAAAGGCCCGTCTAGTCAAGGCTATGGTTTTTCTGGTAGTCATGTATGGATGTGAGAGTTGGACTGTGAAGAAAGCTGATTGCTGAAGAATTGATGCTTTTGAACTGTGGTGTTGGAGCAGACTCTTGAGAGTCCCTTGGACTGCAAGAAAATCCAACCAGTCCATTAAAGGAAATCAGTCCTGAGTGTTTGTTGGATGCACTGATGCTGAAGCTGAAACTCCAATACATTGGCCACCTGATGCGAAGAGCTGACTGATTTGAAAAGACCCTGATGCTGAGTAAGATTGAAGGCGGGAGGAAAGGGGGATGACAGAAGATGAGATGGTTGAATGACATCACCATCTCAATGGACATGAGTTTAAGTGGACTCTGGGAGTTGGCGATGGACAGGGAGGCCTGGAGTGCTGCAGTCCATGGGGTCACAAAGAGTCAGACATGACTGAGTGACCAAACTGAACTGAACAAATGCACCTAAATAATATTTGAAAATGGATTCATGTTCACATTGAGAGGTTTCTGCTTTGTAGTTGTGTTAGGAGCCCTAATATCTGAGTAGCCAGGATAGGCCTGAGACCTTTCTTAGGCCTAAGTTTTGATTTCCTGGAGAGAGGGTGGAGGCTAAGTCCACAGAAACTCCTCCCTAAGAAGATCCCGCCGGCGCCAAAATTAAGAAACTCCTCCCTAGAAAAGTCCCGCCGGCGCCAAAAGTCGGGCCAATCAGAGTACAAAGGGAAATCCCCCAGAAAAACCCCGCGCGCGTATAAACTGGCCAATGAGCTTCCGCGCGCGCATGAATTGGCCAATGAGCTTCTGCCAGCTTGATCTTTTGAACAGAAATAGGTGCTTATGTAACCTGAGACTATAAAAACCGCTGTAAGCTGGGCTCGGGGCTCTTGTCCCACTCCACTGCGCTGGAGGAGGCATGAGCCCTAGCTCAAGCTAGAAATAAACCCCATTCTTGCTTTTGCATTGCTGCGAGTGTCTTATTCTACCAGTATGGGGGGACCGGACTCAGGGCATAACAGTTGTTCATCATATTATTGATTTGACCTTGAGTGGTAGTATATATAATTTGCTTTTCATGTTGGACTCTGAATCTGCCAGTGTTCTGCAGAGGAACAGAACTGATAGGAAATAGATAAATACATGATAGACAGATAGATAGACCTACCTATCTATAGTCTGTCTATAGATATTTCTCTCGCTAAGGAGATCTCTCTACATACTTGTATCTGTCTCCATCTCTATGTCATGTGTGTGTGTGTGTGTGTGTGTGTGGTACATGTATCTCAGAGAGAGAGAGATTAAGAATTTATTTTTAGGAATTTGCTTACATAATTGTGGGGGAGGCAAGCTAAAAATCTGCAGGGCAGGTCAGCAAACTGGAAACTTGATAGGAGCTGACACTATAGTCTTAAAGCAGATCTTCTCCAGGAAATCTGTTTTTGCTCTTCAGGTCTTAAACTGATGAAGCCAAGTCACATTAGGTTGATCTCCTTTATGTATAGTCAACTGTTGACCTCATCTTCAAACTGCCTTCAGAGTAACACCTAGATAGTATTTAATTAAATAACTAAATAATATAGCCTAGCCAAAGCTTAGGCTTGACACACAAAATTAGCCATTATGGATATGAAAAAAAGCAGAATATTCAATATATTTTATTATATAATGTGGATTTTAAAAAATATCTTGAAAGCTTAAAATATTAAACTAAAAGAATGCACCAGATTAAATGCTATGAATTACATAAACACAGCATCGGGGAGACTTCACTTGGTTGAATGTTCATAGGGAAAATGTTTCAATAGTAACGGTTCTAAACTCAACATTTTTCAACAGCAGGTGTGAATTGCCAAGAATTCTATTCATTCCTTTCATTCTTCCTTCCTCCTTTCTTCTTTTTTCTATTCTTCTTTCCTTCCACAGAGATTTGTTAGGAACTTACTACATGGCAGGCACTAACCTAGGCAAACAGAACACAGCAGTTAATACAGGCAGAAATCCTGCACTAACAAAGCATATAATTTATCCGTGGAAGCAGACATTAAGCAAATAAATAAAAAACATGCCATCACTTCAGGCACTGAAAAGCACTAAGATGGAAAGTCCAACAGTGTAAGTGGAGGCTTTTTGTGGTTAAAGCAGTCAGTGAGGGACCTCATAATGCTTATGAGGATATGACATTTGAGCAGAGTTCAGTGAAGGGAGGAAGTAAGCCAGGGTAAATTCTGTTGAAGAGTAATTCATGCAGAGGGTGAAGTAAATGTAAGGACTCTGAGACAGTAGGACTGTTGGTGTATTCAGCAAGACATTCATTGTGACAGGATTGTAGTGGAGGGGTAGAGGTGTGTGGTGGGCCTCAGGTTTCTGAGACGGAAAGGTCTTGCCCCGGAGGACCTTACAGATCATGGGAAGAAGTTCTCATTCTATTATGTGTGATGGGAGGATCTTAAAAAGGATTGTGAAGTGATTCGATTTACATTTTTAAAAGGTCATTCTGGCTAATGTGTGTAGAATAGGCAAGAGGAGTAAAAGTAGAAACAGGAAGATTGTTAGAAGATTCTATTGTAAAAGTCTAGGTAAGAGATGCTGGCTTAGACTGGGGTGGTAGCAATTAACACTGAAATGTAGTTAAATACAGGATATATTGTGAAGGTAGAACTGACAAGATGAACGAATGAATTAAATGTGGGATGTGAGAAAAAGAGAGGTATCACTGATGTTATTTAAGTTTTTGGCCATTAAGGGAGCAGTGATACCGCTTGCTACAGTAATATTCTGAGAGAGGAGCTTTTATGAGTAGGAAATTCAAGAGTTTTACTTTGAACTTGAGGTATTTGAGTGAAGTTGCCAAGGGACAGTTGAGCTAAGAGGAGATGCTGGGGTTAGAGATATTAATTTGGGAGCTATTTGCATATACTGTATTTGGTATCTAAAATCATGGATCTGGATAAAATTATTTAGAAATAGTAGACAGTAAACAAACTAAGCGTACTCCCAACATTTAGAACTTATAAAAGCTGTTTTGGAGGACTCACTGGTAACCTCAAGTATTAAAAAGTCTCTATTAAGCGAAAAGTAAAGGAGAAAAGGAAAGATATAAGCATCTGAATGCAGAGTTCCAAAGAATAGCAAGGAGAGATAAGAAAGCCTTTCTCAGTGATCAATGCAAGGAAATAGAGGAAAACAACAGAATAGGAAAAACAAGAGATCTCTTCAAGAAAATTAGAGATTCCAAGGGAACATTTCATGCAAAGATGGCTCGATAAAGGACAGAAATGGTACGGACCTAACAGAAGCAGAAGATATTAAGAAGAGGTGACAAGAATACACAGAAGAACTGTACAAAAAAGATCTTCATGACCAAGATAGTCACGATAATGTGATCACTGACCTAGAGCCAGACATCTTGGAATGTGAAGTCAAGTGGGCCTTAGAGAGCATCACTACGAACAAAGCTAGTGGAGGTGATGGAATTCCAGTGGAGCTATTTCAAGTCCTGAAAGATGATGCTGTGAAAGTGCTGCACTCAATATGCCAGCAAATTTGGAAAACTCAGCAGTGGCCACAGGACTGGAAAAGGTCAGTCTTCATTCCAATCCCAAAGAAAGGCAATGCCAAAGAATGCTCAAACTACCGCACAATTGCACTCATCTCACATGCTAGTAAAGTCATGTTCAAAATTCTCCAAGCCAGGCTTCAGCAGTACATGAACCATGAACTCCCAGATGTTCAAGCAGGTTTTAGGAAAGGCAGAGGCACCAGAGATCAAATAGCCAACATCCACTGGATCATGGAGAAAGCAAGAGAGTTCCAGAAAAACATCTATTTCTGCTTCATTGACTATGCCAAAGCCTTTGACTGTGTGGATCACAATAAACTGTGGAACATTCTGAAAGAGATGGGAATACCAGACAACCTGACCTGCCTCTTGAGAAACCTGTATGCAGGTCAGGAAGCAACAGTCAGAACTGTACATGGAACAACAGACTAGTTCCAAATAGGAAAAGGAGTACGTCAAGGCTGTATATTGTCACCCTGCTTATTTAACTTATATGCAGAGTACATCATGAGGAACGCTGGGCTGGAAGAAGCACCAGCTGGAATCAAGATTGCTGGGAGAAATATCAATAACCTCAGATATGCAGATGACACCACCCTTATGGCAGAAAGTGAAGAGGAACTCAAAAGCCTCTTGATGAAAGTGAAAGAGGAGAGTGAAAAGGTTAGCTTGAAGCTCAACATTCAGAAAACAAAGATCATGGCATCTGGTCCCATCACTTCATGGGAAATAGATTGAAAAACAGTGGAAACAGTGTCAGACTTTATTTTTGGGGGCTCCAAAATCACTGCAGATGCTGATTGCAGCCATGAAATTAAAAGACGCTTACTCCTTGGAAGGAAAGTTATGACCAACCTTGATAGTATATTAAAAAGCAGAGACATTACTTTGCCAACAAAGGTCTGTCTAGTCAAGGCTATGGTTTTTCCCGTGGTCATGTATGGATGTGAGAGTTGGACTGTGAAGAAAGCTGATCACCGAAGAATTGATGCTTTTGAACTGTGGTGTTGGAGAAGACTCTTGAGAGTCCCTTGGACTGCAAGGAGATCCAACCAGTCCATTCTAAAGGAGATCAATCCTGTGTGTTCATTGGAAGGACTGATGCTGAAGCTGAAACTCCAATACTTTGGCCACCTCATACGACGAGTTGACTCACTGGAAAAGACTCTGATGCTAGGAAAGTTTTGCGGGTGGGAGGAGAAGGGGACGACAGAGAATGAGATGGCTGGATGGCATCACTGACTCGATGGACATGAGTTTGAGTGAACTCCGGGAGTTGGTGATGGACAGGGAGGCCTGGCGTGCTGTGATTCATGGGGTCGCGGAGAGTCAGACATGACTGAGCGACTGAACTGAACTGAACTGATTTTCAATACAAATTTAGAAGCATGAACCAGGACTAAAGTGCACAACTCACCAGGAGCACATTTCTGTTCAATAAAGGGAACCATTTTTTATCACTTACAGCTCATGCCATGTCTTATGAACATGGAATCACTGAAAATGTTCATATTTTCACGAAGTCACAGACTTTCCAGAAAGGCCTTTTGTACTAGGTAGTACTTAACACAAATTCTAATGTCTTTTCAAGATTTAAGACTCAATATTCATCCTTCAATTTTTTTTCCTGATGGTCTTCCTTATTCAACAATCTTCAGACGCTGCCTGTTCGCCTCAAGAGAAAATCCTAAAGCCTCTGATTAGCTTTTTAAAACTTCTTCTTAACTTTGCCCTAATTTGTAAGTTCATCTTCCTTTGTGAATCCTCTGCTCTAGTAAGGCTGTTTCTTCCTTCTCTACCACAGAATAATGTTCTTCTTACCTTCTCATCTTTTCTTATCTCCTGGCCTGGGAGATCCAGTCCTTCTTCTTTCACAGTTAAAGGAGATAGAAACTCAAGGAAAAGCTTTGTCCTTTTTCTTTAGGATGCCATCTATCTGACTCTTCTGAACTGCCACTGTGGCAATATAACTCATGTTCAGTTCAGTCAATAAGTCATGTCCGACTCTTTGCGACCCCATGGACTGCAGCACTCCAGGCCTCCCTATCCATCACCAACTCCTGGAATTTACTCAGACTCATGTCCAGTGAGTCGGTGATGCCATCCAACCATCTCATCCTCTGTCGTCCCCTTCTCCTCCTGCCCTCAATCTTTCCCAGCATCAGGGTTTTTTCCAATGAGTCAGTTCTTCACATCAGGTGGCCAAATTATTGGAGTTTCAGCTTCAACATCAGTCCTTCCAATGAACACCCAGGACTGATCTCCCTTAGGATGGACTGGTTGGATCTCTTTGCAGTCCAAGGGACTCTCAAGAGTCTTCAACACCACAGTTCAAAAGCATCAATTCTTCGGAGCTCAGCTTTCTTTCTAGTCCAATTCTGACATCCATACATGACCACTGGAAAAGCCATAGCCTTGACTAGATGGACCTTTCTTGGCAAAGCTTTTGTTTGATGGCAAATATGCCATCTAGGTTGGTCATAACTTTTCTTCCAAGGAGTAAGCATCTTTTAATTTCATGGCTCTAGTCACCATCTGCCGTGATTTTGGAGCCCTGCCCCCCCGCCAAATAACTCATGTTAACAATCATATATTGAATTTTACATTGTAATTATGTTACCATTTCATAAGTGCATATCTGATCCTCTCAACCAGAATTTTATTCATTGTAATAGATATAGTTCATTGAGCTCCTACTTTGTTCCGTTATCTCAAATCCTCATAAAAACCTCCTCAAGGTAGCTGAAGAAGCTGTCATCACCTCACCCCTTCTCCCTTGTCACTTACTTCTAGCGCATGGCCATGGAATCTGAAGTTTTGCTTTCTCTCCCCTGTGAACACGGGACATCTAAGAAGTGCAGTGAGTTAAAGAATCTAGGAGCAGCCTTCACCAAAGGTGGAAGGGAGTTGCAGACAAAAGTACACTCAACTCCTCACTCCTCATGGAGGATAACTCTGAGGTGAGTTTAACATAGTTTCTCATAGTTCCCCCATGGGATCGAGCCCCTACCCCTTGCCCACAGTGATTACCTATTTGATGACACACCCTTTATTTGCTTCCTTCCCTTCCCTGTCTCACTTCCCTCTGTAATAGAGCTTCTTGGGATCACCTCCCAGATAACTTATAATTCAATATGAGTCTTGGAGTCTGATTCTGGGGGAAGCTAACTTAGCAACAGCTATTGCTATCCACACACATAACAGATGACAAAACTGAGATTCAGAGAGGTTAAATAACTTGACCAAAGTTCTAGAGCTAACAGAGGCGGAGGAAGGATTTAAATACAGTCTTTCTGTCCCAGCAACTCAGGTTTGGAGCTGATTTACTGTCTGTATTATCATACTGTAATGCTCTGTGAACACTCGACAAAGAATCTAGTCAAGTGACTGTAAAAACCATAAAGATTTCAAGTCAGTTTAGCTTTTCTTTCCCTAATATCATTTATCACCGTGTTAAATGCTGCATTATTTGTGTGGCTAGATGATTAAATGTTTACCTCTCTCTCTAAATTATATGATCTATGAGAGCAAGGACTGTACCTATTTTGGCTTACTATTGTTTCCCTGGCACTTAATAAATATTTTAAGTGGAAGATAAGATGTAATAGAAGCCACAAGTAAGTAAGCAGGAATCACGAGGTAGAGAGCTGGGGAGAGAGGGGTGATTGGGGGCGTTTGGTACTGGGGGCAGAGTCAAGATGAGTGATTGTGTTGAGTAGAGAAATAGAATGAAGTCGTGACAGGGTTCTTGAGTCATGGGAATGGTGTCTCCACTAAAGGAGATAATAACATGGTCCCCATTCTTCAGACATAACCACAAGCATGCCTGTTAGTTCCCAAGAGCTGCTTGTGGATTCTGAACAATAAAAAATATTACAGTTCCCTATGAGACTAGTCATTTTACTGGGGGACAGTTTTCTTATTTTCCCTTATTCTCCAGGAATCTGTATAATAAACCTCACCACTTAAGGCAAGTCAACCCACCTTTGGAACTCAAATGCTTACAGATTTGTTAACTGAAGACAGTAATATTGTCATACTTTTTCAGAGTTGTGAAAGAGTGTACGTGAAGTCACTTTGACAATTTAACATTTTTATACAAATACAAGGCATGAATTTTGGACCACTTTTAATAAAGCAAAACATATTATCACATTATTTCTTCACAAATGCTACTGTAATACTCATGATAGCTCTATATGAATTTTTCCCATTTGGTTGTGAATAAGGAGCCTGGTGGTCTATAGTCCATGGGATTGCAAAGAGTCAGACACGACTGAGTGACTAACACTTTCACTTGTTGTTCAGTGGCTCAGTCGTGTCTGACCCTTTGCAACCCCGTGGACTGCAGCACCCCAGGCTTCCCTGTCCTTCACTATCTCCTGGAGTTTGCTCAGACTCACGTCCATTGAACTGGTAACGCCACTCAACCGTTTCATCCTCTGTTGTTCTTCTCTTCCTGCCCTCAATCTTTCCCAGCATCAGGGTCTTTTCCAATGAGTAGGCTTTCACATCAGGTGGCCAAAATATTGGAGCTTCAGCTTTAGCATCAGTCCTTCCAGTGATTATTCAGGGTTGATTTCTTTTAGGATTGACAAGTTTGATCTCCTTGGGTCCAAGGGACTCTCAAGAGTCTTCTCCAGCACCACAGTTCGAAAGCATCAATTCTTCAGTGCTCAGTCTTCCTTATGGTCCATCACTCACATTCATACATGACTACTGGAAAAAACATAGCTTTGACTGTATGCACCTTTGTCAACAAAGTGATGTCTCTGCTTTTTAATAACCTGTCTAGGTTTGTCATAGCTTTTCTTCCAAGGAGCAAATGTCTTTGAATTTCATGGCTGCAGTCACCATCTTCAATGATTTTGGAGCCCAAGAAAATGAAGTCTGTCACTGTGTTCATTTTTTCCTCATCTATTTGCCATGAAGTGATGGGACCAGATGGCATGATCTTCTGTTTTTGAATGTTGAGTTTTAAGCCAGCTTTTCACTCTCCTGTTACATCCTCATGAAGAGACTCTTCAGTTCCTCCTCACTTTCTGCCATTAGGGTGGTATCATCAGCATATCTGAGGTTATTGATATTTCTCCCAGCAATCTTGATTCTAGCTTGTGCTTCATCCAAACCAGCATAACACATGGTGTACTCTGCATACAAGTTAATTAAACAGTGTGACAATACACAGCCTTGACGTACTCCTTTCTCAATTTGGAACTCTTCTGTTGTTCCATGTCCGGTTCTAACTGTTGGTTCTTGACCTGCATACAAGTTTCTCAGGAGGCAGGTAAGGTGGTCTGGTATTCCCATCTCTTTCAGAAGTTTCCACAGTTTGTTGTGATCCACACAGTCAAAGGCTTTAGTGTAGTCAATGAAGCAGAAGTAGATGTTTTTCTGGAATTTTCTTGCTTTTTTGATGATCCAATGGATGTTGGCTATTTAATCTCTGGTTCCTCTGCCTTTTCTAAATCCAGCTTGTACATCTGGAATTTCTTGGTTCATGTACTGTTGCAGCCAACTTGAAGGGTTTTGCTAGCATGTGAAATGAATGTAATTGTGCAGTGGCTTGAACATTCTTTGGCATTGCCCTTCTTTGGGGTTTGAATGAAAACTGATGTTTTCCAGTCCTGTGGCCACTGCTGAGTTTTCCAAATTTGCTGGCATATTGAGTGCAGCACTTTCACAGCATCATCTTTCAGGACTTGAAATAGTTCAGCTGGAATTCCATCACCTCCACTAGCTTCGTTTGTCCCAGTGCTTCCTAAGGCCCACTTCACTTCACACTCCAGAATTTCTGGTTCTAGGTGAGTGATTTCACCATAGTGGCTATCCAGGTCATTAAGACTTTTTTTTGTATAGTTCTTCTGTGTATTGTTGCCACCGTCTTCTTAATATCTTCTGCTTCTGTTAGGTCCATACCATTTCTGTACTTTAATTGTGCCCATCTTTGCATGAAATGTTCCCTTGGATCTCTAATTTCCTTTTAGAGATCTCTAGTCTTTCCCATTCTATTGTTTTCCTCTATTTCTTTGCATTTTTCATGTAGGAAGGCTTTCTTATTTCTCCTTGCTATTCTTTGGAACTCTGCATTCAGATGGGTATATCTTTCCTTTTCTTCTTTGCCTTTCATTTCTCTTCTTTTCTCAGCTGTTACTAAGGTCTCCTCAGACAGCCATTTTGCCTTCTTGCATTTCTTTTCTTTGGGAATGGTTTTGATCACCACCTCCTGTACAATGCTACAAACCTCTGTCCATAGTTCTTCTGGCACTCTATCAGATCTAACTCCTTGAATCTATTTGTAACTTCCACAGTATAATCATAAGGGATTTGATTTAGGTCACACTTTCACTTACACTAATCTATTTTATGTCCAATGCATAATCACTTCTGCTTCTATCATTTAGCTGAAAATAAATGTTTAAAAAAATGACAGAAAATATATTTGGAACTCAAGCAATAAATAGTTCTAAAAAAAATCACTCCCTCTCGGCAGAAATGCTCCACTGATAATACACATGACTGGGAAATGATGAGTTCTCATCCCAGTCACACCATGATTAACACTGATTAAGCTTCTTAGCCATTTGTGCTCAACAGCCTTAGTTAGGTCATCAGTTCAGTTCAGTTCAGTTCAGTCGCTCAGTCGTGTCCGACTCTCCGCGACCCCATGAATCACAGCACGCCAGGCCTCCCTGTCCATCACCAACTCCCGGAGTTCACTCAAACTCATGTCCACAGAGTCGGTGATGCCATCCAGCCATCTCATTCTCCGTCGTCCCCTTCTCCTCCCGCCCCCAACCTTTCCCAGCATCAGAGTCTTTTCCAGTGAGTCAGCTCATCGCATGAGGTGGCCAAAGTATAGGATAGGATAAATTAAATATAATGTGGTTCAAGTGTAACAAATAACATCCCTATATTTAACAGAAATACATTCTTCATGACAGGGGTTCTCAAACCCTGCTGTAGTAGAACTGCCAGTGTCAAACCCCTACTCTCTTGGCATCTACCTATTCTACGCAAGCAGTGGCCTGTCACTGCTAATGCTAGTTACCCTCTGACTGAGGGCTTTCTCTGGCCAGGGGAGATGCTCAGACTGTACATTGGGCAGTTTGGAGGTGTTTGTGAGGAGATATTTTCAGAAGCTGCCCTCAGCCAAGGACAAGCGGAAGCTGAAGAATAAAAACCAGTTTCTGTGTCCCTCAGGTGTGCCTCCTCCCAGGGTCTCTGTGCAATTGCCCAGACCTCCATGGTAGAACTGAGCCCCAGTTGCTTTTAGCAGTAATCAGCTCATTAACACATTCTGTATTAATTTCCTTCCCTTCCCTCCTCTCCTATTGAAATTTCCCAGGCTGCCCTCCCAAATAAACACTTGAACACTCAGGTCCTAGTTTCAGTGTCTGCTTCTGGGGAAACCCAAATCAGGATACCTGGTCTATAAACCAATGCCAATTTTTAAAAATCCATGGAAAAATGGAAAAGAAGGACATGGTATATACCCTGCACATCTCATGAAGCTAAATTTATGTGATTCAAAAGATATTTTTCCCCTGACAGTGATTCTTCTGTTTTTTCCCTCTCTCCCTTCCTTCCTCTCTGCCTGTCCCCTACTCCCTGATCTCCCTTTTAACCATTTCTGACCTGAAATGTCTTTTCTTTTTATGAAACAGAGTTGTAGAAAATTGTCGTTAACAGTAACAAAATATTCCCCACTTCACAAAATTCATAATTCAGTAGTTTTTGTTGATGCTTTAGTATTCTGTAAAATCTAGAAAACTAGAAGTTACTGCTGCTATATATACTATGTGTCATATTTCATTATTTGCACAATTAGATAAAGAAAGAAGAGAAAGTTAAAATATTAAAAAGTTTGTTAAGATAACAAATGAAATTGAGTTCTTCAAAAACATGTATTAAGAAATATAGTTAGAAATATCTTAGATAGTTTTAGTTAGGTTAAGTTTCATCACCCACAACTTCTGATGTACTTAAAACTCTCACTTTATTTTATCTATAATTATCTCAAGGTGCTATTTAACCCTTTCCTTGTATAGTTATTTTAAAGTCTATTAAAGGGGCTTATGTATTTGATGTACTAACTAAATTTAGAGGGGATTGGGTTACTGGGAGCTTCTCCAGGAAATCCAAGAAAGCAACCAGAATTAAGAGACTCTGCAAAATTCCTAAGGTGAAGAGGCCAAAGGTTAGTTGGATTCTGTGACTCTGTTTCAGGTGGGAGTTAAACTGTTTCCGGTGTTTCAGGGAGTATTTAAATTGTTGCCACAGAGGCAAAGGATAGGAGTTAATTATGAGGAAAATGGAAACTGGAGTCTCACACCACCTGGAGTCCCCCATTTCCCTTGCCCTAAAACCATTCCGCTTCCTTTTCTCCTTTATTTCTAGCATGGCGCATTATCATGTAAAGGAACCCAGGTGCAGAAAGGAAACAGAGGAATCTAACAGATAAAGAAAAACAAGCTAGAAATGATGAAGGGGAAAAATTTCTGATATAGAATAATGAAAAAATTAACAAAATAAAGACCAAAACATAAAAAACAAACAATAAAAAAGAACACATTTTCCTACTCTCTCAAGAAAAGGGATATTTATTCTCAATCCAATTCGTCTAAGCACCTTTAACCATGAAAAGTGAAAGTGAAAGTCGCTCAGTCCTGTCTGACTCTTTGCGACCCCATGAACTATAACTATATAGTCCACGGAATTCTCCCGGCCAGAATACTAGAGTGGTTAGCCTATCCCTTCTCCAGGGGATCTTCCTGACCCAGGAATTGAACTGGGGTCTCCTGCATTGCAGGCGGATTCTTTACCAGCTGAGCTACCGGGGAAGCTCCACCTTTAACCATATATAAGCTTAAATGTTTTAAGAGAGCTCTAATAATTTTCATTTATGTTTTAAAGCCTCAGTTTGTACTATTCTTTCATTTTTCCATGGTGTTTATAATTTTCTTCAAGCTTATTTATTGTACCACATACTGTAATATCTGAAGAGCTATTTACTTTTTCATCAAAATAATTTCCATTAACCTATATCTCCTCAATGTTATTTGCTCAACACATCTTCCTAGTAAGAAAATGTATGCTCTTGAAAATTTTAAGATGAGGTCAACAAATGCACTAAGGATATTCAGTTCAGTTCAGTCGCTCAGTCATGTCCGACTCTTTGCGACCCCATGAATCACAGCACGCCAGGCCTCCCTGTCCATCACCAACTCCCGGAGTTCACTCAAACTCATGTCCATCGAGTCGGTGATGCCATCCAGCCATCTCATTCTCTGTCATCCCCTTCTCCTCCTGCCCCCAATCCCTCCCAGCATCAGAGTCTTTTCCAGTGAGTCAACTCTTCGCATGAGGTGGCCAAAGTATTGGAGTTTCAGCTTTAGCATCAGTCAAAATTTTGAGGTCAATGAAACCTTTTGAGGAAGCCTATTTAGTTAGCTGAATGTGTACTAGGGCATGAAACACAATTATGCTCTTTATCACTTCTTGCTTAGTATTCCCCTCAGAAATGTTCTCTAAAATTGTATTACTGAGTCAGTTATCTTTTCACATATTGAAGTATCAAATCTGTAACATATTTTAGAGTGTATTATATTCATATTTGAGTTTCCAGTAAAATCAGAATGAGTCAAATTCATTTTTTAGAAATAAGTGTTCTTTTTACCCGTAAATCTTTGCCCAACATTTCTGATTATTTGTTGTTATTGCTCGGTTGCTAACTCATGTATGACTCTGGGAACCTATAACTGCAGCATGCCAGGCTTTCCTGTCCTTCACCATTTCCCGGAGCTTGCTCAAACTCATGTCCATTGAATCAGTGATGCCATCCAGCTATCTCATCCTCTGTCACCCTCTTCTCCTCTTGCCCTCAAATCTTTCTGAACATCAGGGTCTTTTCCAATGAGTCGGCTCTTCTCATTAAGTGGCCAAAGTATTGGAGCTTCAGTTTCAGCATCAGTCCTTCCAATGAGTATTCAGGGTTGATTTTCTTTAGGATTGACTGTTTGGATCTCCTTGCTGTCCGGGGACTCTCAAGTCTTTTCCAGCCACAGTTCAAAAGCATAGATTTTTCAGTGCTCAGTCTTCTTTATGGTCCAACTCGCACATCCATACATGACAGACTTTTGTCAGCAAAGTGCTATCTGTGCTGCTTAATACTCTATCTAGGTTTGTCATAGCTTTTCTTCCAAGGAGCAAGTGTCTCTGAATTTCATGGCTGCAGTCACCATTTCCAGTGATTTTGGAACTCAAGAAAATGTTACTGTTTCCATTTCCTCCCCATCTATTTGCCATCTATTATTTATTCTACATTAAATGTTGTTTAATTCTATATCCGGAGTAATTTTTCTCAAATCACAGACATCAAAGATTGTTTTACTAAGAGTAAAAGCTATTTGGAATTTTCCTCTCTTTTTGTATATTGTTCGGTTTTTCAGTGCCTCCCTGTTTAATATTATCTGTGAATTTAATTAGCAGACTGTTTACTTCCCTTTGTTAACTAATGTTACATAACACCACACCTAACATCAGTCCCTGCAGAAACCCTGTAATGCCTCTCACCAAATAAATATTTCATTTTTTAAAAAATGTTCTCCAGTTTTTGACTTATGAAACTTCAAGGAGTACATTATCTATGTCAGGAAATTCAGGGACTTGGAAGAAAAGGAAAGGGAAAAACAGAGGTAGAAATTGAAGGAGAAATTAGCAGAAAAAAATTAGACTGTAGAGACTATAAATGAAAGACGGAGAGGTCAAGGTAAATAGAAAAAGAAAAAAGGCAATAGAAAAAATAAAGAAGGCAAAACATTTAGCCTTTTTTGGAAAAAAATAAGTCACTGAAGACAGAAGACTAATTTAAGGGCGTATTCAAAGAACAATAAAGATCAAGGCCTAGATCCATCCAATAAACAGAATGTGTAAAAAATTTGAAAATATCTCATCAGAAATGTGTGGTAATCTCTTTAGATGGAAAAGACAACAGTACTCTAAGACTGAATATAATGTAAGACACTGGTATTAGGTTGATATATACATAGAGTAGATCTCTCCCACTGGTTGAGCAACTGATGTCTAAAGATGTGAGCTGATCTAATTTAGTGTTTTTTAAAAGAATGGAGACCTGTTCAAAGCAATTGACAAAGATGGCTAGAATTGGGTTAGGCAGTAGGTTAGACTACAAGTTGTGTCTGCATTGTAGGAACTAGAAAATAGTATACATCGGTATGTAATTGGTGTTGGACTGCATTAAATATTGACCTTTAGATGCTAAAGAATTTCCAGAAAAGGGAATGGATGTAATTCTGCAAATTAGTGAGTCTGACCTGGAATCTCAGGCAGAATAACTATGCTGTGTGTTAACCCAGAGCTGGTGATTACCTGCCAGTCCAATGTCTTATGTTCAGAGGTTGATGATGGTGTTGCATACCTTTTTCTTGTTTAGCATACTATATTGGTTCTTAAACATAAACATGCAAATTTGGAGAATTCATTAAAACAAGAGTACTGCTGATTCAAGAGGGTCTGCGGTGGGGGTCTAAGAATTTGCATGTCTAACAAGTTCCTGGGATATTGCTGGTCTGAGATTATTATTTTGATAAGTCAGTCCTTCACTCTCCCTACTGCGTTAAGAGGCAAGAAGAATGAAGGAGTCCTTAGGACAACTACTAATTACCTCGTCATTGATTTGGCAACCAGGCTTATGGAAATAGACATTTCTAAAGGAAAACATCTTGTGTGCACCTTGCCACCTCCTTTAGTTGTCTTTTCCTTTTTCCCTTTGCCTCTTGTTCCACAGCCCCTTCCCATTCTCAATGTGCTTCTTGTGGGTTTGAGTATTACCTTTAGTAGAGAAAATATTAATCTCAAATATCAATATTTAATGGTATTTAACGAAGAATTGATGCTTTTGAACTGTGGTGCTGGAGAACACTCTTGAGAGTCCCTTGGACTGTAAGGAGATCCATTGCAGTCCATTCTAAAGGAGATCAACCCTGGGTGTTCATTGGAAGGACTGATGCTAAAGCTGAAACTCCAATACTTTGGCAACCTCATGCGACGAGTTGATTCACTGGAAAAGACTGATGCTAGGAGGGATTGGGGGTGGGAGAAGGCGTGGACGACAGAGAATGAGATGGCTGGATAGCATCACCGACTCCATGGACATGAGTTTGCGTGAACTCTGGGAGTTGGTGATGGACAGGGAGGCCTGGCGTGCTGTGATTAAGAGTCGGACATGACTGAGCGACTGAACTGAACTGAATGTGCGATTCCTCCCAGGAGAATGTAAAATAAAATATATGAATCCAAAATGTATAAGCACAGATACTGGAATTTAAAAAAAAAAAAAAGGAAATGATTCCTCCATCTACCTTTATACGTTTGTTGTTGAGTCGCTCAGTTGTGTCCCACTGTTTTGCGACCCCATGGACTCTACCCGGCCAGGTTCTTCTGTCCATGTGAGTCCATGTGTTCTTCCCTCCTCCCAGACAAGAACACTGGAATAGGTTGCAATTTTCTTCTCCGGATCTTCCCCAACCAGATATCCAACCCCCGTCTCTGTCATTTGCAAGCGGATTCTTTACAGCTGAGCTACCAGGGGAGCACACTTTTGTACATATTCCACTATAAAAAAAAAAAACCCATTGTCTTTGGATATATAAAGGGTGAAATTTCAGTTTATTATTTTTGAGCATACATAATTATAACTGGCGCTTTGGCTCCTTCTTGCCATTTGCAGGTGAAACTGCTCTGTACATTCACACATGTACCGTGGAGTGTGCCCTGCCGTGTTGTCTGTTTTGCGCAAAAAAGTGCATTGATTAGCGTTTTCTGGGGCACCTCTCCACTCCACACCTTATTATGCCCAACAGACTTGCAGTGGCAAAGGTAGTGTATGTGGGTGTGAAAGAAAGGGAAAAGAAAGAAAAAAAGAATACAGGGAGAGTTGGATCCTGCTGCTGCTGTCACTTTAGTCGTGTCCGACTCGGTGCGACCCCACAGATGGCAGCCCACCAGGCTCCCCCGTCCCTGGGATTCTCCAGGCAAGAACCCTGGAGTGGGTTGCCACTGCCTTCTCCAGTGCATGAAAGTGAAAAGGAAAGTGAAGTCGCTCAGTCGTGTCCGACTCTTCGAGACCCCATGGACTGCAGCCTACCAGGCTCCTCTGTCCGTGGGATTTTCCAGGCAAGAGTACTGGAGTGGGTTGCCATTGTCTTCTCCTAGGGAGAGTTGGAGAAGACAACAAAACGCGTACAGTGACAGAAATCCGACTCACAACCACTGTTTCTACTAAAATTCTTAGCCCTCCCCATGTCTCCCCAGTTATCTATTTCTTTCTGAGTCTTCAGTTCAGTCGCTCAGTCGTGTCCGATTCTTTGCGACCCCATGAATCGCAGCACGCCAGGCCTCCCTGTCCATCACCAACTCCGAAGTCCACCCAAACTCATGTCCATCGAGCCGGTGATGCCATCCAACCATCTCATCCGCTGCCGTCCCCTTCTCCTCCTGCCCCCAATTCCTCCCAGCATCAGGGTCTTTTCCAATGAGTCAACTGTTCGCATGAGTCCTAGATTCTAGTTTTAAAACCTTCATTTTATTTTTTTTAAGCTTGAATTAGTCATATAGTCATTTATATAATGAAAAGAGAACGGAAACACTAACAGGACCCCTCCAACCGCCACCCCCGCGGGCCTCGGCCGTCGGGTTTCTGCGCCGCCGGCCACGGCGTCCGTTCTACCGGTCGGGAAGCGAGGAACTGGCTTCGCCGCATCTTTCTTTCTCTTTCCCTCCCTCGTCCTCCCTCTCGAAGAACCCCTCCTCGTCGCTCACGGTTTTTTACCGCGCTGAGCGGCCGCGTGCTGGGGACCTACTCCTCCCCGCCGCCGTCTAACCCGCCTCTCAGACAAATCCCAGTCAGGCAGGCACGCGCCACGAGCCACACCGACCGGCGAGGCGGCCGCGCCGCCACGCGCTGCCCTGGGCTCGGGACGGCGGGCGCGGCCGCACACGGCGCGTCCACGCCGCTTCCTTCCCTCCAGTCTTCCTTTCCCCACTCCAGGCACAGCGCGCCAACCCCTACCCCGACCCACCGCCTCCGCGCGGGGACTGCGCCTGCGCAGAAGCCGTCCTCTCGCCCCTCCTTCCCTCCGCCCCTCCTCCCGTGCCCCGCCTTCCTTTCTCTCGCCGGTGTCACTTAGCGCTCCAGGTTGGGAGCTTTCGGCTGATTTCCCCGCTACCCCGCCCCCCTTCCTCTTTTTCTCCCCACCCCTCCCGCCTCAGCCCGGTGGAGGATGAGGCGGCCGCAGCGGCCCCAGCCCCTGCAGCGGCAGCGGCGGTGGTTGTGGCCGGAACTGGGGTGGTGAAGAAGCGGTGGCGGCGGCTGAGGGAGCAGCAGCCGCCCCAAGCCGCTTTCCCCCCCGCCTCGCTTCCCTTTCTCTTTAGTGCAGCCAGGAAGTTTTCCGCTTCTGTGCATGTGTGTGTGTGTGTGTGTGTGTGAGTGAGTGTGCGCGCGCGCGAGTGTGGGTGTGGAAGGTGAAGGTTTGGGCGGCGTTTGTGCCGGCGCTGGGGTTTTTTTGCCCACTTCTCTTCCCGTAACGCGGGGAGCTCCCGAGCCTGGGCTGTGGCCCGGAGAGGGGGCGCGGCGGCGGCGGCGGGCGCTCTCCTTTTGTTGTTGTTTCCTCCGCCCGGGGAGCTGAAGAGGGGACGCGCCTGGGTGGGGCGGCTCGGAGCCCGGGCCTGCTGGCCCCTGGGGGCTCCCGGGCGGGCAGGGGAGGGCCGCGTAGAGCGGGCTTCAACATGATGGCGGCCGAGGCCGGCGGTGAGGAGGGCGGCCCGGTCACCGCCGGGGCCGCGGGAGGCGGCGCGACCGCGGCCTCTGGTGCCTACCCGGCGGTGTGTCGGGTGAAGATCCCCGCCGCCCTGCCCGTGGCCGCCGCCGCCCCCTTTCCTGGGCTGGCGGAGGCCGGCGTGGCCGCGACCCTGGGTGGCGGAGCCGCTCTGGGGTCAGGCTTCCTGGGACCCGGGTCTGTGGCGGGGGCCCCCGGGGCAGCCGGACTGTCAGCCGGAGGCGCTGCCGCCGGCGTGGCTGGTGTGGCCGCCGCCGCCGCCGCCGCCGGGCCCGGCGGGGAGATGGCTGTCGCCAAGGGGACCACTTCGTTGCCCACTGAGACCTTCGGGGCCGGCGGCGGATTCCCTCCTCTGCCGCCTCCGCCGCCTCAGTTGCCCGCTTTGGGCGCTGGCCTGGGAACAGTGGACGAAGGTGACTCTCTGGATGGACCAGAATACGAGGAGGAAGAGGTGGCCATCCCGCTGACCGCTCCTCCGACTAACCAGTAAGTCAAGACCGGCGTTTTGGGGGAAGCTGGCTCCTCGGAGAGAAATAGGAAAAAACAGGTCTAGTTCTTTTCAGCTGTGACTCGTAGTGCTTTCAGCTGTGACTCGTTCAGAAAAAGTTTTGAAGCTCAAGGTTCCGTGCGTACGGATTTAATTTGATCACTCATCTTCCCTACAGGCACACTCCCTGGCGTCTTGGTGTATTTATTGCTCCTCTGGGAAGATGTAAAGTTTTCAAGATGGGAAGCATGGGAAAATGTGTATCCAGGGAGAACCGGATATGGTTCTGTCCCTTGCAGATTGAGGTGGCGTCCTGGGATTCAGCTGAGCTTGCAGCTACCGAGGCAGTCGTAGTCTGTATTAACCTGGTTGCGTTCCCTGTTGAAGCTAGACGATTAGTGAGAAGCTTTGAATATTTGAGTGAGTATCGTGCTAGTGTTGTTTGAAACATGTTTTGGTCGGATTGCTTTGTTTTTGTTGCCCTGCAATTCCCAGCTTCTGGCTGTTGAAAGCATTGCGATGCAGAAAAGTCTTTGGATTGGGTCAGCGAGAAAGGAAAGTTATGTTAATTACTGGTGTGATTAAGGGCCTGTACTCCAACAGTATTTAACATGTGCAGTAGAATTCCCTTTTACTAATATACTAGTATAATTCTTCTGTAAGTTGAAATTTTGTAAGTACAGTATTGAAGCGAACTAAAATTAATATTTTGTTGGTGGCAAATATAGTATTCTATTTGAAAATTAATTTTAACAATCTGCAGAATATACAGGACAAATGACTTCTATATATATAGTACCTTCCCCCTTGTTCTCTTCAGAAGTGAACTTAAGTTTGGACCTTGAGAGGAACATGTTGATGGGCAGTAGGCAAAACTTGTTTTATAGATCCCTCATGTCTGACAACCTTGGTGAAGTATCAGAGGAAGAAAGATTTGAGTCCTGTGTTGACAATCACTCTAGACAGTTGAAGGTGTTTTTTGTGTCTGTGTGTGTTTTTTTCTTTTTGGATAAGCTTCTTTAGAAGATTTAGGAAGGACTTAACAAATTAGGACATTTTTGACTTAAGGCTACATACATCTTTTGATGGAAAAGTAAAGTTAATCTTGTTTATGTCAGCCATGGAACAGGGGAATTTTATTCCTTTTATATTGTTCATCATGAGTTCAATTTTTTGTCTAATTTAATTTCAGCTTATCATTTCTTATCTACATATTGCAGACTTCTCTGAAGGTGTTCTGAAAGTATTAAAAATTCAAAATTTACAGCACCGTTTACACATCTTCAAGCCTTTTTTCAAAACTACTTACATATTAAGGGCCCTGTGGTTATGATAAAGTTCAGCTTTTCGTAATGAAAGAATATAGTCTTATGCCAATTCTTAACTAAATTGAATTAGGCACATTTAGTGTGTTGCAGTTCTAAGGTTTTTTAAAAATAGAATTTATTTGGTAGAGCAGTTTAGGTTCACTGCAGAAATGAGCAGAAAACAGTGTTCCAATTTTTTAATAAATATAAATGAGAACCTAAAAAAAATTATACTTGTGAGAAGTCCATTGTAAGATTTTTATCATTTGTATTTGGGAATAAAAATATTATTTGTGTGACTGTATATCTGAGAATTGCTCATGTTCTAAAAAGTATCCTGCATTTCAGTATATTTTTTAAAATTTGCCACTGAGAAGTACGAATTTCCCTCTTTTCTTTATCTTATATATCAACCCAGGGAGGCAATGCAGTGTAGGGGTTAAGTGTGCAAATTCTTAAGTTAGGCAAAATTTGGGTTGGAATCCTGACTCTGCTACTTACTAGCTGTGTGATCTTGCAAAGGTCAGTTTCCCCATCTGTAAAATAGGATAATAATGGTATCTCCCTCATATAATACTTTCTAAGGTTAATGAGAAATCCCTGAATGTATTCGGCACAGTACCTGATACGTAGTAAGTGTTCAATAAATGAGCTCAAATAATTTATAATTTTATCATTAAATTGCTTACCAATTCTATAGGAACTCCCATGCTAATAGCTATTTGAGAGAATGTTTTGAATTCCAAGGGCCTGTCTACCATGATTAATTATATCAAAATTTTTATTTTAACTTTATAAAGGTTTTCAGCAGGTGAAGCATGTTTAGAGTTGGAATTCAAGTGTTTAAATTTCTAATTTTAAATAAAGGGAAAAGCCTTAAAGACTTGGTTAAATAATGTCAAAGCTTTCATAAAAGTATTGAAGAAATTTTTGTGGCTAAATTAATGTATGATTACCAGTGACTGGTCACTTTAGTTACTGATTACATGATATTAAGGAGGTTCAAGTTCACAGTGGTTTGTTAGACTAGGGTTCCCTAGTCACAGAGTTTCAACCATGTGTCCAGGTTGTTCAGTGCTGTTGGTCACAAAAGAATCAAGTGACAATATGTAGATACACCAGTGCAAATATAATAACACTATTATTATTTTGTATCCTGTTTCTCTGTGTGCATGGTGAATCATTAGTCTCAGGTTTATTACTGAGCATTTTCATGCATTTGGTTAAGACCAGAAGTTTAAGTTTGTATGATTGTAACTATTACATTTATTTGAATACTCTTTTTTTGTATGTGCAAAATTTAGGAAAAAAATTTTAAAAGAAAAATATTCTCTGCATACATTTTTTATGTAGAAAATGTCCTGTATCTGAAACAGCTAATAATTTTTTTTTCCCCCCGAGAGAGCAGTTAAAGGAGTTTTTCACTGATACTTCGTTTACTATAATGGAGCTATTTTTCATGGTGATCCTCTTTTCTTACTTTCTTCCTCAGAGGTGAGGGGTGACAGTAAAGTAATATAGTTCTTTTAGTCCACCTTCTATTATGTGTAGAGATTTTAAACTATGGGCCTGCAGTAGCAGGAGCTTCTTGGGCTGAATCCAGTTGACAGATACATACTGCTTGCTCTTATTGTATTTGGAGCATTGAGTGATTAGTTGCCACTTTTAAAAGTAGGAAAACTTCATGTTTAAGAAGTCTTGATTTCTAGCATCACTTGAGAAATACAGGACTTGGCTTTACCTGGTTGCTGTTAGTGCTTGAGAACAGTTTTCTATAGCTGAGTAGTGATTGCCCCACTTAAGTTCTGAGCTCTACAGTTAACTGTGGTCTCCACCAGGCCTGCTTCACCTTTGATATTATTTGTGTGGCGTCTGGCTAACTAGATCTTACCCTGGACCTAAGATGCAAGTTTTCTCAAACCTGAAGTTTGAAGAAAAAAGAAATAGGGAATGTAAATAATATCTTTTGTTTCCTTAAAAATCATCGTACTGTTTCTACAAAAATATAAATCATTCTTAAGTCACATAATTGTTAAATGTTAGTACTAAGACATGTAGTGTTTATTAACTTTGTCACTGATTGCATGACTCTGGGTGAGTCATTATTTCTTAATAAAAGTGGCAGTGAAAATTGCAGAGATTAGGTATGGACATAGTGACCGTAGAACCTGAACATGACCAGATATTTGTATGAGTAGGAGAGCAGTGTAGTAGGGGCTTAATTTAAGAGATACAGCAATGAATAAGATATTCCTTTTCTTCATGAGTCTGTCTTCAAGAGTTTTTGATCTAGTAGAAAGTTAAGTGGGCTTCCCTCATAGCTCAGTTGGTAAAGAATTTGCCTGCAAAGCAGGAGACCCCGGTTGGATTCCTGGGTTGGGAAGATCCACTGGAGAAGGGAAAGGCTACCCACTCCAGTGTTCTGGCCTGGAGAATTCCATGGACTGTATATGCCATGGGGTCACAAAGAGTCGGACACTATTGAGCAACTTTCGCTTTCAGAAAATTAAGTAACTGAAGTAGCTGAAGATAAATATCATGAGTAAAGTATGAGCATATGGTCATGGGGGTTAAAATAATATTTATATAATTAGGATCAGTACGGTTTTAGAGGAAAAATAGCAGGTATGTTTTCAGTGCTGCTTAATTTATTCTGAACAAGAGATAATTGGTTCCTGTGACCTTTGCCTAATGATTCTTTCAGGTAAAAAGAATTACAAATTAATGAGTATAATTTTTGTCCTTTAGTAAAGTGTCTGTCCTCAGTTCAGTCGCTCAGTCACGTCCACCTCTTTGCGACTGACCCCATGGACTGCAGTATGCGAGGCTTCCCTGTCCATCATCAGCTCCCGGAGCTTGTTCAAACTCATGTCCATCGGGTCGGTGATGCTATCCAACTGTCTCATCCTCAGTTGTCCCCTTCTCCTAACTTCAATCTTTCCCAGCATCAGGGTCTTTTTCAGTGAGTCAGCTCTTCGCATCAGGTGGCCAAAGTATTGGAGTTTCAGCTTTAGCATCAGTCCTTCCAATGAATATTCAGGACTGATTTCCTTTAGGATGGACAGGTTGGATCTCCTTGCAGTCGAAGGGACTCTCAAGAGTATTCTCCAACTCTGTTCAAAAGCATCAGTTCTTCGGGGCTCAGCTTTCTTTATAGTTCAACTCTCACATCCATACATGACTATTGGAAAAACCATAGCTTTGACTAGAGGACCTTTGTTGGTAAAGTAATGTCTTGGCTTTTTAATATGCTGTCTAGGTTGGTCATAGCTTTTCTTCCAAGAACTCTTAATTATTTACCTGTGGTGTGGAGTAGGTTGAAAGGGTGCCTATAGTAACTGATAATACAAAACACTGCTAAAGGCTTGAATTAGTCTGGATCATAGATTAGTCACTTTCGGGAAACCAGGCAAACATTATTGACAGAGACAAAACAACAACAAAAATCCAACAGGGGTAAATTAGGAAGAAGGGGAAAATGAAGAGGTCTTTCAGTTGCTTTGTTCCCTGTTTACTAGCTGTTACGGAAATGAAAGATTGCCTTTAAGAGCAGCTCAGATACTCCAAAGAATTACCTTAGTGGGGGCAGGTAGATGGAACATAAAGTGTTATTGACAGTAACCACTATTACTGCTGACATTTCTTGGTTGCCGACTACCTAATAGGAACTGCCCTAATTGATTTACTGGTGTTGTAATTGTGTATTGCTTTGCTCCAGAACTTGGTTGCTAAAACATTTATTTGCTCTTAATTCTAAAATTTGGGCAAGGCTCGATGGGGACTGCTCCATGTGTCACCTGTTGGCTATAATGTCCACGGTAGCTTTTTAACTTATAGATCTGGTACTTCAGCTGGACATATGTGTGTCTGTTCATGTCCCAATACCACACTCACTGCCCATATTCTTCATTCCATTAGCTTGAACTTCTTCATGGCATGGCAGATGGGTTCCATAGGGAGTGTTCCAAGAGGACAAGATGTACCATGCCAATGCTCTGTGTTCTTCATGTTTGCTGGTGTTCCAATGGCCGATGCTAATCATGCGACTGTCTACATTTAGTGTGGGAGTGGGCAATACAAGGGCACCAGTAGCATCAACAATCTATGATGTTCAGTTCGTCCCTTCTTATCCATGGCTTGATTTTCCACCATCTCAGTTACTCTTGGTTGGTTTCTTGGGGACATCAGAGTAACTTCCTACTGCATGTGTTTGATCTACAAGTAAATATTAGATAATATTAGAGTGCTAGTAATTAGGGGAGGCATACGAGAAAGGGCAAGTACTTTTAAGGTTTTTCCTTAGGGTCTACATGGTAAATTGTCTTTCATCAAATGGTCCAATTAGCCCAACAGTATATATTGCGTCTGACCACCATGATCTTAATTTTAAACCACAAATGCTGAATATGGATGTTGGTTATGGCTCATTGCTTGAATATGCAAATATATGTATGGTAGGTGTGTTATCTTGAAATTACCTGGAGTATATTTCTGTTGTGGGCTAAATAAAAAATAGTTATGAGGTAAAATTTACAAATAACTTTTCCCTATGTCTAACCACATCAGTGGGATTCGGATAAGGCTTTTAGGTATTTCAGTGATTACATGATTTTGTGAGTGAAACAGTGAACATTATGGGGGACAGAAAGAAATAAAAAGAATGTACAGTCTAGCTGGACAATAAGGCATTAATGATATAGAAACAGGATGATAAAATTAACCTATTGACACATTGTACAAATATATTTTTCAAATTAGAGGATAGTTTTGGAAGAATTAAAGAGTGATTTTGAAATTTTATACTAATTCTCTTTTACTAAAGTTTTATAGAAAATTTGATTAGCTTTTGTAGCATCAGTATATGATGTTATGGGACTTGCTTGGTGGCTCAGTGGTAAAGAATCTGCTTGCCAATGCAGGAGATACTGATTTGATCCCTGGGTCACGAAGATTTCCTGGAGAAGGAAATGACATCCCACTCCAGTATTCTTGCCTGAGAAATCCATGAACAGATAGAGGAGCCTGGTGGGCTACAGTCCATGGAGTTGCAAAGAGTCAGACACGTCTTAGTGACTAAACAACAACAACCTATGATGTTAAACTAGCCTCTCCTTATCCACAGCTTCATTTTCCACCATCTCAGTTACTCTTGGTTGATCATAGTCCCAAAATACTAAATGAAAATGTCCAATATAGGCAAGGCATAGTTTGAAGAAGTGTACACTTTTCATTGTACAGGAGACAGGGAGCAAGACCATCCCCGCAAAAAAGAAATGCAAAAAAGCAAAAAGGCCATCTGAGGAGGCCTTACAAATAGCTGTGAAAAGAAGAGAAGCAAAAAGCAAAGGAGGAAAGGAAAGATATATACCCATTTGAATGCAGAGTTCCAAAGAATAGCACAGAGAGATAAGAAAGCCTTCCTCAGTGATCAATGCAAAGAAATAGAGGAAAACGATAGAATGGGAAAGACTAGAGATCTCTTCAAGAAAATTAGAGATACCAAGGGAACATTTCATTCAAAGATGGGCACAATAAAGGACAGAAATGGTATGGGCCTAACAGAAGCAGATTTTGAGAAGAGGTGGCAAGAATACACAGAAGAACTGTACAAAAAAGATCTTCATGACCCAGATAACTACAATGTGTGATCACTCACCCAGAGCCAGACATCCTGGAATGTGAAGTCAAGTGGGGCTTAGGAAGCATCACTGTGAACAAAGCTAGTGGAGGTGATAGAAGCTGTGCTATTTCAAATCCTGAAAGATGATGCTATGAAAGTGGTGCACTCAATATGCCAGCAAATTTGAAAAACTCAGCAGTGGCCACAGGCCTGGAAAAGGTCAGTTTTCATTCCCATCCCAAAGAAAGGCAATGCCAAAGAATGCTCAAACTACTGCACAATTGCACTCATCTCACATGCTAGTAAAGTCATGCTCAAAATTCTCCAAGCCAGGCTTCAGCAATATGTGAACCGTGAACTTCCAGATGTTCAAGCTGGTTTTAGAAAAGGTAGAGGAACCAGAGATCAAATTGCCAACATCTGCTGGATCATCGAAAAAGCAACCGGGAAAACATCTATTTCTTTTTTATTGACTATGCCAAAGCCTTTGACTGTGGATCACAACAAACTGTGGAGAATTCTGAAAGAGATGGGAAAACCAGACCACCTGACCTCCCTCTTGAGAAACCTGTATGTGGATCAGGAAGCAACAGTTAGAACTGGACATGGTACAACAGACTGGTTTCAAATAGTAAAAGGAGTACGTCAAGGCTGTATATTGTCACCCTGCTTATTTAACTTATATGCAGGGTACATCATGAGAAATACTGGGCTGGAGGAAGCACAGGCTGGAATCAAGATTGCCAGGAGAAATATCAATAACCTCAGATATGCAGATGACACCACCCTTATGGCATAAAGCGGAGAAGAACTAAAGAGCCTCTTGATGAAAGTGAAAGAGAAGAGTGAAAAAGTTGGCTTAAAGCTCAACATTCAGGAAACTAAGATCATGGCATCCGGTCCCATGACTTCATGGCAAATAATCGGGGAACAGTGGAAACAGTGGCAGACTTAATTTTCCTGGGCTCCAAAATCACTTCAGATGGTGACTTCAGCCATGAAATTAAAAGACGCTTACTCTTTGGAAGGAAAGTTGTGACCAACCTAGACAGCATATTAAAGCAGAGACATTATTATGTCAACAAAGGTCCATCTAGTCAAGGCTATGGTTTTTCCAGTGGTCACGTATGGATGTGAGAGTTGGACTGTGAAGAAAGCTGATCACTGAAGAATTGATGCTTTTGAATTGTGGAGTTGGAGAAGACTCTTGAGAGTCCCTTGGACTGCAAGGAGTTCCAATCAGTCCATCCTAAAGGAAATCAGTCCTGAATATTCATTGGAAGGACTAATGTTAAGCTGAAACTCCAATACTTTGGCCACCTGATTCGAAGAGCTGACTCATTGGAAAAGACCCTGATGCTGGGAAATATTGAAGGCAGGAATAGGAGGGGACGACAGAGGATGAGATGCTTGGATGGCATCACTGACTCAATGGACATGAGTTTTAGTAAACTCGGAGTTGGTGATGGACAGGAAGGCCTGGAGTGCTGCAGTACATGGGGTTGCAAAGAGTTGGATGTGACTGAGCAACTGAACTGAACTGACACTTTTCAGAGCAGTGTGATGAAATCTTACTCCATCCTGCCCAGACGTGAAGCATGCCTTTGTAATCATATCCAGTGAATTCTGCCTTCACTTAGTAGTTCTCTCTTGGTGTTCAGATCAAAACTCTTTCAGTATCACAGTTTTGTGTCAAGTAAGCCTTATTTAACTTAATAATGCCCCCAAAGGGCAAGAGTAGTGATTTTGGCAATTGGGATATGTCCAAAGAAGCTGAAGGTTTTCTTCTTAATAGGGAACTAAAGAAATCACATGCTGCGATTATGAAGATCTGTGGTAGGAGTGAATCTTCTGTCTGTGAAACTGTGAAGGAAAAAGAAATTCATGATAGTTTTGCTGTTGCACCTTAACTGCAAAATATACCAGCAGTGTGTGATAGGGCTTAGTTGAAATGCAAAAAGGCATTGTACAATAAGACATTGTGAGAGAGACTACTACATTCACATGACTTTATTACAGTATATTGTTATAGTTCTATTAATTACTGTTAACCTCTTACTCTGCCTAATGTATAAATTAAATTTTATCATGGCCATCTGTATATGGGAAAGGCAGAGCGTGTAAGGGATTGGATACTAATCCAAGGTTTCAGGCATGCCTGCGAGTCTTGGAATGTATCCCCTGAGGGTAAGAGAGTACTGTGTAATCAGGAGAGTGATATACATAGATAAATAGCATTTTAGTGATAGAGGAAACTGTCATTGCCCGGTGTAAAAACAGACTCTGGTAGAGTGACTGGAAGTCACATATCTAGGTAGTGGTTGGGAATCCATCTCCCATGATTTTTCAAATATGTTTATATTTGAGTTCTGTTCGTTCCGTTCCGTCGCTCAGTCGTGTCCGACTCTTTGCGACCCCGTGGACTGTAGCCTACCAGGCTTCTCCGTCCATGGGATTCTCCAGGCAAGAATACTGGAGTGGGTTACCGTTTCCTTCTCCAGGGGATCTTCCCGACCCAGGGATCGAACCCGGGTCTCCCACATTGGAGGCAGATGCTTTAACCTCTGAGCCACCAGGGAAGCCCTATATTTGAGTAATAAAATGTTAAAATTTTTTTGTGTGTGGGGAAGGAAGTGGAAAGGTAGAGGCCCATTATTGAGTAATCATGTACTATATTCTAGGTACTTTACATAGGCTTTCTCATTTAATTTTCATAATTATATAGAGGGAATAGATATTATCCACATTTTTATTCTTGAGAAAACTAATAGAACTGGATTTCCAATGCAGATGCTACGCTTGTTCCTTTGTCTTACCCATTCCAGTACATATAATATACACAGATAGAAGTGTACCCACACAAAACTTAATATATTCCAGAACTGACTAATCACTGGGTATAATGGACTGAATTATAGCTCTTCAAAATTCATAAATTGAAGCCCGAACCCCCAGTGTGACTGTAGACTTAGGATATTTAAGGTGATAATTGAGGTTAAATGAGATCATAAGGTGGGTCCATAATTCACTAGGACTGGTGTTCTTAGAAGAGGAGACAAGGAGTGCACATGCGCAGAAAAAAGGCCATTTGCATTTACAGTGAGAAAGTGGCTATCTATGAGTCAAGGAGAGAGACCTCACGAGAAGCTATCTCTGTCTGTTGTGTGTGTTTGTAGTCTCTCACTTGTGTCCAACTCTTTGCAAATCCATGGACTGTAGCCTGCCAGGCTCCTCTGTCCATGGGGTTTCCCGGGCAAGAATACTGGAATGGGATGCCATTTCCTTCCCCAGGGGATCTTCCTGACTGGGGAACCAAATTCATGCCTCTTGTGTCTCCTGCATTGCAGGCAGATTCTTTCCCCACTGAGCCATCAGGGAACTGTTGACGCCTTAATCTTGGATTCAGCCTCCAGAACTGTGAAAAAGTAAAACAACTGTGTTGTTTAAGCCGCCTAGTATCTTGAACTGACTGATACACTGGGTAATCCTGCGTCTTTAAAAATGGCTTTGGATAATTTTGCAGCAGATTAAATGCACATTTACTGCTTGAGAAATGGCCTTCATTCTTTTATTGTCCTTTCTTTTCACTGTAGGAAGGAAAAACTAGCTTCTTTATGAGTTAGTGACTTATATTTCCTCTTTTGGCTATAGTTGTATTGAAAGATGGGAAACATTTAAATGCATGTCTGATTATTATAGTGCAAAAAGATCATATGTTTGACCATGGGTGGTAGCTGTAGAATATCTGCTCAGTTCAGTTCAGTCGCTCAGTCGTGTCCGACTCTTTGTGACCCCATGAATCACAGCACGCCAGGCCTCCCTGTCCATCACCAACTCCTGGAGTTCACTCAAACTCATGTCTATCTAGTGGGTGATGCCATCCAGCCATCTCATTCTCTGTCGTCCCCTTCTCCTCCTGCCCCTAGTCCCTCCCAGCATCAGAGTCTTTTCCAGTGAATCAACTCATCGCATGAGGTGGCCAAAGTATTGGAGTTTCAGCTTCAGCATCAGTCCTTCCAATGAACACCCAGGACTGATCTCCTTTAGAATGGACTAGTTGTATCTCCTTGCAGTCCAAGGGACTCTCAGTCTTCTCCAGCACCACAGTTCAAAACCATCAATTCTTTGGCGCTCAGCTTTCTTCACAGTCCAACTCTCACATCCATACGTGACCACTGGAAAACCATAGCCTTGACTAGACGGATCTTTGTTGGCAAAATAATGTCTCTGCTTTTTAATATGCTGTCTAGTTTGGTCATAACTTTCCTTCCAAGGAGTAAGTGTCTTTTAATTTCATGGCTGGAATCAGCATCCGCAGTGATTTTGGAGCCCCCTCCCTGCCAAAATAAAGTCTGACACTGTTTCCACTGTTTCCCCATCTATTTCCCATGAAGTGATGGGACCAGATGCCATGATCTTAGTTTTCTGAATGTTGTGAGTGGAATGTTATTCCAATAGATTTTCTGTATTCATTCTGTGAACATTGTAACATTGTTATTTGTCACATTCCTTTCTATTTTATCTGTCTCTGGCTAAGGGAAAGACCTCGAGATCTCTCAATTCTTCATAAAGTCTTTGTAGGTAGTAACTGTTCACAGTTAAGATACATGTATAATAGTGCCATATTTCTCTTTCATCCATGTCTGTTTACCTAAATATTGACTTATCTCTCAGATTTTTCAAAGTAAACTTATTTTGAGGTAATTGTAGATTCATATTTAGCTGTAAGAAATAATGCAGAAATGTTTCCTTCACCCATTTTCCCTCAATGGCAGCAGCTGGTGATATTGCAACTAGGAGTCAGTTTCAATTGATGGAGTTCACTTATCTTACTCAGATTTCGCCAGTTCTGTGTGCAGTGTGTGTCTGTGGTATGCATTTGAATCTGTACAGTTTCATTGCATGTGTTCGGTTCAGTTGCTCCGTCGTGTCCGACTCTTTGTGACCCCTTGAACCACAGCACACCAGGCCTCCCTCTCCAGCACGAATTCCCGGAGTTTACCCAAACTCATGTCCATTGAGTTGGTGATGGCCATCCAACCATCTCATCCTCTGTCATCTCCTTCTCCTCCTGCCCTCAGTCTTTCCCAGCATCAGGATCTTTTCACACGAGTCAGTTCTTTGCATCAGGTGGCCAAAGTATTGAAGTTTCAGCTTCAGCCTCAGTCCTTCCAGTGAACACCCAGGACTGATCTCCTTTAGGATGGACTGGTTGGATCTCCTTGCAGTCCAAGGGACTCTCAAGAGTCTTCTCCAGCACCACAGTTCAAAAGCATCAATTCTTCGGCTCTCAGCTTTCTTCACAGTCCAACTCTCATATCATACATGACCACTGGGAAAACCATAGTCTCGACTAGACGGACCTTTGTTGACATAGTAATGTCTCTGCTTTTTAATATGATGTCTAGGTTGGTCGTAACTTTCTTTCCTAGGAGTAAGCATCTTTTAATTTCATGGCTGCAGTCACCATCTGCAGTGATTTTGGAGCCCAAAAAATAAAGTTTTCCACTGTTTCCCCATCTATGTGCCATGAAGTGATGGGACTGGATGCCATGATCTTTGTTTTCTGAATGTTGAGCTTTAAGCCAACTTTTTCACTCTCCTCTTTCACTTTTATCAAGAGACTCTTTAGTTCTTCTTCACTTTCTGCCATAAGGGTGGTGTCATCTGCATATCTGTGGTTGTTGATTTTTCTCCCAGCAATCTTGATTCCAGCTTGTGCTTCTTCCAGCCCAGCATTTCTCATGATGTACTCTGTGTATAAGTTAAATAAGCAGGGTGATAATACACAGCCTTGACGTACTCCTTTTCCTATTTGGAACCAGTCTGTTGTTCCATGTCCAGTTCTAACTGTTGCTTCCTGACCTGCATACAGGTTTCTCAAGAGGCAGGTCAGGTGGTCTGGTATTCCCATCTCTTTCGGAATGTTCCACAATTTATTGTGATCCACACAGTCAAAGGCTCTGGCATAGTCAATAAAGCAGAAATAGGTGTTTTTCTGGAACTCATCACCAGAGTAAAGATTCAGAACAGTTTCGTTACCACCAGGACCCCTCGTGTTGTCCTTTTATAACCAAATCCATCTTTCTTCATTTCTAACTCCTGGCAACTATTAATGTATTCTTCATTTTGTCATTTCTAAAAAATTATATTAATGAAATTGTATAGTATGTAATGGGATAGCACTTACCACTGAACACAATTTCCTCAAAATTTATCCAAGTTGTTGCTTGTATCAATACTTAGTTCCTTTTTGTTGCTGAGTAGTATTCTGTGACATGAATGTACTACAGTTTTTAAATCATTAACTCATCGCAAACATTTGGGTATTTCTGGTTTTGACTGTTATGAGAAAAAAAGCTGCTCTAAACGTTTGTGTTTGTTTTTGTGTGAACATAAGTTTTCAGTTTTTTTTAGAATAATGTCCAAGAGTGCAACTACTGGATTGTGTGGTAATTGCATATTGACTTTTATAAGAAACTGCCAGTCTGTTTTCTAGAGTAGGTGTGTCATGTTAATTCTCACCAGCGATACATGAGTGATGTTGATTCCCTATATCCTCACTACTCACAGTTTTTAATTTAAGGTGTTCACATAGATGCCTAGTGATATCTCATTGTGGTTTTGATAATGCATTTTCCCTAGTGATTGATGCTGAAAATCTTTTTATGTGCTAATTCGTCATCTGTTTATCTTCCTGGGTGGAATGTCTGTTAATCTTTTGCCCCTTTTCCAATAGGATTGTTTGTTATGGAGTTTTCAGTTTTTATGTATTCTAAATATTAGTCCTTTATCTGATATGTGGTTTGGGAATATTTTCTCTTATTCTGTAGTTTGTCTTTTTCTCTTTTTGACAAGGTCTTTCAGACAGCAAATGTTTTTAATTTTAATGAAACTTAATTTATTAATATTTTTCTTTAAGGTTGCACTTTCAGAGGCAAGTCTAAGAACTCCTAGCCTGGGCCTCATAAATTTTCTCCTTTGATTGTTTCCAAACGTTTTATTGTTTTATGTTTTATAGTTAAGTCAATGATCCATTTTGATTTCTTTTTTTTTTTTTTCATGAAAGATATGGTTTAAATTGATGTTCATATTTTTGCTTCAGTTCAGTTCAGTCGCTCAGTTGTGTCTGATTTTTGTGATCCCACGGATTGCAGCATGCCAGGCTTCCCTGGCCATCACCAACTCCCGGAGCTTGCTCAGCTCATGTTCGTTGCGTCGCTGATGCCATCCAACCATCTCATCCTCTGTCGTCCCTTCTCCTGCCCTCAGTCTTTCCCAGCATCAGGGTCTTTTCCAGCACGTCAGTTCTTCGCATCAGGTGGCTGAAGTATGGAGCTTCAGCTTCAGCATCAGTCCTTCCAGTGAATATTCAGGACTGATCTCCTTTAGGATGGACTGGTTGGATCTCCTTGCAGTCAAGGGACTTTCAAGAGTCTTCTCCAACAAATGGATCAAAAGCATTAGTTTTTTGGTGCTCAGCTTTCTTTATGGTCCATATCTCACTCACATCCATACATGACTACTGGAAAAACCATATCCTTGACTAGACAGACCTTTGTGGGCGAAGTTATGTTTCTGCTTTTTAATATGCTGTTTTGTTTTGTCATAGCTTTTCTTCCAAGGAGCAAGCATGTTTTTTTTTTCTTTAATTTGTTTATTTTATTTGGAGGCTAATTGCTTTACAATAGTGGTTTTTGCCGTACATTGACATGAATCAGCAATGGGTGTACATGTTTGCCCCACCCTGAACCCCCCTCCCACATCTGTCCCCATCCCATCTCTCAGGGTTGTCCCAGTACACTGACTTTGAGTGCCCTGTTTCATGCATTGAACTTGGACTGGTGATCTCTTTCCCATATGGTAATACACATGTTTCAATGCTATTCTCTCAAATCATCCCACCCTTGCCTTCTCCCGCAGAGTCCAAAAGTCTGTTCTTTATATCTTTGTCTCTTTTGCTGTCTCACATATAGGGTCATTGTTACCTTCTTTCTAAATTCCATATATATATATGTGTTAATATACTGTATTGGTGTTTGTCTTTCTGACTTACTTCACTCTGTATAATAGGCTCCAGTTTCATCCATCTCATTAGAATTGATTCAAATGCTTTCTTTTTGATAGCTGAGTAATGTTCCATTGTGTATATGTACCACAGCTTTCTTATCCATTCATCTGCTGATGGACGTCTAGGTTGCTTCCGTGTCCTGGCTATTATAAACAGTGCTGCAGTGAACATTGGGGTACACGTGTATCTTTCAATTCTGGTTTCCTTGATGTGTGTGTCCAGCAGTGGAATTGCTGGGTCATATGGCATTTCTATTTCCAGTTTTTTAAGGAATCTCCATACTGTTCTCCATAGTGGCTGTACTAGTTTGCATTCTCACCAGCAGTGTAGCAGTGTTTCCTTTTCTCCACACCCTTTCCAGCATTTATTGTTTGTAGACTTTTGGATAGCAGCCATTCTGACTGGTGTGAGATGGTACCTCATTGTGTTTTTGATTTGCATTTCTCTGATTATGAGTGATGTTGAGAATCTTTTCATGTGCTTGTTAACCATCTGTATATCTTATTTGGAGAAATGTCTGTTTAGTTCTTTGGCCTATTTTTTGATTGGGTCGTTTATTTTTCTAGTATTGAGCTGCATGAGCTGCTCATATATTTTTGAGATTAATTCTTTGTCAGTTGCTTCATTTGCTATTAATGTCTCCCATTCTGAAGGCTGTCTTTTCATGTTGCTTATAGTTTCCTTTGTTGTGCAAAAGCTTTTAAGTTTAATTAGGTCCCAGCTGTTTATTTTTGCTTTTTATTTCCATTACCACTCCAGTACTCTTGCCTAGAGGATCCCATGGATGGAGGAGCCTGGTGGGCTGCAGTCCGTGGGGTCACTATGGGTCGGACACAGACACGACTGAGTGACTTCACTTTCACTTTTCACTTTCACACATTGGAGAAGGAAATGGAAACCCACTCCAGTGTTCTTGCCTGGAGAATCCCAGGGACAGGGGAGCCTGGTGGGCTTCCGTCTATGGGGTCACACAGAGTCGGACATGACTGAAGTGACGCAGCAGCAGCAGCAGGAGATGGGTCATAGAGGATCCTGCTGTGATTTATGTCAGAGAGTGTTCTGCCTATGTTCTCCTCTAGGAGTTTTATAGTTTCTGGTCTTACATTTAGATCTTTAACCCATTTTGAGTTTATTTTTATGTATGGTGTTAGAAAGTGTTCTAGTTTCATTCTTTTACGGGTGGTTGACCAGTTTTCCCAGCACCAGTTGTTAAAGAGATTGTCTTTTCTCCATTGTATATTCTTGCCTCCTTTGTCAAAGATAAGGTGTCGATAGGTGCATGGATTTATCTCTGGGCTTTCTATTTTGTTCCATTGATCTATATTTCTGTCTTTGTGCCAGTACCATACTGTCTTGATGACTGTAGCTTTATAGTGTAGTCTGAAGTCAGGCAGCTTGATTCCTCCAGTTCCATTCTTCTTTCTGAAGATTAGGAGCAAGCATCTTTTAATTTCATGGCTGCAGTCACTATCTGCAGTGATTTTGGAGCCCAAGAAAATAAATTCTGTCACTGTTTCCATTGTTTCCCCATCTGTTTGCCATGAAGTGATGGGACCAGATGCCATGATCTTAGTTTTTTGAATGTTGAGTTTTAAGCCAGCGTTTTCACTCTTTCACTTTCGTCAAGAGGCTTTTTAGTTCCTCTTCACTTTTGGGTGTCATCTGCATATCTGAGGTTATTGATATTTCTCCCAGCAATCTTGATTCCAGCTTGTGCTTCTTCCAACCCAGCGTTCCTCATGATGGACTCTGCATATAAATTAAAAAGCGAGGTGACAGTATACAGCCTTGACATACTCCTTTCCCAATTAAAAACCAGTCCATTGTTCCATGTCCTGTTCTAACTGTTGCTTCTTGACTTGCATACAGATACTCAAGAGGTAGGTAAGGTGGTCTGGTATTCCCATCTCTTTAAGAACTTTTCCATAGTTTGTTGTGATCCACACAAAAGATTTGGTGTAGTCAATAAAGCAGAAGTAGATGTTTTTCCGGAACTCCTGCTTTTTTGATCACTGGCCTTAATATTGGGTAAAGTGATTCCTCTCACCTTTCAATTTGGTTTTAGCTATTCTAAGACTCGTGTGTTTACATATAAATTTTAGAACAAGCTTGTTCATGTCTACCAAAACTTCATTGAAACTTTCATAGAAATTGCATTAAACCTTTAGATCAGTTTTAGAAGAGTTGACATCTTTACTGTATTGACATGGTATGTCTCCATTTATTTAGTTCTTTTTCCTTTAATCAGCATTTTGTAATTAATAGTATATCAATCCTGTATTAATAGGCTTCTCAGGTGGAACTAGTGGTAAAGAACCCACCTGTCAATGCAGCAGATATAAGAGACATGGGTTTGATCCCTGGTTCAGGAAGATCCCCTGGAGGAGGGCATAACATCCCACTCCAGTACTCTTGCCTGGAGAGTCCCATGGACAGAGAAGCCTGGCAGGCTACAGTCCATAGGTTTGTACATAGTAGAATATGACTGAAGCAACTTAGCATGCATGCAATCCTATATTATACCTGTTTAATTTATACTTAATTTTTTTGTTTTCTTTGAAGCAATTCTGTTAATATTACTGTGTTAAGTTTTCACATGTTTATTGTTAGTATATAGAAATGTGGATTGATTTATGTATGTTGGTCTTGCACCTTTGATCTTGCTAAACTTATCTTTTAGTTCTAAGAGACTTTTTACAGATTCCGTAGGATTTTCTACATAGACAATCATGTCAACTACAAGTAGGGAGTTTTTTCTTTCGGATATTTATGCTATTTCTTGTCATATACAGTGACTAGAAATTCTATACTGTTGAATGAGAGTGGTAAGAGCAGACATCCTTGCTTTGTCCTTTATCTTAGGTGGAAAGCATGTAAATGTTTTTTACCATCAAATGGAAAAGACTCTGATGCTGGGAAGGATTGGGGGCAGGAGGAGAAGGGGACGACAGAGAATGAGATGGCTGGATGGCATCACCGACTCGATGGACATGAATTTGAGTGAACTCCGGGAGTTGGTGATGGACAGGGAGGTCTGGCGTGCTGTGATTCATGGGGTCGCAAAGAGTCGGACACGACTGAGCGACTGAACTGAACTGATGATGTTAAGTGTACTAGGCATTTTTGAGAAGAGTGGATAGACACTCATTATCAAATTGAGGTAGATTGCCTCTCTTCCTAGTTTTCTGTGAGTTTTTAACCATGAGTTGGTGTTGGATATTTTCATATTCTTTTTTCTGAGTCAATTTATGTAATCATATGATTTTTTTCGTTAGCATGTTGATGTGGTGGATTATACTGATTTTTTTTTTTTAAATGTTGAACCAGCCTTGCGTACCTGGAATAAATCTCATTATGGTATGGTGTATGCTAAGCATTGCTGAACTCAGGTTGTTGGTATGTTGAGAATTTTTGTTTTAATGAGAGAAATAATCTTCTCTAGTTTTCTTGTGATATCTTTGTCTTGCTGCTTTATTTGAGTAATACTGATTTCATAGAATTGGGGTAAGGACATGTTCCCTCCTCTTCTGCTCTTTGGAAGAGTTTTTGACGTTATTGGTGTTAATATTTGGTAGAATTCTTCAGTGAAAACATTTCAGCCTGGGATTTATTATTCTTTTGGAGATTTAAAATTATGAATTCATTTTTAAATGGTTATATAAGTTATGTTTATTTTATTTTGGCAATATGTGCTTTGGGTGTTTTTTTTTTTTTTTAGTTTTTTTGAGGAGGAATTTACGATTACTGATTTGAGACTTTTCCTGTTTCCCAAAGTAAGCATTTAATGCTGTCGCTTTCCCTCTTAACACCTTTTTGGCCTTGCATATTCTGTATCTTTTGATATGTTGTCTTGAGGCATTTCCATACCATCCCTGATAGCTCAGTTGGTAAATAATCCGCCTGCTACACAGGAGACCCCAGTTCAATTCCTGGGTTGGGGAGATCCCTGGAGAAAGGGAATGGCTACCCACCCCAGTATTCTGGCCTGGAGAATTCCATGGACTGTATAGTTCATGGGGTCACAAAGAGTTGGACATGACTGAGCAACTTTCACTTTCAGTAGTAGCTAGGCCGTTTTTAATAGTAGCCATGCCTTGAGGGTTCTAATTGAGCCATATTCTCACCATCACTTTTATTTCTGTTTTTGATTTTTCTTTTTGTATAATAGCTATTCTGATTGGTGTGAAATGGTTTCTCATTGTGTTTTGATTTGCATTTTTCTACTGAATAGTGATATGGAGCATCTTTTCATGTACTTACTGTCCATTTGTATATTTTCTTTGGAGAAATATCCAAGTCCTTTGCCCATTTTTTAATTAGGTTTTTTCAGTTGAGTTTTGGGAATTCTTTATATATTCTGATTATCGGTCCCTTTTTGGATAACTGGTTTGCAAATATTTTCCTTTGTTCTGAGAGTTTGCTTTTTTACTTTGTTGATAATATCTTTTAGTAAACAAAGGTTGTTAACTTTGAATTCTAGTTTTTTATGAACTCCAGTATTTTATGCCTATATAGTTATTTCATCCATTTATTATGATTTTAAAACGTCTTGAGAAGAATGGTAGTCTGTTGAGTCTATTTACCCATATTTTTGCTTTCCCCATTGTCCTTTCTTCTTTATGTGCCAAGAGTCCTGTTTTATCAGTTGAAGAACTCTTTTTAGCCACTCTTGAAGGATATGTCTGCAAATGACAGATTCTTTTAGTTTTTGCCTGCTATGTCTTTGTTTTCCCTTAATTCCTGAAAGATAATTTTGTCAGATACAAAATTCATGATTGAGAATTCTTTTTTCAGTGCTTGAAAATTGTTTTGTTACTTTCTTCGGCCTATGTGGTTTCAGATGAGAAAACTATCATTTGAGTTTGTATGCCCTACATCCTTTCTATGTCGTTGCTTTCAAGATTTTCCTTTGCTTTCAGATACGTGTGTCAAGTTGTAATATCTGTGGGTTTACCTGTCTGTGGTTTGCTCAGTTTAATATGTAGATTTACACCTTTCTCCAGACTTGGAAGTTTTCAGCTATTTGTTGAATATTCTTCTCTCTACTCTTTCTCTTCTCTTCATGGGACTCTAATGATGTGGATCTAGGTCTTTTCATTATTGTCCCATCCATCTATGAGACCTTGTTGTTTTCAATGATTTTTCTTTTTTGTTTTTTTGTCGTTCAGATTGGGTAAATTCTGTTGATCTGTCCTCAAATTCACCAATTCTGTCTCCTGTAATTCCCACTGTTGAGTCCATCTAAAGAGTTTTTTGTTTTCTTATTGTAGTTTTCAATTCTGTAATTGCCATTTGGTTCATTTTTTAAAATCATTTCTATTTCTTGGCTTGGATTTTGTCTGTTTTAAGAGAATTTGTAATTGATGGAGAATTTTTATGCTAGCTGCTTTACAATCTTTGTTGGATAATTCTGACATCTAATTCATATCAGTATTGGCTCTGTTGATGGTCTTTGAAATCATTCAAGTAGTGATTTCTGTGGTGGGTGACTTTTGATTGTATTTTGGACATGTGTTTTCCATGCAGTTTCTTAAAATCACTTTGTCCCCTTTTTTGTTGCTGCTGTTAGTCACTCAGTTGTGTCCGACTCGTTGTGTCCGACTCTTTGCAACCCATAGACAACAGTCTGCCAGATTCCTCTGTCCATGAGATTCCCCAGGCAAGAATACTGGAGTGGGTTGCCATTTTCTTCTCCGGGGATCTTCCCAACCCAGGGATTGAACGTGGGTCTCCCGTATTGCAGACAGGTTCTTTACCGTCTGATCCACCAAGAAAACCCTTGTCCCTTAGTATGATTAATATATACTTACTGTAGAAAATGGAACTGTTGGAAAATACAAAGAAAAAATGTCACTTTTTTAAATTGCCAAAGGTAGTTCCTATTAAATTTTTATATAAATACGTAACATGTATATGAAAGGGAATATGTACAGGTATAGCTTGGAAATATGATACTGTGAGTTCCATTCCAGACCACCACAACAAAGTGAATACAGCAATAAAGCAAATCATGTGAATTTTAAAAATTCTGTTAATTTCAGTATATTCATGTTAAAATTATAGTTGCAGTGTACTGTCATGTCTGTTAAGTGTACAATAGCATTATGTCTAAAAAAAGTACACACTTTTTAAATTAAAGATATTTTTGGTTAAATATTTTGTTGCTAAAAAATTTTATTGCTAAAAAGAAATTAAATGTTACTGAACCTTCAGTGAGGCAAAGTAGTAACATCAAAGATCACTGATCAGGTTTCACCATAACAAATAAAATAATAATGAAAAAGTTGAAATATTGTAAGAATTACCAAACGTGATGCAGAGACATAAATTGAGCAAATGCTGTTGGAAAGATGGTGCTGATAGATTTGCTCCTTGGAGGGTTACCACAAACCTTCAATATGTACAAAAGCACAATTATTTGCAAAGGACAACAAAGTAACGAACAGTACAATAAGATATTCCTGTGTATATTTTCATCCTCCCAAACATAAGTGTAGCTAACAGTTTCACATATGAGGAAATTGAGGTAAGGAGAGTTTTAGGTAACTTTCTCAGGTCACAAAACTACCAAATGACTCAGATGTAAGCTTTTAATCTTCAGGTCTATACTTTTAACCACTGTAGTACCATCTGTCTTGTTCTGTTTTTTGCTTTTCCTTAAGACTTCAGAAAAATTGTTTCAACTGAAAACTGAACTTATTTTGGGAGGGATAATCAATAGACCAACAGCCCTCTAAAAGACATGGTGAATAGTGTTTAAGTAGTTGAGATTATATGTCTGTAGATATTTGAATATGTCTAGGTGCATACATGTGTATATTTATGTATTTTGGAAGATTATCTTAAACGAGTTTTGATACCTCTGTTTTAGGCACTCACTTGGGGATATTTAAATAAATACCTCTTTATATTTAAATGGGAAGCAATAATAGGCTTTTTTTTTCTTTTTGTAAAGTTTCATCTTCTTTGAAAAGGAGGTGGTTGATTTTTGTTTTTGTTTTTTAAAGTAAATCATTGTTAGTTTCCTTACTCATTTATTGGCCAAATTGTGTAGAAATTATTTCACACATTATCTCACTTAAGTGATAATACAGTCACCATTGCTGTATATGTATCATCATATATGTATATGTATCATCATATATGATGATACAGTCATCATATATGTAGTGAGCTTGGTTGTTTACTCATAACAGTGAGCTTTAGGGTAACTGCCTAAGCATGGATTTAGGGGAAATTCCTAATTACTATGTTAAACAGTGATTGTATGAGAGTTTAGGAATAATTCACTACCTTTTAGTTTCTACCTAAGAAAACTAATCCAGGTATCTACAGTGCAATTGTTACTGTATGTATTTTTACTTAGTTTTTCACAGCAATGGTAAGGTGATGGTAAGAGAAATTAAATTTAAATCTTCATTAGTTCTTTGGAATCCCATAGAATTCTCTACATTTGTCACTGCCTGCAATTAAAGGCTCCTTAATGGTGTGGTTTATGTTTGCTTTTTTAGTCATTACATAAATTAACTATTCAGGAATAAAGAACACTTACAGGGGACTGTATCCTTTAGTTAGTACTGGAATACATGAATATTATCCTCAGAATATTTTCGTCATGAATCCTTTTTTGAAATAATTATAAAAGTGAATAGTATTTACAATATTTAATCATTTCATTTTGCTACTGTTTTTTAGGGACCTATTCTATGTAATTTGATGATATAACATTTAACATTGTAGTCAGAAATCATACAAAGTCTTAGAGTCCTGAGGAGAAATAGTACATTTTATTAAATTAGTATTAACTCTCATGGAAATGGTATTATTTGCTTAGGGCACAGGGTCTGTGAGTACAGTGGAAGAAAAACTGAAATATAAAAGCTAGCAGACATATGTTGTAAATGCAATGGTAAGGAGCCTGAGCATTCTCTTGTAGATGTGTGGAATTATAGAATGCTGTCTTTTTCTACTTTTTAAAACTTAAAAAAAAGATTTCAGTTAATTTGCCTTTTTCTACTTTCTCCACTCCAGTGTAATCATCTCCTGTGACGGTTCTTTTCTATTTTCTAAATTGCTTTAGAATCTAACATTCTTTTTTTTTAATCTCCTATGGCTTCAAACCCTCATTTTCTCTTTCGTTCTGTTGGCGTAATCATTAATTTTTTCCCAGTCCCCTGTCTGTTTCTCTGCCAACTAATAACTCCTTTAACAGCTTTGAAAATTTTCTAATTTCATTTAAGTAAAAATTAAGAAATTTATTGTACATTGTGACAGAACTTGTGTGTGTGTAAATGCAACAAAAAAAAGACAAACCCAAAATTTTAATTGTTGCTTCTGATACATTTTGCTTTCTTTTTAACTGTTCTTTTCCACTTCAAAAAAAAAAAAAGACAACAAAACTGGTGGAGAGTAGCTAAATATTGAATTTGAGGCTCCCAGCAGTTAGAAAAACTGCTTTATATTACTGCCCGCATGATTTTGTAAATACAGATTTTACTGTACACTCTCTTTGAAACCTTTTTGTAAGTCTCTGTTGTCTAACGGAATAGTGGCTTTCAAATCTGATTTTGACCATGACTCACCAAAAGAAGTAGATTTTACATTTGTGACCCAGCACACTCATGTAACCAAACATATGCAACATGAACAAAAGTTTAACGAAACAGAGTGCATCGCAGGTAGTAAGGGTAAGCACTGTTTACTGTTCTGTTCTATTTCACTTTATGTAAAAACAACAACAGTAACAGCAAAAAACTGATGGAGACCTACTGATTTCTTGACCCAGTGGCATTAGTTGGGAAAACTAAAGCTTTAGTCTGACATACGGCGTTTTACACTATTCTCAAGTATTTACTTTTGTTAGTACTATACTGTTTATTCCTTCAATTTGCTGTGCTGATTTCTGTCTCTGCATTTGCTGTTTATTCAGTGTGGAGTGCCCTCTCTCTTCCTTGACTCTGTGACGAACTTCATTCATTTTTCTGAACATAGCTGAGATGTTACTGAAGGTCGTGCACAATGACAGAAATTTTCTTTTCAAGGAATGACAATGATCTCGTCACACAAACTTGGCAAGAAGTGTTTTCTTAGAAAAGCAAAACGCAGTATATCAGTTGAATTAACATGTGATGAATTAAAGATGCTTTCTGTTTAGGAAGACGTGAGAGTTACCAGCTGGTGGTATTGACATGTTTAAAGAGGAAGTTGTAGCTGGTGACATAGATAGGAAATGGAGATTTATTAAGGGTGCTTGTGTCAGTGATCATCTAAGTTCAAGGGAATCAGAGCCCAGGGATGAAACCTCTTTCTTTCTGGTGCACTTATTTTTCTATCTTTTTGTATACATCCACATATTGTATAGGTACAGTGTCTGTCTGCAATGCAGGAGACCCAGGTTCGATCCCTGGATTGGGAATATACCCTGGAGAAGGAAATGGCAACACACTTCAATATTCTTGCCTGGAAAATCCCATAGACGGTGGAGCCTGGTAGGCTACTGTCCATGGGGTCACAAAGAGTCGGACACAACTGAGTGACTTCACTTTCACTTTCACATATTGTATATTATTTTTACTAACCTGTGCGTTACTTGCAGAGATCATGTCATTTTCCTCCTAAATACTCATATATCCTAAGAATAAAGGCAATAGCTCACATGATACTCAGATATCCTCAATTATTCCTATGTCCTTTATATCTGTTTAATTCTTTTTAATTGTTATATCTTCAGTTCAGTTCAGTTCAGTTCAGTCGCTCAGTCGTGTCCGACTCTCCGCGACCCCATGAATCACAGCACGCCAGGCCTCCCTGTCCATCACCAACTCCCGGAGTACACTCAAACTCATGTCCACAGAGTCGGTGATGCCATCCAGCCATCTCATTCTCCGTCGTCCCCTTCTCCTCCCACCCCCAACCTTTCCTAGCATCAGAGTCTTTTCCAGTGAGTCAACTCGTCGCATGAGGTGGCCAAAGTATTGCAGTTTCAGCTTTAGCATCAGTCCCTCCAATGAACATCCAGGATTGATCTCCTTTAGAATGGACTGGTTGGATCTCCTTGCAGTATAAGGGACTCTCAAGAGTCTTCTCCAACACCACAGTTCAAAAGCATCGACTCTTCGGCGATCTTAGTTTGCTTTAATCTAGAACTGTTCTCCCAACTTTTCTTCCATGATACTGACCTCTTTTAAGAGTCTTGGACAGCTGTTTTGCAGAACATATCTCAGTTTATATTTGTCTGATTGTTTCCTCATAATTATATTCAGGTTAAACATTCTTGGCAGGAATACTCTACTGGTCATGAATTATTGGTACATCATGTCCAGGACATGTGATGTCAGTTATCTTATTGATGACTTATATAAGTTCAAACTTGGTTTAGATAGATTCACCATGTTTTGCTATTAAAGGTAATTATTAAATAATGCATACCCATGGGTTTTTAATCATCATTGATGATTTTTACCTGAATCAGTTATTACTCTATTGTACTGGTACTGTAAAATGGTGATTAGTGTTTTTTTTTCTATTTATCATTGCTTTGAAACTTATTAACATTCTTTGGTATACAATCTTGTGATTATAATTTGGTTTCCCATTTAACAGGCTTGCTGGGGGGAGTAAGCTGGGAAGAGATGTATGAAGGCATTTATTTTGTTAATGGAAAATTTGTTTTGATTTCTTAGTCATTTGTGAGCTTTGTGAGGATGGATCAACAACCTGGAATCCAGGCCACTCTTGAAACTTGACTAGTTTGAATTTGAGTACAGATCCTGGGGAAGTCACTTTGGGTATTGCTATTTTGTAAAGTCTGTTAGCAGCCAGCAAGTTAATTCTGTCTAGCACCTTACCCCTTTGTTTCACTGTTTTAACAGTGACCTTTTCAAAATAATAAGGGCTAGGAGGATGCATTTCAGAAAAGGTGTTGTGTTTAATGTTGAAGATGATGGATAATTAACAGGAATGCTATTTGAATAAAATGGTAAATGCTTGTAGATGAGCTTAAGGGGTGGTATTGTTTTTTTCCAACTCACTTTTTTTTTAAGGTAATAAACTTAATTTTTTCAGCAATTTAAAGTTCAAGGAAAAATTGAACAAAAAATACAGAGTATTTTATATACCCTGTCCCGACACATGTACATCATCCCCTGCTATCGACATCCTACACTGCAGTGGCACATTTGTTGCAACTGATGAATCTTCTTTAACACGTCCTTATCAAAGTTCATGGTTTATATTACAATTCACCCTTGATGTTTTACATTTTATGTGTTTTGACAAATGTAAATGACATGTGTCCACCACTGTAGTACCACAGGGAATAGTTTCACTGCTTGTTCTATTCTTCCCTCCCCATCCCGCCACTTGCAACCCTTGGCAGCTTTTTTTTTTTTTTTACTATCTCTATGGTTTTACCTTAAACCTTTTCCAGAATCTTACATGGTTGGAATCTTACAGTACATAGCCTATTCAGTTTGGTTTCTTATACTTAATAATATGTATTTTAAGGTTCCTATATGTATCTTCATTGCTTGGTAGCTCATCTCTTTCTAGTGCTGAATATTTTTCTATTGTCTGGATGTTCTTCAGTTTGTTTATCCCTTTACCTACTGAAGGACCTCTGGTTTGCTTCCATATTTTGGCACTTACCAATACAGCTTCTGGGTTTGCTCGTGGCTCAGCGGTAGAGAATCCGCCTGTTAATGCAGGAGATGCAGGTTCAGTCCCTGGTTCTGGAAGATCTCCTGGAGAAGGAAATGGCAACCCACTCTAGTATTTGTGCCTGGAAAATTCTGTGGGCAGAGGAGCCTGGCGGGCTACAGTCCATAGGGTTGCAAAGAGTCAGACATAACTTAGTGATTAAGCATGCATGAGCATGTAGGCTAACTTAAGGCTTAACAAAGCTGCTGTAAACATCCATATACAGGTTTTTGTATGGATAGGTTTTCAGTTCCTTTGGGAAAATACCAAGGAGCATAATTGTTCAGTTTTATGGTAAAGAGTGTGTTTAGTTTTGGGGCTTCCCAGTGGCGCTAGTTGTAAAGAACCTGCCTGCCAATGCAGGAGACATAGAGATGCCGGTTTGATTCTTGGGTCTGGAAGGTCCCCTGGAGGAGGGCATGGCAGTCCACTCCATCCAGTATTCTTGCCTGGAGAATCCTATGGAAAAAGGAGCCAGGTGGGCTATTGTTTAGTTTTTAGGAAACCCTAAAAGTGCTGTCTAAAGTTACCGTACCATTTTGCATTCCCACCATTAATGAATGGAAATTCCTGTTGCTCACCATTCAGGCAAGCATTTGTGTTGTCAGTGTTCCAGATTTTGGCCATTCTACTGATGCTGAAGCTGAAACTGCAATACTTTGGCCACCTCATGCGATGAGTTGACTCACTGGAAAAGACTGATGCTGGGAAAGGTTGGGGGCGGGAGGAGAAGGGGACGACGGAGAATGAGATGGCTGAATGGCATCACCGATTCTGTGGACATGAGTTTGAGTGAACTCCGGGAGTTGGTGATGGACAGGAAGGCCTGGCGTGCTGTGATTCATGGGGTCGCAGAGAGTCGGACACGACTGAGCAACTGAACTGAAAGCCTATTTATATCATCTGTTTGATCTTGTGTGAATTTTGGCAAATTGTGTTTTTCACAATTGATCCATTTGATCTGGGTTATTAAATTGAGTGTAGAACTTTTCATTGTGTTCATTTATTATTCTTTTAATGTCCAAAGAATCAGTCTTGATGTTCTGTCCTTAATTTGTGATATTATTAATTTGTCTTCTTTCCTATTTTCTTAGCCAAGTTAGAGGTTTATATTAGCTTTATTGGTCTTTTCAGAGAATCAGCTTTTGGATTCATTGATTTTTGTCTATTGATTTCCTATTTTCAATTTTAAAAAACTGAGTTTTGCTCTAATTGATGTTTATTTTCTTCTTACTTTCCGTTTATTTGCTTTTTTCCTAGTTTCCTAACATGGAAGCTTAGACTACTGATTTCATATCTTTTCTAATTTATTTAGTTAATGTTGTAAATATCCTTCTAAGAACTGCTTATGCTACATCCTGCAAATTTAATGTCTCATTTTCATTTAGTTAAAAATATTTTTAAATTTCTTGAGATTTCTTCTTTGATGCATTTGTTATTCAGAAGTGTGTTGTTTAATCTCCAAGCATTTTGGAATTTTTGAGCTGTTTCTGTTAATTCCTTTTTTATCCCATTGTTGTATAATCTCTAATTTTAAACTTGTTAAGATGCTTTTATGGCCCATGCTAGAGTTGGACTATAAAGAAAGCTGAGTGCCGAAGAATGGATGCTTTTGAACTGTGGTGTTGGAGAAGATTCTTGAGAGTCCCATGGACTGCACAGAGATCCAATCAGTCCATCCTAAAGGAGATCAGTCCTGAGTGTTCATTGGAAGGACTGATGTTCAAGCTGAAGTTCTAATACTTTGGCCACATGATGTTAAGAGCTGACTCATTTGAAAAGACCCTGATGCTGGGAAAGATTGAAGGCGGGAGGAGAAGGGGATGACACAGGATGAGATGGTTGGACGGCATCACAGACTCCATGGACATGAGTTTGGGTGAACTCCGGGAGTTGGTGATGGACAGGGAGGCCTGGCATGCTGCAGTCCACGGGGTCGCAAAGAGTCGGACACAACTGAGTGACTGAGCTTAACTGATGGTTTATCTTGGTGAATGTTCCATGTGGGCTTTGGGAGGAATCTGTTAACTGCTGTTCAGTGAAATAGTCTATAGATGTCAGTTACATTGATGGTCTTGAGTGCAACTGTGACCTTGAGGATTTTCTGCTTGCTGGGTCTGTCCATTTCTGATAGAGGATCATTGAAGTCTTCAAATATAACTGAATTCCTGTGTTTCATATTGCTGTTCCATTAGTTATTTTTACCCCTCAGTATTTTGATGCTCTTTGTTAGGCATGTAAACACTAAAGATTGCTTCGTCTTCTTGGAATGTTGATCCCTGTATCATTATGTAATGTCTCTCTGTCCTCAATAATTTTCCTTGCTCTAACATTTGATGTGTCTGAAATTTATGTAATTACTCCAGTTTGGTTTTTTTTTTTTTTTGATAAGTGTTAACAAAATATGTCTTTCTCTTTTCTTAAACACACTATTTACCTACTTTTTTTTGGTAATAAAGTTTAAGTTCTCCATTTCTTTGTGTGTATGTGTGTTAGTCAGTCACAAAGTTGTGTCCGACTGTGACCCCGTGGACTGTATGTAGCCCACCAGGCTCCTCTGTGGAATTTTCCAGGCAAGAATACTGGAGTGGGTTGCCATTTCCTTCTCCAGGGGATCTTTCTGATCCAGGAATTGAACCTGGGTCTCCCGCATTGCAGGCCGGCTCTGGGAAGCCCCTCAATCTCTTTTTGTGCCTTTATATTTAAAGTTGCTTTCTTGTAGGCAACAGTTGAGACTTGTTCTTTGATTTACTTTGACAGTTCGTCTTTTAACTGGCATATTAAACTGTTGACATTTAAAGTAATTATTGATATTGTATGGCTGAGTCCCTTCGCTGTTCACCTGAAATTACCATAACATTGTTAATCAGTTATGTGAAGTTGCTCAGTCGTTTCCAACTCTTTGCGACCCCAGGGAATGTAGCCCACCAGGCTCCTTTGTCCATGGGATTTTCCAGGCAAGAGTACTGGAGTGGCTTGCCATTTCCTTCTCCAGGGAATCTTCCTGACCCAGGGATTGAACCTGGGTCTTCTGCATTGCAACCAGACGCTTTACCGTCTGAGCCACTGGGGAAACCCCAATACAAAATGTTTTTGGTGTTAAAAAAATTAGAACTATACACTAATAATGAGAAAATAGAGAAATTAAGGAAACTATTCCATTCACTGTTGCAATGAAAACAATTAAATACTTAGGAATATATCTACCTAAGGAAACAAAAGACTTGTACATAGAAAACTATAAAACACTAGTGAAAGTAATCAAAGAGGACATGAATAGATGGAGAAATATACCGTGTTCGTGGATTGGAAGAATAAATATTGTAAAAATGAGTATACTACCCAAAGTAATTTATACATTCAATGCAATCCCTATCAAGCTACCAACAATATTTTTCACAGAACTAGAACAAATAATCTCACAATTTGTATGGAAATACAAAAAATACAAAAAACCTCGAATAGCCAAAGCAATCTTGAGGAAGAAGAATGGAACTGGGGGAATTAACCTGCCGGACTTCAGGCTCTATTACAAAGCCACAGTCATCAAGACAGTATGGTACTGGCATAAAGACAGAAATATAGATCAATGGAACAAAATAGAAAGCCCAGAGATAAACCCACGCTCCTATGGACACCTTATCTTCGACAAAGGAGGCAAGAATATAAAATGGAGAAAAGACAGTCTCTTTAACAAGTGGTGCTGGGAAAACTGGTCAGCCACTTGTAAAAGAATGAAACTAGAACACTTCCTAACACCGTACACCAAAATAAACTCAAAATGGATTAAAGATCTAAATGTAAGACCAGAAACTATAAAACTCCTAGAGGAGAACGTAGGCAAAACACTCTCCGACATAAATCACAGCAGGATCCTCCAAGACCCACCTCCCAGAATATTGGAAATAAAAGCAAAAATAAACAAATGGGACCTAATTAAAATCAAAAGCTTCTGCACAGCAAAGGAAACTCTAAGCAAGGTGAGAAGACAGCCTTCAGAATGGGAGACAATAATAGCAAATGAAGCAACTGATAAAGGATTAATCTCCAAATTATACAAGCAGCTCCTGCAGCTTAATTCCAGAAAACTAAGTGACCCAATCAAAAAATGGGCCAAAGAACTAAACAGACATTTCTCCAAAGAAGACATAAAGATGGCTAATAAACACATGAAAAAATGCTCAACATCCCTCATCATCAGAGAAATGCAAATCAAAACCACAATGAGATACCATTTCTCACCAGTCAGAATGGCTGCTATCCAAAAGTCTACATGCAATAAGTGCTGGAGAGGGTGTGGAGAGAAGGGAACCCTCTTACACTGTTGGTGGGAATGCAAACTAGTACAGCCACTATGGAGAACAGTGTGGAGATTCCTCAGAAAACTGGAAATAGAACTGCCATATGATCCAGCGATCGCACTCCTGGGCATACACACCGAGGAAACCAGAATTGAAAGAGACACATGTACTCCAATGTTCATTGCAGCACTGTTTATAATAGCCAGGACGTGGAAGCAACCTAGATGTCCATCTGCAGATGAATGGATAAGAAAGCTTTGGTACATATACACAATGGAGTATTTCTCAGCCATCAAAAAGAATGCATTTGAATCAGTTTTAATGAGGTGGATGAAATTGGAGCCAATTATACAGAGTGAAGTAAGCCAGAAAGAAGAACATCAATACCGTATATTAACGCATATATATGGAATTTAGAAAAATGGTAACCTGAACCCTGTATAAGAGACTGCAAAAGAGACATAGGCATTTAGAACAGTCTTTGGGACTCTGTGGGAGAGGGTGAAGGTGGAATGATTGGAGAGAATGGAATTGTAGCATGTATATTATCATAAGTGACCAGTCCAGGTTCGACGCATAAATTTTCCTCTGTTCATTTCTTTGCATTTGTGCTTTTTTAATAAAATTCTTTTTTAGAAAAAAAAAATAAATAAAATGTCTTGAAAAAAAAATAGAATAAAAAGATAATTATTGATATAATTGGATTTATCTGCCATATTTGTTGCTGTTTTCTTTGTTGCCCTTGTTTTTATTTCTGTTTTTGTCCAACACATTTTTTTCTACCTTTTGTGGTTTTAATTGAGCATTTATACGATTGTTTTCACTCTCTTCTTAGCATATCTGTTATGTTTCTCATTTTACTCTTTTTAGTTTTTGCTCTTGAGGTTGCAGTACACATTTATGCCTATTTCAAGTCCACTTTCAAGTAATACTTTCTTGCTTCACAGATAGTGCAAGTACTTTCCCATAACAAAATATTAATAATTCCTCCCCCTTAAAAATATTAATATTTCCTCCCCCTGTCACTTGTTTCATTGCTGTCATTCACTTGTGATCTATGCATAAGCATACCTAATCAAATATATTGTTGCTGTTATATATACAGACTTTGGTAGATTAATTAAGAATAAGAAAAATACAACTTTTAGTTATACCCTCACTGATACTTCTCCTTTCTTTATGTAGATCTGAACTTTGGACCTATATCATTTTTCCTTTCTCCGAAGAGTTTTTTAACATTTCTTGCAGAACAGATTGTGAACAAATTTCCTCAATTTTTGTCTGAGAAAGTTTTTCTCCTGCACTTTTGAAGGATATTTTCACAGGGTACAGAATTCTGGGCTGGCTGTTTCTCTCTGCACTTTAAATATTTCACTCTATATTCTTCTTGCTTGCATTGTTTCTTAGAAGTTGGACTTACGTTTAGTCTTTGCTACTCTCTAGGTTTGTCTTTGACTTTTGTGAAATTTGACTATGCTGTGCTCAGGTGTAATTCTTTTGGCATTTGTCTTGCTTGGTGTTCTGAATTGCCTGGATCTGTGGTTTGACATCTGACATTAATTTGGGGGAAGTTCTCAGTCCTTATCCAGGTTTGGAGAAGTTTGAATGTTACTTTTCATTTTTCTTTTGTTTCTCCTTATAATATTCCCATTTCATGTATGTTATATTTTTTGTAGTTGTCTCACAGCTAAATCTAAAAATTTGAGCTCTCAAAAGTCTTTTTATAAACTGAAAATGTAAATTTATAAATATATTCAGGAATTGGAATGTTGTAGGTAGCAAATTTTATATTGATGAAGTTCATTATTTTATGATTTTATTTTACTTTGTGCTTGTGTATACTTAGACAAAGTGAATGGCTTATAAACACATAGAATGTACTTTATTTTCCATGAGATGTGATGTATATCCTTCAGAAAAGCTGAAAGGAAAATTAAAAATGCTAAATTCACAACTAAATTTCTTGAATATTTTTTTCCAGTTTTTTTTTTTTTTTTTCTCCTCTTTGCTTTTCAGTTTTGGAAGTTTCTGTTGTCATACCTTCAAGTTCAGAGTTTCCTCAGTTGTTTCCAGTCTACTAGTGAGCCTATTGAAGATCTGTTAGTGTTATTGATCTCTAACATTTCTTATTGTTTATTTTGTATAATTTACATTCTTTGCTTATGTTATTCTGTTTTTGCATATTGTTTACTTTTTCCATTGAAACTCTTAGTTTTTTAAAAAAATTTATTTTTGGCTGCTTTGGGTCTTAGTTGTGACATGTGGCCTATTTGGTAAAGCACAGCCTTCTCTGTAGTTGTAGCATATGAGCTCAGTAGCTGTGGCTCATGGGCTTAGTTTAGTTCCCTGATCAAAGATCGAACCTGAGCCCTTTGGGTTGGAAGGTGGATTCTTAACCACTAGACCACCAGGGAAGTCCCCAGTTAGAGTTTTCTAAAAAAGATTTCTGATCTGATAATCCTAACATTCCTGCCATATCTGACTCTGTTTTGGGGAAATTGTTCTTCTGTCTCTTCAAACTGGCTTTTTTGCTTTTTAGCATGCTTTGTATTTCTTTTGTTGAAAAGTGGACATGATGTACTGGGAAAAGGTAACTGTGGTACCTTTAATAATACAGTGCTAAGGTCTGGGATCACCAACTCAATGGACATCTGTTTGAGTGAGCTCCGGGAGTTGGTGATGGACAGGGAGGCCTGGCGTGCTGTGATTCATGGGGTCGCAAAGAGTCGGACACGACTGAGCGACTGAACTGAACTGAACTGAAGGTCTGGGAGGTGGGGGAGGAAGTGTTCTGTAGTGCTGCGACTAAGTCTTAGTCTTTTGGTGGATCTTGTGACTTTGGATTGTGAACTTCAATGCCTCGGTTGTTTTTAATTGTTTTTGTTTTACCCTATTAGGTTGAACAGGATGTTTATAGAGCACTGGACTTGGGTATTTCCCTTCTTTTAGGTGCATTGGGACTCCTGATAAAACCCTAGAATGTTAAGCTCTGGTAAATTAATTTCTCTTGAGGACAGACCTTGTTAAGAAAAACAGAATGCTCTGGTGTATTTCAGAATGGTTTCTTTCCCTTCTGCTTCTAAAAGCATGAGGTGGTTTTTCTCAGATATTCAAATGAGGACCTGGTAGAGCTTCTGAAAGTCTTGGGCCTGCCTTCAAATGGAGTTAAAACTCTGAGTTGTCCACAGTGAGCCTTCAGTAGTTCAGGTTTCCCTACTCTAGTTCTGGTTGCCTGGGAAGATTTCTGCTCAGGTAAGATATGATTCCGTTCGTTTGCCTGTCAGTCTCAGTATTGAAGGCAGTGGTTTGCCTTACGGCTTCAGTTCTCTGATGGATCTAAGACAGATTGTTGATTTTTTAGTTTGTTCAGTTGCTACTGTGTCCTAAGAACAAGTAAAAACTTCTAAGTTCCTCATATGCCTGATTGAAAACTGGAAGTGGCTTAAAGAGGTTTTAGGTTAAAAGTTTTAATGAGGTCAAAGAGTTTGGTTTATGGGAATTTGGTGAATAAATTCTTCAAGAGAATGGTAGCCCGAGGTGATAAAAAAAAATAACGGGAACAAATTTGTCAAAGTTCTTCTGAGAATATTTTTATTCCTAATAATAAATATTTAGATGTCTTTTGAAACACTTAGGTTGAATTTTTTGTTTTTGTTCAAATATAATCCAAAGCAACTTGTGCTTTCTTTTCAGTCTATGTTAATACGTTTACTCAGACCTAAAGATGCTGGGAGGGATTGGGGGCAGGAGGAGGAGGGAACGACAGAGATGAGATGGCTGGATGGCATCACTGACTCCATGGACGTGAGTTTGAGTGAACTCCGGGAGTTGGTGATGGACAGGGAAGCCTGGTGTGCTGTGATTCATGGGGTCGCAGAGTTGGACACGACTGAGCGACTGAACTGAAAGAATTAAGGTAGAGACTTTGTCATTGAAAGAAACTAGCTTGAAAAAATGGAGGTAATTACTAACCAGTCAACAGGAATCTACTGTTTAAGTGTCCCATAGTATTTTGTAAATTGCACACTACATTGTTCAGTTATAGGAATTGATAGTCTGTGACTTTATTTTTAACAATTAAATAATTTGAGTCTGTGTTCTTGGAATTATAGAATGCACATAATACAAGATTCCTTAGTCTTTAATATACTAAGCAAACCTTTTTAACTCTGCTTTTCCTAAACTTAAGGACATGCTTAATGAATATTCTTTGTAGAGCATGCTTTGAGAAACATAGCAATAGCAAGTAACTAGGTTTCTATCCACCTGGTGCTTACGTGGGAGGTACAGTGGTATAGAGGAAGAACCCATAGTTTAGTCTTTGGAAAACTTGAGTTTCTGTTTGCTTTTAGTGAATCCCTGTATTGGAAAATTTGTTTAATTTCCTCATGCTTTAATTTTCCTTTTGTAAAATACAGTAACTTTTCTTCTTTTCAATTTAATTCACAGTGATGTTGATGTTTTACAATTATTAAAAAAAAAGCTTTAGTAAAATATTTATACATAAGGTTTGTATGTGGTTCTTACAGAAGGTAAACATTTGATATCTCTGTTTTGGGAGCTGGTGACACTGATGTGAATTGTCATAGAAACCAGAAACCTATTTAAATACTGAAATAGGAAATGAATTAAGTATGTAAGTGAATGGCTTGTTAATGTTAAGTCAAAGCAGCAGGTTTTCATGTAATTTTTTCCTTTTGTATATACTACAATATGTGGCCAGGATAAGATAACGGTGAAGCAAGAGTAAATATATACTTTAGTGTTACTCATTAAGATTTACAGAGTTAAGAGGAAGTTTCCTTAACAGGAAAGTTTATCCTAATTATTAATGATGCAAATATAATATAAACAAGATAGAACACTTGAGGTAAAATCATGCAGTTATTTTTGAGATGACATCTATACTTCTACTTGCTTTTTTTCTAAGAAAGTTAAAACTGAGTTTTAGAATAATGCCTACAGTAATTTCATTTAGAAGAGCTTTCTAAATGAAGAGTGTAAAGTATTCACATTTTTATTATTGAAAAAACGTAAGAGTGATAGATACAATTGAAGTTTACATAATTACTTAATAGATAAAGTGAAAAATAGTAACAAAATCTTGAGAGGTATAAAAATACACATGCCAAAGAGGCAGAAACAGGTATTCCCATCAAACCTCTGACCTTAGTTGTCATAAGCTGTTAGTCACAGGAAGACAACAGGTGATACAGGGCTAGAGCTTGGCTCTGTCATCCATTGACTCAGCTGCTAGGACTGACTATTGAGCAGAACCTAATGTAAATTTGCAAAACTTACCACAGTCTTGACATGTGCAAACATTTGGTGGTACTCAGGGTTAAAGGAGTTTAAGTCCAAGATAATTTAATAGATGAGGGGGCGGGCAGCAGTATACTGGACAGTTGTACAGTATACTGGTATGGAGTATATAATGTACATTTAACTTTGACTACATAATATTGTTTGTGTATATATGTGTATTTAAGCATGTGCCCCTTTAATATTAAAATTAAAGTTTTAGTGTGAAGTTTTTCTGTTTCAGATTACTTTTTTAGAGTATGCTTTTTATTGAAGTATAATGCACATATAGTATAGCATTGTAAGTTTTCATCTCAATGAATTTTAGCATTCAGTTCAGTTCAGTTCAGTTGCTCAGTCGTGTCCGACTCTCTGCGACCCCATGAATCACAGCACGCCAGTTATTAGTAGGTATTATATATGCACGATATGTATTAATGCATATTATTTTTTGCTATTAATTATTTGCTAATAATATCTGTTACCAGCATCCTAGAAGTCCTTTTGTGTCCCAGTCTAATACCCATATCACTTGTCCAAAGTGAAAGTCACTCAGTCGTGTCTGATTCTTTGCGACCCTGAGGACTATACAGTCCGTGGACTTCTCCAGGCCAGGATACTGGAGTGGGTAGCTGTTCCCTTCTCCAGGAGATCTTCCCAGCCCAGGAATCGAGCCAGGGTCTCCCACATTGCAGGTGGATTCATAACTATCTGAGCCACCAGGGAAGCCCCAAAATACTACACAGGGTAGCCTATCCTTTCTTCAGCGAATTTTCTGGACCCAGGAATTGAGCCAGGGTCTCCTGCATTGCAGGTGGATTCTTTACCAGCTGAGCTACCGGGGAAGCCCACTTGTCCACAAGATAAATGCAAGACTAACTTCTTACACTGTAGATTATTTTGGGGTTTTAAAATTTTCTATAAATTGAGTCATATAATATGCATTCTTTTGTGTTACTGCATTACCTTTGTTATGTTTGTGAAATATATCCATGTTGTTGCTTGTATAATATTTCACTCTTTCTTTGCTTGTATTTGTTAACACTGACTAACCTGTGTATTATCTTTTCTGCTACAGATAGGCATGACAGGGTGTATCCAGTTTTGTCTATTACAAATAGTACTGCTATGAATTTTTATTGTATTTTTTGTTAGTATATTTATGCAGTTAGGATTAGTTTTACTAGTCATAGGATGTTCATTTGATAAATAGTTTTGCAAAGTGCTTATCCCAATTTACATTCTCAGTAACAAAGTATTTTGGTGGGCGTGTGATGAAATAATCCTTGTGGTTTTAATCGGAATTTTCCAGATATAATGAATAATAATGGTGTGTATCTTTTCATATTGATTGACTTGTTTGGATAACCTCCATAAATTGGCTGTTCAAGTCCTCTGCCACTTTTTCTGTTGGCTTTTCTTTCTCTTTCCTAATTTTGAGTTGTTCTTTTTCCTGACTATGAGTCTTTTGTTGGGTATACATCTTATAGATCTCAATTTTGTATTTTGCTTTATCCTTCTCCCTGTTCCTCTTCCTCCTTCCTCCTTTCCTGAAATGCCATTCCCCCTCATCCTTTTAAAAATATTGATGTCCATCAATCCAACAACATTAACTGAACACCATATTCTTCATGTTTATTATTGTCATAAATTAATGGCAGTCTGTGTCTGAGCCTATTACTTACATCTCAGTTCTGCTCCTTTTGGTTTACTTGTCTCTTTTTGCAGTAAGTATTGATAAATTAGAGTGTAGCAGAACCTATGATTCCCTTTTCATGACTGAAAATGACAATTTATGACTTCTTTTGATTAGTTTTGCTAGAATTAACAGTTTTGTTAATCTTTCCTGAAACCAGCTTTTGATTTGTTTTCTGGTTTTCTTATACCTTTGTTCTTGATTTCATTAATTCTGTTCATTTCTATTTTTTGCCTTTTTGATATTTAACTTTTTGTTCTTTCACTAATTTCTCGAGGTAAATACTTAAATAATTATTGTCATTCTTCTTTTTTGATATAAGCATTTAAGCATTTAGGGCTACAGATTTAATTCTTAAGTATAGCTTTGGCTGTATGTCACAGCTTTTTATATGTTTTATCTTCATTATCATTCACTTAAATACTTTGTTTTCCATTGTGATTTCTCCTTTGATTAATAGTTAAATGTTGCTCAATTCCCAAATAGTGCTGGGTTTTTTTTTTAATTGTTTGTTTTTTTTTTTGGTCTAGTGATTTCTTAATATCAGTCCTGAGAATATTGTTCTGAATGGTTTCAGTCCTTTGAAATGGGTCTTCCTTTTTCATTAGCATATAGCAGTTTTGACACATGTTGCATGTTCACTTGAATATAATATTTATTCCTTCATTATTGGATGTTATTTCTGTGTAGGTCCTTACATTATGAATCTTGATCATATCTTTTTATGTTTAATGTTTTGTTTTCTTTTGTTTGCTGTTTTTATCAACTATTAAGAGAAGGATGGTTAAAGTTTCCCAACCTGCTGTGGTTTATATTTTGATGTTATGTTATTGGTTATATGCCCCATCAGCTTAGCTTAAATTCCTGGTGAATTGATCCTTTAATTATTATGAAATGCCCCTTAGTATCTGTAGTAATACTGAAAATCTAGCTTGTCTGGCATAATTTTTTGTTTGATTGGTGCTAGCATGGTATAACATTTTCCGTCCTTTCACAATCAACTTTCCTCTGTTCTTTCTTTTAAGATGTATCTCTTGTAAGTGTTTTATTTTTTATCCTTTCTGACAATCTTGATCTTTTAGTGGTTGCCCTAGAGATTACAATCCTTATCATTGACTTATTGCAATCTACACAAAATACTTACTTTTACCACTTCCTTAACAATGCTAAGAACTTTGAACACTAACTCTACTTATATTATACTGCTGCTGTTTTATACATTATTGTCTTTAATTTTCATTTATGCTTCAGTACTCATTAAATAGTATTGCTTTATATGGTTGGCATTTGTTTAGATATATCTGTATATTTACTTATTTACTGTTTTTATACTGCATTTGTATGTTTTTCTGTGGGAGCCGCCTTTTGTTTTCCTATAGAACTCTGAGTATTTCTTTTCCTAAATATTAACTGTCAGCAAATTTGCTTTCAGTTTATCTGAGAACATGTTCATTTTGGTTTTTGAAGGATATTGTTTTGGGGCATAAAATTCTAGGTTTGCAGTTACTGTCCTTCAAAAATGTGAAGATACTCCATTCTCTCTGGTTTCCAGTATTTCTGTTGCAAAGTCAGCAAGGATTTTTATTATTTCTTTGAAGATACTGCCTTTTTGTTTTGTTAGCTATTAAAATGTAGCCTTGCCTTTGGTTTTTAGCATCTCTACTGTAATGTATAATACCTAGGTGAGGCGGACAGTCTTTCTGTGTTTCTTTCTTTCTCTTTTTCTGTCTCTTCCACGTTCCCTTCCTTTGTCTCTCATCTTGGGGTTGATGCCTTTCATTAGATTTGGGAAATTCTTGTCCGTTTTCTTTTCAGATTTTCCCTTTGCTCCATTCTCTTCCTCAGCTGCCACTTTTGTTGTTGTTCAGTCGCTCTGTCATGTCTGACTCTTTGCGACCCCATGGACTGCAATATGCCAGGCTTCCTTGTCCTTCACCGCCTCCTGGAGCTTGCTCAAACTCATGTCCATTGAGTTGGTGATGCGATGCAACCATCCCATCCTTTGGCGTTGTCCCCTTCTCCTCCTGCCTTCAATCTTTCCCAGCATCAGGGTCTTTCCCAGAGAGTCAGCTCTTTGCATCAGGTGGCCAGAATATTGGAGTTTCAGCTTCAGCATCAGTCCTTCCAATGAATACTCAGGGTTGATTTCCTTTAGGATTGACTGGTTTGATCTTGCAGTCCAAGGGACTCTCAAGGGACTCTCAAGAGTCTTCTCCAACACCACATTTGAAAAAAATATTCCATTATTTTAAATGCTCTTTTCTCTATATTCTATCCTTTTTTTCTTAATGCTTCAGTAAAGATGCTTTCTATGGCAGTTGCCTGTTATTAGGTTTTTAAAAATATATCTAGTCTGCTGTTACTCTTATATATTTAGTTCTTAATTCTGTAAATTCAGTTACTTTTAATCATTCCAATTTTATGACGAAATGCCAGCTTTTTTATTTTCACATATTTTCTTAGATTTTTAGTCTCTATTTTTTAATTTCAAATTTATTAACCTGTGCATCTGAGATTGATAGTTTGTAACAATGTTTTCAGAATTTCTCCAAGTTATTAGTCTCTCCAAGAGCCAACTTTTTTTTCCCCTGCAGTTTTATAGTGCATCTTTATTTTATTTTGCAGTATGTATAAAAAAATTGCTCTTTAGTTACAAAAAAAAAAATCCCTTCCATCATTGACTTTCAGTTCTCTAGTTAAACTTTCTAAGATCAACTGTATCAGTTTTTTTGGATATTTATTTAACAGATAAACTTTTTAGAACCTGTCTTATACCAGGCACTGTTTTAGATGCTTAAGATGAATGGATAGATGAAGATACTTTGTTTTTTGGAGGTTATATTTTCCTGGGGGAAAGACATAAATGTAAATTATATAAAATATAGAGGAGATAAGTGCCATGATTTAAAAAAAGGAGACAAAATTGGACAGGATTAAGGGGTATTGATAGTGCCAGAAGGGAGTGTGCAAATTTTAATTAAGGTGGTCAAAATAGGACTCACAAAAGAGGAGATTTTGTACTTGTGTATATTTGGATTATTTTTTTTAAGTAGTTGAATGGTTTTCTGTTGGATGTACATAATTTATTTAATTAGATCTCTAGTTATTAAATAAGTTTTTTATCTAGCCTTTTGGTATTGTAGACAGCTATAATAATGGTCCTTGAGTGTGTTATATGAGCACACGTGTGCATTTAAAAGTTTGCTTTTTATCTTGACATATGAAGTTTTTGTGCTGTTAAATCTCAATCTTTGTATTTTTTTTTTTTTCTTTTTCGGCTTTTCAAGCCTGGATTACCATGTACTAAGATTTATATGTAAACCTAAGTTTGATTTAAAAATAAGTATTTAATTTCTCTGGCACTTGTTTTGTATATTTTGTTTGGGAATCATTGCTTGATTACTTTCTAAAGGCTAATTGATTGTTGTAGGACTGTTAATGAATGCTTTCTGTAGTATGTCTTTCATTGTATATTCAGTTTTTATATGTCATAGGGTCCTTTGCTAGAATTGATGTGCAGGAAGTGGTTGAAAGATACTCTGTTGGTCATGTGATTTGGAAGGAAGTCTTTAGGGGGAAGAGAAAGGGCGTATATGTAATGTTTTGACTGGAGTAAAATCTTGGATTACTCACGGTAGCAAGTCCTGTCAATGAGCTTATTGATTTTGAAGGTCAGTTAATGATTGGCTGATTAGAAGTTCATTTCTTTGTGCATAATTTAGAGTCATCTGTAAAACAACCCTAAATAATTGCTGAAACTATTTCAAAGGTAAAGAATGTAGCACACATCAAGGAGAAACTAGGGAATTTTAAATGATTTCAAACCTGTGAATCAACTGAAGAAAAATTAGTAATCTAAAGAGAATGGAATTGATCATTAAAATATTAATAAGTAGAAGAAAGATTTCAAAGCTTGAAAGTTAAAAAATTCTGAAACATATTAATAAAATTTATGTTTGAATTAATAAAATATTTGGAAATAGGGTGCTTTGTAACAGAGTTGATCTTATATAGAAACAAGGACAACCCCAACTTCATAACTAATAGAGGCTGGGTGAGCCTAGCGTAAAAGAGAGGGAAGAATTAAATTTTTGGTTATAATATTGACAGTGGCCTTGTCTTCCATATAAAAGATGACAGGCAGGCTTAGCTCAGATGGTTTAGGTTAGAATAGCTTCCCTAGAATAGACTCTTGTAGTCTGCTTTGACTAGGATATTGACTTCAAATCTTGTGGTTCTTTGAGACCTTTTGGAGTTCTGTAAAGGTTTTCATAATGCTAAGCTATTATTTGCCATTTTTACTTTGTTGACATTTGCACTGATGGTGCAAAGCAGTATTTCTGTAACTTCAGTATAAATAAACGTAGTGTCACCAAACGGTACTAGATTTCACCACTACCATATAGTTGTAAAGAAAAAAGAAAAGAAAAAAAAGTTTCAATTAAGAATGTCTTTGGGGCACTGAAAATTATTAGTTTTATTAATTTGCAATCCTTGAGTGCATGTTTTATTAATTTGCAATCCTTGAGTGCATGTCTTTTATTTTTATTTTTTGCAGCACTGATTTTTCTTTGCTGTGTGTGGGCTTTCTCTAGTTGTGGTGAGCAGGGGCTGCTGGCAAGTTGTGGTGCATGGACTTCTCATTGCAGTAGAGCTTTTGTTGCAGTGCACAGGGCTTTAGGAGCCTGGGCTTCAGTAGTTGGGGCATGCGGGGCTTCAGTAGTTGTGGTGCAGGGACTTAGGTGCCCCGCAGCAACTAAGGTCCTGTGGGATCTTTCCAAACAGGGATGGAACTTGTGTCGCCTGCATTGGCAGGATTCTTAACCACTGGACCACCAAGGAAGTTCAAGCGTATGTCTTTTCAATATTTAGTGTGATAAAATGGAAAACTAATAATGCTGTATCCCTAAGTACACTGTCTTGAAAAGCAGTTGTGTGATTGAGTTGGAGCTGAACTGGCCGCTGCTTTCATGGCACACTGTCTTACTATAAAGAATGACTGACAGACAAACTGTGGTTGGTCAACCTTGAGTATTTGATAGAAATTTTTCTGGGGGAAAGAACAAAGTGAGCCCCTTAGCAACTGACAGTGGTGCTTTCAAGCAGAATTTGAGCATTCAAGTAAACATTAGAATTTTGGAAACCTTGTTATCTGCACTATAAGTTTGAGAGCTTTCTAAATACTTAAATTCCTTTTCTGATGACTATTTTTTTCTGGGCAGAGATTTCTATGGCACTATTAAACCATTTAGCATTTTTTCAAAATAAAACAAATATTTGGATGAAACATTACATACTGTAAGCTTCATATACCTTTATATGCTATACTCACTTACAGACTGTGTATAGTTTAAGATATTTTTGCAGCTTGTTTCCAAAGAAAAAAAATCATTTGTGAAGAATTTGTGCTCCAAGATAAAGTGGCATGCTTATATTTAAATTCCTAATATATTTAAAATAATACATCTAAATATGCAGAGTACATCATGAGGAACGCTGGGCTGGAAGAAGCACAAACTGGAATCAAGATTGCCGGGAGATATATCAGTCACCTCAGATATGCAGATGATACCACCCTTATGGCAGAAAGTGAAGAGGAACTCAAAAGCCTCTTGATGAAAGTGAAAGAGGAGAGTGAAAAGGTTGGCTTGAAGCTCAACATTCAGAAAACAAAGATCATGGCATCTGGTGCCATCACTTCATGGGAAATAGATGGGGAAACAGTGGAAACAGTGTCAGACTTTATTTTTTGGGGCTCCAAAATCACTGCAGATGCTGATTGCAGCCATGGAATTAAAAGACGCTTACTCCTTGGAAGGAAAGTTATGACCAACCTAGATAGCATATTGAAAAGCAGAGACATTACTTTGCCAACAAAGGTCTGTCTAGTCAAGGCTATGGTTTTTTCCAGTGGTCATGTATGGATGTGAGAGTTGGACTGTGAAGAAGACTGATCACCGAAGAATTGATGCTTTTGAACTGTGGTGTTGGAGAAGACTCTTGAGAGTCCCTTGGACGGCAAGGAGATCCAACCAGTCCATTCTAAAGGAGATCAATCCTGGGTGTTCATTGGAAGGACTGATGCTGAAGCTGAAACTCCAATACTTTGGCTACCTCATGCGAAGAGTTGACTCACTGGAAAAGACTCTGATGCTGGGAGGGATTGGGGGCGGGAGGAGACGGGGACGACAGAGAATGAGATGGCTGGATGGCATCACCGACTCGATGGACATGAGTTTGAGTGAACTCTGGGAGTTGGTGATGGACAGGGAGGAGGCCTGGCGTGCTGTGATTCATGGGGTCACAAAGAGTCGGACACGACTGAGCGACTCAACTGAATGTTAATAATTTAGACTCCTTTCTTGGGCTAAGAAAAAAATGTCAGTTGACAGGCATCTCCAAAAATTTCAGGTCAATGTTTAAATAAACCATTTATTTGAAATGCTATCCAACCCATAAACTACAATATATTCTTCACATATGCAATTATAATAGCTAGAATTAGCAACGAACATGACATCTTACTAAAACAAAACAAAAATTAAAACCTTTATGCTGAACTCTAGAGCATAACTGTGGTCAGCAAGAAAACATGTATAATATGCACATGCGTTGCTTTGTATTTCTTGAAGAAAACCTACCAAACCCAGAGTCAGGTCAGTTTTTTGAAAGCAGTTCCACTTTTCCTTCATAGTTACACTTATTACCTGAAAGGATTTATGACACCCTTGTTATATTGATGGTGGTTGTTGAAGGTTCCTAAAACCATCCTCAGATGCAGTGATTTTCTAGGGGGATCAACCGAACTTGGCAAAGCTGTTGCACTCACTGTAACAGTTTTGTATAGCAAAAGGACACAGATTACAATCAGCTAAGAAAGAAAGTGCATAGGTCAGAATCCAGGAGAGACTAATTGCATCCTTTTGGTTGTCCTTGCACAGTGGAGTCAGACAGACAGTTCTTAATTCTCCTGGTAACAGTGTGGGGCAATATGTATGAAGTATTGCTGATCAGGAAAGCTCACCTGAGCCTTGGTGTTTAAAATTTTTATTGAGGTTTAGTCATGTAGGCCTTATGCCCCCTTGTGGCTGACCTTTTTTTACACCATCAGTTTGACTTCAGAGGTGAACGAAGCCCTCCACTGCAAATAATATTAGTGTAAATGATCTGGCATGGTCCAAGGTTCTCAATAAACAAAAACAGTCTTAACTGGACAGGATTTTCAAGTGCTTTGAGGTTATCTCCTAGGAGTGAGGCAAAGGGGAGATAGGCAGTTCAAACAACCCAGGCCAGCTGTGTAGTTGTCACACAAAGAACGTGATATTTTGATATAAAATAAAGCATGTTAACATTTGGAAGATCTTCATAACTCAGTGAACCAGTATTGCCAAGTGGCTAGTTCATGATGCTACAAAATGTACATGAATAAATGGTATACCAGTGGATTTTAATAGCAGTGTATGGAACATTCTGGGTGTGGTTAGGTTCTACATTTTAACTTTTAAGTTGCTACATTGAATAGCCATTTTCATAACTTATGAACCAAAACAATCAACAACTGATTGAATTCAGAAACAGATATGAGAATCCAGCTCTCTTAAGTTAGCTATTAAAGAGTATATGCAAATGTAAAATGAGGCTACTTTTTTCACTAAATATTCTTTTGGAAATTGTCTTACATAAGGAATATGTTTTTTATATTGATAATAGTAACTATTTAAAATTTTCTCAGTTTCAATTTCTGTTAATATTTATAGAAACAACTTACATAAACACATTTTTGGGGGGTCAAGTAATTTTTAAAATAGGTCAGAAGACCTGGAGACCAAAAAACTGGTCTAGAGGTGATAGAAGGGCGAGATGATTAGCTAAATTAAGGGAAGAGTAGGCTTGTAACTGGGATCTCAGATAACTGCAGTAGGAATTTAAATGTTCTCATGAATCTTCAGTTCCATCCTGTCACCTTCATTCTTATTACAGACTGGCTCTAAGAAGTAGTGGAAAACCTGGCAAGCATAATGAACAAAGATTCTTTCTTGCATCTGATAGCTTTTACCTTCAGAAGATGACTGATTCTCACTTTCAGTGTGAAAAACCCTGCTTGTACCCTGTACCATGGCATGACCAGGATTGACTGGGCTACATTCTTCAAAGAAAATGAAAGCTTCCTCAGGAGCTGTGTTGTTGGAAGTGGGGGAGAAAGAGTAGCCAGAGGGTGGTGTGAGTGTTGAGTGATTTTCCTGAATGGGATGTGTGCCGAGTATCAGCATCTTTGAGTGTCAGCAATTTGTATAGATTGCCAGTATTGTGGGAGTTCAGAGCAGAAGAGGTTGGGGTATTTAGATGAGGAAAGTAATATCTCTTCTCAGTTTCTCTGCTAGGAAAACGGATGTAACCACAAGGCATCACATACTAGATGATTTTTAGATCAAACCATCACATGGGGCAGAGTGGTCTTTAGGAGATGCCATTGAGGAGGTGGAATTTGGGCTCTGCCAGGAGGCATGGTGTTCCCTGGAGGGAAGAGTGATAAAAGATCTCTAGAATGGAGGTGGGAGGACAGTGCAGGTTGAGGAAATAGCTTGAATGGGAGAATGCAAGGCATTCACCATGTGAATTCCAGTCAGGGATTATAACTTGAAAATTTCAGTGTAGGCAGGAATTTTTGACAAATTTGTTTTTCTTAGCCTTCCACCTGTCAGTGCCTACTATTGTGCCAAGTGCTAGAGTAGAGAACTGTGACGATTACTTAAATGTCCCAGTATCCTCAAGTACTTTCCAAATCTAATGGAGAAAATAGATATGAAAATGACTGACTATATTGTTGTTGTTCAGTAGCTGCGTTGTGTCCAACTCTCTGCAACCCCATGGACTGCAGCATGCCAGGCTTCCCTGTCTTTCCCTCTCTCCAGTGTTTTGCTCAAGCTCATGTTCATTGAGTTGGTGATACCATCCAACCAACCATCTCATCCTCTGTTTTCCCCTTCTCCTCTTGCCCTCAAGTCTTTCCCAGCATCAGGGTCTTTTCCAATGAGTTAGCTCTTCTCATCAGGTGGCCAAAGTATTGGAGCTTCAGCATCAGTCCTTTGGTTGAATATTCAGTATTGATTTCCTTTATGATTGAATAGTTTGGTCTCCTTGCTCTCCAGGGGACTCCCAGGAGTTTTCTCTAGCACCACAATTTGAAAGCATCAATTCTTAATTGCTTAGCTTTCTTTATAGTTCACTCTCACATCTGTACATGACTACCTGAAAAAGTATAGCTTTGACTATACAGACCTTTGTCGGCAAAGTGATGTCTTTGATGTTTAATATACCATCTCTGACTCAGCGACCCCATGAACTGTAGCCCACCAGGCTCCTCTGTCCATGGGGATTCTCCAGGCAAGAATACTGGAGTTGGTTGCCATGCCCTCCTCGGGATCTTCCCAACCCAGGGATTGAATCCAGGTCTCCCACACTGAAGGTGGATTCTTTATCATTTGAGCCACCAGGGAAACCTAAGAATACTGGAGTGAGTAGTCTATCCCTTCTCCAGGGGAACTTCCTGACCCAGGAATCAAACCAGGATCTTCTGCATTGTAGGCGGATTCTTTACCAGCTGAAATACCAGGGAAGCCTGACCTTTGTTGGCAAAGCGAAGTCTCTGATTTTTAATTCACTGTCGAGGTTTGTCATAGCCTTTCTTCTAAAGAGCAAGCATCTTTTAAATTTCATGACTGCAGTCACCATCCACAGTGATTTTGAAGTCCAAGAAAAGAAAGTCTGTCACTGTTTCCATTGTTTCTCTAATTGCCATAAAGTGATTGGACCAGATGCTGTGACCTTCGTTTTTGTAACCTTAAGTTTCAAGCCAGCTTTTTCACGCTCCTCTGACTCTTATCAAGAGACCTTTAGTGCCTCTTCACTTTCTGCCATTAGGGTGGTATCATCTTCATATCTGAGGTTGTTGATATTTCTCTTGACAATCTTGATTCCAGCTTGTGCTTCATATGTAGCCCAGCATTTTGCGTGATGTATTCTGCATAGAAGTTAAATAAGCTGGGTGACAATAAACAGCCTTGATGTACTCCTTTCCCAATTTGGAATCAGTCCATTTTTCCATATCTGGTTCTAACTGACGCTTCTTGACCTGCATACAGATTGATCAGGAGGCAGGTAAGATGGTCTGGTATTCCCATCTCTTGAGGAATTTTCCACAGTTTGTTGTGATCCACCCAGTCAAAGGCTTTAGCTTAGTCAGTGAAGCAGAAGTACGTGTTTTTTTAGAATTCCTTTGCTATCTCTGTGATCTAACGAATGTTGACAATTTGATCTCTGGTTCCTCTGCGTTTTCTAAATCCAGTTTGTACATATCTGGAAGTTCTTGGTTCATGTACTGTTGAACCCTAGATTGAAGGATTTTTGGCGTTAACCTTGCTAGCATATGAAATGAGTACAGTCATATGGTAGTTTAAACTTTCTTTGCCATTTGCCTTCTTGGGATTGGAATGAAAACTGACCTTTTCTAGTCCTGTGGTCATTGCTGAATTTTCCAAATTTGCTGACATATTGAGTGCAGCACTTTAGCAGAAACATCTTTTAGGATTTTTAAATAGTTCAGCTGGAATTCCATCACCTCCACTAGCTTTGTCTGTGGTCTAAGGCCCACTTGACTTCACGCTCTGTGATGTCTGGCTCACACACTATCGTGTGTAACTATATTATAATAAGACAAAATATCAAAAAAATCGTATAAGAAATAAGCTGGAGCATGATAGAAGATTAATTATGACCAGGGATTCAAGGAGATGGCACTTGTGATAGGCGTATGATGAATGGCATGAATTTCTGAAGACAGTAAGGACATTTCAAGTGAAAGGAAGAGCATGATCAAAGGGATAGAGGCTTGAAAGTATGCATTTGATGTGTTTAGGAAGTGACAAATGGTCTTGTGAAGAGTGGAAAAGAATTCAATTCTTTACTGAAAGGATTGAATTCTTTACTGAATGTCATGTCAGTAGTTTGGATTTTATTCTATAAGCAACGGGGCCATTTCAGTTTTTGAGATGCAGTTCAGGCATAGCTGTTTGGGGAAGTGTTACTACAGATAAAGGAAATAGAAGAGCAGGAATTACTACAGGACATGATAAGGAAGGATATTGACAGTGGGAAAGGAAAAGATTAGATAAATAAAAGGAATTTGGAATTGCCCAGGCTTTTTGACCAATTGGATATGAGATAAACAGGGGACTAAGAGGTACTGATGAGAAGTTTCCACTAAGTAGAACAATGTGTAATTTTTTTTTAACCTTAAAAATACAGCAATATATAGTTTTAGTTAATAATTTGGGAGAGTGGATTGATGTGTAACATAAGTCAAGATGAGAAGCAGGGGAGAAGGAAGAGAAAGGATGTGGGGAAGTATTATAGTGAGGTCATTTTTTGATGTGTTGAATTTGACTTATCAGTTGAATAATGCACTCAACAACGGGTATAATAGTCCAAAGGATTTTCTTTAGCATCTCCAAAATATGAGTATATATGATCTAGGGCACATAACCATCAGGTTCACCTAGTGTTATACAGTATTTTTCAACATAAATCATTCCTAACTCTACAGCCAACCATAACTGACAACCTGCATTTCCAACTGCTGGATCTTTCAACCTGGGAATTAGGCAGAATGAAACTATTTAAAATATAGAGTTTTATATTAATATTAAAATCAATAATATTGTTAAAAAAGGGATGTTTTAATTTTCATTGTCACTGTGTTTATAAATAAGTACAGAATTATTTTGCAGCTCTTATTAATCTAAGGGGCAAAAGCTTTCTTTTTAATAAATGTTGTGTTTTTAAAGAAGTAGCTATCTTCTAGGATCTTCAGAGAATGTCTCAATCTGAAATTTATTACAGAGTACAGTTTTTCTCCTGTTTGAATGCTGATTTGAGAGAGGGTTAAACAGCTGTTGGTGTTATGTTTTATGTACTTAAACAAGAAGGAGCAGTTTCAGAACAACAGTCTTTTTTTCTATTGTTTTTATCTAAAAGTAATCAAGCAAATTAAATACTTCCTAGCAATTATGGTTATTTGTCTTGCTTAAGAATCAACGTTGATATGAAATTGAATATACTTCAGGTAAAAATAAAATTGAATATATCAGGTAAAAATAATTAAAAAAGTGAATATACAGGCTGATCCTTTGATTTCTATTAGTGGAAGTTCAAAAATTTAATCAAATTTTTCTGTGACTTCGGTAATTTGTTACACAATCTGTTTATAATTTTATTAAATTTTAGAAAACATGCAAGACAGATGTTCAAATCTATCAAAGTAGGAAATAGAGGAAATGGAAAACTAGAGAATAATTTGCATGTTGCAGCTCCAGTGATGTTGGAGATGCAGTTTGCAAGCTGGCAGAAGTGTTACGGCTAGAGAAATAGGAAGGAATCAGTTTTACTTTTGAAGTTTTGAGTCTAAACGCTCAGAAAGGTGCTGTTGCCATTAACAGTATAGAGGAGTAAAGCAGAAGGGGTGTGTGGATATATGTGTTTGCTTAAGGATAGCTGCTGACCTATAGTCACCTTAGGGCTTCCCAGGTGATGCAATGGTAAAAAATCCATCTGCCAGTGCAGGAGACACAAGAGACACGAGTTTGATCCTTGGGTCAGGAAGATCCCCTGGAGAAGGAAATGGCAACACACTCTAGTATTCTTGTCTGGAAAATTCCATGGACAGAGGAGCCTGGCGGGCTATAGTCAAGGGGGTTGCAAAGAGTCAAACATGATTGAGTGCGTGCACGTGCACACAGACACGCAGTCACCTTAAGCTGAAACTTCTTAGAAGGTACTTGGTAACTTAGAAGCTTGGGAGGAAAGTCAGCCATCTAAGAATTTGGGAATCATCCTCACAAAAGTTATACTTTGAGCTGAAGAGATACAGATATTTTCATGAGTGAGAATAGAGAAATAGAAATTTCTGAGGAAATAAAAACCAAAAAACCCATATAAAATAAAAATGTAGGATGATCTTTGGCTAAGTTGCATTATCTTTTCATCTCCTTTAAAAAATGTTAAATAGGAAACACATTTTGAAAAAGCATAGGGAGGAAAACTGTCTAAAACAGTTCCTAAACATGGTAGGTGCTTAAATATTTGTTGAATGAATAAAGGTAATTTGTTTGGGATATAAGGGACGTATGTGCTGTGCTTAGTTGCTCGGTCATGTCTGACTCTTTGTGACCCTGTGGACTGTAGCCCTCCAGGCTCCTCTGTCCATGGGGATACCCCAGGCAGGAATACTGAAGTGGGTTTCCCTGCCCTCCTCCAGGGGATCTTCCTAACCCAGGGATCGAACCCAGGTCTCTCGCATTGCAGGCAGATTCTTTACATTCTGAGCCACCAGGCAAGCCCAAGAATACTGGAGTGGGTAGCCTATCCCTTCTCTAGGGGATGTTCCTGACCCAGGAATCCAACCAGGGTCTCCTGCACTGCAGGGGGATTCTTTACCAGCTGAGCTACCAGGGAAGCCCTATATAGGAGAGAGTATATGGTTTTTCCCGTGGTCATGTATGGAAGTGAGAGTTGGACTGTGAAGAAAGCTGATCGCCGAAGTATTGATGCTTTTGAACTGTGGTGCTGGAGAAGACTCTTGAGAGTCCCTTGGACTGCAAGGAGATCCAACCAGTCCATTCTAAAGGAGATCAATCCTGGGTGTTCATTGGAAGGACTGATGCTGAAGCTGATACTCCAATACTTTGGCCACCTCATGCGATGAGTTGACTCACTGGAAAAGACTCTGATGCTGGGAAGGATTGGGGGCAGGAGGAGAAGGGGACGACAGAGAATGAGATGGCTGGATGGCATCACCGACTCTGTGGACATGAGTTTGAGTGAACTCCGGGAGTTGGTGATGGACAGGGAGGCCTGGTGTGCTGTGATTCATGGGGGTCGCGGAGAGTCGGACACAACTGAGCGACTGAACTGAACTGAACTGAATGGACTCACAGTGGAGAACTTTGAGTGACATATTCTGATATCTGCCAGCCCAGGAGATTATTGCTGAGAGCAGATGAGTAGATAGATCTGAGAATATTTTGAACTTTTAAAATGTTCTCTGAGATCCTGTTTGAGGTACCGAGAAAGTTCAAGTGAGGTCTTAAGTCTAGTCTAATTCAGGTTATATTCTTTCCATATTATCTGTTAAGAGTTAGACTTGCAAAGTGTATTTTGAAAGTTTAAAATATTTTCATGTTCCCATATCTGTATATAAGCTTTTTTTGGCCTTTGCTTGCCTTTACATTTCCCTCTGCCTGTGACATCTTTCTCCCATTCTCAGTCCTTTGCTCTCTCTGAGTTAGTTGCTTCTTACCTCGTAGGTTTCTCTTTAGCCATCAGTTTTTTTCAGAAGGTGCACACTAAAATGCTAAGACTGAAGTTTTCCATTTGCCCCCACATTCTGGTACTTGCTGTACCAGATTACCATTGCCTGTTTTGTCTGTATTCTCCTCGAGATCAGAAACCATAAACTTACATGTAGTGGTGTTCTGTGGTGGTAATTTGTTTTTCTACCGTGCAGCACAGTGCTTGACGCATAGTTTATTGGCCATGGACTGAAGCCCATGCCAGACTAAAGTTTGCTTTTAAACTTCAGACTCAGTATTTTAAAGAAATATCTTAAAATACAGGTTAAGAAATGTTGTAATTACAGTAGGTAGCCACTGAATCACCATACCCTCCAAAGATTTCGAACATTGTGAAATTTTTTTTTTTTAAGTATTTTTAAGGAGAAAAACTGCCCTTCAAGATAGTTTACAACTGTGTTACAGTAATGCATTCATTGGACCAGATAGTCACGAGTCTCATTTTGTTGCCCCCTTTTCATGTTCTTAGTTACTGGCATGAACTATAATTGTTGAAGTTCTAAGAAAAACTAAACTGTAAAAAATGGTAGTTTTTTGATAAATGAAATTCCACAGATATAATAGCTGGAAGATGTGAGGTAGGAACTGTTAGTCTCCTGCTAGTAAGTATTATGCTTTTCCTTTTTTTTTTTTTTTTGATTCTTTCAAAAAATTTCTTTAATGTGTTTGATTAGTGTACAGCATTTTTGGAAATAGTGTGGGTCTCTCTACCTTTCATTATGTTTTTTGAGGTGATAGGAGTTAGGTTAGTGAGAACGAGACTATCTTGGTTGAGTGCACTTCACTGTAATTTTTTGATTGCATAAGCATCATGTTATTTGATCCTACCTTTAGTAGGATCAGTCTGTCATTAAACTGAATTTGTGGATATATAATAGTGCTGTTTCCTTAAAAATACTCCTCCAGAACTTAAACCTCTAGGTCCAAATGTCACCTGTGGCAAAAGGAAATAGAATTTCTACTCTTTTCATGAGCTAATTTAATCTGAGATATACAACTAGATGCATAGACACACACACACACATACTGCTTACTTGCCTGAACATACAAGTATACTCAAGAGGTCGAACATACACATGAATATTAATTTTGCTGTAGTTGGTCTAAGGATACTGCACATCTTAGACTTAGTCTAGTGATTGTTCAGGTGAATTACTAGTGACCAGATTTTAGTCTGTCTGCATAGTGATATTGCAGAAAAAAAGGACTAAATAAAATCGTTTACTGTAAGGTATCTTTACTTTCCTCTTTAAAAAGTCCATTTATTTTTGTTAACCACGAGCTTACACTGTATAATGTGTTTCGTTAAGAGGAAATGGAAATTGCAGGAGGTTTATAGTAGTTTTAGCATATGTTTTTAGTTTATGTCTTACTAGTCTGAAGTAACCAATTTAATTTCAGAAAGGACAGCATGTGTGAGAAAATGATTAACACGTCTTTGAGAGTTACAGAAAAACTTTAGTTCGTGATATGATCAGGCACACAGAGTTCCAGGTGATTCAGGTGACAAGAAACTTTGGCAGTTAGATTTCTGCATATGTTTCTCTCTCAGAATTTTGGTGCCTGTCAGCTAGGAGGAATAGCATAGTGGAAAGTAAAAGTTATCTGCTAGGAACTTCAATTTAGTTTCCTTTTTAGACAAAGGATGTTTGTTGATAGTGCTATTTTAATTGTTTCTACTGTAGTAGACAGTTTCCATTTAGTATTGTCAGGTTAGTTAAATAGTTCGAGTTAAGTGTCTGTCTATATTCACACCAGGTTGTTTTTTATTGTTATTGTTATTGTATAGATCTCTTTATTATTCTACCTGATTAGCCTTTCCAAAGTCCCTTAAACATACTGCACCAGTGTAAAACATGCATTTATAAAAACATTTATGTGATTCTAGATTTAGAAATAAGATGGTCCTATAGCTTGCCCAACTTGTTTTTTCTAGTTAACTTATTTAATATGTTTTATCTTGGATGTTTTATCTTATTTTTTTTTTTTAGAATTTATACTTTTTATTTTTTAAAAAAGTTGTATTTCTGTATTTATTTCTGGCTGTGCTGGGTCTTCGTCGTTCCATGGGCTTTTCTCTAGTTGTGGCAAGTGGGGGTCACTCTTTGTTGTGCTGGTGGGCTTCTCATTCCGGTGGTGTCTTTTTTTTTTTTTTTTTATATCTAAAAAAGAATTTTATTAAAAAAGCACAAATGCAAAGAAATGAACAGAGGAAAATTTATGCGTCGAACCTGGACTGGTCACTTATGATAATATACATGCTACAATTCCATTCTCTCCAATCATTCCACCTTCACCCTCTCCCACAGAGTCCCAAAGACTGTTCTAAATGCCTATGTCTCTTTTGCAGTCTCTTATACAGGGTTCAGGTTACCATTTTTCTAAATTCCATATATATGCGTTAATATACGGTATTGATGTTCTTCTTTCTGGCTTACTTCACTCTGTATAATTGGCTCCAATTTCATCCACCTCATTAAAACTGATTCAAATGCATTCTTTTTGATGGCTGAGAAATACTCCATTGTGTATATGTACCAAAGCTTTCTTATCCATTCATCTGCAGATGGACATCTAGGTTGCTTCCACGTCCTGGCTATTATAAACAGTGCTGCAATGAACATTGGAGTACATGTGTCTCTTTCAATTCTGGTTTCCTCGGTGTGTATGCCCAGGAGTGCGATCGCTGGATCATATGGCAGTTCTATTTCCAGTTTTCTGAGGAATCTCCACACTGTTCTCCATAGTGGCTGTACTAGTTTGCATTCCCACCAACAGTGTAAGAGGGTTCCCTTCTCTCCACACCCTCTCCAGCACTTATTGCATGTAGACTTTTGGATAGCAGCCATTCTGACTGGTGTGAAATGGTATCTCATTGTGGTTTTGATTTGCATTTCTCTGATGATGAGGGATGTTGAGCATTTTTTCATGTGTTTATTAGCCATCTTTATGTCTTCTTTGGAGAAATGTCTGTTTAGTTCTTTGGCCCATTTTTTGATTGGGTCACTTAGTTTTCTGGAATTAAGCTGCAGGAGCTGCTTGTATAATTTGGAGATTAATCCTTTATCAGTTGCTTCATTTGCTATTATTGTCTCCCATTCTGAAGGCTGTCTTCTCACCTTGCTTAGAGTTTCCTTTGCTGTGCAGAAGCTTTTGATTTTAATTAGGTCCCATTTGTTTATTTTTGCTTTTATTTCCAATATTCTGGGAGGTGGGTCTTGGAGGATCCTGCTGTGATTTATGTCGGAGAGTGTTTTGCCTACGTTCTCCTCTAGGAGTTTTATAGTTTCTGGTCTTACATTTAGATCTTTAATCCATTTTGAGTTTATTTTGGTGTACGGTGTTAGGAAGTGTTCTAGTTTCATTCTTTTACAAGTGGCTGACCAGTTTTCCCAGCACCACTTGTTAAAGAGACTGTCTTTTCTCCATTTTATATTCTTGCCTCCTTTGTCGAAGATAAGGTGTCCATAGGAGCGTGGGTTTATCTCTGGGCTTTCTATTTTGTTCCATTGATCTATATTTCTGTCTTTATGCCAGTACCATACTGTCTTGATGACTGTGGCTTTGTAATAGAGCCTGAAGTCCGGCAGGTTAATTCCCCCAGTTCCATTCTTCTTCCTCAAGATTGCTTTGGCTATTCGAGGTTTTTTGTATTTTTTGTATTTCCATACAAATTGTGAGATTATTTGTTCTAGTTCTGTGAAAAATATTGTTGGTAGCTTGATAGGGATTGCATTGAATGTATAAATTACTTTGGGTAGTATACTCATTTTTACAATATTTATTCTTCCAATCCACGAACACGGTATATTTCTCCATCTATTCATGTCCTCTTTGATTACTTTCACTAGTGTTTTATAGTTTTCTATGTACAAGTCTTTTGTTTCCTTAGGTAGATATATTCCTAAGTATTTAATTGTTTTCATTGCAACAGTGAATGGAATAGTTTCCTTAATTTCTCTTTCTATTTTCTCATTATTAGTGTATAGGAATGCAAGGGATTTCTGTGTGTTGATTTTATATCCTGCAACTTTGCTGTAATCATTGATTAGCTCTAGTAGTTTTCTGGTAGAGTCTTTAGGGTTTTCTGTATAGAGGATCATGTCATCAGCGAACAGTGAAAGCTTTACTTCTTCTTTTCCAATTTGTATTCCTTTTATGTCTTTTTCTGCTCTGATTGCTGTGGCCAAAACTTCCAGAGCTATGTTGAATAGTAGTGGTGAGAGTGGGCACCCTTGTCTTGTTCCTGACTTTAGGGGAAATGCTTTCAGTTTTTCACCATTGAGGATAATGTTTGCTGTGGGTTTGTCATATATAGCTTTTATTATGTTGAGGTATGTCCCTTCAATTCCCACTTTCTGGAGAGTTTTTATCAAAAATGGATGTTGAATTTTGTCGAAGGCTTTCTCTGCATCTATTGAGATAATCATATGATTTTTATTTTTCAGTTTGTTAATGTGGTGTATTACGTTGATTGATTTGCGTATATTGAAGAATCCTTGCATTCCTGGGATAAAGCCCACTTGGTCATGATGTATGATCTTCTTAATGTGTTGTTGGATTCTGATTGCTAGAATTTTTTAAGGATTTTTGCATCTATGTTCATCAGTGATATTGGCCTATAGTTTTCTTTTTTTGTGGGGTCTTTACCAGGTTTTGGGATTAGGGTGATGGTGGCCTCATAGAATGAGTTTGGAAGTTTCCCTTCCTCAGCTATTTTCTGGAAGAGTTTGAGTAGAATAGGTGTTAGCTCTTCTCTAAATTTTTGGTAGAATTCAGCTGTGAAGCCGTCTGGACCTGGGCTTTTGTTTGCTGGGAGATTTTTGATTACAGTTTCAATTTCCGTGCTTGTGATGGGTTTGTTCAGATTTTCTATTTCTTCCTGGTTCAGTTTTGGAAAGTTGTACTTTTCTAGGAATTTGTCCATTTCTTCCAGGTTATTCATTTTATTGCCATATAATTGCTGATAGTATTCTCTAATAATCCTTTGTATTTCTGTGTTGTCAGTTGTGATCTCTCACACTGACCCCAGGGTCAGTAGAAGGAAAGAAATCATAAAAATTAGGGCAGAGATAAATGCAAAAGAAACAAAAGAGACCATAGCAAAAATCAACAAAGCCAAAAGCTGGTTCTTTGAGAAGGTGAATAAAATTGACAAACCACTAGCCAGACTCATCAAGAAACAAAGGGAGAAGAACCAAATCAATAAAATTAGAGATGTTTTATCTTAGATACAGTGATTGTGTAGTGTCTACTATGTCTGCTTGTAAGATTTCTTAACAAAAAATGGCAAAACTAGCTGAGAAAAATATATTTACTTCTCAATTTCCTGCCGTTTCTTTTTCAAATCTTCCTTAAAAGACAGAACATGAGAGAGGGAAAATTTACTTTTAAATAGGAGAACGTTAGATATTTTACCATTAAAGTATTAGGCAACTTTAAGTCACAGTATCTGAAATGCATATTGTCCTTGCTATCCCTCCAAAAAATATATCCACATTGGGGCGGAATAAGGCTGTTTGAGGGCTCCTAGAAGTCTAGAATTGCCAGGAGGAATGGGAGTATTCCAGTGTCAGTTAATATGTGTGATCTGTAAAGTTCAAAGAGATGTTTTGGGAAAAGAAATTTCCTCTTAAAATCAGTATTTTAGTAGAAATGAAGATTGATATTTCCTGTCCTCTTCCCAAAATTAGATGGAAAGTAAACAGGACTGGAAAATAGGAAGATAACTGAGGCTTAGGTGATCCACAAATTAAGCAGTCAGTTACGCCGTAGTATAAAATTTGAGATTTTCATTGATGACATTGATTTAGTCCTGTACTCTGTGTATCGGAGAAGGAAATGGCAACCCACTCCAGTACTCTTGCCTGGAAAATCCCATGGACGGAGGAGCCTAGCAGGCTGCAGTCCATGGGGTCGCTAAGTCAGACACGACTGAGCGACTTCACTTTCACTGTTCACTTTCATGCATTGGAGAAGGAAGTGGCTACCCACTCCAGAGTTCTTGCCTGGAGAATCCCAGGGACGGGGGAGCCCGGTGGGCTGCCGTCTATGGGGTCGCACAGAGTCGGACACGACTGCAGTGACTTAGCAGCAGCAGCAGTCTGTGTGTATTGTTTATAATCTATATGTATCAAATTTGTATGTATTTATTTATAATAATACTATGCAACCTTCTGTGAAGTTAGTTATTATGTACCTATACAGCCTGTGGTAGTGCTTTTTCATTTTTACGTATTTCTTTGAAGGAGTTTAGGACAAATATTTAATATATTTTAAGGCTGAGATGAAGACCATTTCCCCGCTTTTTACAAGTGATGGTAATGAGGTACAAGAGTTAGAGACTTGACCGTGATTATGGAGGTTTCTGGTAAGTCCTAGTCTCACCAGTCCATTTAACCTCTTTTGAAGACATTTAGGAGGTGCCATTGCAAGCATCTTATCTGTGCAGATGCAGTTAAAATATTCTTGCTAGTATGATTCATCTTGTTAATTTGAAGTGAACATAGATCAAGAAATTCTAAGTTTTCTGAGTAAGACCATTCAGTTTTTTTCCTTGAACAGAGACTTGTAGCAGTGGAATGTTTGAACACTTTTGAGAATGAAATTTAACTCCATATATGCTCATATGCCTATAATTTTGTTATAGTCATAATCAAGAATTGACATGTTTTACTTAATGTGTTCAAAACTTAAGGGCTTTTGCATAAAGGGACTTACTAATAATCAGGAAACAAAAGTTGTTTATTTAGTTTTAAGTCTCTGTTTTGAACTGAATACCCGTTAGAATACCAGAATCTTACAGAAAGTACACAGATGTAAAAACTGAAAATCACAGATATAAGTCTTTAGTTAGGGGTTTATTATAACATAGGATTGTGTAATGCCTCATGAACCTCCATGTATCATCTTACAGTGAGTTCATAAAATGAGATTAAAAAAATCTTTTAATTTTGATGTTTTCCTTAAAACACAACAGAAATTTAACAAATATCAAGTACACAAAAATAGTTTTAAAACTGTCCTTAATTTTGTCTTTCTTGAATGTGTAAATCTGCTCTCTGTGTTAACTCCACTACTTTAGGTAATAAGGAATGTACCTGTTTGACATTCCAAAGTTGAACCATGTATTTTCACTGCTAAATAAACTTCGAGACTGGAATTTCAAAATTTTGTTCTGATCATCTGTAATTGAAATTTAGCTTTTCAGAAAGCTTTAAATGATCATTGGTCCAAGCTTTTCCTATTGAATTTTAAAGAACACAGATCTTAATAGTTAAATTTACTTGTCAGTAGCCTCAAAGAATGGTTGAAGTGAAGACTAGGATTTTAGAGGAACACAGTGTTTATTTGTTGTTCTGCTTCTTCCTCTAATACTAATGGTTTACAATTGTTTTTTTCCTATTAAGTTACAGTGAAGTTCCATGACTGTTTTTTCATTATTTTATTTGTCTTATACACAAATTTTCAAATAAATAGGTTGGGTTTTAGAAGAAAATTAAAAATATTTGTGAGAAGTTTTAAGTATTTTTTTTAAAAACTAAGAAGTCAAGAATAGTAAACTTTCACTACATCAAGCTTACAGAAACAGTCATAGTACTATAATAGTTTTGACTGTCAATTTATGGCTAGATAATATGTATGTGAACTCTGGGAGTTGGTGATGGACAGGGAGGCCTGGCGTGCTGTGACTCATGGGGTCGCAGAGAGTCGGACACAACTGAGCGACTGAACTGAACTGAATATGTATGTCAATGTATTGTTAATGTAAATGTTTATTGTTTTCCTCTCAGTGTTTCAAGTTAGACTGTAAGTACCAAGGATAAATTTGGATGACTAATATAGTGAAAGTGTGAAAATATTTTATAACAATTACTTTGTAGATTTGTTACTATGGCCATATGAAAATTCCAGTTTGTTTATATCAATCCATGTGGCTTTTATAGGTATAGATTGGTAGTGTGGATGATGCTAGGGTTGTAGCCAGTCATTTAAGCAGATCATCTAGTAGTATGGTAGGTAGAAGATAGTTAATTTGAGAGGAGGAAAAATAGAAGAGACAAAGTTATTATTTATTTCTCACCTGTTTGTTATATTTGAAGAGTTCAAATGTGTGGTTATGGAGTGGATCATCTTAAGACAAAAGGAAATAACCAGCTTCATATTGAAATGGAAAATGAGAATAGTAGCCTTTAGACAGTATTATTTCCATTTGTCCATCTTACTCTTATTTTTCAAATTAGGCCTTTGATTGTAAGAAGTGTTTGTGTCTTGAACAGAGAGACAGTCCTGGGGGTTCAAGAGATGGGCAGAAGTAGAAGAGGTGAATATGTGAGGTGTTTAGTTAAGCCTGAGCTTTATAGAACAGATTAAAAAATGAGTAAATGAGTTCATTATTTTTGAGAGGGTATGAAATTAAAAATAATTGAGTTAAAATTGGAATGAATGTTTCAGAGTAAAATGTAAATGTTTGTTACATGTAGGTATGCAAAGTATGTCATAGTATGTTTTTTAACTACCAATAGTAATTTATGGTTTCTGTTTTTATTCTAATGTTTCAACTTTCTTTCTTAGGTGGTATCATGGAAAACTTGATAGAACTATAGCAGAAGAACGCCTCAGGCAAGCAGGGAAGTCCGGCAGTTACCTTATAAGAGAGAGTGATCGGAGGCCAGGGTCCTTTGTACTTTCCTTTCTTAGCCAGACGAACGTTGTCAACCATTTTAGGTAAGTCTTTATTCCTATTATGAGGCTACATCCTATAGCTGTTTTGCTTGTAGTATTCATAAGTATACCCGCTTTAGTGACATTTAAATAATGGATAAAGAAATGTTTTCAATTAAATGATTTAATAAGTGTTTTAGAATAGATATTATTAATGCTTATATTTTTGTTTAAAAACAGTATTACTGGACTTCTTTTGCTGATTATAAATATAGTTACTGCTTTTAAAGTACAAAGAATTACAAAGAAACTTTAGCAAAAAAGAAATGTATACTTTCAGATCACTGAGTAATAGAAAATGCAGGAACTGTATTTTAAAAGTGGCCTTTACTTCATTTTACCTTCTCTGTTCTGAAATTCTTTCTAGACTCTATTCATTCAGTTAAAACAGGTATCTGGGTTTTCAAGTACAGCTATAAAAGCCTGTATCAATATATTTACATATAGTATTGTCTTTGATTTCATTTTTATGGGAGATGTTGAAAAAAATCATCTAGTGCCTGTAAAGTTAAATGATAAAGTGTTTGTATACCCTTAATTTTTAGATTTTAAAAATAGGCTTTAAAAGTACTATCATCACACATGTGGAATGTGAAATTATTATACTCTAAATATTTCAAGAGCTCTGTAAGCTACTTTTTTAAAAGCCTAAGAAAATTATTAAAATTGCTCTTTTGTCTTAAATATGGAAAGTAAGGAGAGGTGTCTGAGGATGGATTTATAACTATTTTAATGAATTAAGTAATTGAGGTTTATAAGTCAGATATGTATATCATTTCAAATGTATGCTATATCTTTTCAAAAAGAAATAGCCTCAAGTAACTTGCATATGATGAAGGTATTAATAAGTGGTATTTTAATACAGGGATGCAGGTAAAGGAAAAGTATGAGAATTACAGATTTCTCATTTCTATGGAACTTGGTCTTAAAAATTGACTATAAAGGTTTTTCTTATATTGTATTTTTTTCCTGTACAAATAGGATTATTGCTATGTGTGGAGATTACTACATTGGTGGAAGACGTTTTTCTTCTCTGTCAGACCTAATAGGTTATTACAGTCATGTTTCCTGTTTGCTTAAAGGAGAAAAACTGCTTTATCCAGTTGCACCGCCAGAGGCAAGTTAAAATGTCTTTGAAAACTTTATTTCACTTTACTAATAGGATTAGCTCTTGTTCAGTTTCTCGTGATGTTTGTTATAATTCAAGATTTAATTCTGGTTGTAGTGTCAGAGCAAAATTGGCAACTTCTTTTAAAAAAGAGTGATTTTACTTTGTGTTTACTAGATTTTTTATCATACTGTATGATGATACCCTAACAAATATTTCTTAGTAAATGAGGAGTAATTACTGATATCATAGTACTAATGCTGAAGTTGCTCTAAGATTTTGAAATGTCTTGTGCGTCATTGGAGAAAGGTTACTTTGTATGTTCTGCAGTTTATTTAAAATTAAGTGATATCTCATAATACCTGATTAAAAACATATTTAATATACTGTTAAAAGAATTTTTATAAAAACAAAAACACAACAAGAAGAGCATTTCTAGGATTTGGATTTTTAGAGCCCCCCAGTAAAAAATAGTTTGATCCTAGGATTCTATAATGTGGATTTTCATTGACTTTTTATGTGGACATACCCAATTTGACTTTGACATAGAAAAGTTTTCTTCTGTAAATCAATTTTTTTATGGTTTCTAGCCAGTAGAAGATAGAAGGCGTGTCCGAGCCATTCTCCCTTACACAAAAGTACCAGACACTGATGAAATAAGGTATTTTATAATATATTTTCATTTATAGGCATTTGAAACAGACTTTGAAAATTTGTAGCTCTTGGACTAGGAAGGTTTTGGAAATTGAGGAAATAGCATCCAGCAAAGCATGTCTTTAATGTTATGTCCATTGTTCCTGTCTCCCTGTGTTGGCTTATCTGTTCAGACTGTGGATTTGGATCAGAGAAGCCACAGTGAAGATGACAAGAGAAATAACTTAGCTTTTATTAGACTATCTTACAAAGTAAGAGTTCTATTATATTCAGTACTCTATTTTAATTTTTATTATATGACATTTATGCCTCATCTGTAAACATTACTCAAGTGATGATTTAATTTTTATTTTACATTATGAGTGAATAATTTTGTTATTAATGGTATAAAACTATAGAACATAGTAAATTTTTTTAGTATATAATTTATACAGTTTGTTTTTATTATGTCTGTAGAATTTATTATATAAGTTGATGATTATCAAATTTACTATATAAGTTGATAATCAATTATCAAATTATCTGTATCTCTGTAAGCTACCAGCTTTCTGATTTGATTTGTTTCTTACTTGTAAAATGTTAAGGCTGCTTTGAATAATTACTGGCTCTGAGTTAAAGCTTCTCATGGAAATCAACAACAGCATTTAAAATGTAGTGATAACTTTTGTTAGAAGGTACTAAAATGAACTGAAAAGCCAAAGACAGTAAAACTGTTGGTGCCTTAGCACGAATCAAGACAATGTAACAAATATATAGTATTTTTCACTGCCCCTTGCTTGCAGTTAAATAAAATCGCTGGTTTCACATGACTGTTCTTGGTGAGATACGAAAGCATATTTATTTTCTAAATCTCAACCTATGGCTACTGTCTTTTTATTATCTTTGTGATGAGATGGAACATATTCACAAAGCACCTCTACTGTGTACCAAAGTTCAGTGTTTTGAGGAAAAGAGGTACATTGAGAGCTGAACTAGCTACTTTTTTTGTGCACACCATTTTCACTTGAGAGAATAACTGACAGGCAAATTATGGTTATTCAGACTTGAGTATCTAACCTTTTTAAAAGAGGAATAACTGACAGTATTTGTTGCCAATGACAATTTGAGCTTTCAGGGAAAAATTAGAATTTTGGATACCCTATATTTGCCATCAGGAGTTTGACAGCTTCCTAGATACTTCATGACTTTTCTGACAAGATTGGTGGTGATATTGAAGAATGTGATGTTTTGATACTGTGTAACATATTTATATCTGGATGGATCTGCATAGCTCAGTGAAACAGTATTTTCTAAGTGATCAATGCATGTTGTTACCAAATTATGGCTGGGCAAAAGACCTACTCAAAGGGTAAAACAGACCAATAGGTGTTATTGGAGTGGTACAGAAAGTTCACAGATGCGTAGTTTATATTCCACATTATAACCAACCTCCAAAAAAGTACAACTGTCAAGTTTTAGGTTTAATGTCATAGAATATCTATAGTTATCTGAAAGGCTATTAATATACTCATCCCTTTCACGGCTACATATTTGTATAAAGCCAGATTTTCCTCATATACTTTAAGCAAAAACACTATATAGCAACAGATTGAATACAGAAACAGGAGAATCCAGTAGTTTTCAGTTAAGCCAGACATGTACAAAAATGCAAGACAATAATATTACTGAACTTGTAAAAATTATAATTATTTTTTGTATTATCATGATAATGGGGTATGTTAATATTTTAAAGGAGTTAATAAATATTTTTAAATATTTACATTTTAAACTCTAATATGGTAAACATCAATAGATATATAATTCATGTAAATGAATAAATGAGAAAACCTGTTAGGGTATCAATTTTTAAAAGTATAGTTGGGTCCTGAGAGACCTTCCAAAAGTTGAATACTTCTGATCTAGGAAGGTGAAAATTTAAACACGAATTAGAATGACATAAATATGTATGAAGTTGTGAGTCTTTTTAAGTTTGTATATACCTGAGAGGGCTTCCTTGGTGGCTCTGACAGTAAAGAGTCTGCCTGCAGTGTGGAGATCTGTGTTTGATCCTTTCATTGGCAAGATCCTCTAGAGAAGGAAATGGCAACCCACTCCAATATTCTTGCCTGAAAAATCCCATTAGCAGAGGAGCCTGGTGGGCTACAGTCCATAGGGTTGCACTTAGTCGGACATGACTGAGCAACTAACACATACACGTAACTGAGAAGTTTTCTTTTTTTTTTTTTTTTAAGGAAAAACATCTGAAAATTAATAAAATTTAATAAAGCACTTTAATGTGTTTTGAAGAAAAATGCAAAATAATACATAATCTTAGGATTATGTTTGTTATCTTATTAGGTGCTAGTAGGCTTTTTATTTTCATTGTGTTTTTTTTGCATCATAAAAAGTTGGTAGTATAACAACAATAAAAGAAGTAAACAACTTAAAAAAAAAAAACCTCTTACGACTGCATTTGACCAAAAATGAAACATGACATTTCTCATTTCTCTTTGACTTCTTGTCCATACACACTCTCTTTTTACTTACTCATGATTATTTTCTTAATGTATCTATTTTTTTTTGGAAAAGAACAATTTATTTGGCTAAGTGGTTGTGTCTGCCACCTTTCAGCTAGTAAAATATTGGTCACTGTTAAGACCTTTAGAATCAAGGTAGAATGCAGTATTCTGTGCTTATTCAAAAAGAGTGTATTTCAAGCATGATGTACAGTTTTTATTCTTGAACTACTCCAAGTAACAAGCTTCTGATAGTCTAGAGAAAAACAAAGTTTTCAAAGACATGAGAACAGATTTACTTACTACAACTTTGGTTTGTATGTTAAGTTTGAATATTTGGTTTGAATATTAAGACTGAAAGGAAAATTGATTAAATACATACATGTGACTGATAAGGATATAGATACAGGGTTAGTGGTAGCATCCAGTCATTCTTAAAATCTTAGCCACTCAAAAGCATTTGTACAAGCCTAAAAGGAAAAGTCCAAGGAATTATTAGTGGGTTTTGTATTGATGAAATACATTAACAATTTTTTAGTTCTGTGATTGGGTAAAACTTGAAAACATCTAGACGACAATGAAAATAAACTGTATTGTGTGTGTGTGTGTGTGTGTGTGTGTATATGTGTGTGTGTGTATATATATGTATCCCTCCACTTGGATATTGATGACAGAAAAAACATGCATGTGTTTTCATACCCCTTGGTTCTACTTTTGGAGAAAGAGTGCTGTACTTGTTGGACCGTGGGTAGCTGAGTGAATTAAATAAACCCTATTTTTTTTTTTTTATGAGAGAAATGTTAGTTTCATAAGCATCTGTGTGATAAGGCTAATTATGCTTATTTAAAATAAACTTTTTATAAAGTAACCTGTGTATGTGGAATGAGTTAATGTTTGTTTATAATTTTGAAAGGGTAATAACATTGAAACTTAAATTTTAAAGTTCAGTTTTCTTGTAGTCACACCCCCAAAGCTGTAATATATGTTTAATTATGGTCCACATAAATTTAAGTTTGAGTCTAATAATAATCCAGTGATACAGATAGTAAAGTTACCATTTTTAAACCCATTTTTCACATGATGAAATTAAGATTCAGATTTATAAGTATCTTCAAAGTTTTACATGTAAATGATGACAGAAACAGAACAAAAATCTAGGGTATTTGACTTTAACCCCTTGCATTTTTATAGTATTATCTCTGTGATGTGGTATATGATCACATAAATTTCCATGTTTGAAAATTTCATTTAATTTTGGTAACTTCATAATTACTATTTTCAGTTTCTTAAAAGGAGATATGTTCATTGTTCATAACGAATTAGAAGATGGATGGATGTGGGTTACAAATCTAAGAACAGATGAACAAGGTCTTATTGTTGAAGACTTAGTAGAAGAGGTGGTAAGTTTTATATTTTTCTTCTCCTTCTTAAACTTTAAATACTTGTTAAATTTGAAACTCGCCCATGATCAGGGAAATCAGCTATAGATATATTTCTTTTATGAAAAACCTTAATTCATAAGTGCAAGTAATTTTTCATTAAAATGCATTTACTGTTGATGCTACTGCTACTGCTAAGTCACTTCAGTCGTGTCCGACTCTGTGTGACCCCATAGATGGAAGCCGACCAGGCTCCCCCATCCCTGGGATTCTCCAGGCAAGAACACTGGAGTGGGTTGCCCTTTCCATGCTGTTTATTTGTAACGAGCACATCCAAGTTAACCACATCATTCTGTAGCTGCCAATTTTCAGAAAGTTTTCATGAGTTTCTAAGAATTAAAAATATTTTAACGTTTGTGCTTGTTTGTATCCCTTTTTGAAAGTCTTCTTGGTCTTCCTCATAAATGATGTTATGTCAGACTGACCATGGAATCTCAAATGGTTGTACGTGTTTGCTCTCAAATTCTTTATCTCCCAAATATATGTATAATTTTCTAGTAACCTTGGAGAAATTTAGTTACATTACACAAATATTATCACATGGTTTTATATTTTGAATATCTGGCTTGTTTTTAGTGTCATCACAAGTACATTATCAGCAGTCTTAGACACAGTATAAATAATTCTACATATGCATTTTTAGATACAGATCAGCATTCAAGCAGCATTTTCACTTCAAATACAGTATTCAGCATCACCAAAGCATATTAAACGTTATAGTTTAGGAATTCACTCATTTGGATTTGTCCAGCAGGATGGAATGGTTTTCTGTTATTCTTTCCACAGCCTTCAGAGTGATTGTTTTTAAATTATGCCTTGAACCTGGTAATATGCTGAAACCTGTGCTCTGATTATTGTTCCAGGAGGATGGCAGTGGAGAATATTTTTCTTTGCTATTAATTCTCTTGTCTGCCTATTCTGGCAGCCAGATCTTAATATGTAGAAGTAAAACATACTGAGGAAAAGTGGGAAGAGTTGAGGAAATGGTATGATACGTTCCATTCTCATAGTCACATCGTTACATAGGTAGAAGAGTTGGGATTAGAACTAAGGCCTAGATTAGAATTCTGTATTCTACAGCAGAAGAGGTATTTATTCTCTATGGGCAAGGCGTGTTCAGACTGAAGAATCTTACTATCTAGGTTAGTTTTACTAAAAAGTTTCTTCATAGTATGTTGAATTTGCTTCCTGCTGTAACACACCTACCCTCATTATGCTGATTAATTAAAGGAATTGAAGTATAGTTAAGCTTTTCTTTCAAGCTCTTGGGACTCTGGGTCAAATTTAATAAGACAAATTTTAATAAGGATAAGTGAAAATTATCTGATGAATACAAAAAAAAAAAATCCAGTTTGAGATAAGGAGACATGACCTAACATAAAAGGAAAGAAAAAAAGAACAAGTTAACAGCCCAATATGAGTTAATGATGTGATGTGGCTGTTAAAAATGAATATGGTCATACTTTAAATTAGTAGTGGAATAATCCCAAATTAAAATTACAGTTTTTCTCCAGTATTTAGAATGTGGGACATAGTTAATCCTTGAAGGTTACAGAGCCATTTGGTAATTATCTAGATTTGAGACATGCGGTTGGTGGTTAGATTTGAGAGATTTTCCACTATGACATTCTAATTTTAATTACCATTCTCCAAACACATTTGTTCTGTTATGTCTTAATTCTAGAATGTAAGCTCTCTTAGAATTTTGTCTCTGATTCAGTGATATGCTGCCATTGCCCAGAATAATGCCTTGCAGTAGAGGCAGGCAGTCAGTATTTGCTGAATGAATGGCTGTCTCTATGCCTGTTCTTTTCTGTCTTCCTTGACAGTCCTACCCTGCTGGACTGATTTGTGAAATCTGATTGTCTCTCAGTTCAGCTCAGATGTTACCTTTTCTTTCAGAGAGATTTTATGCTTTCTGAGACTAAATTGTTTCCTCGTGTGTTTCCATAGCACCTTGTTAACTTTGTATCCCGTTACATTGTACAATAAATTTATTCTGTAAAAATCTCATATAGAGATTAACTCCCTCTGGGTAAGAAAATAACGCATTTTGTTTTTATGTCATTTTTTTTTTTTTTAGTGTTTTGTAGTATAGAAGGCATTTAGCAAGTGTTTGATTTTACTTTAGTTAGATATTTGAGTGAGGAAGTATTAAATCTACATATACTTAGTCCATTTTTCTATTCTTACCTTTATTATTCAATGGAAACTTGATGCCACAGTATACTGGCTGGGTATTAGGACTACAATTCAACAGATATTCAGTGAAAATTATATGCCCAGCTTTGTGCTAGTGGTTTGGTGGTAGTTGGTGTTAACAGAGAATGACTAAGGTCTTAAGATGCTTATAGCCACGATAATGAAATTAATATCACCCACTATATTATAGCAGTATCTAATAGAATAAGGTAAAGTTCAAGAGCTGACAAAAGATGTCTTTCCAGAGTAAAAGTTCATATTTATGTTTTAGGGATGCAGTGTTATAGAGTAGGCACTGTGTTTGAGAGATCCTGCTTACACAGTTTAGTTTTTAACTAATAGCTAGGAAAGTAGTGAGTGGAAAGGGCATTCTAAGTAATAAAGAATAAACTACAGTGGTGGGAGAATGTAGATTAGCAAAGAGGCAGTTTATGTGCCTCTACCATGGTTACGGTATATACCTAAAGAGAAATGAGATAGGAAACATCGACTTGAGTCATATGATAAAGGATTCTGGTGGTAGGGAGTAGAGAAGTGTTAAAGGTCTTGTTTTTAAAATTTGTTTATTTTTGTTTTGTTTGGTGTTTCTTAATGCAGGGCGGAGTTGAAGTTGAAACTGATGAATCCATTTTGGAGTGGTGTGGGGCACAGAGGTAGTTATACTAGTTGGGCTACTGTTAATAGTTTAAGAAAAGGAAGGAAAAGTGCCTGGATTAGAATAATCACAGAGAGAGAGAAAAGGACTCAGGGGAAAAGTTTTGAAAAGACTTTCCATAAACAGAAACACCTTTTCCTGTATATACATAAATAAATATTGAAGGTCAGGGTGTAGATATATTTGAAGATACAATTTTATTAATTTTATCAAAAATATATTAATAGTTACATAAAATACTGTCTTAATGTCTTCCCCTTTAGGGCCGGGAAGAAGATCCACATGAAGGCAAAATGTAAGTTTGTGTTAATTATTAAAAGGAAAAAATATACTGTACAATTACTTTGGAAAATTTTGATCTAAAAATGTTTTAGAAGAAAAGAGATAGTTTTTGAGCTGATTTAAAAATTTATTTTTATTTGACTCAAGAATTGATTTCTGTTTTAAGGACCTAGTGATAGTGAAGGTGGCTTATACCTACACTTTCATGTACTTTATAGTTCAGTTTTTGTTTTGTTTTTTTTTAGTCAGAGAACTTTCCCCTGAATTACGATTCTTTACCGTATTAATAAGATTCTTCAAGGACTTTGTTTTTATAATTTCTTTAAGGCAGATTTTAAGTATCTTATAAGGGCTAATTCAAAGGCCAGGTATACTTACTGCTTGCCTCATTCTTCCCGTATTAGTTGCTCTTACAGGTCATCATTCCTCATGGGGTTTCAGCGGTGCTCTAATTTATTAGTGTCCTTGAAGATCTTTTTAAGTGTCCTTCTCATTCCATTTGCTATTTATTTGTATATATGTTTTCTTTTAAAGATCTTACCTCTTAATCCCATTTCTGTTTTACTCATATTATTTTAACTGACTGTTAATCTTCTAATGTTTTCAGTGGAATACTTTTTCTTTACCTTCCTGTCGGCAATTATGGGTGGCATTGAAGACTTGCTTCTCAAGTGTTTGTTTATTCTGTTCTAACCATTAGAACATGAAAACATTAAGCCAAATACTGTGCTTTCAGTTATCTAATTTAGTGTACACTCTTCTTTAAGTGAAGCATGAGATATTTTCTGAGTTCATTTTCCTTATTGTTCTGTGCAGCTGCTAAGGTAGGCTCCATCAGTGAGATTGTACTTTGTTGATTGTACTAGTTTGAGGTCTTCTCACTACCTATGTGAGGAGTTACAAATTCTAATTATTGTTGGAGGATGCATACAGATAATGAAAGCAAATGAACTGAGTCAGGTGTATGTATTCCCATTTTTCTCAAATTACAGAAATCTTAATCTTTCTTATTTTCCCTTTTGATAGAAATTAAGGTACATGGAACTATTTCCCTACTGTAATTTCTATTATAGTATTTCCCTACTCTGATTTTTATATACTGCAAATGTGATAAATGTAAACTAACATTCATTCTTTGTATTAGGGAAGGCTAGGAAGTCAATGGCTTCCCAGGTGACTCAGTGGATAAAGAATCTGCCTGCAATGCAGAAGATGTGGGTTTATTCCCTGGGTCGGGAAGATCCCCTGGTGGAGGAAACAGCAACCCACTCCAGTATTCTTGCCTGGAGAATCCCATGGACAGAGGAGCCCAGTGGGCTATAGTCCATAGGGTTGCGAAGAGTCAGACACGACTGAAGCGATTGAGCAACACACACAGGAAGTCAAAACTAGCAAATGTTTGCCTGCAGTGAGGTGCATGCACTAATTGATGTGTCAAAGTTTAGGAGTCTAGTGTTAACGAAAGCCTCCTGATTTCCAAGAGAAGCGAGAAACGTCAATTATCTCTATTAAAATAATGCCATGGATTCTTTTTAAAAAGAGGAAAAAGGTCAAATACCAGTAAATATCTAAAGCTATGTCCAGTTTTTTAAGTGTAAACTGTAACTCCCACTGGCATTGGGAAATCTTTTTTTTTATATAATTTAATATCATTGTGATTTTTTCCATTTTCTGAACTTCATAATTTTCTACTCATTTGGTATTTAGCATAAGATAAATTTGCATTGTTGGTTTATTTTCTGTATTTGTCAGCTACATGTAACTTCTTAAGGTGTTGACTGGCAGTAGAGCATCCTCATTAACATCCCGGAGTGCTCTTTGAGACTAAACAGAAGGTATAACTAGCTGTATTCCTTTGATGTAATGATCACCTCCCAGTTGGTTTTGCTTGACACTTCAGTTTCCTCAAATCCTTTCTTGTAACAGCTGCTGCTGCTGCTGCTAAGTCACTTCAGTCGTGTCCGACTCTGTGTGACCCCATAGACGGAAGCCCACCAGGCTCCCCCATCCCTGGGATTCTCCAGGCAAGAACACTGGAGTGGGTTGCCATTTCCTTCTCCAATGTGTGAAAGTGAAAGTGAAGTCGCTCAGTCGTGTCCGACTCTTAGCGACCCCACGGACTGCAGCCCACCAGGCTCCTCCATCCATGGGATTTTCTAGGCAAGAGTACTGGAGTGGCTTGCCATTGCTAGAACACCTGAAACGTGCATCTGACTGTATTACTTTTCACTTAAAATTCTTGTCTGATTTTCTACCTTAGCAGAGCCTGAAAAGTTCTCCTGATCCAGCCCTTGTTTCCTTACAAGTCCCATCTCTTGTCATTTTTAGTTTTATATCCTCCTCTCCAGCTTGTAGATCTTGGAATGTGTATCACTTTTTTCTCCTTTGCGCAAGCTACTTCCTAGGCCAGAATCCCCCTCTGTTGTCTTGGTTAATGCCTATTCTTAAGTCATTTATCACTCTTGCCAGCAAGTCTTCTGTTATCTTCTCCCTTATACACCCTACAGAATTGCTGCTCTGTTATTCCAAAATGCCCTCAGCATGTACCTATCACAGTGCTTTATTATATTTTCTACATTCTTTTTATAGTTATATAATATTTATGTTCCTTTTTCTTACTAAAATGAGGTCTTCCCTAAGGTCACAGACCCATTTTTCTATTATTGGTACAAACCATGTGCTTGAAATAGATTCATTTTACATATAGGTAGTAAATCCCTGAGTGAGGAAACTCTGATCTAATCCTTTCAGAAAGCGGTATTGCTGATTTGCTGTATAAACGCCATTTATTGCCCAACACCCCACCCCACCCCCGCCTTTATATTCCCCGTTTCTCTTTTATTCTAGCTATAGAAGTATAGGATAGGCCTTCAAGGTCATCTAATCAGCTCTCCCCTGGAATACAGAAATCTTGTTCTGGCATTGTAATAAATGGTCATTTTGGCCATACTTGAATGCAGTATGGAACTTTACTGCCTTTTAGGGCAACCTGGACTATTCCAGATATTGTATTCTTGTTTTACATTATTCATAATTAGCATTGGGAGCCTCAGGGAATCTGAATTAGTGAGTTAATTGTTAGAATAAAATTAAAAAGAGAATTTAAATGTTTAACATTTTATTCATGTGAAAAGATAAAAATCCAGTTTTATTTTATACTCTGACCAATAATAATGTATGTGGATAATTTAAAACAGTGGTGAACAGCCTCTAAACTTGTAACATTGGATTTTAGGGCAATTATATGTCTTAATTTTATAGTATTATTTTTAATCATGACTGAAAAGAACAGGTTGGAAAGTAAAATACTATACTAGACCCTGAGAATATATTGTCAGCTTGGTATTAACATACATATGTTAATTGGCAAGATAGATAATAGTCCTTTAGGTACATCAGAGATTTTCAGTAATTTAATTACTGGTAATTAATTTTTTAAATCCAGCTGTATCATTTTATTTTGAGATAAATTATTTAAATATTTCAGTTATTATATGCAGTAGATTTTGGCTGTAGTGCCGTCTATAACATTTTCTAAAGTCTTAAGTATCAGAATATAAAATATTCTGGCAATCTGATATGATAGGCCATTAGCTCAAACAGATATCTACTCTTTCTCATCACTCGATCTTATTTTCTGGCTTTCTGTAAAGGAGCAGTTCACCACGTTGACTGAAAAGGGAGAAATTTCAGGGAAATTCACTTTGAGAGAAGTAGGAGAAAATTAATTGACTAATCTTTTTTTGGCAATTTTCGTGGGCTCTACCTGTACCACTCCCCACTCCTAATAAAAAGAAAAAAAAAGAATACTAGCTATGATAATAATTTGTCATTATCAGAATTAAAATAAATCCTATTTTTTGTATTGGTAATTAATATGGAAATTGTAGTTCATACTGGACAGCCCACTGTATATTTTGTTGAACTTACAGATGTTTACAAAGTGTAGTAATAAATGTCAAAGGAATGAGGTCATTTGATCAGTTGCATTACATTTATTTCATTATGTCAGCTTGAATTAAACTTAACTGTATTGTGTTTTTTAGTTTTGATTTAGTTAACAGCAAAGAAGACTTTTTTGATTTACATATTTTATTCTCTTTTTAAGATGGTTCCATGGGAAAATTTCCAAACAAGAAGCTTATAATTTACTAATGACAGGTACTTGTATATTCACTTTACTTTTTTAATGCTATTTTAAAAGAATAAAACACTTATCATGTGTTTTGCCTTTAGCATTCTTTTGATTTTTATGCATACTGTAATTTCTTGCCCAGCACAGATAAATTGGTATTTTTGGTGTTTTTTAGTTGAAAACATAGATGCAGTATAAAATTCAGTGCACAGTGTGTTTTCTTTCTGGACCAGGCCCCTACAGTCTTCCTTAGAAGCAGTACCAGATGAGTTTTTTCCTGTATTTCTAGAAGTTTTCTGTCTGTGTGTGCCTGCCTTTCTTACTGCGACGTACACCTTTATACGTACCTCCTCACACATTCTCACAGGAGCATGCAACACACTTTTTTCATTTTAATATATATTTGGGAGATTATTCCATATCTGCATATTTAAAATTTCATTCTTTTTAATGACCATAAACTTTCCATTGTATAAATACCATAACTTATTATCAGTCTCCTATAGAGCAATATTATGTTTTCATTTCTTGTTGTTTAGGTGCAGCAAATGTTCTTGAATTTATCTTTATACACTTGTAGAATTATACACTGAAAATTTATCTTTATACACTTGTAGAATTATACACTTGGGCCTTATTGAAAATATAGTGGTTTTAATATTTCATAAAACTCTTGTTACAGAGATAGACAAAATAAAAATTGAATGTATTGTGGACTTATTATTTAAAAGAAAAAGTATTCCATCATTCATCCTAACTAAAACTTAAGACTAAATTCAATTACCAAATATGTCTTCAGTAAGCCATACATTAGAAGGACTTCAGACAAGTTTAAGTAATAATCTGTAATTTATAAGTCTTAGTTCTTTAAAAAAAAAAAAAAAAGACCAGAGTTCAGTAGTTTCTGTATATAGTGAATAAACCACTGATTATTTAAAATTGTTATCTGAGTTACTATTCAAGCCATGAGGCATTACATTTAATTAATACTTTGTTCTTCTGAAACATTTGAGGCAGTTTTATTAACTATGTAATTATATTGTGAGGATTAGGTTAGAAATAAAGAACTTGGTAATGCCATATGGTAGTAATAGATGAAATGCTAAACTAAAATGACATCCTATCTGCTTTCAAAGTGGCACCAAAATATTTATTTTAATGAATTTACTGAATTTTGAATATAGTTTATATTTTTTGAATTTGCACTGAATACTGAGGCACTCGTTGTTTTAGGCATGTAAATTTAAAAAGAACTAAACTTAATTTTCTTAAATTATTGGTTTTATTTAATATATATATCTGTCATAACTTGGAAAGAATACTGTAACCACAGGTAGGGGGTACTGACTATTCTTTCCAAGTTATGACAGATATATATATTATTAACCAGATGTCATTGCTGCAAACTTCTGCCCTGTATTTTTATGTAATAAAGACAAGTAACATCATGGGTGGTTGTGACTCATAAACCAGAAAATACAAAAAATAATTGCCTTAAGATTTTTTATTATAAAATAAGTACCTGGTGAAAATTTGTATATGCTTTTGAATGTAATTTGTAATTATACTACTTAACTCTTTTTCTTTTTTAATTTGATAATTAGGGAATAAAACTAACAGATTAATTTTTACAGTTGGTCAAGTCTGCAGTTTTCTTGTGAGGCCATCAGATAATACTCCTGGGGACTATTCACTTTATTTTCGTACCAGTGAAAATATTCAGCGATTTAAAATATGTCCAACACCAAACAATCAGTTTATGATGGGAGGCCGATATTATAACAGGTAAGTTGGGAGAAGTTTATAGTTATCTTTTGGTGAGAAGAGTTGAAATATCATAAATAATAGTTTATCAGAATCAAAATTATATAAAAGTTTCTGACTCTGTAATATATGAAATTATAAGACATTTAATGTAATTTAGTCATGTCCAAGGATTTTTTAGACATTGTTAAACATGAATATAAATTAATAATTTATTTCTTCCAAAATAATGTATATAATTTTTTGATTATTAATGCACAGGTTATTTGCAGCAAATTTGTTAGTAAGTTCATACATTATTTGTAGGACAACAGAACATCTGATCTAAAGAAAATGAATTAGTCTTCTGTCAGTGAGACATTTTAATAGGAAAAAAAGTTAAAGAATGACATAAGACTTACTAATGTTACCCAACAATATTAGGTTGTTCCCAAGCTGGTATTTATTTGTAATTGTTGGTTCCTACTTTTCACCTTTAAAATTCTTTGCTTGTCTCATTCCCCTCACCCTATCATGTTAAATGCTGTCTCCGGTATTTAGTTCATATTCATTTGTACTTTTTTTTATTAATCTTTTCAAGTCTTCTGTTTTACTTTTTAACATTATACTTTATATTTGAAATAATTTTGTAGTGTAGCAAAGATATTTTATCATCAGGGATAAATATATATGTGTGTGTATATATATATACATGTGTATCTCCAAAGATAAAAGATATTTATATTTCAACTATTCTTCCAGTAGGAAGAACTATGAAAAAAAGTGATGAATATATATCCAGTTATATATAAATATACACCTATGTGTGTATAAAACAGTTACTGGATCAGCAGGAAAAATATGAAAAAATCAAGTGATACATTAACAAGATATTTTGAGAAATGTTGCCTAGCTGTCACTAACATATCCTTTAGTGTATTAAAAGAAAGTTTAAAATTCTAGTTTTTACATATTTAGGACAGTAAAATGGCAAACGGATTATAGATAAACATTTTTATACTTAGAAAAAGTCATGTTAAGTCTGTGTTAAAATACATTATATAATGTCATTTTACTTTCAGTTTTTTACTTGTAATATTTTACAAATATTAATATTTTATAGTATTTTTATCAAAATCATCAATAATCCCACGTATTGCTGTAGCTGTAGTCATACGTATAAGATTAGCTCCTGGTCTTCCTTCCTCCCACCCTCCCTCCCTCCCTCCCTCCCTTTTTTTGTTTCTGCTTTCACCTGTTATTTGTCTTATGACTCCATCTTGTTATAAAAGCAAAATATGTAAATGATAACTTTTGATAAATTATCAATGATAATTTATCATTTGGATGCTAAAAATTATTAAGTTTACCCTGAACTCACTACTTGCTAAATAAATGTGATTTGTCTGTCATTTCTTGCTCAATATCTCATATTTTTGTCTTAAAAAAAAAAAAAGAAAAAAAATGTAGACTTTTAATCCTTTCCTCACATATGATGATACTTGAAGTATGTGTGTGGAACATTGAAATCTCTGAGTCAAGTATTTCTGACCTGTAAATCAATATTAGGAACATTCTTGATTTTCTAAAGTATTGTGACTATAATGATCATATATTCTATTAATATATTTTGGCTATATACTTTGGGAAAAAACTTGCAAACAGATAATCCTTGCTAACAAGGTTTGTGTGTATTTTTAAGATTTGCAATTTTTATGAGACAAATTATGTCAGTGTTAGTAATTTTTATTTTAACAGCATTGGGGACGTCATAGATCACTATCGAAAAGAACAAATTGTTGAAGGGTATTATCTTAAGGAACCTGTACCCATGCAGGTCAGTGTTGTTTTTCTTTTTGCAGTAATCAACTTTTTAATTTAAAATGCTTTTTTTGGTGATACGGTTACGCACACATCCATGCATTTGATATCAGATAAAATTTAAAACTGCTGATTATTCAGATTCTTTCAGAAAGTGAATATTTTTAAGAGAATCTCTTAGTTTTTATGTTGGTTCTAGATAATTAGGAAGTCCTTGGTGGCTTTTTGGGAGTAGAAGGAGTGGTGGGGACAGAAGCCAAGTTGCACTGGGTCAAGGAGTGTTTGTTGGAGGCAAAAGTGGAGACAGCAAGGATAAATCACAGCCAGGTTTATCTAGGTGAGCTTGGGAAGTAAAGAAAATATAAAGCAGTAGCTCAAAGATGATGTAGGACAAAAAGGGGTTTAAACTTGTAAGTTCTTTATTTGCCCGTAGTTTTATGGTGAGAGAGTTTTGAGCACGTGTGTACTTGAGGAAAGTGAGTGGTGGGTGAGGGATGGGGTAGTGGCAATACCCCATGTACAAGGTCCTAGAAAAGGCAAGAGTGACTGAAATCCAGAACATCAGAAGGACTGGCCTTGAACAAGAGCTCCTGCTGAATGCTAGTTGCTTAATGCCTAGGTGATTGATTAGGAAGTATGGGTAAGATACAGACGCTAAAGTGTGGTGGGTAAAGGGTTGTAGCAGGGTAAGTAAAATGTACTTCAAAAGAAGAGTGATTAAGAATTTTCCTATGTGGAAAATGGGGGTAGTGAATTTCCTGGGATGTAAAGAAGGATTGTGAGGGATTTGGGTGCCCGCTGAACTTCCACGGTGATTTGTAGTGTCTTGAGAGTCTCATTATTTCCTCCTAACAAATTAGTTTCTGATGGTTATAGCCGACTATTAATTGCCGATTAAGAGAGAAACATTATTCTGATGCTTAATATAAATTTAAGAATCATCTTGTCACATTTTAATATAATCTTGCTTCATTTCCTCATGCTTTCCTGGTAGATGGACAGTTCATGAGGGCAGTTTCGTGTTGCATGTCCAGTGCTTTGTTGCCATCTCCACGTCAGTTTCTTCCTCTTTGCCTTTCAAGTTTACATCTCAATTTCACTTCCTTGAATATCTGTAGTTAGCAATTACGTACCACTTTTGTTGGGGCTTCTCTGGTGGCTCAGATGATAAAGAATCTACCTGCAATGTAGGAGAACCAGGTTTGATCCCTGGGTTGGAAAGATCCCTGGAGGAGGGCATGGCAACCCACTCCAGTATCCTTGCCTGGAGAATCCCATGGATAGAGGCTACAGTCCATGGGATTGCAAAGAATCAGATATGACTAAGTGACACCCACACACACACCCACACACCCACCCACCCCTTTTGTTGGCAGTTCTGGCAGACTTTGCCTAACGTTTTTCTATGTAGTATGGTATGTGCTTTCTAGAAACCACTGCTTAGGATCTTTTTATTGGATCAGAGGTGCCTTTACCTACAAATGATAGATCCTGCCACTCACTTCTGTTGCTATGTTCATTCTAATTCAAATTGGCTGTTTGAGTAATAAATTTTATTTGCTCACAAGTCATGCACGCATTTTTCCCGTCCTAAATTTGTCTTATTAGAATTTTCTAACTAAATTTTTTATAGTTAGAAAAATAAGTAGCATTTGACATTTAGTAAACTTTTATACTAAAATTATAAGATAGTTTTAAAACTTAAACTTAACTTCAGATATACATTGTGCCTTATTCTTGTGTTACTGTTTCATAACTGAGCAAACCTCCAAGTATTATCATTTGCAAAAGTGCCCATAACGCTTTCAGTACTTAGAAATAACTGATGCTGATTACAGAGCAATTTGATTACTTCATAGAAACCATTAAATGCTATTTGAAGTCAATTATTTTGGGCCTGTAGTAAAAGTAGTTTACAGAAAAATTTGAGAATCATAACACTTACCTGTCCTTCCCAGAAGGACTTAACTGTTAAGAGAACCCAAAGGCTAGTAATGTCCTTTTATTATTGTAAAAGTGATTAGCTAACAGAATCAGCTCATTCCCCCTAAGGTTACCCTGCATGCCCCTACTCAGGGTAAGATGCTGAAAGAGAAAGCACAGTGGTCTTTTATGTGGTGGAACTAACACTTCTTGAGACAGATACTAGAAGAAAGGAGGAGCCTTTTGAACACTATTTTAGACATCATGTCTTACATGTATTAATTTATTTAACTTTTTAAACAATTTGATGAGGTTGATTCTGTAATTATGCCCATTTTACAGATAGGAAAACTGGGACCAGAAAAGGTAAGTAAATTACTTAAGGCATCAAGTCATCCTTGACTCTTCTTTTTGTCTCTTACACTCAGTATCCAAACTGCCGTCTCTGCCTTCAAAATATATACAGAATTTAACCATCACCAGAAATATTTTGGGCCTGGAGTAAAAGTATGTTCCAATAGAAGTTTGAGAAATGCAACACTTAGCTATCTTTCCCAGCAGGATTCTAACTATTAGAGAATGTCATCTCTTTGTTTCTGCCTTCTGGCCCCAACTCCCCTTTAAAACTGTACCACAGTGAGAGGGATCCATTTGAAATGTGAGTCAGACCATTTCACGCCTCTGTTTAATACTAAGAGGTGGTCCATTTCATCCAGAGTAAAAACCAGAGTCCCTGCAGTAGCATGCAGGACCCTAGTGCAGTGTCCTGTGGGACTCTGAACTCTTCTTACCATCCTTCTCTTTCACTCATCTCCACTCACACTGGCTTCTCTGCTATTTAAAAAAATATGTCAGGATCTTTGCTGTATTAGGATTTTTGCTACAGCTGTTCAGTCTGTCCAAAATGACTTTCCCTCAAATATCCATTCGCCTCATTTTTTTACTTCTTTCAAATTTTGCTTAAATATTAGCTTTATAATTGAGACCTACTCGTACATATTATTTATTGCTGCTACTTGCCCTACCCTGTAGAGCACTTACCACCTGTTAACATACAATTTGCTTATTCATTATGTTTATTATCTCTTTACATCTTTGGAATGTAAGTTCCTTGAGGGTAAGGATCTTTGATTTATTCACTGATGTATCTCAAGAACTACAACACTGGCACTCAAAGAACTTTGATTGAATTCATTTATCAAATGAGTTTTCTTAGCCATTACCTGAGAAAGGCAGGGTTTACAACTGAAGTAGGAGCCTGAACACCTAACCTCTGTGCAAAAACTTGATTCAGTGGTTAGACTCTCACCAATCAGATAATCTGCTTCCCTTTGGGAGGAATGTATAAGACTTCCTTCTCCAGAACTTTGTAGAAAGAGTAGGCTGAGAAGCCTTCCCTCCTGTTACCTAGTAACTTACCAAAACTTGAAATGTGAAGTTGTGTCCCTGCTTGTTCAGTTCAGTTCAGTCGCTTAGTCGTGTCCGACTCTTTGCGACCCCATGAATCACAACACGCCAGGCCTCCCTGTCCATCACCAACTCCCGGAGTTCACTCAAACTCATGTCCATCGAGTCGGTGATGCCATCCAGCCATCTCATTCTCTGTCGTCCCCATCTCCTCCCACCCCCAATCCCTCCTGGCATCAGAGTCTTTTCCAGTGAGTCAACACTTAGCATGAGGTGGCCAAAGTATTGGAGTTTCAGCTTTAGCATCAGTCCTTCCAATGAACACCCAGGATTGATCTCCTTTAGAATGAACTGGTTGGATCTCCTTGCAGTCCAAGGGACTCTCAAGAGTCTTCTCCAGCACCACAGTTCAAAAGCATCAATTCTTCAGCAACCAGCTTTCTTCACAGTCCAACACTCACATCCATACATGACCACTGGAAAAGCCATAGCCTTGACTAGACGGACCTTTGTTGGCAAAGTAATGTCTCTGCTTTTTAATATGCTCTCTAGGTTGGTCATAACTTTCCTTCCAAGGAGTAAACGTCTTAATTTCATCGCTGCAATCAGCATCCGCAGTGATTTTGGAGCCCCCAAATATAGTCTGACACTGTTTCCACTGTTTCCCCATCTATTTGCCATGAAGTGATGGGACCAGATGCCATTATCTTTGTTTTCTGAATGTTGAGCTTCCAGCCAAACTTTTCACTGTCCTCTTTCACTTTCATCAAGAGTCTTTTGAGTTCCTCTTCACTTTCTGCCAAAAGGGTGGTGTCATCTGCATATCTGAGGTTATTGATATTTCTCCCAGCAATCTTGATTCCAGCTTGTGCTTCTTCCAGCCCAACCTGTAGTGTCTTCTAATGTAGGTGTTGTAGATCAGTTGACCAGCCTTTATGTTAAATAGGAAAGATTTATATAATCCTGAAATCAAGTATTTAAATCCAAATGTCAGTGTTGTAATGTCTTAAATGAGTGAGTGAAAGTCGCTCAGTCGTGTCCGACTCTTTGTGACCCCAAGGACTGTAGCCTGCTAGGTTTCTCTAGGCAAAAATACTGGAGTGGGTTGCCATTTCCTTCTTCAGGGGATCTACCTGACCCAGGGATCGAACCTGGGTCTCCTGCATTGCGTGTAGTCTTGACTGACTGAGCCACCAGGTAGACTACAAATATGCCGCATTCTGTACTGAAGAGTAAGTATCACTACTGTGATAAAGACTGATAAGTACAAATCTATACAACTAGGGACATAGTCATCACTCTTTATCATCTGGGTGCAGTGTATCTTTTAAAATTTTTTATTTTCTTGGTCATTTTCTGAATAATTTGTAGGAGTAAGAATGAAGGTTTAGTACAAAAAAAAAACTTTATTAGAAATTTAGTAAGAATTCAAATGTAGCAAACCCCAATTTCTGTTCTGTATTTCCTTGGTTATAAAGGCTTGTTCTTGAAATAGAAGGCAGCTAACTGTTATCTACTGTCACGTATGGACCTGAATCATATCCATCTTGTAAACCCTAATTTCAGAAACAGCTTTTATAATAGTTCTTGCTTATAATTCCTCTGGTTCTTTTCACATTTTTACTGTCAAAATGCAGTACTGATTCTAGATTTTAAATATATTTCAGCTGTCTTCTAGTTTGATTCTTTTTTGTTCTTGCAACATCAGCTGTGATACTTTGGAAAACTTTGTTTCATAATTTTGTTGGATAGTACAGTCTTCTTTACTCTAAGTGTAATATATTTTTATGTTTAGGTTTATAAACATCAGTTAGAATGATCAATATGGTGAATTTTTAAATTTCTACATTATATGTTTCCTTCCAGTAACCTTTAAATACAAAATACCTTTGTCCATTTATAAGCCATATCGAGTAAATCTTGATGCAAATCATAAAAGTTTTAAGAATCCTCATTTTCTGTTAGGAAGCAGGTTTATCTAGATTTCTTGTCACAAATTATTGCATGATTTCCTTCCTATTGAATCACTAACTAGATGAGTGCACCATATTTCCTTTATTTCCCTAGAAATACAACATTTACTCAGCACATTCTTGAGTTTGAGAAAATTCATCAAGGATATTACCAAATCAAGAATTATAGTCTGAGACTTTGCTTATCAAAATCAATTTTATCATCACAGTAGATCACAGAGTATTGATGTTGCTTTGTGTTCATCATCTGATTCCTTTTATAATTGTCAAACATCTTTTTCACTTTTTTCTTTTTGCTAATATGGGCAGAAAATTAAGAATTCTGAATTTTTATCTGCACTCAGTGAAAACTAATAAACAGATAACAAAGATGGCTTTTTATATTTTTTGAAAGATGCTGCAATAGATGGCAACACAGTAAAAAGTGCCAAAGGTGATGCAATAGAGTTGATTTATTTCACTTTTGCATCACCCTCTAGGCCAAAGTTTGGCAGACTTTTCTGTAAAGGACCAGATAATAAATATTTTATATTTTGTGGGCCATTCAGTCTCTGTCTCAGTTACTTAAACTTTGCCTTTGTAGTGAAGCAACAACACACAGTATGTAAAAGAATGACCATGGCTGTGTTCCAGTAAAACTCTACATCCAAAAACAGACAGTGGGCTAGATTTGGTCTGTGTGCCGTGGTTTGCCATTCTCTTCAGCATACTTGAATGTAATTGTTGAGTCATGATGAAATGGTTCCTAGGATGATAAAATAGCAGAGTGTTTCAAGATGTAGGAAAAAATAGGATTCATGAAAATTCTATAACATATCTTAGATATAAAATGATCAGCCGGATCCATGAATCTCTAAGAAAAAGTAATAAAATATTAATTCTTGCTAGTAATAAGAGCTGCTCAAACAAGAAACTAAAAACTAAAATTGGGTCCACTGGACTAGATGATAATATTGAAGCTTGACTTCTTTGGGGAAGATCATTATAAAGGTACTTTTATCTTTATATTCTTGCTGACATCCTAATTCTTTTATTATAGGGGGTTGTGGGGATATAGCAGTTAAGATACATGCCTTCCTATAGTTCAGTGTCATAAAGTATTCCCTTTCACCTCATGTGTTTCTATGCATTAAAGGTATCAGCAAAGTCTCTGTATATCAAAAGAGTGATACCTTTCCTTATTGAGTATTTCAATCTACAATCCTGAACATTTCATTTACTCACGTCTTCTTAGTTTCTCTCAATAATATTTTGTAGTTTTATCTAAAAAGGTTTTACAAAGCTTCATTTATATTTATTCTTAGGTATTTTTATGCCATTCAGTCAGTTCAGTTTCAGTTCAGTCGCTCAGTCGTGTCCGACTCTCTGCGACCCCATGAATCACAGCACGCCAGGCCTCCCTGTCCGTCACCAACTCCCGGAGTTCACTCAAACTCATGTCCATCGAGTCGGTGATGCCATCCAGCCATCTCATTCTCTGTCGTCCCTGTCTCCTCCCACCCCCAATTCCTCCTAGCATCAGACTCTTTTCCAGTGAGTCAACTCTTCGCATGAGGTGGCCCAAGTATCGGAGTTTCAGCTTTAGCATCAGTCCTTCCAATGAACATAGCTAGGCTCAAATACATCTTTATTAATCAAAGTAGGAACCATTATAGTCAACACATTTTTGCCACTGAGAAATAAGTTTGTTTATTCCTGTAGCATTAAAACCATACTTGGGATTTCAGCAAACTCTTGGAAAGCATTTTCTACATCCTACTGGTTGTGGAAGTGTTTTCCCTGCAAAAAGTTGTCAGAGATGCTTGAAGAAGTGGTAGTCATTTGGCGAGAGGTCAGGTGAATATGGCGGATGAGGCAAAACTTCATAGCCCAGTTTGTTCAACTGTTGAAGTGTTGGTTCTAAAACATGCAGTTGGGCATTCTCGTGGAGAAGAATTGGGCCCTTTCTGTTGACCAAAGCCAGCTGTAGGCATTGCAGTTTTTGGTGCAGCTCATCAAATTGCTGAACATACTTCTCAGAAGTAATGTTTTTGCCAGGATACAGAAAGCTGTAGTGGGTCAGACCAGCAGCAGACAACCAAACACTGACCATGACCTCATTTTGGTGCAAGTTTGACTTGGGAAGTGTTTTGGAACTTCTTCTCACTCCAGCCACTGAGTTGACTGTCTGTATAAAATCCACTTTTCGTTGAACATCACAGTCTGATAGAGAAATGATTAATTGTCGTGCAGAAGAGAAGATGACACTTCAAAATGATATTTTTTGAGTTTTGGTCAGCTTATGAGGCACCCACTTAATGGAGATTTTTCACCTTTCCCAATTTGCTTTAAATGCTGAATACCGTAGAAAGATTGACACGAGTTCTTAAGCAACTTCTCGTGTAGTTGTGAGAGGATCAGCTTTGATGATTGCTCTCAGTTGGTCGTTGTCAATTTATGATGGCCAGCCACTATGCACTTCATCTTCAAGGCCTACTCTGCAAAACCTCTTGAACCACCACTGCACTATATGTTCATGTTTCTGGGCCAAATGTGTTGTTTATGTTGCGAGTTGTCTCTGCTGCTTTACGATGCATTTGAACTCGGATAAAAAAAATCGCTCAAATTTGCTTTTTGTCTTAACATCATTTCCACAGTGTAAAAACTAAACAGCAAGTAATAAGTCATTAGCAAAAAAGCATAAAGCGGGAAATATGCATTAAAATGATGTATAACATAACCACATTTATTTAAGAATGTGTTCCAAAATCAGATGGCAGAGTTCAACAATGCAAAAACAGCAATTACTTTCACATCAAGTAGTACAATAAATAAGGCACTTTACCTTGAAAAAGGCCTGAAGTTTTCTTGTGGATGAGGCCATCAGAAGGGTTGTAAATAGTGGGAAGTGGTAAAAGGAGGACTATCTGAAATCAGACAAATTAGGACGCCAGATGTGGCTGAATGGTTATGGCTTATAACACTCAGTGAACCTGGGGAGGCCATTAGGCTTTTGGGTTGTATTTTGCATATTCCTAGGCATCTCATTTCAGCTGGGTGCAGCTTTCTGCATTCACTTAGAGTTTCTCGAGATGTAATTGTGCATAAGCAAATATGAATTTGCTTTATGCTCAAATTGGTCCAAATCTATCAGTTATGCTGGGACAAATGCATGTTTTCAAAACAGTGTTGCTATAAAGCACACAAAAAACTGTATTTTAAAAAATAGTTCTTGAGAAATGGTAAGGGCACCTTTTTGAAAATTTCTTTGGAAAGCAGAATCTCTTAATATATATGTTACTTTTAGATTTTGGTGTTAATTTTTTTAATGTCTAGATAGGCACAGTCTGGTTTTTAAGTTGGTAGTTTAGTAGATTTTACTTCCTTTCCATCAAGAATTCATGACATAATTTTAATATTTTTGAAAATTCAGGATCAAGAACAAGTACTCAATGATGCAGTAGATGGCAAGGAAATTTATAATACAATTCGTCGTAAAACAAAGGATGCCTTTTATAAAAATATTGTTAAAAAAGGTTATCTTCTAAAAAAAGGTAAGTATAAACTTTTAAGACTAAAGATTCAGGTTCAGTATTTTTCTGTTAACATTTAATAGAATGTAAGTACTGGGCATAAATCTTATCCTTGAGATATGAATTTAACAAGTTGGCATCTGATTCTTGGTCCCCTGGTCACCTGTCTATCCATAACTTTTTTTAAGTGAAAATTCTTACTGACATTTATCACATTCATGGTTTTGTGGTTTCTATTTTATATATTTGCCTCAGTTTGGCGTTAAGAAATGTGGGGGATGAGGGGTGCATGACTAGAAGAAATTTTTTCCCCTTATGACCAGGAAAGAATTAATGCTAAGTGAGAATTTTAATGATTTATTGTAATGAAATCTCGAAATACACTGTTAAGGTACCCTTGTCACTTACCTTGTGATTCATTAAAACAAGGAATATAACAAAATATTTTTCTACAGATAGATTACAGGCATTTTCTCATTTTGTAAGGATTGGTATTGAAGCTTTGGGAATAAAAATTGAAATATGAAATATATTTGACTTTTTTTAAGCAATGATCATTTTTATGATTTTACTATCGGTGATTTTATAGTTCATTATTTGGCTAAGGGAAAACAATTTGTTTTTTTTAACAGGAAAGGGAAAAAGGTGGAAAAATCTATATTTTATCTTAGAGGGCAGTGATGCCCAACTTATTTATTTTGAAAGTGAAAAACGAGCTACAAAACCAAAAGGATTAATAGATCTCAGCGTGTGTTCTGTCTATGTTGTTCATGATAGTCTCTTTGGCAGGTAAGAAATTGGTTTCCTATATCTTTTTGGAATTGTTTTAATAATAAAATAGTATGTTCAGATCATTTCAAATCATAGCAAACCAATTTTGAGAGCCTGAAAATCACCTGAAAATGTCATATTTACTTTCTAGGATAATTTTTGTTTTTCTCTTTTAGACTAACTTATGCATGAAATTCTACTTCCACTATATCACATAGAAATCTGTGGATCTCTTATATAAAGATATGCAGTGTGTTTCCCGGTGCTTATTGCCAATCTTTTGAATGACTTTGATTCTTGTCACTTTTCTCCTATTTTATCATTTTTGGTTAACTCAATGCATCTGATAGTACTAGATCACTCAGTTGTACTGTTAACTTGATTCCTAAGAAAGCTGACGTTGAGAGACAACTGTAGTATAAAAACAATTATTTCAATAGAAAAGAGGAGAGACTATTTCAGACTTGAAATTAAAACTTTTTTTCTTACATTAATGTCACAGTTTTTAAGAAAATAAATAGAAGTAAATCCTGAACATCACAAGGCAAATTCAGCACTTAATTCCATCTAGATTTTTGTACAAGGGCCTTTCTTTATCTTTCACCATCAGTATTATTAATAAACCTATTTGACCACTTAAAAGATGGACTGATGGATTATCTGTTATGAATCCATTCTAGAGTGTTTTTGGGTATACTTAGCAAGCAGTTTTATTACGTATTGCTATGGGGGCTTCCCTGGTGGTGCCAGTGGTAAAGAATCTGCCTCAATGCAGGAGACACAAGAGATGCTGGTTTGCTTCCTAGGTCAGAAAGATCCCCTGGAGAAGGAAATGGCAATCTACTCTAGTATTCTTGCCTGAAAATCCCATGGACAGGGGAGCCTGGTGGGTGAACAATCCATGGGGATGTCAAACAGTTGGACATGACTGGGCATCTGAGTAAGGCACAGAGGCATGATGAAGAAAACACAGATAATTACAACAAATTTTTAACAATCTATTTTCTGCTGCAGGATGGCATTTCTACTAGGCAACTTCAGTTTTTCCTATTTAAGTTGGGAAAGCTTCAAGAGAAATACCTGTAGAGCATACAACTTGTCATTTTTTCCAAATTGTGTTTAGGAGATCACATTAGTATTATCTGAAATTTAACAGTGCATCTTTTAAGTGGTCCTATGTGTTTGGAAGATGATAAATTGAACAAATAATTTTCCATACAGCGGAACATTTTGAAGTTGTTGCCCGTGTTTGTATTGTGAATCATCAAGAGTGAATCAACATGAAATACTATGAATCATCATGAAATACTATGTGAATCATCATAAAATACTATGAAATATTTCATTAATTCATTTAACCTTGATAATCTTGCTTGATACCCAGTCCCAAACACTTCTTAATATCTCTTGAAAACAGCTGTCTAAAAAAAGACAAATCTGGGTAAGATAGGAGTTAAGATATTTTTCCCCTCACTTAACAATATGGGAAACTTGGCCTTCAGATGTAGTAGGATCAGACCTCTGGCTTCCTCTCGGTCTTGCTACTCTGCCTTACTTTGTGTATACTGGGTTTTTCTCACAGAGCCACTTCCTTCATGAGAGCAAAGGTGGCAAACAGTACCAGAGAAAGAAGTGAACATTTCCTCCAGTAACTACTGAAAATCCTGAGAACACACTATTTGTTGTGTTATCAAATAGATAAAGTCATTGAATATTTCTTGCTTTGTGTAAGCATAGAGCCCAATATACTGACTTACCTTGAGCATTTGGGTGGAGTCTAATGTGAAAGTCCATGGCAGCCCACAGCAGTCTAGATGACTGCTATGCACACCCAGCCTGCGGTATAGCAATGCTGGTCAGCACTGCCATTCAGCTGTTTTCTCCAGTGCTTTAGTTGTGTAGCTGTGCAGTTTTTCCAGGTTTTTTCAGTATTATTGAGATGTCTTTAATATTGTTTCTTTATATTAAACTTCTGACTTTTAATACTGCTTTACTTTAAATATTAACTGTTTCAGAAGCACAAGTTGAAAGACATTTCAGTCATAGAGAGAGTTACTGCTGTACTGAATATTTACATGGGAGTTTTACACTTTTATCTTTTCTTAGACTGGATCTTTTACTGTGGCAGTGTTTATTGTTTTATCTATTTAAGAAGGATGTTTTTGATGGATATTACATTTTAGGTTTGGTGATTATTTTCTTTCAGCCTAGTAAAGAGTCTCTACTTTCCAACATTTTGTCATTCTAATTGTTTCTCTTTTAGAGATTATGGATTTTTTTTTTTTTCCTTCAAGGTGTATACTTATTTTATCTTTCTCTGGAAGCTTTGAGATCTTCCCTTATCTTCAGTTCAGTTCAGTCGCTCAGTCGTGTCTGACTCTTTGCGACCCCATGAATCACAGCACGCCAGGCCTCCCTGTCCATCACCAACTCCCTTATCTTAGACTGTAAAAAATTTTTTAAAAATTTATCGTGTTTGTAAAGCTTCTTTATTCCTAAGACCTGATATCTCTTGTCAGTTTTGAAAAATTCTTTGTTAGTATCTTTTTTAAACAGTCCTACTACCACATTCACTTTAATCTTCTGGCATTCATGTTACATGTTATATACCTTTCACTATGTCCCATGTGTCTGTTAAACAGTTTCCTCTCTGTTTTTCGTAATTTTTTTCCTTTCTGTGCCTCAGGTTGTATATTTTCTTCTGATTTGTCTTTCAGTTCTATTCTTCTGTGGTTAAATGCATTTGTTGAGGTCTTAATTTTATTTATTAATTTGCCACTTTATAATTTCCACTTGAGTTGTCTTTTATGTTTCTAGTTATCTAGCAAAATTCTCTTTTTTAAAGAATTTTAATTACTATTAAAATATTTGAAAGTTGTACCTGTCCTCAACATCTGTGTTATGTGTAGGTCTTTCTCATTTGTTTTTCTTTCAGCTTTTCAGTCATTTGATCCTGATTCCTGTAATGTCAACTTATGTTTGACATAGTATGTGACAAACTGTAGAAGCTATACATAATGTTACTGCCTCCACAGAGGCCTGTTCTTCTGCCAGATAATTTAGAGTAGGGGTAGTTCATATTGATCTGCTTAGGAATCAACTGGAAGTATTGGTGAAGGCTATTTTATCTCTGATTTTCCTCTTAATTCTGAAGGCATAGCCCTTCAGGGGTCTCAACAGAAAGCCTCCTCATCTAAAGGCCCTGAACTCATTTGTCTCTCCCAACACTGTGAAACTCTGAATGTGCTTGGTTAGCTTTTTAGCTTCTTAGATGCTTTCTGCTTATCGCCTCAGCTTCCTGCCCTAAACAGTTTAGGAATTGGCAAACACCTTGAAAAGAGCAGTTGTGGAGAATGTCTCACCTCATTATATCTTGGTCCCTCAAGTCTTAGCCACCTCATTGTTCTCCATTGACTTCATACAGTTGTGTTTTGTTTGGTTTATATTTTATCCATCCAGGAGGGTTAGTCTGGTACAAACCACTTTCAGAATCAGAAGTTTTCAATTGACATATTCCACTGTTTTATGGTATTCTTAAAGCACTGAAGATATGTTTTTTTTAATCTTTAATCCATATGTTAAGCTTGTACTGTGGGTATTTTGCTATGATCTTCTAACACCAAAGTCTAAGATATTTCTTTGGTTAAAGCAAGAAATACAAGTAACACTTATTTCAAAAGTTTGAAGGCCCTTTTAAACTTTCAAATCTCATTGAAAAACAACACATCTTCAAAAAATATGTGAACTACTAATATTGTATTTACTTGTCAAGTGAATTATATGTAGTACAGTACATACTTATAGGAAGAACAGAACTAATATTTATTGTACACTACTATTAGGTCACTTGTTCCTCAAAATAAGCTTGTTGATGTTTCCATTTTAACAGATGAAAAATGGCCAGTTGTTAAAAAAAAATTTTTAATAAAGTTATAAAGAAGAAAATTAAAATCACCCATAATCTCCTGAGAGATAGCCATTAAGAAAATTTTGGGTCTAAAGAACCCAAAATGTCTAGTCTTTTCTCAGTACATAAAAATGTATATTATATATCATCCTTAAGCTGCAAGTTTAATAACATTTTATTTGTTTTAAAGCCTTTAGATTACCTATATGCAATTCTAGCACTTCTGCTTCAACTTTAACTTTTCAATTTTCTTGTAACTTTTCTATTTTAAAGTAATTTACATAGTACTTTGAAATGTTTTTAAACTTTGATAGATTTCAGTAATACAGAAAGCTTTCTAAAATATATGCAGCTGACATATTTTTTTAGTAATCTAGTACAATGGATTATTTCTCTAAATGAATTGTTAATTTTATATAAATTACGTAATTGATTTTTTTCTAAAGTTGGTATAAGTGCTGTAATCAGTACATTTTGTTGAACTTCCTATTAACTTTTTGTTTGTATTTTAAAGGCCAAACTGTTTCCAGATAGTGGTTCAGCACTTTAGTGAAGAACATTACATCTTCTACTTTGCAGGAGAAACTCCAGAACAGGCAGAGGTAAGTTAAATGTTTTTTCAACTATAAACCTTTATTTAGTCCATACTTTCTTAACTAGAATAGGTAACTATTGCACTTAAAGTGATAAAAAAGATGCCTGGAATCTAATCATCTTTTATTTTAAGCAATAAGAACTTTCATGTGTAAAAAAATTTTTGAAAGAAATGCAGAAAGAACACAGTGAAGGGTTATTGGGAAAATTCCATTCTAAATTGACCTTAAAATACTCTTATGATGTTCGGCTCAACTGAGAGTGCTCATTTAAAATCTCTGAAGAAAGGTTGTAGATATTCTCAGTATACTCAAAAAGGTAAGTCAGTTAGTTTTGCTAATAAGCGTTGTCTTATTCTTCACTGGTTGAACTCTGTATCTAAAAATAGAAATTCAGTCATCACAAGGAAAAATTTGAGGAATTTTTCGATTTTTCTTCTACGTCTAGATATAATGTTTTCTTTCAGTATTAGCCATTGATCCAGGTACAGTGCTTTTATTAAAACTTTTATTAAATTTTAATGTGAAGAAATGTTTTTAAAGATCTCCTTTTAAAAATACATTGATTTCTCTGAACCACAATATTTCTGGGGTGTTCAGTGGTATTTTGTAGATATATGGCTGTATTTTCTTTTGCTGATACTCTGTGGAAGAAACCTGAAAGTAGTTTAGAGGTGAAAGAATGTGACTTTATTGAAAAAAAAAAAAAAGATAATTTGCCAATTCTGGATATGAGACAGATGCTCTTAAAACTCTGGATCCTGGCTTGGGCTCCTGATTCATAAATTATGAAGATATGTTTAGCTGTTGAATAAACTTGAGGAATGAGCCATTGTATTTTATGACTCATAATTTCATATCATTTTTCATGTCATGGAAAAAATATCACAATTGAATACTCATTATTAGCTTTTAATACACATAACACCTTGTTTAATGGGTGAAAAACGTGAAGTATTAGTCTGACTCTTTGTGACCCCATGGACTGTAGCCCACCAAGCCCCTCTGTCCATGGGATTCTCCAGGAACAATACTGGGGTGAGTACAAATTACCTTCTCCAGGGGATCTTCCCAATCCAGGGATCAGCCCGGGTCTCCTGCGCCGCAGGCAGATTCTTTACTGTTTGAACATGGGTATTTATCCCTAATTTGCAAAAATAGGGCTCATAATATTTCGGTAACTTTGACATTTTTTTTAATTGTTAGAAATTGAGTTGTGAAAGAAACTTAAACTTGAGTATCCTACCTTTCAGTTATTTTATCATGTTCTCTCTTTGTGAGGATGTGTTACACACCTTGATGACATTTCAGTATGTTTTGGGTGTCTCACATAATGTATAAATAGAACATTTTCTTATTTATCTATACTCTTTTTGTATTTCGTGTTTTCATATACCTCTTAAAGTCCAAAAATGCCACTGGTATTCCAAATTGTTGTTACTTTGGTGACCTGTAGGATCTCTGGTTATTGTCTTCTCTTTATAAAAGCTATGGTAATTGATTTAGTCTTAAATTTGCCCATTAAAAGATGTAAATGCTGACAGAATTCAGATTCACTGAAGTAGCCAACACACTGAAGACATAATTGAGTGAAGCAATAGTACAGAGCTTACTAGAAACATGTATGCCAAACATGTTTATAATTTATAAACGTAAAAGTAGTCTCTCCTTTCTCCAGTGTAGTAGGGTATTAAACATTTGAGAATATATCTGCAACTTAGTTTTAATATTAGGTTGCAGTATTTTATATCTAACATTAATATTTGAAAGGCTTATAAATCACCCAGATCCCCTTATATGTTTCATGGTCTAAGGTAAAGATTAGAAAACTAGCCATCAAATCAGTCATCACATTATCAGTTGGTTTTGCAGTCAGCATTCCTTTCAAAAAATGTATCAAGTTAAATTCTGCTTTAGGGTGCCTCAAGTTTAACTGCTTAACTACATGTATATTTATTTTTTGGCTAATAAACAATCACTCATTGACACTTAGGATTAGTTTAGAGATTCTGCAGAAATACAATCAATATTTTGCCAAAATTATTATAACTATTTGGTCACTCTTTTACTTTGTTGCACTACAGATATATTTAAAGTGCAGGATACTCTTGAGTGTAGAGAAGGAAAGAACTATTGAATTTTGAGGAAGAACCCAAACTGATGACTGGAAACTGCATAAACTATTATATAGTATATTTCTTTGAAATGCTGTTATTCTTCTTCGTAGGATTGGATGAAAGGTCTGCAGGCATTTTGCAACTTAAGGAAAAGTAGTCCAGGGACATCTAATAAACGCCTGCGTCAGGTGAAATTTTTTCTTTGATTTGTGATTGTGTTTTATCACTTTGCTCTTTATTTCTCTGAACTATTTTGGGCAACATTTCAAATACTTTAGATTTCTTAAGAGAGGTTAATCTTTTTCAGGCATTTTAAAGCCATGCTCCCACTTGGCTTCAGCAGGAAGAGAAATAGTTATTTCTTTATGAAGAAGAATATTCTTATATGCTTGCTGGGTTGTTGTTTAGTTGCTAAGTTGTGTCTGACTCTTATGATCCCATGGACTGTAGCCCACCAGGCTTCTCTGTCCATGAGATTTCCCAGGCAGGAATATTGGAGTGGTTGCCATTTTCTTCTCAAGGAGATCTTCCTGACCCAGGGATTGAACCGCATCTTCATTGCAGGCAGATTCTTCACTGCCTTGTATAGGGTACTTAGTCCCTAATGCCATCTGTTGAATACATACCAAGGACTTTTTTCTTCTACTTAAAGTTCCAATACTAAGTCAATGACAACAGAAACTATTCTGTTTGGCACTATTATTCTTTTCTTCAAAAAATTATTTTGGCCTGTGTCAAAAAAGAACTAAAAATGTTCATTGAAAAAATCATCTGACTGAAAGTACTAATCCTGGTAACTTTAGTGTTTTTTATAGTAATTGCTTTTGAAACCTATTATGTAACTTACAGGTAGTATCCTATCCTTTCTGAAACCTTAACATGTCCTGCATGTTCATTTATGGAGAGTAAAGCTAGGCTTTCTCTTTTTTTTTTCTAGGTATGTAAAGTCAACCGTATACCCTCCATTTCTTTGTTTTTTTCTTCTAGTTATCCCCAGATAATTGAAAAAAAGTTAAGTAAATTTAACATTCTTGGAGTTTTGAGGAAAGCACAGTACAGTATTTATTGACTAAAGTAACTCTTGTTTTATTAATACTTATGGGAATTTCCAGTAAGCTAGGTGAATTTAACCAAGAAGTGGATGAATGGTTATTTTTAGGTGACTCTAAATTATGTTCCCTGTAGCCAGAAGTCTGATAATCTCCCCAGGGACATATATGTGCCAGCTTTTCCACTTGTGCTTTTATACATATCATTTCTAATCTTTACAACAACTTGCAGTGTAGACTTTATCCTAAGTTTACATCTGAGGAAGCAGAGGCTCATAGAAATTGACTTGTGCAAGGCCATACAAATAGTAGGTGGCAGGAGGGAAAGAGAACCTGATACTAGAACTTTGGAATCAGAATCTAAATTTGGCATCAAAACTGAAAAACAGCTTCTTTGGATCTGTATACTTTTATGTAAAACGAGAAGGTAGAATCAGTATTTTTAAAGTATTTTCTGGCTGTGGAACTCTACACAGAAATAAAATCTTCCAGAAGAGCATTATATAGTGTGTTAGATTTTGCTTTGGGTGGTGACAGTTATTTAGTTAATAAAGAATTCTCTTCTCAACTTTATCTCCTCTGAATCATGGTTTTATAGTAAAAAAGGTGTATTTCATTATTTTTGTAGGATTGTAATTGGAATAATAACTTGTAAAATACAATTACATTTATTTTTTTAAGTGAGAATTTGCTGAATGCTTGAATGTTATATTCTATGTCACTTAAAAAGGAAAACATAACTGAAAGTCATGTTTCCTGAAAAAGAGGGGGATAAGTCCCTATTTTGGGTTTTTATAATTGCCTTTGAAACCTAATGCGTAATCCTTGAAATCTGGGGTAATACTTTTTGTGTTTTCTTTAGGTCAGCAGTCTTGTTTTACATATTGAAGAAGCCCATAAACTCCCAGTAAAACATTTTACTAATCCATATTGTAACATCTACCTGAATAGCGTCCAGGTAGCAAAAACTCATGCAAGGGAAGGGCAAAACCCTGTATGGTCAGAAGAGTTTGTCTTTGAGTAAGTCTTATTTTCTCATTACATTAGATGATTTTCTTTTCCCATAATGCATTTTCTTTCTCTTTTTTTTCCCCTTTAACTCTGTATCTAAACCAGTCAGAACAAGGTGCCAGGCTCAGGCATTTTAATAGTACCTATATTTGTTTTCTATCTTATCCGTTCACTTTTGTTAGTAAAGTGCTATGTCTGTGGTTTTTCACCTAGTTATTCAGTGACAAATCCAAAAGCATTTACTAACATACACATACAAAATATTTATGAGGGTTTCCACAATTTACTGGGGGAAATTAAAGATGGTAGGCAAAGTGTAATTTGTCTGTATTCTTGTGTACCAAATGATAAACCTCTTTTAAATCTAGTTTTATATCTACCACTTTGAACTGGGTTAGTAGCAGAAATAAATAGGGAGCTTATTCGATACTAGAGACAAAGGAATTAGATAGTTTGATGCCAGGACATTTTCTTAATTCTTTTTCTCCCCACGTGCTTCTTTAGTGATCTTCCTCCTGACATCAACAGATTTGAAATAACTCTTAGTAATAAAACGAAGAAAAGCAAAGATCCTGATATCTGTAAGTTAATACAGAAATTTCTTTCTAAAGTAAACAAGTGTGTTTTATGTACTTTGGAAATTCATAATTTAGTAGAGTCTAAAATGGAAATTATAACTGTATGTAAGTAGTGTACTGAGATTGCTTTTTGTACATAAGAAAGTATTAGTTGTTGAGAAAGAATGTGTCCAAAAAAGACAAAATAAAGACCAAAATGGCTAAACTGTATATACTGTAATCTTAAGCCCTCAAGATTAAAGTAGTATCTGTTCACCCTCCTCACCCAATGAATAACAAGAAAAAGAAAATAGTGACAGTGGTCATCTTTCTGTGATGCTTCCTTACCCCACTTTTTAGGTTTCTTCTACTCTCCTATCCTTTGCATGGACATGGAAAAAAGCACTCTATTAAATTTTTTTCTTTAAAACACTGTTCACTTCTAGTAGTCTGTCCTTGTTCTCAGCAGCATACTTTTCCCAGCCTGTTTTTGAAACAGGTGACAGTGGGATTTAGCAGTTCACACCAGAGTGAATTAGGTTAATCCTTAAATAACTTAAATAGGAAGAAAAAAAAGTGATACATGTTAACAGAATCAAAGCCTGAATTTTTTTTGCTATATTCTGTAATTTCTGTACTCTTTTAAATGGTTAACATTTTTTAGTGGTTCCCATTATTTTTAAGATAAAATCTAACCCCCTAGTAATGATACAGAACCCTTTCCTGACCTGCTCCTTCTCATTCTTAATGTTCTGTACAGCCTTCTCTCCAGCTACACCAGCCTTATTATAGCTCTTAAATTATCCATGGATTTTAAAACCATCCATCATGCCTTGTATTCAGACTGTGTGCACTGCCTTTTTTCCTCTACCTTTCTGCTTAGTTACACCTCCAGATCCTGTTACAAGTCGACTTAATGGCTTTCTGTTTGGAATGGATGTTTAAAACTTCACGGGCTGAATTACAAATTGTTTCTCTGTACTTCATTAGCGTTAACAACTTTATAGCACTTATCGCAGGGTACCATAATTGATTTCCTGCCTCCTTGGCTACACGGTGACCTCCATGCATGTCAGAGAGCATGTCTTAATCACGTCTGTATTCCACATCCTTGCCTACCAGAGAGGCTGGCACACAGTAGGCATTCAGTAAGTGAATGAAGTAAGCATTAAGTGTTAAAATTTGTGGTATTACTTAAAAGTCCTTTAATGAGAAGTGTTTAACGCTATAGAGAAGACATAACATTAGGAAAATTTGTGGGACTAATTACAGTGTCATCTTTTGAGACAGTAATCATTTGATGTTTTTCTGTCAAAGTATTTATGCGCTGCCAGTTGAGCCGGTTACAGAAGGGACATGCCACAGATGAATGGTTTTTGCTCAGCTCCCATATACCATTGAAAGGTATTGAACCAGGTTCCCTGCGTGTCCGAGCACGATATTCTATGGAAAAGATCATGCCAGAAGAAGAGTACAGCGAATTTAAAGAGGTATTTAAGTTATATGCCAAACTATTTATTTTTGAAAGCATTAAGAGAAATAGTTAACTTAATGAAATGTCCGTTGAGTTAAATATAATAATTTCACAGTATAGTGGCACAGTGACAGGCAGAGAAGATTGAAAAGCTTTGCAGCAGTATGACATTGTTATTAAGTCTATGGATATAAAGGCTACAACCTTATTCTGTTTTTAATACATGTATTCAATAGAACATATTCCTAAATTGAGAATGTATCGAGCCCATCTCTCTCATGTCTCCTGCATTGGCAGGTGGGTTCTTTACTACTGGTGCCACCTGGGAAGCCCATGGAAGAACATATTTTCTGTTGATCTGAGAATGCTCAATGTTGTATACTTTAACAACCTTTCTCGATGTCTTTTTTAGCTTATACTGCAAAAGGAACTTCATGTAGTCTACGCTTTATCACATGTGTGTGGACAGGACCGAACACTACTGGCTAGCATTCTACTGAGGATTTTTCTTCATGAAAAGCTTGAATCATTGTTGTTATGTACACTAAATGACAGAGAAATAAGCATGGAAGGTATAGTATGGATGTGTCAGTGTGATACTTTTAAAAACTGGGTTAATGATACAGTTCAGTCACTCAGTCGTGTCCAACTCCTTGCGACCCCATGGACTGCAGCCTGCCAGGCCTCCCTGTCCATCGCCAACTCCCGGAGTTCACTCAAACTCATGTCCATTGAGTTGGTGATGCCATCCAGCCATCTGATCCTCTGTCATCCCCTTCTCTTGCTGTCTTCAATCTTTCCAGCATCAGGGTCTTTTCCAATGAGTTAGTTCTTCACAAAAGTGGCCAAAGTATTGGAACTTTAGCTTCAGCATCAGTCCTTTCCATGAATATTCAGGACTGATTTTCTTTAGGATGGACTGGTTGGATCTCCTTGTTGTCCAAGGGATTCTCAAGAGTCTTCTCCAACACCACAATTCAAAAACATCAATTCTTCGGCGCTCAGCTTTCTTTTATAATCAAGTATATATGGACTTTATCTTAAAACATTAAATAATTAAATCATCTTACAAAGGAAGTTACTCAGTTTTTCCTTCATTAAAAATTAGTTGGAGTGTCAGTTCTGATTCTTACTCTGGTTAATATAGGAAAGCAGGGGTTACTTATATTTAATACAGGTTTTTGTCATGCAAATTAGTATTAGAAGCAATAAGAAAGTGACTTCCATGTCGAGATCATTGGTTCATAGTGCGTCTAATTATTAAGAATAGTTTGGTATGCTTACCATGTTCTCGTTTATTTTTTTGCTTATAAATTCACTGCACAAAAGTTGGGTGTCAGCTGCATTTTATTTCTAGTGTCTGTATAGACAGGTATTTCTAGGCAGCTGGGCACATTGTACTTTGTAACCACCTGTAAAAACGTCAGAATAACCCATTTCCAGCCAGCACTTTGACTCACACAATACTTGCTTCTAGGTTCCCCAGGTATTAATAAACTAGAATCTAGAACTATTTTCTCCTACTCATAGAAAATACAAAAATATAAAGTGGTGGTACATATTTTATTCTGAGATTCTTTCAATATTTGTGTTTTTTAGAATTTTATTAAAAGTTGTTAATGGCTATATGTTAGACTACTAAGTTAATCTATACTGGGATTTTATGTTGTATGCTTGTTTGGAAATCAACTCATATTTTCCAGTGTGGGCTCAGTGGGAAGCAAGGCTGGATTCTGATCCTAGTTTTGTCACTATTTGGCTCTTTAGTCTTACTGACAAGTCATATAACTGTCTGAAGCCTTTGTGTGTTCATATGAACATGGCAGTGTGAATCCCTTCTGTTTATGATCTTATGAAGTAACAGAAGTCTTTTGAAGAGTTAAGTTTATAGAAATACAGGACATCATATTCAGTAATGCTGCATGCAGATAAATATGCTTAAATGGCTATAATTGGTTAAGGAAAACATTTTCCAATTTGATTCACAATAGTACAATCCTTTACAAATAATTTTTTAATATTAAATATTTATGTAGATGAAGCTACTACCCTATTTCGAGCCACAACACTTGCGAGCACCTTGATGGAGCAGTATATGAAAGCCACTGCTACACAATTTGTTCATCACGCTTTAAAAGACTCTATCTTAAAGATAATGGAAAGCAAGCAGTCTTGTGAGGTGAGTAATGTTGTATTTTATCAAAGAGCATATTTTAATAGGTAAGACTTTATAGCTAACTTTAAGGAAAATGTATTAGCTGTCTAAAACTGTTCATCAGAGCAGTTATACCTTTTGTAATACAATTAGAAAAGTGTTACGCAAAACAGACTCCAAAAAGATGTACTTTATTTGGGGATTAAAAACCTCAAATTGTGCCAGAAATACATGAAAGTACTTTTATCATAATGTATATACTACTTTCAGAAAGTATGCATAACGTAAATTGAAGTTTTTGTTAAGAGATTTCTCTTGTGTAAGTTCTAAGTAATATCTAGGTTTGTCCTTAGGGTTTTTTTTTTTTTTTGGTGGTGGGGAGGTGGGTAGTAGGAACGGCAGAGGTATCCCCTTAAAAGCAAATGAAAAACATCCTGTTAGGATTAATTATTAAAGACTTCAGGCTTCTCTGGTGGCTCAGATGGTAAAGAATCTGCCTGAAATGCAGGAGACCTGGGTTTGATCCCAGGGTTGGGAATGTAAATTCATAACAAACTATTGAGAAAAAGAGTAGAATCTCATTTATGTGACTATTTTATCATTTTATTTTGATGGTAGAGCAACAACAGAAGGATAATCTTTTTTAGATCTGATACAGAATAACGGAATTGCTTTTGATAATGTACACAGTACATTAATTAACAGTCAAGATGTTAATTCTGCACTGAGTTGTCACTTTTTACTTATTAACTCAAACAGAACAAATTGATAATATAGTATTGCAGACCTGGATTAACACCATAGTTAGCCTAAGTATAAAGGATACAGAAATGCAGCAAGTCTGCAGAAAGTCTCTGGATGTTTAATCCAGGCTAAGGTATTTAGATTCCCATAGATACATCTATTCCATTGATTCTAGACAAGAATTCTTACATATCAAAAGTTACTGGAAAGTTCATGATGCTGCCACTGAGGCATCTGGTATTTTATCAGTCATTTAAAAAGTCTTATTCATAAAAACTTTTCTAGTGTTTTTTCCTCACATAAATTTAGAATTAAGATAGGTTTTATAATAATATACTAATATAATAATATCTATATTTCTTCCCAATTAAATACTCCAATATATCTATAAATATGTGGCCACTTAAACGGGGTTTTTGTGTTATAGTTGGGAATATTGTTTAAAATAAAGTCTAATACAGTTCTGTGTGCCTGTAAGGTCTATGGTAAAATGTGGTAAATGAATAAAAGAAAATTTTATTGATTAGTATTAACCCCACTGCTAAGTCACTTCAGTCGTGTCCGACTCTGTGTGACCCCATAGACGGAAGCCCACCAGGCTCCCCTGTCCCTGGGATTCTCCAGGCAAGAACACTGGAGTGGGTTGCCATTTCCTTCTCCAATGTGAGAAAGTAGACAGTGAAAAGTGAAAGTGAAGTTGCTCAGTCATGTCCGACCCTTAGCGACCCCACGGACTGCAGCCCACCAGGCTCCTCCATCCATGGGATTTTCTAGGCAAGAGTACTGGAGTGGCTTGCCATTGCCTTCTCCTAGTATTAACCCCAAGGCAACTGAAAATTGTTGAATAATCATTGCTTGCTCTTAACAGTAATAAGCCCATTAGGAGTTCCATAGAGTAAACTACCTAAAATTCCCGTTTAGCCCCACCACCACCACCACCACCACCACCAAAAGACTAGTACGGATTGAAAAATGGAAAGAGAGACAACTTTGCAAACAGCTGTTTGATTACCTTGATTCATCTGCATATTATTGCCGAGATGCATTTATACTGATTTATTCTTTCTCTTAGTTAAGTCCATCAAAGTTAGAAAAAAATGAAGATGTGAACACTAATTTAGCACACCTATTGAACATACTTTCAGAGCTTGTGGAGAAAATATTCATGGCTTCAGAAATACTTCCACCGTAAGTGGTGAAATTTTAATTTGACAAGAAATTGTATATTGCCTTTTTAAAATCTGTATTTATAAAAACATGTGTAAGTTTTTCCACTATCCTGATGTTATACTTTGAAAAAGTAGAGTTTTTAATCTTTACACAATGGATTGTATTTAAGGAAAAAGGGACTTGAAGAAACCAAAGTGAAATATTTGCATTAAAATAAACCATGTTTTTACACAGGCCACTATGTCTGGTTTATTTAGTAACTTGGGGAATGAATAGAAGCTTATAGTCTCAGATTTGAGATCATGAAACATATGTACCTATTCCATCTACAGTTGAATTTCTTCCTCAGTATGTACACAAGATAATTACTTGGTATCTGCTTAGTGGCTTCCAGTGTTAGTGAATTCACTTACTCAGGCAGAAGTTAACTTACATTAAAATCTGCCCCCGTTCTAGTATCTTTTCATTCTTTTCATTAATATAGAAGTAATCTGAAAATGGTAGGGTTTCCTCCACAGTTGGCTAAACGACGAAAACCTAAGTTTCCCTTTTCCTTTGCCTAAATATCTATCATTACTTGTAGCACAGTACTTTTTTTGGGAAAAAGGCTAGTTGCATTTAAAAATGTCATAAGCTTTAGACTGCAATGAGATTAGTATTTTCATTTGCTTTCTGTATTGAGATGATTGTGTTATTTTGGCAGGACACTGAGGTATATTTATGGGTGTTTACAGAAATCTGTTCAGCACAAGTGGCCTACAAATACCACCATGAGAACAAGAGTTGTTAGGTAAGGCTTGTTAATTGATTTGTTATATCATTTTAATAGCCTGCACCAACAGTCAAGTGGATAAGTGTGGAAATGTGAAGACTAACAGTTACATAGTATACAATTAAAGACCTTTTTTCTTTGAATTTTATGTCAGGCCCTGTTGAATATTTTCTAAATTCAGATAGTTCCTAACCTTAAAACTTACTGTGTGTTTTTTTTTTTTGAAGTTACTATGAAATAGTACCATTTTGCATTTTCTAAAAACCTGAACATTCACTGATAGTCAATTAACTATTTGGGAAGGTCTTTTGTTTGTTTTAAAACCATACAAAATGAGGTTAAGTTATATAACCAACAAAAATATGTAGCTAACGTCATACAGTACTCTTCATACACACACATATACATTCATGCATATATGTGTATTGTTGTTGTTAGTCACTGAGTCATGTCCAACTTTTTTGCAAACCCGTGGACTGTAGCCTTCCAGGCTCCTCTCCATGGGATTTTCCAGGCAAGAATACTGGAGTGGGTTGCCATTTCCTTCTCCAGGGGATCTTCCTTGGCCCAGGGTCTAACCTGAGTCTCCTGCATTGGCAGGCAGAGTCTTTACTGCAGAGCCACCAGGGAAGCCTATATACGTGTATACATACATAGAAAAGGAGAGAGAAGCAGAGGCAGAAGAAGAGGCGGGGGGAGACGAAGATCAGTTGATGTGTCTCGAGGAAAAGCAATAATTGAACCATACAGATATTGAGTAATTGGTTTGTAACAGTCTGTGTCTTGGTGCTCGTCTCCTGCCAGAGTCTATAGTTCTGAGGCTGTCTCAGTCTGTTAGTTGTGCAATAATTAGAAGGAATTGCTCTATCAAGTCATAGCATTTTGTAGTTTATATTGGAAGACTTTGGTATTATTTTAACTTTTGCAACGAGGAAAGAGATCTGTAGATGCTGAATTTGCTTAAGGTTATATATATAGATAGTTAGTGGCTAAAGCAGAACTAAAGGCAAAACGTCTAAGACCCAATCTAATATCCTGAACATCTGAAAGGCTTTATTAACACCACAACCTATTCAAGACAGTAGGAAAATAACCGCAAAAGCAACAGAGAATTCAGCAGTCTAATGATAATAAAATTTATCATATAGAATATATGCTGCCCATCATGTTACAGACCATTAAAAAAAACAACTGGCAAACTACTGAAGACACCAGCATCACAGAATTAGTTTTGAAAATGTGTGTTAATCCTGTCACCAACCTACATTTGTAGAGATACCTCATTTTACAGATAAAATCTCCTGGTTACTAATGATATGACAAATATCTAAGAATTGTCAATTTTACATTTTTTGGCTTTAGTAGAGATTGAGAGGAATAGAAAAGAATTACAAGCAAATGTTTCAGCACAGTTGTGTGTGATACAAATGAAAACTGGTCTGTAAGTTTCCAACAAGTATGTTTGTTAAGCAAACAGCTGGAAATTCTGCTATGCGGTTTGATATGACAGGGTATTTTAAGGGGCATTTATGGCCTAGGTGGTGACTTTTACCCCTAGTTAAGCTTTTAAATATACCTGAAGATACCTAGTATCCCTCTTATATTTAAAGTTACCTCTAAGAACCCACAGAAAGTAGATTTGCACACTGAAATTCTTTTATAATTCAGTGTGGTTAGGTTATATTTCAGATTCAAAGGCAAAGGTATCAAAATGTTTTCAAGTAAAACTTATGCAAATTTCTTCATAAATTAAAAGACATCTAAAGATTTAATGTGCTGAGAAGCAACTATTCCTTTTCTAAGATTTCCCAAAATTAGCAAACAACATTGTTGGGAGGTGAATGCTGAGAAGTTGGGTTATTCACTCTAATAGAGAAAAGAGACTGTGTCAATTATTTTGATTTCTAAAAAGAATTTTATCAACTTGGAAATAATGCTTGTCTTTCCAAGGGCAGGTGAGAGATCAGTTATGAGTGTGGATCCCTCTTTAAGAGTAAATTAGAGAAATATTATCTAAATGAGCACTATACCAGTAACTGAAGGGGGCACACTAGCAGTAGCTATATACACTTGTAGATGTACTTTGTACTTTGTTCCCAGAGTAAGTAAGATTCGCAGGTAAAATCACATGACAACTGTTGTTAAAAGTACGTTTATACTCAGTTTTGTTTTGCTACTAATAGTTTGTAATCTGAGAATTTTTTTTAACTTTAGAAAGCATACTGTCTTTTCCTCCATTGCCTTAAATGGCTTTTCAACATTATGTTTGTATACTTTGTCATTTATTAAGAAGTCACTTTTCCCCTAGTACAAGGGATTCTTAATTTTTACATAATAATAAGTGAACAAAGTCAGTATAACAAACTTGATTTACAACAGACTGTTCTAAGAAAGAGGAAAGAGAAGTGAGAGAATGTCAATTTTAAGACCTTTACAGAACTATATATCTATTAAAAAGGCTTACTTGTACTCCTATAATATTTTAGAAATTCCTACTGTTCCTAAGGACACTCCTTCCTCAAAGTAAGTATAAAATACACTGTTGGCCTGAAATAAACAGTGAATTTTACAGATATAATTTAAATTTTACCAAAGGAAACCTAAAATTCTAAATAAGTACATATGTTTAAGAAGCAGAATATATATATATATGTTCTTAAAATAGCTTATTATTTTCATAAAGTTGTATATTCAGTCAGCCCTACATTAGTTGAAGGTTCATGCCTCTACAGGTATTAAAATTTTTATTTTAATGTAACACATTATAGTAGTTTTCTAAAATAACAAAATTTCCCTCCCATTCAGTGGTTTTGTTTTTCTTCGACTTATCTGTCCTGCCATCCTGAATCCACGGATGTTTAATATCATCTCAGGTAATAAATTTTGAAATTAAAAAAAAGTTTCATACTCTTTAGTGAGGTTATTTATTTTCTCTTTTAAATCTGATGTTTTAATTATTTACTTCTAAGACTTGGTATAAAAAAGCACCTGACTTGTTTTTGCTGTTTTACCTTTTCTTTCCATTTTGCTTTTTTCCCTTTGTTTCCACTACTATCTAAAGCCTGAGATGGCATAAGTAGACACATACCGTTTTTTTGGCCTGTCCGTACCCGTGTCTCAAACTCTTAGGACTTTTTCCAGTCTGCAGTATTGGCTTTGTCAGGTTGGGAAGAAGAGCTTTCTGTGTGCTTTTAGCTCATGCTAGACTCTCGTTACTACCATTGCAAGTTGGATTTTAAAATTATAGCTGCAATTGTAGTTGTACTCTGCAAATACTTATGAAGAAGCCCTTTGAGATTTCCCAGTAGAGATTTCTTGTCACGAACTACATAATAATTGGCATTTTAAACTCCCAACAAACCAGATTCGGTTTTGCATATTACTCATACACCCATTATGGACTGACTTTCTGATATTGATGTTGTAGTAGACTTTTCAAATAAAGGATAAGAATGATATTTGTGACTATAAATGTAATCATAAGCCATTATTAGCAGAAGGAATCTGAAGCATTTTTGTCTTACTAATTTGAATCTTAAAACTGTATTAAACATTTTTGGAATATCTTAAATTTTACCTTTATAGCCATTATATCTCTGTTAATACTTTCTGTTGCTACTAAAATGGTTAAATCTTTGGGTCTATTAAGAATTAAGGGTTTAGAATTCTTTTGGAGAGATGTGTTTATCTGAATGTTGGACTCTGAACCACTAGGCAATATTATTACTTATTGTTTAGCAGCTTAAGATAAAAAGAATAAATCTAAAATCGGGCAGCCAGATAGACTATCTGTAGGCTTTTACTAGAAAATAATCATGTTTCAGAGCTTAAAATTAATAGATACTTTTCATTTACATCCTACTGTCAATATAGGGCAGTATTTCCTGATTAACCTTTAAAAACACTTTTTAAAATTAATAAATTATATGTTTTTCTCCTCAAAATAAAGCAGAGATTCCAGACTTTAATTTTGTTATCGAGCTTTAAAGTGAATTACTTGACTTGTTGGAGGCTGGGAACAGGAAACTGTTCATATTGCAAATTGACAACCTGGGTGGGTTGAAATTCACAATTTGTGAACTGTCACCAAAGGGTATGTGGAGTGACAGTCTTTTTAGTGATAAAGTTTTGAGGTATTTTGTAATAACTATCAACCAGTTGGGAATTGCTGAGCCTTGTAGTACCCTTTTCACAAACTAGAAGCGCTAATAAGTGTGTTTGGTTTCCCCCCTTTAAATCAAGCTCTTTTGATTCATACAGGTCATACACTTGCCAAAAAAGAATTATATTCTGAATGGAAGAATGTTAGTATTTTTAACTGTAAAGAAATATTAAAGTGCTAAATTTATGATGGTTTACTTTGGAAGTACCTTTCGAGTTGGTGTCATTAGCTGTGCCCACTTCTCTTATAGATTCCCCATCTCCTATTGCTGCAAGAACACTGATATTAGTGGCTAAGTCTGTGCAGAACTTAGCAAATCTTGTGGAATTTGGAGCTAAGGTAAAAACATTTTGATACTTTAAAATGTCATTTTTGAGTGAAACCTCAACATGATAAAACCATAAAATATAAGTCAACAGTGGATATTTCATAAAGATAATTTATGATTTTGTTGGTATGTTCACATATTTAATGTTTTTAGATTTTAATTTTCATAATGGAATTTTAAAAACCAGTTTTAGCTAGTATAAAAAATGTTTTTTCAGTATAATTTCCAGTATAATCAAAGTCTTCCATTTTTAAATATAAAAATCACTTAGCATATTTTAAAATATACCCCAGTTGATTTGTTATGTATTACATACTAAACATTCTTTGTAATATTAAAATTTAGATGAGTTTTTAAAGCACCCATATGTGATCCTACTAAGGACAATTGACTATTAATATGTCACCTGCTTCTGTCATTATTAAACTTCTTGTTGTATCTGGAAATATGTAATTGTTTTTCTTAACCCTTATTTAATGCCATCACGTAAATGTTAAGTAGTCTTCTACTGGATACTTAGATGACTTCCAGTTTGTCACTGTGCCTTATATCCTTATATATATATACACACACACACTTCCTTTCAAACCTGTCCAGTTATTTCTTTAAATGAATTTCGGAGCAGAATTACTAAGTACGAAGACTTTTGCTTCTCTTAGCCTTGCCAAAACTCAGCTATTATTACTCTTTTATTTTTGATAATCTGATAGGCATACTACTTTGTATTTTCATCACTTTTAGACTATAGGACTTTTCATGTCTAGGTCCTTATCTCACCTTACTGAGTTTAAAAGAGTTTGTGTTAATACTAAACTTTTCCTATTGTAACATAACATGTTTTAGAATAGGTTTAAGACTTTAGAAAGAAGCAGTTTGTAGTCTGACTTAGCTTATGAATGTATCTGAATTCTGAGGCAGGTTATGAGTACTAATTTTTTATTGCAGTCCTTATCATTACTGTATTTTAATTCATTATATTCTCTTCTAGATTCTAATAACCTCTAGGTACTTGGCAAGTAGGTTCTCAGTAATTATTTTCAAATGACCTACATATAAACAGTTTGCTAGGCTATATATGCTAATTTTTTTTCATCCAGAATTTTCTCATTAAAAATATAGCCCTATTCCTTAGAATAGCTGCTTGCTTATATTAGGAGGAAAATAGTCATTTTATGATTAAATTCTTACAAATATGTTCTGTTACTGATAATGTTTTATAAGAATTTTTACTCTATGTATGGTTTTTGTTACAAATCAGATACTTTTCATCCATATAGTAAGACTTTTATTTTTATATTTTTAGGAGCCTTACATGGAAGGTGTCAATCCATTCATCAAAAGTAATAAACATCGCATGATCATGTTTTTAGATGAACTAGGGGTATGTATATAATTTTTTAAGTATTTTGACACCTAAAATCTTTTCTATCCAGAACTGAAAAAAAAATTCAAAAGCTGCATATTTTTGTCTACCTTCCTAAACAAATTATTTCATTTGGTCTATAATCATTTATTCTTATGATTTTAGTTTTCACCAAGAATACAGTATTGTGGCTTTTGGATTTCATGTGTCATTTTTCATTTTCTGTCTTGTCTTTCATTATCTTCTTAGCTGCCCACCTCACCACTATGCCACTCTGTTGCTGCTTTAACAAAGTAGTGGGACTTGAAACAAAGTAAAATTAGTATTCAGGCTGGTAGTACTGTATTGACACTAAGTTACTTTATGAAACTTATCTGAAGATAAAATTAACACTGATTTCTAAATGTTAGTTATGTGTTTATGGCCTAGTCCACAGATAATTATAGACCTGAACGTTTCTCAACACTTGTAATGTAGCTTTTATATGTGCTGATGAGTTTGGACAAATACCAGTTTAATCATGAAAGTCAGTCTGAAAGAGCGTAGGAATTTTAAGTTTGGGTTGCCTTTAATCCACATTAAAGAGTTAATGCTTCCATTATTTGCCCTCCAGATTTTTTTTTTTTTTTCTTAAAACAAAACACAACTCTTCATAGATTAAAAAAAGAATTAGAAAAACCATTTGCTTAGAATAGCAGTAATACTACATGATATTTTGTCCTGTGATTGAAGAAAACGAAACCTGATTTTTGTGTGAATATTGAGGTCATAAAATCTATCAAGTTGAATTTTAAGAGATTATTATGTATTAAATTTTATCTACTGTACCAGTTAGGATCTTTTCAGAAGAGATAATAGTTGTATTTCTAAACGCAGTTTTATGATTCCCTTAAAGAATGTACCTGAACTTCCGGACACTACAGAGCATTCTAGAACTGACCTTTCCCGTGATTTAGCAGCACTGCATGAGATTTGTGTGGCCCATTCAGATGAACTGCGGACACTCAGTAATGAGCGTGGTGCACAACAGGTAGGTTTTTGTCAGCCTTTGTTAACAATGTTATTTCTTTACATGTAAGCACAATATCAGCATAAGATTCTTTGAGAGCTGATAAATAGCTGAATTATAATTAGTCTTACTTTATTAATCATATTAAAATTTTAAGACTCTTGAGTCAAAATCCACAAAGATCTCAGCAAACAGGAAGGATGAGCCCAGATTAAGATTACATATTTTTGATACCACAAAATGTCAAACCTTGCTTCTAAGTTAATGTGAACTCTACTGAAAAAAACAGAGGTGTTTATACCCTTTGTGGCATGTATGGAAGTGGTAAGTGAGCTAACAGTCAGTCAGTAGTGATGTAGTGTTTTTCTGTCTGCTTTTCTCACACACACACGGTGCATGGCCAGGTAACTTTGCAAACTGTCAAACACATGAGAATTATGCATGTGTCATAAGATTGATAAAAACATTTCATGATCCAGAGATTCTGGAATATGGCCTTAAAAACTAAGCACTGTCACCAGTGGCTGACATTTGGCAGGGACGTTACAGGAGAGGTTAACACATTGAGTTCAGTGATTCTGAGTTCTCCTCAATCTGAGATTCTACAATTCTCGTTTCTTCCCAGTTTAGATAATAGCACGATTCACTTAGGTTCCAATCACTTTAGAAACTTAGGCAGAATATGTGCCATAGACCTACTTATATGCCCTTGGCATGTAAATTGCCTTCCTGCTACACTGGAGCTGGGTTTATTATATGGCTTGCCTTAAATACTTTTTTTTTTTTTATTATTTTGGGGGAGAATTTGGCCCAATTAAGACTTTCTAAGAAAGATAAAGGCGCTGAAAGATTTAATTTTAGGCCCAGTGTTGTCATTCTTTTCATGATTGCAGCATTCATTAGACTGTAGCCTGATTGCCCTTACATGCTCTTACAGGGCTTGAGGTGTGTCATTTATGATAAATCTGTCATCTGGTAAGATGTTCTATCCTAGAGATTGTTCAGGCCTAAGTAGATATGAGAATGCCCAACAGAAATGAGTTTGTTGAGTAAAAAATTATATCTCAATCAAAATAACATGACCAGAAATATTCAATCAAGGACTGAGTAATACATACTTAAAATTGTATGCTTTTTTTGAGTAGAATGGTAATATTATTTTATGAATCCCTTTGAGTTCATATGGTATTTTTCAAATCCAGGTTTCCCATCCCTGAGATTTGACAGAGCTTTCATTCATTTACTAATTATTTTCATATTATTTTTCCTTGTCTAGCATGTACTGAAAAAGCTTCTGGCAATAACAGAACTGCTTCAGCAAAAACAAAACCAGTATACAAAAACTAACGATGTCAGGTAGCAGCCTTCGCCGCAGTGTTCTGCATGGATTCAGCACGCCCAAAATGGTAAATCACATCAGTATAATGTCTTTGCTCTTGCCAAAAAAATAGCACACCTTTCCACATTCCAGTGATGTGTGAGCTATGCAAATAGAACTCAAGATTCTGCTGGTAACTGCTCCAGCAGCTTTGTAAGCTATCTTTACCAACCTCTGAGCCTTGGTGTACAGATCACCTTTCACACAATGTTATGACTGTATCTTCAACTTTGAAAATATATTTTCAATACATTCAATTGCCAAAGTTTTGCTGTTTCTTGAGAAAAGAACTATGAAAAAGCATTCTCTGTTGACAATTGAGTATAACTGGATTGCAGACTGTTCTTACTTCTTCCTGAATTAGGAATATGACCGTCTGACTGTTCAATGACTTTATTTGTATTTACAGTTTCCAGAATTTGACATTACAATAGGAACAATCCTTGCTGTATACTTTTTTAAAATAACTGTGCTATCTCTGTTGGAATTGTTGAAAGAAAATATATAGAGTGGATCTATTGCTCATCAGCTTTATTTTTTAAACGTACCACTTATTTTGTTGGAATTGTCAAAGACTGTATTTAGAACTCATAATGCTTTTGTTTAATGTTTACAACGGTAAATAGTTTGAATTCAATAAATATTGGTCATTGTGTACTGATCAATGCATGTTACCCATTCAACCATTTTATAAATGACCAATTTCTTTTGTATGTTAAAAAAAAAAACCTAGAATACTTTCGTTGAACATATTCATTCATTCCAAGTTGATTTTTTAAATCATGCGAACAATTTCATCAGCCACTGAACAACTATTCATCTTTGACCTTCTGACTACTTGTTGTATCTGCTGGATATTTAGTTTGACTGTATAGTTTTATTTGCTTCTGTATGTGTATTTTTGTGAATTATTCACAGGGTTAAGTTAAAATAAAACCAAGGGATATCTTAAAATTGATTACTTCTGTCTAAATACAGCTAAACATTTAATTTCATTATTTTCTTCCTCCTTTAGGGGCAGTTCAAAATTTAGTACCAGAGCAAGGCCCAGGGAGAAGATGAAAGTTGAGCTTTTTTTTTCTGGCTAATGGTCTCTTTTGAAGGATTCTATTAATTCATTATGTATTTGTTAACAATTCTTTCCCTCCCATAATTGTCCAGGGGAGACAAGGCATACAAGGTGGTTCTAAACAAGTACATATTGAGAAAAGCATTTCCCACAATAAAGAAAACTTTTCTAAAGGCCTACGTTCTAACAGCAACACTATTTCTTCCTGTATTTTAAGCATTAGAGAGAGAGAATAAAGTGTTAAAACTGAGGGTTCACAAAATTTCTACACAGTATAATTTTAAGTATTAAATGCTGTTATTTGTATGGAGGTAGCTAGCTCTAACGGAGAAGGCAATGGCACCTGACTCCAGTACTCTTGCCTGGAAAATCCCATGGATGGAGGAGCCTGGTGGGCTGCAGTCATGGGGTCGCTAAGAGTCGGACAATGACTGAGTGACTTCCCTTTCACTTTTCACTTTCATGCATTGGAGAAGGAAATGGCAACCCGCTCCAGTGTTCTTGCCTGGAGAATCCCAGGGACAGCGGAGCCTGGTGGGCTGCCGTCTATGGGGTTGCACAGAATCGGACATGACTGAAGCGACTTAGTAGCAGCAGCAGCTAGCCCTAAAGTAGCTGCAATTTTACAAGTTGAACAGTGATACCAAAATACTCAGCATATCTGGTGTTCCTTTCTTTTCAGCTAGACAGTGGTATGCCATTTGGCTTCCTTTGGTGTTATAGGATAAACTAGAAGGGATACAGGCTAGTGATATCTCTGAAAACATTTTGAAAATAAAAAGGTCCAGATTTGAGTGCTTGGCAATTTGGTTCTCTCCCTGTACTCACACCTCAGTTTTAACCATACTAACCTACCTGCCCTTTCCTGATCTCAGCTACTTCTCTTCCTCCTGCCATTTAAGAAAAAGAAAAAACCGACATGCTTATCTCTTAAAACTGGAATAAAATCTTGTTATTTACCTTTGTAGGACTTAGAGTCACTTAGCTGATCAATGATGAAATAAAACCTCTAAACGTTTTTTTTTTTTAAGGGGCTTGGTAGGAAAATCTTCAGAGATATGTGCGGACCTTGCTCTGATGCCAAACTTTAGTGAACTAAAAGAGAAACAAGCTACTTAACTGTGGACAGTTTGCCTTCCTGTCTAGAGCCTGGCAGCACTGCTACTTCATCTGGACTGTACTGGAGGATCGTCAGTTTTGGCTTCTCCCCCTTCACTTTTATAAGATCATACTTTGTGAATTTTATTCCTCTCATGTCTCAATGAGGAGGAAACTAAAACCAAAAAGCTCAAGCCTAAAATACAAAGAATTATTAAAGAATATGCATATAGTAAATTTTACTTTCAAAATCTGAAATGTAATTAAGTGGTACCTATACTTTATGGAAAAGTGTATGCTGAGATGTACTGACACTGAGGAGAGGTGTGTATCTGGAAAATTGAGATTTAGGACAATTGAGTTTCTAAGAATTTCTTTAACCCCATTTTCTAGCCAAAAAAAACTGACTGACTGTCATAATTTGGTTCCAACTCTAAAGATCACAGTTAAATAATTAAATGCTGTAACAACCTAGATTATGACACTTCATTGGCAAATTATAGCTTTAATTTGATATCAGTTGTGATGGGGTAAGGTTACCCAAACCTGGTGTTACTCTGGCTCCTTTGAAGATGTTTTATTTCACATAAAGCTACCCTGAAAGGAAAAAATTTTAAATAACATAAATAGAAAAGTTTAATATATTTTGATGCTTTCACAAATAAAGTTAAATGCCAGACATGCTTCATTCGTCTGATGATTAGTTAGCATTGACAAATCAATTTCAAATGGCTAGAGAGAATCTACCAGGTCATCGTCAGTCCATTCGTCCTAAGAAGGAAAGAAAATGTCATAAGGATAACAGTATACTGAAGCATAACCAGTAGTTTACCTTCTTGCCTCCCTTTAGGGAAATATTCTTTTGCTATGTTGATTATAAGGTAAATAAATCAGGAAAATGTGTAGCAGGTTAATCTTATGGTGTGGTCTTACCAGGTTAGCCTAGTGACAGGAATACACGTTACAGCTGTGACCTTCTGGGTCTGATTATTCATTATCTGACTCGACATGTATAATCTTCTTAAAACAAGGGTAGGAGAAGACTCCTTGAAGATCAAGAAGTATATCTACTACCTTCTATAACCTTAGGAAGGATTTTTCATCAAGTAACTATTATACTACTTCAGAACAGGCCAAGACAGAAATGAGAAAAATTCCTCCAGTAATGGACAAGGTTAATAAAGGAAACAAAAGAAAGCTTTCCAATACCTCTCTCTATAATGCTTGTACTCTGGAACAATAAAACCTTAACATTATGGTTGTACCAGAATATACAACAGTACGTTTTACCTTTGGAGAACATACCTCCTCATGTTTGGATTTCTTTGAAACATAATCATCATCTTCATAACCTTTTCTCTTCTTCCTACAATTAAGCAGCCATCAATAAGCAATCTAATATGGGCAACAGAATAAGTTAGTAAGGCTATAAGCTATATTTACTGAAGACCAAAGCCTGGATAAATGGAAAGAGGTGAAAAATTTGGATAGGAAAATTCTTTCAAATTACTCTTCGAATTCAATGCAATTCTAGTTACAATCCAAAAACAATACTTTTCATGGAGCTTATCAAGTCAAACTCTAACCTGGGAAAGATTAGCAAAAGAATCTGAAAAAAAAAAAAGGCAAGGGGGACCCTGTCCTTCTCAACATCAAAATATACACCTATATTTGTAAACTATGGTAATTAAAAGTGTGGCACAATTGTCCCTTACATAAAATGGCAATGGTACAGCGGTGCTCTGCATCCAGAGGGCTGACTGTATCAGCAAAGAATCACAGAGATCAACGATCAGAGCAGCAGGCCAAAAACAAGTATAGACAGGGATTTAATCTGTAATGAGTATTTAAGAGAAAATCAAGAGATTTTTAAATGGCTGGTACAATGGGTTACTTATTTGAACAAAAATTTTAATATTATGAGATTGCTACCTCAGACCAGGCACAAATAATTGTAAATGGTTTTTACAGCTGAACAAAAGGCAAAATAATAATTTAGGGTAAGAAAAGGTGTTTAGATGTTAAGAATGTAAAGCAAAAGACATGTTGCCTACATCACAAAGTGAAAGGAACAACGGAAGAAAATAGTTGTATGATACATATAAAAACTACAAGAAAAGGACACCAGGAAATTGAGTAGGACTTATAATTATACAATGCAGAAGACACGCAAATGATTCTTAAACATAGAAATATCAATGCCTCAAGGTCATAGGGGAAATGAAAACTAAAAGATGATACTATTTTCTTTTTTACCCAGACTGGCAACAGTTAAAGATTGACAGTATTAAATGTTGTACAATTTATATGAAAATTATTTCTTCGACACATACATAGAGAAAAGCTTGGCAGAGGTAAATGCCTCTCAGGTCACAACTGGGACTGGAGTTTGTTCAAAAAGAACTTTGGTTTACCTGTATTAACTGGCTTTAATAATGATAATATATTACTTGTATACTGAAAAAAGATAAAAGAATCTTAAAGACCAAGGAAAAATATTTTATCCCAAAGCAATGCTTGTAACTGTGGGTCCATGGACCGATGTTGCTGGTCCACGAACAATTTCCAGTGTGCAATAAGTACAGAAACTGAGTGTATGTTTAGAAACTTTATAGCAATTTGATAGAATAATTTATGACTGTTAAATCTAATAAAATCTAAGCTTATTTTTATGTGTTTTTTTCTTTTTTCAGTAATCAGTAACATTTTACAAAGTATAAACATCTGTAATGGGCTAGAAATAAAACCAACAGTCCCTTCCAGACAGTTTGAGAAGCACCACTTAAGTATTCACGCAAGATTTGACTGACACATTACAAAGCAGATGGTCACCCGGAATAAGATGTAAATTCTAGCAATTAAGAATTTTCGATTACAGTCTGTTACGTAGCTATGAGAGTTAACATTAACAGTTCAATGGTCTAATTCAGAGGTTGACAAAATTTTCTTTAAAAAGGCCAGACTGTAAGTATTTTAGGCATGTAGGCCATGCAGTTTCCATCACAACTACCCGACTCTTCTGTTACTGTGTGAAAATAGCCATAGACAATAATGCAAACTAGTGGGTGTACCTATGCCCCAAGAAAACTTCCTATAAACAGGTACTGGCCCAGATTTGGCGTATGGGCTATAGTTTGGCAAGCCCTGGTCGAAGCCCATGTCAGAGTCAACGTGAAAAGATTATCAATCAGTGCTGCAAATGCTTTTTCATTAGTCAACATTTTTATGACTTCTCTGTAACCATTCCTTCTAGTCACCGCAGAAACCCAGGAATGAAATTTACCAATTTTAAGTTCTGTGCTAAGCCATGTTTTGCAGTTACAACTACAAATATAATAAAAGAGTCTCGTATTTTACACACTATAACTTTAGTTAAAGAATTTGAGTCATGTGTGCCTGATCTGAAGGCCTTAATGCTGTGCTGGCTTACATATTATCCGATAGTGTAGAGATTATATAGAGATCAAAAACATTTCAAATGCATCTTGACTGATAAGATGCCAGAGCTAATTCCCAGTAAACTTTACAGACTGCAGTCCACGGAACAGAAGTTTCACCATTCCTATTACCCTACCCAGATCTTCAACTGTTCAAACACCTAAAAGGTTTAAGTACATATTTCAAATTGCAAAGCATAAAGAGCCCAAATACAGTGATTTCCACATTCAGCCAAAAAGCAGCATTATAGTGTCCCTTATGGCTGCAAGAAGACAGTGAACAGCACATTTGCCTATTGGGTCTGTCTTCAGCATAAAATTACCACAGAGAAAATATGCCAAGTTTCCCTAGCTAATAGATGTTAAGTCTAGAATACTGTACTTATTCTTCAGAGGAGATAACCAGACCACAAAGAACCCAAAGATTTAAAGGGCAAGAAGAGGTTCAGGAATTCCCTAGGAAGACAGCCCCGTGGATCCCACAAGGAATAACAGGACAGGGCCTGCAAGGTGAAGGACACGTTAGTCAGAGCAGAAGCAGAATATACTATTAAAACCCAAACTCATAATAATTTATTATGTTGTGTTTAATCCTATTAGAAATCTCCACTCAAAAAAAAAAGGAAAATCAGATTTGGGGGTAAGGTCAGTTTTCCCAACATGAACAAAACTTACCAGTTAAATACTTTACTTTAAAGACTAGCTGGACACAGTAACAACTCTATTCTTTAATGGCAGTCTCACATCTACTTACGTAACTACATTAAGTGCAAGCTCAGCAGAGTGACACCTCTCTAGCTTCTGTTTCAGAGCAGCAACTTCTTCAGGTCTGGGTGGTTCGTATTTTTTTACCAAGTTCCTCATGCCTATGTGGAGATTAACAAAAGGATTTAAACCAGATAATAAAAAGCCCTGTTCTCATAAGGTAATTAAATAATTTCCCATCTAGTTTTGGGAACCAAAAATACTCCTGAAATGTGATTATTCTCAGTATTAACATTTTTCCACATTAAAATCCAGTGGTCACCATACTTCAAGTTATTATAGCCATCTGCTGCTTAGCCCATATCATGTACAGCAAAAAGATAAACTTGCTTTACTAGTATTTTTTTTTCCAATCTTAACCATGGTTACTTTTTGCTCAAGTTTTACAGGCTGTTAAAAAAGCTCTACATGATTTAGTAAAGACATGCTTTGTCCCCTACCACCAACCATATTCATAACATTCTATCCTACAGATGAAGGGCTGAGAGTATACTTATTTACAAAGAAAGCTGTTATTACATAATTGGTAATGAAGGTAGGATGCTTAGTAAAAACATGTCAGCCGTTCTTTTCTTTAACAAAATGCAAAACTTACATAATGAAGTATCACCAAGAAAACAAAAATGTCCTGATTAAGCTAAAAAATTCAGTGACTTTAAAATTGCAGAAATATCCTCTACCTAGTCTATATTTAATTCAACTACAATAAACCAAAGACCATAAATCACAAGATTCATTAGGAGAATCAGAGATCCAGGGCTTATTGTTAATCAGCCATGTGCTCCAAAAGATTGACTTGTGTTAACAAGAGCTATTATAGTAAAACAAGTGGAGTAAAATAAAGCTACTGAGAGAATCACTAACAAAACTGTCATGTGTACACACAGCACAGTGAGTTACCTTTAAGATCTCTTCTACCTACTCAATCCCCTGATCCTAGTGTCTACAGTCAAATCACAATTAGCTTTGGAAGTGAACCCTCTAGTGGTAAAACTGAAAACCTACAGTTTTATGATTCTTAAATCACAAATTTGTTTTTCTTAAAGAGGGAAGCCCTCAAGAACATTTCCAGCAAAGAACTTACATAGTCTGAAGCATCTTGACTTTTGAAAACATAAAAGATATAAGTACTCCGTTATCCAAGATCAAGATCTGCAATCTCATATTTCAGTATTTAAATTACAGATTTTATTAACAAGGACAACTGGCACAAATGGTTTGGAGAAACACTGATTTTTAACCCTAAAGACCAGCCCAGCAGCCCTGAGCATGCAGTGCGACACGGGCAAGGATGAAAACGGAGAGACTGGCTAACCTCGCCAGTAAGTTAGGTGAAGTTCTAACTCAACCTAACGTACAGCTAAGGGAACTATATTCAGTATCTTGTAATAACCTATAATGGAAAAGAATCTGAAAAAGAACAAATACACACACATATATAACTGAATCACTTTGGCATACACCTGAAACTAACACAACTGTATTTTTAAAAAGTGAAAGGAAAAAAAAAAACAGCCCAAACCCTCAAAACAGTGTTTCTTAGCATCGATGGTATCGACAGCAGTTTGGGCTAGATGATTCTTTGTCATGAAGTGCTGTGTTAGTATCCTAAGGCTGCCATTAAAAATTACCACAAACTTGGTTAGGCTTATTAAAATCACAGGATGGATTCCCCAACAGTTCTGAAGCCCAAGAGTCTGAAATCAGTTTCACTGGGCCAAAACACAGACAGTGGCACGGGGGTTTCTCTGGGGGCGTCTGTTCCTCTGGTGGCTGGCAGCATTCCTCAGCTTGTGGCTACATTACTCCGATGTTTAGGGCATCTTCAAATCTCTCTATTCTGTCTTTACATTGCCTTCTCTGTCATACCTCCTCTGCCTTCCTCTAATGGGGAGACTTGTGATTACATTTAGGCTCTATTTGGATAATCCAAGATAATGTCCTTGATCACATCTGCAAGCATTTTTTTCTTTTTTTTTTGCCATATAAAGCAACAGCAATCAGTATGCAGGGATTATGACATGGCTATCTTTGGGGAGCCATTTTTCAGCCTACCAAGGGGCTGTACTGTGAGTTATAAAATGTACAGCAGCACCCTTACCTCCACATACTAGATGATGGTAGCAGCCACAAACACCCCCACCCCCAAAGTTGTAACAACCAAGAATGTTCATAGATGGGAAAAAAAGAAAATTTACCCCATTAAGAATCATGGCTTTTGTAATAACACGAAAGGAAGTGACTAGCAAATGACACACATTAACTAATTAAAGCTAATTTATCTACAAAATAGAAGTTTCAAATTTAATTAGGCTTTAGTTCCCTAAGACCTTTTTTAGTGCTCATCATATTTGTGTACACTTTAAAAGGACCTTGTTTTGAATCTCCACCCTTTGTGAATCTCATTAATATTTTTCACTTTCCTAAAAAGTTTTGTGTAAAAACTACTTCATGTACCTTCTATTTGTTCTTCACCTTCATGATACAATTAGTAAGTAAATCTAAATAATAACTTGTAATCTCAGGTTAAAATACCTAAGTTATTTATTTACAAAGTAGCTCTGTGATAGAACATTTTATAAAGCATTCTGTTTTACTTACTTTTCATTATATCTAGTAATTGTGACAAGGAAGTTCTGTTCTCCTTGAGCATCAGACTTTCTGATAAATAACTGGAAAAGAGAGGGAAAAAATGTTTTAACCTACTGCACACATCTTGAGAAAATATGACATCATAAATTATTTTTCTTCATGTTCTTTTCTTCATTAAGGTGAATTTTTAAATAAATTTACTTGAAAAATAACAATACTTTGAACTTTACTAAAACTATAATCTCTATCTCTTACAGTCTTAAGAATCTACAACAACTTGTACTAGGTTAAAAATGCTAAATGTTCAAGTTAATTTATTTAACTTCCATAATATGTTCAGAGGGAAAATGATATGAAAATATTAGTAACAATACTCAATTAATACTTTTGATGTTGTGTTTAATATTTAAACCCTATCAGTCTAACCTCACTTTACAGGTGAGGAATCTGAGTCACAGGGACAGACAAGTCATGAATGAAGTCGGAGTAGCAGAACTGGAACGTGGCTCTAGTAAGGATTCTCTCGCCTCTTATTATCAAGTCCATGCTAACTATAATTGCTCTTTTTGAGACGAACAGGTATTCCTGATAACCAGTAAGAGTATCACCCCATGCTTTACAAATCTATTACATCTTTTCTGCATCAAGTCCAAATCAAAGGTGTTAATACTGGGTTGGCCAAAAGGTTTGTTTGGGACATCTTACGAAAAACCCGAAAGAACCTTTTGGCCAACCCAGTAGTATTTCTTAAATGGACATAAAGTTCAGTTAATTGTTTTCCTGGAACCAATGATAGTATTTCTATATTTATATTTTTAGCCACTCTGAGGTTTTATATACTTGAACTTGATCTGTAATTAATAACAGCCCAAGTGAACAGATTCTCAAAGTAACCTTTGAGAATAATCTTTCAAACATGAATGTAATAAAAACTGTCAATTTTTCTCTTAGGTGAAATAAAGGTACAAAATTTAGGACAATTTTTAAAGAAATTTTGTTGCTATATATCTTTTAAACTATCAAAATTATTTAAATTATATTACAAAATTTTGATAACTACTTTTGCTATTATATTGTCTTCATCCAGTGTGGGAAATTCATTTTAAATATGGAAATCAGTAACTCCCTTAACCGCTAATACATTTCTAGTTTTCAGTAATTCAAAATAACAGTTTTTTCCTTTTCCTTTCACATTTCTGCCGTCTTTTTCTGTTTCTCTTCATTACCTACAAAGTCAAACTAGGAGATGTGAAGCAAAGCTCTAAACCCAATGAAAAAGAAGAAACCCCAAACCAACAACAGAATATTCCATAGTCGGACACGACTGAGCAACTGAACTGAACTAAATTTTCTTAAAACATCATTCAGAATATAGCAACCCCACAAAGGCTTCCCCCTTTTGAAATCAGTAATCAACATAAAAGAAATTTCCATGTAAAAGTTGGAAAGGAAGTTAGAAGTTAAAAATTATTTGAAAGCATTTTCTCAAAGGTAAAAATGCCCAAATGTCTATAGTCTCTGGTAATGCAACGAAAGTGTATATAATTTGTAGTGAGCCCAAGGTACTATGGGGCTTCCTTGGTGGCTCAGATGGTAAAGAATCTGCCTGCAGTGCAGTAGACTGGGGTTCGATCCCTGGATTGGGAAGATCTCCTGGAGAAGGGAATGGCTACCCACTCTAGTATTCTTGCCTGGAGAATTCCATGGACAGAGGAGCCTGGTTGGCTATAGTCCAAAGGGTTCCAAAGAGTTGGACAAGACTGAGCAACTAACACTTTCAACTTTCAAGGTATTATAATTTCACCTTCACCTGCCTATCTGAAATTATAATTAAACTTCTAAGATGAAATACTCTAATTTAGACCTTAGGATCCTTCATCCTTCTCTATTGATATAAGAAAAATCTTACCACTGAAAAATTAGTATATAAACTGCATAAGATACAATGTTTAAACAAGCAAACAACTGGTTATCTGAATTGTGGAAACGACTTTCTTCCCTTACACGATGGAAGCTCCACACCTGAAAAATCCATAGTATCAATTTGTATGGCTGTCCTTCCTAACTAGAGCAAGTATAGCTTGTTCAGTCTTAAATTTCTACAGTATAGTAGAGTGCATGATATACAGAAGGCAATGTGGGGGGAGGAAAAACTTCCACAAAGATTTGCTTAGTAAATAAATGAAGGTATAGATCACTTTGGGATTAAATGTATATATTAATATGCAATCGATGACTTCTGTTTATAGAGAAGAGGCATACCATAAATTAAACAAAGTATAAAACCACAATCCCTTATCTTCGATTTGTTTTGAAATTCAGAATTATTCATGTCTTAGAAAGCTAACATGGTGTATATACCATGAAATGTGAACTATTTCATAGTATACATACACTGCCCCAGTGTCTCTGGGGCTGTATCCTGTAATCAGTTATATTAATAGCTGTGCAAGGAAACTTATAAATAGTCCCATTCAGTTGAATAAAGACTAAATCACATCTGGTCATGTTTCTTGCCACCATATCAATGGATTTTGAAATTACAGACAAGGGATTACAAACATGTAGAAAAGTTTAAATTTAGAAAGTTTTATCATCTTTCTTCCTCAGCTATTTTAGGAATGAATCAAGCAGAAGTTCAAAGGTATAAAGAAATGTGAAAGTTTAAAAAGTGTAACTTACTACTTGCCTAGGCGTGAGTTAATTATAAATGAATATAATAAATATCTAATTAACCTCTGCACAAGATATTAACTGTAAGAATCACGTGAATTTAATTCGTGTAAAGTGCTTATCACAGAACACAGTTCTCAGTGTGCACTTGTGTATCAGCTACTACAGTCTACAGCTCACTGAAACTCATTCGGACATTCTCTAAAGCATCACTCACTCAACAAGTCTTTACTGAATTCCATGTGCCATACATGGAGATTAATGATAAAACAAGGCAGATGTATTTGTTGCACTCACACTGCTTACCAGTTCACAAAACTTCTAAATTTGCCATATATTGATAGCTGTTATCAATCTTTTGATAACAGTAGATTTAATTCTACTTTGATCAGAAATGGCTCATTTTAGCTCAAAAATGTCTTACTCAATTTTTAAATATTTCCTTAAAAGGTGATTCCAAGTCTTCCCTCAGTTGTCCTCACCAATGCTCAAGCGTAAGAACATGAAAGACTGCAGTCACAAAGCGAACCTTATTTCAAAACTTGGGACTCCAGAAAGGAATAAACTGAGGGGCTGAGTCTGATCTAAGAACACAAAACAATACCTTTCCATAGTAATTCCTGCTCTGGACGCACTAGACAAAATGGCTGTCAGAGCAATCTGGGAAGGTGTGTATAAAAGGTGAGCATCCGTCAATGCAACTCTATTAAGAAAGTCATCAGCTGTTTTCCTCAAAATCTCTGGATTCTCCAACAGGGGATAGCGAGTCTAGAAAGAGAGTTTGCAAATGTTATCACTTCTGAAGGTTTAATGGAGTAATAACAAGACAAAAATATTTATATAAACCAGAAAGTGCTTAACACAGAACACTTTTATATGTGTAGCTCCTGTAAGCCACATTGAGAAACCAAAGCACCACTTCATTTTGATTTGAAATTCTTTCTACCAGAAGTTTTCTTTTCGGAAGTAAATGGAAATGAATCTTGGTTTGATTACAGAATTATTTTTAGTATATGCCTATGATATAAGAACCATCCCTTGTTAGTGTTTAGTCATGTCCAACTCTCTTGCCACGCCATGAACTGCAGCCCGCCAGGCTACTCTGTCCGTGGAATGTCCCAGGCAAGAACACTGCAATGGGTTGCCATTTCCTCCTTGAGGGGATCTCCCCGACCCAGGGATCAAACCTGCGTCTCCTGCCTCTCCTGCACTGGCAGGCAGATTCTTTACCACTGAGCCACATGATGATCCCCTATTTTCTAATAATTTCTACCTAATGAACCCTATATCTTAAACCCTCAGATATATTTCAGATATCCACATTCAAGACCCAAAGCAGTTAGAAATCTTATACTCTGAAACAAAGCAGCCAGAGTCAGTTGTGCAGTCAGACCCAGGTCTTGTCATTATCCCCATGTGCTGGCCCTGATATTAGAAACCCAACATTCTACTCTGACCACAGCGCTGCCTTTCCCAGGACCCAACACTTCACAGCTGCTCTCTGATTTCCTCCTCAGACTCTCTGGTTCCTTATCCCTATACTTGCTCCTCCTCACCAATGTCCACTGGTTCTGATTTTCCTCTTTAATTCCCTGCCCCAGTACACTGCCAACATATTTCCAGCAAAACGTCAACAGCAGTCAAACTCAACCAACCTTCTTTCCAACTGTACCCAGATTTCTGGGTGCTGCTAAAGAAAACAATACAACCAAGAGGTCCGGAAATATTCAGATAAATTCAAGTTCACTGACCTAAAAACGGCTCTCAACACTGTCTAGCTATGATGATAATATTCCATTGAAAATGTGTTCTCCCCTTTTTTGGTGATTAAACACTTTCCACCTGACTCAAAGTCTTTGATAATTCTCAGTAACTTCACTGCTCTCAGAAAATGAACTTTGCTGATAACAAAGATACTATTTCCTGCTACAGTCAGATCCCCAGGCATAACGTTATCCTTCCCTATGTTTTCCTCCATTAAGAGAAACAGCCAATTCTTCTACCTTGCTTCAAAATCCCGTCTCGGGCCCTTTCACCACACTCCAAAGGAAAGCTCAAGCCACATATGTTCGGTTAAGTTTTACTAGCTCTCTGCATCAGTTTCTTACACAAAACACAACAAAAACCTGCTCCTTTCTTCTAGCAGTGCCCCCTACTCCATCTTCTCAATCATCCCACCTTCTTTTTCCACTTCAAAGACAAGTGATTTAATCCAAGATATGGATGTATTTTCTCACCTTCGATTTATTCCCCAACCAGCTCCAATCTGCTTCCTTCTTCCACACTCCACAAAGACTAATTTTACCAAGATCACAATCACCTTTGGCACTAACTCCAGCAAATGTCAACTTTTACTTTGCCTGAATTCTGAGCAGGTTTGGAGAGCTGTCCCTGATCATATTATAAAAGCATTCTACTTCTCCAAAAGTCCTACCTCTCTGGATATTCTTCGGTCTTCTTACTTATTTTTCTCTAGCTACCCTTTCACTGCAGATGCTGATTGCAGCCATGAAATTAAAAGACGCTTGCTCCTTGGAAGGAAAGTTATGACCAACCTTGATAGTATATTAAAAAGCAGAGACATTACTTTGCCAACCAAGGTCCGTCTAGTCAAGGCAATGGTTTTTCCCGTGGTCATTGTATGGATGTGACAGTTGGACTGTGAAGAAGGCTGATCGCCGAAGAATCGATGCTTTTGAACTGTGGTGTTGGAGAAGACTCTTGAGAGTCCCTTATACTGCAAGGAGATCCAACCAGTCCATTCTAAAGGAGATCAATCCTGGATGTTCATTGGAGGAACTGATGCTAAAGCTGAAACTGCAATACTTTGGCCACCTCATGCGACGAGTTGACTCACTGGAAAAGACTCTGATGCTGGGAAAGGTTGGGGGCGGGAGGAGAAGGGGACGACGGAGAATGAGATGGCTGGATGGCATCACCGACTCTGTGGACATGAGTTTGAGTGTACTCCGGGAGTTGGTGATGGACAGGGAGGCCTGGCATGCTGTGATTCATGGGGTCACGGAGAGTCGGACACGACTGAGCGACTGAACTGAACCCTTTAAAGAGTCTTTATGACCAATCCACTTGAAATCTTCCTGGGGCAATCATGCCCAAATCTATACCTCCTGCCTACCCATCCCTCTAGACATAAACATCTACCAACAATCAACCTGTATCAATCACAAACAACCTACCTGTATCAGACACAATCTACCTGTATTATAACTGTACCACCATCTACCTATATGCTCAGGCCAGAAAACTGGGGATTCTCCCACTGTCTTCACTCTCTATATGCAATCATTCTTCAAGCTCTACCAACTCTGCCTATCTCCCACGCCCAAGAAGCTCTCTCTGTACCCTGTGCCACCACGTGAGTCAAACCAACCATCTTCTGTCTGAACTACTGTTACTGGGATCCCTTCATCCATTCGAATCCATTCTCCTCATTATGCTTGACATACAATACAGATGTGCAATAAACACCCGGTGCAGACTGATACATGAGCTTGCCAACATGTTTTTTAAAGCTGAAAACCTAATCATGCCACTCTTCAGACTTGAACCCTTCACTGGCTTCTTGTCACTCTATTCAAAATCTGTATCGTTACTTCCACAGTCTAGACTGCCTTCCACTCAGGCAGAAATCCCCATCTCTCTCTCAGTTCTGTTTAGGTTCGTTAGTGGACCATGGTTTTTAAAATCTGGGCCTTTGGCCAAAGAAGTCTCTGAGCAGGATGCTCTTCCACCACCCAGTCCCTACTCTTGCTTTGCATTTCACCTTGTTACACTTTCTCAGAACTGTCTCCTCTTCCTCTCAACCTGCCATCTCCTTCTAAAGCACCCTGTATTTTCCCTTCTGTTAACACTTAGCACATTGAATATATGATACTGTCTTTCTCGTGAGACTATAAGACCTATAAAGTTGAGGCTGTTCCTGTCTAGCTCTTGACTTATCCTTAGCACTATGTTTGGCATACAGAAAGCAACCAAATTTTGCCACTCAAGATGAATGAACCAGTTTCTGACTTCTATTTACTTAACTCACACTATTCAAGCTCTTCTTTAGGACCAAAACAACTTTAGTTGCTATTGTTAGTGTTCTCACAAAACATTTTATTTACTGTTACTTTTGATGCTTACATATTGGTTTTAGTTCACAAGGTCCTAAAAATAGAAGTCACTTAGCAATCTTCTAGTTTAAAAGTAAGCCTTTTGTATCCAAGACAGTATACTTGAGTTAGAAGAGTTAAGTCCTTAAAAGTGTTACTATAAAGACAAAATGGTCTTCATTATGGTCCCTGGGCTGGTATTTGCAAACTACTAAATCAGAAACTCTGGAACTAGTCTGACAATTTCAGTTAATAAGCCCTCCAGGTGATTCTGAAGCACTAAAGCACACTGAAGTTTGAGAAATATTGCCCTAGGAGTTCAGGCCAAACCCATATTTTAGTTAAGCCCATTAGGATCATTATAAATGATAGCAAAAATTTGATTCTTTCAACAATAGCAAAGGAGTTCACTCTACCAATTTACTTTACATCAGCAAGATTACCTTTAAATCAATGAGAAAGCCCTCAAAGGGTCTATAAGGATTGTGGACAATAAGGTGGAAATTAAGTTGCTGTATGAGAAGCAGTTCATATTCCAGAATCTGTTCCAGTGCTTTCTCTTGTCCGAAAGGGCTCTCCCGCAGATTTCCAACAAACTGTGGACTAGATACATTGAATTCATCTACTTTGCAAGCCAAAAAGGCACAAGTGAGCCTAGAGGAAAAAATAAGGGGAGGAATATGTATAAAATAACAAAATACTTCTAAAAGTATGTTCCAAAACTGCTTAATATTCACAAATGACTATACTAGACATCTTTGGAAATTGGTTAAAAAAAAGTTTCCTGTTTAATCTTTTTATTCATAAAGGTGACTAAAGTTCTAGGTTGAACTGTATAATAGTGTCAACAGCATTCAATGATTAACTTAATGGCAGTTCAGCCTCAATATGTCAGAAAACAAAATAATAGGAATAAGAGAACTCAGCATCATGAAAAACAAATGGAAGAGGGGGAAAAAAAAAGCACAGACATAAGTACATATGGGCCTGGGAAGAATGTTACGTCAGAGAAACATTATAACAGGCCATCAGTGGAAGTCTCTAAGGGCATTTAAACAGAGGGTTATTACCTCAAGAACAAACCTATTAAACTCTCGTGGCTGCTACATAAATTTCAGAGTGAGAAAGATTACCACAAAAACCAAAATGGGATGTACCAAGGGCCTGACCAAGACTGGTAGAAAGGGGAATAAAAAAGAAATATACAGGAACAGTATGATTGACAGCAAGTTCTTTGCTAAGTCTCATACTAACTTCATCTTTATTTTTAATGATAAGCACAGTGCTTAGCAGAGACCAGAAACAACAGATCTTTGTTCAAGTGAAATGAATATGAACTATAGGACTTGTAAATTTATAGAGACAGAGAAGTTACCGTAAGTGAGTCTCAGAGCAACTGAGTGAAGAAAGGTTCCAGTAACAGAAAGATATTCGGGTAGCTAATCTGAGAGAAACAGAACGTGAATGTGGACAAGTGCCAATACAGATGTCATCAGAATTAGAGGGAGCGCTCTTAAGTTCAGAACAGAATACAAGTATAAATTACCCTTTATTAGGAAGTCATTTTCACACACATACATGGTCACATAGTAAAAAAGTATTCTTAAGTGAAAATAAATTATACTTACATTATTATCCGGGGGTGATATTCCATTACTGAGTTATTAAGATAAAAGCGCTTGAAATACATACAAGCTGTACCCTAAGATTAAAAATACACATATTATCAGAACCTATTCACACATACAAGTTGTTCTGTATTAAAAAAAAAAAACTTATTTATGCAAGTATTTCTTTTAAAAAGTCACTGGTAAAAAATACCAAAACTTATTTTTTCTTAACTCAAAATAAATTGCAATAAATTACTACAGAAAAACCACAGCCAAAAGACCTTCTGTTGTCCGTCCCCACCTACTTTGGGTCCCTTCTTGTGGTCACTGACTTCAATTAAAAGCTGTATGGTGGTTTTATACAACAGCAGGCTCCCCACTCCAGTATTCATGGGCTTCCCTGGAGGCTCAGATGGTGAAGAATCTGCCTGCAATGCAGGAAACCTGGGTTTGAGCCCTGGGTCGGGAAGACCCCCTGGAGGAGGGCATGGCAACTCTCTCCAGTACTCTTGCCTGGAGAAGCCCCGTGGACAGAGAAGCCTGGGCGGGCTACAGTCCACGGAATCACAAAGAGTTGGACATGACTGAGTGACTAAGTATACACATATAGTTGTATAATTTATACAAATGATCAAAGCTTAACCAGTCAATCTTATAAAATATTGATAGAAGAACACTGTTAGAGCAAAGAGTCTTCTCTTTAAATCCAGTCTAGATCTGTGATCTAACTGTGACCACTGCTGCCAAACCAAACAGTAGAAGCAGCACCTACCATTTACTGACTGCATCCCATGTGCCACACTTTGTGCCAAGTACAAAACTTATCACCTTATTTTAATTCTTATAACAATTTGGCGAAGTGTTGCTATCTCTACACAGAAAGAAACTGAGTATCAATGAGGTTAACTGACTTGCTCAAGGTCACACACAAGGAACAGGGATGTTTTCAACCAAGGTCTGCCTGTACTTTTAACCACTATTTCATTTGGCTAGAACCAATGAAATAAATATTTTAGGATGGAAAAAATATATTTCTTTTCAAGTACTTCTGAAGTTAAGTTTGGTCACTTTACATGAAACAAACATCAAAACTATCAATTACAAAAAATAAGTTCTATAAAGGCAAATTCCACAAAAGTTTATTCAAGGATTCAGTTTCTTCACCTGGAAAGATCACTTAAACCTACTGCCTCATGTTATAATTTTCTTACCAGAAAAGACTAGGACCAAATCTGGAGATAGAAAGGAAACACGTCTAAAATTTTACATAAATCTGATCTCAGATAAAAGTCTGATTAAAAAAAGAAAACACTATGAATACTTTTGGACTATATTTTCAGTATACTTCATTTATCAATTTTAAAAATGGAGATTATTTACTAGGAGTTTATTCTTTTGTGAGTCATAGATTATTCATTCAGTTTAACTTTAAAATGTACAATCTACTTTTAAGACTTTCATATTTTATATTCACAACAAGTCTGTGAGATAATATGCAAAAAATAATTTATATGCATCCCATTTTTAATCTTTCAGCTTTTAAATTTCAATTTATCTTCTATCAACAATAATACACATATCCAGATGGTAAAACAAAATAATACCCCAGTAGTATAAGTGAAGTGGAGACACACTATCTACCTGTAAGAAGTCAGATTAAGGATGGTAGAGATAGATGATCCAAGAACTCAGAAAAAGAAGAGGCACAGATTAAGAAGATAAAAGAAATGTTTAACAAAGAGTGAGGAAATATAAAGGACCAACAGAGATGACCAATACCTTAACTCAAATAAAAAATACATTAGAACTCTATCCAGCAAGGCTCTCATTCAGATTCAACAGCGAAATCAAAAGCTTTGCAGATAACCAAAAGCTAAGAGAATTTAGCACCACCAAACCAGTTTTACAACAAATGCCAAAGGATCTTCTCTAGGTAGAAAAGAAACGGCCACAACTAGAAACATTCCTTAGGGAAGGAAATGGAAACTCACTCCAGTATGCTTGCCAGGAGAAATCTCATGGGCAAAAGAGCCTGGCAGGCTATATAGTCCATGGGGTCACAAGAGTCGGATGTGACTTAGAGACAAAAGCAACTATGTATATATATACATATATATATGTGTGTATATATATCAAATCCTCATGGTAACTGCAAACCAAAAATCTACAATGCACACACACACAAAAGGAATCCAAACAAATAACAATGAACAAAATGGCAATAAGAACATGCACATTGATAATTACCTTAAACACAAATTGATTACATGCCCCAACCAAAAGACACAGACCGACTGAAACAAGACCCATATATGTACTGTCTACAAGAGACCCACTTCAGATCTAGGGACACATACGAACTGAAAGTGAGGGAATGAAAAAAAGAGTCCATGAAAATGGCAGTCAAAAGAAAGCTAGAGTATTGAGACTCATATCAGACAAAACAGACAAAGACTGCTGCAATAGATTAAAAAAGGACACTACATGATGATCAAAGGATCAATGCACAAAGATACAACAACTGTAAATACATTTGCATCCTGCATAGGAGCTCCTCAATATATAAGGCAAATGCTAACAGCCAAAAAAGGAGAAAAGGACAGTAATACAATAATAGTGGGGGACTTAAACACCCCAGACAGCATATTAAAAAGCAGAGACATTACTTTGTCAACAAAGGTTTGTCTAGTCAAGGCTATGGTTTTTCCAGCAGTCATGTATGGATGTGAGAGTTGGACTATAAAGAAAGCTGAGCGCTGAAGAATTGATGCTTTTGAACTGAGGTGTTGGAGAAGACTCTTGAGAGTCCCTTGGACTACAAGGAGATCCAACCAGTCCATCCTAAAGGAGATCAATCCTGGGTGTTCATTGGAAGGGCTGATGTTGAAGCTGAAACTCCAATAATGGCCATGTGATGCAAAGAGCTGACTCATTTGAAAAGACCCTGATGCTGGGAAAGATTGAGGGCAGGAGGAGAAAGGGATGACAAAGGATGAGATGGTTGGATGGCATCACCGACTCACTGGACATGAGTTTGGGTGAACTCCGGGAGTTGGTGATGGACAGGGAGGCTTGGTGTGCTGTGGTTCATGGGGTTGCAAAGAGTTGTACATGACTGAGCGACTGAACTGAACTAAACACCCTACTTACATCAACAGACAGATCATACAGACAGAAAATCAATAAGGAAACTCAGGCTTTAAATGACACATTAAACCAGATCGGTTTAATTTAAATTTATTGAATATTTCATCTAAAAGCAGCAGAATAAACATTCAAGTGTACAGGGTACACTCAGACAGATCACATGTAACCCATAAAGCAAGCCTTGATAAACTTTAAAAAACTGAAATCACATTAAGCATCTTTTCCAACCACAATGCTATGACATTAGAAATCAACCACAAAAAAAAAATTGTAAAAAACACAAACACTTGGAGGCTAAATAATACGCTATTAAACAACCAATGGATTGCTGAAGAAATCAAAGAGGAAATTAAATTCCTAGGAACAAATGAAAACCAAAGCAGGATAATCCAAAATCTTTAGGATGCAGTAAAGCAGTTATACAAGGGAAGTTTATAGAAATACAGTCTTACCTCAGGAAATAAGAAAAATCTCAAACAACCTAACCTTACTCTTAAAGCAACTAGAGAAAGAAGAACAAATAAAACCCAAAGTTAGCAAAAAGAAAGAAATCACAAAGATCAGGGCAGAAATAAATGAAATTAGACACGAAGAAAATAATTTAAAAAAATCAATGAAACTAAAAGCTAGTTCTTGGAAAAGATAAGCAAAATTGACAAACCTACCTTTAGCCAAATCCATCAAGAAAAACAGGAGAGGGCTCAAATCAATAATGAAAAAGGAGAAGTTACAATGGATACCACGGAAATACCAAGGATCACAAGAGTCTTGTACAAGCAACTATATGCCAATAAAATGAACAACCTAGAAGAAATGGACAAATTCTTTGAAATGCAAATCTCCCAAAACTGAACCAGGAAGAAATGGAAAATATGGACAGACCAATTGTAAGCACTGAAATGGAAACTATGATTAAGAATCTCTCAAACAAATGTCCAGGACTAGATGGTTTCACGGGTAAATGCAATCAAACATTTAGAGCAGGGGTCCCCAACCTCTGGGATCCAGTGCCTGATGATCTGAGGTGGAGCTGTTGTAGTGATAATAGAAATGAAGTACACAGTAAATGTAATGTGCTTGAAATCACCCCGAAACCATCCCCACCCCACCCCTCCAGGTCCACTTAAAAAGTCTCCCACAAAAACAGTCCCTGATGCCAAAAAGGTTGGAGACTACTGATAAAGAGAATATTTTAGAGACTAGTTAACAGCCATCCTTCTGAAACCCTTCCAAAAACTGCGGAGGGAGAAACACTCCCAAACTCATTCTATGAAGCCACCATCAACCAGATACCAAAACAAGACTGATACCACAAAATACAATTAGAGGATAGTATCACTCATGAACATAGATGCAAAAATCCTCCACAAAATACTAGCAAACTGAATTGAACAATACATTAGAAAGATCATTCACGAGGGCTTCCTTGGTGGCTCAGTGGTAAAGAATCTATCTGCTAATGCAGGAGACACAGGCTCAATCCCTGGTCCGAGAAGACCCACATGCTGTGGAGCAACTAAACCCATGTGCCACAACTATTGAGCCTGTGCTCTGGAGTCCAGGATCCACAACGCTGAGCCCATGTGCTGCAACTACGGAAGCCCACGTGCCCTAAGGCCTGTGCTCTGCAACGTGGGATGCCACCACAATGATAAGTCCGTGCACTTGCAACTAGAGAAAAGCCTGTGCAGCAATGAAGACTGAGCACAGCCAAATGATCCTATACCATGAGCAAGTGGCATTTTTCTTAGGCTACAGGTATTTTTCAATATCTACAAATCAATTAGAGTGATATACCACATTAACAAAGTGAAGAATAAAAACTATATGATCATCTCAATAGACACAGAAAAACCTGACAAAATCCAACACCGATTTGATTAATACTCTCCAGAAAGTGCACAAAGAGAACCTACCTTAACATAGTAAAAGCCATATATGACAAACCCACAGCAACATCAATAGTGAAAAGCTGAAAGCATTTCCTCTATCATCAGAAACAAGACAAGGATGTCCACTCTCAACAGTCTTACTCAACACAGTTTTGGAAGTCCTAACCACAGCAATCAGAGAAGAAAAAGAAACAAAAGGAATCCAAATTAGGGGAAAAAAATGCCACTGTTGGCAGATGACATTATACTAAACACTGAAAATCCTAAAGATGTTACCATAAAACTACCAGAGCTCATCAGTGAATTCTGTACAGTTGCAGGATACAAAATTAATACACAGAAACCTCTTGCGTTTCTACATATACACTGAAGATCAGAAAGAAATATTAAGGAAACAAATCCATTTTTGACCACATCAAAAAGAATAAAATACCTATGAATAAACCCTCTTGAGGAGGCAGAAGTCCTGTACTCTAAAAACTTTAACACTCTGATGAAAGAAATCAAAGATGACAAAAACAGAGGGAAATATATACCATATTCCTGATTGAAACAATCAACACTGTCAAAATAACTGTATTACCCAAGGTAATCTACAGATTCAATGCAATCCCTATCAAATTACCAATGGCAGTTTTTGTAAATCTAGAACTAAAAAAATCTTAAAATTTGTATGGAAACACAAAAGACCCCAAACAGCCATACCAATCTTGAGCGAGAAAAAGAGCTGGAGGAATGAGGCTCCCTGACTTCAGTTCAGTTCAGTCGCTCAGTCGTGTCCTACTCTCCGCGACCCCATGAATCACAGCACGCCAGGCCTCCCTGTCCATCACTAACTCCCGGAGTTCACTCAAACTCATGTCCACAGAGTCGGTGATGCCATCCAGCCATCTCATTCTCCGTCGTCCCCTTCTCCTCCCGCCCCCAACCTTTCCCAGCATCAGAGTCTTTTCCAGTGAGTCAACTCGTCGCATGAGGTGGCCAAAGTATTGCAGTTTCAGCTTTAGCATCAGTCCCTCCAATGACCATCCAGGATTGATCTCCTTTAGAATGGACTGGTTGGATCTCCTTGCAGTATAAGGGACTCTCAAGAGTCTTCTCCATGACTACACTATTAAGATACAGTAATTAATACAGTATGGTACTGGCAAACTATTAGAATCCGCCTGCAATGCAGGAGACCCCGATTTGACTCCTGGGTCGGATAGGCATCCCACTGCAGTATTCTTGGGCTTCCCTCCTGGCTCAGCTCGTAAAGAATCCATTTTCCCTCCTGGCTCAGCTGGTAAAGAATTCCACAATGTGGGAGACCTGGGTTCAATCCCTGGGTTGGGAAGATCCCCTGAAGAAGGGAAGGCTACCAACTCCAGTATTCTGGCCTGAGAACTCCATGGACTGTAAAGTACATGGGGTCACAAAGAGTCAGACACAGCTGAGCAACTTTCACTGGCCAACCAACAGACACACAGATCAATGGGACAGGATCAAAAGCAGAGAAATAAACCCATGTACTTACGGTTAATCTCAACAAAGGAGGCAAGAATATATAATGAAGAAAAGACATTCTTCAATAAGTGCTGCTGGGAAAACGGAACAGCTACATATACAAAAAAGAAATTAGAACACTCACTAACACCACACACACAAATAAACTCAAAATGGATTAAAGACCTAACTGTGAGACCAGACATCACAAAACTCTTAGAGGAAAACAAAGGCAGAATACTCTTTGACATAAATCACAATATCTTTTTGGATCCACCTCCAAGGGTAATAAAAATAAATGAGATTTAATTAAACTTAAAAGTTTTTTGCACGGAAAAGGAAATTATAAACAAAATAAAAAGACAACCCTCAAAATGGGAGCACTGCAAACTAAGCAAGCAACAAGGGATTAATCTCTAAAATATACAAAGAGCTCATGCAGCTCAATATTAAAAAAAAAAAGAAACCCAATCTAAAAATGTGTAGAAGATATAGACATTTCTCCTAAGAACATATACAGATGGCCAAAAAGCACATGAAAAGACGCTCTGCAAGGCTAATTACTAGAAAAGTGCAAACCAAAACTATAATGAGGTATTACTTCACACACATCAGAATGGCCATCATCAAAAATTTTACAAACAATCCATGCTAGAGAGGGTGTGGAGAAAAGGGAACCCTCGCAGCTGAGAATGTAAAATGGTACAGACTAAATGGAGAACAGTATGGACGGCTCTTAAAAAACTAAAACCAGAGCTATCATACAATAAACAATCCCACTCCTGGGCATGTATCTGGAGAAAACCATACTTCAAAGACACATACACCCCAGTGCTCACTGCAGCACTATTTACAACAGTTAAGACATGGGAGCAATCCAAATGTCCATCAACAGAGGAATTTAGAAAGAAGATGTGGTACACATATACAATGGAATATTACTCAGCCATAGCCAGGTGGCTCGATGGTAAAGAACTGGCCTGACAATGCAGGAGACATAAGAGACACAAGTGATATGAGAGAGGTGGGTTCAATTCCTCAGGAAGAGCCCCTGGAGAAGAAAACAGCAACCCACTCCAGTGTTCTTGCCTGGAAAATCCCATGGACAGAGGAGCCTGGTGGGCTACAGTCCATGTGGTCACAAAAGAGTTGCACATGACTTAGCAACTAAACAAAAAACAAATATTCCATTTGAAGCAACATGAATGGACCTAAAGATTAACATATTAAGTGAAGTCAGAGAAAGACAAATATCATATGATATCAGTTCTACGTGGAATCTAAAAAATTACACAAATGAACTTACTTACAAAACAGAAACAGACTCACAAACTTAGAAAACAAACTTTTGATTAACAGAGGGGAAAGGTGGGGGACGAGGGATAAATTAAGTTAGGATTAAAGTATACCTACTACTGTATGTAGATAAACAAGGACCCACTGTATAACACAGGAAACTCTAGTTAATACTCTGTGATAACCTATATGGGAAAAGAAAGTGGAAAAGAATAGATATATGTCTGCTGCTGCTGCTGCTAAGTCGCTTCAGTCATGTCCGACTCTGTGTGACCCCATTTACGGCAGCCCACCAGGCTCCCCCGTGCCTGGGATTCTCCAGGCAAGAACACTGGAGTGGGTTGCCATTTCCTTCTCCAATGCATGAAAGTGAAAAGTGAAAGTGAAGTCCCTCAGTCGTGTCCGACTCTTAGTGACCCCATGGACTGCAGCCCACCAGGCTCTTCTGTCCATGGGATTTTCCAGGCAAGAGTACAGGAGTGGGGTGCCATTGCCTTCTCCGAGATATATGTATAACTAAATCACTTTGCTGAAATGTAACAAATATTGTAATTGTAATCAAATATACTCCAATTAAAAAAAAGAGAGGATAGAAACAGTTACAGAGACAGCATATATAAATCCATATAGCCCAAAAGTTTTAACTACCTATTTTTCAACAATACCCTATCACAGTACAAACAAACTGAAGCACACAAGCACATACACAAACATCCGAAACAAAGACATAAGAACCCAGAGGGAAAGTAATTTTTTTTTCCCCATAAAATGAGAATGTCATGACAAATCCAGCAGACCCCAAAATTCTTCTGATATGAAATGATTTTTGAAACACTGTGTAAGATACAATGTAAGAATTCATGATTTAAGGCATTTATTGAAAAATATGTGACAAAACAAATATCGATGCATAAATTACATATATAACTAAGGTGCATTTTTGAGTAAAGTGGATAGAGAATTGAGTTAAATATTTATAAGAGATAATAAGTTAGCTTATAAGAGTAATCTTTATAAGCTCTTGTAAGTTAGCTACAGGACTTTATACTTCATTACCACTAAAACTTACCACAACAGATCTTGGCATTGCTGGCTTAAACACTGAACAGAATTCCAATAATCTTTTCTCGTAATATTTGCAGAGTGTTATTTCTTCATGAGGCTCAAGAAAGACTGGGTCATTTGGAAGAACCTTTAGATCAAAAGTTAGAACAAAAGTTTAATAAATTAGATCATCTTAATATTTCTCTGTGCAGATTTAATTAAGTTTTTATCTCTAACCAAAGGGAAATGTACCTCATTTTCTCTTTATAGAACTGCTAATATTACACCAAAATAAGTTTTAAAAAATATTCAATAAACTAAAACTGTGCCACAATTGCATAACTTCTCAGAATGTCAGCTGAATGTTTGTTTCACTAAGGTACAAGCAATCGTGAGGAGCGTGTGCATACATTCACAGGCTTGATGTCACTTTTACAGATCAAAGGGAGAAGCCTCAGTGGCTGGAAAACTTTCAGTAGCCCTTTCTCAGTTGGTTACTGAGGCACAGAGGTTGAAGTAAAAATCAAGCGTCTCAAGGATAATTCGGACCCTTAACATATCACCTCTTTTGCATCTCTACAAAATTTCTACAAAATACACTGCAGGGTTAATAAATACTACAATTTTACAACAAAAATATCTATTTGGTGCCACTACTAGTTTAATTACAACGGCCAAAAAAGGTATGTTGAGTCCTGACCCCAGTACCTCTGAATGTGAGAAAATAAGGTCTTTGCAGATACAATTAGTTAAGATGAGGTCCTACTGAAGTAGAAGAGGCTTCTAATCCAATATGACTGGTAGCTTTGTAAGAACATAAAAAGAGAGACACAGGGAGAACACTCTGGAAAGAAGGAGCTAGAGGCTGGATGGAGTTGGCTGCCTCAAGCGGAAAAACACCTGGGGTTACCAGAAGCTGGTGGCTCAGCTGGTAAAGAATCTGCTTGCAATGTGGGAGACTTGGGTTCGATCTCTGGGTTGGGAAGATCCCCTGGAGAAGGGAAAGGCTACCCACTCCAGTATTCTGGCCTGGAGAATTCCATGGATTGTATAGTCCATGGGGTCCCAGAGGGTCAGCCATGACTGAGCGACTTTCACTCACCAGAAGCTGAAGAGGAAAGGGTCTAGAAGTTGTAGAGAGCACTACTCCACAGACACCTTGGTCTCACACTTCTAACCTCCAGAACTCAAACAATAAATCTCTGCTGTGTTAAGTCACCTTGTGAATGGTATTGTGGCGGGCCTAGGAAACTAACACAGGTGGGGCTAATTTTATAGAGACAGCATGGCACTTAGATTCACAGAAGGACAGCTGAAACAAGAGTCCACGGGTTCAAATCCTGGCTCTGCCACTTACTAGCAATATAGACTGAGAAGTCATTCAAGCTCTCTGTACTTCAGTGTCCTCAGATGTAATGCAAGGATAATAACAATATCTACCTCATGGGGTAGTTGTGAGGATTATATGAGCTAACAGTTGCCAAATATTGAAAATTTAGCAAAGGAAGTACTACTCTGTACAGCACAAAAATAAAATGATATGAAGTAAACGAGAGTTACAGGTAAAAGTAAAACTGGAAGGGCGTGGCTGACAGACTTATAGTCCAAACCTTCTGTGGTCAATTGGTTTGTGCTAACGGTGTCTCATTCCCCTTCCTCTGCCCTGCCCCATCCAATCAATCCATTCCTTCCCAGAAAGCTCTTTCTAGAACAGAATCTGACAAGATTAATTTCCCATTTAAAAATTTTCTAAGGTTTCCCATCTCTCCATCACAGAGTTCAAACTACTTACTTCCGCTTACAAGTTCCCTGCCTGTGTTCTCCAGCCTTTCAAACACTTTGCTTCCGCCACACACGATCAATAGCGTTCCAGAGACCAGCTCTGCGATTTCTGAACTCCTCCTTTGCACCTGTGGCTCTGTCCGCCGGGAAAGTCCTTTCCCCATCTTCTCCACACCAGCCACTAAGAGAAACCTCCCTCCGGTACATTAGCATCCTACAAAGTGTCTTCTTCGCCCCGTTACTGACTATACAGTCCGCCGCTTGACTGAGGGGATGGACGGCCTTGTCCGTCTCCTTACCGAGTGTACCTGGCAAGGTGCTCGCTGCTGCTTAGATGGATAAACGCACTCTGCGCCGAGGAGGCGGGAGGGCGGTGTGGGGTAAGTCCTGGGGGAGAGGGGGACAGGCAAGAGTTTACAGAGCCCGAGGCCGAAGGGCGGCAGCCCGAGCCCTCACCTTCCCGTTCGCCACCGCCTTGCATTTGAATTTGCGGTTGGCGTCGGCCCGCAACCGCGCCAGCTGCTCCTCGCTGGCGAAAGTCCAGTGCCTCTTCTGGCTACTGTTGTGGTACATCGGGAAATCGGAAGCGAGGCCCAGGGAGTCTGTGGAGAGAAGAACGAGAACTGTACAAAACCTGACGTAAAGCACCTAAGCCAGGATCCCGCGGAAGCCAAGTCAGGACAACCCGGCGCGGGGGCGATGACGTCAACATCACGTGGTAATTCCGTCCCCAGTCGCGTTTCCGGAGCGGATTAAGGAGAATGGTTCCCGGCATCTCCGGACGGCGCCGCGACTCCAGTGGGCGTGGCCCACAGAAGCCGCTCCTCCTTTCCGAGAGCCTGGGCCCTAGCTCCGCCCCTTCCCGACAAGATTTAAAGGAGAAGCGACGAGGAGGGCTGTTCGAAAGGGAATTATCAATAAATTTAGGGCTTGTGGAGGCTAACCTGAACAATTTAACGTGGGACAATCATAAGTGAGAAAGGACTTGGGAGGGTATCAACTTTTAAATAGGATGGTCCAAAGGAGGCCTCAGTAAAAAGGTGACATTTTGAGCAAAGTCTTGAAAGAGTTGGGTGGCTAGCAATTACATGGGGATAACATTGGGGGCAGATCAGATTGAACAGCCAAGATCGTAAAGCGGAAGCGTTCCTGGTTCTTTTAAGAAAGAACGGTACCAAATTCTTGGCCTCAGAGAGACAGGAACATGGTTGGAAAACTAGAAGCAGTACATAGGTATTGCTCTTTCCTGTTCTGACCTTAATGTGTCCCTGTCTTACTCTTCCTGCAGTAAATACCTAGTTTCTCTAAAACAGAGTACTACTAAAAGAAGAAATAGCATTTAAAAAATATCTTCAATCTAAATTTAACTCCCCTAAAATTCAAACACTTTTTGTTTTATATTTTAGGAATATTGAAAATTAAGATGTAAAGACAATATATTAGGAGCAAATTCTAAAAATCCATGTTCAATTCAAAATATATTACATCACTGTACTGAAGGTTTGATACTAATTGTTAGGTGGTGGTGATGATGGCAGTGGGGACACAAAAATGGCTATTTCATAGTCCTACCTAGGGTCCTTAGAGTATAGTAGAATGATTATGATGTGGACAAATACAGTCCTTCTCAATGATAATAACCTTGAGTAGGGTGCAGTAGGGAACTAGGTAATAAGCTTTCTTATCCCTGAGTGCTGATACCTGATACTAGTGTAGGTGCTACCCTTTAGTGACTTGAAACCAATGGAAGACCCATAGTTCATTCAGCCCCAACTAGGGACCGTTCAGTCCAAAAGACTTAGCATTTTTTTTGCTAACTAGGGGTATGTCATCAACATAAAGGTAATTCCTGTGGCTTTTTTAAAAATCACTGTTAGTTCTTCCCAAAACAAATTAACAAAGAGTTGGCCTCTGTTACAATTATGACTGGGAGTAATCTGTCACCACCTTATCCTTTTATTACACTAATTAATCAAGAGTGAATAGAACTATTATATAAAGTATCACATGGTCATTTCCAACACAATTTTACAGCAGTTTAATAAGATGGAATACTAGACCACCTTACCTGTTTCCTAAGAAATCTGTATGCAGGTCAAGAAGCAACAGTGAGAACTAGACATGGAACAACAGACTGGTTCTAAATCAGGAAAGGAGTATGTCAAGGCTGTATACTGTCACCCTGCTAATTTAACTTCTGTGCAGAGTACATCATGCAAAATGCCAGGCTAGATGAAGCACAAGGTAGAATCAAGATTTCTGGGAGAAATATCAATAACCTCATATATGCAGATGACACCACCCTTATGGCAGAAAGTGAAGAAGAACTAAAGAGCCTGTTGATGAAAGTAAAAGAGGAGAGTGAAAAAGTTGGCTTAAAACTCAACATTCAGAAAACTAAGATCGTGGCATCCAGTCCCATCACTTCATGTCAAACAGATGGGGAAATAGTGGAAACAGTAGAGACTTTATTTTTGGAGGGCTCCAAAAGCACTGCAGATGGTAACTTCAGCCATGAAATTAAAAGACACTTGCTCCTTGGAAGAAAAGCTATGACCAACCTAGACAGCCTATTAAAAAGCAGAGACATTACTTCACCAACAAAAGTTCATCTAGTCAAAGCTATGGTTTTGCCCGTTATCATGTATGATGTGAGAGTTGGACTGCAAAGAAAGCTGAGCACCGAAGAATTGATGCTTTTGAACTGTGGTGTTGGAGAAGACTCTTGAGAGTCTTTTTGACAGCAAGGAGATCAAACCAGTCAATCCTAACGGAAATTAGTCCTGAATATTCACTGAAAGGGCTGATGCTGAAACGGAAACTCCAATACTTTAGCCACCTGATGTGAAGAACTGACTCATTGTAAAAGACCCTGATGCTGGGAAAGATTGAAGGTGGGAGGAGAAGGGGATGGCAGAGGATGAGATGGTTGGGTGGCATCACCGACTCAATGCACATGAGTTTGAGTAAGCTCTGGGAGTTGGTGGTGGACAGCCTGGTGTGCTGCAGTCCATGGGGTTGGAAAGAGTCAGAGATGACTGAGCAACTGTACTGAATTGAATAAGATGGAAAGCTCTCATTTGTGATTCAGTAGACCTAATATTTCAAAGCTCACAATCCCAGTCTTACTACTTGCTACTGAATATTCTTTGAGAGTTACTTCAATCTATTTTACCCTGAGTTTCATCCTCTGAACAGTGAGGAAAATCAGTGTAGCTAACTCACGAGGTGGTTTTAAAGGATTACTGCATGTGAAGATTACAGCAGTGTGACTAGCTTCTACAAATTGTTCCATAAATGTTAGTTATTACTTAACTGACACATAGAATGTAACATTTATGTACATTTTTATTTGTTTTTTATATTGAGTGAAGGCATGCTATAGGTAGATGGGATGTGATTGGTCAAAGTAGGGTACAAAGTACGAGATGTATCCAGAGACCAGAAAAAAAGCATAGCTTGGTTGGTTGGAGAAGGAGCGAAATTAACTGAGATATGAATTAGTAAAATGATTAGCAGAGGGTCTTGAATGTCAAGCTGAGTAATTTATATGTAATACAGTCAAAAATTTTGAGTGGGAGAATAAAATGATCGGAGTTGCATAACTTTAATTTGGATATTATTTATGATTGTTTTCATAATGAGGACTTTATAAAGTCCAAATTAAAGTATATTAAAATAGAACAAGGGAATAAATTCTAATAGTGAGGCCCAAATGTCTACTCGTGGGTAGCTACATCAAATTTAAGAATATAAGAGTAAATTCCTCACCATGTTCCTAGATGGACAGATAGTATATCATATATATATATATATCATATGTATCATATAACATATGTTTTCAGTTATATAATACATTTTTCTGTGTAATTCTGGAGCAGGGCCTGGGAATTTTATAAAAATCTTAGGTTTTTCTGATAATTAGCATTAGGTTTGGAAATTTTTGCAAATGTAAAGTTTATATTATTTGGCAAAGGTCTTATAGGCTGGATGGTGTGGTGGGATGAAAGAGAAGCACCAACTCTAAAGTAGTGACTTTCAAATATGAACAAGCATAACAGTCATCTAGGAGCCTGTTAAAATGCAAACCAGAGATTCCCACTCAATGGGTCTGCAAGAGAATTCCAGGAATCTGGATGGATTCTTAACAAGAGTTATATTGAGTTTGGCAGTTTTCAAATTTTAACATTCATCATACCCACTTGGAGAACTTTTAAAAACATAGATTGCTAGGCCCAGTCCTCCTCCCTCTCGCTCCACACTGCCCCCCGCCCTCCATCCCCCCACCCCCTTCTTGGGCAGCTGCAAGAATCAGCAAGTCTAACTAGTTCCCAGGAAATGCTGAGAACTGGGATCACACCTAGAGAACTTTCATTCCAGTTGCTTCAATGTGATTGATTTTTAAAGCACAAGTGAGGGGAAGAATGACAGTGACATTATCATGGAGAGTCTTTACCTTTTCTGTTGGGTTGATTGAAGGAAATTTACTATTTTTCCAGGTTGCTTTTGTGAAAGAAAATAATGGAAGATGCTTTAATCATTTGTGTGCCTTATATTTATACACATGTACCATGATCACGGTGAAATTTAATATCCACTTGAAAAAATACTAATAACCACACTCCCACTAGCTAAAAAATGGTGAAGAAAAATATTATTCTCCTATGATTGGATTAGATATCCTTAGCTATGGAATAATAAAAATTATCCTTTGGCTATAGAGTATAAATATCTCTATAGTTATTATTCTATTGTTATAAAATCTAGAATTTAGATAAAAATAATTGAAGGGCTAACTTGTTTTCAATTCTACTGATGTTCAGTATTCTAAGACATAGTTGGCAAACTATGGCTCACAGACCAAATCCAGCCAGTGTCTGTTTTTGTATGCCCTGTAAGCTCAGAATGGTTTTTAAATTTTTAAATGGTTGAAAAAAAAAAGAACAGTATTTCATGACACGTGAAAATTATATGAAACTCAAACTTGGGGTCCATAGCTATATTAATCAGGGTTCTTCTCCAGAGAAGTAGAACTAATAGAATGAATATATGTATGTGGGTTCCTCGGTGGTTCAGTGATTAAAAAGGAGAAAAAAATCCTCCTGCCAATGTAGGAGACTCAGGAGATGTGGGTTCAATCCCTAGGTGGGGAAAATCCCCTGGAGAAGGAAATAGCAAGCCACTCCAGTGTTCTTGCCTGAAAAATCCCATGGATGGAGGAGCCGGCAGGCTAAAGTTCATAGGGTCCATAAATAGTTGGACACAACTGGGCACCCGACGTTCTCCATGCATATATGTATACACACACACATACACCCACGCAAATATATACACACACATACGTATAAATGTGTGTGTGTATATATATATGTATATATATATCAGTTCAGTTCAGTTCAGTCGCTCAGTCGTGTCCGACTCTCCGCGACCCCATGAATCACAGCACGCCAGGCCTCCCTGTCCATCACCAACTCCCGGAGTACACTCAAACTCATGTCCACAGAGTCGGATATGCCATCCAGCCATCTCATTCTCCGTCGTCCCCTTGTCCTCCCGCCCCCAACCTTTCCCAGCATCAGAGTCTTTTCCAGTGAGTCAACTCGTCGCATGAGGTGGCCAAAGTATTGCAGTTTCAGCTTTAGCATCAGTCCTTCCAATGAACATCCAGGATTGATCTCCTTTAGAATGGACTGGTTGGATCTCCTTGCAGTATAAGGGACTCTCAAGAGTCTTCTCCAACACCACAGTTCAAAAGCATCGATTCTTCGGCGATCAGCCTTCTTCACAGTCCAACTCTCACATCCATACATGACCACGGGAAAAACCATTGCCTTGACTAGACGGACCTTGGTTGGCAAAGTAATGTCTCTGCTTTTTAACATACTATCAAGGGTGGTCATAACTTTCCTTCCAAGGAGCAAGCATCTTTTAATTTCATGGCTGCAATCAGCATCTGCAGTGATTTTGGAGCCCAAAAAAACAAAGTCTGACACTGTTTCCACTGTTTTTCCATCTATTTCCCATGAAGTGATGGGACCAGATGCAATGATCTTTGTTTTCTGAATGTTGAGCTTCAAGCCAACCTTTTCACTCTCCTCTTTCACTTTCATCAAGAGGCTTTTGAGTTCCTCTTCACTTTCTGCCATAAGGGTAGTGTCATCTGCATATCTGAGGTTATTGATATTTCTCCCAGCAATCTTGATTCCAGCTTGTGCTTCTTCCAGCCCAGCGCTCCTCATGATGTACTCTGCATATAAGTTAAATAAGCAAGGTGACAATATACAACCTTGACGTACACCTTTTCCTATTTGGAACCAGTCTGTTGTTCCATGTCCAGTTCTAACTGTTGCTTCCTGACCTGCATACAGGTTTCTCAAGAGGCAGGTCAGGTGGTCTCGGATTCCCATCTCTTTCAAAATGTTCCACAGTTTATTGTGATCGACACAGTCAAAGGCTTTGGCATAGTCAATCAAGCAGAAATAGATGTTTTTCTGAAACTCTCTTGCTTTCTCCATGATCCAGCGGATGTTGGCAATTTGATCTCTGGTGCCTCTGCCTTTTCTAAAACCTGCTTGAACATCTGGGAGTTCACGGTTTACATACTGCTGAACCCTGGCTTGGAGAATTTTGAGCATGACTTTACTAGCGTGTGAGATGAGGGCAATTGTCCGGTAGTTTGAGCATTCTTTGGCATTGCCTTTCTTTGGGATTGGAATGAAGACTGACCTCTTGTATATGTATATATATCTTTTGTTGTTGTTGTTTAGTCACTAAGATGTGTTCAACTCTTTGCAACCCCATGGACTGCAGCCTGCCAGGCTCCTCTGTCTATGGAATTTCCCAGGCAAGCAAACTGGAGTGGTTTGCCATTTCCTTCTTTAGGGGATCTTCCCAACCCAGGGATCTATCAACACCCCAGCTCCAAACTGAAAGTGAAAGTTGCTCATTCACGTCCAACTCTTTGTGACCCCATGACTATACATATACAGTCTATGGAATTCTCCAGGCCAGAATACTGGAGTGGGTAGCCATTCCCTTCTTCAGCAGATCTTCCCGACCCAGGGATCAAACACAGGTCTCCCGCATTGCAGGCAGATTCTTTACCAACTCAACCACCAGGGAAACCCAAGAACACTGGAGTGGGTTGCCACTCCCTTCTCCAGGGGATCTTCCTGGAGGAAGGAATTAAACCCAGGAATTAAACTGGGGTCTCCTGCATTGCAGGCAGATTCTTTACCCGCTGAGCTACCAGGGAAGCTCTAAAACAGTCAGGCAAAGAACAAATTCACTTTTAGGCCTCCTTTTGTTCCATTCAGGCCGCCACCAGATGGAAAAGGCCCACTCACATTGAGGAGGGCAATCTGCTTCACTTAGTGTACAAATTCAAATGTTATCCAGAAACATTCTCACAGACACAACCAGAACAATGTTCAACCAAATACCCGGGGACCCCCTGTCCTAGTCAAGGTGATACATGAAATTAATGGTCACAGTAAAAAAGTTTTATTGGAACCCATCCAGGCTTTTTCATTTTCATGCTGTCATCTTTGCTGCTTTCATGCTAAGCAACAGAGTAGCCTGTGAAGCCAAAAATGTTTGTTATCTGAGCTTTTACAGAAGAGAATCTACTGCCAATATTCTGAGAGTGCTTTAAAATGTTTAATATCAGTACCAATCACCAAGCATTCTTATTAAAATGCAAACTGGGATTTGGGAAGCCAAGACCAAGATTCCCCATTTCTAAGATGATCCTGGTTGAGGCTGCTGCTGCTGCCCTGCAAACTATATCCTAGTTCTTAGTTTTAGCCCTTGACCTAGTACCTGACCATAATGCCCCAAACTCCTTCTTGTCTATACAGATTTCTTTTAGGTCCATCTAACTTAAACCCTGTTACTTCTATGACTTCTAACTATTCTACCTGACTGTGATCTCTCCTTCCTCACGGCACTTAACTTGGCTTCTTTTAGTGTTTAATGTTACCTGTTTTACTCTTAGATGTGTGACTCTCAAACTTACCTCCTAAAGACTTAAAGTCTCTTGAAGTAAGGATCTTGTTTTTAGACATCTATCACCTGTGATGCTCATATAGTACCTTATATCTGGAAGATATTCTAAAAATATTTATTAACTTAATTACTGTCTTGGGCTTCCCTTGTAGCTCAGCTGGTAAAGAATCCACCTGCAATGCAGGAGACCTGGGTTCAATTCCTGGGTTGGGAAGATCCCCTGGAGAAGGGAAAGGCTACCCACTCCAGTATTCTGGCCTAGAGAATTCCATGGACTGTATAGTCCATGGGGTCGCAAGAAGTCAGACACGGCTGAGCGACTTTCACTTTCACTTAATTACTAACATTAGAAAGGACATTTTTTGTCACCAGGACATCATTACAGTAAATAAGGCAATACTTTTATCCATTCACATTTTCAAAACTATTTTTTCTTTAATAGATTTTGATATATTTCAGTGGTGAGGATCATGTTTCTTCTAAAACAAAGACGTTTTGTAGTAAAAGAGATGTCTATGAATTGATATATTAAGTCAGATTATAAAACTCAAATTTGGTTCAAACCTTGAGGTGAAAAGTACAATTAGGAACTGAAAAGTGCTTGTTGAGCAAACTGCACTGGAGGCTGGAGAATTAGAAATGCAATGTTAATTTCACTAGTTTAATAATCTCATTTTCAGAATTTGCTTGAAGAGATATTGATAAATTATAACAGTCAATCATGTATGAAAGTTTACAGACTATGAAGATGTTTTATTTTGCCATTAAGAATCACACATTTCAAGCTTTTAAAGAGAATTATGTGAGTAGTTAAATAAGATGAGAAACTTCTACAGTCATAAAAATTAATCAATTTATTTTTCTCTTTTTCTAATCACCTTAAAAGTTCTACCTGAATTATTTCAGTTTATCCTAAGAATAAGAGTGTTACGATTATGAAGCTACTTTGAAGGAATTCTATAGTGATAAAAAGTAATTATAAATGTTCAGCATTTTGATTCATCAAAGCAACATTATTTACAAATCTTTTACCCCCAAACAAATGTGGTACTTTCACTATACAATAGACTTTTAGATTTAATAAATAGGAACACATTTTCGTAATATATGTGCCCAAGTAAAAGTTCTATAGCAGTTTCATATGTAAAGCATTATATCAGATTTGAAAGACGTATTTGAGTGCTAAATCTGTTCAGGTGCCAATACATATTTTTCTTCTAATTGATGCACTATTTTTGGCTTTTTAACTTATTTCTACTAATGTTATCACATTACAGCAAGCAGGATCTGAAGGAAAAAAGCAATCAGCTGACTTGATACATCACAGTTTATCCACATGGTGGAGCCATGTGGCTAGATCCTGGAGACACAAGTTCTACACTTCTCCGTTTTGAGATAAGTCATGCTAAATCCAAAGAACCACATTTCTTGTTCCTATACACAATTTTCTCTGGTACTATTAATTTAGTTCCTTTTTATCTCTTACTTAGCACATGACAGTCTTGTTATATTCCACTCTTAGGTAGCAAGTGGTTTTCCAGCCTTGGCTTCACGTTATAATCACCTGGGCAGTTTTTAAAAATTTCATATTTGAGGCACTCAGTTCAGTCAGTTCAGTTCAGTTCAGTCGCTCAGTCATTTCCAACTCTTTGCGACCCCATGAATCACAGCACTCCAGGCCTCCCTGTCCATCACCAACTCCCGGAGTTCACTCAAACTCATGTCCACAGAGTCGGTGATGCCATCCAGCCAGCTCATTCTCTGTTGTCCCCGTCTCCTCCCACCCCCAATCCCTCCCAGCATCAGACTCTTTTCCAGCGAGTCAACTCGTCGCATGAGGTGGCCAAAGTACTGCAGTTTCAGCTTTAGCATCAGTCCTTCCAATAACACCCAGGATTGATCTCCTTTAGAATGGACTGGTTGGATATCCTTGCAGTACAAGGGACTCTCAAGAGTCTTCTCCAGCACCACAGTTCAAAAGCATCAATTCTTCGGCGATCAGCTTTCTTCACAGTCCAACTCTCACATCCATACATGACCAGGGGAAAAACCATAGCCTTGACTAGACGGTAGTGTCATCTGCATATCTGAGGTTATTGATATTTCTCCCAGCAATCTTGATTCCAGCTTGTGCTTCTTCCAGCCCAGCATTCCTCATGATGTACTCTGCATATAAGTTAAATAAGCGGGGTGACAATATACAGCCTTGACGTACTCCTTTTTCTATTTGGAACCAGTCTGTTGTTCCATGTACAGTTCTGACTGTTGCTTCCTGACCTGCATACAGGTTTCTCAAGATGCAGGTCAGGTGGTCTGGTATTCCCATCTCTTTCAGAATTTTCCACAGTTTATTGTGATCAACACAGTCAAAGGCTTTGGCATAGTCAATGAAGCAGAAATAGATATTTTTCTGGAACTCTCTTGCTTTCTCCATGATCCAGCGGATGTTGGCAATTTGATCTCTGGTGCCTCTGCCTTTTCTAAAATCTGCTTGAACATCTGGAAGTTCACGGTTCACATAGTGCTGAAGCCTGGCTTGGAGAATTTTGAGCATGACTTTACTAGCGTGTGAGATGATTGCATCAGATATGCAGATGACACTACCCTTATGGCAGAAAGTGAAGAGGAACTAAAAAGCCTCTTGATGAAAGTGAAAGAGGACAGTGAAAAGGTTGGCTTGAAGCTAAACATTCAGAAAACAAAGATCATGGCATCTGGTCCCATCACTTCATGGGAAATAGATGGGAAAACAGTGGAAACAGTGTCAGACTTTATTTTTTGGGGCTCCAAAATCACTGCAGATGCTGACTGCAGCCATGAAATTAAAAGACGCTTACTCCTTGGAAGGAAGGTTATGACCAACCTAGATAGTATATTAAAAAGCAGAGACATTACTTTGCTAACAAAGGTCCATCTAGTCAAGGCTATGGTTTTTCCTGTGGTCATGTATGGATGTGAGAGTTGGACTGTGAAGAAAGCTGATTGCCGAAGAATTGATGCTTTTGAACTGTGGTGTTGGAGAAGACTCTTGAGAGTCCCTTGTACTGCAAGGATATCCAACCAGTCCATTCTTAAGGAGATCAATCCTGGGTGTTCATTGGAAGGACTGATGCTAAAGCTGAAACTGCAATACTTTGGCCACCTCGTATGACGAGTTGACTCACTGGAAAAGACTCTGATGCTGAGAAAGGTTGGGGGCGGGAGAAGAAGGGGATGACCGAGAATGAGCTGGCTGGATGGCATCACCGACTCTGTGGACATGAGTTTGAGTGAACTCCGGGAGTTGGTGATGGACAGGGAGGCCTGGAGTGCTGTGATTCATGGGGTCACGGAGAGTCGGACATGACTGAGCGACTGAACTGAATTGACTAGACGGACCTTTGTTGGCAAAGTAATGTCTCTGCTTTTTAATATGCTATCTAGGTTGGTCATAACTTTCCTTCCAAGGAGTAAGCATCTTTTAATTTCATGGCTGCAATCAACATCCGCAGTGATTTTGGAGCCCAAAAAAATAAAGTCTGACACTGTTTCCACTGTTTCCCCATCTATTTCCCATGAAGTGATGGGACCAGATGCCATGATCTTCGTTTTCTGAATGTTGAGCTTCAAGCCAACCTTTTCACTCTCCTCTTTCACTTTCATCAAGAGGCCTTTGAGTTCTCCTTCACTTTCTGCCATAAGGGTGGTGTCATCTGCATATCTGAGGTTATTGCTGAGGCTAATTACACATAAATCTTTGCAGTGTGAGGCTTGAGGCCTGGTGAGTTTCAAGGCTCTGCAGGTGATTCAATCTTGAAAACAAGACTGTCACTCAATACTCCATTGTTGTCGTTCAGTCTCATACCTGTGTGACTCTGTGACCTCATGGATTGTAGCACACTGGGCTCCTCTGTCCTCCACTATCTCCTGGAGTGTGCTCAGGTACATGTCCACTGCATTGGTGATGCTATCTCACCATCTAATCCTCTGCTGCCTCTTGTCCCTTTGCCTTCAGTCTTTCCCAGCAATAGGGTCTTTTCCAATGAGTTGGCTCCTTGCATCAAGTAGCCAAAGTATTGGAACTTCAGCTTCAGTCTTTCCAGTGAATATTCAGGGTTGATTTCCTTTAGGATTGACTGATTTGATCTCCTTGCAGTCCAAGGGCCTTTCAAGAGTCTTCTCCAACACCAAAATTCAAAATCATCAATTCTTCAGCACTCAGCCCTCTTTATGGTCCAACTCTTATATCCATTCATGACTACTGGAAAAACCATAGCTTTGATTATACAGACCTTCATCAGCAAAGTGATGTCTCTGGCTTTTAGAACGCTTGCCTAGATTTGTCATAGATTTCCTTCCATGCAGCAGGAGTCTTTTAATTTCATGGCTGCTGTCACCATTTGTAATGATTTTGGAGGCCAAGAACATAAAATCTGTCACTGCTTCTACTTCTTCCCTTTTTATTTGCCATGAAGTGATGGGACTGGATGCCATGATCTTAGTCTTTTGAATATTGAGTTTTAAACCAGCTTTATCCCTCTCCTCTTTCACCCTCATAAAGAGGCTCTTAAGTTCCTCTTCAATTTCTGCCATTAGAATTGTATCATCAGCATACCTAAGATTGTTGATATTTCTCCCAGCAATCTTGATTCCAGCTTGTGATTCATCCAGCCTGGCATTTTGTATGATGTACCCTGTATATAAGTTAAATAAGCAGGGTAAATAAATAAGACAGTATACAGCCCTGACATACTCTTTTCCCAATTCTGAACCAGTCACTTGTTCCACGTGTGGTTCTAACTGTTGTTTCTTGACCCTCATACAGGTTTCTCAGGAAACAGGTAAGGTGAACTGGGACTCCTATCTCAAGAATTTTCCAAAATTTGTTGTGATCCACACAGTTAGAAGCTTTAGAATGGTCTGTGAAACAGAAGTAGATGTTTTCCTGGAACTCTCTTGCTTTCTCACTGATCAACAAATGTTGGCAATTTGGATCTCTGGTTCCTCTGCCTTTTCTAAATCAAGTTTGTATATCTGGAAATTCTTTGTTCACATATTTGCTGAAGCCTAGCTTGAAGGATTTTGAACTTATATAACCTTGCTAGCTACCCTTGTGGCTCAGCTGGTAAAGAATCCACCTGCAATGTGGGAGACCTGGGTTCAATCCCTGGGTTGGGAAGATCCCCCGGAGAAGGGAAAGGCTACCCACTCCAGTATTCTGGCCTAGAGAATTCCATGGACTGTATAGTCCATGGGCTCGCAAAAAGTTGGACACAACAAAGCGACTTTCACTTTCACTTTCAACCTTGCTAGCATGTGAAATGAGTGCAACTGTATGATAGTTTGAACATTCTTTGGCATTGCGCTTCTTCAGGATTGGAATGAAAACTGACCTTTTCCAGTACTTTGGCCACTGATGAGTTTTCCAAATTGGCTGGCATATTGAGTGCAGCAATTTAACAGCATCATCTTTTACTGGTTTAAATAGCCCAGATGGAATTTTGTCACCTCTGCTAGCTTTGTTCATAGTAATGCTTCCTAAGGCTGACTTGACTTCACATTCCAGGATGTCTGGCTCTAGGTGAATGACCACACCATCATGGTTATACAGGTCATTAAAACCTTTTTCGTACAGTTCTTCTATCTATTCTTGCCACCTCTTCTTAATCTCTTTTGCTTCTGTTAGGTCTTTACCATTTCTGTTCTTTATCGTGCCCAGTCTTGCATGAAATGTTCCCTTTATATCTCCAGTTTTCTTGAAGAGATCTCTAATCTTTCCCATTCTGTTGTTTTCCTCTGCTTCTCTGCGTTGTTCATTTAAGAAGGGCTTCTTATCTCACCTTGCTGTTCTCTGGAACTTTGCCTTCAGTGGGGCTATCTTTCCCTTTCTCCCTTGCTTTTCACTTCTCCTCTTTCCTCAGCTATTTGTAGAGACTCCTCAGACAGCCACTTTGCCTTCTTGCATTTCTTTTTCTTTGGGATAATTTTGGTCAATGCCTCCTACACAATGTTAAGAATCTCTGTCCATAGTTCTTCAGGCACTCTGTTTACCAGATCTAATCTTTTGAATCTATCCTATTCATCATCTCCACTGTGTAATCATGGGGGGTTTGTTTTAGGTCATACCTGAATGGCCTAATGGTTTTCCCTACTTTCTTCAATTTAAGTCTGAAGTTTGCAATAAGGAGCTCATGATCTGAGCCATAGTCAGCTCCATGTCTTGTTTTGCTAACTGTATAGAGCTTCTCCAACTTCAGTTGCAAAGAATATAATTGATCTGATTTACTCCGAGGTCAAACATGCTTATTAGTCTAAGTATTTCTTGACTTCCTACTTTTGCATTCCAATCCCCTATGATGAAATAAAAAGGACTTTTTTTTTTTGGTGTTCTAGAAGGTTTCGTAGGTCTTCATCAAACCATTTAACTTCAAATTCTTTGGCATCAGTGGTTGGGGCACAAATTGGATTACTGTGATATTGAATGGTTTGCCTTAGAAACAAACTGAGATCATTCTGTCCTTTTTGAGACTGCAGGCAAGTGCTGCACTTCTGACTCTTTTGTTGACTATGAGGGAAACTCCAATTCTTCTAAGGGATTCTTGCCCACAGTAGTAGATATTATAGTGATCTGAATTAAATTTGTGCATTTCTGTCTATTTTAGTCCACTGATTCCTAAGATGTCGATATTCACTCTTGCCATCTCCCTCTTGACCATGTCCAATTTACCTTGATTCATGTACCTTTTTCTTGTAGTCATGTTCAGATTTGAGAGTTGGAACATAAAGAAGGCTGAGTGCCCAAGATCTGTTGCTTTTGAATTATCGTTCTGGAGAAGACTCTTGAGAGTCCCTTGACTGAAAAAAGATTAAACCGGTCAATCCTAAAGGAAATCAGCCCTGAATATTCATTGGAAGGATCAATGCTGAAACTCCTTGTGGCCAAATACCTTGGCCACTTGATGCGAAAAGCCAACTCATGGAAAAGACCCTGATGCTGGGAAAGACTGAAAGCAAAAGAAGAAGAGGGTGGCAGAGGATGAGATGTTTAAATAGCATCACTCACTCAGTGCTCATGAGTTTGAGCAAACTTCAGAAGGTATTGAAGGAAGGGGTAGCCTGGCGTGCTGCAGTCCATGAGGTAGACAAGAGTCAGACGTGACTTAGCGATTGAACAACAAATACACAGATCTAACATTCCAGGTTCCTATGCAGTATTGTTCTTTATAGCATTGGACTTTACTTCACTACCAGCCATATCCACAACTGCGTGTTCTTTCTACTATGGCCCAGCTGCTTCATTGTTTCTGGAGCTATTAGTAATTGCCCTCCCTGCTTCTGCAGTAGCTTATTGGACACTTTCAGACCTGGGGGGCTCATCTTCTGGTATCATATCTTTTTGACTTTTCATATTGTTCATGGGATTCTTTAGGCAAGAATACTGGAGTAGGTTGCCATTTCCTCCTCCAGTGGACCACGTTTTCTCAAAACTCTTCACTATGACCTGTCTGTCTTGGGTGGCCCTGCACAGCATGGCTCATAGCTTTATTGAGTTACACAAGCCTCTTCACCATGAGAAGTCTTTGATCCTTGAAGGAGAATCCTTCATACTACCACTATCTTTCTAAATTATATATTTAATCACATCATTCTTCAATTAGGTCATTCGTTGGTTCAACAAGTTTAGGATAAAATCAACTTCCTTAACAAGGCAAACAAGCCTCTTCAAAGACTGACCATTTCCTTTTTAAGCATCATCACCATCTCCCACCTTTCAACTCCCAAGACACAGCCTGCAGAGTTCAGTTCAGTTCAGTTCAGTCGCTCAGTCTTGTCCAACTCTTTGGAACCCCATGAACCGCAGCACGCCAGGCCTCCCTGTCCATCACCGGAGCCTACCCACACTCATGTCCATTGAGTCTGTGATGCCATCCAACCATCTCATCCTCTGTCGTCCCCTTCTCCTCCCGCCCTCAATCTTTCCCATCATCAGGGTCTTTTCAAATGAGTCATTTGCAGGCTAAAATCCCCAGGTCTTGCATTTCTTGAGGCTTGGGCTCATATCTCTGGCAACTAATACAGTAGGCGCTAATGAATATTCATTGAATGACCAAATGAATAATGTAAAACGGCTTCATCTTATTTAGGACAGGAATGTTTATTTCTGTCAAAAAACTCCCAAGTGTTTGCTTCTTTTGCGGTGACTGGGACTGCAGAATGTGGCATCAGGCGAACCAACAAATGTTAAACATATTCTAAAGTAGACACTGTGTTCTGCCAATTTATTTGATCCAAAGGGAACATCTGAATGGTTCCCGAGGAACAGCTGCTTCTACCTTGTACCTCTTTCCCATCTGAATTTTTCAATGGTAACATTTGTGTTCCTCTTCTCTGCGGACATGAGTTTGGGTGAACTCCGGGGGTTGGTGATGGACAGGGAGGCCTGGTGTGCTGTGATTCATGGGGTCGCGGAGAGTCGGACACGACTGAGGGACGGAACTGAACTGAACTGAACTGAACTGAACATTTGTGTTTAAGTCAACAGTGAAATGGACTGCTTGCCTGTGGGTGATGGTATTTTGCAGTTTTTCTTTATAAATTAGCAGGTTTTTGGACTCACTGGCTAGCCATTTAGAATCTTTGGTCTTGTAACAGTTCTCACCAGAGAAATGCCAAGAAACTGACTGAACTAGAGTTTCAGGGTTGGGTGTTCATGAAGAGGTATGATTTGGGGGAAGACTGCCTCATCTATTGGGCATAGTAGAACAGTGCCTTGTGACCACAATGTTTTTAGGGGTCCATGAGTATGTTTTAGTGTCTTTTAAGTCAGAATTAAAAATAGAATTCCAGGTCAAAGAAAATGTTTCAATGTGAGACAGTAATATACTCATGGTTATGTTGGCACAGTGATAAAATACTATTTGTAATTACTTTTTATGGAGAAAGGGGCCCACGAAGGCAAAAGTGCCTGGAGTCCAGGAATGTCACATGGCCCTGATTTCAGGGCAACTAGAAAAGGGGTCTGCAGCCCTAAGTATCTCCCCATTCATGCCTGCCAGGTGACATAAATGCTTATAATGGTTACCTGGGTATCTTGGTCTTTATTTTCAGGCCATCAATATCTATCCAAATACATTTCAGTTTTTGGGGGGAGAGATGGAGGTAGTTGCTGGTACTCATTACGTGAGACAAATATAAAAGTTCTCGCTAATGATTCCCTCAACCTACATTTTCACTATGGCATATACCTTTCTTTTGGATAAAAGTGAGTCATTTGGCATGTAAAATCATTTTTTTTTTTTTAACAGACACATCTTGATGTTGCTCTGATACAAAGGTGTCAACACTATTAATAGGAATAGGAGCAGGCATAAGAAAACACAGTCCTCTCCTGTGTACAGACCCTTCAAAAGCAGTCTTCTGTATGCAGGTCAGGAAACAACAGTCAGAACTGTACATGGAACAACAGACCGGTTCCAAATAGGAAAATGAGTACGTCAAGGCTGTATATTGTCACCTTGCTTATTTAACTTATATGCAGAGTACATCATGAGGAACGCTGGGCTGGAAGAAGCACAAGCTGGAATCAAGATTGCTGGGAGAAATATCAATAACCTCAGATATGCAGATGACACTACCCTTATGGCAGAAAGTGAAGAGGAACTAAAAAACCTCCTGATGAAAGTGAAAGAGGAGAGTGAAAAGGTTGGCTTGAAGCTCAACATTCAGAAAACAAAGATCATGGCATCTGGTCCCATCACTTCATGGGAAATAGATGGGGAAACACTGGAAACAGTGTCAGACTTTATTTTTTTGGGCTCCAAAATCACTGCAGATGCTGATTGCAGCCATGAAATTAAAAGACACTTACTCCTTGGAAGGAAGGTTATGACCAACCTAGATAACATATTAAAAAGCAGAGACATTACTTTGCCAACAAAGGTCCATCTAGTCAAGGCTATGGTTTTTCCCGTGGTCATGTATGGATGTGAGAGTTGGACTGTGAAGAAAGCTGAGCACCGAAGAATTGATGCTTTTGAGCTGTGGTGTTGGAGAAGACTCTTGAGAGTCCCTTGGACTGCAAGGAGATCCAACCAGTCCATTATAAAGGAGATCAATCCTGGGTGTTCATTGGGAGGACTGCTGCTAAAGCTGAAACTGCAATACTTTGGCCACCTCATGCGACGAGTTGACTCACTGGAAAAGACTCTGATGCTGGGAAAGGTTGGGGGCGGGAGGAGAAGGGGATGACCGAGAATGAGATGGCTGGATGGCATCACCGACTCTGTGGACATGAGTTTGAGTGAACTCCGGGAGTTGGTAATGGACAGGGAGGCCTGGCGTGCTGTGATTCATGGGGTTGCGGAGAGTCGGACACGACTGAGAGACTGAACTGAACTGAACTGAAAATAGCTTCTAGTGAAAAAGTTTGCCAAATTTTTCAGGTTTATGAAAATAAGTGTCTTTGAACATGTTCATCATTGCAAAGAGCTCAAGTTTAGCTGAACACCTCTGATGTCAAAATCCATGCTTAGAATATGGATGCTACTTATGTGCAATACTAAACAAGTGCTTTACTAATGTAAGTTCAAACATGCTGTTGAATCAATTAACTAGTGTATCTGTGACACTGGATAGACTTAGTATAGTTTTTATATTAAAGATAAATAATAAACTCTACTGCCTTTATTGGTCTTACCAGGCAATCGTTTTTTGATGATGGGAATATTTTAGGGTTGATGATCCTTGATAACTGCAATGTGTTTAGAATACATCTCTTGGCTATACAGAGCATTATTAATGTTTAACTTCCTCTATCATGCTCAAAAATAGTGGGAGGCTCTTATTAGCTATTTGGGTTCTGACTTCCTAGATGGTATTCAAGTTACATATTGATAACAATTGATCTTCTTTCTTTGCCAAAACTAAACCAATAATATTGGTAAGATTAGTTCAAAATTTTAAAATAGATACATAATTGCCTGATCTATTGTTATGGACATTTCTTTGCTTGGCTTGCCCAGCATCTTTCTCTTCTGTGACTTAAACTTGCCATTCAGCAAAGGTTGCTAATTAGAGTACATGAGCGGGCACCTGATATATATATATTATGCCCATCAGACTCCTCCTTAGTAGTTTTAAATAAGTTAGAGGCATGTGCACTTTTATTTCAAGTGGTGAAGCTGTGAGGGTATGAGTCCAGAAGTTGTAGGTGGTAGTAATTTGGCATGGACTGCATACTTTGAGCAGACAGAATAAAAGACAAAAAGGAACCAGAGAAAAGAAGGCAAGAAACTGAGTCTTGAGGAGAACAGTCACATCTCTACTTCTAATACCTGGTATCCTTGAAAACCCTGATTTTGTAGATCCCAGTCCATAGTTCCAATTGATGAGTTAATCCAATGTCCTCCAAATACATCCTCAAGTACACCCCTTTTCTGATTACCTTTTAATGCCTAGCACGCTGTAGTCCATGGGGTCTGAGGGAGTCAGACACAACTGAATGACTGAACAATGAAAAACAACCCTAAATTTATCCATGTATTTCGGTAGAATACTTCAAAATATTAAGGATGAAACATTAAATATGTTGTTAACTGGTTGAAAAAAATTGAGGATAATGGAATTTTAGGATCAAGCAAAATAATATATATCAAACATTTGATCAGTGTCTGGAATATGATAATTCAGTAACAATATTATTATTTTTAAATTATCTGTCTTGGTTACTTCTACAACACATTTTGAGAACTATAATAATTCATAATATGATTATATTATTTTGGAACTCTTGGTTTCCACCAGACAAAAAGCCAAGTTCGATACATTTTCTACTTATTAGCATAAGTAGCCATTCAGATCATGGAAACCTACCTATCTCCAGGGTATACAGAGTCCAGGGCAAATATTTTTCTGTTGACTTCTATAAGACTCATTTAATTTTAAAATGTATTATGAAATTCACAGGCCCATGTGAGTGCAGTGACACACTGATAAAAATTTAGCATAATAAGCAGAGTTTTGAGGGTTTTTTTTGCATTTGTTTACTGACCAGTCCATGCACCTGAAAATTTGTTGTAGTATCTGCAAAAGCTGATCACCAAAGAATTGATGCTTTTGAACTGTGGTGCTGGAGAAGACTCTTGAGAGTCCCTTGGACTGCAAGGAGATCCAACCAGTCCATTCTAAAGGAGATCAATCCTGGGTGTTCATTGGAAGGACTGATGCTGAAGCTGAAACTCCAATACTTTGGACACCTCGTGCGACGAGTTGACTCACTGGAAAAGAGTCTGATGCTAGGAGGGATTGGGGGTGGGAGGAGACGGGGACGACAGAGAATGAGATGGCTGGATGGCATCACCAACTCGATGGACATGAGTTTGAGTGAACTCTGGGAGTTGGTGATGGACAGGGAGGCCTGGCGTGCTGTGATTCATGGGGTCGCAAAGAATCGGACACGACTGAGCGACTCAACTGGACTGAACTGAACTGATCTGCAAAAGCCTGTGAAGGCTGAGGATTTACCCTCCTTGCAATCTAATGAGTTAATTTGTTTCTATTTCAAGGAAGCTAGCAAAAGACAGGGGACTCCTGGGTTAGAGACAAAGGCCTTATTGGTTCACAGCATAGAAAACAGCATGATCACTTTGGAATATCTGCACTAGCTGTTTTTGCCACGTTCCCGCAAATGATGCAACGGGCTCAGGTAACACCTGCAGAGGCAGTGGGTTGCATTAGAGGACAGGACCCGAGGACCAAGAGTGCAGAACTTTTTCAGCAAATTGCAAATCATTGTAGCAAGCAGCAAATCATACAGCCCTTCCCTCGAACCCCAGTCTTGCTGCAGTTACCTTAAACTACTTAATATCTATGTTACTAGTTACAGAAACAGGATCAAGAGCTGGATAAGCCTTGCAATCTAGCACATAGAACAACAACATGAAGGACTGCTCAGGGCCATTGTTTCTTCCTGTTCAGGTTCAGGACCATCTCTTCAAGTTCTGTACTGTCAAATGCTTCATTAATAGCTAATTTCACATCTCTCATTGGGAAAAAAGATATTAATATTATTATTACTCATGGGTCATAGCTCTTTGAAACCTGCTAATATTGAAAAATATAGATCTTGCCTCTGCCTTCTCTAATACCATTTTTTAAATTCTGGTTACACAATGACTCATGACTGCCTCCATACACAGCCATCAGAGAATAGGTAAGGGACTTGGGGAGAGGGGAAAGCAAAAGAGCAGGCTAATTTGTGCAAGGAACTTCAATTCAGAAGAATATGGCATCCATCATCAAAAAAATCTACAAATAGTAAATACTGGAGAGGGTGTGGTTACCAGGCGGTAAAGTAGGGGAGGGATAAATTGGAAGATTGGCATTGACATACACTACTGTATTGAAAACAGTTAACTAGCAAGGACCTACTGTATAGCAAAGAAACTAACTCAACTCTCTAATGGCCTATATGGGAAAAGAATCTAAAAAAGAGTGGGTATATGCATATTTTTAGCTTACTCACTTTGCCAAACACCTGAAACTAACAACACTGTAAATCAACTATTCAATTCAGTTCAGTCGCTCAGTCGTGTCCAACTGTTTGCGACCCCATGGACTGCAGCATGCCAGGCCTCCTTGTCCATCACCAACTCCCGGAGTTTACCCAATCTCATGTCCATCGAGTTGGTGATGCCATCCAACCATCTCATCCTCTGTCGTCCCCTTGTCCTCCCGCCTTCAATCTTTCCCAGCATCGGGGTCTTTTCCAATGAGTCAATTGTTGGTGGCCAAAGGATTGGAGTTTCAGCTTCAACATCAGTCTTTCCAATGAACACTAAGGACTGATCTCCTTTAGGATGGACTGGTTGGATCTCCTTGCAGTCCAAGGGACTCTCACGAGTCTACTCCAACACCACATTTCAAAAGCATCAATTCTTCGGAGCTCAGCTTTCTTTATAGTTCAACTCTCACATCCATACGTGACTACTGGAATAGCCATAGCCTTGACTAGATGGACCTTTGTTGGCAAAGTAATGTCTCTTGCTTTTTAATATGCTGTCTAGATTGGTCATAACTTTCCTTCCAAGGAGTAAGCATCTTTTAATTTCATGGCTGCAATCACCATCCACTGTGATTTTGGAGCCCCCCAAAATAAAGTCAGCCACTGTTCCCACTATTTCCCTATCTATTTGCCATGAAGTGATGGGACCAGATGCCATGATCTTAGTTTTCTGAAAGTTGAGCTTCAAGTCAACACTTTCACTCTCCTCTTCGACTTTCATCAAGAGGTTCTTTAGTACTTCTTCACTTTCTGCCATAAGGGTGGTGTCATCTGCATATCTCAGGATATTGATATTTCTCCCGGCAATCTTGATTCCAGTTTGTGCTTCATCAAGCCCAGCATTTCTCATGATGTACTCTGCATATAAGTTAAATAAGCAGAGTGACAATATACAGCTTTTTCCTATTTGGAACCAGTCTGTTGTTCCATGTCCAGTTCTAACTGTTGCTTCCTGACCTGCATACAGATTTCTCAGGAGGCAGGTCAGGTGGTCTGGTATTCCCATCTCTTTAAGAATTTTCCAGTTTGTTGTGATCCACACAGTCAAAGGCTTTGGCATAGTCAATAAAGCAGAAATTGATATTTTTCTGGAACTCTCTTGCTTTCTTGATGACCCAGCAGATGTTGGCAAGAATCAACTACACCCCAATAAAAAAATAAGAAAAAAGAAGTGCACGGCATGACCACATGGATCAAAGGCAAGAGTGATATTCAACTAAATCCTTGGACATATGTGTGTAGCCACACCCAGAGATGTGTCAGACATTCAGCATGGAGGCTGCAGAGGGAACAGGTGACTCACTAGCGGCCAGTGGCCAGAGGTGCGTAGGGTAATGGACACCTTTGGATGCTAGACCAGAGGTGGCACTGTGGTTAGAACAGAGGTGGGTGGGAGTTCATTCACAAGTCCACACACATAGCTCAAGTCCATGATTTGCCAGGGATCCTTGGTAGCCCAACCAACATCTGCTGTTTGTAACTGCCATTCTGGAAACCCAATCTCACTTAATCCTGGAAAATGAATATGTTGACCACTGGGAGTCATTCCTCGCCAGTCCATCCTCCTAAAACAGGGACCAACTTTGGGGTGCAGAACAACTCCATCAGTGTGAGTCCCAGAGGTCCTCGGGGCATTTGGTTGACTTTACCTCTTGGGAAGAGGGCTAGAGTGTTCCTCAAAGTGGAGAAATGGGTACTGAAACCCTGTGGTTCATGATTTGAGCTCAGAGAGCACTGTCAGTGCTCCAGTGTTTCCTTTGCTCTGGTGCTCAGTCATGTCCGACTCTTCGTGACACCATGTAGCCCACCAAGCTCCTCTGTCCATGGGATTTCCCAGGCAAGAATACTGGACTGTGTTGCCATTTCCTCCTCCAGGGGATCTTCCCGATCCAAACATCGAACTGCATCTCCTACATCTCCTGAATTGCATGCAGATTCTTTACCCCTGAGCCACTGAGGAAGATCCAATGTTTTTTCATATTTAATATTTGTGCTTTTTAAAATTTTACATGGAGGATTCAAGTGATTTGTAGTTGCTAATTATTAAACTAATTTTGTGGTTAATGAGTGGAATTTGGCTATTAGAGGTGTATTATTTCATTAGACCATTAGACTAACCTATTTTTATAACACTTTGCTGTGATTATATCTATTATTTTATTTGCTCCTCACAATAAATCTAGGGCATATGACAGCTACTTTTGACAGATGAGGAAACTAAGGAAAGTGACTTAAGGTTATCCAAGGTTATATGTTTGGTGTCACAGTCATGAACAGAATTGGACTTGCTGGACTCCTCATTTGATGCTCATGCTCTTTTGCTAACTAGCACTTGCTTTCCCCAGGTATACCTGTCATGAGTAAGTTAGTATTTATTCTGAGTCTTTTTCAATGTTCACTACGTCAAAGAAGATAACATGTCATTTTTCTTTGTTTCTTGATGCCTCTACTGCTTCAAGGGAATACAGTTTTAATATTCAATAGTGAATATTAAATACATCTATTAAACATGATATATGACAAGAAATCTATACCCTGCATTAAGAATTTTACTGTTACTTAACATTCTGATCTGTATGTCAACGCAATGAACACAGTTGATCCTCCTGCCAGTCGTGTACTAACTACCTAAATCTCACAGCTTCTCAGGGTTGCAGGTAGGAGGATCTTGGTGCATGTCCCCATGTCCCTTTCTTAATTCTACACACACACACAGAGTATTAGTATCAGTATAGGGTTTGTCATTGATAAGCAGAACTCTACTCTACATTTTCAAAAGTGATGCTCTCACAACCTGCGCTCAGGGTTCCAGCACTGTTTCTCATCACTGCACAAGACCCTAGGGAGCTGACATGTTCATGATGATCTCCTAGGTGTGCAGGCCAACTTTACACAGTTGGGGGGTGGTACAGCATGATGGGATACAGCAAGAATTCTGGAGTTGATAAAACTGAGCAGACTCTTACTTAATTTACTAATTGTGGGTTATGGTCAAGTCATGTGTTTGAAATATGTTTGTACTCACATCAACATGTATTTTTTTCAACAGAACTTCCCCAATGAAAACAATGTCACATTCTCTTGAAATGACTCGATCCCTTGACTTCTTTGATATCAAACTCTCCAAGATTCTGTGGTTTTAGGACAGCCCATGTTAATCAGCAGAAGGTTGGGACAGAAGTAAGGTCAGTAAGTTCTGGGAACAAAGGTTCAACATTCTACACTATTTTTTTCTAGTTCTTTTTTTCCCTTTCTCTTTTTGATGATAAAATTTCAGTTTTAAAACATTTTGTTTTTTCACTACTATAATAATTAGTGATATTGTAAATCAACTATACTCCAGTAAAAACTAAAAAATTTTTTCCTGATATCTAATGTAGTATATAAAAAGAAGAGGCATGGCAGGCAGTGATGTACATTAGAAAAAACAGATGCAAGACTTGACTTTGACTTGTTTTGTACCATGTTAATGCACCTTAGGTCCCCTCAGGAAAATGATGCTACTTGACAAAGTCCTCTGGAGAAGATGTTTGTGGGAAAAGTAGTGCAGGTCAATTGTCTTTATGACCCTATTTTTTCCTTCCTTCTACATCACAACCAAAGTGCTTAAGTCAATCTCAATTTATTAAATGGTTAACAAAAACTAAAAGTAATAGAGAAAGAATTGTAAATGAATAAGTTAGATATGGCGTTCCCTTAGTCCAAAGGGAAAGCACCTATGAATTTCTACCTTTCTTGAGGGTCCTCTTAGGAAGGTATCCCAATTCCCAACCTTATTCTATCTCCAGGTTTTTAAGAGTTTTTCCTTGACAATCTCTCCAATCACTGTTAGAAACTCTATATATTATCTACAAGGGTTAGTTTTACTTCAGAATCTATTTCCTTCATTTCCAGAAGTATATTCTTCTAAGTATGAGTTAGAATAATTCCATGGGAGCTGAAGTTCCAATTTGGCATTTACACTCCACATGTCATGGAAAGGTCTGAGCTTTGTCTCTAAGAGTCTCCTAAATAGTGTTATTGTAGATGGGCATCTTCATGCACAGTGAGTAGCTATCAAATCACACACACACAAACACACACTCATTCACACATGTACATACCCCTGTCCAAAGACAAATATTAATGTTCATGGATATAAAAGGCTAAATTCATAAGAGGAGAGAACTGATTTCCTTCTGTATAATTTTCCCCATTATACAAAATTTTCCTTGGCATTAATTCTTTTCATTTACCACTCATTTTCATTTGGCTCCCATTTCCAAATTGTGTCTCCTAAAGATACTAGATATTAGTAAATGACTGATTCATATGTTTTTTATGGCTGCTTCCTTAGCTGTGTATGACAAAATCAAAACACAGACATTATTGCTCTTACATAATGCACCAATTCTCTCTGCTTTTGGGCAGGGGCAGGGCATAGATGCAGTAAAGAGGCAAGAAGTAGGATAAGAGGTTTCATTTTTTTCTAGTTAACAACTGTAGAACTAAAGTGCTTTGGCTAATGCACTTATGGGGATAATGCTTGAAGTAATAGCCAAAAAATTTTGCTTTTTAGGGATATTGGAAGCTAAAAACTCTGTATATTTAACAGTAGAAGGTAAGTACTAAACTTGATACTAAATTTAGGTATGTAACTCAACATAAAGGTAGTAAAGAGGTGGAACCAATTATTTGCATTTTAGTAAAGGATAAACTTCTCTTAAACGATAAACTTAATTACTAAAATAACAATAAAGAAGTAATGTCATTTGAGACTATAAAAACTCAGAGACTGAATCTGCTATACTGAATAGTATTTTCTATTTTTCATGTGAACTTCCCTTATATAGAAATATTGCTTTTAATTTAATTTTTGACATGCAAAATCATGGAAAGAGCAAGGAATTGACAAGCAAGCTGACAAATGTCAGGGGGAAAAAAAAAGAGATGCAATTAGAGCTCCAGATGATGTCTAATTTTCTCACAGCAAGTAACACAAATTTCTGAAATCAGGGGCAAATGAAATCTAAATTTTATACTTGGCCAGAGAGATATGAAATTCATTTGATATCATCTATTAAATCTTTTAAAAACATAACAGAAAGTAATAACTGAACTTAAGATTCTCACCTTAACTCTTTTACTCTGGGTGAAGGTCAGACATAAAGGTTGATTTTCTTTTACAAAGTTACTGATTTCAGAGATTTATATTTCTGTCACTCTCTCAGTGTTTGGAATAACTGTGTACATATTTTATCATCTCTTCTCTTGCATTAATATATTGTTGTGTGAAAAACTCTTGCCCTTTTACTGATAATATATCATGACTGCATATAATTTTGAGTGTTTTTTACGTAAGTTTTAAGTCTTTGTCTTGGATACTTACATATTCTGGGCAGACCCTCTTTTAAATGGTTTGATCTTATTTATGGGATAGAATGGTTTGGGTTTCTGGTGCAAAGTAAATCACTCACAGATATATCTTGTAAAAATTAATAACACACCCAAATCAAGTATCTATTCATGCCTATTCTCTGTGCTGTTAATTAATGTAGCCAGTTAATATATGTTAAATACTTATAAAAGTAGTATGTGGTCAGAACCCAAGAACTGCTAGGCTCAAGGAATTGTAATCCCCATCCCCCCACATTTGTAAAATAATATTTTTGAACTATTGCGGTGGTTTTCAACTTAAGTATTATCTAGTGATCTTCAAAATTCTTCAGGCTTCACCCCAACTAATTAAATAAAAAATTCTGGAGGTGGGACTCAGTCATCAATTTTTTTTGCCAACGCTTTATTTTGAAATAAAATACGTCAAGCCTATATAATTTTCACTTGAATAGTAAATTGACATCCATATTCCCTTGTGAGGTTTGCTTTATCTCTCTAAATAAGTATTAATATATATATTTTTTTTTACTCTTGAAACATTTGAGAATAACTTAGTCTCAAATTATGAAATTTTACCTCCAAATGTTTCCTCATGTAGCTCGAAAAATAGGACATTTTTTTCTATATAAGCACAACACAATGATCACACTCAGGAAATTTACCAATGATACATCATTTTCTGATATATAGTCCATATTCAAAACTGTCCACTTATCTCAAATAAATCCTTTATAGCCTTTTTTTTTTCAAACCAGGATCTAGTCAGATCTCATATTAATTTGCCTTGCCTCCTTTTTCCTCCTTTAATCTAGAACAGTTCTCCAGCCTGTCACTGATGTTCATGAAATTTGGTTTACCTTTCAACTTGGATTTATATGGTCATATTCATGATTAGATTAGATTAAATGTTTTTGGCAGGAATACTATTTCCCTATCTGAGAGCATGCTATGTTGCTTGCTCTATTATTGGTGATACTAGCTTTGATCTCTTAATTGAGGATTTCTACAATGAAATGTACCATTTTTACTTTGTGATAACTTGATAAGCAGGGTGACACTTTGAGACTGGACCAACATCTTGTTTCCAAACAACCTTTTGCCTGATGGTTTTAGGTCTCATTGTCAATTCTCACCTCAATCAACTATTACAATGATATTGGTAAAAAAAATGATGATTTTAAAAATTCTTATTATGCCTTCTACCTTTATAAGTTGGTATTCTAAAGAAATTGAAAGAACTCCTATGAGATCTCAGGACTGGAGATTGAAGCCATAGAGATGGATGATATATTCCCCCCTGGTAGTTTGCTGCTAAGTCGCTTCAGTTGTGTCCGACTCTGTGCGACCCCACAGACGGCAGCCCACCAGGCTCCCCCGTCCCTGGGATTCTCCAGGCAAGAACACTGGAGTGGGTTGCCGTTTCCTTCTCCAATGCATGAAAGTGAAAAGTGAAAGTGAAGTCGCTCAGTCGTGTCCGACTCCGTGCGACCCCATGGGCTGCAGCCTACCAGGTTCCTCTGTCAATGTGAGTTTCCAGGCAAGAGTACTGGAGTGGGTTGCCACTGCCTTCTCTGACTGGTAGTTTAAGTTCCCCTTTATCTCAACTCAGTTTGCATCTCTTCTTCAAATCTTACTTTTGGGTGTTTTGGAGAAATCTTCTTCTCCTAAGAGAATCTTTTCAGGAAAAGTATTTTTCAAACTTCTTGCATTGAAATTCATAAACAGGTAAAATTCCTCTGCTGTTATTTCTTTTTAAATAAAACACTGATCTATTCTATGTATTGACCCTCAGTCCCCTGTAAGGTATACAAGCAACTCCTTAGCATGAGATACTAGGCTTTTACCTGCCTCTTTTGTCTCAGTTCCAGCCCCTACTGTGCTGCCCCCCAGGCTCCAATCGTTTGGAATTATTCTAGTCAAAGATGTCCCTCTGACTTGACAGACTGCTGTTTTCACCTGAAATGACCTGATCTCATTTTTTTTTGACCAGTGAGCTTCTACCCAGCCTCCCAAATGTAGCTCTTCTATTTATCCCCCTTTTTAACACACACTTTACTAAGCAGAGCTGATCACACCTACCTTTGTACCCTTTTACAATTGACCCTTCAATAGATGTCTTTCTACTAGGGCATTTACACTGGGATTCTATATATTTTTCTATGGTCCCTACCCTTTGGGGTTGTGAGCTCTTTGAGGGAAGAAACTTTTTTAATTACGTTAATTACATTATTTCTCTAGTTTTGAATCTAGAGCTTTAAACATAATGCTTCATAAATATTTGACAAAAGAATGAAAGCTCACAAAGCCAGTTATTAATCTCATATTATTAAAAACCTAGGAGTAAAACATAGTAAAAAAAAAAAGTAGTAAAAACCTAGGTAGTGTTCAATACATTTTAAATCTCTGAAATAAGGTCTCTTAACCTTTATCCTGGGTGTTCATTGGAAGGACTGATGCTAAAGCTGAAACTGCAATACTTTGGACACCTCATGCGATGAGTTGACTCACTGGAAAAGAGTCTGATGCTAGGAGGGATTGGGGGTGGGAGGAGACGGGGACGACAGAGAATGAGATGGCTGGGTGGCATCACCTACTCGATGGACATGAGTTTGAGTGAACTCCGGGAGTTGGTGATGGACAGGGAGGCCTGGTGTGTTGTAATTCATGGGGTCGCAAAGAGTCGGACATGACTGAGTGACTGAACTGAACTGAACTGAACCTTTAGTCATGTTTGTGGACATATCACATTATAATATTTTTAAATTATAATTTTTAAAATGGAAATGCTTGTTTTTCAGCCCTATCCGAAGCAATATTAACTATGACTATTATGATTTTGATGTGATAGTTTATTTTTTCTAATGTACATTCAAATATATTCATTAACAATTAAAGATTTATTTTCTGACTGTATCACCTGGCTTGTGGCACCCTAGTTCCCCATCCAGGGATTGTACTTGGGCCACAGCAGTGAAAGTGCCAAGTCCTAATCACTGAACTGCCAGAGAACTCCCACAATTAAAGATTTTTAAACAGCCTGTCTCTACAGCAGCTATAATCAACTTTTCTGTCCTCAATGGTACACATATTATTCTTTTGGAAACCTTCTTTAGTATAAAGCCTAGGCAATTCTTAAAAACATACAGCCACAGCACATTTTGTAGCTATGAAGTAGACTTTTATGACATTTGAGCTTTAGAAAACCAACAAAAATTTATAGGCCAAATGAGTCTTCTATTCTTGATACTTAAAGATAGATTCAAGAGATATATTGCCTAACCAACATTTTTACTGGGCCATCACATTTTTATTAGCCTCATCCACTCTTTCTAATATCACAACAGTTGCTCGAGTGGCAGGAAAAATCATCCAGATATTGCCAGATCAGTCAATCAAATCATTCAATCAAGTAAAGCCCATACACTTATACACATATGTGTATGTTAGGTGATGTGCAGAATACTTATGAGCATAAACTCAACACTTTCCTTCAAAGAATGTGCAGTTTAACTGGTTCTATTAGTATATTAAATATATTTAATCAGATGATTACATATTAATTGTAATATAGAAGAAGAATGGGCTTTCTAGGTGGCTCAGGGTCAAGAATCCGCCTGCCAATGTGGGGTATGCAGGAGATGTGGGTTTGATCCCTGCGTCAGGAATATCCCCTAGCACTGGAAATGACAACCCTCTCTAATATTCTTCCCTGGAAATTCCATGGATAGAGGAGCCTGGGGGCTACAGTCCATGGGATCACAAAGAGCTGGACACAACCGAGTGACTGAGCACACCGCACACACAAAAAGAATACAGGATTTTATAATAAGACAAGTATTTTCACCTAGATAAGTCAAGGAAGCCTGTGTGATTGAGTTGACATTTGATCTGAGAATTACAAGTTGGATAAGATTTAGATAGGCAACTCTGAGACAGAGTTCCACAACAGAAAACCACAAAGTGTGTCCAGTGGATTATGAATAGATTCATTTGATTGATTCATATATTCACTTAGTCATTTAATTATGCATTAAATAATTATATATTGAGCACCAGATATGTGTCAGGTGTTCAAGCAGACTCAGATAAAATGATAAAGAAAATAGGCACAGTATTTGCCATCATGGAGTTATAATATGGTGTGGTAAAGGGAATAGGAAATGAGGCTGGAGCTTGAGCACAGGGACTTGTTGTCTTAAAGACTTTTGTCTTTATTACAAGGGCAATGGGAACCAACAGAAGCATTTTAGGCTAGATGGAGACATGATCAAATTTGTGTTTGGAAAATAATTTTGGCTGTAGTATGAAGAATGATGGATTGGTTGGTGACTCTAGTCTACTAGTTTTTGGAGACTAGTAGAATAAAATCAAGAGATGATGGTATTCTAGACCAAGACTACTCTGATGGAGCTAGAGAGAAATAGAAGGAAGAGTATATTTAGGAAGTAAGACCAACACGAGTTGATGATGAATTGGGACCTGAAAGACGAAATGTCAAGGACAGAGCCCAGGTTTCTGGCTGGCAGGACCAAATGGATGCTAGGACTACCCACTGATACAGAACATCAGAACAGAAAAAATTTAGGAGAAAATCATGAGTTCAGGTTCCATTTAAAGTGTCTTTGAGACATCTGGGAGATGACTTAGTAACTGTATACATTTATAGGTTTGGAAATTCAAGGAACTGTAACTTTGTGAGTTATCTGGTATATTATTTTGGCTTCTTTGAGAATCAGATGCTGATTTGGAGTTACAAGTGGAAAAGATTTATCAGGATTGAGGAGAGTTGATAAGGTAAAAGAGTGAAAAAAAATAATGGCTATGGAACGCTTTCACATCATGATGTTGACGTGACACCAGGCAGGATAGAGACAGAATTGGATAGTGATGGCTTTAGGATGACAAAGTCCTGAACTCAAGGATGAGCCCGAGATCAAAGATTGACATTAGAAAAGTCCCTCCGTAGGGCAGAAGGCCCTTGTCACATGCTGGGTGCTTCCCATGAAAAGCATGGCCGTAGCTCAAATACTGTGCTGAGTTTTGACAGATCTACAGCTCGACCCTCTCACCTACTAGCCCTCCTACCAAACGAGAGGCTGTTTCTTCAAGGGAGATCTAAGTGTCACACATTCCTGGTTGTCTAGTGCTGGCTGGAGACATCCATGTGGATAAGATACCCTATCAAGAAAACTAAATGTGAGACAATATATGGAGAAATATTTATTAAAGAATGACTGCATTTTGGTGAAAGGTGGAAGATTAAAATCATGTTCTGAAGTGTCAAAGTGGCAAATAAGAGGTTTGACTGATACATTTATGTATTTTATTCAAATCATTCTCAAGAGCAAATAAGTCTGTTTCTACACCTATAGAAAATACAGAGGAACCAGAGATCAAATTGCCAACATCTGCTGGATCTTTGAAAAAGCAAGAGAGTTCCAGAAATACAACTATTCCTGTTTTATTGACTATGCCAAAGCCTTTGACTGTGTCGATCACAATAAACTGTGGAAAATTCAGAAAGAGATGGGAATACCAGACCACCTGACCTGTCTCTTGAGAAACCTGTATACAGGTCAGGAAGCAACAGTTAGAACTGGACATGGAACAACAGACTGGTTCCAAATAGGAAAAGGAGTATGTCAAAGCTTTTTATTGTCACCCTGCTTATTTAACTTATATGCAGAGTACATCATGAGAAATGCTGGGCTGGAGGAAGCAGAAGCTGGAATCAAGATTGCTGGGAGAAATATAAATAACCTCAAATATGCAGATGACACCACCCTTATGGCAGAAAGTGAAGAAGAACTAAAGAACCTCTTGATGAAAGTGAAAGAGGTGAGTGAAAAAGTTGGCTTAAAGCTCAGCATTAAGAAAACTAAGTTCATGGCATCTTGTCCGATCAGTTCAAGGCGAATATATGGGGAAACAGTGGAAACAGTGTCAGACTTTATTTTTCTGGGCTCCAAAATCACTGTGGATGGTGATTGCAGCCATGAAATTAAAAGATGCTTGCTCCTTGGAAGGAAAATTATGATCAACCTAGACAGCATATTAAAAAGCAGAGACATTACTTTGCCAACAAAGGTCCATCTAGTCAAGGCTATGGTTTTTCCAGTAGTCATGTATGGATGTGAGAGCTGGACTATAAAGAAAGCAGATTCATGGACCTAACATTCCAGGTTCCTATGCAATATTGCTCTTTACAGCATCGGACTTTACTTCCATCACCAGTCACACCCATAACTGGGTTTTGTTTTTGCTTTGGCTCCATTTCTTCATTCTTTCTGGAGTTATTTCTCCACTGTTCTCCAGTAGTATATTGGGCACCTACCAACCTGGGGAGTTCATCTTTCAGTGTCCTATCTTTTTGCCTTTTCATACTGTTCATGGGGTTCTCAACTGAACTTGCATTCACCAGTGGTTCACATTTTGTCAAACTCTCCACCATGACCCACCTGTCTTGGGTGTCCCTACGTGGCATTGCTCATAGTTTCACTGAGTTTGACAAGGCTGTGGTCCATGTGATCAGATTGGTTAGTTTTCTGTGATTGTGGTTCTCAGTCTGTCTGCCCTCTGATGGAGAAGGATAAGAGGCTTATGGAAGCTTCCTGATGGGAGAGACTAACTGAGGGGGAAATTGGGTCTCCTTCTGTTGGCTGGGCCATGCTCAGTAAATCTTTAATCCAAGTTTCTGTTGATGGGTGGGGCTATGTTCCCTCCCTGCTATTCAGTTCAGCTCAGTTCAGTCGCTCAGTCGTGTCCGACTCTCCGCGACCCCATGAATCACAGCACGCCAGGCCTCCCTGTCCATCACCAACTCCCGGAGTACACTCAAACTCATGTCCACAGAGTCGGTGATGCCATCCAGCCATCTCATTCTCTGTCGTCCCCTTCTCCTCCCGCCCCCAACCTTTCCCAGCATCAGAGTCTTTTCCAGTGAGTCAAAGTATTGCAGTTTCAGCTTTAGCATCAGTACTTCCAATGAACACCCAGGATTGATCTCCTTTAGAATGGACTGGTTGGATCTCCTTGCAGTCCAAGGGACTCTCAAGAGTCTTCTCCAGCACCACAGTTCAAAAACATCAATTCTTCGGCGCTCAGCTTTCTTCACAGTCCAACTCTCACATCCATACATGACCACTGGAAAAACCATAGCCTTGACTAGATGGACCTTGGTTGGCAAAGTAATGTCTCTGCTTTTTAATATGCTATCTAGGTTGGTCATAACTTTCCTTCCAAGGAGTAAGCGTCTTTTAATTTCATGGCTGCAATCAGCATCTGCAGTGATTTTGGAGCCCCCAAAAATAAAGTCTGACACTGTTTCCAGTGTTTTTCCATCTATTTCCCATGAAGTGATGGGACCAGATGCCATGATCTTTGTTTTCTGAATGTTGAGCTTCAAGACAACCTTTTCACTCTCCTCTTTCACTTTCATCGAGAGGCTTTTTAGTTCCTCTTCACTTTCTGCCATAAGGGTAGTGTCATCTGCATATCTGAGGTGATTGATATTTCTCCCAGCAATCTTGATTCCAGCTTGTGCTTCTTCCAGCCCAGCGTTCCTCATGATGTACTCTGCATATAAGTTAAATAAGCAAGGTGACAATATACAGCCTTGATGTACTCCTTTTCCTATTTAAGTGGGGCCAAACTATGGTGGACTTCCCTGGTGGCTCAGATGGTAAAGCTTCTGCCTATGATGCGGGAGACTCGGGTTCAATCCCTGGGTCAGGAAGATCTCCTGGAAAAGGAAATGGAAACCCACTCCAGTATTCTTGCCTGGAAAATCCCATGGACGGAGAAGCCTGATGGGCTGTAGTCCATGCGATCACAAAGAGTCAGACAGGACTGAGTGAATTCACTCTCACTTTAAACTGCGGTGGAGGTCATGTAGATAATGGTGATCTCATTCCAAAGGTCCCATGCACGCACTGCTGCACTCAGTGCCCCCAGTCCTGCAGCAGGCCACCACCAACCCACGCCTCCGCCCGAGACTCCTGGACACTCACGGGCAAGTCTGGCTCAGTCTCCTGTGGGATCACTGCTCATTTCTTCTGGGTCCTGGTACACACAAGCTTCTGTTTGTGCCCTCCAAGAGTCTGTTTCCCAGTCCTGTGTAAGGTCTGGCAGCTCTCTGGTGTGGTTAATGGCCACCTCCTCCAAGAGGGCTTATGCCATACCCAAGCCTGCTGCACCCAGAGCCCCTGCCCCTGCGGCAGGCCACTGCTGATCCGTACCCCACAGGAGACACTCACACACAGCTTTGCCCCAGTCTCTGTGGGATCTCTGGGTCCTTGTGCACACAAGGTTTGTTTAAGCCTTCTGAGAGTCTCTGGCAGGTTATGGGGTTTGATTCTAAACGTGATTTCGCCACTCTTACTGTCTTGCTGGGGCTTCTTCTTTGCCTTTGGACGTAGGGTATCTCCTGACAGTCACTCCAGCACCACACACTGCCACTCTAGTGCTGCACAGCCGCTGGATCATGGCATCTGGTCCCATCACTTCATGGCAAATAGATGGGGAAACAGTTGAAACAGTAGCAGACTTTACTTTGGGGGGCTCCAAAATCACTGCAGATGATGACCGCAGCCATGAAATTAAAGGCCGCTTGCCCCTTGGAAGAAAACTATGACCAACCTAGACAGTATATTAAAAAGCAGAGACATTACTTTGCCAACAAAGGTCCATCTAGTCAAAGCTATTGTTTTTCCAGTGGTTATGTATGGATGTGAGAGTTGGACTATAAAGAAAGCTGAGTGCTGAAGAATTGATGCTTTTGAACTGTGGTGTTGGAGGAGACTCTTGAGAGTCCCTTGGACTACAAGGAGATGAACTAAATATTTCAGCAAGGAATGAACTGAATATTTACCTCTTTTTTAAAAGAAAATATTTAAAAAGAAAACCCCTACTCTCAATGAAATGTTCACAGGATATCTAACCTATGGTATTCTTTGCTCCAGCTCATGAAATCCTCAGAAGATATAATCTATATTTAAGATTTTCTACTGACTAAATTTTTTTCTGTGGTGGTTTTAAATTATGTCAACAAATTCTATGATTCTGCCTTCAAGAGGTGGAGCTTAATTCCTCTTCTTATTTAGTGTCTCCCTTCTAATGAATACAGTACAGTGCAAGTGACGATTTCTTTGAGGGAATATCCTTCTTAAATATATTCAGTAAATATGATTGTGTTCCCTTTAAATTTTAGTCAATGGGTACATGCTTCCTAGTAGTATATTTTAAAATGTTCAGACTTTTGAAATCAAAGAAAAACAACTGATTTTAATCTCCTATATTTTGATATGTTGAATACATTCTTAAATGAACACAATATAATTTCTGTGAATGTCATTTTATGACCCAGAATGGCATAGTGGGTCAAACTCTACAGCTTTGGGTGTGTAACCTTGGGAAACTTATTCAACAGGATTGTGCCTCTGTTTTCTTCTCTAAAATAAATGGTGAAAATAATAAAATATAACTTATATGATTGGTATGAATAGTATATAAGTTTATACAAAGAATTTAAAACAGTGTCTGACATTGTAACTCCTCTATAAATGTTAAAGGAAAAATGATTGATACAGTATTTGTTTTCATTAAATATATTTTAAAAGTATTTATTGAAACAAGTTTTTGGTACATTTGATCAGTCAATTTTGCCATTCATAAATCAATTATTCAGTGAATTAATTTTTATAGTTTAATTTTCTTTTAATTCCTATGCTTTCTGTTGATGATGATTCTCTATTTATGTATCCATTGTTTATGACTGTGCTTTAAAATTTTATTTCTCCAAAAATCATGCCAGAGACACCATACATGACTAAATATGCAATTACTATTTTAAAAAGCAGAAATTAGTATAAAAGGTCCTTAAGACTTCAAAAACTGATATTCAGAGCACATATGATTAGAAATCTGATTCACCGACCAACTGGAGATGATTTCTCTATTTTTCATCCCTAACTGAAAAACAAAATACTATGACCATTTTGTTATATTATTTTCATGCTTGTTTATAAAGTTACAGAAATATATGTGGAATGTATGAGTTAGAAGTAAAGGAAAGGAGCTTGTTGAAAGAAAAATACCCTGAATCTTCTAAATGACAGTTAATCCAGAGTCACAAGAAAATACCTTCGCCTTTAAGGTACTTGTACAATGTTTCCTAATTGCAATTAATGGAAAATTTTTTATCAGCTCATTCTCTAAACTAAAGGGATGAGAATACAAATCTTTGCCTTTGGTTTTGTTACTAGATCAATGCAGACTGAACATTAATTAATAGTTAATAGCAGAACAACTCAGGCAGCCTGTTTTGGATCCAAAAATATTCTTAAAGATGGAAAAGCCATATTAGCTGCAGTAAGCTGTAATATCCAGCTGGTTCTGCCGATCCCAAATTGTAGGATTTCTGCTTTGCAAGGGGCTGTGTAAATCATCTAGCCCGAACCTTCTATTGAGGCTATTTAAGGGAAGTTTTTAGAGACTTCAAAGGCTTCATAAGACTGTATATTTGCTAGGACTACTTATTACCACTAAATCCTCCAAGGCTTTTGAATGTGCCCATGTACTGAAGAAATTATTCAGCTAGTTGAAGGTCACTTATTAAAATGTGGCTCTGGGCTTCTTGGAGAGAAAGAAAAGTGTAAAAGGCAAGGAGAGGCTAGAGGGAACTCTCATGTCAGGTATCTGCCGCTGTTGCCCAGGCTGTGACTTGGATGAGCAAGGATAATTTTAGACACAATACACAGGCTTCTAGTCTACCAGGATAGGAGGTACACTTGACTGTCACACATGCTGCTAGTACAGTGTCTTCTAAGTTATGAAACCATTGTGTGATTTTCTTTATCCTTTCCCCCCGAAAGGAAGCACTGGGTTTGAGAAATTTCATATAAAGAAATTTATGATCTGAATATCCTAGATATTTATGGTTATGTGTAATGCTTGGAAAACTGGGATGCAAAGTGTCTAGCCTTGCATTGGTGTAAGCATGTTAAGAACATCTTAAATGGGGATTCCAATCTTTTTACACATCCCTTCTGTCCTCCAGCCTCTCATGCTCCCTGAATTTATTGTCCACCCTACTGCTTTCCCACGTGGAGCAGGCATTTCACCACCAGACATTTCACCACCTCCTCACCATTGTCAGCCTTCTGTGAAAGGTAGTTTGTCTTTTACCGTTTCCCTTGAGAGTTGACCGAGTGGATTTAGATGTGTTTCGCTCAGAGAGTAGGGAGCAAGAGAAGTTAAATGGGATATGCCCCAATGGATTCTCACTAGGGACTTGGGTGGAGCATGAGATGGTGAAAGAAAGGGTACAAATTTCATACATAAATTCCTGTCCCATTGGAGGTTATATAAACTGTCAAATCAAAAATGCAATCTCTCTGATTAGCTCTGCTGCTTCTATTCTTTGGTAACTGACATTTGAACCGATCAAATCAACCACAAAGGTAATGCAACCATTTGCAACTGTCAGTGCCCTGACTGGTCAGGCACAGAGTTGATGCCTTATGATGGTTGGTTATCAGAACTAAGTCCCTTAATTTGATTTGTGGTTTGTGACTAACAATAAAATGATAAGGTTATACTCATATTAAGAATATTATGTGTACCCTTGCATCAGGTTATGGATTAAAATAAAGGCAGACAGTTTTGTAGCTTGTATTGCATATGGCTCTCTCTTTTGGACTGTTTATTAAAAAGATTAAAGCTACATTTTGGGGAGCTGGTCAGATTTAGACAGACAGTTCTGAATGTTGCCTGCCTCTTTTTCTTTCTCTCTATTGGCATGCATGATTAAGTAGCTCCTACATTACATGGGAACTGGGTATGTATTACATTTGCAATTAATTTTTCAGTTATGACCAAACTAGATAGCATATTAAAAAGCAGAAACATTACTTTACCAACAGGTCTGTCTAGTTAAGATTATGGTTTTTCCAGTAGTCACGTATCAATGTGAGAGTTGGACTATAAAGAAAGCTGAGCGCTGAAGAAATGATGCTTTTGAACTGTGGTGTTGGAGAAGACTTTTGAGAGTCCTTGGATTGCAAGGAGATCCAACCAGTCCATCCTAAGGAAATCAGTCCTGAATATTCATTGGAAAGACTGATGTTGAAGTTGAAAATCCAATATTTTGGCCACCTGATGTGAAGAGCTGACTCATTTGAAAAGACCCTGATGCTGGGAGAGATTGAAGGTGGGAGGAGAAGGGGACGAGAGAGGATGAGATGGTTGGATGGCATCACTGACTCAATGGAAATGGGTTTGGGTAGACTCCGGGAGTTGGTGATGGACAGGGAGGCCTGGTGTGCTGCAGTCCATGGGGTTACAAAGAGTTGGACATGACTGAGCTACTGAACTGAGTTGAACTTTCAGATTTTCAGGAAAGGATTCCTGTATTTAGTATTAGGTTACTGGGAAGACAATCTTTATCTAGAAAAAAATGGAATTAAATTAATATGGTCAATAGCAATTTATTATTTTCTTGTTCAAAATCTTTTAAAATAAATTTGAATTTCCCTCTCAAAGACCTCAAGTATATCTAAAATTCTCGGGTCCTAAGATGGTGGAGGAATAGGATGGGGAGACCACTTTCTCCCTCACAAATTCATCAAAAGAACATTTGAACGCTGAGTAAGTTCCACAAAACAACTTTTGAATGCTGACAGAGGACATCAGGCACCCAGAAAAGCAGCCCATTGTCTTTGAAAGGAGGTAGGAAAAAATATATAAGATAAAAAGAGAGACAAAAAGAGGAAGGGACTGAGATCCGTCCCAGGAAGGGAGTCCTAAAAAAAGAGAGAAGTTTCCAAACACCAGGAAACCCTCTCACTGGCGAGTCTGTGGTGAGCCTTGGAACCTCAGAGGGCAACATAATTGGGAGGAAAGATAAATAATTAAAACCCACAGATTACGTGCCCAACGATAACTCCCAGCGGAGAAGCAGCACAGATGCCTGCATCCGCCACTAGCAAGCGGGGGCATTGCTTAGAGTAAGGACCGGGCCTGAATGCCCTGAGGGCAATCTGAGGGAGATAACTTGAGATAGCAAAGCAGACTATAGGATAGCTACCCCGTTAAAAGGCAAAGAGGCCTAACCTAAGACACCACCAGGCCTGCTCACAGAACAAAGGACTGAGCAGAGCTAGCCAGCTGCGGACCAGCCCATTCCCCACTGGGGAGGGCAGCCAGAGCCAGAAGGGGGCAATTGTGGCCCCAAAGAGGCATCATCTACCAAACTGCAAGCAGGCTTCATTGCTAACCAAGACTTCTTGGGATTCTGGACGGTCGACATCCGCCTGAGAAGGTGCGTCCATTGTACAACCAGAAAACTGAGCAACAGGGACGGGGGAGGTGATAAGTTGCAGCGACCATGCTCGCCAAACACCTGGTGACTTGAACTGCTCAGACTGGGGAAGGGCACAAAATGCAGGCCCAACCGAGTCTGCGCCTTTGTGGAGTACCCAAGAACCTGAACCTGAGTGGCTTAGACCTGGGAAGTGCATACAACCCAGGGCCCACCTCAGACAGTTCCCAGCAGAGCAACCTACAGCCTAAGCAGTATAGACTGGGAAAGCACACAGGCCATGAGCGGGGGCAAACCCAGTGTGGCCTAGACACTGCAAACACTCCCCACACATGCCAGTGATATTTGTTTGCAGTGTTCCTCCCTCCCCACAGCACGATTGAACAAGGGAGCCTAAAAAAGTGTCCACCACCGCCCCCTTGTGTCAGGGCAGAAATCAGACACTGAAGAGACCAGCAAACAGAAGAAGCTAAAACAGAGGGAATGGCATTGGAAGTGACAGAAGAAGTCTTGAGGCTACTGTAAGAATAAGACTGAAAACCAGAGGCAGGAGGCTTAAGTCCAAATCCTGAGAACACCAGAGAACTCCTGACTTTAGGGAACATTAATTGAAAGGAGCTCATCAAACGCCTCCACACCTACATGGAAAACAAGCACCACCCAAGGGCCAACAAGTTCCAGAGCAAGACATACCACACAAATTCTCCAGCAACACAGGAACATAGCCCTGAGCTTCAATATACAGGCTGCCCAAAGTCACTCCAAACCCACTGACATCTCATAACTCATTACTGGACACTTCATTGCACTCCAGAAAGAAGAAATCCAGCTCCACCCACCAGAACACCAACACAAGCTTCCCTAACCAGAAAACCTTGACAAGTCACCCACCTAACCCCACCCACAGTGAGGAAACTCCACAGTAAAGAGAACTCCACGAACTGCCAGAAGACGAAAGGCCACCCCAAACACAGCAATATAAGCAAGATGAAGAGGCAGAGAAATACCCAGCAGGTAAAGGAACAGGATAAAGGCCCCCAACCCAAACAAAAGAGGAAGAGATAGGGAACCTACCTGACAAAGAATTCTGAATAATGATAGTGAAAATGATCCAAAATCTTGAAAACAAAATGGAGTTACAGACAAATAGTCTGGAGACAAGGATTGAGAAGATGCAAGAAAGGTTTAACAAGGACCTGGGAGAAATAAAAAAGAGTCCACATAAAATGAATAATGGACTCAGTTCAGTTCAGTTCAGTCACTCAATCGTGTCCGACTTTTTGCGACCCCATGAATCACAGCACGCCAGGCCTCCCTGTTCATCACCAACTCCCGGAGTTCACTCAAACTCATGTCCCTCGAGTCGGTGATGCCATCCAGCCATCTCATTCTCTGTCGTCCCCGTCTCCTCCCGCCCCCAATCCTTCCCAGCATCAGAGTCTTTTCCAGTGAGTCAACTCGTCGCATGAGGTGGCCAAAGTATTGCAGTTTCAGCTTTAGCAGCAGTCCTCCCAATGAACATCCAGGATTGATCTCCTTTCGAATGGACTGGTTGGGTCTCCTTGCAGTCCAAGGGACTCTCAAGAGTCTTCTCCAACACCACAGTTCAAAAGCATCAATTCTTTGTCCATCAGCCTTCTTCACAGTCCAACTCTCACATCCATACATGACCACGGGAAAAACCATAGCCTTGACTAGATGGACCTTTGTTGGCAAAGTAATGTCTCTGCTTTTTAATATATTATCTAGGTTGGTCATAACTTTCCTTCCAAGGAGTAAGCGTCTTTTAATTTCATGGCTGCAATCAGCATCTGCAGTGATTTTGGAGCCCAAAAAAACAAAGTCTGACACTGTTTCCACTGTTTTTCCATCTATTTCCCATGAAGTGATGGGACCAGATTCCATGATCTTTGTTTTCTGAATGTTGAGCTTCAAGCCAACCTTTTCACTCTCCTCTTTCACTTTCCTCAAGAGGCTTTTGAGTTCCTCTTCACTTTCTGCCATAAGGGTAGTGTCATCTGCATATCTGAGGTTATTGATATTTTTCCCGGCAATCTTGATTCCAGCTTGTGCTTATGAATCAAGGCAAATTGAAAGTGGTCAAATAGGAGATGACAAGAGTGAACGTAGACATTCTAGGAATCAGTGAACTAAAATGGAATGGAATGGGTGAATTTAACTCAGATGACCATTATATCTACTACTGTGGGCAGGAATCCCTTAGAAGAAATGGAGTAGCCATCATGGTCAACAAAAGAATCCGAAATGCAGTACTTGGATGCAATCTTAAACACGACAGAATGATTTCTGTTCGTTTCCAAGGCAAACCATTCAATATTACAGTAATCCAAGCCTATGCTCCAACTAGTAATGCTGAAGAAGCCGAAGTTAACCGGTTCTATGAAGACCTACAAGACTTTTTAGAAATAACACCCAAAAAAGATGTCTTTTTCATTATAGGGGACTGGAATGCAAAAGTAGGAAGTCACGAAACACCTGGAGTAACAGGCAAATTTGGCCTCGGAGCACGGAATGAAGCAGGGCAAAGGCTAATAGAGTTTTGTCAAGAGAACGCACTGGTCATAGCAAACACCCTCTTCCAACAACACAAGAGAAGACTCTACACATGGACATCACCAGATGGTCAACACCGAAATCAGACTGATTATATTCTTTGCAGCCAAAGATGGAGAAGCTGTATACAGTTAGCAAAAACAAGACCAGGAGCTGACTGTGGCTCAGATCATGAACTCCTTATTGCCAAATTCAGACTGAAATTGAAGAAAGTAGGGAAAACCACTAGACCACTCAGATATGACCTAAATCCAATCCCTTATGATTATACAGTGGAAGTGAGAAATAGATTTAAGGGACTAGATCTGATAGATAGAGTGCCTGATGAACTCTGGACGGAGGTTCATGACAAGGTACAGGAGACAGGGACCAAGACCATCCCCATGGAAAAAAAATGCAAAAAAGCAAAATGGCTGTCTGAGGAGGCCTTACAAATAGCTGTGAAAAGAAAAGATGCGAAAAACAAAGGAGAAAAGGAAAGATATAAGCATCTGAATGCAGAGTTCTATAGAATAGCAAGGAGAGATAAGAAAGCCTTCCTCAGCGATCAATGCAAAGAAATAGAAGAAAACAACAGAATAGGAAAAACAAGAGATCTCTTCAAGAAAATTAGAGAGTCCAAGGGAACATTTCATGCAGAGATGGGATCGATAAAGGACAGAATAGTGGAATAAATGAGATCAAAAACACTCTGGAGGGACCCAACAGTAGAATAATGGAGGCAGAAAATAAGATAAGTGAGGTAGAAGATAGAATGGTAAAAATAAATGAAACAGAGAGAAAAAAGAAAAACGAATTAAAAGAAATTAGGACAATCTTAGAGACCTCTGGGACAATGTTAAACACCCCAACATATGAATCACAGGAGTCCCAAAAGAAGAAGACAAAAAGAAAGACCATGAGAAGATACTTGAGGAGATAATAGTTGAAAACTTCCCTAAAATGGGGAAGGAAATAATCACCCAAGTCCAAGAAACCCAGAGAGTCCCAAACAGGATAAACCCAAGGCGAAATACTCCAAGACACATATTAATCAAATTAACAAAGATCAAACACAAAGAAAAAATATTAAAAGCAGCAAGAGAAAACAATAAATAACACACAAGGGGATTCCCATAAGGATAGCAGCTTAACTTTCAATAGAAACTCTTCAGGCCAGGAGGGAATGGCAGGGCATACTTAAAGTGATGAAAGAAAGTAACCTACAGCCCATATTAGTGTACCCAGCAAGGATCTCATTCAAATATGAAGGAGAAATCAAAAGCTTTACAGACAAGCAAAAGCTGAGAGAATTCAGCATTACCAAACCAGCTCTCCAACAAATGCTAAAGGATCTTCTCTAGACAGCAAACACAGAAAGGGTGTATAAACTCGAACCCAAAACAATAAAGAAAATGGCTACGGGATCGTACTTATCAATAATTACCTTAAATGTAAATGGGCTGAATGCCCCAACCAAAAGACAAAGGCTGGCTGAATGGATACAAAAACAAGACCCCCATATATGTTGTCTACAAGAGACCCTCCTCAAAATGAGGGACACATACAGACTGAAAGTGAAGGGCTGGAAAAAGATATTCCACTCAAATAAGGACCAAAAGAAAGCAGGAGTAACAATACTCATATCAGATAAAATAGACTTTAAAACAAAGGCTGTGAAAAGAGACAAAGAAGGACACTACATAATGATCAAAGGATCAATCCAAGAAGAAGATATAACAATTATAAATATATATGCACCCAACATAGGAGCACTGCAATATGTAAGACAAATGCTAACAAGTATGAAAGGGGAAATTAACAATAGCATAATAAAAGTGGGAGACTTTAATACCCCACTCATGCCTATGGATAGATCAACTAAAAAGAAAATTAACAAAGAAACACAAAGTTTAATGATACAATAGACCAGTTAGACCTATTGATATCTATAGGACATTTCACCCCAAAACAATGAATTTCACCTTTTTCTCAAGTGCACACGGAAGCTTCTCCAGGATAGATCACATCCTAGGCCATAAATCTAGTGTTGGTAACTTAAAAAAAAAAACTGAAATCATTGCAAGCATCTTTTCTGACCACAATGCAGTAAGATTAGATCTCAATTACAAAAGAAAAACTATTAAAGATTCCAACATATGGAGGCTGAACAACACGCTGCTGAATAACCAAAAAATCATAGAATAAATAAAAAAGGAAATAAAAATATGCATAGAAACGAATGAAAATGAAAACACAACCCAAAACCTCTGGGACACTGTAAAAGCAGTGTTAAGGGGAAGGTTCATAGCAATACAGGCATACCTCAAGAAACAAGAAAAAAGTCAAATAAATAACCTAACTCTACACCTAAAGCAACTAGAAAAGGAAGAAATGAAGAACCCCAGAGTTAGTAGAAGGAAGGAAATCTTAAAAATTAGGGCAGAAATAAATGCAAAAGAAACAAAAGAGACCATAGCAAAAATCAAAAAAGCCAAAAGCTGGTTCTGACAAACTACTAGCCGACTCATCAAGAAACAAAGGGAGAAAAATCAAATCAACAAAATTAGAAATGAAAATCGAGAGATCACAACAGACAACACAGAAATACAAAATATCACAAGAGACTACTATCAGCAATTATATGCCAATAAAATGGACAACTTGGAAGAAATGGACAAATTCTTAGAAAAGTACAACTTTCCAAAACTGAACCAGGAAGAAATAGAAAATCTTAATAGACCCATCACAAGCACGGAAATTGAAACTGTAATCAGAAATCTTCCAGCAAACAAAAGCCCAGGTTCGGACGGCTTCACAGCTGAATTCTACCAAAAATTTAGAGAAGAGCTAACACCTATCCTACTCAAACTCTTCCAGAAAATTGCAGAGGAAGGTAAACTTCCAAACTCATTCTATGAGGCCTGCATCACCCTAATACCAAAACCTGACAAAGATGCCACAAAAAAAGAAAACTACAGGCCAATATCACTGATGAACATAGATGCAAAAATCCTTAACAAAATTCTAGCAATCAGAATCCAACAACACATTAAAAAGATCATACATCATGACAAAGTGGGCTTTATCCCAGAGATTCAAGGATTCTTCAATATCTGCAAATCAATCAATGTGATACACCACATTAACAAATTGAAAAATAAAAACCATATGATTATCTCAATAGATGCAGAGAAAGCCTTTGACAAAATTCAACATCTATTTATGATAAAACCCGTCAGAAAGCAGGAATAGAAGGAACATACCTCAACATAATAAAAGCTATATGACAAACCCACAGCAAACATTATCCTCAATGGTGAAGAATTGAAAGCATTTCCCCTAAAGTCAGGAACAAGACAAGGGTGCCCACTCTCACCACTACTATTCAACATAGTTTTTAAGGTTTGGCCACAGCAATCAGAGAAGAAAAAGAAATAAAAGGAATCCAAATTGGAAAAGAAGAAGCAAAACTCTCACTGTTTGCAGATGACATGACCCTCTACATAGAAAACCCTAAAGACTCCACCAGAAAATTACTAGAGCTAATCAATGAATATAGTAAAGTTTCAGGATATAAAATCAACACAGAAATCCCTTGCATTCCTATACACTAATAATGAGAAAATAGAAAGAGAAATTAAGGAAACAATTCCATTCACCGTTGCAATGAAAAGAATAAAATACTTAGGAATATATCTACCTAAAGAAACAAAAGACCTATATATAGAAAACTATAAAACACTGGTGAAAGCAATCAAAGAGGACACTAATAGATGGAGAAATATACCATGTTCATGGATCGGAAGAATCAATATAGTGAAAATGAGTATACTACTAAAAGCAATCCATAAATTCAATGCAATCCCTAGCAAGCTACCAACAGTATTTTTCACAGAGCTAGAACAAATAATTTCATAATTTGTATGGAAATACAAAAAACCTCAAATAGCCAAAGCAATCTTGAGAAAGAAGAATGGAACTGGAGGAATCAACCTGCCAGAGTTCAGGCTCTACTACAAAGCCACAGTCATCAAGACAGTATGGTACTGGCACAAAGACAGAAATATAGATCAGTGGAACAAAACAGAAAGCCCAGAGATAAATCCAGTGTTCATCGCAGTACTGTTTATAATAGCCAGGACATGGAAGCAACCTAGATGTCCATCAGCAGATGAATGGATAAGAAAGCTGTGGTACATATACACAATGGAGTATTACTCAGCCATTAAAAATAATACATTTGAATCAATTCTAATGATCTGGATGAAACTGGAGCCTATTATACAGAGTGAAGTAAGCCAGAAAGAAAAACACCAATACAGTATAATAATGCATATATATGGAATTTAGAAAGATGGTAATGATAACCTTGTATCCGAGATAGCAAAAGATACACAGATGTATAGAACAGTCTTTTGGACTCTGTGAGAGAGGGATGATTTGGGAGAATGGCACTGAAACATGTATATTATCATATGTGAAACGAATCGCCAGTCCAGGTTCGATGCATGATACAGGATGCTCGGGGCTGGTGCACTAGGATGACCCAGAGGGATGGGATGAGGAGGGAGGTGGGAGAGGGCTTCAAGATGGGGAACACATGTACATCTGTGGCGGATTCATGTCAATGTATTGCAAAACCAATAAAATATTGTAAAGTAATTAGCCTCCAATTAAAGTAAATTTTAAAAAAATAGAAAAAAAATCTAAAAATTTCAAAGATGATGATAAAAACGTAAAAAGGGAGTTCCAGCAGACAATTTGGAGATGTCTACAGGGGGAGGGGAGAAGGAAATGGCAACCCACTCCAGTACTCTTGCCCGGAGAATCCTGTGGACAGAGGAGCCTGGTGCACTGCTGTTCATGGGGTTGCATAGAGTCAGACACGACTGAAGTGACTTAGCATCCATGCATGCATTGGAGAAGGAAATGGCAACCCACTCCTATGTTCTTGCCTGGAGAATCCCGTGGACAGAGGAGCCTGGTGGGCTGCTGTTTATGGGGTCGCACAGAGTCGGACACGACTGAAGTGACTTAGCAGCAGCAGCAGCACAGCACCAGCACAGGGGGAAATTTGAGGGCATCTATTTTGTGAGACTGCCTATAAGAGCAGTTGAGAAGCTGATGGATTAATTTTTGTTCTGATTGGGCTGACAGAGATTTGGAGACAACTTGCTTCTGTTTTCATATATTTGATAGGTTACTATTACATTTTGTGGGTATCGGTTTACATAGAATGTCACTCTTGAGAGCCTAAGAAAATCAACCTTTTAAGTTAGTATGGTTCTCTGTGGAGGTCTTATAAGGTCCTCTGTATAGCAGCAACGTTCAAGGACAACCCTCTATTACCACTCAAGAAGACACAATTATATATATGTTATAAGGCAGGACCTGCATATGAGATGAAGTTCCAGGTTTATAAAAGAATAAAGGAAGCTGACTGAACTCTAAATAGTGTCTTTTTCCAAGATGTACCCATGACTACATCTGGTCCCCATAAGCAACTTTAGGCTTTTATGGTTCTTTCAGATTAGTTTTTTCTTGGAGGAGGTGTAATCTTGTAGTAGAGTTACTTGCATAATTATCTACTATATCTACAGCTTTTTTATAGCACCACTGACTTCAGAATTTGGTATACTTTGCTTACTCTCTACCATACTCAATTTTATACATTCAATTCAATGTAACAGATGTTTATAGAACACAGCAATAAATGCTAGAAAACCAGAGTAAAACAAAATGCAGTAGAGGAATTGATTGTTTGATGTCTTATATCACACAGGCAATAGTGTAACTGTGCTTTTAACTGTTCATTCAAAGCAGTTACTGTGTATTATCGATTTACAGTTTTGATTTATGTTTGTTTCCTAGAACCAGTTTGACTGTGTTGCTAAGAAGTCCAAGAGGAAGCCAATATCGGATTTGTTAGAACAGTTACCTTTGTGACTTATGGTTCTTTTACAGGCATATATCAGCTTTCTTTTTATTTACTCCTGATGCTCCTGTTTGGCTAGCTGGCTTGTTTCATAACTTAACCTGACCCCAGGACCCAAAGAATCTCAGTCTTTCTTGCACTGGTTTTCAAAATCTACTCCCATAAAAGCCCTTTCACTGATCACACTGCCTGCCAGGGACTCTGCCTCTCAGAAAGATCACAGGGCACCATCTTGACTCACAGGTCTTGGGCCTCTGATCTGCCAAGCCCTGTCCTGTCCGGGCTCGACACATGATACTCTCTTCTGCAATCACAAGTGTGGCTTGGAAATTGGTGTTTTTGCATACTTGTGTGAATGTGGTACCTTGTAGTAACTAGCACATGTGCATAGAGCAGTTTTAGAGGACCGATTCTGTTTTTCATTTCCCAGAAGTCACTATCATGTAGATTTTCTGAGAAACGTTTGTATGTAACAGGATAATGTACTGGTTTTTGTCTTTTTTGTTTCCTGTTCTTATGCCATGCTGTGATGTTGCCCTTCTTGAGAGACAATGATGCCAGATAGTGGGATGGACAGGCTGAACACAAGAATCAGAAGGAAGTGGTTTCCCTAGCAACAATAACCATGCAAGGGGAGCCACAATACTTATCCATTACTCCTGTCTCTTCCTCTGGTTTAAATAACACAGAGGATCTGAATGCTAAGTATCTGATTCTGAATCACTTCTAGTGGATGGAATTGCAGCAAATCAACACACTCTAAAAAGAATTTGTAAGTCTGACGAGTGCCATATACTTTTCTATGTTAATAGACACCTTGTAAAAAGTATCTCCTTCCTATAAGTGTATTGTTGCTTTTGTACTTTTCATGACATGAAGCTGAGATAGTTTTCTCCTCAAAAGTATACCAAATTCTGAAGTCAGTGGTGCTATAAAAAAGCTGTAGATATAGTAGATAATTATGCAAGCAAAGAATTTGCAAAAAGACCAGATCTTTAAAAAATTATAAGAAAACTCTCATTATATCTCTTACATTTCAAAATTATCCTCCCTACACAGTGGCCAAAAACAATCTGTAGATGAAGTGATATAATGATAATAAAGGCAAAGAAGTTACTCTAAGTTAATAACTTCATTCTAGTTCTTCATAGTGCTTTTTTAAGAAGTTTTTGCTCTTCTCTGAATTTTGCACTTATTTTATTGATGGTTTGACGTGAGTGTATTATCATTCTGATGTGATTGTTAGTTACTGCTGATTAAATATTTATTAAGTGGGAAGAATGGTGCATTAAAGAATGCTCTCTGTATTTGCTGATCACTTCACACACATGCACACACATATATATCTCATCCCACACAACCAGGTATAATTTTGATATCTGACAATTACACACAGCCTAAAGTCAAAAAGCTGTCATTGTATCTGAAGACAACTAACTATTGATGAAAGAAATGACCACTTTTTAAAATACTATCTCTCAAACACTGACCCAACTTTGAAAAATAGGTCACTACCCATTATTTTCTTTTCTGACTTAAAACTGATGAACTCTAAAGTAATGAATAGTTATATATTCCTGAACAAAAATTCATTGAGCTAAATTGGGTAAAAGTATAGGACAAGGCTTGGAGAATTTTGAGCATGACTTTACTAGCTACTTTACAAGCCAGGCTTCAGCAATATGTAAACCGTGAACTCCCAGATGTTCAAGCAGGTTTTAGAAAAGGCAGAGGCACCAGAGATCAAATTGCCAACATCCGCTGGATCATGGAGAAAGCAAGAGGGTTTCAGAAAAACATCTATTTCTGCTTGATTGACTATGCCAAAGCCTTTGACTGTGTGGATCACAATAAACTGTGGAACATTCTGAAAGAGATGGGAATACCAGACCACCTGACCTGCCTCTTGAGAAACCTGTATGCAGGTCAGGAAGCAACAGTTAGAACTGGACATGGAACAACAGACTGGTTCCAAATAGGAAAAGGTGTACATCAAGGTTGTATATTGTCACCTTGCTTATTTAACTTATATGCAGAGTACATCATGAGGAACACTGGGCTGGAAGAAGCACAAGCTGGAATCAAGATTGCTGGGAGAAATATCAATAACCTCAGATATGCAGATGACACTACCCTTATGGCAGAAAGTGAAGAGGAACTCAAAAGTCTCTTGATGAAAGTGAAAGAGGAGAGTGAAAAGGTTGGCTTGAAGCTCAACATTCAGAAAACAAAGATCATGGCATCTGGTCCCATCACTTCATGGGAAATAGATGGAAAAACAGTGGAAACAGTGTCAGACTTTGTTTTTTTGGGCTCCAAAATCACTGCAGATGCTGATTGCAGCCATGAAATTAAAAGACGCTTGCTCCTTGGAAGGAAAGTTATGACCAACCTTGATAGTATATTAAAAAGCAGAGACATTACTTTGCCAACCAAGGTCCATCTAGTCAAGGCAATGGTTTTTCCCGTGGTCATGTATGGATGTGAGAGTTGGACTGTGAAGAAGGCTGATCACCGAAGAATTGATGCTTTTGAACTGTGGTGTTGGAGAAGACTCTTGAGAGTCCCTTACACTGCAAGGAGATCCAACCAGTTCATTCTAAAGGAGATCAATCCTGGATGTTCATTGGAGGAACTGATGCTAAAGCTGAAACTGCAATACTTTGGCCACCTCATGCGACGAGTTGACTCACTGGAAAAGACTCTGATGCTGGGAAAGGTTGGGGGCGGGAGGAGAAGGGGACGACGGAGAATGAGATGGCTGGATGGCATCACCGACTCTGTGGACATGAGTTTGAGTGTACTCCGGGAGTTGGTGATGGACAGGGAGGCCTGGCGTGCTGTGATTCATGGGGTCGCGGAGAGTCGGACACGACTGAGAGACTGAACTGAACTGATAGGACAAGGCTATCTAATAGAAATATAATCTGAGTTACAAACACAAGCTACAGATGAAATTTTTAAATTTTCTAATAGCTGCTTTTATAAAAAGGAAGAACAGATGAAATTAATGTTAATAGTATCTTAAGCAAATATCTAAAATATCATTTCCATTTGTCACTAACATAAGAATTACTAGTGAGGTCTTACACTGGATTTTTCAAACTCAGTCTTCAACATCTGACTTGTATTTTACATTTGTGTACATCTCAGTTTGGCCCAGCCATATTTCTAGTGTTTAACAGCCACATGTGGCTGGTGGTTTCCATGTGGGACAGCACAGGTCTAGAACATCAGATGTCACAAAAGGCATTTGAGTTTCTTTAAGTTTCTTAAAAGTTAAAATGCTGACCCTATAGGTAAGATTTAAGTAAAATAAGTGGGAAAAAAAAGTATTTCTTGAGCTATCTGGAAAAGTTAATAAATTGGCAATGTTTTCAGGATTCATTAATAGGTACTCCTGAAAAAGTGTTTAAATCAATAATCATAAGAACTTTTCCAAGGTTCTTCCCAGAGATCTTAATTAAGTTGATGATAATATAATTTCAGTGACTAGAAAGCAGTGGTAAATTTAGCTAATTCTGTTAATCCCATAAGATATTCTTGGAAAAAAATTCTTTGCAGATTTAGTATGTCAGGTTGTTGAGTTAGAATAGCAGAATTGGGAATATCTTGCAGAAACTAGCTTTTTGCTGAATTTCTTTATAACCAAAATCTGGGGGATGTAAATATACACTATGGACTGAGTGACCAAACTGAGGAAACCATTAAGATTTTTTAGAGGAGGTTTCATTCCAATCTCCTCAATTATAGAGAGATATTTGCTTTTTCTGAATGATATTACAGAGAAAAAACAGAGAAAGAAAGGGTATGAATGGTTTAGCTCTGCCAACTGGCTGAGTCAAGAAAATGCCTTTTTCTCCCTGTTTGCTGTAATATTTAGATATCACTTTCAGAAAGACCAGCTAGCAGGAATCACAAGCAAATTTTTAATAATTTCCAAGGATATCATAAGTACAAAGATATCTGGAATAAATAAGGAACTATTATGTGAGCTCACAAACTCATTTATAAGCTTTCTATTTTCAAAAAAGTTTGAGACAAGTGTTTCATTTGGCAATTCCCCTATCTACCATTTATTAATTCTATTAATGGTTGAACACGATTTCTGAGAACTTATTCTCATTAGACTACTTGAACAAATCCAAATTGTCAATGATTAATAATAACCAATTTGTGAATTCAAGTGAAAAATTATCTATTATAAAATGGATCAGACTAATAGAAGAACTAGATTTCTACATGTACAGGGGTGAAAGTGTCTTGTGAGATACAAAAACAAACAGCAATAATTGGTGGTATGTTACCTTTATAACCTCATTTGCTTCATTTACTGAGTCAATCAGTATTTTTTAGAACTCCCACTATAAACAAATTGCTTTTCTTAGAGGAAGTAGGAACTCAAAAACAAATCAAATGTGAATTCTACATTTAAGGATTTATAATGTAGTGGGTGGAAAAAAGACCATAAATAATTATAGAGGAGACCTAAGAATTTTGAGAGCTCTGAAGACTGGAGAAAGATCAATAACCTCAGATATGCAGATGACACCACCCTTATGGCAGAAAGCGAAGAAGAACTTAAAGAGCCTCTTGATGAAAGTGAAAGAGGAGAGTGAAAAAGTTGGCTTAAAGCTCAACGTTCAGAAAACTAAGATCTTGGCATCCAGTCCCATCACTTCATGGCAAATAGATGGGGAAACAGTGGAAACCGTGGCTGACTTTATTTTTGGGGAGGGCTCCAAAATCACTGCAGATGGTGACTGCAGTCCTGAAATTAAAAGATGCTTTCTCCTTGGAAGAAAAGCTTTGACAAACCTAGACAGCATATTAAAAAGCAGAGACATTACTTTGCCAACAAAGGTCCGTCTAGTCAGGGCTATGGTTTTTCCAGTAGTCATGTATGGATGTGAGAGTTGGACTGTGAAGAAAGCTGAGCGCCAAACAATTGATGCTTTTGAACTGTGATGTTGGAGAAGACTCTTGAGAGTCCCTTGGATTGCAAGGAGATCCAACCAGTCCATCCTAAAGGATATCAGTCCTGAGTGTTAATTGGAAGGACTGATGTTGAAGCTGAAACTCCAATACTTTGGCCACCTGATGCAAAGAACTGACTCATTTGAAAAGACCCTGATGCTGGGAAAGATCGAAGGTGGGAGGAGAAGGGGACGATGGAGGATGAGATGGATGGATGGCATCACAGACTCAATGGACATGAGTTTGGGTAAACTCCGGGAGTTGGTGATGGAGAGGGAGGCCTGGTGGGCCACAGTCAACGGGGTCTCAAAGAGTCAGACATGACTAAGTGACTGAACTGAACTGAAGACTGGAAATCAGCTTCAAGGGTAGGAGCTGGTATTGTCAGGAAAGGAGGCAGAGCCACTTTCCAGCAGTAGATTTAAGTAGATTTGAGCTGGGCCTTGATGAATGGAATGAATTGAGTCTTAAGAAAAAGAAGGTGTTTAGGTAGAGAAAATGCTAACAAAGGCAAGACTCTTGCAGGAACACAGGAAAAAATCTGATCTGGAACTGCTGATATATGTCTATACATTTTTCAAAGATCTTGTTCTGCATGGAAAAAGTTTTACCACATTAAGGTTTAGCTAGAAAAAAAGGAAAGTAATTTATTTGCAGCAAATGGGAAAGAATCTTAGTTTAAATAATATGAATTATAATTCGATATTATCAGTAAAAAATGTTTTCCAGTAAACTTTGGCTTTATATTATTATTTTATAGCTGATATTATGCTTTTATGTTATCTATAGCAGAGTTACAGACAATTTTCTTAGCAATTGCTTATATTATTTAGAATTTTCCTACTGATTTCTTATATTACTTTTATGTTCACACCAAGTGTCTAAGATTCCTTGATGATTTGTATTGTGGCCAATACATGATGCTGTCAGATTTGTAAATTTATGCTAATGATAATGTTAAATGATAGCAAATTATTTGTAATTTACATTTTCCTAACAACTAATAATTGTTATGAAACTCTTTTGCTGTGTTTATAAGCTATGCATATTTTCTCCTCTATGAAATATCTGCTTTATTTTTTGTAGCCTAGTTTTCTACTGAATCTTCTTTTGTCTTCTTTTTATTTATGAGTTTTTCGGTACCTAGTTCCTAATCATTTTCAAACAAAATGTCTCTTTGCTGAAAATATTTCAGTGTAGTATATTTTTGTTTCCTTCATACGTATTTTTAGGAACAGAAACTCTTAATTTTAATGCAGTTACAGTTAGCAGTCTCTTCTTATAATTTATAATTATTATTTTTTGTGCATTGCTTAAAAAATTCGTCCCTATCATGAGGTCATATTTTTCTCCCAAACTTCTTGCTTAATGAATATATCTTATTATGGATTAATTAAGAAATCCTTTCTATGATGTCATAAATATATTTTCTCTAAAAATGTTTACCCTTCACACTTATTTTTATTTCTTCAGTACTGGACTTTTGCTTATGATATTGGTAGAAACTTAACTGCCTTTTCCTTCTACATGGGTAAATAATTGTTATATCACTGTTAGAATAAAGCCACCACTAAGTTTTTGTACCTACTACCAAGTATTCCTGTTAAATCTGAAACTTTAGAAAGAGGAGGACGTATACAAGCAGTCATAAGAATAAATGTAGATCAGGAATCAGAAGCCATTTGGCCTTTTTGCTAGTTTAACAGATAGTGGAGACTATGAAAGAGAAGGAAGAGTGATTTCTACTGCCGAGATAAGCATCTTTCAATGCCATACTGAAAGGGAGAGGGTAGAAAGGAAAAATCAAATAGGAAATGGGCGTCCATTAAGGTGAAGACAGTTAGATGGATCCTAAGTTGGAGCCATTTATAATGTCCAGGATATTCATGAGTATGAATGTGGAATCAGAAACCATCAGAACTTAACTTTAAAGATCTGCTTTTAAGAAGACCTTTATTTACTGTCTACTTTTTTCCTTCATCTTGTCAGATATACATGTAAGCCACAGAGATATGAAGTGACTCCCCCAAAGATACATGGTGGGTTGGGGCAAAGTTATGATTATAGTTCAGATTAGACTTGTCAGGGTAGTAGACCTATAGCTAAATAAAAATGACAGGGACACATGCTTTTTGTTTTAATCCATCAACAGTTTTTGGCTTTTCTTTATTTGTTATAGACACGCAAAATCTAGCATAATGCAAAAAAAAATGCATTTTGAAATTTTTCTTCTCTATACCTCTACCAAGAAGGAAGTGTAAGCCTGAAGATAATTTCTATCATATTCTTAGCATGAGTGGATTTCCTCTTTTAAAGCTTATCAGTTGACTTCAGCGTGGAAAACATAGCAATAAAATATTTCTCTCTTGATAAACAAGTTGAACTTCCTCACCTTTGGTTAGCATGAATAGTTTTGTTTGGCTACTGACAAATAATAGTTTGAGGACAGTATAAAAGAGTAACCAAAAAATGCACACGTTTAGCTTCACTAGATTTCTTTTACAGTTGATAAAATGTTACAAAGCCCATAAGCTATGATCCATGTATTTATGACTTGAAGTTCTATAACTTTATTTTCTCTTGTGGACAAAAAGACAATAGTTATAATAATTTGTCTTATAGATAGAATTTTCATTCTTTGACAAAGATAGTCTGTCTGGTACATGGGTTATAGCACTTGATTGCCAGGAAATTATTTCCCAGACTACTATCTACAAAAGCAACTTTTCTTTTATAAATACGCATCAGCAGACTTGAACTCTGGAAAGAGCTTCTTCCTTTTTCTTTAAAACAGAATTATTCTGCAAATACCCATCAACTTCTTGTTGTAGTTGTTGCTAAGTCACTTCAGTCGTGTCCGACTCTGTGTGACCCCATAGATGGAAGCCCACCAGGCTCCCCCATCCCTGGGACTCTCCAGGCAAGAACACTGGAGTGGGTTGCCATTTCCTTCTCCAATGAGTGAAAGTGAAAAGTGAAAGTGAAGTCGCTCAGTCGTGTCCGACCCTTAGCGACCCCACGGACTGCAGCCCACCAGGCTCCTCCATCCATGGGATTTTCCAGGCAAGAGTACTGGAGTGGCTTGCCATAGGTTTATGAAGTACCATTTAAGTTGTTTCTTAGTTTTTTTGTTTTGCATCCTTAAAACTTGACTCTATCTTAACATTGTTGCTATATCAAAAGGGGGACTCAAACCACAAAGTGAGGCCAAATCATTTTATAGGCACGTGGGGACATGAAACTGGCAGCAGCTTGTTCTGGCATGTGGACACTGGTGCTGATAAGTCACATCTTGGAATCCTCCCTCTAGCTTCTTACCGGCTTCCTGGGTGGTACCAGTGGTAAAGAACCCACCTGCAATGCAGGAGCAGTATGAGATGCGGGTATTACTACTAGGACCCAACTCTGCCCACCAGCTTGTTGGCATCAGCAGTACTTGGATGCTCAACCCAAGGAGTTAGCTGGGCAAAAACACAGCCCCATTCACCAGCAGGCCTTCTGACTTAACCCCTCTGAGCCCATAGCTGCCCTAGGAATGGCCCTGTCCACCAGGGGGTGCAGGACCAGCAGCACATACCCAGGCACTGGCACTAGCCCCAGGGACCCCAGGGCACTTCATCCAGAGACCTTAGGACCCAGCTTTGTGCACAGTGGGCAGTCACCACCCCTAGGACTCTCCACTCCCTTGCTGTACCCACAAGTGAGCTGGCACTAGCCTCAGGATCAGCCCACCCACCAGTGGGCAGGAATTAGCTCTGGAATGCCCTGGGCCCCAGCTCCATGAACCAGCAGGTAGATACCAGCCCCGGGACCACTGCAATCCCACAGCCTGCCATGACAGGACTCAGCCCATCCATGGGCAGGATGGCATCAACCCTGGGACCACTTGGGCTCCAGTCCTGCCCACCATCAGGCCAACACCAACTCTGAGACAACTTGGACACTCAGTCAGCCATCCCAGGATTTAGCCTCAATCACCAGCAGGCTGGCACCAGCTTCTGGGCACTCTGGACCCTGTAGTCAGCTGTGTCAGGAAAAGACCTCACCCACAAGAGAGTCAACACCAGCTCGAGGAGCCTCAGGGTCTAAAGTCAGAGACCCTAGGATCCAGCTCTGCCTGCTGTGGGGCTGGTAGAGTACCTGGACTTGACTTCACCCACTGAAGGTCAGGTACCAGCTCTAGGATCTTGTGGGCGCTGACACCACCCATCAGCAGGTAGACATCAACCCCAGGACCACCACAGCTCTTCAACCTGCCTTGTCAGGACCCAGCCAGCCCACCAGCAAGTTTGTAGCAGCTCCAGGATGCTATGGGTCTTGGTCCCACCAAACAGTAGGCCAACACCAGCTCCAAGATACCTTGGACCCTTTGACCAACTGCCTGGGATCCAGCCCTACTCACCAGTGGGACAGTACCAGCTTTGGGACATCCTAGGACCTGCAGCCAGTCATATTAGCAATTGAACCCATGTATCAGCAGGCTGACACTAGGAACTGACTGGGAATCTTGACCTTACAACTACCCATCCCAGAATCTGTTGATGCGTACCAGTGGGCCAGAGCCAGCCCTGGGATCCCCAGGGTCCCATATCCAGTAATCTCATGACACAGCCCTGTCAACCACTGGCCAGTAGTTTCCACACAAGGCAGAGCCTGGCAACCAACTGGACCAGGGGTCAGCCATCCCCACTAGACTGCCAACAGTAGTCAACCTGCCACAACAGAAGGACCACAGAGTCCAAAATAGGGGAGACCACTACAGAATATAGCTCAGAAGACCAGAGGGGAATGCACTGCTAAGATGCTTGCTGCTGCTAAGTCACTTCAGTCGTGTCCGACTCTGTGTGACCCCATAGACGGAAGCCTACCAGGCTCCCCCGTCCCTGGGATTCTCCAGGCAAGAACACTGGAGTGGGTTGCCATTTCCTTCTCCAATGTGTGAAAATGAAAAGTGAAAGTGAAGTCGCTCAGTTGTGTCCAACCCATAGCAACCCCACGGACTGCAGCCTACCAGGCTCCTCCATCCATGGGATTTTCCAGGCAATAGTACTGGAGTGGCTTGCCATTGCCTTCTCCTGCTAAGATGCTTAGGATGTCTCCTAAAAAGGCCACTTCTCCAAGTTGGGGGATATAGTCAACCTATGAGATACAAAGGAATAGATACAGCAAATTAGGCAAAAAGAGATGACAGAAGAACATATTTCAAAGGAAGGAATAAGACAAATCCTCAGAACTACATGAAGTTGAGATGGTAATGATCATAAAGATTAGCAGAGACTTGAAAGAAGAATAGATGAATGCAACAAGAAGTTTAACAAGAGTTAGAAGACAAAGAAGAAATAAACAGAGCTGATGAATACAAAATTGAAGTGAAAAAAATACACTAGGAGGAATCAACATATATTAGAAGATACAGAGGAATGAGAATGGATCAATAAGCCAAAAGGCAGAGGAGTAGAAATCACTGAAGTTGAACATAAGAAAAACATTAGGACAGTTTAAGAAATCTCTGAGACATCAAACATATTAACATTCACAATATAGGGATCCCAGAAAAAGAAAAGAGAGAAAGGAGCAGAGAATACATTTGAACATAATAGCTCAAAACTTCCTTAACTTGAGAACAAAACAGATATCCAGATCTAGGAAGCACAGAGTCCCAAACAGTATCAACCCAAAGAGGGTCAAGCCAAGACACACTGTAATTAAAGTGGCAAAGGTTGAATATAAAGAGGATATTAAAACAGCAAGGGAAAAGCAACGAATTACAGACAAGGGAATTCCCATAAGCTATAATCTGACTTTTCAGCAGAAACTTCGTGGGCTAGAAGTTCAGTTCAGTCGCTCAGTCGTGTCCAACTCTCCACGACCCCATGAATCACAGCACACCAGGCCTCCCTGTCCATCACCAACTCCCGGAGTTCACTCAAACTCATGTCCACAGAGTCGGTGATGCCATCCAGCCATCTCATTCTCTGTCGTCCCCTTCTCCTCCCGCTCCCAACCTTTCCCAACATCAGAGTCCTTTCCAGTGAGTCAACTCATCGCATGAGGTGGCCAAAGTATTGGAGTTTCAGCTTTAGCATCAGTCCTTCCAATAACACCCAGGATTGATCTCCTTTAGAATGGACTGGTTGGATCTCCTTGCAGTACAAGGGACTCTCAAGAGTCTTCTCCAACACCACAGTTCAAAAGCATCAATTCTTCAGCGATCAGCTTTCTTCACAGTCCAACTCTCACATCCATACATGACCACGGGAAAAACCATAGCCTTGACTAGACGGACCTTGGTTGGAAAAGTAATGTCTCTGCTTTTTAACATGCTGTCTAGGTTGGTCATAACTTTCCTTCCAAGGAGTAAGCGTCTTTTAATTTCATGGCTGCAATCAGCATCTGCTGTGATTTTGGAGCCCAAAAAAATAAAGTCTGACACTGTTTCCACCGTTTTCCCATCTATTTCCCAGGAAGTGATGGGACCAGATGCCATGATCTTTGTTTTCTGAATGTTGAGCTTCAAGCCAACCTTTTCACTCTCCTCTTTCACTTTCATCAAGAGGCTTTTGAGTTCCTCTTCACTTTCTGCCATAAGGGTAGTGTCATCTGCATATCTGAGGTGATTGATATTTCTCCCAGCAATCTTGATTCCAGCTTGTGCTTCTTCCAGCCCAGTGTTCCTCATGATGTACTCTGCATATAAGTTAAATAAGCAAGGTGACAATATACAGCCTTGACGTACTCCTTTTCCTATTTGGAACCAGTCTGTTGTTCCATGTACAGTGGATGGCACAATATATTTAAAGCAATGAAAGGGGAAAATCTATAACCAAGAATACTCTACGAGGCAAGGCTTTCATCAGATCTGATGGAGAGATCAAAAAGTTTTACAGACAAGCAAAATCTAAAAGTTCAACACCACGAAATCAGCTTTACAAGAAAAATTACAGGGACTTAAATAAGTGAAAAAGGGAAGGATACAATTAGAAATGTGAAAATTACAAAAAGGAAAAGCTCACTAATAAAGGCAAATACACAGTAAATGTAGTAAATCAACAACATATAAAGTTAGCAGGAAGGTTAAAAGACAAAACTAGTAAAATTGTACATAGCCACAATAAGTAGTTGTGGGATTTACAAAAGAAAAATGTATAAAATATGATGTCAGAAGGAGCAATCATGGGGAGAGAGGAGTAAGAATGCAGGCTTGTTGAAATGCATTTGAAATTAAGAGAAAATCAACTTAAATGCATTTGTATACATAGAAAGATTCCTATATATATAAACCTTATGGTAACTACAAACCCCATATCTATAATAGATACACACACGCACATACACACACACGAAGAAAATCTAAAAATAAACTAGTAATCTAATCATAAAGGAAAAGAACAAAAGAAGGAACAAAAAGGAACTATAAAACAACCCCCAAACAATTATCAATTGGCAATAAGTACACACCTATTAATAATTACTTCAAATGTAAATGGACTAGACACTCCAATGAAAAGTCATTGGGTACTCTTCCCAGCTGGAACCATGGAGGATGCAAAATAGAAGAAAAAGAAGGTTCCTATTGTGCCAGAAACCCTTAAGAAAAAGTGAAAGAATTTCACAGAGTTTGAGATTAAGCACCTGAGAAAGAAGCTTGCCCAAAAGATGCTTTGAAAGGCAAGGAGGACTCATACCTATGAAACAGCTAAGCCCTGTCACATGGAGTACAAGCAGATGTATAGAACTGAAATTTGAATGGCTAGGATGATAAGAAAAAGCAGCAACTTTTACGTACCCACAGAACCCAAATCTTCATTTAAAATCATCAGGATAAGAGGTATCAATGGTGTGAGCCCAAGGTTTAAAAAGTGTTGCAGCTTCTTTGCCTCCATAGGATCTTCAATGGCACCTCTGCAAAGTCAGTTCAGTTCAGTTCAGTCGCTCAGTCATGTCCGACTCTTTGCAACCCCTTGAATCACAGCACGCCAGGCCTCTCTGTCCATCACCAACTCCCAGAGTTCACCCAAACTCACGTGCACTGAGTTGGTGATGCCATCCAGCCATCTCATCCTCTGTCGTCCCCTTCTCCTCTGGCCCCCAATCCCCCCCAGTATAAGGGTCTTTGCCAATGAATCAACTCTTCACATGAGGTGGCCAAAGTATTGGAGTTTCAGCTTTAGCATCAGTCCTTCCAATGAACACCCAGGACTGATCTCCTTTAGGATGGACTGGTTGGTCAACAAGGCTTCAATTAACATGCTGAGAATTGTGGAACTATACACTGTACAGGAGTACTCAAGCCTGAAGTCAGTAAATGAATTTATCTACAAGCATGGTTAGGGCAAAATCAGCAAGAAGCAATTTGCCCTGACATATAACAAGCTGATTGCTCAATCTGTGGCAAATATGGCATTATCTACAAGGAGGATCTGATTCATGAGATCTATACTGTTGGAAAACATTTCAAAGAAGCAAACAACTTTCTCTGGACCTTCGAATTGTATTCTCCATGAAATGGAATGAAGAAAAAGACCACTCATTTTGTAGAAGGTAGAGATACTGGCAACAGGGAAGATCAGATCAACAGGCTTATTAGAAGGATGAACTAATATATCTATTATGATTATTTCTGTAATCTGGTGAGTTAATAAGCAGAGATAGCTTTAAAATTGAAAAAGAAGTCATAGAGTGGCTGAATGAATACAAAAATATGATCCATATATATGATGCCCACTAGAGACTCACTTCAGATCTAAAAATACACACGGACTGAAAGTGGTGGATGGAAAAGGTATTCCATCCAAATGGAAATGAAAAGACAGCCAGGGTAGCAATACTTATGTTAGAAAAAATAACTTTAACACCAAGACTGTAATAAAAGATAAAGAAGTATATTACCTAACAATCAATGATCAATACAAGAAGAAAACATAAAACTGTAAATATATATGCATGCAATATAAGAGCACCTAAATACATAAAGCCAGTATTAACAGACACAAAGGGAGAAGCTGACAGCAACGCAACAACAGTGAGGGACTTTAACACCCACTAAACCAATGGGCAAATCATCGGAACAGAAAGCCAACAAGGAAACACTGGCCTCAAAGAACACATTAGACCAAACAGGTTTGATGCACATTTATAGACCATTCTGTCAAAAAGAAGTACAGCACACATTCATCTCACATGCACATGGAATATTTTCCAGGATATATTACATGTTAGACAACAAAACAAGTCTCACTAAATGTAAGAAAACTGAAATCATCTTTTCTCCCATCCAAGTACTAACCAGGCCCAACACTGCTTAGCTTCTGAGATCAGATGATATCAGGGGCGTTCAGGGTGGTATCGCCAGAGACTATCTTTTCTGATGACAAGTCTAAGAGACTTGAAGTCAATTACAAGAAAAAGCAATGCAAAAAACAAAAACACACAGAGCTAAACAATATGGTGCTAAACAACAAATGGATTACTGAAGAGACTAAAAAGAAATTTAAAAATTCTTGGGGACAAATGAAAATAAGAGCATAAAGATCCAAAATCCATGGAAGCTGCAAAAGCAATTCCAAGAGGGAAGTTTATAACAATACAAGCCTACCTCAGGAAACAAAAGAAACCTCAAAGAAACTAACTTCATACCTTAAGGAACCAGAAAAAGAAAAATAAAACCCAAAGTTAGAAAATACAGAAGAAATCTAAGTGTCCATTAATAGATGAATGAACAAAGTAGGTACAGAATATGGAATGGAATGTAACTCAGCCATTAAAAAGAATGAAAATTTGTCATTTACAGCAACAGGAATGGACTTGGAAGGTATTATGCTAAGTGAAATAAGTCAGAGAAAGAAAGACAAATACTACATGATTTTTATGTAGAATCTAAAAAAACACAACAAACTAGTAAATATAACAAAGAAGACTCAGGCTTACAAACATAGAGATCAAAAAGTCCTGAACTTCATTGAACTGTAATTTATATACAATAAATGCATTCATTTTAAGTGAAGAGTTCAGTGGGTTTTGATAAACATGTGCACCCATGTAAGCACCACAGTAAGATACAGAACATTTCCAATATCCCTCAAAAATTCCCTTGTATTCTCCCCTAGTTTGTCCATCCCCTCCTACCTAGCTCCACCAGTGATCTTTTTATCATGATAAAGTAAATTTTTTTAGGTTCATATAAATGAATCAAAAGGTTTATATTCTTTTGTATCTAAAGTCTTTCATTCAGCATAATGTTTTTGATATTTATTCAGTTGTTGAATATATCAGACATCACTCCTTGTTACTGCTAAAGAGTATCCTGTTGTATGGATATCAGTATTTATTCATTTACCTGGAAATGGACAGTGGGTTGTTCTAACCTGGTGCTATGGAAACTGTGTACAAGCTTATGTGGCCTTGTCTTTGAAGGAAAAGGCTGACTCAAGAGTTAATAATTGGGAAATATGAATATGCAGAAACAAAGAATAGCTATTGGGCTGGGGAATAAATTAGAATATAAATCTGTCACACAGCAGAATCATGGAACCCACACTTCCCTGAGAGATATAAAGAATTGACACACATTCCTGTTGTTTTAACAGGAAGAAGAACAGCACCAGATGAAAACTGCTGATCTCAAGAACGTAATAGACCCTAGACTGGTTGAAACTAGGAGGTTGATGATGCTGATTCCCAATTATTATTGGAAATATTCCCAATTATTATTATTACTTTACAAGCAACCAATCAGAACAATGTCCACAACTGGTCACACCCTGCTCCTTGGACCATTATTATCAAACTATCATGTCCTACCAGCTTCACGACATGGGCACACAGTCTTGAGGGCATTAGCCTCCTGTGGCCCCCTTTGCTTGGCAAAGCAATAAAATCTAGTCCTTTTCTGCTTTATCAAAAACTGTCTCCAAGGTTCAATTTGGTGCCAGACTGCAAGGAGATCCAACCAGTCCATGCTAAAGGAAATCAGTCCTGGGTGTTCATTGGAAGGACTGATGCTGAAGCTGAAGCTCCAATACTTTGGCCACCTCAGGTGAAGAGCTGACTCACTGGAAAAGACTCTGATGCTGGGAGGGTTTGGGGGCAGGAGGAGAAGGGGACAACAGAGAATGAGATGGCTGGATGGCATCACCGACTCGATGGACATGAGTTTGAGTGAACTCCGTGAGTTGGTGATGGACAGGGAGGCCTGGCGTGCTGTGATTCATGAGGTCGCAAAGAGTCAGACACGACTGAGTCACTGAACTGAACTGAACATTATAGAGGCCAAGTTTTGGCAACGCTATCATGAATAAATCTATGAAACGTCATAAACAAATCTTTGTGTGGACTTGCTTAAATGGGTGAATGCCTAAGGATGGAATTGCTGGGTCAGATGGTCAATGGATGTTTAGCTTTATAAGAAACTGCCCAAAGTGTTTCCTACAGTGATTATACCATTGTACATTCCCACCAACAATGTATAAGAATTCCTATTCCATATTCTTGCTGATACTTAGTATTGATATGATTAGTTTAAAATTATTTTACCTATTCTAATGGACTTGTGCTATATATCTCACCATAGTTTTAATTTACATTTTAATAATGATCAAGAGCATCTTTCTATTTCCTCATTTGCTATTAATTTTTTAAATAAAATTTCTGTTAAAATATTTGCCAAATTTAACCAGATTTAACTAGATTGCTTATGCTCTTTTTTTTGAATTTAAGAGTTCTTCTTATATTCTGGATATAGTCCTTAATCTGATACACTTATCACAAATATTTTTCTCTTTGTTTGTGGTTAGTATTTTATTTTTCACTGGTGTCTATCACTGAGCAGAAGTTTAAATGTTGATAATGTCCAATGTACCTTTTCTTGGACTTTTATACTTTTGGTTTGTACTTATTTTCCAAGAAATTTTCAACAACATTAAAGTTGCAAAGATTTTGTCCCTATGTTTTCTTTCATAAGTTGCATCATTATTTAGAGTTCATATTTAGTACTATGGTCTATTTCAAACTATTGTTATGTATCACATGAGATGAGGATCAAAATTCATTTTTCTCTATATAGCTGTCTAGTCATTCCAACATCATTCGTTGAAAAGATGATCTTTTCCTCCTTGAATTCCTTTCATGCCTTGTAGAAAATTAACTGAGGTTATATAATGTGGGTCAATTTTTGTACTCTATTTTGTTCCCTTGATTTGTCTATCCTTACGTGAAATATTACATTGTATTTATTACTGTTGCATTGTAATAAGTCTTGAAACCAGATAGTATAAGTTCTTCTGAAAAACATTGTTCTTCTAAAAAATATCTTCTGGCTATCTTTGCATTTCAGTATGAATTTTATATGAGTCTTGTCAATTTTTAACAAAAGCCTGGGGTAGGGGTTTCTGATTGGACTAAATCTATAGGTCAATGCTAACCAATGGGATACAATGTTTCCTAGTTCATTCAGTTCAGTTCAGTTCAGTGACTCAGTCGTGTCCGACTCTTTTCCACTCCATGAATCACAGCATGCCAGGCCTCCCTGTCCATCACCAACTCCTGGAGTTCACTCAAACTCATGTCCACAGAGTCGGTGATGCCATCCAAACATCTCATTCTCTGTCATCCCCTTCTTCTCCTACCCCCAATCATTCCCAGCATCAGAGTCTTTTCCAGTGAGTCAACTCGTTGCATGAGGTGGCCAAAATATTGGAGTTTCAGCTTTAGCATCAGTCCTCCCAATGAACACGCAGGATTGATCTCCTTTAGAATGGACTGGTTGGCTCTCCTTGCAGTCCAAGGGACTCTCAAGAGTCTTCTCCAGCACCACAATTCAAAAGCATCAATTCTTCGGCGATCAGGTTTCTTCACAGTCCAACTCTCACATCCATACATGACCACGGGAAAAACCATAGCCTTGACTAGATGGACCTTGGTTGGCAAAGTAATGTCTCTGCTTTTTAATATACTATCTAGGTTAGTCATAGCTTTCCTTCCAAGGAGTAAGCGTCTTTTAATTTCATGGCTGCAATCAGCATCCGCAGTGATTTTGGAGCCCCCCAAAATAAAGTCTGACACTGTTTCCACTGTTTTCCCACCTGTTTCCCATGAAGTGATGGGACCAGATGCCATGATCTTTGTTTTCTGAATGTTGAGCTTCAAGCCAACCTTTTCTCTCTCCTCTTTCACTTTCCTCAAAAGGCTTTTGAGTTCCTCTTCACTTTCTGCCATAAGGGTGGTGTCATCTGCATATCCGAGGTTATTGATATTTCTCCCAGCAATCTTGATTCCAGCTTGTGCTTCTTCCAGCCCAGCGTTCCTCATGATGTACTCCGCATAGAAGTTAAATAAGCAGGGTGACAATATACAACCTTGATGTACTCCTTTTCCTACCTGGAACCAGTCTGTTGTTCCATGTACAGTTCTGACTGTTACTTCCTGACCTGAATACAGGTTTCTCAAGAGGCAGGTCAGGTGGTCTGGGATTCCCATCTCTTTCAGAGTGTTCCACAGTTTATTGTGATCCACACAGTCAAAGGCTTTGGCATAGTCAATGAAGCAGAAATAGATTTTTTCTGGAACTCTCTTGCTTTCTCCATGATCCAGCAGACGTTGGCAATTAGTTCAATGAATTGGTTCATTCAGGTCACTAAAAAAAAAAAAAAAATACCACAGACTGAGTGTCTTAGAAGGCAATGGCAAGCCACTCCAGTACTCTTGCCTAGAAAATCGCATGGACAGAGGAGTCTTATAAACAGCAGATATATATTTCTCACAGTTCTGGAGGCTGGAAGTCTTAGGTTAAGGTGCCTGCATTTTCTGGTTCTGTGTTTGGTGAGAGCCTGCATCTGGTTTCTAAAAAGTAGTATTCTAGGCCTTTCCTGGTAGACCAGTGGTTAAAAACAATAAATGCTGGAGAGGGTGTGGAGAAAAGGGAACCCTCTTCCACTGTTGATGGGAATGTAAACTAGGACAGCCACTATGGAGAACAGTGTGGAGATTCCTTAAAAAGCTGGAATTATGACCCAGAAATCCCACTATTGGGCAAACACACCCAGGAAACCAGAATTGAAAGAGACACATATACCCCAACATTCATGGCAGCACTGTTTACAATAGCTAGGACATGGAAGCAACCTAGATGTCCACTGGCGGACGAATGCATAAGGAAGTTGTGGTACATATACACAATGGAATGTTACTCAGCTATAAAAAAAGAACACATTTGAGTCAGTTCTAATGAGGTGGATGAAACTAGAGCCTATTACACAGAGTGAAGAAAGTCAGCAAGAGAACCACCAATACAGTATATTAACGCATATACATGGAATTTAGAAAGATGGTAATGATGACTCCATAGGCAAGACAGCAAAAGAGACACAGATGTAAAGAACAGACTTTTGGACTCTGTGGGAGAAGGTGAGGGTGGGATGATTTGAGAGAATAGCATTGAAACGTGTATATTACCATATGTAACACAGACGACAAGTGCAAGTTTGATGCATGAAGCAGGGCACTCAAAGCCAGTGTTCTGGGACAACCAAGAGGGATTAGGGAAGGAAAAATTCCACAAAGAAAGGTCTATTTCTATTAGGATAATGTAGTGTGGGCCCCTTTCATGGATCACAGCCTTGTCAAGGAGAACGGGTTTGCATAACTCAATGAAGCAACAGGCCATGCCCTGCCAGGCCATCTGAGACAGACAGGTCATAGTTAAGAATTCTGACAAAATGTCATCTACTGGAGGAGCAAATGGCAAACCACGCCAGTATTCTTGCTCCAAGAATCCCATGAACAGTATGAAAAGTTGGACCATAAAGAAGGCTGAGCACTGAAGAACTGATGCTTTCAAACTGTGGTGCAGGAGAAGACTCTTGAGAGTCTCTTGGGTTGCAAGGAGGTCAAACCAGTCAATCCTAAAGGAAATGAACTCTGAAGAGTCATTGGATGGACTAATGCTGAAGCTCCAATACTTTGGCCACCTGATGTGAAGAGCTGACTGATTGGAAAAGATCCTGATGATGGGAAATATTGAAGTTAAATGAAGCAGAGTGGTAGAGGATGAAATGGTTAGATAGCATCACTGACTCAATGGACATGAATTTGAGCAAATCCTGGGAGATAGTGAAGGACAGAGAAGCCTGGTGTGCTATAGTCCAAGAGGTCGCAAAGAGCTGGACTTGACTTAGCAACTGAGCAACAACGACAAATGCAGGGCAGGTTAATAGTTTAACAAGACAGCTGCTATCTACTACCTCATACAAGCACTTCTAGAAACTGAGATTTTCAGGGGCTCCTTTTTTAAATAAGGGAAGTTTTCAGAGCAAGGAGTTGGTGATATTAAGGGTTATACACTTTCCATCTAGACTTGGATATATGAATTCCTCAACTATGCAAGATGTGGAGTTCAAAGCACTTTCAATTTCTGAGGCCAAATTATTCCCACAGAGGCTGAATGAGTGGTTCAGTTCTTAAATACTCAAGCCAAAACTACTTAAATAGCAACAATAATATTTCAGATACACACATGAACCATTAAATACTCCTAAGCTACCCATTTCTAGAAAGAATTCTCAATTTGATGTCAAGAATTTGCATTTAAAAAAATGCCACACAAGACTTTACACTGTTACAACAAGGTTTAGTTCTTCAGAGAAACTCATATCATCCACAGGATACCAAGCTCCAGGTCAAAGAATATATGACTTTGAAGACTGAACTCTCCATTTTAAATTCCTATTTAATTCATGTTAGATTACACCACAATACAAGAAAAGAGGGAGGCTACCTATGTTGCCAAACTGAATGGCAAAAGATACATAGAATTGGCTAATTAAATAATAAGTGGACTCTGACTTATATTGAGGTGAATGTCAGAATTCATCAGTGTGAGTGTTACTTGACAGGGGTGATAAATCCTGTTCTCTAGGGTTGGTATTTTTCAATACCCTTGTGCATCCTAGGGCATTTCAAGTAGACTGAGAGGGCTGGAGTAGCAGCAGCCTGATTTTACTGATACTTTTAGGGTGGCCACTCTAATTTACACATATCTGAGATCTTTAAGGAGCTTAACTGGATTCATGCAAAATGAAAAGAGATGGTGAATTAACAATATGTGTAATCTTAGAATTATTAGAACAGTAAAATATAGAATATTGCAGATGCTTCATATACAAGGAGATGCTGATGGAAGCCAGAGTGGGGTAAGAGAACAAAACAGTTATATTGAGAGAGTTTCCAAAACTGAGAAAACTAGACACAAACTATCTTCAAGGCTTACAATTCACTGCCAAAAACAAAGAACTAAATTTCAATTAGTCAATGAAAACACTTCACAGTAAATCATTGATTTGGAATCTAAAATGCGCAAGGCAGTAATATACAGAGATAGTTTACATTTGCGGAGTTCAGATCATTCTTTTGGTTCTCCTTTTCCTCCCTCTGTATTTTCCTTCTGTCTCCAGCTCTACCTTGGTGCAGATTCCACAGTCTGAATCTGCTGTGGCAGACCACACACTAGCCTGCAGGAAATGTCACAAGCTCATGTATTCTTAATTCAAAAATGTAGAAATTTAAGATAAGAGAAGAAGAAACACCATGATATTACTGCTGGAGACCCTCCACTCACATAGCCTTAGGCTTTATGAAAGCACAGTGACAAACTAGTAAAGACTAACTAGTCTGATTTACAGAAGCCAAGGAAACCTACTGACCTCATGTTGTACAATGGAATTGTGGTAAATATGATGTAGCGCATCATGCTGAGCTCTCAGAAGTCTCACAAAACTTTATATATTCTCTTTTGCCATTGAATTTTCACTTTGCTACATTGTTTAGCCTTCTTTTCATCATTAGCAAGAAGGGAGGAAGAAGTCAGCAAGGAAGAACTTCAATAGCAGTTGATTACCTTTAGTAACCCCATTTGCTGAAGACTTACAGACGGTGACCTCTGATAACTCCACCAATCAACAATTAAATGCTGAAGGACCCCAGGAGCTAGGGTCCAAGGATATTATTCAGGTCATATGTGTTTTGCCTATTAACCAAAACTAATAAATAATTTTAAGATCAGGAATATATTGGTACTCTATAGCAGATGCGTCCAATCATAAAGAATATAGGTTGTTAATGAGAATGCAGGATGTTTTCTCATTAAGACCAGTAGCAACTTTACTCTGTAAAGAGCAAAGGACTGAGGACATTATTTAGCATGTAAGAAAGAAAATATAGGTCAGGGTAATAAGGGAACGTGAGTCATCCATTGTAAGATTTTTGTGGCCTGGGCACACAAGATTGCTTATTTCAATTCAATCTGTACAGCTCAATTTTTAAAGTCTTTCCAACAATCCTACCAAGGGCTAAGACCTAGATATTTTGTTCTATTACTCAATATTTGTTGAACTCTATTTTGGAGATAATAACTCGAATATACATTAACTTTCCCAAGTTATTAAGGAGCAATAAAATGAAGCAGAAATCAATATAATTTTCCTATCAATTTTATCAAGAAGCAGCAGTGGTAGCAATAAACAAACTTTGTGTGTTAGGGGCTGAGGTTGAAAAGAAGCATGTAACTCAGCTCCTTAATGGGTTTATGGGTTAATTTCTAAATATCCTTTGTAAATGGAATTATTTGAGTAAATTAGACACACAGAAATAGTATCTATTGATATTTATGAATGGCACTTTTTAAACTTTTACATACTGTGGTGGTCTTAAATACTTTTCAGCACTTAGAATTACATAGCTAAATATGCCTTTGAAAAATAAAACAAGCTTTTGTATACAGTAGCTCAAGCCAGCTTCTTTAAGGACTCAACTTTGTTAATATTAGAGTTGAATTATTGAAAAGCAACTAAGAAGACTTTCACCTTTTAAAACCCACATTTATTATAAGTTTAAGCCACTAGTGTACTAATTCTTATCAGTTACTTAAAAGAGGAAATAGAAAGCAAAATTTAAGGAGCAATTTCTATATCTTTAAGAAACACATTCATTATTCTAGGCATGGGATGCTAATATAGGTACTATTATACCTATGTAGGAGTCAAATTTAAAGATATGCAAAGCACCAGTACATTTAAAAGTTTTGTAAGATATATTCAGTATGGAAAGTAGTCTGCAAAAATCAGATGTATAATATTATCTCGATTTTGGTGGGCTGTACATATATATTTATGAAGATATACATGGAAATGTAAAGTTACCGGTAGGCTTACAGATGACTATTGTAAATTCTTTATAATTGTCTTTATTTTCCAAAATTACCACAATAAACAATTATCATTAAATTAAATGTTTAAAGTCATTGAAGATAAAACTGTTCATGTATTTATAAGCTCATGTGTGCTGATTAGCTGATACACGATTCAGGGAAATTGTGGGTGGAGACTTAACTCTGTGAAGTAGGCTATACCATGTTCATTTTGAAATGTGTCCCTAGCAGTACATGGGAATTTTCAGCCATAGTTGCACTTCCAAAATCATAATATATAATCTCATAGTGTCATAAACAAAGAGCAACAGTAAATAGATGTACAGAGAAATATTAAGGATCTGCCAGCAAGAAATTCAATAGGAAATAAAACTAGTATATTTTAAAGCTATTAAGTGTATATGTAGGTGATGACAGAGTTGTTATAACTGATAGTGTCTTTTTTATTTTAAAATTTAGAATCAGATTAATTTGAGCATCATATAACTATATAAGCAAAATTTCCTACCAATTTCTTGTCAGGAGTTACTAGTGTAATTACAGAATAGTTTTACTTCTCTTCTTGGTCAAAAGATGACCATCCTAAGGAAAAAGAATAAGTATTTAAAACTCTAAGACAGATCAACAAAGTACAAAGAAAGCACATACAACTATTTGTAGCAACTTCCTAAATTTCCACTTAACTCATTTGTCTTCAGCTGGTGAAATACTGTGCTAGGTGAGTGGTGACAAATGAGTGGCTTCTGAAACTACTGTAAGCAAAACGGTGAAACTGCTAAGGGTTTAGCATGTATTTGAAAGCATGATTTGAGATAATTTGAAGCTTATTGCTCCTAAGAAATATATGAGTTATGAGAAATATGTCTTTTATAGTTTGATGTGGTTGGTTGATCAATAAAATATTGTAGGTTGAGAGAGAGAGAGAAGGAACATTAACTTACTATTCGTAATTTCAAAAATTGGAGAAAAAAGGTTTCAGAGAAAAATATCCTTTGCAATAGAATTTCTGGGCATATGTGAGGAAATTTCTTCAACATATATTTCTGAGAGTGGCTAGGGAGCTTGGCTGCAGGTGGATTTTCCTGTGGGGCAAGTCATAGCCCAGTCCTTGGGTGCATTTGAGAGTCTACACTTGCTCAGAAGTATAGCCATCCCCAGAGGGCATGAAAGGTCAAAGAAGAGACTGTGAGAAAAAGGAAAACTTTCAGTATTTATTACACTTAATGGTACATTTTTCCTGTATTTTGAGTAAAGGATCCCACATTTTCATTTTGCTCTTGGCCCCACAAATTATGTAATTGATCCTGGTGTCAGGAAACACAACACAAGAAATCTATAATTCATGATCGTGAACACAGCATAATCAAATTTCGTCTTATTTGGGACCATGATTTTAGCCTGATTACTCAGACAATGCATTATTTCCAAGTTCATAAACTTGTAACTATCTATTTTCCTTTTCAGGTTAGAGAAAGGCTATTTATAGCAAAGCTTCTGAATAAACAAAAGGTTTATTTGATTTTTTTTTTTTGTGCAAGATTCCTGGTCCAAATTGTGATTTGTAGCTTCCTACAAATTAAAACTGTATAAAAGGCTCAAAGGATATTCTTTCATCATAAAAATGAAGGAATTGTACTTAAATACAGTAAAGATTGTACAAAATAACAAATACCACTTTAAATGGTGAGAACCTAAAAATTAACATTAGTGATAATACACATCACAATTGTAATTCAGCTTGATTTCAGGGTTGTAGAGAATGCAGTAAATCAGAAAAGTGAGTCAGAATAGAGATCCTAGTATATATGCATGTGTTAAGTTGCTTTAGTCGAGCTGGACTCTTTATAATCCTATGGTTACAGTAGCCGGCCAGGTTCCTGTGTCCATGGGGTTCTCCAGGCAAGACTATTGCAGTGGATTGCTATTTCCTACTCCAGGGAATCTTCCCAACCCAGGGATCAAATCTGCTTCCCTTATGTCTCCTACATTGGCAGGAGGGTTGTTTACCAGTATATGTGGGGCACTCAAATATATCAAAGATGGTTTATCAATTGGTTGGGGGAAGAGTACATTTTAAATAAGTGGCAGCATAGGTTATGTATTTGGAAGAAAATGGAATCATCCTTTAACTTTTGTAAAAAGCAGAACATAATTCCAGGTGGAATTAAAACGTGAATGTGAGAACAATACAAATTTTCGAAGAAAACTTAGAGTACATGCTGAGGTATTAGAGGTAACATTTTAATCAAGATAAACCTCTAGAGAAAAGTAATACACACTTAACCATTTTAAATATCTTAAAATAGAAAAATATCAAACCCAAAGTAAATAGGAGAGAAAATATTCTTTAAAATTTCAAATTAAAGATTTAATTACAATATACAAAGAACTCATAAGTTATTAACAAAACAATTAAAAATGGAAAAACAAAGGCTATTGGAGGCAGTTCATCAAAACGTAAATTCAAATGTTCTAATAAACAAATGGCCAACTACTTTTATGAAAGGAAATTCAAAATAATGTAAAAATAGGTCATTATTATATATATATTTGGCATAATTTACAGAGAGGTGATATCTACTGGTGACAGGGATTCAGGGGAAAAAATATTCTATCTGATAGTAGAAATATAAATTACTTTGAGGAACACTCTATCAATATATATCAAAATTGAGAAGAACCCTGGCCCTTCAGCCCTTAAATCCCTTCCCTATGCCATAGGGGAAAACTCACTATCCATTCAAGGAGATATACATAGCAGCTCAAATATACATAAAATATATAATAGTGACCCAAAAAGTACATAAAAGAAATGTCTATCAGTATAAGAATGGATGAATAAATTCTGAGCATCTTTATTATGAAATGTTATGTAGCTATTATAAATAATGAGGAAGGCCTATAGCAGTTGATCTGGATGTTTTCTGTGATGTATATAAAATAGCAGATGCAGACAAAAGTATATCTATCACCTTCTTAGCATACATAATACACATACACATATCATATATATGATCATATGGCATTTGTTTATTGAGAAGGCAATTTTAAAAAAATTACAGTCCTTTCTCTTGCCAGTTATATTCAATATAGCTTTGGAAGCCATGACAATCAGAGAAGAAAAAGAAATAGAAGGAGTCCAAACTAGAAAAGAAGAACTGTCACTGTTTGCAGATGTAATGATTTTAAACATAAAATGATCAACCTGGTAATTATGAGATGAGGCTGGGTGCTTTATGAACTATGTCTATTATTAACCTTAGAGAGAGTGATTGGTATGGAACTCAGTGGATTTGTGGCACTAATTTATGGCCTTCACATCTACAGGGGTTGATATGAAGATGTAGCCTGGGATTCCCATGAATTTAAGGTCATACATGTTGATGAATTAGAGGTAATCTTAACCAATCTACAATTGGTATGATCCCAATGGGTCAAAGATCTGCATTCTACTGGTATGACCATTTAGCAGCTCGTGAGTGTGTGTGTGCATGTGCCTTCAGTGGGGTTGGAGGATGTAATTGACCATATCTAAGCCTTAGCAACTTTCATAAACTTTAAATGATAGTAATTGGGTTATTAGCCTATTGAATTCTGAGATCTCTATGAAGAGAAAGGCATTGCTACACAACTGCAAGGCCCTTGACACCTTACATCATCTTAGGGAGATATCTGCAAAATAATTCAAACTGAATGCTATATTTTCATATCTGGGCCCAGACGCGACGCGAAGGACGCCGGCCCCGGCGCAACGAACCACGCAAAGAGGTGCGGCCGTGAGGAGCTACCCCACGCCTGAGGCCAGGGCCGGCGGCCGAGAGGAGCTACCCCACGTCCAACAGGCGGTGGCAGCGCCGGCGCAGGAGGGCCGAGAGGAGCTACTCCGCGTTCAAGGTCAGGAGGGGCGACCTTGAGGAGATACCCCTCGTCCAAGGTAAGGTACAGCGGCTGCACTTTGCTGGAGCGGCTGTGAAGAGATTTTCCACGCCCAAGGTAAGAGAAACCCAAATAAGACGGTAGGTATTGCTAGGGGGCACCAGAGGGCAGACACACTGAAATCATAATCACAGGAAACTAGCCGATCTGATCACATGGACCACAGCCGAATGTGGTCCACTGGAGAAGGGAATGGCAAACCACTTCAGTATACTTGCCTTGAGAACCCCATGAACAGTAACAAAGGGCAAAATGATAGGATACTGAATGAGGAATTCCCCAGGTTGGTAGGTGCCCAGTATGCTACTGGAGATCAGTGGAGAAATAACTCCAGAAAGAATGAAGGGATGGAGCAAAAGCAAAACCAATACCCAGTTGTGGATGTGACCAGTGATAGAAGCAAGGTCCGGTGCTGTAAAGAGCAATATTGCATAGGAACCTGGAATGAATCAAGGCAAACTGGAAGTGGTCAAACAGGAGATGGCAAGAGTGAACGTCGACATTCTAGGAATCAGTGAATTAAAATGGACTGGAATGGGTGAATTTAACTCGGATGACCATTATATCTACTACTGTGGGCAGGGGTCCCTTAGAAGAAATGGAGTAGCCATCATGGTCAACAAAAGAGTCCAAAATGCAGTACTTGGATGCAGTCTTAAAAACGACAGAATGATTTCTGTTCATTTCCAAGGCAAACCATTCAATATTACAGTAATCCAGGCCTATGCCCCAACCAGTAATGCTGAAGAAGCCGAAGTTAACCGGTTCTATGAAGACCTACAAGACCTTTTAGAACTAACACGCAAAAAAGATGTCCTTTTCATTATAGGGGACTGGAATGCAAAAGTAGGAAGTCAAGAAACACCTGGAGTAACAGGCAAATTTGGCCTTGGAGCACGGAATGAAGCAGGGCAAAGGCTAATAGAGTTTTGTCAAGAGAATGCACTGGTGATAGCAAACACCCTCTTCCAACAACACAAGAGAAGACTCTACACATGGACATCACCAGATGGTCAACACCGAAATCAGATTGACTATATTCTTTGCAACCAAAGATGGAGAAGCTGTATACAGTTAGTGAAAACAAGACCAGGAGCTGACTGTGGCTCAGATCATGAACTCCTTATTGCCAAATTCAGACTGAAATTGAAGAAAGTAGGGAAAACCACTAGACCATTCAGATATGACCTCAATCAAATCCCTTATGATTATACAGTGGAAGTGAGAAATAGATTTAAGGGACTAGATCTGATAGATAGAGTGCCTGATGAACTCTGGACGGAGGTTCGTGACATTGTACAGGAGACAGGGACCAAGACCATCCCCATGGAAAAGAAATGCAAAAGAGCGAAATGGCTGTCTGAGGAGGCCTTACAAATAGCTGTGAAAAGAAGAGAAGCGAAAAGCAAAGGAGGAAAGGAAAGATATAAGCATCTGAACGCAGAGTTCCAAAGAATAGCAAGGAGAGATAAGAAAGACTTCGTCAGTGATCAATGCAAAGAAATAGAGGAAAACAACAGAATAGGAAAAACAAGAGACCTCTTCAAGAAAATTAGAGATTCCAAGGGAACATTTCATGCAAAGATGGGCTCGATAGAGGACAGAAATGGTATGGACCTAACAGAAGCAGAAGATATTAAGAAGAGATGGCAGGAATACACAGAAGAACTGTACAAAAAAGATCTTCATGACCAAGATAGTCACGATAACATGATCACTGACCTAGAGCCAGACATCTTGGAATGTGAAGTCAAGTGGGCCTTAGAAAGCATCACTACGAACAAAGCTAGTGGTGGTGATGGAATTCCAGTTGAGCTATTTCAAGTCTTGAAAGATGATGCTGTGAAAGTGCTGCACTCAATATGCCAGCAGATTTGGAAAACTCAGCAGTGGCCACAGGACTGGAAAAGGTCAGTCTTCATTCCAATCCCAAAGAAAGGCAATGCCAAAGAATGCTCAAACTACCACACAATTGCACTCATCTCACACGCTAGCAAAGTCATGCTCAAAATTCTCCAAGCCAGGCTTCAGCAGTATGTAAACCGTGAACTCCCAGATGTTCAAGCAGGTTTTAGAAAAGGCAGAGGCACCAGAGATCAAATTGCCAACATCCGCTGGATCATGGAGAAAGCAAGAGAGTTTCAGAAAAACATCTATTTCTGCTTCATTGACTATGCCAAAGCCTTTGACTGTGTGCATCACAATAAACTGTGGAGAATTCTGAAAGAGATGGGAATCCCAGACCACCTGACCTGCCTCTTGAGAAACCTGTATGCAGGTCAGGAAGCAACAGTTAGAACTGGACATGGAACAACAAACTGGTTCCAAATAGGAAAAGGTGTACGTCAAGGTTGTATATTGTCACCTTGCTTATTTAACTTATATGCAGAGTACATCATGAGGAACGCTGGGCTGGAAGAAGCACAAGCTGGAATCAAGATTGCCGGGAGAAATATCAATAACCTCAGATATGCAGATGACACTACCCTTATGGCAGAAAGTGAAGAGGAACTCAAAAGCCTCTTGAGGAAAGTGAAAGAGGAGAGTGAAAAGGTTGGCTTGAAGCTCAACATTCAGAAAACAAAGATCATGGCATCTGGTCCCATCACTTCATGGGAAATAGATGGAAAAACAGTGGAAACAGTGTCAGACTTTATTTTTTTGGGCTCCAAAATCACTGCAGATGCTGATTGCAGCCATGAAATTAAAAGACGCTTGCTCCTTGGAAGGAAAGTTATGACCAACCTTGATAGTATATTAAAAAGCAGAGACATTACTTTGCCGACCAAGGTCCGTCTAGTCAAGGCTATGGTTTTTCCCGTGGTCATGTATGGATGTGAGAGTTGGACTGTGAAGAAAGCTGATCGCCGAAGAATCGATGCTTTTGAACTGTGGTGTTGGAGAAGACTCTTGAGAGTCCCTTATACTGCAAGGAGATCCAACCAGTCCATTCTAGAGGAGATCAATCCTGGATGTTCATTGGAGGGACTGATGATAAAGCTGAAGCTGCAATACTTTGGCCACCTCATGCGACGAGTTGACTCACTGGAAAAGACTCTGATGCTGGGAAAGGTTGGGGGCGGGAGGAGAAGGGGACGACGGAGAATGAGATGGCTGGATGGCATCACCGACTCTGTGGACATGAGTTTGAGTGTACTCCGGGAGTTGGTGATGGACAGGGAGGCCTGGCGTGCTGTGATTCATGGGGTCGCGGAGAGTCGGACACGACTGAGCGACTGAACTGAACTGAACTGAAATCCTTTAATGTCACACATTTGAACCACATGAAAAATCAGATTTCTGCTTAAAGTGACCCATTCCCTAGTCTTGATGATCTTTTAAAAAAAACTAGTGTGGGAGGCTCATGGCTAAAATATTTACTTTTAATTCCACTATACCGTTTGTCGGAGAAGGCAATGGCAACCCACTCTAGTACTCTTGCCTGGAAAATCCCATGGATGGAGGAGCCCAGTAGGCTGCAGTCCATGGAGTTGCTAAGATTTGGACACAACTGAGTGACTTCACTTTCACTTTTCACTTTCATACATTGGAGAAGGAAATGGCAATCCGCTCCAGTATTCTTGCCTGGAGAATCCTGGGGACAGGGGAGCCTGGTGGGCTGTCTTCTATGGGGTTGCACAGAGTCGGACACGAGTGAAGCGACTTAGCAGCAGCAGCAGCATACCGTTTGTATTTTGCTTGTTTCACATTATTTCCTGTATTACCAAGTGTATGACTGAGCCTCCAATGAAAATGATGACTAGACTTGAAGCAGTTAATCAAATGTATAGCTTGATATATGATCAATGATTGTAACAGTGTAGCTCTAGGTATGAAAAGATGCAATGAGAGGGAATACTTTCTTGGACCATAACTAGAAGACAGGTGTCCAGAGATCTTTGACTATTAAGACCTAGTCCACTAATAGCACATTGAGTGTCTTATCAACAAAAACCTTCTTTAGAACTGGGAACGCGCCTTCCCAGCAACACGGGACAAAATGGTCATGAAATGCCCCCCAAGGTATGGTCAGATTTATGACCACAAAGGGGCCGCAAATTGACACTTACCAAGAACAAACAACTGAACAACAAAGGTGTTTGCCATCTGGCTCTACGGAGATTGAACCCCATGCTGCTATAGCTGTTGACCTTCAACAACCCTGGAGGGAATCCAGGGTGGAGTGAGGCATTCTGTGCTCCAGGGAATCTGGGGGGACAGGTCTTTAGATAGTTGGATGTTTTTAGGAACAGATTTTATTATCTTAATCCTTGCATCTCCTCATATCTAGAGAAGCACTAAATCCCTTCATGGTGATATCAGATCTTCACGATCAACAAGAAGCCTTTTGTAAAATGAATGCTTCATGGTATTGAACCAAAACTTTATATATTGTCTTTCCCCCACTGCCACTTTGGAGCAGTATCTCAGAGATATCTGAGATGCTGCCTCCCGGGCTGCAGTCCTCATTTTGCCCCAAATAAAACTTAACTCACACACACAAAAGAGAAAATCCTAAAGATGCTACCGGAAAACTATTAGATTATCAATTTATTTGGTAAACTTGCAGGATACAAAATTAATAAACAGAAACCTGCTGCATTCAGAGACATTACTTTGCCAACAAAGGTCCATCTAGTCAAGGCTATGGTTTTTCCCGTGGTCATGTATGGATGTGAGAGTTGGACTGTGAAGAAAGCTGAGCACCGAAGAATCGATGCTTTTGAACTGTGGTGTTGGAGAAGACTCTTGAGAGTCCCTTGGACTGCAAGGAGATCCAACCAGTCCATTCTAAAGGAGATCAATCCTGGGTGTTCATTGGAAGGACTGATGATGAAGCTGAAACTGCAATACTTTGGCCACCTCATGCGACGAGTTGACTCACTGGAAAAGATTCTGATGCTGGGAAAGGTTGGGGGCGGGAGGAGAAGGGGACGACAGAGAATGAGATGGCTGGATGGCATCACCAACTCTGTGGACATAAGTTTGAGTGAACTCTGGGAGTTGGTGATGGACAGGGAGGCCTGGCGTGCTGTGATTCCTGGGGTCACAGAGAGTCGGACACGACTGAGTGACTGAACTGAACTGAACTGAACAAAAGATCTGAAAGAGGAATTAAGGAAGCAATCATATTTACCATCACATCAAAAATAATAAAATGCCTAGGAATAAACTTACCTAACCTGTATGCAGGTCAGGAAGCAACAGTCAGAACTGGACATGGAACAACAGACTGGCTCCAAATAGGAAAAGGAGTACGTCAAGGTTGTATATTGTCACCCTGCTTATTTAACTTCTAAAAAAATAAAGATTATAGTCCTTTCTAAAAATTATAGAACTTTGTCAGAATTAAAACAATATAGATGTACATAACATGAAATATGAAAATTTCTTTTTACCTCTTCCTCAAGGTACTGTTAAGAGTTTGATGTGCATTCTTTCAGAACTTTTTCTGTATATACACCATACACACAGATTTTTTCTTAAACATAGAACAGTATCCTATTTTTTTGTGATTTTATTTAACTTGCTTCCCCTTTTCCTCCAAAATAACAGCACAGCTTAAGACATTCTTTTCCCCATTCCAATAACTATGCATCCAACTTATTCAAGGCCTATTTCATAAAATGGATGTATTTATAACATGTCGAATCATTTTCATATTTCTGAATAGGTTGGATCCAATTTTTGCAATTACAAATATTGCTGTAAGCAATATTCTTTCTCAAAGAGCTGTTTCTGCCCTTCCACCGAAGACCCACAGAAAGTAATTTGGGTTTATTGCTTGTTGCAATAAGGGAGATAATGCATCATGGTTCTCCATGATGCAATACCCAAGAGGGTATTTGAACACATAGAATTTGGGTTGTGGTTGGGCAATTTTGGGTAAGACTCTAGGAAGCTATCTTTTTTGTTTTGTTTTGCTTTAGTCTCACTCCATCACAGTCACCAAGTGACTTTGGGCAGTGTTAGTGTTCTTTGAGATTTTAAAAATGTCCAACAGAAGAATACCTCCTTCCAGGTGTGGGTGCCAGGTAAGCAATCAGCTCCATCAAGGCCTCCCTGTATAAGGTCAGTTCCTGGATGTCAGGGGCTGCTTTCCCCTGTCTCAAAAATCAATCCTACAGAAGTATTCATGCAATGTTAAGATCAAGAAGTATGTGTATTTAAAATTTTAAGACTATTTTCAAAAGGCTGTGCCAACACATACCCTACCAACAAAGGAGGGATGATGAAAGGAGAGGTGGAAGCTCCAGTGGGAAGTTTCCCCTGAAGAGCAGCTTTGCTAGAGCTGATGCATATAGCCAAGACCTCTCATCTGGTAGTTCTTTTTTTTTTTTTTGGTAATTAATTTATTTTTTATTGGAGGCAAATTATTTTACAAAATTATATTGGTTGGTTTTGCCATACATTGACATGAATTCGCCCTGGGTTTACATAACTTCCCCCTCCTGAACCCCCCTCCCACCTCCCTCCTCCCTTATCCTCCCTCTGGGTCATTCCCTCATGCCAGCCCCGAGCATCCTATAACATGCATCGACCCTGAACTAGTGATTCGTTTCACATTTGACAACATACGTGTTTCAATGCCATTCTCCCAAATCATCCCACCCTCACCCTCTCCCACAGAGTCCCAAAGACTGTTCTATACATCTGTGACTCTTTTGCTGTCTCGTATACAAGGTTATCATTTGCATCTTTCTAAATTCCATATATATGCGTTAGTATACTGTATTGGTGTTTTTCTTTCTGGCTTACTTCACTCTGTATAATAGGCTCCAATTTCATCCACCTCATTAGAACTGATTCAAATGCATTCTTTTTAATGGCTGAATAATACTCCATTGTGTATATGTACCAAAGCTTTCTTATCCATTCGTCTGCAGATGGACATCTAGGTTGCTTCCATGTCCTGGCTATTATAAACAGTGCTGCAATGAACATTGGAGTACATGTGTCTCTTTCAGTTCTGGTTTCCTCGGTGTGTATGCCCAGGAGTGCGATTGCTGGATCATATGGCAGTTCTATTTCCAGTTTTTTGAGGAATCTCCACACTGTTCTCCATAGTGGCTGTACTAGTTTGCATTCCCACCAACAGTGTAAGAGGGTTTTTTTCTCTCCACATCCTCTCCAGCATTTATTGCATGTAGACTTTTGGATAGCAGCCATTCTGACTGGTGTGAAATGGTATCTCATTGTGGTTTTGATTTGCATCTCTCTGATTATGAGGGATGTTGAGCATTTTTTCATGTGTTTGTTAGCCATCTTTATGTCTTCTTTGGAGAAATGTCTGTTTAGTTCTTTGGCCCATTTTTTGATTGGGTCATTTATTTTTCTGGAATTGAGCTTCAGGAGCTGCTTGTATATTTTGGAGATTAATCCTTTATCATTTGCTTCATTTGCTATTATTTTCTCCCATTCTGAAGGCTGTCTTTTCACCTTACTTATAGTTTCCTTTGCTGTGCAGAAGCTTTTGATTTTAATTAGGTCCCATTTGTTTATTTTTGCTTTTATTTCCAATATTCTGGGAGGTGGGTCATGGAGGATCCTGCTGTGATTTATGTCAGAGAGTGTTTTGCCTATGTTTTCCTCTAGGAGTTTTATAGTTTCTGGTCTTACGTTTAGCTCTCTAATCCATTTTGAGTTTATTTTTGTGTATGGTGTTAGGAAGTGTTCTAGTTTTATTCTTTTACAAGTGGCTGACCAGTTTTCCCAGCACCACTTGTTAAAGAGACTGTCTTTTCTCCATTTTATATTCTTGCCTCCTTTGTCAAAGATAATCTCATAAGGTAGTTCTGTGAAGGGAAAGTAAGTGGAAAGAAATCCAGAAGAAGTCTTTATTACCTAGAACCTTAAAGCCTTTTATCTCTGTCTTCAGATCTTCAGCCAGTACATTATTAAAATGCAAAACAAAAGCAGAACCTTGTGGATTTTTCATATCTTTTATTTTCTACAAAATGGGGAAGAAAATATTGCTATAAATAATTCTATTAGATGTGGAGCCTTGTTTTCTGCCTTTTTTCCCCCTAAGGAAACAGACCTGCTCCTTTTACAATGATCTGACAGTTGGTAGTTTCTTATCACTTTCAGTTTTTAATCAATGATGTCTTGCTTGGTATTTCACTGAGACCAAGCAAGAGGAAAAGGTTGTTTCTGGCACAGAGCAATGAATGGAAAGAAGGAGCATGAGACTGGCATTGAAGAACCACTTAGAGAGGTATCACAGGCTATTACATAGTACCTAAATACCTGACCTGCCTCTTGAGAAACCTGCATGCAGGTCAGGAAGCAACAGTCAGAACTGTACATGGAACAACAGACTGGTTCCAAATAGGAAAAGGAGTACGTCAAGGCTGTATATTGTCACCTTGCTTATTTAACTTATACTGGGCTGGAAAAAGCACAAGCTGGAATCAAGATTGCTGGGAGAAATATCAATAACCTCAGATATGCTGATGACACTACCCTTATGGCAGAAAGTAAAGAGGAACTCAAAAGCCTCTTGATGAAAGTGAAAGAGGAGAGTGAAAAGGTTGGCTTGAAGCTCAACATTCAGAAAACAAGGATCATGGCTTCTGGTCCCATCACTTCATGGGAAATAGATGGAAAAACAGTGGAAACAGTGTCAGACTTCATTTTTTTGGGCTCCAAAATCACTGCGGATGCTGATTGCAGCCATGAAATTAAAAGACGCTTACTCCTTGGAAGGAAAGTTATGACCAACCTTGATAGTATATTAAAAAGCATATACGAGACAGCAAAAGAGACACAGATGTATAGAACAGTCTTTGGGACTCTGTGGGAGAGGGTGAGGGTGGGATGATTTGGGAGAATGGCATTGAAACACGTATGTTGTCATATGTGAAACGAATCACTAGTTCAGGGTCGATGCATGTTATAGGATGCTCGGGGCTGGCATGTGGGGATGACCCAGAGGGAGGATAGAGGGAGGATGGATGTGGGAGGGGGGTTCAGGAGGGGGAAGTTATGTAAACCCGGGGCGAATTCATGTCAATGTATGGCAAAACCAACCAATATAATATTGTAAAATAATTTGCCTCCAATAAAAAATAAATTAATTACCAAAAAAAAAATAATAAAAAGCAGAGACATTACTTTGCCAACAAAGGTCCGTCTAGTCAAGGCTATGGTTTTTCCAGTGGTCATGTATGGATGTGAGAGTTGGACTGTGAAGAAAGCTGATCACCGAAGAATTGATGCTTTTGAACTGTGGTGTTGGAGAAGACTCTTGAGAGTCCCTTGGACTGCAAGGAGATCCAACCAGTCCATTCTAAAGGAGATCAATCCTGGGTGTTCACTGGAGGGACTGATGCTAAAGCTGAAACTGCAATATTTTGGCCACCTCATGCGACGAGTTGACTCACTGGAAAAGACTCTGATGCTGGGAAAGGTTGGGGGCGGGAGGAGAAGGGGACGACCGAGAATGAGATGGCTGGATGGCATCACCGACTCTGGACATGAGTTTGAGTAAACTCCGGGAGTTGGTGATAGACAGGGAGGCCTGGTGTGCTGTGATTCATGGGGTCGCGGAAAGTCGGACACGACTGAGCTACTGAACTGAACTGAACTGAACTGAAGTGTGAATTTAACTGAATTAATTCCCTATGGCATACATTTTGTGGTAAAGAAATGTAACATGTTAGCTTGCACTGTATAAGGATACTTGAATTTGGTCAGCATTAGAAGGTTAATCGAAAAGAAAAAAAATTTATTGAATACAATCCTGATGCTATCTGGTCTCTTGAAAAACACCATTCTCTACAGGGGTAGGAACATCTTAGTTTATTTGAGAGTTATCCTAACCATAGTTTGAACATATCATCAGGGATTATTTTGCTTAATTCTTTGATGTGCCAACAACTTTTCTTTCTCTTTTTTAAACAAATTAATAGTCCTCATACACTCAGTCATAGCAAAGCAATCACTATACTCAAGGCTTCTGAATGTTTAAAAATTAATTTTGTTCCGCTCTTAATTATCACCTGTCTCCTCTTTTCACTTGGTCATTTGTTTAATCTCTCTCCATAACGGTAATAAAGACCTCAAAAATAAGATGGCTTGAGGACCAAACTTGTTTTATTTAAACACATTCCTAAGATAACACTAACCAATTCTCAAGGCCTGCCTTATTCTGACCTCATCTAACCCATTTGTTTTAGAAAATTTGGATCAGAGATGTCTCTTCCTTCACTCAGCTCCTCATTAAGTAATTATTTCCACAAACAACTGGCTCAGAACTAAAACTCAGAATTTGTTTTATTAATTAATCAATTAATTTTTGACTGTTCCGGGTCTTTGTTGCTGTGCGGGCTTTTCTCTAGTTGTGGAGAAAGGGACTATTCTCTAGTTGACGGTGCATAGGCTTCTCATTGCTGTGGCTTCTCTTGCAGAACACTGACTCTAGAGTGCTCAGACTTCAGCAAATGCAGTGCGTGGGCTAAGGAGTTGCAGTTCCTAGGCTCGAGAGCACAGGCTAAATAATTGTACATTATTACTGTACACAGTAATAACTGTGGTGTACAGTTATTAGTTGCTCTGTGGCATGTGTGATCTTCCCCAACTAGGGATTGAACCCATGTCTCCCACATTGGCAGGCAGATTCTTTACCACTGAGCCACCAGAAAAGCCAAAAACTTAGAATTTTAGGAGGAATAAACAATCAAAAGATTTTTCTTTTTTAAACAAACCATATTTTTAACTTTTAAAATTATAGTACATAATATAAAATTTACCATTTATGTGTACAATTTGGTGGTATTAATATCTAGTGAGTTAATTTTAGAGTTAAATTTAGGCCTCCCTGGGGCTCCGTGGTAAAGAATCTGCCTGCCAGTGCAGGAGACACGGGTTCAATCCCTGAGTCAGGAAGATCCCCTGGAGAAGGAAATGGCAACACATTCCTATATTCATGCCGGGAGAATCCCATGGACAGAGAAGCCTGGTAGGCTATGGTCCATGGGGTCCCAAAGAGTCATACAGGACTTAGCAACTGAACAACAATAATTAGATAGTATGTATATCGGGTCTTAGCCTTTTACTGCTTTTTTGATTGGTTGTTTCAAGTTCTAAAATAAGTTAAGATTTATCATCAGTATTATGTTGTCATTGTAGAGTAGATAAATCATGTCCAACCCTTTGCGACCGGCTGGGCTTCAGCACGCCATGCTCCTTTGTGTTTCACTATCTCTTGGAGTTAACTCAAATTCACATCCTTTAAGTCAGGGATGCTATCTAACCGTCTCATCCTTGCTGCCCCTTCTCCTTTTGCCTTCAATCTTTCCCAGCATTAGGATTCTTTCCAGTGATTCGACTCTTTGCCTCAGGTGGCCACAGTATTGGAGCTTTGGCTTCAGCATCAGTCCTTCCAGTGAGTATTCAGGGTTGATTTCCTATAAAACTGACTGGTTTGATTTCCTTGCAGACCAAGGGACTTTCAGTGTTATGAGGGCCTATGGAAAAGAATCTTTTGTCCACAGCCCAAACTCAGAAGAAATGATTTGCTGACTACTTTAAGAGAGTAACACCACCCAAATATAACTGTTCTTCCTTAGGGCACCAAGAAATAGTATTTTTATAATCTCTAATAAGAATGTTATAAATAGGAAATAGACATAATTTCCCCAAACAGAAGACAAGACTTGCAGAATAGTCCATGCTTGTGTAATTCAATGAATTTATGAGCCATGCCATGCCAGTTCTCCCAAGATGGATGGGTCATACTGAAGAGTTCTGACAAAAAGTGGTCCACTGCAGGATTTTCAATGGCAAATCACTCCAGCATTCTTGCCATGAGAACACAATGAACAATGTGGAAAATCAAAAAGATATGACACTGGAAGATGAGCCCCCAGATCAGAAGGTGTCTGATACGTTACTGGGAACAGCAGAGGGCAATTACTAATAGCTCCAGAAAGAATGAAGCAGATAAGCCAAAGCTGAAATAATGCTCAGCTGTGAATGTGTCTGGTGGTGAAAGTAAAATCCTATGTTGTAAAGAACAATATTGCATAGGAACCTGGAATGTCAGGTCCATGAATTGGATGTGGTCAAACAGGAGATGGCAAGAGTGAACACCAATGTCTTAGGAATCTTGAAATAAATGGATAGGATTGGGAGAATTTAATTCAGATGACCCTTACATCTACTACTGTGCACAAGAATCACTTGGAAGAACTGGAGCATCTCTCACAGTCAACAAAGAATCCAGAATGCAATTTCAAAAATTTGGGTGCGATTTCAAAATGGACAGAATGATCTCAGTTCATTTACAAGGCAAATCATTCAATATCACAGTAATTCAACTCTATGCCCCAACTGCTAACATTCAAGAAACTGAAGCAGAACGGGTTTATGAAGACCTACAAGACCTTCTAGAACTAACACCATTAAAAAATGTCCTTTTCATCATAGTGGATTGGAATGCAAAAGTAGGAAGTCAAGAGATACCTGGAGTAACAAGCAAGTTTAGCCTTGGTGTGCAAAATGAAGCAGGGCAAAGGCTAACAGAGTTTTGTCAAGAGAACACACTGGTCATAGAAAACACCCTCTTCCAACAACACAAGAGATGACTCTATACATGGACATCACCAGATGTGAAATCAGACTGATTACATTCTTTGCAGCCAAAAATGGAGAAGCTCTATACAGTCAACAAAAACAAGACCTGAAACTGATTGTGGCTCATATCATACACTCCTTATTGCAAAATTCAGGCTGAAATTGAAGAAAGTAGGGAAAACCACAAGGTCATTCAGGTATGACCGACCTAAATCAAATTCCTTTTGATTACACAGTGGAGGTGATGAATAGATTTAAAGGATTAGATCTGGTAGACAGAGTGCTTGAAGAACACTCTGGACAGAGTGTTTGTAACACTATGCAAGAGGCAGTGACCAAAACCGTCCCAAAGGAAAAGAAATGCAAGAAGGCAAAGTGGTTGTTTGAGGAGGCTTTACAAATAGCTGAGTAAAGAAGAGAAGTGAAAAGTAAGGAAGAAATGGAAAGATATACCCAGTTGAATGCAGACTTCCAGAGAATAGCAAGGAGAAATAAGAAAGCCTTCCTCGGTGATCAATGCAAAGAAATAGAGGAAAACAATAGAATGGGAAAGACTAGAGATTTCTTTAAGAAAATTAGAGATATCAAGGGAACATTTCATGCAAAGATGGACACAATAAAGAACAGAAATGGTATGAACCTAACAGAAGCAGAAGATGTTAAGAAGAGGTGACAAGAATACACAGAACTATACAAAAAAGATCTTAATGACCCAGATAACCATGATAGTATGATCACTTGCCTAGAGCCAGATATCTTGAAGAGTGAAGTCAAGTGGGCCTTAGGAATCATTACTACAAACAAAGCTACTGGAGGTGGTAGAATTCCAGCTGATCTATTTCAAGTCCTAAAAGATGATGCTATTGAAGTGTTGCACTCAATATGTCAGCCAATTTGGAAACCCCAGCAGTGGCCACAGGACTAGAAAAAAATCAGTTTTCATTCCAATCTGAAAGAACGGTGTTCAAACTACCAGACAATTGTGCTTATTTCACATGCTCGGAAGGTTATGCTCAAAATCCTTCAAGCTAGGCTTCAGTAGTGTGTAAATTGAGAACTTCCAGATGTACAAGCTAGGTTTAGAAAAGGCAGAGGAACCAGAGATCAAATTGCCAACATTCACTGGATTATAGAGAAAGCAAGGGAATTCCAGAAAAACATCTACTTCTGCTTCACTGACTATGCTAAAGCCTTTGACTGTGTGTATCATACAAACTGTGGAAAGTTCTTAAAGAGATGGGAATACCAGACCTCTTTACCTGTCTCCTGAGAAACCTGTCAAGAAGTAACAGAACTGGACATAGAACAATGGACTAGTTCAAAATTGGGAAAGGAGTACGACAATGATGTATATTGTCACCCTGTTTATTTAACTTATATGCAGAGTACATCATGTGAAATGCCAGACTGGATAAATTACAAGCTGGAATCAAGACTGCTGGGAGAAATATCAACAGCCTCAGATATGCAGATGATACCACTCTAACGGCAGAAACTGAAGGGTAACAAAAGAGCCTCTTGATGAGGGTGAAAGAGGAGAGTGAAAAAGCTGGTTTAAAACTCAACATTCAAAAAGCTAAGATCATGGCATCCAGTCCCATCTCTTCATGTTAAGTAGAAGGGAAGAAACTGGAAGCAGTGACAGACTGTATTTTCCCGGGTTCCAAAATCACTGCAGACAGTTACTGCAGCCATATATTTAAAAGGTGCTTGCTCCTTGGAAGAAAAGCTATGACAAACCTAGACAGTGTATCAAAAAAGAAGAGATATCACCTTGTTGACAAAGGTCTGTATAGCCAAAGCTATGGTTTTTCCAGTAGTCATGTACGGATGTAAGAGTTGGACCATAAAGTAGGCTTAGTAACCAAGAACTGATCGTTTTGGGACATGACTTACTGACTGAATTACAGGAGCTGTTTCCTCCCATTATTATAGTTTGTGTAAACTGTGTTTGGCAGGAAAGGCCAAGGTGTTGTAGTCTCCTATTCTATGCTTCGTTCGTTCGTTCCGTCGCTCAGTCGTGTCCGACTCTTTGCGACCCCATGGACTGTAGCCTACCAGGCTTCTCCATCCATGGGATTCCCCAGGCAAGAATACTGGAGTGGGTTACCATTTCCTTCTCCAGGGGATCTTCCCAACCCAGGGATTGAACCTAGGTCTCCCGCATTGGAGGCAGACGCTTTAACCTCTGAGCCACCAGGGAAGCCCTTCTATGCTTAGTGAAAGTTTTTCAAATCAAGTGTCAAGATTTTTTTCATGATAAACAGTCTCAAAGTCAGATAGTCTATGTTTCTCGGAACAGTATTTAATCTATTTCCTGTTAATTTAAACACACAAATCTCTATTCTGTAGTGAAGACAATTTCTCTGTCTCACTCATTTCTTATTTATCTATTTAATTGTTCACTTTTTTCCTCAAAATATATATTTTTTTGGTTGGAAAAAATAAAACACAACTGCTGTAGTTATATTAATGAAATGGGGTTGGTGGTTAGAGTGGATCCCTGAGGCTGAAGCAGTGCTGGGCCTGCTAGGCTGGTCTGGAAACACACCTGAGGACTGGTCAGTCTTCCAGGCTCACATCACATCTTTTCTTTGCTCTGAATTTCTACATCATTATCCAGTCTACAGACCGGAATCCTTAAACAGTAAAGTAAACTGTAAACAAAACAAAAAGACAACCAATAGAATGGGAGAACTTTATCTACAGACAACGCGACCAACAAGGGATTAGTCTCCAAAATTTACAAACAGCTCATGAAGCTCAATTTAAAAAAAAAAAAGTCAAACAACTCAATCAACAAGTGGGCAGACCTGGACATTTCTCCAAAGAAGACATGCAGATAGCTAAGAGGCACATGAAAAGATGCTCAATATCTCTAATTATTAGAGAAATACAAATCAAAACTGCAATGTGCTATCACCTTGCACCAGTCAGAATAGCCATCATCAAACAATTTATAAGCAATAAATGCTGTTGGGGGGAGGTAAACTGATACAGTCACTATGGAAAACAGTATGCAGGTTCCTTAAGAAATTAAAAATCAAGTTACCATAAAATCCAGCAATCCCACTCTTGGTCATATATCCGTAGAAACATGTGGTTTCAAAGGATACATGCACCACAATGTTCATTGCAGCACTATTTACAATAGCCATGACATGGCAGCAACCTAACTGTCCACTGACAGGTGAATGAATAAAGATGTGGTATACACATACAATGGAGTATTACTCAACCGTTAAAAAGAATAAAATAGTGCCATTTGTAGCAACATGGATGGACCGGGAGATTAAGAAGAAAGACAAATATAATATTATATCACCTACATATGGAATCTTAAAAAAAAAAAGCACAAATGAACTTACAAACAGAAATAGACTCACAGACTTAGAGAAGTAACTTATGGTTACCAAGGGAAGGGTAAGGAGGAGGGATAGTCTGGGAGTTTGGTATTAACATGTATACATTGCTATATTTGTGAATTTTACCTTTTATCATTAAAAATATTCATCTTTGTTTCATTTTAAATAAATAAATTTAAAAAATAGATAACCAAAGACCTACTGTTTAGCACAGGAACACTACTCAATATTCTGTGATAACCTAAATTGGAAAAGAATTTGAAAAAGAATAGATACATGTATAACTGAATCACTTTTCTGAACACCTGAAACTAACACAACATTGTTAATCAAGTATGCTCCAATATAAAAGTTTTTTTTTAATAAAAAAAAGAAAAAAAAACAAGTTAATGAAAGAAGGATAAGAAATAAGTGTGATAAAACAAATGTGATAAATGTAGAGTCTAGGTAGTAGGTATACATGTGTTCATTACAAAATTCTTTTTTTGTTCTCCCATATTTGAAATGTCCATAATAAATTGCTAAAAAGATTTTTTAGAAAAAGATAGTGCTCACTTACAACCTTGCTTCACTCATAGCCTAATTGTGGGAAATTTCTGTGGCCTATGGGCTGCCAAGTAGCTCTATTTTTAAGTTTAGCTTCCTCAAAATTAGTTGTTGATTAGATTTGTCATTTCACAGACCTAGGGAATTGAGAAAATTATACTGCAAAATCACAAACTTAGATGCATGCATTGTGTTCACAATCTCTAGGCACATTGATATGTTCTGTGTGACCCTGAGATCATTTCTGCTTCCGGGTGAGACTACAAGGGACGTAAACTTGAAATTTTTTGCGATTTAAGTTTGTATTCATGAGGCTTGAAGTACGGGTTAACTTTAGTGTTCCTTTCATTGATTAGAGGTGCTTCCTGCATACCTAACAGACATTGAAAACTCACCCAATACCAGAGGCTCTCTGCCTCACCTACTTGCTCCAGAATGTCTGTGCGTCTTGGTACTGAATGAGTTAATAAGCAGCTAATGTTATTTTAAAAGGGTCAAAAATTGTTTAAATGTAGTCTCAATCCTCAGAGCAAGATATTTCCTTCTTTATATATTTTTTAAAAATCACAAGGAATTGGCTTTACTAAATAAGAGCAAGAAGGCTTTAAGTGGTGTGGTCTGACAGTAATTTGTATTAGAGTCTAGAAGAGCACATTTGTAATGTCTTGTGGTAGTACATTTATCTCTTGGTGACAGAAGGAATAATTGCTTTAGAGAGCATATCAGTGGCTGTTTAAAAATTTAACTCTTTATTTCCTCACACCTAAGGCTACAAATTTGAGAAGAGAAAAAGATTATGAGAAATAAAACCTAGTAGCTACAACAGTTATAAAATAGTTATAAAATTTTGGTTACCAGTAAAATACATACATGTCCATTTCAAGGAATGGTGAAAAGTTTGGAAAAGTAATGAAAATGCTTTCATTATAGATAGGTATATATTAGTTACTTATGGGTGTTACTATCATGTACTATTACCATTTCTGCCTATTCTGTCTCGGGAACCGGGTTTTCAAGTTAAAGACACCTATCAACGTAGCTTCTGCTCAGAGACGAACTATGTCTGGTAAGTTGATAGTTGGTCTTTGCTGTCCTATGTTCTCAAATTTAACAGTTTTAATGGCCTCTTGACTACTGGCTCCTTTGTGAAGTCTGTTCATCCTTCTGGTCCTCTATTTCCTCTGAAAAGATCTGTTGATATTTATGTCTTTCCAGGTGTCCAAGAGCAGGAATGACACCATCATTAAGTTGACACCATCAGAAAGCACACTGTTTGAGTTCACATCTCAAACTAGGGGGATCACACAATTTATTTTTTAAGTGGATCACTTCTGAGAATGAAAGAGACTAATAATTATGCGGAGAAAGCAAAAGTCAATTGTCCCAATCAAACTAGGATGCATGGTTACTCTTCCTCAAGACAGCCAGGGGAAAACAAAGGTAGAATACTACTGGAATTAATTTTGAAAGGTGAATTAAGTATTCCTGAATTATAGCATATAAAGATTTAACCAGTAAAATATGTTTTCAGTTCTGTTCAATCACTGTCATGTCTGACTCTTTGTGACCCCATGGACTGCAGCACGCCAGGCCTCCCTGTCCATCACCAACTCCCAGAGTTTACTCAAACTCATGTCCGTTGAGTCCGTGATGCTATCTAACCATCTCATCCTCTGTCGTCCCCTTCTCTTCCCGCCTTCAATCTTTCCAGCATCAGGGGTTTTTCAAATGAATCAGCTCTTCACATCACATGGCCAAAGTACTGGAGTTTCAGCTTCAGCATCAGTCCTTCCAATGAATATTCAGGACTGATCTCCTTTAGGATTGACTGTCTGGATCTCCTCGCAGTCCAAGGGACTCTCAAGAGTCCTCCAACACCACAGTTCAAAAGCATCAATTCTTCAGTGCTCAGCTTTCCTTATAGTCCAACTCTCACATCCATACATGACTATTAGAAAAACCATAGCCTTGACTAGACGAATCTTTGTTGGCAAAGTAATGTCTCTGCTTTTCAATATGCTGTCTAGGTTGGTCATAGCTTTTCTTCCAAGGAGCAAGTGTCTTTTAATTTCAGGACTGCAGTCACCATCTGCAGTGATTTTAGAGCCCCCCTAAAATAAAGTCTGTCACCATTTCCACTGTCTCCCCATCTGTTTCCCATGAAGTGATGGGACCAGATGCCATGATTTTAGTTTTCTGAATGTTGAGCTTTAAGCCAACTTTTTCACTCTCCTCTTTTACTTTCATCAAGAAGCTCTTTAGCTCTTCTTCACTTTCTGCCATAAGGGTGGTGTCATCTGCATATCTGAGGTTACTGATTTTTCTCCCACAAATCTTGATTCCAGCTTCTGCTTCATCCAGTCCAGCATTTCTTATGATGTATTCTGCATATAAGTTAAATAAGCGGGTGACAATTTACAGCCTTGACGTACTCCTTTTCCTATTTGGAACCAGTCTGTTCCATGTCCAGTTCTAACTGTTGCTTCCTGACCTGCATACAGGTTTCTCAAGAGGCAGGTCAGGTGGTCTGGTATTCCCATCTCTTTCAGAATTTTCCACAGTTTATTGTGATCCACACAGTCAAAGGCTTTGGCATAGTCAATAAAGCAGAAATAGATGTTTTTCTGGAACTCTCTTGCTTTTTTGATGATCCAGCAGATGTTGGCAATTTGAACTCTGGTTCCTCTGCCTTTTCTTAAACCAGCTTGAACATCTGGAAGTTCACGGTTCATGTACTTTTGAAGCCTGACTTGGAGAATTTTGAGCATTACTTTGCTAGTGTGTGAGATAAGTGCAATTGTGTGTTAATTAGAGCATTCTTTGGCATTGCCTTTCTTTGGGATGGGAATGAAAACTGACCTTTTCTAGTCCTGTGGCCACTGCTGAGTTTTCCAAATTTGCTGGCATATTGAATGAAGTACTTTTACAGCATCATTTTTTAGGGTTTGAAATAGCGCAACTGGAATTCCATCACCTCCACTAGCTTTGTTCGTAGTGATGCTTCCTAAGGCCCACTCAATGAAAATATGAGCCATGCCGTGTGGGGACACCCAAGACAGATGGGTCATGGTGGAGAGTTCTGACAAAATGTGATCCACTGGAATAGGAAATGGCAAACCAATTCAGTATTTTTCCTTGAAAACCCCATGAACAGTATGAAAATATCTTTTACTTACTTTTATTGTAACCTGTGGAAGTGTGTGTGCGTACTTAGTCAAGTCCAACTCTATGTGACACCATGGACTGCAGTCCACCAGACTCTTCTGTCCATAGGATTTTCCAGGCAAGAATACTGGAATGGGTTGCCATTTCATATAATAGGGGATCTTCCTGACCTAGAGATCAAACCTGAGTCTCTTGTGTTGCCTGGATTGGGAGGCAGATTCTTTACCACTGCACTACCTGGGAACCCCATTCTAACCTATTGTAACCCAACATTAAATACTACATTTTATCTCCTCAAAGTGACTTGTGTTTAAAAAGAATGAAGAGTGTATATACATATATATACTATATAGATTTATACACACACATATATGTGTAGAGACACACATACATATATATCAGTATGATGATGGTATTCCTTGATCAGCTTGTATTTTTTTTTCTGAAACCTGTTAATTTTGCACAATGCAGGAACATACAATTTCGAGAGAGATTTATTTCCTAAAATGACCAGTTATCAAAGGAGGGGTCAGAATTCCAAACTAAAATTAACCAATATTCACTTTGTGGCTGGCACATAGTAGGAATTCAATAAATACTGGATTAACGAATAAATAAATGAGTGATGAATTCCAGCTTAGATACCGCCACCCCCCCCCCACCGCCCAAGGACCTGTGGCAAGCCAGTGTTTTCATCTGGTTCATGCTGTTTCTTCAATTTATCGAGGTCACTTTGAATTCTGATCTTCTCTTCTGAAGTGTTAGCAACCCCTTCTAACTTGGTGTCATCTGAAAAATACTACCTGTATGAAATGTGTGACTGAGTTAAGCTAGGAGTGTCATGTTGGATGGTTTCTTAAACTAGAACACAGCTGGAAATTATTATACAGCCAAAAGCATACTTCATTTCAGTCTTATCAGGCCAGCCTTGTCCACATTTGACTGATTTTTCCTCTTATCATATATAACCGATCACTCAGCTTCTTCACTAAATAGAAAATAAGATGCACGACAGAGCCTCATGAAAATTAGAGGACAAGAAAGGTAATAGAGAATGGGTGAGGACATGATAAAAAAATACCTTGTAAGCATACTTTATAAATTATACTCCTGTGTATACCTGCTGTATTTGCCTCAATAGACAAGTCTTGACATATAATGTATAGAAACAATCTACTATAGATAGTCCCATAGGGCAGATGTAAATTCTCTAATACATTCACATGTCCTCTCAAAAATTTGGTAGAAAAATATCTTTTTGCTGAGAGTGTAATTCTCAAGTTCCACAACCAATTCACTATTTTGTTATCAATTAAGCTTTTACTTAAATCGAGAAATAATAACAATCCCTCATTATGTTAAGTTCAAAATACTTAATCTAAAATGCACAGAGAAAAATTTTTAGTTTTTTTCAATAAATAAGGATGAATAGCAGGAAATAAGTCAATCAGTGACTATATATGCAACACAAAGGAAATAATAGAGATAATTATCCCAATAATTAAAAATAAGATTCTCTTTTGTCTATCTATTGGATAAATGAGGTAAAAGTTGCCTCATTTGAGTTTATGTTTGTGGACTCGTGTCACCACAGAAGCTACTAAAAGACACTGCTCAAAAATTAATGGACTGTGTCTACATTTTGATCTTTTCTTTCTTATCCTTAAATTTAAAGAAGACTTTTACATTTTCTTCCTAACTACATTTACACTCTCTTTGATACTAACATATCAAATAATTAAAATCTTAATGTTGTGCTACATGCCTTTTTTTCCTTTGAGGAAACCATGAAAATGTAGGTAAAAGACCAATATTTCCGTGGTATAAGTTTCTAAAACAATTCCTTTTGTTTACATAACAAAGGAAAAAACATCCTTCTAAAAGACCCCACTTCTAAACATATTTAAAATTCCAGGAGCGTGATGTGTTTTAATAGCTCAGAACTGCAGTGGCAACACTCCCTTTGATCCATAAGTGGCAGTATGTGTTTGTATGAGGAGGTGCAGTTGGCAGTGTGAATTCCCAATGTTGATGATGATCTGTATGTCACAGGCTTCATCTCCAACAATGCTGTATGCAAATTAGTGATAGCTTCATGCCAGGGTAGAACACCATTCACCGAGTAATTGCTAGCATTTTTCCTGGTCATTCTACATATGGAATGAAAATAATAACCATTTAGGGACCTATTTCTGTAAATTAGCAGAATAAAAGCATTATGTTGTACACATTCTTCACATTATTTTTATCAAAATTAGAGATGTTCTTTTTGGTTACATATTTAATATTATATAAAACAGAATTTTAATATACTTTCAATATTTAACCTGTGCATTTTTAAAACATACTGATTTATGTAGTCTAGTGTATGAGAACTATTTAAAATAAATTCTGTTGCAAATTATTTGAAAGTTTTTAAATGCCATAAACAAAATACATGACTATTAGATGTGTGAGAAATTATTCTGTTACTGTGGTAGTACATGGAGCACAAATGTTTAAATTAATCTTTGCTTCACCTGTGTTTGCTGTTTCTGAGCTTTTCCTCTCGATTTCTAAGAGGAACAGGATACGTGGAACTAAGCACGAATAATGGAGGGGATAACTGTTTCTCATGACAAGAGCTTAAAATTCTTAAGGAGGGAAATTTAGCAACAGATTTTGTATATGAAGTGAGAAAAAGGTACTAAGAGGTGAATTAGAAACCTAGAAAATTTCTCTTATAGCATCTGTAGGCTTCCTCATTCCATTTAAATTTTCTCTCATTTGAGAAATGTAGTGATATGTACTCCTTTCAGTTTCACACGCAAAAGTGAGGCAACTGCTTCCTCCCATACACAAAATGATTTGTAAATGCATTCTGTGAATAAAACACATTAAACGCCATTTGCATATAGTATGTTAACACATGTGAAAAATGGTTCACACAGTACATTAGGAAAGGAATAAACAGAAGTGACTTCAAAATGCCTGCTATATTTATAACAATTTAAGCGACAACAGAGCAATGAATTTCAGGTGCACTGGACTTAATTCTATGACAGTGTTTTCTTTGGAAGCCCTTATTTATTAATTTTTTTTTTTGAACACTCCTTTGCCAATTGCAGTGTTAAGCTGCCAAGATTTTCAGAACTGACCAGGAGGTGGAGAGCTCATGCAAATAAGCTCTTCTCTGCTGGCAGCCCACAGTGACTGATTCAAAAGAACACTTTAACCCAGAAGGTGAGTCTGAGCTGAATATCACCAGCCAGAAACCACACCAGTGCTCCATGTTACGTGGGAGGTTGCCTTCCAAATACTATTTTATCTTCCAAAATTCACTGACTCTGTTTTCCATGATGGAAGAGTTCATTTCCTTCATTTTTTAAAAGTGGATATCTCCATACATTTAAAACCTCCCAATCTTTAAGTAAAATTTCCAGGCACAGTTTCTATTTCCCTCAACTTATATAATACCCATTAACAGGAATATGCATGTACATCTTTATTCCCAGGCTGTCTGAATTATATATGGCTAAGTTTCAGTGTTTAATAATAAACGGAATTTGAAAGGAATGTTGAAAAATATACTATGGGTGTAAGCCTCAAAGTTTTATTAGGTTTCCTAGTGTGAACTGGCACATGATGTAATTTTCAAGAATAGTATAAAGGGGGGTATGTTGAATTGGCGAGATGCAAGTCCGGCAGTATATTATAACATCGTCATTTTACCTCAGATTCTGGTTTCGTATATACTTCCGCCTTTGGTAATTTACATAAACATGCATAGTCTATGAATTATGCATAAACCTTATTTTAAATGCAGAGCTTTCAACTCTCACAGTGCACTAGTATACACACCCATTTGATTGGCTCTGCTCTGTTTTCATTACTCGCAATTTCTTGGAACACAAAAGAGGTTGAAAAGGCTGACAGGAATGGACAGTATTTTTTCTTGTGTGTGGGGGAAATATTTGTTTCCTTTTCAAGGCAATTGGTGGTGCAAAGTTTTGCCTGTGATTATTGTTCCTAGTCGTTATTTTTTTCCAAGGAAGAATGCATTAAATGTCTGAACCTACAAAATAGCAATCACAATCAGATACTTTTTTTTTATTTTTAAAGGATGCTGCAGAAACTGTTCTCTCTTTGAATAAATCTGAGCACATGGCTACAATAAAGGAGCAACCATTAGATTTTGGGGGATGTCCCAATTAGACTTTAAATCAGTGGGTAATCCTAAAGCACTGATGTAATAGTTAGGCATCCAGAAAAAATTAAAATTTTAGTACTATAGCTGCGCTTATTCTAGTATAATTGAATATTCTGATTAATGTACACACAGAATGAGTCCTCTACATTTGAGACATTGTATGATTACTCTATTTTCATATGAACTCTATATGGGATATTCTATCCGATGATATAAAAAACAGATTATAGACAGTTCTACTACAATGGTAGTATGTTAAAAAAATACAGTGGCATGTAAACAGAATTTTAATAAAATATCCTTATCTCTGTTTACTAAATACCCTATAGTTTAATATAAATACTTTCAGTGTTATTAGTTATATAATGTTTTAAAAAATGGTGGGGACTTTCGATTCTGTTTCCACATCTACTTTTCACTGCTGTCTTTCATCCCTTCCTTCATTTTCTTATGTACTTTGAGAACTTTGTTCCTTTTTCTTTTCTCTGTTTTTTCCCCACTTCTTTGCATAACTTTCCTTTTACTCCCAATTTAACACATTAGTAGACATTATTCATCACAATATGCCTGATATTGTCATCTTTTTATTAATTCTATTAGCTTATTTCTCTTAACATCTAATTAAGCTTTTATGAGAATTTCTTTCTCTTGATAAATTCTCTATTCATGCTACAGGAAAATGGACATTTGGCTTAAATGAAAAAGGAGAAGTCTGTGTTGCTAGATTTACTTGTAGGAGCATTACCTTTAAGGACCATACAATTTTTATTTCACTCTGTTGCAGGGAATTACCAAGTTCTCCCTCTGCAGTTTTACATCAGAGACGGACACTTGGAGATTAATGATGAAGAGGAACCTTTGAGTTCATTTTGTCGTGATTTTATGCATAACTTTCATATAGGGAGCATCTATTCCACCAAAAGAGAGACTTAAAAATCAGGAAAAGAGGTGTGAAGCTGAAAACTTAGGTTCACATTTACTGACTGGAACTCAAAAGGGCCAGCAGCAAACTCAAAACAGTACATTTTACCTAAGATTAGAAGAGGCAATTTGCTTCTGAAAACAAAAACTATACCTGGCAGACGTTTCTCTGCTAATTTAGGAAAGAAAAAAAAAAAACAAAAAACAAACACAGAACAGTCTCCCAAAGCAATAACAATAAAATCAAAACACAATGGGACCTAATCAAACTTACAAGCTTTTGCATAGCAAAGTAAACCATAAACGAAGTGAAAAGACAACCTATGGAATTGGAGAAAATATTTGCAAACACGCAACTGACAAGACTTAATTTCCAAAATATACAAGCAGATCATATAACTTAATATCAAAAAAACCCCCAAACAATCCAACCCCAAAATGGGCAGAGGATCTAAATAGATATTTCTCCAAAAAAACCAAAAAAACAAACAAAAAAAAAAACAGATAGCCAATAGGCACATGAAAAGATGCTCAACATTGCTAATTACTAGAGAAATGCAAACTAAAACTACAATAACGTTCCAAGGCTACCCACTCCAGTATTCTGGCCTGGAGAATTCCAAGGACTATACAGTCCTTGGGGTCGCAAAGAGTCGGATACAACTGAGCAACCTTCACTTTCACTTTTCACACACGTTTGAATGGGTATCATAAAAAAGTCCACAAACAACAAATGCTGGAGATGGTGTGGAGAAAAAGGAACCTTCACATACTGTTTGTGGGAATGTAGGTTGGTGCAACTACTGTGGAAAACAGTGTAGAGATTCCTTAGAAAACTAGAAATAAAATTACCATATGATCCAGCAAAAACTATAATTCAAAAGATACACGCACCCCTATATTGATGCTAAGATCATGGCATCTGGTCCCATCACTTCATGGCAAATAGATGGGGAAACAATGAAAACAGTGGCAAACTTTATTTTTTTGGGCTCCCAAATCACTGCAGATGGTGACTGCAGCCAGGAAATTAAAAGGTGCTTAGAAAAGTTATGACCAACCTAGACAGCATATTAAAAAGCAGAGACATTACTTTGCCAACAAAGGTCCATCTAGTCAAGGCTATGGTTTTTCCAGTAGTCACGTATGAATGTGAGAGTTGGACTATAAAGAAAGCTTAGTGCTGAAGAATTGATGTTTTTGAACTGTGGTGTTGGAGAAGACTCTTGAGAGTCCCTTGGACCTCAGGGAGATCCAACCAGTCCATCCTAAAGGAGATCAGTCCTGGGTGTTCATTGGAAGGACTAATGTTGAAGCTGAAACTCCAATACTTTGGCCACCTGATGCAAAGAGCTGACTCACTGAAAAAGACCCTGATGATGGGAAAGACTGAAGGCTGGAGGAAAAGGGGACAACAGAGGATGAGATGGTTGGATGACACCACCAACTCAATGGACATTATTTTGAGTTGACTCCAGGAGTTGGTGATGGACAGGGAGGCCTGGCGTGCTGCAGTCCATGGGGTCACAAAGAGTCAGACACGACTGAGTGACTGAACTGAACTGAACTGACTGATGTTGATAGCAGCACTATTTAAAATAGCCAGGACATGGAAACAACCTAATGGACCTCAACAGATGACTGGATAAAGAAGATGTGGTACATTTACATGTGACCTGCTTTTACTGGCAATACAGTAGAATACTACTAGGACATGAAAAGAACAAAATAATGCCATTTGCAACAACATGGACGCAAGTAGAGATTAATACTAAATGAAGTAAGTCAGAAGTAGAAAGATAAATACCGCATGATATCACTTATATGTGGAATGTAAAATATGACACAAATGAACCTATCTATTAAACAGAAACAGGACCATGGACATAGAGAACAGATCGTGGTTGCCAAAGGGGAGAAGGTTGAGGGAGGGACAGAGTGGGAGGTTGGAGTTAGCAGACGTAAGCTTTTACATGTGGAATGGATGGATGACAGAGTCCTGCCATGAACATAGAGAACTATGTTCAGTGTCCTGTGATGGACCATAATGGAAAAAGAATATTATAAAAGGGAATCTATGTGTATATTTATGGACTTCCCTAATGGTTGGGCTTCCCTGGTGGCTCAGACAGTAAAGAATCCGCCTTGCAATGTGGGAGACCTGGGTTTAATCCGTGGGTTGAGAAAATCCCCTGGAGGAGGACTTGGCAACCCACTCCAGTATTCTTGCCTGGAGAATCTCCATGGATAGAGGAAACTGGTAGGCCACAGTCCATGGGGTCGCAAAGAGTTGGACACAACTGAGCAACTAAGCACAGCACAGGTGTATATATATGACTGAATCACTCTGCTGTACAGCAGTAATTGACACAACATTGTAAAATCAACTATACTTCAATAAAAAAGAAAAGGAAAAGTTGGAGATGTATAAGCAGAAGCAGTCAACAGTGTTTCCTTGCTTCAAGAGAGTTATTCAACTTAAGTTTAAAATTAAAACTAAGATCTATCTATCCACTTATCTAACCTCTAGTAATCATATTTGAGAGTAAACAATACATTTCTGTTTAAATAACATCTTTGCCTTTACATATCTGATTTTCTTTCATTTTATTAAATAATGAGTATGAATGCTTTCATTCCAAACTATTTAAAAAAACACTATACTAGCATTTAGTGGTCTAATCACAGCCAAAACCTTTTTGTGAGGTTTGGACTCCCTAAAACTATGTAAGTTTGTGTAAAGTGCTCATATCCAGTAACTCAGCAAAAAGTCTAGTGAAAAGAAGATTCTGTAAGACGAGGCAGCTTTCCTACACTGGGGCCCATGGTCTTGCTTACAGTGGTCAGCTGGCATACACTAGAACAGATGTCTCTAACTAAAACACCTGGAAGAGAATCCTTTAACTTGGGGTTTAGGACAACAGAAAAAGAAGTTAAAAGAGAATAGTTAAATCTATATCATGAAATGAAACTGCCTATAGTCCAAGACACATTAAGCAAAGGCATCAACTTTTAAGTTCAATATAATTAGATTTTGTTATATTACGCTTCCCATTAAAAATCTTAAGCACCCATATCTCACTCTACCCAACTCTTTCCTATCCTCATTTTCAAGCTCATCTTACTAAATCTGCTCTTCAGATTCTTAGACACATCATTTCTTGATTCCTGTTTCCTCATTATTTATCCTTCTTTGGGTCTTACTTACCTTTCCCTACCTGAAATCATATGGCTGAATATCTTCTCCACTGTCTCTCATTAAAATCTCAATTATTGTATGTTCGTAATGTTTATCATACCTGCTTAGCAAAACACAACATTAACCAGTTCTTCAATGAGTCTTCTATGCTATTACTGGCACAGAAGTACTGCTAAATGTATCAAACAATCACACTTCAGTCCACTTTTAGGTCAGTCCAAATTCATGGTGTCTAAGCTCATCTGTCCTTAGTGAAGTTCAATAGTATTTACCTTTCATGATTGTTTCCTTTCATACTTTTCTGACAGGTTCTTTCTTGGATTCTTTAAGTTAATCTCTTTCCATCCCTTATATGTTAGTACTCAGCAGGGTTCCATCAATACCCCTGTTTGTTCTTCTCATATGCTTCTGTTGGAAGTTCCCATCAACTTTTATGACTTTAACTTCTGCAACTGTACTAAAGACTTTAACTTCTATATCATCCACTCTACACCTATCGATGCCAAACTTCAGATTCATTTTCTTTCAATGAATAAACAAATTGTTTACTCTCAAAGTAAGAATGAGCCATTAAAAGGCAAATCAGATAATAACACAATTCTGTTAAGATCCCCAAGTCCCCATCTTTACCAAAATTAAATCCAGAATCACTATCTGCCTCTGAGAATTTGCATTCCCTTTTCCTTCTGCTTTGAAGCATCCTTATATCAGCCTCACTCCTTATGTTTTACAGTGTCCATCCAACATTTTTCAGTGAGAATTTTCTTGACCACTATTTTTAAACTATACCATTTCCCCACCCTCCACACACACACACACACCCCTCATATTTCTTGACTTGTCATTTTCCCTAGCATCTATTACCATCAATACATTTTACTTTTTATTTTATTATTTATCTTCTCTCCCATCTTCCCTCTCCAAGTAGCATGTAAACTCCTGAGAGCAGAATATTTTATTTTGTTGACATATCTCCAGAGTCTATTATAGTGCCTGGGGGATGATAGATGGCTTACAAAACATTTGAAGGAATGGAAAGATCAAGACCTTGGAATTGTAGAGAGTTCACGGATGATATTTCAGAAGGTTGTGCTCATAGGAAGGGACATTTGACTTTCTTAAACCTCAGAGATACTTTTAAGAAGGTATCTGGATAAAGGGAAATTTACTTGTGCATCTCTTCTTTAGTAATTGCTGGTATGAGAGGAAGAATAAAAAGGAAAACATGGGGATTCACATTATATGGAAGACTATGCATTGAGAAACATTTGTGGGGCTTCCTTGGTGGTCCAGCGGTTAAGAATCTGCCTTGCAAGGCAAGGGACACAGGTTCAGTCCCTGGTCTGGAAAGATCCCGTGGGGCAGCTGAGCCCATATGCCACAACTAATGAACCTGTGCTCTGGAGCCTGTGAGCTGCAACTGGAGAAGCCTCCGTGCCCGAGAGCCTGTGCTCCTCATCAAGAAGCCACCACGAGAAGCCCTTGTAGCACAACTAGAGACCAGTCCTCATTCTGGGCAACTAGAGAAAGCCCATGCACAGCAACCAAGACCCACCACAGTCAAAAATAAAGTCAGTAAATTAAAAAAGAAACATTTGTAATAAGGAGGGAAAATAAAGGCTTTAGCTAGTTCATTAGCTAAACTTGACTTATCTCTCTTTTGGTTCAGAACCACTCTGATGCCAGCCATGTGATCACCTCACTCTTTTCTTTCTCTCTTCCAGTTCTCCTATCATTCTGCTGCTCTTTTCTTTTCCTCCAGTAATATTCTTATACAAACATATTTGTCTTCCCATAAAAATGACTGTTTCTGCATATCATCCAATCTTTGCAGGAGACTGATTCAATTACACTAATGATCTACTGGTGTAATCAATTCAAAGATAGCCAAGAAAACATTCTGCCATTTCTGTATCCCCAGTGCTACTTGAAATAAACCCATCAGTCAAATAAAAGAATTAAGTAAATGAAGACCTTCAAATCTAGTTTATTTTAGCACATTCCCTAATTATCAAGTGATTTTTACTAATCTAGGAAGTTGGCTGGAATCTCTTTCAACTCAAAAACAAAGCATGGAAATTGATAGTTCATGTAGCATCATAGCCACAAATATTTTTTTCCTGTGCTATGAATGCGTAATTCTTTCTTGAAATTTGCTGAGGTACTTGGCTCACTAAAATCTTGTGGAAATGAGTGCTTTAGATTTATTAGTCGCTCCATAGAAATGTATTTCCTTTGTGTTTTAAATTAGTTGCATTTTAATGTCATTGAACATGCCCTTGTTCTTGTTTCCATTTGTGGTCTTATATCCAGTGGGAATTTATAGGGCTCAGATTTATTTAAATTATGCTGATGTATTTGATCTTTCAACATACAGTGCATGGTAAAAATGGGTGTCCATATCCATAAATGAAATATGAGGGAAAAGGCATGCTGATAAATTCTCCACTAAATCAGGTTTAATTAGATATCAAAAAAGGATAAAGCCAAGCAAAGTTTCCACTCGAAGTGTTACAGAGATCTAAGATCAGAAAAACAAAATAGATATTCAAACGCATATTATATAACATTTTCTTGACTTTTATAGATGACAAAGCAAGAAAATACTTCTAATTCAGCCAATTCACTTGTTGAGCAGAAACCTCCTCTCCATTAACTCTTCCAATTTCACTTTATAAATAGCTTAGGAAAACCTCTCTACCCACCAAAAAGGCAATTAGGCTTGCAAAATTATCATCATGCTTGCCTACAATAGACCCTAAGAGCTAGAGATTAGTCCCCAAGGGCCATCCTGTCCCTGCATTCAGTGTCCCTAGGCCAGGGCCCATGTTTTCAGCCTCAATCCCTTCAACCTCCACCCCTCGCCACCCGCCTCCACCCCTAAGCTAGTCTTCTGTGCACTGCTGTGAATTATACTGACACTCTCTTGGTGACATACCCTGCAGTGGCTAAATTCAAATCTGGAGCTGTGGGCAAACTGGCTGTCTTCAAGTCGTAACGGCTGCCCCTGTCCCCAGCCAAGGGAGGCTGAGGAGAAAGGTTAGATTTTGTATTCAGATACTTTTGGTGTGTATTTTGGAAATTAAAAAAAAATATGTTTTTAGATAGTTTACATTCAACTCATGCTCTATTTCAGTACCAATGGCATTTAGAAGGGCATCAAGGAAAAAAAAATTATTACTAACCCACATTTTGCATCACTATGTTTCTGCTTTTGGAATTTGGGCAAATAATGATACATTTTTGAAGGACTGTAAATCAGTTCTTAGGTTTATTGCCCTGGGGATCACTTGCTAATTTAAAGAAGTTCAAGAGAAAACATTCATGACAGGAAATAATCTTTTCTAAAGTAAATAATAACCTTTTGATTTGTTTTTTTTTTGCATGTATCAATTATTATTTTCATATGAGCTCACTTAAAGTGAGATATAGTCTTAAAAGTTTCATGGATCCATGAATGTATGCACAAAAATACTTTTCCTTGTCACAAAAGTATACAGTGTCTCTTTTGACTTATTTTATGTCTGTCTACCCTTCATCTGTTTTCTTCCAAAACATCTGCCAAAGAAGAAAGAAGTTCCATTCGAATAGTTTAGGCGTGGGAAAGACATGTCAAGTATGTGGAGGAATGAATATCACCTGTCCCTCCCATTTCATATGTCCCCCTTGTTCAGTCTTTACCCCCATCTCACCTCTCATCACACTTCAGCTTTTGGGGAGGAATTTAGAACATGACAGACACAAGCAGAATTAGATGTAATTAACACTGCTAAAATTATGTTTGTGGTTTTTCTCTATGCCTCTTTTCAAATTATAAAAACAGACTAAAATTTGAGGGTTAACAAACACCTTAAATGTTCTACTTTATTAAAAAACAAAGTAGCAAAATAAAAGTAGTAGTAGATGCAGTGTTATGACTGAATGCATTTTAACATTAGTTAAATACATGGTATTCAAAATGCTGGTGACTCAGTGGCTAAGACATGTCTGACTCTTTGTGACCCCACTGACTATAGCCCGCCAGGCTCCTTTGTCTGTGGCATTTCCCAGGCAAGAATACTGGAGTGGGTTGCCATTTCCTTCTCCAGGGGATCTTCCTGACCCAGGGATTGAACCCACTTCTCCTGCATTGGCAGGAGCCATCTGGGAAGCTCTATTCAAAATGCTACCAAACTGCTAAAAGAAACAATAGCAACAACTATCTACTTACAGATGTAGGTAGACAGTTCATCTCACCAAAGTCACTATGTCCTATGCTGAAGAAGTTTGAAAATCTGACTGAAACTTCAGAGTTTCTTGTAACTGATTGATTTAGCACACTCTTAAGTTTATATTTTATTTATCTTTTTTTACAATCAGACATGTGTTTTTTATTTTTTTACTTTACAATATTGAATTGGTTTTGCCATACATTGACATGAATCCACCCTGGGTATATATGTGTTCCCTATCTTGAACCCCGCTCCCACCTCCCTCCCCATATCATCCCACTGGGTCATCCCAGTGCACCAGCCCCGAGCATCCTGTATCATGCATCGAACCTGGACCAGCGATTCGTTTCACATATGATAATATACATGTTTCAATGCCATTCTCCCACATCATCCCACCCTCTAAACTTTCACACCTAGATTTAAGTTTCCCTCATATCTCCACTTGGACTTCCCTGGTGGCTCAGACAGTAAAAAGCACCTGCCTACAAAGTGGGAGCCCTGGGTTCAATCCCTGGGTTGGGAAGATCTCCTGGAGAAGGAAATGGCAACCCACTCCAGTATTCTTGCCTGGAAAATCCCATGGACGAAGGAACCAGGCAGACTACAGTCCATGGGATCACAAAGAGTCGGATATGGCTGAGTGACTTAACTTTCATATCTCCACAATTCTTTAAAACTTTCATCAACAGTTCTGAGGCTCTGAAATTTCCTCTTGTCCTTCTAATGCCCTAATTTGTCATTCAGTATGCTAGCCATACTCATCTCCTAAGCCACCATGACAACTGCTCCTCTCCTCTATATCCAATGGATGGCATCACCGACTCAATGGACATGAGTTTGAGTGAACTCCGGGAGTTGGTGATGGACAGGGAATGCCTGGCGTGCTGTGATTCTTGGGGTTGCAAAGAGTCAGACACGACTGAGCGACTGAACTGAACTGAAGCACTCAGTACAAAGCAGATTCCAAATTCCAGAGTTACAGTTCTGTGTAAGTGTTTTTCCAGAATGCTGGATCCATGCTTCAAATTCTATTTGGAAATAATTCCCTACCACATTATTCTGTGCTACTGATTCTATCTCCCTCTGTCCTTTCTGGGGTCACTTTCCACCAGTCACCCTCCTCTCTCAACTCTCCTTTCGTCTTTTTTCCACTGATTCCTTTTTTCCATTGCTATCAACAGTTAGCAGACATTTGGTCATATCTCTACTGTCCACTGACAGAATGTGGTCCACTGGAGAAGGGAATAGCAAACCACTTCAGTATTCTTGCCTTGAGAACCCCATGAACGGTATGAAAAGGCAAAATGATAGGATAATGAATGAGGAATTCACCAGGTCGGTAGGTGCCTACTATGCTACTGGAGATCAGTGGAGAAACAAATCCAGAAATAATGAAGGCATGGAGCCAAAGCAAAAACAATACCCAGTTGTGGATGTGACTGGTGACATAAGCAAGATCCAATGCTGTAAAGAGCAATATTGCATAGGAACCTGGAATGTTAGGTCCATGAATCAAGGCAAAATGGAAGTGGTCAAACAGGAGATGGCAAGAGTGAACATAGACATTCTAGGAATCAGTGAACTAAAATGGACTGGAATGGGTGAATTTAACTCGGAGACCATTATATCTACTATTGTGAGCAGGAATCCCTTAGAAGAAATGGAGAAGCCATCATGGTCAACAAAAGAGTCCAAATTGCAGTACTTGGATGCAATCTCAAAAACAACAGAATGATTTCTGTTCATTTCCAAGGCAAACCATTCAATATCACAGTAACCCAAGCCGATGCCCCAACCAGTAACGCTGAAGAAGCCAACGTTGAACGGTTCTATGAAGATCTACAAGACCTTTTAGAACTAAAACCCAAAAAAGATGACCTTTTCATTATAGGGGACTGGAATGCAAAAGTAGGAAGTCAAGAAACACCTGGAGTAACAGGCAAATTTGGCCTTGGAGTATGAAATGAAGCAGGGCAAAGGCTAATAGAGTTTTGCCAAGAGAATGCACTGGTCATAGCAAACACCCTCTTCCAACAACACAAGAGAAGACTCTACACATGGACATCACCAGATGGTCAACACCGGAATCAGACTGATTATATTCTTCGCAGCCAAAGATGGAGAAGCTCTATACAGTCAGCAAAACAAGACCAGGAGCTGACTGGGCTCAGATCATGACCTTATTGCCAAATTCAGACTTAAATTGAAAAAAGTAGGGAAAACAACTAGACCATTCAGATACGACCTAAATACAACCCTTATGATTATACAGTGGAAGTGAGAAATAGATTTAAGGGACTAGATCTGATAGACAGAGTGCCTGATGAACTATGGACGAAGGTTCATGACATTGTACAGGAGACAGGGATCAAGACCATCCCCATGGAAAAGAAATGCAAAAAAGCAAAATGGCTGTCTGGGGAGGCCTTACAAATAGCTGTGAAAAGAAGAGAAGCGAAAAGCAAAGGAGAAAAGGAAAGATATAAGCATCTGAGTGCAGAGTTCCAAAGAATAGCAAGGAGAGATAAGAAAGCCTTCCTCGGTGATCAGTGCAAAGAAATAGAGGAAAGCAACAGAATAGGAAAGACTAGAGATCTCTTCAAGAAAATTAGAGATACCAAGGGAAAATTTCATCCAAAAATGGGCTTGATAAAGGAAAGAAATGGTATGGACCTAAAAGAAGCAGAAGATATTAAGAAGAGGTGGCAAGAATAGACAGAAGAACTGTACAAAAAAGATCTTCATGACCAAGATAATCATGATGGTGTGATTACTCACCTAGAGCCAGACATCTTGGATTGTGAAGTCAAGTGGGCTTTAGAAAGCATCACTACGAACAAAGCTAGTGGAGGTGATGGAATTCCAATTGAGCTATTTCAAACCCTGAAAGATGATGCTGTGAAAGTGCTGCACTCAATATGCCAGCAAATTTGGAAAACTCAGCAGTGGCCACAGGACTGGAAAAGGTCAGTCTTCATTCCAATCCCAAAGAAAAGCAAATCCAAAGAATGCTCAAACTACCACACAATTGCACTCATCTCACACGCTAGTAAAGTCATGCTCAAAATTCTCCAAGCCAGGCTTCAGCAATACGTGAACCATGAACTTCCAGATGTACAAGCTGGTTTTAGAAAAGGCAGAGGAACCAAAGATCAAATTGCCAACATCCTCTGGATCATGAAAAAAGCAAAAGAGTTCCAGAAAAACATCTATTTCTGCTTTATTGACTATGCCAAAGCCTTTGACTGTGTGGATCACAATAAACTGTGGAAAATCCTGAAAGAAATGGGAATACCAGACCACCTGACCTGCCTCTTGAGAAAGCTATATGCAGGTCAGGAAGCAACAGTTAGAACTGGGCATGGAACAACAGACTGGTTCCAAATAGGAATAGGAATATGTCAAGGCTGTATATTGTCACCCTGCTTATTTAACTTATATGCAAGGTACATCATGAGAAACGCTGGGCTGGATGAAGCACAAGCTGGAATCAAGATTGCCGGGAGAAATATCAATATCCTCAGATATGCAGATGACACCACCCTTATGGCAGAAAGTGAAGAGGAACTCAAAAGCCTCTTGATGAAAGTAAAAGAGAGTGAAAAAGTTGGCTTAAAGCTCACCATTCAGAAAACAAAGATCATGGCATCTGGTCCCATCACTTCATGGGAAATAGATGGGGAAACAGTGGAAACAGGGTCAGACTTTATTTTGGGGGGCTCCAAAATCACTGCAGAGGGTGATTACAGCCATGAAATTAAAAGACACTTACTCCTTGGAAGGAAAGTTATGACCAACCTATTAAAAACCTGTTAATAATGTCTCTGCATATTAAAAAGCAGAGACATTACTTTGCCAACAAAGGTCTGTATAGTCAAGGCTATGGTTTTTCCAGTGGTCATGTATGGATGTGAGAGTTGGTCTGTGAAGAAAGCTGAGTGCCGAAGAATTGATGCTTTTGAACTGTGGTGCTGGAGAAGACTCTTGAGAGTCCCTTGGACTGCAAGGAGATCCAACCAGTCCATTCTAAAAGGAGATCAGTCTTGGGTGTTTATTGGAAGGACTGATGCCAAAGCTGAAACTCCAATACTTTGGCCACCTCATGCGAAGAGTTGACTCACTGGAAAAGACTCTGATGCTGGGAGGGGTTGGGGGCAGGAGGAGAAGGGGACGACAGAGGATGAGATGGCTGGATCGCATCACCGACTCGATGGTCGTGAGTTTGCGTGAACTTTGGGAGTTGAAGATGGACAGGAAGGCCTGGCATGATGTGATTCATTGGGTTGCAAAGAGTCAGACACTACTGAATGACTGAACTGAACTGATACTGTCCATAAAACATTATGCCAAAAGGTCCTTGATGTTTGTTCCTATCCAAAACCAAAAGGCATGGACCAAATACGTTCATGAACATTTTGGATAGGATCAAATTTTAAGGATCATTTGGCATGAACCAAAATGTCTTATCTAAAAAAATGTCTATGGACATTTTGGATGGGACCAATGTCATGCAAGGCTACAAACATACTGAACACTTTTATTCTGAAAACATTTAAGTCTATTCTCACAAATTAATCTATATTATAATCACTTCTTTCTTTTCTTGTATATTAAAGGTATCAGCATTTTTGGTGCCCTTGACTTTTTGCCGTTTATTAACCTGAGGACTATTCTCTTGGTTTAGTCCTTTTAGATGTGAAAATAACATCTCAGTTATTTCCTCTGATTTCTCATCCATTTCCAATTTGAGAATATCAAACATTTCTTCTTGGGAAACGCTCCTCTATTGACTTTAACAAGAATAGCTAACACTCTTTTTATATATGCATGGAGTGCTTTATATATGCTTGACACTGGTCTAAGGATTTTACACATATTCACTTGGATACTGTTCCATTAACCACCCTTATTTCACAGATGAAGAAACTGAGACAAAGAGGTTAATTACCATCCCCAAATCACACACTTGTGGGATTTAGACTCAGGCAAGCTGGTTCTAGAGATTATTCTACAACTATCCTGTCTTTATTGTTAGTTTCTGGACTGTTTTCCATTTACTACTCTTGCACTAACTATTTTACAGGCTATCAGTCTATACATCACAATTGCACAATTTTCATAAATGCGTTCTTGAAAGAACTCAGATAATACAAAATCATATAGAATGAAAAATAAAAGTCTACTATCTCCCTACCCCAATTCCAATGCCACACCATAAAGAAACAGTTTGCTGTGTGTTTTTCTAGGCTGCTTTCCATGCATTTATTTACAAGGACGGGGTTACACATTTACTTAAGTTAAAAAAAAAAATTTCCAAAAAGGGGATCTTAGCATACATTTTCCCACGAGTTAGCTTTCTTCACTTAATAAAGTGCTTAGGAATTAGGTAGCTTGAGTTTATTTCAGTACATGGAAATCTCTATCATTCCATTTAATGACAGCATGATATTCCATAAGATAAAAATGCCAAGTTAACTGGCTTTTAAATTGTTTTCTATTTTTGTTACTATAAAAAGGTGTAATAAATATTCTTATACAAATATCTTTGTGAACATGTGAACAAATCTTTCTGTAAAATAAATTTCTCTAGATTGAATTGTCAGATCAAAAGGGTATATCACTTGTAATATTGATAAGTACTGACAAATTTTTTCCAAAAGGCTGCACTAATTCAAATTCTATCAACAATGTACCAGAAATCTTATTTTTTTCAGTTTTTCTATCACTTGATGTTATCAGTAATAAATTTCCCATCCAATGGAAAATTGTTTTATTTTCTTATTTTAGTTTGTAATTCCTTGACTGCAAATGAGGTTAAGCATATTCCTTATGCTTCCTGCATTTCCATATTTTTAGTTCCATTTAAGTAATTATTTTTCATTTCCTTATTAATTTATGTATTTCCTAATTAATTTATGTGAGTCAAATATTATTAATTCTTCTAAATTAGTAAACTTTTATTTATTACAATATAAATATATTTTTATTTATTACAACTATTTTATCCTATTTTCTTTTTTATATAGAGTTAATATTCCTACTAGCTACTTGAATTAAAATTTTAATTTGTCATTTTATGCTTTTATCCCCAATAAAGACATTAAATTGAATTTTCCTTTCAATTCTATCTTATCTACATTTCACAGATATGGTATGTAGCCCCTTCTCATTGCCACTGACTTCGAATGTTATGTATTTTCAGTTTTTTCAGTTTTAATTTCCTCTTTCATCTAAAAGCTAAAAGAAAGGATGTTTAAATATTTTTCCAAGATACATAAAATAATATGCACAAAACATATATATAGGTCTGTGTGTTTTAAATATGTGTTGACATGCTTGTTTATTTACAGCTTATTTATGATTTTGTTATAACCCTTCAGGGGTATTCTAAAATTGGTTTTGGAAAAAAAAAAATTGGTTTTGCATTACTTAAGTTAAATGTGAATTTGATGTTTTGTTTCAGTAACAATAAGGTTCTGAGTATGTGTTCCTTCATCATATCTATTACTAATCAAAGGCAGCATTCTGTTACACATACCAATTGAAAGGGGCTTGGCAAGGAAGATGGGCAGCAGTGGGCACTGGTGTTTCTAGTTATCTGATCTCAGAGTAGATCATTTAAAAATACCTCTCTCCTTTATCTAAGAAAATTATTTTCAGTAATAACCATAAGATGAAATAAATATATTTCATGCATATTTATGTACATTTTTCACATCTATAAAATTTGCGTTTATGAAATATCATACTTCTTCATTTGCTCACTGTTCCAGTTTTAAACATTTTGCTGCTGCTCAGTCACTCAGTCGTGTTCGACTCTTTGTGATCCCATGGACTGTAGCCCACCAGGCTCCTCTATCCAAGGAATTTTCCAGGCAATAATACTGGAGTGGCCATTTCCTACTCCAGGGAATCTTCCTGAACCAGGAATCAAACCTCGCATCTCCTGCATTGGTAGGCAGACACTTTACTGCTAGGCCATGTGGGAAGCCCTTTTAAATATTTAAAGCAAAAATAAAAACTCCACATGATCACAGAATGATAGAATTGAGATAACTCAAGTTCTGTTTCTTTGTCTTCATAATCATTGCACTATCATTGTTTATTTTGAGTTAACTCTTTGAAGGCAACAATATGTGATAGGGTGCTGGAAGCAAGTCAAAGATCTGTAACCTTAGGAAATTACTCTCCAAACAAAAGCATGTAGCTAAATCCACACCTATATGGGAGCCAACTATAACTGAGGCTCTTTGAATTAACATCTAAGGAAAATACTGTCTTTGTTTAGAGGATAAGTAATACAATTGTTCTCATTTGAAACTTACATATAAAAACTCAGCCATAATTGCAATAGATATTAATATTTAGAACAAAAGTAAGATTATTTTAGGTGGAAGCAAGCTTTATCACTAATATTGTTTAGAATTGCTTCAGCATGGTGATAATAAAAAGCAAATCCACTTTGAGTAGGTTTTATTGATCCCTGGGACAGGAAGATTCCCTGGAGAAGGGAATGGCTACCCACTCCAGTATTCTTGCCTGGAGAATTCCAAGGACAGAGGAGCCTGGTGGGTTACAGTCCATGGGTCTGTAAAGAGTTGGACACAACTAGAAACTAACTTTCACTTTTCACAGACACTATACCCTTGATTTTCTACACCTTTGAGGTCTGTTCATTCCCCAAACAGCTTGCAATGCTACTGAAGGAAAGAGGAAAAACACACAAATAATAAAATAACAAAAAGGGACTGAAGATTGATGTAGGTTTTTCAGTACAAGTTCCTATACCAGTCTACTTTGAAATAAGGTAAAAGGAGCAAAAATCTGTGCCGTATTGTTTGTAACATTTCAGCACATTTCAGAAAAATTTTGACAATATAACTATTACAATAAATACAATAAATCATATCTACCTAGACCTTCAATTTAAACAACCAGTTAACTGTAAATATCAATATATAAATCAGTAAGAAATTATATGAAAAAGGAAATATACTCTCTAATATTCCTTACAGAAATAAAACTTTCTCCTAGATTCTATTACTAGGAGGATTAACTTTTTAAATAGACTGTCTATTTCTAATATTTCCCATTGGTGAGGCAATAGTACAGAGACTCGAGAAAGCCTGTGCCTTGGTGTCTTGAAGAACCTTAAAACGAGGACTAGTAAAATTCACCAAGGTTTATTCTTTGCCCTCAAGACACTTGAAAGGTTTCTTAAAAGAAATTAGAGGGTAAAACCTATATGCTACACTCAAATGTAAAAATAAGATTTGGTTATTTTTACTGACTATGGAGATTTTGGAGGGGTGGGAATGAGCATGGTTGGGCTACTCAGAGGTGACTGCTCCTTTGGCTTTGATGACTCAGTGATTTCCATCTTCCACATGCTGTAATACTTATTTATTCTGTTCTTCATTGTCACCCTGGGTGGCTGAAGTCCATATTATGAGTTTCTCATGTAACAATTGCATGATGATTGTAGAATCTTTATACTTTCCTTCCTCATTATTTTCCAATTCTGCAATTGCATCATCCAAGTGCTCCTTGTCAGTCTGCAGCCTCCAGTAGGGGAACTGAGTGCTTTATACAGTAGAATATGAAAAATTATGAGACCTAAGCTGAATAGGTTGCATTGAAGAACTCTTCTGCCACTTCACTGTCACTAACAACTTTATAAGCCCAGGTAAGTTCTATGAAGTCACCATCCTGTCCTCCTGTAGCAAATTTAACTGGATGCCTATTATAGATTCCTTTGTATATTAGAGAGATTTATCCCTCAATATCAGCTTGCTGAAAAAGGATATTTGCCTGTTTGTCCAGAAAGTTATAAATGATTTTAGATTAATTTTATTTGGTCTTAAGTAATTTGCATTTTCCAAAATTCTTTCCAGATGGTTTTCTCATCTTTTGACTTTTTTCCTTCTGTTCAGTGCATCTACAGATGACTCTCATTTTCCAATCATATATTTACACACATCTGAAAAAAAGCATCTCACTGCCAACTCTATCTTGATTCTTGCTCTTTTCTTTCTTCTTTCCATGATACCTTTGAATCATTATGACTGTTGTTCTTACTTCTCCTTTTACATTAGATATTTCTAATTGTCTACCATAGCCACACTCTGTGACAGAATCTGTGGCTTAATACCTGATTGATTTTTATAAATTATCTCTCATTAAAAGTATATTTAACAGTAATACTCATATTTATTTTATCATATCTAAGATACTACTGATTAACCAAAGCATTATTTTATGTTCTAAGAAAGAAAACTCATTTTCAATAAAAATGACCTTACATTGATTGTACAATACATCATATTTAGACCTACAACATGAATGGCCTTAAGGGTACAATGCTAAGTGAAATAATTCACGCAGAGAAACACAAATGCAATATGGCTTCATTCATTTATGCAATATTTTTAAAAGCCAAGGAAGTAAAGAAAGAACATAAATGAAGAAACCAAACCAAACAAAAACAAACGCACAGACTGAGAGAAGGGAGTAGCAGTCACCAGAATGGGAGGGAGGTAAGGAACAAAATGGGTAAGAGAACTCAACCTTATGGGGACGACTGGAAACTGAACTTTTGGTAATGAGCAAGCTGTAGGGCACACAGAGTTAAAAATATTAACAATATTATACACATGAAACTTATATAATGTTATAAACCACAATAAAAAGGAACTCTTTGACCTGATAAAAAGGTATATATTTGACAAGCTTGGCCATTTTGTTATTCAAATATTCCAAATGATTTGTTTTCCTTTTTAAAAATAAAAAGTTTCATCAATATGTACAAGCTGCAGTTTGTAGCCTTGTAACAAAAAAATGTATTTTCCTGCCACATACCACCCAACTTCACAACCTACCTCTTCAGCAAGTACTATATTGAGTCTTTTTAATTGGTCTATATTTCCAGGTTGTTTTTTAATTTATACATTTTAGATATTATTCATTTTCTATTATGTTGAGAACTTAGTTTTTACATGATTTACATACTAGCTCCTATCTGAATATATGTCATAATTTTTATTAGTGATAGTCAATGTTTCCATCATTATGAGTATGCAAATATCACTTATTGCTGTACCAATTTGTAAATTATAATTATGTTTCTTTTCTAGTAGAACATTTCTTCTTGTGGGAGGGGGCAGTAATAATTACTTCATCTCACCTTTGCTTTGTTTCTTATTTCTAGCTATCATTTTCTTTTATTTCAATTGGAGGATAATTGTCTAGCTATCATTTTCTAGTCACTTTTTCCCACAGATGTTTCAAACAGCTATTAGAATTTTTTCAAAAGTATACATATGTCAACTAATCTAGTTGTTCTATTTAATTTTTTTCTATATACCTCCTTCTTTTATCCCTCTATTACTTTGACTTGGTTTCTTTATAGGGTTGGTACAGTACTACCATCTGAACACCTCCTTTCACTATCCTTGTGTGTAGAAATCCCTGTTTCCTCTTGGTTTGATTCTTCATTTTTCTTCACGATATACTGGAGTAACTTAAAAAAGGATGAGTAAAGGTTAATTTTTAGAAGAACTGTATTATGAAAATGTTCACATTATCCTTCTACTTGCTTGGTAGCTTATCTATATACAGAATTTTAGATGAAAATGTATTCACCCTCAGAATTTGGGAGGTAGCCCCTCACTGTTAGGACATTCAATACTGCTCTATAAATCTGAGCAGTATCTGATGGTTGATGCCATTTTGATGTCTGTCATTTGTATCTCACTATTTTCTCTGGAAGAATTTAAGTTCATTTGTTGGTAACCAGTATTCCAAAATTTAAGAGAAAGTGACTTAAAGGGGATTGTTTTTTATCCTTTTTTTGGCTCCTTGGTGGGCTCATTTGAATTACAGTAAGACTTTTAGTTCCAGGAAATTGTCTTCTGTTAATTCTTTGATTACTTCTTTACCTTCCTTTCCCCTAATCTCTCTGGAACTGTTAATATTTAGATGTTTCTGGATTAATTACCCTTTATTTCTTATACTTATTTTTTCATTCTGGTTCTATTCTATCCATAACTAAGCAGTTTTGCTAATTTAATTTCCTAATACCTCTGTTGATATTTTTCACAATTATCAAAGTTTTTATTGTTTTAGAGTCCCTTTTTATTCTTGATTATACTTTCTTCAGAGAAATCTAGTATTGCTTTATGGATGCAACAGCATCTCATTACTATCTCGGCAACACAATATATACTCAATACTTCCTTATGTAGAGGTAGTCAAGTATAACCATCCCCCTCCCTTTCTTTAGCTCAGCTTTATTAAGTTCTAATTTTTTAAAAAATCACAGAAGTAACCATTTTAAAGTATAAAATTCAGCAGCTTTGAATATGTTCACAAAGTTGTGCAACCAATACCACTTTCAAACTTTAGAACATTTTAGCACCTAAAAAGGAACTCCACACTCATCAGCAAAAATCCTGCCTCCAGCCCCTGAAAACCATTAATCTACTTTTTGCATATATGAAATTGCTTATTCTGGATATTTTAGTTGATGAACTCATACAGTATGTGACCTATTGTGACCAATTTCTTTCACTTATTAATAGCATAACATTTTCGAGGTTCATCTTCATTGTAGTATGCATCAGTACTTCATTCACTTTTATGGCTTAGTACTATTCCACTGTATGAATCTATGACATTTTGTTATCCATTCAGCAGTTGATGGGCATCTGAATTGCTTCTACTCTTTGGTTGTTATGCTGTAAGCACACATGTACATGTTTTTGAGTGGACTTTTATTATTAGCAAGTCTCTAGGATATATACCCAAGAGTAGACCTACTGGGTCATATGATAACTCTAAGTTTAACATGTTTAAAAACTGAAAATAATGTTTTCCAAAGTAGTTGAACCATTTTATATTCCCACCAGTAATGTACACCAGTTTTACACTAGGTTGTTTGTATTTTAATGATATAAGTTTTAAGAATTCCTTATATGTTATGGATTATGGTTTTTTAGTCACTCAGTCATGTCTGACTCTTTTATAACTCCATGGACTGTAGCCCCCCAGGCTCCTTTGTCCATGGGATTTCCCAGGAAAGAATATTGGAGTGGGTTGCCGTTTCATTCTCCAGGGGCTCATACCCAGGTCTCCTGCATCGGCAGGCAGATTCTTTACCACTGAGCCACCAGGGAAGTCCTATATGTTCTGGATACTAGACTCTTACCAAATACATGGCTTTCCATATTTTCTCTTATTGTGTGGTTTGTATTTTCACTTTTTTGGCAGTGTTCTTTGAAGCACAATTTTTTTTTTGAAGTACAATTTTTTAAACTTTGAATAAGTCCAGGTTTTCTCTGGTTATTTGTGCTTTACATATCATATGTAAGAAATCATTGCCAAGTTCAAGACTGCTGCTGCTGCTAAGTCACTTCAGTTGTGTCCGACTCTGTGTGACCCCATAGACGGAAGCCCACCAGGCTCCCCCGTCCCTGGGATTCTCCAGGCAAGAACACTGGAGTGGGTTGCCATTTCCTTCTCCAATGTGTGAAAGTGAAAAGTGAAATCGCTCAGTCGTGTCCGACCCTTAGCAACCCCACGGACTGCAGCCTACCAGCTCCTCCATCCAATTCATATTTTTTTCTAAGCATTCTTCTAAGTATTGTAGCTCTTATATTTAGGTATTTGATTAATTTTTGAGTTAGCTTTTGTATATGGTATAAAGTAGGGGTCCAAATTCATTCTCCTGCATGTGTATATCCAGTTTTCTCATCAAATTATTAAAAGTATTCATTCCTCCCCACTAAAATGTCTTAGCATCCTTGCCTAAACTAAACTGACCATAAATAAAAACTTTATTTCAGGAATCCTGTTTTAATTACACTTATCTATGTATCATGGATGTACCTTGGGCTTGTATGATACAGTATCACTTCAGCTTTAAGTGAGTTTTGAAACTGGGAAATTTGAGTTCTCCAACTTTTTTCTTCCTTTTAAAGACTTTTTGACTATTCTGGGCCTTGTGTATTTCTATGTGTATTTTAGAACCAGTTTGCCAATTTCTACAAAAGAGCAAAGTGGGATTTTGATGGAAATTGTACTGAATCTTGAGATCAACTTAGAAATTATTGCCATCTTAGCAATATTAAGTTGGAAAACCCATGATGAGAAATCTATTTACTTAAGTCTTCAATTTATTTTTACAATACATTGTAGCTTTCAGTGTACAAGTTTTAAACTTTTGTCAGATTTATTTCTAAGTATTTTGTTCTTATCAATGCTATTATAAATGCAATTTTTTCTCAATTTCATTTTCAGATTGTTCATTACAAGTGTGTGGAATAAATAACACAGTGACAAAATATCTTTGTTGTAAATATTAGTTTCTAAATCTCTAAATTCTTAAGACAGATAACTAGAATGACATATACTAAGTCAATGGGTATGCATCTTCTTCAGTAGTTTTTGAAAACTAGATGTATGCTAGCACTATATTTGTTAACGTTGCAATTGGCTAAAAATATTATCATAGAATTTCTCTTGAACTTTTAAAAATTGTAAATAAAATAAAGCTTCTTATAAATTTTAGTTTTTATAAATTAATTCTTTAGTTATTTATAGTAATTTTTGCTTTCCACTGCATATGTTAGTTTCACCTTTTTTTCATTTTTTAAAATGTATTTTTTAATTAAAGTATCATTGATTTACAATGTTGTGTTTCAGGTGTACCACAAAGTGATTCAGTTATATATATAAGATTTTTATTTTCCTGTATATTACAAAATATTGAGTATAGTTCTCTGAATGATACAGTAGGTCCTTACTGATTATCTATTTTATATATAGTAATATATATATCAATATGTTAATCCCAAACTCCAAATTTATCCTTGCCCTCATTTCTCCTTTGGTAAGTATATTTGTTTTCTATATCTGTAGGCCTATTTCTATTTTGAATAAAAGTTCATTTATCATGTTTTTGGTTTCACATATAAACGATGTCAGGTGATATTTGTCTTTCTCTATTCTGGCTTACTTTCACTTAGTATGATAATCTCTAAACCCATCCATGTTGCTGCAAATGACAGGACTGCATTCATTTCTGTTGCTGAGTAATATTCTATAGTGTACATGTACCCCATCTTTATCCATTCATCTGTCAATGGACATTTAGTGTGCAGTCTCTAAAAAACTATCAATAGCATTTTTCACAGAACTAGAACAGAAAGTCTTGAATTTGTATGGAAACACAAAAGACTCCAGACAGCCAAAGCAATCTTGAGAAAGAAAAAATGGAGCTGAAGGAATCAGGCTCCCAGACTTCAGATGATATCCTACAAAGCTACACAAATCAAAGCAGTATGGTACTGACACAAAAAGCAGAACATGGATCAACGTAACAGAACACACAGCTGAGAAATACACCCACGCTATCAACAAAGGAGGCAGGAATATGTATATGTGGAGAAAAGACAGTTTCTTCAGTAAGTGTGTTAGGAAAACTAAACAGCTACATGGAAAGAATGAAATTACAACATTCTCTAATACCATATACAAAAATAAACTCAAAATAGCTTTAATTTTATCATAGCTTTTGAATTGCTCTTCTTTATACTCTTGCCATGTACTGAGCTATTCTCAACTCAGCAACTAAACATTCTATTCAAATGTAGCTCAGCCCTGGTCACTCCTTAGTGTAAAACCCTCCACTGGTTTGTCATTTCATTCAGAGGAAAGCCCTTGCATGGCCTACATGATGTGACTCCATTGCCATTCTAATCTCATTCCTACTATTTGCTGTTATGACTCTATTCCTCAAAAATTTCTCTCCCAACTGTGCTGGTTTTCTTTCCATTCCTTCAAACCTCTCAGGGCTCCTGTATATCTCAAGGGTTCAGTTTCCTCTGCCTGGAGTATTCCTCCTCAGATCTCATGATTGTCCCTTCATGTCCTTTAAGTCTAGGTTCAAATGTCACTCTCTCAGTAAGACTTTCGTTGCAATTCCAATTTAAAATTATAGGCACCCTCAGTTTTTGTTTAAATTGCATTAAATCTATAGAATAATTCTCAAAAAATGTAATTTTAAAAATAATATTCAGTTTTATTACCTAGGGAGGAGGGAGGTATGCTTTTTCATTTATTCAAATCTCTAACATTATGTGTAAGGTTTTCTTCACAAATATCCTGTTTTTCTTAAAAAAATTATTCTTAGATACTTATTTCTTGTGGCAGCAGTTGTTTTTGATAAGCTTTTTACTATATTGCATTCTCTTCCATGTTATTTGTGTTCTATGGGAAAACTATTTTTATATATCTATCTTCCAACTAGTTTTAAATTCAATTAATTTCAATTTTAAGTGACTTTCTTATTTTCTGACATACAGTCAGATGATATGCAAATAATTGGCTTCATCTTTTCCATTACAATGCTTCTTATTTTTGATATATATTTTCCTGTATTGTAAGAACTTATAGCTTGCTCTTTGGAAGAAAAGCTATGACAAACCTAGACAGCATTTTAAAAAACAAAGATATCACATTACCAACAAAGGTCTGTATAGTGAAAGCTATGGTTTTTCCAGTAGTCATGTATGGATGAGAGAGTTGGATCATCAGGAAGGCTGAGTGCCCAAGAATTGATGCTTTCAAACTGTGGTGCTGAAGAAGACTCTTGAGAGTCCCTTGGACAATAAGGAGATCAGACCAGTCAATCCTAAATAAAATCGACCCTGAATATTCACTAGAAGGACTAATGCTGAAGCTGTAACTCTAATACTTTGGCCATCTGATGCAAAGAGTCAACCCATTGGAAAAGACCCTGATGCTGGGAAAGACTGAGGGCAGGAAGGGAAGAGGTGACAGAGGATAAGATGGTTGGATGGCATCACCAACACAAGGGACATGATCTTGAGCAAACTCCAGGAGATAGTGAGGACAAGGAAGCCTGGCGTGCTGCAGTTCATGGGGTCTCAAAGGGTCGGACACAACTTAGTGACTGAACAACAAGAACTTCCAGAATAATGTTAGAAATGATTTCATAAGAAGTGGGGTTCCTTATTAGAAAGAAAAAAAGACATGAACAAATTTTAGTCTGCTAGAAATTGTCTATAAAACTAATATATAACCTCTTTAAAATCACTGAAGAGCTATACATAGAACACCAAAAAAACCCTTCCAAGGGTCAAGGAATTGGAGGATGTTTTTCCTATTTGGGCTTCCCTGGTGGTTCAGACAGTAAAGCGTCTGCTTGCAATGTGGGAGACCTGGGTTCGATCCCTGGGTTGAGAGAATCCCCTGGAGAAGGAAATGGCAACCCACTCTAGTACTCTAGACTGGAAAATCCCATGGACAGAGGAGCCTGGTAGGCTGCAGTCCATGGGGTCACAAAAATTTGGAGACGACTGAGTGACTTCACTTTTCCTACTTGGGACTAGCTGCCGAGGTTAAGGTTAAACAGGCAGAGAAGTGAAATTGCTATGAAAGGTCAGTTTTTGGTGGGATGAGGTGAAATCAGTCAAAATTTTTACAAACTATGGGCTGGCATGTTGGCTTTAAATCTAGTGGAGCCCCACATGCAAATGTAATCCTCTCTGTCCTAAGATTCACATGATAATTTTGCTGTGAAAGTAGGGGTTGGGGAGCTGAAAGGGAACACAAAAGAGATCATGTGTTCTGGTAGTTGCAGTCTTACAGAGTGGAAAAGTCTCCAGATTTCGTCTTCAAACTCACTATTCCATGGTCTCAACTACCAGGCATTAGGACAAATAGAATAATGGAATCATTCATTCCCCTCCCATCAGTCTCTCACTCTTGATACCAAGGGAAGGAATTCTTACAACTCTGAAGTTTCTTCTCAAATGGTAGAGGCTGATCACATTAATAAAGCATTGTGGACCAGAACTTGACTGTGCTTGAGGCCTGTTTCAAAATTAGCTCACTTATTTTTATCAGGGAATTCATGAGGCTAAAGTTGGATCTCAAAGAATAAACCAAATAAAGCATTATGAGCTCAACAGTAAATCTAACTGATAGCCGGGGCTCAGAATGTAGGTTTTAATTTAACATTTGTTTCAAACTAAATTTCCTAATAGACAAATTATTCATCAGTGTTTTAGATCTGATTCTCTGGAAGGAGATCCTGAGACAGACATCTTGTTCGTGTGATTTATTTGGAAGTGATTTCAGGAAAACAACAACGAGAGAAGTAGGATAGAACAGTTGAGACTGGAGTCGAACGTTAGTCTGTCCAAAGAAGCCCTGGAGCATAAACTACATTGAGTTCATCCCATCCTGAAGCAGCGCAGTGGCCGTCTGGTTTCTATGTCACCTTTCCATTACAGATGGACTTCTCCAGTCTGTGATGATCAAGAATACTACAGGTTCTACTATCTTGCAGAACCTTAGTTGCTCAGTCATATCTGACTCTTTGTTACCCCATGGACTGTAGCCCACCATGCTTCTCTGTCCATGGAATTCTCCAGGCAAAAATACTGGAGAGGGTAGCCATTCTCTTCTCCAGGGGCTTTTCCTGACCCAGGGATCAAACATGGGTCTCCTGCAAAGCCCAAGACACTATTTTAAGATTGGATATAACAAAGTTGAATGTGCAGTACTGTTAAGTCTTTTCAATAATGTTTGACTCTTTGCAACCCTATGGACTGTAGCATTCCAGGCTCCTCTGTCTGTGGCATTCTCTAAGCAAGAATACTGGAGTGGGTTGCCATGCCCTCCTCCAAGGGATCTTCCTGACCCCGGGATCAAACCTGTGTCTCTTATGTCTCCTGTATTTGCAGGCAGGTTCTTTACCACTAGCACCACCTGGAAAGTCCTATTAGTTTCCATTTTCTTTTTACATTTAAACTTGTGAATTATTTTATGTGGGGTATTGAGTTCCCCTATAAACTCAATTAATAAAGTTTCAAAAAACTTTCTCTAACATTGTTTACTGAATTACAAATCTTTTCAAAGCTGATTTGTAGGACTTCCCTGATGGTCCAGTGGTTAAGAATCGACCTGCCTATCTTTCTCTGGCTATTCTTGCTTATTTATTTTTCCACATGAAGACACTTTAGAATGAATCTATCTTGTTTATTAAAAACATCTCATCTTTATTTTTATTAGGATTGTGATATGTTTATCTTAGTATCAATTGATAACACTGTGATGTTGATTCTTCATATTCAAGATTATGTAATATTACTCTGTCTGAATGTTTATTTTCTTAACTGAAGCAATTTTAAAGTTTTCTTTATACAGCCCTTGCTCATTTCACATCATGGTTCCAACCTGTATAATATGGCTCTTTTTATAAATAAAAGCTAATATGCAGCAAAAGCAGTTCTAAGAGAAAAATTCATAGTGATAAATACCTACAACAAGAAACAAGAAAGATCTCAAATAAATAACCTAACTTTATACCTCAATGAACTAGAAAAGGAACAAATGAAGCCAAAGTTAACAGAAAAAAGGGAATAACAAAGATCGGAGCAGAAACAAATAAAATAGAGACTAAAAAAACAACAGAAAAGATCAATGAAACTAACAGACTGTTCTTTGAAAAGATAAACAAAACTGAAAGCCCTTTAGCTAGATTCACCAAGAAAAAAAGAGGAGTCAAATAAATAAAATCAGAAATGAAAGAAAACCCATTATAACTGATACCATAGAAATACAAACGACCAGAAGAGATTAGCATGAACAATTATATGCCAACAAATTGGACAATGTAAAACATATGGATAAATTCCAAGAAATATAAACCTCCCAAGACTGAATCATGAAGGACCAGAAAATTTGAACAGATTGATTTCTAGTAAGGAGGTTGACTCGGCAATCAAAAACCTCCCAACAAACAAAAATCCAGGACCAGATGGCTTCACTGATGAATTCTACCAAATAGTCAAAGAATTAATGTCAGTTCTTTTCAGACTCTTCCAGAAAATAGAAGAAGGAACACTTCTAGACTCATTTACAAGGCCAGCATTACCCTGACACCAAAACCAGACGAGAATGTCACAAGGAAACAAAAATTTTAATATTGTAGACTAACAGTCCTGATGCACACAGGTGTAAAAATCTTCAACAAATATTAGAAAACCAAATTCAGCAGTACATCATAAGTTGAACTTATTCCAGTTCCAGAGATGCAAGAGAGGTTTGACATCTGCAAATCAATCAATGTAATATAACAGATTAACAAAATGAATGATAAAAATCACGATCATCTCAATAGATGCAAAAAAGGCATTTGACAAAATTCAAAATCTGTTTAGGGTAAAAACTCTCAATAAAGTGAGTACATAGGGAATGTACCTCAACATATTAAAGGCCACATATGACAAGCCCACAGTATATATTATACTCAGTAGTGAAAAGTTGAAAGCTTCTTGTCTAAGATCAGAAATAAGACAAGGATGCTCACTCTTGTCACTTTTATTCAACATAGATTTGGAAGACTTAGCCAGAGCAATCATGTAAGAAAAAACAAAAGACATCCAAATTGGAAAGGAAGAAGTAAAACTGTCATTGTTTGCAGATGACATATTAGATACAGAAAACTCTAAAGACTCCATCAAAAAATTGTTAAAATAAATTAATTAAGTTTTAGAATATAAAATCAATATACAGAAATCTGTTACTAGGAAAGAGTGAAGGTGGGGGGAGAAGGGGATGACACAGGATGAGATGGTTGGATGGCATTACCGACTCAATGAACATGAGTTTGAATAAATTCCGGGAGTTGGTGGTGGACAGGGAGGCCTGGAGTGCTGCACTTCATGGAGTCACAAAGAGTCGGACACGACTAAGCAACTGAACTGAACTATTTCTATACACTAATAACAATCAATCAGAAAGAAAAGTCAAGAAAACAATCCCATCTACAGTTGCATCAAAGAGAAAAAAAATGTAGGAATAAATTTAACTGAAGCAGGAATTGAAAAACTTACACTAAAAACTAAGATAACAATGAAAGAAGTTGAAGAAGATACAAAAAAGTGGAATGATATTCCATGCTTATAGATTGGGTGAATTCTTATTATTAAAATGGCCATACACTAAGCAATATACAGATTCAAAGCAATCTATCAAAATTTCAACACCATTTTTCATAGAAATACAACAAATAATGCTAAAATTTGTATGAAATCACAAAACCCACAAACAATCAAAACAATCAAGAAAAAAGAACAAAGCTGGAGGCATCATGTCCCTGATTTCAAACTATATTGCAAAGCTATAGTAACCAGAGCAGTATGGTATTGGCATAAACGCAGACACAAAGATCAATGGAACAGAACAGAGAACTCACAAATAAATCAATGGTTGCATGGTTAATCAATTTATGACAAAGGAGCAAAGAATATACAATGGGAAAAGGATAATCTCTTCAACAAATGGCACTGGGAAAACCAGACAGTTGTATGCAAAATAATAAAAATGAAATACTGTCTTACACCATACACATTAACTCCAAATGGATTACAGACTCACATGTAAACTATAAAAGTCCTAAAAGAAAACATGGGTGGTAAGCAGCTTGATGCTGGTGTTGATAACTGATTTTTGGGTTTGACACCAAAAGCAAAGGCAACTAAAGCAAAAACAAAAAGATGAGACTATATAAAAATAAAAATCTTTTGAACAGCAAAGGAAATAATCAACAAAATGCAAAGGCAATCAACAGAATGGGACAAAATATTTTCAAATCATATGCCTGATGGTGGTGGTGGTTTAGTCGCTAAGTCACGTCTGACTCTTGTGACCCCATGAACTATCGCCCACCAGGCTCCTCTGTCCATGGGATTTCCTAAGCAAGAATACTGGAGTATGTTGCCATTTCCTTCTCCAGAGGATTTTCCTGACCCAGGGATCAAACCCATTTCTTCTTCACTGCAGGCAGATTCTTTACTGCTGAGCCACCAGGGAAGCCTGTATATCTGATAGGGGATTATTATCCAAAAATGTATAAAAACGTATATAACTCAATAGCAAAATAAACAACTTAGTTGAAAATAGGCAGAGGACTTGAACAGACATTTTTCCAAAGAAAGTGGTCATAGGTATATAGAAAGATGAAAAGATGCTCAATATCACCCATCATCAGGGAAACTCAAATCAAAACTACAATAATATATCCACCTCACACCCATTTGAATGGCTGTTATCCACAGGGCAAGAACCAACAGTGTCGAGAAAGAAGTGACGATAATAGAAAACTTGTGCACTGCTTTTGGGAATAAAAACTGGTGCAGCCACTATGGAAAACAGGATTCTCAAAAAATTAAAAACAGAATTTACCAAATGAGCTGGAAATTTCATTCCCGGATATTTTGAAGAAAGCAAAAAAAAAACCAAAAAACCAACAACAACTAACTTGAAAAAATATATATGCACTCTCCATATTTATTGCAGCATTATTCTCAATAGCCAAGTTAATGAAACAACCTAAGTGTTGATCAACAGGTGAATGGATAAAAGGTGTGTGTGTGTGTGTATATACAACAAATATTATTCAGTCATAAAACAGAATGAAATCTTGTCACTGTGACAACATGGATGAACCCTGAGGGACTCAGTCTAAGTGAAATAAGTCAGACAGAAAGAAATACATTATGATCTTACTTATAGGTAAGACCAAAAACCAGAGAACAACAATAATAAACCAAGCTCATAGATTCAAAGAACTGACCGGTGGCAAGTCTGGCAACAGACCAGAGGCAAGCCGTGAGGTGGGAGAAACGGTTGAAGGGGGTCAAAAGATACAAACTTCCAGTCATGAAATAAATCATGGGCTATAATGCACAGCATGATGATTATAGTTAATAATACTGTTTTGCATATTTGAAATTTGCTAAGAGATAAACCTTAACAGTTCTCATCACAAGAAAAAAATTCTGTATATATACTGATGGCTGTTAACTAGAATTACTGTGGCTATCATTTTGAAATACACACAAATATAGAATCATTATGCTGTATCCTTGAAACTAACATAATGTTGATTTCAGTTATACCTAAAAAACCCTCTGTATGATGATTATAGTTAACGATAATGTACTGTATACTTGAAAGTTGCAAAAGAGTAGATCAAAAATGTTCTCACAATAAAAGCTAAAAATGTATTAATTATCTATCCATCTCCCTGAAACTTTTTGTAATAGTACAAGTAGTTCTGTATTTCCCAAGATACAATTATATTATCTACAAACAGTGACACTATCATTTCTGATTATTGTACTGATAACATTTTCCCCTTTTATAAATACATCAACTAGTTAGAAATACTATGTTGTTATCTCAGCATCTTCCTGGTGGCTTCCCTGGTGGCTCAGTTGGTATAGAATCTGCCTGCAATTCAGGAGACCCAGATTTGATCCCTGGGTCAAGAAGATCCCCTGGAAAAGGAAATGGCAGTCCACTCCAGTATTCTTGCCTGGAAAATCCCATGGACAGAGGAGCTTGGTGAGATATAGTCCATGGGGTCACGAGAGTCAGACACGACCTAGTGACTAAACCACCTCCTAGTGTCATCCTTGCCTTGATTCAGACTTTTATAGGCATGCTTTAGTATTTTTCACCAAGAATGACATGCTCAGACATTTAATTAGCTTCCCCTTCCAACTCTGCCTGCAAGGTCAGGTGATCTTCTCACTGGACTTGCCCATGGGTGTTCCTCAGAAGCACTGGCCTTAACCATCTTTCTTTGACGTATTTATTTTATCAGAAATAAGGCTTACTGGCCCCCTTGGATTCTTCTTTTCTGAGAGAAAAAGATGCCTTTTTCCTTCTGAAGATGCAACTTAGTTATTTGCCTGGGGAATGCTGCTTCCTCACCCTTGTCTTCCACAATGCAGCAGCACACAGGGAATTTCTGGATTCTCCTGTCACTATCACATCTAGTATGGGGTCAGGCATCTGGAGTGTAGGGTCCCCTCGTTTCTCCCCCGGTGGCGCCGCGGGGGAGAGCAAGGCGTCGGGGAGTCCTCGGCCTCCGATGTGGAGCCCATTTTGCCTCCCCGCGCCGGAGCGGTGGGGAAGAAAACCCAGGGGAAGGGTGAGCTGGCCGTCCGCCCTGCAGCCCTCCTCGCCCGGAGAAGGACGCTCAGATGCAGCGGGGGTTCTGTCAAGGCAGTTCCGCTTTATTGTTACAAGCTCTCCGCATATAAAGGCAAGCGTGGGGGTTTTGCAAGGGACTTTCTGCGGTCGGCTCCAATCATATTAAGGGTCAGGTCATCACGCGCTGACGTCACAGCAGAGGTCTAGGGCGACCATGCACTGTTCATGCAAGGGGAATAATCACAATTTTTTGTGATTATTTGGGGCCACGCCCTCCCAACATCCGCCAGGCGCCTTTATGGGTGCGCCTTTGCCATGTGTCTTTTTTCAGCCGTGCGCCCTATACTGGAGCAACTGATGAAAGTGTGAAACCTGAATCATGAAACCTGAAAGTGTGGGGGCGGGAGCAGTCTATGTGTGATTGCTGGGAAGGAGGAGATGGGAGGCCCCTGCAGATCCAGTGCCCTCCACCCTGTTTACCACAAGGGACTCGAGGCATGGCTTCTCCTTGCAGTCTCTCAAGAGAAGTCTATGTGTTATCGCATCTACCACATGACTTATTATTTCCCTTGTCTTGTGAGGCTGGGCTGTAATGTTTCATTTTATATGGCTTCTCATATTTCCTTGCTGCACTTCTCTTTTTCTCATCCTTAAGGACTTCCCAAATAACAGATTAGCGCTTCCCTCTGTGTCTCAGGCTTTGCTTTCTCAGGAACCAGGGATAAAACACTTTAATGAATGAATATTTCCTCCTAAATCACACTTAAAAAGATGTAAAGGTTTGCCTATTATTGTCTCACATTCTCTCTTTTACCCAGGGAGATAAGATTTAGTAATTTCAGAAGTCAAAATATTTTTCTTTTTAACAGGTCAATAAGTAGCAAAATAGTCTCTTCTATCAGTGAGGGTTCTATCGAAGAAGCCAAAGTCCTGGGAAAAACATTGAATAAAGGATCATTATAGGGATTTGATTTTAAGAAATTGCAAAGACTGGTAAAAATAGCCTTTGTGTGGCTGTTTCTTCTGTCTGGTCCTGAGCCTGAGAGTACACGGCAGGACACTGGGAGGAAACGAGGGAGCAAAGTGAAAGGGAGCAGCAACAACTAGAAACCAGGAGGACGCTGAATGAAACGCGCGTCCATCACCAGCAGAACTGCGGCTGGCCTCTCTTCATCTCAGTCTCCAACCCCATTTCCATGGAAACAGCCGGAGAAGCTATTGTTTTGCTGAGGAGCCACATTGGTAGCTGATGCAGAACTCTGAGAAACTGAAAGAATGATTTGGCTGTGGCTGGAGGAGCTTTGAGCTCTGCTGCTGTCCACGCTGACAAAGTGTGAGGCACTAGACCAGCGAAAACTTATGTGGGCTCCAAACAAGGCCTGAAGTACGGTGACCTTCAGACAGTAAAACATGGCTGTCCCTTCCCTTCTGCCCTCTAGCTCTCATACCGACGCCTGTTGTGACCACTCTAACTGGGAATATTCCAGGAATTGAATGCTGATGAATGCAGTTTAACTCAGCCAAGTTTATAAAATCCTATTGGCAACCCACTCCAGTGTTCTTGCCTGGAGAATCCCAGGGATGGGGGAGCCTGGTGGGCTTCCGTCTATGGGGTCACACAGAGTCGGACACGACTGAAGTGACTTAGCAGCAGCAGCAGCATGTTATAAATAACAGGATGAAGCAACCAACTCATGCGTAAGTGAAACATGCTAACCCTTTCCCCACAAAGGATACAATGTTCCACTATCTTTGGTTAATGTTTATTCTTTAGCTGAACTCACTTTGATATTCTCTAACTTAATATGGGGAGAAGGAAATGGCAGCCCACTCCAGTGTTCTTGCCTGGAGAATCCCAGGGATGGCGGAGCCTGGTGAGCTGCCATCTATGGGGTCGCACAGAGTCGGACACGACTGAAGCGACTTAGCAGCAGCAACTTAATATGGAGGTGAGAAGTGACCTGTTTTCTGCCGTACCAGTAAACAAAGGCTGTCATAGTCTGCCATTGCAGCCATTGCCAAGGGTGAGCTGGGGAGCCCTGAGGGAACTCAGGAAGGAAAAGAATACCTGCCATCTAGCAGCCCTCAGACTGCAGCCACTCCCTAAGGTGAGCCCTGAGGAAACTCAAGATGTGAAAACTCACATGCCCAAACCCTTGCATCTTCCCAAACACAGAAAAGCACTAAATTTCTTAACTTGGGCTATCTAGTTTTCTTTAATTAACAGTAATCTTTTTATGCTTCAACTATTTGCCCTTTGCTGCAAAACTCCTATATATCCTAGTTCCCCCTTCTCCTCCTTGGAGCAGTTCTATCAGGGTTACTTGAGATGCTGCCTCATGGGTTTGATGTTCTAAAAATTCCTGCTAAATAAAACATAACTCTCAACATTTGGGTTGTGCTTTTTTTTTTCAGTTGACAGAGGTATAAACTTAACTACCATTAACATACGATAGATGATAGAAGCATCATCTCCTTGGTCAGAAATGAGGCCATGAAAATGTCTATGATGGTGGATGAGGCAAATGTATTGTCACAGTGTCTGTTTCAGTAAGAACCAAGTACTGCTCCTTTCATGATAGAAGCAATCCAATTTAATCAACCTGTTACCAAGTAGCTGGCTTTTTTTTTTTTCAGAATGGAACCATATCAGGACTTCAGGGTTGGTCTCTGCTTTTGGAAGCTTGGATATTCAGCAGTTGGCTGTAGCCAGACAAATCTTAGGAGAAATCACATTGCTTCACCTATGTATCATCTCTACCTGCTGCCATGGCCACTTTCTTCATGAGTCCACTGAACAATTAAGTGGTTGGAAATAGATGCTGACTGATACCCTCAGACTGGGTAATCTTCCATCTGATTGTTAACATCTTCCTCTAATGAGATCATAATTTGGTGAGCACTCACAAGGGATAAAATATCTTCACACTATGTGACTATGCAGAGATTTTTCCAAAAGTTTTTATCCTATCTATTTATTTACATTGCTAGTTACAGCTCATGTATTGACATAGACCTTTATATCTGGCTAGCCTCTTTTCTAGGCAAAGTGAACACAGCTTGAAGTGGGCCTCCCGAAAGGACCTCCCTTCATCCTTTCCTTCACTGATGTTGGTCAGAGCAAATCTGGGATGGGGTTATAATGCTGCAGCTGTGCACTGCTAGGGGATGCCTACATATTATGCAGAACCACATGCATACCAAGGATGAGCTTTTTGTTCCCCTATTTGAACATCTTTTTATATGTTTATTAGCAATTTAGTTTTTCTCTTCTTTCATTAGCCATGCGTATTCACTGTCCACTTTTCAACTGCCAATCTCCAAATAGTGAACAACATGTTCATCTTGATCTTCCTTTTTCTTGCTAGGATTTTTTAATGTTGATAATGTTTGTCAGAATGCTTATGAATGAAAGGTTAATATAAATTTCCTCTGCACTTAAGTAAGTTTTCTTCTTCAATGTCATTAATTTGCAGGGGCGTGGGGGGGGGTGGTTAGGCGGGTAGAAGAGGGTAAGTTGTTTGTTCTGTACTGATAGGCACGATTTCCTGAGAATGTGTCTGCAGCAGGCAGGTGTCTTCAACTGCACAAGTAAATGAGACTTTATTCCAGATGTGAGTAACTTTAGAATATTCGACATCTGAGTGGATCTGACTTTCTTTCTTCTTCAGTGTGTCATTGGAGGTCTTAGCCATTTTTTAAAAAATTATTGCTGTTGCCGATACAAGTTGTGAGTCTCTTCCCATAAAAAAATACCCACTGTCTCGACAGACCATCTCTTCGGTTTTATCTTCTGCCCAAACTCTACGATTGCTGCCAGTTGTGATCATAACATATACATATGGAAGGCAGAAAGGGCAAAGGGGGCTCTACTGACTCAGCTGTGCTGAAATGAGCTCTTCAATGACTGCTTCTGTGATGTGAACTGGCTGACTTTGAGTAGGGAGTTTTCTGTCACTCTCACTGGAAGGACTCACATCTTGATTCTGGACAAATATCCCATATATGAAGCCTGATGCAGTTTATAGGGACCAAGAGTTTTATTTAAATAAAGATAGTATTAAAGCAAACCCAAGAGAAAAATTATCTCGACCAATTATATTTCTATATGGCTAGAGAGGACATAAATATTTTATGCAAACATAAGATGAGGTTTGCCACTTACTTTTGGTATACTTTTGGGCAAATTATGTAACCTTTATGTGACTCAGGTCTGCTTTTTATAATGTTCCCAGTGCTGTGAAATTTAATTAGTTGACATATGTAAAAAGTAATTAGAATCACGACTAGCAGAAATGTGCTCTAAATTATCTTCTATTATTCTTCATATCTCACCATTTTAGTCTAAACAAATATCTTTGCATTTGTCACTGTTTATACAGATGCAACACAGACATATTTTTTAAATGTCATTTTAAAATTTTGAAACAATCTCAAACTTACACAAAAGTTTCAAATGTAATAAAAAAAAATAATAACGTTGCACCTGAATCATTTGAGAATCATTTACCACCTTGGGACTCCAAATACTTTAGTGTACGTTTTCTGCAAACAAATACATTCTCCAGTATAACCACAACACTACCATCAGTATTAAGACATTAACACTGATACTTATTATAATATAAAGTTATAATAAGTTTCATGTGTTGCATTTAGCTATCTTGCCTTCTTCTATCTGGGCCACTTTCTTAGTCTTTCCTTGGCTTTCGTGACCTTAACACTGTAGGAGATTATAGAAGCATTACCTTGCAGAATGTTACTCAGTTTGGTTTTGTCTGACATTCTCTCATGATTTGGTTTATACATCTTTGGCAAAGTATCACAAAAGTGATGCTGTGTTCTCATCATTGCTTCCTATAAGGTGGTGCACAAACTTCAATTTATCTTTGTATTCTAATGTTTCCTTTCATCCCTTAAGATGATGTGTAAATCTCCAAGTTACTCTTTTAAACTCTGTAATTAATAAGTATTTGGGGGGACAATTTGTGAAGCTGGATACTTTACAAAAGCTTTCAATTTATTCATTCATGAGAATGGACTATGGTTTACTATTTTATTCAATAAGCTACAATCTTTAATGTCATATTTATTTGGTGCTATATTGTCCAAAGTTTGGCACTGGGAGCTCCTTGAAGCTGACTCCTGTTCTCGTTTTGACATGACTCCTCTATTCCTTGAACACTTCTTTCTTTCCCAGCACAACAGAATGTTTCAGACACATCTATATTTTCCTGTCCCAACCCTGGAAGCAGACATTTCTTTAGGAGCCCAGATTCTTCCCATAAGTGGATAATGATGTTCAAAACCAAGATCTGATGCTACCTTTGTGCACTGCTTTGTTTTTATTTTCAAACTAGTTTCAGGCCTTCTTAGGGGAGAGAGCTAAGGATACGTGTAAATAATATCACATAAAAATACATATATATTTATTTCTATCTCTATTTTTATATTTGAAAACCAGTAGTTCACTGATAGCTGATTCCAGATCAACAGCACCGAATTCAATACAAGTTTGTCCCTTTTTATATTTGTGATTCCTTTTTTCTGACAGTAAAAATTTGGCTATTTGTATTCACTTCATCACTCCCTTATATATACCCTGAGTCCCGTGCACAGGCCCACTTCATCCCACTGGCTCTGACATCCTGCTTGGATGCCCTCCTTACTCAGCTCTGGTTTCAGTCCCCTGAGCAGCTCTGTACTACTGTACAGGAACTCTCCTCACTCCACCTGGGCCCTGAAACTCACCCTGGACCAATTTCCCAGCCCATGCAGACTCCCCCTTCATCTCATTTGGACTCTGATTCTCCACAGTGGGCCTCCACCTCTCACTCTCACCACATACAGACCACCCAACAGCTCTAGTACTGAATTGTCCTGCAAGGGAAAAGGTAAGAGACGGAGAGGCTCTGAGAGGGTTTTGGCCAGAAGAAACAGATGTGGGGGAGCTGTAGTAAACAGAATGATTATGGATGAAATCATTCACTTCTTACAGCTTGTGGTCGCGTATCCATTCCTATATGATCACTGTCCTCAACGTTCAGGGCCTGTACCCGGCTGGAAACATCCATGAACCACCTGAGTCTAGGCTCTGGTTTTATTTCTCTCTTTTTTCTGATAACCAGAGATTTCTGATGTTTTCATTTATTAGCTTTATCATGCACTTGAAATTTCTACTTATTATGTGTCCAGCCTACCTATGAGTTGGTAATAAGAAAAATTTTGTTTGTATAAGTTTAGCCCACCATGTTGCCAGAATTCCTTTGAATACAACTTTTCAACATATTTTTTTCTGTCAGATTTATGTGATCACTTTCTAAAATACATCCAAAGGACAGAAATAGAAGATGACAGATGTCTCTATTTAGTATTTATCAAAAATGTTTCTAGCAGTTACTATATTTAGGACAGTTATCATAAAAGTAATTTAGCTTAAAGTGCTCTCTCTTAAATGGAATGACCCAGTGTACTATGTTAATGGTACACTTCTCATTATAGTTTACGAATCTGTATTGAATAATATTGTAAAATATTAAAATAGCAGGAGGGTGCCCACCTCTATGTCAAGGCTCTTATCCAGGGAAAGTAGTTGTGGGCAAGAGGAACCAGAGAGCAGAGAGAAATATGGCATTGTTGTTATTTGCATTCCAACATCTGTGGTGTAAATTTAAGGAAGAAAAACATGCAGTCATTCTCTGTGACAGCTGCTTACACATCTCCTGACAGAATGGGGATAAGTCACTATACGACTAAATTTCTGAAAGCTTATTGAGTCAGGAATGGCAGTCCATTCTCTGCCTGAGCAAGGCCACCCAACACTAGATAAGTCATGTGGTGGTCAAGTCAGACCTTGCAGATCCTCCAGGCTCCATTCACATGAATGTTGTATATTGTCTGTGCCAAGGTCTGCAAAGGTCCTTCCTGATGCTGTGTCATGAGGACTCATTAGTTCCTCCTCTGATGGTCCAAGACAATTTAAGGACCGGCCTTCAGATGCTTTTCAGATCAGAGGAGTGGAGGCCGGCTCCCAGGGACGTTCGTTTAGCTTGAATACCACACAAGAAGCCATGCCTGAGGGTGCAATGGATACCTGGTACATGACTGTACTAGTTAGAAAATATTTGCACTTGTCTTATGACTTTTGTTGTCTCCACAATAAGCTATTTGTGTATTATGTAAGTTTGTAAATTTGTGTATCTCCACATATAGACTATTTGTAAGTTTGACAATCTTACAGTAGATGGCAGTAGAGTGTATTATTCTAACAAATTCAGCATATTAGGATAATTTTATGACAAATGAAAATAAAGTATCTTTTTTCTAATAGGATTGATATTTCTATTTTTTTCTGGAGGAGCATACTCAGTAACTGAAATAACTTTCTGATATAACAACACTTTGGTAAAGAGCTTCTGCTCCTTTTCCCATTGATATTCAGATTGGTATCTTAAAACAAACATAGAAGAAACATTTTTTGCATAAATGTAGTGGGTAATTTGACATTTTGTATTTTAATTTATATTATCTGCCATTTGTTGACTGTTAAGTCCCCATTTAAAATTCTTAAGTACCTCCATTATGGCATGAATTACTATGTAATCTATATACATTTATCATTAATAATCCAAAAAGTAGGTATCAGATAGATATAAATTAAGGATTGAAAAATACTTAGATAATTATATTATAGAAATTGTTTATTTTTAATATGGGAGTTTCATCAATATAGAAATTAACTTGGTTAAAACATAGCAGCTTAATTAGGTCCCATTTGTTTATCGTTTTTATTTCCATTACTCTAGGGGATGAATCTAATAAGTTGTTGCAGTTTAAGTCAAAGAGTGTTCTGCCTATGTTTTCCTCCAGTATTATCATATACAGTCTTACATTTGGTCTGTGACAAAAGCTTTTGCATAGCAAAGGAAATGATAAACAAAATGAAAAGACAACCTACAGAATGGGAGAAAATATTTGCAAATGATGTGACCCTCAAGAGATTAATTTCCAAAATATACAAACAGCTCACACAACTCAATATATATATAAAAAAAACCTCAATCCAAAAATGGGCAGAATATCTAAATAGACATTTCTCCAAAGACATATGGATGGCCAAAAGGCATGGGAAAAAATCCTCAACACTGCTAATTATTAGACAAATGTAAATTGAAACTATAATAACATATCACCTCACTCTGATCAGAATGGTCATCATCAAAATGTCTACAAATAATAAATGCTGGAAAAGGTGTAGGTAAAAAAGGAACTCTTCTACACTGTGGTGGGAATGTAAATTGGAACAGCCACTATGGAGAACAGTATCAGTTCAGTTCAGTTCAGTCGCTCAGTCATGTCCGACTCTCCGCGACCCCATGAATCACAGCATGCCAGGCCTCCCTGTCCATCACCAACTCCTGGAGTACACTCAAACTCATGTCCACAGAGTCGGTGATGCCATCCAGCCATCTCATTCTCTGTTGTCCCCTTCTCCTCCCGCCCCCAACCTTTCCCAGCATCAGAGTCTTTTCCAGTGAGTCAACTCGTCGCATGAGGTGGCCAAAGTATTGCAGTTTCAGCTTTAGCATCAGTATGGAGGTTCCTTAAAAAATTAAAAATAGAGCTGCCATGCTAAATGCTAAGTCACTTCAGTCGTGTCCAACTCTGTGTGACCCCATGGACGGCAGCCCATCAGGCTCCCCCGTCCCTGGGATTCTCCAGGCAAGAACACTGGAGTGGGTTGCCATTTCCTTCTCCAATGTGTGAAAGTGAAAAGGGAAAGTGAAGTCGCTCAGTTATGTCTGACTCGTAGCGACCCCATGGACTGCAGCCTACCAGGCTCCTCCGCCCATGGGATTTTCTAGGCAAGAGTACTGGAGTGGCTTGCCATTGCCTTCTCCGAGAGCTGCCATACGATCCTGTAATCCCACTCCTAGCCATTTATCCAGTGAAAACATGAAAACACATATATAATTCAAGAATATATATGCACCCCATGTTTGTTGCAGCACTATTTGCCATAGCTAAGATATGGAAGCAACCTGTGTCCATCAACAGATGAATGGATAAAGAAGATGTGATACACACACAACAGAATATTACTTGGTCATAAAAAAGAATGGAATAATTGTATTTGCAGCAACCTGGATAGACCTAGAGATTATCACAGTAAGTGAAGTAAGACAGACAGAAAGCCAAATATCATATCAGTTATATGTGGAATCTTTTAAAAAAATACAAATGAACTTGCTTTCAAAACAGAAAGAAAATCACAGACATAGAAAACAAACTTAGGGTTACCAAAGGGGAAAGGGGGGAAGGAATAAACTGGGTTGCAATGAACATAAATATACTACTATATATAAAATCGATGGCTTTCCTGGTGGCTCAGACAGTAAAGAATCTGCCAGCAATGTGGGAGACCTGGGTTTGATCCTTGGGTTGGGAAGATTCCCTGCAGAAGGAAATGGCAACCCACTCCAGTATTCTTGCCTGGGAAATCCTATGGACAGAGGAACCTAACAGGCTACAGTCTACGGGATTGCAAAGAGTCAGATACAACTGAGAAACTAACATTTTCACTTTCATATAAAATAAATAACCAACAAGGACTATAGCAGAGGAAACTATACACAGAGATGACTCTACATATGAACATCACCAGATGGTCAGTACCAAAATCAGACTGACTATATTCTTTGCAGTCAAAGACGGAGAAGCTCTATACAGTCAGCAAAAACAAGGCCTGGAGCTGTCTGTGGCTCCTATCATCAGCTCCTTATTGCAAAATTCAGGCTCAAATTGAAAAAAGTAGGAAAAACCACTAGGCCATTTAGGTATGACTTCAATCAAATCCCTTATGATTATACAGTGGAGGTGACAAATAGGTTCAAGAGATTAGATCTGATAGAGAGAGTGCCTGAAAACTCTTGATGGAGATTTGTAATACTGTATAGGAGGCAGTGATCAAAACCATTCACAAGAAAAAGAAATGCAAGAAGGCAAAGTGGCTGTCTGAGAAAGCCTAACAAATAGCTGAGAAAAGAAGAGAAGCAAAAGGCAAAGGAGAAAGGAAAAGATATACCCAAGTGAATTCAGAGTTCCAGAGTATAGCAAGGAGAGATAAGAAGACCTGCTTAAATTAACAATGCAAAAAAATAGAGGAAAACAATAGAATGGGAAAGACTACAGATCTCGTCAAGAAAATCAGACATACTAAGGGAACATTTCATGCAAAGATAGGCACAATAAATAACAGAAATTGTAAGGACCTAACAGAAGCCAAAGAGATTAAGAAGATGTGGCAAGAATACACAGACGAACCATACAAAAAAGATCTTCATGACCCAGATAATCATGATGGTGTGATCACTCACCTAGAGCCAGACATCCTGGAGTGTGAAATCAAGTGGGTCTTAGGAAGCATCACTATGAACAAAGCTAGTGGAGGTGATGGAATTCCAGCTGAACTATTTCGAATCCTAAAAGATGATGCTGTGAAAGTGCTGCACTCAATATGCCAGCAAATTTGGAAAACTCAGCAGCAGCCACAGGACTGAAAAAGGTCAGTTTTCATTCCAATCCCAAAGAAAGGCAATGCCAAAGAATGTTCAGATTACCATACAATTGCACTCATTTCACATGCTAGCAAGATTATGCTCAAAATCCTTCAAGCTATGCTATAGTAGTATGTGAACCGAGAACTTCCAGGTGTACAAGCTGGATTTAGAAAAAGCAAAGGAACCAGAGATCAAATTGCTAACATACACTGAATCATAGAAAAAGCAAGGGAATTTGAAAAAACATTTACTTCTACTTCCTTGATTACACCAAATCCTTTGACATGTGTGGATCACAACAAGCTGTGAAATATTCTTAACGAGATGGGAATATCAGACCACCTTACATGCCTCCTGAGAAACCTGTATGCATGACAATAAGCAAATACCAGACCACATTACCTACATCCTGAGAAACCTGTATTGCAGGGCAAGAAGCAACAATTAGAACTGGACATGGAACAATGGACTGTCTCAAAATTGGGGAAGGAGCATGTCAAGGCTGTATACTGTCACCCTGCTTGTTTAACTTATATGCATGGTACACCATTCGAAATGCCAGGCTGCATGATTCACAAGCTGGAATCAAGATTGCTGGGAGAAATAACCTCAGCTATGCAGATGATACCACTTTAAGGGCAGAAAGTGGAGGAACTAAAGAGCTTCTTGACGAAGGTAAAAAGTAGAAGAGTGAAAAACCTGGCTTAAAACTCAACATTCAAAAAACGAAGGTCATGGCATCTGGTCCTATCACTTCATGGCAAATAGATGGGAAAATGCACAAACAGTGTCAGATTTCCTTTTCTTGGGCTCCAAAATCAATGTGGATGTTGATGACAGCCACAAAATTAAAAGATGCTTGTTCCTTGGAAGAAGAGCTATAGCAAACCTAGACAACACATTAAAAAGCAGAGATATCACTTTCCCAACAAAGGTCCATCTAGTCAAAGCTATGGTTTTCCCAGTAGTCATGTATGGATGTGAGAGTTGGACCATAAAGAATGCTGAGCGCTGAAGAATTGATGGTTTTGAACTGTGGTGTTGGAGAAGACTCTTGAGAGTCCCTTGGGCAGCAAGGAGATAAAACCAGTGAACCCAAAAGGAAATCAATCCTAAATATCCATTGGAAGGACTGATACTGAAGCTCCAGTAATTTGGCTACCTGATGCAAAGAGCTCACTCATTGGAAAAGACTCTGATGATGGAAAAGATTCGGGTCAAGAAGATAAGTGGATAACAGCGGATGAGATGGCTGGGTGGCATCAATGGCTCAATGGACAATGAGTTTGAGCAAACTCAGGGAGATAAGTGAAAGACAGGGAAGCCTGGAGTACTGCAGTTCATGGGGTCACAAAAAGTCAGACAGGACTTAGCAACTAAACAACAACAATAAAATATGGCAAAAGAACTGAAGAAGAATATATATATATATATATGAATCACTTATATAAAGAATATGTGTATATATATATATATATATGAATCACTGTGCTGTATACCTGAAACTAACACAAAATTGTAAATCAACTATACTTCAGTTTAAAAACTTGTATGTAGTTTGGTGTTTTTCTATGTTCATGAAATAAAAAAATTCAGCAGCTTAATATATTTTATTTTTAAAAGCTACAAGTTGAAAGATAAAACACTAATTTTTATTTTAAGAATATTATGGCCTTTCTGTGTGGTCCACAGACGAACAAGATTGGCACCGTATGAAGTTAGAAATGCAGACTCTCAGGCCCTGAAACAATGAACTACACTTTAATAGGATCCCATGTGGCTTACATGCATATTAATTTTTGAAAAGCACAGTTCTAGATGACACAGATAATTTGATGAATTACACAAAAATGGTATAACATAGCCATGTAACAATTTACATCTAACACTTAACAATGAACATAGTAAAGGAATGTGGTTTTGATGGAACATGAACATTTGAGGAATTTCAAAACCTACAGTTGTTTTCTAAAATGTGGTATGATTCCTCTTGAAATACTGCAGCTGCTGCTGCTAAGTCACTTCAGTCATGTCCGACTCTGTGTGACCCCATAGACGGAAGCCCACCAGGCTCCCCCGTCCCTGGGATTCTCCAGGCAAGAACACTGGAGTGGGTTGCCATTTCCTTCTCCAATGTGTGAAAGTGAAGTTGCTCAGTCATGTCTGACTTGTAGCGACCCCATGGACTGCAGCCTACCAGGCTCCTCCATCCATGGGATTTTCTAGGCAAGAGTACTGGAGTGGCTGAAATACTGCAGCAGTAATCATTTAAAAGACAAGATTTCCAAACACTTTCAGTTTTCAGTATCTATTTGACTACTCGAATATAATTTCTCATTGGAGAATGTTACATCTCAAAAGTACAAATTATTAAGAACTAAAGTGGTTCATGGGGTTGCTGAGTCGGACACGACTGAGCGACTGAACTGAACTGAACTGAAAGCCATTAATGTCTAAGACAATGCTTCTGTGTAGTTACATTTTCTATAAAAATGAAGATACTGGGACAAATAAGCATCAAAACTGCCACAAAGAATATCGCTACCATGAAAGCAAGAGAAATGACTATTTTACAACAAATTATATCTTAATGACATGGCTCTTAATTTTTAATTTTCTTTACCTTAGATTTAATTATTTGATTTGTGTAATTTATATGAAATATGTTTGTTGTCAACATTGCAAGCTAAATAATATACTCCTCTAAACCTTCTTTACTGAGGAAAGAATACTTTTTTTTTTTCACATTCACAGGGAGATTCCATAAGTGTTAGCAGTAGATAGAGAGAACCAGTTGACTGTAGTTGGGAAAAGGAAACTCCTTGACATGGCCAAGGTCAGAGCGGAGGGACTAAGTCTGTGATCTCTCTCTGGCTGAGATGGCTGCCGCCCCAACCTCTTTCAATAGCATTAGTGTAGTTCATTAATTTACCCTATGATTACTGTTTCCTTGCTCTGGGATTGTTAATATGTTTCTAAGGCAGTCACTTTTCTTTTTGTTGTTTTTCCTGGGATTGTTCTCACTTACAAAAACAAGTTTTTTTCTGAACTCAATTGCATAAAACAACATTCATTCTAACCAATTTCTAAGATCACTTTAATCTCTTGAATACTGTGTGTGTGTTTTGCTTTTTATTTTTATTTTAGGAACTTGGTTCCTAAAGGTACTGCTGCTGCTGCTGCTAAGTCACTTCAGTCATGTCCGACTCTGTGTGACCCCATAGACGGCACCCCACCAGGCTCCCCCATCCCTGGGATTCTCCAGGCAAGAACACTGGAGTGGGTTGCCATTTCCTTCTCCAATGTGTGAAAGTGGAAAGTGAAAAGTGAAAGCGAAATTGCTCAGTCGTGTCTGACTCTTAGCGACCCCATGGACTGCAGCCCACCAGGCTCCTCCATCCATGGGATTTTCTAGGCAAGAGTACTGGAGTGGCTTGCCATTGTAGGTCATTTTTATTTCAGGTGCTTTTGAAAATCATGCTGGACATTTTAATGTCAGCCTATGCATTTTTTTTTTTAAAGTATGTCTATAGCCTTTCTTAGGCTCACTAAGAAAAACGAATAAAATGAGAAAGGGCTTTAAAAAATCTTAATAAGCAGAGTGCAGATTTATCATATGGGGAACCTGCTTCTCAGGAATGCAGTGATACATGTCCATTGGTCAGTCTCACTCACATGAGGCAAACTCCATTATTTGCTGTGAGCAAGAAAAAGGTTACCTGACCCAACTGGAGAGTATTAGCTTTTTTGTTCACCTATGAAAAAATTGCTTTGCCACTTAGGTCAGCATCATGATGTAAATCTTAATGAAAGTTTCTGAGATGTGAGAGTAAATCAAGCTGTTTGGCCACCTTGATGCTCTCTTAATCTGCCTTTTTTTTTTTTTTTTTGCTTTAATTCCTTTTGTTGGAGCACAGATCTCAACACAGACCCATCTGCAGAGTAATCGTCACTCCACCCAGCCATCTTGGCCCTTTTGGCACCCAAGGCTGAGGATACTGGAGATTCACGCATTACTTCTCTTTCTTTGTGGAATAAAAGGGGGAAAAAAAACTTCATTTCTTCTGTTTCACTTGAGATTTTTAAAAGCTTCCTTTTATTTGGGATCCTATGTCTCTCGCACAATGAAAAATCGAATGAGACTGCTATTATGAAAGAAAAGTTATCTGGATTATTTTAATGGATGAGGAGGGAGCACAAAGATCCTAAACAAACTAGATTGTTTTCCTGATTCCTATGATCTTTATAGGAATAGCTATTGAATTAGACTCTGCTTTTTATCATAATTACTTTAAAACACAGTAAGGCACTTAAATAATCTAAAGGTGAAATTAAATAATGTAGGTGAAAACAAGCATACTGTATGGAAAAAAATACAATATGCATATTTGGAATGACTTATTCATTCATTCAATCAGCCATATCAACCACTACTTACTGAATGTCTATTCAGTATAAACATGTCAAGTCCTTTTCTTGGTACTGAGGACACTGATGAATAAGACATACAAGGACTTACTCTCATGCAAATCATGTGACAGGAGTGGAAGAAAGAAAATAAATAGGATAATTTTTGTGGTAAATAGTGCTGCTGCTGCTGCTGCTAAGTTACTTCAGTTGTGTCTGACTCTGTGTGACCCCATAGACAGAAGCCCACCAGGCTCCCCCATCCCTGGGATTCTCCAGGCAAGAACACTGGAGTGGGTTGCCATTTCCTTCTCCAATGTGTGAAAGTAAAAAGTGAAAGTGAAGTCGCTCAGTTGTGTCCGACCCTTAGCGACCCCACGGACTGCAGCCTACCAGGCTCCTCCATCCATGGGATTTTCTAGGCAAGAGTACTGGAGTGGCTTGCCAGTGCCTTCTCCGGGTAAACAGTGCTAAGCACCATGAAAACAATGGAACAGGGTTCTATGAAGGAATAGGGCAGGGATCAAAAATTTCATTGAATGGTCAGAGAAGGTCTCATTGAGGATATGACGATTTGGGTTGAAACATGAATGACATAAAATAACCAGCATTAGGACAGTCTTCGAATAGAGAATTTCAGTCAGAGAGTGTGAGAAGTACAAAGGCTTTAAGGTAAGAATAAACTTGGAGGAGGACGAATAGATTTGGAGTCCAATAGATAAGAGGGAAATTTCTGAATTATTTAGGGCCTTGCAGGCCCCATGAGAAGAAATTTGATTTTTTCCAAGAGCATGGGATGCCAAAGCACAGGTTTAAGTAGGGTTGTGACATGGTCTACTTCATATTTTAAGAAGACCACTTTGGATATATCTAGGAGTAAAAGAGCATGAAACTGCAAATCAGGAAGTCATTGGGGTTACCCAGATGAGAGATGATAATGACTCTATCTAATAATGTAGATGAAGGAGATGGACTCTGTGGATACATTATTTTTTAATTATTTTTTAACTGAAGGATAATGGCTTTACAGAATTTTGTTGTTTTCTGTCAAACCTCAACATGAATCAGCCATACGTATACATGTATCCCCTCCCTTTTGAACCTCCCTCATATCTCCCTCCCCATCCCATCCCTCTAGGTTGACAGAGAGCCCCTGTTTGAGTTTCCTGAGCCATACAGCAAATTTCCATTGACTATCTATGAGCCAATAGGACATGCTGATAGACTGGATGTGAGGGATGAAGAAAATAAAAAAATTGTTGACTTAAGCAATTGCACGGATCTGACCTCATGCATTGATCTAAGAGAGACTGCAAGGGAAGAGTTTTCTGGAGAAAATTCTAGGATTTGATTAAGTGTGAGAGGTCAATTATATATCAAGTAAAGAAATCAAGCAGGCAAATGGATATACAAGTTAGGAGATTGAGGGCAGTTAAGGCCGGAGATAAATAATTTGGAATCATTTGCATACTGATTATGTCTTTTAATTGTGAAGTTTATTGGCACCCAATACACTGATTATTAAGAGCACAGAAGCACATAAGGGAAGATAGAAATGCAAAAAGGCAAGTGAATGAAGACGAGTAGAATTTAAAATGATAATAGGAGAAAATGATAGATATAAATCACACAAAAGCGATCCAAAAAATGCATAATTGGAGTCCCAGAAAAAAAAGTAAAACAATGAGACAATACTACTTAAGACTATAACTAAATACTTGCTTGAAGTAAACAAAATCACTTAAAATTTCAAACTGAAGGGGGAAACTTTTATTAGATAAAAACTGTCCCAGAATATACCACACAGGCACATTGGTAGAATTATTGGACTTTAAAAAAAGATTGTCTTAAAAAAACCTTACATTTATCCAGGGAAACAATGTTCAAAGCCCATGATTTTATTTTCAATCAAGATTATTTCAAGTATAAAGGCTTGAAACAGTTTTGAATATGCAAGTGCTTAGGCAATACTGTCCAAATAAACTGCTTTTGAGGAAAGTACCAGAAGGCAAAATTCAAGTAATTGAAAGATAACTGATAAAACTTGGGCACAAGGACCAGCAGTTTTGAAGCCTTCAGAAGATTTACAAATACATACTGTTTCAGTGTATGAACATAGTTAAAGCTTATGGTTAAAATTTCCAAGTAGAAGGCTTGCCTGGTGGCTCAGTGGTGAAGAATCCACCTGCCAGTGCAGGAGACACAGGTTAGATCCCTGCCCACGGGAGGGTCCCACGTGCCGCAGAGCAACTAAGCCCGTGCTCCACAACTATTGAGCCTGTGTTCTAGAGCCCAGGAGCTGCAACTACTGAGCCCAAAGGCTGCAGCTTCTGAAGCCAGTGCATCCTAGAGTCCATGGTCTACAACAAGAAAAGCCACTGCAGTGAGAAGCGCGCACCCACCACAGAGTAATGCCTGCTCGCTGAAACTACAAAAAAGCCCACAGAGCAATGAAGATCCAGCACGGTCAAAAATAAACAAACAAAACTATTAAAAATATATTTCTGAGTAGAAGAAGAATGATACTAATAGATGATAATTCTAGTTGTATAGTAAGAGGTCCACCACTATTTATAAAAATTATCTACTACCATCTATTAAACTTTTGCCAATATATTTGAGCACTTCTTGGATTTACAGGATATATTAGATAACTAGAGGTTTTAGAATTTGATGTATTAATTATATAAAATTTCAAATGAACTGTTTAACTTTCTGCCTAAGGAGACTGTATGCATAGGGGAACATTAATCCACAGGAGCATGATACTCAAGATCTCATCTGTGATCTTATACAGAAAGTAAAATTTTAGAGTCCACTAAGGATTATGGATCTTCATTTTCATTGTAAGTGAGTCATCAGCTGAATAGAATATGACTTTTTATTTCTAACAGAAAATAAGGTAAATATTTTAGAATTCACTTGGAAAGACTGAAAAATATGAAACTTGAAAGAGTTCAATTAGGCAAATCACTACATTTATAAAACAATGATATATTCTTCTTTACTCCTATTTCTTACTGCATGACAAAATACAGTAAACCAAACTTTGAAAAATGACCTAAAATGATAGTCAAATATAATAATACTCAAAGCAGTAAATACATTTATTTAATCAATACCAAAATTAAAAATGTTTTTAACTCAGAAAAAAATCAACTAAAGTCTATTTAATGTTGTGGAAACAAATATAATTCTATCAACATGTAACACTTTTGGGACAATGTCATGTCAAAATGCCCAAAGTGATACCAATATGATTTAGAGTAAGAAGCTGTTTGAAATGTTAACTGGAGCCTATTATACAGAGTGAAGTAAGCCAAAAAGAAAAACACCAATACAGTATACTAATGCATATATATGGACTTTACAAAGATGATAATGATAACCCTGTATACGAGACAGCAAAAGAGACACAGATGTATAGAACAGTCTTTTGGACTCTGTGGGAGAGGGTGAGGGTGGGATGATTTGGGAGAATGGCATTGAAACATGTATATTATCATATGTGAAACGAATCGCCAGTCCAGGTTCGATATGTGATACAGAATGCTCGGGGCTGGTGTACTGGGATGAACCAGAGGGATGGGATGGGGAGGGAGGTGGGAAGGGGGTTCAAGATGGGGAACACATGTACATCCGGGGTAGATTCATGTCAATGTATGGCAAAACCAATACAATAATGTAAAGTAATTAGCCTCCAATTAAAATAAATAAATTAAAAAAAGGAAAAAAATGTTAACATAATATTGACATCATCATAGAATGTTGGATATATCTATTTCTTCACTTAATGCAACTAAGATTAATAGTTTCGCATTTTGTGGAAAGCTTAAAATGATTTAAAAGTCAGTGTCTTGTATTATTGAGAAGGCAATGGTAAGCCACTCCAGTACTCTTGCCTAGAAAATCCCATGGACGGAGGAGCCTGGTAGGCTGCAGTCCATGGGGTCGCTACAAGTCAGACATGACTGAGCAACTTCACTTTCACACATTGGAGAAGGAAACGGCAACCCACTCCAGTTTTCTTGCCTGGAGAATTCCAGGGACGGGGGAGCCTGGTGGGCTGGCGTCTATGGGGTTGCACAGAGTCGGACATGACTGAAGTGACTTAGCAGTCTTGTATTATGAAAGATAAGTATGAAGAAGGATTTAGGGAATGAGCTTGGTCTAGGAATTATTTGTTACTTAACGTGATTGTGACAGTTTATTTATTCAACATTTATTCACATAGACTGTTTCTGCCTGTCCCATACCAGCTGAAGCTATGTGCCTAGCTATTTTATGTCCTTATTGTCTTCCTTTTAGGATACCTCTTACTCTGACCAGTGGGTTTCTACTTCTGTGGTAAAGAGAAAGAAATTACCATCTATATTTAGCCTTGCTGTTTCTATAGACTAGGAATAGATTTTGCCTCCAGCAAATCACATACTATAAAGGATGAACTAATGAAACTAATATTTTTAAAAGGACAACCAATATAATCTACAGAAAAATGTAAAAGAGGTTTAGAAAGAAGTTGTACAATATTTGCTTTCCAATAGAACAAGCTATAAATGATGCTGAAACTTTAGTCTCTGGTCAGAGATGAACTATAAGCATGAATTCAGAATAAGATATGGAAAGTCTGTCACCTGGTAAGGCACCTCGGGTCATGTCCAATAAAATACTAAAACCTGAAGTTAGGAGTGCACATCAGATCATGTTTATTTATTTATTTATTTATTGAGTCTAAACAAAATCATACTTCATAGGTACTATCAGGGAGCCACCCCGCTCCTGGGTAAAGATTGAAGAATGAATGGTTCAGTTCTCCAAAAGCCACTGGGAAATGTCAGCACCATCTAGTTAATGAATTCCTGATTTGTTTGGCATTTGCACTTTCTTAAGAAATTGCTGATGTGTTTAGACTTCCTCTTTCCCTCAGCAGCAGTGAAATTCGTTGATTACGATGGCCTTATATAACATCACCCAGGCAGAAAGCTAAAAGATTACACGTTAAAAAGAAACAGGCCTGTTTATTACCAAGCATTGTGTTCTCTCATATGCATATCTCTCTTCCTCAGTCTTTGACCAGGGTGCTTTGTGGGAAATGCTTTGTTAAAAGTATTTCCATGGCAGGCCTCCACTCGTGAAAATGTCATTTTCTCGGCCTGGTTGTGATACGAAGTCTTTTTCACCTATTGAAACCTGTTAAATTTCCTTCAAATATTTTTGTTTAACTCTTAGAAAAACAGGGAGTGAAGGACCATTTAGAAACATGTAGATTTAATGAGGAATTGATGTTTGTACTTAAAAACATTTTTCAAAGAAACTCGCCTCTGTATAGCTGAATAAAAGCCTGCAGTCTTTACAGATTTCATTCGACCAGGTCAAACAATCCCTGACTGTCTGTATTCTACATCATTTTCCCGTAACTTCTTTTAACCATATGTTTGTTTTAGGAGATATTCCACCAGAGGTAAGAAGTCTGCCCACTTAAGATTCGATAAGAATCAGTCTGGTAAGAAGCTGTAACAATCTTTGATATGACTCTTTAAGAACCTGGTAACAACCTTTGATATGGCTCTACAGGAGAAACAGAATGGGCTTAATATTTTCTATCTAAATACTATTGCCTTGACCAGACTAGTTCTGCAGGTTGTATCCTGTATTACACAGTTCTTCAACCCCATGGACTATACAGTCCATGGAATTCTCCAGGCCAGAATACTGGAATGGGTTGCCTTTCCGTTCTCCAGAGGATCTTCCCAGTCCAGGGATCAAACCCAGGTCTTCAGCATTGCAGGTGGATTCTTTACCAGCTGAGACACAAGAGAAGCCCAAGAATACTGGAGTGGGTAGCCTATCCCTTCTCCAGCGGATTTTCCCAACCCAGGAATCAATCCAGGGTCTCCGGCATTGCTGGCGGATTCTTTACTAACTGAGCTATGAGGAAAGCCCAATAGTTCTTTGAACAGTAAACTAACTTATCGTTACCATGATTCATATTCTTACTTATTCTAAAGGGATAAAATTCCACCACTAGGCAGAATCCTGCATTTGATGACATGTTTCTACTCCCATGGATCTCCCGGGCATGTTTGTTTTTGTAAGCCAGCCTTTTATTCTGGCCCTCACTTGTCCTTGACCCTCATGGCTGTTCCTCTCAGTCCTCTCTTCCTCATGACCTTAGCCCTTAAAACTCTTCTCCATCTCTTTTTGTAAAAATATGAATCATACAACCAACACCCATAACCTATAAGAATAATTCTTCCCTATTCAGAGTTTTTGACCAGTGAGTTTTCAAGTTAACTTGAACTTTGACAGTTTTTGCTAAAGCTCTAAAAATTTTGGTCTCTTTCTCCAAAACAGGTATCTCTCCTTTCAGAACCTTCTGATGGCTTGCATTTTTAGCACAAAGGCTGATATCAGGATTTCGCAGTTTCTGCACTATTAGCAATCTGGACTGGATAATTCTTAGTTGTGGGAGTCTGTATAGGATACATTATAAGATGCTGAGTGACATCTCTGGCTTCTACCTCCCAGAAGCCAGCAGCACAGCCACTTCCCAACCTTCCGAGGTAGGTCACCAAAAATGTCTTCAGACATTGGCAAGTGTACCCTGTGTCACTGCTCACTGACCCACGCCTGCCCTGAATTGAGAACTACTGGCTTATGCTAACAGCGGCTCTGATTAATTTTCTTCCACTGTCTTTGGTGCTGGGGTTTGGATTTGGATCCGGCTCAGGTCCTCTGCTGCTCCACCTGGGCCACTTTCATCAGGACACTGCTGGGGATCCTCTGGCATCTCCCTCCTTGGAGTCTCAGTGACAGGACAGGTGAGCAAGTCATTTTTTCAGCTCCTAGTATGTAGGTAGTGATTCTCCATCAACATCGGTGAAGATGATGGCCAATCTCCCTTCTTGTATAGCTTCAACTCTTGGTCAGGATCAGATGTGCATAATCTAAGTATGGGCTTGCTTGTAAGAGGAGCCTGGCAGACTACAGTCCATGGGTTCGCAAAGAGTTAGACATGACTGAGCTACACACACACACACACACACGTACACACACACACCTCCACATCCACACACAAATATCCACACCCATATACCCCCACACACACCCTTCTAAGGAAAGACAAAAGTCCACTGAAGAATTTAGGACTGTGCGACCCTCTGATATCAATCCATTGGTTCATCTTCTTGTGAGACCCAGAAATAAAAAAAAACTTGGTTTAAAAAGAAAAACAAATTGATGATCAAACTGATATAAGGTGTAAAGGTCAAAATTTGACTACAGACTGATATAAATACAGGATAAGGCCTCACAATTGCCTTATATACTTTCTTTTTTGATGGTCTTAAATCTGAAGTGGCAGATTTAGTCAGAAAAAAGGCTGGCAGGTTATCTCTGAATTCCAACAATTTATGGAGTATTTTGAAGATATTTTGACTTAGGAAGAGGAAAATTTGCAGAACAAATTCATAGCCCTTTCAGTTCAATTCAGTTCAGTCGCTCAATTGTATCCGACTCTTTGCGACCCCATGAATCACAGCATGCCAGGCCTCCCTGTCCATCACCAACTCCCGGGGTTCACTCAAACTCATGTCCATCGAGTCAGTGATGCCATCCAGCCATCTCATTCTCTGTCGTCCCTTCTCCTCCTGCCCCCAATCCCTCCCATCATCAGAGTCTTTTCCAGTGAGTCAACTCTTCGCATGAGGTGGCCAAAATATTGGAGTTTCAGCTTTAGCATCAGTCCTTCCAAAGAACACCCAGGACTGATCTCCTTTAGAATGGACTGGTTGGATCTCCTTGCAGTCCAAGGGACTCTCAAGAGTCTTCTCGAGCACCACAGTTCAAAAGCATCAATTCTTCGGCCATCAGCCTTCTTCACAGTCCAATTCTCACATCCATACATGACCACTGGAAAAACCATAGCCTTGACTAGACGAACCTTGGTTGGCAAAGTAATGTCTCTGCTTTTTAATATGCTATCTAGGTTGGTCATAACTTTCCTTCCAAGGAGTAAGCGTCTTTTAATTCCATGGCTGCAATCAGCATCCGCAGTGACAATGGAGCCCCAAAAAATAAAGTCTGACACTGGTTCCACTGTTTTCCCATATATCTCCCATGAAATGATGGGACCAGATGCCATGATCTTTGTTTTCTGAATGTTTAGTTTCAAGCCAACTTTTTAACTCTCCTCTTTCACTTTCATCAAGAGGCTTTTGAGTTCCTCTTCACTTTCTGCCATAAGGGTGGTGTCATCTGCATATCTGAGGTTATTGATATTTCTCCTGGCAATCTTGATTCCAGCTTGTGCTTTTTCCAGCCCAGCATTCCTCATGATGTACTTTGCATATAAGTTAAATAAGCAGGGTGAAAATATACAACCTTGACGTACTCCTTTTCCTATTTGAAACCAGTCTGCTGTTCCATGCCCAGTTCTAACTGTTGCTTCCTGACCTGCATACAGGTTTCTCAAGAGGCAGGTCAGGTGGTCTGGTATTCCCATCTCTTTCAGAATTAATAGCCCTTTAGAGTAAAAAAATTAGAAAACCTAAAGACAAGCATACCTCTATGTCTAGTCTACATAAAGATACCTGCTGATATTACACTGACAAACAACACTGGAAGAACAAACATTCTGTGTTGGAGTGGTAGGTAATATCTGAAAAAGGGAAAAAAAACCTGACATATTAAAACCCTTCAGAGTAAGTAGCTGCTCTGATCTGCCAACAACTGCCCTTAACAAAAAAGAGAAAGATTTCCTTAAACCAAAAAGATTTCCAAAACCACAATGTTCATTTCTTGTTGATGCCAGGATTGTAGGCTTATTAAAACTTAACCACTTAAAAAATAATTTCTCTGAATAGTAAAAATGATTCAGTTTCTTGTTATACCAATTATATCTCAATAAAGCTGTTTAAAAAATGTTTCATTGATGGTATCTCACATACGCTTCAGACTCTGCCTTCTTCTTTCTTAGCCAGTGGTAGATCTGTGCTCAGCATTCTTTAGAATGGCCTTGCATTCAGATCACTGTAACCATTTGCATCACTTGAAAATCAGTGATACACATAGACAATCATTTTTCAAAGGTTTACAAAAGCAATTTCTTACTTCTTATAATCATATAAACCAAATCTGAGAGGTATCCAATTTCCTCATTATACATTCCTAAAAATACACATTTTATACACAGTCACATTTATATGAAATGTTGATCAGTTCAGTCACTCAGTTGTGTCCAACTCTTTGCAACCCCATGGACTGCAGCACGCCAGGCCTCCCTGTCCATCACCAACTCCTGGAGTTTACTCAAACTCATGTCCATTGAGTCAGTGATGCCATCCAACCATTTCATTCTCTGTCATCCCCTTTTCCTCCTGCCTTCAATCTATCCCAGCATCAGGGTCTTTTCAAATGAGTCAGCTTTTCGCATCAGGTGGCCAAAGTATTGGAGTTTCAGCCTCAATGTCAGTCCCTTCAAAGAACATTCACGACTGATTTCCTCTAGAATGGACTGGTTGGATCTCCTTGCAGTCTAAGGGACTCTCAAGAGTCTTCTCCAACACCACAATTCAAAAGCATCAATTCTTCAGCCAGACCATCTGACCTACCTCTTGAGAAATCTGTATGCAGGTCAGGAAGCAACAGTTAAAACTGGACATGGAACAACAGACTGGTTCCCAAAAGGAAAAGGAGTATGTCAAGGCTGTATATGAAATGTTGATAGTCTTCTTTATGTATGAAAGATTGAAAGTCTTTCAGAATTTATTCTCTTTGCTGACAGTGTTATTATAAAAGGTACACAAAGCCTCTAAATATCAACTAAATATTAATTTTATTAGTCTCAAGTCCATTTTCTAAGTAATGACATCACACATCATGGAAAGCCTCTTTCCCTAAAAAATTAAAAGTTATCTGTGACTTTCCTAGTCAATTACCTATGTGGAGGATTTCTTGATCTCTTCGGATAAGCTAGGAACCTTATCTGAACTGGTTGCTGCTGTATTTGAACTGTTGAAAGCTGGCATGCCAGAGCCTTTACCAAACTCACTAGACTGCCTTCTGTAACTTAAAAAAAATAATTCCCCAATCACCATTAGCATTTCTTCTACTTGTATATGAACTTTGGTGATTCCAACTCAATAGCACAACAGATATTATCCAGTTATTCCACTTATGCAGCTATGAACAAAATTTCTTACTACTGTCTGCTGTCTAGAAGACCTTCCTTGTTAAAAACTAACTGCTTGAATAGTAGTAAATAAATTTTAGGTTTGGGTAATATCCCTATATTTGTCTAGTAAGAGAGATAGGTTTGTCTACTCATTTCACCAGAACAATAATTAAGGGATTCTTAACTCTACCTGTCACTCTTAAGTTTTACTGCCTTTACCATAACCAGAACTCAGAATAAATGACATATTAAAATGGAAACTGGCAAAACTATTCAAGAAACTTCAGTTGCTGTGGCCAAAGTCTTGACTCATAGTTCTTGCAGGTGCTCTCCGACAGGAATTCATAGACATATCCATGTATGAGCTGGTTGCTGAATGCCCTCCAAGGGACTGCCCTTATCCTTTACTCTGTTATTTTTAAGGCTGATATTGCCAAATATCACAGAAGTTTAATGCAGTATACAAAAAGATCAAGGTATTTTCCCCAAAGACAAGCCATACAACTCCTGTGACTTTTATCCTGGAGACCTGATTTACTGCAGAAGATAACAACATAGCACTGCTCTTGAAGCTCTTAGGAGGAAGCTCATCAAGTACTGTTAGCCACAAATTCTGCAGTTAAACTCCAGGGAACTGACCCTTGGATTTCTGTCTCTCAATTAAAAAGACATCTTGTATCCACCTCTTAAACTTTCATGACAATAGGAAACTGAAAAGTGAGAATGTCTCAGGATTCTCCAGAAACAGATGGCATTTCAGAGGAGACAGGTTGGGTGATACCACATAGCCGTTTACTCAAGAAGTGAGTGAAATCTTACTTCAAAGGATAAAGAGAAATTTATCCTTTATAAATAGCCTGGTCTTGATTTTTCTTTTCAGTTTCATACTCTTTCATCTTTCCTTTCCTTATTTCCTCACTACCTTTTAGTTTTATTTTTGTTGTTGTTCCTTTTCCTTCTCTATCTTTGCTTTCCCCAACTGTTCCTCTTCTTACCCATTACAGCAAAAGCATCTCTGCTCAGCTGTCTAACAGGAGTTATGGTGGCAAATATAACAGTTCTGTATAGAGAGGCAGTAACTAAAATACACAGGCTTTTCTTCTTAACCTATGATACTGTAAAAGGACCCTCTGCCCCAACCCTAGCTCCATTTGAAGTCAAATCTGATCTTCTTTTTGTACATCTTGTTGTCATATTCATGGTATGCACTGGTCTGTCTGGACTTTGATTACTTAATCTGAGATCGAGTCACTTATGACATTGATTACACATTTATATAAATTGTATCTTCCTGAAACCAAAATAATGTATAAGTCTTGATTTAAAAATGCATTTATAGAAAAAAAAACAGCTAAACTAGCTATTGGGTGTTATGTGCTCATCATAAATTCAAAGTTTGTTAATTCCAACATTTCCAGATTTGCAGAACTTTTCCAGATTTACAAAACACATTTTAAAAAGGGTAAGAAAAACAGAATTACATTCAAAAAATAAAAATAATTTCTAGAACCTGTGATTAAAATGTTGAACTGAGCTCACATGTTTTTTAGTGATTTTTTTCTACCAAAACTCCATTAAAATAACAATAAAGAAATAAAAAGGGCATTATAACTGGTTTATTGAATGGGTTGGAATTGGTCTAGATACAAGAAAGCAAAACAGTTCTAAAAAATTTTTTTAGCCTCCACTTTCAAGTGGGCAACGTTGAATCTCCCTTTCTTCCCTAGAGATGTTCCAGACTGTTATGCCCTGAGTCCGGTCCCCCCATACTGGTAGAATAAGACACTTGCAGCAATGCAAAAGCAAGAATGGGGTTTATTTCTAGCTCGAGCTAGGGCTCATGCCTCCTCCAGCGCAGTGGAGTGCGGACAAGAGCCCCGAGCCCAGGTTACAGCGGTTTTTATAGTCTTAGATTACATAAGCACCTATTTTTGTTCAAAAGATCAAGCTGGCAGAAGCTCATTAGCCAGTTTATGCGCGGGGTTTTTCTGGGGGATTTCCCTTTTTCCTCTGATTGGCCTGATTTTTGGCACTGGCGGGACTTTTCTAGGGAGGAGTTTCTTATTTTTGGCACCGGCGGGATCTTCTTAGGGAGGAGTTTCTGTGAATTTAGCCTCCACCCTGTCTCTAGGAAATCGAAACTTAGGCCTAAGCAAGGTCTCAGGCCTATCCCGGCTACTCGGATGTTAGGGCTCCTAACAAGACGTGTCAATATGAGATAAACATTTTCTGTTATTTTAGAATAGTAGAAAAGTCTCCTTAGTTTAACTCCAGCCCAAATTTCTATTTCATATTCATTTCAAGGATTGTATTCCCATCCCTCTCCCATTCCCACTCCCAGCTGAGGTCTAATCCAGGCTTGGAAACTTTCAACAAGGTCAGGAAACATGTTTCGTATTTTCTTGAACTCACTCAGAATCACTGTTTTGACTTTGGCTCTTCCAAGATTAAAATGGAAAAGAGTGATGAGTGATAAAGGAAAATACAATGTTTGTTTATCGAGCTACTGCTGCTTATGATTCTGGGCTGCTAGGCTAACTTTCTGGCCGCTGTCTAAATGTTGTCTCTCTTTGTTTCTCTCATGAGGTATTTACATGTCTTCAGATGTACCTGTTTTCCACCTCCACCCTTCTAGAGCTGAGAGTCTCTCCCTCACAATCCTCTGATGTAAAATGTTCACTCTGCCCTGTTAAGACTTCTCCTCGACTCTCTCTCGGGCAGAAGACCCTGTCTCTTTTTTGGTGCTGTGACCTTTCAGCAGACATGGTCTCTGACAGTGTTGAAAGTGACCTTTCAAGTCATCTCTAGCCAAGTTGTTTTCTGTGGTATTTCCTTAGCTCGCGGGGAAAACCAATGACATCAAGAGTGACACACACATTATTTTTGCCCCGCCCAAGTCTGAGTGATCAGTTGCAATCACTGCAGTTGTCTGTGACCACTCAGCTGCTTTCCAGTTGAGATTAAGTCACGGATTCTAAAATTCCAGACTTCACAGAAAACAAGTCAAGTTTTGCAAGAGTTTTCTCCTAGTGTACTGCTCTGGTTCTGTGATAGAACAGAGTCAACAATAAAGAAAAAGGAATCCAACCAACATTAGATACTTAATCAGTAATACTGAATGCTGCTGCTGTTAAGTCGCTTCAGTCGTGTCCGACTCTGTGCGACCCCATAGATGGCAGCCCTCCAGGCTTGCCCGTCCCTGGGATTCTCCAGGCAAGAACACTGGAGTGGGTTGCCATTTTCTTCTCCAACTGAATGCTAGAAGACTACAATTAATATTTGAAATTTAAAAAAAAGTTATTTCAAACCTAGAATTGTATCCCAATTATATTACCATCAGTAGTAAAGAAAGAATAGAGTAATTTCAGATATGCCAGGACTCAGAAATTTTATTTCCCACGTAAAACTTATTAGTAAGCTATTCAAGAATATACACCAGAAAAATAAGAGAGTAAACCAAAAAAGAGGACATCACAGACTTCAGGAAACAGCAGCCTCAACTCAAAAAAGTAGGGAAGGACAAAGTTGCTTGGCAGGTCAGATGACAACAAATCTAATCTGGAGCAGAAATGATTAGTCTCTTCTCAGAGAAAGGTCTCAAGATTTAAAGGGATTTTGCAGCCAGGAAATTAAAAAACGTTTACTCCTTGGAAGGAAAGTTATGACCAGCCTAGATAGCATATTAAAAAGCAGAGACATTACTTTGCCAACCAAGGGCTGTCTAGTCAAGGCTATGGTTTTTCCCGTGGTCATGTATGAATGTGAGAGTTGGACTGTGAAGAAAGCTGATCGCCGAAGAATTGATGCTTTTGAACTGTGGTGCTGGAGAAGACTCTTGAGAGTCCCTTGGACTGCAAGGAGATCCAACCAGTCCATTCTAAAGGAGATCAATCCGGGGTGTTCATTGGAAGGACTGATGCTAAAGCTGAAACTCCAATATTTTGGCCACCTCATGCGACGAGTTGAGTCACTGGAAAAAACTCTGATGCTGGGAAAGGTTGGGGGCGGGAGGAGAAGGGGACGACAGAGAATGAGATGGCTGGATGGCATCACCGACTCTGTGGACATGAGTTTGAGTGAACTCCGGGAGTTGGTGATGGACAGGGAGGCCTGGCGTGCTGTGATTCATGGGGTCGCGGACAGTCAGACACGACTGAGCGACTGAACTGAACTGAACTGAGGTGAAAGTTTGAAAAAAACTTGATATACCAAATATATAACAATCAATATTTATTGTCCCAGGCTACGAGTAGACCACTCACCAAAAGATAGAAACCAGGTAATAGTAATCAATGGATCTGAAGTTCCTATTTTAGTTTCTGACACTGAGAAAGCATGGCAAACATTTTTTTAATAACTCAGTCATTATTATTGTTATTCTGTAAGTAGAAGTCTTTCTCCTTGAATAAACTGGTTGAATTCTCCCACTACCCCGGACTTCTACTACTATTGTATCTTATAGCTTTGCAATATCAAATACTTGTGCTAATTTACAGCTCTTATACAAGCTTATTACGTTGATGCTAAGTTGCTTCAATAGGGTCCGACTCTTTGTGACCCTATGGACGGTAGCCTGCCAGGCTCCTCTGTCCATGGGGATTCTCCAGGCAAGAATACTGAAGTGGAGTGCTGTACCCTTCTCCAGAGGATCTTCCCAACCCAGAGATTGAACCCACGTCTCCTGCATCTCCTGTATTGTAGGTGGATTCTTTACCACTGAGCCCCTGGGGAGAAGCCCATAGCTCTCCCTGTGCATGCTGAGTTGCTCCAGTGGTGTATGACTCTGTGCAACCCTTCAGACTGCAGCCTGCCAGTTTTTTCTGTCCATGGGATTCTCCAGGCAATAATACTGGAGTGGGTTGCCATTTCCTTTTCCATATCATGTTTATACTTAAGTGTAAAAGTACTGATAATATAAGTTGTCTCAAGCAACAGAATATCTAGGAACTGTATTAAAAGGCAGATTCCCTGAAATTCTGATGATTGCATCTGAGATGGAAGCCAGAGAGCTGAATTACTGACAATCACTCCTGGAGATTCCGATACAAGTGGTATGTGGCCCCAGTCATTAGAAACTATGCTTTCAGATTTTATGATTCTGTCCAGGGAATTCAGAATTAACATAGGGTGGCAATTGTTTTCATTATCTTCAAATATGGGAAAAAACTAGTTTTCCTAAATTCATCACCCGTTTTCCATTTTAGTATCTTACATAAAGTGATATCATGAATAGATAATAATTTGTTTTAAAGGAGTAGGCAACATTATCCCTTAGGGAAGAAAAAAATCAAGATTATTTTTTTATCCTGCCTCAGTTACATACTATGGCAGTGGCCATATTTTTCTGTTGAAATTGCTACTTTGCATCTGTCTAGACTTATGACTACCTGAGAAGAAATATGAGCATGAAAGAATAAAGTGATTTAGATTGCTGTGCTAGCATACTTCTACAGTGCTAAAGTTGTATTGTTTAAACATTCTTTCAAAAACCTATTAGATTATTGGCTTTCTGGTTTGAAATTCTTTCCTGAGTGTTCCTAAGTTTTCCTTTTCTAAATATTTGTACAGAGTATTACATTATGCAGCATATGTATCTTTGTTCGTTTATAGATGCATTTCCTTAAGAAGTGGAATATTAGTGATCTTCACTATATACAAAGAGATAGAAACTATGCATTATTTTCCTTTCAAAAAAAACTAAATTGATGCACAAAATGATTGTTTGCTAGTAGCTGAAGTTGCAGCAGAGGGGTATATTTGCCTTATTAAGATGAAATTTCTGGTTTTATTTATTCTGGGAAAAAAGCTCTATCCCCAAATAAAGGATTAGTCTAGGGACCTGGTATATCATTGCTGCCATATCGAATAGAGAAGTGAATGGGATGAATATTATAGCTCACTATTTATATTGGTTTATTTGTAGGTAGGAAAAAATGAGAAATTGGAGAAAGTATTAGTTCACATTAAAAGGTAAAACATGAAGAGGCCACTGTCAATTCAGGCTGTGCTCGTTGATTTCTAAATAACAACCTTGTCCCTGGAGTCATTAAAAGTATTGCTCTCCTGAGAAAAGGCTGAGGTTCTCTGCCTTTGAAGCTGAATAAACCTGGTGTATCATTTTGTCAGCCTTTATGAGAACTTGGCCCTGAGGACCTTTAAAAAAAAACCCAGCTACCAAAGATTACCTATGCCACCTCCTTTAGAAAAGGATGTTGGCACATGTATTTAGTAAAATTTATTACTCATAAAGCCAGCAAATATTTCAAATATTTTAGAGTTAACATTTCTGCAGAAGATGTCTCAGTGGGTACCACTGGTAAATAATTATTTGCTTGACTTAAAAAAAAAAAACATTCTATTCTGTCCAGATGAAGTATTTTAAAAAATCCATAAAGAACGTTCTTAACCTAGAAGATATGTGAATATTAAACTACCTAATGTGATAATAGATGGAAAGAAATATCAAAAGTTAAAGCTTTGTTCTAATATTTCCCAGGGATAAATAAATATTGTACCATAATAAATGTACAACTAGTTTTGCATCTAGACATGGAGGTAGAATTTGCCCCATCAGTGCTCTGCTGGGACAGGCTGAAAATGCCCTTTTCCCACTGAGGTTTTTTAGGGGTTGGCTGTATGCAGGATACCTGGAGGTGTGTCTCTTTTAAGATGTGTGTATTAGTGACCTCAGCTATATCCACTGTAGACCATAGACTGAGAGGAGAGGGCCTCAGGCAGTGGATGCAGTTCTCTGAACAAAATGGATTTAGTGTTACATTTAAGGAACAGCAAGTGTTCTCACAAACCACGAAGTTCCATTATTATGGACTAGTAACTAGGGAATTGAGGAGCACTTAAACAGTTCATCTGACTGTTTAAGATATTTACCCTTGATCGACTTCCTGGGTCGCATCTTTTCCTATCTTAGAAACTCCTTTCCCCAGAACTGTCCCGACTCAAGATGCCATAGACCCTCTCTGGCATTTCTCAAGTTTATTTATTCATTTCTGTCATGAACTAAAATTTTGTTTTTTAATTTTAATTGGAGGCTAATTAGTTTACAATATTGTATTGGTTTTGCCATACGTTAACATGAATCTGCCCCGGCTATATATGTGTTCCCCATCTTGAACCCCCCTCCCACCTCCCTCCCCATCCCATCCCTCTGGTTCATCCCAGTACACCAGCCCCAAGCATCCTGTATCATGCATCGAACCTGGACCGGCGATTCATTTCACATATGATAATATACATGTTTCAGTGCCATTCTCCCAAATCATCCCACCTTCGCCCTCTCTCCCAGAGTCCAAAAGACTGTTCTATACATCTGTGTCTCTTTTGCTGTCTCATATACAGGGTTATCGTTACCATCTTTCTAAATTCCATATATATGCGTTACAAGTTTACTCTTCAAGTAATTCAGATGATGACAATGTAAATAGTGTTGTATGGAGATATTTATTGGCAGTTAAAATTATCATTTTATTAACACTTACTGGGTGCCAATATTATTTTGGTTGATAATGCAAAATAATTGATGCAGTTCAAAAATTTGTCTTCATTTACATTTATGCTAACTCTGAGAGGCTTTGTTTGACTTTTCTTCCATTTAAAAAAAATGAGTCTATTTAAATAAATTATACATTTCTTGGGTGATGCTAAGAAGTATGGAGCTTTTAACATGCAATATAAAGGAAAAGAAAAACAGCAGTTAACTTGTGTGGTGAAAAGAAAAATGTAATTTAAGAATACTTCAATTTGGCGTAAAGGCTGATTTCACCACCTTGTCTCTACTACTCGGGCATAATTTTATCTGTAAAAAATAAGTTTTATTTAGACATAAATGGTGATCTCTAAAGAAGAATGAAAGCTTTTGAAAGCTTTTTTCTTTAAGGCCCTTTCTTAATATAGCTAAGTATTTTAGTTCTCATTAATACAACATTTTAAAAAGTTTTATTATCTTTGACTGCATATGTTTATACAATTTAAAATACATTAAAATAAAAATTGAAGAAAAATTACAAGTTCAGAATTTTGCAGCTTATTTCTTAAATTTTAAAAATTACAATATTGCATTGTATTTTATATTTTATTTTATTGTATTTTCCTATAACACTATTTCTAGTCTGCTAAACTTTCATTTTTATTCCCATTCAAATGGATTTAGTTCCTGTAATTGTTGTTTATTCTGTTTTAGGTAGCTACAAGTTGAAATGAAAAGTGAAAGTTGCTCAGTTGTGTTGGGCTCTTTGTGATCCCATGGACTATCCAGTTCATGGAATTCTACAAAATGGAATAAAAAGAATTTTAGGATTTTACTTTTTTTACCATCTAGGGTAATTTGGGGGTAAATAAAAGATGAGGATATCTTGCCACCAGAATTTCAAATGGCTAAAACATAAAGGCAAACATTAAAAATATAAGTAATCTAGTACTAAACAAAAATCCTAATTTATATTGTGATCACACTTGAAAACACCAATTTCTTTAAGGGACAAATCTATGATATTCTTTTCTATGTAATTGTTGTGTTTAAACTTAAGCTAGTTTCTTAAGAATGAAGTATTTTATTTATGTGACAAATTATAGTTACTTTAAAATATTCAATCTGATATAAGTGAAAATTTATTGAATTTCTTACTCGTGATCAAAAATTGGAAGAAATATACTAAATATGTATAGACTCACATAGAAAGGCTTGGGAGCTGTAATATACTGATAATCTATGATATTGCCACTATTGGAAATGTAGATAACATCTATATTTGAGATTAACATGTAACATACTTGTGATACCAATTCCTATCCTGTTTTCAGAGAATGCTTTTTAATGTTTCTTATGTCACATTCTTGATCATATATTTAAAAAATTCTTTATAAACACAATCTTGTTTTTCAGATTAAATTTATAAGGAAAGTGAAGCCCACCTGACCTGCTTCCTGAGAATCTGTATACAAGTCAGGCAGAAACAGAACTGAACATGGAAAACAGACTTGTTCCAAATAGGAAAAGGAGTACGTCAAGGCTGTATATTGTCACCCTGCTTATTTAGCTTATATGCAGAGTACATCATGAGAAACGCTGGGCTGGATGAAGAACAAATTGGAATCAAGATTGCCAGGAGAAATATCAATAACCTCAGATATGCAGATGACACCACTCTTATGGCAGAAGGTGAAGAGGAACGAAAGAGCCTCTTGATGAAAGTGAAAGAGGAGAGTGAAACAGTTGGCTTAAAACTCAACATTCAGAAAACTGAGATCATGGCATCTGGTCCCATCACTTCACGGCAAATAGATGGGGGAAACAATGGAACAGTGGCAGACTTTATTTTGGGGGGCTCCAAAATCACTGTAGATGGTGACTGCAGCCTTAAAATTAAAAGATGCTTGCTCCTTGAAAGAAAAGCTATGACCATCCTGGACAGTATATTAAAAAGCAAAGACATTACTTTGCCAACAAAGGTCCATCTAGTCAAAGCTATGGTTTTTCCAGTAGTCATGCATGGATGTGAGAGTTGGACTATAAAGAAAGCTGGGCGCCGAAGAATTGATGCTTTTGGACTGTGGTGTTGGAGAATACTCTTGAGAGTCCCTTGGATTGCAAGGAGATCCAACCAGTCCATCCTAAAGGAGATCAGTCCTGAACATTCATTGGAAGGACTGATGCTGAAGCTGAAACTCCAGTACTTTGGTGGTCTGATGCAAAGAACTGACTCATTGGAAAAGACCCTGATGCTGGGAAAGATTGAGAGCAGGAGAAGTGGGCGACAGAGGATGAGATGGTTGGATGGCATCACCAACTCAATGGACATGAGTTTGAGTAAACTCTAGGAGTTGGTGATGGATAGGGAAGCCTGGTGTGCTGCAGTCCATGGGGTCCCAAAGAGTCGGACACAACTGAGCGACTGAACTGAACTGAAGCTTAATGAAGCCAAACTTCTTCCTCAGGAGCCTAAGGTTGATTTGAATCAGGCTTAGAATTCACAATCTTCTCTAAACTAGACCATTTCTTAGTACTGAGCGCCCACAGGAACTTCTTGAATAGAAATGTTTTTATCCTATTAACTCATTTGAATAGCTTTAAGTGCTCCCAGAGAACTGCAATGACTTTAACCCTAAGTTTGTTGTTATGCAGTTTGAATTGACTTTTCTCCCCCTCAGTTCTCCTTTTTCTTTACTTATTATGTAATGCTTATGATTAACCTAAAAATGATAGTGTCTGTGTAAAACAGCAAGAGAGTTGGCAAGATTTCAAATATCATAATTAAAGAAAGAGAGAAAATTTTTCATTTATACATTCACTTAAAAAGTAGATACACACATATGAACTAATAATCATGGTGTTGAAGTACAAAATAATGTGTTACTTCTTCAAATAATTTATCAATTACAGATATGTTAAAATGTTTATTAAACAGTGTTTGCATTGTTGGGCAAAACCATGTTTTATCAGCATTAGAAAAAACAAAGGCAAGAGACAGAACAGCATAAGGATGTCTTAAAAGGGAGCTAACTTAAAATATATATTAATATCTAGAGCTGAGCTTCTGAAGCACAATTCCATAGGTGTTACGTTGTATTCCTAAGATTGTACTTCCCCAAAATACAGACTTTTGGAATATCCAAAAACTTCACATTGATGTCAGTGTCCAAAAACACATTGACATATGAACTTTAAATATGGTAACTGGATTGGATAGCTTTTGCCTTGAGTTAACTACATGGGCTAGTATTATAACAGCCACCCAAAGTGCCAATGTATTTTTGGATATGCACTTTGAAGCTGAGCCACAATCTATTTTTAGAAGATGGTATTATGTATCTCCACATCTGTTCAACCCAACATAATGTTCCTGTTCTACACCTACACTAAAAATAATGTGTGGTAGGGCATGAGGATTAAGCATTAATTCCTTTTGATTAGGTTGTTTAGAAAAATTGGTTGATTACAATTCAATTCAAAAGAAGACATACCTATTTGCTATATCACTATTAATCACACTGTTTGCACTCCTTGGTATGATTTAAAATAATACATTTATTTCTGGACAGGTTTGGGCAACTATAATCAATTCATTGGTATTGTGCTTCTCCAGTGAAGACACTTATAGAGAGAAGGCAGTTTGACATGACAATGATGAACTGTGGGATATGGGAATAGACATTTTACAATACCTGTTTCTTCAGAAATGCATCACAAGACTAGCCTGTTGAGGATGAACAGTTCCTGTACTGAACAGTCTCCCAGTTAGTATAGAAATTTTCAGTAGTATCTTAAGTATAGAAGATAATTAACAGTATAAGAAATATTCTGAACCTAATAGACTTGCAAAACATAGGTAGGTATAAGATAACTTTCAGTCACAACAATCCTACCTTGAATTCAACTCGGTTGGAACGCAGGCAATTTCTCTAGCTGCTGAACAGAGCACAGTTTAAAACTCTGTAGAGTGCCCATCCTCACAGGACACCTAGGTTCCTCTCTTTTTGCAACCAAATGCCTCTCCTACTCCCTCCCACATTTTCTCACCTACTCTACATGGAATACTACTCAATGGTACAGAGAGGACTTTTTTTTTTTTTTACTGGGAAATGTGTCTAATTTTCATCTCTCAGCCATTACTCCCATCCAGTTTTGCCTGTTGAACAGACCAGAGCAATGACAGGCTGCCCATCTATTACTGCCTGCTGTGTCTGTGGGTGATAAGCTGTTCTGAAATCTAGACTTACCCCTCCAAAGCAACAGGTTGTTTGGCTAAGGTGATCAATTTCCTTACTGACATATCTCAGGTTTGAAACTTTGACCTATTTGCGCATTTTGTGTCCAAAACTAAGAGTTTTATTTAATTGAATTGAGTTATTCCAAGAGCTCTAGTCTTCTTTGTATATAAGAAAGAAGTAGATTGTAATAAAATATGTATACACTCCCATAGAAACCCTCATGTGCTGTAGTGACTGAACTATGGACTCTTGGGAGCTACTTGAAAATCTAGCACATGTTTTTCTTTTTTTTCTGATGACAGCAGTAATGGATACTTTGGAAGTTTAGCTTTTAAGGACTTTGAACTTCTTTTCTCCTCCTTTGAATTCCTGCGCTAATTCTGCCTTCTCCCTGTCTTCGTTAGAAGCAAAACCCACTATTTCCTCTATCAATATGTAATATATGTCAGAAAAGACATCTCTTTATTGCAGACTGCTTTTTAGAAGAGAAAACGTCTAGAGGTTAAAAATGTTTATTTTTTTTTAACTTGCTAAATTGCCTTGTAAGTACACTACATATAGAAAAGAATGCTGATTATAATGAAGATGACTGTATTTATCATTGAGAAAACTTCAGTTCCCAAGAAATCACTTGAATAGATTATAAAGTTAGTTTGTACTAACCTTGGTTTTATAAGTTATAACCTGATAAAACTATATGAAGCTGACTTTTGGAGCTTAAAAATGTTAGATGCGCCACAAGGAATGGAGCACCACATTTCCTATATTTTAATTTTTTGTTCCTTACAGGCCCTCTATGATTGCTGGCTTCTGGATGCCCCTGAAGAATTTTAATGGTCCCAATTTCAGACACAATTTGTTTTTTGTTGAAGTGTCAGATCTATTTTAATGGGGGCTAAAACCATGCAACCATTCAGGTACAAAACAGCTTAAGGGAAACATCAGGGAATGTGAGAGAATGGCGATTGCAATGACAGACTTTCATTTATAGCCTCAATTTACATATTCAGATGCCCATATTCTCTTAAAAATAACAATGAACTAAACCCAGTAATCAAGTACATGTATGTAGTTCATTATATGATTTATTTGCATGTGGATAAGAAGGTATTTGAAGTAGGATATGATCACCTTAGCAGATTAATAACCAAGCCAGCACTATTATAGTATTAAAGAGGAAAAGTCTTCCTTAGGAATTATTTCTTTCATAAAGAGAACAACCTTGTCCATGTTGGCCAGGGTACACCTTGGGATGAATAAATTCTGGTCATGACTGAATATAGAAAAAATGCCTGCCGCATATACTCATACACTTGTGATAACAAGAGGACAATGTCATTTGCTATCAAATGCAGGTGGGAAATGATATAAGTCTTAGTAAGTTTCAAGTCTTAAATAGGGTGATATAAAGCAGAAACATGTAGAAATATATAGTTACGATTGTCTTAGCTCTCACAATAACATGGTATCTAATATTGTTGATAACAAGGTCTCTAATTATGCCCACTTGTTCTTCTCTCTTTACATGTTTATTTTCATCTAACCACAAAATTTATATATGTTAGCTGAAGTTATCTCTAGATAACTTCATTGACATTCTAGTCAATCCTGTATGTTTATGTTGACTGTTATCAAAAGGCTTTTTAAAAGTTTCCTATTTATTCAGAGTTTAAAGAAACAGTTCAATTGATCACCGGATCAATTAAAAAGACCTATTATAAATAGGTCATGTAAATGATGAAATGAGGCAATGCAAGAAATTGAAGCACTTTCTAAAACAAAATACAAAATCATAATTCATATTTTCTAAGAAGAATTGTGGGGAAGGAAATGGCAACCCACTCCAGTGTTCTTGCCTGGAGAATCCCAGGGACTGGGGAGCCTGGTGGGCTTCCATCTATGGGGTCGCACAGAGTCGGACACGACTGAAGCGACTTAGCAGCAGCAACAAGAATTGATGCTTTTGAACTGTGGTGCTGGAGAAGACTCTTGAGAGTCCCTTGGACTGCAAGGAGATCCAACCAGTCCATTCTAGAGGAGATCAATCCTGGGTGTTCATTGGAAGGACTGATGCTAAAACTGAAACTCCAATATTGTGGCCACCTCATGCGACGAGTTGACTCACTGGAAAGGACTCTGATGCTGGGAGTGATTGGGGGCGGGAGGAGACGGGGACGACAGAGAATGAGATGGCTGGATGGCATCACCGACTCGATGGACATGAGTTTGAGTGAACTCCGGGAGTTGGTGATGGACAGGGAGGCCTGGCGTGCTGTGATTCATGGGGTCGCAAAGAGTCGAAAACGACTGAGCGACTGAACTGAACTGAAGTGTATTTTATCCCATGGGAAAGCCCAGACTTACTAATATCTTTAAATGTGGCATCCTGTTTCTATCTTCTTTCTTACTATAATTAAAATGCCATAATAACAATTAAAGAAATATACCTCCAAAGGAATATTTACAATGTGACTTTTATATTATGCCATTTCCCCCACATATACTTAATATGTGTATATCCAAGGTATTTATGTTTTACTTTAATTTGCTTTGCTTGTGACAGAAACTATGTTGTTAAGGCAGGAATCATCTAACTGTATCTTAACTTTGGTAAAATTGGCAGGCTATGCATAGGGCCATTTCCTATTAAAAAATAGGTTGGATGATCAGCAGGTACTGTGCAAAGTACCTGCACAGTAACTACTGTGCCCTTCTAAGTAAATCCCTGATGTTGTAAGGTTAAGATTTCATTCCTGAAAATACATTCAATGTTGTAACATATTAATAAAAGTAAACAATTATAATTAGCGAATACTATGTTATAAACGATTGCTTTTATATAGATACTCTTAAAGAGTAATCTCCTTGAGAACATGGATTGTGTCTTATTATTTTAAAAATAATTTTATGCTTTTAGCACAGTATTAGTTATAATTAGACAAATGTTTATTAATTGAATGAATTTACCCTTTATATATGTGTGTAGTTTTGCTAGAAAAATGTAGCTTCATTAGATAGAAAATATTATATAGTTAAACACAAGAAAACACCGTCCTGAAACAATTTAAAATCCTTGTATATTCCAGGGAACCTAATATGTTTACTGTCAAATACCTTTTATTATTATATTTGTTTCCAAAATAATGTCACGTCATTTATTCAAATTCTTTCTACCATCACCATTAGATTCTATCTCCTTCATGAATCCTTTTCCATTTATCAAATTCATTCCTTTGAACTTACAATTTAATTTTATTTGTACTTTGACTACATACTTTTCTCTTTTCAGTTTGACTCATTTTATATATTTTTTATATCTTCAAGCATATTTATGTATTTTCTTTTACTGTTCTAGACTGATAGCTCCTTAAAAATAGGACCTGCTCTTTTTTCCTCTTAGTACCTTAGTGGCAATTCACAGCACATACTAAAAATACAATAAATTAAATGGATAGAAGACCATCAATTTATTAAGTGCCTATTCTGTGTACAAAAGTGGATTAGATCCCGAGGATACAAAGAAACATGACAGATAGTTTTTATTTTAGGAGTCTATGGTATGTACAGGAATTATTCTTATATTTAAAAATATAACAACAGGTATGAGTTCACAATTTTCCACATTTTTACTCATCCTTTATATTTGGTTTTTTTTTTTTTATTTTCACCAAACTTTACTTATCATAGTACAATTTTAAAAATCTTTTTATGGAAATAGTTTTATTTTGACATTTTGCATGAACTAAATTGAAACAATTTCATCAAAACCAAATGGGTTCGAAGACTTCCTAACATTCAGTCTGAACCTTCTATCAGATATTCTACCTCTGTGCTTCTACTGTGTTCCTCTTCAAAAAAAAAAGAAAGAAAACACCTGTGTGTGCATGTAGCCCAAATCAGATATAATACTACAGAGACTATCAGGATAAATTATATAACTTGTTTACTATTCCTTTAGACTTACAGAGTAAAATACTTATAGGAGACTGAAGCTCACTGAGTAAATGAACTACCTTCCCACTTCATTCCAAACATCTCTAACCCAACGGTGAATTTGAGATTTGTTTTCCCTTCTTCTCATCTCTTGTCTTGGTTGCCTTGGGAATAAGCCCTCTCTTTGCCATGAACCTCAGTGTCTCAGCATTTTGGCTTGTTGTGTGTTAGGAAAAACAAACCTAATTCAATGTCAGGACTAGTCAAGAATCTTGATGAAAACCTTAGCTATGAATTCAGCCTTTTTTATATGCTGAAAGAAGAGCTGCTATCTAAAGTGAATTTTGCTAAAAGAATACTAATAAAATTGAGGACCTGGGGACAAGTTGGAGTAGAAGGGCCTTAGTACACATCCTCTCATTAAAAATATAAAAATCACAACTAACTTTGAAAAACCATTGACAAAAAAGGACTAGAACCTACCAAAAAAGATATTCTACTTCCAAAGACAAAGAAGCAGCCACAACAAGATGGCAGGAGGTGTGTGTTATGATACAATCAAATCACATACCCACCAGGTGGGTGAACCACAAACTGGAAAATAGTATCACAGAGGTTCTCCCACAGGAGTGAGAATTCTGAGACCCACATCAGGCTTACCAGTCTGGGGATCTAGCATCAGGAGCAGGAGCCCTCAGAGCATTTGGCTTTGAAGGTCAGTGGGGTGTCATCACAGAAACTCCACAGGACTGGAGGAAACAAACAGCACTTTTGGAGGGCACACACAAGGTCTCATGCAGACCAGGCCCCAGGGGTAAAAGCAGTGACTTCACAGGAGAGAAGGCCAGATCTACCTGCTTGTCCAGCAGGGTCTCTTGGGGGGTTGCGTGTGGCTGTGGCTCACTGCCCGGACAAGAATACTGGTGGAAGAAGTACTGGGGAGTACTCATTGGTGTAAGCTGTCCTAGAGGCTGCCACTTTGATGCCAAGACCTGACCCCACCCAATAGGCCTTAGACTCTAGTGCTGGAATCAGGCCAAACAGCCAACAGGGTAGTAATGGAGCCCCGCTCATCCACAGCCCTGTACACCAGAGGAACAAGACCCAGCTCCACCCACCGGTGGGCAGGCTCCAATCTCTCCCATCAGTCAGCTTGCACATGCCTTTCAAACCAGTCGCACAAGCCACGAAGCAGGCACCAGAAGCCAGAGAACTATAATCCAGCAGCCTGGAAACTGCACACACAGAAAGTCAGACAAAATAAGATGGCAGAGGTTATGTTCTAGATTAAAAAACAAGATAAAATCCCAGAAGAACAACTATGTAACATGAAGATTGGCAAATCTACCTGAAGAAGAATTCAGAATAATGGCAGTAAAGATGATCTAAGATCTTGGGGGGAAAATGGAGGCATAGATGGAGAAGATCAAGAAATATTTAGCAAAAAGCTAGAAAACTTAAACAACAGAGTTGATAATACAATAACTGAGATAAAAAATATACCAGAAGGAATGAGGATAACAAATGAGGATGAAGAACGGATAAGTGACCTGGAAGACAGGATGGTGGAAACCATTGCCATGGAACAGAATGAAGAAAAGAAATAAGGACAGTTCAAGAGCTGTCTGGGACAAAATTAAACCCACCATTGCATCAGAGGGGTCCCAGAAGAAGAGAGAAAGGGTCTGAGAAAACACTTGCAGAGATAAAAGCTGAAAAGTTCCCTAACATGGGAATGGAAATCCAAATCCAGGAAGTGCAGAGTCCCACCAGGGTAAACTCAAGGAGAAACATGTCAAGATACATAATAATCACATTGACAAAAATTAAATTCAAAGAGAAACTATTAAGAGAAATAAGGGAAAAGCAACAAATAATATACAAGGCAATCCTCATAAGGTTATCTGCCAATTTTTCAGTATAAAAATCTGCAGGCCAGAAAGGAATGGAGTGGTATATTTAAAGTGATGAAAGGAAAGAAACTACAATCAAGAACACTCTACCTGGCAAAGCTCTCATTCAAATTTGACAGAGAAATCAAAAGCTTTATAGACAACAAAAGCTAAGAGAATTCAGCACCACAAACCAGCTTTATAACAAATGCTAAAGGAACTTCTCCACGTGGAAAAGAAAACGCCTCAACTAGAAGCAATAAAAGTATGAATGGGAAATCTCACCAGCAAAGGCATACATCTAGTAAAGGTAGGAAATCATCCAGTTGCAAATATAACAGCAGCAGCAATCATGAGAAGAGGCGAATACAAATGTTGGAAATGCGTGGATACTGGAAATGCATTTGAAATTAAGAAACTAGCAACTTATATATTAGTCAGTTCAATCGCTCAGTTGTGTCCAACTCCTTGTAACCCCATGGGCAGCAGTACACCAGGCATCCCTTATATATATCTGACTGCTATTACCAAAATCTCATTTGCTAAATATAAAGCAAAAATCGACAATAGATATACACACAAAAAAATGGAAAAGCAATCCAAATACAATACTAAAGATATGTATCAAATCACAAGAGAACAAAAGAGGAAGAAAAAAAAAAAACCTACAAAAATAAACCCAAACAAAACAGTTAACAAAATGGCAACAAGAGCATCCAAATCAGTAGTTACCTAAATGCAAATGGATTAACAGCTCCAACCAAAAGACACAGACTGGCTGAATGGATTGTAAAAACAAATCCCACATATACGCTGTCTACAAGAGAGCCACTTAAGATCTAGAGATACATATAGACTGCAAGTGAGGGGATGGAGAAAGATATTCCATGAAAATGGAAATAAAAAAAAGCTGGAGTAGCAAGATTCATATCAGACAAAATAGACTCTAAAATACTGTCTGTTGCAAGAGACAAAATAATGATCAAGGGGATCAATTCAAGAAGAAGACATAATAACTATAAATATATATGCACACAGCATAGGAGTACCTCAATATATGTCAAATGCTAACAGCCAAAAAAGAAGAAATTGACAGTAACACAATAATATGGGGCACTTTAACACCCCACTTACATCCATGAACAGATCATCCAGACAGAAAATCATTAAGGAAACACAGGCCTTAATTGACACGTTAGACCAAATTGACTTCATTGTTATTTATAGGGCATTGCATACAGAAGCAACAAAATACACATTCTTTTCAGGTGCACATGGAACATTCTCCAGGATAGATCACATGCTGGACCATAAATTATGCCTTGATAAATTAACAAAATTGAAATCATATGAAGAATCTTTTTGGACCACAAATACAGAACCAAAAAAAATCTTAACAATTTGTATGGAAACATGAAAAAGCCCAAATACCAAAGCAATTTAGAAAGAAAAATAAAGCTGGAGGAGTCAGGCTTCCTTCTTCAGACTATACTACAAAGCTACAGTAATCAATACAGTATGGTACAGGCACACAAACAGACACAGAGATCAATGGAACAGGGTAGAAAGCAAAGAAATAAGCCCATCTACAACAAAGGAGACAATATATAATGAAGAAAAGACAATCTCTTCAATAAATGCTACTGAGAAAACTGGACAGCTGTTACGTACAAGAGTAAAATTAGAACATTCTAAAATACATACACAAAAATAAACTCAAAATGGAATAAAGACCTAAATGTAAGACTGAATACTAAAAAACTCTTAGAGGAAATATAAAACACTCCTTGACATAAATCGCAGCAAGACGTTTTTTGGATCCACCGCACTGAGTAATGAAAATAAAAATAAACAAATGAGGCCTAACTTACAAGCTTTTGTACAGCAATGGGAATCAAACAAAGGAAAATATTTTCAAACAATGCGACCTACAAGGGAATAATCTCCAAAATATACAAACAATTCATGTAGCTCAAATATAAAAAAAAAAAAATTCAGTCAAAAAATGGGCAGGAGATCTAAACAGACATTTCTCAAAAGAAGACATACAGATGGCCAAAAAGCACATGAAAAGATGCTCAACATCACTAATTATTAGAGAAATGCAAGTCAAAAATACAATGAGGTATCACTTCACACAGGTCAGAAAGGCCATCATCAAAAAAGTCTACAAATGATAAAGGCTGGAGAGGGTGGGTGGAAAGGGAAATCTTCACTGTTGGGGTATGTAAATTTGTACAGTCATACTATGGAGAACAGTGTGGAAGTTCCTTAAAAAACTAAAATTAGAGTTGGCATATGATCCAGCAATCCCATCCTGGGCATATATCCAGAGACGAGTATAATTTGAAAAGTTCATGCTCCCCATTGTAAATAGTACTTTTTGCTGTAGCACTATTTATAATGGCCAAGACATGAAAGCAACCTAAATACCTATCAACAGATGAATGGATAAAGAAGATGTGGTGTGATACACACACACACACACACACACCAGAATATTACTCAGCCATAAGATAGAATGAAACAATGCCATTTGCAGCAACATAGCCGGAGAAGGCAATGGCAAGCCACTCCAGTACTCTTGCCTAGAAAATCCCATGGACGGAGGAGCCTGGTAGGCTGCAGTCCATGCGGTCGCTAAGAGTCAGACATGACTGAGAGACTTCACTTTCCCTTTTCACTTTCACACATTGGAGAAGGAAATGGCAACCCACTCCAGTGTTCTTGCCTGGAGAATCCCAGGGTCGGGGGAGCCTGGTGGGCTTCCGTCTATGGGGTCACACAGAGTCGGACATGACTGAAGTGAGTTAGCAGCAGCAGATGGAGCTAGAGATATACTAAATGAAGTCAGACAGACAAATATCATATGATATCAATTATATGCAGAATCTAAAGAATGAGATGAATGAATTTATTTACTAAACAGAAACAGACTCAGACTTTGAAAACAAACTTATGGTTCCCAAAGGAGGAAGGTTGGGGGGATAAATTAGGTTGTAGAAAATAATCGACAGGGCCTGCTGTATAGCACAGGGAACTTTATTCAAAACTCTGCAATAATCTACTTGGGAAAAGAATCTGAAAAAGAACAGACATATGTATGTGAAAGTGAAGTGTCAATTTCTCAGTGGTGGGTGACTCTTTGTGACCCCATGGACTGTAGTCTGTAGGCAGGCTCCTCTGTCCATGGGATTCTCCATGCAAAAACATAGTGGAGTGGGTTGCCATTCCCTTTTCCAGGAGTTCCCGACCCAGGGACTGAGTCTGGGTCTGCATTGCATTCAGATTCTTTACCATCTGAGACACCAGGGAAGCCCAGACATATGTATACATGTAATTAAATCACTTTGCTGTTCACCAGAAACTAACACAATACTGTAAATCAACTATATTCCAATAAAACATTTTTGAAAATTTAATGGAAAAAAGTAAAATTAACCACAACAAAAAAATCCCTATCCAAAGTTTGCCAGGCACTAGGAATATATTTTGGGAAGGAGAAATCATACAGTTCTTTTAGCTAATATCTAACTGAGGGATGTCAAACAAAAGTGTAGCCGCTAAGATTTTCTTTTTAAAGTCTTACAATTCTTTTTTCCTGTCTTCGTACTAGATAATTAAATATGTTTTAAAGGATGCTAAAGCATCAATAACACAAAACAGATACGGGCTTAGTAACTACTGTGAAAAGGTAAAAAGCAGAGTAAGAAGGGAATCAAATCTTCAAAGCTTGACCTTTCCCCTCAACAGCAGATCTTGCCCAGAGCATATAACTATTTCCATTAAAAAGTGCTACAGTTGGTACCATGTTCTTTCTTTTTGTCATTATGTAACTGATTTTCACCTGTATTTAGAATTTTTAAAGAACTATGTTTTAGATGATAGGTGTTTTAAACTACTAAATAGAGTATTGATGTGTGGGTGGCTATTTGTCTCTTTTTGCACTCTGCAGCTGAATGCCTGAGGGATCTGCAACTAAACAGAAGAGATTTTAAGCAGACAAGTATGTATATACCCATGCCAGCTAGCAATCAATCTTCCTCCTGCCTTTCTCTCTGTTAAGTATGTGTTTAAAGGCACATACATGCACATGCACACACACATGCAAATATGTATACTACAGAGGAAAACATTTCTATGTATGCATAAGCTAACTTTCTTCAGCTTATTTATATTTTAATATTTCTGACATTTGGCTAGGTCAAGCAACAAATGCATACACTTAATGTGGTATTGTACTTTGTTTTGTCAAAAATGTGTCAAAGGTAAATCACCCTGCAGTTGATGGTATTGTAGAATCAAAAAGATTATGAGTATATATAATAATTTCAGTTTTCTTGCTTGAAAGTTTATTGACTCCAAGGTATCAACTTATTCTCTTCCATTCTGTTACTCTTACACATATAAAAGCATTATACCATGTTTCTAAAAGAATGAAAAACAATGGTCTGCTCTGGTTAACATGAAAAATTCTTCTTTAAAATATATGTGAAAGCTGTTATGAAGAGATAAAGAAAGTGGCTATTTAGAACAATATTATTTTGAATTATTTCATGAAGTGATGGCATTCTAGGTCAAATAAATTTAGTTTACATTTGGTCTTTGAATATTTCAAGCTACACAAATTAAATTTTGTAAAATTTCATTGTTCTATCTCGGGAGAGCATCTTGATGAGGTTAGGTGACAATACACAAACTGAGAGCTGGACACACAGTAGGTTCACTAAATATCCTTCAGTTGGAATGTATTTAAATGTTAGAGTGATTTTTAAATTCCCAGTTCAAATAAGACATACAAATGGCCAACAGGCACATGAAAATGTGCTCAGTGTCAATAATCAGAGAAATGCAAACTAAAAACACACTTATCACACCTATCAAAACAGCTATCAGCAAAAAGAACACAAATCACAAATGTTGATAGTGACATGGAGAAAAGGGAGCCTTCATACACTGTTTGTGGAAAAGTAAATTGGGGCAGCCACTGCAGAAAACTACAGAGATTTCTCAAAAAGAAACTGAAAATCGAACTACCATATTACTCATCAATTCCATTTCTGGGCGTATATTTCTTGGAAAAAAATAAAACACTAACTGGAAAAAATACACATTACCTCAACATTCACAGCAGCAATTTTTATAATTGCCAAGATACAGAAGCAACTAAAGTGTCTAACAACAGATAAATGAATATGTACACCTATGGTTAATTCATGTTGATGTATGACAGAAATCAAACCAATATTGTAAACCAATCATCAATCAATTAAAAATAAATACATATTTTAAAAGTTTTATATATATATACATACACACATATATATACACACACATAATAGACTACTGCTCAGCCACAAAAATGAATGAAATTTTGCCATTTGTAACAACATGGATGGATTTGGAGGGTATTAATGCTAAGTGAAATAAGTCAGAGAAAGACAAATACTGTACAATGTCACTTATATGTTGAACTGAAAAATGAAAACCAGTGAATAAAACAAAAAAGAAATAGTCTCATGGATATAGAGAACAAACTAGTTGTCATCAGATAAGCGGGGGAAAAACATTCCTAATTTATATGCTTCTGTACCAAGAGAATGCCACTTTGTTATTGATTTTCTTATCTTGTTTTTATATATTCAGTAAGAAAGACTCAAGTCAATTCCCATAGTAATAAAAGGCTGATTCCTTTAGGGAAGAATTATTTTAAAATATATAATGATATCATACTTCATATTGGATTAGCAAATTTATTTGTTGGAAAATTGGACTATTATTTGTAGTCTGTGTATGAGAGAGAGAGAGAGAGAGGGGTGGGGGCTTAAGTGAGTTACTGTGAATTATTAGAGCATTCCACATCAACAGAATCTGAAAAGAGTGAAATACACAATAAATTTCAAGTTGAACTACATGAATTAAAATTCTGCAATAGGGGGCGTTCAGCCACGTGAAATTGGTATGGAGAGTTTTTCAACATACAAGAAAGAATACTGATTTAAATATAATATCTCAAAATAGCACAACTTGCAGCAAGTATATAATTTGTGAAGTAATTGGGTAATTAATTGAAAAAAAAAGTTGAGCAGTGCACGAAGCTTGTTCATCTTTCAAAAAATGGAGCACAGACAGCATATGGCAGATTATAAGTGCATCTCTTCTCTGTAGCTTTGAATGTTAATTTTATAAACTATTCTAGTTCATCCAGTTTGAAAAGCTAAATATAAATTGCAGTTCACACGGGAATTTTTGAATTAATGTCACTTTCTTATCACTTGTTTTTTCCAAATTAATATGAAGCCTTATGGAATATTTCCTAAAATTTTAGGATGTTTTCACCTTATAGAAATTTCTTATCAAAGTTTTCCTTCTTCAGTATTTTCCTAATGTAGGTAATATCTTAGAAAACATGGTAATTACATTTCAAAGTCACTTTGTGTTTTACTGGTGATGTTGTGAGGCCAGTTTCAGACCACAGCAATAAAGCAAATATTGCAAATTTTTTTTTGTTTCCCAGTGGATATAAAAGGATGTTTGCACTATCCTGTACTCTATTAAGTGTGCAATAGGATTATGTCTTAAAAAGCAATGTATATATCTTCAGTTTTAAAATATTTTATTGCTAAACCCTGGTAGCTCGGATGGTAAAGAATCCACCTGTAATGCAGGAGGCCCCGGTTTGGCTCCTGGGTCAGGAAGTTCCCCTGGAGAAAGGATAGGCTGCCCACTCCAGTATTCTTGGGTCTCCTTAGTGGCTCAGCTGGTAAAGAATCCACCTGCAATGCAGGAGACCCAGGTTTGATCTCTGGATTGGGGAGATCCCCTGGAGAAGGGAACAGCTACCCACTCCAGTATTCTGGCCTGGAGAATTCCATGGACTATATAGTCCATGGGGTTGCAAAGAGTCGGACACGATTGAGTGACTTTCACTTTCAAAAAATTCTAACCATTATCTGAGTCCTTAAAAAGTCATCATCCTTTTGCCGGTAGAGGGTCTTGCCTCAGTGTTGGTGACCACTGACTGATCAGGGCAGTGGTTGCTGAAGGTTGGGGTGGCTGTGTCAATTTTTAAAACAATGAAGGTGCCCGCAACAACTTACTCTTCCTTTTGTGACTAATTTCTCTGTAGCATGCTGTTTGATAGTATTTTAGCCACAGGAGAACTTCTTTCAAAATTAGAGTCAGTCCTCTCAAATCCTGCCACTGATTTATCAACTAAGTTTATGTCATATTCTGAATCCTTTGGTGTCATTTCAACAATCGTCATAGCATCTTCACAAGGAGCAGATGCCATCTCAAGAAACCACTTTTTTTGCTCATGCATAAGAAACAAATCCTCATCCACTCAAGTTTGAGCATGATATTGTAGCCATTCAGTCATATCTTCAAGCTCCACTTCTAACTGTAATTGTCTTGCCATTTCCACCATACCTGTAGTTCTTCCTCCACTGAATTCTTTAAGCCCTCAAAGTCATCCAAATGGGTTGGAATCAACTTTTTCCAAGCTCCAATTAATGTTGCCATTTTTACTTTTCTCCATGAATTGTTAATGGCATCTACAATGGTGAATCCTTTGCAGAAGGTTTTCTATTCACTTTGCCCAGGCCCATTAGAGGAATCAGTGGCAGTTATAGTCTTAGGAAATGTATTTCTTAAATAACAGTCTCGAAAGCTGAAATCACTTTCCAGTCCATGGGATACAGAATGGATGTTGTGCTTGAAGCCATAAAAACAATATTAATCTCATTGTACATCTCCATCAGAGCTCTTGGATGATCAGAAGCATTGTTAATGAACAGTAATATTTTGAAAAGGAATCTTTTTCTGAGCAGTAGGTTTCAATGTGTGTTAGTCACTCAGTCGTGTCTGACTCTCTGTGACCCCATGGACTGCAGCCCGCCAGGATCCTCTGTCCATGGAATTCTCCAGGCAAGAATACTGGAGTGGGTTGCCATTTCCTTCTCCAATGTGAATTTTAGTAGAGGCAGTTTAGTTACTAAGTTATGTCCGACTCTTGCGATCCCACAGACTGTAGCCTGCCAGGCTTCCCTGTCCACAGGATTCTCCAGGCAAGAACACTGGAGTCGATTGCCATTTCCTTCTCTTGTAGGTCTCAATAGTGGGCTTAAATATTCAGTAAGCCATGCTATCATCCAAGTTTTATTTTTCCATTTACAGAACACAGGCAGAGAAGATTTAACATAAGGACACTAGGCTTTTCAGAATGGTAAATAAGCACTGGCTTCAACTTCAATTACCATCTGCATTAGCCCCTAACAAGAGACTCAGCCTGTCCTTTGAATCTTTAAAACCAGACACTGACTTCTCTGTTTTAGCTGCGAAAGTATTAGATGACCATCTTCTTTCTATATAAGGGTGTTTCAATTACATTGAAAATCTATTACAGTGCAGTCACTTTCATTTAATGATCTTAGCCAGAACTTCTGGATGACTTGCTGCAACTTCTTCATCAGCACCTGCTGATTCACCTTGCACTTTGGTGTTACGGAGATGGCTTCTTTCCTTAAACCTCATGAACCAACTTCTGCTAGCTTCAAACATTTTTTTCTGTAGCTTCCTTACCTCTCTCAGCCTTCTTAGAATGGAAGAGAGTTAGGGTTTTAAGCTTTGGCTTAAGAGAATGCTGTGGCTGGTTTGATTTTCTATCCGTATTATTAAACTTTCTCCAAACCAGCAATAAAATTGCTTCACTTTATGATTATGTGTTCACTAGAGCATCTTTTTCTTTTTCCTTTGCATTCACAACCTGGCCAAGTATTAGGTGTGAGAGGCCTAGCTTTCAGCCAGTCTCAGCTTTTGACATGTCTTCCTCACTAAACTCAAACCAAAAGCTAGAAAAGATTAAAGTGAGAGATGTGCAACTCTTCCTTTCACCTGAACACTTACAGGTCATTATTAGGCCTTGGTCTCAACCTAAGGACAGTACAGCTTTCCTACTTATGGCATCATGAATTCTGTGCTCCTGACTCTGATGAAGAACAGACACCACTGATGGGCCTAAAATTTTAAGTATATATGGGTAGATGCCTTTACCAAGTTCATTTTAAAGCTCATTGTATTTTCTATAGTTTAGTGTCATTTTCCATTTTCTTCCTCAAATCGCCCACAAAACCCTTGAGGGCCTGGATCACCATGTTTGGACTGAAAACAGAATTATATCAAATTTGGGGTCCTTCAGCCAGACTCATCAAGAAGAAAAGAGAGGGAACCCAAATAAACAAAATAAGAAATGATAAAGGAGACAGAACAACCAACACCACATAAATACAAAAAACCATAAAGGAATACTACGGACAATTATATGCCAACAAACTCAACAACCTAGAAGAAACGGGTAAGTTTCTAGAAACATACAGCCCACCAAAACTGAATAAATAAGAAATATATCATTTGAACAGAACAATCACTGGGGGTGGAATATAACATGTAATTTAAAATCTCTCTACAAACAAAAGTCCAAAACCATATGGCTTCACAGGAGAAATCAACCAAACACACGAAGAACTTATACTGATCCTTCTCAAACTATTCCAACAAACTGAAGAGGAACGAACACTCCCAAAGACATTCTATGAAGCCACCATCACTCTGATACCAAAACCAGACAAAGACATCATCAAAAAAGAAAATTACAGGCCAATATCTTTGATGAATATAGATGCAAAAATTCTCAACAAAATATCAGCAAACCAAATCCAACAACATATAGAAAAGATCACACACCATGACCAAGTGGGATTCACCCCAGGGTCACAAGGATGGTTTGACAGTCACAAATCCATCAATGTAATGCACCATATAAACAAACAAGACAAAAGTCACACGATCACCTCAATGGATACAGAAAATGCATCTGACAAAATTCAATATCCATTCGTGACTAAGAAAAAATTCTTCCAGAAGTGGATATAGAGGGAACATATCTCAACATAATGAAAGCTATTTATGACAAACCCACTGCCAATGTAATGCTTAACAATAAAAAGCCAAAGTCTTCCTGATAAAGTCAGGAAGAAGATAAGGATGCCCACTCTCACCACTTCTATTCAAATTAGCATTGGAAGTTCTAATCACAGAAATCAGACTAGAAAAATAAAAGGTATCCAAATTGGAAGAAAAGAGGTAAAATTGTCATTATATGCAGATGACAAGTTTCTATATATAGAAAACCCCAAAGACTCCATACAAAAACTATTAGAAGTGATAAATGAATTCAGTAAGACAGCAGGATACAAGATTAACATATATTGGTTGCATTTTTTTACATTAACAATATCAGAAAGGAAATGTAAAAAGGAATCTTTCAAAATGTCACACACACACCCCCCACATTAAAATACTTAGGAATAAAACTGACCAAGGAGGTCAAAGATATATGCTGAGACGATAAAACATTAATAAAGGAAACTGAAGATGATTAAAAGAAATCAAAAGATATTATATCTCATGCTCTTGAATTGAAAGAATTAATACTGTTAAAATGGTTGTACTGCCCAAAGCAATCTACAGATTTAATGAGATTCCTATGAAATTACCCATGACATTTTTCACAGAACTAGAACCAATAATCCTAAAAGTTATATGAAACCATAAAAAACCCAGAACTGTCAAAGCAATCTTGAAGAAAAAGGAACAAAGCAGGTGACATAATCTTCCCAGACTTCAGACGATACTACAAAGCTACAGTAATCAAAACAGTGTGGTATTGCCACAAAAACAGACATGTGGATCAAGGGAACAGAATAGAGTCTAAAAATAAATCCACATACCTATGGTCAATCAATCTTCAACAAAGGAGGCAAGGATTATAATGAAAATGAGACAATCTATTCAGCAAATGCTGTTGGGAAAGCTGGTCAAAAAAATTAACCTCATTACATAAATGTGTTAAGATTTTATATCTGTCACAAAATAAGTTGAGCTATATATAAAAAATAGATTTTTTCTCACAACAGATAGTGTTCCAGTTATGTTAGGTAAAAAAATACACATTTATTAGAACTTTAAAACAGATTATTTCTCTTATTGTTTTATTTCTCTGTATAATACACACTGAAAATATTTATTCTCAGATTTCAGAGCAGAGCCTATGAAAAGTGTCATGGGTAGGGTTGTAACAATTGGTCAGTTATGTGTGTATTATGATAGTACCTATTTATGGAGCTGCTGAAAAAATAGACAAAGAAATTCAGTGATCTTGTGTTCTTTGTCAGTACCTGTTGTTGTGTCTTAGAAAAGTCTTAAGAGAAATCAGCTGTTTTAAAAAGATTGTTAACTAAAAGTAAAAATTTTCTTGGAAATGTGAAGTCCCAAGTTTATCTATGACTTAATTAGGCAAGCACAAATGTTGAAATGGAAAGTTTTTATAATACAAACCAATAATAATGATTTACATTATAAAAAAACAGTTAATGTGAAGAATATTTTAATTGTAATGTATGGTGCTATACAAACTGGATGCAAAAACTACAAAAATGTTCTATAAGTAAAAGTTCTATGGTATTTTTTTGTGGATATTGATTCACTAAAGAGTTGCTTTTCATTTGCAAGACCCCTTAGAATTTTACGTTAATACTTAGTTGACAAAAGAGATGGTGAATTAAGTTAACTTGAACATGTAAAGTTTAGCAACTCATACGTTTTTTTATCAAAGATTAATAAATCAATTCTTCTAAAGAAAAGAACCAGTTTGTCAACGTGGATGCAAATGTTAGAAGAAATTATTTCTTTTGGTACTTGATTTAGTTATTCAAAAATTTTAAGCATCTTTTTACATCTTTGGTATGCAAAGATAGTATTTCAACTGTATACTTTCATGAACTGTAAATTAGGTGATTCCAATGAAAATCTGGAATTGAGATATGCTATAAGTGTAAATATACAATGGATTTTGAAGACAGTATGAAAAAGACAATGTAAAATATCTCAAATATTTTTCTGTTTATTACATGTTGAAATGATTATTTTGGATCTATTCAATCACAAAATATATTGCTAAAATTAATATTGTATTTCTTTTTACTTTTAAAATGTGGCTATTATAAAATTTAAAATTATGCAGTTTGAATTGTATTTGTATTGGATTCTTCTTGAATTGTGTAATTTTTCCCTCATAATAGTTTGCCAATATTTTCCAATTCCTTTGTCCTTTTCCTGCTGTCTATTATTAGTAATAAAACTCTAAATATTTAGCTACAAAACTTATCTGGTATTTGTATAGCACACTTTGAGTTCTTTCATTAAATCATTATTTACTGAAAATATGATGACAGTAAATATGGAAATTACGTTTTATTACTAGTCTAAAATTTTCTTACTCAAACATTTTTGTGAGTTAAATCTTTTCCTTCTGGTAAACGTCATACAGAGCTAGGTCTCCAATAGTAACAACGTACCCTGTCTTTTTGAGTTATTTGTTCTTTAAATCTGAGATTGCAATAAGAATTTGGCAGGAGAGTTTAAAGTGAGAATAAAAGTATATAAGTTTAAATATTTTCCAGTTCTGAGTTAAAATCATCAGAAGAAAAGTATTTTCAAATAGGACTTGCCAGCAAAGTAGGCAAAGATAGGTTGGCTCATGTGTGAGGTTGTTGGTTTCATGCTTCAGTGCTGATGTATGGTAAAATCCTCTCCACTCAGGAGAGGAGGTGAATTGGAAATTAGAGAAACATAACTACAGAATCACTAGACACAGGCAACATACTGTCCTCAAAGGGTCCTAGAAGTAGCTCAAATCACAGCCTCTGGGTAAATGGCACAGATAGATACTTGAAATTACATGTTGGGACCACAATCTCTGAAACTAATTTAATTATGCTCAGGACCACTAAGATCTGGTCTGGAATGGGATATTAAAGTTGACTTTGAAATGTGAATAATGCTGATTTGTCACAGATTCAGCTCAAAGTGTATTAATGTTTTAGACTGTGGTACAGATGCAATGGTCCCTTCAGTGGATTTTTTTTACCTCCAATTCAGAGTTCTGACTCTCAAAACAAATACAAACCAGAGGACAGAAGGGGAAAGGAAGGAAACATGGGAGAGAAGGAGGGAGAAAGGAAGGAAGAAAGCAAGCAAGCAAAAAAAAAAAACCCAAACCCCAAAACATTAGAAGCAGTTCTTGTATTCTTTGTCTAGAGGGTGTTCTGCAGTCTCACATTTCATCCTTTTTTGAGGGGCGTGGAGTAGAAACTAAATACATTTCAACTTAACAGAGTGGTTAAATAGGGGTTTCCCAAATCCTATTTCTTTTTTTCATTCTCTTGTAAGTGTGGGCATCCTCAGCATCACAATTACTTTTCCCTATCCTGGTAGGTCCCTGATTTTTTAAAAAAGAGTCAGCATAATTAAATGCCTAAGTTGGGCTCAACTGTCAATCAAAGTTCATAAATTCTTATGTACATGTTCAGATGCAAAACACAAGTACACACACACAAAAGACATGCTGCAGAATTCTCCTGTGATGAGTGTGTTTGGAGCTTAGATTAATGAAGCTTATCCATCATTAGAGCAGCTCACAGTACAGATACATCATCAGTGTTTTAGAAGACCCATAATGCACTTGATTATATTATTTGTAAATGAGGTACCTGACAACAATACTGTCATGTGCCGAGCACAATCAGTGAAGGTCAAAGGGAATTACAGTTTTGCCAGCAAGACCTTTTCTGCTAGTAGTGGACATGAGCAAACCAATAGTTTATATTAAAAAAAAAAAAAAGATCCCTGAACTACATAAACCACTTACGTGATTCACTCACAATACATGGTCTAGGCAAAGGGGGGAAATGTGATCCAGCTTATTTGATGCATAGAAAGTCTTTCCTTGATGTAAATGAAGAAAAGATGTAGATATTTATATGCGACATAGAAGTTTATCAAAGATGTTTTATGGAAACTACAATTACATGGAAGAAATGAATAAAATAAAATTATAAAAAAGTGTTTTTATCCTCTAAAAGGGGATAAAATGATTCAAGAGAATTGTTGTTGCTTTTTACTTATCCCTTTCAACGTTTTGCTTTAGTTTTCATTATGGCTCTACATTCTGACCAACTGATCTTTCCACTTAAGGTGGCAAAGCCATCTGAGGAAATAGACAGTCAAACCAAGTCTGCGTGTGGTAAAAAGGCAGTCTCATTAAGATGGAATAAATACTAGCACCACGATAAGTATGCTATGCTATTGGCCATAATATACTGCAGCCTTTCATCAAATACGTCAAATAACATTTGCTGGAGACAAACTGAGAGATCATAGAAACTCTATCCCTTTCTGTACACCTTAGTTCATAATGATTTCTGAACATCTAAAGAGCCTGCTGCTGCTACTGCTAAGTCACTTCAGTCGTGTCTGACTCTGTGTGACCCCATAGACGGAAGCCCACCAGGCTCCCCCTTCCCTGGGATTCTCCAGGCAAGAACACTGGAGTGGGTTGCCATTTCCTTCTCCAATGTGTGAAAGTGAAAAGTGAAAGTGAAGTCGCTCAGTTGTGTCCAACCCCTAGCGACCCCACGGACTGCAGCCTACCAGGCTCCTCCATCCATGGGATTTTCTAGGCAAGAGTACTGGAGTGGCTTGCCATTGCCTGGACCCAGCCTTATCCTTCATTATAGTGACAGAGTTTCTTGGTATATCCCCTATAAACATTATATACATTAATGATAGTTTTCATACAACCATGGTTTTGCCATGATCTTTTCCTACTCAAATCTGTCTTATATAAGTTGACCTAATATATGCAAAATCAGTATGTATTTATTCTTCACCCCTCAAAATGTATAATCTTAGATTATTTGATACTAACCTCTCAACTAGTCTAGTAAGAAATAGTCTTCCTTTCTACAAAGTTCTCTTTACTAGAATTATTAAATTTAAAAAACCAGGATAGTTATTTCTGTTCTACTGTCTCTTTAAGTAGAATTTAAACAGTTAAGCAAAGAATTTGTTTCTAACAGACTGCTGCATGGGTCTGCTAAAAATTCATGATTTTAATTCACTACTTAGCTAAGTAGTATCATATAGTGTATCATATAGTGCTTTCTACATTTAATATTTAACCTGCCAATTCATATTAATTATAGTGCCAGCTGAAAACAATGTACCATTTTACAACTTTCACAACTGTATGTATATGGAAATGTCATGCATTTTTCATGAAACATCATTTTTTTCAATGAGTGAGCATGCTGCAGAGAAGTGTAGATGAAGTTTGTATGTGCGTAATTGGAGAAAAACTAGATGATTTAAAAAAGATTAACAGTCAATGTCAAAGTTCAACATGTTTTACTCTTCCAGTTAAAATGATCTGTAATTCTATAGACCTCATTCTATTTGAATAAGAATAATATTCACTACTTAACCTATTTTAGCCAAAGTAATTTGAGTATAAATATCACACAATGATTTATGTTAAGTGCTTTGAAATTCTGAGATTGCATATGTCTAAGCTATAAAATAATGCATTGTTCATAATTTCATATGACAGGTGTTAAGATCCATTTAAACAAATACCCAAATGCCATAAACTAAATTAAAAAAACTTTCTATTTTCTCTAAACTTTACTTGATGTAACTTGGCACTAATTTTAAGAAGGGACTTCCCAGGTGGTGCCAGTGGTAAAAAAAAATCCTCCTACCAATGTAGAAGATGCTAGAGACATGGAATTGATCCCTGGGTCAGGAAGATCCCATGGAGGAGAAAATGGCAACAGTAGTCTTCCCTGAAAAATTTCATGGACAGAGGAGCCTAGCGGGCTACAATCCATGGGGTCACAGAGTCAGACATGACTAAGTACGAAATTTAAGAGATCATGGAATGAACTTGTAGTATCACATACAAAGAAAGTTGTAGATATGATGGATTCTAAATTTTCCCTGAAGTCTGTAAAGTCACTGTGTCAAATTCAGATCCAACTAGGTTTCCTCAGATTATTCATACTGGTACAAATTTACATAGTAACCTCTGGTCATTTAGGTGTTGCTTTGATTTTGATCTTCATCATGGGGCTATCCTACATGAAAATCTGTTCCCTAAAAGTTGAATATAGAGGCTCATAAAATATCAGCATTCACACAGTTGAGCCATATCATTTATACTAACAAGATACATAATCAAATTTCTATCATTATAGATGCAATTCGAATGAAATCTTTGATCATGACATAACCTTTTCTTTATGTAAATTCTTCTTAGAATACAATTAATAAGTTGGCGTTTTTATGATTTTTGTTGTTGTTGTTTAGTTGCTAAGTCATGTCTGACTCTTTGTGACCCGATTTAATGTAGCCCACCCTCTGTCTTTCCCAGGAAAGGATACTTGAGGGGGTTGCCATTTCCTTCTCCAGGGGATCTTCCCAACCCAGGAATTGAACCTATATCTCCTGCATTGGCTGGCAAATTGTGGCTGAGTCACCAGGGAAGCCCATTTTTATTCTCACCAAGAACTAAAAGATGTAATCTAATCATAATATCCTTCAAAAGAGAAGACAACATTAATACCTAGAACCAGGTCAGGAAAAATCAAGCTCCCCCCGACCCCAGGAAATCAGTAATAAGGCTATTTATCTGTGAGTTGGCCTACATAAGTAACATCTAGCTCATTTTAAGAGCCTGACTGATAAAGATATGTAAAATCTGTGATGCTTCCAATTCTAAAATTTAATGTCTATAAGAATTCTATTTTCTTTATAAATATAATATTAGAATTCCACCTGAAAATGTGGCCTGAATGACTAAGCCTTCCAAATTATATTTAGTTATTTTACACTAAATCCTAAAGCATAAAGACATGTATTTCCAGCACTGTAAGTGGTTCTCTACCGGTTATTTATGGCCACAGTAATGCTGTGTAACAAACACCTACAACAATAATGATCTGTTGCTACATATGTGAGTTGGCTGGTTAGGAGACCCTGATCATATCTGTTACTCCTCAAATATCTACTGGTTGGAAGGTCTGACTCACCTATGATGGCCACAGCTGGGAAAACGGAGATGATTCCTCTGTGTTTCTCAGATCTCATTCTTCAACTGACTAGTCCAGTTAAGGCCTCATGGCAAAGGTGGAAAAGCTACTGCCTGTGTCACACCTGCTAATATCCTATTGACCAAAGAAAGTCATATGGCTAAACTCAGTGTCATGGAATGGTATAAGGAGCTACAAGTTTACATGGTGGAGGGTATGAATTAGAGAAAGGTAAAGAATTGGACCAATAATACAATAACTTCCCCACACATTCTACTTATTTCATTAAACTTGAGAGATAAATCTATTATTGATAGCTACCAAGAAAAAAAACCCACAAAAAATTTCAACAATGCAGAGAAAATGAAATTTCTGTAATAATAGCACAATTTGGATGCTCTGAAATGGCAACCCACTCCAGTGTTCTTGCCTGGAGAATCCCAGGGACGTCGGAGCCTGGTCTCCTGCCGTCTATGGGATCGCACAGAGTCGGACACGACTGAAGCGACTTAGCAGCAGCAGCAGCACACTTTAGTAAGACTGTGCATACTGTATGTATGACAGATGAAATTATATATTGTATACTCTACTTATGTTTTCTGTATATCAATTTGTACTTTTCTGAAAATGGTGTAACAATATATTCAGCTTCATTTATTCACTTTTTCAACAATTTCTTAGCATCTCCTTTATTTTAGGTACTGTTCTGGGTACCAATGAGCAAATCAGATAAAAATTCCCAATCTTCTGGAACCAATATTCTAGTTGGAGAGATAGACAATAGATAAGACAAATAAGCAAAATTTATTGTATATTAGATATTGATCTATAAACAGAAAAACCAAAAAAATGAGGTTGAAAGCTTTTTGTAAGAAAAAAGTTGCAGTATTACATTCGGAAATAAGGAAAGCTGCATTAAGAAGGTTCCACTGGAATAAACTCCTGAAGAAAATGAAAGCGTATGCCATGGAAATGACTGAAGAAAGGAACTTTTAAATAAACAGAACAGTAAATGCAAAGGCTTTGATGGAAGCATGTCTGAGATATTCAGGAAAGCAAAGTGGCAACAACAACTGTAGTGAAGTGTGAAAGAGAAAAACGGAAGGAACAGGGTTTAGAGAGGCACTACCAGATAAGGCAGAATTCGGGTTGTTGCAACGCTTTTTGTTTTTACACTGAATGAGATCGAAAGTTTTAGAAATGTTTGAGTAAAACATTTGATCTAATTTAACTTTTAACAAGGTCACTCTGAGTGCTATGTTAATTGATTGAATAGTGGCAAGAGTAAAAGCAATGGACTAGTTAGGAAATTACTGCAATTAACCAGGTGACAAGTAATAGCTGTTTGAACAAGATTGCTAAAAGTGATAAGGAATAGTGGACAAATAATAAATGCATTCTGAAGTTTACAACAGGACAGTCTAATCAATGATTATGGGGGTATGAGAAAAAGACAGGTGTCAAAATTACCCCAAGGTTTTCCTTTTGAACAATTGGAAAAACAGAGTATCCACTTACTGAGATAGGAAATACAGTGGGAGAATCAGGTTTGCTGTGGTGGTGGTATCAGGAACTAAGTTTCAGACATGCTAGGTTTGAAATGACTGTTAAATCCAAAGCAGAGACGTCAATGAGGTCACTAGATGTCATGTGCATGGAGAACAGACCTGAGATTATGAATGGAGATATTTATTTAGGAATCATCATATAGTATTTAAAAGCATAATACTGGATGGGGTAACCAAGGCAAGTCACTGAGATAGAGGGAAGTAGTACAAATAGTGTCTACATAAAGAAACTATGCAATGGAAGAAAACTGGGTGATATATGTTTTTAGACAATAAGAGGTAGGACTTGATTACACTCAGCAATAGGATGTTGTAGATGGCTTTGGTAGAGCAGTGGGAGTTTAAGTTTGTTTGGAGTGGTTTATGGGGAAAATGGAAAATGAAAGGAGACATTACTACTAATCTGACAGTCTTTAAAAAAAATAGGATATTTTACTAACTTTATCCATTTTAAAATTTAGATAAAATGAGTAAGTTTCTAGAAAAACACAACTTACTAAAACTGACAAAGAGAAAATCTGAATGAATCAATAAGCATTAACAAAGATACACATTAAAGAAACTGAATTTGTAATTTAGAACTTTTCATAATAGAAATTATAGGCCCAGATGGCTTTACTTGTGAATTTTCAAAAGATTAAAAAAGTATAAGACCAATAAATTGAGAAAAAATAAAGTGCAAAGAAAGTAAAACACCAATCTTAAACAAACAAAAAAAAAAAACAGGATAAAATAGAGAAAAATGGCACACTTCTCAACTCATTTTATGAGAGCAGACAAGGACAACTCCAGAAAGAAACAGGTCAATTTTTCAAAAATCTAAATGTAAAAGCCTTCCCACGTCACACACCAAATTCAGCAAATAAAATGCAGTGATTTTAAAAAGTATGATAAATCACAATGTATTTATTTGTTTCTGGTATGTAAAGTTGATTTCACATTCAGAAATCATCTATCTCAGATATCAACCAAATTAATAGAAAAAAGACCCAAAAGTAAATAACAGATATAGATATGTACTCAATAAAGTAAAATGTCATCCATTCATGTTAAAAAAAACCTCATAATAGACTACGTACAAAAAGGAACTTCCATGACAAGACAAACTTAATTATAAAGGATGTATAACAAATATCATACTTCCCTGAGAAATAATGAAAGCCTTATACCTGAAATTATGACCAAGAGAGTTATATTCACCCATCAGTATATTCATTCAGCTCATGTTAGTGGCTCAAGCCAATACAATTCTAAAGAAATTGAAACTTTAACAATTGTAAAGGAAAAAATAAAACTTCCTAATTTATAGGCTGGTATGATTGAGTACGTAAAAAATTCAAAAGGATGCATAAACTATTTTATTTTTAGAGGTGCTAGATGTGAGATCAATATACAAAAATAATTATATTTCCTTAAGCAATAAATAGAAAATAAATTTTAATAAAAAATAACCACTTATAATGCCAGAGTTGGACTGTGAGGAAAGCTGATCGCCGAAGAATTGATGCTGGGAGGGATTGGGGGTGGGAGGAGACGGGGACGACAGAGAATGAGATGACTGGATGGCATCACCGACTCGATGGACATGAGTTTGAGTGAACTCCGGGAGTTGGTGATGGACAGGGAGGCCTGGTGTGCTGTGATTCATGGGGTCGCAGAGAGTCGGACACGACTGAGCGAATGAACTGAAACTGAACTGACTGAATGGCATAAAAATACCTAAGAATAAATATAAATGAAGCTTTGTAAAACCCTTTTAGATAAAACTACAAAATATTATTGAGAGAAACTAAGAAGACGTGAGTAAATGAAGTAGATTGAAATACTCAATAAGTAAAGGTATCACTCTTTTGATATACAGAGACTTTGCTGATACCTTTAATGCATAGAAACACATGAGGTAAAAGGGAATACTTTCAAAATGAAAGAAGATAAAACTTCAGAAAAAGAACTAAAATCAGAGATAAGCAATTTACCAGTTAAAGAAATCAAAGTAACAGTCATAAATATGCTCATCAAACTCAAGAAAAGAATGGATGAACTCAGTAAGAACTTCAACAAAGGGATCAGTTTAGTTCAGTTCAGTTCAGTCGCTCAGTCGTGTCCGACTCTCTGCGACCCCATGAATCACAGCACGCCAGGCCTCCCTGTCCATCACCAACTCCCGGAGTTCACTCAAACTCATGTCCATCGAGTCGGTGATGCCATCCTGCCATCTCATTCTCTGTCGTCCCCGTCTACTCCAGCCCCCAATCACTCCCAGCATCAGACTCTTTTCCAGTGAGTCAACTCGTCGCATGAGGTGGCCAAAGTATTGCAGTTTCAGCTTTAGCATCAGTCCTTCCAATGAAAACCCAAGACTGCTCTCCTCTAGAATGGACTGGTTGGATCTCCCTGCAGTCCAAGGGACTCTCAAGAGTCTTCTCCAGCACCACAGTTCAAAAGCATCAATTCTTCGGTGCTCAGCTTTCTTCACAGTCCAACTCTTACATCCATACATACTGGAAAAACCATAGCCTTGACTAAACGGACCTTTGTTGGCAAAGTAATGTCTCTGCTTTTTAATATGCTATCTAGATTGGTCATAAGTTTCCTTCCAAGGAGTGAGTAAGTGTCTTTTAATTTCATGGCAGCAAACAGCATCTGCAGTCCTTTTGGAGCCCCCAAAAATAAAGTCTAAACTGTTTCCACTGTTTCCCCATCTATTTCCCATGAAGTGATGGGACCAGATGCCATGATCTTTGTTTTCTGAATGTTGAGCTTCAAGCCAACGTTTTCACTCTCCTCTTTTACTTTCACCAAGAGGCTTTTGAGTTCCTCTTCACTTTCTGCCATAAGGGTAGTGTCATCTGCATATCTGAGGTTATTGATATTTCTCCCAGCAATCTTGATTCCAGCTTGTGCTTCTTCCAGCCCAGCGTTCCTCATGATGTACTCTGCATACAAGTTAAATAAGCAGGGTGACAATATATAACCTTGACGTACTCCTTTTCCTATTTGGAACCAGTCTGTTGTTCCATGTCCAGTTCTAACTGTTGCTTACTGAACTGCATACAGGTTTCTCAAGAGGCAGGTCAGGTTGTCTGGGATTCCCATCTCCTTCAGAATGTTCCACAGTTTATTGTGATCCACACAGTCAAAGGCTTTGGCATAGTCAATGAAGCAGAAATAGATGTTTTTCTGGAACTCTCTTGCTTTCTCCATGATCCAGAGGATGTTGGCAATTTGATCTCCTGGTGCCTCTGCCTTTTCTAAAACCTGCTTGAACATCTGGAAGTTCACGGTTCACATATTGCTGAAGCCTGGCTTAGAGAATTTTGAGCATGAGTTCACTAGCATGTAAGATGAGTGCAATTGTGCGGTAGTTTGAGCATTCTTTGGCATTGCCTTTCTTTAGCAAATATGAAAAAGAACCAATCAAACTGAAGAATACAATTACTGACAAGAGAAATGCACTAGAGGAACTCAACAACAGATTAGAGAATGCAGAACAGAGCAATAATCTCTATGAGAGGGCAGTAAAAATTACCCAACTGAAACAGCAAGAAGAAAACAGAATAAAGAAAAATGAATATAGTTTAAGGTATCTCTGGGAAAACATCAAGGAAACTAACATCCCAGATGGAGAAGAGAAAAAGAAAGGGACAGAAAACCTATTTGAAGAATGGCTGATGGCTGAAAACTCCCCTACCATTCTGGTGATGGAAAGAGACGTTCAAGCCCAAACAAGATAAACCCAAAGAGACCCATACCAAGATGCATTATAATTAAAATGTCAGAAGCTAGAAAGAATATAAAAAACAGAAAGAGAAAGAAACTAATTACATATTCAGTTCAGTTCAGTCGCTCAGTCATGTCTGACTCTTTGTGACCCCATGGACTGCAGAACGCCAGGCTTCCCTGTTCATCACCAACTCTTGGAGCTTGCTCAAACTCATGTCCATCGAGTCGGTGATGCCATCCAACAATCTCTGTCATCCCCTTTTCCTCCTGCCTTCAATCTTTTCCAGCATCAGGGTCTTTTCCAATGAGTCAATTCTTCACATCAGCTGGCCAAAGTACTGGAATTTCAGCTTCAGCATCAGACCTTCCAATGAATATTCAGGACTGATTTCCTTTAGGATGGACTGCTTTGATCTCCTTGCAGTCCAAGGGACTCTCAAGCATCTTCTACAACACCACAGTTCAAAAGCATCAATTCTTCGGTGCTCAGCTTTCTTTATAGTCCAACTCTCACATCCATACATGACTATTGGAAAAACCATAGCTTTGACTAGAGGACCTTTGTTGGCAAAGTAATGTCTCTGTTTTTTAATATGCTGTCTAGGTTTTACTTCCCTGGTGGCTCAGATGGTAAAGCATCCGCCTACAATGCGGGAGACCCGGGTTCAATCCCTGGGTCGGGAAGATCTCCTGGAGAAGGAAACGGTAACTCACTCCAGTATTCTTGCCTGGAAAATCCCATGGACAGAGGAGCCTGGAGGGTTACAGTCCAAAGGGTCGCAAAGAGTTGGACACCACTGAGCGACTTCACTTTCACTTTTTCGCTTTCAGGTTTGTCACAGCTTTTCTTCCAAGGAGCAAGTGTCTTTTAATTTCATGGCTGCAGTCACCATCTGCAGTGATTTTGGAGCCCAAGAAAATGAAGTCTGTCACTGTTTCTATTGTTTCTCCGTCTATTTGCCATGGAGTGATGGGACTGGATGCCATGATCTTCGTTTTTTGAATGTTGAGTTTTAAGCCAGTTTTTCACTCTCCTCTTTCATCATCACTTACATGTATGGGAAATCCATATAAGAAAGACTATTAGCTTATTTTTCAGCAGACTTTACAGGCGAAAAGGAACTGGAATGATATTTTAAAATACTGAAAAGAAACAAAAGCTTACCAAGAATACTCTACCCAGCAAGTTTGTCTCTTAGAATTGAAGGGCAGATAGTTTCCCAGATAAGCAAAAACTTACAGTTAATTACCACTAAACTGACCTTACAAAAAATGTTAAAAGACCTCCTTTAAATGGAATAGAAAATCCCATAACTAGAAACAAGAATATTATGAAAGAAAAAAATCTTAGTAGTAGAGGCAAACACAAAGTAAAAGTAATAGATCAGTCACCTATTAAACAAGTAAGGTTAAAAGAAAAAAGTATATCATATCTAATTAATTAGTTAAGTTATACACAAAACAAAAAGATATAAATTATGTCAAAAACAATAAAATGTGGGTGAGTAGAGCAGTAAAAATATAGTATTTTTAAAATGTGCTCAAACTTGGCAACCTTCAACTCAAAATAGATAGCTATAATAAATAAGCTGTTATATATAAACCTCAAGGTAACCATAAATCATATATATGATAACTATATCAGATACATATTATATATACATGATATATATCTGACATATAGATCAGTAGAATATAATAGAGAGTCCAAAAGTAAACCCACACATGCATGACAGGTTGCTTCAATCATGTCCAGCTCTTTGTAACTCTACGGACCATAGCCCTCTAGGCTCTTCTGTCCATCAGATTCTCCAGGCAAGAATATTGAAGTGGGTTGCCATGCCTTCTCCCATCTTCCTGTCCCAGGGATCGAATCAGCATCTCACATCTCCCATGTCGGCAGGTGGATTCTTTATCACTAGCATCACCTGGGAAGCCCACATTAATTGATGACACAAGAGTCAAGACTATATGTGGGGAGAAGACAGTCTCTTTGATACAGAGTTTGGAAAACTGGACAACTAAATGCAGAAAACCAAACTAGAACATTTTTAATACCATACAAAAAATAAACTCAAAATGAATCAAAGACTTAAATGTAAGACCCTAAACTATAACACTCCTGGAAGAAAACATAGGGAATAGCTCTTTGACACTGGTTTGGCAATATTTGTTTTTCTGCATCTGTCTCCTCAGGCAAGGGCAAAAAAAGGCTAAAAAACCACATTGGACTGCATCAAACCAAAAATATTTTGCACAGCAAAGGAAACCATAAAAAGTGAAAAGGCAACCTACTGAATAGGAAAAGATATTTGCAAATGATTTATCCAATAAGGTGTTAATATCCAAGATATATAAGAAATCCATACAATTCAATGTAAAAAAAACCACAAGAATCCAATTTAAGATGGGCAGAAGAACTGAGTATTTATTCTACCCAGGAAAATATGCAATGGCCAACAGATCCAGAAAAGATGCTCATCATCATTAATCATTAGGGAAATGCAACTCAAAACCATAATAAGATATCCTCTCATACCTGTCACAATGGTTATTGTCAAACAGACATCAAATAACAAGTATTGGTGAAGATGTGGAGACAAGAGAACCCTCATACACTGCTGACAGGAACATAACGTGGTAAAGTCTCTATAGAAAACAGTATGGAAATTTCTCAAAAAATAAGCATTGGAAATACAATATGATCTAGCAGTTCTTCTTCTGGGTATTTCTCTGAAGAAAATGAAAACACTAATTTGAAAAGATTTATGCATTCCTATGTTGACTGTATAATTATTTACAATAGTCAAGATGTGAAAGCAACCTAAGTGTCCTTTAATAGGTAAACAGATAAAGAAGACGTGAGTAATGGAGAATAAAGAAGACTCAGCCATAAAAATGAAATCCTGCTATTCAGGACAACATGGATAGACTTAGAAAGGGTATTATGCTAAGCAAAATGAGTCAGACAGAGAAAGACACAAAAGTGATTTCACTTATATGTAGAATCTATAATATAAAACAATGGAACAAACAAAACAGAAACAGATACAGAGGACAAACTGGTGGTCACCAGGGGGAAGAGACTGGGGTCAGGCAAAATAGGTAAAGGGGATTCAGAGGTACAAGCTTCCAATCATCAAATAATTAGTCGCAGGGATGTAATGTATAGTATAGTATAGTCAAGAGTATTGCAATAACTTTCTGTGGTTACAGATGGTTACCAGACTTTTCATGGTGATCAGCTTGAAATGTGTATAAATGTTAAATAACCCTGGAAAAGACTTTGATGCTGGGAGGGATTGGGGGCGGGAGGAGACAGGGATGACAGAGAGTGAGATGGCTGGATGGCATCACCGACTCGATGGACATGAGTTTGAGTGAACTCTGGGAGTTGGTGATGGACAGAGAGGCCTGGCGTGCTGTGATTCATGGGGTCGCAGAGAGTCGTACATGACTGAGCGTCTGAACTGAACTGAAATGATACCTGAAACTAATATGTCAAATATACTTCAATTAAAAAATAAAATACATGTGGTAATTATAAAGGCCAGTAATAACCTAGACAATCCGAAGAAAAGATTGATGATTTACTCTGCAAATATAAAAACTTACCAAAAAGTTGCAGTAATTAATACAGTGTGTTACTGACAAAAAGATATACAATAATTCATGAAAATACTCAAGAGTAAAACAGATTCATGATACCCTATGACAATTTTTTTTTGAGAAGGTGATTCTCCAGAGCAGTAGGTATAGGGTGGTCTTTTTGAGTAACAATGGTATGAGTAATTGGAAATCCATGTGGATAAAAATGAAGCTTGACCTCACTTGATTCCATAGACACAATTTAATTCCAGGTCACATCCAAATGTGAAAGACAACATCATAAAAATTATAGATGAAAACATAGAGGTGTGTCATCATGACACTGAGGTAGTGAAGGATTTCTTAAATGAAACATGAAAAGTGCCAACTATAAAGTAAAATGCTTGGTAGTCTGTGTTGTATTAAAATTAAGAATATTTATTAATATTAATCAAAAGACATTTTTAAGACGGTGAAAGTGCAGTCCCTGGAGTGGGAGTACATTCACCACACTATAATAGTCAAAGCAGAGGTAGAACATTTGACTGCACACATCATAGTCAAAGGCCTTGTGTCTTGAAGATGTAAAAGTTTTCCAAAAAGATAGATAATTCAAGATAAAAATAGAGCAATAGAGAATATCTAGGTGACAGATAAACATGAAAAAATTCTCAGCATCATTAATGATTAGAGAAATGCAAGTAAACTGGAAAAGACTGAGTTTATTGAGTACTGGTGAGTTGTTAAGTATATTAAGCAACAGGAATTCTCACACCCTGCTGGTAAGTACAAATTTCTTTGAACACAATGGACGACCTTATAAAATTTTCTTTTGAAGCTGAACCTTCTATGTGATCTAGCAATTTCATTTCTAGATATATCAAAGTATATTTACAAGAGTTTTCCACCACAAGGTACTCCCTTGTGGGAATTAGTAATGCATATGGTTTTTCCAGTGGTATGTGAGAGTTGAACTGTGAAGAAAGCTGAGCACCGAAGAATTGATGCTTTTGAACTGTGGTGCTGGAGAAGACTCTTGAGAGTCCCTTGGACTGCAAGGAGATCCAACCAGTCCATTCTAAAGAAGATCAATCCTGGGTGTTCATTGGAAAGACTGATTCTAAAGCTGAAACTCCAATACTTTGGCCACCTCATGCGACGAGTTGACTCACTAGAAAAGAGTCTGATGCTAGGAGGGATTGGGGGTGGGAGGAGAAGGGGACGACAGAGAATGAGATGGCTGGATGGCATCACCGACTCGATGGACATGAGTTTGAGTGAACTCCGGGAGTTGGTGATGGACAGGGAGGCCTGGCGCGCTGTGATTCATGGGGTCGCAAAGAGTCGGACACAACTGAGCGACTGAACTGAACTGAACTGAACGCATATATATGGAATTTAGAAAGATGATAACGATAACCCTGTATACGAGACACCAAAAGAGACACAGATGCATAGAACAGTCTTTTGGACTCTGGGGGAGAGGACGAGGGTGGGATGATTTGGGAGAATGGCATTGAAACATGTATATTATCATATGTGAAATGAATTGCCAGTCCAGGTTCAATGCATGATACAGGATGCTTGGGGCTGGTGTACTGGGACAAACCAGAGGGATGGGATGCGGAGGGAGGTGGGACGGGGGTTCAAGATGGGGAACACATGTACACCTGGGGCAGATTCATGTCAATGTATGGCAAAACCAATACAATAATGTAAATAATAATAATAATAAATTTTAAAAAAATCTCACAAACATAATGTGGGGCAAAAGAAATAAAAAATTAAATAACAGATACCCTAAGAGTTTATCTGTAAAGAATTCAATAAATATGCAATACTAACCTACAGTGTTTAGGGACACATTTAAGTTAGACGAGGCATGAGGATATTTCTGAGTTGCTGGCAATATTCTAATTTTTTATCTGCCTGACAGTGACATGAGTGCTTATTCTGTGTTACTTCAGAGATGTAGTTTTGTTTTTTATGAGTTGTATATGTGTTATATTTTCCTACAGCATACAGTTTCAAAGTAGGGGTTACGTTTTCTGGAATCAGGGAAGTTTGGTTGTTTGTGACACTGGAAATAATCTTGTGATATGTGTTCCAATCAGAATGACATACCAGGACTAGCTGCTGGTAAGCTCTGGGAATGAATGTTCTTTAGAAGGATTGGAACATATTATTTTCCCCTTGTTTAACTTTCCCTAAGTACAGTAGAGAGATTTTTCAGCCTCCCACCTTCCTGTAAAAGCAGACTATAATGTCAAGACATGCAATATATTTTGAAGCCATGCAAGATCTTCCTTCCTGCTGTGCTTAATTTCTGAATCCAATGCTATCACAAAAACAGATGCAATGTGATGCCCAGTGGAAAGAGCAAGTACAATTTTCATCAGCACTCCATGGCCCTACTGTAAATTGGTCTTGTGTACACTGCTCAGACAGATGAACCACACATTTTTTAAGATTTTATTTTAAGGCTGAGTAACAGAAAACAAAGTTCCTTTTTAAATTAAAAGTAGGCATTTTTTCCCTTTCACATGGAACCAAAATCAAAATAAGCAGAGATGAGTTTTTTTTATTTTCAATACTCAACTCTATTTTGAGCTAGAAAGATTATTTGAGATTATTGTAAACAATATTTAGTCAATGTGGTCATGGTAAAAGCTCGTAATATGTCTGTTATCTACTTGGGGTCTGATTTCAAACTAACTTGACAATTGGATCCAAAATTTAATGGAAAATGTCAGATCTTAAAAAAATAAGCTCTACTAATTACAAATGAGAAAAAATAAGGGCTCCATATAGGTCTAAAATGCTAATTTAAGTGACAAAATATCCTTCCTCCTTTCATCAACTATGCAATCATCTCAACTGTGAATCCAGGCCTATCTCTACAAGTAAGCAGTTTCACAGAAGGAATTATTAAGTAGGCAGGCCTTCGTCAAGCATTTTTAAACATTGGAATTGGTCCCGCTTTACCAAGCCTGCCATTAAAGTACTGGGTGACTGTTTAGGTAGTAGGACAGGTTACCAGACAAAAGCTTCATATTCTGTCTATAGATAAGCTTCTAGCTTACCTTATATTTGATGTTGCTGAAGATTTGATGCTGAAGTTGAAACTCCAATACTTTGGCCACCTGATGTGAAGAACTGACCCAATAGAAAAGACCCTGATGCTGGGGAAGATTGAAGGCAGGAGGAGAAGGGGATGACAGAGGATGAGATGGTTGGATGGCATCACCGACTCAATGGACATGAGTTTGAGTAAACTCCGGGAGTTGGTGATGGTCAGGGAGGCCTGGCATGCTGCAGTCCATGGGGTCACATAGAGTCGGACATGACTGAGCAACTGAACTGAACTGAAGGAGAAACATTTATACTGTGACTTGAACATACTTGTGCTATATATAAACAAGACCTCTACTTTACCAGTTTCAGGGGTAGAAAATAAACTCATATCTGTGGATTATTCAAATCAAATATCACAAGTATTTCTAAGCATATCTTTCCTTTCGTATTTTCCTTGCTCTACTTCCTTTTTGGCAATTCCAAAAACTCAAGATTAATATAATCCCCAGCCTCATTCCTGTTACAATGAACTGAGAGCTTGGACTTCTTCATTGGCAACTTTTGACTTTTCCCAGAAAGAGTCAGTGTTAAAATACTGTTATTCTCTTTACTGTTCACAAAAAACTTAACACAACACCAGAACATCGTAAATCAACTATACTCCAAAAAAAAAAAAAAAAACCCGACAATGCGGTTCTGCCAATTCTTGCCCAGTGTGTGACTAGTGAGTGATGAAGGCAGGGGCAGGGGGAGAGCCATTCCTCCAGAGCCATCCTCTTTGACTTTCATTAAAAAGTTGGTGCCCTGTGACAACCTAGAGGCGTCCGGTGGGGAGGAAGATGGGAGGGAGGTTCAAAAGGGAGGGGACATACTATGCCTATGGCTGATTCATGTTGATACAAGGCAGAAACCAACACAATATTGTAAAGCAATTATCCTCCAATTAAAACTAAATACATTTAAAGTTTAAAAAGTCCCAGGTCAATTGGCATTTACTTAGCAACTAACCCTAGGTGGTTTTCATTTCTGGCATACATTCTCTGAAACCTGTTCCTCTACACCCTCTACACCTTTTTCCCTTGGAGTACCACCACTCCCTTTTGCTTTCCTTCTCTTATAAAAACCTACCCCAATTTTTGGTTCCCAAGATGACTAACATTCTCTGGGGAAAAATCTACTACTTTGATAGCTCAGAAAGTTTTCCTTATGATGTCTTTTTTGGCTGAATAATATTCTGTTGAACAAAGGGACACAGAGGATGAGATGGTTAGATAGCAGCACCAGCTCAATGGACATGAATTTGAGCTAGTGTGGGGAGGCAGTGTGGGACAGGGAGATAGTGCAGGACAGAGGAACCTGGAATACTGCAGTCCATGGGGTCGCAAAAGGTCAGACACAATTTAGTGACTGAACACATATGTATATATGTATTTTCTTTATACACTCATCCACTGATAGAAATTGTGTTGTTTTCACCTCTTGGCTTCTGTGAATAATGCTATTATAGATACGGTGTACAAATAACTTTAAGACTTTGCTTTCAGTTGTTTTTGGATAGATATACCCATAGGTGGGATTATTGGATCATATGGCAATCCTATTTTTAATTTTTTGAAGAGCCTCAATACTGTTACCCATAGCAGTTTCACCATTTTACATTTCCACTAACAGTGCACCAGGGTTCCAATTTCTCTACATCATCACTAGCTTATTTCTGTTGTTTTTTTCTATAGTGACCATCCTAATGGGTGTATAGTGGTATGTCACTGTGGTTTTGATTTGCCATTCTCTAACAGTTTGTGATAACTGAGCATCTTTTTACACTTATTAGCCACTTGTTTATTGTCTTTGGAGAAATGTTTATTCAAGTCCTTTATTTTTTGTTTGAGTAAGCTCCGGGAGTTGGTGATGTGTCGACAGGGAAGCCTGGTGTGCTGCAGTCCATGGGGTCACAAAGAGTCAGACACAACTGAGCGGCTGAACTGAACTGATTATTGTTGAGTTGTAGGAGTTCTTAATATATTCTGGATATTTACTCATCAGATATATGTTGGTTTTTTTTTTTTCATTCTGTGGAAAAAGCCTCCATTTTCTTTTAGCTTCCAGTGTTACTATTGAGATCTGCCTTTCTGATCTTTTGTATGACACCTATTCTGACCTGCTTTGGGGGTAACTTTTATCATCTCTTTTCCCCTAGTGGTCCCATATTTCATGACAATCTAGTTTGGCATTTGTGTATTTTGCTCTGTTTTTAGTGGTCTTTTTCATTCTGAAACTCTCTTCCTTCAGTTATACTTTACTTGGTTCTATGGCGATTTCTTGCTTTTCATTTTTGGTATCTATATTTTCTTTTATTCTAACATCTGAGTTTATTTTTGAGTGTCTTCTATTAGTTAACATTTATTATGATTGCAATGTGAACTTATTTCTATAAGTTTTTCATCTATTATGTCGTATTACTGCATTTGCTCTGCTCCTTTTAGATTACTATTGGATTGTGGGAATTTTATTTTCTTCTATTGATTTGAAATTTGTACATATTTTTTACCCTGCATGGTGATTTAGCCTTAAGGCCCTATCACCTATGTCCCTATGGTTGTTAGAATCCCAGAGTTATCCCCTTTGCCCTATATTTCATATCCAGCACTTTGTCTACTGCCTAACGCTTGCTGCTATCTTTTGAGATGGGTCTATTTGTGTCAAAAGGGTATTTGTAGTGGTCTATTTATTATATTTATCCAGCATTTCTGTGTCTGCAACAGGAAGAGTTACATTTCAGTATTCAGTCTATCATGTTGCTTTACTGAGAAGTCTATCCTTAATAACTGTCAAATATAAATATGTATATGTGTCTACCTGTATATGTGAATGTATCAATTGAGTGATGAAGTAAAACCAGTACATGATTTTCTATGATTCCATATAATACAGCGTTTTTAGCATCAACTTGATAAAGAGAGCCATGTTATTTTGTATGAACCAAAGACAATCCTTTATAACTGACAACTTTCAAAGCCTTTGTAGTTTTAGAAAGGATGCCCTATAACCATCTGAGCAGAGTTTGAAAGATAATGAATACTGCAAACAGCAGTGTACTATAACCCCCAACATGAAAAACTTGCAGTTGTTTCAGGGAATGAAATTTGGAAGTACTTATCAGACCTTCTGAACTTTGAGCAAAGTTTAAAAGCCCGGAAGCATTTTTATTTTTTTTTCCTAAGCAGTGTGCTGGTTAACTTAGAAAACAACTTCTCTATTTGAACCATGGCTTGTATCCCTCTGTGTTAGCCACAGCAAATGTTCATCATTATTTTAAAAGCTAGAGAGTAGGAGGGAGAGTAAAATATCTGCCTCGAGCATTTTTTTCCTCCAAAAATAAAAATAAAAAGAGAAAGGGAGGAAAGAGGCATAAAACAATATTACACTGCATTCTCCACTTTGTCGTTCAATGCCTTACAATTGCCTAATTGTTCATCAGGTTCACAAAAGAAATACCTTTTATTTTCTCCAGGCACTTAGAGATGACTAAGTGTCACTTAGTCAATTGGCAGAACAAAGAAGTCAATTATGGATCACATTTTCTCTGTTTCGTTATTCTTGAAAATAATTCACTTTATTGGTGTAGTGTTCTGGAAAGGTGAGGGATTGACAGGCCCAGAGTACAGAAATATCACCCCATAGATTCAGGTTGCACACATGCATTTCTGTTTAAAACTAGAGGTGAAAAGGTAACCGTTTCTCAGTCTCTTCATACTGAAAACTACTCTAAAAAAATGAAATACTAAGAACTCCTGACTTCCTTCAAGTATATTTCACCTCAACTTAAAGTCACAGGCTCACATTTTCTTTCCTCACCAGTCCTAAAGATTAATTAAGCTAGTCCTCAATTATCTTTTTGATATGTGTATAAAGTAGTCATTTACCATTATAATATAAAAAGCTTAAAGTATAATTTTCATAGTTTTCCCCTAGCTAAAATATAGTATTACTCTTGTGGAAATTTGAAATATATATAAACACACATAAAAGAGAAAATAAAAATTATCAATAACTTCATAACACAAAGAAAATCACAGTTAACATTTCTATACAATGCTGCCACAATTTTCTGTATTTACATAATAAATTATAATCACAGGTTATTTTTTAATTTCATTTTTTATTTTGTGAGCATTTATAAGAGATCAAATATTCCCCTAAAATGAATTTTAATTGCTAAATTATTGTCCATAAATGGACATACTCTAATTTATTAAAGCATTCCTTTCTTATTGGGTAGCCAAAATATTTACACTGTGCCATCACAAATAACCACTGAAATGAATACCATTAAATATATGTCTTATTTTTGAACTTTTTATTTTGTATTGGGTTATAGATAATTAACAAAATTGTGATAGTTTCAGGTGTACAGCCAAGGGACTCAGCTATACATATATGTATCCATTCTTCCCCAGGGAACATGTGTCATTGTGTAAGTCTGCTTATTTTCTTACTTGTAACTTACTTGTAGTGGACTTACTACAGTAAAAGTTACTGAAGTTAAGACTTACACAGAACGTGGTCAACTCACTTTCCCCAAATTTACTGTCCTAAAAGTAGAGTCGGTTTTATATTTGTAATAAATTTCTGAATGATGAAAATATTAGCTTAATCAATTGACCATGGGTGGCCTTAAGTCATAGAAGCAAGCTACTGGATTTTTCTATTAATTGTACAATTAATTTTTCTATTAACTGTAGAATTGTAATTTAATTCTATTAACTGAAGAATGTATGTTCCTTTATTATATTTGTATTTTTCAATATGTTAGGAAAGAAATTCATACTTAACTCTCCTTTAATCTTATATAGTTGTCTCTGAAATAACTCATTGCTATTCTGATCATTTTAATGTAAGTTTGTTATTCAAACATAAAAAACACATTCACATAGCAACATATTTCTTTATCTTTTCTTATTTTAAGAAAAGTGTCTTAATTATAGAATATCTCATTATACTTTATTTTTTAAAATAAGTCAACATGCACTATTCCTTTTAAAATTGATCTAAGAACTTAAGAGCCTAGTAAAAGTTGGAGAAATATCTGGAGAAAACATGCACAGATGTTTGTTATTTTCCTTAAACCACTTTTTTTCCCCCAGAAATTGTTCATTTTACCAGAATTTACTAAATATGGGAATAAAACTGCTACAGAGTACACTCTATATCCACAAATGGAATTATCAAGTTATATTCAATCTATTCTGTATTTTTTAACAGCAAGTGCATTTTCTATATGCAGAGCAAGCCCTGAAGAGCACCACAGCCACAAATTGCGATTAGAAAAGCTGCTTGTTTAGCAGTTTCAAAGAGAACCAACATGACAATCAAACATGGAAAGAGCAGATGGAAAATTTATTTTAGGACATGCAGCAATAATAGAGAAATTAGAGAGCAATTAAAACATGAAAAAAAATCAGCTTAGCTGAGAAAGTGAATCTAAAGATAGTTCAGTTCAATTCCCAATTACGCTTTTTTTTAAACCAAAGTTTGAATTAGAAAGAATGAAATCTGAATGTTCTTTTAAGAAATAAAGTACAACTTAGAGTGACATGTGGTGACTTAAAACAGCCTTAGTACACCTATTGGTGATTCGTGTTGATGTTTGAGAGAAAACAACAAAATTCTGTAACGCAATTATCCTTCAATTAAAAAATAAATTTTAAAAAATACAGAGCAGTTATTCAATACCATCACTTATTTTTAGAAGATAAATTATTGATACCTATATTTGATTGCTGGTAGAGAGCAACAGTCTAGTCAAGGCTATGGTTTTTCCCGTGGTCACGTATGAATGTGAGAGTTGGACTGCGAAGAAAACTGATCGCCGAACAATTGATGCTTTTGAACTGTGGTGTTGGAGAAGACTCTTGAGAGTCCCTTGGACTGCAAGGAGATCCAACCAGTCCATTCTAAAGGAGATCAGTCCTGAGTGTTCACTGGAAGGACTGATGCTAAAGCTGAAACTCCAATACTTTGGCCACCTCATGCGACGAGTTGACTCACTGGAAAAGAGTCTGATGCTGGGAGGGATTTGGGGTGGGAGGAGATGGGGACGACAGAGAATGAGATGGCTGGATGGCATCACTGACTCTGTGGATATGAGTTTGAGTGAACTCCAGGAGTTGGTGATGGACAGGGAGGCCTGGAGTGCTGTGATTCATGGGGTCGCAAAGAGTCAGACACGACTGAGTGACTGAACTGAACTGAACTGAGAGAGCAACAGTATCAAAGTCACAGTAGATATCCTTGTACGTTTTTTAATTAACTACTTTTAAAAATTAAAATTTTCATTTTAAGTTGGTCGCATAAGAGTAAAGGCCCCATGTATGAAGCTCCAAGAGTTGGTGATGGACAGGGAAGCCTGGCGTGCCGCAGTCCATGGGGTCACAAAGAGTCGGACATGACTGAGAGACTTCACTTTCACTTTTCAGTACTTACTTCAGTACATCATCATCTGATGTAGGCCACGAATCAACACAAGGTTTGTTGGAAAACCTGCTTAAAGAGTATTCTTCAGAACTCTCATCCTCTGGGTTGCTCTATTCAGGAGGAGTTTTGGGTCTCTCTTCTTTATATTCAGAAATCAGTTGGTGAATGCTTTTCATCTTATCAACTGCATGTATATTTGCTTCTTTCTTTTCTTTCTTCTCCACCATTTGCTGTTTCCTTTCACGTATAGCAAGTGACAGTGGTGTGAGGTCATCCTTGTTCCTGGCTGCTATATCGGCATTGTAGGAAAGCAGCTTTGCTGTGAGTGATATATTCTGGCAAAAGACAGCATAGTGGAGAGCGGTGATTCCACTGACGTCCATGACATTTGGGTCGGCACCATGCTCCTGCAGAAGAGTCGCCCACTCCTCTTCTTGGCATTCTACGGCTTCCATCAGCACTGTCCTGTTTTCACTGTCACAGAAGTTAAGCAGGCATTTTCTTTCCAGGAGGAGATACCACTGCTGAATGGCCACTGGCACAGGCCAAGTGGAGGGCAGTCCTGTTCACCTGTCCCTGTCGTTCAGGCTGTTCTTCCCCAGCAACAGAATCTACTGCACTTTGGCTACGTTTCCTACAAAGGCAGTTTTCTGGATCTTTCTGAGGTCCTTGTCTCGGATGCAATACCCGGGTTGGAGGTTGATTCTATGACCGCCATATTTCCCCGGGCTGATGGAGGATCCTAAGGGCGACTCGCCCTTCTTACTCTCAAAACCAAAAATCTTTTTCAGCACAGAGTCCACGAGCTTCAAAAACACCTCAACTCCCCCTCGGCTCTTCACAGTCCCCGAAACCCAATACTAATGCTACAGATGCACCTAAGCAGTCCCCCTACAATATCCCAGTTGGGAAGCTCCGTGGTTTCCAGTCTTTCAGCCCAGAAGAGTCGTAGCTAAATGATGCTGCTAAACACAGTGCGCCTGTGCGCATTCCCATGTGTACGCACAGAGACCTGTTGGGCCATGCTGCCCCGTCTCTACTTGGAAGTTTATATAATTTATTTTTTAATAAAGCCTGGACAACATTCCTGTTAAGAGCTGGCTTCAGTTGAATATTCTTGCCTCCTTTATCAAAGATAAGGTGTCCAAAGGTGTGTGGATTTATCTCTGGGCTTTCTATTTTGTTCCATTCATCTATATTTCTGTCTTTATGCCAGTACCATACTGTCTTGATGACTGTGGCTTTGTAGTAGAGCCTGGGGCTTCCCTGGTGGCTCAGCTGGTAAAGAATCCCCCTGCAATGCAGGAAACCTGAGTTCGATCCCTGAGTTGGGAAGATCCCCTGGAGAAGGGAAAGGCTACCCACTCCAGTATTCTGGCCTGGAGAATTCCATGGACTATATAATCCATGAGGGTCACAAAGAGTTGGACACAACTGAGTGACTTTCACTTCACTTCACATGAATTTCTCAGACATTTTTGTAAGGTCAGACCCCGGGGGCCATCTTAGCTTCCCCCTCCCCGGTGGCCATCTTGGCTTCTTCTTCTCTTCCTTATTTCCTGCTGGCGGGAAAACTCCCAGGCGGGAAAGTCCCTGATGAAAACCCCCTCAGGAAAGCCCCAAGTTACCCCACCCAGGGGAGACCAATGACAGGCCGCCACGTCAACCATGGGGCGACAGCGACACTCCATCTCGAGGGACCAATCAGGCTGCTGCTGCTGCTGCTAAGTCACTTCAGTCGTGTCCGACTCTGTGTGACCCCACTGACGGCAGCCCACCAGGCTCCCCCGTCCCTGGGATTCTCCAGGCAAGAACACTGGAGTGGGTTGCCATTTCCTTCTCCAATGTGTGAAAGTGAAGTCGTTCAGTCACCTCAACCCGCCTCAACCCTTCAGCCTATCATAACGCTCTCTTCCTCGCCCTACCATTTTTGGAATAAAACTCTGCTACCCTCTGCTGTAAAACTATATAAGCCACTTCCTGACCCGGGATGCCCACAGACTTCCTGGACCTCGTTCTGCTGGGTCTTGGAATCCCGCCCGGGGGCGCCCAGCCATTAAAAGCCGGTTGCATTATCTATTTGGTGTCTGGGTTCTCTAAATCAACAGCTTTGGGCCGTTTCGACTATTCTGACCTACAATTTTGTACCTAACACATCAGGAGAAATTAATGTGACCTTTGAAAATAAAGTCAGTACTACTGGATTTAGACAGAATATGTCAAGGCACAAGAATACCTTCACAGGAATATTTGCATCTCCAAATGAAAATGCATTGTAGTATTCAGTAGAGGTAATTCCAGATACTCAGCCAGAAATCATGTTCTGCTTCTCTTGAAGCTTAACGCCACTGAAGGGGATCCTATGAGGCAACCCAGCCCACGTAAGTGCAACCGTTTGTCTGTGCAAATAAAGTAGTGTCACGGGCTAGATTCTCCGGAAGTGAATCCTAACCCAAGGAGTCATGTGCTAGTGATTTAATAAAACGCTCCCAGATGAAACCAGTAAAAGAGTGGCGAAAACAAAGTCAAGGAAGAGGCTGAAACAAACAACGTGTGTTTCAAGCAAAGGCCCTTGCAGGGCAGCTTCACCTTATAGCAGAGGGAATTTTGAAGTATTAGTATGGCATAGTTTATCCCAACATATAAATACAGCTCCAGGGAAGACGTGGCTTGATTAAATTATGTTGCCACCAAAAGGCTATTGGTCTCCTCAGCAATTAATATCAGATTCCACACCTGACAAGACAGAATTCAGCTTCTGTGAGAAGCTTATGCTATTGGGTCCAGGTGTCCTCTCCTATCTAACACCACCGTGGGGGGTGGGGTCACTCAATTTGTAGGCCTAAAGAGGGAAAGGATGTGGTTGGAGCAGAGTTGTTGTTTTTTTGGTGCCAGGAGCTCGGGAAGAGTTGGTAAAGGAAGGATGGTGAAGACTAGAAGCTCAAGTTTGCATTGCTATTAAACATCCAGATGAGGATGTCACACAGTAGTTATATACATAGATCTGAAGTGAAGAGAAGGTTTGGGGACTGAAGAAACAAAAGTTTGGAAATTTTAGCATATTGTTCAGTTGCTAAGTAGTGTCCAACTCTTTGAGGCCCCCATGGACTGTAGCATACCAGGCTCCTCTGTCCTCCAATATCTCCTGGAGTTTGTGCAAATTCATCTCCATTGAGTCCATGATGTTATTAAACCATCTCATCCTCTGCTGCCCCCTTCTTTCACCTTCAATCTTTCCCAGCATCAGTGTCTTTTCCATGAGTTGTCTCCATATCTGGTGGCCAAATTACTGGAGCTTCAGCTTCAGCATCAGTGCTTCCAATGAATATTCAGGGTTGATTTCCTTTAGGATTGGCTGGTTTGATCTCCTTACTGTCCAAGGAACTCTCAAGAGTCTTCTCCAGCATCACAATTCAAAAGCATCAATTCTTGGGCTCTCAGCCTTTTTTATGGTCCAACTCTCACATCTGTACATGACTACTAGAAAAACCAAAGCTTTTGCTCTATGGACCTTTGTTGGCAAAGTGATGTCTATACTTTTTAATATGCTGTCTAGCTTTGTCAAGGCTTTCCTTCCATGGAGCAAGTGTCTTTTAATTTCACGGCAGCAGTCACCATCTGCAGTGATTCTGGAGCCCAGGAAAAGAATATCTTTCACTGCTTCCTCTTTTCCCCCTTCTATTTGCTATGAAGTGATGGGACCAGATGCAATGATCTTAGTTTAATGTTGAGTTTCAAAGTAGCTTTTTCATTCTCCTCTTTCACCCTCATCAAGAGGTTGTTTAGTTCCTCTTTACTTTCTGCCATTAGAGTGGTATCATGTGCATATCTGAGCTTGTTGATATTTTAGCATATAGAAAGTATTAAAAGCTATGAAACGGAAGACTTCCTCCATGTTAGTTTCAGGTGTACTACATAGTGATTTGACATTTGCATACATTATAAAGTGATCACAGTAAGTCTAGTAACCATCTGTCTCCAAACAAAGTTATTACAATATCTTTGACCATATTTTATGCTATATATTACATCCCCATGGCTTATTGATTTTATAACTGGAGGCTTGTACCTCTTCTTCTCCTTCACCTATTTTACCAACCTCCCCCTCCGCAACTACCACCCATTTGTTCGCTGTATCTATGAGTCTGTTTTGTTTTGTTCATTTTGTTTGTTTGTTTTAGATTTCACGTCTAAGTGAAATCATATGCCATTTGTCTTTCTGTTTCTGACATTGCAGTTAGCATTCAGTTCAGTTCAGTTGCTCAGTCATGGCCGACTCTTTGCGACCCCATGAATCACAGCACACTATGCTTTTCTGTCCATCACCAACTTCCAGAGTTCACTCAAACTCATGTCCATCGAGTCGGTGATGCCATCCAGCCATCTCATTCTCTGTCATCCCCTTCTCCTGCTACCCCCAATCCCTCCCAGCATCAGAGTCTTTTCCAGTGAGTCAACTCTTCGCATGAGGTGGCCAAAGTATTGGAGCTTCAGCTTTAGCATTGGTCCTTCCAATGAACACCCAGGACTGATCTCCTTGAGAATGGACTGATTGGATCTCCTTGCAGTCCAAGGGACTCTCAAGAGTCTTTTCCAACACCACAGTTCAAAAGCATCAATTCTTCGGTGATGAGCTTTCTTCACAGCATAACACCTTCTAAATCCATCCATGCTGCAAATGGCTAGACTTCTTTTTTCTTTTTAATGGTTGAGAAGTATTCCATTGTATACATATACCACTTCTTTATCCATTCATCTATTGATGGCTACTTAGGTTGCTTCCATATCTTGGCTGTCATAAATAACTCTGAGATGAACATAGGCATGTGTATATATTTTTGAATTAGTGCTTTTGTTTTCTTCAGTTAAATACCCAGAAGTGAAACTGATGGATCATATGGCACTTCTATTTTTAGTTTTTTGAGGAACCTTGATACTATTTTTCATAGTGACTGCACCAATTTACAATCTCACTAACAGTACACGAAATTTCCATTTTCTCTATGTGGTCACCAGCATTTTGTCTTTTGATGATGGTTATTCTGACACGTGGGAGGTGATAGCTCATTATTTTGATTCGCATTTCTCTGATTAGTGATGTTGAGCATGTTATAATGTGTCTGTTGGCCATCAGTGTGTTTTCCTTGGAAAAATGTCTATTCGTGTCCTCTTGTCCATGTTTTAGTCAGGTTGTATGAATTCTTTATATATTTGGATGCTAACCCTTTATCATATATATCATTTGCAAATACTATCTCGCATTCAATAGGCTGCCTTTTCTATTTTGTTGATAGTTTCTTTCATTGTGCAAAAGCTTTTTAGCTTGATGTAGTCCTATTTGGTTATTTTGAAGTTAGTTAAATGAATAAGTACCTGAATGAATGATTATGTTGTTTGGAGGCTTCTTGTTTGTTTTGGTTCACTGTGAAATCTGAATTTGTTTTCACGACTATGGAGGAGGGTAGCATGTATCCATACTGAATCTCTTCTGGATAAAGAAGGCTGGTTTTCTGGAGACAAAAAGAAGTAATCCTAGTCCTAATGAGTTCATCCAGTGGTTTTCAAAATAAAAGCAGAGCTGAATCTAGGAAATAATATTTTCATTTTGTATTAAGTAAAACATGGTTTTTATTTGTTGAAAAAATTAAAACAGGTATATAATATTCTGTTGAAAATCCTGTCCTCCACTTCCCCACCTCCACTCCCAGGTACAATCGCTATTATTGGTATGTATCTCTTTGAGACTTTTCATTAATGCATTCTGTATATCTCTTTACTTAAAAAACTGTGGGGGGAAGTTGTTTTGACTCTATCACCTTAAAATAATGCATGAGTAGGGACTTCCCTGATGGTCCAGTGGTTAAGAATCCACCTTCCAGTGCAGTGGACATAGTTTTGACCCCTGGTCAGGGAACTAAGATCCCACATGCCTGGGAGGTGGGGGAAACCAAGCTCACATGCCACAACTACAGGGTGCGTGTGCTCTGGAGCCTGTGCACCGCAACTAGAGAGAAGCTCAAGCATCACAACAAAAGATCCCGTGTACTGCAACTCAGATCCCACACAGTCAGAAATAAATAAATATAATAGTGTATGAGTAAAGTGCAGGACTTCCCCTCTGTCCTTTTTCTTCACTTCAGATTTAATTTCTAGAAATAATTACTATTTAAACTTTGTATTTATTTTCCCCTATTTTCATATATATATAGCTAATATATATTTATGTAGATACAGCTTTAAAACATAATATGCTATTCTTAGAACTCAATGCACTGCCTTTTTCAGTTAAGGATATGATATGCTCACATTTCCAAATTAACATATATGTCATAATCTTTTTAATTTTTATATAATAGCCATTTTATATGACAGCATAATTTATTCAGCCATTCAGTTTTACTGGACATTACATTACCACACTATTTGTAGGCTTTTGTTTCAGAAAAAATACTGAAATAAATATCTTTCTGCTGTTATTATACCATTGCTTTGGTAGGACAGATTCCCAGAAAAGGGATTTCTGCATCATAGTGCATATATTTTTCTGTTTATTACATATCAGCATTAGAGAAGTTTTTAAAAGTAGTGAAAAGTCTCTAAAACACATTTTAAAAAATCAATTCTACTGTAACAGATATATAACTTATTGGGATGGAATATTATATATTTTATAAAATAATCCAGAACAATATATTTTAAAGATAAACAAAATCTTTGTATCATTTTATTGATTTTTTCCCACAACTTCCCAAGCTATGTATTTATACAGTATGACAAAGCCATGACATAACTCAGTCTCAGATAAAAATAATTCTACAACCAAAAAAGAAAATTTTAAGTAACCCATTAATTTGTCTATCTTTACACACCATTCAGGGATACATGTCCTCCAGTGGTACTAATTTAAATTTTCTTTTTCTCCCGCCTCCCTTTTTATTCCACATATCCAAGATGCTTCCATGTTCAGTCAAAATAACTATCAAAAACTTCTACCTTAGTTCTAGTTTGCATGTCTTCTGCCACTTTTATTTGTATGTCAAATTCTACACTTGTAATTAGAGTATATGTGCCCTAAGCTATGTGTTTTGGGGACACTGCAAAGTGCAGAAGTCTCCTTAATCATAGTTGATTAGACCAAGGATGAATCTTTGATATTATTACATTGCCCAGTCAGAGTCCTTTCCCAAATCTAACTTAGGACTGGAAATGAAAGACTGAGAGTCAATTTCTTTATAAGACTGTAATAATAACAAATGGACTCAAAGATCTTTTTGCCCCTAATTATCTTTGTATAGGCCAGAAAGCCATCTGCACTGAAAGGGGTGTCTTGTTCTTTTTCTTATATTGAAGTATAATTGATTTACAATGTCATGTTAGTTTCAAGTGTATATCACAGTGAACTAGTTTCATATATATATGAAATGTATTTAATCTTCTTCAGATTTTTTCCTTTATAGGTTATTATGAAATATTGAGCATAGTTCTCTGTGCTATACATTAGTAGGTTCTTGTTGGTTATCTATTTAATATATAGTACTGTATATATGTTAACCCCAAACTCCTAATTTATCTTTCCCCTCACCCTCTTTGATAATCATAAGCTCATTTTCTGTTTGTGGGTTTCTCTTTTATAAATTGGTTCATTTTTATCATTTTTTTTAGATTCCACAAGTAAGTAGTATCATCATCTGATATTTGTATATTTGTCTTTGGTTGGCTTACTGCAGTTAGAATGATAATCTCTACATCCACCCATGTTGCTGCAAATAGCATTATTTAATTCTTTTTTATGGCTGAACAATATTCCATTGTACCACATCTTTATTCATTCACCTGTCAATGGACAGGTTGCTTCCATATCTTGGCTATTGTAAATAATGTTGCAGTGAACACTAGGGTACATGTATCTTTACAAATTATGGTTTTCTCCAGATATATGCTTAAGAGTGGCATTGCAGGATCACATGGTAGCTCTATTTTTAGTTTTTCAAAGTACCTCCATATTCTTTATCATGGCTATACCAATTTACATTTCTACCTATGGTGTTGGATATTTCTTTTTTTCCCCACCTTCTCCAGAATTTATTGTTTGTAGACTTTTTTGGTGATGGCCATTCTGACAGGAGTGAGGTGATACCTCATTGTAGTTTTGATTTGTATTTCTCTAATAATTATGCTGAGCACTTTTTCATATACCTGTTGACCATCTGTATGTCTTCTATGGAGAAATGTCTATTTAGATCTGCTGCCCATTTTTGGATTAGGTTGTTTGTGTTTGATATTGAGCTGTATGAGCTGTTTGAATATTTTAGAAACTAATCTCCTGTTGGTTGCATCATTTGCAAATATTTTCTCCCATTGTGTAGGTTGTCTTTTTGTTTTATTTATGGTTTCCTTTTGCTCTGCAAAAGCTTTCAAGTTTAATTAGGTCCTATTTGTTTATTTTTGTTATTTCCATTACTCCAGGGGCAGCTTCTTCTGATTTCTCTCTTGTTTCTTTAATTCTCTTCCTGTATGTCTTATTTGCCATTGTGCTTTGCAGGGAGTTCTTAAGTTTCTCTGCATTTTAGCCATAGAATGTTCAGGAATTTTTAATAAGCTATATCACTATTCATAATTTCCAGTTCTTATTTGATATTTGGAGATTATCAAATGCATAATTCCAAGTGCATAATAAGCATAGTTTCTTTATAAACTATCTTATGATTTCTCTGACTAATGTGCCTATGAATCTATTTAATTACCTATAGTGTTGACAACTGCTTATGTTGTCTTTTCCCCTCATCTTTGGTTGGGTGATAGATGTTCCATTTGAAAAATAATTTGTAGAAATACTTTGAAACCTAAAATGAAGTTATCTTCCTTTAGCGAGAATTTCCTTTTGTCAGGTATCTGGAGGCATAAGCAAAACAGATGACTGTCAGTCAGTATCAAATTGTGAAGTTTTCTGTGCAACCTAGAAGACTGCAAGCTCATTGCACCTGCTTACCAAGGTTGTAGTACTTCCTGTTTGTCCATGCTTCGTAAGGTGTAGCCCACAGGGCTTGTTCACCAGGGCCACCTGCCTTGCTAAGTCTTGGATTTAGCTTTTGTTGCTTGAGATCAAATAAGTTGTTGAATGTACTGCACAGCTTCTCAAAGTTCTTTTTAGATCTGCAAACATCTCCTGCACAAAAGGAGCTTACATGACCTGGTGCTCTTAGATTTCTGTATTAGCATGGAAATTGACATGGTTATACCTCAGTATCATTTTGAACTCAAGTATTTTTTCTGGTTAGCTATTGTGTTTTGTGGAATATGAACTTAAACAATCTGTGGGTCCCTCTTTAAGAAAATTAATACAAAATTAGATACAAGGTCTTGAGAGAAAACATCAAGTGAGGAGCCCTGAAACTTAAACTTCATTAGCTTTTTGCTAAATATTCCTCTAGGGGCTTCACTTGCTGGTTGGGTTCAAATTACCTGCTCATTACCCAACATGGAAGGCACCATAATGTGTCTCTAAGCACATGAACTCTATTGAATATGGTGTTAAGAGTCACATCATAGAGAGAGCAAACACAGAACACCCCTCCCTGTTCACAAGTACCTGCTCTTTGAGTGAAGTGGTAGGCAGAATCAACCATGTTACTTATATAGTTATTTACATCTCCTTCTCACTCTTTTTCTTTCCTATAAGTAAGCATATTTGAATCTGCAGAAGTTAAATTTGCATGTGATGCAACTCCATTACTATCTGTTTAATTCCTCCTTTGAAACCTTCTTTAAAAGGTATTTCAAAGAACATATTCTAGTTCCAGATGAATATAAATTTTCAGTTAATTTTACTATTAATTACAAACTTCCTTACATTTTTGGCACTATTATAATCTGTGTGGGTTATACTTTTTGGAATTATTGAGATTCAGTTCAGTTCAGTTCAGTCGTTCAGTCATGTCTGACTCTTTGCGACCACATGAATCACAGCACGCCAGGCCTTCCTGTCCATCACCAACTCCCAGAGTTCACTCAAACTCATGTCCATCGAGTCAGTGATGCCGTCCAGCCACCTCATTCTCTGTCGTCCCCTTCTCTTCCTGCCCCCAATCCCTCCCAGCATTAGAGTCTTTTCCAGTGAGTCAACTCTTCACATGAGGTGGCCAAAGTACTGGAGTTTCAGCTTTAGCATCAGTCCTTCCAATGAACACCCAGGATTGATCTCCTTTAGAATGGACTGGTTGGATCTCCTTGCAGTCCAAGGGACTCTCAAGAGTCTTCTCCAGCACCACAGTTCAAAAGCATCAATTCTTCGGCCATCAGCCTTCTTCACAGTCCAACTCTCACATCCATACATGACCACGGGACAAACCATAGCCTTGACTAGACGGACCTTTGTTGGCAAAGTAATGTCTCTGCTTTTTAATGTGCTATCTAGGTTGGTCATAAGTTTCCTTCCAAGGAGTAAGCGTCTTTTAATTTCATGGCTGCAATCAGCATCTGCAGTGATTTTGGAGCTCCAAAAAATAAAGTCTAAACTGTTTCCACTGTTTCCCCATCTATTTCCCATGAAGTGATGGGACCAGATGCCATGATATTCGTTTTCTGAATGTTGAGCTTCAAGCCAACCTTTTCACTCTCCTCTTTCACTTTCATCAAGAGGCTTTTTAGTTCCTCTTCACTTTCTGCCATAAGGGTGGTGTCCTCTGCATATCTGAGGTTATTGATATTTCTCCCAGCAATCTTGATTCCAGCTTGTGCTTCTTCCAGCTCAGCGTTCCTCATGATGTACTTTGCATATAAGTTAGATAAGCAGGGTGACAATATACAGCCGTGACGTACTCCTTTTTCTATTTGGAACCAGTCGGTTGTTCCATGTACAGTTCTGACTGTTGCTTCCTGACCTGCATACAGGTTTCTCAAGAGGCAGGTCAGGTGGTCTGGTATTCCCATCTCTTTCAGAATTTTCCACAGTTTATTGTGATCCACACATTATATTGAGGCCAAATGGTTAACATTTTAATGTTTTGTGTATGTTCTAAAAGAATGAATATCTTCTAATATTGGTAGGGAGTTCTTTATAAATCAATTAGATTAAATGTGCTTTTAAAATTAAAATCTACTTTAAAAAATTTTAAATTTCTATAGCCTTACCTATTTTTTGCCTGTATTATGTATTGATATCTGAAAGAAATGCCTAATGGCTATGTACTCAACAATGCTCAATATGTTTGTGTTTTTTCTGTCCTCTTAACATGCAAAAAAATAGTTATGTGGTGGACCAGAAACTGTGAATAATCTGTGAAAGAAGAAAGAGAATACAACCTAACTGGTAAAATTTTAAAGCCTAAGACACAGGCAGAGATGTACATTTTGCCACGCTTAGCAACAGACATTGGATTTATATCTCCATTGAAAATGATTATAAAACTGGGTTAGATGTCTAAAAGAATTGTTTAAGACACTGGAGAACAGGCAGGTAAGTCATTAAGGTAAACATAAGACTGAACCCTGGCTTCCTGGGTGGCTCAGAGTTAAAGAATCTGTCTTCCAACGCAGGAGACAGAGGAGGTGCAGGTTCAATCCCTGGGTCGGGAAGATCCCCTGGAGGAGGAAATGGCAACTCACTCCATTATTCCTGCCTGGAAAATTTCATGGACAGAGGAGACTAGCAGCTATATATAGTCCACGGGGTCACAAAGAGCCAGACACAACTGAGCACGAGCACCAGTGCTCAACTCTATGACTGCTTGGATTTCTGCATGGAGGGCAGAATGATGCTCTACTGAATTGACTGCATGGAGATTGGAGTTCAGAGAGGCTGCGGCACCCAAGAGTTGCAGGCCAGAGTTATGGAGAAGAGGAGATACGCACAAAAAGAGCTTAAAAATCCTGCATAGGAAGGAGCTCTCTTGAATCTTTACTGAACACTAAGATAGGCAAGAGTTGGGCAAAGAGGGACCAGGATTTTAAGCCGAACACTTTCCAGAGCTCACAAAGAGGAGACTTTATGCAGAGGATTCAACAGAAACTCCACAAGATCCAAACAGAATTAATCCAAATGGAAACACGCTTCTCTAGCGTGAAGGCTACTCTAAGCCCACCCAAACAAAATTTTAAAAAGGCAAGGAAACCATAAACAAAATGTAAAGTCTATCAAGGTAGCAGAATCCAAGATCAATGTGTAAATATCATTTTTTATTTGTATACACTAGCAAATCAACTATTATAAATCTAAAAATCATTTAAACTAGCATTAAAAGCATCAATTATTTAAGGATAAATTTAACATAATGTATTCAGGTGCCAGACCTAGATACTGGAAACTACAAAGATTGTTGTGAGAAATTAAAGAGGATTAAAATACGTGGAAAAATATATCATCTTCATTAAGCAGAATACTCAGTACTCTGAAGGTGTCAATTTTTCCTAAATTCATTTATAGATTCAGTGTAACCTCAATCAAAATCCAAGCAGGGCTTTTAATAGAAAATGAAAACATTTTTCTACATTAGATTAGAATGGTTAAAATGGAAAAGACAGACAACATCAAATTAAGGATGTGAAGCAACTGGAATGCACATTATCAGTGGGAATAGAAAGTAATACACCTACTGTACTAGTAGTCTTCTACTATTGTGTAACAAACAACCACAAACACTGGCTTAAAACAACCCACGTTTATTATCTCACAGTCTCTGTAGGTCAGAAAGCTAGGTACAATTTAGGGAGGGATGTCATCTGCTTAGTCTCACAAGACTGCCATCAAGGTGTGGTCAGGGCTAGGTTCTCATCTGAGGCTTGAGATTTTTGCCCAACACACTCAGGTTTTTGGAAGAATTCATTTACTTGTGGCTACAAAATTCACGGCAGCTTACTTCTTCAAAAACAAAAGAGAGAGAGAGAGACACTCTAGAGTGAGTTTACTTTCAGGACAGGGTCTTACATAAAGTAATGTGTTGATTGGAATAATATTTCCTCATATTTGCCATATGCTATTGGCTAGAAGCAAGTTACAGTACAAGTTACCGTGGGCAAGTTGAATCCCCTTGCCCATACTCAAAGGGTGGGAGTTATAAAAGGGCATGAACACCAAGAGGCAGAGATTATGGGGACCACTTGAAAGCATGTCTCCCACAGTCATGTGGAAAACAATTTGGTAGTTTCTTAGAAAGCTAAATCTTATCACATCACTCACTACTTCAAATCCAAAGTATTTCCTTGAGAAAAGTTAATGCATATGTCCACACAAAGAATTGTTTGCAAATGTTCGTTAGAAAATTTATTTAGAATAGTCCCAAAATGGAAATGATCCAAATACCTAGTTACTGGTAAATGGATAAACAAATTGTGATATATGCAATGGGATGCTATTTAGCTCTAAAAAGGAATAAAACATTTATATGTGCAACACATGAATGAATCTCACACATTTATACTAAATAAATGAACCCAGAAACTATAGACTATATTCTTTTTGTATGAAATCATATGGAATTTATTATAAAAGGAAAATGTAATATTTCATACTGAGAGACAGTAGACTAGTAGTTGTCTGGTGCTAGGCATGGTGGATAGAGATTGACCAGAAAGGAACACAAAGGAACATTTGGGGATAATAGTGATATCCTGTATCTTTATTACAGCAATAGATTTAAACATGTACATAATGTCAGATGTATGGCTAGCAACTGTCATACCTTTTTCAATATCATATCCCACTCTGGCTGGCTGGTGGAAGTTAAGAGTATATGAAGGAAGTTATCTGAGATGTGCTTTATTTCATTGTGTAGGTTGATAGCATGAGTTTATGTTGTATACAAAACAAACAAGAAACCTCAAAGATCATATGCATGACTATATGGGAATGGGAGTAAAGGAAATGTAGGTGGGATTTATTCCTAGAAAGGAAAGCCCTTGAGTAGATAGTTGAGGAGATTCAAACCCTTTACTGTGGCTAATAATGGAATTCATGTTGGACAGAGCAAAATAAAAACAGAGATACTCTCAATGAAGTGAGAATGAAAGTTTAGATGAAACAGATGAAACAGGTGAGCTGGATGTACAGGAGAAAGAAAGGTATACAAATAGTCCAAGGGATGGCAAGCTTCAAAGTTTGTAAAAATGGAATTGAGAAGTTTAGAGTAAGAAGGTTGTGTCCAGAATTTCGGAAGATTCAAAAAGTGGAAGTTGAAGATACCAAAACTGATTGGGCTTCCCTGGTGGAAGATAGCGAGACTGATTATAGAAGATGTACTGGAACTGCAATCTTTATGTCAAGTAATTAAATATTTGCAAAACAGAATAGATAGGAAGCCTGTAAGTTTATGGTAATGAAGTTACAGCAATGAAAATGGGAAGACCATGATGCAAACAGATACAGTAGACTGCAATAGCACTGAAGTAGGATCATAACCCCAAGACAGTAGTTGTTTGGTATTCTGCAAATGTTCTTATTGAAATACCAGTCTGTGCTCTGAAATATGTAAGTTCAGAAGTTAACTCAGTAAATGAGACTTAGGGCTGCAACAATAGAACTTGCTGCTGCTGCTGCTAAGTCACTTCAGTCGTGTCCGACTCTGTGTGACCCCATAGACAGAAGCCCACCAGGCTCCCCCGTCCCTGGGATTCTCCAGACAAGAACACTGGAGTGGGTTGCCATTTCCTTCTCCAATGTGTGAAAGTGAAAAGTGAAGTCGCTCAGTCGTGTCTGACCCTTAGCGACCCCACGGACTGCAGCCTACCAGGCTCCTCCATCCATGGGATTTTCTAGGCAAGAGAACTTACGCTAGCATTAAACCATAGGTTTAATCAAGCCATCAATTAGAGGTTCCCTATATCCTTACGAAAATGAAATCTGTACCATGTTTGTAAATTATTTTTCCAATGAATTTAATATTATGTCTTTGTATTGCTTTGAAAGCTTAAATTAGGTGCCACTAGAACCAATACTGTTTTGGCAGATACTTGTGATTTGAAAGATTCATCTGAACCAAATTGTCTCTGCCACTGGCCTTTTTATTATCTATTAAACAGTTTCAAATGCATTTATCAAGTTAATTTCAATGAACAAGACATCAGTCAGAGCACTCAAAAAGAAACAGTAAAAGGAATTTTGAGATGTAGAGAACAAAAAATCAAGAGGAAGGCATATTGCCCAGGAGAGCTGAATGTAAAGGGCCTGTCTATAACATGACGCAGAGTCCATACAACCCAAGCAGAGCAAAGGGGAATAAAAAGGAAGAAACGCTGGTCTACTTTTCAGTTTGGGGCAGAGAGCTTATGCTGTCCCTGCATAAGCTTCCCATCTTTATGTATAACAAAATCATAATGTTGAAAAAGCAGTTAAGCTTCTGACCTGATTTAAAATAGTGTTTTACCTACAGGAATATAGCATTTTTTTAAGAAAAAAAAAATCTATGCAATAGTATTACTAAACAAGGGGTTTGTATTTAACTACAGGTGAAATTGTTTATACTTGTGAGAAATGCTTACTAAGGACTAGGTAAACTGCAACCAAAAACCTAAAGGTTATTAGTTATTGTTGGTGAGATTGTAGAGTGAATAGATTGTTTCTCCATTACAAATTAGAGAAGGAAATGACAACTCACTCCAGTATTCTTGCCTGGAGAATTCCATGGACAGAGAAGCCTGACAGGTTACAGTCCATGGGGTCATAAAGAGTTGGATGCAACTGAGCTACTATCACTCACTCACTCCATTACAAATAGAAAAACTGACTTCTTGTGATTGGACTAGAAGATCGCAAGTTTTCTTGCCAAAGGGTACATATAGATGGGGCTTCCTGGGTGGCTCAAATGGTAAAGAACCTGCCTGCAATGCGGGAGACCTGGGTTCGATCCCTGAGTGGGGAAGATCCCCTGGAGAAGGGCATGACAACTCACTCCAGTATTCTTGCCTGGAGAATGCCATGGACAGAGGAACCTGGCAGGCTACAATCCATGGGGCCACAAAGAGTCGGACATGACTAAGCAACACACACACACACACACAATCATAATCTTGGGCTTCCCAGGTGGCCCAGTGGTAAAGAATCTGTTCACCAATGCAGGTGGCATGGGTTCAATCCCTGGGAAGATCCCTTAGAGGAGGCAGTGGTAACCCACTCCAGTATTTTTTCCTAAGAGACCCCTTGGACAGAGGAGCGTGGCAGGCTACAGTCCATCGGTTCACAGAGTTGGACATGACTGAGTGAGCATACAATGAGATTCTGCGCACGCAAATCAGAATCTTGGTTTTGTGTTGAGGCCCTGGAGAAGATGAAGGAGTTCTCAAGAGTGTCTGAGCATTTTTTTTTTCTTTCTCCACCAAATTAGAGACAGAGTATCAAGTACAAATTATGAGTGGAAATAATGAGGACTGAGATCCCTGATGAAGCCACAGACAGGTTTTAGAAAACTGAAGTACTTGAAAATTGAGGCAAGGAGAAAAGAGAAAATAACCCAGGGATTCTCCCTTTGAAGTTATTACTAAAACAGGACATAGTTAACAGAAATGTACCTACTGTAGGGTATGTGTGTGCGTGCTTAAGTTTGCTATAGGAAAATTATCTGCAAAATATTAGTATTGATGTTTATTTCACTTTTCTATTCAAGATGTTTTTGTTGATGTTATAAAAAGAATAGCATGACAGTGTCTGATAAAAGTGGAAGTGTCAAAATGCTTCTACGGAAACAGTCTGACTACCTAGTGTCAATTACCCTTTGTACAGATTACATTTTATTCTCAATTACTTCTTGAACAATAGATTTACAAACATACACCTATCAAATAAAAATATAAAAATCAGACAGTACAGTAGATTGAAAAATAGTCTCAAAATTCACTGCCTATCCTAGATGTCACAACTCCAACTCGAATGCCTCAGGACAAAATTCAGATGCCTCCAAGGACAGCATAAAAGAGCAAGAATCCTGGTGAGAAGGGACAGCAGATGGAGAACGAGGGATCTGCTTAGAGGGCGCAGGCTTACTTGGCTTCAGGGGGTTGTTACTTGGTGGTAATGCAAGCCCAGAGTAAAGCTCCTGATTTTCCAAGAAAATCAGAAAGTTCTGTTTTGTTTTTTAATGTAAAATCTTATAATTTGGGATCCTGGCAACTCATTTTAAAACATTTATAGACCAAAATTTTTACATATCTACTTTTTAGGGTGTGGGGAGAAGCTGGCCCCTGGCCAAATTTTCTATCTGGGCCAATGGACTATCAGTTGATTTACTGACTTAGTTTTAGTTGCTTCTGTATATTCATTTACTTTCTTTAGACTACATGAAGTCCAACGAGTTGGCTTCAAAAAAGAGACTCAGCTTCTAACCTAAATGGCAAATGAACTGAACCATTTCTCTTTATGAAACCTTTATAAGAACTTGTAAATAGTTCTTTAGGATTTCATTGTGACCACACAGTACACAATTGAAAGAATTATGAAACTGGAAATTATGAAAGAATTATGAAACTGGCAATTATGAATCTATCATTCAAATCAGTTAACTCACTCTACAGAACTTAGTTCACTGAATAAACTACTCTTGCCCTGCACAGATACAAGATAAGCCGTCTGAGGTGCTCATGCCTTAGGGTAGTTTGGATTTGGTTTATAAATATTTTGAAGATGTCAGAAACATCCTAGAGTTGTACAAGGGCCAGAGATTAAGAGAGTCAATCCAAGAAAAGGAAAGAAAAATCCCACTAATGAAATCTGGAATCAGACAAAGGATGATATACTGATACTCACTTATGTTTCGCTTTGGCAGTTCATTTGCATGTGTGTATAATGTGTTTCCTTTGAAAACAAATATTTTTCTGAAGGAAGTCTTAGCTTTCTTGTAATCAATGTATGGTCAATGCAGCTTAAATCAGCAATAACTGCTCTTGGTACAAATATATTTGAATTTTAATTTGAAAGTTGAAAATTTTTGACTTTAAAAACAATTGAATTTACTAACATGAAAATGCATTATTACATTGTTGATGGGTTTTGTAATTTTAGCATTTTTTTCCAGAACTTTCAATGAGAGTACTTACATTGAAGACAAAAATCAATCAATAATATTAACTATTATTATTATTGCTATTACTAGCTACTGGAGTATATATAATCAGAAAAGTGTTTCTATTGGTAATTAAGCTACATGAAAAACCATTCTCTAGAAAAAGAGTGGGGGAACAGATCATTAACTACATCCCGTTTCTTTTTTTTTTAATATTTAGAAAGGGAAGCTTCAAAAATGCAACTGCTGTTGATTAACCTAAATACTGTTTCTTAGATGTTTTAAATTTAATATTACTTAATCAGAAACTATAAGAAATTATTACTCCATCTTCTAAATAATATGCTCTTAGATCAATAAAAGAGAAAGAACTGCATGATTACTAGGCAGGTGGACTACTAGTTACCCATTAATTTTTATTTTGTATTTTGGAACAGATATGTATGAATATAATAATTAATAAATCAAATGAAAGAAATAACTCATAAACAATAATGGAAATTCACAGTTTCCAAAATTTTTCCAACTTTAAATTCATGTCAATCACACTGTGTTTCTCAATTCAATTCTGAAACTTAAGAATAGAGAATCTTCAGGAGATATTAATTAGAATCAATACATACATGTAATATCTGTTACAGAAAACATAGGTGGATTTATAAGTGTACATATATGGGGGTTACTCTCATGGATGGTCAGTGAGCAACTTTAAAAGAAAGGAAATTATTTGAAACCATAAATCTACACTTAAGCAACCAGAGGTACCACAAAGAAGTCTCTTTCTTTTTAAATGCCTTCCAGGACAACAGTGTCCAGGCACTAGATCTGGTCTCTTCCCCTTCACACTACCTTTCTTGAGGTCCAATTAATACATTAAAAACTGTTCACATTTAAGGTGTAAAATTTGATGTTTAGACATATGAATACACTCATGATTAAGGTAATAAATATTGGATTTAGTAATTACATTTATGATAAGTGTAGCCAGATTTGTATAGATGCTTAAGATGCTTTAAATATTTTTATTATTTAAAAGCAATTGAAAAGTCAACGTAGTATGGGGGAGACCAGAATGACTGTGGAGTGAGGATGTCAGAATTATTAGGAAAATACTGGAAATGGTAAATACTCTTTAGTCAGTGGTAACTGCCAAGAAGAACACTGCCCTCTTAGTTTGAAATTTGGGAGTTATGTTCCAGAAAACAAAGAGAAAAACCATAGAAAACAAAAAATATTTCAGATGCATTCCAGCATTTTAACCATCTCCATTTCTTTCTCATTAAAAAGTAAAACATGGAGAATACCCTTGACAATGTAAACATTTTATGCCAGACATGCATTATATTATTTAAATATTATGAATCCTGTCAATGCCTATAATTGGTTCTCACAAACATACGTGAGGACTCACATTTTTTCATGTTTAGGATACAACATATTAGCATGCATTTCAGAGAATGTTATTGCATTTGGGTTCCAAAAGTGGAAATTCTTGGAATTTAAAACTGCATGTGTCAGAATCTACTTGGCCAAAAGATTCACAGTATCTATTCTAATATAAAGTAATCTCCATTTCAAATGAAGCAGATATATATCAGTATTAAGAAAACAAAGAGCTCAACCTAATGCTGGAGGTCTTCTATTGACACTTCACTCCCTTGTAAGATTTTTCCACTAAAAGATTACTGCACGGGAGACTTAACAAAGGGCCACATGTGGCCCTGGATTTCGTTATTAGTGTAGTGAATTATATTTTTACTATAATTGTTTCCTCTTTACTATTCTATGCTTAAGGGACCTGCTCTTATAAATGACTACAGGATAAATATAGCTGACAAACACAAATGACGGTATCTTTTGGCATTAAGATAATTATAGATCATTACATACCAGGAATAGTCAATAGTCCTAAAGTAATATGATTAAATAAAGCACTTTAAAACTGTAATTCACCTAGGCTTTTTAATATTTTACTATTTCTCCTTTGTTGCTCCAAAGCTATGAATTTCAAGATTTATTTGTCACTACTCTCTATATTTTCTGCTATACACAGTATTTGTGGGCTATGGCAACCAATCCCCTTGGGCTTTCTTTTGCTTTAATTTGCATAAACACAGGCATCATATGAATATTCAGTGAGTGGCTTTGCATTAAGTAAGTGCCCTTAATCAGCTTTTCAGTTCAGTTTTATTGGTTGCACGCACAGTCAGTTATTTCATCCAGAAAATCTGAAGGTCCTACAAACTAACCAGGTAAGGTTGTAATTCCTTGATGCATTTAATGAAAGAATATTATCATTTGATTACATAGGTTCTGAAGAATGCTAAAAGCATGGTGGGTTTTTTTTTTCCCTGTGTTTTTTTCTTCCTGTGGTGGTCAGGTGGGTGCATGATTCTCTAATTTGCATAAACATCAGCTCTATGAATAATTCATCAGGGTTATTTTAAACACTAGGCTTCTACTTTGGATGGCACTAGGTACTGCCATTTGATTGGATGAATGCTGTTTTCATCACCAACAGAATTCCTATAACATGAAAGCACCTAAAGAAGCTGAATTGAATATACAGTATTTGTTTTTTTGAAAAATGTCTGTTATCTTTTCAAAGCAAATTGTGCTGCTTTTCCCTCTCCCTAACATTAGGGCTTCTAGCTTTTCATGATACATACATTACAAGCTCAAATGTGGCTACCGTTTGTAGACTTGACCGGTGTCTGTGATTTCTGGAGAATGGGGTAGCAGCTGTATTCTTCTGAACATGCATAAACATGAGCGACATGTAAATAAGAAACTGTCACATGCATATGGAGCCCTGGACAGCTCCATTCCTAGGATCCATCTATTTTCCTTTAACAGATTTCTCTTTTGGAATAGACAACTTTGAAACTGTTTCATCTATTTTAGAATGCCATGGACAATTGTGGTACTATATATGGGGATAATAAGCATATATTATCTGACAAATTATTTCTTATTGAATACACAATTTATAATTCCTCTCAGCCCACCTACAGATTTTTAAATTTGGTACTTCTTGGTAATACAATAGTGACAAGAGAAGTGTTAATCAAGAATGACCAGGTAATTAATTTAGATATTAGGGTGTAATTCACTCCCATAATTTACTAAAGATAAATTGTGCCTTTCTTTATGCTTGTGGAGATGAGGAATATGGAGGTTCATGCCATTCTTTGTTAGTCACTTGAACATTAACTATTTGCACTTCTGGTCTGTGCCCTCACTGACAAGATTCTCATTGTAAACATTTGTGATCCTGAAACACTACAGGCATACGGGATTAGAGAATGGTGTAAATTGAATTTAGTCTTTGGCACATCCTACTTTTGTTTTCTTCTTCCATAGAGGAATGTATCACAAACAAGATCCTGAACAATTACTGTTATGAAAAGTATATGATATGTATAATCAGTGAGTCTGTGTAATCAACTATAAAATACTTCATGTTCTATTTCCTGTACATTGTATGGGAAATACACACATTAAAGACATCTTTAATAGTGAAAAAAGAAGGCTGAAAATTTCTCAGTGTTTAATAGGCTTTCTATATAAATGTTTAAAAGTTCACTCTAAATCATTACCCTATAACATTCCTCACTGATTTTTTGTAATTAATATTCAAATATGAGTTTCATATAATACAGAAACAAACAAAAAAAAATTCCTTTCATTTTCCTTCCTACCTTTCTAAACATGCAATGGTAGTGTTGGGTTAGTTCCCATTTTTCTTTATTTGATTATGCATAGCTAGGTGAGGATATATTTCCATTTCCTAGCTTTCTCTTCTTTTTCTTTTTTACTATATCTTTGGAATCAATAGAAACAGAAATATCTCTGAGACAATATTCCTTCACTCAGAACCAATTTTCATAAGGACATTTGACACATTTTATCTGTTGAAAAAACACTTCATAATAAAAACTAGGATAAGAAATTCAAAACAAAAATTGTTTAAAATGAGATTAAATTGCAAATTTCTATTGGAATTCCATGTACTCACATGAACTATTGTGTCTAACATGTAATTATAAATAGTGATTTAAATCTCACATCTGTAGTGTGCTATGTTTAATTAAATCTTGCAGAATTCAGTAAGGATGCTGTTTATTTAATTATCAGTCATTAAATGTTTACAGCTGTAATAAACACCAAGAATTCTTTACCATATTATACAGAGACTGTAGCTTTGGAACTATTTAACCAAAGATTCTCATTCAAGTGATACTCAATCTACTGAACACTTTTTATATGAAATCAGCTAAACTTACATTTCGTCAATATTTATGCCTTTCATTTGTTTCAAAATAATTCAAATAATTTTCTGAACAAGAATGAAGAGCTATAATTTCAGGAGAGAGTCCTATCCTTCCTTAGATCTGTGACAGCATGTTTATAATTCTATTTAGATGTGTACAGTTTTGAAAATGAAAAATTCTCATCTAACTCTTTTTGATGGAGATATTGTGAAATATCCAATTTAATGTGACAAACTGAGTTCCTTTATGCTTTTGCCATTTAAATTATTTTTGGTAATCACTAAAGCTCTTAAAAACAAAAACATTTTAAATGAATTTGGAAACGGCAAAGCTAGTGAATGACCACAAAATATGCCTTCCATTTCAGTGAGAAATTCTTCCTAGAAGGATAGGAGTCATCTTGTTTTGTATAAACCTTGTTTAAAGAAAAGAAAGCATTTGTTTAGATTTTAGAACAAAATCATCACATAAATAGAATTAAAATTATAATGCATTATATTGCTAAGGAGGAAAAATAATTTGTATCTTGCAACTATAGTCTTATTTCATGCAGTGCTTTTATATGTTTAGACATTTAAAAAGAAAAGCAGTGAGGCATAATATATGTTTATTTTGTCATTTAAAAGATATTTTTTTTCACCATGTGATCATCTTGTATTTTGTAGATAAAAATAAATATGCAGATACTATTATCTGTAATACTTTCATTTAATCTTCTGATTACATTGTCAAAAAATCACTGGTGAGGGATTTAAGCAATTAAAGCTGTGTTTATATCTTTGCTAAATCCACTAGTAGTTAAGGAAAACTGCAACCAACAAGTGCTTTGGTCTACATAGAATAAAACCTAAATTGATCTACAGAAGGTGAAGCCCTAAACTTGAGGAACAAAAAGAAACAAGAAACTCCTCTGAACAAAAGTTTTGCAACTGAGTATCACCTTAAGGCAAGAGATATCAATTACTTTGTATGGATTCCCCTAGCAAATTCAAGCATCTTTATAAAAGATTAAATCTTCTCAATGAACTACGATATCCCTTAGGAACTATTAATCTAATTGATGGCACAAGTGTATGACATGACTACCCATATACAAATCCTTCTATCCAGTGTCACCTGTTTCCCAGGAACCAAATCATTCAAATTTGCAAATATACTAGAAACTTCCTTTGCATTTTCCTGAATGGATACTGTTTAAATCTAGATTGTCTTGTTGAATAACCTGTGTGGGAGTTAGCCATTATGTTTCTTAGTACAGAGAAGGATGAAAAGGAGAAGAGATGGCACAGCAGCTTACTTTTGAGCTCTCTCATTCCAATTGTAGTTCCTCTCTGCAACCCTGATTGTGCAATTCCATTAGAATTTGTACACTCAGTCTTTTACTGGGGGTGATGGTTTAATGAAGTTTTTGGTAACTTGACTTTGTATAGTCACTCTGAAAATACGATCTGCATCATATTTAGGTTGCTAGCCACTATCAATAAAGATGCTATAGGCTGAGGTAGTATTTTATTAAATGTTTAGTTCAAATATTCTTTAAAATTTCCCAAGTATCAAAAACTCAGAAGCATCCTGAACTAAGCAATGAGGAGAGTAAAAAATAATATTTGTAATTAAAATTCTATTTTAAAAGTTAATTATTTTGGAGGGAAATAAAACATTTCCAGTCTTCTATCACATTCCTCTGCTGGGAGGGATTGGGGGCAGGAGGAGAAGGGGATGACAGAGAATGAGATGGCTGGATGGCATCACCGACTCGATGCACATGAGTTTGGGTGAACTCCGGGAGTTGGTGATGGACAGCTGTGATTCACGGGGTCGCAAAGAGTCAGATATGACTGAGTGACTGAACTGACTGACTGATCACATTCCTTATGGAAGAGATGCATAATATATTGAGAATCTACCTGGGACGAGTACTTAAAATAGAAAGACCCTTTAGGAGAAATTTTTAATAAGGGAGGCTCTTTTAGGTTTATCATGTGGTCTCTATTTTAATGCATTATTACATTTATAAACTCTTTAATAATGAACTTTTAATAAATCACTCTGGATTCAAATAGTATTGTGTACAGTGTTTTTGCTGTTTAAAGGTTGGGTGTTATACTTTTTTGTCAAGTTTTACTATCAAAATTATATTAGTCTTATATAATGTGTTGGACAGCTTTCTTCTTTTTTGTTTTCTTTGACACAGGTTGTATATGAATTACTATCTATCTCTGAGATTTTACATTGCCTGTAAATCTATCTGGGCCAGGCATCTTTGGGGGAAATTTTTTCTTATTGATCCAGTTTCTTAAGTGGTAGTGGTCAGTTGGGTTCTTTCTTTCTTACTATATGCATTTTGATCATTTATATTTTTCTAGGAAGTTGTTCTTGTCATCTAAGTTTTCAACTTCACTAACAAATTTATTCATTGTATCTTCTTATGATTTATTAAATGTCTACTATATGTGTAGTATGTTCCCCCCCTTTATTTTGTATTTTATTTATTTTTTGATTTTCTAGTTTTCCTTTGGTAATTCTTGTAAGAGTTTTGTCCGTTATCAGTACTTTCAAAGAAGCAGTTTGGGGGGTTTTCATGTTAACTATAGGCTTCCCCAGTGGCTCAGATGGTAAAGAATCCACCCGCAATCATGTTATTCTGTATTGTTTCCTAGTTCTTTATTTTATTAATGTCTCTCAACGCTTTGTCTCCTTGAGTTCCTTAAAGATTAGAACTCAAATAATCTGCAGAGTAGTATTTGGAATATGTTGCACTTAGAATTAAATATGGGCATGTTAATTACTTAGAAAATGTTCGTGAAAATTACAACACATGATCATTTTAGACTCATATGGAAGGTCACTAGTCTAACAGGGAATCTTTGCATTCTCCATTTTGTGAGTTGACCACCCATATAAAATTATCTCTAAATCAGGCAAAGCTAATGAAAAAGTACATCAGTATTCCAGTCTGCTTGCTTTGAAAGTATTTTCTTAGTAAAAATCAAATTCATGCCTTTGGTATTTTAACATCAAATCAAGTTAAAACTCTCAGTTAATAAACCAACACACACACAAGAATCACAGACTGAAAATTCTTATCTGCATGAAGAGTTGGCTTTTGTTCTTTTGCTTGCTTGTTTGGTTCCTTGTCTGTACATTGTCCTAGGATGAATTGTTAGTGCACAGTAGCATTCATTCTTCTTCTCTTAGCCTGGAAACATGATAAATAATATGGACTAAACAAATGTTGTGATTGATGTTACATATTGGTTGTTTGAGATTTCATACAAAAATACTTTAAATAAGTTCCAAAGAGAAAATAAGAATTTCTTGAAGAAAGTATTTTAGCAAAATGATCAAATGTCTTGTGGAATATGATAACTTTGACTGATAGCTGTAACATTAGAATTTTGTCATCAATTATAACCTCCTTAGAGTTTTTTAAATTCATAAAGTACTGATTTGACCTACTTTAGTTAATAAACACTCCGGTTCATTTATCTGCCTCAACTATAATAAAAATCTAAGAAGAAAAAATTATTTAAATATTAACACATAAGTGATCCAAGATGTAGAAAATAATTTTCTTTTAAATCAAGTGATATATTACTAAAATACATTTTAATCATGACTATTTTCATTTCAATGTGGTCAATATTACATTCACTTTTTAACATGATTTCAAGAATAATTTTCTACTTATTTCAAGGTCTGTAAATTGTTTAGTTCCATATCTAGTTCCCAGATACTTGTATCAAAATATGTCTGAGCTTGCACCCATATTTTCACATTAAATTAGACCATTAAACCTAACGTCAAATACCCAACTCGGTGATTCTTTTTCTCTAAGAATATCCAAATTCCTTTGCCACCAATTTTAAAGTTTTCTGGTCACAGTGAGAAGAATTTTGCCTACCAGCAGACTCTTAATAAGTCATACAAAGTACCCTGGAGAGAATCTGATTTCACATAGAATAGAGAATAAAGTCTCAATCGCAGTTGTTTCTTGATACTTCTGCGACAAAAAGGAGTATTTTTAAAGTAATAATATAAAGATTTTGAGGGTTTTCACTTATAATTAACTCACAATACTTTTTTGTAATGTTGTAAGATCTTTACCTGATGGCAGATATGTATGACATGATGGAACAAGCTGGGAAAAGACTCAAATCTCGTAACAAATCTTGCAATTACATAGAGACTCACCTTTAAAAGTTATCGTTCTTTTACATGTATGATGCAATATAATATTACCAGTACTTGTATTTTATAAATCAAACATTGAGTGTCTTCTATTTTCGATTCTTTCTGTGAGAAATAAATGCTAAATAGCTTCTCTAAGTACTAAGACTCACATAAGGCAATCTATTAAGGGGCGGCTACAAAAAAAATATGTTGCTTGAAAATACTTCCCTTTTCATGTCAAAATGTGTAGCTTTTTTCTCTTTATATTGTCAGAAAAAGGGAGGAATCTTGTCTCAAGTATTCATCTACTTTTGTTTATTCTCTATGTGATATGTTAATCCTTGATTATTGCATCACAGTAATTTTCATTGAGGCTGACTGTAATATTTCAAACAATAGATGTGAGCATAAAAAGGAAAATATGGAGTAATAGCAGGTGATAATTTTTTAAAAATCAAAAATTTCTTTTTATGTAAATGCCTAGGGGAGAGTGTGGGAGAGGAAGAGAGTGGAGGGAGGGAAAGTGAGGCAAATATATTGCAATTCCACATGCAAAATAATAAATGAACCCTTATCCTTCAAAAATTAACTAAAATGAATTAAAAATAAAAATGTAAGACCCTAAACTATGAAACTCCTAGAAGAAAACAAACCGTAAAACCTTCAATATGTTCAAAGTAGGAATGATTTCTTAGGTATGACAACAAAAGCGTAGGCAGCAAAGCCAAAATAGACAAACAGCAATACATCAAATTTCAATATGTCAAAGGACACAATACAGATTGAAAAAGCAATCTATAGAATGAGAGAAAATATTTACAATTGAATCTCCAATAAGAAGTTAACATAAAGAATATAGAAACCCCTGCAATGAACAATAAAATAATAACAACCTGGGGTCTTGCCCAGTAGTCCAGTGGTTAAGAATCCACCTACCAGTGCAGAGGACACAAGTTCGATCCCAGATCTGGGAAGATCCTACATGCTGCAGAGCAGGTAGGCCTGTGTGCCATACTACTGAGCCTGCGCTCTAGAGCCTGTGCTCTGCAACAAGAGAAGCCACCACAATGAGAAGCCTGCACACTGCAAAAGAGTAACCCTCATTTGCCACAACTAGAGAAAGCCCACGCAAAGCAATGAAGACCCAGGGCTGCTAAAATAAATAAATAAATAAATCTCTAAAAAAAAAATGAACAAAGGACTTGAATAGACATTTCTCAAAGATGATATATAAATGATTAAATAACACATGAAGACATTCTTAACATCACTAATCAATGGATAAGTGCAAATCAAAACCACAATAGGATACCACCTCACACTCATTAGGACAACTAAAATTAAAAAAAAAAAAAAAAAGAACAGAAAATTACAAGTATGGGAGAGGATGTGAAGAAATTGGAACCCTTGTGCATTCTCGGTAGAATTGTAAACTGGTGCAACCACAATGGAAAACGGTATGATGGTGTCTCAAGAAATTAAAATCAGAAGTACTACTTGATCTAGCAATTCTTATATATCTAAAAAATTGAAAAAAGTGTCTTAAAGAATTGTTTTCTTTTAAGAATTATTTGACCATCCGCATATACATATATTTTTTTTGGTTCAGCTTTTAAGATTTTTTAATTCTTAATTGGAGGATAATTGCTTTATAATATCGTGTTAGTTTCTGCCATACATCAACATCAATCAGTCATAGGTATTCGTATGTCCCCTCCCTCCTGAACCTTCATCCCACCTCCCACCCCTCTAGGTTGTCAGAGAGCACCGGGTTTGAGCTCCCTGTGTCATACAGCAAATTCCCACAGGTTATCTATTTTATATATGATAATATATATCTTTCAATTTATGAACACCTATATTTATAACAGCATTTTTACAGACAGCAAGAGGTGGAATCAATCCAAGTATCCACCAATGGATGAATATACATATGTATAGGAATGTTATTCAGCCTTAATAAGAAAGGATATTCTGTCACATGCTGCAACATGGATGAACCTGGAGGATATTATGCTAATAGAAATTAGCTAGCCACATAAAAGGCAAATGCTGTATTATTCTACATATATGAGGCAACAAATATAATTAAAGTCATAAGAAACAGCAAAATTGTGGTTATCAGTGGCTAGGGGAGAGAGAAATTCGTTCAATGGATAAAGAATTTTTTCAGTTTCAAGATACTTTTCTAGAGGTCTATTGTACAATGTGAATATATTTGACTAATTAATTATATACTTAAAAATGGTTAATATGGCCAAGTTTATGCTATGCACTTTTTAACCACAATTTTCTGTTATGTGTTTGTTTTTTTTTTTAACCACAGTTAAAAATTTTAAAAAGAGTTAATTCAACATGCATTAGCCCAGCAGTCCCCAACCTTTTAGGAACTCGGGACTGTTTTGTGTAAGACTATTTTTCCATGGATTGGGAAGGATGGGGGGTTTCAGGATGATTCAAGCACATTATATTTATTGTGCACTTTATTTCTAATCTAGTGCCACTGCTGATCTGATGGAAGGTACCTGTCTATGGGCTGGAGGTTGGGGACTCCTGCATTAGACACCACAGAATATTTTGCCAGACTTTTCACTGTTAAGAAGAATTGATCTGAAATCAATTAAAAATTTATATCTTTACAAATTATTGAAAGAAAAGTAGTATAATTTCAAGGTATATTTTAATAATGGAGGCCAGCAACATACACAGAGTTTGAAAAATCTGGGTAATTGTTCTATTCTTCTGAACAAACAGGCAATTGAGCAAACCAGAAAATGTTGACTTTATCCTAAGATATCTAGTTACAATAGATTCTGAGAGATTCAGAGCATATTAATGCTTTGTTTTATAGACTGATTAGAATTTTTAACATTTTTTTGCTCCTGATATTTTAAATTATCTAGCTATCCATCTATTTAGCCATGAATGTGTCTATTTATATATAATTTTCTTCCTTCCCTTTTCCCTTCAACACTACAATACCTGTAGGCGCTTACCAAGATTGTACGTTCCCAAATATTTTAACTAAGAATCTAAAGAATGTTGAGAGAAGTCTTATCAAGACTTGTAAGGAATTACCATAATTCTTGATGAGACTGTGGACATACTTTGTGCTTTTTTCAACCTCTCTATAAAATCCCGCCAAATTTTAAGCAATGGCTAATGTGACTCATACTTCTCTTAGTCTAAATACAAAAGGTAGCTGCACTGTGATTCACAATGCATGATCTTCTCCTTTACTAATAATGACTGTTGCATTTGCTGTTCTTCACACTAGTTGCTATGTCAGGACAACTGCATATTTTGCACAGCACTCTCTAGCAAATGTTTTGAAATTTACCCTCCAGAGACCATCTTCAATAAATGGGCTTCCGTGCGGTTAATGAATATTTTATTGCTCTCTTTCCTTCTTTTGGTCTAGAATGAAAAACATGGGTTAAATGTGAAGTGTCAAATTAACAGGAATGTTTCATTGAACCATTCATTCTGTGAAACACTTTTGTCAAATATGTGTGTATTCCATGTAATCAATTTACTAATGTAAATATATACCAGGGAAAACATGAGCAACTTACTGTGAAATGTTTAATATTTTCTAAGCATAATTTCTGGCACTATAAACACATCATTTTTGACTGACTTGAAATAAGATAGTCATTGATTGGTATCTGATAGGTCACTTATTCTCTAGAAAGCCAAACGCCTTGAGAAAATCTTCTGCAGTGAAATTATTCACCTAATACCATTTTTCTGTTGTCATTATTTGATCATCTTTTGCTTGTGGCCACGTAAAATCACGGTGAATTTTTTAATCATTCATTATTTGCATATCAGAGAATTTCTGCATGGTTTGGATCAAATTTGGAGCTTCTTTTTTGGAATAACTCAGAAAATGTCTCTGCTACTGTTAAATGATGTCATGTAACATCATATCTTTGCATTCTAGGAATGGCATGTATGTTTTCTATGGTCTTAAAAACGAGCCAAAATATGTGAGATTCAATGAGTTCATATTGCTCTGTCAACTGGGCACAATTAAAGAACATTTAATGAAGATATGCTATGTATCTGATACAATGTTAAACATTTCAGTGTGTCATCTCATTATATCCTCACCATCACCTTGTAATATGGGCCTCCCTGGTGGCTCAGTCGATAAAGAATTCGCAGGCAATGCAGTAGACCTGGGTTCAATCTCTGGGTTGGGAAGATCTCCTGGAGGGCATAGCAACCCACTCCAGTATTCTTGCCTGGAGAATCCCCATGGACAGAGAAGTCTGGCAGGCTACAAGTCCATGGAGTCGCAAAGAGCTGAACATGACTGAGTGACTAAGCACAGCACACTGTAATATAAGAGTTAATATCAACTACATGTTATCACTGAGGAAGTTCAAGTTCAGAAAGGCAATTTGTCCTATGCCAATTTATAAGCTGAAGTTTGGGTTAGTCTAATCCAAAAGCCTGTATGATTTCAATTTCCTCATGTGGATCCCAGGTTAACATTGACAACCCTTCAAAATATGAATGCAGTGATGCTTAATTAGATTTTTAAATTCACTTTTTAAAAGCAGAAATGGGGTAAACATAAGGCAAGATACTTTCAAATGCTTTATACTGAAACCTTAAAATAAAAATTAGGTAATTTCTATAGTAATTATGATAGGTATGACTGAAGTTTGAATTCTGAACTTCATCTCTAGTTAAAGCGGCCCATATTTTTCTCAACTAAAATGGATAATTGATATTTTAACCTTGTGTAAACACTATAGACAATACATGCTTTGCTTTTAGGTCAGTGATTGAGCCAGTTTTTTCTTGCTAGACTTATTCATGCATCTAATAAATAGTCTGTGAGTACATGCAATATGCCAGGCACCCTTTTAGGTGCTTGAGGTGAATGATGAAAAAAAATCTGCCTCTATGGAAATTACATTCTACTGAATTTGATCTCTGGAGCTAATTCATACACTACATTGAAATATATTACTTGTAGGCAAGATGCCTATATAACTTTCATTTGCAATTTGCTGAATTCAAGATATCAGGATAATCAAAACATCAAACTTAAGGTGATTCTTAATCTACCAACGGTAAGACAATTCCTTCCTTGTATGTGCGTGTGTTTATCTCAACAAAATGGAATACAAGAAAGTGTTGAGATGTTCAGTTAAAACAGACTTTCCTTCAGTCAACAAATAACGGTCAACAGCAAATTCAGAAATGGAGTAGGTGGTTATGTTCATGAGCTTCTTTTAATTTGCTTTTGGTAATCTTATTTCTCGTGGTCCTCTGCTTTTTACTTGCTTTACATGGTTCTTATTACTTCTCACTTTATATTTGCTATTTCTCATTTCTATTTCCACTCTTAGTGATCTTTCCATTTCTCTGTTGTTTTCTTACATCTAAATTCATGGTATGAAAAGATCCAAAGTCCTTGTGTGCAGAGGAGTCTAGTTCCTGTGGTTACAATGCTATCATGTAACACAGTGAATTACTATTCTGGTGATAGGTGAAGGAATAATATCTGCGAGCCTAAATGGAAACTGGGAGACCAGGTAACCGATGACAAAGGCAATCTAGGTGAGAAGTAAAGTAGATGAGACTAGAGGAGTAAGAATGCGGTGTCAAAAGGGGCCAAACTCGGCCAATAATCAGCAGTTAGAACAGGAACTGCTGATGTAGGAGGTATGGTGTGCGGTATTTTGTTCGGAGTTGGCACAGAGAGCAGATGAAATTCACAGGGACAACATTCACACACTGAGGCATTAAACAAAACGTTCTCATTTCATCCTGAGAAAAGAGCACTTTCCCTAAAAGACTTGACTTGTCAGAGGATAAAGGGAGTCACAGAATCCTTTATAAAGAATTCTTATAAGCCACCAATCAACATGTGGAGGGAGAAAATATAGAGTGATAGTTTTTATGATGATTATAACTTTGTGAACAGTGTAAAGTATCTGGATTGTAAACCACAAATATTGAATATTTCTGTTTTTGCTTTGCCGTAGACTTTCACTTGTCTCCTTGGTAACTGGCAATTTTCATTATAGTAAGAAAAACAAACAAAAAAAAATTGACCACTTAAAAATTTATAAAATCAGACTGGTTAAGTTGAAAGGATTCTCTTATAGTCCTAGTACTAGTTTTACTTATTTTTTAGTTATTGGGTACCATCAGGAAAGTAGACATTCAGAGAAAGAAGAGCATATCAGAAAATTGACAGCTCTGTGGATAGCTTGAAAGGCATGAGTAAGATACATTAAAAAAGAAAATATCAGTGAAAATGAGTGAAGCTTCCCAAACAAAGAGAATTCAGTGATTTAAGTGTGTTGTCAACTGATTCTGACAGTAGGTATGCAATGAGAGTTTGATGAGAGTTTGGGTATTTCACACACAGGCACTATTGCATCAGACAGATAAATACACGTCACTAATTTTCTCATTGGGTTTGATGAGTTTATCCCAGTTCTTCTGTAGTCAACAAGACTAGTAAGTATTTAATGTATTTATTGTTGATTCCACTGGGAATATCTATTTGGAATATGGCTGATTTGTGATCATAGTGAGAGGTAAATCGTTTGGAGATAAGATAGATAGATAGACAGGCACTGAAACAATTGTAGCTACCCTTTTGTACACATATTTAACAGGCCATTACATAAAATTCTTGTTTGTTTGTTTTTTACATGATAGCTCTTACTTAGACATTCTTTGCAATTTTAGAAGATAAAAACTAAAAAGGAGCTAAAGAATAAAATAGATTATTTGGTAGCACTCAAATTTAAACACTCAATTCTCACTAAAAAATCAATGTTGGAAGTTACTAAAAATGAAGAATGATCAAACAGCATCACCAATAATATATTTTGCCAAGACAAAGACTGATCTAAGTTAAGCTAGGTTATCACTGGGGTGAAAAAGGTAACACGGTTGGAACTAGTGGTTAGTAAATAGGGACAGTACATTATAATAATTTCATTTAGCATTCAAACAACTCTAAGATGTAGTTGTTATTATCTCTACTTCATGAGGTAAAGAAACAGAGGTTCAAGAAGATAAATATTACCTGCTGCTGCTGCTAAGTCACTTCAGTCGTGTCCGACTCTCTGTGACCCCATGAATCACAGCATGCCAGGCCTCCCTGTCCATCACCTGGCAGCAAGAGAAGCCACCGCAACGAGAAGCTGGCGTTCCACGACGAAGAGCAGACCCCACTTGCCACTAGAGAAAGCCCGCATGCAGCAACGAAGACCCACAGCAGTCAAAAACAAACAAATAAAGCTTAAAAAATAAAACCCCAACACTCTCCAAGCAAAGTGGACTTTCTCAGGAGCTAGTTCTCTCTCTTCTAACTGTAAGATCATAGATGTCTGTGATTACATTTTATAATCATGATGAAATAAATTAGGAATTGGATTTCATCATACAATTCAACTTTTAAAAATGGAGTCAGGTAGACATATATCATTGCTAACAGCACTCAGAGAAGATGAGGAAAAGTGACTGTAACCCCTTCACCACTATATGCAGACATCTGAATAATCACTGTGTATATTCAGTTGCTTTGTAAGGGCCAAGACCCTTGGATTGGGAATACCATCCACACGGCACTACTCATGAGTTGATCCATGTGTTTTTTTAGATCAACCAGTAAGAGAAAAATACACCAGATATTTTCTGGCTCTTACTCCTTATAAGTTTTGAAATCAGATCTTGTATCTACTTTGTATCTTGACAAAGTAGCTTCTGTTCTTTGATAGAAACTAAACCAATTATTGGTCTCACTGGTCGGGCTAATGATAAGATTATTTTGAGTCCAATCAGTTCAGTTCAGTTGCTCAGTCATGTCTGACTCTTTGAGACCCCATTGACTGCAGTACGCCAGGCCTCCCTTTCCATCATCAAGTCCCAGAGTTAACTCAAACTCATGTCCATTGAGTCTGTGATGGCATGCAACCATCTCATCCTCTGTCGTCCCCTTCTCCTCCCGCATTCAATCGTTACCAGCATCAGGGTCTTTTCAAATGAGTCAGCTCTTCGAATCAGGTGGCCAAAGTATTAGAGTTTCAGCTTCAACATCAGACCTTCCAACGAACACTCAGGACTGATTTCCTTTAGGATGGACTGGTTGGATCCCCAATACAAATACATTTAAGAGACCAAAAAAACGCCACCCTAACCTAATCACAATGTCCTTATTACATAGACACTTTACTCAGCTGATGCATATAACTGAACCACACTAGTTACAGTCCTATATTCTGAGAAGTTGTACTTCCTCTAATTTGTTTCCTTTTGGACCTTTACCTATAGTTCTGATGGACTTATTTGTGACCCCTATATTCATAAATAAATAGTAGCTATTGCTATAATAATGTCTATCTAAAATTTGTTGTGATCATTTTTATTCTGGCTACTGAGACAAGAAAAATTAACAGAAAGCTGACAGATTTCTCAAGATGCCTTTGAAATATAGATATTTGCCTCTGTCCTCTAACCTCTTCAAATTACTTGTGCTTCATATGTTTATTATCAATAAATATTATCTGAGGTGAATAATCATCAGATTTGCACGATGGCACTCATCTCACACGCTAGTAAAGTCATGCTCAAAATTCTCCAAGCCAGGCTTCAGCAATACATGAACCATGAACTTTCAGATGTTCAAACTGGTTTTAGAAAAGGCAGAGGAACCAGAGATCAAATTGTCAACATCCGCTGGATCATGGAAAAAGCAAGAGTTCCAGGAAAACATTTATTTCTGTTTTATTGACTATGCCAAAGCCTTTGACTGTGTGGCTCACAACAAACTGTGGAAAATTCTTAAAGAGATGTGAATCCCAGACCACCTGACCTGCCTCTTGAGAAATCTGTATGCAGGTCAGCAAGCAACAGTTAGAACTGGATATGGAACAACAGACTGGTTCCAAAAAGGAAAAGGAGTACGTCAAGGTTGTATTTTGTCACCCTGCTTATTTAACTTATATGCAGAGTACATCATGAGGAACGCTGGGCTGGAAGAAGCACAAGCTGGAATCAAGACTGCCGGGAGAAACATCAATAACCTCAGATATGCAGAGGACACCACCCTTATGGCAGAAAGTGAAGAGGAACTAAAAAGCCTCTTGATGAAAGTGAAAGTGGAGAGTGAAAAAGTTGGCTTAAAGCTCAACATTCAGAAAATGAAGATCATGGCATCTGGTCCCATCACTTCATGGGAAACAGATGGAAAGACAGTGGAAACAGTGTCAGACTTTATTTTGGGGAGCTCCAATATCACTGCAGATGCTGACTGCAGCCATGAAATTAAAAGAGGCTTACTCCTTGGAAGGAAAGTTATGACCCAACTAGATAGCATATTAAAAAGCAGAGACATTACTTTGCCAACAAAGGTCCGTCTAGTCAAGGCTATGGTTTGTCCCGTGGTCATGTATGGATGTCAGAGTTGGACTGTGAAGAAAGCTGATTGCTGAAGAATTGATGCTTTTGAACTGTGGTATTGGAAAAGACTCTTGAGAGTCCCTTGTACTGCAAGGAGATCCAACCAGTCCATTCTAAAGGAGATCAATCCTAGGTTTTCATTGGAAGGATTGATGCTAAAGCTGAAACTGCAATACTTTGGCCACCTCATGCGACGAGTTAACTCACTGGAAAAGACTCTGATGCTGGGAGGGATTGGGGGCAGGAGGAGAAGGGGACGACAGAGAATGAGATGGCTGGATGGCATCACCGACTCGATGGACATGAGTTTGAGTGAACTCCGGGAGTTGGTGATGGACGGGGAGGCCTGGCGTGCTGTGATTCATGGGGTCGCAAAGAGTCGGACACGACTGAGCGACTGAAATAAACTGAACTGATGTGAATACTAAGATTCTAGCTTTTCCATAAAAGATATAGATTGCATTTACTACAAGTGTTGGCAAGCATGTAGAGCAGCTGGAACTCTCTTACACGGCTGGTCGGAATATGAAAAATGGTTTATCCACTTTGGCAAATAGTTTGGTAGTTTCTTAAAATTTTAAATACACATCTATAAAATGATTCATTTATTTCATGCTAAGTATCTACTCAAGAAAAAAAATAGCTGTTTATCAAATTTTAATATGCAAAATGTTCATAGCAGTTTTATATGTAATAGCCCCAAACTAGAAACAACACAAATGTTCACAGGTGAACAGATAAATTAAAGTTATATTTCCATACAGTAAGACAGTATTCAGTGATTAAAAGGAATGAATTACTGATTCAAGCTACAATGTGGATGAATCTCAAAACTATTATGCTTAATAAAAGGAGTATATATTGTATGATTCCATTTAAACAAAATTGTTTAAAAATTACAAACAAATCTCCAGTGACAGAAAGCAGATCAGTGATTGTCTGGAGAAAAAGGTAAGAATAGATTGGGTATGAGGAAGTGAGAGGCTACTGAGGAGCAGGGGGAAATTCTGAGGAGGACTAGATATGTTTACTGTCTTGGTTTTTGTGATATTCTCATGGGTAAATACATATTTCAAAACTTAAGTTCTATGCTTCAAGTATGTGTAGTTTATTATATGCCAATTATATCTTCAGTTCAGTTCAGTAGTGTCGCTCAGTCATGTCCGACTCTTTGCGACCCTATGAATCACAGCACACCAGGCCTCCCTGTCCATCACCAACTCCCAGAGTTCACTCAAACTCATGTCCATCAAGTCGGTGATGCCATCCAGCCATCTCATTCTCTGTCGTCCCCTTCTCCTCCCGCCCCCAATCCTTCCCAGCATCAGAGTCTTTTCCAGTGAGTTAACTCGTCGCATGAGGTGGTCAAAGTACTGGAGTTTCAGCTTTAGCATCAGTCCTTCCAATGAACACCCAGGACTGATCTCCTTTAGAATGGACTGGCTGAATCTCCATGAAGTCCAAGGGACTCTCAAGAGTCTTCTCCAGCACCACAGTTCAAAAGCAGCCATTCTTCGGCGATCAGCTTTCTTCACAGTCCAACTCTCACATCCATACATGACCACGGGAAAAACCATAGCCTTGACTAGACGGACCTTGGTTGGCAAAGTAATGTCTCTGCTTTTTAATATACTGTCTCAGTTCAGTTGTCACTCAGTCATGTCCAACTCTTTGCGACCCCATGAATCACAGCACGCCAGGCCTCCCTGTCCATCACCAACTCCCGGAGTTCACTCAAACTCATGTCCATCGAGTCAGTGATGCCATCCAGCCATCTCATTCTCTGTCGTCCCCTTCTCCTCTTGCCCCCAATCCTTCCCAGCATCAGAGTCTTTTCCACACTGTCTAGGTTGATCATAACTTTCCTTCCAAGGAGTAAGTGTCTTTTAATTTCATGGCTGCAATAAGCATCCACAGTGATTTTGGAGCCCAAAAAAATAAAATCTGACACTGTTTCCACTGTTTTCCCATCTATTTCCCATGAAGTGATGGGACCAGATGCCATGATCTTTGTTTTCTGAATGTTGAGCTTCAAGCCAACTTTTTCACTGTCCTCTTTCACTTTCATCAAGAGGCCTTTGAGTTCCTCTTCACTTTCTGCCATAAGGGTGGTGTCATCTGCATATCTGAGGTTATTGATATTTCTCCCGGCAATCTTGATTCCAGCTTGTGCTTCTTTCAGCCCAGCGTTCCTCATGATGTACTCTGCATATAAGTTAAATAAGCAAGGTGACAATATACAGTCTTGACATACTCCTTTTCCTATTTGAAACCAGTCTGTTGTTCCATGTACAGTTCTGACTATCTTAGGAAAGTTATGTTAAAACTGAAATATGTAAGAAAGCTGCATGTCTTTGAAGAAAAATATTTATATTTAAGACCAGGGTCATAATGATATTTAAGAAATTTGCTTAACATTTTGTTAATACATTCGGATGGGAAGATAAGTCATTTTTAAAAAAATAACAGAAAATGCCAAACAACAGTCCAGGAACGCGTGTTACCTGACAACACTCTTGTCCATCCCAACCGCACATTTGTTTTAAAAATGACATTTATTTATTTATGGCTGCACTGGGTCTTCACTGCTGCAAGAGCGTTTTCTCTAGTTGTGGCGAGTGGGGACTACTCTCTAGCTTGGGCTTCAGGAGTCACGGCACATGGGTTTAGTTTCCCCACAGCATGTGGGATCTTCCCAGATCAGGGAGCAAACTCATTTCCCCTGTGTTGGCAGGCAGATTCTTTACCATTCAGCAACCAGGGAAGCCCCCAAAATGACAAATTTTTCATTGTAGAATTCATACACGTGTTTCAAGGAGCTGATCTTAAAAAGAACTTCATATGTATAATCTTTACCTCTATTTATATTTGATATCATCTTTGGTCTATGTTGGGGCTTCCCTCGTGGCTCAGACAGTAAAGAATTTGCCTGCAATGTAGGAGAACCAGATTCGATCCCTGGGTCAGGAAGATTCCTTAGAAAAGGGTATGGCTACCCACTCCAGTATTCTTACTTGGAGAATTCCATGGACACAGGAGCCTGGTGGGCTACAGTCCACAGGGTCGCAAAGAGTTGGAGACAACAGAGAGACTGACACTTGCATTTTCACTAGCTTCATATTGGTTTCATCTCTATCAAAAAGCAAAGAGAACTTTCACAATGAAAACTAACCTCTTTTGTAATGAAATCTAAATCTACTACTCTCTGTAGGTGCCATTTACAATAATATGTTACTTAAGCCACAATAATTCATGTAGTGAGAATAATAGTCACTGTGGACAGTAGTCGACTCCAGTAACAAAGCAATTTTACTCTGGAAAGCATCTTCATTTAATGCTACTCAACCATGCTGGGCTTCAGTATGAATAAGTTTTTAAAAATTAAGTACCCATCTTCTGGTAGTAGCCTCAGTACTATCATATACCTTTCTCTTTAATGATTAAAAAACACTTTTTGTTTGTATTGCTAATATTCTTTGTCATCTAAATATAGCATGATGTCTTCCAAGTTTAGTTCTAATCAGACAGAGTAATATATTGTGTAAGGGGCCATTGTATGCTGTTGTTCAGTCGCCCAGTTGTGTCCAGCTCTTTGCAACCCCATGGACTGCAGCACACCAGGCCTCCCCATGCCTCACCATCTCCCAAAGTTTGCCCAAGTTCATGTCTCTTGCATCAGTGATACCATCCAGCCATCTCATCCTCTGATGCTCTCTTCTTCTGACCTCAATCTTTGCCAGCATCAGGGACTTTTCCCAGTGAGTCAGCTGTTTGCATCAGATGACCACAGAATATAGGCTAGTATTTAGCTATAGTTTTCCTTTGTATGGGAAGATCCTCCTTTGTTCCAGATATTTACTATTTTCAGACAGGATCAGTAGAGTCTCATGTCTTCTAATACTTTGATGCTCACTGACAATCTGTGTGATATAGTTCAGTTCAGTTGCTTGGTCGTGTCCCACTCTTTGCAACCCCATGGACTGCAGTATGCTAGGCCTCCCTGTCCATCACCAACTCCCGGAGTTTACCCAAATTCATGTCCATCATGTTGGTGACGCCATCCAACCATCTCCTCCTCTGTCGTCCCCTTCTCTTCCCTCCTTCAATCTTTCCCAGTATCGGTCTTTTCTAGTCAATCAGTTCTTCACATCAGATGGCCAAAGTATTGACTATATCACACAGATTGTCAGTGAGCATCAAAGTATTAGAAAAAGTCCCTGATGCTGGCAAAGATTGAGGTCAGAAGAAGAGAGCATCAGAAGATGAGATGGTTGGATGATATCACTGATGCAAGAGACATGAACTTGGGCAAATTTTGGGAGATGGTGAGGCATGGGGAGGCCTGGTGTGCTGCAGTCCATGGGGTTGCAAAGAGTTGGACACAATTGGGCGACTGAACAACAGCATACAATGGCCTCTTACACAATATATTACTCTGTCTGATTAGAACTAAACTTAGGGCTCAGACAGACTATAAATTATATGACCTTCTCAGAACCAGTTTCCTCACTCATAAAATGAAGATAATTATTGTAGATACCTCCCAGGATTGATCTTAGGAGTATATGAGAAAGTAATTACTATATGAGAAAGAATTTAGCTTCATATCTGGCATACAACAAATACTAAAAAAAATACTGACTGTTATCTTAGTTAATAACATTACAGATCTCATTAATTAATATCCACTGTTTTAAAATGTCTATAAAATAAAAATTTTTACTTTGATGATGTGGATTATATTATGCAATGTATATTGGTATGTTAACTTTTAGCATACACATGTGTATAATATAATTTTAAATGGATTTTATATATATCACATATTTATATGCCATTCCAGAGGAATTCCCCCAGTGGACTAAGGCTCAGTCAGTTCAGTTCAGTTCAGTCCTCAGTCATGTCCGACTCTCTGCAACCCCATGAATCACAGCACGCCAGGCCTCCCTCTCCATCACCAACTCCCGGAGTTCACTCAAACTCATGTCCATCAAGTCGGTGATGCCATCCAGCCATCTCATTCTCTGTCGTCCCCTTCTCCTCCCACCCCCAATCCCTCCCAGCATCAGAATCTTTTCCAGTGAGTCAACTCGTCGCATGAGGTGGCCAAAGTATTGGAGTTTCAGCTTTAGCATCAGTCCTTCCAATGAACACTCAGGATTGATCTCCTTTAGAATGGACTGGTTGGATCTCCTTGCAGTCCAAGGGACTCTCAAGAGTCTTCTCCAACACACTGCATTTTACTGCATCCCATACTCCAGAATAATTAATGATCAAGAAGATCTTCATGTTCCTCTCATGAGGCCCTGGCCTTCTCTTTTCTTTGAGCATTGGCTTTAGAAAATTTGCAATTATAAATTCCTTATCTGCATCTTTGTGTTAAGTAGGCTTCTAGACTCTTGACAATTTTATAACCCAGAATGTCTTCCTTAAGAACCTAGGAGTCATTCTTTTCAATAAGCACTGAGGAACATAGTGCCTCTGACTTCCCATCTTGGTGGGAAGATGGAGTCTAACTTGAATAAGAAACAATTAACAAATACAGATGTCCCAGTCACATTGACCAACCTTTCCCTATCACCCTTCAGTACTTTTTTCACTAGCTTGCCCCAGTACTTAAAAACCCTCCACTCTATTTCAGTGGAGTTGAGTTCAGTCTCTCTCTCCCCATTGCTATAGTCTTAAAGTTTTCCTTGCCAATTTAATTCTGTCCAAAGCAACTTTTCTTTGACATTGAGGACACTCTAAGGATAGGCTTTATGACCTAACGTTTGAAAGTGTGGCCAGGGAACCAGGTTCTATGGATTCAGATTCTGGCCACACCATTTATCATCTAGGTGTGCTTGGGCAAGTATCTTAACCCCTCTGAGTCTCTGTTTCTTGATTTATAATGTTAGAAATATTAACAGAGTTTTATACCTTATGAAGTTTTAAGAAATAAATGAGATATCCATTTATAATTCTTACCCAGGTTTTAAGCTTGGCTAAATAAATGTTCAGTTCAGTCGCTCAATCATGTCCGACTCTTTGCGACCCCATGAATCACAGCACGCCAGGCCTCCCTGTCTATCTCCAACTCCCGGAGTTCACTCAAACTCATGTCCATCGAGTCAGTGATGCCATTCAGCCATCTCATTCTCGGTTCTCCCCTTCTCTTCCCACCCCCAATCCCTCCTAGCATCAGAGTCTTTTCCAGTGAGTCAACTCGTCGCATGAGGTGGTCAAAGTATTGGAGTTTCAGCTTTAGCATCAGTCCTTCCAAAGAACACCCAGGACTAGTCTCCTTTAGAATGGACTGGTTGGATCTCCTTGCAGTCCAAGGGACTCTCAAGAGTCTTCTCCAGCACCACAGTTCAAAAGCATCAATTCTTTGGCAATCAGCTTTCTTCACAGTCCAACTCTCACATCCATACATGACCACGGGAAAAACCATAGCCTTGACTAGATGGACCTTGGTTGACAAAGTAATGTCTCTGCTTTTTAATATGCTATCTAGGTTGGTCATAACTTTTATTCCAAGGAGTAAGCCTCTTTTAATTTCCTGGCTGCAATCAGCATCTGCAGTGATTTTGGAGTTAGCTGGAAACAAATATCTCAATAAAACTCTATCAATATTTTAATCACAGCATAAAGACATGTTATTTGGTCTCTGCTAATAAATTATCTCTCCCGTATTATAATTTTTTTGATTGGTGTGAGTTAAACAGGTACAATTTATATTTTACACATAAAATAATCCCAATTTTTATTGTTAAGTAATTGAGAAACCTGTATGCAGGTCAGGAAGCAACAGTTAGAACTGGACATGGAACAACAGACTGGCTCCAAATAGGAAAAGGAGTACGTCAAGGCTTTATATTGTCATCTGGCTTATTTAAGTTCTATGCAGAGTACATCATGAGAAATGCCAGGCTGGAAGAAGCACAAGCTGGAATCAAGATTGCCGGGAGAAATATCAATAACCTCAGATATGCAGGTGATACCACCCTTATGGCAGAAAGTGAAGAACTAAAGAGCCTCTTGAAAGTGAAAGAGGAGAGTGAAAAAGTTGGCTTAAAACTCAACATTCAGAAAACTAAGATCACAGCATCCAATCCCATCACTTCATGGCAAATAGATGGGGAAACAGTAGAAACAGTGGCTGACTTTATTTTTCGTGGCTCCAAAATCACTGCAGATGGTGATTGCAGCCATGAAATTAAAAGACACTTACTCCTTGGAAGGAAAGCTATGACCAACCTAGACAGCATATTAAAAAGCAGAGACATTGCTTTGTCAACAAAGGTCCATCTACTCAAGGCTATGGTTTATCCAGTAGTCATGTATTAATGTGAGAGTTGGAGTATAAAGAAAGTTGAATGCCGAAGAATTGATGCTTTTCAACTGTGGTGTTGGAGAAGACTCGAGAGTCCCTTGGACTGCAAGGAGATCCAACCAGTCCATCCTAAAGGAGATCAGTGCTGGGTGTTCATTGGAAGGACTGATGTTGAAGTTGAAGTTGAAACTCCAATACTTTGGCCACCTGATACTAAGAGCTGACTCATTTGAAAAGACCCTGACACTGGGAAGGATTGAGGGCAGGAGGAGAAGGGGACGACACAGGATGAGATGGTTGGATGGCATCACCAACTCAATGGACATGAGTTTGGGTAAACTCGGGGAGTTGGTGATGGACAGCGAGTCCTGGTATGCTATAGTCCATTGGGTCACAAAGAGTCGGACACGACAGTGACTGAACTGAACTGAAGTCCAATTATTACTTAGAAATAATTACTAAACAATTATCCCAGCATCATGTGTTGAATAACCCATCTTCTCCCACTGACCTAATCTGCTACCCCTCTCACATGGTGAGCTTCCCCAGGTATGGTCCTGTTTCTGGGCTCTCTCTCAGAATTTAAACTCACTGGAGAGAAACCATTATCCATGTCATTTTAAGTCACCACCATTACCAGTACCAATGCCAAACTCTACACCTCCTACTTGGTAGATATTTGATACCTATTTACTGATTTAAATCAAGCCTATTATTGTTACAAGCCCTTTTGGACTTGTATTACCTTAGATCCAATGAGACGATTCATGGCAATTTTATATTTGCTAGATCTGAAAGGACATATCATTTAGATATGCTTGTTTACAAAGCCACAAAAACCTGTTTAATATTTTCATAACTGTTCATTTTAACTGAATTTCAAATATCACATTAGATGAGGCTCTAGAACTGAAAAATACCATTTCAATTTGAAGGAATCAAAATGTTTATTTGAAAACTAACACGAAGATTAGAAAATAGCTTTAAAAATTTGGGTAAACATGGATATGTTACTTATGAAATAAAGTATTAAAAATATTGATATCCTCCTGAAAATGAAACTATCTGGTAGCAAAGGAATGGGGTTTTGGACAAAACCATATAGAAGATTATTGTCAAGTTTCAAGCTTTTGTTTTGGCTGGTAGGTTCATAAGTGTTTAATATACTAAAAGTAACTAATTAAATTATATTCATAACTAAAACATAAGCCATGAATAGACTGGTAAAGAGAGCACATTATGAACTACACAGGTTATGATCAACCCAATTCCATGAAACTGAAGTACAATAAGAAAAAAATGAAGTTGTCAATAATGTAGGTATACGGAAATATATTGTCAATACTGGCTCAGAGGATGAGATGACTGGATGACATGACCGAAGCAATGGACATGAACTTGGGCAAACTCTGGTAGATGGTGAGGGACAGGGAGGCCTTGTGTGCTGAAGTCCGTGTGGTTGCAGAGTCGGATGTGACTGAGAGTCTGAACAACAACACTGGCTATATTAAATATCAGCTCGCTACACTTTGTATTGAACACGTACAAGTGTCAGTGGCTCAGTCGTGTCTGTCTCTTTGCAACCCCACGGACTGTATGTAGCCTTCCAGGCCTCTCCAGGCAAGAGTGCTGGAGTGGGTAGCCATTCCCTTCTACAGGGGATCTTCCTCACCCAGGGACTGAACATGGGTTCCCTGCATTACAGGCAGATTCTTTCCCAGCTAAGCCACCAGGGAACATATACAGTAGAAAGTAATTATTCTGAGGTCATTAGAAGCTTTTTTATTTTTATTAAAGGAATCACCATCATAGAAATAGAGCCAGTAATACAAATTAGTTAATTTTAAAACTGCTCCCTGTGCTTTTGACCATGCACCTCATTAATTACAAAATTTCAAAAATATAAATTCATTGTAGAAATATTTATTTATATTCATATATATCTTTCACTATCATTGGCTATTTTAAGGAAAAAGGTACATTTAGACTAGACATTTAGGGAAAGGTGAGCTGTTAATCAGAGAAGGCAATGGCAAGCCACTCCAGTACTCTTGCCTAGAAAATCACGTGGACGGAGGAGCCTGGTAGGCTGCAGTCCATGGGGTTGCTAAGTCAGACACGACTGAGCGACTTCACTTTCACTTTCATGCATTGGAGAAGGAAATGGCAACCCACTCCAGTGTTCTTGCCTGGAGAATCTCAGGGACGGGGGAGCCTGGTGGGCTGCCATCTATGGGGTCGCACAGAGTCGGACACAACTGAAGCGACTTAGCAGCAGCAGCAGAGCTGTTACTGATAATGGAGGAAATCTTGATTTCAATACTCATCTTTTGAGGGTCTATTTTTAATTCCTTCTTATTTCATCTGATTATATCATCTCCAAATTCCCTTACAATATGACTGACATAGAACTCCTTCTTGAAGTAGCAGGAATTTCAGCTCTGCCATTTTCCTACATACTGCTGCTGCTAAGTCACGTCAATCGTGTCCGACTCTGTGTGACCCCATAGACAGCAGCCCACCAGGCTTCCCCATCCCTGGGATTCTCCAGGCAAGAACACCGGAGTGGGTTGCCGTTTCCCTCTCCAATGCACAAAAGTGAAAAGTGCAAGTGAAGTCGCTCAGTCATGTCAGACTCTTAGCAACCCCATGGACTGCAGTCTACCAGGCTCCTCCGTTCATGGGAGTTTCCAGGCAAGAGTACTGGAGTGGGTCACCAGTGCCTTCTCCGTTCCTACATACTAGTTATAAGTATATTTTGTTCAATCATTAATTTCCTCACCCATTTGCAAGAGATATTTTAACTAACATAATACACTCTGGAAATTCACTTAATCAGTTGCTTGAAAGCAATCAGCTGGAGATGAAGAAAGGTGTGAGGGCACCTCAAGGCCTCTACATGATAGAACACCCTCATACACACCCAGTGCAAGTACTTGTGCAATATTTCTGAAGAACTGACTTAAAAGTTCATGACAAAAGCAACAAAGATGCTCAGAAGCCAGACTTCTGAGAATTTATGTCAGGGAAACAATCAGTAAAAAGACCAAGATTTACAAACGTAAGTGTTTTCAAAATATTCTTTCAATACTGAAAATTGTAAACTAATTAAAAATTTCAACAAGTGAAAAATGTTTTAACAGTTTATATTCATCCACATGCTAGAATAACAGGCAGCCATTAACATGATATTTCTAAAATATTTAATAACAATGAGAATTGCTTTAACAGTAAGTAAAAACAGCAGGATACAAAATAGCACCTACAATTTGAAAATGTAAGTGTAGGGAAAATTGTAAGTTAGTACATTTTATTTTTTCCTTTATTCTGTCCTTTAAATTGCAAATTATCCACAATAAGCATGTATTACATTTATAATAATAAAATCCTCTTATAAAGTTATTTTAAAAATTAACCCTTACAATCCTGCCACCCAGAGATAACCATTATCAAAATTTTGATCTCTTCTCTTCCGATATTCTATGTATATTAATATACTTGAGATCACACTTACATATATGATTTTAGTATCCTGCTTTTCAAAATCAACATGAAAGAACAAGCAGAAAATTAGCATGTAATTGTACTTAAGAGGCCTTTGAGTCAAACAGATCTGGGCTTCAGTTCAGTTCAGTTCAGTCACTCAGTCTTGTCTGACTCTTTGTGACTCCATGGACTGCAGCATGCCAGGCTTCCCTGTCCATCACCAACTCCCAGAGTTTACTCAAACTCATGAACATTGAGTTGAGAACAACCATCTCATCCTCTGTCGTCCCCTTCTCTTCTGGCCTTCAATCTTTCCCAGCATCAAGGTCTGGGCTTAAGTCTGATTTTGCCACTGACCAGTTGTACAGATAGAATTATGTGTGGTTGCAAGCAATAAAAAAAAAAAAATTTAACTTCTGTGACCTAAACAAACAGTGTTAAGGGTCTTGGGAAAATGTGGGCTGGTGCAATCCTCAAGAATTCCATCAAGGTCCAAGCTTCTTCTTACCTCTTGTCCTGCCATTCTTAGGCTGTTGTTTTCAGCCATGGTTACAAGATGACTGCTACATACACAGGTTTCATATGCTTACTTGAGAGAAGGAAGAGGAAAGTTGAAGGCCAAAAGTTTGAAAATGCTTATTGCAGTTGAGTCTTTCATTAGAATAGCCATCTCTGCTTAAATTGCATTGACCATAATTAGGCACATGGCAGCCTCAACTGTGCTAGTCAGTCTGATGGTTAAGTATTTTTAGCTTAGTACTTTACAACCCCAAACAAAATCAGAGTTCTGTTAGTAGGGAAGAAAAGAGAGTGAATTTTAGATGTATAACCAGCAAAGACTAAACCAGTGCTGTATAATCCTCAACAGAGCACTTAGTCTAGCTGAGATTAAATTTTTTCACACATAAAAGGGGATCAAGGAAAGTATCTCATGGCGTAGATGCCAGGATCTAAGGCATATAAAGTGACTGGCAGAACATCTAGCATTTACCCTCATTCAAGAAATTTCAGCTATTACTTACTAAAACTCTAATAATAGTCTATCATATGGACATACCTCAATTTCCTTGACAATGCTAATTTATTTTGGTTATTCATTTATCTTTTGTAATTATAATAACTACACTGTTATCTAAATTAATGTCGCTATGACTAATGTGTGCAGTTTTTCCTTCAATTGCACAATATTCTTAAGAAAAATCATATAAATTAAATTAATGGATCAAGGGATAAGAACAATTTTCAAACCCTTAATTCATTTTGATGGTTTGCTCTCCAAAATGTTTTTTTAGATAGTTGATTTCTGCAACTCATTGCAGATAGTCATTAATTGCTAATTCGATAGATGATTTGGCAAAGGCTATTAATTCTACCTTCTCATCAAAGTCCACGTTCTCCTCGTCTTCCTGATCATACATCTCATCTATATATCCCAATCTCCCTTGCCAGATAGGTGTGTTCATGTGGCCAAGTTCCAGTCAGTAGAAAATGATGTGCACCAATTCCAGGCTTAGCCCATAAAAGTTTCTGATGTGTGTCTCTCCATGTCTATTTCCTCTTCTGGCTGACCGAGATGGGAACCATGGTGGAAACTTAGGAAGCTACACCCTGAACATGGCAAGCCTCCTTCAGCTGGTTCTTGGATCACTCCCTGGGACTGCCTTCAGCTGATGCCAGCACGCCTGCTCTTTCTTCCTGTGCGGGGACATGACATGAGCAGGAAAGAAACATCTATGGCAGCGGTCCTTTGAGGCTCCTGGGTCTCCATGGCATCCATAGAGAAAATTTAGGAGTTTGTGACCATGGAATGAGGAAAAAATGTTATTTCTACTTAACTGCTATTTAGCATTTTTTTCTCTTACAAACACAGGCCACAAACTAGGAGCACCAGTAGTACGTGTGACAGGTATTTTTGTATCATGCTACAATTGTAGCTGCTGCTGCTGCTAAGTTGCTTCAGTCGTGTCCAACTCTGTGCGACCCCATAGACGGCAGCCTACCAGGCTTCCCCGTCCCTGGGATTCTCCAGGCAAGAACAGTGGAGTGGGTTGCCATTACAATTGTAGCAGGTAAGTTCAATCGCTCAGTCGTGTCCGACTCTTTGCGACCCCATGAATCACACACGCCAGTAGCAGGTATCAAATTTAGTTCATACTCAACAAGACCTTGAAATTATGGCAGAAGTTAAACCTGATACTATATTTGGTTATTTCATGTTTTATTAAAGAAGCACCTTTATTATCATATAACAAGTTATTTTAATATTTTATAGCTACATTTCAATATAACTGGTTCTTTTGAAATCTTTTAAATTTTATTTTATGTATTTGAAAACAATATTCTGAGAAAAGATTTACCAGACTGCTAATGTGGCCCTGGTACAGAAAGGTTATGAATGCTTGTTTATACTATGTTTGAGCCATTTTACATTTTGGTGTCTTTTTGTTATACCTTTTAGCATTACCCTAATTTATACAAGCAATAAATGGTGGTGTTGGGATTTAAGTGTTATAAAAGTTAAATTTTATGTCATTACATTTTTATATGTATTTAATACATAAATCCTATGAGATTATCATATTTGTTGCAAATGTTTTTACCAGTTCTTGCTTATCTTTTAGTTTTATGATGTTTGATGTACTGAAATGTGTTTATGTGGTTATTTCTATCAGTCTATTTTTATGTGGTTTTTACGTTGCTTTCTCATTTTAAAAAATCTTTCCCCAGTGAAAAATTAGCTACGTTTTTACATTAGGGTGCTAACATTAGGGTGCTCACCCAAGAGGGTGTGCCATTCACAGTACTGTTTACATGAATATAACCCCTCAGTTGTACAGCATACAGCTTGCGTAACTATACTCAGTAATCTCAATTTGTTAAATACTATATATTTTATTTTAATTCTTTAAGCCACTTGGAATATATTTCATTCTCTGTTTTGAGAAAGATAAAAAGAAGGATAATTTTTCTAACAGAGATTTCTGAACAATTTAACTCTTCCACGTCTATTTCCTTTGGAAAATCGCAAGTTCTTTAATAGATTTGGGTTTGTTTTTGAACTTTTCCATGCTAATCTTATACCAGTGTCATATTTTTTTAATTACTGTTAATTTTACAATATCATTTAATAGCTGGTTGGACAAATTTCCCTTTATTAGTCATAATTTTAAAGCTTTTTGATATGCTGAAAAAATTTTCCAGAAAAATTGCAGAATGTACTCTGAGCAGAATGAAACTTTGACAGTTTCAGGAAAAATTGTATTTCCATACAAAGAATGATTCCAAGATTTCTTTTATATGTGGCCCTAAAGAAAATATTGTACTTACATTTTACCCACAATGTATGAGTGATCTCACTTCAACTTTTCTACTTAGACTTAATGGTGTGGTGAGAAGAGCTCTGGAAAAAAGTCAGAAATCCTCAACTTGAAACCATATTTAATTCTTTCCAGGTGTCTAACCTGAGACAAGCTGCTTATTGTCTCAAAGTCTTATAGTTTCCTTATGAGTAAAACGTGAGTGAAATTTCTATTCTATTACACTGGGTTGCTATGAAGAGTGAATTAATATATTTGAAATCCCCTTAAAAAAAAACTGCAAAGTATTGTAGACAACAAATTAATATTTTATTAAAATTACTGTTTCACTGGAGCTGGAGATTTATTTACTGTTGTCGACACTTGTATCACCACATTCTCTGGAGCAGAATTTGATACAAGACAACTATGTCTTGGATATTAGCCAAGAAGATTTAGTTTTACTGGAGAAAGCCAACTTATACCTCATTATAAGTTAGTCCCATGACATGGATTCTGAGGATGCTATTAGACATAGGTTACAATTTATGTAAATACTTTCCAATGTTGAATAGGGTAATTGGGGGAGACGGGTGTTAATATACACTGACCTGACATGATCCCAAGTTAAAATTTGGAGATGGAAGCTGAGCATAGTTGTACTAAGAAAATGAGAGCCTGGTTTTAGTTTGTATAAAAAAGAAACCTTTTGGAATAGGGGTCAGGATTCCAAATGTTTCAGAGTTGTCAGATTTATACAGTTCAAAGTCCTCTTTGGCAAGGAGCTGTGAGTGCAAGGTGGAACACAGTGGTGATCTATTCAGGAACGCTTACTGTAGAGCTGTACTTTATTTCCTTGCAGAATAAACATATTCCTTGGAGACACTATACAGTACAGTGTGTCTTCCAAAATTATATGTACAAATTGTGATTGATATGTTTCTGCTCTAAAATTACTGTAATGTGTGTATAGTCTTCACTGCTGTTGTAGAGAGCATTGTCATAAGCATCAACAGGAGGAGGGCATTTCCTGTGAAATGAGGTCCAGTACTGTAAATATGTCTACCAAAAATGCAGTGCAATCTTTAAACAGATTCCATGTGAGGTCTTCTATTGTTCTTTTTAAAATAAGAAAAAATTTTTCCAATTGTGAGGGGAAATGGTGAGGGATTTATAGGCTCCTACTATGTGCCACCCACATGTTAGGAGTATATTATAATCATAACAATGAATGCTCCCATGCACAACAGCTTTGCAAGTTGATTTCTAAGTTTACCACTGTTAAATTTATAAAGCAGAGGCAATTTTCCATAGTGTACGGACTATAGGCCGGCAAACTAGTTCTGGAAATCAATTCTGGATCCTCTATAAAAATTACTTGACCTCTCAGATTTTAAGCTTGAATTTTCACTCCATTAAAATGGAGATGCCACTACTACTAATACTACTAGGAATGATGATATTAATACATACAGGCAATAGCATATTATTATTAGGTAATAATAAGGATAGTTTTCTGATTAAGTTAATAAAGTTAAAGAATTCATTCAGTGTCTAAACTTAGTAAGCAATAAATAACTATTGATAAGTACTATAAAGACTCTAGAAATTTTTACTGGTGAAAACAAAATTTTCATATTAAATTATGTTTTCACATCTATTTTATTTACATTTTACTAGAATTTATGAAGTTCCTGCTGTAATTTAGAACCTTTCCATTGAGCCTGATGACTAATTCAATCTCTTTAATGTGTATAGCTTGTCAAGCAGACAGCGCTCCAACCGTGCTTCATGTTAAGTTTCTTGATTGCTAACAAAATGCCATTGGCTCAGCGAAACTGGCTAATTCAACTTCTGGCTTCCAGAAACAAAAATAATTTTTTTTTGCAGCCTGACAGATTTGACATAAAGGAATCTATTTTAAAATTCATACATGCATATATACTACATAAAGTGAGCAACTGGCAAATTTTAACAAACCTATAAAAATAAACTATACTTCCTTAATTTCTCAGAACATTATCATTACTAAAGGGAAAACTAAAATTCTCTTATATTATATTCCAGTAATTTTTGGCTCACCCAGAGAAAGACTGATAAATCCTTAGAATATCTTACAAAGTAATAAACAACCTTCCACCCCCAGTTCCCTGCCCCCAACACTCACACTTTTCCTGCTAAAGACTTTGATTCTTCCTGCCATCCCTCAGTTCTAATCACACCAACACTCACCTAGACAGGCGGGCTCCCATCTGCTTTTTCCTGTAGTTGGAACGCTCCTCCCAAGATACCCTGATGGTTCCCTCACTCATCTCCTTTGAAGATTGACTCAAATGTGACATTTGTGGCAAGACCTACCCTGACCCTCCTCGTAAGCAACTGCCTTTTACCCCAGTGCTCTCTATTTTCCTAACATGGAAGATTAGTTTCCTCTATAACTCTTGTCAATCACCTTACATACTTTTAATTTTACTTTATATTCTTTATTATTTATTATTACAATAAAATATAAGTTGTATTACAACAGAGATTTCAGTTTAGTTCACAAATCTATCTCCAGTGCCTAGAATAGTCCCTGGTGCATAGTAGACACTTAAATTTTGATTGAACAAATACATTCTTTCTTCCAAAGTAAAAATTTTAATTGGTGAATTGAATATGGAAAAAAATGGACATATACCTTGACGAGACATTAAATATTAAACACTGTCTACTTTCCATTTAAGAACAAGAAAAAACTCCAGGAGTTCAACTTATTGAAAAGGACATCCATACATAATGCTATATGACTGAAAGGAATGAAAAAATATGGGGAATTCAATGCTAGGTAGGGGAGTGGAGCCTGGTGTACTGAAGGGAATCTTCAAACACAATGGGGACAATTCACTAATTCATCATATGAGAAACTACTGGAAAATGTGCACAAATGGGAACTTCTGCACCCAAATGAAATAGTGTTAAACTGAGGAATAAGACATATTTTAAACTGAAATAAAACATGCACTGATGCTATGTTTCTCTTGGTTGTTACACTGAATTATTTGGGGTGAATTTCAAAGTGAAATTTTGTAGCCCTAGATTATTACTTCAATGGACTATTTCCATTAACAGCTGTACATACAATAAAATTTCCAGTACTACAGTTTTGCAAATAAACTAGCAATATTTTTGTCTTAAATATGCCCAACTTTTTCAAACTCCATTCTAAGGTCACACTGCACCCTTTAATTGCGATCAGATTGATACATTTAAGCCCTCTTCTTACTTTGAGAATGCCACCAAAACATCATATTTCAATGCCTATAATGAAGCCAAACAGTTCTATGGGTGAAGGAAAGGTGAAATGTAATTCACTTGATTGTTGTGAAGGATGCAACACATCTTATTTATGTAATAAAACCCTAAATATAGGCAGTATCTGTACCCCTTAGTTGGGTGGAAGGAGCATGTGAAAATTTCTTCCATGAAACAAGGGAGATGGCTTATCTTTATTAAACAATAAAACATTGTGAAAAGGATGATGGTAAAATGATCTACAAATTTCCAATGTTTCCTTTATGAACTCTGGACTTACCTGGTGGCTCAGATAATAAAGAATCTGCCTGCAACGCAGGAGACCTGGGTTCGATCCCTGAGTTCAATTCCTGGGTTGAGAAGATCCCCTGAAGAAAAAAATGGAAAAATGGCAACCACTCCAGTATTCTTGCCTGGAAAATCCCATGGACAGAGAGGCCTGATAGGCTATAGTCCATAGGGTCACAAAGAGTCAGACATGACTGAGAGACTAACACTTATGAACTTTTTGGATTATGGAGCCTTTTTAGCCTTTTGAAGAGCAAGAGAGTAGCTGTCTGGAAGCAGTGCACAGCAGGGTTTGTGATAATGTTGCTAAGAGAAGAAAAGCTGTTTGCTTCTAATACAGAACTGTGATGACAGAAACTTACATTTTGTTGCTTTTGTTATTTAATGTTATCTTTCTCATGGAAATGATTACTAAAAATATCTAGCTACTTATTCTAACTTTCATCACCGGTTCTTATGAAGTGCTGAGACTGTTTCTCAAAGTGCTAAGAATGTTTCTCAAAATGTTTAGTTACGGTAAAGATAGGCCTTGTAACCATATCGCAGAATGAGGATGACTCCAATATTTCTAAATGTTACGATGACTCCAATAATGTTATTTTTAAAACATTAAAAAACAAAAAGCATTAAAATAATGTTATTTTTAATGACATGAATTGTCTAAAAGGTGTACTTAATCTGATTTGAACTGTTGTCTCACATTCAAGCCTCAGTTATACTACCTCACTCCCCAAAGCAGAAGAGGAATTCATTACTTTTATTTAAAAGTCTTTCTCTTCCAAGCTGTTGTTCCTATTAAATTATCCTTATAATGTAAGACTCATGGTTTTGGTTGAATGAAAGTCAAAAGACACGACTTTAACATTGTAAACATTACTATATACCACAAATTTTGCTGCATTTGAAGAAAATGCAAACACAAATACCTCTGGATACTCTGATCAATCTGCTTCAACTCTCTTATCTGCCCATCCTTTTTATGAACGTGATTGAAAACAAGCATTTGAAATCAAAAGGAAAAAAAACAAAGAATGTGAGCCAATGGACTCTGCCTGGTATGTCTGCTCTCTGAGCAGGCAGATCAGGATTTATTCATGGAAACCTAACATCTCATTTTTCTCGGTCATCCTATGATATACTTGCTTGTAAGGATATTCCAGAAACACACAGATAATCTTATTTGAAGCTTTCTACTTTCCAATCAGACACCAGGAATCATTGTCACATGTTTACTGTCATGCATTTACAGGTCTAGAGTGTTCAGAATTTACAGTATGAGAAAGCCCACTGCTGACATGTTTAGCATTTTCTTCTACTCATGCGTTACTTTCCACTTTTCAAAGTGCTTTCTCAAAAAAAGTGAAAAGTAACCATTTCCCTGTGAGAGTTACATTGCCATATATATCCAGCTGAGGCATTAAGGAAGTTAAAGTAAAAAATAGTGCAAAATAATTTTTATGTGTTCAAAATCTGTTTAACAGTATCAAGTAAATGTGACATAATTACTGGATCATTTTTCAATCTTCAACATATGCAGTGTGTTGACACAATACTTCATAATCTTCTATCTAATTTTATTTGAAATCTTTCCAACATCTTTGTTATCTGGGTTTAGCAAGGATCTGAAATAGAATGATTGAGCTCCCTTTTTGATCACTACCTATGACAACACTTTGGCAATAGTCCTAACTTTTCTTTTAAGAGGTTTAACTTTTACAAGAGCAAGTGCACGGGTGTCTTATTTAAGCACTTCTCCCATTTTTCAGTAATCTAAAACAGATCATTTAAACCAATAAAATATCTGAAGGATAACCAAAATATTAATGATGATAATTAAGCATTTCCTATTTTTAAACCCCTTTCCAAAGCACCTAACACACTTCATGTCATTTACCTCTCATAACAACCCTATGGACCTGTTTTATAGATGAGGGAACTGCAGTATAGTGTCTTTCTTATCCACAGGGAGGACCAACTTCACCCAAGGTCAAATGGCAAAGCGTGAAACTTATCTTGACTAATAAGCTTGTTTAACAGATGGAAACTTCATCTTTGCAAAAGTTAAACTTCTTCAAATATTTCAACCAGTAAGATGTCTAAAAGAACATATGAGCAATTTCAGATTGTCCTGTGCATACCAGAGATTTGGAGCACAGCTTCATGCAATTAGAACTAAAAGCATATCATCTTAGACATGTTTTCTTGATTTTTTAGAATCTCAGTTTTGTCTGCCATATTCTCAATATTAATATTGATTTAATGAGAATTAAAATAAACAAATACATGTAAGGACCTAATAGCATCAGGTTTATCTTAGGTTTTTAATACATATTAATTTTCTCTTTCTTGCAGATCCAGTATCCAAATTATATGATACGTACTTTGATTCTCACCCTGCACTGAGAATTCAGCTCTAACTTATTAAAACTTTTTAAGAATCCTTGCTCTTAAATTTCTCATGTTTAAATACTCTGTTGTTTAAATGCATTCCATTTTATAGCTTAGTTTCATATTTCTATCTTCTATTCCAAATCTCTCTTTAATATTACAACTCGTGTCAAGTTCAATAGGAGTTGAAATTTCTAACAACTGTCCTAGAAGAAAAATTACTTTCGTCCCTATTGAATGTCCTTCCTACTTATATATGGCAAAGGTTATTGTTACACTGAAAGTCTATGGTTGTAGTTCAGATTTTAGTACAACTTTTATCTACTTTAACCTGTTATTAAAATTTGGTCTTTCTCCTTTAAATATGAAGCTCAGTCATGTAGAATGTAAGTATCACTGCCTGTGAGTGTGCCATGGAGGCGTCTCAGTCACACAAAGGGAAACAGAAAACTTCTCATCAAAGATTTAAATTCTAGAGGAAAATGCATTTCTAGACTTAAATGATTTCCCATGTTGATGCATTTCTTCTGTTTCTTTGTAATATGATTATTCTTACAATTGTTTTGCAACATGTCTTTACTTAAATCTCTGAAACCTTGATCTTAATTGATACACAATCCTCTACCTACTGAAGAATATTACAGGTAGAACAATGCAATAAATTCCCATAAACAACTGTCTTGCTTATCTCAGAGGTGTACAAAGTATTTTCTAAAGCTCTGTATGCAAAGTCAGCATGAACCAAGGAGAAACATCACAATAATTCACAGCATAATATACCCATATACCTATATATTCCAAGGCCATGAGTAAGAAAGACAAATTATTATTAATAATTATTATAATAGCTGTTTCTAATCCTTAGATACATATAGTATGCATCTCCATTTAGCAGGCAAATAAATAAATTTAATTAAAGACTAAATTAAATAACCATGTGGTGAGACTATGTAATCTACTATTATGTTTGGCTTAAGCCTAGATTTTCAACATATTTATTTTTTTAGGTTCTGCTTGGTCTCAGTCACTGTACACCTTCTCCTCTTCTCCCAGTGTGACTGTAAGTCTCAGCCTTATCCGCTCCCCCATCACATCCAAGGACCATGACTTGTTTTCATCAGAAATAATGACTTCCTATGGTAGTAATTTTCAGTAGCGTGGGAGACAAGAGGAAAATCAAAACCAAAAGGGTGTTGATCCAACGAAAAAAAGAGAAGGGTCTAACTAGTTTGTTGTGCCTTCTGATGCCTTCTCTCCCCCATATTTTCCAGGCTAAATTCTGACCAGAGGCAAGAAAATGTTGAAAGTAGTCTGGCTAAATTCTCTGACACTCGCAAAGCTATCCTGGAAGCAGTTTAAACAGCATGACGTTTGAACACGTGTGGCTTCTACCTCAGTTACCAGTCCTACTCTCCACCTCAGGCTCTATTTCATTTTGCTAGGCTCCTGCTAAGCTCCCCAGGCACTTTCTTCTCAGGTCCGCATTACCCACCCAAGCCCCTGCCAGGTTCCTGCTTGCCTCCTCCGTTGGACTGTATTGTTTGTGTGCGCTGCAGCACACGGCAGCATCTTAAATCTGAAAAGGCATTGAGAAATCATTGACTATAGTATCGTCCTCTGTGAAAACCAAGAATCAAAACAAATCTTCCCAGTTAAGTGCTAAAGGGCTGGCATGAGTATGGCTCATCATTCAGTATGTTTTCCTTCTCACTGTGAGCCAGAGTGGTGTGTTTTCTAGAAATTAAGATATTCCTTACCCATACTAGTCATATGTGTCCTCCCTTCTCAAGTCCTGGTGTTACACTGGGTCTTGTCCCACCAGCAGAGACATCTCTCTCTTGCACATAACACGGGTCTGTACAAGGAATAGGTGATGGTCTCCATTCAGACCTCCTTGCTATAAAATAACTTATTCTTTCTCAGTTCAGAGAAACCAGGAGGTGTCTGGCATCTGCTAAACAGATAGAAAAATGCCACTTAACCTAAAGAAATAGAGTCAAGATACTGATTTTAAAACCTGTTCCATTCCCAGCTTTTCTATCACATGGCCTGTTGCTTATGTATCTCCTGCTACCACCACAAGCACATGTGCTTCTGAAGTGGTCCTGCTGTGAGAGACCAAAGCTTGAAATGTTTTCTCCAATGGAAACAATGTGAGATGCAGCTGAAATAGTGCTATTATTATCATTGCTTAAATCTATTAAGGTTTAAATAGCTTTTTTTCTCTTCCACTCTTTTCCAAGAACATAATTAGCAGATACACAAAATTTCAACGGAAGAAAAATATGTTTTAAGAGCCAAACAACTAATTTCAAAATTAACCCACATTTTAACTCACATAATCCATTAAAAAGTTCACAGGTACCAGGACTTACCAGTTTAAAGCTGTCTCTAGTTCTTGTGATATTTGCGGATGGTGTTTCAATACAACTGAATTTCTTTCCTTGATATTCTCTTGTTCAGCATTGACAGTTAAGGGTTTACATATCAAGATGTGTAAGAGGTAACAATTCATTCTCAAATGCCTGTTAAAGCTCTTTTATTCCTAGCTGCATGGGGAAAAAAAGGATTCTACATAATGTAAAGCAAAAGACAGAGTTAAAAGGTCAAGGTTCTGAACAAAATTGGCCAGGGACTGGCTGTTTGACCTCAGGTTGGTTACTTCAGCTTACAGTGAGTCATATTCCACATCTATCAAATACCCTCAGTCCTTGTTTGTAAAATACGGAAAAGTCCTTGAGAAAATTCACTATGTGTTATAATGCAGAGTACGTTTACCATTGAGAAGAGTGTGTTAAAGGGCTCATAGTCCTCTTTTTGTGAACATAAAATCAACCTATGTTCCTGGAAATGCATAGATTGTCAGGATTGCAGAAAAAGAAGGCGTTTAATATAGCAAGGGGTTTTACTAACCAAACATTGGGTTCTACAGTCAGATACTCAGAAAGAGGGGCTGACAACCTTTTGTCTAATGAATCTATGAAATTCATCTTTCTATAGTCAAAGAAATTGCACTATCAGAAGGAGAAAAAAGGGAGACAAGGTTATACATGGGCGTACTCTTATTTAATAAAACCTAGGGAAAGCTAATTGCTCCTGGCTGAGGTCAGGAGGAATATGACAGAAGTGAAAACGTGAATTTGCTTTACAAACTTTCCCAGTGTGTGGACATACAATGAATGACCCGTCCAGGGCTCTAATTTTGTACAGGGTCACAAAAACAGGCAAGTGTTTCTAAGAGTGGGCAAAACAAACCCAGCAGAATAATGATCAGGCAATTCAGATGTAGATTGCAAGTGTAGAGGAAAAGGGTGGAAATTTGCAGTTATGATGGGTAAAATAACCGACTTCAGTCATCAACTGTTAAATATGTGTTTGCTTTGTTAGGGATGAGTTAGGCTGAACAACAACTGTCTGTGGTTGTGGTAACCAAGAAGAGAATGACTGTGTGCTGTGAGTGCCTGGCAAGTGCTCTCACCTTGCGTGAGACTGAAAAAAAAGTCCGTATTACTGTTTCCATCGGCCAAGAATGGGATCATTTCTAGGTCATGAAAAAATGTATATAAATTATATAAGCACAGCAATGTGCATTATGTCACAATGTGATGCAGACTCTAGTTAGTAAGCATTAGTACTGTTAAACGTAGGGAATATGAAAAAGGGCGTATTGAAAGTGAGATATCAGAACTATGTGACTAATAATACTTTGACGTAGAGGCAAGGAAGTGTCTCCAATGTTGGAAAGACCATTAGTTCTGACAGATCAACTCAGCATGTCCGTATTAACAAACTACTCTAGGCTTAGCACTGTGCCCCATACTGTGAGGGGTTAATTCAAGGGAGAATAACCAGCAAGGAAAGACCATTTCTTATGAAAAACAACAAGAAAAACAGATGCATGTTCAAGTACTATATTGTAAGGCCAGGATTATAAATCCTATAGGAATTGAGAGGAGAAATCATTCAAAATAAAAAAAATGAAAATTTATGATGGTTCATAAACGATCATATTTGATCAGCAGGAAACAACACAGTGTGAAAGAAAATTAACTATATAATTTTAGAAAGGTTACTCATTTTCTCTGAGCTTCAGCTTCAGTATTTGCAAGTGGAGAACCACTATAGTAAGAATAAGCAAGACTCACTGGCAATATATTCTATGTAGAATTTCAAACTATACTTTCACACTAGATTACAAACTATTATTTCACTCTTAATGCCTTAACTTTGTGTTGCAAAAATTAAAAATTATTAGATCAGAAGTTTCCAGATTTGAAGTTCTATAATATGTCAAATATTATATATATATAAGAAAGCCTTCCTCAGTGATCAATGCAAAGAAATAGAGGAAAACAACAGAATAGGAAAAACAAGAGATCTCTTCAAGAAAATTAGAGATACCAAGGGAACATTTCATGCAAAGATGGGCTCGATAAAGGACAAGAATGGTATGGACCTAACAGAAGCAGAAGATATTAAGAAGAGGTGGCAAGAATACACAGAAGAACTGTACAAAAAAGATCTTCACGACCGAGACAGTCACGATAACGTGATCACTGACCTAGAGCCAGACATCTTGGAATGTGAAGTCAAGTGGGCCTTAGAGAGCATCACTACTAACAAAGCTAGTGGAGGTGATGGAATTCCAGTTGAGCTATTTCAAATCTTGAAAGATGATGCTGTGAAAGTGCTGCACTCAGTATGCCAGCAAATTTGGAAAACTCAGCAGTGGCCACAGGACTGGAAAAGGTCAGTCTTCATTCCAATCCCAAAGAAAGGCAATGCCAAAGAATGCTCAAACTACCGCACAATTGCACTCATCTCACACGCTAGTAAAGTCATGCTCAAAATTCTCCAAGCCAGGCTTCAGCAATATGTGAACCATGAACTTCCAGATGTTCAAGCAGGTTTTAGAAAAGGCAGAGGCAACCGAGATCAAATTGCCAACATCCACTGGATCATGGAGAAAGCAAGAGAGTTCCAGAAAAACATCTATTTCTGCTTCATTGACTATGCCAAAGCCTCTGACTGTGTGGATCACCATAAACTGTGGAAAATTCTGAAAGAGATGGGAATACCAGACCACCTGACCTGCCTCTTGAGAAACCTGTATGCAGGTCAGGAAGCAACAGTCAGAACTGGACATGGAACAACAGTTCCAAATAGGAAAAGGAGTACGTCAAGGCTGTATATTGTCACCTTGCTTATTTAACTTATATGCAGAGTGCATCATGAGGAACGCTGGGCTGGAAGAAGCACAAGCTGGAATCAAGATTGCTGGGAGAAATATCAATAACCTCAGATATGCAGATGACACCACCCTTATGGCAGAAAGTGAAGAGGAACTCAAAAGCCTCTTGATGAAAGTGAAAGAGGAGAGTGAAAAGGTTGGCTTGAAGCTCAACATTCAGAAAACAAAGATCATGGCATCTGGTCCCATTACTTCATGGGAAATAGATGGGAAAACAGTGGAAACAGTGTCAGACTTTATTTTGGGGGGCTCCAAAATCACTGCAGATGCTGATTTCAGCCATGAAATTAAAAGACGCTTACTCCTTGGAAGGAAACTTATGACCAACCTAGATAGTATATTAAAAAGCAGAGACATTACTTTGCCAACAAAGGTTCATCTGGTCAAGGCTATGGTTTTTCCCGTGGTCATGTATGGATGTGAGAGTTGGTCTGTGAAGAAAGCTGATCGCCGAAGAATTGATGCTTTTAAGCTGTGGCGCTGTAGAGGACTCTTGAGAGTCCCTTATACTGCAGGGAGATCCAACCAGTCCATTCTAAAGGAGATCAATCCTGGGTGTTCATTGGAAGGACTGATGCTGAAGCTGAAACTGCAATATGTTGGCCACCTCATGCGACGAGTTGACTCACTGGAAAAGACTCTGATGCTGGGAAAGGTTGGGGGCGTGAGGAGAAGGGGATGACAGAGAATGAGATGGCTGGATGGCATCACCGACTCTGTGGACATGAGTTTGAGTGAACTCCGGGAGTTGGTGATAGACAGGGAGGCCTGGCGTGCTGTGATTCATGGGGTCGCAGAGAGTCGGACATGACTGAGCGACTGAACTGAACTGAACTGAATATGTCAAAACTGACTGAAGTCCATGGGGATAAAAACAAAACATAACTATTAAATTAAAAACAAAAAATGGACAAGGCAGTTTATATGGAGAGGTAATAGTTGGATAATTGCTGGTGGAGTTATCCTTTAGAATGCAAGTTGTAAATATCTATTATGTCATATCTTTTGATCTAATAATTCCATTTCAAGTTATCTAAGGTCTAGCTGTAGTGTAGAAAATCTATAGTTTAACTGCTCACTACATCTTGATCAATAGAGCATGGATTTAGATATAAAAAATAGAGGACTGATTAAGGAAATTGGTGGAATACCACAAGACTACTAAAACTACTGAATTAAATTCACCCATTCCTATCCATTATATTTCACTGATTCCTAAAATGTTGCTTTTCAGTCTCTCTTGCCATCTGCTGCTTGACCATGTCTAAGGACCTAACAGAAGCAGAAGAGATTAAGAAGAGGTGGCAAGAATACACAGAAGAACAATACAAAAAGGTTTTAATGACCTGATTAACCATGATGGTGTGATCACTCACCTAGAGCCAGATATACTGGAGTGTGAAGTCAAGTGGACCTTAGGAAGCATTACTACAAAGAAAATTAGTGGAGATGATGGAAATCCAGCTAAGCTATTTCAAATCCTAAAAGATGATGCTGTTAAAGTGCTGCACCCAATATGCTAGCAAACTTGGAAAACTAAGCAGTGGCCATAGGACTGGAAAAGGGCAGTTCATTCCAATCCCAAAGAAAGACAAACCCAAAGAATGTTCAGACTACCATACAACTGTGCTCATTTCACATGGTAGCAAGGTAAAGCTCAAAATCCTTCAAGTTAGGTTTCAACAGTACATGAACTGAGAACTTCCAGATATACAACCTGGATTTAGAAAAGGCATAGGAACCAGAGGTCCAATTGCCAACATCTGCTGGATCATAGGAAAAGCAAGGGAATTCCAGAAAAATATCTATTCTGTTTCATCGACTATGCCAAAGCCTTTGACTGTGTGGAAAACAACAAACTGTGGGGAATTCTTAAAGAGATGGGAATACCAGACATTACCTGCCTCCTGAGAAACCTGTATGCAGGTCAAGAAGCAACAGAAACAGACATGGAACAATGGACTGGTTCCAAATGGGGAAAGAAGTACATCAAGGCTATATACTGTCATCCTGCTTAGTTAACTTATATATAGAGTACATCATGTGAAATTCCAGGCTGGATGACTCACACACTAAAATGAAGATTACCTGGAGAAATATCAACAACCTCAGACATGCAGATGATACCACTCTAATGGCAAAAAGGGAAAAGAAACTAAAGGATGGAAGAGGAGAGTGAAAAAGTTGGTTTAGAACTCAACATTCAAAAAACTAAGATCAGGGCATCCAGTCCCATCATTTCATGGCAAATAGATGGAAAAAAAGTGGAAACAGTGGCAGAGTTTATTTTCTTGGGCTCCAAAATCACTGCAGACAATGACTGCAGCCATGTAACTAAAAGACACGCAGTCCTTGGAAGAAAAGCTATGACAAACCTAGACAGCATATTAAAAAGCAGAGACATCACTTTGTTGACAAAGGTCTGTATAAGTCAAATCTATGGCTTTTCCAGTGGTCATGTATGGATGTGAGAGTTGGACCATAAAGACAGCTGAGAGCCTAAGAACTGTTCCTTTTGAACTGTGGTGTTGGAGAAGACTCTTGAGAGTCCTTTGGACTTCACGGAGATCCAACCAGTCAATCCTAAAGATCAACACTGAATATTCATTGGAAGGACTGATACTGAAGTTGAAGCTCCAATACTTTGGCCATCTGATGTGAAGAGCCAACTCACCGGAAAAGACCCTGATGCTGGGAAATATTGAGGACAGGAGGACAAAGGGGTGACAGAGGATGAGATGGTTGGATGGTATTACCGACTCAATGGACGTGAGTTTGAGAAAACTCCAGGAGGCAGTGAAGACAGGGAAGCTGGGTGTGCTGCAGCCCATGGGGTCACAAAGAGTCAGACACAACTGAGCTACTAAACAACAATGAAAACTACTGCTACTGATAGCTATAAAGACTGCAAAGACGGCAACCCAAAGGTCCATCCAGGTGGGACTAGATGAGGAAGACTAGTGGTACAGTCAGCGTTTCATTATACAGAGGCACAATGAATGACACAGCGTGATAGACAACATCATGCAGAAGTCTTACGGACTTGCCCTGTGGTCCAGAGGTTAAGAATCTGCCTTGCAATGAAGAGGATGCAGGTTTGATCCCTGGTGAGAAAACTAAGATCCCACATGCTGCAGAGCAACCAGGCCCACGAGCTGAAACTACTGGGCCTGCACATCACAATCAGAGAGTCTATGTGACACAATGAAGGGTCCCACATGACACAATGGAGATCCTGTGTGCCACAGCTAAGACCTGATTCAACCAAATAAATAAATAAAAATTTTAAGACGTCTTAGTTATAAGCGTGTGAAATTTAAAAAGTAGATTCTAAAAGATTACATTCAGGATACTAAACTCTTTATAAAGTCAGAAAGAAAATATAAACCATAAATACAATTCATAATTTATATATGGATATATATGAGAAATATATACATTTATAATATATATAATATGACATGTATATTTCAAATACCTGCAGTAAGGGAATGATAAAAACGGAATTTTGAATGACTGCTATCTTCAGTGCAAGGAAGGCAGAGTGAGAAATGGGGGAGGTAGTGTTTGAGGCAGGTTATCACCAAGCTCATAGCTTTGGAGGGGGTGGTGGTGAATTACTAGGGAATTTATAGTATTACAAATAAAGTGCATGTTTGAGCCACTAATGAGAATGTTGTCATGAACCAAGAACTATGATTCCTGCCATTATGTATATACCTAAGGGCCAGAGTGGGGAAAGGGATTAAAACACATTTTTAAAAATACAAAATACAAAATTCATTAATGAAAACACTAAAAGACAATAAACACAAATAATGGCTTTGTTACTGCGGTGATTATGTATTTTCGTTTTCAAACTTTTAAAAACATATTATTTTAATGAGAACAAATATTTAAACTCATTAAAAAATGTATACAGAAAACCATGGGTCTGGAGGTCAATTAACTTTTGTAAGCATGAAGAAGACAAATGAAATACCATAAAATTGATTAGCATTTCATCAGGTTCTTGACCAATTCCAGTTGCTGGAGGCCCTGAGAGGAGTAACTACTGACCTTGCATTGACAACTCATTGAAGAATCCATCAAGAAAAAGAAATGTGACTATTTGTAGGAGCACATGCCGGATCCAATTCATAATGAAAAGTTACATTAACTCTTAGAAAAATATCTAGCATTGACCCAGAGTATGCAACTGCTGGGTTTCAAACATGACTGACATGCCCTCTTGTTATTTCTGCAGAGGCTGTATGTAGAAGAATTTTAGATTAACATATATAACATGGACTTTAAGTCTATTAGCTGAATGTTGATGTGGAGGAAACCAATAAGAATAGGCCATGATTCATAATACAAGCAAATTGATTGGACACTTTGACAATGATGTTTAGAGAGCACGACTCTGCTGCATGGTTGGATGTTAACACACTAGGAGGCTCGTTCAGAATTAGAAAAAATATTATACCAAATTATGCTTTTATAAAAGATTTAGCTATTAACCTTTCTTGTACAGATATTTTAGACCATTTTCCACCTCTTTTAGCTTATAAGCTATAAGCCATATCACTTTAAAAAAACATAATGATAATTTTCATTATATCTGAAGAATTCTAGATGAATTAGATGAGTGGAACACTTTGCAGCACTGTATCATATATATTTTCCTCTAATTTAGTATTTTCTTTCTAGTACGCCATCTATAATCCACATAAATCAGTCAATTTCACAGTGTATTTATTCCAGTTTTATTTGATCAGTAATTGAAAAAAAAATCTTCTGGGGCAAGAAGTAACTTTCAGAAAATAATCTGTTTGGGGAATTTAAATAATATGTTTCCTTTCTTTTTTTTTTTTTTCTTTTCTCTTTTGTTCTATTTCTTATGGCAAAATAAAAACTGGGAAATATTTTGTGAAGTAATTATTTAAATTTAATATCAATCATATTTTATGATCAAAGTGTCTTGGTTTTCTCTTCTTTCTAGTTATTTAAAGGCTATGGGCTTCTAAGATGAGTATGGAAGGTTATGTGATAAAATAAAACAAAGCCTTAGATTTGAAAGAAAAATAGGTGAGTTTGAATTATGCTGCCTCCTTGGAAAATACATGTAAATCCTCTAAAACTTATTTTCCTAACATGTGGGAAGGAATGACATGAAAGTACTCAACATAGCTCACAAGGTTCTTTGGAAACTAAATATATAAATGTCTATTCAAATGAGCAAAACTCATGTTGTTTTTAATAATAAAAGGGCTTAAGGGCAAGCTCTCCTCCCAGAGTAAGGTGGACTAGGTTGTAACAAGAGCTTGTGGGATACTTTGTAAGGAATTAAGGAAAAGTTCCTCTTTGGAGCTCAGGCACCCAGTGTGGGACAATGCCAACACCTCCATGCTTTCCTGAGGGTGAGCATGGTTGAGCTTGCTCTCTGCAGACAGGGCTGAACTGGAAGACTAAGAGCTCCAGTGTAGGCATCTATATAGCTGGGCTGATGTGGACACTGTAGACATGAGGATCACTGTGTGAGAAAGTAGAAAGAAACACATGTGCACTCTTATAAACTTAGCACCTGGTCTAAGACTTCTTCTGTCGGTATATATCAAGACATGTATTTCAAGATACGTATTTGGTTTTTTTGCATTTTAAAATTATTTAAATTTTTCATGTTAATGTAGAAATAATAGAAGTAACAAAATCAAGAAGAAAAAATTACTCACAATACTACCACCAGTACCACTATTAGCCATATTTCCACTATTAGCATTACTACTATTCACATATAACCAAAGTTATGACCAACCTAGATAGCATATTAGAAAGCAGAGACATTACTTTGCCAACAAAGGTCCATCTAGTTAAGGCTATGGTTTTTCCATTGGTCATGTATGGATGTGAGAGTTGGACTGTGAAGAAAGCTGACTGCCAAAGAATTGATGCTTTTGAACTGTGGTGTGGAGAAGACTCTTGAGAGTCCCTTGGACTGCAAGGAGATCCAACCAGTCCATTCTAAAGGAGATCAATCCTGGGTGTTCATTGGAAAGGAGATCAATCCTGGGTGTTCATTGGAAGGACTGATGCTAAAGCTGAAACTCCAATACTTTGGCTACCTCATGCAAAGAGCTGACTCACTGGAAAAGACTCTGATGCTGGGAGGGATTGGGGGCAGGAGGAGAAGGGGACGACAGAGAATGAGATGGTTGGATGGCATCCCCGACTCGATGGACATGAGTTTGAGTGAATTCTGGGGGTTGGTGATGGACAGGGAGGTCTGGCGTGCTGTGATTCATGGGTTGCAAAGAGTCGGACACGACTGAGCGACTGAACTGAACTGAACATTTTGGAGAATATTTTTTCTAGTTTATTTTCAATGTGTATAGATGAAATAAATGTATCTTTAAAGTAGGACCATAAAAGAAATAAATGTTTTGAAAACTACCTCTAACATTTAGCAACATATCATCAAAATATTAATCAATATAGATTAACACCATCATCTGTGATGACTGGGCTTTCCTGGTAGCTCAACTGGTAAAGAATCTATGTGCAACGCAGGATACCCCAGTTCGATTCCTGGGTTGGGAAGAGCGCCTGGAGAAGGAAGCGACTACCCACTCTAGTATCCTTTGGCTTCCCTGGTGGCTCAGCTGGTAAAGAATCGGCCTGCCAACGTGGGAGGCTGGTGTTCAGTCCCTGGGTTGGGAAAGATCCTGTGGAGAAGGGAACGGCTACCCACTCCAGTATCCTGGACTGGAGAATTCCATGGACAGTATAGTCCATGGAGTTACAAAGAGTCGGACACAACTGAACGACTCTCACTTTCACTTTGTGATGACTGGATAGAATTCCACTTTATAGATACATGAATTATTCAAGCAATAACGTATGGCAGCACATTTAAAATTATTTTCACTTTTTCCCTATTATAAATAATAGTGTGAAATATAAATCACATTTTTATTACTCCATCTGATTAATGAAACAAATTTTTGAAAGTGGAATTTCTGAATTAAATACATTGCTTCCAATTACACTTTAGAAAGTTTCTACTAATTTTACTTCTGCCAGCATCTGAGAGCTTATTTCTTTCAGTCTCAGCTGTATGGGGCATTTTCCTTCTCTTTGATAGCTGATGAGAATGGAGAGTCTATCTGGCTTTTGTTCATGGTCATGATTACTAGTAAGATCAAATATTTCTATCATATATTATGAATCATTTATATTTCTGATTTTGTACCTTGCCTGTTCATATCCTTCACTCACTTTCCTACATGGTTATATGTTCTTTCTGTTACCAGTGTGTAAGCTTTCTATGTATTAAAGACATTGACCCTTTTCTATCACATATAGTTATATTTTTCCTTCTCTATAATATGCTTTTTTCACTTGGATTGTGATATTTTTATCCATTCAAATGTCTTAAATTATTTAACTAGATCTTTCCATTTTTGCCTGGGGCCTTGATTAAAAGGATTTTCTTCACCTATAGATATGGACCATATTTTCTACTAGTAGTTTTAAATTTCATTATTTGTATTTATGTTTAATCCATTCAGATAATTAATTTTACATTAAGGTGTGGATTAGGGCTCTAAATTTATTTTGTCAAGTGGTTAATTGGTTTCCACAATAATTTTTATAAAATTGTACACCTTTTCCTCCCTGATTTTAAATGCCATTTTTATTATAAACTGAATTCTTCCTTGTAGTTTTCTCTGTATCTGAACTTGTCGTTCTGTTACATTGATCTATTTTGTCACAAGCTTCACAGGACTTTAAATTCTGAAGCTTTATAATGTTTGCTTCAGCAGTACATGAACCGAGAACTTGCAGATGTATGAAAGGGGTTTCAAAAAGGAGGAGGAACCAGAGATCAAATTGCCAACATTTGGTGGATCGTGGAGAAAGTAAAGGAATTCCAGAAAAATATCTACTTCTGCCTCACTGACTATGTTAAAATCTCTGACTGTGTGGATCACAACAAACTGTGGTAAATCCTTAAAGAGATGGGAATACCAGACCACCTTCCCATCTCCTGAGAAATCTGTATGCAGGTCAAGAAGCAACAGTTAGAACCAGACATGGAACAATGGACTGGTTCCAAATTGGGAATGGAGTACAACAAAGCTCTGTACTGTCACCCTGCTTATTTAACTTATATGCAGAGTACTTCATGCCAAATACCAGGCTGGATGTCTCACAGGCTGGAATTAAGATTGCCCGAAGAAATATCAACAACCTCAGATATGCAAATATTACCACTCTAATGGCAGAAAGCGAAGAGAAACTAAAGAGCCTCTTGATGAGGATGAAAGAGAAAGTGAAAAAGCTGGCTTGAAATTCAACATTCAAAAAACAAAGAGCATGGCATCCGATCCCATCACTTCATGGCAAATACATGGGAAAACATGGAAACTGTGACACTATATTCTTGGGCTCCAAAATCACCACAGATGGTGACTGCAGCCATGAAATTAAAAGATGCATGTTACTTGGAAAGAAACCTATGACCAACCTAGACAGCATATTAAAAAGCAGAGATATCACTTTCCAACAAAGGTCTGTATATTCAAAGCTATAGTTTTTCCAGTAGTCATGTATGGATGTGAGAATTGGACCATAAAGAAAGTTGAGTGCCAAAGAACTGAAGCTTTGAATTGTTGTGCTGGAGAAGACTCTTAAGAGTCCCTAGAACTGCAAGGAAATCAAACCAGTCAATCTGAAAGGAAATCAGTCCTGAATGGTCATCGGAAGGACGGATGCTGAAGCTGAAGCTACAATACTCTGGCCACTGATATGAAGAGCGGACTCATTTGGAAAAGACTCTGATGCTGCGAAAAGTTGAAGGCAAAAGGAGATGGGGATGGCAGAGGATTAGATGGTTAGATATGATCATGGACTCAATGGACATGAGTCTGAGCAAACTCTGGGAGACAGTGGAGGACAGAGGAACTGGGCACACTGCACTCTATGGGGTCGCAAAAAATTAGCAACTGAACGACAACAAAATATTTTCTTAAAAGTTCATGAAATATGTCCTATAATTATTCTGTTTCAAATCTTTCTTGACGCATTATTCCCTGTTTAGATTTCCAGTTAAATTTTAAGATCATTTGGTTGAATTCTATAGAAAAATAGCAAGGATTCTGACAGCAGTTTTCTCAAATATAAATATATAGGTCATAGGAACAGCTGACTTTTTAGAAAAGTTCTCCCATTCAAAACATGGCAGTTTTCGCTACATAAGCATATAGTTACTAATATTTCTCAAGAAAATTTTAACAAAATTCCTGTACAATTCTTGTGAGACGTATTCTAATTTATCAGAAGCTTTTGTTTTACACACATATCTACTTGTTCAGTATAGTCATTCAGCTCAGTTCAGTCGCTCAGTCGTGTCCGACTCTCCGCAACCCCATGAATCACAGCACGCCAGGCCTCCCTGTCCATCACCAACTCCCGGAGTTCACGCAAACTCATGTCCATCGAGTCGGTGATGCCATCCAGCCATCTCATTCTCTGTCGTTCCTGTCACCTCCTGCCCCCAATCCCTCCCAGCATCAGAGTCTTTTCCAGTGAGTCAACTCATCGCATGAGGTGGCCAAAGTATTGGAGTTTCATTAATATATTGTATTTCAGGTTTTGGGCTAAGTCTGATGCTTAAGAGAGACCAATGGCTAGGGCAAACAATATTCAACAAAAATACAATGTGAGGAACATTTCTAACTTTTAAAACACTAGTAGCTAACACTAAAAAAGTAAAAGAAACATGAAATCAATTTTAATGATATGTTTCATTTAACCAGTATATAAAAAATAACCATTTTAACCTGTACCCAATATAAAAATTATTGAGATAATTTATGTTCTTTCTTAATCTACATCTTCAAAACTCAATGTGTATTTTACACTTCAGTTCAGTTGCTCTGTCGCATCCGACTCTTTGCAGTCCCATGAATCGCAGCACGCCAGTCCTCCCTGTCCATCACCAACTCCCAGAGTTCACTCAAACTCACCTCCATCGAGTCGGGGATGCCATCCAGCTATCTCATTCTCTGTCGTCCCCTTCTCCTCCTGCCCCCAGTCCCTCCCAGCATCAGAGTCTTTCCCAGTGAGTCAGCTCTTTGCATGAGGTGGCCAAAGTATTGGAGTTTCAGCTTTAGCATCAGTCCTTCCAATGAACACCCAGGACTGATCTCCTTTAGAATGGACTGGTTAGATCTCTTTGCAGTCCAAAGGACTCTCAAGAGTCTTCTCCAACACCACAGTTCAAAAGCATCAATTCTTCAGCGATCAGCTTTCTTCACAGTCCAACTCTCACATCCATACATGACAACAGGAAAAACCATAGCCGTGACTAGATGGACCTTGGTTGGCAAAGTAATGTCTCTGATTTTTAATATGCTATCTAGGTTGGTCATAACTTTCCTTCCAAGAGTAAGCCTCTTTTAATTTCATGGCTGCAATCAGCATCTGCAGTGATTTTGGAGCCCCAAAAAATAAAGTCTGACACTCTTTCCACTGTTTTTCCATCTATTTCCCATGAAGTGATGCGACCAGATGCCATGATCTTCGTTTTCTGAATGTTGAGCTTCAAGCCAACTTTTTCACTCTCCTCTTTCACTTTCATCAAGAGGCTTTTGAGTTCCTCCTCACTTTCTGCCATAAGGGTGGTGTCATCTGCGTATATGAAGTTATTGATATTTTTCCTGGCAATCTTGAGTCCAGCTTGTGCTTCTTCCAGCCCAGCGTTCCTCATGATGTACTCCGCATATAAGTTAAATAAGCAGGGTGACAATATATAACCTTGACGTACTCCTTTTCCCATTTGAAACCAGTCTGTTGTCCCATGTCCAGTTCTAACTGTTGCTTCCTGACCTGCATACAGATTTCTCAAGAGGCAGGTCAGGTGGTCTAGTATTCCCATCTCTTTCTTACAGCACTTCTTAATTTGGACTAGCCACATTTCAAGTGCTCAAAAACCACATGCAGCTAGTGGCTACAAAACTTTATAGTATAGGATTAGGTAATTTGGTGTCATTAGAATCAGGATCATAAACAAAGCTTTTCTGCCCTTGAAGTTGGTTCAAGCAGAGTGACTGGCGAGTATGAAAAGACAGCCTGCAACAAAACACAAAGAAGGAACTGAGAGTTAAATACCAAAGAAGAGAAAACTGTGGAAAGGACTAAGAGAGAATGGCCTAACAAGTAGGAAAAAAGGAGAGAAGATTTGAGACTTGAGAGATGGAAAAAAGAGGATTTCTAGGAGCAGGACTAGAGTTTCAAAGTTAGAGAACTTTACTGGCTTCTCAGGTTGGATCTTCCAGGTACAGTTGGATATCTTAGAAACTTAATAGCATGAGAAGTAACAACCAACAAGTGCTTTAAATTGAGCCTCTAACAAATTCAGGTAGTTGGAGCAGAATTTTAACTGTGTAACAACTTCTAACGAATCTCTAATATTTAGTTTTTACCTACAGTTCAGTTCAGTTCAGTCGCTTAGTCATGTCCGACCACTTGCGACCCCATGAACGACAGCACGCCAGGCCTCCCTGTCCATCACCAACTCCCGGAGTTCACTCAAACTCACCTCCATCGAGTCGGGGATGCCATCCAGCCATCTCATTCTCTGCCGTCCCCGTCTCCTTCTACCCCCAATCCCTCCCAGCATCAGACTCTTTTTCAGTGAGTCAACTCGTCGCATGAGGTGGCCAAAGTATTGGAGTTTCAGCTTCAGCATAAGTCCTTCCAATGAACACCCAGGATCGAGCTCCCTCAGAATGGACTGGTTGGATCTCCTTGCAGTCGAAGGGACTCTCAAGAGTCTTCTCCAGCACCACAGTTCAAAAGCATCAATTCTTTGGCGCTCAGCTTTCTTCACAGCTCTCTCACATCCATACAGGACCACGGGAAAAACCATAGCCTTGACTAGACGGACCTTGGTTGGTAAAGTAATGTCTCTGCTTTTTAATATGCTATCTAGGCTGGTCATAACTTTCCTTCCAAGGAGCAAGCGTCTTTTAATTTCATGGCTGCAATCAGCATCTGCAGTTATTTTGGAGCCCAAAAAAATAAAGTCTGACACTGTTTCCACTGTTTCCCCATCTATTTCCCATGAAGTGATGGGACCAGATGCCATGATCTTCGTTTTCTGAATGTTGAGCTTCAAGCCAACCTTTTCACTCTCCTCTTTCACTTTCATCAAGAGGCCTGTGAGTTCCTCTTCACTTTCTGCCATAACGGTGGTGTCATCTGCATATCTGAGGTTATTGATATTTCTCCCAGCAATCTTGATTCCAGCTTGTGCTTCTTCCAGCCCAGGGTTCCTCATGATGTACTAAGCAGGGTGACAATATACAACCTTGACGTACTCCTTTTCCTATCTGGAACTAGTCTGTTGTTCCATGTCCAGTTCTAACTGTTGCTTCCTGACCTGCATACAGGTTTCTCAAGAGACAGGTCAGGTGGTCTGGTATTCCCATCTCTTTCAGGATTTTCCACAGTTTATTGTGATCCACACAGTCAAAGGCTTTGGCATAGTCAATGAAGCAGAAATAGATGTTTTTCTGGAACTCTCTTGATTTCTCCATGATCCAGCGGATGTTGGCAATTTGATCTCTGGTGCCTCTGCCTTTTCTAAAACCTGCTTGAACATCTGGAAGTTCACGATTCACATATTGCTGAAGCCTAACTTGGAGAATTTTGAGCATGACTTTACTAGTGTGTGAGATGAGTGCAATTGTACGGTAGTTTGAGCATTCTTTGGCATTCCCTTTCTTTGGGATTGGAATGAAGACTGACCTTTTCCAGTCCTGTGGCCATTGCTGAGTTTTCCAAATTTGCTGGCATATTGAATGCAGCACTTTCACAGCATCATCTTTCAGGATTTGAAATAGCTCAATTGGAATTCCATTGCCTCCACTAGCTTTGTTTGTAGTGATAAGGCCATTTCACATCTAAGCATAAAACTACTTCATTCTATAACAGAATCGAGTCACTTTTACCCTCTATTTTTCTCACTGTCCACATCTACTAAATCATCGATCTTATAGTTTATAATTTTAAAAATGTCTTCTCACAAGTCGTGCCCTGCTATCTTGGTATAAGCCACCATCAGCTACTGCTTGGGATGATACAGGACTTGAACTGGGCTCCGTGATTTCACCCAAACTTCTGTATTTCACTCTAAGTCAGAGTGAGTCTTTTACCAAAAAAAGTCACTTCCTATCACTCCTCTGCTGAAAACGGTTGGACAGCTTTCTAGCTCTCTTAGAGTAAAGGGAAGCATACACAAAAATTTCCTGCAAGCTTCTCCATGATCAGACCAACTGCCTCCTAAAGCAACTCCCTCTTCCTCCGCCAGTCATCCTAACAATCCTTGAACCTTGCAAGCTGGTTCCCGCTTCTGAGCTCTCTCCTCCCCTTTATCTGAGTCTGACAAAATATCCCTTTACCAAACAGACCTTTTCTAGCCTAATGAAAGAGTAGCTCCTTTTCTTTTGTTCTGTAAATTCTTATCCCTGTTTAATTTTCCTTTAGCATACTTCTTACCATTTCATTTCTGCTCTGTTGCATTCTGTTGTGTTGTGTTCTATTTATTCTATTCTACACTATTCTGTACTTTCTCCTCCTACTAGAATGTGAGTCTCACAAGGGCATGGGCTTTCTTTTGTTCACTGCTGAATCCTCAGAGCCAAGAAGAGTGCTGGCACCTAGTTAGTGTCCAATATTTCTAACTAACTGAATGAATGAATGAACATTTGTCTGGATATTAAAAAAAAAAAAAAATCACCCCAGGTCTTCTAAATCATTGTGGCATTAAAAGTAACATTTCCAATTTTGAAGTCTTTCAGAAAGGGCTTTATCTCCCCAAGAGATGATTCAATTTCATGCTTTGAAAGATTAAATGAAAGAGAATTTGAGTTATGAAGACAGAATTTTGGAATATTACACTTTTAAGAGATTCTGATTGATACAACTTTATTGTGAAAATTGAGAATAAAAATATTTCTCAAAAGGTCATATAGCATAGAAGTGAAAAGATGAACACTCTGGAGACTTTAGTAAGATTTTCTAGTCTGGAGAGATCCACTACTTCCTAGCTGTATAATGCTGAGTATCCCTCTAGGCCTCAGTTTTCTCATCTGTAAAATAAGATAATCAATTGTACCTATTTATAAAACCTATGAGGATTAAATAATTCAAATTATGTAACAGGTTTAAAACAGTTCTTCCAACATAGTGTCTCATAATAATTTACTATTATTTATTTGATAATAGAGCTTCCCTGGTGACTTAGTAAAGTCCACCTGCAATGCAGGAGACCTAGGTTCGATCCCTGGGTCAGAAAGATCCCCTGGAGAAGCGAATGGCTATCCACATCCACTTCGGTATTATTGCCTGGAGAACTCCATGGATAGGAGCCTGGTGGGTTATAGTCCAGGGGGTTGCAAAGAGTTGGACATGACTGAGCGACTAACACATTCACTTTCAAATTCATTCGTTAACAGTATTATTAGTTAGCAAGGAGACAGGTGTTCTTATTGATAAATTTTGTTTGCTATTTTTGTTTCCATTGATTTTAAGCGGAAAAGCTCATAGGAGAAATCTAGGATAAGAGAATTGAGGCAATTTCTAGCTGTTTGCATAAACTACCTATTTTTTTCACTATTCACTACTTTTCACTATTTTACTCCCTATTTTTGTCGAATTCAGACACATCTTTTGGGTCTTCACAGTTTGCAGATGAATGTTTTATTTCTTCATTTCCACTTTAGATACATAGACAAAGTTAAAGAGAAAATAAGGTGAATTGGCAAGGGATGGTTAAATAGAATGAGATTCCAATAATTCCTTATGCCCAGAGAAAGGCTATTTAGAGGAAGAAAAAGCTCCATCCCTGAGACTGAGTCAGAACAGTCCAAATGCACAAACCATAAGGTTTTAAAAAACTGACTATGAAAAAGCCAGGCTCTGCAATATTTGTCCTCCTCAGGTGAAACTGATTCAAACTATTCATCCATACTTTTTTTCCTAGAACATAATTCTAATGATCGTTTTTTAAGCCTTCCAAAATACTTAGAAATTTTATATATTACACTTGGTAAGTTCATTGGAATGATGCTATTAACAGTCATAATTGATACTGAGGCATAGATTTTAACTGTTTGCATCATCTGTGTTTATGTGTATTTATCATCCTATTTGACTGAAAATTTTCTAAAATTAGCTCTTCCACATCCTTAGTAAGTCCCCAAAGATCCAAGAACATCATTCAGGAAACAAGATTATTGGCAGAGATGTAACAATCAAACAGAATTATTAAGGACGTTATGTTTCCTCTCTCAAATTTGATTGCTTTTGAAAAATATAATCGGTTATTTAAAAGTAAATTTTAACAAGGGATAGATTATTGTTCACATGTAAAACATTTGACGTGATTTCTTGAACACAGTGAACACAACTAAAGCTGATTTCTCATCTCCTGCCCTGATCTGAGGCATCTTTATTAGCTGTTCCCTGCCTGAATGTCTCAGCCTAAACCCTGGAACAATCAAGACTTGGTACTGAATTAAATTGAGCAAAATATTCACTTTAAAAGAAAATACAAACGAATTATATGAAATATTTTTCCTCAGCTCTGACCCAGGGTTTACAATCTTGTCAGACAGCAAGTCCTACCAACAGGAAGTGGCCTCTAAAGAAATGCAGAAACAACCCTGATAGAGAGATAGAGAAGAGAGTCTTCACTTTGTCACATTCTGAGTTTGGGAGAAAGTTGGGACTTTGGCTGAACAAGGTATGCAGAGTTTGAGGAACCAGAGGGGAAAAAGACATGCAAAGAATCTGGCTTTGGAAACTTCGTTTTTTAAAGTTTTGACTAGAACATATTTACACATGAACTTTTAGTCTGAAAAGGGACCCTGCCCATGTTTGTAACCTGTATGTATTCAGTCGTGTTTGATTTTTTGTGGCACCATGGACTGTATCACCAGGTTCTTTTGTCCAAGAAATTTTCCAGGCAAGAATACTGGAACAGGTTGCCATTTCCTATTCCAGGGGATCTTCACAAGCCTGGGATCAAACCTGCGTCTCTTGCAACTCCTGCATTGGCAGGTGAGTTCTTTACCACTGACACACCTGGGAAGTCCCTACTCAAAGGTGATTCAGAGTCTTCATAACAAAGTTCAGAAGATCAATCTGAGACAAAACTCTCATGAGATTGTTAAAAAATTGTTCCCATTTTTTTTTAAATAATGAAAGATTTCTTTTGCAAGGAGAGAAATGTTAAGGAGGGGGAAAAGTAAAATATATCCTCAACATTCATCATAATAGAATCTAGTGGAAATTCCCTGGCAGTCCAGTGGTTAGGACTCAGTGAAATGAAGTTAAAGTCACTCAGTCATGTCTTGACTCTTTGCAACCCCATGGACTACAGCCCACCAGGTTCATCCGTCAATGGAATTCTCCAGGCAAGAGAACTGGAGTGGGCTGCCATTCCCTTCTCTAGGGGATCTTTCTGACCCAGCAATCAAACACAGGTCTCCTGCATTACAAGCAGATTCCTTACCATCTGAGCCACTCAGGAATTATGACTCAGACACTTGAATTACTGGGGCCCAGGTTCCATTCCTGATTGAGGAATTAAAATCCTACAAGTTGAACAGCACAGTCAAAAAAAAAAAATCTAATATCTTCTATTTTGTCATTTACATCCTAGGGAAACACATTACATACTACATTTTGATCCACCCATCTTTCCTTTTACCTCTTTTGTAAAAAAAAAAAATTAATATGAGAAAAAAGTCCTTAAAAGTCACCATTATCAATGTAAGTTATAGTTTTAAATGAACTAAATAAAAAGCAGTTTGTATTATTTGCAAAATGTGATTTTTCTGAAAAATAAACTACTACCATCACCACAAAAACTATTTATAGGATATAATCTAGTGGGAAGCAATAGATTAGAAATGAGGGAGGGGAAAAGGTAATCGGTTTAGATTCCTGGCTTTATTTTATTTAAATGTGCACCATCCAGAAAAAAATCTTCCATCTTAATTTTAAAAGAAAGGTATTGATCTAGGATTGGGACAGGGTTGGGGAAAAAGGATGAGGGAGATAGAGGGATTGGGAGAAATTTATAGCTGGAGCTGATACTGAGTGAAAATTTAGAGTACATACCTAGCATGTTTTGTGCTTCCTTTCTTCCAGAAAGGAAATGACACTTTAGATTCCCTGGGATGCTGGAGCCACATGCAAAAAAGGACAGGCAAATTTGTCATTCAGAATTTATGAAGGATATTTTTTCTTCTCACTGACTAAAAAGAACAAATCAAACACTAGGTTTCCAATTCTGAAAATTAGTAGACTCTGGAGAGCCAATTAAACATTATTCCCCTATCTCGACTCTGTTTTAACATCCTTCTTTATTGCATACTGTTTCTTTCGCTCACGAGGCAGGTAGATGGTGTTATCAGGCTAATTTGGGGACAGTTATCATTATAATGTAATTTTTTGCAATTATGTGGTAGACCAGGTGGCAAGACAGCATGGCTTTGCATTGCCAAGGTGCAAAACAAATTCAGTGTTCAATCAACCTGAGAGAGAAAGGACAATTCTCATTTGCATAAACATGTAGCCACGGAAACGAGATGCACAGAGGTATAAGGGGAAAGAGACCTATTTTACATGATGTGCATAGAATATTTGACAGTTTAGATTGGAGGCGTCATTGATGTGGGTTGGAATGGTACGGTTGGTTGCCATGGATATGGTTTTCCCTACTGGCAGTGCAGAGATTGGCAGGGATGGATGCTGGAAAAAAAAAAAAACCCAAACCACTGCAACACTCTGGCAGCCTCATTCTTTTCTTTTGTTGAAAAGCTATGTATCCTTTCTGCACTAATGACAGCTCATCAAGTATGCAGTGTAATCTAGAAACACTGATATTTCTGTAATAAATCATTCATGTATAATATATATGTATTTATACATTCTATGCACATATATATTTGGTGATCTACATGTATATATTTGGAATAACATGTATGCCGATTAATAAAAGATTAGATTCCGGAGGAAAATATTTACCTTTTTGTTACTTTTTCTATTTAGCATTAATTTGGGAAATCCTTAAATAAAAGGATTTATTAAACAAAGTATACAAAGTATAAACATACTGAAATATCATCTAACTTAGGAAAAGAGAATTGCAGTTTGTTTCCATGGATAAGGCAAACAATGAGAGCAAGGAGGAGTGGCTCATTCCGACGGCCTAGTCTCTGATTATTTGACCCCTGAAGTCACCACTCTGCTGTAATATGACTGCACAACGGGTATTTGTCCATGAGAAACAAAGCAGTTTCTATTTTCTTTACAATTTTGGCACAACATTTAGCACGGTATAAACCCAAACAGGCCACTTATGCGTTTTGTTCTTTTTTTTAATTTTTTTAAAGCAGCAAAAGGCCCTTTTTATTTGAAAAGTTCACCCATTCATTCTCTTGTTTCCCCACAGTCCAGATTTTATTAAAAGGATTGCAAGATGCCTTTTGTCTTTAAGAATTCATTCACTAGCATATGGTGTGAGTGGGGTCAAGACAGGCAAAATCCTCCAGCACCCGACTCTGCAGGGTGAGAACTAAGGATCTCTGTCCACTAAGACAGCTTTGCCCTTGGCCACGCTCTGGAGATTCCAATGCTGATAGATGCGTTCTTACGACCTTGTGCGTTTCGTCTCTGCTCAGACCAGACTATGAAGGCCTACTGAGTGGCAAAGCATTTTCTAAACTATATGTCCACCCAGATACTAGAAACTGAGGCAAGAGTTGGAAATAGGATTTCATTTGCCCTTAATAACTTTTCTGGCCATATAGCCAAAATTTGGTGGATAATTACCAGTCAACTAATCTGTATTTAGATTACAATTTAAGACAATATGTAACTGAAAGAACAAGTAAAATGTTCTTCCCTTGCCTTATACGAAAGGTTCTTTAAACAGGCAAAATGAAGGAAGTCTGTACTGATGTTACGTAATTTCCCCTTTACTTAAGGGAATTATTTTAGGTGAAAATCTATTCATTGATAAAGCATCTGAAAGGTACTGGTTATTTTTTTTTGCTATTTCGTTTTTTTACATGGAGCATCTGAGTGAGTTAGTTCCTGTAAGGACCCTTACTCCATAACCCCATCACTGTTGTCAGCTTTCTCTGGAAACCTCTCAGCAACGGCCAGACGTCTTTCTGTGATAAAACTAGTCAGCAGCGTCTTCCTCAAGTGAAAATCAGCGGGAATCATGCTGCAGCTTTTCATCGTCCTGTTCTTCGTCTCCTTCGATCAAGTGATGAGCTCTTATTTATCCCCCAATTCATGTGCTTCCAGTTGTGCACATGGACATTAAAAATATTGGGTGTAAAACAATGAAAGTAATTGCCTTAATCTCTGTATTTCATTGTTCCCTAAGTTTCCAGAAATTAAATAGGCTCTCTAAATTCTACCTGGATGATAAGTTTACCAGATTCAGAAGGTTCAGAATGATTAAAAAGTGAATGAGGACAAATTTTAATACAGTAAATTAACATAATGCACAAAATCAACTTGGCTACATAAACATTTAAACTGCCTATAAACATTCGTGTCCAGACCTTCCTCTTACCTTCACTTATTATGTATTTTTCTTCCCGTATTTTCTATGACATGCTGTTGTTCTCTAATTTTCTTTCCCCCTCCCTACTTCCTCTTTGTGTACTACTCCTCTATCTGTAATTGGTATAAAAGATACTATATTTTTTAAAAGTTAAGTGATGATGGGGCATGCTCAGCACTGCCCAAATCTCTTGGAGACACCTGCAAGATTTTAGCCTATTCCTTTATCTCATATAAATGTTTAGGTGCTATAGCACTGAGCCCCTTACACATAACTGTAGAGGTGAACACGGAGAGCTCGTATCATGCACAGAAATAAAAGTTCTAAAACCCTGCTTCTATTTCAAAGACACAAAATTGCTTGCTCATCATTAAAAAATCAATTCTTAGTCCTACCAGAATAACGAAATATGAACGTGGTTATTTTATAAGCGAAGACCTGATTATTTCATGCTGTGAGTGTGATCCTTCAGTGGTCAGAAGGGGAGTTCCAGAGAGGTCTACTTTTCCTGGGCAAGTGGGCGCTTGCCTCAATCTCACTCATAAATCAGGAGACAGTCACATGCACGAGGCCTTAAATGCGTTCATTTCAAATCAGGCATGAGGCCTGACTCACATACTAAAATTTCAGGATTAGCATTACCAAATCTTTATCATCATATAAGTAGATTGATTTATTTTCAGACACTGGCAACTGGTTCAAGACTATATATTTTCAAGGACTTTGTTGAATTTCTTATTTCCTCTTTTATGTTGTTAAGACATACAACTTTATTTGTTTTAGTCCCTTCCATAAAAGAAAAGTGTAAATTTTACATTTTACATCATGGGCAAAGCTTTTTGCCCAAAAATAGACATCCTTGTTTCTCAGATGCATTCAAAATATAGGCATGGCATTTCTTTCTTGAAAGGAGAATAAGGAAGCAAACTGATTATCTGTTGTGATCAGGCTTATTGAAACAGAGACAGAAAACCAGAATGTATTTCCTCAGTCTGTCATTAGGTAATTAAAAGGGGAAGGTTTCTTTTTCTTGTATGACTTTACTCATTTGTAAAATGACACCCTCTGATAGAGGAAGATAATAGAATGGGAAAGACTAGAGATCTCTTCCAGAATATTTCAGATACCAATAGAACATTTCATGCAAAGATGGGCACAATAAAGGATAGAAGCAGAAGATATTAAGAAGAGGTGGCAGGAATACATAGAAGAACTATACAAAAAAGATTTTAATGACCCAGACAACCATGATGGTGTGATCACTCACATAGAGCCAGACATCTTGGAATGCGAAGTCAAGTGGGCCTTAGGAAGCATCACTACGAACAAAGCTAGTGGAGGTGATAGAATTCCAGTTGAGCTACTTCAAATCTTAAAAGACGATGGTGTTAAAGTGCTGTACTCAATATGCCAGTAAATTTGGAAAACTCAGCAGTGGCCACAGAACTGGAAAAGGTCAGTTTTCATTTCAATCCTGAAGAAAGGCAATGCCAAAGAATGCTCAAACTACCGCACAACTACACTCATTTCACATGCTAGCAAAGTAATACTCAAAATTCTCCAAACTAGGTTTCACAGTACATGAACCAAGAACTTCTAGATTCAAGCTGGATTTAGAAAAGGAAGAGGAGCAAGAGATCAAATTGTCAACATTCGCTGGATTATAGAAAAAGCAAGAGAATTCCAGAAAAACATTTATTTCTGCTTTATTGACTACACCAAAGCATCTGACTGTGAGAAACACAACAAACTGTGGAAAATTCTTAAAGAGATGGGAATATCAGACCACCTGACCTGCCTTCTGAGAAATCTGTATGCAAGTAATGAAGCAACAGTTAGAACCAGACATGGAACAATGGACTGGTTCCAAATAGGGAAAGGAGTATATCAAGGCTGTATATTGTCACCCTGCTTATATAACGTCTATGCAGAGTACATCATGTGAAAAGCCAGGCTGGATTAAGGATAAGGTAGAATCAAGATTGCCGGGAAAAATATCAACAACCTCAGATAAGCAGGTTACACTACCCTTATGGGCAGAAAGTGAAGAGGAACTAAAGAGCCTCTTGATGAAAGTGAGAGAAAAGACTGAAAAAAAATGGCTTAAAACTCAACATTCAAAAAATGAAGATCAAGGCATCCAGTCCCATCACTTCATGGCAAATAAATGGGGAAACAATGCAAACAGTGGCAGACTTTATTTTCCTGGGCTCCAAAATCACTGCATATGGTGACTGTAGTCATGAAATTAAAAGATGATTACTCCTTGCAAGAAAAGCTATTACCAACCTAGAGAGCACATTAAAAAGCAGAGACATGACTTTGTCAACAAAGGTCCATCCAGTCAAATTTATGGTTTTTCCAGTAGTCATGTATGGATGTGACAGTTGGACCATAAAGAAAGCTGAGCACCGAAGAATTTATGCTTTTGAACTGTGGTGTTGGAGAAGATTTGAGAGTCCTTTGCACTGCAAGGAGATCAAACCAGCCTATCCTAAAGGAAATCAGTCCTGAATATTCATTGGAAGGATTGATGCTGAAGTTGAAACTCCAATACTTGGGCCACCTGATGTGAAGAACTGACTTACTGGAAAAGACCCTGATGCTGGGAAAGACTGAAGACGGGAGGAGGGGACAACAGAGAATAAGATGGCTGGATGGCATCACTGACTCGATGGACATGAGTTTGAGTAAGCTCTGGGAGTTAGTGACGGACAGAGAAGCCTGGCATGCTGCATTCCCTGGGTCGCAGAGTCAGACACGACTGAGTAACTGAACTGAACTGATCTTTATAAGCACATTTGGCATGATAACATAAGCAAATCAGGATTTCCAAATTCTTTGTAATGAGGAGCAGTGATTGACTTTTATGCGTTAAGACTGCAGCTTCAGGTGGGGGGTACACCCAGCTGACCATGACGGAGCTAGTTTTTGCTGCAGGTAGTGACAAGATGGGTCAATGGCCAGGAGATTCGAGGCAAATGCTGACTTGGACTGGATGTCAGTCAGTACCAGACTTTGAGAGATAGTGTGACACATTATGTCAATCTCTTGAGAACACTTAATTGTAGATGTCTTAGAAGTTCTTGTAGAATGCACTGCCTATGCTGATATGCCCTCTGTACCTCATCTTCTTCACCTCTAAATAAAATTAAAATCCTTTTATCTTCCATGGAAATCCATCCCCTTTCTTGGGATAGCCTGAACACTGGCATGATAAAGCACAGGAAGTCCATTTATTCTATGAAAGGAACTAAAATTCCTAATGTAGCATACATCTCATTATGATGGCATTCCTTTCATTCTGCTAAAATACATTATAACATATTATTAAAAAAACATTGTTTTCACCCACAAACTTGTCTGTCACTTACTCTTAATAGGACCCTATAACCCTGCCATCAGTTTTGTTTTCCTTTCAGGCTGCTTCTAAAGAGTTAATAGGAACAACAACAAAAAAAAAACCTTTAGATCTCAGAATTACTGGATTGTGTTTCCTTATCTGGCAAAGATAAAACACTTTCACTCAAAGCTTACCTCAAATTTTTACTTTTCTGGTCTTCAAAATGCCACATGTCATTTTCTCACTGTACCACTGTTCCATGTCACCCATGACGACACCAAACTATGTGCCAATGTGAACTTACCCTTATCCAGTCGGCTCAATAGGATGATGCCCTTCACCATTCAAATTAAATCTGAACCCTGTGTCACTGCTCCTAAGCTGCTATTCATCAATTTTTTCATGTTGTCATGTAGCCATGCTGTGGCTTTTTCTAATGTCCTTATCTCTATCATTAATTTTACCTTCTGATGTAGTAGTACTGAATGATATGATTTACAACTTAATAAAATGAGTTTTTAAAACATTAGATAAACTAGTAAATCAATTTTTGTAAGAGTCAGCAGTCTAGAGTTCTGAAGGTAGACTTAATTTACCTCCTTTGCCTGATTTCATCTCAGGTGAACTGAATGGCATAAAACAATGCAGTCATGCATAATACATAGCAGTTGAATTCAATTTTAGTGGTTCTCTTAATGGTGTCCAGATGAGGACAGGGTGGGAATGGATGTGTTGATAGGTGTTTTGAACATCTCCTTGACTTTGAAATCTCACTTTCTTACTTTTTTTAACCTTTATGGTTGAGAATAAAATTTCTCTCTTTGAGCACAGATCCACGGGCCAGGATTGGGGAAGGGTTTCACTGCTTGGAATGCTGACATTTTAAAAAATGTACTCACTTGAAAAGACTAACATAATAAAGAAATATTAATAAATAACTGGGTCCAGTTTTATGCCTTTAGACAGGTAATTAGCAAACTCCCTAATACAGATATTTAAAACAATCAAAGATATTTTATCTTCCAGGAAGGAAAAAAAAAAAAAACAATTTTGCTCTCCCTCCTCACTGAGATAAAAATTTAAGGGACAAAGACAGTTCCGAATATTACCCAAATGTGTGTCTGCTATGGTAATCTGAATCCTAACACTGGATGCAGGTAAACTCCAGGGTACTTAATAGAATTTAGGCTGTTATAAGATATCATACTTTGGAATAGGTATGGACATGGTTGACTGTTATTAATGAATTCATGAAACTCAAATATAAGCTCTTCATATCATCCCAAAGAACTGGTATGAATATTTGTAGGATCTACTGCCAAGCAATCAAAAGAAACTATCAAGAGGATTTTTCAGTGGCCTGAAATGGTGGATGTAGAAATATCTTATTTCTGCCGTTCCTTCCCACCACCTCATCCTGTAAAGGGAGGAGTCATAAGTGAAATTCCTAAGCTTTAAGAAGTGCTTTTCCTTTCTTCATTTTGAAATGTCTATGTAAAGAGACTAAATTCAAGTAACAATTCATGGTGTGGATGAAAATGAAGAAAAGCAACAGATGAACTTCACAGTAAACAAGGATAGGTTACCATTATTCTTTTAGTGAGAAATAACGGCAGCTGTACTTGTAAGAATGAAGTGCCAGCAAGACCAAACACAGGAGCTTTGTAAACATCCCTGAAGGACATTGACCTCAATTCCCTGTGCTTTGGTCCCTATGAATAAAGGTTTGGGTAACTTCTCGACTTACAATTGCAATGTTATTCTGCAGTATCAAACTCAAAACCATTGTTGGACCTCATTAAGGAACACACTAGAGATGAAAAAAAAAAAATTTAAATTAAGGGTGCATCTGCACTGAAATGTTCCTGGCATGTCTCTTTCTTCAAATGAAGAAAGACTACCTGGCATAAAAAACACAGGGGGAGTCTGTGTTAAAAATTTAAGTCTGGGAAAAGATCCAGGTCCCAGTAGCACTTTAATCCCAGTATACAAGAAGTATTTCCATTTAGCACCTCAGAAAGACAAAGGGTTATTGGATGTGGCATCAAAGTTTACAAAATCATGAGAAAGGTTTATTGAAGGTAAACAGATTATCTCATCAAATCTTGAAATACTAGACCAACTGAATACCCACGGAAAAACTTAATTTTACCATAGGTCAGTGTACCAGGAAGTATTTTGTTATCTACCATATTCAACACAGTGCTAAATTCTTTTGGTGGATATGAAAGTATAATTCATGATTCATACTGCCCAAATGGTTACAGTCTAGATGGGAGGCAAAACAATAATGAAAGAATACAAAGGAGTTGATAAGTATGTGCTAAATTTTGTATAGACCACAAATGTGCTGATGTATTGTTTTTACTGGGAATGACGTAAGATGGTCAGTCTTCAATAGAATGTAAATCCAAACAGCATTAGAAATTAGATTAGATTATAGAGTGCCCAGAGTATGTAACTAAAGACACTAATCATAGAGAATACCCTTAAACATGCAGCTTTGGAGGTCAAAAACAACTTGTATGATATCCCTGCTATTGGGTATTAGCAATATATCTCAGCATACTGAAGGCTCTAAGAAGGCAGCCAGAAAAGTAATCCTTATAATTTTGTTTACTCCAGTATTTTCCAAATTTAATTTACCATAGAACCCTTAATGTCTCTTAGCATTTGTATTTCTCCAATAGCTTTAGAAAATGCTGGATTTGGTAAATTCATAAATTACAGAACTATAATGTAGTAGTAACTGAAAATAAAGACAGAAATATGTCTGCTTTTGTAAAGACAAATTTCAGCATGGAATTCAGAATCTCAGTTGATAAAATGTGGCTGATGGACTATGGTCCATCTAACATGACTCTTTGTGACATTCATCACGCTCTTAGGAATTAAGTCTTAAATATTCAGCCTAATATTTTTTTGCGTTTTTTACAAATTCACAAAGGTACACATGGAGGAAAAATTATTATAAAAAATAGAGTCACTGATTTAACTAAGGAAACCTCAGCAGCACATTCTTAACTTAACCATGCATGAGTTAACACAAGTATGCCTGCTGATGGGTTTGTCCTTGACAACATGACTTTGGTTTTGATGGTAAGAAGCTTTGATTGAAAATTCAGTTCAGTCGCTCAATCGTGTCTGACTCTTTGCAACCCCATGAATCGCAGCGCACCAGGCCTCCCTGTCCATCACCAACTCCTGGAGTTTACCCAAACTCATGTCCATCGAGTCGGTAATGCCATCCAGCCATCTCATCCTCTGTCGTCCCCTTCTCCTCCTGCCCCCAATCCCTCCCAGCATCAGGGTCTTTTCCAATGAGTCAACTCTTTGCATGAGGTGGCCAAAGTATTGGAGTTTCAGCTTCAGCATCAGTTCTTCCAATGAACACCCAGGTAAAATGAGGCATTGGCTTGACAAAGAGCTTTAGTCTAGGCCTCTCTATGACCTTTTCAAGCTAAATTACATAATTTAAAGATTTATTCTTGGGAAAGAAACATAAACACCTTCAGTTTCTTTATTTCACTTTCACCATCTCCAATATAAAGTATTTCATAAGAGTGAGTAACAGTGCCATCAATACTGTAACTGAAATAATTGGCCCACATCATTTTATATTACACTCAACCAACCACTGGGACCCAAAGTATTAGCACTCCGTATAGTTACTGTAAGGGCTGACCTGGTGACTCAGTGGTAAAGAATCAGCCTGCCAATGCAGGAGTCTTGGGTTTGGTCCCTGGGTCAGGATGATCCCCTGGAGGAGGAAATGGCAACCCACTCCAGTATTCTTGCCTGGGAAACTCCATGGATAGAGGAGCCTGGAGGGCTATAGTCCATGGGGTCGCATAGAGTCAAAGACACAACTTAGTGACTAAACAACATCAGCGAAGTAGTTACTGTAACTCTGAAACCTCTTATGCCATTAGTCTCCTTGTACCTACACTGAATCAAAGTCAGTGTATTCTACACTATTTGTGTAGAATAGTGCTTACAAGGATTTTTATTATTACTATTCCATGTGTTCTCCATTGCAGACCCTTGACTCAGAGCAGTGCTTCCCAAATTTTCAAGTGCAAAAGTATGACCTTGTTAATAGGCATATTCTGATTCAGGTGGTTTAGGAGTTGCCCCAAATTCTGCATTTCTAATAACCTACCGGGAGACACTGGCCCCGAACCCCTCACTGACAAACTGTAGGAGAAAGCCTTGCTCCTCCCCTGTCCTGGGAGCTTGTACTTAGCCGCTTCACTCATATCTAACTCTTTGCAACCCTATGGGCTATAGTCCGCCAGGCTCCTCTGTCCATGGGGATTCTCCAGGCAAGGATATTGGAGTGGGTTGCCATGCCCTCCTCCAGGGAATCTTCCTGACCCAGGGATCAAACCCGTGTCTCTTAAGTTTCCTGCAATGGCAGGGAGGTTCTTTACCACTAACACCACCCAGGGAAGCCCACTGGTCCTGGAAGCTTATTGGGTTTTCATTCCCCGTGCATCTGGTATAGGGATACCGGGAACCAAAGCAGGCATTTGTGTCAAAGAATATCCTTCTATGTCTTGCCCCTAATCTCTAAAAATTTAAGTGTTTGTTACATTCAGAGAAGTGTTTGTTTTAATGGATAGTTTAGTTCTTCACATAGATTGTTGATTACTTATTTGACTTCAGATTTTTTAAAAAGAGCAAAAAGTTTTTTCCGATCAGTCAGTCTCCTTTTAAAAGTGAGCCTGGACAGATACACTGCCCTTGCCTGGCGGTACTGCTTGAAGCCAACAGAGCCTTGCACAAACATGGCTGAGAGACGATTTGTGGTTGGTTAGGCTTTAAATCACTCAGTGTGTGCAAGACACTCCTGGGATTGGTCAGAGTATGGCAGGGCAGTCTTCAGGGAATGACCACTTCATTTTACTCTTAATGAGGCGGCAATGCCAAGCTGCTGTGGATTTTACCCAAGGTGTTGTGTAGGCACTTTTTAATGAAGTCTCAGACATATTTTGCATGCTTTTACCCAGCAGCCTAACCATGCTTCAAAGTTGCCTTCTTTTGATTGATCTTGCTATCTTGTTTGGGGGTGAGGGGCTGGGGGGAGGTGTCTGTAGCTGGTCAGAGGTTGATCCCACAAGAAAGCAATAAACTTCAGAATTGAATAAAAATCTAATTTGTGCACGCTAACTCTTTTTGGCGGTGTTAATATATTTTTTTTACTCTGTGTGTACACTTCCCTGGCCATCACTTCCCCTTCGTCGGACCACTCATTAACTATAGCCCACAGCAGTTAATTTCCTGCCTTTCCCTCCCACTACTTCACTTTATTTGTTTAGCTGACAGGCTTTTGAAGCAAGTCGGCTAAAGCCGGCAAGAATTCCTGGCTTTTTTCCTCCTTCATTCTTGTTATTATTAGGAATATGGACAAGGTGTTCATATGTGTATGCCATCTGAAAACTGGGCTGCAGATTCTCTCTAGGGAAAGAACCAAATTGCTTCATAACCGTCACGGACCCAATTGTGTAACTGTTCATAGACAATATTCTTGTTAGTGCCAAGGGGAGTTTTACCCTCATTTAAGGTTACAAGATCAAGTGGTAAATGTATTTATAGCCACCTTGCTCTCCTTAAGAAAATAAGTTAAACTAGATGTGGGGAAAAAAAATTACTAAATATACTTTAGATGCTTTGCTTTTCACTAAGATAAATCTTAAATCAATGAAAAGTCTTACAAAGAAAAAAAGAAAAAGGAAAAGTTGCTGACCAGTATTTCAACTAACAATTATATTCTCTCTCACTTCTCATAATAATTTTTTGCTTGGAGGACACAACGGCGTATAAAAATCAGTGGCTTTTCTTTCTTAAACAAATGTGGAGTGTACAGTCTGGTCATCTGCCCTTCACGATATTCACAGAAAAACTAAAAAAGTTATCAGGCTCTTTGAAGGTCAATTACATTCAACCAATACTGTCTTTCCAAAAAAATATGCTGACCTTGACCTTGTCAGCACCAAGCTCACTCCATCGGTGTACCGATGCATCTCCCCAGCCCTTCTTCTTGGTCTTTCCCACTCATATTTCACCTTCAAGAAAAAAAAAAAACTGGAATAGAAGAGGAATCAGAGAACTCCAAGCCAGAACTTTTGCTCGATTCTCATTTTACAACTATCCCCCTGGTGGAAAATGCCTGACCTTTCTGGTCTTAATTACCTCATTTATAAATGAGTCAGGTGGATTAGCTATTCTCAGGTTTCTTCTGGATCAAATATCCCATGATGAGAGCAGATTATGAATATTACATCAATATTTAACTTTATCTACATAAGGGAGAAACTGAAAAACGAAAAGCCAAACAGTACACTGTACTTTCCTTTTCCTATACAACTCTATATACCTGTTTGTAATTTTTTTAATTAAATAGATCTCCAGCAAGAGGAGAAACTTTGAACTGGAGGCTTTCATTAGATAGTGGGCTCTGTAAGCTGACTTTGGGCAAGTGACTAAATCTCAAAATAGAAATGTGTAACTGACTCATCAGTAAAACTGGGATAATGAAAATATATCTTACTGGATTGGTAGGAGAATAAAGCAAGACTTTTCCTGCCAGACACATAACAAATGATAGCTGTTCTGACTACTGCTAAGTTTTTTTCACCCATGCCTGACTCTTTGTAACCCCATGGACTGCAGCCCACCAGGTTCCTCTGTCCATGTGATTCTCCAAGCAAGAATACTGGAGTGGGTTGCCATTCTCTTCCCCAGGGGATCTTCCTGACACAGGGATCAAACCCTCTGTCTCTTATGTCTCCTGCATTGGCAGGCAGGTTCTTCACCACTAGTGATACCTGGGGAAGCCCTATATAGGTGTCAGTTCAGTTCAGTTCAGTCTCTCAGTCGTGTCCGACTCTCTGCGACCCCATGAATCACAGCACGCCAGGCCTCCCTGTCCATCACCAACTCCCTGAGTTCACTCAAACTCATGTCCACAGAGTCGGTGATGCCATCCAGCCATCTCATTCTCTGTCGTCCCCTTCTCCTCCCCCCGCCCAACCTTTCCCAGCATCAGAGTTTTTTCCAGTGAGTCAACTCGTCGCATGAGGTGGCCAAAGTATACAGGTGTAGGTGGTGGTTAAAAACAACACAGGTTCAGACATTAGAATGTGGATTCTAGTTTTAGTTCTTCTGCAGCCAAATCATAGTTTTCTCATTTATTAAAGGAAGTATTTTAAAAAGTTTCTCTGACTCTCTTTCTGGGCTTAATTTTTCACAGTTTTAGTATGTGTGAAGACTTTATTGGGGCTCCCCTGATAGCTCAGTTGGTAAAGAATCTGCATTTAATGGGGGAGACCCCAGTTTGATTCCTGGGTCGGGAAGATCCACTGGAGAAGGACTAGACTAACCACTCCAGTATTCTGGCTGGTCTGAATAATTCCATGGACTATGAAGACTTCATTAAGGCTTTTGTCATTCAAAATACATTTATTCTTTTTTCAGAAAGTTTTAAATAATCCCGATTGTTTTTAATAGCCTGGAGAATCCCAGGGACGGGGGAGCCTGGTGGGCTTACATCTATGGGGTCGCACAGAGTCGGACACGACTGAAGTGACTTAGCAGCAGCAGCAGCAGGACAGTTCTTGTGCATCTTTGACTTTGCTAGTAAATATTCAACTTTATTTCTCTGGTATCTGCATTAGTGGTTCTGAGAATTAATGTAGATTTTTCAAGGACAAAAAATTGGGCCCACAATCAAAAACTAGGTCTTTGAATTTTATAACAAAAGACATTTAAAATGTTAAGAATTTTATTTTTAATGTTTAAATCAACTTCTTAGTAATTTGACTAGTAAAAACCAGAAAGAAAAGAATATTAAAAAGCCTCCATAGAGTAATAATTATTTAAACCCACAAACATTCCCCTTGGGTTGGTAGTACAGTATGTTTCTTTCCTATTCCAAATGAGTCTATATTAAAATATGCTAAAATCATAACTGACACTTTTTCCTGCGTAGAAAATGAGTTGCAATTTATGTTTTCAAGTTCATACTATTTTACACTGTGAGGTATCCACTGGGATCACACCTTCATTTGGGGTTGAAGAGTTTACATAAAATGAAAACCTGACTGATAATGTATCAGTCATTGATCAAAAGTTCCCTGCTTTGAACAAAACAAAACTTTCTAACAAGTTATCTCTTACACTGTACATGTAGGCCCCTAAATAATGATGATCACTCAGAAATATCCTTACTGCTGTAGTTGGATTTTATGGATACAAAGATGACTTGGCTTAAAAAAAATATTTGGAAGGTTGCAGCTAACTTTGTATTGAAACTACCAAACTATCAATGACAGATAAAGATCCAAATCTATTTACTAGGACAAATTCGTCTCCCCAAAATGACACCATGAAATTCACATCCATTTTAGAGGAAAAAATACTGCTAAAATGTCAATGAATTTTTTAAAGTGATAAGGCTAAGAAAGTTGTTGGTGTATCACCTGATCATAAATGTGAAATGAAATATATTGTGTGAGGAACCTATACACGTATTCTTAAAGACATCTTGAACCATCATTAAATCATATTACTGTTGATTTTCATTTAGATAAGGGTTGCAAACTGAAATGCCTTCAGGGCCTAAGCAAGTATTATAAATGTAGGAAGGAGTCAGAAACTAAACAATTGAGAGGGGTTGGGACTGCAATTTACAGGACAGCATATGCCTCACCTAAAACCATTCAAATCACATTAATAACAAAATGAAAACTGTGATAACCAAATTAAACATATCTGGGGTGGAATTCTTCGAAACCACTAAAAAAGTCAAATTCATGCAAAAGCCTTGGAGCTGCATTCCTACTTTAAACCATGGATATTGAGACGTTGAGAATGGACTAGGATTAAGTAGAAAATTAATTAAATTCAGGTATTCAGAAGTTATGGAAAAGTATATTTTAGTATCCAAAGAACAGAGCCAAGACATTTCCTCGGTTATCCAGAAAGGAAAAAGGAATAGGAACAATGATAGAAATTATCTTCTGATCCTTTGCTCTAGTAATAAAAATCCCATAATCATAGCGGAAAACCTGGTAGAGTTATCAATTTCAAGGTCTTTCAACTTCTCTGTAATAAGAACATCAATGTTTAAAAAAAAAAAAGTGAAGGATGTGGAAAAGAAAGAAACGAAGGAAGAGAAGAAAGACCAGAATATTTTCTCTGGCACATGAGTTTATAAGATTTGACTGAGACAAATACACCAGATCAAATTTAGTCAGCATTCAGTGCATTGAGACAGTGGAAGCATGTGGTTAAAATTTTCTCCTGTCTGAATGGCCACATACAATTTATCAGTTTATTTTAACTTCAAGCAAATCCTTTTCTTACACATCTGGTTGATCACTTATTGTCCCTAAAATGACTGACAAAGAGCTGTCTCCACAGCCTCTCAACCTGACCCCTATGAGGATAGTTGAGTAGCTTTGGGCTTCTATTTACCATTTATTGTCATTTCATAAGCATGGTTCTCAAATGTGAGGTACCTTATCTGTTATTTCCATGTTTTGTTGGCTCTAGTGTGGCTAGTTTTAGGTGTGAAGTGAAGTGAAGTGAAAGTCACTCAGTTGTGTCTGACTCTTTGTGACCCCACAGACTGGGGCCTGCCAGGCTCCTCTGTCCATCGAATTGTGCAGACAAGGATACTGGAGTGGGTAGCCATTCCTTCTCCAGGGGTTTCCCAACACAGGGATCAAACCCAGGTCTACCACACTGCAGGAGGATTCTTCACCATCTGAGCCACCAGGGAAGCACACATTTTAGGCGTGTGCAGTACTAGAGAATGTTGGTCAAAACACATTGACGTAGTTTAGCTTCAGAACCCATCTCAGCCTCCTCCTAGTTGCATAGGCTTAGGGAACTGACCTAACCCCCCTGAGGTTTTGCTATCTTCACCTGTAAAATGGCCTTGTGCATAGTTTCCCTTGGGGCAATGGCAAGGTGAGTCTCACTAACTAATGTGTGAAGCACCTAAAACAGCTGTAACCCCCAGGAAGTGAGCACCCAGTAAACATGTTCCTTTCCACACTCTGCAAGAACCAATAACGATAGCAAATCAACTTCAAGACTTTCAAAACAACCTCACTGATTACTAGAATCAATTCAACTGACTCCTCTACTTAGAAACTAAACCCTTAAATGAAGAAAGTTTCGATCTACGCCTGAGTGGAATCTGAGAATTCAATAGCCAGCCAGGATCAAGGGTTGCTATTGCGTAGTTGCTAAGTCATGTCCAACTCTTCTGTGATCCCATGGATTGTAGCCCATCAGGCTCCTCTGTCCATGGGATTTCCCAGGCAAGAATACTGAAGTGGGTTGCCCTTCTCCAGAGGATTTTTCTGACCCAGGGAACAAACTTGCATCTCTGGATTCTTTACCACTGAGGCACCAAGGAAGCCCCAGAATCAAGGATAAGAGCTCTTAAAAACATGAAGACCAAAAGGGCCTATATGTCTTGGTAGTTAGGTTCATTCTGTCTGCCCTCTGATGTAGAAGGCTAAGTGGCTTAAGGAGCTTCCTGACTGGACAGAGAACTAAGGGGGGAACTGGGTCTTGTTCTGATGGGTAGGGTTAAGCTCAGTAAACCTTTAATCCAATTTTAGCCTTGTCTAATTCAATTAAACTATGAGCCATGCCATGTAGGGACACCCAAAATGGACAGGTCATGGTGGAGAGTTCTAACAAAACGTGGTCCATTAGAGAAGGGAATGGCAAACCACTTCAATAGTCTTGCCTTGAAAACCGCATGAACAGTATGAAAAGGCAAAAAGATAGGACACCAAAAGATGAATTCCCTGGTCGTTAGGTGACCAATATGCTACTCAACCTGACCGGTGAAAAGAGTGGAGAAAGAACTCCAGAAAGAATGAAGAGATGGAGCCAAAGCAAAAACACCACCTAGTTATGGATGTGATGAGTGATAGAAGTAAAAGTCCAATGCTGTAAAGAGCAATACTGCACAGGAACCTGGAATATTAGGTCCATGAATCAAGGCAAATTGGAAATGGTCAAACAGAAGATGACAAGAGTGAATATTGACATTTTAGGGATCGGCTAAATAAAATGGACTGGAGTGGGTGAATTTATGAACCATCATACCTACTACTGTGGGCAAGAATTCCACAGAAGAAATGGAGTAGCCATCACAGTCAACAAAAGAGTCCAAAATGCAGTACTCAGACACAATCTCAAAAATAACAGAATGATCTCTGTTCATTTCCAAGGCAAACCATTCAATATTAAAGTAATCCAAGTCTAAGCCCTAACCAGTAATGCTGAAGAAGCTGAAATTGAATGGTTCTATGAAGACCTATAAGATCTTCTAGAACTAACACCAAAAAAAAGATGTCCTTTTCATTATAGGGAACTGGAATGTAAAAGTAGGAAGTCAAGAGATACCTGGAGTAACAGGCAAATTTGGCCTTGAAGTACAAAACAAAGTAGGTCAAAGGCTAAGAGAACACACTGGTCATACCAATCACCCTCTTCCAACAACACAACAGAAGACTGTACACAGGGACATCACCAGATGGTCAACACTGAAATCAGATTGACTACATTCTTTGCAGCCAAAGATGGAGAAACTCTATCTAGTCAGCAAGAACAAGATCGGGAGCTGACTGTGGGCTTAGATCATGAACTCCTTATTGCCAAATTGAGACTTAAATTGAAATTAGGGGAAACCACTAGACCATTCAGGTATGACTGAAATCAAATCCCATATGATTATATAGTGGAAGTGACAAATAGATTCAAGGGATTTTATCTGATACAGTGCCTAAAGAACTATGGACGGAGGTTCATGACACTGTACAGGAGACAGGGATCAAGACCATTCCCAGGAAAAAGAAATATAAAAAGGCAAAATGGTTGTCTGAAGAGGCCTTACAAATAGCTGAGAAAAGATGAGAAACTAAAGGGAAAGGAGAAAAGGAAAGATATACCCAGTTGAATGCAGAGTTCCAAAGAACAGCAAGGAGAGATAAGAAAGCCTTCTTCAGTGATCAATGCAAAGAAATAAAGGAAAACAACAGAATGGGAAAGACAAGAGATCTCTTCAAGAAAATTAGAGATACCAAGGGAACAGTTCATGCAAAAGTGAAAGTGAAAGTCATTCAGTAGCGTCTGACTCTTTGGGACCTCATGGACTATACAATTTATGGATTTCTCCAGGCCAGAATATTGGAGTGCATAGCCTTTCCCTTCTCCAGGGGATCTTTCCAACCCAGGGATCGAACCCAACTCTCCCACATTGCAACCAGATTCTTTACCAGCTGAGCCACAAGGGAAGCCCATGAAAAGGTGGGCACAATAAAGGACAGAAATGGTAAGACCTAACAGAAGCACAAGACAAGAAGAAGTGGCGGTAATACACAGAAGATCTATACAAAAAAGATCTTAATGACCCAGATATAACCATGTGGGGTGATCCCTCACCTATAGCCAGACATCCTGAAACGCGAAGTCAAGTGGGCCTTCAGTTCAGTTCAGTTCAGTCGCTCAGTCATGTCCGACTCTCCGCGACCCCATGAATCACAGCATGCCAGGCCTCCCTGTCCATCACCAACTCCCGGAGTACACTCAAACTCATGTCCACAGAGTCGGTGATGCCATCCAGCCATCTCATTCTCTGTCATCCCCTTCTCCTCCCGCCCCCAACCTTTCCCAGCCTTAGGAAGCATCATTATGAACAAAGCTAGTGGAGGTGATAGAATTCCAGTTGAGCTATTTCAAATCCTGAAAGATGATGCTGTGAAAGTGCTGCACTCAATATGCCAGCAAATTTGGAAAACTCAGCAGTGGCCACAGGACTGGAAAAGGTCAGTCTTCATTCCAATCCCAAAGAAAGGCAATGCCAAAGAATGCTCAAACTACCGCACAATTGCACTCATCTCACACGCTAGCAAAGTAATGCTCAAAATTCTCCAAGCCAGGCTTCAACAGTACATGAACTGTGAACTTCCAGATATTCAAGCTGGATTTAGAAAAGTCAGAGGAACCAGAGATCAAATTGTCAACATCCCCTTGGTCATCAAAAAAGCAAGTGAATACCAGAAAAACATCTACTTCTGTTTTATTGACTATTCCAAAGCCTTTGACTGTATGGATCACAACAAACTGTGGAAAATTCTTTAAGAGATGGGAATACCAGACCACCTGACCTGCTTCCTGAGAAAGCTATATGCAGATCAAGAAGTAACAGCTAGAACTGGACATGGAACAACAGACTGGTTCCCAACAGGGAAAGGAGTAGGTCAAGGCTGTATATTGTCACCCTGCTTATTTAACTTATATTCAGAGTACATCATGAGAAATGCTGGGCTGGATGAAGCACACGCTGGAATCAAGATTGCCAGGAGAAATATCAATAAGCTCAGATATGCAGAGGACACCACCCTTATGGCAGAAAGTGAAGAACTAAAGAGCCTCTTGATGAAAGTGAATGTGGAGAGTGAAAAAGTTACCTTAAAACTCAACATTCAGAAAACTAAGATTGTGGCATCCAGTCCCATCACTTCATGGCGAATAGATGGGGAAACAGTGGAAACAGTGACAGACTACTTTTTTGGGCTCCAAAATCACTGCAGATGGTGACTGAAGCTATGAAATTAAAAGGCGCTTGTTCCTTGGAAGAAAAGCTATGACCAACCTAGACAGCATATTAAGAAGGAGAGACATTACTTCGCCAACAAAGGTCTGTCTAGTCAAAGCTTTGGTTTTTCCAGTAGTCATGTATGGATGTGAGAGTTGGACTATAAAGAAAGCTGAGTGCCAAAAAATTGATGCTTCTGAACTGTGGTGTTGGAGAAGACTCTTGAGAGTCCCTTGGACTGTAAGAAGATCCAATCAGTTCATCTTAAAGGAAATCAGTCCTGAATATTCACTGGAAGGACTGATGCTGAATCTGAAACTCCAATACTTTGGCCACCTGAGGCGAAGACCTGACTCATTGGAAAAGGCCCCAATGCTGGGAAAGATTGAAGGCGGGCAAAGGGGAGGACAGAGGATGAGATGGTTGGATGGCATCACTGATTCCAAGGACATGAGTTTGAGTAAGCTCCATGAGTTAGTGACAGACAGGGAAGCCTGGCGTGCTGCAGTCCATGGGGTCACAAAGAGTCGGACACGACTGAGTGACTGAACTGACTGAGTTAGGTTCAGAAGCTTCTAAAAAGGATTAATGCTCTCTACAAGGAAGACAAAGGTAGGGTTCTGACCACAGCTCAGAGAAACAAAAAACTTTCAGAGAACAGACTGCTATTCAGCTGGGTTGCCAGCTAGCTTCATGACTGCTTCTGGTCACCAACAGTAATGCTGTAACTAGAATATACCCACTTAATTCAAAAGCAATCAGCTAGAGCCTTATTATTTCAGTTTTATGAACAGAAGTATCAAAGGACCCTTGCTCCCCCAGTCAAGTCAGTAAGTGCTGGCAAATTACAAAAATCTAAATTTAATAAAATTGTATTAGTCACTTTCCAAGGTGTCACCTCAGAGTAATGCTGAGATCAAAACCCTGATTTGAACATGTCAAACCAATTGCAGGATGCCAGGTGGCTTGTATGTTGAAGACAAGCTGCTGACATGAGGGTCTCTGTACCTTTGTTGGTAAAATAAAAGAATTTTACCTCTGGAAGTCAAGATCCAGGCACATCCTCCTTGTCTGAATACACTGTCTGCCAGACCCTGGGCTATATTTTGTGTTTATACATAATTGCCAGCACATAGCATCAATACTCAATAAGTGTTTTAGGCTATTGTTCTATACTGTGGTAAAGCAAAATCTTTAAGAACAATGTCCTCCTAACCAGGATGAAGTGGCAAAAACAACGAACGTTAGGATCAGGAAAAAAAAATTGTCTCTGTTCTCTGTTTTATAATCTGAATAATGGGAATAATTATTCCTCAGCCAACAGCAAACTATAGTTTTAAGGGTATGATTTTGTAACACATGACAGCATGCCATAAACTGTAAATCACTATACAATACACAAATCCAACATTTAGTTAACAAATATTTATTATGTACATACTATGTGGCAGGTGCAGGTCCATATTCCTGGGACAAATCAGAGAACAAAAAAAGAACTAAATGTGTGTTCTTATGGAACTCATAATCAAGCAGGGGAGACAGAAAACAAGCAAAAGATGTTTACAAAACAATACATGTCACCACAGGTCAAAAGGAGTGGTATGATGGAAGGAGAAAAATGGAGCCAGGTAAAGAGGCTCATAAGTGTGGGGCTGGGGAAGGGGTTGCAAAATAAACTGGGATGTCAGGTGAGGGTTAGTCTCTTTGTGAAGGTGACACTTGAGCAAAGACTGAAAGGTGGTGAGGGAGTTGGAATTGCCGACATTCGTCGGGGAGCTCTGTGGGTCAGACAAATGGCCCCAAGGTAGGGGCACATGATCGTGTGGGTGGAGCAGAGTAAGTTGGAGTAACAGTGGTCACAGGTGGAGGGGAACAGTGCTCCTGATGGTATAAAGCCCTGGAGGCCTTCGTAAGGACTTTAGTTTGTACTTTGAGCAGAAAAGGAAGCCATTGCAGCCTCTGCACAGAGGAGTGGCATGCTCTGTTACTGTGGAGCATCATTTTTTTTTTTTTTGCCTTCATTATTAAAAGTAGGGGGCCAAAAGTACAAGATTCCTACCATACTTCCAATTGGAGATGCTGAGTAGATAGTGAACTCTGTGAATCTAGAGATCAGAAGAGAAGTCTAGAGACATAATCTGGGAAACTATCAACATATTAATTAAATTATCAAATTATTAATTAAATCCACGAGACTCCACAAAATCACCCAGGAAATGAAATACAGAAATGAGGAGACCTAAGGACTGAGCCCTGGGAAACTATGATGTGAACTTTATTGGAGACACGAGAAGGAAAAAAGCAGAGGAGACTGAGAAGGAATAGCTAGGGACACAGAAGGAAAATCAAGAGAGTGTGGTGGTGGACTAGAAGGCAAGTGAAGATAAGTTTCAAGGAAGAAGAAGCAACTCTGTCAACTGCTAATGACAAGTCAAGAAAGTACCAAAACTGACCATTGGATTTAGTAACATGGCTGTAAGTAAGAAAGAAAGCTTTGAAGGACATATTCCCAACCTTCAGTGCCAAATGTATGAGAATTACAGAAGAAAAACAACAACAACAAACCCACCCACACCTTAGAGAGACTGTAAGGAAACCAGCCTTCTTGGGGAAAATCCAGGCTTTCATTTGAGTGAAAAAGGTGAAGGGAGTGTTTGGAGAAGTTGAGGATTCAGGGGATTCTCCAGAGGACACAGTGGAAGGATTTCATGAACAGGAAGTGGTGGGAGAGGGGAACAGGGCAGAGGCTGTGCAGAACCCTGTGAGAATTAGAGTGACAGACAGAAGGGGTGACTGGGGGCCCAGTCTTCTTTTGATGAGTGATCTAGACAGGGACCACAGGAATAATGGGATTAGCCCTGGTGGACTCAAGCAGAGCATGGTGGAAAAGCAGTAAGTGTGAGGAGATCGGGAGGTGTGGAGGTCTTGACTTCCTTCTGTAGACCCCTATTAGCAGAGGCCAGGAGATCTTGGGAAGCTGTAGACAGTCTAAATCTAACTCTGTGAACTCAGCCTTATGGGTGGAGGTGAGACTCCAAGGAAATCGGATTTTGCTCTAACTTATAATCCCTTCCTTTACCCCTGAGGAGAGTCAGAAAGCTGAGAGGAGGCACAAGCATTGTTTTCCTTTGAGGGTTCCCTTTAGACCTCTGATGGTCTAAAGAGGGGAATGGAATTACCACAAATATTCCGACTCTCTTTTGTCCCTTCTCGGTGGAACTGAGGACTGCCGGGGAAGTCAGGCACGCTTTCTACCACCATGATGGTGATCTAAGACCTCAGGGAAGTCTGGCTTTAGGAAGATGTAATTAGTTGAAGTCATATCACTAAGTAAATAGGATAAGAAGGTGCGGGATGGGAGAAGATAATAGACATTCATTGAGTGCCTATTATGTGCCAAGTTACCATATATTCATGTTACACTTCATGTCATCTACAATGTTATAGTTAAATAACAAGCAAATGACATGCTTGTGCCACTAACTCTGGATTTGAGATCAGGTGTGATTCAATTATGGAGATTTTTGTGGAAATCAACTTCCATTTGTTCAGTTCAGTTCAGTCGCTCAGTCGTGTCCGACTCTCCGCGACCCCATGAATCACAGCACGCCAGGCCTCCCTGTCCATCACCAACTCCCAGAGTTCACTCAAACTCATGTCCACAGAGTCGGTGATGCCATCCAGCCATCTCATTCTCTGTCGTCCCCTTCTCCTCCCGCCCCCAACCTTTCCCAGCATCAGACTCTTTTCCAGTGAGTCAACTCGTCGCATGAGGTGGCCAAAGTATTGCAGTTTCAGCTTTAGCATCAGTCCCTCCAATGAACACCCAGGATCGTATTTCCATCTTTTTCAGGGGTGTATACTATGGATAAGACAGTATGTCTAATTCCAAATATTTTATGGAGTTCCTATATGTTTTTAGTAATTATTCTAAAGTAGCTAGTATACAGGTTGACTGTCGGTGTATGTTTGCTTGTTGATTAATTCAATCTCTTTTTTCTTTCAACTAATATGGGTGTTTACTGCGTATAAAGTACCGCAAGTTCCTTCCATCACACTTTCCGTTAGCTGTCCAACTTGGTTAACTGAGTCTCATTTTATTTTCATCTTTAATATAAACTTCTTTCACATGTCAATTCTAAATGCCATAAATTCCTTAAATATTGCAGTCAGAGAAAAGAAGATGCCTATGGATGTTAAAAAGAATCCGACTGCAGTGCAGGAGTCCTGGGTTTGATTCCTGGGTAAGGAAGATACCTTGGAGAAAGAAATGGTAACCCATCCCAGTATTCTTGCCTAGGAAATCTCACGGACAGAGGAGCCTGGTGGGCAACAGTCCATGGGGTTGCAAAGAGTTGAACACAACTTAGCAACTAAACCAAAATATTGGGCATGTAATGTATTCATGTGAAACACTGAATAGAGGTTTATATTTTAACAATTTACTTTTGTAAATCGGTTTGTTTATGTGACCAATTCACTGAAAACTTCAGTGCAATGATTAAGAGTCCTTGTTAGGCAGATTTAGGATCTTGGCTTCATGAATACTAGTTGCATAAATTTGTGCAAACTTCTGAAACTCTCTAAGCTTTTATGTCTTCATTTGTTAAGTGTTAGTAATAATAATGCTTATGTCACAATATTCCTGTAAGGATTAAAGGAGATAATGAGTGAAAACTTCATAACACAGTGCCTAGAACATACTAGAGGGTCACTAAATTCTATCTCATATTATTACTATTATTATTAATTCTACACTATGATAAAAGTGAATGAGACCTGATCCCTAACACCAATGAGCTGAAAACTAGATGTATCAGTTCAGTTCAGTCGCTCAGTCGTGTCTGACTCTTTGCGACCTCATGAATCACAGCACGCCAGGCCTCCCTGTCCATCACCAACTCCCGGAGTTCACTCAAACTCATGTCCATTGAGTCGGTGATGCCATCCAGCCATCTCATTCTCTGTTGTCCCCGTCTCCTCCCACCCCCAATCCCTCCTAGCATCAGACTCTTTTCCAGTGAGTCAACTCGTCGCATGAGGTGGTCAAAGTATTGGAGTTTCAGCTTTAGCATCAGTCCTTCCAATGAACACCCAGGATTGATCTCCTGTAGAATGGACTGGTTGGATCTCCGTATACAAGTAATCATTACAGCAGCCAATATAAGAGCCATGAAAAAGGTCTAAATCAAGTGCAGGGGAAGAATAAATCACTTTTTCTTGGATAATCAGGCAAGATTTTGGTTGAGATTGATCATTAGTTCACAGTTTTTGAATCAAACATTGGCCATAGGTTGAGGGAAAATTAAAGTGAATCTAGGAATTTGATGAAATTTACATCAGACAGCCATCAGAGGAGTCTAAGCAAGAATTGTAGCTTCTAGAGGCAAAACCAGAATCCAATACTAAGTTATGAAGATGGGCTGTTGTAAAGAACTGAATGGAATGAATTTTGGAGTCACAATTACAAGCAAAGCCAGATCAAGAGCATGCAGAAGCAAATAAAGCATCAAGATCTGTTGTGGGCTTAAAGAGAAGACTTGGGTGCCAGAACTTACTTTCAGCATTAAATCTCCATGCATCCTTTCCTTTTTAAAATAGCGAGAGCACACCTTCACAACCACATTGCTCCTTCAATCTGCCATTGGCCAGGCAGAGTTTGGGAAAAGAGACATCTCTAGTGAGGAAGGCTTCCAAGTGAGGGCAGTGGCACACACAGCGATGCAGAAGCGGGAAAGCCCGATGGGAGAATGGTCATTCTCCTTTGTAGAACTTTGGGATACACTCAAGAAAGTCCTCTATGTGAAGCCATGACTATTTGGGGCAGAGTGAGATTTTTGAAATCCAACTCGCAGTTTGCTTTGCCTTACTTTGTAATTCAGAGTTGTACTCCAAAAAGACTGTTTTGTGCCGTTCTCGCAGCCTCCCTGCCCATTAGATGCTGTTATTTCTGTCTCGGGCTCATTAAACAAAGTACTGGCAGGGTATGGGCTCTGGCTTCCCTTGAAAGTGACTTCATCTATTGTAATCATGTTGTGCGACAATGTAACAGTAAGCTCTCTGTCAGAGCCCTGAGTCCTAAAACAGAGCGGCAGGACCTCGCTTACTTAGCCTGAGCACGTCACCATTGTATTGTGGTTCTGACAGTGCTGGCAAGGAAACCCAGAGATGGGGCTCAACCCATTTGTTCTCATCTCAAAGACCTTATAATACAGTAATAGTAGCTAGAAGCATTCCCAAAGGAAGCAGATGCTCATAGAGAACCTAGACTTTATTTCAAAGATGTGGGCACAAAGATTAGAAAGGCAAGAGAAAACTCACTTAATGACTGGAGACTGGATTGCCTCCTCCTGCTTTATCAGAGCACAGGCGCTGGAGTCAGACCAACCTGGAATAGAATTTTAAGTTTCCCACCAAACCTCAGGTAAACTAGTTATCCCCTCAGAATCTCAGTTCCTCATCTGTAAAATGGGGAATTGTAATATCTATCTCAAAGAGTTACTGCTGAAAAGATAAATGATGTAACGTATATGAAGCACTTAGCTTTTACTTGACAAACAGTAAATACTCGACAGATTGTTGCTATTCTTCACCCATAGACCCAAGCATCGCATATTGCAGAAAGAATCACTACTCTGTCCATTTAATGAGGCTGGAGTTTTGTACCTTTAGTTAAAAGAGTTAACAGTTAGTAAGGATAAATGTTCCAGAAAGAGGTTTCCCAGCAGTTGGAGGGCCCAGCAATGATCTCTGGGTTCACTCTGTGATGATCTCCACCTTCTTCTTTATCTTTCATGTCCCTATAGCCTGGTGGACTTTTTCACTGGCATGAAGGGCCAAAAATTCTGGCACTTTGAGTTAAAGGTCACCTGGGTGTTGGGTCCCTACCTCTTCAGACCAGAAGGAGAACAGACCTGACCATCTACAACAATGACACCACACCGTCTAAGGGACACTCGTGTCCAGGGAAATCATGCACTGCAGAAAAAGAAGAGTACTGCAATGGAAAGGGAAAAAAGGCCCAGAAACTCCCAAAGAACAGCATATAGTATAGTTTAAATGATCGGAATTGCCTAGGTACTTATTTAAAAAGCAGATTCCTGGACTTCTACTTCAGGCTAGTGAATCAAAGCCTCGGGGGATGTGGATTCCTAGAATTTGTATTTCAGACAAGCCTCCTGAAGTGATTCTGGCTTAGGTGGCCCTTGTGCTCCACATAAAGGATCACTGGTTTGAATAAAGCTCTAATGTTCTGGGGAAATGTGACAAACTCTTAAGTACAAAGAAGCCCAAATGGCTGAAGTCATTTTTAAGGGAAAAAATACAAATAAAAAAGATTTCAGCCTATTTCAGCTAAAGTAATGTGGGCTGGGGAAAGGTAGGTTCTTTAGTAAGCCGCAGTTGAAGTTTATTATTATTTACAATGGTGAGAGACACTTAATTAATCGATTTGGCTGCAATATCTTTTTGGACTCTCCTGCAGCAGCTTCTTAGATATGTCAATCTTATTCATAAGGAGCAATAATAAAAGGCAATTTATTTTTCTGGGCCACTCATGCTTTAAGACATCCAATATTTATCAGCTCTTTACAGTGCGAGTAGTAAAAAGCAAATTAAAACAAATAAATAAGAGCTGAGTGGTTAGTCCATCCTTTTGTCCATGATCAAAATTTAAATTAAAATTTTGTCCATGATTAAAATTAAAATTCTAACAGGACCGAAGATTTCTGTAAGCTCCAGCCTAGGGAATTTGCATCTTCTGGTTCTTTTGCCCTATTTGATTTCCCTCTGTTGCCAGCACAGCATTATTTATTTTTTCCAGGATTGCCATGTGTTTATTATGAGGACTTCCTTTTAATTGCTTGAATACAATTCTTTTCTTCAGCCAGAGCACGTGACAGTAGATTACAGTATTCATTATCACCATTTGCGGGTGAAATTTGGACACAGATTTGGATAGGGCAATGGGAGCAATGTTATTTTTCCTTATAAACGATTTGTGATTTTTTTTTTTTTTTACTTACTTTCCTGGGGTTGAGGATTTTTTTTTTTTTTACATATAATGATAAAATATTGTGATAGATGGCAGTTCTTCTCTCTTAATTGCACTAAAAGCAAAACACTTATTCCTAAGGGATAGTTGTGCCTTATACAAATACACATCTTTTTTCTTTTCAATATAGAGTAAGCCACTCTCCATTTAAAGGATCAGCCCATGTACAATCACAGTCCCTGGTAGTCTGCCAAACACAATAGGGCATTAATTAACATGTGCTGGGGGATTCATCAACATGCACAGTGGTAGCGAGCAATCGGAACCTTTTTTTCCCTCCCCTTTCCTCTCTACGTTGGCAGAATTCATGAAAGAGCTACTCTAGTATGTAAATCAGTTCTTGCTAAACGCCGCGTAGTGGAGTTCCTTTATTTTTCAAAGCTGTTGTCAGAGCTACTCACATATCCTAGAAAGACACTTAGTCTGTCTCTTTCTCCGTGTTTAAAATCCAACTACAGTGGGCAAAAATAACACATTTGTTTACTTGTCATGCAGACTGCACTGGAAATAAATCATCTGATAAATTACTCCCCCAAAAGAACAGAATGAGATTCATTTCCCTTAATGTTGTACTGGGGTGGGGTAGGGCGGGATGAGTCTCCTGTTACCCCAAGGTAACAGGTCACTGGGCTGCTAACTTCCATGGATGTTGAGAGAAGCACACAGGTCATCCTGTGTCTAGCGCCTACTACCTGGCACAAACAGGTGAAGAAAAAATGAGTAAATTTGATTTTAATTCGTTCTATAGTGGGTCTTTGGTCTCAATTTTACCTTGTTAAGCCCGTGCTAACTGACTTCACTCCCCTTTGTAAATTCTTCGGGCCCAAGGCATGGATTAATCACTCAGACCTCTATTTACCCGGCTTTGGACAACAGAAAATTGGTCCTCTTGGAGTGAGAACAGAAAAAGGGAAATGGAAAAGTGTGCCCACATTTTCTGCTTCTGATAAAATATACATACATGTTTCAATTTAGTTTGAGATTTAGATTGTAAAATTTGTGGTTTTTTTTTTTTAATGAAATAATACATGCAAAGTGTTTTGCAAAGTACCTAAAGTAAATGCCTAGGAAATGGCAGTAGAAATTATTCTTGGAATTGGTGGTAGAGGTGTTGTTAGTATCATTTATTGTCTTTTATAGCCCAGAAATTACTACTGTTATAAAAAGCACAATGCAATTTTTCTGTTTTAATCATTTTCAATATATATCAACAAATTGCCTAGTTGGGGCATGTAGAGGAGATGTGGAATTTGAAGGCTGTGCAGGATCCTCTCAACCACTCCATGAACATGTGCCCTTTGTGTGACCTGAACTAGAGTGCAGTGGTGTAGTGATTCCAATGTCTTAGGAGCTGTGCAGACTTGGTTTCTATCGCATCTACTGCTGTGTGACCTTGAGCAAATTCTTTAGCCACACAGAGGTGCACTTGCTTCTTTTGTGAAATGGGAATATAGCTGTAAGGATTCAATGAGATGTATAGCAAACACTTGGCAGCATCCTGGCACACAGAAATGACTCCATAACTGGTAGAGACGTACTCTTCATGTGCCTAAAACCTCCTTCCTCCCTTGCTGAAAGACACAGGAACTGTGCTTTGCTCCTGTTCAGGGTGAGCCTGCCTCCTTTTCCTCTGGCAAAGAGGAGGGATTCCTGGTCCACCCATTCTCAGACTGAGAAAGCAAGCCGGATGGTGGGCATCTAACATGTTGCTGTTACTTCTCCTTGATTTCCGTCCCCAGTTTACACTGTATCATGAATAGTCAATGAGAGTCAGATAATTAAAACTGCTTGTTAAAATTAAAAAGCAAAACCAATCATTTTAATAAATAGGAAGTTCTGAAATATTAAAATCTAAAACAAGTGAAAAATTATCTCTGTAAATACACATTTTTCTGTTATTGGAGATTTCTAGGAAAATATTTCTGTTCTATGAGCCTTCTTTCTACCATGGGTTCCAGCATTTTTTTTTTTAATTCTCTTTGAAATGCTGGAATACTGGGGACACTATTCATACTATACTTCCTTGAAGTGTGAAGAATTAGATATAATATCCTATAAATTGTTTCTCTTTGAGAACATTTCGGGGGTAATTAGTACAAATGTGTTGGTATGTTTTCTTGGATCCATTTTGCCCTACAGCCCTATTTATAACATATTTGATTTGTGAGATAGTAAATAATATATATGTCAGATTTACTCATACATAACAAGAAATTATGGGGTAATTTTACTATATGAATTTTACAGACTCAAAATATGATTGAACTTGGAGTGTAAGTGAAAAAGAGGTCATAAGCATGAGACTGTCTATATTCCGAACCCCCTGCTGCTATGGGGAAGTCAGTTAATTCTCAGAGGAAAGAACTTTTAGAGAAGACAGTTATTCACATGAAAACACAGAGTATCTATTGTGCTTCATGTTTGTTACTTCATCTTGAAGAAGTAGATAACTGCTCGATTCCTTTTTGGGTTAGAGCAGACATGCACAGCGCATAGTCGTGTTCGACTCTCTGTGACCCCGTAGACTGTAGCCCGACAAAGCTCCTCTGTCCTTGTGATTCTCCAGGCAAGAATACTGAAGTGAGTTGCCATGCCCTCCTCCAGGGGACATTTCCAACCCAGGATCAAAACCGGGTCTCCTGCATTGCAGGTGGATTCTTTCACTGAGCTACCCAGGAAGCCTGCACATAGGGCATTCTTCCTGTTAACTATGAAAATCTGGGCATGTGTGTTTTTAATTGAGACCGTATAAGAAGTCTGTCTGCCTGGCTCCTCTGTAATTGCAATTTCAGTGTTAACTGAAGACACATTTGGAAGAACCACAGAAGCTGTTCTTTTCTAAATTGCAGAGAGCCTCAGAAAAGCACCCCATGGGTGTATAACTGAGTCTCAAGAGATTTGGGCTCAATGAGTTAGGCATGGGGTAGAAGAGTGTAGGGCAGCAGAACTTGGATTTTCCCTCTCACTGCTGCTGTCCAATGACTTTTAAAAATTTTTTATTTTATTTATTTATCGACCATATCTCAAGGCATATGGGAGCTGAGTTCCCCAACCAGGGATCAAACCTGAAACCCCTGCACTGGAAGTACAGGGTCTTAACCACTGGACTGCCAGCAAAGTCTCTGCTGCTGTCCTTTTATGAAGAGACAGTCACTTAAGTAACCATAACCATAATTCTTGGTCTCATGATATTTGCTGAGAACATTTATTTACTACAAATGCTAACATGGAGCTTTCCATGTACTATATACCCCCTCAGATCACCTTGTGAAGAACTCATTTAATCTTTATAACAACCCTATGATTCATGGACCTTTGTTACCATCCCCAGTTTACAGGTGAGTGAACTGAGGCACCGAACAAGTATGAAGTTGGCCTCCCAGCTAGGAAACAGCTGAGCTGGGACTGTAGTCCAAGACAGACTGACTCCAGAGTCCGTGCTTTTCATCACCAGGCCATCCTGCTTCTCCAGCAAGCCGCTGTAGTCTTTTTTATTCCAATGAAAAATGGAACTGATAGAAGGGAGAAGATGAGTGGCAGAGGAAGGGACTCCACTGCAGCCTGTCACCCATCCAAGGCCACCAGCATGCATATCTGGTGTCCTTTCAGGCCCAAAGGTGAGACTGGGCCAGCTGATTGCAGCAAACTCATTAATTCAACAAGTGACAAACCAGAATCCAACAACCTTGATTAATTGACTTGTGGTTACATTCTTCCTGATTATTCAGTATTTTGTAAAGAATGCATAACGGCTAATCAGTTAAGAACTACCAGTGACTTCGAATTACATATTATTTTGAATAAATCAGCATTGGTTTAACAAACCTTTATTAGTTATTAATGGCTATATCTTTGTTGATATAAAAAAACATGATTGATACCAGTTGACTGTAAAATGGCTGTAATTTGAAGTAATTGCCAAGCTCTCCCATGGCATTTTTTTTTAAGGTCCTGGAAGAACAAACAATTAAGCAGTTAGGTCTTTGTGTTACCATCTTAACTCTCCTCACTGGACTACCCAGAGTCAGTGTGAGAATTAGAGATGAGAGAGGGGTGCGGGAAAGAGGATAATTTAAGGAGAAAAGTTTCCCAACGGTTTTTGAAAACTCTTGTTCTGAAAATATTTTCCACAGCTAACACACAATACAATGGCATAAACCCATTAATCTTCCATGCATATGTAGCTTGCGGTGTGTGTGTGTGTGTGTGTGTAGCTCGGGGTGTGTGTGTGTGTGTGTGGGTATGTAAAAGATAATCTTGCCAATTACCAATAACAAAACACACAGAGAAATGTATATTCAAAACTAAGATCTCATGATCTAGAACAATTTAACTTTCTTAGACATCTAACTTTTGTGTTCCAACAAAGTCCACTAAATTGAGGTTAGGACCACAACCCTCAGGCAAACTGAAGTCTCACACGCCATCACCACAGGCTTTGCTACCAGGTAAGGCCCTCTTTCTGCCCTTCCCCCTGCTCTCTCACCTCACTCATACAAGCACACATGTGCACACACAGCCACACACAATCACATCCTGACGCCGCACTTAAAAACCACCACAGTCCATTCGAGAACGAAGAACGGACGTCAGTTAACTGAGTATTTCTGTCTACTCTGACATCTAACAATTTGTCTCACTATCCTTCCTGCCACCAGAGAGGCCAAAACCATCAGCAATTAAACTGACTCATTTGAAAAAAAAAAAATCAAATGGCCTACTGTTCCCTACTAAAGTCACCTGCTTTGGCAATGGCTGAATGTGGCTTCTGACCCATTCAGAGGCTTCTCTTTGTTCGCACCCTCCTTTCCAGGGTTCCCTCACTGCCTTTCCTGCAGTCCCTCCTGCAACCATTGCTTCTGGAGTGGGGCTTCTCAGCCTTCTCTCTATGGAATCTTAAGTTCACATTTCTTATTAACCCATTGCCTCTCTGACACATTTTGGTAGAAGACCTCTTTCTAATTCCTATTAAGTATAAATTACTGGATCGCTCACAAGGGAAACAAACTAATTTGCAAAATTCTACAATCCTCAGTAACCTTTCCTGTCAATAGGGTCGATGAGCACTTATGCTCAGTGAGTGAAGGAGGGAGTCGGGGGTGTCATAGTAGGGGGGCAGGAGGTGCTGTCCCTCCTCTTCATGTATTTAATATTTACTTTACTGATACTGAAATGGGCATCGTTTTGAGACTTCTAAGAGGCCCAGTGCAGCACTTCCCAGGCAGAGGAATCTCAATACTGATGTCAGCTACAAAGCACCATACTTTCAGATGTACTTTCAGACACGTAGTGATGCTGTGCTGGAAAACCAAGTTTGAGAGCTAGATTCAGATCAGAGGCAGGTGACAAATGTTGGCACAGATGGTTTATTTCTTTAAAGGAATTTACCTTGACACATGTGGGTTGGGAGAAGGAAACACTTTCGGGGTTCTGTTTTTGTTTTTTACCAATAAATAGTTTTGAAGGTGTCTGTGGCAATTATCTCTGACACTTTTTTTGGTGAGTCATTTGGGGGTCCCAAGTTTTTATTTTAGAAGTTTTACAGTACTTAAGTATAAATCTCTGATGATAGATGCTTCACTGTCATTCTTTGATTAAATGAACAATATTAAAGAAAGTAGGAGAGACTCTTTGGAGTCTTGTCTCCCATTGACATTCAAGGGCTTTTCACAAGTAAGATCCATCAAGGTTAATGAAAGTTACCCTTGTAATTCCTTAGGCTCTGGTGGGAGAATGGATCATTTAATTTCTCTTCTGATAGCATCCCCACATAGAGTACCTGATCTGTTGGAGAAGCGAAGGACACAAGCTGGATGAACTGGAAGCTGACATACACAGCGGGTCATGTAAAATTGAAATTAACTTTTCTATTTGTCACCTGCCTAATTAACATTATGTGACCAAACTACTAGAATGGAATATTATTTAAATCTTTTTACCCCACTGGAACATTTACTCTGTCCTCACAAGGCAGAGTGAATTGAGGCAGTCCATTCTAAAGGAGATCAGTCTTGGGTGTTCATTGGAAGGACTGATGCTAAAGCTGAAGCTCCAATACTTTGGCCACCTCATGCGACGAGTTGACTCACTGGAAAAGACCCTGATGCTGGGAGGGATTGGGGGCAGGAGGAGAAGGGGACGACAGAGAATGAGATGGCTGGATGGCATCACCGACTCGATGGACATGAGTTTGAGTGAACTCCGGGAGTTGGTGATGGACAGGGAGGCCTGGCATGCTGTGATTCATGGGGTCGCAAAGAGTTGGACACGACTGAGCAACTGAACTGAACTGAAGACCTGAAGATACTCACTAGGCCCAAAAATAAGTAACAAAATAACATTTCTTTTTGGAACTAGCAAGCTTTTAAAATTTCAAATGCAAAGGCCCAAACATGTGTTCCTGGCTTTGTTTTGTTCAAAGTCATAATTCAGCATGTCTGATAGTCATCCCTAAACATTTGTGCTTAGCTATCATGAATGAAAACTGTCCTCTCAGCACACAAACACTGGACTGGAGGGATCATTAATTTGATCTCATAAGGTGACTAAAATAATCAGTCAGTGACCCTACTTGACTATTCAACAGAAAACATGACTCACAGACTGCCTCTGCAACATATGCACAAAAATGCATCATGACCTTTTGCACCGAGTTCATCAGAACCCAAAATTCGTTGATAGCATTAGAAACTGCTTATGCCAAAATCTCAAGTTTATCAGTCAAGTTCAGAGGAGTGAGCTTATCTCACTATAGCCAGTGAAGGCCCACCTGGCCTGCCACCCCACCACCTTCCAATTATCTTCCCCTCCATGCCTCTCTGCCCTGCTGCAGACACTCTGGCCCTTCTTGTCCATCCACACACCAAACTCCCTTTTGGTGCAAGGCCTCTGCCCTTGCTACTTGCTCTGCCTACAAAACTTCTCCGCCTGCATCTTCATGGTGACTTCATGTTTTTGCTTAAAGTCAAAGATGTCTCTCCCATCATTTGTAAAAGAGCACCCTATCACCCTCTGTCTGCCTTCTACTGCTTTATTTTTCTTCCCATCACTTATCACCATCTGACATATTATATATATATACACACACACACACACACACACACACACACACTTCCCTGGTGGCTCTGTGGTAAAGACTCCACCTGCCATGGAGGAGACACAGAAGACTCAGGTTTGATTCCTGGGTCAGGAAGATCCCCTGAAGGAAGAAATGGCAACCAACTCCAGTATTCTTGCCTGGAAAATCCCATGGACAAGGAGCCTGGTGGGCTACAGTGCATGGGGTCACAAAGAGGCAGAAATGATTGAGCAGCTAACACACACACACACATTTCTTTAAAGGTTCCTTCCATACTCTCTACCACCAAAATGGGAGATCTATAAGGGTTCATTTTGGTTCCTATTTCCTCAGCCCCCAGAACACTGGCCCACAGGAGACCCTCAATAAGTAATGGCTGGAGGAATGAAGGAATGAAAGCTTGCTCCTTTGACTTTTTCTTAACACCAACCATATCATTCTCCAAACACTCTATTTTAGAGAAGCAGTATAGTTAAGGGCAGGACCTTGACTTTGCAGATTGAGACCTGAACTTAAATCACAATTTTATAATTTATAAATTATGAGAACTTGGGCAAGATAAACAATAACTCTGAGTTTAGCTTTCTTCATCTGTAACATTGTTATGGTAACATCTATCTTATTGAGACATTAAAAAAAATACTAATCAGGGTTTACTACACAGTCACTTTTAATATATGGGTACTTAAAAATATGGAAACTTCATAATCTAGTAGGCATGAATTCTACCTAGAGGTATTGGCATCCTCATCAGATGTTTATCTGGAGATCCAGGTAGAAACACGAATTCCTATTAAGCTATATTTCTTTGAGGCTTTCCTGATGGCTCAGCAGTAAAGGATCTGTCTGCAATGCAGGAGAGGCAGAAGATATGGGGTTGATCTCTGGGTCTGGAAGATTTCCTGGTGGAGGAAATGGCAACCCACTCCAGTATTCTTGCCTAGAGAATTCCATGGACAGAGGAGCCTGGTAGGCTAAGTCCGTAGCACTGCAAAGAATCAGACATGACTGAGCAACTGAGCAAGCACACGAATATATTTCTTTGAAGGCAAAATAAGTTTAGAACTAAACATGGATGTTCAAATTTAAGGATGTCACATTGAGACCAGTATATTTCATGAAACTGGAAAATATGAGTCATCTAGCCTTCTTGCTAGTTGCAGTGTGTCAAATATTACCCACAATAATCACAATTCCTTTACTTTTCTGTTTCCCTCTCTTTTTTGTAACTTTTAATTGCAGCAATTTCAAGTAAAAGGAGAAATAATATTTGTACATTAAGTTCAACATCTCAAGCCAGAAAAAAATATCTAAATTAATGCCATTATTCTCAGGTTTTCAGCAAATGGTTTTCTAGTTTTGAAATTGTAAAAGACTAATGCCCTATTTTAAAGCTTATATATATAAAATATTTCTACTCCTAATTATAAAAGAAAGAACAGCATTTCTTTTTAATCCAAGTGGCTTATAAGCATTGCTTTCCCACAGCTCCATTGTATCTGCCTGCTTCAAATACTGAGTGTGAATTGGGGGCCACTAATTTAATTATTTTAGTATCAAATTGTTTCAACAGTCAGAGAGGCTAAATATTTAGCAATTTATTGGATAAAAAGCCACATGACACTAAAATGAACAGAATGTGTTTGATCCATCATCCACCTATGTATACCAGAGATAACTGATCTGTTAGCCATCAGAATAACATTTAGCCCACCTTCCAGTTCTAATAATCTCATGCATAATAACCTGTCTTGCCTGAAAACCATTTATTGTCATTATTTAGTTGCTAAGGTGTATCTGACTCTTTGCCACCCCATGAACTGCAGCATGCCAGGCTTCCCTGTGCTTCAGTATCTCCCGGAGTTTACTCAAATTAATGTCCATTGGGTCAGTGAGGCTATCTAACCATCTCATCCTCTGCCACCCTCTTCTCCTCCTGCCTTCAATCTTTCCCAGCATCAGGTTTTCTTCCAATGAATCAGCTCTTCACATCAGATGGCCAAAGTATTGAAGCTTCAGCTTCAGCATCAGTCCTTCCAATGCATATTCAGGCTGATCTCCTTTAGGATTGACTGGTTTGATCTTCTTGCAGTCCAAGGGACTCTCAAGAGTCTTCTCCAGCAGCACAATTCAAAAATGTCAATTCTTCAGTGCTCAGCACTTTTTATGGTTCATCTCTCAGATCCATACGTGACTACTGGAAAAATCATAGCTTTGACTAACTAGATGGACCTTTGTCAGCAAAATGATGTCTCTGCTCTTTAATACTTGTCTATGTTTGTCATAGCTTTCCTTCCAAGGAGCAAATGTCTTTTAATTTCATGACTGCAGTCACTGCCCCATTAATTCTGGAGCCCAAGAAAATAAAACCTGTCACTGCTTCCACTTTTTCCTCTCTGTAGTTGAAATCCTTGCTGCCATTTCATCTCTGCCATTTCAATAGTCTCATCTTTTTAAAAAATAAGATTTTATTTTTCATAGCTTAGAGTAATATAAAATTTAGAAAGAGATCATTTATATCTGTATTTACTAAATAGAGCTTGAATCTGTAAAATGTAGGTACCTTGTCCATTAACTATAGAAGTCTAAGGAAGAGAACTAGATGGCAGTGGGTGGAGCTTACTGAGCATTGTATTTGAATAATATGATGATGTTGTATGTGATCTAATCCATGTGTTTTACTCCTTGTAACTTTACCAAAAGTTAACATTCAGAAATAAAATTGTCCAAAATTTAGAAATAAACATTCAAGTTTATTACTTAAAAGCCTGAGATAAATTTTTTCATCCAGTTTTGTTCCAGAATGTGAACAAGATGTCCCTATTCTACTTTCAAAGAAATTTAAAATGGCTTCTGATTCCATGTAACTCAGAAGTAATTCTGAGCATTTTTATAAAATGACAATATGCAATATCCCCTAGACATAGAGTTGCAAAATCCCTGTTGTTACTATGGAATTTCTTAATGACTTCATTTGGTTCCCAAATGGACATAGACATGAATGCTTGTGTGTGACACAGATTTCGACTTCTCTATCCCTCTGATTTAGTTCCAACAGGAGGCGGTTGGGGGGTGGGAGGGCGGCAGGGAGAGAACTGAAGTTCAAGAAAAATCTTCGGCAGTATAGGCAAAAACATAAATTATACATGAGAAGAAAGAAACAATATTTTATGGGCTTTACGAATCCAATTCTGATAGACATGCTTTTGCTCCCTATTGCCCATAGTACCACATGCCAACTCCAAACACTTTAGTTGAGTCATCATGTGTCAACAGAGATGCTCACTCTTGACTTCCGTCACTCTACCTCAAGGAGCTTGTTTATATCCAGGCCAGGTACTCCTTATCACACAAAAGGTCCTGGTCCTGTATTTGCCCACTGTCAGGCTTTTCCTCTTGCCATTGTCCCATCTGGGATGTATCAGTTGTATCAGATCATGTCTGTCCCTCTCTTATGGCTACCCCAACTGAATGCATCTTTCAAGGCTGCGTTTAAGTGTTTTCTCCTCTGGGAAATATTCTGTAACTCAGCCAGAAGAAATCTCTCTGATTTGTGACTTTCTGTCTTTATTCATCATAGTCTTTACTTTTTTCATTAGATTGTAGAATTCTTAAGAACAGAGAAGATGCCTTACTCGTTTTTATTATATTACTCCATGATCCTAGTGCAATACCTGACTGGTAGTAGTAGATCAAGAAATATTTGTTGCATTCAGCAGAACTGAATTAACACTAACTTCCCAGAGAATCCAATAACCAAGATTAGATGTTTTAGTGTATTTATTAACTAGATTTCTATCTCTCTGCCTCTTTTCCTTTTAAGTGAATCTGGGATATTTAAAACCACTTAAGGAAAAATTAAAGGTCTTAAAAATTAGTCACGAGCATAGTTCTCATTAAATTCTCATGAAATGTGAAATAGAAAGATGAAATAAACTGGAATCAGCATTGTATGGTCCTCAAAACATACATTGGCTGTGATTATGAAAAATTACCAGGGAGATGGCTTTGGGGCTAATGATTTCACAAGTTATTTAAATTGGCTGCCATTTAGAAGTGGTATACCGTGGTGTTCCACCTTGACTGAACTTGAGGCTCTTGTCAAAGGGACCCACCAATCTGAAAAGGCAAAGTTGTATAACCTCCTTAATAACCACCCAGTACTTTTCAGTGAACTGTGCTCTTCCACTGGGACAAATGCCTTCTAATATTTTATATATTCCTGGTCAGTGACTTAAAAAAAAAAAAAACCTACCCAATTGCAGTCTGCCATTCAAAAGGAATATTTCTGCAAAGAAAAAGATGTGAAAATGTAGGCATTCAAGTGAAAATTCAATCCTTCACAGTACAGAGCCTCTGCGAAGTCTTTTAAATGACCCTTTTTATCATGGTGCCATGTCTGTACCTTTCTGAATAGTGAGACCTGGTAAGAAAAATAGATGTATGTATACAAGTGGTTGAGTAATGTATTACTCATATGCACTTTGTTCTTTTTGGCAAACTGACCTTATCAAAGGGAAGAAAGCTATACATTGTGACAAGCTAAGCCTTACCAGAGAGTCTGAATTAGAAGTGCGAGTCCTCTGTTATCTGGATTAAAATGTGATCAGAACAAAAAAAAAAAATTGTCATTTAACCTCTTGAGAAGTGGAGATGACAAGGAATTGAGTTCCTTTTAAATCAAAACTTAAGCTTTCTTGTTGCATTTAGATTTCACCGTCAGAGATGATTTATGTTAAAAACAATAATAATCATACTGTTTTCCTCTAAACCCTTGTCAGTTGTTTTGAAATGTTCGAATGAAGTGTTAGATTTTTGATTGCTTATACTTGCCTAGAGAACTATTAATAAGAAGAGGGTGACCAGATTTCCTTTCTCACTTCATCCAGGGTAAATGCTGTGCCTTTTTTTTCTACCTCCACAGATAACTTTTAAGTGGAAAACTAAGTTTCACATTTATATTGCACAGTAATTAGAAGGCCTTGGCAGTTATCTGAGAAGCCCCTGGAATTCAAAAATACTCTTTCCTCATGCTGATTTAACCATTCCAGTGCAAATATCAAACTATTTTTAAATAAAATCAGTCAATGGAGGCATAGTGAATCAAATTCATTCCTTTAAAAATAAAGACACGTGAGTCAAACTTGCTCCTCTGCAGTCTTTTTTTTTCTTTGTGATAACCCCTTTTCAAGCAAGTACATAAAGATGGACAAAATAATCTGGAATGGATAAAGCCATGAAGGGGGAAGAATGACATCTGACACGGCACACAGGCACAGAGAAGTACTGCTGTTTTATTCACATTAAAAGAATACGCACGTTGCTGCTGCCCAGTTATTGTGCATGTGTATCCGCCAAATCCTGATGTTATTTGCCCAATTAATTACTCTGCTGTTCAACAATGATGGGTAATGGTCCAAGCAGCTCGCTCCTCCTCAGATCACCCGTGGAATTCATGCACGCATAATGTCCTCTCTACAGAAAATGATCCCAACAAGCTCTAGAATTATTTTTTTTTCTTTTGAAATAAAGGCATCCATTGAATTATATGTGAAAACAGTTTGTAGGAGAAGAAATGGAAAGGAAGTAGGAGGATCTCTCTCTCTCTCTCTCTTTACCTTTCTGAGTAGAAAGCTGGAAGAGGAGCTTCCCCCAACTCTACTCTTTCCAGGCGCCAACTTCTATATTTAAAAAAAAAAAAAGAAAATTGCTGATCAAAACTGTTCATCATTACCCTTAATTAGTCTGTTGGTTTGCAATAGTTTTCTTGGTTAATACAGATAAAGGTGTGTTCTTCCACGTTTAATTATACGTGCTATCCCTCCAGCCGGTGAGCAGATGACTAAGCTTATGATGTAGCAAATCAAACAAAGAACCCTCCTGTACAAATGCACGGCAGTCCCATAAACTGGACTAATTAGCATTGCATAATTGCTCACGTGATGACTAAAACAAAATCAGAGTAACCCAAGAATCACTTAAAAAGGATACCAAATGGTATGTCCCCCTTTGTTTCCAGTGATGGGGGAGCCGGGAGTCACTCCCTCCTCCCAGCCTCCCCACCTCCTGGGGGCGCAAGGCTGGACAGAAAAGGATGCACAGGGCTCTCCCACATCTGCTGTAACAATGCTGTTTGGATTTTAGTGTAGTTGCTGCTGCTGCTGCTAAGTCACTTCAGTCGTGTCCGACTCTGTGTGACCCCATAGACGGAAGCCCAACAGGCTCCCCCGTCTCTGGGATTCTCCAGGCAAGAACACTGGAGTGGGTTGCCATTTCCTTCTCCAATGTGTGAAAGTGAAAAGTGAAAGTGAGGTCAGTCAGTCACGTCTGACCCTTAGCGACCCCACAGACTGCAGCCTACCAGGCTCCTCCATCCATGGGATTTTCTAGGCAAGAGTACTGGAGTGTAGTGCAGGATGTTAATAGTTAAAGGTGGCTTACAGGGAAGAAAAAAAAAAGCTTCCTTCCTCCTTTACCTTTGCTGAAATGGACAGACACAGTTCTCTGTTAGCAGGAGAACTGGAAGCAAGAATGAACACGTGGGGCTTCTTTTCACATGGACATAATCTGCTTAGTTAGGAGAAAATGTAAGTATAGCACATGGAAGGCTACTCCTACACTTCCACACTGACATCCCTTATAAAACAGAAAGCCCTGAATGGGGCCCGCAGGCCTCAATGGTTTTCTCTGGAATTTTACATATAATGATCAAGGCCACTTGCTACTTGCTACAGGATTCTTACAGATTTTATCCAATTAGGAAAAACAGTTCCAAGGTTTTATTTGGAGCAAGACGGGACAGTAAAAATCACAGGGAAAAATGACCATTGCAGGAAAACAAGTCAATATCTGGAACAACTTAATTAATTCCTTAAATAACTTTGTGTCACCTAAGATTAATAATTCCTTATTCAAGTGTTTTCACCCTTTTATTTCATTTGATCCTTACAATTATTCTGTGGAAGAGGTACAGATTTAATTCTCATTTGAAAGAATAGGAAATGACCTTAGAGGTGCGAAGTGACAGAAATGCTCTAGTTCAGGGAGGTGTCCATTATGGTAGGGGCTTCCCCGGTGTCTCAGATAGTTAAGAAACTGCCTGCACGGAAGAGACCTGGGTTTAATCTCTGGGTCGGGAAAGATCCCCTGGAAAAGGAAATGTCTACCCAACTAGTATTCTTGCCTGGAGAACTCCATAGACACAGAAGCCTAATGGGCTATAGTCCATGGGGTCGCAAAGACTTGCCCATGACTGACTAACCTTTCACTTTTTTCATTATGGCAAGCAGACCATGCTTAAAGCTTTCATTTCTCTTAGGTCAGTGAGACTGGGAAAGATTTGGTTTGTTTTTTAATTAGCCCTGGAAGAAAGAAATGGCAACCCACTCCAGTGTTCTTGCCTGGAGAATCCCAGGGACGGGGGAGCCTGGTGGGCTTCCGTCTGTGGGGTCACACAGAGTCGGACACGACTGAAGTGACTTAGCAGCAGCAGCAGCTTAAACTCAGTTCAAATTTAAATTCATTGACAAACTAAATTGCTTCCAGTTTGTTGTTATCTTCAAAACTCTCTGAGTATATGAACTATCATTATTGAAAAAAAAATGTAGACTAATTCTATCACACATTTAGCATCATATAAAATTGATAATCTCTAAGTCTCATGGCATATCCACATTTTTCTAGTGATTAGAGTAGGATTTACTGAAGATAGATACTTTACCTCTTTTCCAGAGCCCATTGTCAATGTATTTTGGTGAGAATTACATTTGCAATAATAACTGATACAACTTTAAAGGTATATTCATGTGATTAGCATCGATGAAAATATAAAAATTTTGACCTAATGAGTCAATTGCTCATTTGATTTGTTATCTATTGGTATCTCAGTTTATCCTATTTGATAGAATTTGATCAATTAGTTTTCAAGATAGCAGATTTAGTCTTATGTTAGATGGAGCCTAAACGGCAGTATTAGATTGTTGATTCTCAGGATTGACAATGAAAGCTTGGTAAATATTCATAAAATGTGATTTGAGGTTTCCTAAAGGATCAACCTGATGAAAAAAAAATGGATATATTATTAGTAAAAACTTATGTTCACATCCTGTGTGATATGTGAGCACTTTTAATTAAGACACAACTTGTTCTTGGTATCCGTCAGAAAATTAAGTATGGATGAGCTTGCTCTGAACATAAAAGAAATAATAAAAGACATAAAGAAAGGCATTTGGAATGACTATTGGGAATCAGACAGTTGATCCAAAGAAAGTGCATATCTTCCACTTGTGCTTTTTTGTCTTCCTTTATGGAAAGAATGTGGAGATATGAAATTAGAAATACATTGGCTACTATTTAGCCAGCTTAATTATGATATGGGACATAGGAGTAAGTGGACAGAAGGGTAATCAGTAGTACATGAAGGTAAGACTGATACAATACACTCCTGGACCCCTTTCTCCAGTCTTCAGATTTTTGGTGTTAGAAATGGAAAATGAGGATCCCAATGCAGATTTCTTTTAAATTTTCAAGCCCCAAAATAATCTTGGACAATGTTTACTCTTTGATTTTGAAATTTAAAAGAACAGATACAAGATGCCAATTTTCAAAACAGGAAAGAAATTTGCATCTGGCTTTGCGTGCTTAGTGACTCAGCCCCGTCTCACTCTGTGCGACCCCATGGACTTAGCCCACCAAGCTCCTCTGTCCACGGGATTTTTCAGGCAAGAATACTGGAGTGCATTGCCATTTCCTCCTTCAGGGGATCTTCCCAACCCAGGGACGGAGGCCACGTCTCCTGCATCCACTCCATAGAAGGCAGATTCTTTACTGCTGAGCCACTGAGGAAGCCCATATCTAGCAGTGTGGAGCACAATATGATATCCTGAACTTACCGTTTAAGCATGAAAGTAGCATTTGACAGACCACTTAAATGAAGTAAGATTTTTTTCAGGAGAAAAAAATTAAGGATAAAAGGAAATATTATCACACATCAAGACCCCAAATACTTAACAAACTAATAAATGCAGTGTAGCAATATAAAATATGCAATATGATCTATTAACTTAATCATTATGTTATTTTTATGATTGCATTTCTTCATGATAGTCCCATCACTCTCTGCTTTTTCATTCACCCTCTACATCTCAGGCCCAAAGGGGGCACTTCCTGGCACCCATGACCCCCTGAAATTGCACAAAGATTTCTTATGCAAGTGTATTTGTATACCTGTGAGAGGATGACCCATAACTTTAGTTAGATATACTAAGGGGCACATACCCCCAAATGGTTAACATTCAGCATCTGGCAGCAAATTCATAACAACTTCTCGATGATTTTTTTGCTTTAAAATTTCTCCATCTAGACCTTCAGTGTTTCACACCCAGACTATGCCTCCCACATGCCTGCCCTCTCCTGCCTCCTTTCTCTAACTCATCTTCTAGAGCAAAAACCACCAAATTAACTTCTTAAAACATCACCTCTATCATGTCTCAAATTCAACCAAACTAACCACTGGTGCCTTTCACTTTACTTACAGGATCAAGTTTAGATTTCTCACTCTGGCATTCAAATCCACCTAATATTGGATTCTCTACCATCTCTACCAGGAGTAGCTGACATTTACAAGTAGAAATAATGTGCCAGCAACTGTGCTAAGTGCTTTGCATAAATGGGCTCACATAATCTCTCAGGCAGCGATATAATATTGGTCCTATTCTAATCAAAATACTTGCAGATGCCTTAAGGAGGCTTAAGAGGTGAAGGCATCTACCCAAATTTACACAGCTAGTAACTGACAGAATCAGAATTCAAATCCAGGCAATTTGGCCTTGCCTGAGTTTTTAGCTATGAAGTTCCTTCCTGCCGAACCTAATTTACTTCTTGTCAACTGAACCTTCCTCTCTAGACAGCAGGGGATCCTTACGGTCAGCTGAACAGTGCACATTTCTGACTTGAAGCGTTTTCCTTACTCCATCTTCCCCATTCTCCAAGGTTGAGCTCAAGTCTCACATCTTTTTATAAAAGTCATTAAGCTCTTGGTGTTAGAACCATAACATTCATTGCCCATTTCCCTTGCCTTGGTCATACACACTTTTGCATTATGATTTTTCTCTGATTGGACAGTAACCCACTGGTGGGTGGGGCTTTGAGTTTATGTTTTATATCATCTTCAGCACATCGACCAGTGCTTTTCATCAAGTGTGCATTCAAAAAACTTATTGAGAGAATAAATTAACCTGAACATCCAGAGAATGTCATGTTTGAAAAATGATACTGTAATTAGTTCTCTAGCATTCTATTATGTCTTGATAAAAGCTCCTGTATACTGGTGGCAGGTGGGCTTATCAACTATTGCTACCATGCTGAAACTGGTTTTCTATATTTTTTCTGTTTGCCTGGGTAAATCTGATAGGCAATAAAAAGAAAAACTACCCAAGGTGAATGTCTGTGTGTGTTTCTGTTTGTGCGTGTGTGTGTGTGTTGTGGGAGGTATTCATTTTCACTTAAGAAATGCTGTGTTATGAATACTTTTTAAAAACTATGCTGCCAGCTTTTTGTTCATTTAAATGAATTCAGTGCTACTGCATTAGTTTTCTCTCAAGAAAAGGATCTATTTAGAGAAGAATGTCTCTCTGATCCAGAGTCAGAATTTCTCCTCAACAAGGCCAAGAAAATTTGAAGGATTCAGTTTACTAGGAAGTTCTTGGAGCAGTTAGGTTCTTCTGTTCTTTAATCCTTCTTGGGGATACATGGAGCAGAATGTAAGTTTCCAGCACTTGGGCCAAAGTCAGATTTCCCCATTAACACATCTTGGGAACCTGGATTCTTTCTCACCATCAGATATTCCAGAACCAACTGACAGAAAGACAAGGAAGAAAGAGCTCTACCCGTGTGTTTGAGAAATCAGCTCTCTCAGTTAGCTAGGCAGAACTATCTACCCTGAAAGTCTGTTTTCTTCTCTTAAATACACACAGGACACCTAATGTCTTTCATGTCTAACAGAAATACATATAACCCATTTTATTGTTCAACTTTTAAAAAATGGGATATGGAAGATATTCTGTATAATGAATCACATTGGAGTCAATCTGAGAAATTTCATTATGTACATATGTATGTGCAACTTTAATAGAAGGCTTTTACTATTTTAAAAATCCTTTTGAAATTTTTAAAAGTAACTCACTCCTGAGGCATCTAATCACTCAGTGGATAACACCCAGGGCTTATATGCATCACTGTAAACGACTCGGCTTTCCTTTTAATAGTTTAAAATGCAGGGCTTAGACTAAATCAGGAATCACTTAAATGCTTACAGACAGAAGGACCATAATGAATGCTTGAGGTGGGCTTGGTGGAAATCTCTCTAAAAAGTACTGAGGACTGGGGCAAACTGGATCTAAAGAGAATAGCTAATGCTCAGTCTCAGCTGGTCTTACCCTACAAGAAAGAGGACCCAGTGTTACAAAACCTTAGAGTTCCTCATAAGAAGCAGGGCTTTTTAAAAATGTGAAATTCCATGGTATTTTTATTCAATTTCTTTTTAATAAAGAGGCAGGCCAAACAAAACATGTATGTAGATGGGGTCTGGCCCCAAAGCTTCAATTTTTTACCATGGACAAAATGATCCATCCCTGATGCTTTCTGACCAGTGCAACAAGTGCATATATGTGCAACTATTTCCTACACAAGATATTTCAAAAACACTAAAAAATTAAAGATATTCAGGCATAATCAGTATGTTCTGTGCTCAGTCGCTCAGTTGTGTATGATTATTTTTGACCCCATTGACTGTAGCCCGCCAGGCTCCTCTGTCCATGGGGATTCTCCAGATAAGAATACTGAAGTCGGTTGCCATGCCCTCTTCCAGGGGGATCTTCCCAACCCAGGGATCAAACCCAGGCCTTCCACATTGCTGGTGGAGTCTTTACTGTTTGAACCACCAGGGAAGTCCAAGAATACTGGAGTGGGTAGCCTATACCTTCTCCAGGGAAACTTCCTGACCCAGAAATCACACTGGGGTCTCCTGCATTGCAGGTGGATTCTTTATCAGCTGAGCTACCATAGATAGCCTAATTAAGAACAATTTCTCTTAGATACTCTATTACAAATTTTTAGTAGATGGAGGAATGGTAATAGCTATAATGTATTGTAACTTCCACAAAACTTTTCATTCTGGTCCTTATGATGAGTTCATTCAAAAACTGTGTGTGTGTGTGTGTGTGTGTGTGTGCGTGCTGAGTCAAACTCTGCGACCCCATGGACTGGAGCATACCAGTCTCCTCTGTCCATGGGATTTTCTAGGCAAGAATACTGGAGTGGGTTGCCATTTTCTTCTCCACAAAACTTTTCATTCTGGTCCTTATGATGAGTTCATCCAAAAACTGTGTGTGTGTGTGTGTGTGTGTGTGTGTGTGTGCTGAGTCAAACTCTGCGACCCCATGGACTGGAGCCCACCAGTCTCCTCTGTCCATGGGATTTTCTAGGCAAGAATACTGGAGTGGGTTGCCATTTTCTTCTCCAGGAGATCTTCCCGACTCAGGGACTAAACCTGTGTCTCCTGCACTGGCAGGAGTTCTTCACCACTGAGCCGCCTGGAAAACCCCCCACCCCTATAGTCGTGTCCGACTCTGTGTGGCCCCATAGACGGCAGCCCAGCAGGCTCTCCCGTCCCTGGGATTCTCCAGGCAAGAACACTGGAGTGGGCTGCCATTTCCTTCTCCAGTGTGTGAAAGTGAAAAGGGAAAGTGAAGTCGCTCAGTCATGTCTGACTCGTAGCGACCCCATGGACTGCAGCCTACCAGGCTCCTCCGTCCATGGGATTTTCTAGGCAAGAGTACTGGAGTGGCTTGCCATTGCCCTCTCCGCCTATAAACTATGGTTAAGATTAAATTTCCAGGGGGATATACAACTGTACCCAGAGAAAGCTATTGGATTCTAAACCATCCCAGGAAATGTTTAACAAATAATGTTCTGTAAGGACAAGTCTTTACCTCATCTTATTAAAAATGTTTTTCTAATGTATATGATAGAACCAAACGTTGTTCCTTTTCTAAGACTGGGTAATTCATGACCTGTCAACCAACCTGGTTCCATTTTAACCCTGGAACAGGGTAGCTCTTTGAAGCATTCCACTAAGTACATTGAATGAATGTTATAGAAATGTTAAGAAATGAAAATTGCTGCCCCTTTAAAGGTTTTGACATGACTTAAGATTTCAAGCACATATGTGAAATGAAACAAGTTTATTGTATAAACTGATGTGGTAGAAATTAAAGCTGAGCAGTGCCAAGATAAACAGGAATCCAATCAAGTGAGATCAACCACCACAAATTCTCTGAAGGTGAGTCTTGCATTGGACTTTGAAGAATATCAGAGGCCAGGCAAGGCAGAGATTAACAAGCCATGCTAGGGCTACTGGGTTTAATGCTTAATGGTCAGACAGATGAGGCAAGTTCAAGAATCTCTCTGCAAATGAGATAAATAGTTGTAGATATGAACAAGGGAAATGGTGCCATTTCATAATCCTTAAAATGGAACAATGATATAGAATATGTGAAAGAGCATAAGTATTAGATTCATTCATTAAAGGTAGTTCTAATGCTGTATTAAAGCCAGTTTGTTAGCATATGACACTTGATTTTGATCAAATAATAATGCTTCAATTATTGCCATACCTGATTAAAGTTTTGTGTCAGCTTCTTCTAAAAAGTGAATATTGTAAATACATTGCTATTTACAAATCTATAATTAGTTCAATTTTGGAAGAATTTAGGCAAAGTCATAGGCTCTACAATCAAACAAATGATTTACATATATTTGAACAGTTTCTGATACATACTAGTAATCAGCATGGCAGGGAGGAAAGAAGTTTTGTGGGGAAATGAAGCAGACATGGGTTTGAATATGTTTTATCATTTGCTAGCCTGATGATCATGGGTAAATCGACCAAATTCTCCTAGTCTAAGTTTCTTCATGTATGAAATATGAGTAGTTTCTATTCTGCGAGACTGCTCTCTAAGATGAGCAAAAATAAAATGTAAATCATTGCAAAAGACATTAGTTATTATTAAAGTTATTATTCCTCATAGAACAATTGTAACCAACACTCAGGTAAGGAATCAATTTCTAAAATGCTATTGTAATAAAGGCAGAACAACCTTCTTAAGTTAGGAACTTAAGGTTTTGTAAACAGAAGTATATTACTCAAATTTCTTTATCTTAAGTTCTTAATTTATACGTTAACCAGTTTAGAATCTTAGCTACATTTTTCTACAAAATATAATCAGATCTTTGCAATAGGTTAAGTTAGTGTGGGCTTCCCTGGTGGCTCAGAGGTTAAAGCTTCTGCCTCCAATGTGGGAGACCCAGGTTCGATCCCTGGGTCGGGAAGATCCCCTGGAGAAGGAAACGGTAACCCACTCCAGAATCCCATGGATGGAGAAGCTGGTAGGCTACAGTCCACGGGGTCGCATAGAGTCGGACACGACTGAGCGACGGAACAGAACAGAACAGAATACAAAGGGGAGGGAAAAGATAATTCCCACTAGGATTCTTGTAGAAAATTAATCTGCTAATTTCTAAACCTCACTGTGATTCAAAATGCCTTGTTGAGTCTTGAACACATGTATTGTTTTAAATACAGCAGGTGCTTCTTGTGTAGGGCATGGTTTTCTACCCTTGGCTTCGCGTATAAGCAGCTAGAGTGGGGTAGTGCTGCAGCCTAGCTATGCAGCCCAAAAGAGGAGTATATCCCAGAAAAAGAGAAAGAAGGACCCACTCTTCAGAAAGTCTGCTAAGTACAGCCTTACGTGGGGAACACCTGTGTGAAGACGTTCATTAGATTTCTATACACCAAATACACTCCTACACATGAAAGGGAGGAAAGGGCTCCCTTGATTTGTGTTTATGAGGTTGCAAATCATTCCTGCAGGAAAATACAGAAAGACTCTCCCTCTGGTATATAACATAACTGCCAAAGTCAACTAATTCCATCAATTCCATTAAAAGGAATTAAAAGTTTCTGAATAAAAACTGGAAAATTCTGACACCTGTATTGATCCAAACATTTCTCCTTGGACACATGTGTGTGTGTGTGTGTGTATCCAGTTAAATTCATCCTAGGATAAAAAAAAGGCAAAAAGAGAGATGCAAAATATAATGCTTACAGAGAATTGTTTTCATCAGGATTCAATCTGAACATCTAAAGAATGAGCCAAATTATTTTATCCTGAAAGAGACCAAGATTAAATTACAAAGATCTTAACATTTTCTGTATCAAAAATATTTTAATCATAATTTGAATTCTCTTTTTCTCCAGTTTTATAGATGGAGCTTCTTTCTTTATTTTACTTTATGCAGAAAGGATATTAAAAAAGAAAGAAAATTACCTATGAGAGCTTAGTAAAACATATACATTAATCATAATTAGTTGATTTTTGTTTGTTTAAATACTTGTGGATTTCTTGCTTTTCAGTAATTTTGAATATCAAATTCATAGCAGCCTGTGGCCTAAAAAATGATCAACTATACATATTCTAAAGCACCATTTTCCTATCGTAAAGCTACAAACATCTGCACTGATTACAATTAAAAACAGTGTAAAAGATTATCACTCCAATTACAGCTTCTTGTTCTCATCAAAATTCACAAGTGTCCTCAGACAGCAATGTGTGTGATGCCCATATGCCTTTTTCTCTGAAATAAAACCTTCTTGAGATTTTTGCCCCCACTTCTTTAAAACAATGAATATATGTAGCTGTAGTGAATTTATCTTTATCAGAAAAGTAATATTTTATTGAGACATGTTTTAAAATTTTTTTGAAAGTCTATCTTTTCTGTCTCTGTGAATCTTCTTAGAAGAAATGCAGAAAAGCATTAGCATGCCACCCAGCAAAAAAGTTTCTAGTGTTCCAAAATTTTTTGAATGCTCTTTTAAAGGAACATTACTCTCTATGGTTTTCAATATTATTGATAGTGAGAAGTGTAGGGAAGCTACTGAATTTGAAATATATATTCATTAAATTAACACAAATATTATATTAAAAACTAGAACAACATTTCTCAGAATCTTATAAGTACCTTTTTTGCATATGGAAATAAAACAGAAGTACATTTGTAATAATTAATAGAAAATGTAAAAAACTGAATACAATTTTAAAATTAATTAAAGTTCATATAAGAAATTACACTGGAAAATTAAAAATCACTGAACAGTTGAACTATATTTCTTGTTTAGGATCTAATATTGCCATTTAAGGATAAAAAATTGGGGGAAATTATTCAATAATTTTTGTAACATGAGTTTTCCCTCATAGTTGTTTAAACTTTGCAAACAAGGAAAAAAGTGAAAACCCAGACTTCACTTTAAGCAATTTATACTAAAATTTAGTACAAAGTGGGAAAATTAAAGAACATTCTCTTTGGCTCGTTATTTTTAAAGGAGTATTCTTATGTTAAGATATCTGCTTATTGTCAAAATCAAATGTTCAAGAAGAATACAACTAAGGCAACACATCCCATCAATCAAAGATTAAATTTCTACTTTGTGAATTTCTAATTTTGCTCATAACTGAATCTTTGAAAATTAGTATTTTAATACATATTCCAAAAGTAAAGAAAATAACCAATAACGTTATTTTCCCTCTGTGATGTTACTTTAAATGTATGAAAAGTTAAAGCTCCACACCTCTTAAACAAGTACTAAATTCATTTGCTAGAGCCTTTCAAGTTGGGATGTTTTATTAAAGTATTTATTTTTCCATTGAACACTATGTCTATAGTTATAACTTTTATCTCTTATTGATCTCCAACCATAATAAAAAAATATGTGATTCTCATGCCATGAGGTCTTCATCATTCCTGGTTTATATATGTAGCACTACAGCCCTCCCACATTTTGGTGACTTTAATCCTTCATCCATGACTAACACTATGCAGATACTTCATAAAACAAATTTAGAAATCAGCTTCCTTGCATCGTTAAAAGGCATCTATACCTCATGGCAAAAACATTACAAATCTAATCTTTTCACATTATCCAAAAAGGCAATCCTGTACTGCCAGAGTAGAATGCTTTAAAACGTGCAAATCAATGGGTTCAAAGGCGGAATCCTTGCCTGTGAAACAAATCTATAAAAGGAAAGATAGAAATGTGAGGTTTATGGTAAAGTATTCTCAATGCCAGTTGAAGATTAACTTATTAAAGAAAGTTCAAGCACACCTACTCAACATACATATAGTGTGACTAAGGCCACCTTAATGATAATTTCCAAGGATAACAGCGGAAAGCTGTATTTCTGAGAATGACAATAATACCTTAGCTTGTAAAGCTTGGCAAATTGAGGTTCCAAGTGCTGTTGCTCTGGCGGGGCTGAGGGTTGGGGTCAGGGAAGAGCATCAGAGAATAGAACTATTTTAAGTGTTTCCAAGGAGGTGATTCTTTGACTTTATGCCCATAGGGGACAATTTATTGAAAAGTGAAAGCCTGTTAGATTCAAGTAAAGAAAGAAAAAAAAAAAACAGGCTTCCACTCTTGGAGAAAATGAAAATCCAAACAGGAATTTTGAAGAGAAGTAGGGGAGAAATTAAAAAAATGGAAAGGAATAGAAGGAGAATCCTAATTCTAGGACTAGATCCGCCCAAACTAAAACGGCACCAACAACTAAAAGCCAGGTTATTTAAACCTCTGCGATATTTTAAAGCTAAAATCTTTACATTTTTCAAGCAAAATAGCTCCTTTTTGTCTGAATTCTCTGAATAACTATTACAATTCCTCCCCTTCCCTTGCCTTGTAGACACTATCTCCATACAAACAGGAATGCTTTCCTGAGATCAGAGGGTCTTGGGGAACTTCTCACGGAGCCACTAGATGGCACGAAAGCACTGTACTGGGTCACTCCACCACCGCCGCGGGCGCCGCGGAGTTTATGCTCCTGCTGAGAGCTCAGCGTTCAGTCACACAAGATGCATTTTCTTTCAGAGACATCTTTCTGTGTCGCAAGACAGTTTTCAGGACACAAAGAGGGTCCCCCACCCTCCCTCCCCCCACGACACTCAGAAAATGTCGAATTAAATTTGGAATAGTGAAAATCATTTCAGTGTTTACTGGGGTTTCCTGAGGACTTTACCTTTCGGCTCTTTAGGGGCTGGCCTGCTATTTGTTATGCAGCTTCCCCTACTAGGTAGTTAGGGGCAAAGAGAAGTCCCTTCAGCATTAGCCTGGCGCTCAAACCACTGCATGCAAAGTTTTCATATTCTCAGTCATCTTGCTCTCTTTCCCGATTTTTTTTTTCCATCAAAAATTCTCTTTGTCTTTCTTCATCTGATATTGTGGAGTCCTTCATTAAGGACTGCAATATGAAAAGCTGGATTTAAAACTGCTGTCAGAATGGCGGTTGTCCTCTTTTAATTCTTTACCAGCCAAAAGGAAAAACCTTTGTTCTTGCTTTTCAAATGCAATGCTTTTGCTTCATAGAGTGTTTCGGCTTGATCACAAGGTATCTACTAATCTACCCTCCAAACTTGGAGATATACTTTTATAAGGGGTGCCTTCCCAGCTTCTTGATATATGATATATACAGAAGGCATATACCTCCCTGGGCCTCCACAACAGGAAGAATTACCATATTCCCCCAGATATTATCATCATTTCGCTTCACAAAATGTCCATTGTAAAAGCTGTTTTGATCTTTTGGATAAGTGCCTTAATTTAAAATAATAGCAAAAAGGTAAAATTAGGCCTCTATGCTCAGCAGGGCATGAATGACAAATCTGCTATAGTTTGGGGTATATCTTAAAAGATTCCTTCTAAAACCTCTTGGAGCAAATTTACATATGATCAAAAACTATATTACACATTGAAAAACTGAACTGCATAATTTATTTCATGTGCTACTGATACAGCTATGTTTATACATATAATGGGTTTTATAATTCAAAATTTGAAAGATTTCTAAAGGCTTTTTTTTTTTTTTTAAAGTTTTGAGCCACTGATGAAAAGGTTTCTTGTTTCCCCTGTATGTTGCCTCTCAGAGGGAGACTATCATTTTTGGATATCCTCTTAGCCCTGATTTCAATGAATTTGTGAAAACCAGAGATTTTATGGTGACATTCAATTAAAACATTTAGAAATGTTTTAAATAAGGGTTCAATAAAATGTCATCACACTTCTTTAAAAATACAAATATTAGAGACCAAATGGACAACCTGGTAAAGTTACTCCATAGGCAACATTATATCATTTTACCCTGGGTATTTTTAGTTTACGGGAACTTAAGTTAATTTGTCATATTAAATAAATCCATGAGTTGAGTCCTGTGAGTCATATTTTAATTGGCTCTAATCTTCAGTATGATTTAATATCTACACTTTTAGTACAGTCTCCAAAACTCCATTATTATTATATGAGTTGCTATAAAATAGATATAGGTAGGTAGATAGATATCTTGAAATAGGACCCTTACGTGCACATAACTGACTTGCTTTCTTTAGACACTCTACAGAATTCACAGTTGGTCATAAGAGATACAATACAGACTAATGGTGTAATACTTAAAATGAGTGGTTTTATATGCAGATCTAAAACAATTTCTAGAAGTATGATTTCAACTGACTGTGAGCGGCAACTTTTTGTGGTATCTAACTATTTAACGCCAGTAGAGCAGAAAGTCACTTTATGCTTGAAAAGCCACCTGCAGGTATATGCACATATACTTAAGAAACTGCCCGCTCAGTTCTGTGTGATCACTTGCTGAAAAATAATAGCGTTACACTGGTTCTGAGAGGGACAATGCATCCATAATGGCTGTGTTAATTATTTCAATGAAAGTGTTTTCCAAATTAAAAAAAAAAAAATTTGGACCCCCATGTGAATAAATGACTAAACTATTTCCATAAAATGGAAAACACCAAAACTCCCAAGTTTTCATGGTAGAAGGTAATGGATGGAAGCAACACAGACTAATATTTTGTGTTGTTCTTTTTGTATTCATACATTCAAAGAGTCTGAGCAAACTTGCAACATCATTTTATGCAAAAACCACCTGTAAATGCTTTTGTAGGTGTACTAGGTCAAGCTTAAAAGGCCACATGCACATTACATTTGGAGTCACACCAAGCAGAGTTGACTAGTACTTGAATGATCAGTAATGCATTACATTCTCATTTGTCAATTGCTTTTCTATAGTATTAGTATTATAAAATATAAAGAAAATCTACTGATCAGAATCTGACTTTTAAAGAAACGCTTTTCTGTGGGTTTTGTTTTTATTTTTTTCTTGAGAGAGTTTTTTTTCCTTAAATACTGGTTGGTTTATTTGGCCAACCAATTAACTAAATAGCAAATAATTTAATAATTGAATATTCAAACAACTAAATGTCCTATTCATTCTGTGACAATAAAAAGCACACACTAATAACAGAGTAGTGATTACATAGAAATAAGTTCCTCAACTTATCCAGTGATATTTTATTTCATGCTCGTGGTCAGGCTTCTACAAAGCCATTGTTATCTTTAAGAAAAACCAGACAACCATTAGTAATTTGCAAACTGTTAATAAAATAAATACATTTCTTTGGGGAAAAAAAAAACACACTCAGTTTGGAGTACCATAAATTTGAGTTAGATTTTTTAAATAAAAATCTTAAGCTGGAATAAATTAGAAAAGTAAAAATTAAAGAAGATCATAGAAAGCATACAGGCCATAGGAAGCACTGCAGCATCTTAAGGTGCCTAAAAGTCTTCTCTCTTTAGTATGCAAAACACAGAAGAAACGATTAAAAATTCACCATCGGTATGGGGAAAGAAGAATTTGCTGGTTTCATTCACTTCCTTCACAGAAACTTCAGTGGTTAAGTCAGCTATCCTAAAACTCAGGGCACCTACTTTACCGATATATTAATTCTAGTTTCCTAGGTGTTTTCTCCACATGCCTTCTCACAATGCACTGCCCTAAACACTGGGTCTGTGACTGAGGCTGAGCTGTCGGTCCTCCAGGGCCACAGAGTGAGCCACAGTCTCCATCTCCCTGCGCAGAATCTTCAGCTTCAGAATTTTTAGTTATTCACGAGTTTTCAACTACCCAGGACTACATTTCCACTTCTACTGAGCATAATACCCTACGAACAGACCAGAACAAAGTGAAACAAAATTAAACTAAACCACCAATATTTGAATAAAATTAAGGTTGGATCCGTTATTTGATTACACCAAGGATAATATGTCACTCTGCTCCTTCTCTGATTTGCTGCTTGAGTGAATTGTTTACAAAACAAAACATTTTTCTGAAATGAACTGGGAAGCAGAGAGAGAGCCAGGAGGAGGAGGAAGGAAGAAATGGTTCAGATCAACTGGAATCTAGAAATCTGAGCAGGAAATGCAATATGAGGGCCTATCACCCTTTCAAAGGTTAGCCTGAGTTAACAACAATATACAAGTTTCTAGAACTTCTCTCTCTGCCTCTGTTTTCTTTCTCTCTCACACACAGACACGTGGGCACACATACACCCAGCCAGACCTCTCCTCAAGCTGAAATAAAGAGGGAGGCACGTTGATAATCCTTATGAACAACCATTTACACCTAGCACCGGTAGTGGCCACAAAAAGCCAACCGCTTCTCTAAAGCTATTTTCTACAATATAGCTGATTAAAATGCCACCGATGAGAGGCTCACGTGAAATAAAAATATAGAATCCTATTCCTGAAGGAGAATGTTGGTAACCAAAACCAAAAGAAGCCCTTGCCCCAGTCTGACTAAAATACCAAATAGATAAACGTGTGTGTGTGTATGTGTGTGAGAGTCACTTAGTCGTGTCCAACTCTTTGCAACCCTATGGACTGTATCCTGCCAGGCTCCTCTGTCCATGAAATTCTCCAGGCCAGTACACTGGCGTGAATTGCCATTTCCTCCTCCAGGGGATCTTCCCGACCCAGGGATCGAACCCAGGTCTCTTGCATTGCAGACAGATTCTTTACCATCTGAGCCACCAGGGAAGGCTATATAAATGCTCTTATTCAAGATGGAAAAAGAGCCCGGAGCATAGAGCATTATGTGAAAAAGAACAGGAGCACTTAGTCTGAGAGAAGGTTTGAAGGAACATACGTATGCAAGTCACAAAGATGTTTTCCTTGTCCTCAACAGTCCTCCAGATTCTCACTGTTTACTGAATGATCACATGACAGGCTAAGTTATCTGACCCTGTGGATCACTTTCATCATTTTCCAGAAAGACTGAGAAATGAAAATGCTTGCTGACAACTTCAGCGGGAATCCAGTGGCTTAGGTAGAATTAGAATTCAAGACATCAAAAACCTCAATATCCAATTTAATCCTTTAACCACTAGGCCGCACTCTTTCAAAATTGTTAATAGAAACAACATTGCCCTTTTTGTACAGCTGTAGATGCCCTATTGATCTGTATCACATACCATTTAACACTGGATGATTTGGCTAGGAAAAGCAATGTTCACTGTTCCATGGCAAATCAGACAACAAAGCTAAGATTGGCTACAGAACCAGGAAAATAGCAAAGGGTAGATGGGGAAACAAACAAGCACAAAGAACAAACCTCATCTGCATGTTCTTCGCAGCTACTTTTTTCCTCCACCAGAAAGCAAAGTAGTAGAGTGCCACTGTATTAAAACTATTTCTGCCTAAATCAGGTGTGTATCATGGCAATGGAAGCCTAATAATAAACCAACAGCTGAAGGCCACATTATTGCTCTAGCCTCCTCCCCTAGCTCGTTTAGAAAATGACATGTTTTTCTTCACAATGTTTTTACCCTCCTCTCTCTTTAGTGGCAGTAATGCTGAATGCTCTTGACATAATTCTTCGTTCACCCCTGACAGTCATTTTTTTGAATACTATCCCGGTAATAAAACACCTGACCTCGAGTCTTTCAATTGGCCATTGGCTTGGGTTACCCCAATTAGCGAGGCTCGTTTGGAAGTATCCAGAGGAGTCGGGTGTCTTACTCTTCCCTAAACTCAGCATTATGAGCGAATACATTGTTTTATTCAGGTCAATTTATTCTTCTAGTGGATTTCTTTACTTTTGTATGATCTAAACATAGCAAAATAACAGGTTTAAAAAATAATCTAAAAGTATGTAGAATTCTGATACCTAATATTTCCGCCTTGGAAGTCAAATAGGATACCATTTCTAGTTCCCTGAGAGCTGCTTTTCAATATTTAAAGATAATTGAAGGAATTAAGTGTGTAAGCATCAATGAAGAGCTATTTTATTTACATACAAGGTAGCTAGCTACATGTCGGCATAACTTAATGAAAAATACGCACTTGAGTGCAGAGCACACATCTGTGGATAGCTGTGTGTCTGGGTCAATCTATTTTTAGGGTACAGATCTCCCAAATCAATAACCCTTTATTAAAAACTCTTCAGATGGGAAAGAAAATCTGTACCCTCCAGAGTCAAAAGTGTGTTGATTATATGTTTGTGTGTTAATTAAATGTAAGATTTTACCTCAAGAATAAAGTTGGGAGTTACTATAAATAATAACTTCTTGAGGTTTCTCAAAGGAAACCACTTCGGCAAAGGAATGTGGGCGTTTTCAACATAAATGAGATAGAAGAGAAATTAAGAGAATATTTAAATTGTTTGAAAGGAAGAGTCCTTTCATATTAAAATCATTTAAAAAGCATCTTTGTGTACCTGATATAGTAATGTTTTTGCTCTTTTTATTTGTGATTTACTGTTTATTAACAGACACAGGACTTCAACAAGTATAATTTTTCTTCACAAATCTTTAGAATCTGTGTGTGCTATGCAATTTTATCACTGGTCACATTTTTATTCTCTCTTGGAAAAGGTAAACCATAGGATTTCTTGATAGACAATACTTGAAATAGAATAAGAAGCCCACACAACTGAAGGTGGACAAATAATACAGACTGAAATGAGCACATGTCTTTCAAAGACTACAAGCCTCCCTTTGACATTCAAGCAACTACGGAGGGAAAGAGAAATTGAATTTAGCTGATGCAAATGAAATTAAAACTAAATTGGTTGTCATATCAAACTGATGTTAACTATGTAAATGTTTTCTGTTTATGGAAGTACAGTTTAGAGTGTATAATGCTCCAAAAAGACGAATATTTTCATGTTCGTTTAAAATAAAAATTCAAAGGCCGATTGTAAAAACTGCTTAAAATCTTAGCTACTTACACAGGTAATATTTAAAGGACTGTGAACCATGAAAACTGTGGACACAAACAACTGAGATAAACACACACACACACACACATCAAGACACAGGCATGCTATTCTGGCCAGGCAGTATCCCATTACATCATTGCTTCAAATGCATTCATTCTCTTCAATATTGTTGGCTGTTTCAGGTTAACTACCAAAATCATTTGCCTGAGAAGCGAGATTTAATTGTCTTACAACTACCTCTGTGAGGTACAATAGGGATTACAAGTACCCATTGATTATACTATTGGGTAGAATAAGGGACTCTTATTCTAGCATTTCTCATTCATTTTGTCATTGCATTCTCTTTGAAAGAGACCAAATGGGTCCCAGCAGGTGAAAGCAAAGAAACCTGAAAGGCCCCCTTTGATGAATGACAATACCACAACCACCCTCCCCCCCCTCCATTTTTGGGAGATTATAAAACCTTATTAAATCATGCCCTGTTAGATATTGATTGAGAGGGAGCTAAACTAAAACCAACAATAGCAGCATGGATCAGAGAACACTGCTTTCATCAGTGGGCACTAAACACAGCTAAGCTTTCCAATCCTTTTTTTTTGGGGGGGTGCGGGTGGAGGTGGGGGAAGGGTTTTTTTTAACTATTTACTTTTGTTTAAACCATTATCCCAGAAAGTCATACAATTATAGCAGCTTTGTCAGTCAAGAATAGATCGTAGTTGTCTAGCACTTCATCTTTTTGAATGTAGCAGTGTATTACACAAACAATATTATACTCGGTTAGGATTCAGGATTATTATTATGATTATTTGGGGGGTGCAATTCTAGGTAATTATCATAATTATTCTTGACTCTGGGACCCCTTTGATGACAAGGCTGCTTTAAAGTAAACCACTTGGACATAACAACTCAAGATATTTGAAAAGAGGCTATTGCCAGAATCAGAGTTGAAAACTCACCCATATTTTAAGGCTATCTTGATTATCAGGCTGTTTGCGTTCCTGGGCTGTCTTTTCTGCCATCTGTGAGCACCACAGCAAACAACCCCTTTATGACAATCACCTCAGTATAACTTGAATATGTCTGCTTTAGAGGAGATTTCTGTAATAAGACTCTGTGCTAATTAACTGTCAGCTTTTTTTTTTTTTAAAATCAGCAGAGTGCATTTCAGAAAGTACAGACATTCCACCAAAAACTCCTAAGCAGGAATTCAGTTTATATGCTAAACTGCAACAACTTTCTCTGTGTTTCCAAGCCTTATTTACCCTGAATACATCGGTTTGCTTTAAATATTTCTCATGTGATAAAGAATTTCATTTTTCTTGCCAGTTGACTACAGGTAATAACATTTGCTCCTATCTACAGACAGTTATTTGATTCAATCACATTACCAAAAGAAAGAAAGAGAGGAAAAAAGAAAAGGATTGGAAAAAGGAAAGGAGATGACAGGAGGGGAAAGGAAGGAAAGGAAGGAAGGAAAGGAGGAAAGAGAAAATATACAGGTGTAAAGGCAACATTTTGTGCTAGAAATTGTGACTACATAGCTTTTTTAAAAAGGAAGCTAGTGTTGCTATTGAAAGCAAACATAGTTATGAAGGGCCAAATACTAAAATTACTAGTTTGATATCAAAGATGAGTCATTTCACTTCAAGAGAAATAATTATTTGTAAAAATATTACATGCAATGAAAATAACATTTGAAGAAAAACTCTAGCAACTATCATTGTCTTAAGAAAACTACAGAAATCAAGGCTTGAACAAAATAGAAACACAAGTTTAAATATTTAAAAATTTGTCTTGGCTAATTCTTTCCTCCCTAATGGATAAAAACAGCAGGAACCACGTGGAAATAAAGCATTAATAATATTATTTTCTTTAAAAAATAAAACATAGGAATGAATGCAGAGGTTTTCATCTTGTTAAAATTCCCCTCTGAATCATGGAAATAAATTTTAAGTTGGATACAAGAAATATAGAAAATGAGAACATTTTAAAATTCCTTTGTTTTTAGGCAAACATTTTCTTTATATTGTATAACCTATTTTTATAATTTTGAAAAAATTTAATTGAATTTATAGATCTTATTATTGAATAATAAAAATCCACTCAAAAATTTCTTATTTCTAATCAATATTTTCAATATTTTGTGAACTATCCTGAGTTTAAACTTAAACTTTGAAATCAGGCATCACATTCCTTTAATATTCTTCAATGTTTGGCATCAAATATTGTAATTTATAAATTTTACTTTTCCATTTTTATTTCCACACCTTCTTAACGCTATGCTTTAAATAAAAATTTTAAAGTATTAAGTAGACCTAATACTTTTAAGTTAATATACATAATTATTATTTTAAAGCATTTTGAACAGAACAGTTAACAACAATTACAAAAACTGTTACCAAGTTATGCATTGGATAATAGTTTCTTTTTGAAGCATGAAGATGTGCAAATATTTTTATAAATGCTGCAAGCCAGTTTAAAGGATTTGAATTTGTATATACTACCTAATACAGATAATTAAATGACAAAATCTGTTGCTAATTTTATTTTCATTAGATTTTATTTTTTTCAAGTGAGTATTGCCTGTTACTTTTATTCTGATTAGTTCAGTTCCTTTCCTGATTTGTGTTTCCTAAAATAGTCCTGAGAATTATTCTAATGTTTGATATATTTTTAATATAGTCATAAACTGGCAATTTTAAATTGCCTCCTATTTTAGGCAAGTAGCGAGAATGTAAAATAAGTGACCATTTAAGCTTCAATAACAGTATCTTTTTAATTGTCCTTTAAGGTAAACTTTGTTTTCCATTTTTTAAAATGCTGTAATTTACTTCTTCTTTAAGTTGTCTGAGAAAATTATAATGAAACAATTCTACTTAAGAATAAATCTGTTTAGTAAGTAAATCATCAGAATTTTGCTCAATACCCTCTCATATGTAAGAAAAACTAACAAATAGTTGAGATATCCAACTATTCATATTGCTGTGTATTATGGGTACTTTCCCGAGTTCTTTCTCTTCTATCACATTTAAAGATTTCAAACAAGTAAAAAATTATTTTGGTTTCAACATGAAAATAGAATAATACCAATTCCTATCATTTTCCTTAGAAATGAGATTTAATTCTGTTTTTATAATCTTATTATGTGAGCCTTTTGTGATCAAATTACATATATGAGCTCTTGTAAACCCTGTGATCTCTGTCTAGAATTTTGTTGACTTACATCTTCCTAAACACTGTGCCCAAATTGTTACTTATTTAGCAGTTTTAACAATATTACAAAATGATTTCAATCAATTTGTATTAGAACTATAGTAAAAAATAAATAAGACATACATTTGTCTAATGCTTTCAAACTGTTTAGAAAATAGAAAATACTGTTTCATTGAATTTTGCCTTTTTAATGCATGACCACACATGCTGTTTTTCTTAAATGACTCATCAGTGTTAAAGAAAAATAAGGGTATTTTTCTCAGGTCTTCTAAAGACTCTCCTAAAACCAATCTTCAGAATTATATTGATATATGCAAAGCATTATTCCCTTACACCTTAGAAAAACCCTCCCATTCAAACAGTCTCATGCATCTGACATAAAAATAAAAGTTGAATAAATTTTTCAAATTGAATAACCATGCTGAAAATATCCTAAATGCTATTAGCATCTATTTCATGTTACTGTTGGATTAAAATGATTTATTTTTCCTAGAGATAGATGTTAATACTTCATTATTGAGGGAGGGGGCAGAGCTAATTTTCATTTAGGTTGAGGTAATATTGCTACTAAGAGAAATATTAATTCAATGGAATAGATACTGAATTTTTTTAATTGAGTTCATAGTAACAGTTTAACTATCTCTTCAGACAAGTCTAACTGACGATTATGTTTATTTCTTATAGATTCAGTGGAACAAATTTTGACCCAACGTTTCAGCCGTCATTTCTGAAGTTGATAAGTACCTCATGTGCATTCTACACATGAAGAGTCTTTCAGAATCTTGTGTCTTCTCTAAATTCTATTTTTGAAAGATTTAAGAAAAATTAATTTCCCAAGTCAGGAGATCTTATAATATATTCACACAGATCTCTTAAATATTAAGATTGCTTAACTTTGTTCCTGAGGCTTTCACTTGAAGATATTTGGATGAATTCGGATATAGTTTCCTTAAAATTCATCAGGGTGAACATAAACTATAAGTAGCACTCTTTCATTTATCAGAATATCCAAGATACTATATAGAAGCTAAAGATATACAGACAGGCTAGAGGTTCTTTTGATCTGACGAGGCCTTTCAGACCCTGCTCAGTGCATATTCACGAAGTATCAATACATGTGTTAATTTCTCATTCAGCATAGGGAAATTGGAAACATCTGTTAAGACAATTCTGAGAAGGCCAAACTCCTTCCTAAAGAGAAAACGTGAGATGTAACATCAAATCTCTTTAGTTTCAGTCTAAATGTTAAAGTCCCAAATCCCATCAAGAGATTACATGGAAAAGTGAGTCAGCAACACTCTCCTTGGGTCTCTTACAGAGTTTGACCACCATGAAGCAAGGACACCTTTAGAGGGTCTTCTTATGGCAGCTGCGCTGGGGGATCCACACACAAGCTTTCCTGCAGCCAGTGCTCTACCGTCTCCCTAACCATTTACCAAGCTCTTCTTTTGGAATTGCCTTCAAAGTGAGACTATTAACTGCTAGAAAAATATTCTTACTTTATAGTCACACTTCATTTTTAAATCCAAAACAGAACTATTGATGTTCACTACACTTAACTCCATGTAGTTTCTCAAAGTCAATTCTCCTTTATTGGATAAAGATTTCTCATTATAAAAAAAATGTTGCAAAGAGTAGGCAGTAGCCTCTGAAGACAATTATCAAAAAAGGACATCCAGTACTGGACTGAGCAATGGGACCATCACTGAAATGAATATTTTATACCTTACAAGATGATCACTTTGAAAATTTTGATTTTGATAAATGTTTGGTTATATTAATTAAAATAATCACACTGCCCTGCAGTCCTATCTTAAATATCTGCCTGTCATTCCTTCATAAGATTACAGTTTCTTGCAGCTCTGCTTGTTAACTTGAAATTTTAGACTTCATAGTCATAAACTTTGTGTCCATAGTTAACTTTGGACACAAGTTAACTTAGTAACAGGGCTTCTCTGTTTATAGGCACAACAGGTAAAATGTATCAAATTTTAACATATAGACTAATATTTAATATATTCTTCACAAAACATTGAGTTACCCCATTTTTTAATTCGACTTGTAATTTAGCTAAGTTTAAATTAAAGAAAGGACTTCCCAGGTGGCGCTAGTGGTAAAGAACCCGCCTACCAAGGCAGGAGACTTAAGAGAGGCGATTTGATCCCTGGGTTGGGAGGATCCCCTGGAGGAGGGCATGGCAACCCACTCCAGTATTCTTGCCTGGAGAATACCATGGACAGAGGAGCCTGGCGGGCTACAGTCCATTAGGGCTGCAAAGGGTCGGACATGACTGAAGCGATAGAAAATGAAAGAAAACTATTGGGTCCTGAGAGACACACATTTAGAATACTGTAATATGAACATTAATATATGACTATATATATATGCTCCCAAATTAAAAATTTTGTTTTTAAAGTAAAGCTTGTATATCAGTACTTAAATGTTTTTAAAGGGTTTGAACAAAACTACCATATAATTATAGTAACAGTTGTTTTACATACCATGTATTTTCTTTAAAAGTTAAATATCATTTTCAATTATATGCTTATATTATGCCAAATTTTGAGTTTCTGATTTTCTTTTGCAGTTAACTTCTCTATTGTCAGGGAAGACCATATGTTTATGATATGTATTTTCCCATCTGAAAATTCTGTTACTGTTTTGTGAGTGCTGGTTACCACAGTGAAGGAGCTCCGTGATTCACTTGGTATGTGAGAATTTCTAGTCACGCCTTGTAATGTAGGTGGACTCTAGAATCTTCGGCTATGCATAACTTGACGTGCCTTGCCATTATGAACTAATTATTCCAGGAGAAACTATGAAAGTGAATTCAGGTTTCTCAATCTTAATTCAGGAACAGGACTTTCTCAGTGTTAACCTTGATGCAATTTCTCAAGTTCCAGAAACGTCTACCACCTCCATCTCTAGAAGATGCCAAAAGGGGAATCACAAATGTCATGACCATGAAGCACTGTATTAAACACATGGTGAGAACTTGGTTACTTTCGGATGAATATGTTGCCTTTTGAGCAGCCAATTCATTTTTTAAAGATATGTTATTAAGGATTTTTGAAACTGAATGAAAATGTGTAGCCAATTGCTGACTTTTTCTATTAGGAGAGATTATTATTATTTTATTTGTACTGCTCTGAAATTATTCTTTTACCACCAAGTTTGTGCCAAATATTTCATTCGTATCATGGTTTGCTGTTGTTGTTTAGTCACTAAGTCGTGTCCAAATCTTTTGCAATCCCAGGGACTGTAGCCTGCCAGGGTCTTCTGTCCATGGGGTTTTCCAAGCAAGAATACAGGAGTTGGTTGTCATTTCCTGTTCCAGGAGTATCATGGTTTAGAACTTCAAAATTTGTCTCTGAGATTTGCTTCTAAACAATAAGAGTTGTTAGTGAACTTCTCCAATTTTGACTGCAAAAAGCCACACCAGCGTCTTGGGCCACTTTCTCTTTGGATTTGGATAAGAATTTAGTGTGGAATCTTTTCAGTAGCTCAGAAAAAAAAAAATCATAAAATTCCATTTCTGATAACAGCCACCTATAGTTTTGTGTGACATTCACTTCAAAAACGGAGAAGGCAATGGCAAGCCACTCCAGTACTCTTGCCTAGAAAATCCCATGGATGCAGGAGCCTGGTAGGCTGCAGTCCATGGGGTTGCTAAGAGTCAGACAAGACTGAGCGACTTCACTTTCACTTTTCACTTTCACACATTGGAGAAGGAAATGGCAACCCACTCCAGTGTTCTTGCCTGGAGAATCCCAGGGACGGGGGAGCCTGGTAGGCTTCCATCTATGGGGTCACACAGAGTTGGACACGACTGAAGTGACTTAGCAGCAGCAGCAGCACTTCAAAAAAAGAAAACTGGGTCATTTGAGAAAATGTTCAACATCAAAATAAGAGAGATATCCACATGTACACACTGCTATATTTAAAATGGATAACCAACAAGATGGCACCGTATAGCACAGGGAACTCTGCTAAATGTTATGTCGCAGCCTGGATGGCAGGGGAGTTTAGGGGAGAGTGAATACATGTATATACATGGCTGAGTTCCTCTGTGGTCCACCTGAAACTATCACAACATTGCTATTTGGCTACACTCCAATATAAAATTAAAAATTTTTTAGAGATTTGGTAAACTGCTTTCCTAAACTACTGAAATAGCAAGTATATGAACTTGGTGATTAAGACAAAATTTGAGAAAAAAGAGTGAGAATTTGGAAGCATATTTTCCACAGGATATTGAAATTAACCTGAGAGCAGTTACTCTGAAGCTTACTCACTTCACCTTATCATATCCTCTCTGGTTCCTTCTGCTGGTTGTAGAGAGAATTTCTTATGCTGGACAGGTCTGGTCTTAGTTTTTCCTGCCTCTCCACTTCTGCTTTTCTTTTTTCTTGTTTGTATTTACGAGAGTTTAGCAACTGCTAAAGTATGACCATACTGAAGTATGGCTTGTTGTACTGCATACTGGTACTGAGTTGGTTGTTAGAGCCATAGGCTGGAATATCATTTTGATATTGTGGCCCCAAAGCTATTAGTTCTGGTACAGGATGAGATTTTTAGCTCTAACATCGCAGGTTAGCTCTTAGATCCTATTACATGGAGGAGACTATTATATTGCTTTCTTCATAGTGTTAGATTTTACACTTCTGGAGGGCAGAGATCCTTTCATTTGCTTTTCCTCTTAATTATCCCTTCCTTTAACTAGTGAAATCTGGTTTTGCATAAAGTAGGCTCTGGAGAACTCTATCGGAGGTCTTGTCTGCCATTTATACCTCCTCTGAAGTGAAACTTGTATAGTATCTGAGGGAATCCAATAAACGATGCCAAGTGGACATAAGACACTCGCTTGCAGAGTCAGCTGGTGAAAATCTATTTTCACCATCAGGGTGCTTTGAAGCGTATTTCTCAGACCTCCAGCCTCTGATTCCTTCTTCTCTCCAGACATAATCATTTGAATGTGCCTGTTACTTCCTGGTCTGGCTGAGAGCACCAATCTGGACCAAGAGGCAGAAAAAGGACTAGATGTTAAAAGTTTTAGCCTCCTCTTCTAGGAAGTCATGCTCACTTTACCAGCTCTGATCTTCTTCAGTCTGGCCAAGTGGCTTCTGCTTATTTCTTCTGTCTGGGCAACTATCCCTGTCACTGCCCACAGCATGTGTTATTCGTTTGGAAGGTTGGGACAGTGAGGTCTAGCGATAGAGGACCCCCCACTGAGTGTTCAGACTCACGGGGCCAGGGTAGTGTTAAGAGTTGAGCTAGAAGCTGAAGCTCATCAGATCCAGAGGCCATAGTCCAAACTGGGATGACAGACATTTTGGCCAGGATTTTTTTGAAATTTGGCTGTGCCACAGGGGCTTGTGGGATCTTATTTCCCTGACCAGGGATTGAACCTGAGCCTATGGCAGTGAAAAGCACTGAGTCCTAACACCAGACCACCAGGGAGCTCCCAACCCATAGCATGTTTTTGTTTCTTCCAGACCCTTCCTTACTCTTATTAATGCCTCTTGAGGCCACAGTCAGTCTTTTACTGATTGTCAGAATTTATCTCATGCAAATGGACTGTATACCCTTCCAGGACAAATGCCAAGCTACAGAATCCCTAGCCAACTTCTATCTGCCTTTTGCCTCCAAACTCATTATTTGCTGGATTCCGCATCCTGGGTCCCTCTTAGTAGCAGTGATCCATGGCCACCTCACAGCAGATCCCCTTGGTCTGTGCCACATCCTCTAGAGGAGACAACTGCCAGGTCGGTGTTGAGTCGGTGCCCACCCGTGGCCACCACGGTCCAGGTAAACATTAAACGCTCAGCCTAGCCCCCTCTCTTCTGTCACTGCTACTGTTAGTCTGGCTGTGTCCACCTGGACCTGTGCAGAGGGTAATTTAGCTGCTTGTGCCTCTTTCAGAACTTGGAAAATTCTGATACCACTTGCACCCCAATCGAGCAACAGCCAGAGTTATAGCCAAAACCCTAATGAGTAAGAGCCAATTGGCTCTCCTAGAACAATGATCCTAGCACCATCCTTGTACAGGTAAATCCGAAAATTATTCATTATCTTGAGTTTACAGCCAAGCATGTTGGTGAAGTTCTGAGGAATACAAATGCTGGCTTTTTGTCTCCTTGTGCCTCCATGCCTGAATGTATAAAATGGCTACTTTTAAAAGTAGATGTTATTTTTTTAAAAAAATGAGGCACAAAACACATCTTTATATGCCAATTATTGATTATGCTGCAATAATAACTTTATGCACCTGGGCATTTAAGAGCAATTTACATCAAACTGGTGCTGTTCTGGAGAAATATTTACCATCAGCATCATGTAATATTTCCAGCTAATATTTCCAGCTAATATTTGGTTCATGTCTGGACTATATAGCAAGAATACAAACAGATGGAGCTTATAAAAAGCCAGTTCTTGAAAGGATATGAAAAGCTTAACTCTTAATTTGTGTTCTTTTAAATGATTAATAGATTCAACTTTTTTTACTCATAATTGCCAACAATGAAAAAGATAGACGTTATTTCTGTTTGAAAACAACACCCATTTCTAAGGTTATGTGATTCTGATTGCTTCATGCTATGTAATGAACACTTCCATTTACAACACATAAACATGGGCCACTTTATACCTTATGTTTTTCAAATAAAGTTTGCATTTGATCCAATTTGGACCTTAACAGGAAAATACAGCCCTCAGGTACAGATTTCCAGGGACAGTGAGCACAGGTTTCAAAGCAATTTTACATGATATAGGAAATTATTATATAAAGATGGTAAGATATCAAATTATTAATGGCTCAAACAGTAATTTTTATTGGTTAAACCTAGTAACACCCATGACTGCTCTTAGAACTTAGGTTTTTCGTCCATCATTGTTTATGCTGGAGAAATTCAGACTATATTATGTAAGTCAGCCCCAATTAGCTTAGTGAGTATTTTCCAAGATGGTGAACTAACAATCTGGTTAACTCTGCAACCAGCAGAGTCATGCTTACTCACTTCATCATTACATTTCTCTAAATAGTTTTAAACAAAAAAAAAACCTCTGGTGAAGAAAAGGGACAAGCTGCTGGTACCCATCTGCTTTGGTTCCCACCTCAGTTATTTTTATTGATTTTACATTTTGTCCAATTAATGTGGTGGTTTATAATGCTCTCTTTTTTTCTCCAAGAGGATGCCTGTACCCACTGTAGTTTCTCGCACCCACACTTCAAGTGACAGCAGCTGGTGGGGGATCACACAGCAATTCCCTCTTTCCCCAACTGTCATCCTATGCTCAAGTTCATCTTGCAGTTTCATGCCAGTCCACCCTTTCCTCAGAAGGAAAAAGAGAGAGAGAGAGGAAAAATAACCAACAGAATTGCTTTTCCTCGGATTGCTGAGATGCAAAAAATTGGAAGTTAAGAACAAGTGAGGATTCTGGATTCCTGCTGCGATTTAAGAAAAGGAAATTGTTCCTGCAGGAAAATTACATACTATTGTGTTCTCACATTCCATGTTAGGAAACAAAGAGGCTAGATTATTTTTTTTTCAAAGAGGCAAATGGGAGAGTAAAGGGACACCGCTATAGTTCCTATTCTCAAGCCTTTATAGAGAAGAGAACTGTGTGTGGTCTTGCAAATGAACACATATTTATATCTCCTTTTCAGCAGCACTGACACCCACACTTCTAGATTTTGTATTTAACTTCTATATTTCTTTCCAAAAGAGCTGCTTTGAAAATCAGTTAGTTATTAAATAAACCTTAGAATACTGTAGTGTGTGGAGTATTGTTTACAAGTCTGAGCATTTAAATTCATTTTAGAAAAATTTTGGAAAATAGAGATAGCAAATGCAGAATTTAACCTAGTTGTTGGAAAGGATTAATTGTGTACGGATAAAATGCCTTCTATTTTCTATTTTTTCAGTCATTAACATAGCTGCCATGCTGTGATTTTTTTCCCCTTTATGACTTTCTTTAAATAGACGTACCAAAAGAAATGTTATGTGAGTCAGTCAGTCTAAAGCCTTCTTGCTCATTTCATAATTAAATAACGCCATTCTTAAAAAGAGAAAAATATCTATTTTAGGAACTTGCTTTTAAGAAACAAAAGTCTTTTATCTGAACAAAATGCAATCAATGCAAAAAATGGCAGTTTGAGATTTTATTATATGGATGATTGTCCCAATTTCCTTTTTAGTTTTCTTAGTGTAAAACTGGCTTTTTTCATTGATTTACTTCAAAACCCTGAATAAAACATAACCTGCTTTATCTTTCTCATCTCCAAAGAAAGATAATACTTATCATATAAACTATTTTGAGGAACAAAATGTTAATGACGTTAAATTATTTTAATTAAAGTAAAGCAGCTCTCTGAAGTAAGGATATTTAAATAGTCATTGTTGTGTACTCAAAATCATACTTTTGTCTTGCCTTTAAATTACTGTCTGCTTTTGATAAAAATTAAGAGTTCATAAAAATTTACTGGATGCAAAGATCAAATTATTATTTAGTTGTTTAATGTAATAGAAATGTCTTGATAGTATTAAACTTGTGGGTAAGTGACTTGAAATTTTTTCACTGCATTTATATTTTAAAAGTTTATTTAAAATAAATATTTATGACTAATCTTACGCAAGGACAAGGCACAAGAAAAAATAGAGGATAATACTTTAATAGGAAAATTTGGGCAAACCTTCATGTGGCGGTTACAGATTTGCCCTGACCTTTCCTGTCCTGTACGTGAACCTGTGTCTTTTCAACCTTGCCCAGCCTGACGGACCTCTCTTGGATTGTACACATGACCCGTTATTCAGGTGTGACTCTATGTTGATATCTTTACCATTTTGTGAAGGATTACAGTGGAATATTTAAAAAGCTGAATAAACTCCACAATTAAAAAGATCAGACTCCATCTCCTTCTTACCAACCCAGGACCCCTCCTCACTCTTACCCCTCCCCCAGCTAGTCTCCCTTTCTTGAACATTTCCAGAAGTAAGAATACCAGGGAGGGCGTTCTAAATGAAAAAATTATGGCCGTGAGGATTATCAGGGCTTGGAGTCAAACTACATGTTTTCTAATCCTGGATTTACAGCTCTAGCTTTATAGCTGCAAGCAAATTATTTAGCCTCATCTGTAAAATAGGAACAACAATAGACCTGCCTCAGAAAGCTCTGAGGATTCAATGAGATAACGTGCATAGAGCACTTTTCAGAGCACACTTAACAAATGCTATGACTACTATTGGACCTTCATTCACCTAACAATGCGCTGATCACAAAATTATAGACCTAAGATTACTGAGTATTTACCCCCAAGAGCCTAAATTACCAGAGGAGAGACCTTTTATTCCAAATGTAAAAACCAGTTCTTGTCATGTTTCAGTGGTGATGCCATCTCAAAAGGCCACAATAAATGAAACCTGGTATGTTGTCAGGGACAAGGTAAGACTTTCAAGCTAAGGTCACGGAGATAGCAATCTACTGACAAGGATTTTTTACCCTGAAGTTCAGGGATATACCTATATCCAGAAAGCCAGATATTTTATGGTTCTCTTGGAGAGAGAGGTTTTAGCTTTTAACCAATTTCCAATTATATCCAAAAGGTTAATAAATTTGCCTGCCATCTTCACTTGAAATTAATAAAAAACCAGAAATTAGCTACGTTACCCTTCCCTGATAGCTCAGTTGGTAAAGAATCCACCTGCAATGAAGGAGATCCCAGTTCGATTCCTGGGTCAGGAAGATCTGCTGGAGAAGGGATGGACTACCCACTCCAGTATTCTTGGGCTTCCCTTGTGGCTCAGCTAGTAAAGAATCTGCCTGCAATGCAGGAGACCTAGGTTCTATACCTGGGTTAGGAAGATCCCCTGGAGAAGGGAAAGGCTACCCACTCCAGTATTCTGGCCTGGAGAATTCCATGGACCATATAGTCCACGGGGTCACAGAGTTGGGCACAACTGAATGACTTTCACTTTCACTTTCTTTCTTCACCCATTTCAATAGGCAAGCAGAGATACCAATTGGGACATGCAATAGGGCTTCTCAGACCATAGGCCAGGTTCCTTCATTGATTCTGGAAATCTAGATTTCTGCTAGGCAGGTAAATAGAGCTGATCTACTCTGGTCTAAATAGGACTGGTCTTAGAAAATTTATTCTCCCTCAAATAACCCTTTTTAATTAATTCCCTGATGGTTCACCAGATAAAGAATCTGTCTGCAATGCAGGAGACAAAGGAGACGCAGGTTTGATCCCTGGGTCGGGAAGATCCCCTGGAGAAGGTAATGGTAACCCATTCCAGTATTCCTGCCTGAAAAGTCCCATGGACAGAGGAGTCTGGCAGGCTACAGTCCAAAGAGTCACAGAGTCGGACACGACTGAGCAACTAAGCACATACACACAAAACTTTTTATCCAAAAAATTGATATTGTCCTCTCTGACCCTAGGTGCTCTTATTTGCCCTTGGGTTTCCACTGATGGATCAGCATCTCCTGGCCTAGAAAGGTGTTTTACAGGTTTCTTTGATAAGTGAGTTTTGGCCACTGTGTTAAAGGTGCTCAGTTAGGATAGGTCTATGGGCCTCAGGCAAAGTCCAGATGCTCCAACTCTGAAAGCTTCATGGCAAATGGGACTTGCCAATCCCACCCCAGGTATAAAGACATATAAGGCAAACTGGATGGTTTCATGGTTTTAAGAAATCACTATTTATAATTTAATATTTAATTATTACTTGGGATTCAGACAAGAGTTTCCCCACTTGCCACCTCCTTCTTGATTCTGCAACAGTTGATAGTTTTCAAGCACTTCATCCTAAAGTTAAAGACAATCAAGTCTAAACTTTAGGATTTTAGAATTATTCACAAATTGAACCTTAAAAATCGTATTTTGTAAACTATTTGATATGAAAGAATCCTTAGAATCTTTGAAATAATCTCTTTAAAGTCATTTTCCCCTCTTAAAATAAGGATGTTCTCCTTTTCTTTTACTTCCCTTTTTTTAAATATCTGAAAAGAATTTAAACTCCCACATGGCTCAAATCAAATCAAGTACTATAACCCAAGAGGTTTAAATAAATTCCGAGTTTGATAAAATTCATTTTTACCATTATCAGTGATCAAAATGTAAAATGAAACCATGAAATCAGTGTTTAGACTAATGAAAATGTTTTCTTCAATAAGTTTTTATTATAACTCACATTTTTTTCTGGTAGCAAGGTATAAAGGTATTGATTTAAAAAGTATTTCCATGCTTTAATATAATAGATAAGCTATTAATATCATTTATTTGTGGGGCTATTGCCTATAATAAACATATATGCTCGCAAAAGCATTATCTTGACTATGTACATTTTTAAAATACAGGAAAATTTCATTAAAAGATAAAAGAGATACAAAATATCTGGGCTACAATAAAGCATGTGACACGTGAAATGATTTTTTGAGCTCCCATTTATATATTGAAAATATAAGATGAGAACTAGAGTTATACTACATCAATCTCAGTTTCATTCACTACCTCCAGGACACAACCTCACCCCTAGTTTTCAATTTGGCTTCACTGACCTGAACTCAGATATATTGTCCGAAACTGGGGCATTTCTTTCCCTGTATGAGTGGTGTGTGGGATCTACAATTGATTATAACCAGGTGGATAATGAAATTTGGATTTTTTAAAAAATGAAAAAGTTCAGTGAATTCTCTTCTTCACTTTTTGTTATTAAATCTGTTTGACACAATAAGAACTGTGCTGCACTTTCACGTTATTTTCTCTTGCAAGTAAGACTTCAGCCCCTACTGTTCCGTCTGTTCTGTCAGCTAATTAAACACATAAACCTGTGAGGAAGCTACTGTTAAATCCACCCTGCTTACAAAGATGATTTCTCAATAGGCCTGATGTCGAGTGTGTTTGAGGTGCACAGCATAACCTCTTCAGGAAGAAAAATACGTCTCCTCACGAGCTCCCAACTGATATTCATGATTGTTTCAAATTGGGATTTCATCACTTACCATAAAAATCTATGGAAAAAAAGCTTGGGCTTTCCAGAATAGATATTCCACTAAAATATTATATCTCCAAAAGATGTGTACATAATCGTTTAAGTGGGCATTGACATACTAGGTAAAATTGAAGCAGAAAATAAATATATATTCAAATCATTTATTTAACATGGGAATATTTGATTTTCAGATATTTCCAAAAATCAGATACGGTTAGTTTCATGTCCTAATTTTATGAACAATGTCTTTTGGGGCTATGCTATTTAATTCATTTTGTATAATAGTTATAGTATGTACATAATTAGTACATACAGAAATATTCACTGTCTGCTATGACTATAATTAATCAGATATAGTACACAGAAAGTTTTTGTATGCAATAAATCACTTTTGATTTCCACAAATGGGTACTACACAAACCTTGGTAAACTAAATGCTATTTGACTTATCATTGCTAAATAATTGAATAAAGAGAAGAGCTAGGTAAATGGTGTGGAAAAAATACCTAACATCACTCTTATCAGAATGAAAGTTGTTTTGAAAATGAAACACAATTTCAGCTTTTGTAGCTAGTGCAATCATTTTCTTACCTTTATTTCAGTAAAACACTTTCTCCCTACAATCCATACACATACAATCTACAATGTAAGTGCCCTTGTGATGTCTCAATTCCAACAGAAGATTTTTTTTCCTGTTAATTACCAAGCTTTACTTTTGGACATAGAACAATTGATTCGACATATCATTAACCGAGCTCAAAGTACATTTCATGTATTAATAAACAATATCACGAATTTGGGAGGTGTCTGGGGAGTTAATTACTAGTAGTAGAATTACGCTTATTGATACTAATAACAAATCATTGAAAATTGTAAGCATATAGTGTTGTGTTTTGGATCCTTGGGCATCAGATTTATAGGGTTTTTTTTTCCATAATCACTTCTACTCCATAAATTCTTAATAGGATTAAATGTAGATTGAAAGCTTCCAGATTTGGAGTAAAAAGTGAATCTTTTACTCATTTGTGTTGGATATAGTTAAGATACTGTTGAAGAATTTTAAGTTTTGATTCTTTTTCAATTTCTTGGACATTTGGGAGAATTATTGTATTATTCTTTTTCTATTGAAATTCCCACCATGTCTCATGCAAAGTAGTGACCTACAACCTCTAAGAGCTCAATACATTGTAGAGGAGTAGTTATTAATAAAAGAAATCTTTCCCCAGACATACATATTATGGGACAATCATTAAAAATTCAGGGGAATCTCCTTGTTTGTAATACATTTCACAGTGGATACTTTCACTGTTAAACAGTTTTACCTTCTGACTTGATCTAATTTTTAGGTGATCATAGGATTTTCCCACATCTATTATTGACCTATATTACCTGGTACATTATGAGAATAAAACGAGACTTGAATAGAGTCAGTTAATAGAAAGCTAATACTCCCAGATGAGCTTTTAGAGACTTGCACCTTAAGTTCACCTGAGGCAGTTTTGCAGAATTATAACTTAATATAGCTGGCAAAAACCTGGATTCCTAGGTAAGTATTAGAAAACTAGCTCTATTCTAATAGTAATGTCCCCAACACCTTTCTATCTGCTAATATCCAAGTCTTAGTTCCATCCAAGGAAATAAAGGTAAAAGTGCCTAGGTGCCTAGAGAAAAGATTCATTTAGGTTGTCACAATATCATGAAGAAATCTTCTAAACTGAACACCCTATGTGACTCACTTTCTTGAAGAAAATTCTCTGAATGACTCCTGTGGTTAAACTCAGCCCACGTCCCATTATCCTCACTTGCCTATTTGCCACTGTGGTTCTAATCCCCAATTACTTACATTTACATCTTCTAATAGAAAACTTCTAATTTCCAGTAATTTAACAGCCCTTAGAGACTACTCTGGGTTAAGGTAACAAGAAATCCCAGAAATTAGGTAGAAATTATCACCATCTTAAGGCAAACAACAAATTATCTCTTGTATACATGTATATCTTTCCTTGAGAAAACTATTTTACATAATACTTACAATATTTAAGTACTCACTATAAGCAACAACTGAATTACAAGCTTTGAATATATTATTCCTTGAGTCTCATAACAACCCAGTAAAGTAGAGAAAAACCTCTTTCCCCATTTTCCAGGAAAGGAAACTGATCCCCTAAGTTCACCTGTGGAATAACCCCAGGAGAATCATCTGAAGGGCACTGATGAAATTGAAATCTCTTAGGTACAGGCTAGCAACCCAGGTGATTGATACATACCAAGTTAAGAACTACCAATATGATGGATTTCAAATATAAATACATATTGTATATCTATATTTATCTTTATACTAATTCAAATACATATTTATAATACCCTGTATCATCATCATTGAAACTGAGTAAATAGTGCTTGTAATCTTGTAATCTTTTAAAGCTAATGCATCATGATGGATCAATGAATTGATGAGATGATATTTTCCTTGAGAAAAATCAATGATATCAAGGTCACTCTCTGATTCACAAGGCATTCTATGAGGCTAAGAGACACAAGTTTATTTCCAAGAATGCATCACTCAAGTGAAAAGCCTCTAATTTGCTTGTGTCTAGGGTAGAAATGTTTTAAACAAAAAATGTTATTTGATCCAATTTCTATGGAAGGTCCCATGTTTTAGATACTGTTCTAGATCTCAGGGTTGTTGCTGACAATCTGGGAAGATCAAGAAGGCTAAATTATGAAGGCAGAATACTAGAGAGGAGAAAATTTCACAGAGAACGAACTCTTAAAGTCTACAGACATTCCCTTCTTCTCCAACACCACACGCAAATAAAGAAACTATCCAAAGGCAAGGCAAGGACTACCTGAAAGGATTAGAGAAAGCAATATTCAACACTCATACAGGGCCAAGAAATAGTACCTGTTCCCACAAGTCAAACTGGAGAACTTCATAACTCACGAGGCACTGAGAGGAGGTTCTTTCCTCAGCTGTACAGAATAAAGAGCAGGAAACTAATGGAGGCTCTGGTCTGGCCTAACAAATCCTAAGCGAGACCCAAAGGAACAAAACTGGTCCCAAGGAACTTAACTGCATGTGATTGCAAAGTTCAAGAAAACTTACAGGATCACAAAAATATCCAGCACTCAACAAGGTCAAATGTACAATGTCTGAATCTGATTAAAAATTACCAGGTATGCAAAGAAATAGGCAAATATGATCCATAATAAGGAGAAAAATGAATTAATCCAAAGTGAGCAAGACTGGCATAAATGTTAGAATTGTCCAACAAAGATATTAAACAGTTACTAAAACTGTATTCCATATATTCAACAGCCAGAGAAAAAAATTGAGCAAGTACAGATATGGAAAATACAAATTCTGACCCAAACTGAACTTACAAGGATGAAAACTTCAATGTGTACAATGAAAAAGCACACTGCATGGAATAACAGCACATCTTCCTTTCTGCAAAAGAAAAAAAAAAAGTGTTCTTGAAGACACAGTAATAGAAACTATCCAAACTGAAACAGAGAAAAAAAAATTCAAAAAAATTGAATGGAACTGGCAGCCTGTAGGGAAAAATTAAAGCAACCTATGGTGCTGGAGAAGACTCTTGAGAGTCCCTTGGACTGCAAGGAGATCCAACCAGTCCATTATAAAGGAGACCAATCCTGGGTGTTCACTGGAAGGACTGATGCTAAAGCTGAAACTGCAATACTTTGACCACCTCATGCGACGAGTTGACTCACTGGAAAAGAGTCTGATGCTGGGAGGGATTGGGGGTAGGAGGAGAAGGGGACGACAGAGAATGAGATGGCTGGATGGCATCACCGACTCTGTGGACATGAGTTTGAGTGAACTCCGGGAGTTGGTGATGGACAGGGAGGCCTGGCGTGCTGTGATTCATGGGGTTGCAAAGAGTCGGACACGACTGAGCGACTGAACTGAACTGAACTGATGCCAAAGCCTTTGACTGTGTGGATCACAACAAACTGGAAAATTCTTCAAGAGATGGGAATACCAGACCACTTGATCTGCCTCCTGAGAAATCTGTATGCAGGTCAAGAAGCAACAGTTAGAACCAGATGGACAACAGACTGGTTACAAATTGGGAAAGGAGTGTGTCAAGGCTGTATATTGTCACCCTGCTTAGTTAACTTATATGCAGAGTACATCATGCGAAATACTGGGCTGGATGAAGCATAAGCTGGAATCATGACTGCTGGGAGAAATGTCAATAATTCACATATGCAGATGACACTACCCTTATGGTAGAAAGCAAAGAAGAACTAAGGAGCCTCTTGATGAAAGTGAAAGAGGAGAGTGAAAAAGTTGGCTTAAAACTCAACGTTCAAAAAACGAAGATCATGGCATCTGGTCCCATCACTTCATGGGAAATAGATGCAGAAACAATGGAAACAGTGACAGACTTTATTTACTTGGGCTCCAAAATCACTGCAGATGGTGACTGTAGCCATGAAATTAAAAGATGCTTGCTCCTTGGAAGAAAAGATATGACCAACCTAGATAGCATATTAAAAAGCAGAGACATTACTTTGCCAACAAAGGTCCATCTAGTCAAGGCTATGGTTTTTCCAGTAGTCATATATGGATGTGAGAGTTGGACTATAAAGAAAGCTGAGCGCCGAAGAATTGATGCTTTTGAACTGTGGTGTTGGAGAAGACTTTTGAGAGTCCCTTGGACTGCAAGGAGATCAAACCAGTCAATTCTAAAGGAAATCAGTCCTGAATATTCATTGGAAGGACTGATGCTAAAGCTGAAACTCCAATACTTTGACCACCTGATGCGAAGAACTGACTCATTGGAAAAGAACCTGATGCTAGGAAAGACTGAAGGCAGGAGGAGAAGGGGACGACAGAGGGTGAGATGGTGGATGGCATCACTGATTCCGTGGACATGAGTTTGAGTAAGCTCCAGGAGTTGGTGATGGACAGGGAAGCCTGGCGTGCTGCAGTCCATGCGGTCACAAAGAGTTGGACATGACTGAGCGACTGAACTGAAGTGAATAAGCACATAATTGGAGTTTTCAAAGGAGGCAAGGGGAATGATAAGTAACATTGAAAGAAATAATAGTTGAAAATGTTCCAAATTTGATGAAAACTATAAGCCAGTGGATTCAAGAAGCTCAATGAACCCCAAACACAAGACACACCAACCAAACTGCTCAATAATCAGTGATAAAGAATGAGGGAGAAAAGTTACATTATATACAGAGGAAAAAACAAGAAGACGACAGATTTCTTGTCAGAAACAAGCAAGAGGAGAGAGTAGTTTTATCTATAAAGTGATGAGAGAATTTTTTTTTATGTTGACCAAGAATTCTTCACATGCTTTTCAAAAAAGAAGGTAGAATAAAGATTGTTTTTAGACCTACAAAAGCTGAAAAATTTCATCAGTAGCAGATATGCACTATGAAAAATATTAAAGCCAGTCTTTCAGACAGAAGGGGGAAAGCTGTAAGAAAGAAAGAAGAAAATGAACAGAACTACAAGAAAAAATAGACTAATCTATAATTACAGCCAGAAAATTTAAAATCCTTCTGTTAATAATCGTTAATAGCTACAAGATAAGCAGAAAATCAATAAGGATTTAGGAGATTTGAAAATACTATCAATTAATATGACTTGGTAGATATTTATAAAACACTCCACTCAAAAACAGCAGAAGGTGCATTCTGGAACGCGCTTTCTTTTCAAATGAACACAGAACATTTATCAAGATAGATCATTTTATAGACCATAAAAGACAACAATAAATTTAAAAGAATTCTAATCAAATTACATTTTCTGACCACAGTGCAAGTCATCTGAACAACTGAAAGATCTCTGTAAAATTTCCAAATACTTGAAAACTAAACAAAACACTTTTAACAAAATCACAGATCAAAGAATAAATCAAAAGAAAAATCAGACAGCATTTCAATCTAAATAAAAATGGAAACACACCATCATCAAACTGTGTGGGATGCAGCTAAAGCAGTTGGCAAACTGAAGCCTGCAGGCCAAATTCTGCTCATCAGGTATTTTTGTAAACAAAGACACACCAATTTTTTACACACCATTTTCTATGGCTGCTTACCCTGCGATGGCAGAGTTGAGTGACTGAGACTGAGACCACAAACCCTGAAATATCTAAAATATTTACCATCTAGTGGTGATGGACAGGGAGGCCTGGCGTGCTGTGATTCGTGGGGTCGCGGAGAGTCGGACACGACTGAGCAACTGAACTGAACTGAAATACTGAAAAGGTTTGCTGAATCATGACTTGAGAAATTTATCACATTAACTGACTTTACTGGCATAGTCTTGTAGGCCAGAAATAACCTTTGTTAATATTTTTATCTATACCATATTGGTCACTTTCATTGGATACATTAAGCTATTTTTACAAAATTGGAATCATACTATATCTATGTTGAAACATATTTTGAACTCTGTATAGAATTCCATCTTAAAGATATTCCAATTTTTTTTGTTTTCTCGTCTCAATGATATTATTTCCAATTTTTTATTATTAAAAATAATGTCAGGTTTAGTATCTTTGTAGATAATCTTAGTGTGGATTTCTAATTGCTTTCTCAGGATAAATCCCTAGAAAGGGAATTGTTGGATTATAGGTTGTCAATTGACAACTGTTGTGTGGTTATACTTCTGGATTTTCTATTCTGTTTCATTAATTTACATGTCTATACTTATAACAATAGCACTTTGTTTTATGTACTATAGCTTATATACTAAATATTGAAATAAGTAATATAATTATTTTTTTAAAACTTACTTTGCTAATCTAGGTCCTTTGGATTATTTCCATATACATTTAGAATCACCTTGGTATTTTCTTTTTAAGAAACAGATGGAATTTGGTTGGAATTGCATTGCCTCTATAGATATAATAGATTTGGGAGTACTGGCGTCTTAACAATACTGATTCTTCCAATTCATGAACACAGTTTATCTCCTCATTTATCTAGGTCTTTTGCTTTTCTCACTAATTCCTTGTAGTTTTCAGTGAACAGATCTTGCATTCTTTTAGATATATTTATCCCTTAATTCTTCAAATATTTTGATGTTCCTGTAAATGATATTACACAGGTTGTAAATTTGTATGCGTGAATACACATATGTATTGAGACATGACTGTTTTATGTGCAGCATAATCCAACCAACTGAACAGACAAAAGAATGAAAGAAAAATAAATCATACGTGGATAGCACCCTGCATGCCTGTGTACTAAGGTGCTTCGGTCGTGTTCAACTCTTTGCGACCCTATGGACTGTAGCCCGCCCACAGGGCTCCCCTGTCCATGAGGATTCTCCAAGCAAGAATACTGGAGTGGGTTGCCATGCCCTCCTCTAGGGGGCAAACCCACATCTTTCCAACCTGGGGATCAAACCCACATCTCTTACTTCTCCTGCATTGGTGGGTGGGTTTTTTTAACACTAGGCCACCTGGGAAGCACAGATAGCACTCAAAATTGCTATAATTATTAGCCAGCATATGTGCTAGATCAACAATTTATCTCTAGAAGATAAACGTAAGTAAGAATGGAAATACTGTCTTTCTGCTTTGGTATAGTTTCAAGTTTCTCATCTTTAAGAGTTAGAATAAATTACTAGGTGTGCAACTGTTGAGTCAGAGATTATACATATTTTAAATTTTAATAACTATAGGCACTAATATAAACACATGGAAAGGATGTTCACTGTAGTATCGTTTAAACTGAAAATAAGTGGAGTAATCCAAAGGTGTGACTTTAGAAAGAGTTGTTTGAATCATCTTGGGCAGAATTTAGTGCTTTAAATACCTATTTTTCTTCAAAATAAGTATTTTACAGAGGCTGGGTATTAATTCCAATGATAGGCTATTTTAAAAATATTTTGGCAATTCAGAGTTGTAGAATACTGTTTTAAATAGATTCCCCTGAGATCAACAGTGAACCTTTGAGGATGGATTGGAACTGTGATAAAACCAAGTCTCATTCAGAGTCAAAATTAGCAAAAAAGAATGAAAGAGCATTCCAGGTAAGCCATTAGGTCAAAATTTTATGATTTTTTTCACATAATTTATAAACTGGCTTTGAAGAGAATTCTATTATAAATATAAAAGATTTGAACTAAAATTGCCATACATTGCTTAGAACTAAGAGATATCTCACAAATAATTTGTGAAATAGTGATCTTTCTGATACAGAAAGGCGAGATACTAGACTAAGAAAAGGTAAAATCTAGATTTTATTTCCAACTCTGACAGCATATACATGCCTGAACCTCATATCTGAGACCCATTTTCCTTAACAGAACAATGTCAATTCAATTCACCAGTTCCCAGTCCAGCTCCTCAACAGATCCCTTTTGTTACAGATAACTGGAACACACCCTGCAGATTCTGATTTAATTACAAAGGCAGGTGAGGTTGAGAAATTTGCATTTTTAATTTCCTATATATTCTCGATGTTTTGTGGCAACAGTCCATGAACAGGCATTTGGGGCTACTGGAATATATCTTTAGGATTCTTTCCAGTTCTGAAGTCCTGGCTTCCCTGGTGGTTCAGAGGTAAAGAATCCACCTGCAATGCAGGAGACACAGGTTCGATCCCTGGGTCAGGAAGATCTCTTAGAGAAGGAAATGGCAATCCACTCCAATGTTCTTACCTGGGAAATCCTATGGACAGAGGAACCTGGTGGGCTACAGTTCATGGGGTCGCAAAAGAGTTGGACATGACTTAGCAACTAAACAACAAAATGATTCTGTAAAGACAACAAATCATTTTTAATCAGTTTCTAATAGTCATATGAGCATGCTAAGTCCCTTCAGTCATGTCCAACTCTTTGCAACCCTATGGAATGTAGCCTGCCAGGATCTTCTGTTCATGGGATTCTCCAGAAGAGAATACTGGAGTGGGTTGCCAGGCCCTTCTCCAGGGGATCTTTCCGACCCAGGGATCAAAGCCGCATTTCTTACGTCTAACCTGCATTGGCAGGCAGGTTCTTTACCACTAGCGCCACCTGAGAAGCCCTCTAATAATCATAGTTGCTGATAATTAGAGTAAAAGGAGCATTTCTTTCAAATTAAGAAATGATTATTGAGATGATGAAAATAAGTGTCCTTAATATCAAGTAGTTAGTGCAAGTGACAATGAATAAAAATGTATTCTATTGTCCCCTGCTCTAAAGTTCTTAAGAATACTGACAATTTTCCATTGCTTCCTTTAGGGAAAAAGAAGGAAAAAAAGATGAACTTATTTGGAATTCTATGTACTGTGCCCTTTAGAACTAGATGGTGTTACTGAAAGTAATATGGATCCTAGCACATTACAATATATAAATATCAGACCTGAATATAAATTTGCAGTGCAAGTTTGGCCTTTGGGATGTTAAAATGCTTGATGAGCCACAAACACATAATAAATTTAAGAAAAAGAGGTGACCCCACTAAGTTATGTTATGAGCTCACGAAAAAAGAATGTCTTATTTGATGTCTTCTAGAGAACACTTATGTTGAAGTTCAATAGCCATCCAATTAAAAAAAAGCTTCATATTTTTGATCATGAATCAAATTATGCTGAAAACTAACAATTCAGTGAATGGTAATGGTTATTTGATAGGGAAGGAGACATAAACTTAACACTATGCAGTTTTTACTCTAAAACATATTCAAAAATCTTTTTTGTATCTCTTGTGTTTGTAGTTTAATTAATTCATTTAATCTGTAAGATGAGTTTTTAATCTGTATTTTAACATATTAAAGTTTATATATTCAGTTCATGTATACATTCATTTGTTCATATATCTTTACATATCTACCCTTTTTTCTAAAAAAAGAGTGTCCCTGCTTCTTTTTTCTCTTTTCTTTAACCATCCCAAATGTTTTTACCAAATGTATCCCAATCTCTTGCCCCACTGGTCATTCCTTTGTAAGGCCAAGAAGCCTCTATGTCCCCAGCTCCCACTCTGTCACTTTCAATACCATTCAGTTCAGTTCAGTTCAGACGCTCAGTCATGTCCGACTCTTTGCGACCCCATGAATCACAGCATGCCAGGCCTCCCTGTCCATCACCAACTCCTGGAGTTCACTCAAACTCATGTCCATAAAGTCAGTGATGCCATCCAGCCATCTCATTCTTTGTCGTCCCCTTCTCCTCCCGCCCCCAATCCCTCCCAGCATCAGAGTCTTTTCCAGTGAGTCAACTCTTCGCACGAGGTGGCCAAAGTTTTGCAGTTTCAGCTTTAGCAGCAGTCCTTCCAATGAACACCCAGGATTGATCTCCTTTAGAATGGTCTGGTTGGATCTCCTTGAAGTACAAGGGACTCTCAAGAGTCTTCTCCAGCACCACAGTTCAAAAGCATCCATTCTTTGGCGATCAGCTTTCTTCACAGTCCAACTCTCACATCCATACATGACCACGGGAAAAACCATAGCCTTGACTAGATGGATCTTTGTTGGCAAAGTGATGTCTCTGCTTTTTAATATGCTGTCTAGGTTGGTTATAACTTTCCTTCCAAGGAGTAAGCCTCTTTTAATTTCATGGCTGCAATCAGCATCTGCAGTGATTTTGGAGCCCAAAAAAATAAAGTCTGAAACTATTTCCACTGTTTTTCCATCTATTTCCCATGAAGTGATGGGACCAGATGCCATGATCTTCGTTTTCTGAATGTTGAGCTTCAAGCCAACCTTTTCACTCTCCTTTTTCACTTTCATCAAGAGGCCTTTGAGTTCCTCTTCACTTTCTGCCATAAGGGTGGTGTCATCTGCATATCTGAGGTTATTGATATTTCTCCCAGCAATCTTGATTCCAGCTTGTGCTTCTTCCAGCCCAGCGTTCCTCATGGTGTACTCTGCATATAAGTTAAATAAGCAGGGTGACAATATATAGCCTTGACGTACTCCATTTCCTATTTGGAACCAGTCTGTTGTTCCGTGTCCAGTTCTAACTGTTGCTTCCTCACCTGCATACAGGTTTCTCAAGAGGCAGGTCAGGTGGTCTGGTATTCCCATCTCTTTCAGAATCTTCCACAGTTTACTGTGATCCACACAGTCAAAGGCTTTGGCATATGAAGCAGAAACAGATGTTTTTCTGGAACTCTCTTGCTTTCTCCATGATCCAACGGATGTTGGCAACTTGATCTCTGGTTCCTCTGCCTTTTCTAAAACCTGCTTGAACATCTGAATACCATTACAGTGACTATTACATTTCTATCTCTATCTCCCAAAGAAGTCTTATTGTCTCCTACTATAGACCTGTCTGCTTTGATCTCCAAGCCAGTCCCCATGGACATTTATCCTTTTCCTGGCCTTGGGCATCTCATAAGCTAGCGTTTTATCATGGACAGCCTTATGTTCCCAGCTTCTTCATTCCATTTATTCAAGGCTCACCTCCCTCAAGAAAACTTCCTCAATTTGGAAAGGCAAATGCAGTCACTCTCATGCCAGTCCTCTCTCCATTCCTCTTCCCTCAGCTAGTGTAAAGGATAAGATCAGGCTTATTACTACACTGAGAACCTTCTCTGTTTAGGACATCGTCTGAATCTGAAGATATCAATAGGTAAAACACAATCCTTGACAAAAAGTAGCTTGAAATCTATTTGTGGGAGAAAAGACAGGGATGGATGACAATATTGCAAAGCATTAGCTAAGTCCAAATTAGTACAGTAAACAGGAATGTACAGTAGAGTCCTGCATTGTAGGAAACCTGAGTTCGGTCCTTGGGTTGGAAAGATCCCCTGAAGAAGGGAATGGCTACCCACTTCAGTATCCTTGCCCGGGAAATCCCATGGACAGAGGAGCCTGGTGGACTACAGTCCATGAGGTCACAAGAGTCACCACTTGTGCAAACTGCAAGAGTCAAAAGATACACACACTCAGCAGCAAGACAGGGGCTCAAGTTTTCTAATGAATATCACCGTTGACTCTCTTGAGTCTACAGCTGGGCTCATCACTTCCGGTTTGAGGACCTGGCCTCTCTCCTGCCACATCCACCAAGTCCAACACTGCCGCCTTGGAGTGGACACTGCCCAACCGTGATGACCACCATCGGGTCATCTTCCCCACTGACTGGACACCCAGTCTGATGCTTGACGACACAGCTGGGACACTCTTGAGACTTGAAGTCCTCCTTCCATCACCCACTTTAAGTGGTTCCCTTGAGATATCTTGAGGTCCTACCACCCCAAAGGGATTCTTTCATAGATACACTGACTCAGTATCAGATACCTTTTGCTTGTTCTCTGGTGTCACAAAGGAAATGCTGGGTAGCAATTCTGTCTCAGACAGGCCCTGGATGCCAAGAGAGGGATAAAGGCATAAGGAAGAGGGGGGAAAAGACAGGGAGTTTCACCAGGAAGAACTGTAAGACTTAAGTCTGATTTTTATAGGATTGAAAGGAAGAAGTTATAAATAAGATGGGGCCACATTATAAACAGTCCTGTAGGCCTTGCTAAAGATTTTAGAATTTATCCCACATGCCATTATTTTCATCAAGAAGGTACAGAGTACAGAAAGTACCCACCCACAGAGGCACAGGAGAAAATGAAGCTCAGGGGTAGAAGCTATAGAGTGTTACTGGAGGGATCAGAGACCAGAGGCTGAAGTGACAAGGACAAGGAGATCCTCTGCTCCAGGACAGGGCCAAATCAGCTTTTCTCAACACTGCAGCATCACTACCTGAAGCAGAGTGAATAATAAAAAAAAACTTTTCTTAGATAAATGTAAAGAATAAATAATGGAAGTAACAAAGTTTCATCGACAGTCCTAAAGAGATGGCTCTTTCAGGACTTTCCTGCCAGATGGGAATCCACCTGGCAATGCAGGGGACACAGGTTCAATCCCTAGTCCGGGAAGATCCCACATGCTGCACAGCAATTAAACCCATGTGCAACAATCACTGAGCCCGTGAGCTGCAACCACTGAGCATGAAATCTGCAACTACTGAGCATGAAATCTGCAACTACTGAAGCCTGCGTGACTACAGCCCATGCTCTGCAACAAGAGAAGCCAATGAAGCTCATGCACCACAAAGAGTAGACCCTGCTCACCTTTCTCCTGTAGAGAAAGCCCTTGTACGGGAACAAAGACCCAGTGCAGCCAATAAATAAATAAACCCTTAAAAAGAGAGAGAGAGAGATGGCTCTTTCAAGCTTTCCGTGGAGGCAGGGCTCTAGAGTCAGAGAAAGGGTGAGCTTTGGGGAATGTGAATATACTCAGACGTCTGTTTATAATTTACATCCTTCCTAGGGTAAAAAAGTCACATCCTGCCATATTTCAGGGTTCCTGAACAAGGAGCTGAATGGTTGAAGCACTGAGGACAGGAGGTTTTAACCTGATTGTAGTTTAAGTCAGTTGGGAGACCCTGCAGATCGTTTGCTCTCAGTCAGCAGGTGTAATGCATAACAATCTGAAACCACTTCAGAATACAGCTGCCTCGCTCAGAAATGGCAGTGGCAACAAGCAGAGCTTTCCAGAACAAGAGCATGCAGAGAAGTCCATCTACTGCCCATTAGGTCATGTCACCCTTAGTTTCATTTGCTTTCATGCCCAGGAATTCCAGATTGAAACAACCTCATGAAGCATTTCAGTAGCATATTAAAAAGCAGAGACGTTACTTTGCCAACAAAGGTCCATCTAGTCAAGGCTATGGTTTTTCCCGTGGTCATGTATGGATGTGAGAGTTGGACTGGGAAGAAAGCTGAGCGCCGAAGAATTGATGCTTTTGAATTGTGGTGTTGGAGAAGACTCTTGAGAGTCCCTTGGACTGCAAGGAGATCCAGCCAGTCCATTCTAAAGGAGATCAATCCTGGGTGTTCATTGGAAGGACTGATGCTAAAGTTGAAACTCCAATACTTTGGCCACCTCATACGACGAGTTGACTCACTGGAAAAGACTCTGATGCTGGGAGGGATTGGGGGTGGGAGGAGAAGGGGAAAACAGAGAATGAGATGGCTGGATGGCATCACCAACTCGATGGACATGAATTTGAGTGAACTCTGAGAGTTGGTGATGGACAGGGAGGCCTGGTGTGCTGTGATTCATGGGGTCGCAAAGAGTCGGACATGACTGAGCAACTGAACTGAACTGAATGCACATCTGAACCTATTCTGAGGCTTAATCATTAAATTTCAAATGTTAAAAACATCTAGCAAAAACATATGTTGAACCTGTGTCATCCTATAATCACTGGAGTGTCTGAGTCATGATAGTGAAGGCTTACATGATAAACCCTCCCCCAAAGTATGCAGAACTCTTCCTGCAACCAAGTGCCTGGTATTTTGTATACATAATTTCTTTGTCCTGACATCTTGCATAATAGCTATTATTAACTCTATTTTACAAGTCAGGAAGACAAGGAAACAGCCTCAGAAAGCTTCAATAACCTATCCAAAGTCATTCTTTTAAAAATCTGGGAAAATTCTATCTCACTCCAAAAGGTCCATGGCCAACCTGTGGCAGTCTCAAAGAAAAACCCCAGGGTCACTGTTTTGGCAGGTCCTCTCTTTTGGAGAAGTCTTTAAATGGCCCTTCCATGTTAATTGTTATGATCACTGTTTTTCTGCTCTGAGCACCTAGGCCAACTGTTCTGTTACACAGATGTGAAGATGAAAGGGCTTCAGAAATAAGAGATGCATAGAAGAATAGAATTGGAATGTGGCTTCTTTTTCTCATGGCAAGAAAGCAAGAATAGGGGGATGCAATATTGCACCTGAGTACTTTTAATGATTCAGCAGACTTCTGGTATTCTCTTCTCAGACCTGAATGTCTGGTTCAAGTATCAAATGTTGAATTGTTGTTTCTGTCTTATCAGATCAAAGTGACTCACAAATACAGGTCAACCTTCTACAAGCTCTTTCAAGTTGTTGCTTTCTTTAAAAAAAAAAAAAATACTGATGTGAAAAGTTACACATAAAACACGATTAAAGAAAGAGAAACAAGCTAATAAGCACAAAAAAAGTCACTCTTTTCCAAGCTATTTTAAGCTCACTAAATGTTCTCTGCTGAGCTGAACTCCCTACAAAAGCTTTAAATATGTGGAGGCCAAAGGGCCACCAAATGAAATATACTAAGGGTCCTTTTGCTACTGAATCAAGTTTGGAGAAGACTCTTGAGAGTCCCTTGGACTGCAAGGAGATCCAACCAGTCCATTCTAAAGGAGATCAATCCTGGGTGTTCATTGGGAGGACTGATGCTAAAGCTGAAACTCCAATACTTTGGCCACCTCATGCGACGAGCTGACTCACTTGAAAAGAGTCTGATGCTAGAAGGGATTGGGCGTGGGAGGAGACGGGGACGACAGAGAATGAGATGGCTGGATGGCATCACCGACTCAATGGACATGAGTCTGAGTGAACTCCGGGAGTTGGTGATGGACAGGGAGGCCTGGCGTGCTGTGATTCGTGGGGTCGCAAAGAGCTGGACACGACTGAGCGACTGAACTGAACTGAACACTCAGCAAGCCAAAACTCAGAGACCCTGGGGTTTGCAACAAAGAGAGGAGACAGGCATTATTTGAAAAACATGAGGATCATAGGTATCAATAGAATGTGAATAGTTATTTAGAGAAGAAAACGTTTTTAAAAAATAAATTTTTGTGGGGAAATATACTTGGAAAACGGAGAAGGCAATGGCAACCCACTCCAGTACTCTTGCCTGGAAAATCCCATGGACAGAGGAGCCTGGTGGGCTGCCGTCTATGGGGTCTCTAAGAGTTGGACACGACTGAGCAACTTCACTTTCACTTTTCACTTTCACACATTGGAGAAGGAAATGGCAACCCACTCCAGTGTTCTTGCCAGAGAATCCCAGGGATGGCGGAGCCTGGTGGGCTACCGTCTATGGGGTTGCACAGAGTTGGACATGACTGAAGTGACTTAGCAGCAGCAGCATACTTGGAAAATGCTGTTACAGAACCAAGTTCATTTTGTCCATCATGCAGCAAGCCCAAATGTTGAGATGTGGATGCCTACAGTAAAGAGAGTTTATTTTGGAAGGCAGAGAAGCAAGGAGGCAGAAAAACAAGTCTTAGATCTGGCTCCCCCAAGGCAAGGGGCAATCTGAGGTGGTGGGGGTGTAGGAGACATGGGGTAAGGAGACTGGAAAAAGGTGCTGTAAAGCTCAGTGGATAAAGAATCTGCCTGCAATGCAGGGGGAACTGGGTTCAACTCTTAGGTTGGGAAGATCCCCTGGAGAAGGAAATGGCAACCTGTTCCAGTATTCTTGCCTAGAGAATCCTATGAACAGAGCAGCCTGGCAGACTACAGTCCCTGGGGTGGTAAGATGTGGACACGACTCCGCAACTAAACTACCACCAAACAGTAATTGCTGTTCTGCTCAGGTGTTACTAAGCTCTAGACCTGTTGAAAACAAAGATGCACTTAGCATGTTCTGACAGTGGAGTTTTCAACCCTCTGATGTCAAAAGGTCACCGAGTGGACATTCGTGCATACCCAGTTGGAGCGTCAGTTGTCCTATACAGTCTTAACCAGCTCAGCTCAAAGATGAGACACAGATGACTCCAATTCCTGGAAAACAACTTGATTATGTGCAGTTTGGAGGACAGGTAAGACTTTTATAGCAACAATTAAAATAAGCTTGATTAGTGAAGGCAGTTGAAAAAGATTTTACTACTGACTACCCATGGTAAGGGCTTCCCAGGAGCCGCAGTGGTAAAGAATCCACCTGCCAAGCAGAAGACCCAGCTTAGACCTCTGGATCGGGAAGATCCCCTAGAGGAGGAAATGGTAACCTACTCCAGTACTCCTGCCTGGAAAATCCCATGGACAGAGGAGCCTGGAGGGTTACAGTCCATGGGGTCGCAAAGAGTCAGACAAGAGGGAGAGACTGAGCACACACACTAACCATGGTAATAATTACATTACCTTTATAAAGTGTTAGTGTGTTAGTCACTCAGGCGTGTCCAACTCTTTGCGACTCCATGGACTGTAACCCACCAGGCTCCTCTGTCCATGGGATTTTCCAGGCAAGAATACTGGAATGGGTTGCCATTTCCTACTCCAGGGGGATATTCCCAAGAATCAAACCCAGGTCTCCTGCATTGCAGGCAGATTCTTTACTCTCTGAGCCACCGAGGAAGCTCATCTTTATAAAATCTGAGCGCAATTATCTTGGGACATTCCTATCTTAGAGACCATATGTATCCAAACATTCAGGGAAACAAAACAGAAAACTAAAAAACCCAGATGGATGGATAATTTACTGGAGAGTGTCAGGGATAGACCAGAGAGCTTGATGCGACTCTGACTAGGATAGCAACTGACATCCATCAAGAGCCAAAAGGTTCTCTCTCTCCCAGCTCCTCTCCCTCTCTCCTTTCTGTTTCTTTTTCACAGGGCAAAACAGAGGCATCACAGGCCTGACTTAAGTTCAAGAATCCCTTCAGTTCAGTTCAGTTCAGTTCAGTTGCTCAGTCGTGTCCGACTCTTTGCGACCCCATGAATTGCAGCACGCCAGGCCTCCCAGTCCGTCACCAACTCCCAGAGTTCACTCAAACTCATGTCCATCGAGTCAGTGATGCCATCTCATTCTCTGTCGTCCCCGTCTCGTCCCACCCCCAATCCCTCCCAGCATCAGAGTCTTTTCCAGTGAGTCAACTCGTCGCATGAGGTGGCCAAAGTATTGGAGTTTCAGCTTTAGCAGCAGTCCTTCCAATGAACACCCAGGATTGATCTCTTTTAGAATGGTCTGGTTGGATCTCCTTGCAGTCCAAGGGACTCTCAAGAGTCTTCTCCAACACCACAGTTCAAAAGCATCAATTCTTCGGCGATCAGCTTTCTTCACAGTCCAACTCTCACATCCATACATGACCATGGGAAAAACCATAGCCTTGACTAGATGGACCTTTGTTGGCAAAGTAATGTCTCTGCTTTTTAATATGCTATCTAGGTTGGTCATAACTTTCCTTCCAAGGAGTAAGCCTCTTTTAATTTCATGGCTGCAATCAGCATCTGCAGTTATTTTGGAGCCCAAAAAAATAAAGTCCGACACTGTTTCCACTGTTTTCCCATATATTCCCCATGAAATGATGGGACCAGATGCCATGATCTTTGTTTTCTGAATGTTGAGCTTCAAGCCAACCTTTTCACTCTCCTCTTTCACTTTCATCAAGAGGCTTTTGAGTTTCTCTTCACTTTCTGCCATAAGGGTGGTGTCATCTGCATATCTGAGGTGATTGATATTTCTCCCGGCAATCTTGATTCCAGCCTGTGCTTCTTCCAGCCCAGCGTTCCTCATGATGTACTCTGCATATAAGTTAAAGAAGCAGAGTGACAATATACAACCTTGTCGTACTCCTCTTCTTATTTGGAACCAGTCTGTTGTTCCATGTACAGTTCTGACTGTTGCTTCCTGACCTGCATACAGGTTTCTCAAGAGGCAGGTCAGGTGGTCTGGTATTCCCATCTCTTTCAGAATTTTCCACAGTTTATTGTGATCCACACAGTCAAAGGCTTTGGCATAGTTAGACACCCTAAATTTCCCAAACTCCATTTCGAAAGCCTGGAAAGAAGGAATCTGATTGGCCTGGGCCTGGTCCAATCATCTTTAGGTGAGTGGGCGGGGCCAGAACTGCATCTCTGAGAAGGAGCATGGTGGGTTTATCCCTCCAGAGAGCCTGAGGGGGCCTTTCCTCCTCCCAGCAGGCAGAGTACATCAACTTAATTTCCTTAGAAAGTGTATTCCGTTTATGGTAGTAGTGAAAGTCACTCAGTCGTGACAGACTTTTTGCAACCCCATGGACTGTAGTCTGCCAGGCTACTCTGTCCAGGGGATTCTCCAGGCAAGAATACTGGTGTGGGTAGCCATTTCCTCGCCAGGGGATCTTCCCGACCCAGGAATCAAACCCAAGTCTCCTGCATTGCAGGCAGATTCTTTACCGACTGAGCTATGAGGGAAGCCCCCAGTTTACGGTACGCTATAATTCATTTCCAGTGTGTGGACTAGTTTTCTTGTCATATAAACAGTAACCACTACACGGCAGAAGGATTCATTTTGGCACAGTTCTTCAAAAGACACACAGAATTCTTTAACTCACTCCCACCACCACCACCCATCCACCGTTCCCGCTTCGTCCCTTCCCGTCTGTCACCTCCCCTGCAGCCTAACATCACAGATATCTGTAAACACAAAGAACATATCATTGGCCTGATAGCAAAGAGGGTAATAATACCTCCCTCTGGCTTTCTTTAAAAAGATGCTGTTGACAATGAAGGCACTACTGTTTATTGAGGTGGCACTTTGAGTTTCCCAGAAGATAGTCACTGTATAAATACAAGGTATTATTACTATTATTACCACGTTTAACATGTGGTTAATAGTGGGGAAAGTTCTTTACAGTCTTAGCTGTAAACTACAGCTATAAATTCTTCCCTTCTTTAAAGTTCTTCCAGAGGCTCTGAACAATGATACTACAGTAACAATTGAAGTACATCACTGTTCTTAATGAATAACAGCACTCTTGATTAATGGCACTTGTTCAACATCACACTGACAGAAGTATGAAGTGGTTAAAAAAAAAATGGAGTTTCCACCTACCGTGATTTTTTTCGCTATTAAAAAAAAAGGCATCATCAGCACTGAGTTTTTTTTCCAAGATGAACTTTTTTTTAAATTTTTTTTTACTACCTTTTTGTCTATTCAACTGCGGTTGTATTTCTCATTCGACACGTACTGTGCTTTTGTCTCACACTGGTGCTTGCTATCAGTGTTTTCACTCAAGAGATCTGCCGTTGGACCTGCTAAGCATCTCACAATCAGTGAGCCGGCTGCCACCCTAGCTCGAGATCTCTACCCAGGGTGGAAGAAGAGGGTGGGGAAAGGAAGCGGGTGGGGGCAAGCATTGCTGACAGGCACACACTGGTCACAGCTGACAAGGAACAGCCAGATGCTGGGAATATCTATCACGGAGCCATTGGTGAATTGTAGGTGACTGGAGGCATACTTCACGCTGCTGTATCAGAGTTTATGTATTTTACTAACCTTATTTCATTGGGTTGAAGCTATACAGTTTTATGAGCCCCCCAATCCTCTACTAGTTGGAAATAAATTCCTCCTCAGCTATATATCAGAGGATGACATTGGCTGTTGGCCCATCTCTCTGGGCAAATGCTCTGCCTGTATTTCTTCTTTTTCTTTGAGCCTGGGGGTAGGGTGCAGGGGTGTGGAGGTTGGGAGTGTTTCTGCATGACATTTGGGAAGGAAAAAGCCTGTAGTTCAAGGTGAGGGAGGCGGTGTGCAACCCAGACGCCAGTTTTAGCCTCTTGTCCCATCCCTGGCTTGCAAATTGTTCAGTCCTCTGTCAATTTGAATGGTTAGCACGATTGTCAGCTATCTCTGCACTCCAGCTTTTCTCTCCCCTGGCAGGAACATCTGGGACCCAGACTTTACAAACAGTAATAACAACCCTACTTTAGCTTTCACATTTTTGCAGTTGTTATTATGTCATCATGGTAAATGACCATAATTGACCCCCACAATGAAATGTTGCCAACATTCATATGAATAGCAACTGCAATAGTGCAGGCTAGCAGGCATGTGCTTTGCAAATAAAAATTTTGCTGAACGGTCGAAATCTCAGGTTCGTTTGGGGACCTAAGTATTTCTGAGTTATAATAGGAAATGATTTGTTTCTGAAACTGAAGAGTGCTGCATACAGAAATCTAAATAGGAGATCAGGCCTAAGTTAAGTATTAAAGGGAGATTTCCAGAATTTTCAGGAGCCCTATGTCTTCGGGGTCTGATTTAGACACACAGTGATGAGTCAGGAGGTATGGAGATCTTGTAATTCTATTTCTGATCGAAAGGGCACACACAAATTACACACACACTCTCATACGCAGGCAAATTTAATCATCTCTACCATTCCAGAGTTAGCATACCTTCTCTGACCTTCTCCAGAACTGGACGCAATAAGGATGTAACAAAACAGTGAAGAAAGAAATGACAATGCCAAGACACATATCAATTACCTGACAGTAACTGTGCATTTCAATATTGTGCTCGGGATGCTATTCCAGGTAAGTTTGTCTTGACAATTTTCAGCCAATCTGATTGGGAAATCAAGATCACTTCAAGATGTTTGTTTCAATAAATGAATGAAATCTATCCTATTTCTAAGAAGCCTAGTTTATCACAGAATGCCTATGTTTTATTGGGCTTCTTTCTCAAACTGGGCACGACGCCCTAAAATAAAACACAACCCCAACACAGAAAGCAGGGCCCTTGAAATTAACTTCATGTAGATGAAATCTAAAGAAACTTTGCTGGTTTTCATTTCATCCAGTTAAAATTACACAGGATTTTGAAACGTGCCCCAACATCTCTTAATTCCTCCTCACATTCCAGAAGCAAACTTCACCCCAGTTCTGCTCATTTACTTAAATGAGAATACCTTTAGGGAGAACAACACACATCATTTTTGCAGTAGAAATTAAGAAAGATCATGAAATTTTCCTTATTTTCAGATAGTAGAAATTATTCAACTATTCCTGAGATTCCCAAATTACAGGGAATTTCAGAAAGAACTTTCTCTGGACCATTTCTAGCATTGTAGGTGGACGGTTTACAACAGTAAGTTTCCTGTGATTTCCTACAGCAGGTAGAGTTATCCCACAGGATGACCTAAGACAACCACTGGAAAGAATACAATTGCCTTTGGACCAATTTCACGTTTTAAAAGATTCTATCTCCTGGTTCCCCTATCAACTAGTGGTTTCATTTGGTCAGTGGCCCCCCCAAAAACGGCCCGAGCCCCGTGGTGTCCCCTACTCCTCCCCACCCCTCACGACAAGCAGATATTCTCCCTTCCTCCTGTCTCTTATTAAAATGTCCCCATCGGGTAGCGCCCTCCGGGGTCCCGCAATCTTTTTGCTGCAACAGTGCATGGATGGAACAGACCCAGCGACGCCCCTGGCTCCAGCCTCGGACCATCCCCCAACCTTTTCTCCACCTACCTGTCTCTGGGCTTCCAGCTTTGATGGCGATGATGGGCCACTTTTTCCATGACTTGGCGGAGGGGAAGCGCCAGGGCAGCCAGCATCTTTTGAAAATGCAGGACAAGAAGAAGCCGTCTCAAGACGAGTGCAGAAAAACCCAGGACGCTCTGCGTTCTCGTGGGGAAGACCTGAACCAGGCCGTTTCCGGTCTGCACGGCCTGACTTCCGCCCGCCAGGCCCCCACCGCGGTGACTTCACGGAGAACCCGCCCTACCTGAGCAGGGGAAGCGCGTCAAGATGGCGGCCACCCGACCAACCTCCACAGGCTGGCTGGTCCCCAGGCCCGGCTGGGTGAGTATCACTTTGAAAGGCTCCCCCTCGAGCACCAACTAGGAGCCTCTGGAGCCCAGAGATCTTTGAAGAGCACCGCCTAATGTCAGGGCTTCTGCCTAAAGCCCCTCTCTGTAGTTATTAGGCAACTTTTAACACCCTGGACGGAGAAGGCAATGGCAAGCCACTCCAGTACTCTTGCCTAGAAAATCCCATGGATGGAGGAGCCTGGTAGGCTGCAGTCCGTGGGGTCGCTAAGGGTCGGACACGACTGAGCAACTTCACTTTCACTTTCACACATTGGAGAAGGAAATGGCAACCCACTCCAGTGTTCTTGCCTGGAGAATCCCAGGGATGGGGGAGCCTGGTGGGCTTCCGTCTATGGGGTCACACAGAGTCGGACACGACTGAAGTGACTTAGCAGCAGCAGCAGTAGCAGCAGCAACACCCTGGAATCCTTTCCTAAGCCTTGAACCAAATTCAAACAATAAAGCTTTTGCAGTGAAAGGAAAAAACAGAAAAACATGTCCCCATTACACTAGTGTGGCAAGGCTAGATACTACGAGAAAACTTATTTACCAAAAAACTTATTACCAGAAAGCTTTTATTCACTGGACTGTGAAAAGCTGTAACTCTCCTAATGAATAATTTCAATTTTAAAAGGAGTTTATTAACTCAAATGAATCTCTTATTTTTCCGATGGATAGAGATATTTGTTCAGGGAAAACTCATCTATAGGATTCCCCAGGGTCTGCTTTGGCATGTTGAACATCAGCAACTTGATACCCTATTTTTGAAAAGTTCCCTGAGTTGGATTTGTATTTCAATGTTGAAATGCAAACATGTTAACCTTCTTAGTATTACTCTAAGGTGAGTTAAGTAGGAAAAGGAAATGGCAACCCACTCCAGAATTCTTGCCTAGAGAATCCCACGGACAGATGAGCCTGGGGGGCTGCTGTCCATAGCGTCACACAGAGTCAGACACAACTGAAGCGACTTAGCATGCATGTACGCATTGGAGAAGGAAATGGCAATCCACTCCAGTATTCTTGCCTGGAGAATCCCTGGGACAGAGGAGCCCGGTGGACTGCCATCTGTGGGGTCACACAGAGTTGGACATGACTGAAGCAACTTAGCAGCAGCAGCAAGGTGAGTTGAAAGCAAACAGAATAACAATAGAGGTACATATCTTTTCTTAATTGCATTTGTTTGACTCTTTCTCTTTCTTCTTTTACCAGAACGGAAGGGAACTAGTAAGAGAATGGCCAAAGGGCAGATAATCACTGCCTGGTTGGAGACTGTCTGACTGTTGACCAAGCAAATGCTGGATCATCTCTAAATGGACTTATTAGTTACTGTGGGCAATAGTGGTGCTCCTCTTGGAATCTTCAAATGGAGAAAGTGTGTGAAATTTGTTCTTGTTTTGTTGAATTTTCTGAATCTTGTGCATTCCATTATTAACTCAGTGTAGTGTTGGTTTGACCAGGGGAAGTATTAGCCACAAGCCTGGACTACCAGCCTCTGTGGTCACCTCTCATTCTGGTGGGAAGGAATCTTTTTCTTTCTTCCCAGTTGGCCATGGACTGTCCTGCCCACTTTCTCTGTGTTCTAAGTCTCCTTCCCTAACCAGTGACTCTTAATAGCTAGGTCACTGCCTAAGTCAAATGTGCAAAGAAAAAAAAAAAAAAAAAGCTTATTATGTGTTTGAAAGATATTGATTAATCCAAATAGCTATTGTATTTTAAAATGTGTGATTATTTTCTATACTTGAGTTAATCTTATTTCTTGAACACCTACCTATGACTTATATGTGTGAGAAATAGTATCTCTTACTATCTTGCAGTTTAATATCTTTCATTTCAAGGTAGTCTATTTGGGGGTACACGCTTAGTCTTTCATAGTTCTTCTCTTACCCCTTAATTACCCCAGTATAGCACTAGGGTATATAGAAGGTGGGTTATAGTCCTTTGTGGGGGAGAAAGTAATAGACTTGCAGTGATAGTCTCATGTGTTGTACTCTGGATCTTGGAAGAATTTGGATAAAAGTGGCTAAATCTCCTGATACAGCTTGTTCCGTGGCTGATATTCATGGTTTTATCAACTTGCTTCTAATCTCAAATACCCTATATTTTATAACTTCTTCTATGCTCTCTCTACACCTCTGGCTGGTTCAGTGATAACACTGTGGATACTTGTGGATCATTTGCATGAGATGCGCAGCCATGGGGAACCTGAAGTTTTATCTCATGTTGATTTCAATAAGCATGTCTTCTACTATGCTTGTGGTTGAAAATGGTTCTAGGATAACTGTTTGGTTTCTCCCAAAGTCTTGTATCATCCCCTTGGCCAGTTTTAAGAAAATAGGCCACTACTCAGATATACTAAGATTCCTTCATTTATCTCTGGATGTTTCTACCTCCCCAGCTTCGCCAAGTCTGGCCTGGAGTGAGAACTCTGGATGCACATGTCCGGCTGCATACTTGAACTTCTCTCTCTCATAGTCTTTCCAATTCCCCAAGGGATGGGTTCTCACCCTGTAGTAGGATCTTCCTTTATATTGCATTCATGACACCTGATAAAACTGGGAGCTCAGTGAACTCAGAAAATCTTTTTTTTTCCCTCTTCCAAGATTTTTCTGGCTTTTAAGATGCTTTCAAACCAGACACTCAAAAGTTCTAGTTTGGTAGAGAATAACTGAATGTTGGCTCTTTATTTCTGTTCCCAGTTTGCCTACTTCCTGCCTAATATTTCCAGATAAAAATGAATGTTTCTGGATAACTAGAAAGAAAGTCCTGTATATGAAAATGCACAAGAAGAAAAGTGCCGTAATGTTTTAAAACAATATTGTTTCTGTTACGTATGCTTAACATGTGGCTCTTGGGAGGAGATACTCTCACAAAATGTTATGATGGATGAGAATTTCCGCCCAGACCTCTCTAAGCCATAGTTCTGACCCAAGTCTTAGACAGTTGTTAGTGGGTCAGAGAACAACTTGATGCCTTTGTCTTGTCACCACACAGAGAGCTCCTCAAAATGCTGGGATTATCTTGTTCATGTTTGAATCTACAAAATCTAATAGAAACATAAGGCACTGGTTGAAATTGATCCTATTTTATTAAGTACTCCTGAAAATTGAACTGAATATTCTCCCTAACCTGACAGTCTGTTTTAGATAATTATCATTTCTATAGTATTTCAAAATATATATATTTTTAATTTCTCTATCTGCTCTGGACCGTCTCATTTAAACTCATGAATTTAATATGCCTGATACACCAATGGTGCACAGATTGTATCCCAAGCCCACATCCCTTCTTGATCTCCAGACTGCATAGCCAATTGGCTACTTGACCTCTTTGCATGATTATCTAAGACTGGACAACTGACCTTCCTCTTTCACTCCTGCTGCTCCCATGGCCTTCCCCATCTCTTTCCCTGCCTCTTCAGCTTAACTGTATAATCATTCTTGGTTCCTCTTTCTCATAGCCCAGATCCAGTCCATCAGAAAATCCTGTCTCTTTATCTTCGAATAATTATTCCTCATTCACGAGAATTTAATTACATTTCCACCACTGTCATCTTGGTCTCTCACCTGCACTGTTATCATTGCCTCCTAACTAGTCTTCTTGCTTTCAATCATGTAGACTACTTGCAAATAAGCAACAGCTTATATCCTTTCCTTGAAGAAAAAAGCCTCTAGGTGCTTAAAAGGACCAAAATGGCTGACCTCTTGCTACTTCTATGACTTTATCTCTAACTATTCTTCCTCCTGCTTACTCTCCTCTAGTCTTACTGACTCCTTCATAATAACTAGCAAGCACAGTACCACCTCAGGAACTTTGCACTTACTATTCCCTTTGCCTAGAATGACCTTCTCTTAGATACCCAAATGATCACTCCTCTCCTTCTTCAGGTCTGTGCTTAAATGTCTACCAGGGAGGCCTTGCCTGACCTCTCTAAAATAACACACTGTCCTTGGGTACTCCCTATTCCCCTTTCCTGATGTATTATTTTTCCATAACACTTACAGTTATAAAAATATTATACCTTTCCATAAATGCCTATCAGATGTTTTCCTTCTCTAAGAAAGAACCTGTACTGTGCTGTGCTATGCTAAGTTGCATCTGACTCTTTGCGACCCCATGGATGCAAAGCCCACCAGGCTCTTCTGTCCATGGAATTCTCCAGGCAAGAATACTGGAGTGGGTTGCCATTTCCTCCTCCAGGGGATCTTCCCAACCCAGGGGTTGAACTCGAGTCTCTTGTGTCTCCTGCATTGGCAGGGGGATCCTTTACCGCCATGCCACCTGGGAAGCCCAAATGAATGCATAGATGGATACAAAGATGGACAGAAAGAAGAGTAGCTTTCCAGATGGGACCAAGGCATTATGGAACACTAACATTCATTGTTTCATACCAGCAGAGTTTATTGGCATTTGTAAGGATTTTCTGGAGGTATTCTGAGCTAGAGAGGGAATATTTTAAATAAAATTATTTATTTATATTCACTTATTTGTTGTATATTTATTAACTGCCAAACCTTGAAAGCTCACCAATGAGCAAAATAGACATGATCCTTGCCATTAAGGAAATTACATGTGAAAATATATTCCAAGATTAGAAATAGCTGCCAAGTTATTATAAGATTAACAGAGTTAGTATTGTTTTAAAATATTTCTACACTTTTCCTCTCTTATGTTTTCATATATGGGATACAAAACCTTGGAAGCACTGAGCCTAGTTACACAGCTACCCACTGTTCTAAATTGGCATTTTACAGCAGTGATAAATAAACTTCTATTTTAAGATTGTTGGATCTCCTTTTTTATAGGAATATAGCATTCACTTTAATTATTTTCCATGCTAGTAAGGTTATGCTTATGGACTTCGCTGTAGCTCAGACGGTAAAGAATCTGCCTGCAATAAAGGAGACCTAGGTTCAATTCCCAGATCAGGAGGATCCCCTGAAGAAGGGAATGGCAACCCACTCCAGTATTCTTGCCTGGAGAATCCCATGGACAGAGGAGCCTGGAAGGCTACAGTCCATGGGGTTGCAAAGAGTCGGATACATCTGAGTGACTAACACTAAGGTTATGCTCAAAATCCTTCAGGTTAGGCTTCAGCAGTACATGAACCAAGAATTTCCATATTAAAAGCTTGATTTAAAAAGGCAGAGGAGCCAGAGATCAAATTGCCAATACTCATTGGATCGTGGAGAAACCAAGGGAATTCCAGGAAAACATCTACTTCTGCTTCACTGACTACTGTAAAGTCTTTGACTGTGTGGATCACATCAAACTGTGGAAAATTCTTAAAGAAATGTGTGTACCAGACCACCCTACCTGTCTCCTGAGAAACCTGTATGTGGGTCAAGAAGCAACAGTCAGAACCAGGCATGGCAAAACTGACTGGTTCCAAACTGGGAAAGGATTACAACAAAGATGCATATTGTCACCTTGCTTATTTAACTTATATGCAGAGTGCATCATGTGACATGCCAGGCTGGATGAATCACAAGCTGGAATCAAGATTTCTGGGAGAAACATCAACAACTTCAGATATGCAAATGACACCACTCTTATGGCAGAAAGTAAAGAATAACTAAAGAGCCTCTTGATGAAGGTGAAAGAGGAGAGTGAAAAAGCTAGCTTAAAGCTCAACATTCAAAAAACTAAAATCACTTCATGGCAAATGGAAGGGGAAAAAGTGGAAGCAGTGACAGATTTTATTTTCTTGGGCTCCAAAATCACTGTGGATGGTGGCTGCAGCCATGAAATTAAAAGACCCCTGCTCCTTTGAAGGAAAGCTATGACAAAACTAGACTGTGTACTAAAAAGCAGAGACATCCTTTGCCGACAAAGATCTATGTAGTCAAAGGTACGATTTTCCAGTAGTCATGTACAGATGTGACAGTTGAACCATAAAGAAAGCTGAGTACCAAAGAATTGATGCTTTCAAACTGTGGTGCTGGATAAGACACTTTTGAGAGTCCCTTGGACTGCAAATCAAACCAGTAAATCCTGAAGGAAATCAACTCTGAATATTCATTGGAAGGACTGATGCTGAAGCTGAGCTTCCAGTCACCTAATATGAAAAGTCAACTCATTGGAAAAGACTCTGAGTTGGGGAAAATTGAAGGCAAAAGAAGAAGAGGGCAGCAGAGGATGAGATGGTTAGATAGCATCACCCACTCAATGGAGATGAATTTGAGCAAACTCTGGGAGATAGTGAAGGGCAAAGAAGCCTGACGTGCTGTAGGCCATGGGGTTGCAAAGAGTCAGACTCAACTTCATGACTGAACAACAACAACTAATTAATATGCACAGTTTTCTGAACTTAGGTATGGTATTGGTTTTTTTTTTTTCTTTTTGCAACTTGAGGCAGTTGTAAAATAACTTAATGTAATTTTTTACAGCTGTGTATTCTATAGTATTTGTTCATTTGGTGAAATTTTAACTGTTAATGTTTTTGGCATTGTGCTTTGTACCATTTATTAAATAAAAATTAAAAAATAAAAATAAATGATTATAGCATTAACCAGGCACATGTAGAATTTTATTTTTATATTCTTTTTTACAGTTAAGAAGAGCAAATTCCTTTACTGAATCTGGGCAGATGTTTGCCAATCAAATCCTTGCTGTTACCTCCTTCCCAGACTTCTACCCAAGCTGGAAGAAAAGTGCTACTCAAGGTGATCTGACATTAGTATATGACACTTGATGTATTCGATCCTTTCCAATTACTATCACTACTGGGCACTGTTTCATCAGTCCATTTCTAGAGCAAAACTACAATTCCCAGCTTTACTGATTCTCAACCCTCTATGCTGACAGTGAAAAGTGGATCACAGTCTGCTCTCATAGCATCACTGGTAAAGGATATTTTTGCTTCATCAGACACTTGCAGCTTTCTCTCTTTGTTCCTCTTGTGCTCTGTTGCAAAGAACAACCTGTAATAAATTGTTCCCACTTCACTACCAAAAATAAAATCTTCTTTTAAAATTAAATACGTTCATTTCAACTCTGATAATGCCAAGTTTGGCACAAATAATTTAACAGTTTCAACCTCAAAATATCCTCAAAACAGTGGATACAAAAGAGTGTTTAAAATTCAGGCAATATTCTCCTGTGGAAAATGTTCACATGTTAGAAAGACCCTAAGACTTAGATATCTAGATCCCATTCTTCCCGCCTCTACTGCTATCACCACACCTCCATACTCAGCAATCAGTCCTCATGTGTCTTTCCATACCTCTTATCATTGGCATTGTTCATTTGGAACTCAGCATGTGATTATGATTATAGCTGTTTATCTTTTTGAGTGTAGGTCTGTCTCCACATTTAGCTTGTAAGACAGGCACCATAGCATGTAATCTGATGTAGCCCCAGCATCTAGCACAGCCACTAAGGGACCCACTGTGTGTAAGAGTGGAGTGGTGATTGCTATACCTAAACACTGTTCTCATGGAGCTCAGTGTTTCCAGGAAGCAGGACTGGGAAGGGAAACTTGAAAGAAAAGGGGACAAAGGGGACACTTTTCTCCACTAAACACACACACACACATATAAATTATTCAGTGATTACTTAAGGAGGTCCATGGTATTTTTTTTCCCCCTCATGAACCAGTGTCTAAGGTTATGCTGCTCCCCTCAGGACACCTCTTGAATTCAAGTTCTCAATTTAATTGGCAGTACTTGAATCTGATGATCTCAAGAACATGATATCTAATATCTAATAAAGTATGGGCAGTATTTTATAGGAGTGTTAGCATAGGTAAATTTCTCATTCCTGCCTATGTTCAGGTGGAAAATATTTAAAAGCTCCTTTTCCCATGTACTTCACTGATTTGCAATGATCAACTTTACTATTGTTTATTTACTTTGGTTTACTTTGTCAAAGTTTACTTTATCACAGTAAACAATATAGAGAATGATATTACCACAATATATCTCAAAGTCTGGAAAGGACTTGTACCAACATGATATTCCTAACAGATGTTTTTTATATGAATACCATGTGGAGGCAGAAGTCAGGATAGCTCAGGCAAAACAAAAATAAGTCTGCAATTAAAAACCCATCTGAAGGGGACTTTTCAACTGTAGTTGTTCAGAACAATATCTTTAAAATTAATTTCATGATTCATCAGAGAGGTGATGTGGCAAATGGGTTAAGAAAACAGGCTGTGGACACATGCTTCCTGGATTTAACCCCAGGTCTATCACTCACTAGCTGTTAAAACTAGAGCACATCATTTCTGTGTGCTCCTATTTCTTCCACAGGAAAAACTGGAGGGGAAGAGCATCCATCTGACAGGCTAGTTCTGAGGATTGGGTAAAGGAATGTATACAAAACATGGGGCACGTGGCCTGACACATGGTAAACATCAAAGGATGTTAGTTACTATTTCAGGATGGCAAGTATTCTAGATAAAGCAAGTGCTGAAATCTCCATTTGACTTTTCACTTTCTGATGAGAGAATGTCAACCAATATTTTTGTCTTATTTGAAGATTTAATTCCCTCTTGTCATCTCCAAGGGAGTTCCACTTTAAGAAGAAAATAACCTCAGTAGGTAAAAATGCACTGAAAAATGGGGAGGGGGGAGGAATTTGCTGTGATTCTTCTTTTCCCCAAAGAACTGAGAGTTTTAAAAAATTATTAACACTTAATGTTGCACTGCATTGCCTACATCTTTCGTCTTTAGGAGGACTGACTCAGGGATAACCCTAGGGTCAATTGTAAAACAGAAAAGTGGCCCTATGTCCCATTGAGTTTCTTTCCCCATCATTAGCGGGTCTATCCTGAGTCCCATTTCCATTGTCTCAGAGGTCATCCAAGCTTGAAGAATGCCTACTAAGATGCTAATTTGGTATTATTTCTTCAAGTATAAACTTTTCATTTTAACAGAAAACACCTAGAAGGCAAAATGTTAGGCTGTTTAGTGGGAACCTACTGCTTCATCCACCCATCCCATACCACTCTTCTCTCTTATGACGACTGCCTTCCCCTAACTCCACAGATTCTTAACCACTGGACCATCAGGAAAGCCCTCTATCAACTTCTTGAAACTGCGTTTCAACAGCATCTCACAGAGGGCCAAAATTCTACTTCTTGTTTCCTCCTTAGGAACTTCTGTAATGCCACAGTGTAGGAATTGGTTCCCTGTTCCTGTAGGTGCCATATGAAAGTTCAAAGTACTTAGAACCCATGGAGCTCCCATTGACCAATGGAAGCCAGTGGATAAAGGCTTTGTCCTTTTTACCCCAGGTGTAATTCATTAGGGTCTCTGAGAGGCTGAGCATCAGTCACCCAGTCCCCTGGTGCAGTTAGGGTGGCCAACTTAACTACTCTTCCTTGAATTTGCTTTTCCTCCTTCCTTGTTTCTCTTCCTCAGGCCCCGTACCCCTGTTGCCTGGCATCATATTCCCAGATAAACCCTAAGAAACCCTTTGTGTCAGGGCCTGCTTTGGGGGGACCCAGGCTAAGACACTCATGATTCTTTCAGCAAATTTCCTTTGGGTTAGATTTCAGTCATAACTAATTGGAATGGATTTTAAAAGACTTGATTTCTAGTCACAGTTAAATCACTAATGCACTAACAGTCACTGTGGTCACATTGAATGGCCTGTATCTCAGTTTATTCATCTATAATGTGGTAGAATTGGGCTCATTTCTAAGATTCCTTTCATGTCTAGGACTCTGTGATTTGAAGAAAAACATTCATGTCTCAGAGAAATGAACCTCTAGCGGCTGGCAATGTGGATACCGAGATAGTTCCTCCTGGGTTTCTGGTCCTTCAGTATCCACATTCCTGAAACACCATGTCAAAATTCATCCTTGACTTTCATGTGTCCCCTGATCCAAGACACCCAGGGAGGAACTGGTGATGATGGTTACATGGGGAAGTAGAGTTTATGAATTATTTCACTGGCCTATCTGATCTCTCAAACTGCTTCAAAAGGACCTTTAGATTATTCTTGCTGTGAAATTAATTATATTCTCATTAAAAAATTCTATGAGAAGTTCTTGGAAGTCTCTTTCTTCTGTGAAACCTTAAATCTCATAAGATTCTGGAACATTCTTGCAATTTTCTGTTGGTTTCAAGATTCTCAAACTTGAGCCTTGGACTTCAGCACATTTCTATCTTCCTGCACATCATACAGCAGACTCTTTCCCTGTGGCCTCCAGTTAATCAAGTGCACACTTTTCCTGGTGACTCTTGGCTAGGTATTCAAGGTACCTCTGCCATCTTTAAAACTCTGTACTGTGAACTAACATCTGAATGCCTTGAGTTTGGTGAAGACTGGTCACTCTTCCAAAATTCTTTGATATCTCTCCAAAGATATGACCAGGGGAAGTAGAGAGTGCAAAAATTTATATGATTAAAACAAAACAAATTTTAAAATTTTCATATTTGATGTTGAAGAAGTACAGATTAATGACCTAAACCAATAAAAATAACTGGAGACATCACTAAGGGAAAAATCCTAATAGCCATTTTGAAGAGTGAAAGTATGTGACAAGCAGTGAGAATCTTTTTCAGAAAATATTTATTTATTGGCTTAACCAGGTCTTAGTTGTGGCATGTGCGATCTAGTTCCCTGACCAGGGATTAAACCTGAGCCCCCTGAATTGGGAACATGGAGTCTTAGCCATTGGGCCGCTAGGGAGGTCCCAACAGTGAGAACTGACACAGCAAAATCACAGCAAGGAATTGCGGTCAGGCAGTGGAGGACACATTTAGTTTCATGCAGTGCATGTGGTCAGAGAAAAGGGTGATGGAGAAACATTTAATAGTAGGACAGAGAGAATGACTTCAGAGTAAACAGTGCCTAGATGATCAATGTGTCTGTCCAACAATGAATCCCAAACTGTTTGTTTGATCCATTTAAGATCAGAGAGATTTATAAAATCTTCTTCATTGAGAAGGTGGTGGTTTGTAGCTAATTTTTTTGTGGAGCCCATTGTATTAAAAGTATACTACATTAACAAGTTTTGCATGAATTTATATAGTAGAAAATAAAAACAGAAATGACCAGAATATTTTAAATGCTGTTGAGAAATGTGTTTGCTTTAGAAAATAATCACAAAAATAAAGTCAAGCACATTTTTTGCAAAGCATCTGTCTGCTCTGATTTTTAAAAAATGGCTTTAGGATTTAGAAGAAGATCAAAGGGAAATGTCGTTGAAGTCACTGCTCTATCTGGCCCACGCTGCCTTTGCCAACAGCAGACTGTCAGGTCTCCACAGAGTGGGGACGTGGGGAACAAAATCACAATGAGGCAGGTTCCTCTTAGATGAATAGATCCATAATTTTGCAAACCAAGAAACATCTAGAAGGAAACTATTTTCGTTTTCACATCACTTTAAGTATCCTTTTGAAAACTAAGCCTTTATTTTGAATTGCATATGAAAGTGAGGGTAGGGTCCAGCCTCTCTACTGGTGGCTTCTATGAGGCCCTTTCTGGGACCAACGAAGAATCCCACTGGATAAAGTTAAACCTCTGAACTAGACACAAGATGGAATCAAAGGGGCTCCAACCCAATCACATGGGGCTTCCCAGGTGGTGCTAGTTGTAAAGAACCCACCTGCTAACGCAGATAGATATAAGAAATGTGGGTTCAATCCCTGGGTCAGACAGATCCACTGGAGGAGGACTGGGGAACCCACTCCAGTATTCTTGCCTGGAGAATCCCATTGACAGAGGAGCCTGGCAGGTTGTAGTCCATGGGGTCACACAGAGTCAGACATGACTGAAGCAACTTAGCATGCACGCAACCCAATCCCATGCCCAATTCTGCTCAAGTCAGCATTGCCTCGAAAAACAAGTAAGGGCTCCACTTTCTAGAACATTACTTACTATTGTTGCTCTTCCTTCCTTCCATCCTCCCATTCCCTCCTCCTTCTATTTCTCTTTCTTTCTCACATTTTTTCTTTTCTTTTTTAATTGTGGTAAGAAAATATGAGATCTACCCTCAAACATTTTAAGTAATGTCAATATACTGTTGCTAACTATAAGCACCAGGCAATACAGCAAACCTCCAGAACTTATTTATCTTGTATAACAAGATAAACTTTATACCCATTGAATAGCAACTCCCCATTTCATTTTTATAGTTTATAGTAGGTGATGAAAATGGAGAGGGAGGCATTTCCTGTTGAAAGATTTTCTGAGATTATGGGGCCAAAAATAAAGTGTTAGCTTTTATAAAAACAACTTAGAACTTGGTCATTCCTTGCCTTAATAGCCATAAAAACCAAATGTTGATCTATTATGGGAACTTGATGACTCAGTATAATTTTCCCCATTTGCTTCTATTACCATATTCCCACCCCAAAATTTTTCAAGTATAAGGAAACAACTGGTGGAATATGAGGGCTTCCTCTTTCTCTATAGAACAGGAGGCATTTCCCTTCAGGAGAAAGAAGGGTGGAGCTGGCACATCCAATCCCAGATGACAGATCCTGTGTTCTTTTATTGCTGACTTTAGTTCCCAAGAAATCTTTTGATGTGTTTGGAGAAAATCTGACTATCTCATTCCTCTTGGTGACTGCTCTCTTGACTTCCTGTTGAGTTACACATTGGCTATAAATTGTCCCTCACCAGAAAGGGGATCTTTTAAAACAGGCGTTTTCCTTTAAGTTATTGAAATAATTATAGGAAATGGTTAAAAGGTATTAATAACATTTCAGAGGCGTTTACATCATGGACTCTACAAAACAAATGGTTGTTCCAAAGGCCAAAAGATTGAGTACTAAAATTTCAATGGCATTCTGATATGGAACTAAATCCTCTGAGAAACAAGGGGACTGGCTTATTCTACAGCCCACAAAATTTATCACACTCCAGGGTGTAAAGCAAAGCAAAGAACTTTATTTTCCAGGTTATGTATTTCAGTAAATATGTCTCTGTCCCTAAAAGGATATTGGTTTTAAAGGCCCAAAAGACTTGATTCCCCAAGACTTGACATTTCAAGGTGATTGCAACATGCCCACACAGGCAGAACCAAATCTCTATTTTCCACAGAATTTTAAATCTATTACTTCATCTGTTTCCCAGATTTATACTAATACCTCTTGTAATAACATTTACAAAGGAGACATACACACATTATGATACTAAAGAGACTAGGGTCTCTCATTTTCGTTTCTTTCTTATTGGGCAGAGGGGGGGATTGAAAGCAGTAAGAAATGGGGTGCCTCTTGAAAGAAATTTGATTAAAATAAGCCCTGTGATCCTATTTGTTTTATAGGTTCCTCTATCTTTGCTTCACTGTCAATTCAAAAATTTGGGTGTGAGAAGGAGGTTGTTAAACACTATAGCATCCATCTTGATTTTTTGAAAGTCCCTGCTGCCGTGGTTCAGCTGCTTAATTTGAATCTTGTCCGACATGATTCCTGAGAAGCCAGGCGAGAGCCTGCGGGAGAGAAGTGACCAAGCAGTTCAGCCTTTTTCAGCTCTGCTGGAGAACGGAAGCCAACAACAGCACAACTCCTCTCCTGCCATTCAGAATTGAGGTGGGACCACCTGGGGTTTCCAGTTTTAGATTATAACTCTTTGGGCAATTAGAAAATCTCTGAGCATCCATCTCCCCTGGCATTTAGGTAAATTAATAATATTAAGCATTTCTAAAATAAGAAGTGGGTTATAAGATACACCAATGTATCACGAGCATAATTTGCTCTGTTACCTTTTCCCCAAAGGAGCTTCATCAAGGTACAGTCCTACAGCATTAGTGCTTCTGAGCTCATAACCCTGGAATATCTATTTCCCACAGATTCAAGACAGTGAAACTTCATTATCATGCCCCCTTATTTAACTCCAATACCCAGGACAATGATTTGTTTTAATGTCCCAGTCTAAACCTCCTGCAGCAATATTTTTTCAGGTAATAGCTTCCATTCATAATGCTAACAGCTCTTGAATTCTCCAGTCAATTTGGCTTTTAGGAGTCTCTCTTTTATTTTACTTCCTAAGTTTTACACCTTGCCACATACAGTCCAAAGTAAGTCCTGGCCACATGGGTTCGAGTCCCAGCACATGGGTTCAAGTCCTGATCTGAAGTAAACGGTTTCACAGTTACATAACCCAATAAATTCCCCTTGTTTAAGTGAGTCTGAGGAAGGTTTACTATTACTATTATTAACCAAAATGATAAATACATATTGGAAATGATTAACTGTGATTTTGTAGTATTTCCTCTAGTCCCTGTATACAGCATTTAGTTGGTGAAAATTCTCCCCCACAGCACTGTGTGAAGACTCCAGAACCCCCTGATTGCTCTGCTCACACTCAGGTAATCGAAAATTCTACAGTCATTTTAAGTCATACAACATAGTCTCACTAGAGAAATGTAAAGCCTCAAAAGTTCAAGATATTAAGCAATCCTTCAATCTTTATACAGAAGGAAGCCTTCCCTTCTTCCTCTACAGTCTCTGTCAAGCCACCTGCCTCCTCACCCACCTCCTCCTCACCTCATGGGTCACAGGTAATAAAAGAAGAAAGATAAAGGGAAGGGGTGGAGTGGCTCTTACTTGGCTGGTGGTAGTAAATTAGCCTTCTGACTTTCTGCTCTTCAGGGCCAGACATAGGTAGAACGCTGACTGACTCTTTTTGGACACATCTGTGTGCTCTTCAGAAGCCCTCACTGGCCCTCTCTGGCCACAGCTTTCATGACCACAGAAGGCACGTTTCTTCTGTCTCACCCTTCTCTATTCCTCATCAGCTTGTGTTTCCCTGGCCATCCACATCAGAGAACTCTGCTGGGATTCCCTCACCTTGCGACAGGAGCCTATCTGACTATTTGAGATAATTTTAATGTTATAAAATCGCCCAGCAGTATGCAACAGTTGTAAAAACATCAACTCATACTTAAAAACATTCACTTGCCACCAGTTTGTAATCTTTAACATTATGTCATGAAGACAGCTAAACATCAGGGAAAGTCTAAAAGGCCTGAAAATTAATTAGAAAAAAAAGCAAGGATTAAGAAAACAGACAACTAAAACTGAAAACAGACCGAACTGCTTCAAGACTCACAGCATGTGGCAAATCTGCTCCCACAGTTCACCCAAATTAGTAATACATGAAAAAACTGGTAGCTGGGAATGTTCATTTTTAACCAGATCAAAGTTTCAATTTGCTTTCCATGAAATCCGCAGGCACCACTTGTGAGATAGCCGTGTTATCTTAGGGCCTTCACCTGTGCCCTCACTCACTTCACAAAGCTCCTTTTGGACCTAGGCTTCCATTTCTTCTTTACCCTCCCTAGAGACATGCCTTCCTCTGAGACACTACCTATACAAGTAGTTAACAGAAACCCTAGTTATTCCCTGAAACGTATGCTGCTACTTATAAGCAAACTCTCAACAAAGAAGTTATCCTTCTATCTCAGATTTCTAAGAGCTAAAATTTTCAACTGCTAATATCAGTATTTCTCTGATTCTACTTGGATATCAGGTTATCTGTGGTCAAACAGGAGATGACAAGAGTGAACAACGACATTCTAGGAATCCGTGAACTAAGATGGACTGGAATGGGTGAATTTAACTCAGATGACCATTATATCTACTACTGTGGGCAGGAATCCCTTAGAAGAAATGGAGCAGCCCTCAGAGTCAACAAGAGAGTCTGAAATGCAGTACTTTGATGCAATCTCAAAAACGACAGAATGATCTCTGTTTGCAAGGTAAACCAACCAATATCATGGTAATCCAAGTCTATGCCCCAACCAGTAATGCTGAAGAAGCTGAAATTGAACAGTTTTATGAAGACCTACAAGACCTTCTAGAACTAACACCCAAAAAAATGTCCTTTTCATTATACAGGACTGGAATACAAAAGTAGGAAGTCAAGAAACACCTAGAGTAACAGGCAAATTTGGCCTTGGAGTACAGAATGAAGTAGGGCAAAGGCTAGTAGAGTTCTGTCAAGAGAATGCACTGGTCATAGCAAACACCCTCTTCCAACAACAAGAGGCGACTCTACACATGGCCATCACCAGATGGTTGACACTGAAATCAGATTGATTATATTCTTTTCAGCCAAAGATGGAGAAGCTCTATACAGTCAGCAAAAACAAGACCGGGAGCTGACTGTGGCTCAGATCATGAACCCCTTATTGCCAGATTCAGACTGAAATTGAAGAAGATGGAGAAAACCACAAGACCATTCAGGTATGACCTAAATCAAATCCCTTATGACTATACAGTGGAAGTGAGAAATAGATTTAAGGGACTAGATCTGATAGATAGAGTGCCTGATGAACTATGGATGGAGGTTCGTGACATTGTACAGGACACAGGGACCAAGACCATTCCCATGGAAAAGAAATGCAGAAAAGCAAAATGGCTGTCTGAGGAGGCCTTACAAATAGCTGTGAAAAGAAGAGAAGCGAAAAGCAAAGGAGAAAAGGAAAGATATACCCATTTGAATGCAGAGTTCCAAAGAATAGCAAGGAGAGATAAGAAAGCCTTCCTCAGCAATAAATGCAAAGAAATAGAGGAAAACAATAGAATTGGAAAGACTAGAGATCTCTTCCAGAAAATTAGAGATACCAAGGGAACATTTCATGCAAAGATGTGCTCAATAAAGAACAAAAATGGTAGGGACCTAACAGAAGCAGAAGACATTAAGAAGAGGTGGCAAGAATACACAGAAGAACTGTACAAAAAAGATCTTCACGACCAAGATAATCACGACGGTGTGATCACTCACCTAGAGCCAGACATCCTGGAATGTGAAGTCATATGGGCCTTAGGAAGCATCACTACGAACAAAGCTAGTGGAGGTGATGGAATTCCAGTTGAGCTATTTCAAATCCTGGAAGATGATGCTGTGAAAGTGCTGCACTCAGTATGTCAGCAAATCTGGAAAACTCAACAGTGGCCACAGGACTGGAAAAGGTCAGTTTTCATCCCAATCACAAAGAAAGGTAATGCCAAAGAATGCTCAAACTACCACACAATTGCACTCATCTCACACGCTAGTAAAGTCGTGCTTAAAATTCTCCAAGCCAGGTTTCAGCAATATGTGAACCATGAACTTCCAGATGTTCAATCTGGTTTTAGAAAAGGCAGAGGAACCAGAGATCAAATTGCCAACATCCGCTAGATCATGGAAAAAGCCAGAGAGTTCCAGAAAAACATCTATTTCTGCTGCATTGACTATGCCAAAGCCTTTGACTGTGTGGATCACAATAAACTGTGGAAAATCCTGAAAGAGATGGGAATACCAGCCACCTGACCTGCGTCTTAAGAAACCTATATGCAGGTCAGGAAGCAACCGTTAGAACTGGACATGGAACAACAGACTGGTTCCAAATAGGAAAAGGAGTATGTCAAGGCTGTATATTGAAACCCTGCTTATTTAACTTATATGCAGAGTACATCATGAGGAATGCTGGACTGGAGGAAGCACAGGCTGGAATCAAGATTGCAGGGAGAAATATCAATCACCTCAGATATGCAGATGACACCACCCTTATGGCAGAAAGTGAAGAAGAACTAAAGAGCCTCTTGATGAAAGTGAAAGAGGAGAGTGAAAAAGTTGGCTTAAAGCTCAACATTAGGAAAATGAAGATCATGGCATCCAGTCCCATCACTTCATGGCAAATAGATGGGGAAACAGTGGAAACAGTGGCTGACTTTATTTTTCTGGGCTCCAAAATCACTGCAGATGCTGATTGCTGCCATGAAATTAAAAGACGCTTATTCCTTGGAAGGAAAGTTATGACCAACCTAGACAGCATATTGAAAAGCAGAGACATTACTTTGTCAACAAAGGTCATCTAGTCAAGGCTATGGTTTTTCCAGTGGTCATGTATGGATGTGACGGTTAGACTATAAAGAAAGCTGGGCACCTAAAAATTGATGCTTTTGAACTGTGGTGTTGGAGAAGACTCTTGAGAGTCCCTTGGACTGCAAGGAGATCTAACCAGTCCATTCTAAAGGAGATCAGTCCTGGGTGTTCATTGGAAGGACTGATGTTGAAGCTGAAACCCCAATACTTTGGCCACCTGATGTGAAGAGCTGACTCATTTGAAAAGACCCTGATGCTGGGAAAGATTGAGGGCAGGAGGAGAAGGGGACGACAGAGGATGAGATGGTTGGATGGCATCACCAACTCAATGCACATGGGTTTGGGTAGACTCCGGGAGTTGCTGATGGACAGGGAGGCCTGGTACGCTGTGGTTCATGGGTCGCAAAGAGTTGGACATGACTGAGGGACTGAACTGAACTGTGACTTCCTTTTGGACACCAAAAGCATGGCATCTTGGCTTTCATCTATTTTCATCAAGTAGCTCAGTGGATGTTTGCAGGGGACCTAAAACATCCGTGAGAGCAGGAACACAATACCTACCACCTCCCTTATTTTATTGGTCCTGCTGTGGTACAGAAGAAGAAGTACGACAAGTATGGTCAATATTCTTCATTATTTGTCATATGAATGAATGACAGATCCAAGTGAAATAGTCATTCCTCTACTTCCCAATGTTAACTAGTTTGAATTTAGCATAGGGTGCAAATGCGCATTTAGATGGCCCAATGGCGATTCCTTTCTCATCACAAGTCCGCATAATTTTCTTGGCCAGAGGACTAAGAAGGAAAGGAAATTAAGTGCTTGTTCTCCCCAGGGATTTTATATTCTTAGATATATCCTTGCTGAAGTCCTGTTATTGCCCTGCACTTTGTAGACCACCTAATACCTCTCTCCCATGACTTCCATTTCACTAGGAGAAGGATTCTCAAAGAAATATCCATGAAATCCCAAGGCATTTGGTTCCATCCCTCCCCCTCCCTGATCCCCTTGCATCAGCATCTACACTCCCTTGGCAGATTTCACAAAGGGCTGCACACCAGGAGAGGGAAAGGTAATGATGTGTGTTTGTCTTACGGGTGTGCTCACATTTCAAACTTGTCTACGATTCCAACAAATGAAAGGAGTTGTTAAACCATAACAAAAGCTAAATAAAAAGAAACGTTAAACTGTAAAATGAATAAAAACTGTCATTAGGTGTAACCCAAACAGTCTGTGTGTGGTTTCGGGGAATGACAAGTAAACAATAAACATTAAATGTTGTCAAGTAGCTTCCACAAAAAGTGTTTCCATACATGTGCAAATAGGGTGATGTGCTGTCCCAGCGCCCGATCACAGGAGCTTTGTGGGCAATCACATGGGCATTGAGCAGAAAGCCCCTGATCTGCCAGATTTGCTTTTTTTCCTCCTTCAGTAAGGTTGACAGGAATTCTCTCCCTCTAATTGAATATCCAGTGGCCCTTTACTCTCTTTTTGGCTGCTTACTTAACAGAGCTCTTGAAAGAAGTGATGGAAAAACGAATCCCCTTTTAGATTATTTTAGAAGCAGACTTTTTAAAAGCCAAAGAATGCAGTACCCACATTCATAGCTGTATTCATAATAAAAACGGAACTTTCTTTCCACTTTACAATGACAAGGTCATGTAAAAATAAATACCTGGGTGATTTCTTATTTTTTCCTTTCTGTCAATCAGGAGTCCCAAACTCCAATGCCTACCACAAGTAGACAGTACATAAGTGCAGTGGTGGATGCCAAGTGAGTGTAAGCCACAGTGTAGAGAGCTGGGGGCTTTGCATAGTGAAAAGTGGACACTTGTCCCAAGGGTACATCCATTCTCCAACCTGTAAAATATGTGTTGCCCAAGCAACATGTTCTCCAGGCTAAATTCAGCTCACAGACTAGCTCTAGCTGGCCATTTTATATTGTGATGTAAATAGATTAAATTAATCAGAAGAGTTAAAGAAAGTCATAGTCCATCAACCAGAGTCTTGATTAAAAGTCCAAATCAGGTACATCCTAGAAGATATAAATCTCCCTACTTTCCACCTCCTCTTAAATAAAGCAGACACCAATGGATCATAAAATCACTAAGTGGCTGACAAAACCACATATTTGAACAATTATTCTATCATTTAGTTGTGATCTTTACAGTAACTCCAATTACATGTTGCTTTCATATACTAGTCATTTTGGTTTTAAAAAATAAACAAACTTTTGCAAAGGAAAAGTTTTTTGCAGTTCCTCTTATTACTCCTATTACTATATACCTGAACCCCTGGGAAGGTGTGGGAGTAGGGTAGGGACTGACAGCTTCTCTGCCAATCAGCTACACTTTCCCACCAATCCACACAGACTCTTCCAGGCCAACTTCAGTAGCTGGACACCAGCCTCCATTTGCTTCTGCTTAGTGATTACTATCGTCTCTTCCACAGCTACTGAATAATAGTCATAATAATCTCCATACATTGTACACTTTGAACATCTGAGGTGCTAAGAAACTTTTCCAACTGCATCTTCTAGTGAATGTAAGATTCATTTGCTCTACAAGGAATCAAATGGGAAACAATGTCTTTGTCAAAAGCTAAGCATCCTGCATTGACTGTAGCTGTTTACATTGATCTTATCACTAGGTACTAGCAAATATAACCTCAGTGCCCATGTCTAAAGATATATGTTTTCCAAATGAAAAGTAGAGTTACAGTGACCTAGTTTTCAGTAACAGGTCACAGGCTATTCATAGATATTATGTTTTCATTATAATGATTGGTTATTATCCTGATCTCTGAAGATGGTTATTATCAACATTGAGAAAGAGATTGAGACTCGAAGGAGGTCAAATGACTAAAGAAGTCTCTGAAACTCAGTCTGAGCCACACAGGTTTTGATTTTCCTTAAATGATATTGATTTCTTAAGTTTGAAGGAAAAATATTGTGCTCATGACAGTTCTTCAATGTTTGGTTCCCAGTTTTTGGTTAACGTTATCATAAATAAAAACTTGTCATTCTCACTGCAGCAAGCTCAGACTCACATAGAAATACTTTGATATTGTGATCTCTTTGTTCTCCTTTCTTGAATTGAAACATAACACAGAGAGTCAAAAGACATACTGCTTTCTGTTTCCTTATGCCCCTTCAGAAACTATATAGTCAGTAGCTGTGGAAGAGATGGTAGTAATCACTAAGCAGAGGCAAATGGAGGCTGGTGTCCAGCTACTGAAGTTGGCCTGGAAGAGTCTGTGTGGATTGGTGGGAAAGTGTAGCTGATTGGCAAGAAGCTGTCAGTCCCTACCCCACTCCCACACCTTCCCAGGGGTTCAGGTATACAGTAATAGGAGTAATAAGAGGAATGGCCAAAGGTTGTGAACTTGTTGCTGCAAAATACCTAAAAAATAAAAAAAAGAATGCAACCATGTTCATGAAGACTCTTTCATGGATCACAGCCTTGTTGTAGCAAAGGGGCTTGCATAAATCAATGAAACGATGAGCCATGCTGTGCAGGGTCACCCAAGACAGACAGGTCACAGAGAAGAGGTCTGACAAAACATGGTCCATTGGAGGAGGAAATGGCAACCCACTCCAGTATTCTTGCCACAAGAACCCCATGAACAATATGAAAAGGCAAAAAGATATGACACTGAAAGATGGACTTCCCAGGTTGCAAGGTGTCCAATATGCTACTGGGGAAGAGCAGAGAGCAAGTACTAATAACTCCAGAAAGAATGAAGCGACTGGGCCAAAGTGAAAATGACTCCCAGTTGCAGATGTGTCTGATGGTGAAAGTAAAGTCTGATGTTGTAAAGAACAATACTGTATAGGAACCTGGGATATTAGGTCCACAAACCAAGGTAAATTGGATGTGGTCAAGCAGGAGATGGCAAGAGGGAACATTGATATCTAAGAAATCAGTGAAAATGGTCAGGACTTGGTGAATTTAATTCAGATGACCATTGTATCTGCCATGTGGGCAAGAATCCTTTAGAAGAAATGGAGGCGCCCTCATAGGCAACAAAAGAATCCAAAATTCAGTACTCGGGTGCAGCCTCAAAAATGACAAAATTATCTTGGTTCATCTCCAAGGCAAACCATTCAACATCACAGTAATCCAAGTCTATGTATCAACCACTGATGCCAAAGAAGCTGAAGTTGATTGGTTCTATGAAAACCTGTAAGACCTTCTAGAACTAACACCAAAAACGTCATTTTCATCATAAGGGATTGGAATGCAATAGTAGCAGTCAAGAGATATCTGGAATAACAGAAAAATCTGGCCTTAGAGTACAAAATGAAGCAGGGCAAAGGCTAACAGAGTTTTGTTAAGAGGTCACACTGGTTATAACAAACACTTTTCTTGGATTCAAGATAAGCCTCTACACATGGACATCACCAGATGATCAATACTGAAATCAGATTATGTTCTTTGCAGACAAAGATGGAAAAACTGTATACAGTCAGCAAAAACAAGAGCTGACTGGGGTCAGATTAAGGACTCCTTATTGACTATGCCAAAGCCTTTGACTGTGTGGATCACAATAAACTGTGGAAAATCCTGAAAGAGATGGGAATACCAGACCACCTGACCTGCCTCTTGAGAAACCTGTATGTGGGTCAAGAAGCAACAGTTAGAACTGGACATGGAACAACGAATTGGTTCCAAATTGGGAAAGGATTACAACAAGGCTGTATATTGTCACCCTGTTTATTTAACTTATATGCAGAGTACATCATGTGAAATGCCAGACTGGATGAATCACAAGCTGGAATCAAGATTGCTGGGAGAAACATCAACAACCTCAGATATGCAGATGGTACCACTCTAATGGCAGAAAGAGAAGAGGAATTAAAGAGCCTCTTGATGAGGGTGAAAGAGAAGAGTGAAAAAGCTGACTTGAAACTCAACATTCAAAAAACCAAGATCTTGGCATCTGATCCCATCACATCATAACAAATAGAAGGCGGAAAAGTATGATATAAACACATTGTAAATTTTAGTTTTCTAATAAAAATTTTGAAAAAAATAAAATTGAGGGGGAGAAAAAAAAGAATTGGAAAAAGTGGAAGCAGTGATAGATTTTAGTTTCTTGGGCTCCAAAATAACGGGATGGTGACCGTGGCCATGAAATTAAAAGACACTATTTCTTTGGAAGGAAAGCTTTGACAAACCTAGACATCACATTAAAAAGCAGAGACATCACTTTACCAACAAAAGTCCAAATAGTCAAAGCTATGGTTTTTCCAGTAGTCATGTACAATGTAAGAGTTGGACCATAAAGAAGGCTGAGCACCAAAGAACTGATGCTTTTGAATTGTGGTCCTGGAAAAGGCTCTAGAGAGTTCTTTGAACTGCAAGGAGATCAAACCAGTGAATCCTAAAGGAAGTCAACCCTGAATATTTATTGGAAGGACTGCTACTAAAGCTTCAATACTTTGGCCACCTGATACAAAGAGCCAAGTTATTGGAAAAGACCCTGATGCTGAGAAAGATACAAGGCAAAAGGAGAAGTGGGCAGCAGAGGATGTGATGGTTAGACAACGTCACTGATTAAATGGATATGAATTTGAGGAAACCACGGGAGCGTGGAGAACAAGAGCCTAGCATGCTGCAGTCCGTGAGGTCACGAAGAGTCAGACATGACTTAGCAACTGAACCGCAACATATTCATGAGGAACCCAAGTCTTAGCTTTAAATCAGTAGGAAAAATCTCTTGCCACTTCACAGACAGGAAAAATTAACAGAAACCTCTGCAATGATATCTGAATTTTGTCTCATTTTTCCCTCATATTTCTGCCTTTTCTTCCTTCTTCCTCCTTCAGCCTAAATATTCTGTTTCATTTCATATTTTTTACAGTGTGAATTTTAAGTGTAATGAAGTAGATGAAATGAAACTTATTAAAACTTTTATTACTATTCTTGGAAGAGATTTTTTTCCCTAAAGAATTTCTTAAATGAAAAAGCACTCTAAATGTCATAAATAGATGCTATTTCTGAGTAGCTAAAACAAGGGTTTTGGAGTAACATTGACTTTGATTAATAGCCTATTTCTGACACTTCTTGTAAATTCACCTTTTTGCCACTTAGAAGCCATGTAACTTGAGTTTCTGAAGCATTCTAATGCCTCCCTCCTCTCTATGATGTTAATAACACAATCTTCTGAGCACTCAGAACTTAGAATGTAAAGCGCTTAGAACGATGTCTAATACATAGTAAATTGCTGCTGCTGCTGCTAAGTCGCTTCAGTCGTGTCCAACTCTGTGCAACCCCATAGACGGAAGCCCACCAGGCTCCCCCGTCCCTGGGATTCTCCAGGCAAGATTACTGGAGTGGGCTGCCATTTCCTTCTCCAATGCATGAAAGTGAAAAGTGAAAGTGAAGTCGCTCAGTCTTGTCTGACTCTTAGCAACCCCATGGACTGCAGCCTACCAGGCTCCTCCGTCCCTGGGATTTTCCAGGCAAGAGTACTGGAGTGTGGTGCCATTGCCTTCTCCAGTAAATTGCTATAAAATGTTTATTATTACTGCTAATACCTGCTCGACTTTACAAAAGTTCCTCAAACTTTCCAAGAGTCAATTTATTCATCTGAAAATTGGAATAAAAATAGTTTCCTCTTGAGGGTGTTGTAAATTCTAATTGACCTCATCTGTGTAAAGCACCATTTCTGGCAAACATGTTCACATAGACCACACACTAAGCAATGCATTTTCCATGCAGATGTCAAACTTTGACCTTGTTTCCAAAGGTCTTCACCTGCTTCTCCCTCCATCAGTTTTCCTTTACACTCATTCCTAGACTTAGTCAACACTTGGAAGAGAGGTCCTTAAAGCTTTAGAGTCTAACATCTCCACTCTCTGATCACAGTTTTCTTTGCCTTGTCATTGCTCTTTTTGTTAAATTCCTGACCTTGGATCTAGTTATCAACCTTCCTGCCCTCACATCAAGGCAGCCAAACGCTCATGGAGGAAGACACACAATGGCAAAAACTGGTGCCACCAAAAAGCCATAATTCCCAATTAAATGGGAATTTAATGCTTTAGGGTCTTTCTGTTTTCCTCATCAATGTTCTCTCTTATGCCTTTTGGTGACTATTCAAATCATCCCCAATTTCCTTAACACTTCCTCTTTGCACTTAGAATATAATCTACTTAACAAAGACAGTAGAAGTTTCCAAGCAAGAACTCCACCAGTATGAGCACAGGAGAAGGAAATGGCAACCCACTTCAGTATTCTAGCCTGGAATATCCCATGGAGAGAGGAGCCTGGTGGGCTACAGTCCATGAGGTTGCAGAGCTGGGCACGACTGAAGTGACTTAGCACACATGCATGACACAATAGGATTTAAGTGAAATGTGTCGGGCTCCCTGGTGGCTCAGATGGTAAAGAATCTGCCTGCAAAGCAGGAGACCTGGGTTTGATCCCTGGGGTGGGAAGGTCCTCTGGAGAAGGGAATGACAACCCACTCAAGTATTCTCATGTGGAGAATTCCAAGGACAGAGGAGCCTGGTGGGTTACAGTTCATGGTGTTGCAAAGAGTGAGACATGACTAAATACACACACATTTCATTTTCAAGTGGACAGTTTCTCAAGTAACTTTCTAGGGAAAGTAACAGAGCCATCCTCTGCTTCTACACTTGCCAATCCCTTCCCCAGGGCCTGGAGTCTGGGTCCCTGCTAGCTCTCAGATGTGAGTTCTACCCTCATCTGCCAGGCAGGAAATGCCATGCTTCCTCTCAGAACAGGAGTAGACTCACTTTTTTCTTTTTTTTTTTTTTCAGGTGGGGAATAGTTGCTTTACAATGTTGTGTTAGTTTCTGGGGTGCAATGAAGTGAATCAGCTGTATGTATACATATAACCGCTGCCTCTTGAGCCTCCCTCCCATCCTCCTCCCATCCACCGTCTACTGCAGAGCACCAAGATGACCTCCCGGTGCTATCGCAGCAGGTTCCCACTAGCTGTCTGTCTTAGGCACGGAAGCATGCACACATTAATTTCAATCACCCAGTCCCTCCCCCATCCCCTGCCACATGTCCACACGTCTCTATCTGAATTCTTAACCCCTTCCTTTTTTCTCCTCAAGAACTTTGCTCCACTAGCTGTCTCTTCTCCATACAATAGGCTCTTTTCCAACACAATTGAAATATGCTCAGCTTTCTCTGCTACTAACAGAAAACAAAAAGCCCTTCTTTGGCAATGTAAGTGTTAGTCATTCAGTCGTATCTGACTCTTTGTGACACCATGGACTGTAGCCTGCCAAGCTCCTCTGTCCATGGGATGATCCAGCCAAGCATGCATGAGTGGGTAGCCATTCCCTCCTCCCTGGGATCTTCCAGACCCAGGGATCCAACCCGGGTCTCCTGCATTGCAGGCAGATTCTTGACCATCTGAGCCACCAAGGAAGCCCTTGGCAATATAAGGATGGCCACAAACCCCGTCCCTGTTTATTCACTGAGTTCTACTAAGCCTACATCATTAGTAGCTTTAGGTTTCAATTCAGCCTGTACTTCTTCATTGTAACGGTATCTCATCACCAACTCTACCTCAATTACTGCCTATAATCTTGCCTCTAAACTGGTCCTCCAGGTTTGCCTGTCTCTAATACATCCTTATACCCTTATGGCAGAAAGTGAAGAGGAACTCAAAAGCCTCTTGATGAAAGTGAAAGAGAAGAGTGAAAAGGTTGGCTTGAAGCTCAACATTCAGAAAACAAAGATCATGGCATCTGGTCCCATCACTTCATGGGGAATAGATGGGGTAACAGTGGAAACAGTGTCAGACTTTATTTTTCTGGGCTCCAAAATCACTGCAGATGCTGACTGCAGCCATGAATTTAAAAGATGCTTACTCCTTGGAAGGAAAGTTATGACCAACCTAGATAACATATTAAAAAACAGAGACATTACTTTGCCAACCAAGGTTCATCTAGTCAAGGCTATGGTTTTTCCCGTGGTCATGTATGGATGTGAGAGTTGGACTGTGAAGAAAGCTGATCGCCGAAGAATTGATGCTTTTGAACTGTGGTGCTGGAGAAGACTCTTGAGAGTCCCTTGGACTGCAAGGAGATCCAACCAGTCCGTTCTAAAGGAGATCAATCCTGGGTGTTCATTGGAAGGACTGATGCTAAAGCTGAAACTGCAAAACTTTGGCCACCTCATGCGAAGAGTTGACTCACTGGAAAAGACTCTGATGCTGGGAAGGATTGGGGGCAGGAGGAGAAGGGGACGACAGAGAATGAGATGGCTGGATGGCATCACCGACTCGAAGGACATGAGTTTGAGTGAACTCCGGGAATTGGTGATGGACAGGGAGGCCTGGCGTGCTTGTGATTCATGGGGTTGCAAAGAGTCGGACATGACTGATCGACTGAACTGAACTGAACTGAATACATTCTTTGCCTTCTAATGAGAATAATACTTTCAACTAAAAATAAGGTCATGTCTCTCTTTTTTCAGAAACCCACTAGTGATGCACAATTGCGCTCAGAATAAAAACCAAATGTCTCAGCATGCCAAGCCAGTTTTTCTTCCTATAACCTCTGCTTATCTCACTCACCTCATTCTTCACCCTGGCTTCAGCTGGACTCAGCTTTTTGCAGCTTCCTGAACACACCATGTTTTCTTTGCCTTGGGTCCTCCGTACTTGCTGTTCATGCCTATGTGCTCAGTCACTTCGTAATGTCTGACTCTGTGCAACCCCATGGCTTGTAGCCTGCCAGGCGGGAGTTTGAACATTCTTTGGCATTGCCCTTCTTTGGGATTAGAACGAAAACTGACCTTTTCCAGTCTCCTGTGGCCACTGCTGAGTTTTCCAGATTTGCTGGCATGCTGAGTGCAACACTTTCACAGAATCATCTTTTAGGATTTGAAATAGTTCAGCTGGAATTCCATCACCTCTACTAGTTTTGTTTGTAGTGATGCTTCCTAAAGCCCATTTGACTTCGCATTCCAGGATGTCTGGCTCCAGGTGAGTGATTACACCATCGTGGTTATCTGGGTCATGAAGATCTTATTTGTATAGTTCTTCTGTGTATTCTTGCCACCTCTTCTTAATATCTTCTACTTCTGTTAGGTCCATGCCATTTCTGTTCTTTATTGTGCCCATCTTTGCCTGAAATGTTCCCTTGGTGTCTCTAATTTTCTTGGAGAGATCTCTAGTCTTTCTCATTCTATTGTTTTCCTCTATTTTTTTGCACTGATCACTGACGAAGGCTTTATCTCTCCTTGCTATTCTTTAGAACTCTAGATTCAAATGGGTATATCTTTCCTCCTCTCCTTTGCCTCTCACTTCTCTTATTTCCTCAGCTATTTGTGAGGCCTCCTCAGACAGCCATTTTGCTTTTCTGCATTTATTTGTCTTGGGGATGGTCTTGATCACTATCTCCTGTACAATGTCATGAACCTCCATCCATAGTTCTTCAGGCACTCTGTCTAACAGATATAATCCCTTGGATCTATTTGTCAGTTCTACTGTATAATCGTAAGGGATTTGATTTAGGTCATATCTGAATGGTCTAGTGGTTTTCCCTAGTTTCTTCAATTGAAGTCTGAATTTGGCAATAAGGAGTTCATGATCTGAGCCACAGCTCCTGGTCTTGTTTTTGCTGACTGTATAGAGCTTCTCCATCTTTGGCTCAGAGAAAATAATCAATCTGATTTCCAGATTGACCATCTGGTGATGTCCATGTGTAGAGTCTTGTGTTGTTGGAAGAGGGTGTTTGCTATGACCAGTGCATTCTCTTGATAAAACTCCATTAGCCTTTGCCCTGCTTCATTCTGTACTCCAAGGCCAAACTTTCCTGTTACTCCAGGTATCTCTTGACTTCCTACTTTTGCAATCCAGTCCCCTATGATGAAAAGGACATCTTTTTTGCATGTTAGTTCTAGAAGGTCTTGTAAGGCTTTACGTGTATGTGTGTTAGTTGCTTAGTCGTGTCCGACTCTTTGCAACCCCATAGACTGTAGCCCCACCAGGCTCCCCTGTCCATGGGATTCTCCAGGCAAGAACACTGGAGTGGGTTGCCATTTCCTTCTCCAAAAGGAACTATAGAAAGAAAGAAAGTGAACTCGCTCAGTTGTGTCCGACTCTTTGCAACCCCATGAACTGTAGCCTACCAGGCTCCTCCATCCACGGAATTTTCCAGGCAAGAGTACTGGAGGGGGTTGCCATTTCCTTCTCCAGTAAGGCTTCATGCTGCTGCTGCTGCTACTAAGTCACTTCAGTTGTGTCCGACTCTGTGCAACCCCATAGATGGCAGCCCATGGGGCTCCACCATCCCTGGGATTCTCCAGGCAAGAACACTGGAGTGGGTGCCATTTCCTTCAGAACTGATCAACTTCTTCAGCATTACTGGTTGAAAGATAGACTTGGATTACTGTGATATTGAATGGTTTGCCTTGGAAATGGACAGAGATCATTCTGTCATTTTTGAGATTGCATCCAAGTACTGCATTTTTTACTCTTTTGTTGACCATGATGGCTACTCCATTTCTTCTAAGGGATTCTTGCCCACAGTAGTAGATATAATGGTCATCTGAATTAAATTCGCCCATTCCAGTCCATTTTAGTTTACTGATTCCTAAAATGTCAATGTTCACTTTTGCCATCTCCTGTTTGACCACTTCCAGTTTGCCTTGATTCGTGGACCTAACGTTCCAGGTTCCTATGCAATATTGCTCTTTACAGCACTGAACTTGAGTTCCTTCACCAGTCATATCCACAACTGGGCACTGTTTTCGCTTTGGCTCTGTCTCTTCACTCTTTCTGGAGTTATTGCTCCACTGTTCTCCAGTAGCATATTGGGCACATACCAACCTGAGGAGTTCATCTTTCAGTGTCATATCTTTTTGCCTTTTCTTACTCTTCATGGGGTTTTCAAGGCAAGAATACTGAAGTGGTTTGCCATTCCCTTCTCCAGGGACTGGAGACTGACTTAGATACTCTATGTTCTCCTATAACACCCTATGTGTACTTTTATCTTTTCCAAAGAGATATTACACAGCATTGCAACTGCCTGCCAACTCTCCTGTGGCCCTGTTAGCCTACGAACTTCTCAAAGGCACAGAGAGTGACTTGTATATTGTAATATTCCTAGAGTGAAGAATGGTGCCAAACACCTAGCTGATGATCAAAACATTGATTGATTTGAATTAAATTTCTTGTCTAGAGAGCTGGGCCTAGTATATTATGGGCTGTTTTTCTGCTTGGCCTCTGTGTCCAAGTCCCTTTCCTTGTAATCTGCTTAGGAAGATGGTCTCTGAGAGTGAGTCTATGCCTCAACCTTGCCAGTTTCTTTCTCTGAGCCTTGCACCTTATCCAACACCACCATTCTGGTAGCTACAGTCATACTTCCCACTGACAAACTTTTTTGGTATTAACTACTGGCTTCTGAGAGATTTCCAGGTGGCACTAGTGGTAAAGAAACTACCTGCCAATGCAGGAGACTTAAGAGACATGGGTTCGATCCCTGGGTTGGGAAGATCCTCTGGAGGAGGGCATGGCAACCCACTCCAGTCTTATTGCCTGGAGAATCCCATGGACAGAGGAACCTGGCAGGCTACAGTCTATAGCGTTGAAAAGAGTTGGACACAACTGAAGTGACTTAGCATGCATACATAAACTAACTTCTGCATTTCAAAGACAGTTTAGGATGGTAGAATTAATCATGGGCTGTGCACAAAAATAACATGGATGCTAATCCCATCTTAGTTTTGTTTAACTCTGTGAATTTGGATAGATAGCTTCTCTGAGCCTCAATTTCCACCCATTTAAAATGAGGTAAAAACATTTATAAATTGTTGTGAGAGTAAAATGAGTTAACTTCATTCTCTACCTAATCCAAAGATTCAATAAATACTTCTTTTATCTTTGACTTTCCTTCTTCTGTATTCTTTTAGGTAATACATGCTGTCCCAGAGAGATACACCACATTTTCTTTATATTCCCAGATTTTGCATACCAAACTGGGTCTGACAAGTTTATACTCTGACTCAGTAAGTGGGTCTAAACTAAGTCCTGATCTAACCCTCAAAATTCTTGGTTCTACAATATTTAATAAATATAGAATTGAATTTAATTGCAGTATATGTTTAAAAAACTTATTGTCAGCATTCAAATCAAAGAGAGTGAAGAATATCTTTGCTTGTTGGCATTCTCTTCTAAATCAGTCAGGAAGGCTTTCTTTCATAAACAGAAAGTCAAACTATTAAGACTTAAATAAATGAAGTTTTACTTTTCTTACCCTTCCACAGTGGTTCAGCATCTGCGTGCAATGCGGAAGATCTGGGTTTGATCCCTGGGTCAGGAAGATCCCATGGATAAAGGAATAGAAACCCACTCCAGTATTCTTTCCTGGAGAATCCCATGGACAGAGGAGGCTGGTAGATTACAGTCCATGGGATAGCAAAGAGTCAGACACGACTGAGCAACTAACACTTTTATTTATCTTAAATAAAAAGAAGTTCAAAGTTAGTGTAACTGGGGTCACTACTTCCCATTTAGTTAACACTACCAGCAGGATTCCAAGTTGTCTCTGTCTGGCTCTGCCATGCTTAGCACATTGTTTTTGTGCTGGTCAGTTCACGATTGCAATCAGTTGCTATATTCCAAACGCAATAAATATGTACCAAGCAGAAAGAGAGGAAAGGAGCAAATGGAGAGCAGAAGAGATGATGGAAACCTCTCACCAAAGAGGCTTCCACTAACATGTCACTGGCCTCCAGTGACCTGAGCATCCATAATGTGAGGTGGAGGTGACCAAGATGTGCAACAGCAGCAACTCTCATTCATTGGTAGTGAGAATGCAAAACGGTTCAACTTCTTTTGAAGACAGTTGGTTAGGTTCTTAGGAAACTAAACATACTCTGACCATAAGATCCAGCAGTTGCGCTCCTTGGTACTTACTCCAAAGAGTTGAAAATTTATGCCTACACAAAACCCTCCACACAGATGTTTACATCTGCTCCAATTGTCAAAACTTGGAAGCAATAAATATGTCCTTCAGTGGGTGAATGGATAAATATATTGTGGTACTTGCAGACAATGGAAGATTTTTCAGTGCTAAAAAAAAGTACGCTATCAAGGCTTGAAAAGACGTGCTAGTACTAAGTGAAAAGAAGCCAATCAGAATATACTACCTACTTTATGAGTCCAACTATATGACTTTCTGGAAAAGACAAAACTATCAAGATAGTAAAAAGATCAGTGATTACCAGGGAGAGGAAAGAGATTGGGATGAATAAGTGGAGCACAGAGGATGTTTAGGGCAGTAAAACTATTTTTTATGATGCCATAATGAGGGATGCTAAAGCTGAAACTGCAATACTTTGGCCACCTCATGCGACAAGTTGACTCACTGGAAAAGACTCTGATGCTGGGAAAGGTTGGAGGTGGGAGGAGAAGGGGATGACCAAGAATGAGATGGCTGGATGGCATCACTGACTCTGTGGACATGAGTGTGAGTGAACTCCGGGAGTTGGTGATGGACAGGGAGGCCTGGCGTGCTGTGATTCATGGGGTCGCGGAGAGTCGGACACGACTGAGCGACTGAACTGTACTGAACTGAACTGAATGAGGGATACATGTCTTTACACATTTGTCCAAACCCATAGAATGTACATCAAGATTGAATAGCAATATAAACTGTAGATTTCAGATGATTATAATGTATCACTGTAGTTTCATCAGTTATAACAAATGTACCACTCTGGTGGGAAATGTTGACAATGGGAGAAGCTATGTATATGTGGAAGGGGCAGTATATGGTGACCCTCTGTACAGTCCTCTCAACATTGCTATGAAGTTCAGTTCAGTCGCTCAGTTGTGTCTGACTCTTTGCGAACCCATGAATCACAGCATGCCAGGCCTCCCTGTCCATCACCAACTCCCGGAGTTCACTCAAACTCATGTTCATTGAGTCGGTGATGCCATCCAGCCAGCTATGAAGTTAATACTGCTCTAAAATAAAAAAGTCTAAATTAAAAAAAAAAGAGAGAGAACTCAGTTGAAAAATGCAAAGGATCTAAATAGACATTGACCATTTCCAAAGAAGATTTGCAAATGGTCAATAAGCACCTAAAAAGATGCTCAACATCATTAATTACTGGGGAAATATAAATTAAAACCACAATGAAATATCACTTCACCTCTGCTAGAATGGCTATGATTAAAAACCAAGACAGTAGCAAGTTCTGGTGAGGATACAGAGAAATTGGAAACCTTGCACATTAGTAATAGTTCAGTTCAGTTCAGTTCAGTTGCTCAGTCGTGTCCAACTCTCCGCGACCCCAAGAATCACAGCACTCCAGGCCTCCCTGTCCATCACCAACCCCCGGAGTTCACTCAAACTCAGGTCCACAGAGTCAGTGATGCCATCCAGCCATCTCATTCTCTGTCGTCCCCTTCTCCTCCTGCCCTCAACCTTTCCCAGCATCAGAGTCTTTTCCAGTGAGTCAACTCGTCGCATGAGGTGGCCAAAGTATTGCAGTTTCAGCTTTAGCATCAGTCCTTCCAATGAACACCCAGGATTGATCTCCTTTCGAATGGACTGGTTGGATCTCCTTGCAGTCCAAGGGACTCTCAAGTGTCTTCTCCAACACCACAGTTCAAAAGCATCAATTCTTCAGCGATCAGCTTTCTTCACAGTCCAACTCTCACATCCATACATGACCACAGGAAAAACCATAGCCTTGACTAGATGAACCTTGGTTGGCAAAGTAATGTCTCTGCTTTTCAATATACTATCCAGGTTGGTCATAACTTTCCTTCCAAGGAGTAAGCGTCTTTTAATTTCATGGCTGCAATCAGCATCTTCAGTGGAGGTGATGGAATTCCAGTTGAGCTATTTCAAATCTTGAAAGATGACGCTGTGAAAGTGCTGCACTCAATATGCCAGCAAATTTGGAAAACTCAGCAGTGGCCACAGGACTGGAAAAGGTCAGTCTTCATTCCAATCCCAAAGAAAGGCAATGCCAAAGAATGCTCAAACTACCACACAGTTGCACTCATCTCACACGCTAGTAAAGTCATGCTCAAAATTCTCCAAGCCAGGCTTCAGCAATATGTGAACCGTGAACTCCCAGATGTTCAAGCAGGTTTTAGAAAAGGTAGAGGCACCAGAGATCAAATTAGTAATAGTAGGGATGCAAAATCATTTAGTCACTTTGGGAAACAATTAACAGCTGCTCAACACATTAAATAGATCTATCATATGACCTAGCAATTATACTCTTAGCTATATATCCAAAAGATGTGAAAATATGTCTTTACAAAAACTTGTACACAGGTGTTCATAGCAGAATTATTCATAATAACTAAAAAGTGGAAACAACCTAAGTTTTCATCAACTGTTGAATGAACAAACAAAATATGGTATAGTTGTACAATGGAATATTACTCAGCAATAAAAAGAATGAAGTACTGATACTTGCTGCAACATGATCGAACCTTAAAATCATGTTACATCCATCAAAGAAGCCAGATACAAAAGGCCACACATTATGAGTTCCATTTATATGAAATGTCCAGAATAGGCAAATTTATAGAGACATAAGTAGGTTAGCTATTGTTTAAGACTGAGGATGAGGGATGGGGGTTGACTGCTAATGGATATGGGATTTCTTTCAGGAGATCAAACATGTTCTAAAATTAGATTGTCATGATGATTGCACAACTGTGTGACTACACCAAGAAACAATGAATTGTACATGTGTGAATCATCTGTGAACTTTATTTCAATGAAGCTCTTTTTTAAAAAGAAAATTATGTAATTGCCAGCCTAATAAATGAATGGATATTGTAACTATATTAAAGAATAATTAGGAAGTTTTGAAAACAAAAATAGTAGCATCAAGTCTCCTTGCCAAATATTTCTTAGTAAATGCTTTGAGAGGAGTCTATATTTTTGAATTCCCCCTACTTCCCCTTTAAGAAAAATGGCCATGTAGTCTCTTGTACTCATTTTCTATAGCTGCCATCACAAATTACCATAAATTTAAACAAAAACAAATTTATTATCTTTCAGTTCTGTAGGTCAAAATTCTGCCATAGTTCTCACAGGCTCAAATTAATTTTGTGAGCAATGCTGCATTTTCCTGTGTAGACTCCAGGGTAAAGTCTGTTTCCTTCTCTTTTTCAGTTTCTTAAGGCCTTGAATTCCTTGGCTCATAGTCTCCTTTCTCCATCTTCAAAGCCATCAATGTAGCATCTTTCTGACCCTGTTTCCATCCTTACATCTTTGTTTCTAACCATAGCCAAGTGAGATTCTCTGCTTTTAAAGATTTATGTGATTCGATTGGTCCCATCCATATAAAGCAGGGACATCTAACCATCTATGTCCTTTTATCCCTTTTTTTTAAAATCACGTCTGCAAAGTTCTTTCTGCCATGTAACATAACAGATTTACAGAGGGCCCATTAGTCTGCCTACACATTGCAGCTCTGTGTTTTGGAAACTCTTGGACTAGATCCCCCAAATTTACAATAGCATCATAAATATAACCAGTCCATTCTAAAGGAGATCAATCCTGGGTGTTCATTGGAAGGACTGATGCTAAAGCTGAAACTCCAATACTTTGGCCACCTCATGAGACGAGTTGACTCATTGGAAAAGACTCTGATGCTGGGAGGGATTGGGGGCAGGAGGAGAAGGGGACGACAGAGAAGGAGATGGCTGGATGGCATCACCGCCTCAATGGACATGAGTTTGACTGAACTCCGGGAATTGGTGATGGACAGGGAGGCCTAGCATGCTGTGGTTCATGGGGTCGCAAAGAGTCAGACACGACTGAGCGACTGAACTGAACTGAACTGAACTGATGGTATAATCCAGTGAGCTAAAATTTTGTCTTGCTTAAACACGGGAATATGGCTCCTGTGGCCATAGTCCAGCTGACAGTGGTTAGCCACCCCTATATCCGTACACTTTATGTGTCCTGAGTCCTCCTGTGAATGATGCAAACATATATTAAATAAAACCTTATTGGTTCCTAAATCATATCCTTTATTTTTAGCATTTTTTGTTGTAGAATCAACTCAATGGACATGAGTTTGAGCAAACTCCCAGAGACAGTGAAGGACAGGGAAGTCCGGCGTGCTCCAGTTCCTGGGGCCACAAAGTTGGACACAACTGAGCGAATGAACAATGATACCAGAAATATCACGAGGGGAAAGAGCGCCATGGAGTGGGAATAAGAAAATGACTCTCCACTATTCTTGGAGATTATTCTTTTCAACCCACTTTGGTCATTGTTTGATTGATATATTCACATATTATGTAACAGAATGAGAGATAACTTCATGAAAGAAAAGTTAGAAAGTCCTAAGATAGATCTTTTTAAAAAGACGAGGAATATGGTGTGTAATAGACAAATACGGCCATTCTCTTTCCCTCATCAACTTTCTATTTGACAAGACTCAAAAACCAGAGTTTTGATCCCCTTAATTCCACTATTATAATTTTCATTGTTCATTGGTACTAAATGCCATCATTGGTAAATAAGCATCAATGTCTTAAAAAGCTCACAAACACTGTAAATTGCTATGTGGTTGGTTGACAGTGTTAATACTCTACATTATTTTGTTCTATCACCCACTAAAATGAAGTAAGGCAAAGTTGTCCTCTATCATAGACAGCCCATTTGATACATAAAATCAAGAAAACATCAATGTGCATGGTATGTTCAGTGGATATAAACATACAGTTAAAGCAGATTTTTAATATAAAGGGTGGAGGCAATAATATCCTATAGATTTGGCTATATTATAAAGAGCCTTGATTTCCAGAGTCAGGAATGTCAAGTTATTTTGTACATCAGTGATTTATTACACTGACTTATTTGAAATCATCAAAGAAAAATATGGACACTGGCAGAGATGATAATTAGCTGGCATTTAGGGCCAGTCTGTCTTTTTGCACCAGTGTACATGCTGTTTGGTTAGCAAAGCAGCTGTGATTTAGTTGGTATTCTGTCCTGTCACTTGTCAACTTCTTTGATTATCACCCCTAAAAGCTTGCGCCGTTCTCATAGAGCCTGTTTCATTTGGCCTGGGTGAGGCCAGGCATGTTGTTGCTCAGTTGAAAAGTCATGTCCAACTCTTTGTGACCCCATGGACTGCAGCACACAAGGCTTCCCTGTCCTCCACCATCTCTGAGAATCTATTCAAGTTCTTGTCCTTTGAATCAGTGGTGCTGTCTAACCATCCCATCCTCTGCCACCCTCTTCTCCTCTGGCTTTCAATCTATCCCAGCATCAGGGTCTTTTCCAATGAGTGAGACTGGGCATAAGTTGCTCGAAAAACTCCCCAGGTAATTCTAATGTGAAGTCAGGACTGGGAATCACTATTGTAAATAACTGAAAGCCAATGAAGGTTTTCCAACATGAGAGTGACATGATGAATGTATGGTTCTAAAAGCAACAATTAATCTGAAGTATACTGAGGGAGGGAGCAGATATTAAGACAGAGAAGTTATTCATCCATTAATTTGACAAGTAGTTATTTTGTATAGCTCTGGGCATTGAGATTAAATGCCGACCCAACTGAAGAAATGGGAGAGGGAGCACCAAAAGAAAGGGATAGACTGCAGATAGCAAGATAATCCAGGGTGTGGTACATAGAAGGTGCACTAGTCAGAAACCAAACAGAGAAGGTCTGGCACTAATTCTACTTTAATTCATTGTGGGATTCTTCGTGTCAAGTTTCCCTGCTTATAAATGCATTTTTAATTTGTGAAAGAGATTGGAAAATGACTCAGAGGAAGGACCATCTTTTTCATTTTAGCCTATGAAAATATATCTTGGCTTCGGCAGTGACAGTTTTTGTTTCTTATCCCTGATAGCGTTAGGTATTGTACTGCTTCAATCTTACACTTTTTCTTTTGAGTTACCATGTTTTGTGTTTCGAGTTACTAGTTTTGTGGAGAGGACTGAAAGAAAAGACATCAGCTGATTTTATTAAAAGCAATTTAATAGAATGCAGGTCAAGAAGCAATAGAACCGGACAGGGAACAATAGACTGGTTCCAAATCGGGAAAGGAGTAAGTCAAGGCTGTATATTGTCACCCTGCTTATTTAAATTATGCAGAGCACATCATGTGAAATGCCAGGCTGGATGAAGCACAAGCTGGAATCAAGATTGCTGGAGAAATATCAATAACCTCGGATATGCAGATGACACCACCCTTATGGCAGAAAGTGAAGAGGAACTAAAGAGACTCTTGATAAAAGTGAAAGAGGAGAGTGAAAAAGTTGGCTTAAAACTCAACATTGAAAAAAGCAAAGATTATGGCATCTGTTCTCATCACTTCATGGCAAAGAGATGGGGAAACAATGGAAAGTGACAGACTTTATTTTCTTGGGTTCCAAAATCAATGCAGATGTTGACTGCAGCCAGAAATTAAAAGACACTTGCTTCTTGGAAGAAACCAACCTAGACAACATGTTAAAAAAACAGAGATATTACTTTGCCAACAAAGGTCCGTCTAGTCAAAGCTATGGTTTTTCCAGTAGTCATGTATGGATGTGAGAGTTGGACCATAAAGAAGGCTGAGCACCAAAGAATTATTGCCTTTGAGCTGTGGTGTTGGAGAATACTCTTGAGAGTCCCTTGGACTGCAAGGAGATCAAACCAGTCAGTCCTAAAGGAAATCAATCCTGAATATACATTGAAAGGACTGATGCTGAAGCTGAAGCTCCAATATTGTGGCCACCTGATGCAAAGAGCCAACTCATTAGAAAAGACCCTGATGCTGGGAAATATTGAAGGAGGAGAAGGGGTTGACAGAGGAAGAGATGGTTGGTTGGCATCACCGACTCAATGGACATGAGTTTGAGCAAGCTTCGGGAGATGGTGAAGGACAGAAAAGCCTGGAATGCTGCAGTCCATGGGGTCGCAAAAGAGTTGGACACACTTGAGCAACTGAACAACAACAATTGAACACTCTAGGATCAGCTCCAGAGGAAACATAGAAGTATCTGCTCCTGTCCCTTTTTTAAGATTATTTTGATAAGGACAATTTTTTAAAGTCTTTATTGACTTTGTTACAATATTGTTTCTGTTTTATGTTTTGGTTTTTTGGCCCCAAGACTTACGGGATCTTAGCTCCCTGACCAGGGATTGAACCCACACCCCCTGCACTGGAAGGCAAAGTCTTAACCACTGGGACACCAGGGATGTTCCTCTGCCCCAGTCCTTGATAAGTTATCCATACGTAGGGAGGAAAGAAGATCAATGTCCAAGCAAATACTAATTTACAAAACAAATCAGTATAAGACTAAGGATCCCCAAATTGCAAATACTCTAAGAGATAGAGTTCATTAAAAACAACAACAGCAATAAGTAAACTCAAAGCTTTCTAAGATATCTTTGAGAATTTGATCTTTGAAAGCAAGTAGGTTTTGAGTAAACAGAGAGGGAAAGGCACACCAATGAAGGAGAATCAGGTAAGCAACTGTGTAGAGGCTGAAGGGCTGGGGGACTTCTGAGCAGACCATTCTAAAAGGACCACCTAATCCCTGACCTAGTGACTTTCCTGCTACTTAGCTTGCTAGTTCTTGACTACTTCCATTTCTGACCTCATCAAGAATTTCAAGTGGGCATAAGACCATGAGGAGAGAGTCAGAGAGGGGAAGAAACATAATCTCACTGTAATACAGTCAGACACATTTTACTTACTTAAACATTTATACAGAACTACGGGAATACCAGACCACCTGACCTGCCTCTTGAGAAATCTGTATGCAGCTCAGGAAGCAACAGTTAGAGCTGGACATGGAAAAACAGACTGGTTCCAAATAGGAAAAGGAGTATGTCAAGGCTGTATATTGTCACCCTGCTTATTTAACTTATATGCAGAGTACATCATGAGAAATGCTGGGCTGGGGGAAGCACAGGCTGGAATCAAGATTGCCGGGAGAAATATCAATCACCTCAGATATGCAGATGACACCACCCTTATGGCAGAAAGTAAAGAAGAACTAAAGAGTCTCTTGATGAAAGTGAAAGAGGAGAGTGAAATAGTTGGCTTAAAACTCAACATTAGGAAAACGAAGATCATGGCATCCAGTCCCATCACTTCATGGCAAATAGATGGGGAAACAGTGGAAACAGTAGTTGACTTTATTTTGGGGGGCTCCCAAATCACTGCAGATGGTGACTTCAGCCATGAAATTAAAAGACGCTTACTCCTTGGAAGGAAAGTTATGACCAACCTAGACAGAATTCTAAAAAGCAGAGATATTACTTTGCCAACAAAGCTCTGTCTAGTCAAAGCTATGGTTTTTCCAGTTGTCATGTATAGATGTGAAAGTTGGACTGTAAAGAAACCTGAGCAGTGAAGAACTGATGCTTTTGAACTGTGGTGTTGGAGAAGACTCTTGAGAGTCCCTTGGACTGCAAGGAGATCCAACCAGTCCATCCTAAAGGAGATCAGTCCTGGGTGTTCATTGGAAAGATTGATGTTGAAGCTGAAACTCCAATACTTTGGCCACCTGATGCGAAGAGCTGACTCATTTGAAAAGACCCTGATGCTGGGAAAGATTGAGGGCAGGAGGAGAAGGGGACGACAGAGGATGAGATGGTTGGATGGCATCACTGACTCAATGGCCATGAGTTTGGGTGGACTCTGGAAGTTGGTGATGGACAGGGAGGCCTGGCGTGCCGCATTTCATGGGGTCGGAAAAAGTCGGACCTGACTGAGCGACTGAACTGAACTGAACTGATACTCACTAGGTACTGGTGGTGGTAGTTTAGTCACTAAGTCATGTCCAACTCTTGCGACCCCATGGACTGTAGCCCTCCAGGCTCCTCTGTCCATGGGATTCTCCAGGCAAGAATACTGGAGTGGGTTGCCATTCCCTTCTCCAGGGTACTAGGAATGGTTTTAAGAACATTTACATAACAACTCATTTAATCTTCATAACAACCACATAACAAGACACAAGTTTAAGTCTCCATTTTAGAGACAAGAAAAGAGGCAAAATAGAGGTTAAGGAAATTGCTTGAGTGGCACAGGTTGGTAGGTGATGGAGTTGGAATTTGAGTTCGAATAGTCTGGCTTCAGAACCCCAACTCCCATGCAGAATTGAACATGTGGAGTAGAGGGGCACTGAAACACAAATGTAGGAGTTGGTATTTCACTCTTAGAGCAGAGGGAAATCCTTGAAGGTTTTGACATTTGTCTAACATGATAAATTTAATCTGGCACTAACGTGTAGAATTGACTAGAGGAGAAACCACTGCCATATTATTTTTCTCTCTTTTTCCTAAAGTGCAATTTTCAACGTGTTATGTAGCTGGCAGACGTGAACCTGACCCACAGTTCTGGTTTAGCTGATGTACTCTGGCTTGTGAATGGCACCTGTCTCCCTGTTCTAATGTTTTCAGTTAAACCATGGAAACATAACAGTTGTGTTAACTTTTTCTGGATAGCTTAAAGTACCACATTAAAGCTCTGTGGAGGGGAATCTTGCCATTTGCCTGTCTGCCTGCCCCCTTCTCGGTGTACACAGTACTAATTCTGCCCAGCTGCCATTGCCTTTTCAAGCGAAGCATGCATGCCACATTTCCATGAGGCAACATGGGCAACCCATCAGGAAAGGTCTTGGTGCCTCCAATTAAAAATTGTTCAATAAACACAAATTTCAAGCCCTCTAAGACTAAAATCAAATCCCTGGTGGGTTGTTGATAGACTTGTTATTAAAGGTTTGCCAAGCTCTAATAAGACTGATAACAAGAAACTGCAAATCTCTTCAAACTATTCTGTTAACATTTGGATAGGGCTGAAATTAAGAATACGGAGTACACGCATTTCATGGATCTGTTCTTTTTAGCTGGCTTTCATGTTGCAAAATCAGCAACATATGTAGGCAGAGCCAATTGACCTTCAAGCTAGAGTTTGAAGGTGTATGTCACCTCATCTCTGACTTTGATCTGCTGTAAGAAATAGAAATATAATTATTAGTGCATTGTTCTGTGCAGCTGACAGAGCATTTGGTATTTTAGAAATGCTTTTGAGACGCCTAAATTGATTTGAAAGTCGTCTGTAAGGGAGCTTGGAAAAGATGCAACATCTTTATAGCATTAGTAATTAAGAGAAATCAGAAACAAGATTGATCAGCATAAAGTTATAGCTGGGAATAAAATATCTAGGAATGATTAAGGAAAGAATTCACTTAAAAATGAAAGCACATAAGCCTCCTTATGAATGATTAGTCAACTCTTTCTGATATGGACAATTTAATTACATTTCCTTATTGCAACATCACCATCCACCTGACTATGGTGACTGAATTTCCATCATGAACTATTATGTCTGAGTTTCCATTATATACAGTAATTTTTGAGGTTTAAAATCTCAGTCATTTCAAATTGCTTCAGATTTTAACTTGGCATATGGGCTGTTAGTCCAGCTGCCATTATGTGAAAAAGAAAAAAAAAGTATTTGAAGTCTTTCAAGACAGTTATGAATAAAAAATAAAAGTATACAATTTTCATGCTTCTTTCCTCAATCTCTAGTCTAAAAGAAATGTGCAAAAGACTTAGTCTAAAAATGTTTCAATACTGGTTTTGATCCAAATGAATGAAAAATATCTCTATTCATTTGAATGGGGATTACTGTCATAACAAATATTTGAAAGGGGAGAAAAAGTGCCACGTTCTTTCAAAAAAGAAGTCAAAATACCTGTAAAATGTCTAGTTAGAAATGCTGGTTTGGGTCCACTCCCTAGCATCAGAATAGTTTCTAGTATATTTCTAATATAAAAAAATCATTTTCTTAGGCAATTTTGTATTCATTTTTAGAAATTTTTAGAAAATTTCCACATTTTCCACTAAAATTTAAATGCTGGAATATCATAATAAATGTTTCATTCTGTTTGTACTCTTTTTCAAAGATAATGTGCTTATTGATAAGTTGAGATACATTTCTGATTTGTTCATAAGTACCATTTATCTTCTGTTATGAAAACAATGCTGAGTGCCAAATCACCGGGTCTGTGACCTGGCTTTGTAAAACATTTCCATATTTGTGGCTAAGAAAGAACTGTATTCTTGGTCAACTGCTGGTCGTGTATCTGCATGTTATTCACATAATGACAGACATGAAATCAACACTTAATTCTTCTATGCCCATCATCTGCTTTCCTTTCCCCAGGATGACTGATGTGTTTTTAGGAAATGCAAAGTCATACCAATTCTCTCCTTTCAAGAAAAACTTCAATATGTAAACTTGCATGGATTATTAAAGTTAGAAAATCTCTGATGTTGACTTGGGTACTCTATATTTTATGCCATGACTGTACATATCACTTATAAAATACGACTTTTAACCATGGGAATATTACTAGTGCGTGAAGGCAAACAACATCCAGTAGCAATGCTTGAACTTATAAAACTGAGAAGTCCAGAGTGTACCTTTGGTGAATTCCTAAGGAAGAACAAGCTGATCTCAAAGCTGGTATTGCATTCTATAAATAACAAATGAACCAACGCACACTCATCAACAAAATTCCCAAGCTCAGTTAATCTTTGAAGGGAAGGACCCCTCATCCAATTATCTCCCTATTTACCCACACCTGTCACATACGTACACATGTACACGCATTAAGTGTAGTGACAGAGGATCAGATGGAAATGTTGTGAAGAAGTCCATATAGAATCAGTGATGCTCTGCAACCCCCTCTTTGTGGGACAGAAGTTTGGAGAAGGTGAGAAGAAGTGAGAGCTGTGGCCTCCATGCCCTAAGAGTCACCATTTGAAAACTCAGAATATCTAGTTCTGACTAATGTACAAGGTTGGTATATATTACAGATGCTTTTTGACACCCTCATACCTGTTTAATAGTACAAATAGCCATGCTTTTTAAAGACCATGACTATCTCCTATGTCCATCCACATTTATTGAATAATACTATTTTTAAAAGACTCAGACATATACAGATGTGAAAATTAGGGTCTTATTCTGAAGTCACTAGCAATTCAAAATTTACCAAGGTGAAATGTTGGGGAGAGGTTTCCCAAGGATAAAATTCTTCTAACACTTGGGGGTGGAGTTTTTTAACCTGACACTGAATCATTCATGGTTTCTTCTGTAGGAGGAAAAAATTAACAGCAAACATGAGGAGCAATTTTTTGAAATCTGGTGTCACTTTTATTATTATTAAACATGTGACCATCCTTGAATAATCTGATACAGAGGTAGAAATTAGACTTCATGATATTTGTCTAAGAGTATTGCCTAACTAGGGAAGGAGAAAGCAGAGAGGAAAAGAGAAATCTGATGGAAAAAAATAGACTCTATTTTCCAGGCAAATATAAATCATTTATCTGCCACACACTATTTTCAGGTAAACCTCTCAATTAGCATAAATAATCAGAAACAAGATTTGCATATTTGATTTCAAAGTACAAACTTTAGCTTACAACCTTAATACCCCAACAAAATACATCTAATCTGACTTTTTAAATATCATAAAGCCTTCTATAATAAAAGCATGCATTATGGTCAGTTCCTAAAAGCTAAAATCAAGTGACTCTCTAGTGAATACGGAGATATTTGGAGAGTCTATTTGGCTGTCTACATAAATACAATTCAATATAAACTGAAGACGGTTAGACCCATAAAAGTGTTCCCCACACACACAAAGAGAAAAGCTGAGATCATTCTTACCTGACAATTATTTGCCAGGTTTATATAGATGACTTCTTCGGGTTTGTTTGACACCAAATTTTCATGAATATGGTGATCGTCTCTCAAACTCCAGTATTGGCATGAATTGTTCCCTTTGCACACATCACAATTTCAATATAGAAATTCAACTGTTTATTAAAAGAAAGAGCAACCGAATTTCAGAAAGCCATTTTAAAATAAATGATTGACCCCACATGACATTAATATTTAGTCTATTTTGTATTGCTTTAAAGAAGATAATATGGTATTTTTTCATTTTCCTTCCATTTTAATGACAGTTTTTTATGCTCTTAACTTCACCAAGTTCTTTTTGCTCAGAAGGAACCTAAGTGGTGAGTGTAGAACTGAGAATTGTGAAATGCGATTGCCAAAGTAATCAGTGAATGAAAGGAAGGAAAAGAAAAGGAGTATTTTAGCTTTCATCTTTGTTCCGTGACACACCTGCGTGCTCACACGTCAGCACAACACATTTACCCCACACCTTTGGGGTGAGGTGTGACTCCCCCTAGGAGTCTCAGATGAGGAAGCTGAGACTCAGAAAGGTCAAAATCTGCCTCAGGTTACACAGCTAAAAACCCACGATTCAAATCCTGGATAAACTTTGGTTGGAACTCACCTTAGTACAACCTGAAACAAGTGAATTCGAGAGCTTGGGAATTAACGTGTTCATAATCATTGTGAAGAGAAGCAACTTGGTTTCAACAAAGATATTTGGCTAAAGACAGCAAACAACAACAAGGCTGCTCAAGATTCCTCACAGTTATTTTTTTAGAGAATGAAATAGAATTTGGACCTATTTTGCCATTCACCTTCTTTCCATCTCTTCCATTCCTAGATTGTAAATTTAGGAATGGTTTTAAAAGTTACCTCACTTGAAAATGACGGGTCTGACTGTTCCTTGGAGTATTGATAGGGTTCCACTATTACTTGGGGAAGTAAGGTTTATTAGAATTTTGTGGAACTTGTTTGCAAGGGGACAACTCTAAAGGTCTTCAGTTCCAAGAATGAACTTTACGAAGTGTGACTTACCCACTCTTTCTCCACCCTGAACTCAAAGGTTTCTTTGGTTCAGTCCTTATTCTGCAACCTGAATTCTAAACTCCCACCAATTCTTTCTATGAGTGCTAGCACCATGAGGAGGAACTTTCACTAAACTGTGTAGAAAATTCCGTGGATTTAAAGAGCTAGAGAAAGAGCAGACTAGTTCTTTATCATTCAGTAATGCAGCAAGACAGACAATAACAGACTCTAAGTGGCAGGCGTATCATTGGGATCAAGGTTAGAGTTCCCTGGGTGGTTTGAAGTTTCTGAAACGCCAACATGTCACAAGAGAAGAAGTGTTTAAGCATCATTCAGATGTATTCTGCAAAATTCCCCTTTCCATAGAGCAATTATGGTATATATATATTTAAATGACTAGGCATTTAATCTAGTAACAAATTATTAGCTTTATAAAATTGTGTAGTCCCTTTGTAGGTGAAGAAATTGCTAAGTTGCAAATCATATTATCACATATCTGTTGGGTTTATGTGAGTTTCTTTCAAACTAGAAAAGATCCCAATTATTAACCTAAGATTAATTCCATTCTTTCTCCCTAGTGCTTGTTGTACTGCCCACTGATGAGTGTCATAGCTGCCATCTTAGATAAAATGCTCCTCCTGATCAACGCCCAAATATGCCTAAAATTGCAGACGACAGTTGTGAGCTTCTTTGCCTGCTTATCTGTCTGCCTTCCATGTGACCCTAAATTAGGCCTCAGAAGGTATAGTGTTTAATACAGATTCCAGGCACACTATACCTTCTCACAATTAGTTGAAAGTGCTGTTTTGTAATTAAAGGGTGAAGTGGGGCATGATGAACATATGGAAAAGGAGACCCTTAATAAGTGATGGAGCCTTCAAAAGAAATTGCTAATTAGTATGCATTTGATGTGCACTATACCAATTTTAAGACTTTGCCTTGAATAAATTGCTATGTTGGGTGTACGAAGGAGTGGTGAGATTAGCATTTACAAAGGGGGCAATTTTCTGTCTTCTTGACTCTGTTAAATGGAGGAAATAACTTCCAAGACTGGAGCAGTAGTTAGCCCATCAATCATTCTCACAGCTGGAAACTGGGGATCCCAAATGCGGAGATCAGTTAATCCGTCAGCTAATAAGTTCATAGTGGCACCATATGGCGCAGGGCCACTACACACTGGGACAAGGACAGAACTGTTTACACAGGCATGCTGCTTTCTCAGGTAGCTCCCTGCTGACAGAAGCCTTTGTTCTGAAGGATCAATTTACTTTGCACAGTAAATTGACTGAATTGATCAGTTCAGAGCATATAATTGTTGGCTAATCCTGTGGAATCATGTCCCATCCGTGTGAGAGGGACAAAGGGGTGCTGCCCATAGTCTGGTCTGGGGCACCATCCTGGGGCTATTCTCATGAGACAGGCTGGACACTGATTAAAGGACCAGTGGATGGTAGATACGTAGTAAGCACTGACTTCAAACACCAGAGAGAAGAGAAACCCTGCAAGGTTCAGAAGGGCTTTTCTGAGTGTCTTTACTCAACTGGTATCATGACTGAACTTGGAATATAAACAGCCAGTCCAAGCAATTTCAGGGCCGACCCTTAATCAAACACTCACCTGCCAAGGATAAGAAGGACCACTCCACCTCCAAATCTAAGAATCAACTGCACTCATGCTCATTTCTAAACTTTACCTTCTACTTTTAAATTAAGAAGAAACTAAGAAGAAAAAGGAAGTTCCAGAGAGATGGCCAGAGACTGCAAGTTAAGTGAGAGACGCATATCTGCGCCATTGTGCAGAAGTAACCGAGGCCTCCACTGTTAGCGCCTGGGTATGGGAAAGTGCATTGGGGCTTTTCAGAGCACATCAGAGTAGAATCTTCCCATCCCTGTACATTGGTGTGAACTCTGTCGCTTTGTTCTGTCGATGTGTTTGATCTTTGTTTTTTCCTTCTCACATAAAAAAATAAAAGAAGAATAAATAAAATGAAAAAATTCCACCAATAGAGATAAATGTTGGACATAGTTCCTTCCAACTAAAAGTTTTCCTCAATAGCTAGTGTCAATAGAATCATTTCACATCAATGGTCTGAAAAGAGAATTGTGTTCAATAGGAACTGAAGCCATTTGGAGTTGCTGAGAGGACATTTGCTTATTAAATGCCTGAACAGTAATGAACTTTATACAACCACACCAAGAGTTTCCATCAATTTGGGAGCCATTGATTTCTTTACTTATTTATTAAAATAATATTGAGAAGGTCTGTGATTAGTGTAATAAGGAAAAATTGCCACAATTTTTTGGTTTGACGAAATGCGGCATCTTAGGGATTATTGGTTTTTCTCTTCTTTAAAGTGACAGAGAAAGAGGAACATACAATTTAATGGCAGTTGATGTATTTTACCATAAAACCCATGTATTACCAGTGTAGCTTCTCAAGTTTTTATGCATCTTCAATTTTTTCCCCTAGTGGTGTTTTTCATTTGTCTATTACCACAACCACAATACCCAGGATTTCACAGTATTGAAAAAAAAAAAAACAAACTAAGAAGCATTAGTATATTTTATTTTAGAAACTGCCATAATGAGAATAAAATAAAACACAAATAATACTGCAGAGGCACTTTTAAATTAAACTTGTGAAATGAAAACAAAAAAGCATAAATTGTAAATTGTATAAAGAAAACAGCATAAGCAGGAGGCTAATGTGAAAGCAGGCACTGTGCCAAAAGAACTCTTTTTAGAAAGCAAAAGGCCCTATATGTTGTTTTGGTAAAATTTGCTCTTTCAAATTGTTGTTATCAAATTGGATTCTCCTGCTCCATAGATTGCATCTGAGGCAAGCTCAAACTATTTCTGAACCATTCATGTGCCAATTTTCTATTTATTTAAATAAAAGGTGAGGTGCCCAAGGGCATACTCTGAAGTCCACTTGAATTCCCAGGCCCTGAATTACCAAGATCAAATTCATCCCCTTTGCCCTGTACTGAATCTTGCCAAATCTCCACCCCACCCCCATCTCAGCATTTACAACAGGAAAAAAAAAATTCCAAAGGGCTCGTGTTCTAAACTAAAAGACAGGACTCACAGTCATTGAAATATGTGTTTTATTTTGTCCATTCATGGCATATTGTATAATTGGAATTGAGTAAAACTTCATAAATTTAATGACTTTTAATCTTCAGTGATTTTTAAGCATTAAGGAGCGGGTTTAAAGAGGTTATAAAAATTACATAATACCAAAATATTGCCCAAGAGTTTCCACCCATTTCCTTATTTTAGTGTACTCACACCCTTCCTCGGCTTTCCAGATGCTCTGTAGTAGTTACCATAGAAATCCCTGAAATTGTTCATGAATCAGAAAATGAGAATGCTCTTCACAGTTTCTGGCAATATGTTCTAATTTTTAAGAGCAATTTTGAATTCATTATCTCAAAATCTTTACATAAAATCTTCAACATGTTTAACTTATTTATTATTTAAATTAGCAAAAAAAAAAAAAAAAGGAACCAAGGGAAATACACGCTTTCTTCTCCCTTTTGTTCCTGTTGACCTTCTCCTCCCTGGGCCTTTTTCAGTGAGGACAAAGAAAACTCTTCTCCCATCTCATTACAGAATGTCCCCTTACAAGCTCTATCTCTTAAATGCATCATTAGATGTGCTTTCTTTCTTCTGTAGTTTCAGACTAAAGAAATGCCTATTCAAGGGCTTTAGAAATTTGCTGTTTTTCAGAACTAGCTTTGGGTGCGTGAGTTGGTCAGTAGAGTACTTCAGACTGAGACAAGCCAAAGGTCAAGACCTTGGTGATTTCTCTTTATGATTACAGCTATTTCTCTATCTACCCATCTAAATTTTAACACCAAATCCATAATATTTCCCTTCCTTATTTTGTCTCCTCAGCAATGATCCCCATTTATTATATTATGTATTTTGCTTATTCACCTTGTTTGCCGTTCCTCCCCAAGATGTAAGGGACATGAGGGTAGAGATTTTTGTTTTGTTAGATTCTGGGTCCCAGTATCTTGAATAGCACCTAGCACATAATAGTACCTCAAAAAATATTGTTAAATGAATGAATGAATAAATAAAATTAACCAACGATTATTGTTTGAAACCTTGGGACAAATTATATCATGCAAAAATGGAATCAAATACACATATTTCTGCCAATGAAGTCAATATTCTAAAAGATTAAGTCTTTATGCAGATTTGTTTTACTATCAATTATGTAAATGTTTATTTTTCAGACTGTGGGTTATCTGTGACTTTTAGTGCTGTGGGTAGGGCTGGAAGCAAATGTAGGAGAAATTATATTCTTTCTTTTGTTACTTTTTTGATGTTTAAATTAAAGATTTTATATAATGTAGAAACTTAAACCTAATTAATAGTGTTTGGGTATATTCATGCATTTAATCTCACCCATATAATAATTTCTGTTTCTGTCACTACAAATTGCTAAGAATTGGTACTAGTTTTGTACTAGTTTTTGTACTAGAAAGTTTGAGGTTTTAATAGCCAACTTTTAAAAAGTTTATTTTCATTACACATGATATTAATAGGATACACAAGATTCCTTTCTTCTAAAAACTGGTATTCCTTTCACTGGTGTGCTGGAGCCAGCCTTCATCAGCTCATGAGAGCTGCTTTTATGTGTCTCTTCCAAACTCCATGCTCAGTGACATCAAACTGATATTTCAAAATTGACCGTGGGGAGAGAATCTCAAAAATTGGTAAAAGCTACCAACAGAGCTTGTTTACATTTATCAGTACATCACTAATCTTATCTGAACCAGATGAAACTAAAAGTTAGCTGTATGCTCAGTCATATCCAATTCTTCATGACCCTATAGACTATAGCTGGCCAGGCTCCTTTGTCCATGGGATTTTCTAGGCAAGAATACTGGAGTGGGTTGCCATTTCCTCCTCTAGGGGATCTTTCTGACCCAGGAATCAAACCCATGTTTCCTGAGTCTCTTGCACTGCAGGCAATTCATACTGCTGAAACACTGGGAAGCCAACTAGAATATTGCTAAACAAAAGAGATATACACATTTGTTTTTTATTCTACTAACCATGAAAACAGCACTAGAAAATTTTTCAACTCTCCTTCCACTTCCCCAGCTATTTCTCTTTTCCCTTCGAGGCATTAAGAAAATGTTCAAGTATTACTCTTCAGATAAAAAGGTTTGCCATACCAACTATTTTTCCAAATGTCCAATGGGTACATATTATATGATGCATGATGATGTTATACAGGTAATAAATCTTAAGCAAGGAAGGGGGAAAGTTGTTTTATTATTCCCTTTGAAATCCAGGATATCAGTCTTTATGGGATATTTTGTGCCACACCCCTCTTCCTGGTACTTTTATACAGAATCATTTAGAAATGAACAGAGAAAGAGGAAGTTGCTTCTGATTCACTTGCAACAGTGCTCTGAGTAACACACTTGTGTAAAAGGTATTAAAGGAAACCATTAGAGTCTGATGAATTAAGGGAAACAAAAACTTTTTCCCTTTAAGGGCAAAAAAGGTTGGCATATTTAAAAATCACAGAAGAAGCCATGAAGTTCAAGAGTCTTGGTGCTTCACTTATGGAATGTGTTTGAGGGAACTGCATAATTCTTTGAACAAAAGATGGATCAGATGTTTGAATTCTTTGGCTTTTGCTTTTGGAAGCTCGTATCTTAATGCTTTTTGTTCCTTTGAAATGACTTTAGTGTTGGTAGGTTGTATTAGAAAAAGATTGGAGCAGGGTAACATTTGTAAAGATGAAGACGCTATACAGTGAAATCACAGCATGCTCTCAACTTCTTTTTTAACTAAAAACAAAATCAAGAATATTTCACTGATTTTTAAAAATTAATCAAAGACTTATGAGATTCACTTTCATACTATGATATCAAAGAACCTTAATGCTGTAAAAGACAGAAATTTATTTGACCCTTGTGAATAAATGCATGACATGTATGATAGCACTCACCACTCCAAACCCCCATGAAAATACTCCTATTGACCACAACATTCTTTTCCATGTTCCCAAATATGGTTCACATTGTGGGTAGCCCAATGCTCCAGATAACCAGTACCAGTTATCAAGAATAGCATACAACATAAAACCGATTCCGCATCCCTAATTTCAGTGAACCCTTTCATTTCACAGTTTTCCTATATGGCACACTGAGTTAATGAGAACTATTTTCTCATCCAGTTATAAATACATTGTTGCTGGATAAAACGTTTAAAGAAATTTTTAAATATATGATTAACCTGTTAGAAATAAAAAAAAAAAATCTCAGACACCATGAATGAAGAAGAAACTTATAGACAGATATATACCTGTGTTAGTTGACGTTATGTTAGGCTAGAAAGAGATTCATTATAAACTCTTGTTGTTAAGGACTCTGATCTTAATATTCAGACAGTATCAAAACATGTGGCCTTGATTTAAAGTATGGTATTGAAACTGAACTTTCTACATGTAAAACTGGCATCCTGGAACTCCAGCTTTTGGGACACTTGTACAATTTCTACCCAAAGACATAGGAAAGTGAAAGAAAAAAAAAAAAAAGTGCCATAGGAAATAATATCTGCAGTTCCCCACACATGGGTCTGCAAACTGAATTAGGCTTCACATGTTATTGTGAAATCCACGGGAAAAAATGAGGATTAACGGTAGTTAAAGATCAATAAAACCTTTAGGGTTCTTAGCAGAAGCTAACACAAAAATATTGAATTTGGACACTTTCAAACTCAAGGGCACAGAAACTCTTGCTTAAAAAACAACCACAGGTGAAGATAAGTGTACAATCAAAAATTATAAGTCATACAGTACATGATTTACCATATGAGAAAGTGGGCGGAGCTAATCTAGGAACAATAGCATTCCAAGACCATTTGGAACAACAATAGCATTCCAAATAATGACCTTAAAGAGACCATTAGAAAATTGAGTTAAAACATTAAATTTAAAAATATATAAATTATAATAAAGTAACATGCTATGAAAAAATGAAAAGCTAAAACTGAAAAAGACCCAAACTGAGCTTTTTAAACTTCTTAAGTCTCTTAAGTTAAAAATTCAATAGATGGTTTGATAGCTGGTTCAATATTACTAAATTGAGAATACATGCACTAGAAGATAGATCTGAGGAAATTACTTACAGTATAGCACAGACAGTCAAAGAGACTGAAAATATGAGACGAGATTAAGAGGCATGGAGCAAAGACTAAGGAAGTTCAACAGATGCCTCACAGAAATTGTAGAAGGAAAGAATAGAGGGAACCAAAGGAAGGTAATATTTAAAGATTATGGCTTAAAATTTCAAAAATATATGTAAATCATGAATACTCAGAATAAGGAATTGTAATTAATTCCAGGTATAATAAATAAAAATAAATAAATATGAAATGTGTTTATATATATATATATGACACTTAGAACATCAAAGATAAAAAGAAAATTTCAAAAGCAATTAGAAGAAAAAAACATTAGGTACAAATGGCTGAGAATAGATTTCTTATGAAGTATGATAAATGCTGGAAGACAATGTAATAATACTTTAAAGAGCAAGAGAAAATAGTTGCTAATCTAAAACGATCACTTAAGAGAGCAAAATAAAAAAAAATTTTCCTATTTAAAAACTGAGAGAATTTACCAATCCCATGGACGGAGGAGCCTGGTAGGCTGTAGTCCACGGGGTCACTACGAGTCAGACATGACTGAGCGACTTCACTTTCACTTTTCACTTTCACACATTGGAGAAGGAAATGGCAACCCACTCCAGTGTTCTTGCCTGGAGAATCCCAGGGACGGGGGAGCCTGGTGGGCTGCCGTCTATGGGGTCACACAGAGTCGGACACAACTGAAGTGACTTAGCAGAAGCAGCAGCAGCAGATACTAATTACTATGAGCTATTGGTTACTGCAGCCATGAAATTAGAAGACAATTGCTCCTTGGCAGGAAAGCGTTGATAAACCTAGACACTGTATTAAAAAAGCAAAGCTGTCATTTTGCTGACAAAGGTCCATGTAGTCAAGGCTATGGTCTTTCCAGTAGTCATGCATGAATATGAGAGCTGGACCATATGTAGAGTGCCAAAGAACTGATGTTTTTGAATGGTGGTGCTGGAGAAGACTCTTGAGAGTCCCTTGGACTGCAAGGAGATCAAACCAGTCAATTCTAAAGGAAATCAACTCTGAATATTCATTGGAAGGGCTGATGCTGAAGCTGAAGCTCCAATACTTTGACTACCTGACCCGAGCCGCTGACTCATTGGAAAAGACCCTGATGCTGGGAAAGAGAGCAGTAGGAGAAGGGAGCAACAGAGGATGAGATGATTGGATGGTATCACTGATTCAATGGACATGAACTTGGGCAAACTCCGGGAGATGGTCAGGGACAGGAAAGTCTAGCATGTGGCAGTTCACGGTGTCACAAAGAGTCACACACGACTTGGCAACTGAACAACAACATTAGAAATCAAAACTAAAAAGAAGTAATATGACCAAAATAATGGGAAACATGAATATATGAGTGAAAAATAATATATTTATAAAAGAAATTAATATAATGTATATTTCCTGGTTTAGAGATAATAATAACATGGAAGCTAATGGAAGACAGTGGATAATCAGAAACATCCAAAAGTCCTGTTGGTAAAAATGGAAAAAAATATTGATTATAGATTTTATTAAATCTAGCTTGTATTTAAATTATTTTAAAGCTGGCAAAAAAAAAATCACAGTGCAAACATCCAAACTATTAGAAGAGAAAAGCGACTGTAGAAAGAGCAGGAGAAAAGTGGGAAACAAAATAAAAAATATATTTATAGATATGATACAATATACAATAAATAAGTGTAAATCAGATATTCTCAGATGGATGAAATAAGAATTCAACCATAAGCAGTTACCAAGAGTCATTGTAAAGTTAATAATAATAGATAACATTTCCTGCATACTATGCAATCTTTTAAGCACCTCACATTTAATACTTCATTTATCATCGCAACAATCCTTGACATGGGTATTATTATTAAGAAAAGGTGGACAGGTACTCAAATTTAGGCAGTATGGCTCCATAATCTGTGTTTAACCACTGAGATCCACTATCATTATAGTAAGAATAAAATAACTAGCACTTGTTGAATATTTACTACATGACAGGAAAAGTTCTAAGTGATTTTTCTATACTAATATATTTAACACTGAGAGTCGGACTGTGAAGAAAGCTGATCACCGAAGAATTGATGTTTTTGAACTGTGGTGCTGGAGAAGACTCTTGAGAGTCCCTTGTACTGCAAGGAGATCCAACCAGCCCATTCTAAAGGAGATCAGTCCTGGGTATTCATTGGAGGGACTGATGCTAAAGCTGAAACGGCAATACTTTGGCCACCTCATGCGACGAGTTGACTTACTGGAAAAGACTCTGATGCTGGGAAGAATTGGGGGCGGGAGAAGAAGGGGACGACAGAGAATGAGATGGCTGGATGGCATCACCGACTCTACGGACATGAGTTTGAGTGAACTCTGGGAGTTGGTGATGGACAGGGAGGCCTGGCGTGCTGTGGTTCATGGGGTCACAAAGAGTCGGACACGACTGAGTGACTGAACTGAACTGAACTGAACTGATAAACTTATGTGGTGGTGGTTTAGTTACTAAGACACGTCCAACTCTTGAGACCCCTTGGATTGTAGCCCGCCAGGCTTCTCTGTCCGTGGGATTTCCCAGGCAGGAATACTGGAGTGCATTGCCATTTCCTTCTCCAGCGGATCTTCCCAACACAGGAATTGAACCTAGGGCTCCTGCACTGCAGGTAGATTCTTTACCAGTTGAGCCACCAGGGAAGTCTCATAAACCTATGAAGTAAGTACTATTATTATCCCCATTTTTCAAATGAAGAAGCAGAAGCACAGAAAGTTTGAGTAACTAGCCCAAGGTACATGGCTATAAATAAGGGTCAGTCTTGTTCTGGAGGCCATGTTCTTAACCACAGTGCTCTACTGTCTTCCATGAAAACACAGAAAATTAGAAAGGAAACAACAGAAAAGGGATTGGAAAAGTGTACTCCAGGAAACCACCAATCTAAGAAATCTGGTGTCACAATACAAACATTAGACAAAATAGACCTTAAGTAAAAAAGCGGATTAAGAATGTAGAGCGTTACCATATAACAAACACATTTGCCCGTAAGATTTAACAATCCTGAATTTCCATGAGCTTTAACAACATAGCATGAAAACATATAAAGCAAAACTCAACAGGATAATGAGGAGAAATCCACAAGTTTATAACAGCAATGGTAGAATTAAGGAAACTTTCTCAGAAATTGAGATTAAAAGAAAAAAACCAAAAGCACAAAGAATCAGTAAAGGTAAAACAACTACAATTCCAAGAGGTGAAGTAACTAGTTTAGGGTTGGTGTGCTGTGCTTAGTTGCTCAGTTGTGTCTGACTCTTTGCGACCGCATGGACTCTAGCCCACTAGGGCTCCTCTATCCATGGGGATTCTCCAGACAAGAATATTGGAGTGGGTTGCCATGCCCTGCTCCAGGGGATCTTCCCAACCCAGGGACTGAACCCAGGTCTCCCACATTGCAGGTAGATTCTTTACTCTCTGAGCCACCAGGGAAGCCCAAGAATACTGGGTAGCTTATTCCTTCTCAGGGGATCTTCCTGAGCCAGGAATCAAACCCAGGTAGATTCTTTACCAGCTGAGCTACCAGGGAAGTGCCATCACCTCCACCCTCCATCCCGGCCTAGTTGCATTGCTGCTGCTGCTGCTGCTGCTAAGTCACTTCAGTCGTGTCCGACTCTGTGTGACCTCATGGACGGAAGCCCACCAGGCTCCCCCGTCCCTGGGATTCTCCAGGCAAGAACACTGGAGTGGGTTGCCATTTCCTTCTCCAATGTGTGAAAGTGAAAAGTGAAAGTAAAGTCGCTCAGTCGTGTCTGACCCTTGGCGACCCCACGGACTGCAGCCTACCAGGCTCCTCCATCCATGGGATTTTCCAGGCAAGAGTACTGGAGTGGGTTGCCATTGCCTTCTCCTAGGTAGTGTTAACCCAGATGGTGACTCAGACAAAGTAGCAATCCTTTCTATTTGGGCAATTTCTTTCACTTAAAGAGGATAATATCACATATGTTTTTAAACCTTTCTACAACTTGTTTCCTAAATGACACTGAGTAAACAGCCTCCAAGAAATTAAATAACCTGTGTTGAAGAGATAGCAAAGAGTGACAGCAAAGAGTATGTCTGCTTTTTTGTGTTTAAAATTTTTTCAATCGGAAGATAATTGCTTTACAATATTGTGTTGTTCTTCCTCTTGAACCTCTCTCCAACCCAATCCATCCCCTCCCTTTAGCTTGTCACAGAGTTACTGTATACCCATGTTATACAGTAACTTCCCACTAGCTATTTATTTTACATACGGTAATGTCTGCTTTTATAACAGATCCTCCCACCTTACCTCGGTTCATAAACATTTAACTAAAGACAATTTTAGTCTAACATCCTTCCAGATCCAAATAATTTCTACATGAGCCATGTACCAGAGAAAAACTTCCTTTCCTTGATTAACTGAAAGAGATTTTTTCATACTTTCACCATAGGGATTCTATTAAGTGGAATGGAGTCTGACTCTTTCAGGTGCAATTAAGTTACCCCAAGTAGTGGAAATAATGGAACTAGCAAGGAACTGAGCTATTACAGCCTGCTCTCAAAGAGGCTGAACTAGAATGTCATTCTGAATTTTTTCGTATCAGCTGTAGGGATCATGGCCACCAGTTTCTACAGAATTTTACCTTAGTGCTGACCATTAACATAACATAGTTCTCTTTGGTTCATCTTTGGTTATTTTTCTGTGATCTCTTCTTTGCTTCTTACCATCTGAATTTACTCTGCATCTTTCTCTACCTCACAGCTTCTCCTTCATTATAATTCTAGTTCATGCATTTTAGCATTATGATCGTCATGATCAGCCAACTCTCAGATAGTCTTCATATTTCCCAAATATCTTTAAAGTGAGCATCAGATTGGTCAAGGTATTTTCTATTTCAGAATCATTTTCCACCCTAGGCTTCCTCATAGGTAGCTGTCTGGCCTGTTAATTATTGTCTTCGGGACAGGCACATATGTAGTCAGCTGTGCCCAAGAAGACATGCTCTCATGGTCTAAAACATGCCCAGCTAATATGGGTTGATCCTTTTCTGTGAATAAACTATAGGCTTAACATGAATGTGATTTTCAATTAAACATGTTTCTCATAAAAGTTTACTTGAAATCTAACAAAACACAATTTTTCAATGCAGAAATTTTTTCAACATTATTACTACTATGTGCTTAGCTGCTCAATCACGCTCAACTCTTTGCAACCTCATGGATTGCAGCCCACCAGGCTCCTCTGTCCTTGGGGATTCTCCAGGCAAGAATACTGGAGTGAATTTTCATGCCCTCCTCCAGGGGATCTTCTAGACCCAGAGATCGAACCCAGGTCTTCCACATTGCAGGTGGATTCTTTACTGTCTGAGTCACCAGGGAAGCCCAATGACTACTCAGTCCATTCTTTTCTATCCCCTAATCGTTTCTCAGGCAATCGTCTTCATTCCTATATTACCTTTACAGAAGACCATTAGAAGAAGATTGCTGCCTGCCATGAAAATGAGGATTCCAAAATTCCAAAATAGAGTGATTTAAGAGTTCAACTCTTTTTCTATTTCTGTCAAACTCACAGAACCAAATAGAAAATAATCCAAATTATCAAGTTATAATGCTTGCCATATATCTCAAGTTTGGAAGGGTAATTGAAGTTGATTGTTTTTATCAATTTTACTCAAGTCACAGAAACACTGGAAACTGGTTTACAAGGATCAAAATTGAGATTAAATTTGAATGAATAATGGGTAAAAAAACCCAAAGGCATTGATTCCTGCCAAACGGCCATACGGGATGTTCCTTTTCATGCTGGAGTCCCTAGGGGGCAACAGACACACAGAAAATGGGCTTGACGGAACTCATAAAATGTGTCACCATCTTGAGGCAGGCACCAGAGTGGTGATGCTGTTGATGAGCCTTGGGTTCCAAAGACTCCAAACTAAGAAAATTTCCAGAATTTTATTTAAAGCACTTGGTGAGAAATACAAAAACATAAAATGTTTAATATTAAAAAGAGAGAGACATGCTAAACTGGCATAAAAATTCAACAATAGACACCAGCTCTATTTCTATCAGATTTCCATATAGGTCCACAAACTCCCTCAAACCCACCCTTGATGTCTGGAAGTTAAGGCTCTGTTTCATACATTGTCTTCTGGTTTTTCTGTTTCTGTTTTACCAAGTTCAGTCTTCAAAGAATGACTCCTTCCTTAAACAAAAGAGAGCCCTTGGCTGGTACAGCATAGCTGGACTGCCAGACTCTGACAGATTGAAAAGCTACAAATCTGCAATGAACCGACAATAGGGCTCCGTGACCTCTAGCACCTCCCTAAGTTGTCTGACCCTCTTCCTTTGTCTCTCTCACTTTTAGTTTTGGATGTGTTACCTACGGCTCTTTCAAAGATTCCATGTCATCTTACCATGTTTCTGCAGAAGTTAATTTCTCAATTTCAGATCCTTTCAGTGAAAGTTAAATTAATTGCTTATCCTTTCACCCTAAGGAAGACTTCCACATACATACACATTGAAAGCTTACTCTTTGATATCTGAAAATTGGTCTCCTCTTGTATAGTGTCAATTTATTTTTGTTGAAATAAAAAATTTTATACATACATACATGTACTTTAACTTATATATATGTATGCGTATATACTTACATAAATATTAGAATGGCAGACTCACTAAAAATTTTTCAGTTTGCATAGTACATAGCAACAAGTGACCTGTTAAATGATGACAAATCCTTTAGATTATGGCTTTAGACCTTTAACCTTTTGACTTTAGGTTGTATCCAGGGAGCAGTCAGAGAGGAAGAATGCAATAAACTGCTTGTAATCTAGTGGTCTCAAAAGAAATTACATCAAAACCAGCTGTTACACCACTAGTCATTAAAGACTGACAACATGTTAACTAAAATACGGCCATTACATTGAAAAAGACTCTCCTCCCCACCCCGCTGCTGAACTGCTAGAGGTCTCCTGCCTCGCTTAACAACATCAGAAAGAGTGCATGCAGCAGAGCAGACCCAATGCTTAGACTCAAACTAGCAAGAAATACGTTGCGTTTGATTAAGACATGACCTCTTTATTTTAATGTGTTTGAGGGAGGTGGACAGTTTTAAACATCGTGGTCCTCTAGACTGCTAACAGATACTTGGGATTTTACGTGTCTTGGCAGCTAGTAGAAATTTTCTTTGATTTTTTTTTCTAAAGTGTGGGTTTGTTTAAGATTGCACCTGTCTTCTTTCCCTTCTCATATGATGTGAAGGAAGTTGGTTCAGGGATTTTAATCATAAAGTACAATTCCCCAGGTACCATTTTCCAGCTTCCTTCCATTGGCAATGTCAAAGGACTTTGAGCTGGAAGTCACACTGGTCTGTGTCTGACAACTGATGGCACGTCACAGTTGTAGCATAAAAGCTTGAAATGTAGCGCACGTCTTCCTGGGGATTGTCATCCAGCCACACCAGCATTTAAAATCCAGCAAACAGTATGGGTAGGCTTAAAAGATAAAAATCAAAATCAGTGTAGGAAACACACAGCGGTGGCTGAAAAACAAGGGTAGAAAACATGTTGCTAAGTGCCTGTTATAAACACAACCTGTACAAAAGAGAGAATGCCAAGGGTGTCCGAAGAAGAGAAGATGCCTTTCCCTGCCTGGGAACCCGTGCATCTGAGCATGAGGGAAAAGCCAGCGACACTGCCAGGGCACAAATTCAGCAAAAGGCATCATTCCCGGAGCATCGTTTTGACCTTGTTCTTTCTCATGCAGTGTTCAGTACATAATCCTCTCATTAGGAAAGGCTCCTTGTTGAAATATCAATAATTTCAAGCTATTCCTGCATTCTTGTTCTGAATTTACAGCAAATTCAACTTTAAATTCAAGTTTAACATATTTTCAATTTCAAAGCAGATGTAGTGAAAAATAAAATATCCATTTTGTAGAGAGAAAAAAATAACAAATATGTGATCTTATAAAGCCAAAGTATGCTTATAATCTTCAGGTGCTGTGCCAGATCTTTACCCATTGAGAAAGTCTAGGAACTTTCCTTTTGCTTGAGCCTCTAGAATCAAAATCTAGCATGTTCCTTGTTTGTTCATGTGCTGTGTAGTCGTCAGCCAGCCCCCATCCTCATCACCAGGCCTGTGCTAACCAAACACAAATTCAGGATTTCAACTCTTGATTGATCCTCTTGAGTATTGTGGACTTGGCCATAGTGGGGAAAGGTCACAGAACCCACATATGAGTCAGGGTTCACCTATTTGTTCTGTGCTTTTGGCACAGCTTCTTCTAGTTTTAGTTTTCACACATGTAAAATGGAGTTGAGAAAACCAGGGCTGTCAGATTTCACCAACTGGGTTTTTTTTTAATGAAAATCTAATAAAATATTATGTATGAAAGGGTTCTATATAATTTAAAGAGCCACACACATTAAAAAAAATACTTTTATTACCTCCTGCTGCTCCAATAATTCTCCTGTAAAGTGAGTAGTGACCAGGCTTTCTGAGATCATCTGCCTCCACAATGTATAGAGTTGATTCCATAAGAACACTCTGGCCTCTGACATCTCTGGTTCTGACCCCTTTCAGTTCAGTTCAGTTCAGTCGCTCAGTTGTGTCCAACTTTTTGCAACCCCATGAACTGCCCCACGCCAGGCCTCCCTGTCCATCACCAACTCCTGGAGTTCACCCAAATCCATGTCCATTGAGTCAGTGATGCCATCCAACCATCTCATCCTCTGTCATCTCCTTCTCCTCCTGCCCTCAATCTTTCCCAGCACCAGGGTCTTTTCAAATGAGTCAGTTCTTTGTATCAGGTGGCCAAAGTACTGGAGTTTCAGCTTCAGCATCAGTCCTTCCAATGAATATTCAGGACTGATCTCCTTTAGGATGGACTGGTTGGATCTCCTTGCAATCCAAGGGACTCTCAAGAGTCTTCTCCAACACCACAGTTCAAAAGCATCAATTCATTGGTGCTCAGCTTTCTTTATAGTCCAACTCTCACATCCATTCATGTCCACTGAAAAAACCATAGCCTTGACTAGACGGACCTTTGTTGACAAAGTAATGTGTCTGCTTTTCAATATGCTGTCTAGGTTGGTCATAACTTTCCTTCCAAGGAGTACTTTAAAGGACCCCAAATAATTCACTAGTAAGTAAAATGTCAGTGAAACCCATGTGCCAGGTTGCCCTGATGGTTATGATAATAACGCATGTACTACTATAAAGTTTACAAAATGCAATGTATTGGAAGGACTGATACTAAAGCTGAAACTCCAATACTTTGGCCACCTCATGCGACGAGTTGACTCACTGGAAAAGACTCTGATGCTGGGAAAGGTTGGGGGCAGGAGGAGAAGGGGACGACTGAGAATGCGGTGGCTGGATGGCATCACCGACTCTGTGGACATGAGTTTGAGTGAACTCCGGGAGTTGGTGATGGACAGGGAGGCCTGGCGTGCTGTGATTCATGGGGTCGCAGAGAGTCAGACACGATTGAGCGACTGAACTGAACTGAACTGAACCAATAGTAAGTGAGGAAAAAGCAAAGTAAAATTCACTGGCCCTCCTATTGTTCATCCCTCATTATTAATCTACATCCACCCTGTGAAAGGGGTTCTGAGAGCTTATGAACCTACTCCATGGCTCTTTTATACTCCTGTAACCTTGTTAAGGAAAAACAGTTTTTCATATACTGAGGATACTTATGTCTTCCCTTTTCAGTGAAAACCTTTATCCTGGCATGCTTCCTTTAGTTAATGTTTTTAGTAAAATTCCACATTGAATATGACATATAAGTGAGCATAGTACACCCCTTTTTTGTGGTATTCTGCCCAATGCACAAGGACCCTCGATTTATCTTAAGACAACATTCTACGATTCACAGACATATGCACAATGCCAGCCATGCTTGCATTCCATGACCGTGGCTGATTCAGTTGGTATGGACACCCAACCTAAGGTTCAACCAATCAGATCTTCTTACCCTAATTATGGAATTAAGAGTTAGATCTCTAAATCTTAATAATCTACAGTTAGATTATTTCTACATGTTGCAAAAACCATAGCCTACAAATTCAGGGATTGTGAGAGACATGTTTGTAGAAAGAGAGAAAGTTGGATTTAAAGATAGAAGAATGAGACACATATTTGAAAAGAAGCCAAAATGGAGAGGTCCTCACAGTCTCTGGATCACAACCTTTCATGATATGTGAGTCTAATGTGCACTTCTGTCTTTCCAGATATTTTTATATCTTTATGGCAAATTTTATAAATTTTTATTATTTTTAGCCTACACCAAATCAGTTTATGTTTTGTATAAAGTCCTAAAAAAATATATTGAGATTTTGTACTCACTAATTGGTTTAGAATATCTTAATTTGCCTGAGGAAAGAAAGTGAGGAAAATAGAATGTGTAAATGGAGAAGATATTAATTGGAAATTTTATACATTTATCACAAGGACCAAGACACAAATGAAAAAATTCTACATGATTTGGTGATATTGAATCCAACCAATACATAGGTTTACTATATTTGTCGATCAGATTCTTGCATCAATTAAGAGTCAGACCAGATGATCACCAAATTTTTGTCATACCATTGCCAGGTTTTTATTTTAGAGTTGGCTAAAAAATTCTCTACCCATTCATCTATCTATCTAATGTCATAATACTTGGATACTAAGTGTTAAGTCACTTCAGTCATGTCTGACTCTTTGAGACCCTATGGACTGTAGCCTGCCAGACTCCTCTGTCCATGCGGATTCTCCAGGCAAGAATACTGGAGTGAGTTGCCATGCCCTCCTCCAGGGGATCTTCCTGATGCAAGGATTGAACATGCATCCCTTATGTCTCCCACATTGGCAGGCGGGTCCTTTACCACTAGCACCACCTGGGAAGCCCCATTTAGATACTAGGAAATCTTTTTTAGAGACAAGAAATAATGACACAGAAAAAGCAATGAGCATTTCTAGTTTCTCTAAAACCAGAGGTAGCTTACTCCAGGGCTGGAGCAGAGAACATACAAGATGACCCTGGAATGTTTTGTTATGCCAGAAAGTGTCAAAAATGATGGGTTGGAACAAATAAGTCTATTTGAAGGGACTTCTTAGACCAAATTTGTGACAATTTGTTGACTATAATCATTAAAAAATAATGAATTTTAAAATTATTTAAAAAATAAGAATTCATGAGTCCATATTAATAATTAAAAATAAACAGAAACCTAGAGCAAACATTATGCTCAGTGTTGAAAAACTGAAGGCATTTCCCCTAAGACCAGGAACAAGACAAGGGTGTCCACTTTCACCACTATTACTCAACATAGTTTTGGAAGTCCTAGCTATAGCAATCAGAGAAGAAAAAGAAATAAAAGGAATCCAGATTGAAAAGAAGAAGTAAAGCTCTCACCATTTGCAGATGACATGATACTGTACATAGAAAACTCTAAAGATAGTATTAGAAAACTACTAGAGCTAATCAGTGAATTTAGCAAAGTTACAGGATACAAAATCAATACACAGAAATCACTTGCATTTCTACATACTAATGAAAAATCAGAAAGAGAAATTAAGGAATCAATCCCATTCACCATTGCAACAAAAAGAATACAATATCTAGGAATAAACTTACCTAATGAGACAAAAGAACTGTATACAGAAAAGTGTAAGACACTGATGAAAGAAATCAAAGATGATGTAAACAGATGGACCAATATTTCATATTCCTGGGTAGCAAGAATCAATACTGTGAAAATGACTATACTACCAAATGCAATCTGCAGATTCAATGTGATCCCTATCAAATTAACAATGGCATTTTTCACAGAACTAGAACAAAAAATTTTGCAATTCATATGGAAACACAAAGACCCCGAATAGCCAAAGCAGTCTTGAGAAAGAAGAATGGAGCTGGAGGAATCAACCTTCCTGACTTCAGATTATACTGCAAAGCTACAATCATCAAGACAGTATGGTACTGGCACAAAAACAGAAATATTGACCAATAGAACAAAATAGAAAGCCAAGAAATAACCCATGCACTTATGGGTACCTTATTTTTGACAAAGGAGGCAAGAATATACAATGGGGCAAAGACAGCCTCTTCTATAAATGGTGCTATAGATGGAAAACTAGACAGCCACATGTAAAAGGATGAAATTAGAACACTTCCTAACACCATATACAAAGATAAACTCAAAATGGATTAAAAACCTAAATATAAGACCAGAAACTATAAAACTCTTAGAGGAAAACATAGGCAGAACACTTGATGACATAAATCAAAACAAGATCCTATATGACCCACCTCCTAGAGTAATGGAAATAAAAACAAAAGTAAACAAGTGGGACCTGATTAAACTTAAAAGATTTTACACAGCAAAGGAAACTATAAGCAAGTTAAAAAGACAACCCTCAGAATGCAAGAAAATAATAGCAAATGAAACAACTGATGAAGGATTAATTTCCAAAATATACAAGCAGCTCATACAACTCAGTACCAGAAAAACAAACAACCCAATCAAAAAGTAGGAAAAAGACCTAAACAGACATTTCTCCAAAGAAAACATACAGATGGCTAACAAACACATGAAAAGATGCTCAACATCGCTCATTATTAGAGAAATGCAAATCAAAGCTACAATGAGCTATCACTTCACACTGATCAGAATGGCCATCATCAAAAAGTCTACAAACAATACAATAAGTACTGGAAAAGGTGTGGAAAAAAGGGAATGCTCTTGAACTGTTGGTGGGAATGTAAATTGATATAGCCACTATGGAAGACAGCATGGAGATTCCTTAAACAACTAGGAATAAAACCACCATATGACCCAGCAATCCCACTTCTAGACATATACGCTGAGGAAACCAAAATTGAAAAAGACACATGTATCCCATTGTTCACTGCAGCACTATTTACAATAGCTAGAACATGGAAGCAACCTAGATGTCCATTGACAGATGAATGGATAAAGAAGTTATGGTACATATATGCGATGGAATATTACTCAGTCATAAAAAGGAATGCATTTGAGTCAGTTGTAATGAGGTGGATGAACCTAGAGCCTGTTACACAGAGTGAAGTAAGTCAGAAAGAGAAAGATAAATATCATATTCTAATGCATATATATGGAATCTAGAAGAATGGTACTGAAGAACTTATTTACAGGGCAGCAATGGAAAATTGATGCTTTTGAACTGTGGTGCTAGAGAAGACTTTTGAGAGTCCCTTGGACTGCAAGGAGATCCAACCAGTTCATTCTAAAGGAGATCAATCCTGGGTGTTCATTGGAGGGACTGATGCTAAAGCTGAAACTCCAATACTTTGGCCACCTCATGCAACGAGTTGACTCACTGGAAAAGACTCTGATGCTGGGAGGGATTGGGGGCAGGAGGAGAAGGGGACGACAGAGAAGGAGATGGCTGGATGGCATCACCGACTCTGTGGACATGAGTTTGAGTGAACTCCGGGAGTTGGTGATGGACAGGGAGGCCTGGCGTGCTGTGATTCATGGGGTCGCAAAGAGTCGGACATGACTGAGCGACTGAATTGAACTGAACTGAATGGAAAAACAGACATAGAGAACAGACTTATGGACATGGGGAGAGGGGAGGAGAGGGTGAGATGTATGGAGAGAGTAACATGGAAACTTACATTACTGTATGTAAAATAGCTAGCCAATGGGAATTTGCTACATGGCTCAAAAAACTCAAACAGGGGCTCTGTATCGACCTAGAGAGGTGGGGTGGGGAGGGAGATGGGAGGGAGAGTCAAGAGGGAGGGGATATATGTAAACCTATGGCTGATTTGTGTTGAGGTTTGACAGAAAACAACAAAATTCTGTAAAGCAATTATCCTTCAGTTAAAAAATAAATAAATTTTTTAAAATAGACTAAAAGGAAGGCTCTTGCTTAAGTTTGAATGCAAATTACCAACTCATACACGTGAAAAGAGTGCTGAAGCTGGAAAATCAGCATTGTAACCATTATAAAAAGATTGGGTCAGGCAAAAATTAATAATATATGTTAAATCTAAGACGGAATTTTGACAAGGAGCAAGATATTCACATGGCCTTAAATTATGTCCCACAGACTGACTATTAATGGTAAGGAAGACAAAAGCAACAATGTATAGTGGAGAGATCAATAACACTTTGACCACATGAATAAAAACACCATCACAGTGAAAAATAAACGGCATCATGAGTCTCCAGGTGTGGTACCCTGAGATGGACACACATTACATGGGAAGTCTTCTAGCCAAGAATGAATAAAATAAATCTGAAGTTTCATGCAGAAATCATCAGACAAACCCAAGATGAGAAATATATTTTAAAAAGACAGAAAATAACAATGTCATTAAAGGCAATGATAGTTGGTGAAAATGTTACAGATTAAAAGGAGACTAAAGAAACATGATAATTAAACGTATCTGACCTACATCCTCTACTGGAGGGAAATATGTTATCAAGAATATTATGGCATCAATTTTAAAAATTGCATTGGACAATATAGTAGAGTGCTGTATCAATGTTAAATTTATTGAAGTTGATCATTGCACCATTGAAATGTGAGAGACTGTCCATATTAGGAAATACACAATGAAGTATTTAGGGATAAAGAGCCATATTGTATGTAAACTTATCCTTAAATGTTCCAAAAATAATATTATTCATAGTGAGATGATAGATGTATAGATAGATTTTGATAAAGAATAAAACAAATGTTGTAAATGTTTACATAGGTGAATTCTAGGCAAAAATTTTGAGTATCCTTTGAACTATTTCCATTCCTACATTTTTTTCTGAAAGTTTGAAATGATTTTCAAATTAAAAAATTAATTTTTTAAAAGATCCACTCATAGACCAGAATAAGACCATGGAAAAAGTCTAATGCAATACATCTTAAACTCTTCTAAGAGTTATTAACAGGTATTCTGAAAAAATATAAGTATTTCATGTTAAAGTTTAAAATGTTAGGTTAAAAATATATATATATATGAGGTTCTTTACTGAAGGGTTTCTCTGAGCCTTCCACATGTTGTTGATGGAGGTTGTGAAGCTTGAGAAAAGGTCTTCAGGTTGAAGTGCTTGGACATTGAACTTTCTCTCACTATTTATTTATTATCTTTGTTCTTCTTTTCTAGTCTCCATAACTTTAAAAAAAGAACTGGGCCTCACAGATGATAAATGATTTCAGTTCTGCCCAAGGGAATAAAAGCTCTAGAGTACTTATTGTGTGTCAGTACTTGGAATATATTTTTCTTCAAGCAGCCCCATAAAGTAGAAGCTACTATCACCTTCATGTAACAGATATGGCTATGGGAGGTCCAATGCCTTGCCCAAGGGCACACATCCAACATGTCAGGTGGGAGATTTGAACCCAGGCTGCCTGGCTTTGAAGCTCATAGGCCAAAGTTAGGGCCAAAACCTGGAGCTTCATTCCCAATCCAGACCTCTCTCTCTAGGAATCGCTGAATAAATGGACCTAATTTATTGTCTATTTAAATTTTAAGAGTCAAAGAATTGAACAGCCTGTTAAGTATTGTGTTCTTTTGTTTATGTAGGTTCCATTTTTTATATTTTAAAAGGAAAATGAATTCCTTGTGTTTTCTGATATTCACATATAATCATCTCAATGAATATTAAAACACAGTTTATCTTAAACTCTTTTAATTGCTTCATTGGTTGTGTGTTGCTTCAAATTGCTAATGTACAGTGTTGACTTCCCAATACTATCAGGACTGCAGAATACTATATTATTGTTAAGTACCATTTACATAGTACTTTATATTGCCCAGTGCTTTGCAGTCAGTTCAGTCAGCTGTTCCTTAATATGGGGTGGCAGTGTGTGAAATCCTCTGCATAAGGCAGAGATGAAAACGGTCTCAGTGTCAGATGAAAGTCTAGTGGAACTTTGAGTTGCAGAACCACCTTTCAAGGGGTACAATTCACAATGCCCCTCAAAGGCCTACTAGAAGAAACCTGGCCAGCGAAGCCATGATTGGTACAAAGCTGTTGAGAGACCTAGAGAAGAAAGCTGCTGAATCATACCCATGTGCAAAAAGAAACTGTGTCTAAAAGCATCTCTACTACTGAGTAGTTTCTGAAGTTAGTTGCATGTCAGCTTAATTTTTCTTTTCACTTGTAATTTACAAGTATCTTCACCATAGGCCGGTCTTCTAATTCTTAGTTTAACAGAGGTTCTAAGCCACTCCTTACCTTGATATGTGTTACAATAACACCGCCTGAGAAGAAGAAGAATCTGTTACCTAATAATGAAGAATTATGGTACAGACAGCAGTGCTTGTCTTGGTGACCACTGATGTAGAAATCTACAGCTTCCAGGCTGCAGTCTCCTCCGCCCGACTCGGCTGATAACTGTGCCAACTAAATGACAGTGTGTCAGCATTCAAAGCCACTAGACACGCACAGCTAACCGAGTGTCTACAGGAACCATGTCGTAGACCTCAGTTACTGTTTATATTACTAGTTTATCAATCAAAACCTACCGAGAGTAGAGCCAGTGGAAAAGCCAGTGGAACTGCTGAATTCAGATACCAGCTGTTAATTCATAAAGAACAAAAGAAAGTATGGACATGTCCATAAGTTCTAAATTGTAAAACCCTGACACGATTGATTAAAATTACAACTATTTCCAGTAATTACACCAAGTCCTAAAAGCGGGTTAGAACCAACGTCTAATCCCAGGAAACAACTTTATGTGTGTCTCCTGTCCAGCCTCATTTTCAACTACACTGAGTCCCCTAGATTCTTACTTCTGTCACTTTACCAAAGCATAATGCCCTCCCATGTTCTGTTCTCTCTTCTTGCCTTCTCCCTCTCACACTTCCTGCTTCCCCAACTTCCTGGCAAATTTCTACCCTTTTAAAAAAATTTTTGCCCAGGCATTACCCTCTGTCCAAGCTCCCTAACCTTTAACTTCTATCCCACAATCATATGCTGTTATTCTTTCTCCAGTATCCTTTCTATTTCTTTCATTTTTATATTATTATACGCATCCACATTGTATAGATTTATAGTGATTTGTTTATAAGCATATCTCATCCAATAAACTGTGGGTCCCTGGAAAGTGGTGAGTGTATGTGTGTGCTCAATTGCTTCAGTCTTGTCTGACTCTTTTTGACCCCATGAACTGTAGCCCACCAGGCAACTCTGTCCTTGGGATTCTCCAGGCAAGAATACTGGAGAGGGTTGCCATGCCCTCCTCCAGGGGAACTTCCCAACCCAGGGATCAAAGCCATGTCTCCTGTGTCTCCTGCATTGCCGGCAGATTCTTTACCGCTGAGCCACCAGGGAAGTGGGGACAGACTGTACCTTAATCTTTATTTTTCCAAAGGCCTAATAGTGTACTGATGCATGCTATGCCAGCAGTAAGTGCAAAAATGATCTGTTGAACTTTAAGTAGGTCCACCTAGGACACTTCCCAGGTAACACATTTTTTACAGAGTATTAAGATATTTATGAATAGCATATGTTATCTTTTATAAAATTATGTAATTAAAATCCTTTGAACAGTATCAAAAAGGCAAAAAGAACCTAGCTGATCAGTTATCCAGAGATAACTAGATATATACATATACATATGTATGGGTATTTATAGGCATAGGTATACAATTTTACAGAAATGGTATGAATTTACTCAGGCTCTCATGCAGTCTTATTTTTTTAACTCAGTTATACTTTACAGACATGTTTCTGTGTAGATAAATAAAATCTAAATCTCATTCTAACGGTGGCAGAATAGTTCATAATATGGATATAATGTACTTTAACACATTGATGGACATTTAGACTGTACTCAGCCTTTCGTTGTTACAGATATTGGCACAATGATTTTTGCTAGCAATGTTTACTTTACAGTTATTAGTGAGGTAGAGCATGTTGTATTTTCTCTTTTATAATTTACTCTTATAGCCTGTTCTGATATTTTGACAAGCATTTCACAATCATAAATTCTTTTAACATCAAAAAGTAACTAATGTTGGAACTTCAGATATGGAGTCAAGAGAAGAAGAAAGACTTTTTTGATGAACCTGCCTTTAAGTGTCCATCAGATCATAGACCTTCATCAGCCTTTGCCAGGAATAATAAGTGTGTCAGATCTAAGTTATAGAGACAGGAGTTCTCTTTAGGTTATATTTCATTGTGAGGTAAGAAGTTTAGAAAATCAGTGCCTTTGTCTATTTAAATGTTTTACCTTTTCTTCAAAGTAATCCCTCACAATGTTCATTAAAAATTCTTATGACTAATTTACTGACCTCAGACATCTCACTTATGGTTACATGTCACTGTGCCATCTGTTTTTCCCAAGGGAATTTAAAATACACATGTTAAAATAAATTTTACATATTCAAAACTACAATTTAAAAACCAATTTATTTTGTGAAGGTTTCTATGGCCTTTAACTGGAACATTTGACACAATTTATTTCCCAAACCATACTCTATCTTTCTGAACTCTTTAATCCTACAAGGTAAAATAAGACAGCTTCAAGTAGGGATCTGAATACACACCTGTATATTCCTTTTGTGCCACAATTCACAGTGGCTTTGTTGATCTCAAAGGTACTAAAATAAATTTCATTTTCATGCTATAAACACCATTATTCTAAGCTATTGAAAGATTAGTAGGTGAGATTCTGAGTAATGTTATTTCTAAGAAAAAATGGGAAAGCAAAGTTTCAGGATCAATTTTTGTCAGGTATGTGAACACCCATTCTATAGAATTCAACTCCTGTTTTGACAGCTTATTGAATACTCTCCCAACTTTTCCCGCCTAGTAATGTCTCCCATTAATTAATACCCATTCTCTGTTCACAGTTTTGATAGAATAGCAGTAGTTGTTAACACAACACTCATAATCACAATTGTTCAGGTATGTTTTTTGGTCTGTATTATGCATAAGCCTCAAATAGTAAATGTTGCCCTAAGAAAAAGGAAAGGTAGAATTTTTAGAAATAAAGTTGAGACTTTTAATGGGAATAAGAATTGTGTCTGCGTTTCACTTCTCCCACCCCCCTTTATTGTAGTATCAAACTCTGCAAACATCTTGCCTTTTCTTTTTTTTCTTGTATGCGTAAGGCTTTAAGAATACAATTTAAAAACTTTTAAATACATTTAGGAAACAATATTTTTTACTTGGGTGGAATTGGGGAGCGACTTTTTACTACAACAGTGTAAATAATGGTCATCAAGAGAGGTCAAATGTTCAAATACAGTTTTGACCTTGGAGTGCAAAATAATTTAATAATGTTACTTTTCAACATTTTTAAAGAGAAAAAATATATGTATTCTTACAACATATGCATTTATGTAGGTATATATGTGTATATATGTAACATATATATGTTGTTATATATATGATATATATATACACATACATACTCATATAGGCTTCCCTGGTAGCTTAGCTGGTAAAGTATCTGCCTGCAATGTGGGAGACCTGGGTTTGATTCCTGGGTTGGGAAGATCCCCTGGAGAAGGGAATGGCTACCCACTCCTGTATTTTGGCCTGGAGAATTCCATGGACTGTTCATGGGGTCACAAAGAGTTGGACATGATTGAGCAACTTTTACTTCACTTCACATACACACACCTATGGAGACAAAGAGAGAGAAAAAAAAAAGAGAATTTTTCCTCTTGCTTACATGTTTGGGCAAAAATAAAGGAAGGTGTCTAACTTCTTTTAATTTTTATTTATTTGGTTATCAGATTGATGATTTTCCCCCATATATTTGTAGACTACAGTTAATAATTAATTTAAATATAATTGGTTACATACAGTAGACCAATAAGAAAAGATATGAAAAATGAAATAATGTAAGTTATTTATGAAGTATGATTGAAATTATAATTAAAATTACTGAAGCCTACTAATCTTGTCTATAAAGTAAATAAAAACTATCTCAATCCATGAATCAGTTTGAGGGATAATAAAAGTAAAATCATTTTCAAAGCAACTGGCTTAAAACAAGTTTTTCCTGGTTATTTGGGCAACTTGTGCTGCTTTCCTTCTAAAATCCATCGTGTTTCCATAATAGGATTGAGGAAATTTTTTTCCTGTTTCTATCAAGTGTTACTAAGAGAAAAAAAAATCAAGGATTCACACAAAGAAACAATGACTTAAGTGTTTTTTTAAGAAAGCAATAAAAAACCTTGTTTTTTTTATTTTAATGATTATAGATTATTAAAGAAGAGAAAACATGAACCTTTCCGTGGAGATGTGTAAGTTATTTAAACATAATCTTTTGTTCAACGTCATGATCAGTTTAGGTAAATAGATGAATACAGAGGGAACAGGAGAGGAAACATGAGTGAAAAGAAGAGAGGAGGACAAAAAAGAAACCAATTGGCAAGAAAAATAGAGGGACAGCCACAAGAGGGAATCACAAATAGAGAGCCCCCAGGCAAGGAAAGAAGAAAGACAGACGTGCGGTTAAAGACCCTGAGGGAGGCATCAGTTTAAGGAAAAGAAAGCCACTTTAGTCACACTTCGGTGTGTGCGGGGACTTGGGCCTCTGATTCTGAGCTTTTGTGATCACCGCTTTCAAATACTGACTAAGGGGCAGAAACCAATGAACTGATAAACACACGACACGCCAGGTCAGAACTGGGTCTCCATAACGAACGCAGGAAGAATGCAATCCCCGAAACAGTATCAAATCCAACTTGGGATCGCTATGGAAGATCCAACTTAAACAATTTCTTAAGGATGATGATCAACCCACCCAATACAGTTATCTGCACAAGTAGCTCCTGGACAAGTGATGTCTAATTTCTAACATAAGGAAAAATCACTTTTCCATCCACTTGTGACAATAGTGAAGCACAGCATCCTTTGCTCATTTTACTTTTGATTACTTTTTACCTTAACTATGTTGTTACATGATTTTTCCATGGAAACCACCAGGGAGGCCTCATTTCCACTACACTGGGATGGCGTGCCATTCTTGGCAGGAAACTGTAGGTGTTGCTGAAGCTACATAGCTGAAAAGGCTAAGCCAGGCCTCCAATTCTTTGGCTCAGTACAGTTCTATTTTAGCCGGTCCTCTTCCTCCCACTCAAATTCTGTACCCTAGCATGTGTTTGGATATGCTGTATCCTCCAAGCTCTTCACACTAAATATACTCTTAGAAACCACGAGCGCAACTTGCAGATGAGTCATTCTCTCTGGAAGACTCAGCTCCGCAGTGGACAGCTCGTAAATTGGAATAGATGCAGTTGGACGGGGGGGGAGTAGAGACAACAGTCTCTGGTTCATCATGTTCTGCAAAGAAAGCCAACAGGGTGGAGGTGGGTGGTTCCAGAGTAAATTGAAGCAAATTCTCATATCACACTTTAAAAAGAAGTTGGTTAAAGAGCCTAATACTCTAAAGATAATGCTCTAAAGCTTAGAACTTGTGTGTATCACTTGTTCGGGGGTCAAGCACTTTTTCTTTTTTCTTCTTCTTCCTTTGTGTGTGTGTGTATGTGTTATCCTTTGACCAGTGCTCAGAGCATAATTTGTTTCCAGTCTTTTTTGTTCTACGAGTTAAAAGGTCAACGCCCTCTGACATGGCATGAGCTGTTCAGTGCACCAGGGGAAACATCACCAGCAGTGCCGGGCTTAAAACAACTTTAGGGCAGCCGGAGTCAAACACAGGAAATGTTGTTCAAATCCCAGGAGAACACTGGCTTTGTTTATTAGCCAACTTACATCTTGTTGAATTGCTAAGAGCCGCTATCTTGAATGAGCAGATCTATCAGAGACTCCAAACCCAGATGAGGTATTTGTAGGCGTGATAAAACAACATCACTCTCCTAAAGTGTCCCCTACAGGAATCTAAATACAGAGTGGCTATTTTCTTAAATGGGAAAAGTTCCATCTCAGGTCCCCATAGTCCAATACATGCTAAATGATTCTACAAATGAACAAACACTGCTTTGATGAGACAGTAAATTTAGTGGGAGAAATAATCAACCAGAAATGCAGAAAAAAATGTGGATTTCTTTTATAAACAGTCTAACCAGGAAATGACTTACACATTCAATCTTGTACCCCCACAAGATTTCTTTTTTATTAATTTAGCTGAAAACACTGACCTGTTCAACATTTTTATTTACGTAGTACATGTAAATCTCTAAGTGTTCAATGATTTATTAACTGTTACTTTGCCAGTACAAGATAATATTTTAACTCCATTTCACAATTAATTGAGAAAGAAAGGTTAAGTGTTTTGCCTAAGGTCACTTGACAAATCTAAACCAGAGACACATTTAGCTCCTTGAACTACTGACTTTCTGCCTTATGTTTTACATCAGTTAATTATTTTGCTTCTAAACAGACTGAAAGATTCAAAGCTCCACAGAAAAATCACATTCTGCAGTAGTCCTCCATTTGGAAATAGAGGAAATCTGGATGAGATACACATCAACCTTTTTTGTATAGTATTGGAAGCAGTATTAAAGAGGAAAAAATAGTAGCCCAAAGAAGGAAAAATCCTAAGTAGATACCAAGTAGGGCTTCCCTGGTAGCTCAGACGGTAAGTAATACATCTATAATGCAGGAGACCCAGGCTCAATCCCTCGGTTGGGAAGATCCGCTGCAGAAGGGAATAGCAACCCACTCCAATATTCTTGCCTGAAGAATCCCATGGACAGAGGAGCCTGGCCAGCTATAGTCCATGGGGTCACAAACTGGGACAAGACTGAAGCAACTGAGCACGCATGCAGGTACTAAGTGGTTTGGCCATGCAAAAAGCCTACTCTTTTCTTTCAGACCAAGAGTCAAGATGCCTGGGCTCAGGTTCCAGCTCTACCATATATTAGTGGGATGGTCCTCAACCTAAGTCTTTTCTTCATCAGTAAAATGGATATAAAAAGACCTGCCCTCCCCTGAGGAAAGTCATGAGTTTCAAATAAAAGTATGGACATGAAAGAGTAATCTAAAGAATACTGTAAGTTGTAAAGTGCTGTTCAAATCCCATTAGTGATTATGGTCATAGTACTATTGTTGTATTAGAAAGGAAACAACAGGAAGCCCATGAATAAAATAGAGGTCATAAATTATGTCACCAGCCTCACTGAAAAATTCAATGAACATCATAGACTCTCTTTAGCAAAATTCACAGAAATATACCCCAAACGATAATTATAATTTTCAAGAGGTTTTATAGATCATCTGAACCTCATGTGTTCATGGACCTCATATTAAGAACACTTGTTACACAGGAAGAAGAGAAATGGAAGATTATCTAGAAAGCAAGGAGGCATGGGAATCAAAGAGCAAAATAGACCTAACTAGTCAGCTAGACAATCTTATGGTGTCAAGCCATAAGAAGATGGTTTAGGGTCATTTGCTGGTGAGATGTGGACAAGCAGACTGCTGGTCGAGGAACAGTGTTAACATTGCCTTGTTCAGAAGAGAAGGAAATACCTTATTCATTTCCATGACAATTCTAGGAGCAGTCTCCCAGAGATATAAGGAGAAACCACAAAAGTGTGGGTGGCAGGAGCAAGGGGGTGCAGGGGTAGATGATGAAAGAGGATGGGAGCTGGGAATTCTGATTTGGGGGCAGGTGTGGAAAGGCAGAGTTGGAGGTAGCATTGTACCCTAACACATGAGCCCCTGCACTCCTCTGACTTTCCTGCCTGTGGGTTCAGCAGGAAGCCAAACTGGGACTAATTCTGGCTAGACCCAGGAGGAAAAGGGACCCCAGCTGTCAAGATCTCTCTCTCTTTTTTTAAGTTGCAGCATGTGGGATCTAGGTCCCTGACCAGGGATCAACGCCAGGGCAATCCACCTTGGGAGGGTGGAATCTTAGCCTCTGGCCCACCAGGGAAGTCCTAAGATCACTCTCCATTAAAGCCAACCTGCAGCTGACCTGGTTCTGACTCTGGCTCCTAGGCTTCTTTGAATGGATTTTACTACCTGCTGCTGCTGCTGCCTGTTGTTCAGCTGCTTACTCGTGTCCGACTCTTTGCAACCCCATGGACTGCAGCATGCCAGGTTTCAAACTCATGCCCACTGAGTCTGCGATACCATCCAACCGTCTCATCCTCTGTTGTCTCCTTCTCCTTCTGCCCTCAATCTTTCCCAGCATCAGGATCTTTTCCACAGAGTCCGTTCTTCTTATCAGGTGGCCAGTGTATTAGAGCTTCAGCTTCAGCATCAGTCCTTCCAATGAATAGTCAGGGTTGATTTCCTTTAGATTCACTTGTTTGATCTTCTTGCGGTCCAAGGTACTCTGCTGCCTGTAGCCCCTTTCTATACCTGGATCAACAACCTTCCATCAGTCATTGGAAGGACTGATGCTGAAGCTGAAACTCCAATACTTTGGCCACCTGACGTGAAGAACTGACTCATTGGAAAAGACCCTGATGCTGGGAAAGACTTAAGGCAGGAGGAGAGGGGGACGACAGAGAATGAGATGGTTTGATGTCATCACCAACTTGATGGACATGAGTTGGAGCAAATTCTGGGAACTGGTGATGGACAGGGAAACCTAGCGTGCTGCATTCATGGGGTTGCAAAGAGTCGGACACAACTGAGGGATTGAACTGACGGACTGATGTGTTTCACAGGTCTGTCTTATGCTTGTCTCAGACCCACCTTCTACATGCATCCTATGATGCGTGACATTTCTTCCCTGGTGGCTCAGGTGGTAAAGAATCTGCCTGCGATATGGGAGACCTGGATTCAATGCCTGGGTGGGGAAGATCCCCTGGAGAAGGGAACGGCAACCCACTCTAGTATTCTTGGCTGGAGAATTCCCATGGACAGAGGAGCCTGGTGGGCTACAATCCATGGTGTCACAAACGATTGGACACAACTGAGCAACTAACACTTTCACTTTAGTCTTGATTTTGCAACAGATCTCATCTCTTTGTGGCTTTGAATGCAGGACAGATTTTGGTTCCAGTCTTTCCTTGGTCTGACTTGACATCTCTCCTGACTCCTGATCTGAACAGAGTAGGGTCTATGGACTAGAGGTTCACAGTGATATTGCTTATTAGGTGGAATTGCTTGCTTGTGTGATTTCAATAAATTGCTGTGAATTTTTCTCCTTCTATAGATACTTCCCAAGTTATGGAGTCAACTCAGCAATACAGAGCTCTCAAATCCAGTGATTCCTCCAATTTACTGTATGTTAGATAACTGCTAATTTATCTAAAGTTTCTGAGAATAGAATTATCAGTAAGACAAACTGGGCACTTAATTGTTGGGCCATCCTTTTACAGTGGAATTGCAGGTTGGTATTTTTGTTTATCGTAGTGCACATGTGTGAGGGCACATGCTCACATACGTGTCCTTCTACTTTATAAAAAGTCACCTTGGCATAGCCTGTCCATCTTAGCGTTAACTTTCTGTACTTTGAGATTTACTGGCTTTTTTGTAGCCCACATAAAATTTCTAACTGTGTGTTCTATTATATAATGCAAGGCTTGGTTATATTCTTTTCAGCATTCACCTCTGTGAAATTCTCAACTGGGAAGAAAAAAAGTATGAAGCTCAAAGAGGGAGGAGAGGTGGAATTAATAAGTGAGGCCAGACACCTCTGACTCCACTATGCTTCCCTGAGTGTTAGAAATGGCAATCTATTTTAGGAGTCATAAATTTACTCTATTATATGCAATTCTGACTAGGGAACTTTCTTTTGAATATAAGCTGTGAGAACTTCAGCAAAACCTCTTGAGGATCTATAATATGATGTTTTATATGATGCTTACAACTGTACAAAGATGAAAAACATGCTATTCTATGAAACTGGAAAAACAGTACATCATTTGGCATGTACTATAAAATATTTTATGGAAAGAAATACATTATATAACCTTATAACCTCAGTAAGGGTGATAATCTACATGACTATTTCACTTGATGCTTAATGTATGCTCTGAAAATTCAGCTCATTATTGTTTTACTCTATCACATAAGGTTTTCAACATAAAATTTAAGACACGGTAATAATAAATAACAATTTTTTGTAACTTACAACATTTTTCCTGTCTTTAGATAAGCATCTTTTAAATGAAGGAAGTCTCGCTTCTTAACAAATATTGCAGGGAATATTAGCTAACAATTTCAAAAGTACTCACTGGAAACATTAGTAAATATTTTGCTAAACTGTAGCACTAAAACAATCCAAGTTCATTTTAAACAGCATTATTTGAGTACAATTATAAATATACCTGGTTGCAATATTCATATGGGATGGGAGTAAAGTCATGTTTTTCAAGGGCACTGATTTGAACCAATTACTTCTGGATGGCAAGTTACACAATCAATATCATGATGTTGATATTAATTTATATCTATAGGATCAGACCAGAAAGCAAGAAGGTAGTTGTTTCAGCAACAACCTCAGTTTATTGTTAATATATAATCATTTGGAGCAATCTAGAGAAAGGATGTTTTATTCTGAGAATCTCCGATCTGTAACCTATGGTTTGGGGCAAGTAATGAGGACAATTATATTGCATTCATACAACTATGGTGTAAGATCTGACTCTCTCCAATTTAGTCAATTATTTGTTCATTCATCTATCCGTTTATTCATTCCCTGAATCTACAAGACACGGTACAATGCTCTGGCAACATGAAGATGTATCAGACATGGCTCCTCAAAGAACCTAAAGTTATTACGAAAGGAAGGCACTAAATGTTAGGGTAGATCGAATAGTAACCTTTGATAATAAGCATTCTTTCTAGAAAGGATATATGTTCACTCTACCTAGGGAAAGGAAAAATGAGAAGAAAGGGTTGGGAAAAAGCAGAGTACGAGGCACACCTTGAAGGATATGTTAAGTGTTAGTGGCTCAGCCGTGTCCGACTCTTTGTGACCCCATGGACTACAGAGGCTCCCATATACATATATAAGAGCCTGGCCCTATTAGAGTCCAGGAGATCCTGAACTAGAGACAGGCTCCTCTGTTCATGGAATTCTCCTGACAAGAACACTGGAGTGGGTTGCCAGTCCCTTCTACAGAGGATCTTTCTGACCCAGGAATTGAACTTGGGTCTCCCAAATTGGCAGGCAGTTTCTTTACCATCTGAGTCATCAGGAAAACCCTGTGGGGAAAGTGTTGAAAAAAAGCAGAGTATGAAATGCACCTTGAAGGATATGTAAGTATTCTCTATTTGAGACAATTAATGTTTTCACTTTTAAGCTATTTTTAGCTGGATGTTCTGTTACTTGCAGCCCAAAATTTCCTGATGTAGGTTTTAAGCAATTTCTATTATAAAATTACTCTTTTTACAGGTCAAAACCAGTCCAAAATCATCAATCTTATATTTCAACATCAGAGCTAATGTGAGGAGATCAGGGTTTTAAGCAAGGGATTAACATGATCATGATCTGTGGCTTAGAATGATCATATTAACAGCAGAAAATAGGATGGATTTATGGGAATCTTAAACAGTAAGCAAGAAGGTCAGTTAAAAGATTATTATCATAGCTGAGTTGAGTGTTAATGGGGCACTAAATTAAGGCAAGAGCTCTAAGGATGACATAGTGTGGGAGTTCAAGTAAGAGAGATGTTAAAGAGATAGAATTGACAGGTTTGGTAATTTAATGGAATAAAATGTAAGAGAGAAAGGGATACCCTTCTAGGACAATGTTTTGGCTCATATAGATAATTAAACTGTTTAATTGATTCTAACTCTGTGCTTACTTCTGAACCTTGACTCAGGATGTCCATTGGTCCTGGTGAGCCCTGGCCCTTTCTTTCACAATGAAAACCCTTCCATCTGCTTTCAGTCCTCTGACTGCACTAGTATCTTCTTGCAGTGACTTGTTTTGGGGAACTTATATTTTTATACTGCACATTTTGATGCTCAACAACGCATGACTCTGCTACGTGGTCATTTGGGGACATGAGGCCTGCACAATGATGGGCCTCCCCTGATGGAAGTGTAAACTCTTTGCAAACAGGGAACAGGACCCTGCTTTCTATTTCTTGATTGTCCTTATAACACCTTATAAGGTGTCCTTGTAACACATATCAGTTCAGTTCAGTCACTCAGTCGTGTCCAACTCTTTGCGACCCCATGAATCACAGCACGCCAGGCCTCCCTGTCCATCACCAACCCCCAGAGTTCACTCAAACTCATGTCCATCGAGTCGGGGATGCCATCCAGCCATCTCATTCTCTGTCGTCCCCTTCTCCTCCTGCCCCCAATTCCTCCCAGCATCAGAGTCTTTTCCAGTGAGTCAACTCATCGCATGAGGTAGCCAAAATATTGGAGTTTCAGCTTAAGCATCAGTCCTTCCAATGAACACCCAGGATTGATCTCCTTCAGAATGGACTGGTTGGATCTCCTTGCAGTCCAAGGGACTCTCAAGAGTCTTCTCCAGCACCACAGTTCAAAAACATCAATTCTTCGGTGATCAGCTTTCTTCACAGTCCAACCCTCACATCCATACATGACCACAAAAAAAAAGCAAAACTGACTTCAATTACGGCCCATCAGATGCTTCCTTATGGTAAAATGTAGGGAATTTTAAAGAAATGTTGGCTAATTACTGGAAGAGATGACAGCTGTAACAGCCTAGCCTAAGCTGCCCATTCCCTTCTGATCCCAAGTTATAAAACCCTGCTCCATGCCTCATGGGGTAGCAGACATCTGCCTTACCTCCACAATCCTTATGCCTTGTGTATCTGGAAGATAAATAAGGAAATTTAAAGGATTTGACATGCCCTATAATTCTGAGCTTTATTATTTGCATTAATAAATCTAGAGGGGGAAAGAGTTGCTAAATAATTTAAATTTTAAGGATATTTGCAAATTATTTTGCTTATAGACAACTCAAGAAAATAAAAATAATATCAAATTTACATGATTTTGAATATTATTTTTATATAATTATCTAGAATTGAGCATACATTCTTTACTGATATATGATTTTCTTCTCAGTTTTATTATATAAGAAAAATTATTTTAAAGATAAGAAAATGGTATCATCCAAAAAAATCAATTAAATGTGTATTCAACTTTAGCTGTGGATGGCTTGTCATAATTATAAAAGACATAACAGTAAAATATTAATTTTTGACAAAAAATTTTTTTACAAATTTGTATATGTATTTTACACAAATAAATAATTTTTATACAAATAATGTAGATTCTTCTACTTATTTAGGAAAAAGAAAAATCTATGATCCTAAAGATCATTCTACAGTTCTCATTATGTCTATTCATATAATTTTGCCATTTTGATGCAATCTATCTATATTGCATATGAAACTGCAAAATTTGAACGATGAAAATGATCTATTCAAATTATCTGCTATTACACAAACAGGTTAATAACAGTAATTAAAAGAATAATTATGCAACTACATGCCACTCAAAGGAGTCATTTAAATTATGCAAATCAAGCATAAGGTCATGTAATGCTAAGAGAAAAGAGCTAAAATATGCAAAATAGTGTGCTCTCTGTTGGTGGTTCCAGTGTTAGAAATATTCATATCACAAGCATATAGTGTGCATTTCATTTTTGAATCTTTGTACCATAAAATTGAATTAATTTTTCCTACCTTAGGTACTCTGAAATTTGAGTAGTACAAAGTTTTATAGATGAGCTGATTTCATCCATGAGAGGAATGCTTGTTTCTCATTTGAGTACTTTATTTTTAAGACATTGATTTTTCTTTTCTAGCTATAGAAACAAGTCACATTATAAAAACAAAAGACTTGGTAAACAAATGAAAGTACAAAATGTAAAATAAAAAACCACGTGTAATATTAACATTTTGAAACAAGCATGATTTCATTTTTGGTGCATTTCCTTTCCTTCCTTTTTAAGTGCCGTTCATTTTTGGTCATAATGGGTATAAGTTGTGTTCTTGTCTGTGTCACTTTTGCTTTTGATTTCATTTAATACTATACCACAAACGTTTCCCCAGATGACTCATGAAACCTGAATTCTTAACTGGTGGGATGAAACTTTTTACACATGTATGTGATATTTAATTATTTTATTATTTTTGCATTTTTTTTATTGCCTGCTTTTCTGTTATATCAAGCTATGATAAGCATATACTAAATCGGATGAGAATTACTGGTTTTTTATTTTACCAGATTGCTGAAAGTAGATTAGGAAATTGTGTTTATGGCTATGGATAAAATTAGATTTAGATTTAGGATGAGGAATATAATAAACATGGATTTTAAAGTTTCTAAATGTATATTAACAAATTTGTTCACAGAACATCTGGACCAGTTTGCTCACTTATAAGCAATCCAGAACACTATAAGGTTCTTAGTAATAATGAAAATTATTATTAATGAATAATAACTAATAAATTCATCTTATTTGGATTTCTTTAATTTTTTCCATAAGTTTCTAGACTCTTTGTTTTTCTTTCTTGATTATATGGCTACACATAACCTTTATTCATTTCTCTACTTCAGTTCAGTTCAGTCGCTCAGTCTGTCCGACTCTCCACGACCCCATGAATCACAGCACGCCAGGCCTCCCTGTCCATCACCAACTCCCGGAGTTCACTCAAACTCATGTCCACAGAGTCGGTGATGCCATCCAGCCATCTCATCCTCTGTTGTCCCCTTTTCCTCCTGCCCCCAATCCCTCCCAGCATCAGAGTCTTTTCCAGTGAGTCAACTCGTCGCATGAGGTGGCCAAAGTATTGCAGTTTCAGCTTTACATCAGTCCTTCCAATGAACACCCAGGATTGAGCTCCTCTAGAATGGACTGGTTGGATCTCCTTGCAGTCCAAGGGACTCTCAAGAGTCTTCTCCAACACCATAGTTCAAAAGCATCAATTCTTCGGCGATCAGCTTTCTTCACAGTCCAACTCTCACATCCACACATGACCACTGTAAATGTTTAAATAATTTGCAAGAACTTTTACCTTTTGTCATATTTGTTGCAAATATTTTCCCAGTTCTTTTTATTCATATTTTTGACATACACATTATATTTACAGGAGTCAGATTACTAAATATTTGCTTTTACAGTTTTTCCCATTGCTTTTATGCTTAAAAATCCCTCAACATTTTAAGAATTTTTCCTAGATCCAAATGAAAATTAACAATAAATTAAATTTATTAATAATAATAAATAATATAATGATCTGATTTTTCTAACATTTGTTAAATCATATTTCTTTCCTGTTTGTTTCTTTTTATTTGTTTACATATTAGTATGTGTTTTAGGATTATCTAGTCTCGTTCACTGATTTGTGTTGATTCATATGTACAAAGTATACTCTTTTAATTAACTTGATTCTGTACTATGTTATAGTATTTAGGAAAGCAGGCAAGCCCCCACCATTTTTGTTTTTCATATGTCATGTATTTATCTTTCAGATGAACTTATCTGAAGAATTTTCAGAATTTATCCCCCAAAGATAAAGAGTTATTCTTTTAAAAATCACCTCATTATTTGTGTGCTTCAAAAACATCTCTTACATTTGTGTCTCGTACAAAGAAAAGGAAATATTATAAAGTACCTCCCCCTTCTGTCTTCCAAATACTTGCTACACATACAATAAAAGATAGCGCTAAGTTGCGTCTGCCTCCTGCGATCCTATGAACTGTAGCCTGCCAGGCTCCTCTTTTCATGGGATTCTCCAGGCAAGGATACTAGAGTGGGTTGCCATTTCCTTCTCCAGGGGAACTTTCCAACCCAGGAATTGAACCCAGTTCTCCCACATTGCAGGCTTATGCTTTACCGACAGCTGTGCAGGAAACCCAAACAATATATACAATATACAACACATACAATATATACAACACATACAATATATTCAACACAGTTCCTTAATTCTCAGTCATTCTATGAAGACAGGATTAAGTATTGCAATTTATAAATAAGAAATCTAAGACTTTGGGAATTTATGTCTTACCCAGTATTTCAGTAAAAATGCAGGTAGAATGACCCCAAGCTCCTTTCATAATATCACATATATTTGTCCCTTACTTAAAACATGAAACTCTCAAGTTAGTAGACTATCCTTTTACTTAAAATGAATATGTAATGTATATATATCAAATTTTAGGTTACTTTATGTAATTAATGTGCATCTTTCTTTTTAATTTGCCAGATGAAATATTTTGAAGTGAAATGTGCCAGAAAAGGAGACATGGAATCTCTAAAGGCAATCGTATAAACTATGGTTTACTCTCCAACCACAATGGAACTCCAGGTAGGTCACTCAATTTTAATTTGTTTATGGGTAAATATCTGTTTCTAATCTTCTCAAAGCTAATGATAAAGACCAACATGTATTTTTCACTATTTGAGTATGTGTACAGAATACATTGTAACAAAATTACTATATTGATATTCAAGAATTCAATGAGTGCAATATAGTACAGTCTAATAGGAATTCTTTGCCAGTCAACCTATTCTAGAAATCCATTATCTAATTTAATCTTTCAGTAATCCCACTCCTATACCTTACACTCTGGTTAAATAAATTATTAGATACCTCTCATATATCAAGATTAATCAGGATTTTTTGGTTGCAAGTGACAGAAACTTAAGAAAGCTAAAGCGAGAAAGGAAATGGATTGTTCATGTAACTGTATAGAGATCTCTGGATTCCAGCACAATTTGATCTAGATGTTTAAAAAATATTGTCATAAACTTCTCTCTCTACGTATCTTCTAGAAACATCTAAGAGGGTTAACTGAAGCACTGGATAATAAGAAGAATCTAACATTTTATCCTACTTATAAGTAATGAGTTAACCTACCTCAGTTACATGATGCTAAGAAAAAAGACATGAGACTCCTGGGCCAGCGCAAAAGGGTTTCATTAGTCATGGCACAGCCAGCAGCAGAAACGTCCACCTATTTCTATGATCCCCTTATCTCTAGACCCCACAGGGGTGATACAGACAAGCCCAGGTGGATGCCTGCCCAGGCAAGACGTTGTGCTACAGTACAGAAATCGTGAGCTTAAGGAACTTGAATACACTGGGGGCAGGAACCTTTCCTTTCCTTCACTCTGGATCTCTAGCTCTCTCTTCCCAAGGCTGATTACCAGCAAACATATTTAAAAATATAGTGGAACTAAGTAAAACTGGAGTGGAACAAAATAATATGGAGCAAAGAGCAATCAGTACTTTGTGCACAAGACACAGAGGTGAGAAGTTCACAGAGAATTGTCTCCCTCCATAAGACTGTCTCCATCAGATAGCAAAGAAGCCCACCAGTTATAGTCTACCACCCACACGACCTCAGCAGCAAGAGAAAGTGTGCTTTCTCTCACGGGCCCTAGGTAGCTTGCATGCTCCTGGACCACGGGAACCCTGACCGGCCAGACTTGACACTGTGTTCCTCTTTGGAGCAGAGTTACCTGATCAACCTCCCCCACTTCCCCTAGAAGCCTAGAATTGGTGAGAAGTATCTGCTCCAAGAAATACTAGGGTAGTGTTATCAGAGAAGGGTGTACTGAGGTAAAGGAAACGAAATGCAGACAGACACCTGATCATTCGCCGCTTCACCTCTTGGTAGCTTTCTCTTCGCCGCCCCTCTATTTCTGTGTCCTCTGGTCCTTTTCACCTCTCCGTGTCCATATATGAGGCATCCTAAGAAGCCATTGTCAAGTGTCTCCGGCAATGAAGACAAAGATGTTCCCTTCCCAGCTAGAGGATTCTCTAGTTTCACTCAGCATTTTGCCTTCCCCAATTACAGCATTTTTACTTCCTACGATGCATTTCAGTAATCTGTTTTGAAGCTTTAATCTTCCCAGCCAGACAGGGGTCTCCTTCTGAGCAAGGTCGTATCCATGCCTCTCAGTGTCTCCTAGGGTCAGAGTATCACAGGTGCTCAGTATCTATGTACTGAATACAGAGAAGGATATTAGATGAATTTCAGTCACTTAGATCTCTCAACTAACAATGATGGAACAATTACCAGGCCAGGAGTCCAGAGACTTCTCTTCTCTTCTATTTTTACCACACACTGGTTGGCCACCTTGAGCAAATTTATTAACCTCTCTGAGGCTCAATTCTATTGTTTGTAAAAAAAAAAAAAAAAAAAAGATGAAACTATGTGCTATTCCCCTTATGGTTATTGAGATAATAATATTAGAAAATGCATGGGAAATCACTTTAGAAATGTAAACCACTCTAATAATTAATAAACTCCATTTTCAAATAACAAGTGAACCATTTCTGTGATAGGAATTCAATGTGTTTAGAACTATCAGAATAGTTATTATACAGTGTTCTTGCCTGGAGAATTCCAGGGACAGGGGAGCCTGGTGGGCTTCCGTCTATGGGGTCGCACAGAGTCGGACACGACTGAAGTGACTTAGCAGCAGCAAGCAGATACAATTTGAAGGATGCTTTAAAAAATTCTGTCTGTACCAAAATAGATTCCTTGGTATTACTAATTCCTCTATCACATTTTAATTTCTCTGATTTAATTTTAAGAAAAATTACCTCCAAAAATTCCCATAAAAGTTTAAAATTTTGATAGAGTTAATAGAGTAAACCGTTATTGTTGATTAACTTTATCTTATTTTGGCTGACAGGCAAAGGAATATATAAGGCAAGTTTTAAGAGGAAGAGGGACAAAATTAAAAAGTAAAACAGTGAGATGAGTTTGTCTAGATGATTGGGAGAGAAGTGCAATGCCACTAAGGAAGAATGCTCTTAGTGAGAGAGATGTTGCCAAATTATTATTTTTTAATCTTTAATTACTAGCTTTGCCTTGGACTGCTCTTGTTAATAAGGTCAATTTTCTGTACATCTATTTTTAATTCAAAACTTTCTCCTTCAAATTTGGACAGGAAAACAGACTAAAACGAAATAATCCATTTGTTTAGAAAATTTTCTTCCTTTAGAGGAGGAATCCCATAACTTTTTGAAATTTTATTAACCAATAGTTAGAAAAGCATATTTTTCTTAGATTTTTTTTTCCCTAGAAGTTTTGGGTGCCTCCTCAAATTTGAATAGAATTTACAAATACGTGTGTTGAAAATTACCCCTACCAAAGGTATGTGGTTCTCCCATCTGTCAGAGAAATCAGTTTGTCTCCACAAATGCCTTCCTAATTAACAATGAACAAATGCCCTATGAGCAAAATTCATGACAATGTGATACAGAAATGTTTGCAGTTCATGGGAAAAAATGACAGAAGGACAAAGTTACAAAAATAAAAAGACACAGAAGCTAATACAGAACACCCAAAGCAACTACATTTTTTTGCCAGAGAGTTGGGGACTGTTGGAGATCGATCCTGGGTGTTCATTGGAAGGACTGATGCTAAAGCTGTAACTCCAATACTTTGGCCACCTCATGCGACGAGTTGACTCACTGGAAAAGTCTCTGATGCTGGGAAAGGTTGGGGGCGGGAGGAGAAGGGGACGACGGAGAATGAGATGGCTGGATGGCATCACCGACTCTGTGGACATGAGTTTGAGTGAACTCCGGGAGTTGGTGATGGACAGGGAGGCCTGGCGTGCTGTGATTCATGGGGTCGTGGAGAGTCGGACACGACTGAGCGACTGAACTGAACTGAACTGGGGACTGTTTGGAAAGAATTCCACACTATTTCCTCAAAAATAAGCAGAAATGAAAAATTTGAGGCAGGACTGTACTTCTAAAGACTATAATGCAGTCTAGGCATTCAGCTGGGAGAAGGCAATGGCAAGCCACTCTAGTACTCTTGCCTAGAAAATCCCATGGATGGAGGAGCCTGGCAGGCTGCAGTCCGTGGGGTCGCTAAGGGTTGGACACAACTGAGCGATTCACTTTCACTTTTCACTTTCACACATTGGAGAAGGAAATGGCAACCCACTCCAGTGTTCTTGCCTGGAGAATCCCAGGGACGGGGGAGCCTGGTAGGCTTCCGTCTGTGGGGTCACACAGAGTCGGACACGACTGAAGTGACTTAGCAGCAGCAGCAGCAGCAGCAGGCATTCAGCTGAGGTTCACAATCTCCAGCAACAAAAGCTATAACAGGGATCAAGAAGAATTCAAATAGGTAGTTAGGCAGAAAGAACCCACCTGCAACATAAGGTCATTGCACTTGCTTCTTCATTACAGTTATCTCCTAAAGCAGGAGATTAACACCCTGTTGGGGAGGTTGAGAAAGTGCTTACTCCACTGCCCACTTGAAAGAGACTACAGTGACCGAAAAGGCTGTAAATCATTAGAACTCTGATTTCAGAGAATATGACAAGAATATATCCCAAGAGTCAAAATTAAAAGGTCAGTACTTTCCTTGCAGGGCTTCCCAGATGGTGCAGTGCTAAAGAATCTGCCCACAATGCAGAAGCCTCTGGTTCAATCCCTAGGTCAGGAAGATCCCCTGGAGAAGGAAATGGCAACCCACTCCAGTACTTTTGCCTGGAGAATTCCATGGACAGAGGAGCCTGGTAGGCTACAGTCCATGGGGTCATAAAGAGTCAGACACAACTAAGTGGCTAACGCTTTTCACCTTCCTTGCACTTAATAGATGGGGCACACCTCTGTATCAGTCAAACTGCAACTTTCAGCCCCTTTCCCTGCTTGCCAAAGTTATAAGGAAAACCTTGATGGATACTTTGAAGGCTTTGATTTTTTTTTTTTTTTGACTTTTCAAAAGTCTAATCTAAATGTTTCTTAATAAAACACTGCCGTGTGAAAAGAGTACTCTGGGTGCTTTTAAAAAGTCCTGTGTGTTGTTGTTTGTGTCCCTGCAAAGTTTTAGATATCCTTATAGTAATCTTTCAAAGGAAAGTAACAACTTAAGGCCACATGGGGATCTAAGTTATTCATTGACAATCAGTTCACTTCAGTTCAGTTCAGTCACTCAGTCGTGTCCGACTCTTTGTGACCCCATGGACCACAGCACGCCAGGCCTCCCTGTTCATCACCAAATCCCCGAGTCTACCCAAACTCATGTCCATTGAGTCGGTGATTGCCATCCAACCATCTCATCCTCTGTCATCCCCTTCTCCTCCTGCCTTCAATCTTTCCTAGCATCAGGGTCTTTTCAAATGAGTCAGCTTTTCAATTGACACTAGTCACACTTAGATTTTGGAGTGAAGCATCTTCGGTCTGTTAAGATTCTGGAAGTGGCAATTTTTAGTTGTTCTGTTAGCTCCTCTAGAACAGCTCCACCTCCTCCTCCTTCCTCTACCTCTGCAAGCAGCTGAAGTCTAGAGGACTTGTCACTCACATTATCTCAACATCTGACACTGGCTAGCACCTCTTATACTTATTCACACATGAAGAATTATCAGCAGTTAAAATTATATTCAAAATATACATTTAAACATGTTTATCTTTACATATGGCACCTCCCAGGTGGCTCAGCGGTAAAGAAACTGCCTGCCATGCAGAAGCCGCAGGAGACGCAGGTTCAGTCCCTGGGTAAGGATGATGCCCTGGAGAAGGAAATAGCAACCCACTCCAGTGTTCTTGCCTGGAGAATCCCATGGATAGAAGAGCCTGGTGGACTATAGTCCATGGGGTCACACAGAGTTGAACACGGCTGAAGCAACTTAACACACACACACACATATCTTTATATACACACAAATTCCAGACAGTGTTGTTTTAATGCATACATGAGAAATAATCAAAATAACAGAAAACAAAAAAAATCAAGCCTAGAGAGAATGCAATTCAATCTGACTGTCTACAGAGGAATTTTCCCCAGCATCAGAAAGAAAACTCTGATGCATTCTATGTTGGGAATTTGTATTAAGAGGACAGACTTACCCAGAGCCTGAATCACAAAAATGCCTTAAATTGAATTAAGAGGAAAATATAACAGTTGACCCAAGGACAATACAGGTTTTTAATCAATGGCAAAAAAACATTAAAATGTTCAACAGAAAAAAAGTTCAGGTAGATACACATACACACAAATTACTAAGAGAGCTCTTTCTCCAAGGACTACAGAAAAGCACTGTGAAAGGTTTAAATGGAGAATTGCTGTTGTTATTCAGTCGCTAAGTCGTATCTGATTGATTGTGACCCCATGAACTGCAGCACGCCAGTCTGCCCTGTCCTTCAGGATCTCCCTGAGTTTGCTTAAACTCAAGTCCATTGAGTCAGTGATGCCATCCAATCATCTCATCATCTCTCGCCCTCTTTCCCTCTTGCCCTCAATCTTTCCCAGCATCAGAACACCCCTGAATACATAAATGAGAGTACACAAATGTGAATCAATAGACACTCTAAGTCCAAAACAACAACACAGAAGTAGGAACCATTCAAGAGGTTTCTTTAGTTTACCCAACTAAACAGGAAAAAGTACATACATCTATTGACATTTCCTTCACAAATCACAAGGTTGTTACTTTTTGTATTAAATTTGTAAAACAGTTAAATTTATAAATTCCAAATTCACTGTTGTTTTTTGAAAATTGGTAAGACTGATTTTTAAATATAATGACTCTAGGGAAAAGGAAAATAAATTCTCTGGAGAAAAATAGAACTTCAATGCCTGTGGTAGCCATCAAAGCCAGTTAACAGAAGATAATAAAAAATCCCATTCACTGTATTATAGGTGATAACTAAGAACTAAGGGATTGCAAGGCTTTAAAAATGATGTGACATATACAGGAAAAGAATCCTTGTGGTGGCCAGATTTTATATCATTTTAAAGAAAGTCATCAAAAACTAGGCTATAATACATACATTTATGAATGGAACAGCACAACCATCTAAAGGAATGACAGTAATTTGCAGAAAAATGCCAACAGTAGTTTGTAGGTTTAAATATTTTCTGATTCCCCAGAACCACAGAGCTATTGAATATTCAGATACTGGAGCAAAAACAGATCTTCACAGACCCACTGAGGTCATGCCTAGAAGCTGCAAAAAAGAAAAAAAAAAAGTACTTTCCAAGGAATTGTGAGGTGGTCCTAAAATCTAAGCTTCAAGAGCAAGCAAATGACTCAGTCAGAAGCTGAACCAAGCTGATAATGTGAAGCTTTCCACTCCACTCAACTTTGCTCATGCCTTTCTCAACACTATTTCCCCCAAATAGGAAACAATTCCTCCTGACAGGAGAAGCTTGTTGTTTTACCACCCAAAGAGTGGCAAACTTGTTCTGAATTTATCTTCAATTTTATCCAATTTGTGACTCAGCCATGAAGACCTTGGATAGATTATGGCAGGTCACTGGAGTCCTCTAAGTGAAGTGACAGTCACTCAGTCATGTCCCACTCTTTGTGACCCCATGGACTATACAGTCCATGGAATTCTCCAGGCCAGAATACTGGAGTGGGTAGCCTTTACCTTCTCCAGGGGATCTTCCCAACCCAAGGATTGAACCCAGGTCTCTTGCATTGCAGGCAGATTCTTTACCAGCTGAGCCACAAAGGAAGTCCAAGAATACTGGACTGGGTAGCCTGTCCCTTTTCCAGTGGATCTTGTCAACCCAGGAATCGAACCAGGGTCTCCAGCATGACAGGTGGATTCTTTACCAGCTGAGCCATCAGGGAAGTTTGGGGTCCTCTAAAGCAATTGTTTAGAGTTTGAATTCATGAAAATCTCATAGAAAAGGGAACCTTGTTCACTGTTGGTGGAAATGTAAATTGGTGCAGCCATTGTGGAAAACAGTTTGGAGGTTTCTCAAAACTCTAAAAATGAAATTTCAGTATGACCCAGCAATTGCACTCCTGAGTATATATCCAAAATACATGAAAATATTAATTCAAAAAGATACATACACCCCAATTTCATATCAATATTATTTACAGTTTCCAAAATATGGAAGGAAACTAAGTGTCCATCAATAGATGAATGGATAAAGAAAATGTGGAATATATACACAGAATGGAATATTCAGTTCAGTTCAGTTCAGTTCAGTTGCTCAGTCACGTCCGACTCTTTGCGACCCCATGAATCACAGCACACCAGGCCTCCCTGTCCATCACCAATTCCCGGAGTTCACTCAAACTCATGTCCATCAAGTCAGTGATGCCATCCAGCCATCTCATTCTCTGTCGTCCTCTTCTCCTCCCACCCCCAATCCTTCCCAGCATCAGTCTTTTCCAGTGAGTCAACTCGTCGCATGAGGTGGCCAAAGTATTGGCGTTTCAGCTTTAGCATCAGTCTTTCCAATGAACACCCAGGATTGATCTCCTTTAGAATGGACTGGTTGGATCTCCTTTCAGTCCAAGGGACTCTCAAGAGTCTTCTCCAGCACCACAGTTCAAAAGCATCAATTCTTCGGCGATCAGCTTTCTTCACAGTCCAACTCTCACATCCATACATGACCATGGGAAAAAACCATAGCCTTGACTAGACGGACCTTGGTTGGCAAAGTAATGTCTCTGCTTTTTAATATACTATCTAGGCTGGTCATAACTTTCCTTCCAAGGAGTAAACGTCTTTTAATTTCATGGAATATTACATCTTTTAATTCCATGGAATATTTCATGGAATGGAATATTACTCAGCCATAAAAAAGGGATAACATTTTTGCCATGTGCAGCAACATGGATGAACTTGGAGGACATTACTCTGAATAAAAAATGTCAGACAGACAGGGACAATTACTGTATGATAGCACTTACATGAGAAATCTAAAAAGTATAAGAAACAAGTGAATATAACAAAAAAGAAGCGGACTCACAAAAATACAGAACAAACGAGTGTTACCAGTTTGGGGGAGAGAGGCAGTAGTGGGGTGGTGTGTCAGATCATTTTATCAGATAATATCATAATGAGAATAAAATTTTTAAGATTATTATACGTATTATAGAATCTAACTTTTTATAATATCAGGATAGAAAGAATACAATAGAGACTTAAGAACTCTGCTATAACCCAAAGAGGGGCTTCCCTGGTGGCTCAGAGGTTAAAGCGTCGGCCTCCAATGCAGGAGACCCGGGTTCGATCCCTGGGTCGGGAAGATCCCCTGGAGAAGGAAACGGTAACCCACTCCAGTATTCTTGCCTGGAGAATCCCATGGACGGAGAAGCCTCGTAGGCTACAGTTCATGGGGTCGCATAGAGTCAGACACGACTGAGTGACAGAACGGAACGGATAACCCAAAGAGAGGGCACAACACAAGTCGTCCTCTCCCTAAAGCATACTGTAAGAGATGGGCAGCTTCAAAACAGACCATGCATGGCCCCTGTGGGTCTGCCATGAACATTGCATTGCTGCCATCCATGTGCCTCCGAGAATTCTGTTACCTAAGAGAATGGAGGTGGATAACACAAACTGTAGAGAAAGAGGGAGAAAGAGGTAGGGAGCCGAGTCTTAGTTCTCACTCTTAACTCTGCCAGTTTCTTTTAACAGATCACTTAATTTGGCAAGATCGTGGTAATACTAAGGACATATATGTAGAGCTGCTTCAAGAGTATCAAGTAATTTATTTGATTTTTTTAACCAAAATGATCTAAGTAGACTGAGTAAACTGAATTAACACCTTTAGAAAAGATACATAAGAAAAATCAGAAGGAAAAATAACGTATCTAAAATAAAAAGACCTTTAAAGATACATGTAAGGAAGGAAATTTGAATAATATGGACACAGTGTTTAAGGAATGAGCATCCATACGCATTGTAAGGATACAAAAATGTAAGTGATGCACATTCGTTTAACTTTCTTCAAATTATCAAATAGAATACTGTCCCTTAAGACACAGTAATCTGCTATTTCATCATGAATCATCTTATTTATTCATTTACACCCTTTCTTGAAAAGATCTGACTTAACTAAGTAACTGGTGTACAATTTTTTTTAACTCTTGGTTGTTTGAACCACAACTGAACAATAATTAAAGCTGAAAATTAAGAAAACACGAAATGTGCATGATATCTGAATATTACCTTAAAAGACAGTTCAGAGACAACTCTAAAATTTCCATCCTTAAAATATCTAAGTACCAAATATATCCCCTGGAACTAATTGAGAAATGCTATAGTCAGATATGAAGTATCAGATTAAAAAAACTACTTTTTCTCCAACTCAGAGAAAAATAAGGGGTGGTCTAAAGCAGGTTTTCCACGTGACTCAAGGGTAAGGAATCTGCCTGCCAACGCAGTAGAGGCAGGAGACCGATGTTCAATCCCTGGGTAAGGAAGATGCCCTAGAAAACCAAATGGCAACCCACTCCAGTATTCTTGCCTAGAAAAATCCTATGGACAGAGGAGCCTGGAGGGGTACAGTCCATAGAGTCGCAAAGAGTCGGACATGACTTAGCGACTAAACAACACAACAAAATTAAACTTCCAAAAAGCCACATCTTATGAATCCAGGATCTGCCTAAGCCCTTTAGATGCATTCTCTTTTTTAACTTTCTCAACAATCTTAAAAGGCAAATAGCATTATGGTCCCCATTTTACAGATGAGGAATTTAAGAATTATAGCAAGTACCTTGCCCCAAATCATACATGAATGAGAAGAGAGAGAGCTGAAATTCAAATACAGCCCAACTCATCTCTACCCTAATAATTGCCTCATTTTCCTGCCTGCCCTTCACTTGCTGTTTTGGGCGAGCATTACTTCCACCCCACAAATGGCTGCAGCTCTGTCTGTAAGTGCTCTTGCTCTGTCGAGTATTTTGTTTTATGCCCCAGCAAAATGAAGAAATTCGGCCACAAGCCTTTCTGGCTTCTTGTATCACCACCCCCTTATCCCCACCCAATTCACCAAGATAATCTCGGGAGGCACAGAGCACTGGGTACATAACATGGAGTCTCCCAGAACTGTCACAGTCAGGATGAGTCTAGAAGTGTGGCCGCACGACTCCACACCAGGGGCAAGATGGGGACAAGGGCAGGTTACCGTGGCTCTTCCCTGAATGTGAAAAGGGGAACAGCAAGCCAGCTACTGTATTGCTGATTCCCTGAGACGTGCTGTCATCATTGAAAGAAAAGAAAATTATCTTCCCTACAAAACCAAGTATTTGTATTACCTGTAAATCATTCATGTGCTGCTTAAAATATTTTGTGTGCGTGTTCTTTTTCTTTTTTTCTTCTAAGTTTTTAAATGGAGGATAATTGCTTTACAATGCTGTGTGGGTTTCTGCCATAAAATAACTTGAATCAGCCGTAAACATTTGCATACTGATGAGCCCAAGGCTTTCTCTCATTCCTTCCATTTCTAGTCTCTCTATATATGTTATGTTAGTTGCTCAGTCATTTCCAACTCTGTGCAACCCCACGGCCTGTAGCCCGCCAGGTTCCTCTGTCCATGGAATTCTCCAGGCAAGAATACTGGAGTAGGTTGCCATTTCCTTCTCCAGCAATGTCGCTATGGTCATGGTAAAAAACCAATCACATATACAACAAAAGGTCATTTGGTCATAATTCACTGCCAATCCTAAACATGTATAAGTCACGGCTCCTATGCAAGGCCATGTCCTGTAATGGAGACCATATCTCATGGAGCATCTTATCAAAATATACTCTCATGAAAACTGTTTGAAAAGGAGAAATGTGTCATATGATCGGTTAATCTGTTGGCGAGCTGGTTCTACAATTCCCTTTCTACCGTACGCCAGCAATATTTGGCAAGAAAATAAAGAGAGAGTTTAATAAAGTAGAACCTTGGAGAATATGAAGTTAGGACAGCATGGAAATACATTGAGTACTCCTTGGCATAAGCCACGTCCCAGGGAATTTCCCACTATAATCCCAACAGTTTCAAATTTGCCCTTAAAGAAGTCAGCCAACTTGTTTCCCAGTCCAGCATCTCTCAATGCCAGAATTGAAGTGTGGCTGCCCTGTGCCCTCTGGACCTCCATTAGCAATGGCTCCAAGAGAATCCCAAGTTGCTTGCATTGGAGGTGTGAAATAACTTTAGTTTTTGCTTTTAAGGCAAGGGTACATGAGTCTGCCAGCAAGAAACTGACTGAGTGATCCATTCATTTACTAAGCAAATATTTCCCAAGTGCCTGCATTGTGGCAGGTACTGAACTAGAAGCCAAGAACACAACAGTGAGCAAGATAAATCTGATCTCACTTCTCGTGGAATCCGTATTATCCGGGGAGACAGAAAATTACACAAGCAATTACAGTGGGGACAGTCATATACATACTTAACTCTATGATCTACATTCATTCAGACAAGAAAAGAAGAGAAAAAAAGAAAAGGAAAAGGATGAGCAGGCAGAGGGGAAAAGAGAGAGAGAAAAAGATAAAAAAATAAACAACAAACCCTCAAACTCTACCCACTATCATTCTCACTGACATGTCCTGAGGTAAACATGATCCAGAAAAGATGAAGTCTTGGTTATCAATGGCCACATATAATGTGAATATCTTGCTATGAAATGATCCGAGTGGTTTGAAGGTTTGACCATTAACACAAGACACTGCCTTCATCTTATCTTCTACTGAATTAACAGCAGCCTAGAGGACAAATGGGTTATGCTGGATTTGTTAAAGACAGGATAAACAAATACATCCTCCAATGTAGTGTTTTTCCATAGAAGATTTCAAAGGTAATTTTGACCTTGTGTAAATTCTGTTCACCAAAGTGTGGAAGCTCTGTCTCTACTCCATGATAATGTGGTTTATGGTAGGAAAGAAACATTCTAGGCACTTACATGGCCAAAGTTTTTCCTGTTTGATTTCACGAATTGCCACATACACAGGTGAAGTGGAGTGGGCGATGGGAGGGTCGTGTTTTCTGCCAAACACTGTGGAGTTTATTCTTTGTCCTTTTAACGATGCCTCTTGTGCACTGCTGATATCTTCGTGTGCAAAGCAGTTCTGAAAAGAGCAAAGCCTTTTACCATTAGAACAAGATCTTTCTCACCTGAGAGAATACTGTGTTTAATCCCAGTGCAATTCTTCTTGATACCAATGAGAAGGATCAACAAAACAAAACACCCTTCATTTCTATTGGTAGACTGTCAAGATGAGAATCTATTTCCTCTCAGTTCGTTTCCTCATTGGGCATTCCTAACAATCCTGCTCAAATGAACTAGGTTTAAAGAAAGACTCTGGATAAAAGTTACCCCCGTGGAACAAAAAAGAATCAGAGTATAAAATGAAGGCTGCTGCTGCTGCTGCTAAGTCACTTCAGTCGTGTCTGACTCTGTGTGACCCCATAGACGGCAGTTGCCTACTAAATTCAAGCCAAAAACTCACCTTTATCCCTATTACATGGATACTTAAAGGGGGAAAGGCAGTAAGTTATCTAGATAATTGTATCATTTCTTTAATTCGTCGCATCCTCATACTCAACTACAATGTTTCTTATTTTCTTTTTGCAAATAGTTTGGTTTCAAAACAATTGAAATAAATAACAAAACCAAATGAAACCGTTTTCATTCAAAGACTTGATGATTCAGAGAAGGGTATCAGTCCTATATCAGAAGGATAGCAAACTTTTGCATTACTGTTGCATTACAATATTACTTAATTGATATTCAGAAACATGCAAGGCCATGCTACTTCCCCATAAACAGAAGTAGAAAATGTTGAAATGGAGAACAACAACAAGAATGCATAAATAAAATATGAAAAGTTTTGTCATGTTCTATTAGGGTTTTTCATGTTAGCATCCTATTATATTAGTATTTGTTTTCACTAATATGGAATGAAAATTGCTGAAATGATTGCATGGTCATATCTTGTTAGGCAACTCAAATTCCAAAATTATATGATTCTAATATAAGATGAAAGAAAATTGTTAATATTATAAAAAGTTTCTAATATGATCTGAAGGCCCATTTGGAAAAAAAAGTTTAAGTTACTTTGGTGTGATTTCTTGGAGACATTTTCTTTATAGGAACCAGGTGGTGACAAAGGAGAAATTGGGCACAAGGATATCACTGTTGGACTGGATTCATAAACGAAAATATTTCTCTCAGGTAGGCAATATATTGCATGAATTTTTTTGCATGTTTTTTAATCTATTCTAAACAATTGTGAGTATTGATTCAAAGAGTTGAGTTTTATTGTCATTACTTTTGAATGCAGGAGGTAGCTGCATTAATTATAGTTTTTGCCTTTTTTCATAAGAAAAGCCACTATTAGTAATATTTATCTTCATGATTTGGTTTCATCTGAGAGTTACTGTTAATTGTTAAACAATAAACTAATTGCTAAACAATATAGCTTGGTATATACTATTAGATAATAAATAGAGGGTGTTGCTTAAGGAAACAATTTTTTGGCACTTACTGAAAAACTGTTTTTTAATTTATTGCACTTATTAAATGTGACAAAGAATCAGTCAGTAGTCTGCCTTATTAAATAATTAGCAGTTAAATCTACACTTATTTTCAATCTGGGTATAAAGATGATACTCTGGGATCTCAGAAGTAATGTTCATAATGTAACTTTGGAGTCAAAGTGCTGCTGCTGCTGCTGTTATGTCACTTCAGTCGTGTCCGACTCTGTGTGACCCCATAGACGGAAGCCCACCAGGCTCCCCCTTCCCTGGGATTCTCCAGGCAAGAACACTGGAGTGGGTTGCCATTTCCTTCTCCATTGTGTGAAAGTGAAAAGTGAAAGTGAAGTTCGCTCAGTCGTGTCCGACCCCTAGCGACCCCACGGACTGCAGCCCACCAGGCTCCTCCATCCATGGGATTTTCTAGGCAAGAGTGCTGGAGTGGCTTGAGAGTCAAAGTAGACTTTATCAAAACTTGTTTTTATGTTTCAGAAACCTGCCATAAGTATCAAGTTGAGAACTGAAAGAAATGTTGGAAGAATAAAATAATTGATTGCAAAGGTCGTTATTTATTCTATTAAGAATATTGATTTCAAAGTTCTGTAAGAGTCCCTAAAATACTACATTTAATTGAAGACTGCCACATTTTAATATTTATCTTAATGTAACATTTTATACACTGAAGGAACCTTTTTCTCAAAGATGACATTATCAATGGTTTACAAAATGATTATGATTGCTTGAAGGACTTGGCTTAGGAAATCTAGTCCTGACATATATTATTTTTACAGAAAAAATAAATTTATCTCGATTGGCTCTTAATGTCAGCTGAAAGGGGAACCATTTAAAATTAGCTGCCAGACACAAAAATCATCTTAGTTGAAATTAGAATTCATTTAGAATATGTTTTAAAGAAAGACAAAGTGACAAAACTGGATTTTAGATAGGGCAACGTTTTTTAAAATGCAGTATATTTTATCTTAAATATAGTATGAGTTGGTTGTCAGAACCAGACTATTTCCATCTCTTTCGCCTATCTTCCTACTCCAAGGGCTCAACATCATGTTCCAGTTCTTCAGAAATTATTTGGGTTAGAACCTCTTTGATGCAAACTTCTACAGGGCCATTTGGAACTCTGCAGAGGATCAATAAAACAAATGAGGTGAAATCACAGCTGAACTAATCATGAAAAGGTTTAAAATGATAAGATGTCAATTCAAGCTTTTTCTGAATGCCAAAACATCTAACTAATTACCATATCTGTCCCAGATTGGGATGAATCTATGTATCCAGGTCTTGTTATCAAGTTTTGTTCAAAGCAAATACAATCAGGTGGAAGAAGTTTCTGAGATTAGTAATAAAAATTGAAATATCCATACCAATTTGTGATCCATTTCCAATATACTATGTGGTCAAAAGATCAGATTCATCTTGAAAAAAGAAACCAAATGCTTCTCATTAAAAAAAAAAAGAGAGAGCAATAACAAGAACCACACCTCTACTTAATGGCCATCTTCCATAAAGAATGAATCTTCCTATGTCTACATTGCTAGTTTTTTCAGTGCTGGAAACTTCGTATTTATCTATGCTCTAATTAATCAAGATAACACGATCCACCTTCAAATTAATGTTATCCTAAACAACTTTTCTAATGTTTTCACTAACTTCCCTTAAATTGCACACATGGTGAAGATGTAATGTGTCACCCAGGCCCTTGTCTTTCTGTCTAGTAGTAGTGGAAGCTGCAAAACTTCCACACTGTATTATCTATTGCAGTGAGAATACTGCTAGCCTCAGATCAAATGCTTTTCTTTCCTCAAAGCCCCAACAGTGCTGCCCTCCCCACCCCACCCCCCATAAATTAGCAGTGTTTAGAAGGAGACTTGCCCACATTCTATAGATTACTTGAAGGAAAAGCTCCATCATCCATAATACATTTGGGCTTCTTTCTAGTTGAAGATTTATATATTTTTTTATTGATGGGTTATGAATATTGACACAGGAGATATTCATTGTTTATTGAAGGCTTGTTTATATAAAAGATCTTCACAGGCTACCCCCTAAGTCTAGAGGTCCTAAACCAGTGTCAGGGAGCTGTCTGGGTATTTTTTCCCACGTATTGCACTGCCATTCTACCAACAATAGAGGCCCATTAACGTTTGGCCCTTCAAGTTACTGCAGCCCAAGCCTCAGTGGCAGGACGTCTGCCCAATATGTAAAATAACGGAATGAATGGATTCCTTGGAAACAATGATAACAAGACCTGGCTGAGCTAACTGTGACAGCATGTGGTAATTTTCCAGCCCGCTGGCCCTGTAAAGGAAACTGGAACACAAAGCGGAGACTGCGGGGCGGGCCGGCCTGAATAGCAGCAAACAAGTGCAGAATATCTGATGATGTCATACGCACAGTTTGACAGATGGGGCTGGACAATTTTGCCCCCTTCAAGTGTGCTCTTAACTATTTGTATTCCATCGGCTTCTCACTTGGGAAGTTCAATCCTGTAATCACCTGCTTGAAAGACTAAACAAACCTTAACTGTCATGTGCTTGATTCAAGTACCACTAGTTTTATGAAGAAAAATGATATCCATTATTAGTGGCTGAATGCTGAGGGGGGCCGTGGGGGAGAGGGTACTGCTGTGGATTAATGCATCATCTCTGCTTTCAGCTGTGGGCCAGGTTTTGAGTCTAGCTCTGACTGAATCCTGCCATACACTTTGAATAGCATAATGAAGTATTGTTATGGCCCCCGTCTAGTCATTACATCAGGGAAACAGACATCTAAAGTTATCAAAACTGATTACTAGCTGAGCTTTTGTGTCTATAAAATAAATGTGTTAAAAGAAGGCTTTTTTTCCCCCCAGTCTTATGGGAGTTCTCCCAAGGTTGGATGTTTTAGAGTTTATAACACTGTGTGTCACTTTATGGAAGTTGGTGCTAGGGCGTAGCTATACACAGCCCCTCTCCCAAAACACGTTGGTATGTAGATCTGTGTGTGTGTGTGTGTGTTTAAGTTGGTGCATGGGAGACAGAGAAAATGAAGATTGACAACATTTATAAAAATGAGACACAACTCAATTAAAATTCACTGAAAATAGTAAATGAACCAGCGTTACTCGGTTTAATTGTAACGACACAAGACTGTCTTTTTCCTCCCTTCAAATAAGTAGTTGCTTTGGATCTCACATGTCTCTGCCATTTTATTCATGTAGTTCTTTTTATTTACTTTTCAAGGAATTTATGTAAATATATGTAGGCTACAGAATGGGTCTCAGATACAGCTTTATTCTTTAATCTTTTCATCAAATAGCTAACCAAGGCGGGATAGCCAAAGGATTCTATTTGTGGAAAAGTGATATCTCTCCCACCAAAAAGCAAGGCACACTGCCTAGCTTGTGGAAACAAGAATAGCAGCAATAGCATGATGCAAAAAATTAATGGTTAGTATTTACAAAATACCTTTTCATCTAGGAAAGTACCACACACTCAACTAACTTTCCTCAGAGTCTTACAAATTATAGAGGTTGTACAGAAGTTGTGCTCAACTTAGCTTTCCCTGTCTTATGTAACATAGTTAGTTGTTGGATAGAGAAACGGTGAAAGTAAGGGGAATTCTCCCTCTCATTCTTAAAGACTTAGTTTTATGTCCAGCTCACCTCTGCCCTCAGCCTCCACCCTCATTTTTCAGATGTGAAGGATAAAACCTATTGCTGATATCCTCTACCATTCCCTGCTCACCTGGACACAAGCAGGCTATGCTCTGGTCATCTTTCATGAATTCATTCTACTTTGAGTGTCTGTTATCTGCTTGGTACTGGGCTGTAGCTTTATCCTCTGCAAATACTCCAACCGAGATTGTGTTACGTCTTTAAAGTCAATCTAAGAGGATTATTTGCACAATGTACATTTGCACCAGTGGTTACTTGTCAAAGGCAGAGTTATGGTTCATAAATAGCCATAATCTCTACCAGGGCTGTGCCTAAGTTTGAGGGTCTAAGTGGCCGCCAACACCTATGCAGAGCAAGAAGCTCATGACAGGGCACATGGCTTATGAAGAGGAGTTCATCTCTGCTTCCCGCATTTCTGACTAACACCAAGGGCATCCCTCTACCTGTTCACACCAGATGGAGTTCCCCATCTGTTACAGAAACCCAAATTGTTTAATTCGTAGCTGTGGTACTTGCATCCCTACAAGAGACTGAGACGGTGAGAGGAAAGGGGAACAAAAAAGGCGGGGATAGGTAATAAGGGCTTTCTACTACCACATGCCATAATCTGAAGCTATCCACAAGCTGTTCTCTGAGACTCGATTCTGGTCCAGCTGTGGCTCAGCTGATCTAGATGAGGCTCTCTTAGAAACCTGGAGATTGTGGGCAAAAAGTTCAGTGAAGGAACAGTGGCATGCTAGGTTGGAAAAAGAAACAGAATCCTTCATTCTCATTGTCAACACCAAGTAAAAGTGTATTAACACATTGGCTTTCTCAGAGTTTTCATCTGACCGAAAAGCTAAACTACTGAGGTTCATCAAAGCAATATCAGCTAGAAAGACAATCATGGTAGTATTTCATAGTAACTATAACCTGGCAGGATATTCAAAAGAAATTGATAGATGACATTTCCACACACATTTAATTCCACCTGCAAAAATATCAGTAAAGATAATGTCATATTAAGTCAGGCCAAGGATCATCCAGCCCAATATGCCAATTAGTCATTTGGAAGGACGTACTGTCATTCAAGTTTGCACCTCCAAATAGTAATTTATTTCTGAAAATATGACTAATTCCTTAACAATGAACTAAAAGTGCCAGTACTTGACCTATCTAAAGATTTCTTCAATCTGCTGGGGTAACAAGATTCATAAATATATCAGCCACCTCATAAAACATTGCTTCATGTTTATCCAAAATTTACAATTCAGTTCATTTAAATAAATAATTATTAAGGATTCACCTAGTGAATGGCATTATGCAAGAACAACCAGAAATACAAAGGTGGACAAGAAGGCTTCTGAAAACATAAAATCAGTTACAGGAAGATATGCATAGATATGTGTTGGCAATAATGATGGAATAAAAGCTATGCCATGAAAAGAAGATACAAGTCATATATAGAGTCTAAACAAATAGCCCCCAAGGAGAGTGCTGGAGTTTGGGGAACATACCCATGCTTGTCCTAGAAATACTATACAACAGGTTTTAAACTTTAATCAAGATGTTACCCATACTCAGTCTTCATCTTTCTAGACTAAAGCCCAGCCTTGTCTTTTTGTTCATCTGCCTTCAGAAAGCACCCTTTAACCCTTCTGTCATTTCAGTGCCTCTTCTCTGGACATTTTCCAATTGCATCACTTGTTTAAGTATGTTTCCATTCTAATTTTCCATTAAGCATGTTTAAGTGTAAATGGACTTCTGAACTTGGTATGTAAAAATAAGAAGAAAACTGTCAGATCAAAGTCCAAAGTATGGTAGGTCAACCTTAGAGTATAAAAATGTACATAATTCTGTATATTCATTGCTTCTATAGAGCAGTTCAAGAAGAGACTGAATTAGAGAAAGGAATTGGAAGGTAGGCACAAAGAGATTCATGTGGTTCTTAGAGATTATTTAGCAAAAACTTTGAGGGTGAAGTTACATAATTCACCAAAATACCCAATTCTGCTGCTAACTGTTTCTGTAACTGTAGTTAATGCATGTTGCAGCCTAAGTTTGAATTGCTGTACTTGGTTGTGGGTATAACCAACCTATTTTTATCATTTTCTAGGTGTGATGTTTGAAAAATTATTGATCCTTTCTGCATATTCTTTCTTTATTGGTAGAACAGAAATGATATCTATGTCACATAGTTGTCAGTCCAGCAACTAGAATAGAAAGGGTCTAATAAATTCCATAACCCGCTGCTCTAAACATCAACAAAAATGATAAAGGCTCTCTTTCTTTAACTGCAAAATGAAACATTTTGTCAAAAGTGGTGCAGTTGCTCTTGACTGAAAAATCTATTTCCGTAAAGCAGAAATCTGTAGTTAAATAAGATGATAAATACCATTTTCTGCTTATTTATTTTAAAAAGGAGACACAACTTGGGAGACTCAAATGAGGAAGCAGGCGTAACTGAGAAGAAGTGGGTCTCACTGTGTGAGCCTTGCAATTGGTCTAGGTCAGGATCTCACTCATTGAATGACCACAAGCAAGTCAGGGAACCTTTCCAAAGTCACCTATAGAAAGGGGTTATTCATGCTCACCTCAATCTGAAAGCCCATTGTCAACTTCAAAGCGCTACCACAACATCAGTTATTGTCTTAGATTATTTTAGAAGCTATCTTCTCCAGAGTTGTTTCAGCAGTTTTGGTACCAAAACAATTAAAGCTAAAAGTTGACAATAATATGATTTTTTAATATCTTATTCAAAATATTTACTTACATTTAAAAATTCAAAATTGCATGAAATTTCTTCTATGAAAGGTTTCTTTATAATTGCTGCTTGCTCACTGTATTCAATTTTATGTCTAAAGCAAGGTCTGCATTCTGTGCAAACCCATCAATGTTATTGTGTATTCAGATCTGTTTCTCAAACTAATTAGAATATGCTGGGAGAGATTCTATTTCAATTTAGGATGTTTTGTTAAAAATATTCCTGAAACCAATTCACCAATATTCATTAAGTCCCTTCTGAAAGAAGGCATTGAGATAGGGGCTGCAATAAATACAAAATGAATAAGATTAAGTCACCGACCCCAAGAAATTGCCCAAACTGGTAAAGTATGAAACAGGTACACAAATGATTATTACTAGGGATAAGACAAATGCTCTGAGAGAAATAAAAACCAAGTTTTATGAGAGAATCAAACAAAGAAAAGATACACTTCACCTGGAGAATAATTTCACTTGCAATTAGAAAAGTTCTTTTCAGGACGGGTCTGCCAATAACTTGCAAATTAAATATCTGAAAAGACTATAATTATAATGTGGGGTGGCCCATTTAAAGAAGTCCCACTTAACATAATGTGATTTCAACAGTAATAAGATAAAGGATACATAGTTCAAACACATATAGATCCTCTTTTTTGAAGGGCACAAAGGATTTTTACTGTCATGTTTTTTTCCTTGAAATGGGTCACCCTATCTAATAGGATCACAGGGTTGTTTTTTTTTTAAATAAGATAAATTTCAAAAGATGATACAGACTTCCTAGATGAAGATGCCCCAGTCCATTTGTGTTAGTGGACACCATGTGAAGTCCTGAATGTGTAGAGCCCTCTGGCACTTCTGTGGGTGAGTCAATCCTCCCAGCCATCAGGGCATCACCAGGTCACACAGACCTCCAAAGAAGGAGGCAGCTCCCGAAGAGACCCCTATCCAGGCTATCTTTCTTCAGAGTCTAGTGGCCCTCTCTAAAGGGTAGGGTCCCTCACCCCCGCCCCCTCCCACCTCCCCCAGTCTGGGTCTGGGTACCATTAGTGCACTGAAGCAGCAATTTCACTAAATTGTACCTTAGTGGCCCCCTATTACGAAAGGAAGTGTGAATGCTGCCAAGCCCTTTCCTAACTGGCAATGGAATCACAGGTCAGAAACCATCTTTAGCAAGCATAAATTATTAGGCTCACTATAAAAGAGGGCTGACAGATGAAACAGGCATTTCCATGAGTGAACAATACAGCTTCAATTCAAAGACTGCTGATTGGGTGTTCAGCCTCTCGGCATAAACAGCTATTCAGATTTTAAACTGTAACCAAGTGCTAAAGAGAAGGACTGCCACAGCCCCTTCGGTTTCCTCAGAACGATTCAACAAGGGGTGTGAATATAAATAAAACGTCACCCTGTAGGGTGAGTATTTCCTCCTCTTCCCAAGGGTGCTTCTCAGCCCATGAAACAGAAGGCCAGTGTGTCAGACAAGTCCTCTCTGGAAAGTTCCCCCACTGGCTGTCCCAGATCCCTCCCAGGAGATGGGCCCTGAGCACCCCAGCCTCCCTCTCCTCCTCCCTGGTCTGTCTGAGTAGTTCCCAGCCTCTGCTTTTGTAAGATGTTATCTGTATTCATGGGGTGAGGCTGTTGGGGATGAGGTCACAAACATGTAATTATCAACCTCTTAGCAATGCAAAGCGTCTTACTCCTAAGGAGCGTAGATGCTGCCAGTTTCTTGCTGCGATGCCACAAAGGAAGAGTGAGCACCTCCCCAAGATAAAACTCTGTGTAGTAAACAAAAATGAAAAGCATTTATCTCTACGTTTGCCAAAGGGCGCAATTTCTAGATGCTTCAAGCATTTCTCAGGAGAAAGTGATCTTTCACTTAGGTCTTTGCAGATCTAAGACCATCTACAATCTTTGGTTGTATGTAAATCTCTGGTTAAAACAGAAGCGGGTAGCTGCATATATCTAGAAACAGGAGATGCAAGAGGGCTTCATGCTTGCTAAAAGAACACTTTGCCATCTTACCAGCAGGGCATAATTTTTTAACAATGTCAAAATTCGGGACACTTTGGGCTTAAATTTTGTGCCCTTGAGTTTCAGAAGGTCAGTAGAAGTCACTTTAGGCACAAGTGACAAAGGAAGTGACCTGGAGTTTCTTTCCTAAGGGACCTGGGCTCTTTGCTTTCTCAAAGACCTACATGCTAAGTACTCTGCCCCCAACCTTTGCCCCTGTGGGATCAGTTTAGGTCTCTCTTCTTACACAAAAGGGCACCTGTTTATCACAGAAACATATGCTTGTCAGTGGTCACATCTGGATTAATTTGTCAGTAGTTTCCACCATAGGCTGGAAGTCCACCCAGAGAGGCCCCAGGCCCAGGGAAAACTCGGATTGTTTTTAATGAATCTGAGCACACAAATAGAATTTAAATACAAGATCTAGTCAGAGGAGGTTAAAATTGTAACTTAAATGTATTTGTTCCATCTTGGTATGTTTTCATGAGATAATTGTGAAAAATGCACCGGAATCCCAGAAGTCACTATTTAAAAACCTATTAGGGAATGATGTTTCTCTACACTGACTGGAATTACAAAAACAAATGGGCCTTTCCCCTCTTCAGTTCAGATCAGTTCAGTCGCTCAGTCATTTCTAACTCTTTGTGACCCCATGGACTGCAGCACGCCAGGCCTCCCTGTCCATCACCAACTCCCGGAGTTTACTCAAACTCATCTCCATTGAGTCAGCGATGCCATCCAACCATTTCATCCTCTGTCGTCCCCTTCTCCTCCTGCCTTCAATCTTTCCCAGCATCAGGGTCTTTTCAAATGAGTCAGCTCTTCGCATCAGGTGGCCAAAGTATTGGAGTTTCAGCTTCAACTTCAGTCCTTCCAGTGAACACCTTTCACCTCTTAAAAGAGAAAGTGAAGTTGCTCAGTCGTGTCTTACTCGTGGCGACCCTGTGGACTGTAGCCCACCAGGCTCCTCTGTCCATGGGATTCTCCAGGCAAGAATACTGGAGTGGGTTGCCATTTCCTTCTCCAGAGTATCTTCCCTACCCAGGGATCGAACCCAGGTCTCCCACATTGCAGGCAGACGCTTTAACCTCTGAGCCACCTCTTTTTAATGTCCTTGCCTCCTGGAATATACTGGTAACATTGTTTTTAGATGCTAAGGATAAAGTCCATTATTTGCACATAAACAAGGAATTCTACTGCTGAGAACTACTCAAAGTGTGCCATAAAAGAAACTGTGACTTGAAAAAGGAGAAACTGCGTGTGTCTGTGATTAGATAAGCCCTTTATAACCTGTGACCTCAGGCTAAGCTCCCATTCATTTAATTTCCTGAGGGTTTCCCTGGTGGCTCAGTGATAATCTGCCTGCCAATGCAAGAGACTCTGGTTCGATACCTGGGTCAGGAAGATCCCCTGGAGAAGGATATAACAACCCACTCTGGTATCCTTGCCTGGGAAGACCCATGTACAAAGGAGCCTGGCGGGCTACAGAGCATGGGGCTGCAAAAGAGTTGGACTCAACTTAGCAACTAAATGATGACAACCATAGCTACAGTTTAAATAATAATCAATATGACCCATGTGATTTTAGAAAAAACTACTTCTATGACCACCATCTAGCACTAGAGAAACCACAATATGTGACAGCATTTTGTTACTAAAAATACCTCTGCCAAGGAGGTGCTTAGGCATGGCTATGTGATAATGCTGTCTAGAAAGTGGAGGTCTCATATAATTTGCCACTGACCGCAAGATGTGAAGCCTCCACCCAGCTTTTGGGTTGTTGGAATGGGGTTATTTTGATGACCAATAATTATCCATCTCTATAGATATGCTGATGACACTACCCTTATGGCAAAAAGTGAAGAGGAACTCAAAAGCCTCTTGATGAAAGTAAAAGAGGAGAGTGAAAAGGTTGGCTTGAAGCTCAACATTCAGAAAACAAAGATCATGGCATCTGGTCCCATCACTTCATGGAAAATAGATGGAAAAACAGTGGAAACAGTGTCAGACTTTATTTTTTTGGGCTCCAAAATCACTGCAGATGCTGATTGCAGCCATGAAATTAAAAGACGCTTACTCCTTGGAAGGAAAGCTATGACCAACCTTGATTATATATTAAAAAGCAGAGACATTACTTTGCCAACAAAGGTCCGTCTAGTCAAGGCTATGGTTTTTCCCGTGGTCATGTATGGATGTGAGAGTTGGACTGTGAAGAAAGCTGATCGCCGAAGAATTGATGCTTTTGAACTGTGGTGTTGGAGAAGACTCTTGAGAGTCCCTTGTACTTCAAGGAGATCCAACCAGTCCATTCTAAGGGAGATCGATCCTGGGTGTTCAATGGAAGGACTGATGCTAAAGCTGAAACTGCAATACTTTGGCCACCTCATGCGACAAGTTGACTCACTGGAAAAGACTCTGATGCTGGGAGGGGTTGGGGGCAGGAGGAGAAGGGGACGACCGAGAATGAGATGGCTGGATAGCATCACCAACTCTGTGGACGTGAGTTTGAGTGAACTCTGGGAGTTGGTGATGGACAGGGAGGCCTGGCGTGCTGTGATTCATGGGGTCGCGGAGAGTCGGACACGACTGAGCGGCTGAACTGAACTGAACTGAACAGCATCATTCCAAATTATTCAAATTGGCTTAGTTTTCTATACTCCAGTCTAGTGATTTTTGTTTTGAAACTACAGCATAAGGAGAGAAACTTTCTTCCCTTCACCTGGTAGGAGAGTACGTCATTATATGTTTCTGCTCTAATATAGCTGAGTGAAACAAGCGCTTAAGAAATGAATGTTTACTGCTATATCAATAAATAAAATATGTCATGCTGCTGCTGCTGCTGCTGAGTCACTTCAGTCGTATCCGACTCTGTGTGACCCCATAGACGGAAGCCCACCTGGCTCCCCCGTCCCTGGGATTCTCCAGGCAAGAACACTGGAGGGGGTTGCCATTTCCTTCTCCAATGTGTGAAAGTGAAAGTGAAGTCACTCAGTCGTGTCCGACTCTTAGCGATTGCAGCCCCCTCCCAAGTGAGCTGGTAAGCCTTGAGGAAACTCAGGAAGGAAAGAATACCTGCCATCTAGCAGCCATCAGACTGCAGCTACTCTCTATGGTAACCCCTGAGGAAACTCTGGATGAGAAAACACAGGATACTGACCCCAGACAGCTGAGGTGCATATCAAAGGAAGGCTTTCAATGAGGCCAGACTCTTCCCATATATTAAAAAAAAAGTGCTAAATTCTTTAACTTGAGATATCTGGTTTTCTCTTAATTAACAATAATCTTTTGACATTCAGACTACCTGCTCTTAGTTGCAAAACTTCTATATAACCTGGCTCCTCCCTCACCTCCCTGGAGCAGTTCTCTCAAGGTTACTTGAGATGCTGCCTCCTGGATTTGAAGTCTTAAAAATTCCTGCCGAATAAACATAATGCTCAACTTTAGGTTGTGCGTATTTTTTCAGTCGACATGCTTCACAGGACATGTTGATCCAGAGAGCTTTGAGAGAAGTCCTGTACATATCACACAGAAATTGTCTTACACTGGTCTATTTAGGCAAGTTAATTATGAGACAAATTTTATAACTAGATGTAACCCTAATGCTAGAAACCTCATTTAAAAAGTAATAATATCCTTCAAATCTACTGCTTTTACTCAATAAATCTGAAGATATTTGCATTTACTCTAGATTGATGTTTGTCCATATATTCCAAACATCCATTGTTTCACGTGTACTCCTTAACCATGACAGCAAACGTTTTGAGACTTTATGTATCCAGTATTTGTCTTTCCTTTTTATCAATGGTTCTCAATTTTGTGTATACACTAAAAAATCCTGGAAGCTTTTAAAAAAATTCTGATTTCCAAACCAAAAAAAAACCCCTGAATCTCCAGTGTGTTATGTGCATGGGGAGCAGGGAAAACTTTGCTTCTTTTGTTACTTTCAAGGTGATTCTAATGTGCACCTACAGACAAAAACTGCTGCCCCAAATTGTTAGCCTCGTGAAGAACAGGACTATTTCTGTATGTTGTCGCCTGCAAAAGAAGAGAACTCAAAAATTCATGGTGAATAAATAAATGAGTTATCACACTGCTGTCACGTACAGCACACTTCTTTGTCAACAAAACCTAGGCAGGAATTTTAAGAACCGCCCATATTTGAAACTAATCTTGGACAACCAGCCTCTGAGTGCTATTTGTGATGAAGCAGAAGTTGAAAGGATAACATTCATTCCACCCTTTCTCTATAAGTTTAAATTGAGACTGTGCAGTGGCCTCAGCTGCAGAATGCTAGCCAGCACTCTAACCATCACGGCACCCTCTGCCCCTAGAATGCACAGGCAGGAGAAGGCCCTGGAGCGGAGGGATCACCCGTGTGCTCTTCCCATACTTGCCTTAACTGTTCAGGTACATGAACAATGAGTTATGCGTGAAAGAAACTTGTCCTAGCACAAGAAATCTGACCTTTTCATTCCCTCATGTCGAAAGGTAGCAAGATAAAACACTGCAAGTTTCCTGCTTAGGATAAAAAGACAAGGAGATCTACAGTTAGTGATACTCCTGGTTCATTCAGGTTTTGGCTCTGAGTCTGGAAGAAGCACCAGAGGAGATGGTGATGAAGAGTAGTGTCTGCCCACCTTAATATCAAAATCAAAAATCCCTATCTGAAGTGATTACTGCAAAAGTCAGGATTAGAATAAGGCACAGACAGACAGGGTGGCTGAAAAAAATTCTCCGTCTCGACCTGAGTGCAGTTATAAGGTTTTCACTTGAAACTAGCCATTCAACTACCCATTTGTTTGGCACAATTTTTCTGGATTTGTATTTTATTTGATAATAAGAAGCTTAAATTAAAATAACCCAATAGTTTATACCAATTTTGATAAATAATTCATCTCACTGTAAGAAATAAAAGTGTATGAGGCACAAAAAATTTTACATCTGAATTCAACTTATCCCTTTAACTCTGTGTACCTATTAGGTATTGCCATCTGTTGGATTATTATGCTTGCTAAATGTGTCCTTCCCTCTTCTTCCAGGCCTCAAGGGGAATGAATTCCCTTCGGTTAGTACTGTGGGGCTCAAAGGCTAAGCTTGTACTTTCTCAACAGAAGGATATATGGAATTAATGACTTCCATCATGAGCCTGCCTGCCTTTTCCTTTCCAGACAGAAGCGTCCAAGCTTTCTAGTCCATCACCCTGGACAGCACACCAGCCCCTGGGAACCCCTTAGCTCCCTTCTTTAGCTTCACTTAGGAATATAGAATCAAGGACAATTAAGTGGTTTCTCCCAGCTTTCTCCTTCTTCCACCATTTTTTTCCCTCCTAAGAAAACTTTAGCTCTAATTATGGAATAATTTGAGTGGTTATTTTTTATTTCTCCCCCAACCTCTTGATTTCTCCTTGAATCTCCTTTGTGTCTGTCAGTCAGTTGACATTTCCTGAACATCCAAGTCTGTACATTGTGAGTTTTGCCAATTTCTCAGAGTGACTCTGAATGCTCAGGGCTTTCTTATTTTATCCTTTTACAGTTCCTCTCTCTTCTCGGTAAATAAGTCTTCCAACCCCTCCTTTTCCTCCCACTGTTTCCTGAAGGAATTAATGAATATCTATATACTCCCTTTGTTAGTCTTCCATCCTCGTACCTCCTCACCCCTGCCACAGTTACATATTTCCTGAAGGAAATTGGATTACTCACTACATCAAATTGTCACTGACAGACATTCAAGTTCATATCCCCTCAATTCTGTTTTAATTTATTAGCTTGAATTCTTACTTTTAGGATCCTTTTTGACAAAGAAGATATTTAAATCCTTACTGATGATAATAGTCCAAACAATAATTCCTACTCAAAGCATATTTCACTCATGAAGTACATGTATTTTTTTAAACAAAAAAATTATTAATTTTCTTAGCCTTCCAGTGAGCCAAGGGAAAAGTATAATTATTCCCATTTTGCATATGAAATCACTGAGGTAAAACAACACGTATTTCCCCAGTGGCTAAAGAGACTAGAAAAGAAATGAATGATTGACTTTCAGTTACGTGGGCCATGAAGAAAAAAGTTCTTGAAACTCAAGAAAATTCAGATGAACCCTTTGTACCAGTGACTTACCATAGCCTCCCTTGAAATGATTATAGTGAATATTTATTCAAGAAATTCTGAGATAGCTCATGTGTGTCATGCTACCCTGAGGATGAAATGTCAAATGACTGGGAATAAGAGAAATGTCAGGAAGAGCATGACCCAGAGAGGCGATTAATATGGAGTTCATCCATTGAGATATAAAATTTAAATGAAAAGCTTTGACTTAATGCAACCTGAGAATGAAGAAAGCCTGGAGAAACTTCTAAGACCTGAAACAATGCCTTTCCAACATTCAGAGACCTGCTTGAACTTTCTCTCATCCCCTTTCTCCTCACACAATGCTCCTCCTGACTTAGCAGGCCATGTCACATGTGGAAAAATGAAAAAAAAAAGAAAGTCTTAATTTTATTTGTACAGGGAAAATGAAAAAAAAAATCAGTCTTAATTTTATTTGTACAGGAAAATTGGAGGGAAATAGATATGATTCCCCAATCAGGTCTGTGACATTACAGGTGCATAAGTGTAGAATTGATGGAGTGCAGAAAAACAAAACAGAAAACTACAAACTGAAACTTGTCTTAAATAGTTTTGGATATAGGCTCTGGCTATTGCAACATCTAACATAAAGGCAAGAAGCCTACAGAAAAATCTCTTGGTGCAGGCCAAATCAATATTAGATTTTATTTCTTGCTCTCAAAAGTGCTTTTTTTTTTCCTGTATGGATCAGTTGATTCCCTCTCAGTGAAAGCAGCTGATCCTTTCAGCAAGAATTTCCACCTCATATCCAGACATCAGTTCACAGCACTTCATTTGCCCAGGGTTCCTGCTGATTAACGAGCCATCCAGAGCAAAATGTGGTCTCAGTTGTAACTCTTATTTCCCATATTTATTATTAGCATTCTATTACTACTAATGTTATACACACTCATGTACAGTGGAGTCATTGACATCTTATTTCTTTCTCACTCTCAGGGGGAATTCACACCGCCTCTAACTTCCTTTTACTGTCCTTGAAACCATAACCACGGTCAACCTTTACCAAGGAATAAAAGGAACTTTGAGAGGGCTTCCTCTCATGTTGCACATGTCCTGTGCAAATCAAGACATCATTCTTCTGAGTTCCTGTCTGTAACCTTATGAGACCCATTAATAAAAATCCAGATAGTCAGCAAAACACTGTCTTGCCGGACCTTTCCAGAAAACTGGGTTCCTCTTTGATAAATTCAAGAAACCTAAGTCAGGAGGCAGAAATTTTAAACAAAAGTATAAATATCCAGAAGAGGTATTATAGCCATAAGCAATCCCTCTAAGGAAAGCTTCAAGCGCACAATAAGAATACGCATGCTAAGTCACTTCAGTCGTGTCCGTCTCTTTGAGACCCTATGGACTGTAGCCCTCCAGGCCGTTCACGGGGTTCTCCAGGCAAGAATACCGAGGTGGGCTGCCATTTCCTTCTCCAAATAAGAGTATGGAAAACATCAAATTGACAGGGTCCCTATTATGTTCCATTCCCTGTGTCCTTGCCCTATCCTCAGAATGCTTGAAAAATCTTTTGGTTCTAATAACCATTCTAGGTGCCATAATAATCTTTAAGAATGTTAAGACTCCTCTTTGGGGGCTTGGATTGGTTGGAATGGTGGAAGTAAAAAGGGCCAGGCTCCCCACACATATGCATATCATGCAAATGTGTACATCTATGTTACAAAATGAGAAAAGAAAAAAAAGAGTTGCAGAATTATTTTTTTATGTCCAACAGGATACTGTTTTATTTTTTTTATATTGAGATATCATCTGACCTTCATCCCAAATAGAGGCGCTCATAGCTTTTCGCTATGAACACAGAAAACCATTAATGCTGACAGGCTGATCATAGTCTCAAAAGGTCAGGATCTGCTGTAGTAGTGCTTTTTCTTCATCATTTGTCATTTCTCTGGGGTCCTTTTAACTTCGGTGTCAACATATGTGTTCCTCATATCTGAGTTGACATCCTCACTTCAAAAGCATGTTTTATTCCTGTTGCTTCAAATGCATCAAATAAGATAACCTGTTTTAATAATTAAAAATAATTTTACGGAGAGAAATATCTGTCATGTTGAAAATGAAACAACACACTAATCACTATTTTCCTTTGATGTCTATCTGGAATTTCTCTCCAAATTTGGTGAGGCAAAAATGGACAGATACCATGCATCTTTGCCGAGGTGAAAATGGACAAGTACCATTAATCTCCTTTAGTAAGTGGGGCCACGCAGGAGACTCTCCTGAAAGAGTCATCTGAGGATGAAAGCTAAATCTTCTCATCCTCAGTTAATGCTATCTTCATCTGAAGCAATGTCTGAGGATTGTAATGTTGGAGCATGGATTAGTATTATATAACTTCAAGTTGTAACACAAGCTTCTCCTCCAGTTTCAGTTCAGGAAGGTGGATGAAAAGAAAAAGAAAGGGGCTTGATGTCTGACACCTGGGGCCAGAGATGAAGGGGGAGGAATCAGTTACCAACCCTCTTCCCTGCTGTCCTTGGTTTCTGTAACCTTCCATCTCAAGTCTTGTGTTCTGCTCACTTCCCAACAGTGTTTTGTTGTTTTTGTTGTTGTTCCATCTTTAATCCTCAATTTGCCAACCTAAAGCTTGCAAATATTCATAATACAATTCAAAACCTAGCTTCTGTGGAAAGATTTCTGTGCTGGTTATCCCTTCTACAAAAATGAAAGCACTCTACCATTTTCCAGATATTTTCATGTATAGCTGAGAGATGGAAGGGATTTTTGAGATCACCGAGTCCAGGTCTGGGTTTTTAAAAGGAGGACCCCAGTGTTCAGACAGATGAAATGAGTCCCATAAATCGTACAAATGTAATGCAACTCCTTTGAGTCTGTCCTTGGTAATTTTTTCTACTTTTTTAAACAGAAAATGTTAGTCCTACTGGGATTTTTCGGTTTGTTTTTTGTTTTTATGGAAATGAGGAGAACTGCCACCCTTTCTATACAGGAGGGTTGTTTGAGATCCTGTCACTCCGGAATAATGGTGGAACAGAGGCCAAAAGATACTGAAGACCCTAGCCTGGTCCAAGTTCCATGTAGCTTGGAGAGTGACCAGAGCTCTCTTTGGAGGATGTCGAAAGTTGATGACTTCATCTGCCTGATGAAGAACCATAGAATTTTATACTTTTAAAATATTTCTGTCTTAACAAAATCAAGGACAGAAGAGTATCATTCAGATACTATTTATCCCCTAGGCATTTTTTGTGCTGTGAACTATGGTGAATCTCCCTGGACCACATATTGACCCTATTCTTCAAAAAAAGAGTATGTTTTATTCCCTTAAACTGCATCTTCAAGTGATAAGGAGGAAATCTGCTGCCTCATTCTCCCAGCTCCCTCACCAATGGGAAAGAAAAAGATACACAGTACCCCTGTGCTCAGCTCCTAACTCAACCACAGATGGCTATCACACACCTAGAGTGACAGTCCCCACCCACCATGAGACACACACAGCCTCCAACTCCCCTTGGCACACCAGGAAGGAAGGAGGCCACATGGGACCAGGAACGCACACCCTCCCTGTCCCTCTACTCACTGCTCTCACCCGTTTTCTGCACTTGTGTCTTTAGAGAGCATTAAGTACACTTCTTTAGACGTTTGACAAGCTGCACCTTAAGGTTTCACCTGATTTTGGTCCCATTATCTTTTCCAGAAATTGGTTTCATTCCCAGCTGATCGTACTGCTAGATTTTTCTCCACTTTTTCAAATTTCTTCCTGTTCAAATTTAAATCCATTATTTCTATTCTTATCTTTGCTAACTAATAAGAGTGGCTTCTTCTCCTTTGGGAAACTACCAAGCTGTGTGAAACTGCATTCACGTTTTCTTGTGTATTTTCTCTCATACTTTTATCACGAATTTTGAAGGAGAAAACCTTGCTTTAATTAAAACATACACACAATTTCATTCTTTCTTAGAACGCCCTTCCATGTTTATTTTCCATAATATTCATCTCCTTAGAGAAATGCAGAGTGATAGAAAAGATGTTTCCTGGATACTGTTTAAAGCATACAGTCTATTATCAAAACTACTATCAAAAGTCAACTATTGGGTAACTTGATTATGGAAATTGAAGTAACTTAGTCTACACAGAGATTGACTACTTACAATTCCCCAGGATGACATATTCCCCCAATTCTGATTTCTTTAATGAATTACTATAATTTGATTTGTGATGAATAGAGTCACTTTTCCTATTTCTATCTCCTGAGTTGTCAGTGATTTTACGGAGAATTTAATTATGTTGCTTATGAAGCAAATCAATTAGCAAGTACTTGTCAATGACAATTAAAAATAACAATTCAAACATTTTAAATAACAGTTAATTAAATCAATTAACAGAATATTTACTGTATATGTAATACTGCTAGACTTAAACAAAAATATAACAGAAATTTTCCTTTCCTGTCCCCTTAGTCCCAATATTCAAACCCCATGCCTGCCAGAGATGCTAAGAGGGCTCAAACAAACCTTGTGTGCACCAGAACCCAGGGACCCCCCAGAGACACCTGTGCTTGAGCATCTCCTATTGAGGTACAGGTCAGCAGTGGACTGCCACAGGGACAGGGGCTCTGGGTGCAGAAGACTTGGGTATGGCATAGCCATATTATTACAATCCTTATTGTCAAATTCAGACTGAAATTGAAGAAACTAGGGAAAACCACTAGACCATTCAGGTATGACCTAAATCAAATCCCAATGATTATACAGTGGAAGTGAGAAATAGATTTAAGGGACTAAATCTGATATAGTGCCTGATGAACTATGGACAGAGGTTCATGACCTTGTACAGGAGACAGGGATCAAGACCATCCCCAAGAAAAAGAAATGCAACAAAGCAAAATGGCTGTCTGAGGAGGCCTTATAAATAGCTGTGAAAAGAAGAGGAGCAAAAAACAAAGGAGAAAAGGAAAAATATACCCATTTGAATGCAAAGTTCCAAAGGAGACCAAGGAGAGATAAGAAAGTCTTCCCTAGTGATCGGTGCAAAGAAATAGAGGAAAACAATAGGATGAGAAAGACTAGAGATCTCTTCAAGAAAATTAGAGATATCAAGTGTACATTTCATGCAAAGATGGGCTCAATAAAGGACAGAAATGGTATGGACCTGACAGAAGCAGAAGATATTAAGAAGAGGTGGCAAGAATACACAGAAGAACTGTACAAAAAAGATCTTCACAACCCAGATTATCACAATGGTGTGATCACTCACCTAGAGCCAGACATCCTGGAATGCGAAGTCAAGTGGGCATTAGGAAGCATCACTACAAAGCTAGTGGAGGTGATGGAATTCCAGTTGAGCTATTTCAACTCCTAAAAGATGATGCTGTGAAAGTGCTGCACTCAATATGCCAGTAAATTTGGAAAACGCAGCAGTGGCTGCAGGACTGAAAAAGGTCAGTTTTCACTCCAATCCCTAAGAAAGGCAATGCCAAAGAATGCTCAAACTACCGCACAATTGCACTCATCTCATATACTTGTAAAGTAATGCTCAAAATTCTCTAAGCCAGGTTTCAACAATATGTGAAGCATGAACTTCCAGATGTTTAAGCTGGTTTTAGAAAAGGCAGAAAAACCAGAAATCAAATTGCCAATTCCACTGGATCATCAAAAAAGCAAGAGAGTCCAAGAAAAACATCTATTTCTGCTTCATTGACTATGCCAAAGCCTTTGACTGTGTGGATCACAATTAAACTGTGGAGAATTCTGAAAGAGATGGGCATACCACACCACCTGACCTGCCTCTTGAGAAATCTGTATGCAGGTCAGGAAGCAACAGTTAGAACTGGACAAGGAACAACAGACTGATTCCAAATAGGAAAAGGAGTATGTCAAGGCTGTATATTGTCACCCTGCTTTTTTAGCTTATATGCAGAGTACATCATGGGAAATACTGGGCTGGATGAAACACAAGCTGGAATCAAGATTGCTGGGAGAAATATCAATAACCTCAGATATGCAGATGACACCACCCTTATGGCAGAAAGTGAAGAAGAACTGAAGAGGCTCTTGATGAAAGTGAAAGAGGAGAGTGAAAAAGTTGGCTTAAAGCTCAACATTCAGAAAACAAAGATCATGGCATCGGCCCCGTCACTTCATGGTAAATAGATGGGGAAACAGTGGAAACAGTGTCAGACTTTATTTTTTGGGCTCCAAAATCACTGCGGGTGCTGATTGCAGCCAGGAAATTAAAAGACGCTTACTCCTTGGAAGGAAAGTTATGACCAACCTAGACAGCATATTTAAAGCAGAGACATTACTTTATCAACAAAGGTCCATCTAGTCAAGGCTATGATTTTCCAGTAGTCATGTATGGATGTGAGAGTTGGACTTTAAAGAAAGCTGAGTGCCAAATAATTGATGCTTTTGAACTGTGGTGTTGGAGAAGACTCTTGAGAGTCCCTTGGACTGCAAGGTGATCCAGTCAGTCCATCCTAAAGATCAGTCCTGAATATTCATTGGAAGGACTGATGTTGAAGCTGAAACTCCAATACTGTGGCCACCTGATGTGAAGAGCTGACTCATTGGAAAACACCCTGATGCTGGGAAAGACTGAATGCAGGAGGAGAAGGGGACGACAGAGGACGAGATGGTTGGATGGCATCACTGACTGAATGGACATGAGTTTGAGTAAACTCTGAGAGTTGGTGATGGACAGGGAGGCTTGGCATACTGCAGTCCATGGGGTTGCAAAGAGCTGGACACAACTGAATGACTGAACTGAACTAGTCCCAGTATAATCTCCAGGGACAGAAATATCCCTGCCATCCCCTTCCTGATTCTCAAATTTCTTACCTTATTTCTCCCCCAAATCAATCATATCAAATGACCACACCCTGACTCACATGAGGCTCCATCTGGCAAAAGTTAAACATCTTACCCCTTTCCCCAAACACAATGTGCTGCTTTCTACCATCACAAGGTCAATTTCAAGTTACTGAATACTATCGGTGCATCCCCAGCCCCACCCAGACCTGACCTCTCCCCTTTCAGACACACTCCTGTTCACAATCACCAGCTATGTGAGATACTTTTGTCATCTTGCTCGCTTCACTCGGCACTCTGTTGACCTACAACAGCATTCTTTACAACCAGAACAAGAACCCTTGAGAGTCTATAATGATTTTCCAAAGGATACACAACCAAGGATGGTTTTAAGTATGATTTCCAGATTCTCACTTTCCATGTATATTCTTTCATAAAACTGATCTGTCTGGGCTTCCCTGGTGGTTAAGAATCTGCCTGCCAATGCAGGGGACACGGTTGCAATTCCTGGTCAGGGAAAACCCCACATGCCTCGGAGCAACTAAGCCTGAGTGCCACAAGTACTGAAGCCCCAGTGCCTGAGAGCCTGTGCTCTGCAACAAAAGAAGCCATCCCCACAGAGAAGAGCCCCCGCTCAAACAGCTAGAGAAATCCTGTGCACAGCAACACGGACCCAGTGCAGCCAAAAAGAAATAAAATCTTAAAAGAACAAAACCTGACTTGTCTGAGAGTGGTTTTAGATAGAAGTCATCATGACCATTCTCCTTTCCCACCTCACTCTTCTCAATTTCTCGTTTGTCCTGTCCCACATAAACAGATACATACTCATAGACGTACATATATACATAGATTGATAGGTAAATAAAATTCCAAATGCTACTGTACTGCATATTTTAAATTCAAGAACATGAATTCTAAAGCCTCCTTTAATCAAGACTTTATAAATCTTTTCTAGGTCTCATATTTTTCTTTATAGTATACCCATTTCCTGAACCGTGAACTTCCAGATGTTCAAGCTGGTTTTAGAAAAGGCAGAGGAACCAGAGATCAAATTGCCAACATCCTCTGGATCATGGAAAAGGAAGAGAGTTCCAAAAGAACATCTATTTCTGCTTCATTGACTATGCTAAAGTCTTTGACTGTGTGGATCACAATAAACTGTGGAAAATTCTGAAAGAGATGGGAATCCCAGACCACCTGACCTGCCTCTTGAGAAATCTGTTTGCAGGTCAGGAAGCAACAGTTCGAACTGGACATGGAACAACAGACTGGTTCCAAACAGGAAAAGGAGTACGCCAAGGCTATATATTGTCACCTTGCTTATTTAACTTATATGCGGAGTGCATCATGAGAAATGCTGGGCTGGAAGAAGCACAATCTGGAATCAAGATTGCCGGGAGAAATATCAATAACCTGAGAAATGCAGATGACACCACCCTTATGGCAGAAAGTGAAGAAGAACTGAAGAGCCTCTTGATGAAAGTGAAAGAGGAGAGTGAAAAAGCTGGCTTAAAGCTCAACATTCAGAAAACAAAGATCATGGCATCCAGTCCCGTCACTTCATGGCAGATAGATGGGGAAACAGTGGAAACAGTGTTTGACTTTATTTTTCTGGGCTCCATAATCACTGCAGATGGTGACTGCAGCCATGAAATTAAAATACACTTACTCCTTGGAAGGAAAGTTATGACCAACCTAGACAGCATATTAAAAAGCAGAGACATTACTTTGTAAACAAAAGTCCATTTAGTCAAGGCTATGGTTTTCCCAGTGGTCACGTATGGATGTAACACTTGGACTATAAAGAAAGCTGAGCACTGAAGCATTGATGCTTTTGAACTGTGGTGTTGGAGAAGACTCTTGAGAGTCCCTTGGACTGCAAGGAGATCCAACCAGTCCATCCTAAAGGAGATCAGTCCTGGGTGTTCATTGGAAGGACTGATGCTGAAGCTGAAACTCCAATACTTTGGCCACCTGATGCGAAGAGCTGACTCATTGGATAAGACCCTGATGCTGGGAAAGACTGAAGGCAGGAGGAGAAGGGGACAGCAGAAGATGAGATGGTTGGATGGCATCATCAACTTGATGGACATGGGTTTGGGTGGACTCCGGGAGTTGGTGATGGATAGGGAGGCCTGGTGTGCTGCGGTTCATGGGGTCACAAAGAGTTAGACATGACTGAGTGACTGAATTGAACTGAACTGAACTATACCCATTTCTGTTAAGAGTCAAGTATGGTATAGAAATAGGAAATTTTGGCCTCTGTAGGGATGCAGCAGAGAGTGATAATAAGTTTAAGGACTTCATCTCTTCCTTTACTCAACTATTTACCAAAAAATGCATCACTGTTAAAGAAGAGCCTAAGAGAATAAAGCAAGAGAGTGTATGGCTAAGAAATACTAAAAGTAGCGAAAACTTTCTTCATTTAGGCAGCGAACTCTTAGTGAGCTCTGTGACTTGTCTATCTGAAAGTGAACCTGAACATTGTTCAAGTGAGAAGTGAGGGAATTATGTACTAATACATTCATTTGAACTGATAAAGGAGGTTAGATTTGTCTGAGAGAAAGTCAGCCTAATTTAGTCAATTGGCTTGATAATGAAAACTGGCCTTGCCTATTTGGTTACATGACAGATGTGTTCTGTAATCTGAATGAGTTAAATCTGTAGTTCCCAAGTTTTAATGAAAGAATATTTAAAGCATGTGATATAATAAATGCAATTTACCCAAAAATTACTGTATTGACTAAGGTATATTGAAATTAACAGTGTTTCAATGTTCCCAACAATTTCTGAACACCTCAGTTTTTTCAAAAGTGCCTTTAGATGGAGGAAAAAAAGGTACAGTTAATAGTTACTTGATGAGTTTCAGGGAAACCTTTTTGTTATGCTGACCAGGAATTCAGAAGCTGAATAAATAGAATGGTTATTTTATAAATTCTTTCACTATTCTTTGCTCTCAACAAAATTGAAGAAGATGTCTTCATGATGACAGATTTTTAAAAATAATTTTTGGTGATATATTACTGTGGTTTTTGGTATCCAGCTTAGAATGAGTTCAAATAATTGTGAGAGGTTGTTATGAAAAATAAACAAATTCCCTTTATTCTTTTTCCGGTCTTCTGATCTATTCCACATGCTCACATCCACAGTGGGAATACAACTGATATTGAACCATATTTTATTACAAGTACTCACCCCGAAGAAAAGGCTATCCATGTGATTTTAAAATACATTTCTAATAACATTATTTTCTAATGATTGATAATATTATAGCAAAATGTAAAATATATTTATTACCAATTGTGTAGTAACAAGAAATCTTAAAGATAACTCAATGTTGAAGAAAAACGTGTTAAGACTTAGAGCACTGTGGTTATAAAATAATCAAATTTTTAATTTCAACTAGGATAGAATTCTATGAGAAAAATAGAATAGAAATACAGATGGTACATATATACATAATGGAATATTACTCAGCCATTAAAAAGAATGAAATAATGCCATTTGTAGCAATATGGACAGACCTGGGATTATCATACTAAGTAAAGTAAGTCATAAAGAGAAAGACAAATATCATATGATATCACTTTTATGAGGAATATCAAGAAAATGATACAAATGAACTTATCTACACAACAGACTCATAGACTTAGAGAATGGTGTTGTGGTTACCAGAGAGGAAGGGCTGGTGGGAAGGAAGATATCCAGGGTTTAAGATGGAAATGTACACACTGCTATATTTAAAACAGGTGACCAACAAGGATTTACTATATAGCACAGAGAACTCTGTTCAAAACTCTAAAATAATCTAAATGGGAAAGAATTTGAAAAAGAATAGATACATGTATATGTATAATTGAATCACTTTGCTATACACCTGAAACTAATACAATATTGTTAATCAACTACACTCCAATATAAAATTTAAAATAATTAAGGAAATATAGGTTCAAAGAGGTAAAGAAAAATAGAAAATGGAAGTAAAGAAGCTATTCATGAGTTGTTTCTATACTTTTAATCTAAGCATAACATCTATTCAGCATATATTCAGAAAAGTATAAAAATTGTAAGGGTAGTTCAATGAATTTTCACTAAGTGATTATGTAAAGCAGCACCCAGATCAAGAATAAGAACATCAACAGCACCCTAAAACACCTAGTTCTCTCTCGTCCTGACACCCCTAAGTTAACCACTATCCTTGCTTCCAACATCCAAGCTAAGATGTGCTTGCTTTTTGAACTTTATATAAATGAAATCTTATAGTATGTGCTTTTTTTTCTGTTGCCTTTTACTTAGCATTATGTTTGTGAAGTTCATCCATTTTCATATATTGTTTAAATGTACTGTGTATGCATGTATGTGTGTGTGTATGTGCTCAGTCACGTCCGACTCTTTGCAACCCTTTGGGCTGTAGCCTGCCAGGCTCCTCTGTCCATGGGATTTTTCAAGAAAGAATACTGGAGTGGGTTCACTCCTCCACGGAATCTTTCTGACCTGGGGATTAAATCCATGTCTCCTGTGTCTCCTGCACTACAGCCAGATTCTTTACCTGCTGAGCCATCAAGGAAGCCCTAAATGCACCAAAATTGATTTTAAATATTTATTTTAAACTAACAATTTTACAACATGCAAGAAACTACATATTTGAATCTGTCAAACATGTGAAGAAAAATTTGGATGCCTGCTCAAAAGTACGAAGGTTTCGTTATTTATAGTGTCCGTGGGCTTCAATTTTATCATATTTTAAACGGGGTTAAATACTGTTTTTCTCATAGAGTGGCTATGAGGCTCTACACAGAAAGTGCTTAGCATAGTTTCTGACACATGTTATAAACAGCAGCCATGGTTGTGGTTTTAGTTGCTGCCTTCCAATGAGCCACCCTAACTTTTACAACACCATCTCCGATCCCTCCTCCTTACTGACCCCAAGTGCTAAATCTAAAACATAAACATGTCCCTCCCATGCTGAAATTAACCTTGTTCGAGTTTTCTGTCACTTAAAGCATATGGTCCAAGCACTCCCGCACAACTTACAGTGACTACATAGCCAGACCTCTGCCTACCACCACCGTAGTTTAGGAGTATAAAGACATCTTTCACTGAACTATTGGGAAAAAATAACTGGCGGGGGCGGGGGGGAAGAAATCTTTAAAAAGAAAAACTTAGTCTACGTATGTAAAGCATTTGGCATGAAACAGTACATAACAAATGGCAAGTTACCCAGGTAGGAAGGAAGAAAGGTCCAAAGATCGCTGCCTAATCTGATAGTGTCAGCATTGGAAGGATACCTATTATGATGACAGGTGTCAATCTGTTGTTCTTGATATCCACTTGCTAGCCAAGTTGTGTAGAAGTGGCATAAGGAAAATAAGTAGGATGCATGATTTTATTCCATTTTGTAGATAAGAAAACTGTGATCCTGAGAAGTTAAGTGATTTGCCCAAGAATATACAGAGAATCATGGAAGAACCAGGATTCTTATGTGAATCTATCAGACTCCAGAGCTATTTTTTATTTTTTTTCCTCCATTCCACGGATCTCTGAAATATTCTAAAGTGGTGTCTCAAAGATGCTCTCCTCCTAGGGGGAGATAATTTTCAATTTTAGCCTCTCTGAGCCTCAGGGTCTAGCTTGTAAAATTGAGCTAATAATAATAATTGCCTTTTAAATGAGTTAATACTTGAGCTACGCCTAAAATAACACTCAATAAGTGTTACCTCTATTGTTTTAATTTTATACTCTTAGCTCATTGGATTTCTGATTTAAATAGAAAATCAGTGTATGAGGCTTTGGACAAAATAGGTCAGCTCTCTCATGGGAGCATTATCCCTTCCATATAAGGTAAACCTCAATGTTTTGATATACCCTTGACTATTTTCCTAATCATTACCATTCGTCTTTAATATTCCAGTGAACTCAAGACCCAATCATAGGTGCTAAATAGGTGCTGATTCAAGCTTGCAACAAACCTGTAAAATTAGCACATATTTCAAAAAGAAAAAACCACACATTCCATGGTAAAATTGTATATTCTCAGCTAATAAACTTGCCATAGTAACCTATTTTTAGAAACTCAACTTCTCTCATAGTACTTTAAAAGTCTGTGAAGCTCAGTTTTTTAAATATAAATATTTTTTATTATAATAATAATAATAGCAATGTCCAAAATTCTGTTTCATAATTTATGATGTGTTTTTACATATATTATTACATTTAATTTTTCTCATGAATATGTGTTTGACCAGGCATATGGTAAATATAAATGTTGTCATTTATAGTCATGTAAAGGTGGAAATGAATGCTACATTTCAAAGAATAATTTAAATCATCCTTTATACATATCGCATGGCAAGAAAAGGACTTGCCTGGATAGAGTCAGGACCGTTCAACAGAAATTAACTATCATGGCCACAGTGGATCAAGCAGAGGACACAAAGATGGCCTGAATACAATCCCTGTTTTATGGAGGGTTCAGCCCATCTGGACACAAGCAGACACAACAACACACCCACACAACGGGTAGACAAAACCTTCATGGTACAAATTTATGACATACATATTGCTGAGCTGAAATACTAGGTTCCCAGAATGAATAGTCCATATAGAGGAAGCAAAGAGAGAGGACTCAAATCAGCTGATAATTTAGAAAACACTGTCTTCCTGAGAAGGTGCTGTGGGGCCAGTGACTGAGCCTTGCTTCTCAACGTATTGCCCGCAGAGCACTAGCATCTACATCCCCAGGGAGCTCAAAAGGACGACACAATCTCAGGGCCCACACCTGACCTCCTGAGGTAGATTTTGAACTTTAACAAGATTCCCAAGTGATCTGCACATACATTAAAATTGGTTTAGAAGCCCCAATATAGAAATATCTGGGGAGTTTTATTATGAAATGTTCAGACCTGGGCCCCACCCCAAGCTTATTATGTCAGAGTCACTTACCCATCTTCACTGTATCTCAGTTAAAACATAGCTTTCTTTATGAAGTCTTCCCTGACCCACCTTCAGATGAAGATAGATTCCTCAGGTGTCATTCTCAAGGCTTGCTTAGTTGAAATTATACTTTATAACTACGCATTTATGCTATATGATAACTGTCTCTCAGACTGGCAAACACTCTATGAGAGCAGCAACTGCTACTAGTTTTGCTTAGCATTACACTCCCAGCACCTAGTAGAATTCTTGTCACATGTTAGACATTTGATATGTCCATTCATTCATTCCACAAGTATCTGTTGAGGACCTACAGTATTCTAACTGCTTAAGATGTATCAGTGAGTGAAACAAGGGTCCCTGAAGGAAGTGACAGAAAATATATGTGTTGTTCTATATCTAGCAAGGAAAGAAAATTAATGATAAGGATGAAAAATAAAACGATCATGTAGTACACAAGAGAGATAGAAGTGTTATTCAAAAATAAGAATGAAGACAGGGTTAGGGGAACTGGGAGCACTGATGGGAATGGGGGTGGGACAAACCAAACATTTTAAACAGGGCAGTAAGGGCAACAGGTCACGTCTGCAAGAGATTTGGAGGGAAGCAGTTGTTAGCTCACAGACCTCTCAAGCAAGAACATGCCAGACTAGAGAAACAACACTGCAATGAAGGAGCACACTTGTGTGTTCCAGGAACTGCAAAATTTCCAGAGTGGGCAACATGGAATAGTGGGGAGACAGAGGAGGTGGCAAGCTGTGGGGTAGGAGTACGAGGTGGCTGCACAGAGGGAACTTGAGACCAGATCATGTAATGCAGGGTCTCCTAGGTGGGTATAAGGACTTTGGCTTTTTCACTGTGTGAAAGATGCAGCCACTGCAGGATTTTGAGCAGCAGAGAGACATAACTTGATTTAATTTTAAAGAGAACATTCTGATTACTGTGTTGAGAACACTCTAAAAGGGATCAAGAGTAAAAACAGAGGGTAAAAAAAATCAAGAAGCTACTGCAGCAAGTCGGGTGACAAATAATGATAATGACGATGGCTTAGACAAAGGCATTAGCAGTGGCATTGGAGAGAACTGGGTCAGATCTGAATAATATGTGTACACATGTATTATCCACGCATTATCACAAAGCAAACACAACTGAATGAACGCCACTCAGGTCAAAGAAGATACGTCCACTCCTGGATCCTCCCAAAGGTAACCACTAGTTCAGTTCAGTTCAGTCGCTCAGTCGTGTCCGACTCTGTGACCCCACGAACTGCAGCACGCCAGGCCTCCCTGCCCATCACTAACTCCCAGAGTTTACTCAAACTCATGTGCATTGAGTTGGTGATGCCATCTAACCATCTCATCCTCTGTCGTCCCCTTCTCCTCCTGCCTTCAATCCTTCCCAGCATCAGGGTCTTTTCAAATGAGTCAGCTCTTCACATCAGGTGGCCAAAATATTGGAGTTTCAGCTTCAACATCAGTCCTTCCAATGAACACCCAGGACTGATCTCATTTAGGATGGACTGGTTGGATCTCCTTGTAGTCCAAGGGACTCTAAAGAGTCTTCTCCAACACCACAGTTCAAAAGCATCAATTCTTTGGTGCTCAGCTTTCTTTATAGTCCAACTCTCACATCCATACATGACTACTGGAAAAACCATTGCCTTTGTTGACAAAGTAATGTCTCTGCTTTTTAATATGCTGTCTAGGTTGGTCATAACTTTCCTTCCAAAGAGTAAGCGTCTTGTAACCACTATCTTGACTTCTAACACTAGTGGTTTACCTATTTTCATTCTGTGCATAAATGGAATCAACAATATACACTTTTTGGTATGTCTGACCTCTTCTCTTGAAATTGATTCATGCTGTTACATGTAACTGAACTTCATGAAAGTTTACTGCAGGATACTGTTTTGAGTGTATAAATATACATAATTTATTTATCCTTCTTACTGTTGTCAGGGGCTTTCCAGGTGGCGCAGCAGTAAACAATATGCGGCCAATTGCAGGAGGTACAAGAGATGCAGGTTCAATCCCTGGGTTGGGAAGACCCCCTGGAGTAGCAAATGGTGATCCACTCCAGTATTCTCACCTGGGAAACTTCACGGACAGAGGAGCCTGGTGGGTTACAGTCCATGGGGTCACAAAGAGTTGAATGCAACAGAGCATGCACTGTTGTCACTGTTGTGCACTGGTTGTTTCCAGCTTATGGCTATTTTGAATAATAGTACCATGAACATTCTTAAACACGCATTTTTGTGTCACTATCTATTGGTCTTATTGCTAGAAGTAAAACTGGATATTAGGTAATTAGTTATAGATGCATATAATTTTCATAGATAATGTTAAGTAATTTCTTGAAATGCATTTTATCAACTTTAACTCTTACCAGTGGATATAAAGTGTTCCAATTGCTCTGCATTGGGCTTTGCAAATTTTAGCCATTTTATTGACTATGTAGTGATAACTCCGGAGAAGGCAATGGCAAGCCACTCCAGTACTCTTGCCTAGAAAATCCCGTGGATGGAGGAGCCAGGTAGGCTGCAGTCCGTGGGGTCGCTAAGCACGACTGAGCAATTTAACTTTCATTTTCACTTTCACACATTGGAGAAGGAAATGGCAACCCACTCCAGTGTTCTTGCCTGGAGAATCCCAGGGATGGGGGAGCCTGGTGGGCTTCCATCTATGGGGTCACACAGAGTCGGACACGACTGAAGTGACTTAGCAGCAGCAGCAGCAGCAGCAGTGATAACTCAGAGGGGATTTAATTAACATTTTTCTGATGATTTAAAGGTGAGTACCTTTTCATATGTTTATTGATTGTTTGGAGATGGTCTTTGTAAAGTGCCTCTTCAAGAATGCATTCTTCTATTGCATTGTTTGTGTCTCTTTTCTCACTGATTTCCAGAAATTCTCTATTTTGGGAAAGAGCTTGTCAACTGCATGAACTGCAAATATCTTCTCATATTAAATGGTTTATTTTTCACTTTCTTCAATGGTGTTTGCTGATGATTACAGTTTCTTAATACTAATATAATTCAATTTATTAATATTTTCATTTATGGTTATAATTTTTGTCTCTTATTGAGAAATCTTTCTTCATGGAAATGTCACGAAGATGTTGTCTTATGTTATGTTCTAGACATTTTATTAATTTACTACTTATATTTAGCTCTGCAATACAATTAGACTTAATTATGGTGTAAGATAGGGATCAAGTTTCATTTTCTTTCCTATATGAATATCCAATTGACCTGGCACCATCTATTGAAAAGACCATCTTTTAATTTCTTTTCTATACTGCAACATTTATCACAGATCAAGAGTTCATATTTGTGTGTGTCTAGTTCTAAATTCTCTGTTCTGTTCCATAGATATATCACCAATTATTTTGGCTTTCAACCCAGAATTCAGGAGCATAAGTGGTCCATGTTTCTCCTGTTTTAAGAGCATTTTGGATATTCTTAGCTCTTTGCATTTCCACATAAATTTTAAAATTGGCTTGTTAACTTTGACAATAATAACAATGAAAAACTCAGATTTTAGTTGTAATTTAAATCGATAAATGAATTGAGAGAACTAACATCTGTACAACACTGCATCCTCCAATCAATGAACATGGTACACACAACCATTGATTTATGTCTATTAATTTCTATCATTAATGCTTTATAGATTTGTGTGTAGATGCCTTACATATCTTTCCTTAAATAAATACTCAAGAATTTTATGTTTAATGCTACCATGTATAAAAATGTATATGTTGAACTTGTACCCAGAAAAGTTGCTAAACTTATTAACTACACAACTTATCTGTAGACTGTTTTGGATTTTCAAGGTAAGCAATTATATTGTGTAAGAATAACAACATTTACATTTATTTCTTTTTAATCCTTGTAGCTTTTAATTTTTCTTGCCTGCAGAACAATGTTGAATAAAAGTAAACCTTTCCTTTCTTATCCCTAACTCAGAGGAAAACTCTCAAAAGTTCTCATTTAAGTATGATGTTTGTTGTAGGCTTTTTGCAGATGTTCATAACTAGATTAAGGAATAGAAGGCTATAGTTTTCTAAAGTTTTTTTAATCATGAATAGATATTGAGTTTAATCAAATTATTTTTCTGCATCTATTTTTCTCTTTTATTCTGTTAATGTGGTAATCACACTAATTGACTTGCAAATGTTAACCCAAATTTCCATTTGTGGATTGAAATCTATTTGATCATGATATAATATCCTTTTCAGTATATTGCCAGATTTATTTTGCTAACATTGTTTTAGGATTTTGTTATCTATGTTCATGGATGAGATTGGCCTGATCTTTGCCTTACGCCAACCTTCACAGGTTTTGGTGTTAAGGTTATACTGGCTTCATAAAATACTGAAATGCAGTTAGTCTTTTTATTCTTTAGAAGACTTTATAAGATTAGCATTATTTTTTTCTTTTTACATTTGGTAATATCTATGAAGCTTTCCTTTTGGTGAATGTTCAAAATGCTGATTAAATCTAAAATTACAGAATGGGAAGGAAGAGCATCAGGTCTGAAAGCCATTCTCTCCTTTCACTGAAAGACACCTGAGTTGAAAGAAAAAGGACTTAATCAACACACTTCAAGAAAACACAGTCCTACTATATGCTGTAAATTCCCATTATCCTTCCTGAGAGACATACCTTGAGCAAGGAGAAATCTGTATTTTCAGAATTACTTTTCCTTTGTTGTGTTAAGAATTAAGTTTGGCTACTGTGATTGACCTCAGCTACTCTCCTTGGCTTTATTGTAAGCGTCTCCAAGTCAGGTTTTTTCTCCTAATGTCCCGTTTTAGTCACCTCTCAGTATCCAACGTAACAGGCTGACTGCCTAGGAAAGGAATCGGAGAGAAAGTACATTAATATCTAGAATGTTATTTCTACAATATCCATGTATTTATTAGAAAAAAATGAATGATAGAAGCAAAAGTTGGGATATTATGTTCAGTGAAATAAGTCAGGCAGAGAAAGACAAATATTGTATGATCTCACTTGTATGTGGAATCTAAAAATATATATTTATAGAAACAGAGAATAGATTGGTGGCTTCTGGGAGTGGGGGACCAGATTCAGACTGGGAAAAGACAGTCAGTCCATTCTAAAGGAGATCAGTCCTGGGTGTTCATTGGAAGGACTGATGCTAAAGCTGAAGCTCCAATACTTTGGCCACCTCATGCGACAAGTTGACCCAGCGGAAAAGACTCTGATGCTGGGAGGGATTGGGGGCAGGAGGAGACGGGGACGACAGAGAATGAGATGGCTGGATGGCATCACCAACTCTATGGACATGAGTTTGAGTGAACTCCGGGAGTTGGTGATGGACAGGGAGGCCTGGCGTGCTGTGATTCATAGGGTCGCAAAGAGTCGGACACGACTGAATGACTGAACTGAACTGAAAGACAGTCAAAATGTACAAACTTCTAGTTATAAGACAAATACATCCTAGGGATGCAATATACAGCATAGTGTCTATAGTTAACAATACTGTATTATATACTTGAAAGTTGCTAAGAGAGTAGATCTTGAATGCTCTCACTACACACACAAAAAAATTGTAACTATGTGAGTTGACAGATGGGTTAACTAACCTTATGGTGGTATACATTTCACAATGTATACATAATCAAATCACTATACCATGCACCCTAAACTTACACAATATTATATGTCAGTTGTATCCCAATAAATCTGGAAAAGAGATGCAAAACCTATTTGAAAGTGTCTCGAAATTAGCAGAAAAAGTGAAACTGCTCTGTCTTGAAAGGTAAGAAGCAGCCAAAGCTCTTCCAATGTTACACTCACAATCACCCACATTTGGCCTCCCAAAGGAAGAACCAGGAGATAAATAAGATATGCTTGAGTTAACAGGTTGACATGGGAAACAGTTCATCTTTTGATACTTTCTCTCAGTCAGAATTCAGTGGTTATTTCCCATCATTAGTCTAATAACATGAATGTAAGCAATCATGTCACTGGTGTCGTGCCCTTAGAAATGTGATTCAAGACAGTCAAGGTTTGCTTCAACATGTTTGCTTCTTTCCTTGATTATTTTTAAACTGGATAACTTACATTTGCAGTGACATTCAGAATGACTTTTTTTTCCTTTCATCATACAAAAAAGAGAGGGGGGAATGCTCCCAAGCCTGTGCTATAAAAACCCTCTTGGAAAAAAACTGGTTGGTCAATTAAGTGGTAAATCAATATTGTTGCCAAACTACCTTTACAGTATGACATAGAGTATATCTGTGTTGTTTTTTTTTTTAATTTCAAAAAAGCCCTACGTTAACCCTCTAGGGGTTATGACATGGGCAAAATTATCAATAAAATCTTAGTGTTTATACAAAACCCTCCCAGCTCTCTTAGAACCTTCCTGCTGCCATGTTTGGACCTTGCTGCTCCAACCCCCCGGGGCCTGTCCCATCCTTCCAGCCTGTGATCAGATAGCAGAGAAAAATTAATTACATATTTTGGAAACAAACTAGTGTTATATTTTTTCCCCTTCTCTATACAAATATAAAAAGAGGTTTCTCTTAAAATTTTGTAAATAATGACACCTGGTTCCACCTGAACTTAACTTTTCTCAAACCTTGAGCTAACCAATGCATTTCTCTTATGGAAATGTTTGTCTTAAGCTATGTTAATGTACTATGCATTTACCCTAGACTCTGTCTTCAAGTCGGTTCACCTAAAGGCTCAGAATTGATTTGACAAACCAGTATGTTATACTTATACATTGTTCTCCTAATCTAAGTTAATGAAACTATATATTTGTATGGAAATCTGCCTTTCTTCAAGATTCATGTCAATTGTTTTATGGCCTGGGATGACTCATCTGGTGCCATCCTGAGTTTTGAGACATTTCCTTTCTTTAAGTATGGACCTAACAGAAGCAGAAGATATTAAGAAGAGGTGGCAAGAATATACAGAAGAACTGTACAAAAAAGATTTTCACGACCAAGATAATCACGATAACGTGATCACTGACCTAGAGCCAGACATCTTGGAATGTGAAGTCAAGTGGGCCTTAGAAAGCATCACAACGAACAAAGCTAGTGGAGGTGATGGAATTCCAGTAGAGCTATTTCAAATCTTGAAAGATGATGCTGTGAAAGTGCTGCATTCAATATGCCAGCAGATTTGGAAAACTCAGCAGTGGCCACAGGACTGGAAAAGGTCAGTCTTCATTCCAATCCCAAAGAAAGGCAATGCCAAAGAATGCTCAAACTACCACACAGTTGCACTCATCTCACACGCTAGTAAAGTCATGCTCAAAATTCTCCAAGCCAGGCTTCAGCAATATGTGAACCATGAACTCCCAGATGTTCAAGTAGATTTTAGAAAAGGCAGAGGCACCAGAGCTCAAATTGCCAACATCCGCTGCATCATGGAGAAAGCAAGAGAGTTCCAGAAAAACATCTATTTCTGCTTCTTTGACTATGCCAAGGCCTTTGACTGTGTGGATCACAATAAACTGTGGAACATTCTGAAAGAGATGGGAATACCAGACTACCTGACCTGCCTCTTGAGGAACCTATATGTAGGTCAGGAAGCAACAGTCAGAACTAGACATGGCACAACAGACTGGTTCCAAATAGGAAAAGGTGTGCGTCAAGGCTGTATATTGTCACCTTGCTTATTTAACTTCTATGCAGAGTACATCATGAGGAATGCTGGGCTGGAAGAAGCACAATCTGGAATCAAGATTGCTGGGAGAAATATCAATAACCTCAGATATGCAGATGACACCACCCTTATGGCAGAAAGTGAAGAGGAACTCAAAGCCGCTTGATGAAAGTGAAAGAGGAGAGTGAAAAGTTTGGCTTGAAGCTCAACATTCAGAAAACAAAGATCATGGCATCTGATCCCATCACTTCATGGGAAATAGATGGGGAAACAGTGGAAAGAGTGTCAGATTTATTTTTGGGGGCTCCAAAATCACTGCACATGCTGATTGCAGCCATGAAATTAAAAGACGCTTACTCCTTGGAAGGAAAGTTATGACCAACCTAGATAGTATATTAAAAAGCAGAGACATTACTTTGCCAACAAAGGTTTGTCTAGTCAAGGGTATGGTTTTCCAGTGGTCATGTATGGGTGTGAGAGTTGGACTCTGAAGAAAGCTGATTGCCGAAGAATTGATGCTTTTGAACTGTGGTGCTGGAGAAGAGTCTTGAGAGTCCCTTGGACTGCAAGGAAGATCCAACCAGTCCATTCTAAAGGAGATCAATCCTGGGTGTTCATTGGAAGGACTGATGCTAAAGCTGAAGCTCCAATACTTTGGCCACCTCATGCGACAAGTTGACCCAGCGGAAAAGACTCTGATGCTGGGAAGGATTGGGGGCAGGAAGAGAAGGGGACGGCAGAGAATGAGATGGCTGGATGGCATCACCGACTCTATGGACATGAGTTTGAGTGAACTCCGGGAGTTGGTGATGGACAGGGAGGCCTGGCGTGCTGTGATTCATGGGGTCGCAAAGAGTCGGACACGACTGAGCAACTGAACTGAACTGAACTGAACTGAGTAGCTATATAATACCTGGCTAAAGACTAGCAGGGGGGTACTCTTTCTGCCCACTTCTTATGTCTACGTCAGAAGCTTTCTCTATCTCTTTTATACTTTAATAAAACTTTATTATACAGAAGCTCTGAGCAGTCAAGCCTAGTCTCTGGCCCTGGATTGAATTCTTCTCCTCTGGAGACTAAGAATCCCAGCATCTTTCATGGTTCAGCAACAACCTTTCAGCACCTCACGGTGTCTGCTGTCTTTTGTGGGCTAATATCCACGAAGGAGGTGGATGAGCAGATGTTCAATGTGCAGAACAAAGCCAGAAGCTACTTTTTGGAATGGATCCCCAACAATGTCAAGATGGCCATCTGCAACATCCCATCCCATGGCCTCAAGATGGTAGTCACCTTCACTGGGCACAACCATCCAGAAGCTTTTGAGCGCATCTCAGAGCAGTTCACTGCCATGTTCCGCTGGCAGGCCTTCCTCCACTGGTACACAGGTGAGGGAATGGATAAGATGGAGTTCACTGAGGCTGAGAGCAACGTGAACGACCTCATGTCTAAACACTAGCAACAGGATGCCACCACAGAAGAGGGGGAGGTTTAGAGTCAGGAGGCCAAAAAGAAGGCCTCAGGCCAAGTCCCCATCATCTCAGGCTTCTCAGTCTCCTCAGCTTTCTTCCTCAATTGGCCCTTTCCTCTCCCTCAGCATTTGTGTTTTCTGACTCTATCTTGTTTTTTTGTTTTGGGTGAGCCAGGGTGGGGGTGGTCCAACACAGTACCTGGTACATAATAAGGAGCTCAATAAATATTTATTGCTTGCTCAATGTCTTCTCTCTTTTCACTCTGGGGAACCTAGATTTCTGCCATTCTGGGTAACCCTGTATTTCCTTCTGGGGTCCACTCCTCCCATATGTCCAGTTAACATTATCTCTCTGTTTGAGATAACTCTCCAAGAAGCTAGGTCTCATCAAATCCCATTTATAACAGGGTGCTAAAAACATGGAGAGATGACCACCATCTTAGGCCATGTGGCAGACCAGGAGAAAGGAAACCAAGGAGCACGTGCAAGTCCCTCCAAGGAAGGGGTAGGGTTTTGGAAAAGGGCATCCAGGAAGTTAAAGTTCTAGCTTCCAGATATCTAGCTCCCTGCTCCTCTCTCAGTTTCTGGGGAGGTGTTGACAGTATTATCTCCATTTTCAGTCTCCCTCCAAGCTCTCTCCTGAGATATTTCTTTTGCAAGTATCTGGCCCCATCCTATCAAGTGGGATCCTTCCCTCTTCCACCTCCTTCATAATGTTCGACTCCTTCCTTTCTCCTAGTCAGAAAAGGGGGTCAAGAGGAACAAGAGAGAAACTAGCCTTAGTCCCTTAGTCTCCAGAAAGCCCCTCCCCAACCCTATCTTTACTTACAGAAAAGAGTGGATATGGAAACATATATGCTACCACCTAAATGCCTCAATGATCTCAAAAAACTAAGATCATGACATCTGGTTCCATCACTCCATGCCAAATAGATGGAGAAACAATGGAAACAGTGACAGACTTTATTTCCTTTATTTCCTAAATCACTGCAGATGTGACTAAAATTAAAAGATTCTTGCTCCTTGGAAGAAAAGCTATGACCAACCTAGATAGCATATTAAAAAGTAGAGACATTACTTTGCCAACAAAGGTCCATCTAGTCAAAGCTATGATTTTGGCAGTAGTCAGGTATGGATGTGAGAGTTGAACCATAAATAAAGCTGAGCACCGAAGAATTGATGCTTTTAAACTGTGGTGTTGAAGAAGACTTTTGAGAGTCCCTTGGACTCCAAGGCAATCAAACCAGTCCATCCTAAATGAAATCAGTCTGAATATTCATTGGAAGAACTGATGCTGAAGCTGAAATTCCAATACTTTGACCATCTGATGCGAAGAAATGACTCATTGGAAAAGACCCTGATGCTGGGAAAGATTGAAGGTAGGAGAAGGGGATGACAGAGGATGAGATGGTTGGATGGCAGCACCAACTTGATGAACATGAGTTTGAGCAAGCTCCCGTAAAGAGTCAGACATGACTTAGCAACTGAAATGAACTGAAATGTCATTCCCCAGAGAGGGGACAGGACACCCCCATCTTTTGGCATCATCTCATCTCTTACATTTGCCATTGACTTTTCCCCCCTACTCTTGGTTTTGTCCTATTCTACATTTCAGTTTCTACTTTATGTTGAACTCTCTGTTTTTTTTTCATGTTGAAAAGATGACACTGCCCTAAGAGCCAAAAATAAATGGGAATGAAGTAAAAAATAAATAAATAAAACAAGGGGAAAAAAACCTCTAAGACCTTCTGAACTGAACAATTCTGACCCTCCCTGGGCATGGGTCTGCCATTAGGTTACTTATCTTTTTAAGCGGCAGTGTTTTATATAAAATAAATATATTTTATTTAAATATATTTTTACATAAATGGAGTTTCTTTATTTCATTAGTCAGAAGGATCTAGTTCAGCAGATCTTCATACCATATCATTAAAGGCTATAGAGATGTGATAGTTCTAACACTCCTAGAAAGAGCTTTAAAAACTGCTAGGATAATATATACAGACATAGTCTGTACACTGTACAATTCTACTGCTGTCATATAGCCAAAGCCACCATTTCTTTTTTCTAAAATGTCTTAGGACATGAGAAAATCAGGTGATCTCTAAAAGACAAATAATGTATAGTAGGACATATCAATGGAGAAGGAAATGGCAACCCACTCCAGTGTTCTTGCCTGGAGAATCCCAGGGAAAGGGGATCCTGGTGGGCTTCCGCCTATGGGGTCACACAGAGTTGGACACAACTGAAGTGACTTAGCAGCAGCAGCAGCAGCAGTAGGACATATCAAGCACTGAGAAACACTACATTTATATCATTAGCACATGCTGTATCTTTCTATCATTAGCAAATCCAGGCTTAATAAATATTTGAAGATAGAAAGATGGAAGAACCCATGGAAGGCGTTTACTAAAGGTAAAATATCATCATGCTAAAATGAGGTTTACTTGGATGAGCTGGACATATTATGAATTATTAAGACAGGTTGGTTGCCATCACCCTAAAATATTATAAGGTGGCACTATTTAGAATTATTGGCAATCCCCAATTTACTAACTCAGATTGCATTTCTTCATATCTCTAGGATATATTTGAACCAAATCTATACAGATGATAGTTGAAGAAAAAATGCATCCATAGTGAAAAACACAGGAATAGCACTGCAATACTAATTTTCAAATATATAGACATAATAGAAAGTAACAAGACAACTACAGTTTTTGTTTGCTTGTTTCAAGAATGCTTTGTTTCATGAAAAACAGGATTATTTTTGTAAGGAAGTAGGTAGAAAAATTTCAGGAGATTCTGAAGTGTGTTTTTAAATGATTTAGAGGTTGAGACAGTGATCTCTAGAAGTAATTCTCTTTGAAAATATTTCTAAGGAAATCTGGAAAAAATTTATGTTTCTCAAGGGAAAAAAATTGTTTTAGGATGTTGAGAAAAACAGAAAAAGATTTATATGATCACCAAGAGATGAATAAGAAATAGAATGGTTGGGTCAGCTGCTCCCCTATGTTAGTGATCAGGTACTACTGTTGTCAGGGGTTCCTAACATTATCCTAACTTAAGCAGACCTCACCAGAAGACCATGTGTACCTTATCAATGGTGTCCCCAGTCTTAAAGTGGAATCTCATTGCTTTGTAGTGCCTGCATATTTTAAAAGGAAAAAAAAAAGATGGTATAAAGAATAAAAGAAATTGCTAAAACCTAATCTTCGATAATAGGCATTCATTAATCATATATTTTTGTATATCATTACATATCATTTTAACAATGATGATAGAATAGCCATACATTTTATCATCAAACTAAAAAAATTGAGGGAGAGCAAAGAGTTGCTATTAAAAATTATCATGGACTTTCCTGGTGGTTCAGTGGTTAATAATCCACCCGCCAGTACAGGTGATAAGGGTTGAATCCCTGGTCCGGGAAGATCCTACATGCCGCAGAGCAATTAAGCTCATGTGCCACAGCTACTGAAGCTCTCACACCTAGACCCCACTCTCTGCAGCAAGAGAAGAGAAGCCTGTGCACCACGGCAAAGAGCAGGTCCAGCTCACCGCAATAGAGAAAGCCCTTGCTCAGCAATGAAGACCCCAGTGAAGCCAAAAATAAATAAATATTTTTAAGAAATCATAGGAAGAGTGATATAAACCAGACTGATCCAAGCACACCAGGACTCATGAAACATTATAAGCTATACATTTGAAACTGTTTGTAGAAGTATATGATGTAGATCAGCTTCATTAGATTAGGCCAAGGTGTTTTCTAAAGTGACGTACTGTGCAGTTTATCACAGCTTCATCAAGTCTTGGTATTTCAGTGCCTTTACATTTTACCAGTACAACGTGTGTAAAATATATTTCATTATGATTAAACTTGGCACATCCCTTATTACTAATAAAGTTGAACTTCTTTTCATAAGTTTATTGGCTGTTTATTTTTCCTCACCTGTGAAATGTCTGCTAATGTCTTTTACCTTTTCCTCCAGTAGATTGTTTGTCTTTTGGTATTGGTTTAATGTTTTCGGGTTCTGGACACTATCCTTTATTGGGCATATGTGTTCACAAAGATCTTCTCCCAATTTGTGATGTAACATTTCCTGTTGGGGGGGAACCTTGTGATAAATTCATATGATCATATTTATCATGATTTATTATTTTGATGTATTGATTAAGAATCTATTCCTATGCAGAGATTACATACATACACTTTTTATGTGAAGTCCTGCATTTCACATAAAAATCCTCCGGCTATCTGGAATTGATTTTTGCATTTGGTGAGGGGATATCTTAGGAAGAAGGGTGGGAGGCAGCTGCCCCTAACTTAGTGACATTCAGAGATCCTAATGCACGTCCTCTGAGGACAGCAGACAGAGTATACTAGGACAGAGTCATGCCTGAGCCAGCTGAGAAAAGCTTGCCCTAGTGACTCCTGGCAGTAAAGCAGACTCTGTGCAGGGTCTCTAATTGGTCTTGCTGCCTATGCAGGCCTCCAGGTTCGTTGCCTTTTCCACACACGTATAGCCTGAACAAACCCAAACAGGCCACTGGGCAATGCAGATAACCTACCATCCCCACAAAATACATGCCCAATACTCTGCCTGCTTACATCTCTTGATACATGCTTTATCACTTTGGTCTCTGAAGATTTTCCTTCTTAAATTAGCCATGTATTTGAAAGTATGTTTTTCATGTTTTATCCAATATTTTAAATGTTCTTCCCTAAGAAGTGTCCTACATTTATCTTCCCTGGTGACTCAGTGGTAAAGAATCCTCCTGCAAATGTAGGACACGTGGGTTCGATCCCTGAGTTGGGAAGATCTCCTGGAGTAGGAAATGGCAACCCACTCCAGAATTCTTGCCTGAGAAATCCCATGGACAGAGGAGCCTGGCAGGCTACAGTCCCTGGGGTCGCAAAGAGTCTGGTGTGACTTAGCAACTAAACAGCAACAACAAAACTACTCAGCCAAGCTGCTTGCAACAGACATCAGTAGCGTGGCTTCAAAGTGCTTGAAGTGGAGTCTAGGCTGAATGAACATTGAAACAAAGTTTATGCTAAAGGTGTCACCATAGTCCCTGTCTTATAAAAAGGACAAGTGATGCTCAGAGATACTAAATGTCTTTGCCAACATGGCTCTAATTTTGTTTCTGAGAACACTACTTTTATTTTTTATTTCTGTCTGGTTTCTTAGCAATGGCAATGAATGGTATGCTCCCCTCAGAATCTTTGTAATCTTTGCAATCTTTTCCCAACCTTCTGACAGAACTCATTTTAGTGAAAGACCATTCCCTGAATATTGTCTGCAGCCATATATAAAGAGAAAAAGAAGAAAGAATAAAATTTTCTGATTATCAGTAATAAACTGCTAATTACAATTGGATAACAGGCATCAGATAATCGACTAAAATATATTTTTGTGTTCATATGCTTAATAGGAAATATAAGTCTATCTCAGAAAGTTAACTTTTTGAACACAATATATTATGTATTTGCCCTGTTTTATCATTACTTTATAGACCTAAAGAATGCAGAGGCAGTGGTCACCATCACTTTCCATTTAAATTCACAGTTCAGATCAGTTCAGTCGCTCAGTCGTGTCTGACTCTTTGCGACCCCATGAATCACAGCACGCCAGGCCTCCCAGTCCATCACCAACTCCCGGAGTTCACTCAAACTCATGTCCATCGAGTCGGTGATGCCATCCAGCCATCTCATTCTCTGTCGTCCCCTTCTCCTCCTGCCCCCCAATCCTTCCCAGCATCAGAGTCTTTTCCAGTGAGTCAACTTGTCCCATGAGGTGGCCAAAGTATTGGAGCTTCAGCTTTAGCATCAGTCCTTCCAATGTACACCCAGGATTGATCTCCTTTAGAATGGACTGGTTGGATCTCCTCGCAGTACAAGGGACTCTCAAGACTCTTCTCCAGCACCACAGTTCAAAAGCATCAATTCTTTGAGGATCAGCCTCCTTCACAGTCCAACTCTCATGTCCATACATGACCACGGGAAAAACCATAGCCTTGACTAGACGGACCTTGGTTGGCAAAGTAATATCTCTGCTTTTTAATATACTATCTAGGTTGGTCATAACTTTCCTTCCAAGGAGTAAGTGTCTTTTAATTTCCTGGCTACAGTCACCATCTGCAGTGATTCTGGAGCCCAAAAAAATAAAGTCTGAAACTGTTTCCACTGTTTCCCCATCTATTTCCCATGAAGTGATAGGATCAGATGCCATGATCTTTGTTTTCTGAATGTTGAGCTTCAAGCCAACCTTTTCACTCTCCTCTTTCACTTTCATCAAGAGGCTTTTGAGTTCCTCTTCACTTTCTGCCATAAGGGTGGTGTCATCTGCATATCTGAGGTTATTGATATTTCTCCCAGCAATCTTGATTCCAGCTTGTGCTTCTTCCAGCCCAGCGTTCCTCATGATGTACTCTGCATATAAGTTAAATAAGCAGGGTGACAATATACAACCTTGACGTACTCCTTTTCCTATTTGGAACCAGTCTGTTGTTCCATGTCCAGTTCTGATTGTTGCTTCCTGACCTGCATACAGGTTCCTCAAGAGGCAGGTCAGGTGGTCTGGTATTCCCATCTCTTTCAGAATGTTCCACAGTTTATTGTGATCCACACAGTCAAAGACTTTGGCATAGCCAAAGAAGCAGAAATAGATGTTTTTCTGGAACTCTCTTGCTTTCTCCATGATGCAGTGGATGTTGACAATTTGATCTCTGGTGCCTCTGCCTTTTCTAAAACCTGCTTGAACATCTGGGAGTTCACGGTTCACATATTGCTGAAGCCTGGCTTGGAGAATTTTGAGCATGATTTTACTAGCGTGAGACGAGTGCAATTGTGCAGTAGTTTGAGCATTCTTTGGCATTGCCTTTCTTTGGGATTAGAATGAAGACTGACCTTTTCCAGTCCTGTGGCCACTGATGAGTTTTCCAAATTTGCTGGCATATTGAGTGCAGCACTTTCACAGCATCATCTTTCAAGATTCGAAATAGCTCAACTGGAATTCCGTCACCTCCACTAGCTTTGTTCGTAGTGATGCTTTCTAAGGCCCACTTGACTTCACATTCTATCATGGTCAACAAAATAGTCCGAAATGCAGTACTTGGATGCAATCCTAAAAAAGACAGAATGATTTCTGTTCATTTCCAAGGCAAACCATTCAATATTGCAGTAATCCAGTCCTATGCCCCAACCAGTAATGCTGAAGAAGCCAAAGTTGAACAGTTCTATGAAGACCTACAAGATCTTTTAGAACTAACACCCAAAAAAGATGTCCTTTTCATTATAGGGGACTGGAATGCAAAAGTAGGAAGTCAAGAAACACCTGGAGTAACAGGTAAATTTGGCCTTGGAGCACGAAATGAAGCAGGGCAAAGGCTAATAGAGTTTTGTCAAGAGAACGCACTGGTCATAGCAAACACCCTCTTCCAACAACACAAGAGAAGACTCTACACATGGACATCACCAGATGGTCAACACCGAAATCAGATTGATTATATTCTTTGCAGCCAAAGATGGAGAAGCTCTATACAGTTAGCAAAAACAAGACCAGGAGCTGACTGTGGCTTAGATCATGAACTCCTTATTGCCAAATTCAGACTGAAATTGAAGAAAGTAGGGAAAACCACTAGACCATTCAGATATGACCTAAATCAAATCCCTTATGATTATACAGTGGAAGTGAGAAATAGATTTAAGGGACTAGATCTTATAGATAGAGTGCCTGATGAACTCTGGACGGAGGTTCGTGACATTGTCCAGGAGACAGGGACCAAGACCATCCCCATGGAAAAGAAATGCAAAAAAGCAAAATGGCTGTCTGAGGCTGCTGCTGCTGCTGCTGCTGCTAAGTCACTTCAGTCGTGTCCGACTCTGTGTGACCCCACTGACGGCAGCCCACCAGGCTCCCTCGTCCCTGGGATTCTCCAGGCAAGAACACTGGAGTGGGTTGCCATTTCCTTCTCCAATGTGTGAAAGTGAAGTCGCAGTCGTGTCCAACCCTTAGCGACCCCACAGACTGCAGCCTACCAGGCTCCTCCATCCATGGGATTTTCTAGGCAAGAGTACTGAAGTGGCTTGCCATTGCCTTCTCCAGGCTGTCTGAGGAGGCCTTACAAATAGCTGTGAAAAGAAGAGAAGCGAAAAGCAAAGGAGAAAAGGAAAGATATAAGCATCTGAATGCAGAGTTCCAAAGAATAGCAAGGAGAGATAAGAAAGCCTCCCTCAGCGATCAATGCAAAGAAATAGAGGAAAACAACAGAATGGGAAAAACAAGAGATCTCTTCAAGAAAATTAGAGATTCCAAGGGAATATTTCATGCAAAGATGGGCTCGATAGACAGAAATGGTATAGACCTAACAGAAGCAGAAGATATTAAGAAGAGGTGGCAAGAATACACAGAAGAACTGTACAAAAAAGATCTTCATGACCAAGATAATCATGATAACATGATCACTGACCTAGAGCCAGACATCTTAGAAATTCACAGTATCTATATGAATTCCACAAAGTCAGACTGATCCTGTACATGACATTTGACTACCAAAAGCCTAACCCATCGCAGTTACTGTGCCAGAGGTGGTATGTTTACTACAGCAGACTATTATAGCCTCAGGTACAAACTATGCAGACATTGATCTAGAAAGTGTGATCTTTTCTATTTCTATCAGGAAAAAGGATCCGGTGGTCTGCTGCTGCTGCTGCTGCTGCTGCTAAGTCACTTCAGTCGTGTCCGACTCTGTGTGACCCCATAGACGGAAGCCCACCAGGCTCCCCTCTCCCTGGGATTCTCCAGGCAAGAACACTGGAGTGGGTTGCCATTTCCTTCTCCAATGTATGAAAGTGGAAAGTGAAAAGTGCAAGTGAAGTCGCTCAGTCGTGTCCGACCCTTAGCGACCCCACGGACTGCAGCCTACCAGGCTCCTCCATCCATGGGATTTTCCAGGCAAGAGTACTAGTGATTGAAAATCTGCATTTCAAAGCAGGGGACTCAGGTTCAATCCCTAGTCAGGGAACTAAGATCCCACACGCCCTAGGGCAATTAAGCCCTTGAGGAGAAGCTAAAGAGAAGACAGTGAACCACAACAAAAGGAAAAAAAGATCCCACATGCCACAACTAAGATCCCATGTAGCCAAAAATAAATAAATGAATGAGTGGATAAATATAAATATTTTTTTAAAAAGGAAAGAGGATTAGAAGTAGTTCATATTCATGCCAGATGGACAATCACACACATTTAATCTCCCCCAAGGCTATGTTAGGGGCTTCCCTAATGGCTCAAATGGTAAAGAATCTGTCTGCTATGTGGGAGACCCAGGTTTGATCTTCCCTGGGTTGGGAAGATCCCCTGGAGAAGTGAATGACTCCAGTATTCTTGCCTAGAGAATTCCATAGACAGAGGAGCCTGGTGGGCTACAGTCCAGGGGATCACAAAGAGTCAGACACAATTGAATGACTAATACTTTCACTTTCAAGGCTGTGTTAACTCTGCACCCTCAGTCATAATACAGTCCAAATGAATCTTCTGGATCATCTGGACATTTCACAAAACATCACACTGGCCCACTATATTAGTGACATGTTAATCAAATCAGACGAGCAAGAATTGACAAGTGGAGGTCTTGGTAAGGCACGTGTGTCCCAGAGTTCGTCAGTCGCTCAGTCATGTCCAACGCTTTGCAACCTCATGGACTGTAGCCAAGAGAGTGGAGGATAAATCTCACAAAGATTCAGGGACTTGACACAGTAGTAAGGCTTGAAGGGGTCCAGTGGTCTGGAACATTCCCTTAAAAATAAAACACAAATTATTCCATCATGGTATTCCCACCACAAAGAAAGAAGAATGGCAGTGGGTATGCCTCTTCAGGTGCTGGAGGTAGCATATTCCAAATTCTGAGCAACTGACTCAATGACATGAAAGGCAGCCAGTTCTGACTGTGACCGAGGACAGCAAACAACCCTGCAGCACCACTGGCCACAGGCAAGCGGCTTGCCTTCACAGGCAGTGTGACCTGGTAGGCCTCATGGCATTAAATTTTCTCAAGATTTGAAGCAGGTCTAAAAATTAACATGATTTTTGCAGTAATTCAATATAGGTAAGTCAGACAGTCCTGTTGCTTAAACCCTGCTACCATCCTTCATGTTTAAAACTTGGCTACTGAAAGACATTTTCCACGTTGGAACTGACGTGATCACTAGCCTCCATCTATATGAGGACAATGTCTAGATAATGAATACAAATAGTCATAAATGAAGGGATTTCTCATAAGCTCTCAGAAGCCAAAATAATCACTTGAAAAATGAAGGATTTGATTAACTACATAGCTATTTCCTCCACATAAAACTGTAGTTTTCAACTGTTATACCTCATAAGAACCTTCAAGGTCATCTAGTCCAAGGCTTTAATTTTACAAATGAAGAAACTGAGGCAAAAAAAAAAAAAAAAAGATTAAGGAATTTGTCTAATATATTTTTGATTTAAATTTTACCAAAGCCTAATTTACATCCAATTATATTCTCATAAAACTAAGTCTAATCAATTCCATATTTAACAATTAAAAACCAAAATCAATCAAATCTAAAATGCAATCATGTAAAAGAGAGTCATATATTAAATCATAAAAAATAGAACAGGTGATTAAACAAGGAGTCATTTGCCCAGCCATCTCCTTATCTGGAAACATAGTTCATGCATCACGTGGTCCTAAGTCTTTATTTCTTCTAACAAAATCCTTTACACAAACTCATAATGAAACAAAGTTGCTGAAATTTATGTCCACATTTCCCGTGATTAATTTATAGACTGAACATTATCACTTTTAATCACTTTATGAGACTGGTATTTTTATGGCTAGAAAAGGCCTCAAGGTTATCTTTTGTGTTATAGAATTTGGTCTTTAAGCTTTACAAATCCAAACTTGATGATCTGATGAGCCAGAGGAAAAAATAACGTACTCCTCCCAAACCTATATAAAGCTAATGGCTGTCATGAAAGTCAGAAATCATTCAAGCAAAGGTTTTTGTTGATCAAGTCCTATAGACTCTTTGTAATACTAATATCCTCCTTGACTTAATTAGTCGCCCTCCTAATTTCCTTTCTACCTCTCTGCTTCTTCCCAGCCTCCGTTTCATCACCTAGGCTCAGCCCTTAAACATTAGAATGCCTAAGGATCCTATCCTTGTCTTCTTCCCTACTTCATATCTTATAACAGATTCTTTAAAAAAGCAGGTACGAATGTGAATATTTCCACTAACACCTAACTCAGATTCAGCATTCCCTTCAATTTTGAAAGCATACAATAAACCATGGTAATACTGCAATCACTATCACTCTGTAAACATTTTTTTAAATCGCAGATTTTTTAAAAATATCCTATTGAACTTGCTTCAGAAATCTCAGAGTAGCATTCCTGTTCATTATCTACTTCAAACATTCTGTAGTAGAAACCATCACATAAAGACACAATATGAGAGAGTATAAGAGTAAAGAAAAGAATTGAATTTCATGGAAACAGATGGGGGAAAGAGTGTAACACTTCTTAGAAGAACTGGGGAATGTGTTATAGAAGGGACATAGGACCCTGACCTTGAAAGATGAATAGGGGTTGTTCAGACGAGAAAAGGGAGGGAGGCTTTTCCGAATAGAACAAACCTATCGAGGACCCTGAGGCGTGAAAGAGAGGGATGATCAGTTCTGTTCCATAGGAGCACAGCACGTGAGTGAGTGAGTGAGTAAGCTGAGTGAGCGAGAAAGGGGAAGGGAGAGGCAGAGGCAGACGATCAAGCTGAGAAGGTAGATGGGAGAAGAGTTGCGAAAGCTTGGGCATGCCATGCTAAGACCTTCAGACCTCCTCCTACAGGTGATAATAAACCAAAGGTTTTAGGCAGAAATTCAGTATTTTAACTGTATTGTAAAGTGCTAAAGCTAACATCAATATGGGGGGAAATGTGGAGACTAGTAAAAGAGCTATTGCAACAGTTTCTTCGAGAGATGTGAATCGTTGCCTTGGGCGATAAGAAAGCAGTAAAAGTAAAAAACGGGATTAATTTTCCGGCTTAGATGATGTGGTAATGGCAATGCCATGAATGAGAAGAGAGAATGTAGGAATATGAACACAAAATTTTAATATAAGAAGAAGATTGTAACTTTGGTTATGATTATTGAGCTTCATGCAACAAAGAACAGTGGCTCACCACAAATAAAGTTTTATTTTCCTCATTAAACAAGAAGTTTGGAGGTAAATAGCCACTGGCACTTTTTCAGGAAATGGTAAGATTTTGGCTTCACCAAAGAAGAAATACAAATGGCAAATAAGGTAATGAAAAGTTTTCAACATCATAGCCACGAGGTAAATTCAAATTAAATCCATGATGAGCTACTACCATGTGTATATTAGAATTGCTAAAATTCAAAAGCTGATAATACCAAGTGTGGACAAAGATACACACCAATTGGAACTCTCAAACATTGCTAGTGGGAATGTTAAATGGTACAGCCACTATGGGAAATAGATTAGCAATTTAATATAAAGTCTCACAAGGTTAAATATACATTTACCACATGACTCAGGAATGCCACTTACAGGGATTTATCCCCCAAATGAAAGCTTTTATTATTCTAAGTGAAAGAAGACAAGAAAGTCATATGAGTGATTTCACTTATATGATATTCTGGAAGAGCAAAACTAAAGGAACTATAATTACATTAATAATAGCCATGAGATAGGGAAAAGGGATTCCTTCAAAGAGGTATAAGGGAATTTTATGGGATGATGGAAATGTTCAATGTCTTGATTGTGGTGGCAGTTATATATTTATCAAAATTCTTGGAGCTGTATACCTAAAAGAGTGAACCTAACTCTTTGGAAGTTATTCCTCAGTGAACCTGATATTTAAAAATCCCAGAATTATTCTTCCAAAGAAAATAAAACACTAACCTGAAAAGGTATCTGCACCCCTATGTTTTATTGTAGCATTACTCACAATAGTAAAGACATCATTGCAACTTAAGTTGTCCATCAATAGACAAAGGAATAAAGAGTGTAATCTTGCCATTTGCAAAAACATGGATGGACCTAGAGAGTATTATACTAAGTGAAACAAGTCACATAGGAAAATACAAATACCAAATGATTTCATTTATATGTGGAACCTAAAAAACAAAACAAATGAACAAACACAAAACAGAGCTATAAAAAAAAAAATAGTCACGGGGATGAAATGTACACCATGAGGGAACATAGTCAATAATATTGTAATAACTTTGTATGGTGACAGATGGTAAGTAGGCTTATTATGATGATCATTTTGTAATGTATAGAAATATTGAATCACTATGTTATTGATTCACTATAAATCACTAGGAAATAACCTAGTGATGTGGGTCAATTATACTTCAAAAAAAAAAACCATATCAGAAGATCACTGCTTATCTTTAGGAAAAAATTTAAATGATCCCTTAAATGGGGATTAAGGTGCTAGCGTTAAAAATAAGCATGATGTGAAAGCACTAGAGAGTTAAAATCAAATAGTAATTTAATGCTCAGAGTTTTTGATATTCAAAGATGTGTTTTTTATATCCGTGGCAATATATTCAATGAACTTGGAGATGATTTGATTTTTTTTTCTCACGATGCTATTTCTTGACTAAAGTTTTCAGAAACTTTTACTTTCCAGTTCTTATGACTTAGAATAATTTCTCTTGCAACTACCTGCATTTACCTTTATTTCATAATTTAAATTTTGTTCTTTACCACATATATAACAAACTTAATTTGTTTTACTTAATGTATACTTTGCCATTATAGACTTACCTTGTACTAAGTTCATCAAAAGTATAAAAAGACCAAAAGACTTTATAAATCTTATCATATCCTCACTTACATAATGTCATGGTTTTTTTTACTTCTATTTTATTATGCAAAAATTAATTTTCAGCTAATGAAATTTATTATAGTAAAATTCTAGATATATAGGTAGGGAGACAGCTATCACAGGTTTTAGATGAAACAGTATATTGGAAAAACCTTGCATTCTTCCATTGCTAAAAAATAAATACCATATTATCTATTTTGCAAAATTGCCTGTGTGCATTGCTAATGTTATCCATTCAACTTCTCCAATTATGTCAAAATGCTATCTTGGAAGACAATGGTTTGATTCACCATGAATTAACAAATAACATTGACTCAGTAGAACTCCACATTAGACCTTTTCTCCCGCTTTCTCAGGACAGAATCTCTAGTTCATGAATGCAAGTCTAGGATACAATCCATAGTAAGTTCAAGGACAACGGTGAGTTTTCTGGGTTAATACACACTGGACTGTGAAGTCATCTTTGCCCGAGTTCTCACCCTAAGTCTTCTGAAAGACAGGCATGCCTGAGCAACATTAAAAACACTGGCGATTTGTTCTCAGGTCAAATTTCTCTCCTATTTATGGATGCTTTGTGTCATGGAGGTTTTGTAACGTTTGTCCCACACAATTATTTCTCTTCTGCATCTGCCCCGCCTCCCTGCAGGCCTGGGAGGACTCCCAAACAGAGGTCGTGAATGCACCTCAAGATCCACTTTCTGACCTCCTCTCTACACTGTACATGACTGTTTAATTTCCTATTTAAGACAAATTAATTATTGCATGCTCTAATGAGGCTGCAAAGGATCCCGCTCCAGTCCACAAGCTTGGAAGAGGTTACCCAGAGGTTGTCCAGATTGATGGTTCCAGGGAGGATGACCTGAAAATGAACTTTGACTAAACTTTGCTCTTTGTGCTCTCGGCAGTCCGTACTTGGAAAGTGGCAATTGTCTGCAGCAGACAGTTTAAAACTTTAGCCTAGGATTTAATTTGGAGTTTAGCCTTTGGAAGAGGAAACGGGGGAAAAAAAGCTCTTTGTAAATCTTTTCATTACTAGTTGTATTATTTGTTTTCTAAGTGTTTTTATTCTTCTTTGTAATATCCAAGTTACATTTCAAGATAAAAGTTATTAGCCTAACTGAAAATGGTTTTTGTCTTTCTACTTTCCTCTTCCTCCAAATCACTATACAAGTTAGAATTGATTTTTAACTTGAACCCAATCTACTATAATACAACTTCTATAATGGCGCTCACTTAAGAACTTAGATAATATGCTTACAAATATTAATTGGTTCCCACAACCTATAGGCCACATATTAAACCCATTTTACTGATTAGATGTAATTCATCTCTGATTTATGTTGGCATTGAAGACAAATGTATTGAAATCATTAAATTTCAGCTCTGCAATACAAGACTACAATCTGTACAGGAGATTCCCCCTAAACTAATTATTCATTAAAATGAATGTTAGAACTTTTTTCCGTTAATGCACCAGAACAAAGCAAGGGGACATTCTGAGATAAATTACTTGGTCTTAGCCTGCTCTGGCAGCTAGTCTGGACTCCATAAAATTACCTTTCAAATAACAACTACTCTCCACTCAGTTCAGTTCAATTCAGTTCAGTTGCTTAGTCATGTCTGACTCTTTGTGACCCCATGGACTGCAGCACGCCAGGCCTCCCTGTCTATCACAAACTCCTGGAGTTTACTCAAACTCATGTTCGTGGGGTTGGTGATGCCATCCAACCATCTCATCCTCTGTCGTCCCCTTTTCCTCCTGCCTTCAATCTTTCCCAGCATCAGGGTCTTTTCAAATGAGTCAGTTCTTCGCATCAGATGGCCAAAGGATTGGAATTTCAGCTTCAGCGTCAGTCCTTCCAATGAATATTCGGACTGATTTCATTTAGGATGGACTGGTTGGATCTCCTTGCAGTCCAAGGAACTCTAAAGAGTCTTCTCCAACACCACAGTTCAAAAGCATCAATTCTTCGGAGCTCAGCTTTCTTTATAGTCCAACTCTCACATCCATATGTGACTACTGGAAAAAATATAGCCTTGACTAGACAGAGCTTTGTTGGCAAAGTAATGTCTCTGCTTTTAATATGCTGTCTAGGTTGGTCATAACTTTTCTTCCAAGGAGCAAGCATTTTTTAATTTCATGGCTGCAATCACCATCTGCAGTGATTTTGGAACCCTCCAAAATAAAGTCTGTCACTGTTTCCACGGTTTCCCCATCTATTTCCCATGAAGTGATGGCACCAGATGCCATGATCTTAGTTTTCTGAATGTTGAGCTTTAAGTCAACTTTTTTACTCTCTTCTTTCACTTTCATCAAGACGCTCTTTAGTTCCCCTTCACTTTCTGCCATAAGGGTGGTGTCATCTGCATATATGAGGTTATTGATATTTCTCCTGGCAATCTTGATTCCAGCTTGTGCTTCAAAGATACATAAATAAATTGTTGTTTTACATCAGATTTTTCACTATCTTTCTTCATAAGCAATGAATGATATATCACACCATTCGCATAAAGACTCAGGAACAGGTAATGGTATATCCCTATGAGAGATGAGAAAACTGACCTGGGAAATAGCTTAGATTGCTTTATGAAATGATAGATTTGGGATTTAAAAAACCAACATTTCTTACTTTCTAGAAACTCTATTTCTCTTCACCCTCTCTATTTTCTCTTAAAGTGACCTTCACTATCCCAGATGGTGCCCAACTACCTCCCCTAGTCACACACAGATGTAAGTAGACTTAGCTAAAAAGAAAAAAAAAAAAAAAAGATTCAGCCTCAATGTACCCTCTATGTGAAGGTAGAAAAAGAGTTTGTACATTTCTTTTTCCTTTACCAAAATTCGTATACAGTATAGGGAGCATCATAAAAAGTCACCATAGACTTGGAACCAGACTGAAGTGAACAGGACTCTTGGTTTCCCCCTAAAAACCTGTGTCATCTCTCAGTCTCAATGGTGCCCTGGAGAAACTTCGTTTCTTAGCTTGTTATTCTTCAGGTCTTAGTTGACTTAGGAACTTTTTGTTGGTCCCTTTAGAAGGCATCAGAGTCCCCACTGGACTCCCAGACATATCACCAGTGTCTTTTAAAACATTGCCCTTTCTAATGCTATTGTGCTTTCCTAAAGCCAGGCTGGTTAGCCTGGAGAACAAGCCACTAGAGATTGCTAAACCAATTTCCCTGACACTTCCCTAAAGTTTTTGGTTGGAGTTCTCTAGTAGCAACCTGTACCTTTGACTTGCCTCTAGTTGGACAGAAGCAGAGGAAGGCACCTCTCTGGACTCTAGCCAATCAGCACGTTATCATCAGCAAGACTGGCCCTTAGAAAGAGACAGTGTTCTGTGTCTTTTAGTGTCTCCTGAAATTACATTACCCTTGAGTAGATAGAACTTAGGAAGAAGTCCTGATAGAAACTTGTACCAATAATCTGCCCTCTCTGCTCTTTACTTCCCTTCACTTGTTCATTGAAAATCCAGGAACAGGACTGGAAATAGAACTTATGGGCAGGCATAAAATAATCATCTTAGAAATAGAATTCCAGTGGCAGTGTTTCTGCAATACCCCTTCCACCTGAAAAGGCAACGGACTGAATCATCCATAATATACTGGCCCAGTCTATCCAAGCTAAAAGTGCAAGCTGGAATGAATAAAGCAGATCCTCTGAGGAACAAAGATGTTCTGAGTTAATATCAGAAATGAAGAGGACAAAAAGAACTGAAAAAAAAAAACCTTTCTTGACTTAGAGAGACATAATGTCTGCTAAACAGAATGCCTTTCACAGTTTAACATGAAGCATCATCAACTGTTCTGGAGTTACATCAAATCACACCAGAAGGTACGAACCTGACTCAGAGGTTAGAAACTGAGACACAGCTAGGATCAAGGCTTCATCACAATTGAGGATGTTGTCGAAAACGGTGGTGTGATCAGCTGTTCTCTTTGCTTCCGTTCCTTACAGCTTTCACTTTTTTCCCTTCCTCTAAAGGGCAATTTGATGTTAGTGATGTTGGTGTGAACATTTAAGTCATGGACTTATCTTTTGGTAGAAATTTAAGATGTACCTCCACTACACCTATGTGGGCTCAGTGGAAAAGAATAATTCACAGAGGGCTTTTTCAGAGTGCCTTCCAAACTAAATCTCATGTCAAGACTGCCAGGGACTTCCCTGGTGGTCCAGTGGTTAAGAATCCGCCTGCCAATGCAGTGGACACAGGTTCGATCCCTGGTTCAGGAAGATTCCACATGCTACAGGGCAACTAAGCCTGTTCACCTGTGCAACAACTGATCGCGTACACCCTAGAGCCTGTGGTCTGCAACAAGAGAGGCCATCACAATGAGAAGCCCCTGAACCACAACCAGAGAGAAGCCCCTGCTCGCAGCAACTAGAGAAAGCCCTCCCACAGCAGTGAAGACCCCGTGCAGCCAAAAATAAATAAATACATAAATAAATTTATTTTAAAAAAAAAACTTCTGGATGTCTGAATTCTATATAGAGTGTTCTAGGTGCTCTGAAAACTTCTCCTTTGGCCACATGACTATTTCTTTCCTTTTAAAACAGTTTAGGGAGCAGAACCATTATATAAGGCCAAGACCACAACACAACCATGAAATATGAAGCAAAAGTTAATTCCATTTCCCTCTGGGATCAGTGTCCCTGAACATAGGTCATTGTCAAAGAGAGTGTAGCCTAGCTTGCAATTAATTTCTTCATCACAAGTTCTGGTCAATTTGTTCTATACTGTCAACTCTTACTATATTTTCAATGGATTCTCTGGTAAAACAGGAAAAAGCCTGAAAGACTAAAGCCATCCGACCATTATGAGAATGAAGCTAATCACTCTACAAATTACATTTTTTAATTGTTAAATCCAATAACGTTTTGAGTTAAATGATTGACATACTGGAAAAATTTGGAAGGTAAGATTTTTTTCCTAAAAATTGTCTATTAATCATTGAAACAATCCACACATGTACAAAGACAGATTGCTTTACCATATATGTTTGTGCTCATTCATTTTTAAATGAAGATAGTCAAAATTACATACTAACTCCAAATTGTTCATTAATCTATATTTTAGTTGAAAATACATAATAACTCAGACTTCTCTTTAGAGAAGACTTGTATTTCTAGTGGCTATCATGATATCAAAAGGTCTATGGGCCTTTGTATTACCATTATATTCATTCTTCTTTCATCTTTTTTTATGCAGACTCCCTTAGGTTTTTCTTTGCTCTTCCTGTTTTGGGGAAGGCAGCTTTTCTTTATATTATTCCCAACAGAATTGAGGTGTGAAGCAAACACAAGGCAATCAGATACAAGCTATTCATCAGGGTTGGGTGAAAGTCAGAACTATTCAACCGAAATTAATAAGAAGGGATGTAACAAACCCACCTTCTTATAATTCATTTGAAAGTCAGATAATATCAATTAGCATTTATCAAATAAGAACAGGCAGGTGAGGGTGACAATATCTTACCTACCTCGCAGGAACATGTGATGATGAATGACTCACTCATGAAATATTTTAAGTCAGCATTTCCTGAGTACTCACAGACTTTGTTTAAACAAATCTAAAGATCCAGATAAGACAGAAAAACTTAGTTTTTGAGACACAGCTGGGTGGACACAAGCCCATTATGCTTAATATTTCACCAAGTTAGAGTCCTAACCTTCTAGTTGTTAAAAGTGATAAAAGTGAAAGTGTTAGTTGCTCAGTTGTGCCCACTCTTTGTGACTCCATGGACTGTAGCCCGCGAGGCTCCTCTGTCCATGGGATTCTCCAGGCAAGACTGCTGGAGTGGATTGCTATTCTCTTCTCTAGGGGATCTTCCTGAGTCAGGAATTGAACCTGGGTCTCCTGTATTGTAGACAGATTCTTTACCATCTAAGCCACCAGGGAAGCCCCCTAGGTAAAGTTGACATGGATGCTATTGTTTCAGTACAAACATCATAATCTGGGAAAGCATATTATTCTTATCTAAGGAATCCTGTAACTCTTTGTAGCTAATTTCTACCATATCCATTCATTGACCCATTATAAAGAGGGAAAATGAAAGCATGGAGAGACCTTAGAGTGATTTGCCCCAGTGAAGAAGCTAAAATTAGGAAACTACTTGCTGGACCCTTAGGGCAGCAATTCATCTACTATGTGAAACTGTCTTTTGTATCAAACTATTTACAGGAATTCTTTACCAACTGAACAATTTACAGGAATAGGCTTCCTGGTGGCTCAGCTGTAAACAATCTGCCTGCCATACTGGAGTCAAAGGAGACACGGGTTTGATCCCTGGGTTGGGAAGATTCCCTAGAGAAGGGCATGGCAACCCACTCCAATATTCTTGCCTGGAGAATCCCATGGACAGAGGAGCCTGGTGGGCTCCAGTCCATGGGGCCACAAAGAGTTGGACTGAAGTGACTTAGCGTGCAAGCACGCACTTACAGGAATACTGTGCATGTATATGTTAGAACCACCACTGTGATCACTTATCTAGGTGAATGCTATCTGCTTGGTCAGCCCTCACCAATATGTGAAAACACTAGAGTTGCCACTAAAAAATTCCCAGACCTCTTTCTCATGTCTCAGGTTACTTAATAGTAAGCCAGGCTGTCAGGCTGCCTGCAGTAACAGAAGGAGAATCCTTGACCTTGCAGCTCCTGGCATGTTCAAGTTTAAATTCACTAAGAAAGTTCATGCTGCTGATATTTTATCTGAACACTGACTCTCAATAACGAGGTCAGTATTAGGTGATTGGAATGAAGTCTCAAAAGCAGATCTGGCTGGTATTACAGATTTTGGTTGTGTCCATAAAGTTGAATATGTTGAACTTCCTAACCTTCCAGAAAAATGGATAACAAATGCCAGAAAATGATAACTGTCTATGCTCAATGATTATAAAATTTGAATTTTTAAAGAAAATCATTCAACTCAAGAGTTTTTCTTCATTCATTCAATAAATGCATAGATCCATGTTGCACACTAGGGTTACACACTGTTGTTACACACTAGGGCTAACTGCATGGTGAGAAGGCACTGTGGCAGGGCTGAGGACACACACAGGGAGCAGGAGGACTTTGTTCCTGCCAGCATGGGACTTTGAGCTTAGGAGAGAAGGATCAGCCAGTGCATTTAAGCAGGCCTTGCTACATAGGAATCTCCGATGCTATCACTGGGGTAAACCCTGGAGGCAAAATAATCCATCAAGGAAAGGCAGACAACAAATAGGAAGGCATCTTGGTGACAAAGAAGAGATGTGTATGGATTAGAGAAATATTTAGAAAATGCATTTAACTTTTAAATGTAATATGAGGCCAGTTTTAGCTTCATATTGTGGTAGTTGTGAGGGCACTAGGGAGAAAGGAGAAGGTAAAAAAAAATTCTGAGACTTCATCGGTATGGCATTAAAATGCCTTCTTTCTGGGAGAAAAAAATTGGGTTTAGTGAAAATGTAACCGATTTAATTTCATAAGATATGGGTAGGTTGTTTTTCTGAGGACTGGTGGCCAGTGTGGGAAAATTCAATGAGTATTTGCTTTAATTCTACTTTCAAGAAATGCATTGAGTATACATCATGGAATGCCAGGATACAATTTGATTCAAAATGTTTCTTCACAAATATATGATGATACAGCCAAATAGTGTGCAATGATAATTAATTGGGCAAATCAAAGAAATAACAAAGGTGAAAAAAATTAAGTAGTAGTGATAAGAACCCAGAGAACTGACTTGAATTTTGTAGTTTCTCTTTAAATAGTTCCTCATATTTCGTTGAGAGATCACAAATGTTAATATATTTGAGAAATTCCTGTCTTAATATGATGCAAATGCATTAATCCAAGTTTGCTGCTGCTGCTGCTAAGTCACTTCAGTCGTGTCCGACTCTGTGTGACCCCATAGATGGAAGCCCACCAGGCTCCCCCATCCCTGGGATTCTCCAGTCAAGAACACTGGAGTGGGTTGCCATTTCCTCCTCCAAGTTTATCAGGGAATAATTAGTACTTTAGAAATGGAAAGTTCAAAAAAAGAAATACTTAGGCATAAATCTAACAAAATAGAAATATTTGGAATTTGCATTGGTTTTCTAAGGCTGACATAAAAAGTGCCACAAACCAAGGGCCTTAACAGAAATGTACTATTTCACAGTTCTGGAGCTAGAAGCCCAACATCAAGCTGTGGGCAGAATTGAGTCCTTGTGAAGATTGTGAGGGACAAATCTGTTCCATGCCTCTCTTCTAGATGCCAGTGGTTACCTGGAGTCATTGGCATTCCTGGACTTCCACTGATCTCAGACTCATCTTACATGGCATTCTCTCTGTGTGCTACCTTCAAATTATTCCTTTGTATAAGCATACCAGTCATACTGGATTAAGGCTCACCCTAATGACCTGATCACCTCTCTAAACTGCCTATTTTCTAATAACGTCATATTCTGAGGTACTGGGGATTAGGACTTCGACCTATGACTAAGGAAAATATATAACAATTCTGAAAACTACAAAGCATGGGTGAAAGAAATCTACATAAACATCAGTTCAGTTCAGTTCAGTCGCTCATCCTGTCCAACTCTCCGCGACCCCATGAATCACAGCACGCCAGGCCTCCCTGTCCATCACCAACTCCCGGAGTTCACTCAAACTCATGTCCACAGAGTCGGTGATGCTATCCAGCCATCTCATTCTCTGTCGTCCCCTTCTCCTCCCGCCCCCAACCTTTCCCAGCATCAGAGTCTTTTCCAGTGAGTCAACTCTTCGCAAGAGGTGGCCAAAGTATTGCAGCTTCAGCATTAGCATCAGTCCTTCCAACGAACACCCAGGATTGATCTCCTTTAGAATGGACTGGTTGGATCTCCTTGCAGTATACGGAACTCTCAAGAGTCTTCTCCAGCACCACAGTTCAAAAGCATCAATTCTTCGGCGATCAGCTTTCTTCACAGTCCAACTCTCACATCCATACATGACCACGGGAAAAACCATAGCCTTGACTAGATGGACCATGGTTGGCAAAATAATGTCTCTGCTTTTTAATATACTATCTAGGTTGGTCATAACTTTCCTTCCAAGGAGTAAGCGTCTTTTAATTTCATGGCTGCAATCAGCATCTGCAGTGATTTTGGAGCCCCAAAAAATAAAGTCTGACACTGTTTCCACTCTTTTTCCATCTATTTCCCATGAAGTGATGGCACCAGATGCCATGATCTTTGTTTTCTGAATGTTGAGCTTCAAGCCAACCTTTTCACTCTCCTTTTTCACTTTCATCAAGAGGCTCTTGAGTTCCTCTTCACTTTCTGCCATAAGGGTAGTGTCATCTGCATATCTGAGGTTATTGATATTTCTCCCAGCAATCTTGATTCCAGCTTGTGCTTCTTCCAGCCCAGCGTTCCTCATGATGTACTCTGCATATAAGTTAAATAAGCAAGGTGACAACATACAGCCTTGATGTACTCCTTTTCGTATTTGGAACCAGTCTGTTGTTCCATGTCCAGTTCTAACTGTTGCTTCCTGACCTGCATACAGGTTTCTCAAGAAGCAGGTCAGGTGGTCTGGTATTCCCATCTCTTTCAGAATGTTCCACAGTTTATTGTGATCCACACAGTCAAAGGCTTTGGCATAGTCAAAGAAGCAGAAATAGACGCTCTTCTGGAACTCTCTTGCTTTCTCCATGATCCAGTGGATGTTGGCAATTTGATCTCTGGTGCCTCTGCCTTTTCTAAAACCTGCTTGAACATCTGGGAGTTCACGGTTCACATATTGCTGAAGCCTGGCTTGGAGAATTTTGAGCATGACTTTACTAGCGTGTGAGATGAGTGCAACTGTGTGGTAGTTTGAGCATTCTTTGGCATTGCCTTTCTTTGGGATTGGAATGAAAACTGACATTTTCCGGTCCTGTGGCCACTGCTGAGTAATCCAAATTTGCTGGCATATTGATTGCAGCACTTTCACAGCATCATCTTTCAAGATTTGAAATAGCTCAACTGGAATTCCATCACCTCCACTAGCTTTGTTCGTAGTGGTGCTTTCTAAGGCCCACTTGACTTCACATTTCAAGATGTCTGGCTCTAGGTCAGTGATCACGTTATCATGACTATCTTGGTCATGAAGATCTTTTTTGCACAGTTCTTCTGTGTATTCTTGCCACCGCTTCTTAATATCTTCTGCTTCTGTTAGGTCCATACCATTTCTGTCCTTTATTGAGCCCATCTTTGCATGAAATGTTCCCTTGGACTCTCTAATTTTCTTGAAGAGATCTCTTGTTTTTCCTGTTCTGTTGTTTTCCTCTATTTCTTTGCATTGATCGCTGAGGAAGGCTTTCTTATCTCTCCTTGCTGTTTTTGGAACTCTGCATTCAGATGCTTATATCTTTCCTTTTCTCCTTTGCTTTTCGCTTCTCTTCTTTTCACAGCTATTTGTAAGGCCTCCTCAGACAGCCATTTTGCTTTTTTGCATTTCTTTTCCATGGGGATGGTCTTGGTCCCTGTCTCCTGTACAATGTCACGAACCTCCGTCCAGAGTTCATCAGGCACTCTATCTATCAGATCTAGTCCCTTAAATCTATTTCTCACTTCCACTGTATAATCATAAGGGATTTGATTTAGGTCATATCTGAATGGTTTAGTGGTTTTCCCTACTTTCTTCAATTTCAGTCTGAATTTGGCAATAAGGAGTTCATAATCTGAGCCACAGTCAGCTCCTGGTCTTGTTTTTGCTAACTGTATAGAGCTTCTCCATTTTTGGCTGCAAAGAATATAATCAATCTGATTTTGGTGTTGACCATCTGGTGATGTCCATGTGTAGAGTCTTCTCTTGTGTTGTTGGAAGAGGGTGTTTGCTATGACCAGTGCGTTCTCTTGACAAAAATCTATTAGCCTTTGCCCTGCTTCATTCTGTGCTCCAAGGCCAAATTTGCCTGTTACTCCAGGTGTTTCTTGACTTCCTACTTTTGCATTCCAGTCCCCTATAATGAAAAGGACATCTTTTATGGGTGTTAGTTCTAAAAGGTCTTGTAGGTCTTCATAGAACCGTTCAACTTTGGCTTCTTCAGCATTACTGGTTGGGGCATAGGCCTGGATTACTGTAATATGGAATGGTTTGCCTTGGAAACGAACAGAAATCATTCTGTCGTTTTTAAGATTGCATCCAAGTACTGCATTTCAGACTCTTTTGTTGACCATAATGGCTACTCAATTTCTTCTAAGGGATTCCTGCCCACAGTAGTAGATATAATGGTCATCTGAGTTAAATTCACCCATTCCGGTCCATTTTAATTCACTGATTCCTAGAATGTCTATGTTCACTCTTGCCATCTCCTGTTTGACCATTTCCAATTTGCCTAGATTCATGGCCCTAACATTCCAGGTTCCTATGCAATATTGCTCTTTACAGCACCGGACCTTGCTTCTATCACCAGTCACATCCACAACTGGTTATTGGTTTTGCTTTTGCTCCATCCCTTCATTCCTTCTAGAGTTATTTCTCCACTGATCTCCATTAGCATACTGGGCACCTACCGACCTGGGGAATTCCTCATTCAGTATCCTATCAATTTGCCCTTTGGTACTGTTCATGGGGTTCTCAAGGCCCCGGGGCGCAGACGCGAGAGACGCCGGCCTGGCACAACCGACATAAACATAAAGGTATATGCTTTTGAACTGTGGTGTTGGAGAAGACTCTTGAGAGTCCCTTGTACTGCAAGGAGAGCCAACCAGTCCATTCTAAAGGAGATCAATCCTGGGTGTTCATTGGAAGGACTGATGCTAAAGCTGAAACTGCAAAACTTTGGCCACCTCATGCAACAAGTTGACTCACTGGAAAAGACTCTGATGCTGGGAAAGGTTGAGGGTGGGAGGAGAAGGGGACGACAGAGAATGAGATGGCTGGATGGCATCACCGACTCTGTGGACATGAGTTTGAGTGAACTCCGGGAGTTGGTGATGGACAGGGAGGCCTGGCGTGCTGTGATTCATGGGGTCGCAAAGAGTCGGACACGACTGAGCAACTACTGAACTGAACTGAACTGATACTATATTCATTGACTGGATGACTCAGTATATGTCAGAATATGTCAGTTGTCTCCATTTTTTGTTATATATAGACAAGCACTTAGTAAAAGATTTGTGTGTCTGTGTTAAGGCACTTCAGTCATGTCCGACTCTTTGCAACCCTATGGACAGTAGCCTGCCAGGCTCCTCTGTCCATGGGATTCTCCAAGCAAGAATACTGTAGTAGGCTGCCATGTACTACTTCAGGGGATCTTCCTGACCTAGGGATCAAATCTGCATCTCTTAGGTCTCCTACACTGGCAGGTGGGTTCTTTACCACCAGTACCACTGGGGAAGCCCCAGTAAAAGGTATATGAAAAGGCAAAAGAACTAGAACAGTCAAAACAACTTTTGAAAAGAATGAAATTGGACTCACAGTACTCAGTTTTATGACTTACTATAATACTATAGTAGTACTGCTTATAGGAAAGACATACAGATCAATGAAACAGAACAGAGAATATGGAAACAGACTGACAAAAAATTTCCCATTGATTTTTGAGAAAAAGTTAAAGGGCAATTCAAGGGAGAAAGTAGACTTTAAACAAGTGGTGTTGGAATAACTGGACCTCTATATACCAAAGGATGAATCTCAACCTAAATGATAGATCTTATATAAAAATTAATTCAAAATTAATCACATATCTAAATGTCAAATTCAAAATTATAAAACTTTCAGAGGAAAATGCTGGAGAAAATCTTAGCGATCTGGCATTAGGAATAGAGTTACTAGATATGACACCAAAAGCTGAATTCACAGAAGGAAAAAATTGATAAATTAGACTTCATCAAAAGTTAAAATTTTACTCTACAAAAAACACTGTTATAATAATATATAAGTTACTGACTGTGAGAATGTATTTGTAAAACCACGTATCTGAAAAGGACTTGTACGAAGAATGTGGGCTTCCCTGGTAGCTCAGTGGTAAACAATCTGCCTAACTGCCGATGCAAGAGACATGGGTTTGATCCCTGGGTCAGGAAGAGTCCCTGGAGAAGGAAATGTCAACCCACTATAGTATTCTTGTCTGAGAAATCCCATGGACAGAGGAGCCTGACAGGCTATAGTCCACGGAGTTGCGAAGAGTCAGACACAACCAAGAATGTACAATTGACTGTGAAAACTCAAATACGTTTTAAAATGTGCTAAAGACTTGAGCAGACACTTAGCCAAAAAGGATATATGAAAAGCAAATACAGACTGTAAAATGCTTTAATTCTATTCTTTCTTCTCTTTATATGTTAATTGGATAAGTATTTTCTATTTTATCTGAACTAGTTTTCTTAAGTGATTCAGTATTTATTAACTTATAGTCAGTATCCATTTAGATTTAAAGTTTACAAATTTATTTGTTCAAATTTCTTACATCTTCGTCCTTTCTCTCAGGTTAAATTTTCCTTCTTGCTGTAGTAGATGATCTTTTGTTTGTCTGAAAATATATTTTCTAACCCCTGAGTAGTTAGGAGTTTGGCTGGATATGTATTTCTAGGCTGATGGTTAATTTCTTTCACCCTTTGAAGATTTTTTATCATCTTAAGTTTCTTATTAATATTGAGAAGCCTACAGTTTAGTTTGAATTCTTTTTTAGATAACCCTCTTTTCTCTGTTGTTGCTTTCAAGATTGCTCTCTTGGCCTCTGGCATTTTGCAGTTTTATTGTGATACATCTAGGTATGAGGAAAGTTGTATGTATCACCCTTGAGACTCACTGAAGTACTGAAAAGTTCTCCCCCATCATCTACGTTCTTCCCTTCAGTTCAATTCAGTTTAGTTGCTCAGTTGCGTCTGACTCTTAGTGATCCCATGGACTTCATGAAGCACCCCAGGCTTTCCTGTCCATCACCAACTCCCAGAGCTTGCTCAAACTCATGTCCATCGAGTCCATGATGCCATCCAACCATCTCATCCTCTGTTGTCCCCTTCTCCTCTTGCCTTCAATCTTTCCCAGGATCACAGTCTTTTCCAATGAGTCAGTTCTTCACATCAGGTGACCAGAGTATTGGAGTTTCAGCTTTAGCATCAGTCCTTCCAAAGAATATTTAGGACTGACTTCTTTTAAGACTGACTTGTTAGATCTCCTTGCAGTCCAAGGGACTCTCAAGAGTCTTCTCCAACACCACAGTTCAAAAGCATCAATTCTTCAGGGCTCAGCTTTCTTTATAGTCCAACTCTCACATCATACATGACTACTGGAAAAACTATAGCTTTGACTAGACGGACCTTGGTTGGCAAAGTAATGTCTCTGCTTTTTAATATGCTGTCTAGGTTGGTCACAGCTTTTCTTCCAAGGAGTAAGCGTCTTTTAATTTCATGGCTGCAGTGATTTTGGAGCCCCAAAAATAAAGTCTGACACTGTTTCCACTGTTTCCCCATCTATTTCCCATGAAGTGATGGGACCAGATGCCATGATCTTTGTTTTCTGAATGTTGAGCTTCAAGCCAACCTTTTCACTCTCCTTTTTCACTTTCATCAAGAGGCTTTGAGTGCCTCTTCACTTTTTGGATAGGCCCAAATCCTAACCTGCTGTCTTCATTTGAGCAACAGAAATGAAGCCCTTAGATTACCATGACTAAGACTCTCTATGCTGAGTGTGCTCAGTCACTTCAGTCATGTCCGACCCTGCAACCTCATGGACTGTAGTTCACCAGGTTCCTCTGTCCATGGGATTTCCCTGGCAAGAGTACTGGAGTGGGTTGCCATTTCTTCCTCCAGGGGATCTTCTCAACCCAGGGATTGAACCTGCATCTCCACTGTCTCCTGCATTGGCAGGTAGCTTCTTTACCACCACCCATTTCATCTTCCACTCCATCACCATAGGTGCAGTATCAGCTACTGGGCTTACTACTAAGGCTCATTTCTAGAACCTAGTGATTCTGGGAGATCAGACATGCGTTTAAACATGTTAGTTATTTTTTAGTTGTCTGCAGTGCTAGCATTTTTGCGTTTTGCTTTTTTTCTCTAGCACAGTACTTCAACTATTTATTCATCAAGGCACACACATTTTTTAAATGTTTTTAATACTTATTTACTTATTTTTGGCTGCACTGGGCTCTTTGTTGCAGTATATGAGCTTCTCTCTAGTTGCCAGAGTGGACGCCAGAGTGCATGGGCTCAGCAGTTGTGACACATGGACTTTGTAACCCAGTGGATCTTCCCCAACCAGGGATCAAATCTGCAACCTTTGCATTGGAAGGCAGATTCTTAACCATTGGACTACCAAGGAAGTCCCAGGGTACACATTTAAAAATATCATTTATTTGGCACTCTGGGGTTAAATGGAAGAGGCTAAGGCTGCCTTTGTCACTTATCAGTTAAATGACCTTTGGCAAGTTACTTCACTTCTTCATACATCAGTTTCCCCATCTGTAAAGTGGGAATAACAATACATACCTCATAAAGTTGCTGTAAGAATTAAATGAAATATCTTGTCAAGTGATTAGAAGTCTGGCACTTAGTAAAAACTGTTTAAGTATTTGTTACATAAAAGTGAAAACCAAGAATGAAATGTCACTAATTTTCTACTGTATTAATTTGTATATTGAAGACAAAGAAATTCCATTTTGCTTTAAAATCTGCTGCTTATTGTGTAGCTAGAGGATTAACAAGAACTAAATGTACCTTCACTTAAATTCACCAGGCTAACACACCTGAAGCTGAACAGTAACATTCACTCAATTTGGTTCTCATCACTCGACAACACTTCCCTTCTCTATCCCATATATTCACCTTGTCACTCACATGTCTCAAATTCCTATAAGCAAAAAATTGTAAATGACAAGGAAAGTGACTACTGCATCTCTCCATTTCCCACTCAGAGAAGCACTCAGAGTTTCTAGGAAACACACAAATCCCAAAGGCAATGACATTAAAGGATTAAAGGGGTTTGCTTCTTTTATCTTCCTTCTAACTTCACCGGAGCAAGCACTTTGGCATATTGCTTCTTGAAGTCTCTATTTGCTAGCGCCAGTCCGGTGGAGGGTAACTTCCTGAGAAACACGCTGAGATTTCCACTGATCCATCTATTTTTGCATCTTTGTAGAAAAAGTCCAATGTCCAGTTATCCTTATATATTTATTAGGTTTAAAGTGAAAATTCTTCCTCTGATTTGAATGGGCTTTTAATACTTGGATTCCTACTTCTCAGTCTAGCTAACAATTACTCAGCAGCTAATACAGTGCTTGCCACGCCCTCTCCTAGGATCTCTATTAAAAGTGTTTTTTCCCCAATAAAGTGTTTTAGGAAATGCTTCCCTAACTATTTAAGAAGAAAAATCATGAGCCTTTAGTCTAAAGCTTCTCTAACGGTGGACAGGTTTTAAAGTCAAAACAAAGGGGAACACAGAAATCAGGGAGAAATCCCACAAATTATGACAAAGTAGAGTCTGGCGACACTGAAATTTAACACTGGTGCTTCCATTACTTACACTGATTCTAGTGGCTGTTCCCTCAGTCAAGAATTGGATGGTGGAGCTGGTTTACGTTTTGGAGTCATGTCGTTGGGAAAATACATCTATCGAAATACCAGAATTATAATCAGGTCAGTGAGAGCCTCCCACTGTGAGAGTTTGGGGAATCTCTGTGGCCTCGGGGGAGGGCAGCTAACTCACACCTAACACATGTTAACTGTGGAAGAGCAAGAGGAATCCCCGCACTATTTAAGTACCCTACCTCCTTTCCCCAGAGTTATGGGTGACCAGATTTTACGGTTCTCTGTCCCCATATGATGGAAAAACTCAGTTTCTCTGGTTTCCAACATATTTTTCACTTATTGAATTTTTGGTTATGCTCAGTCTTCGTTGCTTTGCAAGGGCTGCCTCTAGTCACTGTGAGCAGGGGCTTGTCTGCATTGTGACATGACAAGTGGTGCTTTCCTTTGTGGTGCAGCAAGCTTTGGATGCCTGGGCTTCAGGCATGTGGGGTCTACCTGATTCAGGGATACAACCCATGTTCCCTGCATTGGCAGGTGGATTCTTATCCACTGCACGACCAGGGAAGTCCCAACATATATATATATATTTTTTTTTTTTTTTTTTTAATTAAAAGAAAGGAGAACAGCATTTGGGTCAATGACAATTTAAGGCCTATCTTAGATTTCACAGAGGAATAATCACAAAAGAGGGTCATAAAGTAGAATTTTACATAAATGATATAATCACTGGCTTACATGCTACTAAATCTGCTTACTGATACTTAAAATAGCTGAACATTTAATTCATTACTGTTTTCAGACTATCAATTTTTTTTCATTTAAATCATCAGGGCTTTTTCTAAAAAGATATTCATTGAATGTGTCAACGAAAAAAATGAAAATGTACAATTCAATATATCCATTTCATACTGGTGTTTGAATTGTTCTAGGGAGCCCCAGAGTTTGGGATTATTCAAAATTCATATGTGACATAATGGCTGTCTTCAGCTATATGAATGTCTGCCATTTAGCAGAAGAATTCAGCTTATTGGAGCTAGGACCAATTATTGAGATTTAGAAGAAGGCATATATTATATACAACCTACAGTATAAGTTTCTAACAATTAGCACTGCCAAAGTATAAAACAGGCTCTCTAATCACATTAGGAGTTTGGTTTTCTATCACTAGATTTGTAAATGGAATAATGGTGCATCAAAGCATCTGGCACACAGTAGGTTCTCAAGTATTTGTAAACTTAAATTGTATCCCACCTGGATGATTCCCTACCAGGGCACTATTACTAGAAATGAATGAGTAATTTCTGAGATCTCTTCCAGTTCTAAAAGTCTTTATTATCTAGCAGAAGAAACTGTTTATTTTTTAAAATATGTGTTGACAGGAGGCTCTTGCAGAAATAGTCAAGTGTCATATCTAGTCAACCAGCTATACAAGGCAAGCTGCAGTGTGAAAAAAGTGGTTACAACATAGTCTGAGGTTAGTGAAAGGAACCTCAGCCAAGTCTCAACAGTAGTAGTTCTAGACCAGACTGTGAGTTGGGAATACAAAGCAAGCCAATATCCTAGGAAATCAGGGTAAAACTATCTGCTAACGTGGCAACTGTGTTTGCAGTCCTGCTGAAAGATGAATTGGGATTGTTTCCAAAAGCCACAATCTTTTGCTTATTCTGGAAATTGACAGCTTAGACGTTTTCCTAGCAGAAATAAACCAAGATTTTAGAAGTCTCTGAGATTTTTTCCAAATTTGCATTTCTGAGCATGGCAAACCAGGGTGAATTTCATGTGATAGATATTTTAAGATGTCTGCTAAATGGAATAAACTGAGTTCAATTTATTTGTCTTATTAAAATTATAAAATCAAATGAAGTTGTCATGTTGGGAAACATTCAGTTCAGTTCAGTCGCTCAGTCGTGTCCGACGCTTTGCGACCCCATGAACCATAGCACGCCAGGCCTCCCTGTCCATCACCAACTCCCAGAGCTCACTCAAACTCACCTCCATCAAGTCATTGATGCCATCCAGTCATCTCATTCTCTGTCGTCCCCTTCTCCTCCTGCCCCCAATCCCTCCCAGCATCAGAGTCTTTTCCAGTGAGTCAACTCTTTGCATGAAGTGGCCAAAGTATTGGAGTTTCAGCTTCAACATCAGTCCTTCCAATGAACACCTAAGACTGATCTCTTTTAGAATGGACTGGTTGGATCTCCTTGCGGTACAAGGGACTCTCAAGAGTCTTCTCCAACACCACAGTTCAAAAGCATCTATTCTTCGGCGATCAGCCTTCTTCACAGTCCAACTCTCACATCCATACATGACCACGGGAAAAACCATAGCCTTGACTAGACGGAACTTTGTTGGCAAAGTAATGTCTCTGCTTTTTAATATGCTGTCTAGGTTGGTCATAACTTTCCTTCCAAGGAGTAAGCGTCTTTTAATTTCATAGCTGCAATCAGCATCCACAGTGATTTAGCATCACATAAATATTAGTATTAGTTGAATTAATGATCATTATTATTACATTAAGTTGACCATAGTGGTTTTTATATAGAGATTCACTTTGGAAAAAAGTATGAAATATGAAAATTTGTCTCTTATTTGACCTTTCTTTTTTTTAAGCAGGGTCTCTGTGCCAGCCCAGTATTAGCCTCTTAATATCTGAACTGTGGTAACATGTTAAAAGAAAAATACTAGCCAAATCCTTTCATTCATTTATGTATTTGTTTGTTGTGCATGCTAAGTCACATCAGTTGTGTCCGACTCTTTGTGACTCTATGGACTGTAGCCCACCAGGCTCCTCTGTCCATGGGATTCTCCAGGCAAGAATACTGGAGTGTGTTGCCATGACTTCCTTCAGAGGATCTTCCCAATCCAGGGATCAAATCTGTGTCTCTTATGTCTCTTGCACTGCCAGGTGGGTTCTTTGCCACTAGTGCCACCTGGGAAGCCCCATTTATTTGTTAGTGAAGTATTATTGAAACATCAACTATTCTTAAAAGTCAAATTACTAGATACAAAGAATAAAACTGAGCAAGACAGGTGGGTCTCTCCCCTCCTGGAGCATTGTACCAGTTATATATCATTACATTTCTACTGGTGGGAACTTTCAGTCGGAAAGGCGATACCCCTAGAAGGTCAGCGGAAGAACTATTTGGAAAGAATGAGACAGAATGTTCAGCAGTTGTTTAGCCAATGACAATAAGCACACAACTACCTATACGCACAGGCAAAATTAACATCAGCACGAAACTGTGTGTCCAGAGTTTAAATCCACTCTTCCCATTATTAACAGAATACAAATCACCCAGGAGTGAGTTCTTTGGGAATCTAAATGATAAAGTCAGAACTTCAATTCTCCCAGAGCTAGCTAGAGACTGAAAATTTCATGGCCAGGAAATTTTCATTTTTGTCTTATTTCACTATTACCCCACCCACTATTATGGTTAATATAATGTCTCAGTTCATTACTTGCTGAACTGATGTAAATTGAAATGTTTGCAAATTATTAAGAATAATCCATTATAGCATTGAAAGAAAGATCAGCTTATCTTAGAAGACCTCTAGCAAGTTACTTTAGAAAAGGTGTATGTATTATGTGTAAGACATGACAAAGCAATTCGTCTGCTACACTGTTGCTGCTGCTGCTAAGCTTCAGTCTTGTCCGACTCTGTGCAATCCCATAGACGGCAGCCCACCAGGCTCCCCGGTCCCTGGGATTCTCCAGGCAAGAACACTGGAGTGGGTTGCCACTTCCTTCTCCAATGCATGAAAGTGAAAAGTGAAAGTGAAGTCGCTCAGTCATGTCCGACTCTTAGTGACCCCATGGAGTACAGCCCACCAGGCTCCTCTGTCCGTGGGTTTCTCCAGGCAAGAGTACTGGAGTGGGTTGCCATTGCCTTCTCTGCTTTTTGAGAAAAAGTCAGAGAGTTTTAAATATTTTGGGTCTCGCAAGCCATTATAATCTCTGTCGCAACTACTCAACTCTGCCTTTACAACATGAAAGCAGCCATGGATAAAACATAAATAAAGGTGTCTGGCTGAGTTCCAATGAAACTTTATTTATAAAAACAGGAAAAAGCCATATTTGGGCTGCAGGCTGTAAATTACCAACCTCTCCTGTATAACACAGACCTACAGACAGTGGACAGGTAAAAGAAAAATGTATGATTTATCCACAAAGTTTTAATAAAGTCAAATTATCTAAAAAAGCCTTTAAAAAGCTATGAGTAAATTCCACGAACAATTGATTCATAATTGTTTGTTTGGCAGAGCAATAAACATTTGAGAAAAAAAAAATAGAAAATACTAAAGAAGGGTAACCCCAGCTCCTAGACTGAACAAAATAATTTGCCAGATTTTCTATTGGTCTTTATCCTGTGTATATTTTATGTTATACAGACTAAAGATACATAACAAAGATACGATTTTGTACAAGTTTTAAAAATTAACATAATAGCATGAATATTTTCTTGTCATTAAAAACCCTAAATAAGCCTCATTTCTAATGACCATGTAATATATCAACATATGGATACGACTTAGTCTTTTCCTAATTTCCAACAGATTATAACTTTTTCATTTTATAAAAGTAATTTACACTATAGAAGATGCAAACATGTTAAAAGCATTTATGATCCCAAAAACAAGATCTGTAAGAAGAACCTGAGCCTTCCCATTAAACATGGAATGTAAGCACGTTTGCCTTATCTGTATCTCCTCCTAAAATGACAGCAGAGGAATACAAGGGAGAAGAACTCACAAGGACAAACAGGAGAGGAAAATGACAGCAGACAAGAGATGTCATAAAGTTGGGAAGGGAGGAAACAGGATGGATGAAAGACACTTGTGACTCAACAGGGGCATGTGACTTCGAGAGAAAGCAGAAAGGTGAATAAGCAAGTCACTTTGATCCCTACATCTTCCCTTTGTTACTATTTCTTCTTCTTATTTCATTACCCTCTTCACTAACCTCCTCAGGTATGTTTTGTCATGCTTCTTTTAAATTCATGGTAATTCTGCTTCAACAATCTGCTTTAGATCGTCATATAAGATACCTATTGTACAGCTTGTTTTTACATCAGTTTATATAAGTCTAAACAACCATTACCGAAAGACTCAAACATGCAGCAGCTTAAGGAATATAGACACATTTTCATCACTTAAAGGGTCTCGGGAAGCAGTGAGCAGTGGATGGCTTTGCCCTACATGATCATTCAGAACACCAGATTCTCCCCACTGAGCTACCCAGCTATCCCCAGACTCCTGGAACCATCTGCATGGCTGAGATGAGTTGCCACAAAGTCAGGGTCTCAGACAATGGAAGGGGCAAGAAAACCTGCATGAGGCATGCCTAGCACCATTAGATCAAAAACAGAAATTATATGCATCATTTCTGTTTATGTCCCAGGGATGAAAACTTAATCACATGGCAACACCTACCTAAAAGGGAGGCTTTGGAAATGCTGTCTAACTTTAGCAAGAAGGGAGAATTAACTCTGCAGAGAGCTAACAGTGGATCTCTTTCTTGTGAGCTGTACTAAGGCATCTATTGGGTTGGCTATAAAGTTCCTTCAGTTTTTAAGTAAAAATAAAAGGCATTTTTCCTTTTCAAAAAGAACTTTATTGAATAATGTATTCACCATTTTGTTCCACTACCTTCTGCCATTCTTCAAGCAACTTCATAATTCTATCTTCCCAATACTTTACCTTTTTGAGCAAAGAACTATTCCGGGTGTTTTTACAGTCTTCCAGGGAATTGAAATTTTTTCCATTAAGAGAATTTTGTAAAGATCAAAATAAATGGAAACCTGAAGGTGCAATGTTCAGTCAATACTGTGAATGAATCAGAACTTCCCAACCAAGCTGTAACACTTTTTGCCTGGTCATAAATAAACACACCATGCTGTGCTAGGTCGCTTCAGTCATGTCTGATTCTGCGTGACCCAATTAACTGTATCCTGCCAGGCTCCTCTGTCCATGGGATTCTCCAGGCAAGAATATTGGAGTGGGTTGCCATTCTCCTCTCCAGGGGATCTTTCCAACCCAGGGATCAAACCAGCATCTCTAACCTGCATTAGCACGTGGGTTCTTTACCACTAGTGCCACCTGGGAAGCCCAAATAAACAAATAGTCTTGCTTTATTGTGATGGACGACTATGTGTTTTCTGTTGACTAGTTCCAGACACTTTTCATCATCAAGTGCTCCTTTCAGTTGGTCTGATTAGGATCAGTACTTGTTGGAATGAATCATTTGGTTTTCTGGAAGGAGCTCATAATAGAGAACTCCCTTCCAATCACACCATATATACATTATCACCTTCTTTGGATGAAGACTGGCCTTGGATGTTGTTGATGGTGATTCATTTCTCTTGCCCCAAAATCTCTTCCATTCCACATTATTGTACGGTATCCACTTTTCACTGCCCATCTCAGTTTATTTTTAAAAGGGAACATTTTCATTATGTTTAAGTAGAGAATTGCATGCAGAAATATAGTCAAGTTTTTTCACTTATGTGGAACCCAAACCTCAAAGCGATTAACATAACCAAGATTATGTAAATGATTTTCAATGCTTGATATGGATATTTTGAATATGTCAACTATCATCCAAGTGGTATAACACTGTTCTCAATTAATGTCTCAGTGGCTATCAACTTCAACTGGTCTACCTGACTGTGGAATGCTGTCCAGCAAAAAATCTGCAGCATGAAACTTCACAAACCACTTTTGACACGGCCTTTTCTCTATACACTGCACATATCTTTTTTTCAGTGTTTCAGTTACATTTTTACCTCTCTTGAATAATAAAGCATAATATGCCAAAAATGTTGCTTTTTTCCTTCCATCTTCAACATTAAAATGGCTACACAAAATTTCACCAGCATTGATAAGGTTTTTTTAAAGTATGTTGATCTGACAGCTGTCACAATACAATATAACACAGTTGTTTCAAATGAAGTTAAAGACAACTAAGCACTACTAGAGCCATCTTACAAAAAAACACCGAACAACTTTTTCAGCCAATAGTTACTTTCATTTGTGAACTCATGCGTTCCTGGATATAGACTTCCTCTGACAACATCCATGGAAGGATGGCAGGAAGGCCTCATGGGGGCAGGAGGTGAAGTAAGAACAGTTTAGGAAGGTTTCCTCTCACTTATCCATTGTCCTGCCACCCAGTCTCAGGTTTCAGACAAACTTCTCTGCGTGCATGCGTATTCATGTGTGTGTATACTTGTGCAAGCTATTTGAATTATTATTTAAGTCTTCATTTCCTATAAGAGGAGATAATAACTTCCAAAAGGGCTATTTGAGGATTAAACGGCTTGTGTAAGTAAAAATCTTACTATCCTGTTTGAAATATATGAAGTACTCAATAAATGTTAACTTAGATTTCCCTACTTCACAGAGCCTCTAATAGAATGTTAAAAGATCTGCTATCTGATTTGTGACAAGGTCACTTTGTGTTTTTAATGAAATCACCTAATCATAAATATCTGGGTCAAGTCACAGAAACCTAGATAAATCTTGGGAGCTGACAATAAATTCTAGGGCTCCTTTCTAGCTATCACCTTCTCTGATGCAGAATGAAACCGATTAGCATGATCTGCATTTCCAGGACATCCTAGAGGCAGCTGTGATACATTTTGTGCCTGAGTGAATTACCTAGCAAGAATGTTTTAGAAAAGGTTCTAGTACATCATCAACAGAAAAGACAATGAACGACTTGGATCCCCATTACCACTGCACCACTGGAAACTAGAGAAAATAGTTTGTACTAGTCTCTTTGAGAAACAGAAAGCGAGACAGACAGACAGACAAACAGATGGCATGCTACTATACGCATGAGATTTGAACTTTCATCCTTCCTTGAGTTTTGCTGTTAAAATATTCTTCCTGGATTTCCCTGGTTATCCAGAGGTTAGGAATCCACTGGCCAGCACTGGGGACTCGGTTCTACCCCTGGTATACTGTGGAGTAACTGAGCCTATGCACCAGAACTACTGAGCCACTGCTCTAGAGACCACAAGTCACAACCTCTGAGCCCACGTGTTGCAATTACTGAAGCCGGTGTGCTTAGAACCTGCACTCTGCAACAGGAAAAGCCACCACAATGAGAAGTCCCCATTGTGAAACGAAGAGTAGCCGCTGCTCGCTGCAACTAGAGAAAGCTGGTGCGTAGCAATGAAGATCCAGTGCAGCCAAAAATAAAAAAATGAGATTAAAATAAAATGAAATAGTCTTCCTTTTGTAAAAGGATGATGTCAGTAGATATAGTTGCTTTTTGTTGTTAGATGTCCTCAAAATTGTATAGCAATCTTTTGTTATGTTGTTCCTCCTAATTTCTCAAAAATTTACCATCTCTTAATTTCAACACACTGTGAACTATTGACTGTAAGATAGAGAACTCAAATTGCTCCTATGTGGAAGAAGTATTTATTGAAGATTCCTTTATAGTTGTCCAACATTTTTATGATTCTAAAATTATATAGTTTTAAATGTTCTACATCTGCTTCCTCTAAAATATCTTTAAAATAGTGCTATTAGATTTTGATTGACTTCCATGTCAAGGAAATATTAGGCACAAGATATCCTAAAAGGCTTCCAATACAAAACACATATGATAACAAATATTTTTCTAAATGCTTAGCTGAATTCACACACACAAAAAAATAAGAAGTCCCCAATGGCTCAAGACATAGAAGTTGGAAACCAGGATTTACAAGAGTTCTGCGAGTGTTTGCTGTTCTTGTACTATAAGAGATACACCAGGGATAGAAGGCTTGACCTTAGACCAACGAATTTGAGAGAATTGGGAACCTCATAGTGAAATTTGGACATTTGTCAGGGTTATACCCTTAGTGAAAAGGTGGACCAACAGAAAGGAAAAAAAAAAGTCTTTCCACAAAGTGAAGGAAATTATCTATTTCAGCCTATGCTGTGAATGGGGGGGAAAATCACTCATGAGAATTTGTAGCTACATACCTTCCTTCACACAAATTTGAGGTTCAAATTTATACTTACTGTGTGGTCCAGAAACTCCAGACTGAAAATTAATCTACAGTAGACTTGGTACACTGGAACACTCAACAAAGCAAGTGCAATGTTAACCAGGTCTTACTGGATTTCCAGAGAGAAAGACCATATAATAAAAATATATAATATTATTATATATAACACACATATATAATCTCACAAGCCAAAGCAGCATGTGAGGAAATAAGTTACCATGAGAAAGCATCAGCAAAACACCAAATAGTACAAATAGACTTCTAGGAACATTAGACATTTTTTTTTTTTTTTTTTGGCTGCAATGAGTGGCATGTGGAGTCTTACTTCCCTGACCAGGGATCAAACCCTTACCCTCGGCAGTGAAAGCGCAGAGTTCTAACCACTGGACAGACAGTGAATTCCCAACAATTATTATGACTGGACACAGAACTTACACAGAATATAAAATATTAAAGAAACAGAGTGTGTAATCAAAAATATGACACAGAATAGGCGAACACTGAACCAAGATCCAGGATATTTTCTAAAGAACCAAATGAATCATGCAGAAATGGAGGCATGCCCATTGATATATGGGGCACATTGATCTCTGCTTTGAATGGTGGGGTAACTCAAACATGTGAATGAAAGGTGTTAAAAATCCATGCACATTCCTGTCATGTTCTGACTTAATTTACCTGACACTGCTGCATGTTTCTGGCCTTATCCACCCTTATAATATGGAATAATTAGACACAGTAGATAAAGAGCCTACTGTAACATCAGCTCCTTTTTTAAAATTAATTTATTGATTAACGGACTTGTTTTGGCTGTGCTTGGTCTTCATTGTTGCTGCTGCTGCTGCTAAGTCACTTCAGTCGTGTCCAACTCTGTGTGACCCCATAGACGGAAGCCCACCAGGCTCCCCCGTCCCTGGGATTCTCCAGGCAAAAACACTGGAGTGGGTTGCCATTTCCTTCTCCAGTGTGTGAAAGTGAAAAGTGAAAGTAAAGTCGCTCAGTGGTGTCTGACCCCCAGCGACACCACGGACTGCAGCCTACCAGGCTCCCCCATCCATGGGATTTTCTAGGCAAGAGTACTGGCGTGGCTTGCCATTGCCTTCTCCGCTTCATTGCTATGCAAGGGCTTTCTCTAGTTGCAGAGAATGTGGGCTGTCACTGCAGTGGCTTCTCCTGTTGCAGAGCATGGGCTCTAGATGTGTGGGCTTCAGTAGTTGTGGCACGTGGACTCAGCAGTTGCGACTCCTCGGCTCTAGAGTACAGGCTTGGTAGTTGTGGCCCACAGGCTTTGTTGCCCTGAGACAGGTGGGATCTTCCTGGACCAGGGACTAAATCTGTGTCCCTTGCATTGCAAGGCGGATTCTTAAGCACCTGGACAACCGGGGAAGCCCTCAGCTCCTGCTGTCTGATATTCCAAAATAGCAGTTTTCTTTCTCTCTTTTCTAAAGAACTTTTTGAAACAAACCTAATATGCAAAACAAATTATAATTACCTTCCTAGATTGAGGATGGTGATGGTGGAAATGAATGAGGAGAGGAATGGAGAGTGAGTCCTTACCAGTGTGAGCCCCGCATGCCAGCCCCTGCCACCTGACACCCTAGGGATCCGAGAGTCCAGTTTGAAAACTCCCTGCTCTGGTCAGGATGACTAACTTGCTGCCTCAATCGCTTCTTCCCATTAATTTCCTAAAGGTATAGTTCCTGGGTGGTTTTTATCACCAGAAAGAATTATCTCTTTAGCAGAATCCCATGGATGGAGGAGCCTGGTAGGCTGCAGTCCATGGGGTCGCTAAGGGTCGGACACGACTGAGCGACTTCACTTTCACTTTTCACTTTCACACATTGGAGAAGGAAATGGCAACCCACTCCAGTGTTCTTGCCTGGAGAATCCCAGGGACGGGGGAGCCTGGTGGGCTGCCATCTATGGGGTCACACAGAATCGGACACTACTGAAGTGACTTAGCAGCAGTAGCAGCAGCAAAAGATTGCAAGTACACAGTATTTTTGTTTTTATTCCCAAATGTTCAGCCATTTTCGTATCATTTGCGTCTCAACTAACACTATTAAATATAAAGAGGATTTCTTTCTCCACAATGGATGTAGGATTTATTAGAATAATTCATTGTTCCCTAAAGACAGAAATATACATATATTGCAATTGCTGTAAATCACATATGTAGTTACCATCTTTCTTGGTTTGGGATTTTTTTTTTTCTCTTCCCTTCTACTGAAGCCTCATTTTGCACAATCAAAATCCAGCAACTTCATTAAATGCATCGCCTGATGCACCTGTTTGGATTCTGGGTATCATTTTCTTTTCTCCAACACATTTTTATTCAAGATGTGCCGAATTTCCCAGAGGCTGTCTGGAGACTTTGAGACATCTGTACCAAGCAGTTTGCTAAAACCAACAAAAAGTATTGAAGCAAAAATCAAACTTTAGGGCATCAATTTAACCATTCCTTTTCAAGTACCCTAGATTGATGGAACATGTCAGCCCTGATACATCCACCATCACTGCTCAGTGCTTAGAATAACTATGAAAGCAAAACTGACTGCACTCTAATGAACGCTGTCATCGGGAGTGGTGTGAAGACCGTGAAGAGAAAACAAGGCAGGAAATATTGTGGGAAACTTTGACGGGAAATGAGTGACTAAGAGGAAAACAGACTACGCGGAATACCAAAAATAAATATCACGTATAACATAATATCATCTACACAAGTATTACGTATAAGTAGCTAAGCCTATTAGTAAAGAAGAAAGCATCCAGTCAAGGAGGATATAATGATCAAATCTTTAAATTCTCAGCACACAATTCAGTTCTAGAATCCCAATTTTCTGAAGGTTTCCTTTTATCACATGTAAACGTGCAATGATCATTTCATTGGTTCTCTCCAATGAGTTTATAAATTTAAAGAACTGTGGCCCAACAAAGGGGGTAGAAATAATGGAGTACGCAAAGAGGAGAAAATGTGACTAACAAACAGAAATTATTTTCCTAATCTTGAGGAACCCCTCAAAAAAGCCAATTTCTGGTCTCCAATCAGCTTTTCTGAGTCAGATTTAGGGGGTTTTTTAGGGCATGCTGGGGTAGGGAGAATTAAAAAAAAAAAAATTAACATACAAGATTGTGACCAGTAGGGGGCAGGATGGCTTTAATATTTACATGAAGAAATATTTAAGAGATGTACAAATGTTATTTGCATAGATTCTGCGACAGACTGCAAAAGTGGCTGCAGTTCATCACTCCTCCCTGTATCCTTGCCTTTGATAATCTGACAGTGAAGCTCCTCCCATTTAGAAGCAGAGGTTATGTTCTACCTCTTGAACCTGAGTTTGCCGTATGCCTTGCCTTAGCTACTAGAGTCCAGGAGCAGTGAGGCTGTGAGTTCTGAGCCTATGGCTCAAGAAGCCTTGCACACTGCCATTCACTCACTCTTTTTGAACTCTATTACTACATATGAAACAAGCCCAGCCAAGCGTAGCCTGATTGGTGAGTGCGGCCAATCCAAACTGGCCAGAGTCCAGCTGACCAGCTAGCTCACTACACTACATGAATGAGTCCAACCAAGATCAGTCAAGCTTGGCTCAGTCCAGAAGAACTGTCCAATCAAGTCACACAGAGTATTAAGCCAAATCACTGTTTACTGTTTTAAGCCACTGTCTTTTGATGTGATGTGTTAAGAACAATAGTTAAGTGATTCTGTCTCCAAACAAAGGGTCATTTCATGTCACTTTTGTCATATAAATACCCACTGAGTCATTCACTTAGAATTTTTTTCAGTGCCAGTTCTATATTAGCTGATAGGGCACAGACTATTCAATAAGCATTCACTGAGTATCACCTAGCACTATAATTACTTAGAATGCAAAAATGAGAGCAGAAAGGAATACTCTCAAAAAGTTAGTTTTCTGGTAAGTAAAAACAGACATCTGGGGACTGACTGCAAAGGAGAAGCACAGAGGAATTTTAGAAGTGATACAACTAAGAACTGTGGTGTTATACACGTAACTCCATGTGTCAGAACTCAACACTGGATGTGTAGCAGTGGCAACCCACTCCAGTATTCTTGCCTGGGAAATACCATAGACAGAATAGCCTGGTGGGCTACAGCCCATGGAGTCACAAAAGAGTCAGACATGACTCAGTAACTAAACAACAACAACAGCACTGTATACCACAGTGAAGTTTTCTGTATATATATACATCAACTAAGAGATGAGAGAACATAGTCTAAGAGTATAACAAATCTATCCCATCATCACACTGAAGACGGTGGAGCGAATAAAGGGGCTAAGCTGAGTAATTCTGGAAAAACCATGCTTTGATTGATACAGTAAAAATTTTTCTTAAAAAGTCACAAATATTGTACTTCTATATTCTAGATGATAAGTTTTTTACACAGGGATATTGAATTAGTAATCCTAAAACTACTTTATATAAATAATCAGATTGAGCAACTAAGTAAATATATTTGTACTGTTAAGAGCTATGTTTCTCTCAGAGAAATAAGGTATAAATGAAGGGGAAAGATTAAAATGAACTACTTTCTTCAGTATGCAATACAAATATGATCACATCAGTAATAGTTTATCATCTTTCTTTTTTAAAAAGGTATATACAGATAAAGAGATACAGAAATAAAAGTCTGTGTATGCGTAAGTAACTATACATACACATACAGCTCTGTGTGTTGAGAAGGCCTAGAAGCAGAGACATCTGGTAGGAACTAGCACCCTCAGTACCCAGACCTTGGTTTCTAAATACCATTTCTAACTAAAAAGAACCAAGGATCCTTGGAAAACTAGTTGATTCCAAGGCTAGAGCACATCAAATATAAAACAAGTCTGAGGCATTTTGTGGTACTGAAAAATAAATGAAAGGATGGGAACATGCAGAAAGGATATACAAACACCAAAATAAAAACATCTCAAATGGCCAAATCTACAAGTTAAACAGGATAAATAATATTGATTTACAGTCCAAAGAATAAAATAAGTATCCTTGACTTAAGATATTTATTTACCTAAAAATATTTACTTACAAATAAATTATGCTGAAGGGACAACTCCTCTTTACTTACTTACAATTAATAAATGTACAGGAATAAAGGAAATGGACAAGCAAAACCATTCAAACACCACAGTAATCATTGCTTCAGGCAAGATCAACTGATGAATGCTAAAATTAATGGGCAAAGGTTATGGAAAAACAGAATATTTGCATAATTTCAAAGTTCCACCTCCCCCAAAATTGTTAACTACAAAGAGAAAAATTATAATTACAGTGGAGAAATACAGTAGACACCTCCTTAACCAAGTGACCAAGATTAAAATTACCGGTAACAAGACATATCGACATAATGTACCCTCATATTATGCTCTGAAAAAGGACATATCACCTTATGGTAATATGCATGACCTCAATATAATCATGCAAAAATCACACAAATCAAAATTAAGGAACATTCTCCAAAACACTTGACCAGTACTTTTTAATAGTCAAGTTCATAAGAATCAAGGAAAAACTGAGGAGCTATCACAGACTGGTGGAGACTAAGGTATTAAGACAACTCAAGTCAATGTGGAATTCTGGGTTAGATTGCAGAAGACAAAACCATTAGTAAGAAAACCAGTACAATCCAAACCAAGTCTCTTATTTAGTGAACAAATGGGCTTCCCTGGTGGCTCAGAGGTTAAAGCTTCTGCCTCCAATGTGGGAGACCCGAGAAGAGATCCCTGGGTCGGGAAGATCCCCTGGAGAAGGAAACGGTACCCCACTCCAGTATTCTTGCCTGGAGAATCCCATGGATGGAGAAGCCTGGTAGGCTACAGTCCACGGGGTCTCATAGAGTCGGACACGACTGAGCGATGGAACAGAACAGATTGTATTAATATAAAATTTCTTCATTTTTCCAACTCTGCTCTGGTATTTTTACTTCAGAGGAAAGGTGGGCGATGGATATATGAAAACTTTTTATACTATTTTGCAACTTTTCCAGAAGTCCAAGATAATCGCAAAATAAGAGGTTGAAGACACATCTCCTAATTAATTCTGTTTAGTAGCAGATACTACTAATAAATTTTAGAGCATATCTATGGCTTTATACACACCAAGTTCAAGCGGGTAGGTTTTTAACATATGTTTATTTATATCTTTTCAGACTACCAAATATATCAACAGAATTTGGACCAGCTTGACAGGTTAGTTGGGTCACCTAAATAATGCAAAATCTCCATTTAATCATTACATTGTATAGACTCTGATTAAAATATTTAGTTTTATGAATATTTAGTGTACTTGGAGTTAAATCAAGAGAATATCATTTAAAATCCCTATCCTGTTCAAACACAAAAAAATAAACTAAAAGAAAATAAGATAAAGTAAAATAATAACATAAACCATGAGCATATAAAGTATCACAGACACTATGCTTGGTAATAGAATAAAGTAACAGGCAAAACAGACGTAGTCCAAAACAAGCTACTGGTTACCAGGGGATAAGAGAGGGAAGGATAAATTGGGAGATTGGGATTGACATATACACACTATTATATATAAAACAGATAATTAATAAGAACCTGCTGTATAGCACAGGGAACTCTACTCAACACTCTGTAATGGCCTATATGGAAAAAAGAATCTTTAAAAAAAAAAGAGTAGATACATGTATATGTAAAACGGATTCACTTTGCTGTTACCTGAAACTAACACAATGATGGAAATCAAATATTCATCAATTAAAAAAAAAAAGACCTGGGTCCTTGTCCTTTTTATTTTACCAGAGTTTAAAGTTTTGAGTTTTGAGTTTCTGCTAAATCTTCTAAGACAGTTATCAAAAAGGCTATAACTGCACACGAAGTGTCAAGGAAAAGGATTCCACCTTCCTTCCTTTAAACACAATGGAGTATGTTATGTATACAACTTCAATCCTCAATAAATGCTCTGTAGCTGATCCAGATCCAGGAGGTGCACGTTACAAAGGCATTTTTGTTCAAGTCTATGCGAACTCACTTACACAAAGGTAGAAGATAGTTTTTGAAAAATGTTCTCCACATTATAGCTTATAGAAAATTGCTCAAGTTGGCCATGCAGCTTAACTTACACTATGTTAACCAGAAGACCAGTTGCAGAACTGTCAAAAACAAGCTATTAAAGCATCTACTTCTGCCCAGAAAGAATGGAAGATCCCCTCCCCTCTCTGTGGCTCCAGTTGTCAGATACTGATAAACATTATTGGATAAGAAACTATACAAACTGGTTCATTTATTAGATCACACATGAGATCTGTGATATAAAGAATAAGGATAAATTGAAACATATGTTCTAGTATGGAAATTATTTATAAGGCAGTTTCAGGTCATTTGCTACCAAATATTTCCTTTCATTGCACTTAACACTGGTACTATTTTTCTCATTTGTATCATTCCTAGTTCTATGAAATGTGTCCAAAGCAGCTAGCTCTTGATTCATGGAAATAAAGAAGCAGGAATAAATCAGGACCCCAGGAAAGTAATCAAAATGATCAGAGAACTTGGAATCTTATCAGAAACAGTTGAGGAATCAGTTATGTTGAATCTACAGACCAGGGAGGAAGCGATAACATTCTTCAAGTATTATATTCATCATATAGACTTGCTATGTACTGTGTACTTCAGAAGAGTGGGTCAAGGACTTGTGAAAGTTACCTAGGAGAAGTTAGCTAAACAATTAGAAGAAGGCTTAGGTACAGATGAAAAATATAACCTGTCTTAGAGAAGATATAATTTTATTTCTCTCAAGTAAACAAAAATCAGGAAATAAACAGTCCTAGATAGCATATTAAAAAGCAGAGACATTACTTTGCCAACCAAATTCCGTCTAGTCAAGGCTATGGTTTTTCCTGTGGTCATGTATGGATGTGAGAGTTGGACTGTGAAGAAAGCTGATCGCCGAAGAATTGATGCTTTTGAACTGTGGTGTTGGAGAAGACTCTTAAGAGTCCCTTGGACTGCGAGGAGATCCAACCAGTCCATTCTAAAGGAGATCAATCCTGGGTGTTCATTGGAAGGACTGATGCTAAGGCTGAAACTCTAATACTTTGGCCACCTCATGTGACGAGTTGACTCACTGGAAAAGACTCTGATGCTAGGAGGGATTGGGGGTGGGAGGAGATGGGGACGACAGAGAATGAGATGGCTGGATGGCATCACTGACTCGATGGACATGAGTTTGAGTGAACTCCGGGAGTTGGTGATAGACAGGGAGGCCTGGCGTGCTGTGATTCATGGGGTCGCAAAGAGTCGGACACGACTGAGCGACTGAACTGAACTAAACTGAAACAGTTCAAGTCCTTGGAAGACTCCACAATTAGAAACCCAGGCTCTCGAAATCCTCAACATGTGGTTTCTACCTCATAGGCTAAGATGATCCATCATGTTCTAGCCATGATGTCTCTATGATGTACAGCCAGCAGGAAAGGAAAAGGGGTGGCAAGAAAGGGTTACACTTCCTCTCGATTTAAGAATATTTCCTGGAATGTATGTACAAATCCCATTTACATTCCACTAACCAGAGTAATGTCTATACTCAGTAGCAAGAGAAGCTAGGAAATACACCTTTAGCCTAGGCATCTGTTTAATAATCAGAATTCTTCCACTTAAGAAGGAAAAGAAAAAATATTTAAAAAGGAAAAGAAGAACAAGTATTGTGAGACAACCAGTGTTCTCTGCCACGTAGATGTCAAATCAATATAAGAAAATGTTTTCTAAATTCCATATATATGCATTAGTATGCTGTATTGGTGCTTTTCTTTCTGGCTTACTTCAGTCTGTATAATAGGCTCCAGTTTCATCCACCTCATTAGAACTGATTCAAATGTATTCTTTTTAATTGCTGAGTAATACTCCATTGTGTATATGTACCACAGCTTTCTTATTCATTCGTCTGCAGATGGACATCTAGCTTGCTTCCACGCCCTGGCTATTATAAACAGTGCTGTGGCTCGGGGCTGGTGTACTGGGATGAAACAGAGGGATGGGATAGGGAAGAAGGTGGGAGGGGGGTTCAAGATGGGGAACACATGTACACCCGGGGCAGATTCATGTCAGTGTATGACAAAACCAATATAATAATGTAAAGTAATTAGCCTCCAATTAAAATAAATAAATTAAAAAAAAGAAAATGTTTTCTGATGAATAGCTCTAGAATGATAAGTTTCTTGGGAAGTTAAATGTGACCCAACACTAGAGCTATTCTCAGTGAAAGCTAAATGGTTGCTTCCCAGAAATGTCAAAACGGAATCTAAGCATCTTTACAGATTCTAGTAAACAAGGAGACATTAAACTATAGATAAGACAGAAACACAAACCACTGAATAAACTGAATAAACCATTGAATTTACATCCATTCGCCAGTCTAAATTTTATGAAAATTTACATGTTAACAAATATGCTTACTCATTTCAGTCTTTCCCTCTTGTATTAGTATTTGTATCAAAACAAATTAGAATAGTTGACTTAAACAATGGAAATTTATTTTCTTATATTTCTAGGGGCTGGACGTCCAAGATCAAAATGTCAACAGGTTGGTTTCTCTTGCGACCCCGCTTCTTAGTTTTCAGGTGGTTGCCTTCCTGCTGTATTATCACCTAATCTTCGCTCATGCATGTACATCCCCAGTGTTCTTTCTCTTCTTATAAGGATATCAGTCATATTGGATTACAGCCCCACCATTGTGACCTCATTTAAACTTACCATGGTGCTAGTGGTAAAGAACCCAACTGCCAATGCAGGAGACATAAGAGCCATGGGTTCGATCTCTGGGTCAGGAAGATCCTCTGGAGGAGGGTGTGGCAACCAACTCTAATATTCTTGTCTGGAGAATCCCATAGACAGAGGAACCTGGCAGACTCCATGGGGTCGCAGAGTCAGAGAGGACTGAAGCGACTTCACACACACCACACACACACACCCCTCTTTAGAAGGTCCCAGATTCAAATACAGTCACATTCTAAGGTACCAGAGGGATAGGGCTTCAACACAAATTGCAAGGCAGGGGGTAAATTCAGTTCATAACACTATTCATTCTTTTCATACCTGCTCTGTTGTCAAAAAGTCAATGGACACTGAAACAGTAAGAAACGAGTAAGATGAAAATATCCAAAGTTTGACAATCTTACTGATTAATCAGTATCTAGCTGTATTGATGTAGTTTATATAACAAAACAAGAGGCATTCCTAAAAAGTAGTGATAGTAGTGATAATGATAGTGGAAGGCAGATTTTTGCCAAACTCAATCGCACTGTCTTTTTCTATTAAGTATACCTATTTCTAGGGCTTCCTTAGTGCTTCAGCAATAAAGAATCCACCAATGCAGGAGATGTGGGTTCCATCTCTGGGGAAAGAAATAGCAACCCACTCCGGTATTTTTTCCTGGGAAATCTAATGGATAGAAGAGCCTGACAGGCTACAGTTCATGGTGTTGCCAAGGGTCGGTCACTACTGAGCGACTAAACAACAACAGTGACACCTGTTTCTACATCTATTTCTAAACAACAAGTATCAGAAATCTGATCAATATGCCAAACCTGAGAGAATATTTAGAAAATGTATTCATCACCTTCATCATGTATTTTATTCAAAGTAACTAAATTTTCATGTGGCTAAGTGACTGTAATATAATTATAATGGCACATGTGTTTATGAAATTAAACTCTCATTTGAATTTCACAATTCTGTCCTTTGCAAGAGTAAGCCAAGCTTAGCCAATTTCTTTGCAAACTTCCCTAAGTAGGGCATATGAATTGTCATTTATGGATTTCACAGATTCCTTTAACAAATATTTATCGAATGATGATTATGTACCAGAAACTGTAGATACAACATGTAAATGAGCCCTTCACAGCCTCTGACAGTCCCTGCTCTCAGGAAGCTTATAATCTGGATAGATGTGCACATTAACACTGGGTGATAAGGACTCCTGGGGGCATGCAGGGGTGCCTCCCCCAGGATTTGAGAGGTCAGGAAGGATTTCTAAGTAATGTTTAGCCAGACAAGGGAAATGGGATAAAGGTCACAACCTGATGCCATTTCTACATTCCTTTTATTCCCAACTTCTTTTTAATTTGAAAACATTCAAGGCTATAAAGTATTAAGAAAAGTACAATAAATATTCCTACTCCTCTCACTTAAGTTCACTAATTGTTATCAGTTTGTCACTTTTGCTGGGTCTGTCTCTCCGATTCTGTCTCTCTCTCCACATAAGTCCATGTAGACACAGACATACTTCAAAATGTGAAAATCAGTTGCCTATATCATGACATCTTATCCCTAAGTATTTTAACACTCTCCGATAAAATGTACCACACCTAAGAGATTTAAACTAGTGTCATCTAATATACATTGGAGAAGGAAATGGCAACCCACTCCAGTGTTCTTGCCTGGAGAATCCCAGGGACGGGGGAGCCTGGTGGGCTTCCGTCTATGGGGTCGCACAGAGTCAGATACAACTGAAGTGACTTAGCAGCATCTAATATACAGCCCATATTCAAATATCTTATTAATAAATTATCCTCAAATTCTCACATTTTTTTTTCTTTTAACCAAGATTCAACCAAGGTTCATTATAGGTGACCTGTCAATGACCTAGCAGGAAGCAGAAGCAACCCCTCCCTTCAGAAAGAAGGGTCACACCCCAGCGTCACCTCCTAAAGAACCAGGTGCCCTAAATTGCCAGATCTAGAAATCTGGCTTTTCTCATCATCCCCCCAAACAGCTAGCAGCAATGCTCAGACTCCTCAGCCCTTGAGCTGAAAATACTTCCCTCCCAATTCCCCATCCATCACCCCACGGGCCTCTCTCATTCACCTCACGAAAAGTGATAGCCTCAGAACCACAGGGTTCATCTCCTGGCACACAACCAAACAGGGTGATATCAGCTGTCCCCTGGTCCAAAGGCCCCCTCCACACAATAGAAGAGACTCAGGAAATATGTACTCGATGACCTGTTGCCCAGGAGGTGTAGCCTGACCAAGTGGGTATGCAGTGTTCACCCAGAGCCTTCTGCATGGAACACCCCTGTGGGACATTTAAAACAGTTGGGAAGGTTTTTTCCCTGTTCATCTTTGTGTTGAGCCTAGCACAGTGCCCAAAATATAGCGGGCCTTTTGATAGATGTTTGCTGAATGAGCAAATTACAAAGGGAAATATACCTGTTATCATCTTCCGAATGACTCTACAATAACACCAGTGTGCATTCAGAGGTATCTGTGAATTTGCATCATACTACAAACATGCAGCTTTACCACCAGTGAATTTCCTCCATCCCAGTTTGCAGGGAATAAAATGCCAGTGTGTTTTCACGGCGTCCCTGCATATGTTGGTAGTAAAATATTCACGACTTAGAGAATTATGCAGTGTCTTTTCAACAGCAGCTTTTGAAAGCCACTTTTTCCATTAAAAATGTCAGTTTGGTAATACAGCCATGATTTCAAAGCAAAGGAACATTATGGCGCAAATCAAAGATAGATTACATATTTTATGTTTACATATTCTAGGACCTTCACAGTGTAAAGTTGTTGGATTTTTTTTTTTTTTTAGACTTTATGTAAGTCTCATCCATTTTGGAATTGGAATGCGTCACCTTCATTATGAACCAAATAAAACCAGTGTATAATATATGTGGTATTGCTAGGTATTATGCTTGCACTATTCACAAGCAACTGCAAAGGGGGACAGTGGCAGTGAGAACTGAAAAAAGCCATTCCTTGATGCTTTAATTTTTAATTAATAAACCTCTGTGTACCTTCTATCTTCCTTATAGTCTGGCAAGATATGCAGATATATCCTCCAAACGTCTACAATTACAACTAACTTCTGGTCAGATAACAAAGCTAATAAATTTATAACCAAAGGGCCTTAAAAGTGAGAGGAAGCTCTGATGCTATTTTTTATTAGTAGAAAATATATTAATATCTCTGATGATTAGTCATCATAGAAAACTATTACTGGGTTTGTGGTACAAAGAAAAACTTGCTTGGCAATAAGAAGGCCTCTATCTTAATTACAGGTTACAGTGCATACTTGGGCAGGCTCAGTTTGCAGGAAAAAAAATAAAAGGAACTGAAACTCTTAAAATAACAGTATTTGTCCATAAGTGGTAAGATTCTTCAACAACACATGAAAGTGACAAGATGATAGCCTGTTTAAATACAGTTAGATAATTGCTTCAGAGAGTTCCATCTTTAGTAATATGGTGGCAAATGAGGACTGTGTAAATTAAAACACTGGAACCGTCCTGCTGTCTTAGATTCCAATTTGATGAAGACTGTTTTATTTAAGCATCTCTTCTGGTCAACCAAACTGCTTGGGGGGTAAAATTGAATTAAAAAGAAAATGGAAACAATGTGGCATGATAATTAAGAATATGGGCTCTGGGACAGACTGAGTTCATACCCTGGCCCTGCTTTGTATGAGCTGGACAGGGAGGCCTGGCGTGCTGTGATTCACGGGGTCGCAAAGAGTCGGACACAACCGAGCGACTGAACTGAACTGAAGCCCCTGATGTCGAAATGGGAGTAGCACTCTGTGTAACCAGTTCCATCCCTGATCTCTTTCTCCTTCATCTATAGTAGGTCAAAGAGCTAATGACTTGGTTGCCAGACTCCTGAACAGCTGGGGTGGTCATAGATAGCTAGGGAGAGATAACCAGTCTGCTGAGAGTGACTAGGGAAGCATGTACTTTCCTGTAAAAGAAATGGTGATAACTAGCTCTACCTTTCCCTCTGTTTTGCTTTGAACACAGACATGTCTTAAATTGTGGCAGCCATCTTGGAACAAGAGCAGCAGTCCCCAATGTCTTTGGCACCAGGAACCAGTTTCCTGCAAGACAGCTTTTCCACGGATTGGGGACAGGGGTTGTTTCAGGATGATTTGACCACGTTACATTTATTGTGCACTTTGGTTCTATTATTATTACTGACACATCAGCTCCACCTTAGATCATCAGGCATTAGATCCCAGAGATTGGGGACCCCTGAACTAGAGAGGAAAGAAAGTGAAAGTGAAGTCGCTCAGTTGTGTCGGACTCTTTGCAACCCCATGGACTGTAGCCCGCCAGGCTCCTCCATCCATGGGATTTTCCAGGCAAGAGTACTGGAGTGGGTTACCATTTCCTTCTCCAGGGGATCTTTCCGACCCAGGGATGGAACCTGGGACTCCCGCATTGCAGGCAGATGCTTTATCATCTGAGCCACCAAAACTATCACCTAAAAGGGAACTTGGGGAAGGCAACAGAAAAACAGTTATGAGAGAAAAGGCCATAAGGCAGCTCATGTTGGTAGACTTTATAACTTAGAAAGACAACACAGGTGCCCCATAATCAGTCCTGAGTATCTGGTCAAGCTCTAACAAAAAGCTTAGATAACAAGACAGAAGAGAAGACAATGGCTTACATATGACTTTTTTCTCTATTAAACGCATATAGTCCCTTTGCCTCTTTTCTTCCTCATCTCATGGAATCTGGGAGGAATACAGAAATCACCAGATGCCCTGCCAGATCAAAGGGCTAGGGGTGATGATATTAGAGGCAAGACGTTGTTCTGGGCCAGCTCAGAAGCACTAAAACAATGCATTTAGCATCTTATTTGTGGGAAACCCATGTGTGAATAACTCCTGACTCTTAGCACTGCAGGACCCACTGCCACACAGCATGGCAAGCGTGTCTAACAAAGTCAGTCTTGGGGTAGAAAATGAGTGATCATAAGAACACCAGCATAACTCCTATAATCTCCAAATAATTAATAGTTTGCTCCAATTTCAGGTAAATTGTTCTTCTTTGGGTAAACATCGCACAGTTTTTAAGCTCTGGAACTTCTCAAAGTGGAAATACAAAGAGGCCAAGAGAATCCTAGAGACCCTGGCCTTCATATCAGTGAGCCACAGGATGATCATCCATAATTGCCAACCACTACAACAAAGGTCCGTCTAGTCAAGGCTATGGTTTTTCCTGTGGTCATGTATGGATGTGAGAGTTGGACTGTGAAGAAAGCTGATCGCCAAAGAATTGATGCTTTTGAACTGTGGTGTTGGAGAAGACTCTTGAGAGTCCCTTGGACTGCAAGGAGATCCAACCAGTCCATTCTAAAGGAGATCAGTCCTGGGTGTTCATTGGAAGGACTGATGCTAAAGCTGAAACTGCAATACTTTGGCCACCTCATGTGACGAGTTGACTCACTGGAAAAGACTCTGATGCTAGGAAAGGTTAGGGGCGGGAGGAGAAGGGGATGACAGAGAATGAGATGGCTGGATGGCATCACCGACTCTGTGGACATGAGTTTGAGTGAACTCCGGGAGTTGGTGATGGACAGGGAGGCCTGGTGTTCTGTGATTCATGGGGTCGCGGAGAGTTGGACACGACTGAGCGACTGAACTGAACTGAACTGAACACCTCTTTTAGGGGCTTCCCTGGTGGCTCAGATGGTAAAGCGTCTGCCTGCAATGCGGGAGACCCCGGTTTGATCCCTGCGTCGGGAAGATCCCCTGGAAAAGGAAATGGCAACCCACTTCAGTATTCATGCCTGGAAAATTCCATGGATGGAGGAGCATGGTGGGCTACAGTCCATGGGGTCACAAAGAGTCAGACATGACTGAGTGACTTCGCTTCACTTAAACCTCTTTTAAAGAAAAATAAACACCCATAGTTAACTTCTAAGTTGAGCTCTTAGTAACTTGCCACTATAAGCATGTCTAACTGAAGAAGTGGGATTAATAATAGCACCTGCTCCATTAGGGTTGTTTGTAAAGATTCACTGAGTAACAAAAAGCACCCAACACAACGCTGGCACAGAGGGGTAACAGAGTAAATAAAGTATTATAAGCTAGTAATTTAATCTAGCAGAACACTTTGGGACCTTCCTGGGACAGATCTCTTCCCCATATCCTCCACTTTAGCTCCTCTCTGAAGTACCTAGATAATCGGATGCATATTTCCTAAAGTTTTCAGATGCTAAGGACCACCACCAAATGGAAGAAATTAACTGCTTGATGATCTTGAGCCCCGCAGCCTCCAGACCTGCTGGTGCATAAGGACCGACAGTTTTAACTGTCCTGTTACCTCAACATCAACCAGTCAGACAATTGTGCATACGTTGATCACATACCCTGAGACACCACTCCCTCATCTTGCCTTTAAAAATGCTTTGCTGAATGAGTTCAGGGTTTTGGCGGAGGGTGGGGGCAGTGATGAGCCACCCACTCTCCTTGCAAGGCCCCGCCATAAACATTTCTCTGCTCCAAACTCCATCCAATATTTCAGTTTGTCTCACCTCACTTTAAAACACCAATACTAGTAGAAGTAATAGCAACAGTGGCATTATATTTTTAAACTTGTTAAGAAAAAGAATATATTTCTAACATGGTACATTTACAGGTATTGCTTTTGGAGCTGTGAGCCTAGGGTAGAAGATATCCAAAGATTCCAGTAAGCCTTGGATTTAGTTGGCCCAGAATAGAATCCAGAGCCCTGAAAGAACTCACGCGGTTGCCAAAGGGGCATTGCCCACAGTCACGGGTTACCGCAGACATTGAGATATCTGGGCCAGCACTAAAATCCATGGTGAAAGAAACAAAAAGAAGATGATGCAGAGCATCTGCAATTAGGGATTACAAGAAATTTAGTTTAGATGAAACATGGAGTTAAAGATTGTGAAAGCAAAATGCATTTATTAATAACAAGGCTAATTTAACACAGTCACATAGCAAGCAGAAAATGACATGTAACTTATTCTGAAAGTGTTTGTATTTTAGAGCATTTGTTCTTCAAAAATTGCTAATTCAGAGAAGTTTATCTTCCTCTCACCTTAGCCACAAAGACAACAAACATTTGCTTCTCCATAGTCACTATGCAATACAGACTAATCATCGAAAGTACACCGAGTGCCGGTTTCACTTTGGCAAAAGACAAAGCAAAATTCAGATCCCTAAGACTGTCACCAAATAACCAAGCGTCAAATTCCAAGGAATGAAAACAAATTTTTTCCCATAAAAATGCAGCACTTTGTTTCAGAGCAGCAAGCCCATCTCTAAACAGCAGTGAACCTGGCATTCTGATATTCTTCACCGCAGTGTTTACAAGACTTTGCTTAGGTTCTTGCTATTACTGTAGGCAGCAGAAATAGAAGGCAACAGCAGCTAAGCAGTAGGGTAGGAAGAAACGCTGATAAAAACCTGTACTTGTCCTGCCCACACGGTCACAAAGAGCCTGCTTCCATTTCTCATGCCCTGTAATGGTCTCTGCCAGGGAATGGCAGGATACTGCTGCTGCTAAGTCGCTTCAGTCGTGTCTGACTCTGTGTGACCCCATAGATGGCAGCCCACCAGGCTCCTCCTTCTCTGGGCTTCTCCAGGCAAGAACACTGGAGTGGGTTGCCATCTCCTTCTCCAATGCATGAAAGCAAAAAGTGAAAGTAAAGTCGCTCAGTCGTGTCCAACTCTGTGCGACCCCATAGACGGCAGCCTACCCGGCTCCTCCGTCCATGGGATTTTCCAGGCAAGAGGACTGGAGTATGTTGCCGTTGCCTTCTCTGGCAGGATTTGAGATATGGGTTTATTCCAATCACTCATGTCGGTGATGTGCAGTGTGAAATCAACAATATTATGTAATCACCCAATATCGGGCTGGCCCTTCTGCAGAATGGCTCCATTTCCTGTCTTCTGAGTAAACAGTGTGCAATTCAAAGCTCTGTGCCTTGCTGGCCCATTAGACAGAGCTGTCCCAGAGCTGTCAGCACAACTCAACTAGCACAGCGCCGCTTTCTCCTTCCTTCTTATTCATAGTGGTGTAAGGATGAATTGTTAGCTTTAACTTCGAGCTTCCTGGCATCAGTCCATTTGTATCACCACCCTGGCATTATTTAAACACAGTGTGCTTCATATTTATGAGCTTACAAAATTTCTGGTCTCCCGCTTCTGCCATTCTTAAGAACCATCAAGGGAGAAGGGTATGACCATAAAAGCTAGTGTGTAACGAACCTCATTCAAATGCAGGCAGGGTATTGGGAATCTTAATTCTATTAAAGCATGGACAATGAATGTATTTGTGTTAGTTACTTTCCCACTTTGAGGTTAAACAAACCAGTGAATGGGACTCCGGGTGGCAGCAGAATGAGATACTGCATCGGATGACGCAGGCAGACAAATGCCAGGGAGCATTTAAAAAAAAAAAAAAAACAAGTCTCTTTCCTGCCTTCCCATGACTTTTCAGCAATTTGGATTCTGTAAATGGAAATGAATAGCTTCAGCCCTCCAATATCTTCATTCAACAGTTTGGTTCCAAGGGTCACGCGACGCATTTATCTCTATGGCTGCTTCTAAGAAAATGCACCCCATTCAATGAGGGTCTGAATAAACTACAGTAAATGCGTTCCGTCTACTCTTAAATTGATATCCTTTCCTGAATAAAGTTCTAATTTGCAATAATTGCCAGGCTGAATAACTTGCCCACAAACCTACTAATGCCACCACAAGCCTTGTTTCCCACAAATGTGATTAACTGAATACAGTTGGGTTTAAAATGCCACCCATACACACACGTGCCACACCTTTGACGATGGTGTACGCTCCAACACAGGTCCTCCTCCATCTCAACACCCACCATCCTTAATAAGCATCGCTAATGCTAAAGAGGCACTGCCACACTCTGCTGCCAACACCCACCCAAAACATATACCTCATACAGTTAGTAGGTCTGGGATCTGCCATGACTTTTCAAGTAAAACTGGAAGAATATGGATTCTACTTGCCTATCTTTCTGAAAAGTCTTCAGGGAGAGGATCCAGTACAGGGCATGGTCACTAGAAATTTGAGCAGCTTTCCCCTTATCACACTGTATCGCCAGTATCCTGCATTATGGACTTAAAGTGATGTCAACCACAGCAAACATTATTTAACAAGTATCAGAAAAGCACTAAGAATTATACTCTTACAAATCAGGCAGGTATGGGCTAACCAGACTAGAACAAAAAGCAGCTGTAAGAATAAAGAAGTTACCGTGGACGACATGGTATAAGATTTTTTAGTGCAGCAGGGTTCCTTCAAGTCAGCAGGAATCACTAGAGATAAAATAGTCTACCCCTTGCTTCAAGAAATCTCTCCCCATACAAAGGGGTATTCATGATATTCTTAAAATTTCAGAGAAGGAGAGATATAATATGAATCATCTCAATTTACTCGCACTGGCTCTAAATTGCAATACATTTTATTATTTTTTCTAAGACTCTTGGCTTTCACTAGTTCTTACCTAACTCGCATTCAATAAATATTTATGTTATTGTTGATGTTTCAAAAACTAGTTATTAAAGATAATATAAAGCTTGTTTTATAAAAAAAGAAATTATATATTGTCAAGATTCGAGTCAAAATTGTATATTTAAATTTTCTAATCACAGGATATCACGAGGATACAGAGAAAATACCAGTTGAAATTTGACCCCATGAGAATTCTGCCACACGTTTTTATCAATAAAGATTTAGAAAAATGCATCATTCTCTCAATAGGCCTAAGAAAAACAAATACAAAAGCAAAACAAGAAAATTGGCTAAAAGTATGAAAATATCTCTCAAGAAATGGTAAAATCCTTAATTTCCTATTAGACCTCTGGATTCCTGGGTTTTTTTCCAGTTTCTAAGAACTATAACTATATAACATTTGCTATCAGATCTATAAATAAACAGTGTGATGAATAGCTGACAATTTGTAATCACAAAGAGAGGCTTAGGCTTAAAAACGAGGTAGGAAGCCCACGATGGTTAAGGCATAGTTAAAGTTTGTCATTCAATCCAGTTACTTTTAATAAGTTAGAAATATATTTAGTAATAAATTCCATCAGGAGAGAAAATAAGTTGATATGATCTTTTTAAGAAAATGGAGAAAAAATCTATAGAAACCAGTGAACAAGAGCTATTTGACTCAAAGCACGTCTTATTCTGAAATATACAGTTAATTTATGCAGAAAATGGTGTTACATATCGGTGGCAGAAAACCCTCCCAAGATTTCAGATAAAATATCTGAGCCCTCTGGCTTCCGATCTTAAGCTTTTCCAGGAATGCTAATAAATAGAAATCAGTATTTGTAGAATTGTAGAAAATACAGAAACAAAAGTGTTTTAACCAGGTTTAAACGAGGGCAGCTTATTTCCATTTTGTAAATCCCAAGAAGCATGAAATACTTTACTACATGTCTTCTCCCACCTCAAAGAGGTCTGCTCTTCCAGCCAAAATATCATATAATGTTCAGCTATCAGATATCTTCCACCCTCCGGTTTTATCAGGATTTGAGGCCTACCTGTGTCCCAGTTCTCCTGTGTCAGTGAAGAAAAGTCAGATGCAAATGCTTTATCCACAGGATATATCCCTGTTGCAGTTAGACAAACATATAAATTGTAATGTCTCTTAGATCAGGGAGTGTATTTAGGTATCTCTTTTTTGATAGTATGTAATAAAAGCATGCACATTTGAGAACCTAATAATTTTTTATTATGATAGAAGCCCCAAACAATAAAATCTTCATACACAGAAAATAGGCAGAACATGAACAGAGACGAACGCAGTTCTTGTTTTTTCAACCAAGTCAACCAACAAAAGCAGGGCTGTACTCACCAGAATGAGAAAGTATTTCGGCCCCAGTTCCTATTTAGCCCTTGACCTCAAGTGTGACTGACAAGTGGAATGGTGAGTTGGGAACGTGAACAGACACCTGTCCACTGAGGAAGGGACTGGAGCCAACAGCTCATTACACAGAAAACAATGAAACACCATTGTAGAACAACGACTTTTCATCACCTGGGTCAGATACAAGCCAATAACCTAGAGGTGAAAGGCTGTCCATCAAATTCCAGTTCCCACTTCCCAGGTCCATTCAATTCCATCTATTCAATTTTAAGGACTCTCCTCTATAGGTCTGTGCAAAAGAGGCCATGTGATTCAATAGAGTTCAGACTTATTATTTATGGGATGAACTGAAAGGATTATAGATTCGATCACAATTAAGTTCTCTTCTAATGAATCTGCAGGCCTTAAATAATCTTCTCAAAGTGCACATCACTTTTCTTTTCTCCTTAGACACTCTTGAGAGAAAGCACACTGGGTGATTTCAATGGCAGATACTCTCAACCCTGAAGTGGATTTGACATGTAGACGAGACTGCTAAGCCCAAGACTGTGAAGTCCACACTAGTTGCAGTGTTCCTGATGTGTGAGCACGTATTCATAAATTAGCAGCCCAAGGGTTTAATTTTCATGCAAGTACTTATGTGTTTACTAAAGATTAGCATTTTAATTAGTCTATATTTTTCTCTCAGACAATTGGCAAGACGAGTATTTGCAGATACCTGACTAAGAGGATGCAAAGTAAAATAAGAAAAAAAGAGTCACACAGTTTTATTCAAAAATCCTAATTAGCTAGTCATTCCCTTCACATAAAAAAAATGACACAAAGTTAGGTAACCACTGAAATTTTGTATGGTTGGTTTGGTTTGAGGTTTTTTGTTGTTGTTGTTGTTTTTTTAACTTACGTATTGGTTACTTTTGGTGGGTTTTTCTTCTCAATTATAACTCTCTATAGAGAGTTCAGCAAAAGTCTTTTCTCTCAGCTCTCTCCGTATTGTGTATTTGGGTCATGCTTAGAATATTAAACATTTTGTCTCCTCCATTTTAGTTCTGGTAGTGTAATGTCATGAAGTGGCTTAATTTAGTTAATTTCTGAGAGACATCAAAAGAAAATGACTGAGATACTTCAACTCTGTTTCAAGGTTTTTTGCTGCAATTGAATAAAATCTTTATTGTGAGGCTCTTTTAATGAAACACATGAAAAAAATGAAAAAAAGTCGCTAAGACATGACAAGAATCCTGAGAGAAACAGAGGGGCTTCACCTGGAAATGACCACACTGACGGTCATGGCAATGAATTTAGTCACATAAAATTCCTGCTAAGGTCTTTTCACAGATCCAAATGCAACAGTTCAGAAGCTGAGTGCAGTTAATCACAGGACACCAGCAAGTCATTATCACAGGGGACTTCACTTTCTCCTGTAACCAGGTCATTAAAATTGAAAGCTTTCAAAAATTCTCCAACTTTTCTGTTTCTTCCATACCTCACTTTTTTTTTTTCTATTTCCTTCTTGGTAGTTTTCATTTTGTTCAATAATATTTCCAATTTTAATAGTCTTATTCTGTTATTACTTCCTCATAAGATGATAGGATGAGATTTGTACTTGTTTTGTAAGTTTTGTATTGTACATTTTCTAAAACATGTTGGTAGGAATTAATTTATGCTCACAAATAATTTTTTCAGATGGCCTATAATTTATGTATTGACCCATGTTTAATAGGAAAAATTTGAGGTTTTAAAGAACATATCTTTTTTAAAAAAAGAATATATATTTAACACCATAAAACATAACTTTTGCTTTGCATTATCTTTTCTCATATAGTGGTTAATTTGAAAGAAAAAAATGATTTTAAAAATCAGTACCACAGAGATGAGCATGGAAGTAGCCTATGATGTATATTTCACCTGGACTTTTAAAAATGTAAAATGGAATCTGATCATCATCATCGACATAGTTGTGACTAGCTGTCACATCCATATATTGTATGGTGTTGCGCACAACCATGTGGTGGTGTTATAACCTGTAACATGACAGGAGAGACAATAAACGTCTCCCTGAAGAGGGCACAGAGACAAGACATCAAAATTGTCATGAAAAATAAAATGAATGGAAGGGCAAGTTAAATAAAACAAATGAAAGGGGATAGTGATTACAATTTCTCCTTTTGTAAGGTAAATCAGAAAATAAAGCCTCCAATGTTGAGCTCCTTCAGTATTATTTTTTAAAATTTAAATGTGGGGGAAAATTTCAACCCCTATATAAAGACCCCATCTATTAATACTTACAAAGTACAATGACCCCTCAATTTTAGCATTGACAGAGGATGAGTTTTTCCACAAAGCTTAGTGTCAAAACTGTTTTGACCTCAACTTAACTCCTGAATTGTACTTTATACTTCCTTGCCTTCTTAAACGGAGAAGGCAATGGCAAGCCACTCCAGTACTATTGCCTAGAAAATCCCATGGATGGAGGAGCCTGGTAGGCTGCAGTCCATGGGGTCGCTGGGGGTCGGACACGACTGAGCGACTTCACTTTTCACTTTCACACATTGGAGAAGGAAATGGCAACCCACTCCAGTGTTCTTGCCTGGAGAATCCCAGGGACAGAGGAGCCTGGTGGGCTTCCGTCTATGGGGTCACACAGAGTCGGACACGACTGAAGTGACTTAGCAGCAGCAGCAGCAGCAGCAGCCTTCTTAAACTGATTATACTGATATAATCATCATTTTATTGATGACATGAAGTCAAGTCAACTTAATAAATATCAATTATTGTATAGTAAGGCTCCTATTGGCTATTGAGTTTATCTGCTCTGAAAAGAACATCTTCCATATAGCTATTTTTAATTTCTTATATTTACTATTTAGCTGCATCCCCTATTAGCTTTAGGAGATGAATGATCTCTAGATAAAAGAAATATTCATGTATTCAAAGACAGTTAAGACTCAATACACTATCTTCTGGCCACTTATCTGGTCATTTTTAATCCCCAAAGAGTTAACCATCCCATGATCATCTCTCTTTCCTGCTACATTTATAAATAATCATTAGTTAGCAACAGATTCTTATTTCTGTATTAAGGAAAAAACGACTGCTGATTGAGATCAGTCTTAACCTGCTGCTCATGCAGTCACTTTCAAGACACTCAAGGACACAGTGGGACCTAGGTTAAGTTAACATAAAAGACACAACCAATGACAGAGCACTGTGTGTTCAAGCAACCTGAACTGCATAGGGTATGAGAATGGTTATAGTTACACAGGTTAAACATTTTGAACTGTCTCTGTAAAAGGCTATAGAGGTGCCAGCCATCAAAACTAGGAATCAAGACAGCTCTAAGCAGAACACAGTTGGTAAAGCATAAATTATTATTTCTCATAGTAATTTCTCCTGTTAGATGACCAAGAGCAATTCACAAGCCTCTGCAACGAAGTGCTTATCCAGGAAATAAAGAAATCTGCCAAATTTACATAAGAAAATGAGTAAATGTTTGGTAATCCAAAAATTGCTAAGTGCTCCATATAATATCACTTTGTGGAAAACTATTTATCATCTTTCTGACTCAGTTGCTTCTGCATCTAGGAGTTGGGGCTACCAAGAAAAGGTCAGTGCCAGTCTTGTTTGGGGAGTTAATAAGCAGTTTGAAAATGTAAATTTATCACTTCAAATGAGATAATATATGCAAAAGGCCTTTAAAAACTTGTTGAGCATAATGATGATGATTAAAATCGGTTTTAAAAAGGTATTTATAAAATATACTTTGATACAGGCACATGCTGGATATAGTTCACTGCTTTATACCATTTTTATGCACAGAATCTTCGTTGTGAATACTGTTATTTTGCAAAGAAATGTACCAAAAATACAGTACTGATAGAAATGTGAAGTGAATCTCAGTAACATCAGCAATAAGAATGTGAGGGCAGTGAGATATTTGTGGAAGTAATCCTCAAGGCTTTCTCCAAAACTTTCATAAAACTTCAAAAATGGAATCAATAATTTTAACAATTAAAAAGAAATTGCTTTCAATGAAAAGAAGAACAGCTTCATACAAGTAAGGTAATAAAGATTCTGTTTCCCCCAGGAATGCATTTCATCTTTCAACCCGTAGTCCTGTCCATTCCCCTTTTCACCAGTTCCTGCTCATTTTTAGGGTCTCAAAATAGATATCTGACTTCCCAGACGGCACATGCACTAAAAATAGGTATCATTCCCTCAGGAAAGTTACCCTCGACTGTCCCTCTGTAAACAGCCTGCCTTTCTTCTTCCGCAGTATTTCTACTCTCTTAGGACCATTGATTGCTTCTTTCTCTGCCTCAATACACAGTAGCAGTTCTGTGCATATACGTGCGCACACATGCCTGTCCTGTCACGTCCACCATGGACTGTAGCCTGCCAGGCTCCTCTGTCCATGAAATCTTCCGTGGTAAGAAAACTGGAGTGGGTTGCCATTTTCTACCCCAGGGTGTATTCCTGACTCAGGGATGGAACTGGAGTCTCCTGTGTCTCCTGCATTGTCAGGCGGATTTTACCACTGCGCCACCAGGAATCCCTATAGAAGTTCTAGAAAAACTTTCAGTCTTGTGGTGTCAAAAAATAAAATTGCTGAATTAGTAAACAATACAGCCTAGTCTTTGATCTTATATGTGTGTGTGCGTGCTCAGTTGTGTCCAACTCTTTGCGACCCCATGGACTATAGACCACCAGGCTCCTCTGTCCACGGAATTTTACAGGCAAGATTACTGGAGTGGGTTGCCAGTTTCCTACACCAAGGGATCTTCCTGACCCAGGGATTGAACCCACCTCTCTGGCATCTCCTACGTTGGCAGGCAGATTCTTTACTACTAGGGTCTGAGTTCAGTTCAGTTCAGTCGCTCAGTTGTGTCCGACTCTTTGCGACTCCATGAATTGCAGCACGCCAGGCCTCCCTGTCCATCACCAACTCCCGGAGTTTACAAGGAGCTTGCAATCCAGTGAAAGAGGCCACCCCAACTTAAACAGGGAGAATATCTATGGTAAGTATTAGGTTGGCCAAGAAGTTAATTTGGTCTTAAGTAAAAATAGAAGCCACATTTTTTCATTTGCACTAAGAACTTTATTAAACAATGTATTTGCCAACTGAAAGAATTTTTGACCAACCCAGCAGAATGAAAGAGATGCTAGAGAGAACAGAATATCAAGAGGGAATTTCTGGAGAAAGGGAGTAGAGAGGCAATCCAAATAGCAAGTCACAGGACCCATCTGGACAAGATCACCCTCATAGAAGGACACTAGAAAATTTTAAATTGAGATCATAAATGTCAATGCTATTGTTTAGAAATGAGTTACAGGTAAAGTTGAACAAGAAGTTCTAGAACATTTCTAAGCTGTATTTCTCAAAACACGAGCATCCTGGTAGAACATTAACCGTTATTTATAGAAGAAAAAGAATTTTTAAAAAATTTTTCATGGGCAGATATACTTGGGAAATATTGTTACAGAGCCAGTTCATTTTGCCCAACACGCAGCAAGCCAAAATGCTGAGATGTGGAGGTTTGCAACAGAGAGGTGTTTTTTTTTTTTTTTTGCAAAGCAAACAAGCGAGAAGGCAAAAAACAAGCCTTAGATCTGCCTACCAGGAAGGCAAGAGGCTGGGCAATCTCGGGCCTGGAGGGCGCGAGGGACATGGGGAGAGTGATTGTAAAAATGTATGGTAACTGGTAATCAGTACTTGTGGTTCTGGGCTTCTCTGGTGGCTCAATGGTAAAGAATCTGCCTAGAATGGAGGAGACTCAGGTTTAAACCCTGGGTCGGGAAGATCCCTAAGGGAATGGCAACCCACTCCTGGATTATCCTACCTGGAGAATCCCATGGACAGAGAAGCCTGGCAGGCTACAGTCCACGGAGTCACAAAGAATTGGACATGACTGAGCGACTAAACAACAAAACTGTGGTTCTGCACAAGTGTAATTAAACTAAGGCCTCTGCACTTTCAAACTTGGAGACTCTGAGCACCATCTGAAGACAGAGTTTTCAGCCCTGCACTGTCAAAAATCATCCAGCAGACCCTCATAGGTGCCCCGCTGGAGAGTTGGTGGTCTCATCCAGTCTTAGCCAGCTCAGCTCTGACTAGACACAGCTGACCCCCATGCCTGAAAATCAACCTGGGCCACGTGCAGCTGGAGGACTGCACAAGTCTTTCTTAGCAACAATTAAAACAACCTGTGAGGGCAGGTGAAATAGTTCTAACGAATGATGACCCATGGTTTCAATACTACATTGTATACCTCCACAGGGGCATTCACAGGGATCATTAGATTAATATGGGCTCTCTGTAGCCCTATGTAAAAGAAACTTATTAAACTTTAAGCCAAGGAATGATTTTTTCATGGATCATCATTGCAATCTCAATGGATATTATTTGAAAACTCCGATCTAGACATGCATACATTACCTACATGTTGCCTTCTTCATCAACAGTATCATGAAAATTATTGCTTTTATTAGATTGTAATATTTCAAAAGATGTATACACCATCAGCGAGAATCACTTTAGAAACTATGTGTGCTCAATCCCTCTGTCCGTGGGATTCTCTAGGCAAGAATACTAGAGTGGGTTACCATTTCCTCCCCCAGATCTTTCCAACCCAGTGATCAAACCCATGTCTCCTGTACTGGCTGGCGGATTCTTTACCACTGAAACACCTGCTGGGGCTTAGGAACTGCAGCCCACAATAATTAGCTCCAACTTTCTCAAATACCTATAAACCATAGTTAACACTATACATTTTATATTAATATTTATATATTTTTGTTGTTTAATCACTACGTTGTGTCTGACTCTTTGTGACCCCATGAACTGTAGATGGCCAGTTTCTTCCGTCCATGGGACTTCCCAGGCAAGAATGCTGAAGTAGGTTGCCATTTCCTTCTCTAGGGGATCATTTACACCCAGGGATCAAACACATAATCTCATTCATTGGCAGGTAGATTCTTTACTGTTGAGAAAGGAGGGCCTCCCTTCACCAGGAAAGCCTCATTTATACATTAGTTCCCCATATAAAAACATCAGAAGGTTAAGCATTTACTATAGGGAATATGGGACACCTGCATGCATGCCAAGTTTTTTCAGTCATGTCCAACTCTTTTTGACTCCATGAGCTGTAGCCCACCAGGCTCCTCTGTCCTTGGGATTCTCCAGGCAAGAATACTTGAGTGGGTTGCCATGCCCTCCTTGGGGGGATCTTCCTGACTCAGGAATCGAACCTGCCTCTCTTAGGTCTCCTGCATTGGCAGGCGGGTTCTGCCTGAATACGGGACACTTGTGCCCAATTCCATTTTCATCCCTAATGCTGAGACAATTGAGGCACACTCTCAGTGACTCCCTGGGGAACCCTGAGCAAGTCCCCCTCTGACTGATCTCTGTGAAAGAAGGAAGACCTGACTTGGGCTGTCTCTGAATGCTCCAGCTTCACAATCATCCCACAGTGATGCTTTAATATACATTTTTCTTAACATAGCTGATTTTCATAATTGAAAACATAATGTTAATTTTTAATTGCTTCTTTTTATGCTAATCACTCCTTCAATGTTAACAAAAATCTTTGATGGATAGAAATATTTAAAAAGTGCTTTTGGTCTCCTATTTGATTGCCTAGGTATGTTCTAAGTGCCAACCCATCAGTTTAGTTCAGTTCAGTTCAGTCGCTCAGTCGTGTCCAACTCTGCGACCCCATGAATCACAGCATGCTGGAAGAAGCACAAGCCAACCCATGGGGGACTGCTATTTTTACTCATGTAGGAAAACTTTATTTCTAACAGTGGGCCAAACTACTAAAGATTTTTAGTTCCACTTCACTTCAGTTCTAGAAAAACTGTATTTGTTCCATCACAGCCTTTAAGAGCAGATTACATAATGTATTCCTAAATTAAGTTATAAATTGAACATCTAATCATGTTTGCACAGAAAATCAGGAACATGTCTTCAGCAGATAGGAAACTTTAAAATAACCCTGTAAGTATAGGTTTCTACCATCCAGAAGACAGCATTTAGTTTCTCAGAGATTATCACTCTATTTTTCAGAAGACACCAGGAGATAATATTAAATGACAAAAGATATGAGGGCTATAGATAACTAAAAGCTGAGAACATAGTGAAGACTAAATTCTTCAGACAAAATCTGAAGCATTAGAGAACTCCAGCAAGTAATTAACTGGTTGAGAAAAACTGTCCTCATTATCCATTCAACAGAAGACCAGTATGACAAACTCATCTTTAGGCTAGTTGAGGTAACAGTGATTCTTGAATATTTATAGATTATGAGCCTCAAAGGTGAAAAGGTTTGATTTGGTACATTTGAGGCTCATAAAAAATTTGCAATCTATTGGATTATTTTCACCTCGCTTTTTTAACTTATATGTGTGCTCAGTCACTCAGTCGTGCCCGACCCTTTGCAACTCCATGGACTGTAGCCTTCCAGGCTACTCTGTCCTTGGGATTTTCCCAACAGTAATACTGGAGTGGGTTTCCATTTCCTCCACCAGGGCATCTGCCTGACCCAGGGATTGAACAAAGGTCTCCTGCAATGCAGGCGGGTTCTTTATCACTGAGACACTGGGGAAGCCCTATGCACAGTGTGTGCACGCTGAGTCACTTCAGTCATGTCCAACTCTTTGCGACCCTATGGACTGTAGCCCATCAGGCTCCTCTGTCCGTGGGATTCTCCAGACCAGATTGCTGGAGCGGGTTGCCATGGCCTACTCCAGGGAATCTTCCCAACCCAGGGATTGAACTCAAGTCTCTTAAGTCTCCAGCATTGGCAGGCTGGTTCTTTACCACTAGCTTCACCTGGGAAGCACATCATGTGAAATGCTGGGCTGGGTGAATCACAAGTTGGAATCAAGATTGCTGGGAGAAATATCAACAGCCTCAGATATGCAGATAACACCACTCTAAAGACGAAAAGTGAAGAGGAACTAAAAAGCCTCTTGATGAAGGTGAAAAAGGAGAGTGAAAAAGCTGGCTTAAAACTCAACATTCATAAAACAAGATCATGGCATGTGGTCCCATAACTTCACAGCAAATAGAAGGGGAAAAAGTGGAAGCAGTTATAGATTTTATTTTCTTGGGCTACAAAATCACTGCAACAATGACTACAGCCATGAAATTAAAAGACACCTGCTTCTTGGAAGGAAAGCTATGACAAACCTAGACAATGTACTAAAAGCAGAGACATCACTTTACTGACAAAGGTGCATATAGTCAAGCTACGGTTTTTCCAGTAGTCATATATGGATATGAGAGTGGGACTATAAAGAAGGCTGAGTGACAAAGTATTGATGTTTTCAAATTGTGGTGCTGGAAAAAACTCTTGAGAGTCTTTTGGACAGCAAAGAGATCAAACCAATCAATCCTAAAGGAAATCAGTCCTGAATATTCATTGGAAGAATTGATACTGACGCTGAAGCTCCAATACTTTGGCCACCTGATGCGAATAGCCAACTCATTGGAAAAGACACTGAAACTGGCAAAGACTGAAGGCAAATGATGAGATGGTTAGACAGCATCACCAACTCAACGTACATGAATTTGAGCAAACTCTGTAAGACAGTGGAGGACAGAGGAGCCTGACGTGCTGCCATCCATGGGGTTGCAAAGAGTAGGACATAGCTTAGCAGCTGAACAACAACAATAAGGATTCCTCTGAAGGCAAGGTATTTAGTTTCCCATATGGCTCTTTTTTTTTTTTTTTTTTTGAGAGTTCCATGATTGGGAAAAGGAACAAAATTTCAATTCTGGCCTGTAAATCCAAAGTTGTTTTCCACAGTTTGAAAATCATAGTCGTTTTGAATTACAACTCTGACCAGGTTTGGCTTTGGAAGACATTCATGACTGCTATCAAGGTGAGATAGAAACTGATGGATTGAAAGACCATGTTCCTTTAGCCTGTGTCATTCAGAGTTTACTAGAAAGGGCTGGGATTTATTACATGTTCATTATTTCTAAGACTATGGGGCCATGGTTGGTGCCTTTTACATTAATGAATCCCCTGATTCACTTTTGAGATGTTAGAGATGAGAAACCCCAGGCAGCCTGTCTAACACTCATTATAAATAAAATAACCAATGTCCTACCAGTGCCCTCTTTAAAAAGTAGCATTGTTTAACAAGAGTTTTTATTCTTCCCTGTTTCCCATATTCAGAAATAATGTGGTAATAAAGAAAGCCTAGAGTTGCCAGTCTCAAGAAAGAAAAAGAATATTAATAACTGTAAGGAAAAATAAACATTCTAAGAGTAAATGATCATCTTTGGGGAAATTTTGCTCTGTAAGATTAGAGGAAAGCTATACCCATTTTTGTGGAACATATCATCTGAGAGGTAAAAATCCCTGACAAAGAATCCATTAAAAATTGGTCATAGCCGAAAAAGGCAGAAAGTGGTTGCAGGGTTGAATTTAAAAATGAACAGAAAACAGACCTGTCTTAGAGGGTCTGGAAAGGTCCCAGTCGCAATGGTGGTAGAAATCTCTTGAGCTAAACCTATGAATTTTTTCTGTGTTGGCTTCTGTTAGGGCTCATTCTTAAGATTTTTCCTTGCCCAAAAATAATTTAAATATTTACCTTATGTGTATGTGTAAATTTTTTATTTTTCTGGATTTTTAATTATGTTCTGCCTACTTTCCTAATTATGCTCTGCCTACATTGCTGTGCTGAGCTACTCTGTTAATCATTAGAGTCTTGCCAAATAACTATGTGTCATTTGGAGTATTCCTCCCTTTTATTAATACTTTTTAAAATATTGCTTACTTATCCTTACATATGAACTGGAGTATCCTAAAAACGCCTTTGCTGTTTTAATTAAAATTTAGTTACTCTTAGAAATTAACTTGAGATATAGCACCCCATTTTGATCTCAGTCATCGAGGATAGTGCCTGAAACACAGTGAATTCTAAATGAATGGTATATATTGCTTAATTTAAACAGATCACCTCACCTTTAGTTTCAGTTTGTATATATAGTATTTCAGGTCTGGCCCCTAAAGGAATGTTAAGAATATATCTATATATCTATATGTATCTATCTCTCTCTCTATGTGTGTGTGTGTATCTTTATTTGTATTTAGTCTAACACCTGTGTCCATAAAAATGTTGAACAAAATTAACATGATTCTTTTGGTTAACTGTATGTTTAAATAAAGTAATTTATTAAGTGATTTGGTATTAATCATCAAAGCAAAGGCTAAATTATTTTGTTATTACTGGACTATCTCTTGGGCTTCCCTGGTGGCTCAGCAGTAAAGAATCTGCCTGTAATGCAGGAGACATGGGTTCAGTCCCTAGGTGGGGAAGATCCCCTGGAGGAGGGCATGGCAACCTACTCCAGTATTGCCTGGAGAATCCCATGGACAGAGAAGCCTAGAGAGTTATGGTCCATTGGGTCGCAAAAAGTCAGATATGACTGTAGCGACTGAGCATGCATGCATGTCTATAATTTAAAAATTAAATTAACCCCACTAACTCAGATTTGGGTGAACAATATTCTTTATGAGGTAGAGAGAATTCTCTCACGGCCCCCAAATTTCCACTCGCCAGTGTCCACACATCCTCTATCAGTTAGTCAAGCAAATAATACCCTAGCTAGGTACTGCTCTGAAGGGCTTTTACAATTATAACTAAGTCCCGAATCAGTTGATCATCCTGAGTAGACCCAGCCTAATCAAGTGAGACCTTAAAAAGAAACAGAACTTTTCCTAAAAAGAGATTCAAAAAGTGAGATGGCTTTGACATGAGGAAGTTTCTCCATTGCTATTTCACAGACAGAAGGAACCACAAGGCAAAAAATGTGGGTGACCCCAGAAGCTGAAAGCAGCCCCCAGCTTTATACCAGCAAGGAAATGGAATATTCCATCTTGTGACCACAAGGAACTAAATTCTGCCACTATCAGTGAGCTTGGAAGAACAAAGTCCACAAACCCCTTGATTTCAGGCTTGTGAGACGCTGAGCAGAAAATGCATTCTTGCTGTGCCAGACTTTTCACCTAGGAAGTGTTAGCTGCTCAGTCATGTCCAACTCTCTGTGACCCCATGGACTGTAGACTGCCAGGCTCCTTGTCCATGGAATTCTCCAGGCAAGAATACTGGAGTGTGTAACTATTCTCATCTCCAGGGGATCTTCCCAACCCAGGCATCGAACACAGGTGTCCTGCATTCCAGGCAGATTCTTTACCATCTGATCCATCAGGGAAGCCCAATGAGCCAAAAAGTGGATGTTGTCTTATACTAAGTTTGTGGTTATTTGTTATGCAACAATGGAAAACAAATGTCCTTAAAATGCAACTTGACTCCTACTTATTATCCCAGATCTAAAGATATTAATGTGACTTCAATCCACCAATAACTTCTTGCCCTATGGGTCAGAATTTGATACATCAAGAATCAGTATCAAAACCAAATATAGAGTATTTGCAGTAAGACGAAATGCTCTAGGCTGGAAGGGATTCAGGCTTCCCTGGTGGATCAGATGGTAAAGAATCTGCCTGCAATGCAGGAGGGCCTAGGTTCAATCCCTGGGATGGAAAGATCCCCTGGAGAAGGAAATGGCTACTCACTACAGTGTTCTTGCCTGAAGAATCCCTTGGACAGAGGAGCATGGTGGGCTACAGTCCATGGAGTTGCAAAGATATGGACATGACTGAGTGACTAACACTTTAACTCTTTAGAAGGGACTCAGCAATCCATATGTCATTACAATAACAGGGTACATCAATGGCACCCATCATACTCTTCATGCAAGGGTTCCCAACCTCCAGGGTCTAATGCCTGATGATCTGAGATGAAGCTGATGTAATAATAATGAAATAAAGTACAAAATAAATGTAATGTATTTGAATCATCCTGAAACCATCTGCCCCACATGCACCGTGGTACATGGAAAAATTGTCTTCCATGAAACCAGTCCCTGGTGTCAAAAATGTTGGGGACCATTGCTTTAACATATTTTTTATGTTTTTTATTTTTATTATTTTTTCCTTTTTTGCCACACAGCATGTGGGATCTTAATTCCTCATCCAAGAAATGAACCTGAGTCCCCTGTACTGGGAGTGTGACGTCTTAATCACTGGATCTCCACGAGAGTCTCTACGCTAATATCTTAAATAATGAAAAACAACAGGTGAGCATTTTCTAAATTTCTAATGAGTGTTCAACTCTGAGTCAGTTCAGTTCAGTTCAGTCGCTCAGTCGTGTCTGACTCTCCGCGACCCCATGAATCACAGCACGCCACGCCTCCCTGTCCATCACCAACTCCCGGAGTTCACTCAAACTCATGTCCACAGAGTCGGTGATGCCATCCAGCCATCTCATTCTCTGTCGTCCCCTTCTCCTCCGGCCCCCCAATCCTTCCCAGCATCAGAGTCTTTTCCAGTGAGTCAACTCGTTGCATGAGGTGGCCAAAGTATTGGAGTTTCAGCTTTAGCATCAGTCCTTCCAATGAACACCCAGGATTGATCTCCTCTAGAATGGACTGGTTGGATCTCCTTGCAGTCCAAGGGACTCTCAAGAGTCTTCTCCAGCACCACAGTTCAAAAGCATCAATTCTTCGGCGATCAGCTTTCTTCACAGTCCAACTCTCACATCCATACATGACCACTGGAAAACCATAGCCTTGACTAGACAGACCTTGGTTAGCAAAGTAATGTCTCTGCTTTTTAATATGCTATTGAGGTTGGTCATAACTTTCCTTCCAAGGAGTAAGCGTCTTTTAATTTCATGGCTGCAATCACCATCTGCAGTGATTTTGGAGCCCAAAAATTAAAGTCTGACACTGTTTCCACTGTTTTTCCATCTATTTCCCATGAAGTGATGGGACCAGATGCCATGATCTTTGTTTTCTGAATGTTGAGCTTCAAGCCAACCTCTTCACTCTCCTCTTTCACTTTCATCAAGAGGCTTTTGAGTTCCTCTTCACTTTCTGCCATAAGGGTGGTGTCATCTGCATATCTGAGGTTATTGACATTTCTCCCAGCAATCTTGATTCCAGCTTGTACTTCTTCCAGCCCGGCATTCCTCATGATGTACTCTGCATATAAGTTAAATAAGCAGTCAAGGCCTTGCTAATTAAACATTTTAAGTTATCTCGTATCTATCATCTACCCTACCATGATCTACGTCATCCTCTAATGAAATTTAGAGAATAAACACTAGGGTGCTACAAGTTACTTTTTTTGTGAAACGTAGTTCTAGAATAGTGACATCTCAGTGGCTCCTTAGGCCCCTCCAAGTCTGTGATTGACAGAAGCCACTATTCAGGAACATTCTCATGTGCATTAGATGCTAGAAGTAAGGAATAATACATGGAAACAGCAGAAGAATTTCACTGCTTTTCAGAGAATAGAAGTGCTTTAAAGGTTTCACCATGGTCAAATGATTGCAGTCTTCCTATATGGGAAAATGCAGAAGCAGATATTCTGAGAGATAACCTAACACACAATCAATGAGTAAAGCTCTCTTACTCATTGAAGAGAGAAGTACCTGCTACAAATAAACACATGGCATGTGCTCACACATGTGGCAGCTCAACAACAACAACAAAAAAAGTGAAAAAAGAAAATGACCATGGAAAACTTGGGTATGTAAGGACATTATTTCCTTTACATAAAGCATGCTTCATTCTTTGGGAACTCCTCCAAAAAAATGAAGCCATCTCTTTAATTGGCTTAGTTGTGTTTCAAGCAAGGTTATTTTTTGTACTGGCGAGTTCATGCTTTCTTCCCTAGTAAAGGAGTTCTGAAAATAAAAGAACTTCCTTTAGCCAACATCCCTTCTATCAGTAAAGAACAGTGTAGCTTCTAGTCAATGACCTTAACCTCTCTTCTTCATTTGCTGGCCTTTTATGGGGATTAGTGGCTCTCTCAGTTGAGTCTCTATAGTAGCTTATCACCTCTGACAATGGAAAATCAGGGCTTAGAATCCTCTTTTGAAAGGATGAACACAAATATCACCTTTATGGTACAAGTTTAGGATACTGGTACAGCCCGATGTATATAAGGAGTCTCTTAGCCCTCTGTACCCCTTTATGCAAGCTCCTGGGATAAAAAACGACTTTACTCTGGCTTTCAACTAAATTGAAACTACAGGATCTAGCCTGATAATCACCATCAAACCAGCTAAAGAAAGGTTTTGCTGCATGCAGACCAACTTTATAGGTAATGCAGCAATGTAAGTGAAAGGAGGAAGAATCAATCCCATTTCTACACTAAAAATTATTTTTCTGCCAAGAGACAGAATGGAGCTGCCCTGCCCAAATCCCATTCACCCAGCCTGTGTTGAATCATGGCATTCTTGCAAACTCATAGTTCTACTCTGAAGCTACTCTAAAGGTAATTTAAGAAAAAAAACCTAATATAATAATGCCTTCAACCATGTATTTGAATAAATGATAAAGGAAACAAACTAGAGTGGGAATTAATTAATCTCCCTCATTTTTAAATCTTTAAATTGAACCTAAATCATATAGTCATATTAACTTGGGTTTGAGTCCAAAGAAAAATTTTAAATCCTCCATATTAAATGCTAGTTGGCTTAAGGAAGAAAAATAAGTCAGAAAAACCTCCAGTTTTCTTTCTCTCCAAAACCCTTGATGGAAAATAACTGGAGCGATGTGCAGTCAGGTAAATGGGAGAGAAAACAAAGGGAATATTGTTTGTTTGAAATCTGTCATTGAACACTGCAAACCTGAAGAGGCTATGAGAGCTTCACAGAGTAGTCACAGCAATCCAGGAAGTTTGCTTGGGACTCAAGTCTGTTTCTTCCTTTAGTTTCTTTTTTTTAACGTAATGGCAATGATGCCTGTCCGCATTTCTGATCATTTCCCTGAAAATCTGGGGAATATGTGCTTTGGGTCAGAACTTGACTTTTAGTAACTTAAATTCCTGATGGAACTTGAAAAAACGCTCCCATGTTTCCTGAATATCTTAAAAAGATGTCTGGAATGTTGGGAATTTATTCTGGAAAAAAGAAAACCAGAAGTAAATTGGTACCAAGAAGGTGATCCTCTGAGGAGCCTGGATTAGTACACTAATAAACTATAATGATATCACTTTTTAGACATCAACCTCTTTAAAATAATAATCTATCTCAACTGAAACCATGCAAGAAAAAGGAGTCATACATTTTCATTCAGTTTCTCTATGTCAGGCCCTTCATATACATGATTGCATTTAAGTCGTACAATATACTTGAGAGGTGAGTAGTAGTATCCCCACTTTATTAAAGAGGAAATCAAGGTTCAAGGTGTTTAAATGATTTATCCAAAGTCATACAACCTATAAATGTCCGATGCAAAAGTTAACCCTTACTGATTAACTGCTATTGATATTATAAAATGAGAACTTCCAGAATAAGTTGGCTCTAATATATATAAATATGTACATCAGAAAGCCATGGATCAGCTCATCACACAGCATCAGATCAGGGAATTAGAGGAATATATCTGTTCTTAGGTCAGAATAGGAAAAAGTGAACAAAGTGGAATAAATTATACCAAAAAATAACAATGGTGAGTATTATCAAAGAGACCAGTTAAAAGAAATGGAGAGAGCTTCCACTGGTCCAGTGGTTAAGAATTTGCCTGCCAATGAAGGGGACATGGATCCAGTCCCTGGTTCAGGAAGATTCCACATGCTGTAGAGCAAATAATCCCATGCACCACAACTACTCAGCCCATGTTCTGGCAACTACTGAAGCTCGTGTGCCCTGGAGCCTGTGCTCCATGACAAGAGAAGCCCCTGCAATGAGAAGCCCATGCGTGGCAATGAAAAGTACCTCCAGCTCACGGCAACTAGAGAAAGCCCACGCGCAGCAACAAAGATCCAGCACAGCCAGAGAGAAACAGAAATGGAGAACAGCAAATAATATACAATCAGCCAATAAGGCAATAAATAAAATAAAATTTGAAATAAATAATAAAATTGATAAAAAGAATTTTAAAAGCAATAAATATGACATTGTTCTTAAATTTTTCTCCTTTGTTTCCTCTGTCCTACCAAACCATCTAGAAGTAGGATGACCACATACATTGTCAAATTGGGATATTTTTGAAAATGAAAGGAGGTCCTATTAAAAGTTATTCTTATTCAGCACATGTAAGCCAGGACCTTAAAACACTGTGACAATAAAAGTTGATGAAGATTTTATCCTATGGCAAGTAATTTCTTCCATAGTAGAGTTGATAACAAGCAAAACACAAATCTCTGGTACCTTTAGTATTCAAATTCCCTTCAGTTTCTAGATTTTTTCCCCTAAAGTTACCAAAATGTATCCTTTAGAAAGGGAAAAGATCTTACAAGGCATTAGTGACTGAATATATTTCCCTCCCAGGAATATTTAGATTTTAACACAAAACTATTTCTTAAGCCAAAGGAATGAATTTCTAACTGTAAAATATTAGGTATAAGCGGCAGAGGTATTTGGGGAAGCCAAGAGACGCCTCAGCACCTGCTAAAACATACCATCTGTGGGTATGAAAAGCCCTATTTATTAATTCACCTCTAGCTGTAAAAACAACTGAGACTAACCCCAGGAAAGTTTCTCCATGAAGACCTAGGTTATTTGGAAACAGCCATTGAGTGATTCAACTGAAGTTGTCTAATATAATCCAGAGAAAGCCTTGTGGGTCTCAGCTATTGAATTTTTTCTGACAACTTGAAACATCATCAAGAAAATAGTCACTGTGCATAATGGTCCTTCATGTTGAAGAAGGGGCCTGAATGCCCCACCAAAATGAATCAACCACTCAAGAAGAGGGTTATTGCAAATGGAAAACCCTGAGATCAGGCTAATCACAGGCACGAGTGAATAGGTATTTTCCTAGGACTATGATGGCACAGAGCAGACACTGAAACATGCTTAGTAAATCAGTAAGTAACGATTAAGTAAGTGACATCAGTGAACCTATGGCTAGAGACTGAGTTAGCCCTCTCTGTAGATCATCTAACTCCATGTGATGCATTCCTTCAACTGCACAAGACTCCATCTCAAGTTCTTAAAAGTAGTCACATTATACAGAGGACAACAACTATTAAAACAAAGCAAAACAAAATCTGCAATCAACAAAATCTTCACTTAAACTAGAAGGAGGAGAGAAATATATTTTTAAAAAGAGAAAGAAGTATATAGAAATTGGAATTTAGAGATGGATGTGTTCATGAAATAGAAAACAAGAATGCTGTTACATCCAAGGTTAGAAAGATGAATAAAAAGATGAAATGCTTTAAAAATAGGGTAAGGCTGGAAAGAAGACTGGGTCAAAAACAAAGAAAGACGAAAAGAATATTGTGGTTATTTTGTATTAAGTTACTATAAAATGAATGATTCTATCAAAAATAAGTAAACGAAACCATATGACAGAGGCTTTGAAAAAAAGAAGAGAGAGGAGCATTGATGCTGAGGGACAGAAATATTCAAAGTTATAATGTGTAGGAGGAAGGGAAGAAGAGATACAGCTTCAAAATATATAAGGGCTGATAAAGGAATGCAGAATCAGCAAAGGAAATGTGACTTGAAGTAACAGATAAGCAACAGAATCTATCGGAGAGAAAATCCAAGCGTGACATTTTAAAGTTGAGCATAATTAGATGGAAGGAAAGCAAACATCAGAGTGATAAAGGCAAAAAAAAAAAAAGAAGTGATAAAGGCAAATACACAAGACCAGGCACCAAAAATAATGGTCATAAAAGAACAAAGGGCAGAAAGGAGGTGGCGGGGTGGGGGGACAGGGAAGAAGGGGAAAGAAATACAAAGAAAGCAAATTTTTTTCTTCAGAGAATTCTTTCCTAAAACTTCCCATTTCCATACGCACACTCTGTAAAAGAACCAGACACGCAACTCTTTTCCCAGACACTGAGAATGCCTTTGCCCCCAGACGTCACCCCTAAGCCCCCCTTACAAAAATTCTCCTGGGAAAAGCAACCGTTCAGGCAGCAGTGCCTAGGTTGGTCCTTCATTAGAATAGTTCCCACAGTCATGTGTCCTTGCTGGTAATACACAGGACTCCCATATGGCACAATCTGGATCTCCCAGAGGTGGAATCTGCATAAAGTAGGACGAGGCCAGGGCCAGCACAAAAGCAGAGACATGCATGTAGCGACACTGGCTCCGTGCCCCCTGACCCAGCGCTGCGCCCGTTCCCACACTTCAGCCAACCCAGGCGAGTGTGTCCAAGGGCTTGTAGGTAGCAGCAGTGTGTCACAGGGTGAGGATGGGGCTGGAAGGGAGCCCAGAATTAGTCCCGCAATAGTGCGCAGTTCAAGTTTAAGGCAGTGCCCTGTCATCCAAAAAGAAAACCCACGTGTGGCTGCAATTAACCCCGTTAGCATGTGTCTAGCATTGTCCTACTGCCAAGCAGATGACCCTGCAGGGAGCTGACTAGAGCAGAGGATTCCTCTGATATCTCAGTTGCCTGCAATCTGTAAAGGTTTCTTTTGTGTATCTGTGAGTATGTATTTTGGAAATGGTCTTTGTTGTTTGTTATAGATATTGTTTGCTTTTTTTTTTTAATTTTTGGTGTTGCCATTATTTTCAGTAAATCCATCTTGAAATAAAGCTATACTTATATCTGTAATTTTGGGAGGGAAAACAGATTTCCAAGGATTTTAAATTAGGTAAGTACACATTATGGTATTGTAAGCTATTAGAAAAATTCATAAACTTAAACATATTAACTAATAAGCATCTCTTAACAGAGGTATAAATGTACATTTATGTGCATGCACACACACACACACACACACATACTCTAGACACCATTTCCCAGTTGTTCAGTGCAAGGGGATGAGGCCAAAGCTACCCTTCAACTCAGAGATCAGATCTCTAGCTTGTGCCAGTGTGTTTCATGCTGCTTGAATGAAAAAAAAACAAAACCTAGAAACTGTATAAAGTAGTTACTTCTTGGTACCAATCAGTTACCCCAAAGCTGGCATTTTGATCGTGACAACTCAAAAACATATGGAAAATTATGATAAAATTTGTATTTAAATTCAAGGATGGGTGTTCTATTTTTTTAAAAAAAAATGCCACTCCAATTGTCATGATCTTTTTTCTATGTACATTTTAAATACTTCAGTGTAAAGGGGTTAGGTGAGGCCATTGGAAATAAAACTTCAAACCTCCTTATTCAACTTTTTTCTTTTAGGGGTTTGAAAAAAATACAATTATCACAGAATCTTTATTTTGATGGGCAAGAAACTTTAAGCCTTTTCCAGAAAGTTTTTCCGATGTCCACCAAATGCTTGAAAAGAAATGAGGGCTAGGAGGAATCACACTGAATTATTCAGGAACGACTGAAAACAACCATCTCTCCTTGCCAGGCATCCTGGGCTCCTGTGAAATGGCCTAATGGGCCTTCCCAACTCACACGCACTCTCAGTGCTCTGAACTGTCCTCTAACAGAACATCTTTATGAAGACCATGCAGTGCTGGTTTGCTATTTATCTTTACACACGACGTAAAATCCAGGCAGGCTGCCTCACTTGAATTTTAAGACATACCATCCACAAAATGGCAAAAGAACTGCTATGAGGGGCACGAAAAGACAACAGAATTTATTTGTAAGGAAGGTGTAAGCAACGGTTGTCATAAATGCCCACTCTGCATACCCCATGAAGGAGGACAGTTGGCATCACAGCCAAGCATGGTGTGCTACAGCCCAAACCCATCACTCCCTAAAGCCAGGGGTGCTTCCATGGGAGCAGAGACAGTGTAATGGGATCCCTGTTTTGCCTGAAAAATGTCTGGAAGATTTCAACATAGAGTGGATAGTGAAATAATAAACCAAGAAAGGACAGAGGAGATGGGTAAAAGAAAAACAGGATCATGACTTTTTAATATAATAATAATATATAATTTGAAATCACAGAAGGGACTTTTCTCTTTTAGGTTTTAGATTGTTGGTTGGTTGTTTTCTGAATCGTACCATAATCATATTTTTAAGAATAACATTGCTTCGATGTTGCACTATTTTAAGCAGTTCTTCAGAATACTGTTTTATCCTCTGTGTTTGCTTAGCCACTTAGTCATGTCTGACTCTTTGCAACCCCATGAACTGTAATCCGCCAGACTCCTCTGTCCATGGGGGTTCTCCAGGCAAGAATACTGGAATGGGCTACCATGCCCTCCTCCAGGGGATCTCCCAGGTCTTCCCAGGGATCAAACCCAGGTCTCCCGCATTGCAGGTGGATTCTTAACCATCTGAGCCACAAGAGAAACCTCTAATACCTTCTAATACTTTTCTAAGCATTGACTTCTGTTGACTTCTAGTCAAAGTAAAATGATATAACATTGCTTATCATTGTCTTTATCAAGAGCATCACAGGATGTTTGCTACAAATGGTTTCTAACTTAATGTTATCTTCCTTTATTTAGTTCAGTTCAGTAGCTCAGTCGTGTCCGACTTTTTGCGACCCCATGAATCACAGCACACCAGGCCTCCCTGTCCATCACCAACTCCCGGAGTACACTCAAACTCATGTCCACAGAGTCGGTGATGCCATCCAGCCATCTCATTCTCTGTCGTCCCCTTCTCCTCCAGCCCCCAATCCTTCCCAGCATCAGAGTCTTTTCCAGTGAGTCAACTCTTCGCATGAGGTGGCCAAAGTATTGGAGTTTCAGCTTTAGCATCAGTCCTTCCAATGAACACCCAGGATTGATCTCCTTTAGAGTGGACTGGTTGGATCTCCTTGCAGTCCAAGGGACTCTCAAGAGTCTTCTCCAGCACCACAGTTCAAAAGCATCAATTCTTCGGTGCTCAGCTTTCTTCACAGTCCAACTCTCACATCCATACATGACCACTGGAAAAACCATAGCCTTGACTAGACGGACCTTGGTTGGCAAAGTAACGTCTCTGCTTTTTAATACGCTATCTAGGTTGGTCATAACTTTCCTTCCAAGGAGTAAGCGTCTTTAAATTTCATGGTTGCAGTCAGCATCCACAGTGATTTTGGAGCCCCAAAAAATAAAGTCTGACACTGTTTCCACTGTTTTCCCATCTATTAAGTAACTTCAATTTAAAATATAACAAGGCAGCAGGTGTAGACGGGCAAAATTCCACATCTGCAACAGTAGATTTTTACTCAGGTGAATGTTCTGATAAAATGTTTGGACGCATTGAATGTGTTGTAAGGCCTTTGGCACTCAGTTGAAAGATGGGGTGTGGTTAGACTTCTAGGCAATTCACTGGCAGGATATAATTTGAAAGGCAGTGGACTTGTCCCCCATCAGGATACATCTCCTTCACTGGGATGCCCAGAATGACATCACCAACCTTGCGTTTCTTTCAGTGAAACCATGCCTGTTCCATGTGTTTACTTTTAAGATGTGGATACCCAACTGAGAAGGCCAGAACGGACATCTCCACACAGTAAAATTAAGATGCAAAGACACTGCTTACTTCACCTGAAAGGAACCTAAGGAAGAGGAAGCAGCTCCCAAACCTGACAAGTGTCAAGGTTCACTGAAGGCGAGGGATGCCCATCTCACCCTTACCCTTGAGAGCTGCTCCCATATCCCTGGTATAAAACTGCAATGTGGCCAGGGCCACCCTTTATGCCCGGCTAACAGCAGGTGTGCTGCCATGGACAAGAGGGCCATTCACTTACCTACAGCAACCTGCGGTAAGCATATAAGGGTCATTTATAGAGATAACTGTTGAGATATAACTTTGAAGGAGATTTTTGTTCAGTTCAGTTCAGTTCAGACACTCAGTCATATCCAACTCTTTGTGACCCCATGGACTGCAGAACGCCAGGCCTCCCTGTCCATCACCAACTCCCGGAGTTTATTCAAACTCATGTCCATTGAGTCGGTGATGCCATCCAACCATCTCATCCTCTGTCATCCCCTTATGCTCCCACCTTCAATTTTTCCCAGCATCAGGGTCTTTTCCAAAGAGTCAATTCTTCACATCAGGTGGCCAAAGTATTGGAGTTTCAGCTTCAGCATCAGCCCTTCCAATGAATATTCAGGACTGATCTCCTTTAGGATGGACTGGGTGGATCTCCTTGCAGTCCAAGGAACTCTCAAGAGTCTCCTCCAACACCACAGTTCAAAAGTAGCAATTCTTCAGTGCTCAGCTTTCTTTATAGTCCAGCTCTCACATCCGTAGATGACTACTGGAAAAGCCAAAGCCTTGACAATGAAGATATAACTTTGAAGGAGTTTTTTGTAGTATTTGGTAATTTTTTGTTGTATCTTACAGTACAAAACTCACTGAGTACAAATTCAATTTTGAGGCCATTCGATTTTTTTTCCTAAACTGATGCCCATCTGTTCACAGCTATTTTCAGATGAAAAACAAAACCAAGGTCTCCTCACTGTCACTGATTTTCCCAGTCCCCCAACTCTTGCTACAATGCTCTAAATCCATGAAGATTTTAGTCAACTGTCTTCATAATCTGCCCTAGGATGTCTCGATTTTGCTCTTAACACTTTTCCCACCGTATCAATGTTCTTTTAACAGCAAATATTGTAGAACAGGGAAAAGGAAGCTGAACTATTTTGGACCCACGCTTAAAGTCACAACCCCTGACGAACCTACACTTGCCACAATGAACAGATTGATTGTAACACGCTGAGGGGTGCACACTTCTGTGCCGCTGCCCTGGAGGGCTCGTGCAAATTCAGATGCAGCCGTCTCTCCCAGCCTCCCATCCCATCGCCTCAGCAACAGAAACCCTCGGATGCACAGGTCACTCCTCTGCAGCCTTGACTAGAGCACATTCCCCATGGGTGGTCTGGCTTTTACAAGTGTTTGGGCACAGATACATTAACATGGCCTTTTTTAAGCAGCTGATTCTTCTCTGCTTCCATGGAAAAATCATCACACCAGTGCTCTGCTTTCTGAAATACTTTGCTTAAAATTGAGCAAATCCCAAACTGCAGGATTTCAGATTGTCGTTGATTCCTGGATTCCCATCGCCCTTCTGCCACCCAGTCAAACGCTTCTGCATTGTATTCATGTTTTCAGCTCGGCTGTCCTCAGAGCATCTCCATGCTTTGCTGCACTGCAATGATATTTAGTGTCCTGTCAGTTCCCCCAGTGGTGAGAAGTGCAACCAAGTGGTCTGCTATTTAATCGGCACAAACTGTGAGCACTTAGAAACCAGACACAGGAAGGGCTGTTCCTGACGACGACATCAAAATGCTCTCTAAATAGGTAAAATTGTCGTGACCCATTGACAAGCTGAATGTGCCCTTAAATTTTTATTCTAATTGAGGGGAAAAAGTGTTTCAAGAATCAGCTTTGTATTGATATTTGCAAATGAAGTAAATTCAATTTAGATGAGACACAGGGCACTTTTTTTTCATATAACAGGTTGTTCAGAGTCCTAGAAAGTATTAAAATATTTTCTCCCTGATTAGAAGGAAACATTATTTGCAACAGCTGTAACCTGAAGGCAAAAATGCCTAATTCACTCGTAGATTATTAAAAAGCAGCAGGACGTACTCAAAATGAAAGGCCCTTAGTTCTTCAGATTGAGGTGACTAGTTAAGGAGAGAAACAGCAGGGCTTTTCAAGGGTTCTTTTTGAGGTCTGAGTTCTAAGAAAGTTGCAAAGGCTTCTTAAAGTTCTGGTGACTCAGGAAAGAAGCTACCAAATTAAATTGATTGCTATTAAAAGAAGGGGAAGAAGAGAGTGAACAGTGAATTATTCACAAGGGCCCATTAATGAAAATGTGTGTGTGTGTGTTTCACCAAGTAGCTGATTTTCACAAAACACAAATAAGTAGGTCAACTCAAAAGGAAATCTAAAATGAAGGGCAAGTGGACGTAAAAGTCCATTTTAGGTACCAATTCACCAACACTTGAACTTCCGGTCTGTTATCAAAAAGAACCCCCCCACCTCCTGTTTCATGACGACGCATCTGTTTCAGGCTCTACCTCCTTGTTCCTGGAGAGATCCTTTTTTTCCTCCTTTGTCCTGTCCCCCTTCTGTTTCACTCTTTTTCTCTTCCCTGTAACCTCTGTCATTTTACAGCATACTCTTGCCCTGTGCCATGACCTTGCTCGTGTTCTTCCAGGTCAGAGCTCCTTGAACTTCTCCCTGACCCTGACTCTCGTGCTGGCTTCATTCTTGTCCCAGAGCTGCTTGCCAGAGGGTTTCCTGGCAGCCTTCTCTGAAGATCAGGGGCAGTGTCAGTGTGGCTCAACAGCCCAATCAGTGCACACAAGGCCCTTATTGACAGCATCTTCCCAGAGGTACAAAGCATAAGTCAATTTCAAACTTGAAAATTTTGCCTGGTTTCCAAATGTTCTGAATGTATTCTCCTGTTTCATGTGATTATCCCTTTGTAGCATGCTACTGGCTACCTAAATCCCATGCAAAGCACTTGAAAGATTGTAGGCCCAGTGAAAAACCCTCTCCCACATGTACCATTAGAACCAAGCGTTATTCCCGACAAATCTAGCTCTAAGAAATGAAAAAGGGAGGTTATTATTATTTTTAATATTAATTGCAACTATTAACTGTTAATTTAGCCCAAATCATCTGCAAGGGAAATCTGTGCTGCTTGCCTGTTAGTTGAGTGGAGTGCATGATAATATTCTGTAGTGTGCGATGTGGCATACTTGGTTGCTAGGTTACCCAGAGCATCAGGAATTCAGGGAACAATGTACTTATATCTTTTTCAATTTTGAAAAATAAAATAGGTATTGACATAAAATACAGTGTGGCACTGAAGTAATTTTGTAGTGGAGAGATCAGAGGAAGGGGGCCTTTCATCTTGGTGACAGCAGTTTACTCCTCGTTGTGACTTACCGAGGGCAGTGGCAGGACAGCACAACAGGATGTCAGTCTCGGGAAGAATGCTTGTGGTCCCTGTACCCCAGCAACTGTTTCTTGAGTCAGGCTCCCCAAAGCCATCCAGCAGCTGCTGTTCTGAGCTGTGTCAACTGGTCCTACAGAAACCCATGACAGGCCCAGTGATGTATGGGCCTGCAAGGGAACAGCCAAGCCTTTCATGTTCAGAACAAATATGACAGATCTGGCTAAGGTCCTCAGCCGGCCGGGACCATGCCGGGAGCTTTTTTTTTTTTTAATGATTATTATTATTATCACCTTCCTACTTGGAGATAATGTCATAATTTACAGTCAGGCATTGTGTGACCCAAATGATTGATGCCACTTGGACATGAATTGGTCGGGTTAATAATGGTCTTTCAGTAGGGCCCAGCATGGGAGGACGCTCGCTCAGAAAGGCTGCCTTCACTTTGATATTCTGCTCAAGACAGGAAGGTGGACTTCTGGGAGCCAATACTCCATCACACTCTGCTTCTGAAAGCAACCCCTGGGCCCTGGTGAAAACTAGAGACAGAATGACCTCAAAAGCTCCTTTCTGTTCTCTCCAGAAGTACTTTTGATTTTGTTTAACCTTCAGCAGCGGATGTCACCACAGAAGCTCCATTGAGATATGCAGCCTTAATTCTTCGATGAAACAAGGAGTGGCCTTGGAAGGTATATATTGACTCCAGATGAGGAATTTGACCCACTGCCAGCAGCACTATTCAGTAGGAACTCCAACTAAAGTAGATCATATCCATGTCCTTTGATCTATTCATCATGGTACTCCAACGAATGCCTACAGTCAGACCTTGGACTAAATACTTACAGGGAGTCAACAATGATTGAGATCTTTTTATTAGCTTACTTGTTATTTAACAATGATTAAGATAATACCCTAGATCACACAATGAATGGAGAACCAGGATTCTAACCCAGATCTTTCTGATTCTTCCCCTGCTCTACATCTCAGTGGAAATGTAGCAGTATATGAAGAGAATAAGTCTTCTGCAATCTACTACAAAGTTCCAGGAAAATTAAACAAAAGAAGTATGCCTTCTGAATGAGGCCATAGAGAAGTCTTCAAGGAAGGAAGTGAAAATGAGGACCCTGAAGGATGAAAGAATTTCAGCAGCTGGAGAAGAGTGTATCTAGCTAGCACTGTAAAAATCAAGTTTGAGCAGTTATTTTTTGGTTTGGAGGGTTATGATACCTCTGTTTCCAGCACTGCCAAAAAGGAGAACTATACTTTTAAATGATTAAACATGGACAGCTTGTGCCATTAAGTAGTAACACTCATTTTTCTCAAACACTGCAGTTCACCTGTCCCTCTGAAACACATTATTAAGCTATCACCATATAAACATCATTCATCTTGAATTTCCTTTTTAACTTTATACCTACCTCCAGTAATACCTTTCCTCCAAAGGCCCTGAAGCACTTTAAAAACAGATGATATTATTACTATTTTACTGGCAATGACACTGAATCATATCCACTATGTCTAACACTCTCTGTCCCTAGAATTATCAACATGTACTAGTGATAAAGACTATTCTTTATGAACAGAAAAAAAAAAAAAAAACAAGTGCGGTGAGTCTTCCTAAGTAATGAAACGAGGCAAAATTGATTTACAAATACACAGTAGGTAGGCAATAAATAGTGAATAAAATCTACTCTAACAACATATCAACATCCTCGAGAGCAACTTAGCTAAGGGTCCTACAGCTTTCAATTCTGAATCTATTAATATTGTCAATTTTCAGTAGCCCTCCATAGCCAGCTCAGGAGAGCCCAAATGCATCAACCTGGCGCTAACCTCCCTCTATAATTTGACCTCAATCTGGACCTACATTTTCCAGAGTTTATATCCTGTGAGATTCTGAGTGAGAAAACCACAAGAGAAAGTTTCATGGGATTTGGAAATGAAAGCCAGTCGCCAGAGGGTACCAGGCTCCATTGCTATTCACAACACAGTGATGCAAAATCTACTGGATCACCGTCTTGCCTTCTGCAGGGCACTCATGTCATCAAGGTTACAGGCTGTGATGGAGGCAGCTTCCAGTGCAGCATCTATCTTTGTTCTCCCTCTCTTTTCCTCCAGTTTCTCTTCCCAACCGCCAGTCCCACTGACCCGCGGGCCCACCCCCAGAAAAAGAGTGACAACCTTCCACAGACTCCTTCCCCAACTCCCCAAATGGTATGCAGTCGCCTGCCTGCAATAAACCCTATATTTCCTCTCACTCTTAGTGTGTCTCCTTCCCAGATCAAGCCCAAACAAATATACTAACTATACACACTGCTAAGTCACTGCTGCTAAGTCACTTCAGTTGTGTCTGACTCTATGCAACCCCATAGACGGCAGCCCACCAGGCTCCGCCGTCCCTGGGCTTCTCCAGGCAAGAACACTGGAGTGGGTTGCCATTTCCTTCTCCAATGCATGAAAGTGAACAGTGAAAGTGAAGTCTCTCAGTCGTGTCTGACTCTTCATGACCCCATGGACTTCAGCCTACCAGGCTCCTCTGTCTGTGGGGTTTTCCAGGCAAGAGTACTGGAGTGGGCTGCCATCACCTTCTCCGACTGTACACACTGTCCATCTTTATATCCCACTCCTGCATTCACACACTGCTTTCCTCAAAGAGAATTATCACCCTGTTTTATTCCATTACTTTCCCCTAGGATGCCATTCCTGCTTCCCTACTTTTGAGATAATAATAATAGCCAACAGTTAATGTAAAAATATGTGCTAGAAACTGTTCCAAATACTTTAGAGGAAGACATGGCCACAGGATATTGCCAGGCTTATTTTAAGGACCAGGCCTAGAAATTACTTATATCTCTTCTACTCCCTTTCTGTTGGCTGCAGCCCAGTCACATGGGCCCAGTCTGCCCAGGGAGCCTGCACCATGTAGAGCAGTACACAGCGATTGCCAAATGTTGACAGCCTCTGCCATGCTCATCCTTCAACTTCCATTTTCCCCCATGAAAACTGCCTTCTAAGCAAAATGAATCTCTGTTTCCTCAATATCTGAAGAACTGTGTTTGCAAATCTATTTTATCAAATTAAAAAAGGAAAGAACCTGAACGTTTTTAAGTCAATTTATCATACCACCTTAGAATGAAAAACAGTACTATTTTATTCTGGGTTGGAATGTAAATTGAGGCAGATATGCAGATCACTCAAAAAACTAAAAATAGAACTATCACAGGATCCAGCAATTCCACTCCTGTGTATGCATCCAGAAAAAAATGAAAAAACTAATTTGAAAAGACATTAACATGTGCATACCAATGTTCATAACGTTATTTACAATAGCCAAAATAAAGATGTAACCTAAGTGTCCATCAGTGGATGAGTGGGTTAAGAAGATGTGGAGTATGTATACAATGGAATATTAGCCATAAAAAAGAATGAAAGTTTGCCATTTGCAACAACATGAATGAAACTTGATGGTGTTATGCTTAGTGCAATAAGTCAGACAGAAAGGCAAATACTGTATGATATCACTTATATGTGGAATCTAAATAATAAAACAAGCTAGTGAAGATACCAAAAAAAAAAATCAGATTCATAGATATAAGGACAAACTAGTGGGGAGAGAGAAGGGAGGAGGGACAAGATGAGGGTAAGGGATCAAGAGGTACAAACTACTATGCATAAAATATATAAGCTGCAAGGATATATTGTACAGAATAGGAAATATAGCCAATCATTTATAATAACAATAAATGGAGCATAATCTATGAAAAATTTTAATCATTATGTTATATACCTGAAATTAATATAATATTCTTAATCAACTATACCTCAATAAAAATAAAAACAATTCTTCTACAAATAGGTGAGTTGGAAACAAATATTCTGAGATCTAGTGTGCAGAATGTATTTGGGCTGTTGGGTACTTACTTTTAATTTATATTAGGAGTTTGAATGGATATAGAATTCCGAGCTTCATTTGTTGCTACTAAGAGTTTGATGTCATAATTCTTGATCTATGAGCTACTTTTCCTGCCCTGCATTTCAAAGACTCTTCTCTATATTCTTGCCCCCAAATTTTCCAGCAGTGTGTGTGGGTGTAAATCCCTTGTCAAGCCCTCATACTGGGCACTCAGTGGGCTCCTTCAAAGTGAAAATGTGCATCTTTCAGCCTTGGGAAATCTTCTCATATGATTTCATTGTTCAGTATTTCCCATTCTCTTTCCGGAAATGTTATGAGATAGACATTGGCCTTTCTGAGTTGGTCAGTCTTCTATTTATCTTAACTTTTCTTACTTTTGGTCCATTTCTTTGTCTTTTTCCTCCACTTTATGAAAAATGGGCTTAACGTCCACATTTTTTATCCAACTTTGTTTGTTTGGGGGATTTTTTTGCTGAGTTTTTGCTTTGTTTTCTGTTTGGGGCTATCTTACGTTTAATCTCCAAGAATTAATTTTTTGTTTTCTGATTGTTTTTGAAAAACAATAACTTGTTCTTGATTCACAGATATGACACGTTCTTTCAACTTTCTGAAAATTTTGTTAATGGCTTTAAGATGGAGGAAGGCTGCATTTCCTCCATTTCTTGTCATATCTATATTTCTATCCTAGTTCTTTTTGGATTACTGTCTCCCTTTTCCTCTGCCCTTCTTGATGGAGGCTGTATTCAGATATCTGCTGAGCTGCTTGCCCACTCACATTTCAGAGTGAAACAATAAAAAGTTGCTTGAAAACTGTATAAAGTGGAATTTAGCAATTGGTGGGTTTCACTGTTGACTGGAGACATGGCCTTTAAATGAGTGATTTAGATCAATCTCGGGACAAATATAGACAGACATTCTATGATACTTTGGAACCTCCAGAGAAAATTTTCCACTTCCTGCCTGTAAGCGGCTTCTTAAGTCAAGTAGCTTAAGGAGGTCAGCAAGCCTCACCATGCAGTACAGAGTTTCATTTTATCCTGTTTTCAATATATCTTCCCTCCCATCATTCACATTAAACTTTCCAGTTCTGTTTTCTCAAAAACTGATGCTTTCTGTTAACATCAGAGAGGCAAAAAGGACTGAGGAGTTCTAGTTTCTTGTTACAGAAATTTCCAACCAACGCCTCCTGTTTTTCAATTCCATGCTGTACTTCTGTATTCAAGGATACCGAGTATCCTTAATTTTGGAGACTTTCTGGGGTCATGTAGCAAAATTTCACTTGTTTCTCATCACTGTTACCATCTGCAGGCACTTGGAATCCGTTTTTCATCTTTGCCGGTTTTTTGATCCATTTCTATCTTCTGAAAATGGCTTGCTCTGCTGTATCTTCTCCCACTGTTGTTATGCTTCTCATACTTACTCAATTTCTTTACTCAGCATTATTTCAGGAGGGTACAAGATAAACAGCTGTATTCATTTCACTAAGCTTAACCCGCCTGTGTTCTATGCAGGTATATATTTTCTTTAACCCAGTACAGTTATAAACTCCTTGAAGGCAGGTACCTTATTCTGCCTTCTATCTTCCACAGGTCTTGCACATGACAGGCTCTTGATAAATGTCTATTTTATTAGAGAGATGGAAAACTACCTGAAATTCTATCCAGAAGCTCACAAAACCTACTTGCCTTCAAGGCATTTGAATAATACTTTTTAAGTAATAAAATGCTTTTCTGTCACCAATCCCTACCATTGTGTAGACAAGTTTTTGTACCTCCTTCTCTCACTGCCTTGATTTTTCTCATTGGCTAGATAAATGTTTTTCATTCAACTTCTACTTTTTTAGCCAAAAGCCCATAACAACATAATTTACAGTGAAATAAAAGGCAAAAGAGCTCTGGTTATTTCAAAATATTAAAGACAAAGTTCGCCAGAATTTTAAGGTAGGTAGAATTCTTATTTGACAGAAGAATGTACTTCTGTTCATAAAGGATTTCACTCTCAATTTTTAGATTTCTATTGGCACCCTCCTGTTGTAATTGGAATGTTCTTCCATCAAAAATATTTATAAGAAACTGACTAAGTCTCTCAGGTTTTTAAATAATGATATGCATATTGACTGCTCATACAATTAGGAATGAGATAGTGCACACAGAATAAGAGATGACAATTTAAAAGAGCAAACTATAAATCTATGACTGTTTTCTGTGATACAAGAAAGATTATTTTAAAATCGTTAACATTTTTTTCATAACTTCTTCTGTGTGTGTGTGTGTATATATATATATATATCTTTTTAAATTGCTCTTCCCCATTGGGGCATCATTTTAAGCTGAAATTTTTCAAATACATTATTTTAACTGCTGCTGTTTTGTTTTATGTATTTTAATTGAAGTTTTAAATTTTGTGCTTGTACCCCATGGAGTAATAATACCCACAAAGGGTATGATTTTATTAATTGAGAAAATAAATTTCAAGACAATGCCCTAAAAAAGTTAGACAACTAGGTTATAGATGGACTTTCAAGAGATAAATGACTATAAATGTGTTGGTGCCTGTGCATCCTTAAATACACGTGAATTTTTTATAAAATAACAAATAGAATACTAAAAAAAAAAAAAGAAGTCTAAACTGCTTTCAAAAAAGCATTACATTCTTGAACTAGTGTTTATAATAATAGGGCTTCCCTGGTGGCTCAGATGGTAAAGAATCTTCCTGCAATGTGAGAGACTTGGGTTTGATCCCTGGGTCAGGAAGATCCCCATAACTGATGTTTCTAAAGGAAGAATTTCACAAAGATTATAGTATTGTTTGCTCAAAATTATTGGATAGCCACTGTATCCAATGGAGGAGAAAATGGCAACCCACTTCAGTATTCTTGCCTGAAGAACCCCATGGACAGAGAAGCCTGGTGGGCCACAGTCTATGGGGTCATAAAGAGTTGGACATGACTGAGCAACCAAACACACATTCTATCCAATACTATGTTATACACTAGAGAAAAAAGAAATGACCCATCCCCCCCAAATAATTTGCCAGTGAAAAATTTGCAATCAAAAGACACACAAACAGTTGCAAAACCACATGAAAACTCTTACTGCTGCTACTGCTACTGCTAAGTCACTTCAGTCGTGTCCGACTCTGTGCGACCCCATAGACGGCAGCCCACCAGGCTCCACCATCCCTGTGATTCTCCAGACAAGAACACTGGAGTGGGTTGCCACTTCCTTCTCCAATGTGTGAAAGTGAAAAGTGAAAGTGAAGTCGCTCAGTCGTGTCTGACTAGTAGCAACCCCATAGACTGCAGCCTACCAGGTTACTCTGTACATGAGATTTTCTAGGCAAGAATACTAAGGTGCGGCTAAATATGGAGTTCTTCAGGCATAGAAAAGATGCCTTTAGTTGAGACTTGCAGAATAGTCAGGCATTATACAAGAAAGTAAAAGCTGTACTGGGCATTCCTGAGGGCGAGTGCAAGCTTGCAGAGCACAGAGCAAGGAACAGTTCAGTAGAGCCGAGGAGCTATGAGAGAGGGGGGAGGAAGAAGCAACAAGGCAAGAGGTAAGAGCCAGACTGTGAAAGACCCTACAGGCCAAGTGAAGGAGCTGGGATGGTAGGCAGTAAGGAACACTTAAGAGAAATTTACATAAAGAAGTAACAAAATCAAATTTATAATTGAGAAAAGTCATAGTGATATGAAGGATAACCTGCCAGGGAGCAAGAACAGATATAGAGAAGTCATCACACTACCCAGGGGACAATGAGAAAGGTCTGAACAAAGGCTCTGGCAGAAAGGCTGGAGGGCAAACTTAGACTAGATCTCAAAATTCTCCAAGCCAGTCTTCAACAGTATGTGAACCGTGAACTTCCAGATGTTCAAGCTGGATTTAGAAAGGGCGGAGGAACCAGAGATCAAATTGCCAGCATCCACTGGATCATGGAAAAAGCAAGAGAGTTGCAGAAAAACATCTACTTCTGCTTTATTGACTACACCAAAGCCTTTGACTGTGTGGATCACAACAAACTGTGGAAAATTCTTCAAGAGATGGGAATACCAGACCACCTTGCCTGCCTCCTGAGAGATCTGTATGCAGGTCAAGAAGCAACAGTTAGAACTAGACATGGAACAATAGACTGGTTGCAAACTTGGAAAGGAGTACATCAAGGGTGTATATTGTCACCCTGCTTATTTAACTTATATGCAGAGTACATCATCCAAAATGTCGGGCTGGATGAAGCACAAGGTGAATCAAGATTGCCGGGAGAAATGTCAACAACCTCAGATATGCAGCTGACAAAGAAGTAGAACTAAAGAGCCTCTTGATGAAAGTGAAAGAGGAGAGTGAAAAAGTTGGCTTAAAACTCAACATTCAGAAAACTAAGATCATGGCAACAGGTCACAACACTTCATGGCAAATAGATGGGGAAAAGGTGGAAACAGTGACAGTGATTTTGGGGGACCCCAAAATCACTGCAGATGGTGATTGCAGCCATGAAATTAAAAGACTCTTGCTCCTTGGAAGGAAAGCTATCATCAACCTAGAGAGCATATTAAAAAGCAGAGACATTACTTTGCCAACAAAGGTCCGTCTAGTCAAGGCTTTGGTTTTTCCAGTGGTCATGTATGGATGTGAGAGTTGGACTATAAAGAAAGCTGGGCACCTAAAAATTGATGCTTTTGAACTGTGGTGTTGGAGAAGGCTCTTGAGAGTCCCTTGGACTGCAAGGAGATCCAACCAGTCCATCCTAAAGGAGATCAGTCCTGAATATTCATTGGAAGGACTGATGCTGAAGCTTCAATATTTTGGCCACCTAATGTAAAGAACTGACTCACTAATGAAGACCCCAATGCTGGGAAAGATTGAAGGCGGGAGGAAAAGGAGATGACAGAAGATGAGATGGTTGAATGGCATCACTGACTCGATGGACATGAGTTTGAGTAAACTCCGGGAGTTTGTGATGGACAGGGAGGCCTGGCGTGCTGCAGTCCATGGGGTCACAAAGAATCAGACATGACTGAGCAACTGAACTGAGCTGAACTGAAGAGGGAGAGTTGGTAAGAGCTGGTGACTGATTAGATGAAAGACAGAAGGGAAAAGAGGAGTTGAGGAGGACCATGATACTTCTGGCCATACAGATGGTAGCTCCATTTTGCTGAGACAGGAAATAAAGAGAGCAAGAAGTTGGTGGGTGAGAGGAAATGTAAGGAGCTCAGGTTTAGACACGTTCTGTTCAATGTGGTCATGTCACACCCAGACAGCCATTTTAGCAGATGGTTGGCTCTGTGTGTTGTGGCCATGGCTGCCTTTCTGAACTGTCTCATTTCCTGCCACTTCACTGCACTCCAGTCACTAACCTTCCACTTTCATCACTGGGAACTCTGCCTCAGGGATATGGGACAGGGACCTTGCATAGCTGATTCACTCATTTCATCCATGTTTCTATTCAAAGTGAAACGACTGTTTTTTCCATTGCATATGAATATCCTCCCACCCCATGTCACTTTCGAGCCTTATATCTGTGCTTTTCTTTCTTTATAATATTTATCACTGCCTGAAATTACACCATTCATTTATTTTCTTCTTGCTTTTTGACTGTTTGCCTTAGTGGAATGTTTCATATGGCAGCAATCTTAACTGACATTCTTTTGTCTATCTTCATTGCCTAGAAAAACTCATGGCATGTAGTCAGGAATCAACAGGCAGCCCTGAGGGCCTACCTGAGAATAAAAGTCATCAGGTTGTAGTGATACCAACCTTGGTAGCTTCTTAGAGCTCTTTATCAGCGTTCGGCAGCTTAGACATGAAAAAGGTGGGGCGGACTAGTCCGCAGCATACAAGATAGCAAAATATCTGTGTCAGAGAAATGAAAGAAGTGGCCAAAAGGAAAAAATGGCCAAAATTGTATTCGACGGCCTCGAAACTAAAGAATAAAGAAAGTGTATTAGAACGCTGACTCAATTTGGCTTAAGAAGAAAAACAAGAGTTTGCTGGCTCATGAAACTGAAAATTGAAAGAATAAATGTTCCTTTAGGTATATCTGATTTTAATTGCTTGAACTTGGACCTAACATTATCTCGGAGCTCTGATTTTTCTCCGTGTGGGCTTTATTCTTTAACAGGTTCTCCCTTAATGGTTCTCCCTAAGCCAAAATGATCAAAAGCAGAACGGTCTTGTTTCACCTACTTAGCACCCCAGGAGAGAGTGGATCTCTCTCCCCCAATAAGGCCAATCAAACATGGCTTGATGTGTGCACCCCTGAATTAATCATTACGCCTAATAAATATTGAGTATTATGACTGGCCAATCCAGGGTCACATGCCCATCACTGGATCAGGGGATGATATCAGCACTACTCAATCCATGAACCAAAAATTAGGGTAGGAGTGATTCCCTCAAGGAATATTGAGCAAACAAAGAACACATGTGCACTACAGAATAGAAACCACTGTGGAACCAGTGGGGTGAAGGAATTCAGAAGGGGGCTTCCCTGACAGTCCAGTGGTTAAGACTTTGCCTTGCAATGTGGGGGATGTGGGTTTGATTCCTGACCAGGGAGCTAAGATCCTGCATGCTTTGCAGCCAAAAAACAAAACAAAATAAAACAAAAAACCATAAAACAGAAGCAATATAGTAACAAAGTTCAATAAAGATTTTTTTTAAAAAAATGGTCTATGTCAAAAAATAAAAATAAAGAATGCTTAAAAAAGGAATCAGAAAGTTCACGTGCTTGAAGACCTTAACAAGTTCAAAGGGTATTGTTGGAGGAGAGAATGAGGGAATGAAAGAACTGCCAGGATGGAGACTCTAGACAGGCAGGAGCAAAGTCTCAGCAAATATGGGAGTGATCTGTGATTCAATATTTAAAAGCATAAAAGGAAAGAGGATAGTAAAACCAGGTGCTGTAAACCAAAAACTATCATGATTAATTAAGCAAGGGTTAAGAGTAAAGCCTCGGAGAAGGCAATGGCACCCCACTCCAGTACTCTTGCCTGGAAAATCCCATGGACAGAGGACCCTGGTAGGTATCAGTCCATGGGGTCACGAAGAGTCGGACATGACTGAAATGACTTAGCAGCAGCAGCAAGAGTAAAGCCTGCTGCTGCTAAGTCGCTTCAGTCGTGTCCGACTCTGTGCGACCCCATAGATGGGAGCCCACCAGGCTCCCCCGTCCCTGGGATTCTCCAGGCAAGAACACTGGAGTGGGTTGCCATTTCCTTCTCCAATTCATGAAAGAGAAAAGTGAAAGTGAAGTCGCTCCGTCGTGTCCGACTCTTTGCGACCCCATGGACTGCTGCCTACCAGGCTCCTCCATCCATGGGATTTTCCAAGCAAGAGTCCTGGAGTTCTCCCAAGAACTCTAAACAACAGTAAATTCAAGAAACAACTTGCCCATTAACTGAGCCATCAAATCAATTATTTCCCTCAACATATTGGTTGTTTCACTGGACTGATCCGTTAATGGAGCCAAAACGATAAATATAGTAAATAAGCAGATAAGGAAAAATATAGTAAATAGAGCAAATAGGAAGAGATATTTTGATAATAATGTATAAGCAACCTTAAACATTTCATAGAAGGGACTTTACTGTGAGTCAAAAAATGTCTGGATGTGTTTTGTCCCGGCTAAATTCCTTCTACTTATATTAATTTCATATCAATAAAGTTTTCAGTTGTGTGGTGACATTGCAGCCTCCACATAATTGTTCATCTGACTATTTAGATTAGGGACTGTCATTTCCATATGCTATGTGGTTGAGCTTGGCAAAGTAATAATATACATCAATTGGTTTCTTTCTAAGAAGATAATTGTTTTTCATCTAATTTTAATGTCTTAAGAGGGTCAAATAAAAGTGGAAAATAATTATATACTATTTGTTTACTATCAGAAGTACCGCCTAGAATGTGACTTGGTGTAACCACTATGGAAAGCAGTATGGTGATTCCTCGAAAACTAAAACTAGGGTTGCCATATGATCCAGCAATCCCACTCTTGGGCATGTACTCTGATAAAACTATAATTTGAAAAGATACATGCATCCCTATTCTCATAGCAGCAATACTTACAATAGCTAAGATATGGATATAATCTGGGCTTCCCAGATAGTTCAGTTGGTAAAGAATCCACCTGCAACACAGGAGACCCCAGTTCGATTCCTGGGTCAGGAAGATCCCCTGGAGAAGGGATAGGCTACCCCCTCCAGTATTCTTGGGCTCCCCTTGTGGCTCAGCTGGTAAAGAATCCGCCTGTAATGATAGAGACCTGGGTTCGATCCCTGGGTTGGGAAGATCGCCTGGAGAAGGGAAAGGCTACCCACTCCAGTATTCTGGCCTGGAGAATTCCATAGACTGTATAGTCCATAGGGTTTCAAAAAGTCAGACATGACTGAGTGACTTGAGTTGGATATAATCTAAATATCCATCAACAGATAAATGGATAAAGAAGATGTGGTATATATATCATGGAATATTATTCAGCCATTTTAAAGAATGAAATAATGCCATTTGCAGCAACACGGATGGACCTAGAGATTATCATACTAAGCGAAGGAAGTCAAACAGAGAGAGAAATACTGTATAAAATCACTTACATGTAGAATCTAAGATACAGTACAAATGAACTTATTTACCAAACAAAAACAGACTTACAGACATAAGGGATGGATGTGGAGTCTGGAATTAGCAGTTGCAAACTATTATATATATCATGGATAAATAACAAGGTCCTATTGCAAAACAGAGGGAGCTATATTCAATATCCTGTGATAAACCAAAGAATATATATATATATATATAACTGAGTCACTTTGTACAGCAGAAATTAAACACAACACTGTAAATCAGCTATACTTCAATAAAATTAAAAAACAAAAAAATGAAGTACCACCCAAATCAGGGACAGAAATAACTCAAATGCTCATCGTTGATGATCAGAAATCATCTCATGGGTGCAAACATCATATCATCATATTCAGTAATGGTAGATAGGAATGTTCTTACTCCATTCTGGTTTCCATGAGGAAGTGTTTTCCCCCAAGCACTCACATCTTTTTGCTCTACCTTGCTTTCTCATCATGTAGGAAGCCTACCTGTTTGCAGGTATAGGGAAAGACCAGCTACACGTGTAGCTCTTCTCCAACACTGGAAGCTGGGGTTCTGCTCTGCTCCTCCATGCTGGAAGTGGTATAGGGGCAGCCCCCATGTGGGGAGGCCTGCTTGGACCGGGCACTGCCCATGGCTGGCTGCGCTGGTCTGATTCTGCAGTATGAAAATAAGAATCCCACTGTTGCTCACATTCTCCAACATCAGTTTTACCGATAACAAAGGGGACGTTCGGGCTCTCCATTTGACTACCTTTTGTCTTCTCTCTCAAATAATTCCATATTCAGACTGTGATAAGGTATGACATGCAAATCCCAGAAGCTAGTAGCTACTATTAAACCAAATGTATTTCAGGAGACCAGAACCTAAAGCAGCCCTCTGTAAGACAAAATTCTACACATAAACTATCATCTTTATTGATTCAGATATTAAATAAAAAGATAAAGAGAAATGGAATACAGATCTTAATTAACCAGCCTAGAGGAAAAACTACAGAGTTCAGGCACATGATATGAGCCGGGACTCTTTCACATAACTTGAGCGTGTGTGCTCAGTCATGACCGACTCTTTGGGACCCCTCAGACTGTAGCCTACCAGGCTTCTCTGTCCTTGGAATTTTCCAGGCAGAAGTAGTGGAGTGGGTTGCCATTTCCTGCTTCAGGGGATCTTCCCAACCCAGGGGTCGAACCTGCATCTCCTGCATCAGCAGTTGATTCTTTACCACTGCGCCACCTGGGAAGCCTCACGTAACTCTTAATACTATCCAGATATGTTCAGTCTATCAGCACCTACATCCAATACTGCAACTATTACATTAAAATGTAAATAATAAAAATAGATTTTAAAAACTACCTTTAATATTACTTTCACTCCTTTCAGAGACGAAAGGGAGAAAAACCCTCTTTTCCAGCTACCTAATAATATTTTCTCCAGTACATTCACCAAACATCAACTGATCAGCTATCTACAAAGGGCAACACACTATCTATAAACACTATGTATACAAACCACCATAGTTTCTACTCTCAAGAAACATACAATAAAAATGGGAGACGGTACATGTGTGCAAGAACCTAGTATAAGGCAATATTTGCTAAGTCCCATAAGAGGTAATAAAAACTCCATTGCTGTTTATAACAAATCAAGACCTCTCTCAGAGGAGAAAAGCCTGTGGAAATTAGGTGGTATTTTTGTTGGAGATAACAGGGGACAGGATAAAAGGAGGAGCAAACATGTAGAGTTTAGAAAGTGCAAGGCGAAGAGCTTTGGGGGAGAAGTGAGAGATGAAACTGGAAAGGTATTTTGGGGCCATATCTGGAGCAGGGCTTGAATCTTAAAGAGAGTTAAAAATGTTTGGAAAAACTGCTGTGTGGGATGAGCAGTGAGTCAGCAAGAGATGAATAAAAGAAGTGCTGAGCAGAAATGACGGCTCAGTTAAAATGAAGGAGCGTGAATTTGTGGCAGACTCAATCAGTGCAGCTTTCTCTAGCAGCACTCTGCAGCCCAGCAAGGAAGCAACTACAAGTTCAAGGTCAGTGGGGAATTTTAGGGAATAAGCAAAGACTCTGCTGAGTTGGCTGCCCAAGGAAAGCAGGATAGACAGGAAAGAAATGAAGTCAGAAAGACGCTAACAGAGAAGAGGAAAGAGAGCAGAGGCAAGGCTGTGCTGTAAGTAAAGATCAGGGTCAGTGTGAGCAACAGATTCGGAATAATGACACATGATGGGAAGAGGTAGGAGCCTCGGAACTGGAGATTGTGGAGACAGATGATGAGATCCGAGGGTGGAGTGGAGTTAGGGTTAGCAGGTGTGAAGATGGTAAGGATGGAGTCACTGACATGATCATAGGCGATGGACAAGGTTAAATTTGGTGACCAAGGGGAACAAGGACCACGGGGCTTAGTATATTACAGGAACTAGGATAGAGAGGGAGGTATGAGACAGAAGAGGAGAGACTGCTGAATTTCCACAGCCAGAACAATAACCTAGAATTGCCAGTGGAGGACATCGACTGTGTTCCCTGTGTCTATGCTAAGTCAAAGTGAAAGTCGCTTAGTCGTGTCTGACTCTTTTCGACCCCATGGACTGAGTCCATGGAATTCTCCAGTCCAGAATACTGGACTGGGTAGCCTTTCTTTTCTCCAGGGGATCTTCCCAATCCAGAGATCAAACCCAGGTCTCCCACATTGCAGGCAGATTGTTTACCAACTGAGCTATGAGGGAAGCCCGTGTTTATGCTAAAGGAAAGATAGAGAAGGTTGTACTGGGAGGAATTTCATGGACAGTGATCTCATTAATGAGAAAGCAGGTTGCTTTATAGAAAAGAAGTAGAAAGAGCACTTGTGAGAAGGTATATAGACAAGTTTCATAAAAATGAGAGGAAATCACAGAGCATAACCCATTCAGTTCAGTTCAGTTCAGTCGCTCAGTCGTGTCCGACTCTCCGCGACACCATGAATCACAGCACGCCAGACCTCCCTGTCCATCACCAACTCCCAGAGTTCACTCAAACTCATGTCCACAGAGTCAGTGATGCCATCCACCCATCTCATTCTCGGTCGTCCCCTTCTCCTCCCGCCCCCAACCTTTCCCAGCATCAGAGTCTTTTCCAGTGAATCAACTCGTCGCATGAGGTGGCCAAAGTATTGCAGTTTCAGCTTTAGCATCAGTCCTTCCAATGAACACCCAGGATCCATCTCCCTTAGAATGGACTGGTTGGATCTCCTTGCGGTACAAGGGACTCTCAAGAGTTTTCTCCAACACCACAGTTCAAAAGCATCAATTCTTCGGCGATCAGCTTTCTTCACAGTCCAACTCTCACATCCATACATGACCACGGGAAAAACCATAGCCTTTACTAGACGGACCTTGGTTGGCAAAGTAATGTCTCTGCTTTTTAGTATATTATCAAGGTTGGTCATAACTTTCCTTCCAAGGAGTAAGCGTCTTTTAATTTCATGGCTGCAATCAGCATCTGCCGTGATTTTGGAGCCCAAAAAAATAAAGTCTGACACTGTTTCCACTGTTTCCCGATCTATTTCCCATGAAGTGATGGGACCAGATGCCATGATCTTTGTTTTCTGAATGTTGAGCTTCAAGCCAACCTTTTCACCCTCCTCTTTCACTTTCATCAAGAGGCTTTTGAGTTCCTCTTCACTTTCTGCCATAAGGGTGGTGTCATCAGCATATCTGAGATTATTGATATTTCTCCCGGCAATCTTGATTCCAGCTTGTGCTTCTTCCGGCCCAGAGTTCCTCATGATGTACTCTGCATATAAGTTAAATAAGCAGGGTGACAATATACAATCTTGACGTACTCCTTTTCCTATTTGGAACCAGTCTGTTGTTCCGTGCCCAGTTCTGACTGTTGCTTCCTGACCTGCATACAGGTTTCTCAAGAGGCAGGTCAGGTGGTCTGGTATTCCCATCTCTTTCAGAATATTCCACAGTTTATTGTGATCCACACAGTCAAAGGCTTTGGCATAGTCAATGAAGCAGAAATAGATGCTCTTCTGGAACGCTCTTGCTTTCTCCATGATCCAGCATAACCCATAGGACCTGGTAATACAAAAAGGCAAAGTCTAACTCTAGGACTCATTAGGATTATTCACAAATGTTCCAATTCACAAAGCAGACATAACCCGAACTTGCTTTGGCTAATTAAATGTGATCAACTGATGTGTGTCACTTCCAGTGGAAGCTTTGCAAACTGGTACACAGTTTACCACAGTTCCCTTGACCTAAGGAAATCTAGAAGCATATGTCATAATGGAGCTTCAATCATCTGGGTCTCTGCATGACTTTGAGAAGCAGAGCCCCTTGCCAACCTATGATACATGTATTGCGTGAATGAAAAATAAACCTTTGTTGATTCAAGCCACCGAGATTTAGGGGATGTTCATTACTACAGCCCAACCTGTCCTGACTGATATGCAACCCAATTAACTGGAACCAAGAAGCTCTTTACTAAGTACTTGAGATAATTCTACCCATGATTCTCATAAAATAAAATAGTATTTAAAAGTCATAAGATTTTCATCTAGACAAAGAACTCTGGAAGTTTAGGCAATAATACTCCAAAGATTAAGATACCCCAGGGCTCACAGATAGTTTAGAAGCAGCAACAGTCTCTGGGACCTGCTCTTCCCTGCAAACTATCTTTTAGTGTCATTAAGCCTATGCCACAGACTCCAGGAAAAATGCGGCTGAAAGGAATCACTCTTGGGGAAAGGTCTGGCTAAAGAGGGAGGAGATAGCCAAGAGAAGAGTTTGTGCTGGATAGTGTGTAGAGAATAGATAAAAAGTTAGGAAGAAATTGGTACAGAGGCTCACTAGACCTACACTCTGGATTCTGAGTGAGAAAGGTAAGTAGGGGTCATTTAACCAATATCTGGCAATTTGACAATGATCCAAAGGCAGAATTTACTGACTGGAGGATTTCAGGAGCCGACAGGATCAACCAACTTCAGTATTAGATGAGCAAAACCCTGAATATTCATTGGAAGGACTGATGCTAAAGATAGAGCTCTAATACTTTGACCACATGATGTGAGGAGCTGGCTCATTAGAAAAGACCATTGATGCGGGAAAGATTGAGGGCAGCAAGAGAAGGGGACGACACAGGATGAGACGGTTGGACGGCATCACCAACTCAATGGACATGAGTTTGAGCAAGCTCTGGGAGTTGGTGGTGGACAGGGAAGCCTGGCGTGCTGCAGTCCTTGGGGTGGCAAAGAATCAAACACAACTTAGTGACTGAACAACAACCTGCTGTTTACTTCTGGTTTTGTTTCTACCTTTATTTACTTTTCACAGATGGGAGATATGGTGAGCAGGATTTGGTATGCCTGTGATGTTCCCAGTTATGCCAGCCAACATCTATAGAAAACTTTATCAGTTCATACTTCCCATTTTTAATCTGCTTTCTTAGACTTGCTCCAATTCCTAGTCACATGGGTGCTGGCTTTTCCACCTGACAACATAGATGTTTGGGGAGATGCTGGTTCCCACCTGCATTGAGATGCTTCCACCACGAAGTGACAGACTCCCAAGCAGGACAGTCCCACTCAGAGCTGTCATTTATAGCTTATAATATGGAGTACACTAATGACTTTGTGGCACTGTTATTCCTTTTCTTAGCTTCTCAAAGGACACCTGGCTCAACTGAACAACTAGCTTATTTTGTCACACTAGGTCATGCTGACCCTTAGAAACAGAATTGAAGAGAGGAGGGAGCACCATGCAATTGTCACACCATTACTCCTAGCCCTAAAAAAGCAATGATACAGAAGTTCAGAGATGCAAAAGAGACTGCTGGGAAGGTTGGCTGCTTTTTTAGATCTGACAAGGATAATTCCAGAGCTTATGGCCTCCAGTAATAAGGTTTTAAATTGGCAGCATTTAGATGTATGTATGTTATGGACAGTTTTCTTTAGGTTACACTAAAAGCTCCTGGGATTTAGCACCGTAGGCCAGAGTCTAGAAGAGAAAATGAGACTCATTTATACATTTAAGTGATGTGTGCATCAACAGAAAGAAAAAAGGTAGATGGAGAAATTTTTGCATTTGAAGATTCTGAACAAACATCACATATCTACTATTGTTACCACTCGATTATTTTTCCATTTATTTAGCATTTTCAAAGCCAAACACTACACCACAGGGTTTCTTTTGTTGACTTTGCATCTTTTCATATATGAGTAGGGTCTGACATCTTAATTATATTGAATAAAATTTTCCTCTCTCTTCATTAAAATTCTGTTTAAGCCAGATAAGGTACTACTTCCATTTAAACAAATTAGATTAATGGAGTTTTAATAACTCAACCACTCTTGTTCATAGTAGGCCTAAGTCAGACATACGTTCTGCCAACTCAGAAAGGAGTTATATTAGGAAATTATGACTTTGGATAGATAAGACGTTTTCCAGCTCTTACATAATACTTGCAATCACTTTTTATATGCATTTTTCTAATATAAAACCTTGATCGTGATTAAGTTTTGCCCAAACAAGAAATCACAATGGACAATAATTTGCCAGAACTCCACCCACAATACAGAATATTTTCTCTTTCAGCATCAGTTCTCAGTATATACAAGGAGGGGTTTGGGCATACAACCTTAGCAGTGATTCCAATTCTTCCATAAAACAAGGAAGAAAAGATACAGAGAAATTCTAGGATATCACAGTGTAACAGAACATGAGCGATATTGTTTCGTGTATATCTTCCTCTTCTTGCTGCATTAGAAGGATAAAATTAAAACATTTCCATCCTTCTTCAAAAGACATTTGAAAATTAAACCCTACCTGAATTCAAGGAAGGGGGACAACTCCTGCCATTGGTTCTAATTCTAGATTTTACAACCCATCATGACCTATTGAGAAAGAAAATGAAGAAAATAACTTATTTTAAGAGTAAAGAGATAGAGATTTCCCTGGTGGTCTAGTGGTTAAGAATCTGCCGGCCAATGTAGGGGACACGAGTTTGATCGCTGGTTCAGGAAGATCCCACATCCCTTGGGACAACTAAGCCTATGCATTACAGCTACTGGGTCAGAGCTCTAGGCCTGCAAACTGCAACCACTGAGTCCATGAGCTGCAGCTGCTGAAGTCTAAAGCCTGTGCTCTGCAACAAGAAAAGCTACTGCAGTGAGAAGCCTGTGCACTGCCACGAACTATAACACCTATTCACTGCAACTAGAGAAAGCCCTGGAGAAGGCAATGGCACCCCACTCCAGTACTCTTGCCTGGAAAATCCCATGGACGGAGGAGCCTGGCAGGCTGAGTCCATGGGGTCACTAAGAGTCGGACACAACTGAGCGACTTCGCTTTCACTTTTCACTTTCATGCACTGGAGAAGGAAATGGCAATCCACTCCAGTGTTCTTGCCTGGGGAATCCCAGGGACGGGGGAGCCTGGTGGGCTGCCGTCTATGGGGTCGCACAGAGTCGGACATGACTGAAGTGACTTAGCAGCAGCAGCAGCAGCAGAGAAAGCCCATGCAAAGCAATGAAGACCCATCATAGCCAAAAAATTTTTAAGTAATTAACTACTTTTTAATTTTCAAAAAAAAATTTTTTTTTAAATAGAAGAGTAAGATTAAGATAGACTGGAGGGAAGAATGAAGGACGAGTTTTACCAAATAGGCTCTTGACACCTGAAACCTGAAGCCAATGAGGGGGTTTAAGGAGCTCCTGTTTCTGGGTTGGCTAGAATGCCCTGGATTGTGGAGGGAGAAAACCTTCACCACCAACCACCCAGGCTCCAGCCACTCAAGCCAGACCACCTGTATGAGTTTCCTATTGCTGCTGTAAAAAATCGCCACAAACACAATGGCTTGAAACAACACAATTTGATTCTCTCACAATTCTGAAATTTAAAAGTCCTAAGTAAGTCTTGGGCCTCCCAGGTGGCTCAGAGGGTAAAGCATCTGCCTGCAGTGCAGGAGACCTGGGTTTGATCCCTGGGTTGGGAAGATCCCCTGGAGAAGGAAATGGTAACCCACCCCAGTGTGCTTACTTGGAGAATCCCATGGACAGAGGAGCCTGGTGGGCTTCAGCCATCCATGGGTCGCAAAGAGTCAGACACAACTGAGCGACTACCACACAAGTAAGTCTTACTGGGCTAAAACCAAGGTGTTAAGTAGAGTGAGTTTCTTCTGGAGACTCCAAGGGGGAATCTGTTCCTCGCCTTCTCCAGATCCTAGGGGCTGGACAATTTCCCCATCACAAGATCTTTAACGCAATCACATCTACAAAGCACCTCTTGGGATTTAAGACAACATTCACAGGCGTCAGCAAAATAGTTAGCTGGAATCATGCATGTTCTTCACAGAGAGGTAAATAATTCTCTTGTTAGAGCTAGTCATAGTAAAACTAAACCATTTCATGCCCACCCATCCGGTCTGGGTGGCTCAGGGGCAGTGTAAAGCTACTTATAGATTCCCAAGCTCTCTTTGCAGCCAGGCTGGCAGCGCCTGGCTCCTTACCTTGGAGGGTATAAATCTAAAGCACAAGTGGAGGGAGAAAGCTACCATTCCAGTAATCCCAGATCCTTTAAAAGTCTCAGTACTCAAGAAAGATGTGAAGAAGGTTATGTTTGAAGACAATACACAACACAGTCTTCTTACAGTCAATTTTATTAGGTTTTTAAAGAGAATTATAGATGATAATGGATCCGTGGGATAATGGATGGTCCCAGAGGAACTGCAAAGCTGTGGTGCACGTGAATGGCTCCAGTAATGCTGTAAGCAGTGGAAGCGTAGGCCCAGCGGTTTATGAATAGCCAATGTATTCTTACAAGAAATCTAGCTTCATATTAAAGTTGATATAATCTGCTGGTATTTAATTCTCAGTAATCATTTTTATTGATTTCCACATTTTAATAGTGCAAGCAAAGAGAATGCCTTAGAACCTCACAGACTCTTCTGGAAGGACAAATATGTTTATCCTTATAATCAGCTCATTGTGATAGCTTTTCATTCACTTATTCATTAAACAAGTATCTTCTGAGCGCCTGCTCTCATGATGGATGTTGTGGAGATAAATAATACAATTATTTAATCATCTATAGTTTTAAGGTTTACATGACATTCTTTCAAATATTACTTCATTTAATAGCCTGGGTAACCTGTGAGATATGTATTTTAACCATTGCTTTACAGATGGGGAAACCAAAGGCTCACAAGTATCTTCCCAAAGGTCACACGGTCTTGGGGAACTGATAGACCGACAACCTAATCTCAATTCTATGTCTCCAGAGCTACTATACCACACCATGTCATGTATTCCCTGCCTTCTGAAATCCAATGACCTTTCAGAAGTACTGTACATGAATATTTGTAATGCTAGGTAAGAAGTTGTCTTGAGCACAATCTTAAGGATGTGCAAGTATTTTCCCAGGTTTCTGCTATCTCAGCAGTCACATTTTCTGGAGGATTACTCCTTTCCCATTCCTCTCCTCAAATCAAAAGTTAACTACCTCTTCAGTTTTCATTGAAAGTTTTATCTCTCGATTAACAGCCATTTCCCACAATGGAGCACAGTTTTTAATGCGTTCACGAAACTTACTGCCTATATTACAATAAAGAAAGAACAGTGACATCTCACTGGGGTCTGGGAGCAGCCCATGTGAGAGAATACACTACTATACCCGCAGCTTTGCAAGAGATGAGATCTGGATTATACCTCAGCAATGTGGACAATGCTTTTGAGTCGGGTCTTTGTGGGGTCTTGTGATAATCAAAAGTCAAATGGTATATCCAAAACTGGGCAGGTTCTACTGTGTACAGCAAGTGCTGCTGAGGAAGCTGGGAGTAAAGAGAAATCACAGATGATTGAGGGAAACTGGGAAGGCAGCCTTGGAACTGAGCATTGATGTCTAAATCGGCATACCGTGGGAGATTGTGGAGAAGAGATTACAAGAGGAGGAAACATCATGAGAGTAGGTATGAACAGAGTGATGCTCTGGGTCTGTTCCAGGTTCATTTTGTAGCCACTGGAGAGTAAAGGGGTGAGGGGAGGGGGGCTGGATTTTATTGCATTCACTAGTAATAAAAGTTACTGAAATGATAAACAACAAGGATTTCATGTATAGCACACGGAGACTCTTGAGAGTCCCTTGGACTGCAAAGAGATCCAACCAGTCAATCCTAAAGGAAATCAGTCCTGAATATTCATTGGAAGGACTGGTGCTGAAGCTGAAGCTCCAAAAATTCGGCCACCTGATAGGAAGAACTGACTCATTAGACCCTGATGCTGGGGAAGATTGAAGGCAGGAGGAGAAGGAGGTGACAGAGGACGAGATGGTTGGATGGCATCACCGACTCAATGGACATGCATTTGAGCAAGCTCTGGGAGACGGTGAAGGACAGGGAAGCCTGGCGTGCTGCGGTCCATGGGGTCACAAAGAGTCGGATGTGACTAAGCGACTGAACAGCAACAACAAGGAATTGTATTCAATATCTTGTAATAATCTATAATGGAAAATAATATGGAAAGTAATGCGCACACACACATATATATGTATCCAAATCACTTTGCTGTACACCTGAACATAGCACAATATTGTAAATCAACTATCAGTTCAGTCGCTCAGTCATGTCCAACTCTGCAGCCCCACGGGTTGCTATGCTCCAATTATAAAAAACTGAAAGTTTAAGATCAGGGAAATGACATCTTTTTTAGAAATGTACTCAAGGAAACACATTTGGAAGAAACGAAGAATGGATCTAAATAGTAACTCTCTGAGATCTTTCCCCATCTTCCTCTTTGTTGTTAACAAATACAGGCTAAAAATAGTAGATACTCCCCATCCTGGCTACCCTTGTGCTGCTGCTGCTGCTGCTGCTAAGTTGCTTCAGTCGTGTCCGACTCTGTGTGACCCCATAGACGGCGGCCCACCGGGCACCCCCATCCCCAGGATTTTCCAGGCAAGAACACTGGAGTAGGTTGCCATTTCCTTCTCCAATGCATGAAAGTGAAGGCGCTCAGTCACGTCCGACTCTTAGCAACCCCATGGACTGCAGCCCACCAGGCTCCTCCGTCCATGGGATTTTCCAGGCAAGAGTACTGGAGTGGGATGCCACTGCCTTCTCCTACCCTTGCTCTAGGGCAGAGGAAATTGATCCAGTGCCGGCTAATAAGATGGCAAGAGAAGTCTTCCAAGAGTTATCTGAACAAGCTTTACTCCTCTGGTGAAAAAAAAAAAAAGAAACCCCTCCTTTTTCCTGCTGTTAAATGCTCTTGTGAGGACCCAATGCTTGGGGCTGCTACAGCCATATCATGACCATAGGGGAGGGCAAGCAAGTCATAGAATGCCAACTCAGAACCTAATATTCCTGAAGTATTAAACCTACTCTGGAACCTCATACTTAGGATCTTTAAACAGAGGAAAATTAAGTGCCTACCATTTAAGCTGTGTTTAGGTGGGGCTTGGGGAGTTTGGTTGGGGTTTTTTGTTGTTTGCTGAATTCTGTGAAATATATTCATCATGCAAATATTAAAAGATGAAGCTAAGCATCTTTAAGTTATTAGTAACTACTCTAGAGATATTTCATACCAAATGTGGCTCCCCATCTTTACAACCAAAGAAAAACTCTTTTTAAACTCTAATAAAAGGGTTCATATAGTAGCAGGAAAACAATATCCCACCATTACCTCATGCCGTTCTTGCAAATTGGTTATAGCATGATTCTTAAGTTTCTTTTGAGGATAGAAAACTCATGAGGTCTCTAATATAGGTGACTGAAACATTTACACAGTAGAGTCACACGGTAAACATCTCTCCCTCTTTTCCCTTCTACGTCTTCTGTCTTCTTTCCTTGGGCTGACTGCCTTGAACATTTTTTAATATTGATCAAATCTGTTCAATCAATAGGAATAAGGAACTCTGATAAAAATTATTCACAGTAAGTGGTTTAGAGAGGATAACAGCAGCAAAAAAAAAAAAAAGTCAACATATAGACATGAATCACTTAAAGTAGACAGTTCAAGGAAACAGTAGGAGACATCTCTTTGCCCAGACTCCTTCGGGATGCCCCCTAAGTCATAACCACATATGGAACTACCTTTTATGACAATAAAAATTTTAAAGTTTGGAAAATGAATAGATAACAAAAAACCGTCTGTACCACCACATTCAGGGAGAACCAGATGGAGAAATTGAGTCAATGTGACTGCTGTATTTCTTGGACCTCTTTAAACATTAGAACAATAATAAATGTTCTGCCCAGTGTTGTAAAAACAAAAAAGTAAAAATGTCCATGAAATAGCAGTATGTTGGCCAGTTTCCCAGACTACTTCTCCTATCTGGAAGGAACAAAATCTCTGCCATCCTAGGTATTCCAGTTGGAGTTTAAGAAAATGTCTCAATGTATGTGAGCCATAAAAACCAGATACTATGATTAAGAAAAGTCAGTGAAAAATTCAGTCAAATACATTATGGCCTGATATTTTATTCATGGTGGTCATATAATCAGATCATGAATCAGTAGCCCCAGAATTCTGTCTATAGAACACCATACCTGCTAAAGTTGAGGGAAAATTCAAACTGAATCTTATATATTTGTGGTACAGTGGTGATCATAGCTGCTTGGAAAACTCAATCTTGTTTTAGAAGTTCTTCCTAGAGCCATATAAGAGTATGATCTGGAAAATGTGAGGAAAGACCACAAGCCTTGAGTGCATTCTGTTCACCAGGCCCATATCACTTATTCAAGTGCAATTTTGAAGGCCTGGGCATGGAGACCTTTCTCCACGGTCCCCTAAGACCCCAAAACTTAAGTACCTTTCTCTTCTCCCCACTGCTTGAGAGGTCCTGCCCCTTCGTAGGACCATGTATGGCAGGGCAGCCCAGGTTGTCTCTCACAAATCATACCTACATGACCCTTTCTCTTTATTCTGGGGCAGTCTCCTCTAGGACCAGGAAAATCTATATTCCCCTAATAAAAGTGAAAAAGTGAAAGTGCTAGTCACTCAGTTGTGTCCTACTCTTTGGGACCACGTGGACTGTAGCCCACCAGGCTTCTCTGTCCACAGAATTCTCCAGGCAAGGATACTGGAATGGGTAAGTATTCCCTTTTCCAGGGGATCTTTCCAACCCAAGGATCAAACCCAGTCTCCTGCATTGCAGGCGAATTCTTTACCATCTGAGCTGCAAGGGAATCCCTCAGTAATTCGACTCAAAGCATCAGCTTTTGTCTCTCCCTGCTCTAGGGCATTAGTAATTTTAAAACACAAAACAAGAAAACCCAGTAAGAGAAGCCAATAAAGACAATTAAGGTTTTTAGAAATACAATCCTAGATTCATCTTCTAGGGATGGATAATGAAATTTTTTTCATGGGAATACTTCAATAAGAAATTTCTTTTAAAAAAATTTCTAGAGACTACATATTAGCTTGAACTTACAAAACTGTCATTTTCTTAGTTCAAGATGTCTAAATATCAGCAAGTTCGTGTTGTTTAGGCTAATATTTTCTTAATAACTTATTCTACTATATTCCATTAAATCAATTTTTCAGTTGATCAATTACTTGAGCATCAGTTCAGTTCAGTCACTCAGTCGTGTCCGACTCTCTGCGACCCCATGAATCACAGCACGCCAGGCCTCCCTGTCCATCACCAACTCCCGGAGTTCACTCAAACTCATGTCCATCAAGTCGGTGATGCCATCCAGCCATCTCATTCTCTGTCGTCCCCGTCTCTTCCCACCCCCAATCCCTCCCAGCATCAGACGACTCTTTTCCAGTGAGTTAACTTGTCGCATGAGGTGGCCAAAGTATTGGAGTTTCAGCCTTAGCATCAGTCCTTCCAATGAACACCCAGGATCGATCTCCTTCAGAATGGACTGGTTGGATCTCCTTGCAGTCCAAGGGACTCTCAAGAGTCTTCTCCAGCACCACAGTTCAAAAGCATCAATTCTTCGGCGATCAGCTTTCTTCACAGTCCAACTCTCACATCCATACATGACCACGGGAAAAACCATAGCCTTGACTAGACAGACCTTGGTTGGCAAAGTAATGTCTCTGCTTTTTAATATGCTATCTAGGTTGGTCATAACTTTCCTTCCAAGGAGTAAGCGTCTTTTAATTTCCTGGCTACAATCAGCAGCCTCTACCTAAACATGAAAACATGTAAGTGACTCATTAATCTTTCCCCAAGGTCAGTTCAGTCCCTGAGTCATGTCTGACTCTTTGCAGCCCCATGGACTGCAGCACGCCAGGCTTCCCTGTTCATCACCAACTCCCGGAGCTTGCTCAACTCACGTCTGTCAAGTTGGTGATGCCATCCAACCATCTCATCCTCTGTCATCTCCATCTCCTCATGTCTTCAATCCTTCCCAGCACCAGGGTCTTTTCCAGTCAGTCAGTTCTTCATGAGTTCTAGCATTAAGTGGCCAAAATATTGGAGTTTCAGCTTCAGCATCAGTCCTTCCAATAAATATTCAGGATTGATTTTCTTTAGGATTGACTGGTTTGATCTCCTTGCAGTCCAAGGGACTCTCAAGAGTCTTCTCAAACACCACAGTTCAAAAGCATCAATTCTTTGGCACTCAGCTTTCTTTATAGTCCAATTATCACATCCATACATGACTACTGGAAAAACCATAGCTTTCACTTGATGGACCTTTTTGGCAAAGTAATGTTTCTGCTTTTAATATGCTGTCTAGGCTGGTCATAGCTTTTCTTCCAAGGAGCAAGTGTCTTTTAATTTCATGGCTGCAGTTACCATCCGCAGTGATTTTGGAGCCAAAAAAATTAAGTCTGTCACTGTTTTCACTGTGTCCCCATCTATTTGTCATGAAGTGATGGAACCGGATGCCATGATCTTAGTTTTTTGATTGTTGGGTTTTAACCCAGCTTTTTCACTCTCCTCTTTCACTTTCATCAAGAGGCTCATTAGTTCTCTTCACTTTCTGGCATAAGGGTGGTGTCATCTGAATATCTGAGGTTATTGATTTTTCCCCGGCAATCTTGATTCCAGCTTGTAACTCATCCAGACTGGCATTTTGCATGATGTACTCTACATATAAGCTAAGTAGCAGGGTGACAATATACAGCCATGATGTACTCCTTTCCCAGTTTGGAACCAGTCTGTTGTTCCATGTCCCATTCTAACTGTTGCTTCTTGACCTGAATACAGATTTCTCAGGAGGCAGGTCAGGTGGTCTGGTATTCCCATCTCTTAAAGAATTTTCCATAGTTTGGTCGGCCCGCCGTGCCGGTGCGCTCCTGCGCTGGCCCTCGTCTCGGAGCAGCCATGATGGAAGGCCTGGACGACGGCCCCAACTTCCTCTCGGAGGAGGACCGCGGACTTAAAGCAATAAATGTAGATCTTCAGAGTGATGCTGCCCTGCAGGTGGACATTTCTGATGCTCTGAGTGAGAGAGACAAAGTAAAATTCACTGTTCACACAAAGAGTTCATTGCCAAATTTTAAGCAGAACGAGTTTTCTGTTGTTCGACAACATGAGGAATTTATCTGGCTTCACGATTCCTTCATGGAAAATGAAGACTATGCAGGTTACATTATCCCTCCGGCACCACCAAGACCTGATTTTGATGCCTCAAGGGAGAAACTGCAGAAACTTGGAGAAGGAGAAGGGTCTATGACAAAGGAGGAATTCACGAAGATGAAACAGGAATTGGAAGCTGAGTATTTGGCAATATTCAAGAAGACAGTTGCAAGGCATGAAGTGTTTCTGAGTCGTGTGGCTGCACATCCCATTTTGAGGAAAGATTTAAATTTCCATGTCTTCCTGGAATATAATCAAGATTTGAGCGTGCAAGGAAAAAATAAAAAAGAGAAACTTGAAGATTTCTTTAAAAACATGGTTAAATCAGCAGATGGAGTAATTGTTTCTGGAGTAAAGAATGTAGATGATTTCTTTGAGCATGAACGAACATTCCTTTTAGAATATCATAACCGAGTTAAGGATGCATCTGCTAAATCTGATAGGATGACAAGATCCCACAAAAGTGCTGCAGATGATTACAATAGAATTGGTTCTTCATTATATGCTTTAGGAACTCAGGATTCTACAGATATATGCAAGTTTTTTTCTTAAAGTTTCAGAATTGTTTGATAAGACAAGAAAAATAGAAGCACGAGTGTCAGCTGATGAGGACCTCAAACTTTCTGACCTTTTAAAATATTACTTAAGAGAATCCCAAGCTGCTAAGGATCTCCTCTATCGAAGATCCAGGTCGTTAATGGATTATGAAAATGCCAATAAAGCACTGGATAAAGCAAGAGTGAAAAATAAAGATGTTCTGCAGGCTGAAACATCCCAACAGTTATGTTGTCAGAAATTTGAAAAAATATCTGAATCTGCAAAACAAGAACTTATAGATTTTAAGACAAGAAGAGTTGCTGCATTCAGAAAAAATTTAGTGGAACTGGCAGAGTTAGAACTGAAGCATGCAAAGGGTAATCTACAGTTGCTGCAGAACTGCCTGGCAGTGCTCAGTGGAGACACATAAGCCACACTCTTGCCTTCCAGTTAAAAAGGGCTGCCTTCCTTCAGATTTTATTTTTTCTTAATGATGTTAGGCATTTACTGCTCACTGAAAACGAAAGAAACAGCTGACAGAGTGCATCTCCTCTCCCTTTTTCTGAAAAATAATGGATCAGTGCCACCCATGGGTCTGCGGGCTGTGTGGTGGCACCTGCGCACCTGCGCCCTGGACAATTGCCCATCATCGCGCCCTCCTCCTCTTCAGAAGTCGAAAGTTCTGTCTTTTTCAAGTAGCCTCTATAACTGTGTTTATTTTATGAATAGTATTCCTTTTGGCTGCCAGTCTTATTTACCTTTAAATAATTTCTGAAGTTTAACCCTTTCAAAAATACATGGTTTAAAGGAAGATAAGGATTGCCGTTACCTTTTTTTTATTATTATTTTGTTTAAAAAAACCACACAAATATTATACACCACCATAGTTCACTCTTGTATCCTGGTAAAGCATCTTAATCAGACTTATTTTAATTAATGAACATTTCTTAGCAGTTCGCGGACAGGCATTCTGTACTCTTTATAAGTATGATTTCTGAAGAAAGCAAATGCATAAGTATGTTTGCCTTAAACTTGTAGACTAAACCAACTATTGTCAAATAAACAATGATAACAGTGATAGTTTTTAACTCTGTGGTCATTGTATCACTCTAAAATTTGGAGTAGCTATAATCTACTCCTATACTATGCTTTTACAGTGCAGGTCTTAGCTTTTCTTTATTTCTTTTAAAATGGCATATGGAACCAAGTTCACCACTTTACAAAAGAATGAACTGCTTCTCTGGGTGCTTTGAGCACTTCGTGTAAGATGGAATTGGACAGAGACAGGTTAGAGACTGCTGTTTCTAAAACTGGAACAGAGACTCTGATCTGTTAAGATTTCCAGGATGGCACCTCTGGCTCAGCCAGTTAACCATGAGACATATGCCAGAGTATAGATTGCTATGAAGAGAGAAAGAGGCCTGCTATAGGGAATAGCACTTGTCAGTGGGGAAAAGTTGGAATATATGGAATAAAAGTTAGGGTACAAACTTAAGGTAATGTCAGTAGCTACTTTACAAACATTATTGACCTTTCTAATGTGAATGACCATTATGTTATTCCTAGTTTAAAATTAGCTTGAGTGGTTGGATTTTTCCACTCTAAGTTGTCTCCCATGTAGAAACCACAGGCGTTTGGGTTGGTTACCCCTCCAGTGTGTTCCTAATTGTTTTTGCAAACCATTCTGAAGACCGCCCGCCTGGGTCTCAGGGCTAGGTACCGTGGTTCCAGACTTCCTCTGCTGCTTGTCTCTTGCCTCACTGGTGTGCTGCTCAGTGTTTCTCTGTTACTGCTGTTCCTCAGTGCGTCTGAATTGTCCATGTTTGTGTTGGCTGAGAGATTGTGTTTTGTCCTCCATGTCCCCTTCACTGGTGAGAATATGCCCCTGTGATGCCCACCAGTGGGTGAACGTGGGGTGGAGGGCCCAAGCCTCTGGATTCAGGGGCAGTCCCTTCACCAGCTGCCCTTGTGGCCTCAGACCACAAGGTTCACTTGAGCTCTTTGCCTGTTTCTCCACCATGAAGGATATACTGACCTACCTCACAGGGGTGTTGTGAGGATTAATAAATGTTGGTGCAGTGCTTTGGAAAAAAAAAAAAGAATTTTCCATAGTTTGTTGTGATCCACACAGTCAAAGGCTTTGACATAATCAATAAAGCAGAAGTAGATGTTTTTCTGGAACTCTCTTGCTTTTTCTATGATCCAACGGATGTTGGCAATTTGATCTCTGGTTCCTCTGCCTTTTCTAAAACCAGTTGAACATCTGGAAATTCACGGTTCATGTACAGTTGAACCTAGCTTGGAAAATTTTGAGCATTATTTTGCTAGCATGTGAGATGAGTACAATTTTACAGTAGTTTGAACATTCTTTGGCATTGCCTTTCTTTGGGATTGGAATGAAAACTGACCTTTCCAGTCCTGTGGCCACTGCTGAATTTTCCAGATTTGCTGGCATGTTGAGTGCAGCACTTGAACAGCATCATCTTTTAGGATTTGAAATAGTTCAACTGGAATTCCATCACCTCCACTAGCTTTGTTCATAGTGATGCTTCCTAAGGCTCACTTGACTTTGCATTTCAGGATGTCTGACTCTAGGAATGTGATCACTCCATCATGGTTATCTGGGTAATGAAGATCTTTCTCGCATAGTTCTTCTCTTTATTCTTTCCACCTCTTCTTAATATCTTCTGCTTCTGTTAGGTCCATACCTTTTCTGTCCTTTATTGAGCCCATCTTTGCATGAAATGTTCCCTTGGTATCTCTAATTTTCTTGAAGAGATCTCTAGTCTTTCCCACTCTATTGTTTTCCTCTATTTCTTTGCATTGACCATTGAGGAAGCCTTTCTTATCTCTCCTTGCTCTTCTTTGGAACTCTGCATTCAGATGCTTATATCTTTCCTTTTCTCCTTTGCCTTTAGCTTCTCTTCTTTCCTCAGCTATTTGTAAGGCCTCCTCAGACAGCCATTTTGCCTTTTTGCATTTGCTTTTCTTGGGGATGGTCTTGGTCCCTGCCTCCTATACAATGACATGAACCCCATCCACAGTTCTTCAGGCATTCTATCAGGTCTAATCCCTTGAATCTATTTGTCCTGTCACTGTATAATCATAAGGGATTTGATTTAGGTCATACATGAATGGTTTAGTGGTTTTCCCTACTTTCTTCAATTTAAGTCTGAATTTGCAATAAGAAGTTCATGGTCTGAGCCACAGTCAGCTCCCGGTCTTGTTTTTGCTGACTGTATAGAGCTTCTACATCTTTGGCTGCAAAAAAAAAAAAAAAATCAGTCTGATTTTGGTATTGACCATCTGGTGATGTCCATGTGTAGAGTATTCTCTTGTGTTGTTGGAAGAGGGTGCTTGCCGTGACCAGTGCATTCTCTTGACAAAACTCTATTAGCCTTTGCCCTGCTTCATTTTGTATTCCAAGGCCAAACTTGCCTGTTATTTCAGGTATCTCTTGACTTCCTACTTTTCAATTCTATGTGCCCATGATGAAAAGGACATCTTTTTTTGGTGTTAGTTCTAGAAGGTCTTGTAGGTCTTCACAGAACCATTCAATTTCAGCTTCTTCAGCACTACTGGTTGGGGCATAGACTTGGATTACTGTGATATTGAATGGCTTGCCTTGGAAACAAACAGAGATCATTCTGTCATTTTTGAGAGTGCACCCAAATACTGCATTTCAAACTCTTTTGTGATGGCTACTAAATTTCTTTTAAGGGATTCCTGCCCACAGTAGTAGATATAATGGTCATCTGAGTTAAATTCACCCATTCCAGTCCATCTTAGTTCACTGATTCCTAGAATGTCGACCTTCACTCTTGCCATCTCCTGTTTGACCACTTCCAATTTGCCTTGATTCATGGACCTAACCTTTCAGGTTCCTATGCAATATTGCTCTTTACAGCATTGGACCTCGCTTCTATCACCAGTCACATCCACAATTGGGTATTGCTTTTGCTTTGGCTCCATCCCTTCATTATTTTTGGATTTATGTTCTCCACTGATCTCCAGTAGCATACTGGGCACCTACCAACCTGGGGAGTTCATCTTTCAGTGTCCTATGTCTTTGCGTTTTCATACTGTTCATGGGGTTCTCAAGGCAGGAATATTTAAGAGGTTTGTCATTCCCTTCTCCAGTGGACCACGTTTTGTCAGAACTCTCCACCATGACCCATCTGTTTTGGGTGGCCCTCCACAGCATGGCTTATAGTTTCATTGAGTTAGACAAGGCTGTGGTCCAAGTGATCAGATTGGTTATATTTCTGTGATTGTGGTTTTCATTCTGTCTGGCCTCTTATGGATAAGGATAAGAGGCTTATGGAAGCTTCCTGATGGGAGAGACTGTGGTCTTGTTTTGATGGGCAGGGCCGTACTCAGTAAATCTTTAATCCAATTTTCTGTTGATGGGCAGTGCTGTGTTCCCTCCCTGTTCTTTGACCTGAGACCAAACCATGGTGGAGGTAATGAAAGTAATGGTGACCTCCTTCAGAAGGTCCCATGCACGCACAGCCACTCTCAGCTCCCCTGACCCTGTAGTAGGCCACCGCCAATCCACGCCTCCACCAGAGACTCCTGGACCCTCACAGGCAAGTCTGTGTCAGTCTCTTGTGGGGTCACTGCTCCTTTCTCCTTGCGTCCTGGTGCACACAAGGTTTTGTTTGTGTCCTCTAAGAATCTGTTTCCCCAGTCTTGTGTAAGTTCTGTAATCAAATCCACTGGCCTCCAAAGTCAAATTCTCTGGGAGTTCTCAATCCTTTTGCCAGAACCCCAGGTTGGGAAATCTGTTGTGGGTCCTAGAACTTTCTTAACAGTGTGAGAATTTCTTTGGTATAATAGTTCTGCAGTTTGTGGGTTGTCTGCCTGGCAGCTCTATGGTGGGGTTAATGGCAACCTCCTCCAAGAGGCTGTGTGACCCAGGTAGCTGCACCCTGAGCCCCTGCCCCTTCAGCAGGCCATTCACGACCCACACTTCTGCAGGAGACTCAGACACAGGTGTGGCTCAGTCTCTGTGGGGTCTCTGGGTCCTGAGGCACGCAAGGTTTTGTTTGAGCCCTCCAAGCATCTATGGCAGGTATCAGTTTAATTCTAAATGTGATTTTGCCCCTCCTACTGTCTTGCTGGGGTTTCTCCTTTGCCCTTGGACATCGGGTATCTTTTTGGTGGGATCCATCATTCTCCCGTCCATGGTTGTTCAGCAGCGAGTTGTAATTTTGGAGTTCTCGCAGAAGAAGATGAGTGCACGTCCTTCTACTCCACCATCTTGCATATGTTTTCCTTGCATTCTTTCCCCAGAAGCCATTATTATATGGGATAGTGCTCACAGATGTTTCCATATAATTCTGTTTTTTGTGTAGATCCTATCAGTGTGCCATGTGTGCCTACATTTAGGCTGTCACCTTAGTTACATCAGCCCAGCAGGCAGAGAGAGGTCCAGAAGGTCCCAGAATAAACTGCAGTTTTTACCTCTCCCCTAAATCCTCTGAACCTCAGAAAGTAATTTTTTAAACATTTTCTAGATAAAATGTATTTGGTACATTTCTCTTTTCCTTGATAGCATCAGAGTAATTAAGGCCATAATGACCAGAAAAAGGCTAAAGGAATCAATAAATTTTCTGTTTGTTGCTAATAAAAGATAGTTTGATTTCTTTTGAAAATTAAATTATTCTCAATAAAGGTATTAAACAGAATAGATTTACATGCAAGATGTGAATGAAGAAAACAGCCACAAGATTTCAAATCTCAGAACTTCAAAAAAATTAAGAACACACAGTTCATGTACCTTATTTTACAGATAACACAAATATGCAACAGATTTTAGTAAGAACCAGTCACACTCATTCTAAAATTATTACAACCCCAAAAATTTATTGGATATCTCTCTCAAGGAGAGATAAGAAGGGCTTCCTCAATGAGCAATAGAAAGAAATAGAGGAAAACAATAGAGTGGTTAAAACTAGAGATCTCTTCAAGAAAATTAGAAATATGAAAGGAACATTTCATTCAAGGATGGGCATGATAAAGGACAAAAACAGTAAGGATATAACAGAGGTAGAAGAGATTAAAAAGAGGTGGCAAGAACACACAGAAAAACTATACAAAAAATGTCTTCATGACTGGGATAACCATGATGGTGTGGTCACTCACCTAGAGTCAGACATCCTGGAGTGTGAAGTCAAGTGGGACTTAAGGAAGCATTATTACAAACAAAGCTAGTGGAGGTGATGGAATTCCAGCTGAGTTATTTAAAATCCTAAAAGATGATGCTGTTAAAGTGCTGCACTTAGTATGTCAGCAAATTTGGAAAACCCAGCAGTGGTCACGGGACTGGAAAAGGTCAGTTTTCACCCCAGTCCAAAGAAGGGCAATGCTAAAGAATGTTCAAACTACCAGACAGTTGTGCTTATTTCCTGTACTAGTGAGGTTATGCTCAAAATCCTTCAAGCTAGGCTTCAGCAGTACTTGAATAGAGAACTTCCAGATATACAAGCTGGGTTTAGAAAAGGCAGAAGAACCAGAGATCAAATTGCCAACATTTGTTGGATCATAGAAAAAGCAATGGAATTCCAGAAAAACATGTACTTCTACTTCATTGACTATGCTAAAGCTTTGACTGGGTGGACCACAGCAAACTGTGGCAAATTCTTAAGGAAATGGGAATACCAGACCATCTTACCTGTCCCCTGAGAAACCTGTATGCAAGTCAAGAGGCAACTGTTAGAATCAGACATGGAACAAAAAACTGGTTCAAAATTGGGAAAGGAATATATCAAGTCTGTATATTGTCACTCTTGTTTATTTAACTTATATTCAGAGTACATCATGAAAAATGCCTCGCTGGATGAGTTCCAAGCTGGAATCAAGATTGCTGGGAGAAATATCAATAACCTCAGATATGAAGATGATATCACTCTAATGGCAGAAAGCGAAGAGGAACTAAAGAGCCTCTTGATGAAAGTGAAAGAAGAGAATGGAAAGCTGGCTTAAAACTCAACATTCAAAAAACAAAAATCATGGCATCTGATCCCATTACTTCATGGCAAATAAAGGGGAAAAGTGGAAACAGTGAAAGATTTTCTCTTCTTGGGCTCCACAATCACTGTAGATGGTGACTGCAGCCATGAGATTAGAAGACACTTGCTTCTTGGAAGGAAAGCTGTGACAAACCTAGACAGCATATTAAAAAGCAAAGACATCACTTTGACCACAAAGGTCCATATAGATGGTCTTTCTGGTTATTATGTGCCAGAAACATATGTATTATGTTAGATGTAAGAGTTGAACCATAAAGAAGGCTGAGCGCCAAAGAATTGATGCTTTCAAATTGTGGTGTTGGAAAAGACTCTTGAGAGTCCCTTGGACAGCAAGGAAATCATACCAGTCAATCCTAAAGGAAATCAACCCTGAATACTCATTGGAAGGACTTATGCTGAAGCTCTAATACTTTGGCCACCTGATGCAAGAAGCAAACTCATTGGAAAAGACCCTGATGCTGGGAAAGACTGAAGGCAGGAGAAGAGGGCTATAAAGGATGAGATGTTTGGATAGCATCATCGACCAGTGGATATGAACTTGGGCAGACTCTGGGAGATAGTGAAGGACAGGGAAGCCTGGCATGCTACAGTCCATGGGGTCTCAGAGTCAGACATGAATTAGGAGCTGAACAACAACAACAAAACTTTTTTTTACAAAATTGAGAAAGCAAAACGCAGTGTGCACATGAGTATCTCTGGGGATATGAACCTGATCAGTTATAAGTAGTTATTGGCCTACTAATACCTACAGAGTTAGATGGAATTCCACCTTCTCCAGCTCCTCACTCCAGTCTGAAGGGGACTTCAAATATTAAGCAAGAGCTCATCCCGGAGAAAATCCCCAGTCCCCCCCTTAATACACAAACAAACATACACACATCATGTGTACAGTTATTGTGGGTTTCTGAAATTTAGCCCAGGCCAATATAGGTGTAAAAATTCACCTGAAATCTACCTTGACCCTGGCCCACAAGATATACTTACACAGTTAATAAATGATAAAGTACATCAAGATAGGAAAAATAGGGACTTCCCTGGTGGTCCAGTGGTTAAGACTTGGCCTTCGAAAGCAGGGGATGTGGGTTCGATCCCTGATTGCAGAGCTAATATCCCACATGACTCACGGCCAAAAAGCCAAAACATAAAACAGAAGCAATATTTAACAAATTCAATCCAAGACTTTAAAAATGGTCCACATTGAAAAAAAAAAAACTTTAAGAAACAAAAGATGTGAGAAATGATAATTCTTAGAAGTAGGTCAAGGGAAATTTAAAAGACAACATAGAAATGTTAACAGTGGTTGAATTTTTAATAACATATATTTCACTTTTCATATTTTTTCTGTATTTTCTAATATTTTTCCAATTTTTATTTATAATCTGAAAAATTAACTAAAAGGAAATATTATGTAATAGAAAATAACCCTTTGAAAAATGACAATGTTATATTCATCTCTGTTATCACTAATTCCTAGCAAGATACACGTAGCAGGCATTCAATAGGCGCATATATGGTAGGTAACTTAAATTCTCAGTTAAACAGGTAGCCTTAGCAAAGGTATTTAAATACTCAAATATTCTAACAAAATCATTCTCATCTTTATTTGTAATATCATTATTAGCATGCAAAGTTATTTGGCTTTATTACACTCCAAAGTTATGTTCCACAGCTGTACTTTTGAAGCTTTGAAAGTTAGTCCTCCAGTTACATCTTAGCTGTTTACATTTTAGCTGTGAAATAGGATTTTGTTTTTAGGTAGCCAGCAAGAGAAGTTTCGTTACCTCCATTTCAAATATTGTGAAATGAGAAATAACAATTTTCAATATATCAAAAGGGACCTTACTTTTTCTCATGTGATAATATCTGCCATGTAATAAGTAATAAGGTTGAACACTTAAATTACTTTTTTCCATAGAAACTCCTGCTCTGTCCTTCATATATATATATATTATTTATTTAATTATTTATTACTGGCTGTTCTGGGTCTTTGTTGCTTCACGAGGGCTTTCTATAGTTGCAGTAAGTGGGGGGCTACTCTTCATTGTGATGTGCGGTCTTCTCATTGTGGTGGCTCCTCTTATGGCAGAGCAAGGTTCTAGGCGTGTGGGCTTACTAGCTGCAGTACATTCGCTGAGCAGTTGCAGTTTGTAGGCCCTAAAGCACAGGTTCAGTAGTTGGGACACACAGGCTTATTCTGTGGCATGCAGAATCTTCCCATACCAGGAATTGAACCCGTGTCATCTGCATTGGCAGGCAGATTCTTATCCACTGCACCACCAGGGAAGTCCTCCTGTTAATGTTTGGAGTAACAAAGGCTTTCAATCTAAGGAAATAGCACAGGGTGTTTGCTGTTTCTTCATTGACAAAGTACTCAGAAATGCTGTGTTCTGAGGCAAAGTTCACAAGGACAAAACAAATATTTTGCCAAGGAACATTGTAGCTTAATGTTTGTAGCAATATTCAGGCAAACCAAGATTTAACTGGCTTACCAGGACTGTTTAGATAACCTAGGACAGTGACATTCAGAGAAAAGTCTCTGGCTCAGCATCCGGGAGCTGCTTAGAAATGCTCAGTCTCAGGCCCCATCCACACTTCATGAATCTGCATTTTAACTTTAGAGAATTCATGTCCACATTGAATTTGAGATGTATCAGTCTACTGAGAGATATTTTTAGCAAGAATTTTGGACATAAGATGCAAGCTATACCTTCAGAAACAGTAATAAGATGGATCAATCACAAACGCTCCAGTATATTTGTACTCAGATTTGTCATTTCACCATCGTCACATTTGTCATTCTCACCATAGTCATATTTGGAAACTATATAGTTATTTACCTGATACCCATTCTTCACACCGTATTTGGAAATTCCTTTGGGACTTGGTAAGACACACAAAATCAATGTCATTACTTTATGGTTTCACCTTCTTTTGGACCAAAAAGCAGCCTTTCACACTGATTTTATTCATAAAATTAAGCCAAATAACTTTGATCTCTTTTCAAAATCAAATCCATTTTCAAGTATAAATATTTGCTTTCTTTGGGAATAAATAGATCAGGTTACAGGCTCTGAAAACCTGAAGAAATTTTTTAATGTTTGAATGATGGCAGCATAATTGTAACATGTATAGCAAGTGACTCCTTTAAAAAGAGCAGCACTGAGGGCCATCTTTTCACCGTATTTATAGTTTTTCCTTTGCTATGCAAAATCTAAGCTTAATTAGGTCCCACTTGTTTATTTTTGTCCTTATTTCCATTACTCTAGAAGGTGGGCCATGGAATGGGAGGAAACAATAGTAAATGAAACAACTGGCAAAGCACTAATCTTCAAAACATACAAGAAGCTCATGCAGCTCAATACCAGAAAAACCACACAACCCAGTCAAAACGTGGACAGAAGACCTAAACAGACATTGCTCCAAAGAAGACATACAGATGACTAATAAACTTATGAAAAGATGCTCAATCAGCGCTCATTAATAGAGAAATGCAAATTAAAACTACAATAAGGAATTATCTCACCCTGGTCAGAACGGCCATCATCAAAAAATATACAAACAATAAATGCTGGAGAGGAGGATAGAGACAAGGGAACCCTCTTGCACTATTGGCGGGAATGTGAATTGATATAGCCACGATAGATGACCAAATGTAGATTCCTTAAGAAACTAGGAGTAAAACTACCATATGATCGAACAATACCACTACGGGGCATATAACCTGAGAAGACAACAATTGAAAAAGACAAACATAACCCAACATTCACTGCAGCACTATTTCCAACAGCTGGGACATGGAAGCAACCGAGATGTCCATTGACAGATGAATGAATAAAGAAGCTGTTGTACATTTATACAATGGAATGTTCAGTTCAGTTCAGTTCAGTCGCTCAGTCATGTCCGACTCTCTGCGACCCCATGAATCACAGCACGCCAGGCCTCCCTGTCCATCACCAACTCCCAGAGTTCACTCAAACTTATGTCCATCGAGTCGGTGATGCCATCCAGCCATCTCATTCTCTGTCGTCCCCATCTCCTCCCGCCCCCAATCCCTCCCAGCATCAGAGTCTTTTCCAGTGAGTCAACTCTTCGCATGAAGTGGCCAAAGTATTGCAGTTTCAGCTTTAGCATCAGTCCTTCCAATGAACACCCAGGACTGATCTCCTTTAGAATGGACTGGTTGGATCTCCGTGCAGTCCAAGGGACTCTCAAGAGTCTTCTCCAGCACCACAGTTCAAAAGCATCGATTCTTCGGCGATCAGCTTTCTTCACAGTCCAACTCTCACATCCATACATGACCACGGGAAAAACCATAGCCTTGACTAGACGGACCTTGGTTGGCAAAGTAATGTCTCTGCTTTTTAATATACTATCAAGGTTGGTCATAACTTTCCTTCCAAGGAGTAAGTGTCTTTTAATTTCATGGCTGCAATCAGCATCTGCAGTGATTTTCCGTCCGTCCGTTCCGTCGCTCAGTCGTGTCCAACTCTATGCGACCCCGTGGACTGTAGCCTACCAGGCTTCTCCGTCCATGGTATTCTCCAGGCAAGAATACTGGAGTGAGTTACCGTTTCCTTCTCCAGGGGATCTTCCCGACCCAGGGATCGAACCCTGGTCTCCCACATTGGAGGCAGACGCTTTAACCTCTGAGTCACCAGGGAAGCCCTTAGAGCCCCTAAAAATAAAGTCTGACACTGTTTCCACTGTTTCCCAATCTATTTCCCATGAAGTGATGGGACCAGATGCCATGATCTTAGTTTTCTGAATGTTGAGCTTCAAGCCAACCTTTTCACTCTCCTCCTTCACTTTCATCAAGAGGCTTTTGTGTTCCTCTTCACTTTCTGCCATAAGGGTGGTGTCATCTGCATATCTGAAGTTATTGATATTTCTCCTGGCAATCTTGAGTCCAGCCTGTGCTTCTTCCAGCCCAGCGTTCCTCATGATGTACTCCGCATATAAGTTAAATAAGCAGGGTGACAATATACAACCTTGACATACTCCTTTTCCTATTTGGAACCAGTCTGTTGTTCCATGTCCAGTTCTAACTGTTGCTTCCTGACCTGCATACAGGTTTCTCAAGAGGCAGGTCAGGTGGTCTGGTATTCCCATCTGTTTAATATTACTCGGCCAAAAAAAGGAAAGCAATTGAGTCAGTTCTAATGAGGTGGATGAACCTAGATTATACAGAGTGAAGTAAGTCAGAAAGAAAAAACAAATATTGTATACTAACATATAGAAAAACAGTGGAGACAGTGTCAGACTTTATTTTGGGGGGCTCCAAAATCACTGCAGATGCTGATTGCAGCCATGAAATTAAAAGACGCTTACTCCTTGGAAGGAAAGTTATGACCAACCTTGATAGTATATTAAAAAGCAGAGACATTACTTTGCCAACCAAGGTCCGTCTAGTCAAGGCTATGGTTTTTCCCGTGGTCATGTATGGATGTGAGAGTTGGACTGTGAAGAAAGCTGATCGCTGAAGAATTGATGCTTTTGAACTGTGGTGTTGGAGAAGACTCTTGAGAGTCCCTTGGACTGCAAGGAGATCCAACCAGCCCATTCTAAAGGAGATCAGTCCTGGGTGTTCATTGGAAGGACTGATGCTGAGGCTGAAACTGCAATACTTTGGCCACCTCATGCGATGAGTTGACTCACTGGAAAAGAGTCTGATGCTGGGAGGGATTGGGGGCGGGAGGAGAAGGGAACGACAGAAAATGAGATGGCTGGATGGCATCACCGACTCTATGGACATGAGTTTGAGTGAACTCCGGGAGTTGGTGATGGACAGGGAGGCCTGGCGTGCTGTGATTCATGGGGTCGCAGAGAGTCAGACACGACTGAGTGACTGAACTGAACTGAACTGAACTGAACGCATATATGTGGAATCTAGAAAGATAGTAGTGATGAACTTATTTGAAGGGCAGCAATGGAGACACAGACATAGCAAAGAGACTTGTGGACACAGTGCCAGAAGGAGAGGGTGGGCTGAATTGAGACAGACATGCATATCACCATATATAAAACAGATAGCCAGTGGGAATTTGCTGTAAAACCAGTGCTATGTGACAACCTAGAGGGCTAGGTTGGGGTAAAGGGAAGGGACAAATCCATGTATAGCTGTGGCTGATTCATGTTGAAGTATGGCAGAAAACAACACAATATTGTCAAGCAATTATCCTTCAATTAAAAATATTATTTTAAGAAAAAAAAAAGAGCAGCTTTCACTTCTGGATAAGTTTTGGCATTTTTGTTTTTAAACTGGGTGCCTCACTGAAGTCTTAACGAACAGGAAGATCTGATGAAAATCTAAGCGGTGCTTTGTTACCACCCCTTTAGCAAGAAGATGCCGTGAGCTTCCCCTAATCTAAACAGACGTTTGCACTTTTATAGTCTGGATCATTCTATTAACAAGTAAGCTCTGTTGTCAGAGAAAAGAGGGGAATTAATCCTTTGTCTGGAGCCAGGGAAAGGGAAGACTGCTGATCTCAGAAGTTGAATATGGGACAGTGGATTCTGAGATGGGGAATACACTGGGGCAGTGGGGTGGTGGGTAGTATACCTACAGGAGGTCCTTACATGATGCATGAACTCCAAGGATAGGCACCAAGTTCAGATTCCTGGGGAAAACCTCCCCATTCAAAGGTTTGACATATATATATATCAATAGATTGATATATTTAATAAATATATATATGTGTATATATACATAATAAGGCTTCCCAGGTGGCGCAGTTGGTGAAGAATCTGCCTGTCAATGCAGGAGATGCAAGAGACATGGGTTCAATCCCTGGGTCGGGAAGATCCCTGGAGAAGGAAATCCCACTCCAGGATTCTTGTCTGGAGAAGTCCATGGACAAAGGAGCCTAGCGGGCTACAGTCCATGGGGTCGCAAAGAGTCGGACACGACTGAAGCAGCTGAGCACATGCACATGTATAAAACAGATAACCAAGAAGGACCTGCTGCACAGCACATGGAACCCTACTCAGTGCTCTGTAATGACCCAGATAGGAAAAGAGTCTGAAATAGTGGACATACGTACATGTGTAACAGCTTCACTTTGCTGTGCACCTGAAGCCAACAAACATAATAAATCAGCTATACCCCAATAATGTTTTTATTTTTAAGAAAAGGAGCATCCTCACTCAGAGCTCTGTGGAACCCAGTGTGGCGACAGGAAGCAATGCTGCATTTGTCCCAGGGGTTCAGGGCCCAGAGTGGCCAGGGAACTTCCCTGGAGACTCTATAAACCCAAAAAACTCTTGAATAAACCAGAATAGGGGGAAAGGTGCTCTAAGCATATAATATTGAAGTTTTTTTGTTGTCCAGTTGATAAGTCATGTCCAAATCCTTGTGACCCCATGGACTGCAGCACACCAGACTTCCCTGTCCTTCACTGTCTCCTGGAGTTGGCTCAAACTCATGTCCATTGAGTCAGTGATGCTGTTATTGTCTTCATTAATTAAAGTATATATCAATAGAGTGATACATTAATTCTATCTGTAGGATCTTGAAAGGCTTCATCAAGAAATACATTTGAATTTTATCCTTTAGGATGAGCATAATTCTACAGGTAAACACGGAAGGGAACAAGCAGCATTCCAGGTGGAGAGAACACGTGGATTAGGTCACAAGAACACTACAGTATGTGGCCCATCCAGGGCCAAGAGAGTGTTTAAAAATATAAGCATAAGAAAAGGTCTGGGAGAGGAGGCAGAAATTATGATGAAAATGGAAAAGAAGGTTATCATGTACCAGGCCACATTAGCTGTAAGTGAGGAAGAGACAAATCAAATGCGTATTTTAGGAAGACAATTGTGGTGCCATGCACAGACTGGACTGGAGGAGAAAAAATCAGTAGGAGATGCCATTTAAGATAGGAAATATCTGATGGAAATCAGAAAAACCTTTGGGAGTTGTCGGTGTGGGAGACAGGATAAACAATCTCTAATATTTTCTCTTTTACATACACATATACCCACAGACACCTGCATTTATGGGTTGGTCACGTAATCCCTGCGCCTCAGTCTTCTCATTCATTAAAAAAATAAAAACAGATAATAATAGAATGTTCTGAGGATTAAACAGGATGATCCATGAAAAGTGTCCGGCACGTAGTTAAGACTGTATAAACAATGCTATCTCATTTTTTCCTATCATATCAATCCTTTCCCCTGTTTTAATCACTGTCCCCTTCCAATTGTCAATTACTTTCATGACACCAAAATTCCACTTGCAAATTTGGGGCCTAAAATATTCAAGAAGTCCCATAACTTTGATTCAGTTCAATACATTTTAAATGGCTCCCTCTTATCTTAGAAGAATTTCCAGACAAGGTGCATGCATGCTCAGTCAGGTCTGATTCTTTGCAACCCCAGGGAGTATAACCAGCCAGACTCCTCTGTCTGTGGAATTTTCTAGGCAGGAATACTGGAGTGGGTTGCCATTTCCTACTCCAGGGGACCTTCCATACCCAGAGACAGAACTTGTATCTCCTGCATTACAAGAGGATTCTTTACCGCTGAGCCACCTCCCAGACAATGTAGGAAATAATAAAAGGAGTCATTTTCTTTTTCCTGCACAAGGAAGCTAACCTTCAAAGTCAGGAAAAATGAGAACTACATAATCTAGTAAGTAAACTGTAATATGGAATAAAGTAAAGATAGTTAGAGAACTTACAACCAATGCAACATAGAAAAGCACTCTGATGGGAGTATGAAGACCTGTGTAGGATCCAACAGTTAGTGGCCAAATTTCCTGGGGCAAGTTGCTAAAGTTTGGCTGGGCAGAGAGGTGTGATGCTTCAGCACTTTTGTCTAGACCTAGGTTAGGTGGATTCTTTTCTTTCAAGGAGTAGAAAAGAAAAGAATCCTTGGAAGAAAAGCTATGACCAATCTAGACAGCATATTAAAAAGCAGAGACATTACTTTGCCAACAAAGGTCCATCTAGTCAAAACTATGGTTTTTCCAGTAATCATGTATGGATGTGAGAGTTGGACTGTGAAGAAAGCTGATCACCGAAGAATTGATGCGTTTGAACTGTGGTGCTGGAGAAGACTCTTGAGAGTCCCTTGGACTGCAAGGAGATCCAACCAGGCCATTCTAAAGATCAGTCCTGGGTGTTCATTGGAAGGACTGATGCTAAAGCTGAAACTCCAATACTTTGGCCACCTCATGCGACGAGCTGACTCACTGGAAAAGAGTCTGATGCTGGGAAGGATTGGGGGCAGGAGGAGAAGGGGACGACAGAGAATGAGATGGCTGGATGGCATCACCGACTCTGTGGACATGAGTTTGAGTGTACTCCGGGAGTTGGTGATGGACAGGGAGGCCTGGCGTGCTGTGATTCATGGGGTCACGAAGAGTTGGACACGACTGAGCGACTGAACTGAACTGAACTGAATAAGAACTCTATTTGGAGCCCTTCCTAAATGCATCAGGCCTGGAATGCAATCGTTAAATCTACCTTGCTGAAATTCCAATCAATGAGAATTTGGGACAATATGGAAAAATGACAAAAAAGTGTTGTTGGATTTTTGTAAGAATCATTTGAATGGGTTGTCTTAACCAATGAACCTGTATGCATTGATGACCACATTTTTGAGATATTAGAGTAAATACAGGAAATTCAATCTTTTTAAAATGTTATCCACTTGGGATGTCTGTTGACATTTTGCAAAGCAGATCATAAATGTACTTAAACCGATGAGTAAAACATTAAAATTAAAAATCAGCCTATCTTTTCTCAGAGTCCCTTTTTCAAATGGCACAGAGAACTTTACACAAGCTCCAGGCACCTCTGCATTTAATTCCTAGGGGCAATAGTATTCATCAGTGCATTAAGCAGCCTGGTCAGGTACTGCTGAGTCAACCCCATTCTGGGACTTGCCTTCCTTGTGAAAGCAGCACAGGCCTTGAGATGTCATTATTCCCACGTTATGATAAGGCACTCACTTATGCTGCTTTACAGGAGAAAGAACCAAAGTTTAAAAAGCCAGAGCCACTGATTTATATTACACTACTGTAACACTCTTAAATAGAATCGCATTTTAAAAGACAGGACCTGGAAGAGAAAAAGCTTTACTGGCTTAATCCACGATCATGGAATTGATGGTCATTTAAAAATAATTCTTTTCTTTTCTCTTTTTACCATCAGGAGCTTCATTTTCATTAGAAATCGCAGTCTTGGTACTGAGGCAGCACCAGTTTCTTTGTGGCACAAAGCAGGAAGGTGATCTTTTCTTAATGGGAGAATGACTGGAAGTCGCTGGTATGATAATGTTCACAGGTCAGTACTTCATAGCCCGACATGTTTACTAAACACAGTTGCAGCAGAGATGACCAAAGGTATGAGTGCGTACTTCTGAATTATCTTACTTGACTAAATGGCTGCAACTTAGCTTATTTGCAATGGACACTTTCTCAAAATCTTCAAAGTGTACTGGAAAACATGAATCTTAGGTGTGTTTTAATTAACTTAAGCAGAAAATTGTAGCTTTTACAATTTGGCATGACTAATGAATGAAAGAAATCTATAATAGCAAAGCTTAGGTCTTATAAAGTGCTTCTTGCTGGGGGAATCTTAAAATCATGTTTCCTTTTTTACTCTTTTATAAGAAAACTGATACAAATAATGTAGACCTTTTCTCAAGGTCTCAGAGAGCTTTAACAAAGCTAAAATGTGCCATCTTCACTCCTTGATTTATAACCTCCATAACCTTTACTTAAGAATTTATCCAAAGTAAATTCTGAGTGTCTACTTTACTAAATATTTCTTTTGTTGACCAGGAAAATGGAACTTTTGTTTCTAGAGTCATTTGCCAGAGGTGATGCTGATTAATAGAACTGAAACTAAAGATGACATGTGAAGTCTCACGGGCAGCAACTGGATACAATTTTAAGTTAGAAAAACTGCTGGCTTTAGCAAGAGAACTAGGGTTAGAAACCACTCCTTCCTTCGCAACGCTGTTATCACTTTTTACAACAAAGATCATCTTCTTCTCTGCCCCAAACCACACCCAGAAAACACACCCAGTCAGTCTCTGAACATCTGTTCACCTCTCCCCTTCCTGTCTTGTTACTGGGATGGCCAACTTTGACAAGACAGCTTTCAAATAGCCATGAGAGGGCTAGAAATCTTTTAAATACATAAATAAGCTTTAAGAAGTAATTCACAAATAATTGACATTTGACCGTGGAACTCTGAGGCATATATTAAGATATGCCCATATGCCCACGGGCTTTCCTGTTGGATCAGTGGTAAAGAGTCCGCCTACAGTGCAGGAGACACAGGAGACACGGGTTTGATCCCTGGGTCAGGAAGATCCCATGGAGAAGGAAATGGCAACCTGTTCCAGTATTCTTGCCTGAAGAATCCCATGGACAGAGGAGCCTGGCAGGCTACAGTCCGTGGGGTCACAAAGAGTTGGAAGCAACCGAAGCAACTTAGCACACACGCATATGCCCACAGGCTCAAACACTCTGTGCCTGAACTCAGCACCTACTCTGTAGAGTCCAGTTATCAGCTTTTCAGGATCCAAGCAAGAGATGAACAAGAGGGAACCAAACAAGAAGAAACTAAACCCCTTGCGGGTTGACAGTATAGTCTCGGATCTGGAATGACTGAATCTTCACAAGTGACACCCCTAGACCGGTGGTATCAAGCGGTCATTCTGTATCCAGTACGTGGGAATTCAGCTCACTTGGACCTTGTATAGCTAAGGACAATATTTCAAAAATGATGGAAGAAATATTTAGAAACAAGTCATGGTTCCATACTAGGAAGGACAGATGCTCAAATAGTCAGAAAGCTGGATAATCGACTGTACAGGTGTAAATTCACACATGCTAATTATCACCATCTCTAGTGAGTCTCTCCTATTGTATTCACTAAAACTAAATTAGTTGAAGTCCAAAATGGACTTTCCATGTGGCACACTGGTAAAGAATCCGCCTGCCAGTCAGGAGACCGGCAGAGTTGTGAGTTCGATGCCTGCCTGGGTTGGGAAAATTCCCTGAAGTAGGAAATGGTAACTCACTCTAGTATCCTAGAAAACTCCATGGACAGAGGAGTCTGGTGGGCTACAGTCCATGGGGTTACAAGAGCCAGACACAACTGAGCAACTGAGCACACACAACTTCCCAATGATTGTGAACACGTGTTTTTCTATGAGTTTGGCTATGTAAGTTTTACCTAGTTTAATGCCACACAGTATTTAACATCAGGTTACACATTTAACCTCTGGAGGCAAATAACTGAACACAATTACCAGTATAATACAATAACCATTCACAAACAATCCACATTATACAACAGCCTGGGTAACTGTGAATCCAGTCCCCGGAATCAAGAAACAATACACCAAAAATGACTCAAACAGCCTTCAGCTAGTAAAAGGACAAATAATATGTAGAACGCTCACATGAATGTAATATGTCCAATGAATGTAGCATGCCCAGTGAGATATTGCTTAGCAGTAAAAGGAAATAAACTACTGATACACCCAACAGCATAACAAAGATCAAAGTCACTATGCTAAGTGCAAAAAACCAGACACACACACACAAGCTACCTACTTATGATTCCATTCATATGTCTGGAAAAAGCAAAACTGTAGGAATGAAAACAGAGCAGTAGTTTCCAGAATTTAAGTTTATGAGGGAGTTGACTACAAAGGGCAAAGGTTGACTACAAAAGATAGCACAAAAGCATTTGAGAAGCGGGGTGATGAAAGTGTTCTGTTTCCTACTTGTCATGGTGAGTATAGGACTCCATGCATTTGTAAGCCTCTTAGACATGTATAACCCCCCCAAAGTGATTTTATTGATTTTGGTCCCACTCCCTTTTTTTCTTGATGGGTCTGGCTAATGGTTTATCAATTTTGTGTATTTTTTCAAAGAACCAGGTTTAGTTTCATTGATCTTTTCTATTTTTTTAGTCTATTTAATTTTTATTTTGCTCTAATTTTTATGATTTCTTTCTTTCTTCTAACTCTGGATTTTGTTTATTCTTTTTTCTCTGATTATTTAGGTGTAAGGTTATGGTATTTATTTGATATCTTTCTTATTTCCTGAGGTAAGCTTGTATCACAATAAACTTCCTTTTAAGAACTGCTTTTGCTGTGTCCCATAGATTTTGGATCGTCATGTTTTTGTTGTCATATCTCTAGGTATTTTTAAATTTCATCTTGCTTTCTTCAGTGAGCTTGGTAGCATATTGTTTAGCCTTCATGTGTTTGTGTTTTTTGCAGTTTTTTTTCTTGTAGCTGATTGAAAATTTCTAAGGAAACACAAAAGACCCTGCATAGCCAAAACAATCTTGACAAAGAAGAACAGAGATGAAGAAATCATGCTCCCTGGCTTCAGAATTAGTACAGAGCCACAGCAATCAAGTCAGCATGGTACTGCAACAAAAAGAGACACACAGATCAATTGCTGTTGTTCAGTCACTAAGTTGTGTCTGACTCTTTGTGACCGCAGGGCCTGCAGCACACAAGGCTTCCCTGTCCTTCACTATCTCCTGGAGCTTGCTCAAACTCATGTCCACTGAGTCAGTGATGTCATCCAACCATCTCATCCTCTGTCGCCCCTTTCTGCTCCAGGTCTCAATCTTTCCCAGCTTCAGGGTCTTTTCCAATGAGTTGGCTCTTCATATAAGGTGGCCAAAGTATTGGAGCTTCAGCTTCAGCATCAGCCCTTTCAATGAATATTCAGAACTAAATGCCTTTAGGATTTGACTGGTTTGATCTTGCTGTCCAAGGGATTCTCAGGAGTCTTCTCCAGAACCACAATTTGAAGCATCAGTTCTCTGGGGCTCAGCCTTCTTCATGGCCCAACTCTCACATCTGTACATTACTACTGGAAAAACCATAACTTGGACTATACACACCTTTGTCAGAAAAGTGATGTCTCTGCTTTTTAATATGCTGTCCAGGTTTGTCATAGCTTTCCTTCCAGGGAGCAAGTGTCCTTTAATTTTGTGGCTGCTGTCACCATCTGCAGTGATTTTGGAGCCCAAGAAAATAAAATCTGTTGCTGCTGCTACCTTTTAACCCCATCTATTTGAAATGAAGTGATGGGATCAGATGCCATGATCCTAGTGTTCTGAATGTTGAATTTCAAGCCAGCTTTTTCACTCTCCTCTTTCACCCTCATCAAGAGGCTCTTTAGTTCCTTTTTGCTTTCTGCCATTAGAGTGGCATCACCTGAATATCAGAGGTTATTGATATTTCTCCCAGCAATCTGGATTCCAGCCTGTGATTCACCCAGCCAGGAATTTCAAATGATGTACTCTGGGAGTTGGTGATGGACAGGGAAGCCATGCTGCAGTCCGTGGGGTCACAAAGAGTTGGACACGACTGAGCGACTGAACTGACTGACTCTGTGTATAAGTTAAATAAGTTGGGTGACAATATATAGCCTTGATGTACTCCTTTCCCAATTTTTAACCAGTCCATTGTTCCTTGTCCAGTTCTAACCGTTGCTTCCTGATCTACATACAGGTTTCTCAGGGTTTGATCCCTGGGTCAGGAAAATCCCCTGGAGAAGGGAATGGCTATCCACTCCAGTATTCTTGCCCAGAGAATTCCATGGACAGAGAAGCCTGGCTGACTACAGTCCATGGGGTCACAAAGAGCCGGACATGACCGAGAGACTAACACTTTCACATAGATCAATGGAACAGGATATAAAGTCCAGAAGTAAACTCACACACTTATGGTCAATTAATCTATGACAAGGAAGGAAGAATGAACAATGGAGAAAAGACAGTCTGCTAAATAAGTGGTGCTGGGAAAACTGGACAGCTACATATAAAAAAATGAAATTAGAACATTCTCTAATATCATATACAAAAATAAACTCAAAATGGATCAAAGACCTAAATGTAAGAATGGATACTATAAAACTCCTGGAGGAAAACATAGCAGAAATAAATCACAGCAATTTAAATTTAAACACAGAACAAAATAAATCACATGTTTTTTTTTTGATTCATCTTCTAAAGTAAAGGAAATAAAAGAAAAAAATAAACAAACAGGACCTAATTAAACTTAAAAGTTTTTGCACAGCAAAGGAAACCATCAAGACAAAAAGACAACTTACTGAATGGGAGAAAACATCTGTAAATAATATGGCCAATAAGGGATTAATAGCCAACATATATAAACAGCTCATACAACTCAACATCAAGAAAACAAACAACCCAATTCAAAAAATGGGAAGAAGAAGTGAATAGACATTTCTCCAAAGAGGAAATGCGGAAGTGCAACAGGCACATCTGCTAATCATCGGGGAAATGCAAACCCAAACCACCATGAGATATCACCTCATGCCTGTCAAAATGGCTACCGTCAAAAAGAACACAAGTAACAAATGCTGGCAAGGATGTGGAGGCAAGGGAACCCTATGCAATGTTGATGGGAATATAAATTGGTAGAGAAACTGTGAAAAATAGAAATGGAGGTTTCTCAAAAAACTTAAAATAGAATTACTATATGACCAAGCAATTCCATTTCTGGCTTTAGGTCTGAAAAAATAACAAACCCTAATTTGAAAAGATATATGCACCCCAGTGTTAATATTGTTGTTGTTCAGTTGCCCAATTGTGTCTGACTCTTTGTGACCCCTTGGACTGCAACACCCCAGGCTTTCCTGTCCCTCACTCCCACTTCTGAAAAGTCATGAGCATCTCTAAGACAGAAACCTTCCAGAATTCCCGTTCCTCTCCCTAACTTCTAGTATACTTGAGAATCATGGTGAACGTAACGTGCTTCCCGAGTAAGAGGATGCTATGTACTTGGCATGGAATAAGGACTTCATAAAAACATGTTCAATGAATGGATGCTGACAGGGTTAGTTAGTGTTAGTCGTGTCTGACTCTTTGCGACCCCATGGACTGTAGCCCACCAGCCTCCTTTGTCCATGGAATTCTCCAGGCAAAAATAATGGAGTGGGTGCCATTGCCTTCTCCAGGGGATCTCCCTGACCCAGGGATCGAACCTGGGTCTGCCACACTGCAGGCAGACTCCTTACCATCTGAGCCACCAGGGAAGCCCAAATGCTGACAAAACACTATTTCAAATCTTGTGCTCTCTGCTCACCACCTCCAAGGCGTAATATTTGAGGGGGAACCGAGTCAAGTTTCACTAGAAATTACTGTGTCAACGTAGACGTCTATGAAACAAAGTCACATCACTATTTCCCTGCTTTCTCATTAGGGGATCTCAAAGCACTATACCAACCTCAAAGCCTGAATACCCTTTACTGGTGGCTGTAAAAGGCAGGTAAATCAGACTGGATATCAGTTCCAGTAACAACCTACTTACTCCCGGGTCTTGCTTTTTCTTCGAGGATTTGGTTTTTCTTTCAGGATTTGATTTTTCTTCTCCTGGGTCCTGTTCGTGCTCTAAGCACTCACCTGTGCCCCAGGAAGCCCTGACTTTTCATGGCACTCTGAAATGTAGGAGACCCAGCTTCGACCCCGGGGTTCAGTAAGATCTCTGGGGAAGGGAATGGCACACCACTCCAGTATTCTTACCTGGAGAATCCCCATGGACAGAGAAGTCTGGCGGGCTACAGTCCATGGGATTGCACACATTCGGACACGACTGAGTGACTAACACACACACACACAGAGCAGGCAATGCGCCCCCACACTCCCTCCTCCACGCCCCGTCTTCTCACCGCCCCCCCACCATGCTACTAAGCAGATCTAATGCTGTTTGATCTCATCTCCAATTCTTTGCGGTTTAGGGAGCTGTGCAGCCTTGATGTACAAGACAAATACACACTGTAGCTCTGGCCATACAAAATCATCTATCATCACCCTGCCTTTGGACGTGACCAGTACATTGTGTGTTTCACAGAAATTAATCTGGTGTTTCGGAGGAGAAAGGCATTTCGGAATCAGTCTGCGTGCAGAACCCTTCCTGCAAACCCTGCAGACGCAGTTTCAACGCCTTTCGCCCCTGCTCAGGAAGTCTCAAACTTGACCTTCGAGAGGATTTCAAGGGTAGTGCCTTCCTCCCTTTCCCCGGTAAGGCCTCCTTCTGGGTACCAGGGCTCTGAGAACTGCACATCCAGGCGCTCGGACAAGGCGGGGGAACCAGAGGAGGCGCGGGTGGGAGGTGGGGAGGGGACCGAATCGTGGAGGGCGGGGGAGAAGGGGGAGAGCTGGAGAGGATGGAGGGAGGAGGAAGATTATCTGCATATGCATGAGGCGCCCGGCGCTGCCCTAGTCCCCTCGCAGCTGCCGGGGCGGGAGCGCAGGAGGGCGCGGGAGGAGAGCGGAAGAATGAGGCGGGGGCGGGGCGGCTGAGGCCCAAGCCTGTTTGGAGAACAGAAGAGGCGATTTGCATGGCGCCCGGTGATTGGCTGAGGGCGGAGGCTGGGCCTGAGAGGCGACTCCTGAATGGCTCAAAGGACAAATCGCAGGATTCGTTTGGCCGCCGAGAAGCCGTAGAAGACGAGGGCTGCGCAATATGAAGCCTGGCCGCGAGGGGGCGCGATGTCCCACCTTTGTTCTCGTGAAAGGCTCCTTTTCTCGCCTCCTTCCCCCGCCCCCCGTCCGTGTCCCCACCCCCCACACACACAGACACGCAGAAAGTGCAGAGAAATCCTGTGATCCAGTCAGCTGGCTCTGCCCCGTCTATTAAGAAAGATGAACACTCCTTTCTCTTCCATCTCCTTCATGGGAGACCACTTTTCATTTCAGATTATCACAGCAATAAATATTCTTCAAGGGATTAAAAAAAGGCACTTTGCCAAAAGATAAGAGAATATATATGAAGTGGGTGGGTTGTAGAGGAAGACAATGCATGTAGGCAGGGAAACAGGCACACGTATGTAAATATGCACATAATCACCCTAAGAACACAAAACATGAAGGTGGGGGTGCAGAGACATACAGGACAGAATACACATCACTCACAAGATGCTCACAGGTTATACACACTCTCCCACACACCCACTAACCAACACACTACCACACACCCACGCACACACACGGACCTCAGAAAAGGCATCCCAGTGAATTCACATGCAGTGGAAAGACTGCCGATAAAATATGAGAAGAATTTAAATGGCTCATCCCCTCCCCCTCCTAAAAAAATACTCAAGCCGAATGGCTCTGTTTGCATAATACTAATATACACAGGACGCTGGCAGGGGCAAAAAAAAAAGGCTCCATTTGAGGCACACAGCAGAGAATGCGTGTATACACGCGTGCGCGCGCACGCACACGCCCGCGCAGCTGTGGGCGGGACACACCCACAGCCTGTGTCCTCCGCCCACGGGCACAAGCAGAAGACAGATGCCATCAACAGCGCTCAGTACAGTTTTCCAGAAAACACTCAACGCGAGAAAAACGTAAAGAAACCACCCTGCTCAGACACGGAAGCCCTATTAGTGAACCCACGTTTTCTAAACACACACACACATACACACACGCTTGTCAGACAGAAGATTTGGGTTCAAAGAACAGTGGATGCACAATAGATAACAGAGCTAGAGCATGTCATCAGGTTAAACAACACTTCGAAATTACTTCAGCCTGGGATGGCTTCCTGGGATGCTCCTGAAAAATCATATCCAAGAAAAACAAAACATTTTCATTTATTCTGCTTTTCTTTCCCCCCGCCCCCGTCCTTGTTTTTAAGACAGTGTAGAAGAATCTCCCTTCCCCAAAGGAGGATCGCCCTCCTCCCACCTCCCCACCCGCCCCCCGACCTCCCGTTTTTGTTTTGGGAGCTTTTGAGCTGTCCTGTTGATTTGCCAGGGAGGAAGGTGCTAGGGAGCGGTCTCCCAGGCAGACAGCACCACAAAAGGCATTATTACACATTCCAAATAACAAGGGCTGTCTATATATTTACCAATCTGTTCAAATATTGAACCTCTTAACTTGCTAAATACCCGCCTCTTCTCCCTTTCCTTCCCTCTTGTGCTCCCCTCTCTCCCCTTTCCTCCCTCTATCCGTTCCTTTTCCTTTCTCTTTCTCAATAGGTTGGAGGCAAGAAGTGCCCTTCTGGGGTCCAAAATGCGGCCAGGGGTGCTGGGCTTTACCTGACCCTCTTTGAAAGCCAGTTTCGTTTCCAGGACATTGCTCCTTTGCCTGCCAAAAGACCGAATTTGAACCACCAGAGCTCCCTTTTTTTCTAAAGGAGAAGCTTTCATGTTGCCTTTCAGGTTTTAAACTGCCTCCAAAAGCCATCTCCTAAACAGGAGGGATTCTCCTGACCCTTCAGGAGTGCCAGTGCCTCCAATCCGGAATGTCTGCTCTACACTGTACCTCCAACCCATCCAGGAACTAGTTAGTAGAGGGGAAACTTGCATAACCGAGAACCTTCTAAAGACAGCCAGGGAGTTTGGACAGTATTTGATGACCCAACCAAGGCCAGGGTTTAGGCACATGCCTATTGCAGGAACCAAATCGGAATGCCACCGTTGAGAATGTCTTAGTACCCTAATCTTTGCTTGGAGGACTAATAAACTCACTCTGAAGGCCAATGTAAAATGGGAAGTTGTATAGCACTGGGCCTTGAAAGCATAATCCAGAATGGAAGGGTTCTCATTTTGATGCATAGAGGGAAAAGGAAAGCTGTGCAGGAGCTCAGTGGGAAAGGAGGCGGCGACCCCCTGGGGCAGGGACTCTGCCCACGCCCACCCTCCAGGCAGGTGACCTGGGTAGACTTGCCTTTGAACGATCCACAAGCAACCTCACTCTAGAGTCTTCTGACTTCACCCAGAACCCTGCTGTGTGACGCAATTTAAGGTTTTCTAAGGAGGCTTCCCTGTGCCACTCTAGGGTTTCCTATCGGTCGAAGCAAAGAATTGCGAGAAAAATCGGGTGCCTTTCAAGTTGACACCGAAAGGGACACTTCCTCTAGGCACGTTTCCTCTGGCCTCAAATAACTTTATGCGTTTTGTTTGTTTGCGGGGTAATGGCAAAAAGTGAAACTACAGTTTGGTGAGATAATGAGATGTATGTCTCCATGTCAGATTTGCCCAGTTGACCACCTTCATACGTCTATTCTCCTTTGAGGCGCCCTACCCACCAGTATGGCCAGAGATCACCTTAGACAAACCAGCCTTCACCTCGGACCCAGGCCCTCTGCAGACTCAAGTTGGGGATATACGTCCGAGTGGTCCAAGAACTCCCCAATTATCTTCCAGTCGCCTGCTCTCCCGAGAAGCTGAAACGCGCCCGCCCGCGCGGTAATGACCTTTGCTCGCTGCTGTCGGGGCTGGCACGAAGCGCCAGGGGCGCTCAGGGCCGCCCAAGCTTTGGGCAATGGGAAGGCGGAGCGAGGGAGAAACTCAGGTATACATATGTTTTAAAGAGGTGTGCTGAAAACTTTTACAAATGCTAAATAAGAGGAGAAGGCTAAGTGCGTTGCTGGGGTTTTTTAAAGTGTGTTTACTCTTTGTGCCACGCCAAACCTAGAGGAAAACTTGGTGCTGGCTTCTTACGCTATGTATTCTGTAAGATGCCGTCTATTTGCATGATCATAAAATGGTCAGGATATTTCTCCCCTATTGCACAAATCCCTTAGGAAAACTGTTTGAGTTTTCCACTTTTACGCTGATCGGAAATGATACTCATCCAGAGACATTATCTAAATCTGCGAAAGAACGAGGGCTGCTTGTCATGCGTCCTTCGTCTCCACTAACGTGTGCCACCCGATTAGAAGCAATTTAAGCAATCAAGGCCGTTATGAGAAGGGGATGTTAAAAATAGGTTTTCAATAGCCTCAGCACTCTAATTCGGAAGAAAATCTAAAATTACATATGTATCATTTCTTTATATGAAATATATAATCCCACTGTCTCCTGTTCGCTCTCCATGGTCCCTCCCCCATCTCCTGCCTTCCTTTAGGAAATTCGTAACAGAAGCGAAGTGTAAGGCTACGATGGAGAGAAGGGACTAAGGTTCCTAAAAAGTCTTTCTGAGACCAAACGAGAGGGTTTGTGGGGTGCTTGGCCCAGCCTTTCCTGGGGCTCCTCGCTGTGGTAGCGCTCATAATCGTGGTTGCTCTCTGACTTTGAATCCGTGGTGGGCGAAAAAAAATCCCTCAAATGTCCTGCCCAGAGCAGAAGGACCCCACTCCTGGAATCGAGTTGTAGAACCCAAGGCTCCGGGGGTTCGAGGGCTGGCCGATCGAGGGGGTGGCTCTGGTGACTCCAGGCAAATCGGGCTAACTGCTGACACACGCGTCCACCTTGGGCGTCAGGGGTGCAGAGAAAGGGCAAAGAGGTTGTGTTGGGGGAAAGAAAAACAGATACATGCTTCCAAACGGAACGGGAAAAGTAAAAATAATAATAATAAAAAAAAGAAGTAAATCAAAACAAGAGATAGACCGCAAAGCAATGTTCTCCAGCGGAAGCAAGAATGCCGTCCCCGCTTCCCCGGGTCCCACCAGGTCCGGGCGCGTGGATGGAGGCCCGGAGCCGGGCCAAGGGCGGGCGTGCCTGACGCCGGGCCCTCCCAGCCCTGCGATCCAAGAGGCAACTTGACCCTCCCCTGCTCTCCCCAGACAGCTTTGGAGAGCGACTCAGGACAGGGAGCGACGCGAAGCTGTCCCAACTTCTAGGAAGTGGAGGGCCGGTCCCCGCGCTTCCTGCGGGCGACGGGTCGGAGTCTTTGATCCCGCTGGTCATGCGGGCCCGAGTTCTCCGGAGCGAGTTGTACTCAAAGCCAAACGCCTGGAGCCCCAGCCCTGAGAGCCCTGGCAAGGGCGTGGAGGGCGGAGAGGGGTGGCACCCTGAGCCCAGCTCTGGGCCCAGAGTGGCGGGGCGCGTGGGGCTGGGGGCGCCCAGGGGGTGGTCCCTGCACTTACAAGTGGACCCCAGCTTTCTGCAGGGCCTCCAGAGTGGGAATACATCACCTGGCAGTAACACCCTCCCGAACCCAGTCTTCTGGAAGAAACTTCATGTCCAAACAACATCGCCTCTTCCCAACCGCTGAGGATAGACCATGAATGAAGTTGGGGACAACTCGTCTCGGAAGTGCTCCTGTTTTCCAAAACAATAGCAATTCTAGAGGAGGCAACGATGCCCCCATGGGACAAGCTGAGAATCTACTCTAGGTTTCTCAGAGTGTGAGCCCCCCCGCTCCCCCCGCCCCCCGACCAACAGCCACACCCGCAGAGGCAGAGATTAGGGCCCCCCTCCACCCACAGGCGACTCCGCACAGAAGATTCTCACACACAGCTACGGAAATGTTGCAATATTAAAATCCTTCCTAATAGCACCTAATTTATTTCCTATTTGTTCTGCTTGTTGGTGTCTGATTCATGGACTGGAAACCATTTGATTTTTAGCAAATTGATCGATTTAATAATTCAAAAATTATTCCTGTTTTCAAATAATCTTTCCTGGAAAGTGATGTCGAAATTGTTTCTTGAAGTTAAAGCTTTATGAAAATTGCTTTGAAAATTCCTTGAAAAAATACTCTATTTTTACACTATTGAATTAGAAATTGATGACATTTAAAAGTGTATAGATATTAGGAATATTTATACTAATGAGGTTTTCTGATTTGACAAATATAGTTACAAGCATTTATTAATTTATTTCCTCATTTTGCTACATAATGCCCTAATACGTTGGGGTAGAAATCAGAGTAGATGTTATTGACAGGGAATGGTGCCCTTTCAAAAGTTAAATTTATCCTTTAAATCTACTCTTTTCATAAAGCTGATTTAAAGCTCAGTACACACACACACATATGCATAAAATATAAAATTTTCTGTGCTGTAAATTAGCTGGATGAACTCAAGTCTTTCATCCTTACTGGGGTCTTGGTCTTGTTAATTTTGGAGATCTAACTAAATAATCTACAATTCAAACATTGTAGAATTTATGAAATATTTTACTTAAATGTAACTTGTGGTTACATAATAGCAAAATATTAAAATAAATATTTTCCTATTTTACACAAATAGCCTATATTTAAACTGTCTACTCTATGCAATATTCTGTTTTAACAGTCTAAGAGAACTTTCTAACATGATCCATTACTCTTAACGGTCTAAGGGACCATGAATGTACAGGAAGGATCATAAAGAATTTTATATATTTATCAATATATCTGCTTCCCAGGTGGCAGAGTGGTTAAGAGTCCACCTGCAATGTAGGAGACAGGTTTGACCCCTGGGTCGGGAAGATCCCCTGGAGTAGGAAATGGCAACCCACTCCAGTATTCTTGCTTGAAAAATTCTATGGATAGAGGAGCCTGGTGGGCTACCGTCCATGGGGTCGCAAAGAGTTGGACGCAACTGAGGGTGTGCACACATTCGTATATCTACTCTTCTGTAAATGAGGCCATATCTTCCACTAAATTCCCAAAGAGATTCATGATTGTAAAAAGTTTAAGAGTAACTGATCTGCTCTGGAAGCATTCATAAGCAAAAACACAGCCACCACCGTCATTGCATTTGCATTCCTTTGCATGTATGAAAGTGTTGCTTTTTATAGTCATTGAAGAGCACCAAATGTTATGTGAACTTCTAAAATAGCACTCCATCTCACTGTGGAAGCCATCTTGGGAATGTGTTATCTCTAAGACTTGTATGCCCCTAAAAAGAGCTTAAATCTTTCCTCCAGCTATTGAAGATAGTGAATTAATACCTTTGATAACTTTACAGCAGTCTCTGGAAGACAGCTAGTTTATTACAGCAATTATGAGAATCACAAACTACAAGAAACTACGGTCTCTAGAAAGTTCTCAAAGTTGTCTTTTTCTCCATCAATAATCTTTTCTCTTTCTCCTGTTCCCCATCTCTCCTCTATTCCCAACCCTGGTCCACACTTGGGCCCATTCTTCCAGGCTGACATGAGCTTACTTAATCTGAGCAACATTTTCAGGATTCATCAGCAGCAAACTACACCATCAAGTTTCTTTTTTTTTTTTTAATTTGACCCCAAGTCTACTAAATTAATTTCTATGTCAACCATTACAAGACTTCCTTTGGAAATATCAGTGACTGCACAAGCCATAGACAGATCAAGTGTGGGTGCTCCATATTCTGAGTGGGGTTGGGTTATGTTTTCAATTGGAACAAGGTATTAAGTGATTAAACTGTGCCAGCAGACACAGCACTTTTATCAAGCTCTTTTCTTTCCAAGCAGGCACAGAAATAGTCAATCTCTGGCCCTGAAAGTCTCTGAGGAAAACTTGGAATGCTTCAGGAAATCATGTTTGCAATTAAAGTGCTGGCATTTTTGTCCTCATCACAGAATAAAGGCTGAATACCATTTTTGAAACTTTACCCCCCAACACCTTTTTTTTTTTTTTTTTAATTTCAATAAGCTGCTTAAGATCCTCTTGCATTCATTGACAGGATTTTTGGCACCATTCTGCTACACTAGTTCACAACCATTTAATTGTTAAATGTTAACAGATTACAAGTGACTTAACAGAGGCTCAGTCAGAATTCCAGACACCATTATCTTAAATCCTACCACTGCCAGATTCACACAAGACAGAAGATCAAATACCGATTTGGGCACCATGTTTTGCCTGCCTTTTTGCTGACAGAGGTAGAATGCTGGTATGTCTTCACCTTATTCCCATCACCATACCTGGCACATGGCTCCGAGAATAAGTGAAATTAGCAGATTTCAAGGAATAAATGTGCAGGCCAAGCTAGCTAATGTCTATTTGACTACTTGGAACCATAGGAGAAGTGGCAGCTTTTTAGTGATTCCTATTATGGGTCCTTTATTGTAAATGCTCTCAAATGAAAAATACAAAATGAACACAATAAAATACTAAATACATACCATAAATCTGTAATAAAATTGTTTTACGCAGTTCATTGTAAAATTCTTTCTAAAAGTCTTCCTACTGATGGAAATGGGGTAAGTAAAATCTAAACTTCCTTGGGAAGAGCAGAAGGCCATAGCGTCCAGCATTGTTCTTAGCGCTTGTGTGGGTTATCTCAGTCTCCCGGGAAAACCCTGTGAGACATGGACTATTATGACCATTTTACAGGCGAGGAAATTGAAGCCCATAGAGGCTAACTTACTGCTCAGCATTATATGATACAGATGGTTGGTCTATGTTGGAGCCGAGATTCAAAATAGAGGCACTTTAATTCTAGAGACAGAACTCTTAGCAATTAGACAATACCTTGTTGAAAGAAATATACAAACATGAAAACTACATAAGTACTCAAAAATAGCAGATTCTTGCTTCCAAGAATCCAAGGATTACACTTATCCTACTAAGGTAAATAGGTAGGTAGGTACGTAGATGGATTGGCAGGAAGCATAACACGGACTGGAGAGTCAGGCGAGCTGGGTCTACGTCATTTTTTTTTTCTGCTCAGCCACGCAGCCTGCAGAATCTTTGTTCCCTGACCAGGTTTTGAACTCCGGACCTAGGCAGTGAAAATGCTGATTCTTAATCACTGGACTGCTAGGGAAATCCCATAATACTTTAAATTTTTCATCAAAGTAAAGCATATACCTGGTTCTACAAAACAGTACAGAATGACTTAAAATGAAAAGCCACAAGTCTCCTGCCCTAACTTACTCTACTTCCATTATAGTCCTCCATCAAGAGTCTCTTTAAATGTTTTAAACTGTTCCCGGTTATTCTTTTTCTGATGATTACCACCATACTGGTAAACAATATGTTTATATATCTATCATGGGAAATGCAGATATGGGTTACCTATACCACTTCCCATACCTTTCCCCATTTTAGTTTCTACATTGCCTTTTAAATTCTAAATAATAAATTTTCACATATATTTCTTGATACAGCACCTCAGATAATATCCTTTGATTTCACACTTTAGCTCTCCTCCCGTCTTTCACTATCCAAAGAGAATTCTTTGTATTTTGCATTTCTCTTGCCAAAATGGATGACAATACCTCCTGCTTTTTTGTTTATAAACTTTTTATAAGTTGAATATGAAATTCAAAATCAATCAAGTTTTTAAACCGTTGTGACAGTGTAAACAGTATTAATTGTACAACCATAAGGATATTTCATCTTATTTTTATCTTGGAAGTTCTATTGTCTTTTTTTCTTCAATTATCTACTGCCTCCAAAAATTTTGCAGTATCTAAGATGGTATCATACCTTTGGAATCTACTCTGGCTAAAACCTCCCTCCATAAGCCTCTTTTCTACTCCAATCTTGACGAATTTCTCTCCAAGTTTTCAGCACAATTGCCAGGCTGTTGCTGCTGCAGTCACTTCAGTCGTGTCCGACTCTGTGCGACCCCATAGACGGCAGCCCACCAGGCTTCCCCGTCCCTGGGATTCTCCAGGCAAGAACACTGGGGTGGGTTGCCATCTCCTTCTCCAATGCGTGAAAGTGAGGTCAGTCAGTCGTGTCCAACTCTTCGTGACCCCATGGACTGCAGCCTATCAGACTCCTCTGTGAGATTTTCCAGGCAAGAGTTCATTACTTTGTGGGCTGTAGCCAATGTTTTCTACATAGGATGTCAAGTCATTCTTTTTGTATCACTCCTTTTTGCTCAAAGTAACCTCCTCATTTTACCCCTCATTTTGCTCAAGTAACCTCCTAAGCTTGAGAATGCAGGAGACAATTTTTCTGAGTCCTTTCCTGTCTGAAACTGTTCGTTATTGAATAATGTATCAAATATGAGTTTGCATTTATTCATTGTTCTCAACATTCAGTGGATACTTTCACGGCTTTCTCATACTGTTCATGGAGTTCTCAAGGCAAGAATACTGAAGTAGTTTGCATTTTCTTCTCCAGTGGACCACATTTTGTCAGAACTCTCCACCATGACCCATCTGTCGGGTGGCTCTACACGGCATGGCTCATAGTTTCATTGAGTTAGACAAGGCTGTGGTCCATGTGATTAGACTGAGACATTACTTTGCCAACAAAGGTCTGTCTAGTCAAGGCTATGGTTTTTCTAGTAGTTAATGTAAGGATGTGAGAGTTGGACTATAAAGAAAGCTGAGAGCCAAAGAACTGATGATTTTGAACTGCAGTGTTGCCTAAAGGAAATCAGTCCTGAATATTCATTGGAAGGACTGATGCTGAAGTTGAAACTCCAATACTTTGGCCAGCTGATGTGAAGAGCTGACTCATTGGAAAAGATCCTGATGCTGGGAAAGATTGAAGACAGGAGGAGAAGGGGACAACAGAGGATGAGATGGTTGGAAGGCATCACCGACTCAATGGACACGAGTTTGGGTAAACTGTGGGAGCTGGTGATGGACAGGGAGGCCTGGCACGCTGCGACTCATGGGGTTGCAAAGAGTCGGACATGACTGAGTGACTGAACTGAACTGACTCATGGCCTTCAATTCTAGCTTCTGTCTTTGTCTTTTTTCCTTTGATTCTGAAATTCCTAATTTTGGGGAGTTGATTTTTGAGATTAATTCTTTCTTCCTTGCATTTCCATTGTATTTTCCTACTTGCTTTACTTTCCTTTAAATTCACTTAATCTTGGGACTTCCCTGGTGGTCCAATGGTTAAGACTGCAAGCTTTCACTGCAGAGGTCATGGGTTTGATCCTGGTCAGGGAACTAAGATCCTACATACTGTGCAGCCAAAAAAAAAAAAATTCACTAATTTTAATGTTCAACCAATTGATTGTTTTAGTTTCGTAATCACATTTTTAAATAATGAGGGCATTCAGTTGATGCACAATTTCTTTTTCATAGCATCCTATTCTTTTTTATAGCATCTTGTTCTTATTTTATGGATGTATTATGCTTTCTAATCTTTCTGTGGTATGAATTAGAATGTTTAAGTTTTTGTGGCTGTTCTTCCAAGTTACCTGTTTCCTTCATAATGTTGCCATTTCCCTGTCTGTTTCCCTTTTTTTAAATGACTGGTTTTCTTGGCCTTTTTCACCCATATTGCTGGCTTTTCTCAAGCAATTAGAGATACTTGTTTCTGTTTATAATTAGGAAATACTAAAATGGCTCACTGGTAGCTCTCTGAACACTTGTAGGATCCTGTTTACTGGCAGTTCAATAAGTGAAATGTGATTGGAAAGCTGGCTACTCTGTGGAAACACACACCTCTGCCACAATTGACAGGTCTTGTTCTGGGGTGTCACTGCTTTGGACTGGGGTGTCACGAGCTTCCCTAGAGCCCTTCTGCAATTGCTCTTGAGAAGGCTCTTCAGATGCCTGTTTTCAGTCATACATCCTACTCCCACCCTCCCTCACACCTGCAGCTTCTGAGCTCTGAGCCTGTCAGGTCCCACAAGGCAGACTGGCCCTCTTTACCTGAGTCACTGCTGCATACATCCTAGGTAATGGAGGTTTCCTCCCTGGTGCATCAGGGGCCATTCCTGCATTTGTTTTTCAACTTCTAGAACATTTCAAAATCTCTCTTTTGCAGTTAAGACTCTTAAGTTCTTTACTTTATACCTTTAAAGATGGTTTTCTATAATCTATTAATGTTTTAGGAGGGTCAGACTGCCATATTGAGTTGGATGTTTATGTTTAAACATTTTAAAGCCTTTTCATATTGTTTATACTTATTTCGTACTACACCTGATTTATTGCTTTTTATTGGCAGTTTCCAATTAATCATGAACCTGAGTCTAATTTACAGTATAAATTGGAAAGAAAGTTCTAAGAAACAAGCTTTGATGATTTAAATGGCCAAACGTAACTCTTTTTCAAATTTATGCTTCGTAATATAAAATGGATATGAATGTTTATTTCTAGGGGGGTCCTATGTCAAGAGCCTAGAAAAGATAATGTTGGATTTACTGAAATCTATTTATACCACACATATTTTCAAAAGCTACTTAAAGAAACTAAAAATCTTACTTGGAGCAAAAGCATATACACCAACAACTGGCATACCATTCCGAGACAGATGTAAATTTGCTTAGCAACACAAAAGATTAAGATTCTTCCTCAAAAGTATCTTTAGTACCTTGACAATGATCACAGCGTTTTACTCGATACTGCAAATGATACACATTCTTTGGCTCTCATTCATTTGTTCACTTTACAGATGAGCTCCGCAGAGGCTGTGGTCACATCTGTTTTTCACCGCTGCGCCTCCAGTGCCTAGCACAGCTCTTGCACCCTGTGGTCAGTTGATAAACATGCATCAAGTAAATGCTGAATGAACTATGTGTCCAGACGAGGCTCTAAAACTGACAGTCAGGTTTGGGAAATTAGATGTATTAAGATGTATTAGGAATAAGAGTCTGCGGTGTGTGATAAATGTCATAGGGGTCACCTGAGCAAGTGCAATAATAGGCATTCAAAGGAAGGAAAGATTGCTCTAAGCCAGGATGATTGCAATATCAAGCAGAAAATGAGGGATGAGATTTTGATAGGTAGAAAGAAGAAAGGAAGAGCTTTACATGGAATAGAGGGTTTAAGTCAAAATAATATCGAGCTTATAAATGTTTGTAGTCATTCAATATATTTAACTTAAAAAACAAAACCCTGACTTACAGACTCCAGAAGTAATAGTTTCATAAAGAAGCACTGAACTCAGGCAGATCAGATTTTCTTCCTTAGATCAAAGTTACTGACTAGACATTTATACATAATCATCTTGGTATATAAAACCACGTTCTTGGGGAAAAAGCTTCATACCACATCTGCTTGGCTTTGGAGCAGAATTAAAATATACTGCTAATTCAATATTCAAATGTCCCTTACTTAGGCTTTTTTTTTGTCCGCTTTTTGGAAATAAGAACAAATATCTCTAAGTATTATTTTACTAAGTTTTGGCAGTTTCAATTTACAACTCTTAAATTTTCTTAATAAAACCAGAATGCCAGGATGTTTTCATATTTGTTTACAAACATCTGGGTGCTTGCATTTTAATCAAACACAAACGGGGATCAGGCAAAGCTAAATGAAACTGGATGAAAATCCCCAATAAAACACTGCCTGCAACAAACTGACATTCAGAGCGGGTGGGTACACACACTTGCCACGGTATTTATTATCTGGTGCCCCCTTTGGAGTATAGTTGACAGTCATCATCAATTTCAATTTTTCTGATAAGAGAAAGTCGCATGTCAAAAAGACAGGCATACACATGGCTGTTTGGGGGAAAAAAACCAACATAAAGAAGGAAAGAGGAGGAGGAAATAAGAAAACAAATTATAGAATGGTAACAATAGTCAAGCACTCTAAGTTCTTTACATGTATAAATTCATTTAAGGAAAGAAGGCAAGCAGAAAGAGGCGGAAAATAAACTTATTTTCCTAGAAAGCTCTGATCTTCAAACAACATGCAATCTTCCCACTCATGTCCATAAGGCAGTATGAGGAACTGGGCCCTTCCTTACCTGTACTGTTGTTCTGAAGTCTTGGAGCTTGTCAGAAATCAGTCCTGCTTCATATTTTACACGATAAAAGAGGCAGAGATATTCACTGGAAATTCCACCAAGACGGATGCGAAGAAATACTAGTGCCTTTAAATTTTGGGGTCATGGGCACTCGATTATATGAATAAATCCCAATGCAAATTCTATTTCTTACATATTAAAAACTAGAATAGCATGCTGCCTTTAAAAATCTATTTATAAGCTATATTCTAACATGTTAAATCCTTTTCTGAAAGAGCTACCTCACGCTCTTAAATAGAATGAAGGATCAACAGCATGGTGGTAAAAAGCAGATGGGTGAGAGAAGTGTTGGAAATGTGGCCTCTACCCTTAGCTTTGGTTAAGAATCTCCTGTGTGAAGTCACCACATGGACAAAAGTGTTAAAACACTTAGTGTTGCCAAATATTTGCCTACCAAAGAGCTATTAAAGTCCACTCTCCCCCCACTCCACTGTTGAACTGGGTATGCTTTTAAACTGACTTCTCTGCATTTAGATTTGTCCTGATGTAAGATTATGCTTTTAATGAACTAGTTGAATTCTACAACTCTAGTTCTAAAGAAATTAAATGTTGTGCTGTTTATAGCCATCACATGGAGAAGTCATGTTCTAGGCAGGACATCTCAGCTGCCTAAACCCATGTTAAAGGGCAGAATTATCCAGGTGCTTTACTGGAACCCCACATTACAAGTCAGTATCCAAACCACCTGGTCATTTTAAGTATCAAAGATGATGCCTTATCTTTCCTATTTTCACATAAACAGGGCTTACTGACCCTTTAAACATGCAAATTAAAGTCCAGCAAAATAGTGCAAGTTAATGGCAAAGCAGAAAAATATGGTTAAAACCTGCTACTACAAAGTTACCGACTCTCTCAAAAGTACTAGCTGTTGAAACATGAGTCTCCATGTGTCTCAAAGGACTGAAAGGCCATCTTCTCATTTTTCAGTGTCTCAGCCAGCTTGTCCACTCTTATCCCACTTGTTTTTCCACTCCTCATAAACCAACACTCATTCAGACACCAGTATTCCAGCAGTTTTTTACACCACCGTTTTATAATTCTGGCAAAGCCAAACAACAGAAGGCTGCTCTGGGGCTTGCAGCATTGTCAAAAGGACACCCATGTGTGAGCGCTTCTTTTGTGGAGTGCAAGTCTCCAGAACAGAAGCTGTTAGCAATACAGTGTCTCTGGGCAGAACACTCAGAGCCCCTGCGTGTAAAGGAGCTACACCTGGAAAGATTATGAGCGCATTTGGAGGCTGTGCATAGTACTAAAAGCTCTGCCGAATCGTTCCACTGCAGCTGTAGTCAGTAACAAATTGAAGCACTTTATAAAATTTGTCGCTCTTCAATAATTCTGAATCACTTTTAAAGTGCTCCTGCTCCAAAACCATAAAGTCTTTCTTAACCATTGCAAACTTATAAAAGGCACATCATCAAAATGACAGTAATCAACTCCTTCAATTTTAGGTGTGAAACTGCTGGGTTTTTTTTTTTTTTCCCTCCTTGTTTTTGTTGTTCACCAAGTGGGGGAAAAAAAGTAGGTCATAAGGACATGATGTAAAAAATTCTCAGTTTTTCAACAGCACCAAGTAATCAAAATTCCCAGATGTTCTCAGATTAATAAAGACTTGATTTTAGGTAAGATTCCCCTTAGGGGAGAGAGAGAGTGTGTGGGTGTGTGTGATACATCTGTCCAGGAACCTAAATGAACAGAAAGAGGCCATTCACAGGTACAAAGACTGTTGATGCAAGTTTGGGGGCATGATCCTGCAATAACATGCTCTGTGTTAGGGAAAGTAAGAGGTGAGATAGCAAAGGAAATGGGTCATGCACTTTACAGGGTATGAGTTGCTTTGTGAGTTAAAATTAATTTCCTATGGCTTAAACCACTAACTGAAGAGCATTAAAAGTGTCATGTCAACACAATTTTCTAGTTTACTTTTGCCTTTAAATTCTGGAATGGATCCCATTCAGATTACATCCTTCAAGAATACTGGATTATATCAGCCCCAGTTCAAAGTTGTTCACCTCCAAACCAAATAAAATCACACATTACTTTCTAAGTGAGGGCGTTGCACCAGACTAGTGTAATACTATCTTCCATGTCCTGGGACAGCTGGAAATTATCTTAGTTCCCTGACCAGGGATTGAACTGGTGCCTGCTGTGATGAGAGCATGCAATCTTAACCACTGGACTGCCAGGGAAGTCCCCATCACTAATTTTCTAACTCACACCAAGTGTTCATATAGAACTTACTCTCGAGTCTGATTTTTTTCAAACATAATGCGTTAAACCTTATTTTTCCTTCCTCTGCTTATATAGTTGGTGAAACTAGGAGAATATTTTTTCCCATCTAAACAAGAGCTCAAATTTTTAAGGGCAAGACACAAGCAAGCTTTTGAATCCCAATGTGCAATGGACTAAATATGTCCCCCAATTTATGCAGAAATCCTAACCACTAATGTGATAGGAAGTGGGAACTTCGGGAGGTGGTAATTAGGTCCTGAGAGTGGAACCCTCATGAACAGGATTAATGCCCTTATAAAAAAGATCCCCGAGAGCTCTCTCATTCCTTTTCCCACACCCGACCACATAGGTATCTGATATCAAGCTACCAACCTCCAGAACCATAAGAAATAAATCTGTTGTTTATACATAGCCACCCACTCTGTGGCATTCTGTATAGCAGCCCAAACTAACTAAGACGCAGCAGGAAAGATGGCTAGCTGAAAGGCCTCGCTTCTTTCTACTGCTGGTTGGCTAGTTTACACCAGTGGTGAGGAAGGGGGATGAACTTGTTCCACAGCCTGTGGAGCCTGGGAAAAACGTGACCCTTCCGTGTCCAGTCAGAGACGGAGTACTGACTTTAGCACCTCAGTAGGTACGACAGACTTGGGCCACCCAGGAAAGAACTTTCTCTACGGATAAGCCTGCTAAGTGTAGCTCTGGCTCTTAACCAGAATTTGACTTGACCAGAATCCGCACCCAAGTAATCCACCACTGCTCTGAAGACCATACAGCTAACAAGCCAACGACACACATTTTCTGTATGGTTTCGTGCTGCGGGCTGCTCAGGTGCTGCTAGTGTTAAAGATGTGAAAGTCACTCAGTCGTATCCGACTCTGCGAACCCGTCTCCAATGCAGGAGACATAAAAGACACAAGTTCGATCTCTGGGTCGGGAAGATCCCCTGGAGGAGGGCATGGCCACCCACTCCAGTATTCTCGCCTGGAGAATCCCATGGACAGAGGAGCCTGGCAGACTCCAGTCCATGGTGTTGCAAAGAGTCGGACATGACTGACTTAGCAGCAGCTGGACTGTGCTCAGTCATGTCTGATTCTCTGAGACTCCATGGATCTAGCCTGGCAGGCTCCTCTGTCCACGGGGTTCTCCAGGCAAGAATACTGGAGTGGGTGGCCATGCCCTCCTCCAGGGCATCTTCCCGACTTGGGGACTGAACCCATGGCTCTTGCGTCTCCTGCACTAGCAGGTGGATCCTTTACCACTGCAACACCTGGGAAGCCCCCTATATATGGTATTACGGCCTTAAACACTGATAACCCAGGTGCTTCAGGCAGCTTTGTGTTGATGGCTTGGCATACTTCTTAAGAGACATTTCGATAACAGAAGAAAACCTCTTTTCAAAGCAGCATTTGGATTTGGGCCTCTAAAGCCCCCTCCAAAAATCAATAGGGGACATTTCCCAACCCAAAAGCATGTAATTTCTCTTAATCAAAAAAGAACATTGATTTGACAAGGCTAACACACTCAATGTAGAACCGATTGATGTAGTGGAACTGTTCCATGTGAGTTTCCATGTAAGTGTGAACCTGAGAATATAGCAGAAAACAGCTATTATGCAAGCTGCAAAGAGCTCCAGGGGTTCTCAACTGTGGCAAGGGTGTCTTCCTAGGAGGCAGCTGGAGATGTGTAGGAGTTGGCTTTGTTTTTGCTCTTGAATTATCCCAAGTTTTTTAGCAGGGGACCTTTAGTGGCAATAGTGATTACGGAGTCAGGGATACCAAATATCTTGCAGTGTGTGGGACAGTCCTACAGTAAAGAATTTCCTGCCAAAAACACTGAACTAAACACGTGCAACAACTTGGGATAAAATAAATCAAGCAAGGACTCTATTGTATTCTCCTTCCAATGAAGCAGAACTCTCCCTATCGCATATCCGGAGAAATGCAAATTAGTCTGGAAAGAGATAAAACGCATCAAGAGACTGGAGAAACTTGAGAGAAAAGTTAATAACATCTTACGTTAGTTTTTAATTCAGACATTAAAAACGTAATCTTTGATCCCTTCTTCTTCTCAAATGCAGTCTTACTGAACGAAGGCATTAGGTGGGGAGAGCAAGGTAGGCATCCAAGCTGGTAAGACGGGGAGCCCTGCCATTATCAGTATATATTGATATATATTGATGGATATGAAAATAAATATGATTGTATATTGTGTAAGTATGTATGTTTTCAAGTGTTAATGTCCTCATACTCCTATATTCATAGCTCTATCCCTTGTCCACTGAGAGAGCTTGGGAATGATGACAATCCAAAAGCTGCTGCTGCTAAGTCGCTTCAGTCGTGTCCGACTCTGTGCGACCCCATAGACGGCAGCCCACCAGGCTCCTCCGTCCCTGGGATCCCCCAGGCAAGAACACTGGAGTGGGTTGCCATTTCCTTCTCCAATGCATGAAAAGTGAAAGTGAAGTCACTCAGTCGTGTCCGACTCTTAGCGACCCCATGGACTGCAGCCCACCAGGCTCCTCTGTCCATGGGATTTTCCAGGCAAGAGTACTGGAGTGGGGTGCCATTGCCTTCTCCAAATCCAAAAGCTAATGGTTTCCAAATACCATTCTCCACTAAAAGAAACCAGGAAGATCCCATATGCCGCCGGGGTGGGGGGGCAGCTAAGTGCATGAGCCACAGCTGTTGAGCACGTGCTCTAGAGGCTGGGGCCACAACTACGGAAGCCCGCAAGCCTTCCAGCTGGTCTCTGCAACAAGAGAAGCCACTGCAATGAGAAGCCCACGCAGCAGCAAACACCCAGCACAGGTGGGGAAAAAACCTAACAGTAATATTTTTTTAAGGGTTTGTTGTAAACCAGGCTATTTGCTAAGTCCTAGGGATGCAGTCGGAGAAGGCAATGGGACCCCACTCCAGTACTCTTGCCTGGAAAATCCCATGGACAGAGGAGCCTGATAGGCTGCAGTCCATGGGGTCGCGAAGAGTCGGACACTACTAAGCGCCTTCACTTTCACTTTCCTGCATTGGAGAAGGAAATGGCAACCCACTCCAGTGTTCTTGCCTGGAGAATCCCAGGGATGGCAGAGCCTGGTGGGCTGCCGTCTATGGGGTCGCACAGAGTCGGACACGACTGAAGCGACTTAGCAGCAGCAGCAGCAGCAGCAGGGATGCAGTAGTAGGAAAAAATCTGTTTCCTGCCATAAAATGTTTCTAGGCTGGCAGGGAAAATAAGAGTTGAACAAGTAATTATAAGTGCAAGAGAGGAAGCTGTTCAACTGCAGAGGTTGAAGGAAGGTCCCCCTAAGAAGGTGATCTTTATGTTAAGGATGTGATGAGCAGGATTAGCCGGGTGATGGGTGAATGTGTGTGCATGCGCTGTGGGGCACGGATATTTTGGACTTTGGCAACAGGATATCGCTGATATGATAAAGCTGTGTAAAAATCACCAGACAGGCAGCAAAACTGATTTTTTATGATATCCACCACTAATACCACAGGATTTTAAAGTGTAGATACCAATAATTTAAGCTTTTCAATAAATGATTAAAATTAATTTGAGATATTATTACTGTTTAACAATAATGTAAGTGAAGTGAAGAAGTGAAGTGGCTCAGTCGTATCCGACTCTTTGCAACCCCATGGACTGCAGCCCACCAGGCTCTTCTGTCCATGGGATTTTTCAGGCAAGAATACTGCAGTGGGTTGCCATTTCCTTCTCCAGGGAATCTTCCTGACCCAGGGATTGAACCAGAGTCTCCCACACTGCAGACAGTCCCCTTACCATCTGAGCCACCAGAGATATAACACATGTGTAAAGAGCAGATTACATTTTAAAAGAAAAATGTTATGACATCTTGATCTTATGTAGCTCCTGCTGTCAAAGGAATTCAACATATTTTCACGAATTAGTCCAATTTTAAGCATTATTGTTGCTGCTGCTGCTGCTGCTGCTAAGTCACTTCAGTCGTGTCCGACTCTGTGTGACCCCATAGACAGAAGCCCACCAGGCTCCCCCGTCCCTGGGATTCTCCAGGCAAGAACACTGGAGTGGGTTGCCATTTCCTTCTCCAATGTGTGAAAGTGAAGTCGCTGAGTCGTGTCCGACCCCCAGCGACCCCACGGACTGCAGCCTACCAGGCTCCTCCATCCACGGGATTTTCTAGGCAAGAGTATTGGAGTGGCTTGCCATTGCCTTCTCCAAAGCATTATTGTTAGGGAGTGGTTTATGTCTATTTTACACTTGGGAACACTGAGGAAAACGACTTGCTCAATTGTCACATCATTTTTCAGTTGCAGGGCCAAGACTATGTCCTCAATTTTTAACCTCCCACTCCAATGCTTTTTAAAATACTAGTGTTGAAAATATATCAGCCATGTTATCACGGCAGGAAAAAGAGGAAATTATTTTCTACTCTTTTCGTCATAGAACTAAATATATTTACAAATTAAGAACAGTATTAAATACTTGGTACAAATACAGAATTAATCAGTGTCCACTTGATATTTTCCCCCACTATAAGCCTCAGTCTCTTCTGTCCCAGTTCTTTTTGATGACTCTTCTAGAATTTCAGACTTTTCCCTTTGCAACTCCTTCTCAAACAGAAATGAGCTCCTACTCCAATGATTCTCAACCTATTTTTAGTCACAGATCTGAGAATTTGATAAAAAGTTACAAACTACTTTCTCCTCAAAATGTTCACACACAGCAATATTTGCATGAAATTTTAAGGAGTTTGCTGAGCACTCTCCCTTCTCAAGGTCATTCATGCACCTCACACTATGAAGCCCTGATCTCCTACGTGTCAATCACTGATAATTTCATCTTTATTTTCTTAATAACCCTGCATGGAAGGTATTGTTTTCTTCATAAAACAGATGAGGAAACTGGGCCATATGAACTGGTATTGCTGGGACATGAATCAATGTGTCTTTCCTTCCCTAGGTCCTTTCACCTACATATTCTTCCCTACAAAAATGGGCTTCAAAACTCACTCAACTAAATCTAAAGGCTTACATTCAGCCTTCATCCATCCAATCAGTGTCAACATGCCAAACCATTTAACCATTTTCTCACTCATCTGAGAAAAATCAAGTTGAGGAAAGCTGCCAGACCTCGCAAGGGGCTTCCAGAATTATTACTCTAAGTTATCCTCGTGCTCTGTGGTCTCTTGCGGCAGCTTCCTAAAAACCAGTCCAACTTCTAGGTTTCTGGGAAACTATTTTTAAAAGTTCCTCGGTGAGGAATGGTTCCTTTGTCCACAGTTCCCGTTCATAACTACCACCCTGATGATAACTAGGGAAGTGGCTGGGCTGCTTTCTCAGCACTGTTAACCTCCTGGGTGACAAAGCACCGTCATCTCTAGAACCATTCCTGCACCTTTCATCCTCTCTCAGCACTAAACAAAGAAGGAAGTGAACTATATGGCAGTCAGGTAGAATTTTGGAGTAACTGGCTACACATAACTGAAAGTCAATCAGGTGAAAACACTACTTCAACCAGGTGTTTCCTTTTTAAAGATCTGTATGTCTAAATGTGGAATAAAAATTTTTACCTTGTATTTCTATGTGTTAGTAGGCAAATGGACAAATGATTGTTGTTTGATTGGTTGACTACTGGAGCAGAACAGTGAATGGTTTGCAGTCCCATAGATAAAAGATTAACATGGGTAGATTCAAGTTTTGTGGATTCTGAAGCATAAACAATTTGGGGAACTCTCTTTAAGAAACATATAAAACTATGTATAGAAAATTAGGTTAAAAAGTGAAGTTATTGAGAATGAAAAATCACATCAAATCACTATTACAAACTTGAAAATAATACAAATGCCCCCAAATCCAGAAAAATCATATTTCCATCAGGTGACATACCTCTGGCTGACATCTCATGCTGGATGAGTCAGCACAGTAGGAATTAGGAATATTCTAGAAGTCAGGCCTATAGATGGCCAGCAATAGCTGTGCATGAAACAAACAGAAAGCCACATAAACACCCCCCACTAAATCTGAAGGGTGTGTATCTATAGTTCAACTTCCCCTTAACTGGATGTCCCAGCCACTCCGACACCATTCAACCGCAGGTAGAGTACAACCAAGGGAAGTCTAAGTCTGAGCCAGCCATCTTAAACAACTGCACATTTTGCAGAGAATGTTAACATTAAAGAGATACAGGAAAACAAACTCCTACAACTTTTGTCTATTAGCAAATAATTGTCTTTATCTCAGACTATCACTTGATTTTTGCCTTGGCAATGAATGCAGATAGAGGCTCTGCTGTTCGATTGCTCCTCTCTTCTGTTCAGGGCTTTGCCTAGAGCCCACCTCTAGGCTCCACTAGCTTTGTCTCTGGACAAATGTATGCCCTGTACATTTAGTGTTTTTTGCTCTGTTTCCTTAGCAACTACAAAGAGATTTATTGACTGTTTTTCATGAAAATAAAATTTTAAAAATCTAAACTTATATGGGACCACAATAGACTCCTTGTCTTTCTTTCTTTCTTTTTGCCATGCCACAGCATGTGGGAATCTTAGTTCCCTGACCAGGGATGGAACTCGCATCCCGTAGCAGTGGAAGCTCACAGCCTTAGCCACTGCACTGCCAGGGAAGTCCCCGAAAGACCCCTTAAACAAAATTTAATTTAAACAAAATTAAAGCTGGAGGTATCATACTCATTGATTTCAAATTATATCACCAAGTTGTAGTACTCAAAACCGGAGAAGGCAATGGCAAGCCACTCCAGTACTCTTGCCTAGAAAATCCCATGGATGGAGGAGCCTGGTAGGCTGCAGTCCGTGGGATCGCTAAGGGTCGGACACAACTGAGCAACTTCACTTTCACTTTTCACTTTCACACATTGGAGAAGGAAATGGCAACCCACTCCAGTGTTCTTGCCTGGAGAATCCCAGGGACAGGGAAGCCTGGTGGGCTTCCGTCAAAGGGGTCACACAGAGTCGGACACGACTGAAGTGACTCAGCAGCAGCAGCAGCAGTACTCAAAACTGGCTTCCCTGGTGGCTCAGCAGTAAAGAATCCATCTGCTGTCTATGGCCACACCACCCTGAACGCGCCCGATTTTGTCTGATCTCGGAAGAATCCATCTGCAAAGCAGGAGACCCGGAGACACAGTTTCAATCCCTGGATCAGGAAAATCCCGAGGAAATGGCAACCCACTCCAGTAATCTTGCCCAGAAAAACCCATGGACAGAGGAGCCTGGCAGGCTACAGTCCATGGGGTTGCAAAGAGTTGGACATGACTGAGAGACTCAACAACAACAGTACTCAATACCGAATGGTATTGGCAGGAGGATGGACACGCAGATTAACAGAACAGACTCAAGAGCCCAGACATAAACTCACACATCTAGTCAATTAATTTAAGACAAAGGAACAAAGGTGATACAATGGAAAGAGGATACCCTCTTCATAAATGGTAGGGGGAAAACTGGATGGCTACCTGCAAAAGAATGAAACTACACCACTACTTACATCATACACAAAAATTAATGCAAAACAGTCTGAGACCTGAAATCATAACACTATTAGAAGAAAACATAGGCAGTACTCTCATTGACACTGGTCTCAGGCAAGGGAAACAAAAGCAAAAATAAATGGGACTATATCAGATTAAAAAGGTTCTGCACAGCAAAATAAACCATGAACAAAGTGAAAAGCCACCTACCGAATAAGAAAAGATACTTGTGAACCATATACCTGATATGAGCTTATGATAGGAGCCTAACATCCAAAATATATAAAGAACCGATGTAACTCAACAACAGAGAAGTCAAACAATCTGATTAAAAGATGGGCAGAGGATCTGAAGAGACATTTTTCCAGAGAAGATACACAGATGTCCAAACATAAAAAGATGTTCGATATCATTAGAGACATGAAAATCAAAAGCACAATGAGATACCACCTCATGCCTTTTAGAATGACTATTATCAAAAAGGCAAGAAATAACAAGTGTTGGAGAGGATGAGGAGAAAAGGAAACCAACACACACTGTTGGTGAGAATGTAAACTAGTGTAGCCATTATGGAAAACAATATGGAGAGTCCTCAAAAAATTAAGAGGAGAACCATCATATGATCCAGGTATTCCATTCCTGGCCTTTTATACAGAGAATAAAAAAACACTAATTTGAAAGATATATGCACCCTTATGTTCAACACAGCATTATTTACAACAGCCAAGATATGGAACAGCATAAGTGCCCATTGAAGGGTGAATAAAAGAGATGAGGTATTTAAGTATGCAATGGGACACTCAGCAATAAGATGAAAACTTGCCATTTGTAACTTGAAGGTATTATTTTACGCTACATATAGCAAGTCAGACAGATTAAGACAAACATTACTAATTCACTCATATGTGGACTAACACCAACAAAGTTAAAAAAGCAAATAAACACATAGATACAGAGAACACAGCAGTGATTACCAGTGGGGAAAGGGTGTTGGGGGAGAGTGAAATGGTTAAAGGGGGTCCACTATACGGTGACAGATGGAAACTAAACTTTCAGGGGTGAGCATGCTGCACTAAAGAAATACAGAAGTTGAAATAAAATGTCATCACACATGAAACTTACATAATATTATGAACCAACTTTACCTCAACTGAAAAATAAAATAAACAAAATTGATAAATTAGAAAAAAACTAAGTTTCAGGAGAGGGATTTTGAGATATATCATCTACTTTTTTCCCCTTCATCTTACAAGCACTCCTGCTCAAAGCAGGAATTAGATTCCCAGACTTCTCTAAGAGTGGTTTAAATAGTATTTCATATTGCTATCCCTATCTCTGATTCTAGAATATATCTTTTCCTTCCAATATTACGCCAACTGCTAAGTTTGAGGTTTCAGCCTTGATTGCTCTTAACATTAAGAGAACTGATAACATCTTGACTTGCTTAACATTCAGCAATTTAGCCACATAAACTCTTTCAAGGCAGATTTTTGTCCTTCATGAAGTTTTCCCTAAAAATCAAACTTACACCAATCCTTAACAAAGCACTTACCATCCTGTATGGCAATCATATCTTCCAACTCGATTAGGAGCCACTTCAAGGCAAAGACTGTATTGTTCATTTAAATGCACATCACACATTTCAGTGGAAAACAGTAACCACTACATGTTTGCTGTGTAAACTAATACACAACTGAATGAAAGATACACATCACAAAAAACATATTCAGTTTATAGAGGTATGACTATTAATGAGAACACTTGAAACCTTGACTTGTTTAACTCACTATTGCCACATAAAGAGGTTTATTTTCAGATAAACTCAAGATTAGTCAGTGGAACTTTCAACTCACGTAATCTAGGAAGGAAAAACAAACAAACCAGCTCATTCTATCCTAAAACCCAGACTAAAACCCCACAATTAACACTTCTGTGGTTTCATTACAGGGAGATTTCTACCACTCACCTTCTGAATCCATTGCCTCCAGATGCCGTACTCTTCAGAGTCTTCACTTCCTACCTCACTGAGAGGGAGTTGATAATGCTCTTTTCTTGGATTCTGAACTTTGGAAGATTCCGGTATTTCCTTTCACTGTTAGAGAACAGCTGAGACTGTGGGAACTCAGCTTTTATTTGGTTCTTCTGCTTTTAAATATCTCCTTTGCTCAAGAGTGCTAGAAATGTCAGAAACCTATCTAGACTCTTAGAAGTACGTAGAGAGAGATTTAAGAGAAACACCATAAAATGAAAGAATTTTGGCTCTATCCAGGAGGAGGAGCAAACTTCTGGAACAGTTTTCAGGAAATGAATTGGTAAAGTTTATGACTCTCAGACTTGGGGACTAATAAACTTTTTATTGTGGTAGTATAGTAAGTAGACCAAATCCACTATCAGCATCATTTCAAAGCAAAAGATATTTTAACATCACAAACTCAAGTAACAATCTTAAAATAAATAAAAGTTCTTTAAATTTTACCAATTCTGCTTAATGAAAACCATACTGCATCATCAGTTACATTCTGAAACTCAACTGGGAGCAGTGATCTTACTTGGCATTTCTGGAGTCTAATATTTATGTTATTTTTAAACAAATATTTAAATTTTAGAACAATTTTAGATTACAGAAAAATTTCAAAGATGATACAGAGAGTTCTATAAACACTAAACCCAGTTGCTCCTATTATTAACATCTTACATTAGTATATTTATCACAAATAATGAACCAATATTGAACATTGTAATTACCTAGTAAAGTCTAGACTTTGTTCAGATTTTATTCAGTTCAGTTCAGTTGCTCAGTCGTGTCCAACTCTCCGTGACACAATGAATCACAGCACGCCAGGCCTCCCTGTCCATCACCAACTCCCAAAGTTCACTCAAACTCATGTCCACAGAGTCGGTGATGCCATCCAGCCATCTCATTCTCGGTCGTCCCCTTCTCCCCCTGACCCCAACCTTTCCCAGCATCAGAGTCTTTTCCAGTGAGTCAACTCGTCGCATGAGGTGGCCAAAGTATTGCAGCTTCAGCTTTAGCATCAGTCCTTCCAATGAACACCCAGGATCGATCTCCCTTAGAATGGACTGGTTGGAACTCCTTGCGGTTCAAGGGACTCTCAAGAGTCTTCTCCAACACCACAGTTCAAAAGCATCAATTCTTCGGCGATCAGCTTTCTTCACAGTCCAACTCTCACATCCATACATAACCACGGGAAAAACCATAGCCTTGATTAGACAGACCTTTGTTGGCAAAGTAATGTCTCTGCTTTTTAATATACTATCAAGGTTGGTCATAACTTTCCTTCCAAGGAGCAAGCGTCTTTTAATTTCATGGCTGCAATCAGCATCTGCCGTGATTCTGGAGCCCAAAAAAATAAAGTCTGACACTGTTTCCACTGTTTTTCCATCTATTTCCCATGAAGTGATGGGACCAGATGCCATGATCTTTGTTTTCTGAATGTTGAGCTTCAAGCCAACCTTTTCACTCTCCTCTTTCACTTTCATCAAGAGGCTTTTGAGTTCCTCTTCACTTTCTGCCATAAGGGTGGTGTCATCTGCATATCTGAGGTTATTGATATTTCTCCCAGCAATCTTGATTCCAGCTTGTGCTTCTTCCAGCCCAGATTTTATTAGTTTTTACCAACTGCCATTTTTCTTTTCCAGGATCCCAACTAGGACACCACATTTCATTTGTTATGTCTCTTTAGTTTTTGCTTGGTTTTGGTATTCTTGACAGTTCTGAGACATACTGGCTAGGTATTTTGTAGAACTCTCACTTGGGATTTCTATGATGTTCATCGCATAATTAGACTAGTGTCAGAGATTTTAGAGAGGAAGACCGCAATGGGGAGGAGGCAGCTAGAAATTGTAGAAGAGTATCAGAATATTAGAGAGGAGAGCTGCAAAGAGAGTGAGCTCTAGAGATTGGCAGAGTTCTTTCTCATCTTCATCTGAGTTCTGATCAATAGATGCATCTGAGGAAATCACACAATGCTGGCAGGATAATCACCAGAAAGGAACAGGAAGAAAAATCCTTAGGACTCAAAGAGAGGTAAGAGTAGTTCCGGTTTCCATCTGACCAAAGTGAAAAAGCTTTGAAACACATGGGGGTAGAGCACTCAGCAGAGTGCTTCCTCAATAACAGGTCAAAATCATCACTAGCTTAAAGGGCACTCTCTTAAATTTTAAAAGTAAGTCTCAAGAGAATCAAACTATCTCCGAGGGTTCCAAGATCTTGGCTACATCCAGAACAAAGCTCAGAAATATTTAAAGGAATATAAAAATATCCAGCACCCAACAAGACAAAATTCAGTGTCTGGCTTGCAGTCCAAGATTTTCAGGATGCAAGCAAGCAAGAATATATGAACCCCAATGACAAGAAAAACCAATCAATAGATACAAGCTCCAGAGTGACACAGAAGATAACATGAGTAGACACAGACGCTGAATCAATTGTTTAAATATATTTTACATGTTCAAGAAAGTAAATGTGAACATGTTAAACAGAGATATGGAGAAAATAAAGATCCAAATGGAATCTCTAGAGATCAAAAAAAGAAATCTGAACCTGAGATTAAAAAATACACTGGGTGAGTTAAATACCAGACTAGATACTGCAGGGCAGGGGGGGATAAAAAAAGTGAACTTCAAGACATAGCAATAAAAACTATCCAAAATGAAACAGAGGGGGAAAAACAAAACTAGAAAGAAAATGAACAGGGTATCAATGAGTTCTGGGACAAATTCAATTTTTTTAACTAACAGATTAAAAAATTTTTGTTTTGAAAGCCAGTTGAGTAAGTACAAAAATGATACTTCCAAATTCTCAAATAAAGTAACAAGATCAGAGTCGCCTTCCATTAAAATGCTAAAACTGAAATCTCCTACTTCTGCCAAGAACTTTAATATTCTCAAGCAGAATCAATACTTTAAAAGGCAAAGAAAACTATCATAAAATTTACTGCATATGTTTGACCATGTAACAGAAAATCCTTTTGTGGTTGACCCAGGTAACTTTTAGAGATCTACCATATTTTTCTTTCAACACTTTTTTCTCCAGAAAGAGCTATCAAAAAAATTATTGTAAAATCCAACAATGCAATGCAACTGCATTCCTACTTCTTTCCTCAGGATGGAAAAATTAAGTCAGTTTTTAACTTGGCCTGAGATGAAAACCTAGTGATCTAAGCAGCTCAATTGAACTCAGTGCAATAAATGTAAGAAACTATAACAAGGGATATCAAAAATTCTACAGATTAAGTACTTTTTCATGTGCTTTTTGTTTAACTGCGAAGTTATCTGATATATTTCTTGCCCATTCTTTGTTAGTTCTTCATTTATCTTGAACATGAGTCCTTTGTCTAACATTTTGCAAATATTTTACAAAACTATGACATGCCTATTTTCTTAACACATTTTTTAATGAGCAGAAACTTAATCTCTATGAAATTTTACCATTAAACTTTCTGGTTAAAACTGTGTCCTAAGAAACCTCTACTTCTAAAATGATCAAATATTCTCTTATTTCCTCGAAAAACTTTATGGCTATATTTTTACAGTGAAAACTATCAGTTCAGTTCTGTTCAGTCGCTCAGTCGTGTCCGACTCTTAGCGACCCCATGAATCACAGCACGGCAGGCCTCCCTGTCCATCACCAACTCCCGGAGTTCACTCAAACTCATGTCCATCGAGTCGGTGATGCCATCCAGCCATCTCATTCTCTGTCGTCCCCATCTCCTCCTACCCCCAATCGCTCCCAGCATCAGTCTTTTCCAATGAGTCAACTCGTCGCATGAGGTGGCCAAAGTATTGCAGTTTCAGCTTTAGCATAAGTCCTACCAATGAACACCCAGGATTGATCTCCTCTAGAATGGACTGGTTGGATCTCCTTGCAATCCAAGGGACTCTCAAGAGTCTTCTCCAACACCACTGTTCAAAAGCATCAATTCTTCAGCGATCAGCTTTCTTCACAGTCCAACTCTCACATCCATGAATGACCACGGGAAAAACCATAGCCTTGACTAGACGGACCTTGGTTGGCAAAGTAATGTCTCTGCTTTTTAATATGCTATCTAGGCTGGTCATAACTTTCCTTCCAAGGAGTAAGCATCTTTTAATTTCATGGCTGCAATCAGCATCTGCCGTGATTTTGGAGCCCAAAATATAAAGTCTGACACGGTTTCCACTGTTTCCCCATCTATTTCCCAAGAAGTGATGGGACCAGATGCCATGACCTTCGTTTTCTGAATGTTGAGCTTCAAGCCAAACTTTTCACTCTCCTCTTTCATCAAGAGGCTTTTGAGTTCCTCTTCACTTTCTGCCATAAGGGTTGTGTCGTCTGCATATCTGAGATTATTGATATTTCTCCCGGCAATCTTGATTCCAGCTTGTGCTTCTTCTGGCCCAGCATTCCTCATGATGTACTCTGCATATAAGTTAAATAAGCAGGGTGACAATATACAACCTTGACGTACTCCTTTTCCTATTTGGAACCAGTCTGTTGTTCCATGTCCAGTTCTAACTGTTGCTTCCTGACCTGCATACAGGTTTCTCAAGAGGCAGGTCAGGTGGTCTGGGATTCCCATCTCTTGAAGAATTTTCCACAGTTTATTGTGATCCACATAGTCAAAGGCTTTGGCATAGTCAATGAAGCAGAAATAGATGTTTTTCTGGAACTCTCTTGCTTTCTCCATAATCCAGCGGATGTTGGCAATTTGATCTCTGGTGCCTCTGCCTTTTCTAAAACCTGCTTGAACATCTGGAAGTTCCCGATTCACATATTGCTGAAGCCTAACTTGGAGAATTTTGAGCATGACTTTACTAGCGTGTGAGATGAGTGCAATTGTGCGATAGTTTGAGCATTCTTTGGCATTGCCTTTCTTTGGGATGGAATGAAGACTGATCTTTTCCAGTCCTGTGGCCATTGCTGAGTTTTCCAAATTTGCTGGCATATTGAGTGCAGAACTTTCACAGCATCATCTTTCAGGATTTGATATAGCTCAATTGGAATTCCATCACCTCCACTAGCTTTGTTTGTAGTGATGCTCTCTAAGGCCCACTTGACTTCACATTCCAAGATGTCTGGTTCCAGGTGAGTGATCACGCCATCGTGATTATCTTCGTCGTGAAGATCTTTTTTGTACAGTTCTTCTGTGTATTCTTGCCACCTCTTCTTAATATCTTCTGCTTCTGTTAGGTCCATACCATTTCTGTCCTTTATCGAGCCCATCTTTGCATGAAATGAACTATGGTCCCTCCTAAATTAATTTTTGTGTGTAGTATGAGATAGGGATTCATTTAAAAAATGAATGTTTTATTCATTTTTCAAATGTGGATACCCAGTTACTCCAGTGACAACAGTTAAAGTTGCACTGCTGCTCTTTGAAAATTTTACTATTAAATTAAAAATTTTTATTAAAATTTTAAAATAATTTTTTTATTTCTATAATTCACTTCTTTCTCTGATGGGATACTCAGTTTCAACAGACTATTAAGTTGACAGGTTATCAACTTTAGACATCAGTCACTTACCCAAAACAGGTACACAGACCGTGTACTAGAATGACAGAAATTCAAATATGTGGAAAAAAACTGCATTTCATGTTTTAAGGAATTGTTAAAAACAGAAAAGAAACAAGTATACACATATAAACAAAACACAATTACAGTAATTCCTAATCTTATCATTGCCATTTATTTAAAGTAAGCCAATTAACATGGCGTCATTTGTTTAGTCTTTTGGAATTTCCTTTAAGTACAAATTGTTTCACTGTAGAATTTCAGAAAGAGAATACATTTCAAGTAAACCAAATAGATGTTAAAGCCAGGTTTTGTAGAGTGCTATTTTAAAAAATATATCTCCCTCATACTTAATTCTTTAGCAATAGGTACTTAATATACTCAAACTGTGCTCTATATTTATAATTTTGATATTATTAATCCAAATTCATCATCAGCTATGTTACCTTTGTGTAACAGAGTATCTGACACTATGAACTATGGGTAAAATCTGTCATACACACATCATATTGTGTACTAAATGGACACATCTTCAACTCTTTAGAAACCCTTTGAGTCTTTTAAAAAAGTAAACTCAGAAGATTATACTTATTGCATATTTTAGTTCATTAGTAAACAAGCAGCATTTGATTAAATGGTTATAATCCTTCCTGTACCAGGCACCAACTGAAAAGGGAATATACAATATTGTTCATTTCTTAAAATATTTCTTGAGTGACCTCACACTTAGCAAAATCCAAGTAATCAGGATGTTTTGTTGACCAATGAACCACAACGATATAAAAAAAACACTATGATGGTGCTCATTCCCTTCAAAGCATTATTTAGAAATTTTCTTCTCAGTAAGGCTTTCCCTCAATAGTCTAAAATTTTAACCCCAACCCTCCAACTTCATATTCTCCTTTCCCTGATGCCCTACCCACCCCCCACCAAACTCCTGCTCAGTAGCTCAGTGAGCTCTCACTCACTGTCTAACCTATCCCACCTGTGATTAATATTCATCTTTGTTAATAATCTCCTAGAGGGCAAGAATTTTGATGTGCTGTTTACCGATGTATGTAGGGCAGTTTCTGGAATACTACCCACTCAATACATATTTATTGAACAAAGAATTAAATGAGTACAAACCAAAATACTCCTGGAGAAAATATTCTTTGTAAAGTCATTCTCAACTAACAATAAATTAATGCCTTCTAACTAATATGATGTGTAACCATTCCTGAAGCCAAAAGTAGTTACTCATTTTTCTCATGCTAACATAAACAGAAGTCAGTATCAGATTTGGAAATATAGTTATACATATAATGTAAACTACTTTATTTAACACATGATTAACCTGAGGTTCTCCCTGGTTGCTCAGACAATGAAGAATCTGTCTGCAATGCAGGAGACCCGAGTTTGATCCCCTGGAGAAGGACATGGCCACCCACTCCAGTATTCTTGCCTGGAGAATTCCATGGACTGAGAAGCCTGGCGGGCTACAGTCCACAGGGTCGTAAAAGGTAGGACAAGACTGACAGACTAACACACACACACACCCCTGAGGTCAACAGTGATGATAATTGTTTTATTTAATTAGTATGGATTGAATGCCTAACAAGTGTAAAAAAAAAAAAAAAACCTAATTGCAGGTAGAAATGGGATGCGAAGAAATGTTTCCTGATTCTAAGATCAACATTCTTGCCAGAAAATTGTGCTACTTCATATAATAAAATGGGCAGCCTTCAGCCAAATGGGAAAAAGGAGAGGAATAAAGACATACAGGGAGTCTTAAAAGAAAGAAAAAAAGAAAAAACAGAACATAATAGAAAAAATGCAAACTCTCTGAATCATTAAAGATTAAAAAAAAAAAAGAAGGGAAAGTTTGACATTAGCTCTTTGATCATCCTTAATGCTTAATGTCCATGTTGGAGTTTTCATGGCATATAATCAGCTCAGCTATAAACTCAGAGTACAGATATAATGAGACAAATGGGAATTAGACAATGAGAATGCAGGACTATTTGAGACACTGGGTTCAAGCTCTAGGACAGTGTGTTTAAATCTGATTCTTTAAGCCACCGAAAGCTCTGTGAAGACACAGGATGACCGACATTCAAAAACCACTTAGTTTTATTTTGCTAAATAGCCATATAGCATGATAGACCATTTTCAAATATAAGATAGCTCAGAAAGTGTGTATGAATTCAGAGAATGTTGAGACCCCAAGCTTTGCAATACTGAGAATTTAATCTTTCATTTGAAAGAATAAAATCTACCTAATTAAGTTCCCATTACAGACTTCATAATGAATTCTACTTATTGCTTCTTGGACCTATCAATTCCACTAATAGATGAATATCTCTTCTGAATCATAAGAAGAAATGTCACTATTTTACCAATGATATTTATATCAGAAACAATAAGACAATGAGCCCACACTGCAAGGATACATTGGTCATTTACGCACAACAATTGAAATTCTGGGGAAAATACCAAAGATAATCAAAATAAATATAATATTAAGATACAATTATATGCTTTTCATTTTGGACAAATCAATGGGAGTAGAACAGAGCTCTAATTTTTACAGTGCAATGGGCAGGGGCTGGGGGCAGGAACCAACAAATCGTCAAGTAACATTCTACAGATCATAGGAAGCAAGATTTTATGGGTTTCCAGTTAATCTGGCAAAAATATAAAATAAAAATAACTGATTTCTGAAGCATTTATACTGATTAGAGTCCAATGTAAAAAATAGTTCCACTGACCTAATTTGGGATATTCAAAAATATTACTTGCAGTCAGTTTTCAACATATACACGTATCAAAAATCATTGTTATACTACAATTTTATATGAATTATATCTCAACTTAAAAATATTACTCAGTTTACATAAAATACAAACCCTTTTGCATTTAATATAATCCATGATACAAAGACGACATACTTAAATTAACCAGTTAGTAGTTACAATCATCTTTCTCTCAAAATTTGCTTTAAAATGCTAAAAAAACTAAGTCCACCAATTCAATTAACCAGTGGCTTCTATAAATTCATAGTATATTTAGGCAGAATTCAAGTTTAAAAAGAGTGAAATCAATAGTATTTCAGAAATACATGCTAGTCCATCTAATAATGAATTCTATTCCTTTCCCTCCATATAACTCTGCTATACAATCTTTGAAAATCAAAATAACTTTAATTGTAACTTTCATAATATAACTTTTTAAATAAGAATGGTTATAAATAACAGGCGAGATTTTTTCAAGTCCAACATGTGAGAACTTTCATATACAAAATAATGTTATACTTCACTGTAATCTCATTATAAGATACTTAATTTGGTAATGCTGATATCTCTAGATATACTTGGTATGCTTCTTTTGGAAATACACATGAACTATCATTAGGCTATACTCACAATTCTTCAAAGACCTTTATCCAACTTAAGCACTTATTTTATTACTCAGTCTTATTCAAAATATCAGCTATTTTCAAAATATTTAATCTATACCAAAAGATAGGAATTTGCTGTACTGAGATTATTCAAATGAATATGAACCACAAGGCTTGAAAGTAATGCCAAAAGAAGTCTCAAAACTGCTTTCAATAGTGACAATAGCAGTGAAACATAATACACAGCCTCACAAGACAGTTAAATGCAAGAATATTTATCAAAAAATTCTATTCATTTGGGCGGGGGAGGAACTTGTTTATCTGTTACATTCATTCCCTATGTAAAAAAGCATTCAAAAAAATTTATTTTTTCCCATTTTTTTGAATTTCTCAAATTACTCCAATTTCTGTCCTATAAAGTAAAAACATGCAAATAAAATCACTACAAAATTAAAACAAGTCCTATATAACATAGGTTTAAATGATACCAGATTTGTCTACAGTGGGAAAGGTTCTAATTTTTTTTTTTAATGATAGAAAAAGAATTTTAGTTGGGGAGCAATCACCTAAGTATTTATAAAATCAGAAGTACTCTAACACATGTGTGTGTGCTAAGTCACTTCAGTTGTGTCCGACTCTTTGCGACCCTATACACATTCTCCAGGCAAGACCATTTCCTTCTCCGACTCTCACACATAGGCAACACAAATAAACTGCTTACTCGGATGAATTTTCAAAATGTATTTTAATCTCATTCCAGGAAGAAAGAAAATTTCTAAATACAAACACATCTCATTCAATCACATCTTAACATACATTCAGCAACTTAAAATATTATAAGAATCCAATCTTTTCATCTTTTATAATCTCAATATATTATATATTTAATATATAATATATATATGTACAATACATACAGGTAGTCAGCAGGATTACAAAGTCATTTTTTAAAAGTCTGATCAACACTGATAAATACTTTTAGACTATTAAAAAGAACTATACTTAGGATCATAGAATAAAATAAAATACGGGAGGTCCAAACCTAATGAGACTGCAAATGTTCATGTAGCCAATCATTTAAAAGATCCCTCAAGTTGGATAGAATGAATTTTAAAACAATATTCTTGCTACTCTCAAGCAGCAGTACTTGTAAATATTAAGCATGTACATCTCCATTAAATTTAAAATTTCTATGCAGCTTTCCTTACTGTAATATACAGTAGCTATTTCTTCCTTTCTGTTGGATTTTGCCATTGTTGCTGTTTGAAGAGTGACTGGTATATTACCAACAGAAGTGACGTTAACTCCTTTCCCTCCCCTAAAGCATGGCTCAGTTTGAAGATTGTTCTATAGGCAGCTACTATTAATATTAACAGTACCTTAATACCATTAACAGAACCAATCAATAACTGGAGTCATATGAGAAATTTCAAAGACTGATGGAGGTTTCTGTAAACCAAGGTCATAGGAAGTATTACACCTGCAGATAGCCCTCTCACATCCCTTAATGCAAGGAGTTAAAATTTCAATACCATAGTATAGCAGTTAACAATCTATTCTATAATTTAAAATATTAATACCATTAATCCACCCTGAGAATACAGAGGAAGTATTTAAAACAAGATATTCTGATATGGTTTCTTTCCTTTGTATTTGCTTTCTTCTGGTTTTCATTGGCCCTTCAAGGGTACGACATTTGAATTCAAAGTATGACTTTGATATCCGTTTTTGTTAACTGAGATTCACGCCACAGTGAGATACTGGTGATAGAAAAGCCCAAAAAGGCTTGTAGAAAAGAGACAAGCAGCAATCCACCACGTCAGAAAAGACAGAAGTCCTCGAAAAAGCAGAGGAGTGAAAATGTTTTTTAAGCTGCTCAGTGCCACTGTTATTTGTGTAACAGTTACCTTCATCTTCCCATCAGCAGATGGCAATTCAGAGTAAACAGAATTGGAGGCTAGACTATTATCCACTGGCAAGGCAGACATAGATTCTGGATAAATCCCCCAGGAATGATTACCTAGAAAATTAAAGATGCAAATAAAATTTGAAGAGTAAGTAATTCCAAAGCTTCTTATTTAAAAAAAAAAATTCCTTAACTTATATTTCAAATTAAGAATAAGAAGTTTAGTGGCACAACAAATTATTTTATGTTGAAAATAAAGTAAAATAATAAGCTTTCCACACACTTAGGGAAAATTCACTTAACTTGACCAGACTATAATCTAACCTTATCAGCAGAACTACACATAAAAGCCAAAAACTAATTTACATTTAGTTAACTGCATTAAAATCTGGTAAAATAACAAAAACATTCTCTTCCCTGTATAATCCATGAATCAACTACCTCTACTGGAGTGACAGAACAGATTCTGTAACTTCTTGGAATCTTTTCTACCTCTAGAATATCAGAGTAATTTCTTTCTCAGAAACTATCTATGATGCCATTGTGAGAGACTAGTAATAGCTTCCAGAAATTTTTTCATCATATACTTTCCTATGCTGATAGGATATGAGTCATATAATTTACCACTGAGCTACTCTTTTATGTTCTATAGATTCCTGAAAGATTATTTACATCTATCATCAGCTCTATAGTATCTATAAGTCCACCCTATAATGCTTTTAATTCTTTTGGGTTTCTAAAACCCCCACACTGGCAGACTGCCAGATCTAAGCAAAGAAATAATCAACTCGGTAATAGATAATTCTTGAGTAACACCACAGAGGGGCTTGATTGCTTAGTGAACAGACTTATAGAAGAACTTTGTTCTGCCACCAAGAAATCTTTATTCTATCCACGTTAAGTTATCTGAAGTAGAACTCACCAAAAGATCCTACAATTCATAAATTTAAAAGTACCTCATAATAATTTAAACGTTATGCACTAACACAATCTTAAAATGCAAAATATAAGATTAAAAAGTGCTCACTCAAGTTACTCAGAATTAACCTTTAGCAAATAATTCTTTAAACATTTTAAAACCATACGGGTCTGAGTTTTCAAAATCAATAAGATAAATCAATGAATCAACTTCTAGAGCTTAAAGGCTCCCACGTTTCCTCATAAAACTTCTAAAGAGAGAATCAATTTTAAGAGGCATATTTCTTTGTAGGTAACAGAAAACATTATTAATTACAGGTACAAAGTAGAGCAATGAGCTTCCCAGCTGCCAGGATATGCCTACCTAGAGTTTTCAAAAGCAGGGTTGTGTGAAGCAACATGACCAGAGGAGCCACATACTGCAGCGCAATGACACAAAGGTAATAAAAGACTCGAGCGACCTGAAACAACATTTTAAAGTTTCTAACACAGCTGACATGTTATGAATGAGTTAAACTTCCATATCAAACTGAATCATCAAACTGAAATGCTTAAAAGATAAATAATCCTTCCATGGAAAGAAAGCTAACTGGAAATAAATTTTTACTTCATTATAAATGCCCTCAGACTGACTTCAGAAAGACTCAGTTTGAAGGTTCTTTAACATATGAAAAAAGCATTAAATCCCTTAAAAATAGTTAAGTGATTAACACATATTGGAGAAACAAAATCACTGAAATTCAAGTGGCATATATTCACTTATTTCAAATATAAAACAAAATGCTAAAGTCTCTGAAGACACCTAAAATATCAAAGTAAATAACAATAAGAGTCATATATGAACATAACCCCTCATAAATAAAAATATTGATCCCTATTTACATTAGACTGAAGTAAAATTTGAAGTATGAAAATACATTGAAAGGTAAAACATAAAAAGTTATTTGAATCTTGATAGATTCAAGACGAAATTCAAGAGTAAAGAACAAGAGGATCTGACACCACGTTTCTTTAAAAAGACTTGATCAGGTTGTGGGTCTAGTCCATTACAACAGTCGATGGATTCCTAGCACCTTCCTTCTCTGGAACCTCCATTAAGTTAAAATTTACGTTCCATGTTCAAGTACTTGGATTAATGTTAAAAGGAATACATTTAGTCACTAAAACTAGTATTTCCTATTCTTTAAGTCACAAAAGCTAAACAATATACTGTGAAGTCTTTCAGATCAGTTAGGGGAGTCCTATTTAGCAAACATAGATATACCACAACTTTGTAATCCAAACTGTGTACTTAAAGTACTTAAGGCAGGAAGGGGAACTGAGACCTTTTCTTCACCTAACACCAAAATCAGATCAATGTCTCTGACATCTGTCAGTTTAAGATTATTCTATGTGTTCGTAATAAGAATATCATGGAATGAAACTACTATGAAGGAAATCAAACACTGCTATTTTTGTGCATGTGGTGCTAGCTGCTTCAGTCGTGTCCGATCCTTTGCAACCCCATAACTGCAGCCTGCCAGGCTCCTCTGTCCATGGGATTCTCCAGGCAAGAACACTGGAGTGGGTGCCATGCCCTCCTCCAAGGGATCTTCCCGACTCAGGTTCGAACCCGGGTCTCCTGGATTGGCAGGTGGGTTCTTTACTGCTAGCGCCATCAGTATTTGCTATTTTTCATTTTGATGACAGTGTAAAACTTACCATTTTCTGAAGCTCAACTGTGCTTATTCGCCCTGCTTCTTTCTTCATTTGATCCACACATTTCTGGGCTAAGTTTAAGTAAGCTTGCAGGTGACTACGCATCATGGCCAACCGCAAAGCACATAGCAGGATTATTAACCAGAGTCGCAGAGTATCGAACGTAGCTTCTGTCATTCTACAGATCAAAAAGTTGATATGGTGCTCTCAAAGACCAAAAAATGCTAGCATGCTAGTTTTATGTGTTAATGTTCATTGGATAAGATATTTAACACAAGGAAATCTAGACATGAAAAGTGTCCCATTCTATCACAGACTTACAGAATACTTTCACTTGTATAACAAATAAATGCATCATGAAACAAAGAAGTACCAGATAAGTCTAAAAGAAAAAAGCAGAGCAATACTTGGGATTCCTTTCTCTATACATCCTCCCATCAAGAGGGCAGGAGAATGACTCTAAGCAAAAAGGGAAGTTGGGAGTTCTTAAACTGGAGACTATAAGAAAGAAGGAAGGAAACCCCAGGAGCTTGCCCGTGGACTATCAAGTTAACAACCCATCTGTTTCTGGCTACAGTTTTGTTTGATCACATAAACACCTGAGTAGGATCTTTCACTCTGCTGAATTCCTGACTGGGACCAAGAATTCTGATATAATACAATAAAATCAGATGTTCTTTAAAGGACTTTAGAAAGAAGAGGTAAATTCTGATGTCCTTTAGGGATTTAACATTTATAAAAGACCATGGTTTCTGCTTTGATAAAAGATAACATTGTAATTTGAAGATAATGCTTACACGTGCCTGACTCTATTCAAATTTCTAGTACATATCAGGTAGTTAAATATATGACTGTTGAAATGTGTCTAGTGATCTGCCAGACAGATGTGGAACTTACAAGGGTCTCCCCCAAATTCTTAGAGACTATGAGGGTAGAGTGGATGGCTATAAAGAAGAATGAGTGGGAAAAGATATAAAACCAACACTTTGTTCCAAAATAGGCTCTTATCACCCCCTTCTGTCCAGTGAAAGCACCTAGGAAAGGGACTAAAACTATAATACAGAAGAAGCTGCCTGTAGAAATAAAGTTGAAAAACAGTACAGGAAACAGAAAAGGCAGAGAAGATGGGAAAGGATACAGTTTTGGTTGAACCATTTAAGAAACGGAGGCAACAGAGGGAGGGAACAAAGGCTTTATCATGCATGCTCTTTTTTGGCTTCCTGTTTACAAGGTCATGAGGAATGCATGTTGGTTAGGAAGCACAGAGGCAAACTTTTATCAATACATTTACATTATAATGAACAATAAGATTAAAGCATCAGTCATGTGAGTGAGAATGAGGGTACACAGATTTAGAACCATCCACAGCCCTGAACCCTTCCGGGGACTACAGACTGCGCTGCCTGGTGTGGTGCAACCAGGAGGCTTGGCTGGTAGAGTTCTGAAGACAGCTAGTATATACTCTTTGAGGACGACAGGTAATAGAAATGAAGGGAATGGAATGAGGCAGTGAATCAAAAAATATCTGCCCTGTTCATAAGGAGTTCAGGATTTAGGTAACAGTCCTATTGACAGTTATCTAATTAGTACCTCTAATTCAGATTGCTTACTTTTAACTTCATAAGGATTTGGTAAGTTGATATGATGGGGTATCTCAGGAAAGAGTCTGAGCTGGGGCAAAATATGCAGGTAAAGAAAAGGCAAAGAAATTTTTCCAAATTCTTGAAGCCATTCTAGGTTTCACTGTACATGTTCTCTTTTGGTTTTCTTAAGAGGTTATAAGCACACATGGACCCTGCCTGCATTTCATTTTTTGATGCCCAAGCAGAACACAAGGATGGATGAGTTTAAATACATTTCTGAGTTGAAACTCTAAACATTTTTGTTTCTCACTACAAATAAAGGTCTTTGACCAACCATTTAGTCCATGTGACAGATGAAGGACCTGGGTTAATGGGCAGCCATTCTTTCTCAATCGAACACATGGGCTTCGGATTTTAAACAAAAATTAAAAACCACTGCTGTCTAATCACTTAATGTAATGATCTAACAGATAAAAAAGGAATAAAATGGAGCACAGATAAGACTATAATTTTATTTCCATCATTTACCAAGCAAGAATACTGGAGTGGGTTGCCATTCCCTACTCCAAGGGATTTTTCCGACCCGGGGATCAAACCTGGATCACCCACATTGCATTGCAGGCAGATTCCTACCTTAGTCTAGAACCCTACAATCCTTAGGATTAACTTTTAAATACTCAGATTGAACCTGTCAAGTTGAAATTACCATTAAAGCTTACTTATGTGGGGAAAAAAATGTTATGACTTCAAAGTATACTTTCTTAGTTCAATAAGGTTAAGTATGAAAAAAAAAATTATGGTCATCACTGATTCTACACTTATTCCAACACAAATCTGTACCAGGATCTAAAAGAAATACATAATGTAAAATGCATACTGTGGAATCAATGACTAGTCGAGTTTTTCTATTTTAATTTTGATAAGGCAAAGCAGTGGAAGGAACATTTATTAAGCACTTACTTACAGCCAGTTGCATTACATGTGTTCTTTCATTTAATTCCAATGATAACCTTGTGAGGTAGATACTATTATCTTCATTTTCCAGATGGGGAAACAGAGGCTCAGTGAAGTTAAATAATCTCCCTCAAGTGACAGTTTTAGTGACGATCAGAAATGGGGTTTGAACCAGCTCTGCCTGAATCTTTTTATTACTCTAATACAGCTCCATAACGCTAATGAGTTAACATATCAAGTACAGTTACTAATGCCTTTTAACAAACTGTTCGTTTCCTTCTTCTTCTGTTAAAGTACAGTTGTCTAATTGGGGAATATGACCTACTATTAGATAACAACATTAAGGCTTTATTTTTAACTTTGATAGTTATGACAACATTGTCATGTAGAAAAATATATTTTTTAGAGAGGTATACTGAAGTTCTTAGGGGTAAAAATGTTATGCTTCTGATTTACTTGAAAATATACTTTATCAAAAAATAAAACAAAAAACAGTGAATATGGAAAATATTAATAACTCTTAAGGGGCTGAATATATGAATTTCATTTGTAAAATTTTTCCTCTGTAATCTTCACAATTAAGAAAAAATAACAGAAATGCACAAAGTGTCTTAAAAACAAGCACTATCAAAAGAAAGAGAAAAATTTCAGATATCATTGGACATCAAATGAAAAAGCAGAAAAACTTACAACTGTACAAGATAAGTGCAGAGTAATAATTCACAACCACTACTTTAGATCACCAAAAGTTTAAATGATGACCTGTAATTTCCATTTTGATACATTTCTATTAAGGTTTTAAAAATAGTCTTAATATTATAATTAAAAACATGAACACAGTAAAAAACATTTTAGAAAAGTTTTGATTACATAATAAAATAAAAATTAGCCCCCAAATACCCATACTTACAAAGGGACACTTTCTTTACCCAATGGTGGGTTCATAATGTAGTCTTTGGTAATGGGTTTTACCCAGAGCAGAACCATAAACAGAGGTGCCAAGAAGTTGATATGAAGTAATGTTCTGAAAGTATGTAAGAAATAAACATAAAAATCCAGAAGCAAAATACACTAATAAACTACAGAAACTTGGGACTTAAAAAATGAAGGTAGGAACTTATTTTCAGTATTCTATATTAAGGTATTGTTGCCACCATTATTTTATATTAATCATTATCACTCAACACTGATTTGAGCCCTTATAAAAACATCTCATTATTTTAATGTTTCAGATGAGAACGTTTAGATGAGGAAAGTTAAATGATTAGTACATGTTAATATTACAGGTGAGAAAAAGATCAAGCACTAAAATCTACATCTGTTCACTCCCATTCTAGGGTTCTTTAACAATCCCCTACTGTATCCCTGATTTAATACACCGGTACTTAAATGATTCTCTAAACAATCAATGAATCCAATGGATTTTCAGGACAGGAGTCATCTTTTGATATTTTTCAGTCCAGCAGACATAAGTGGCTTCTGATTACTTACAAGTAAGAGACCTATTACAAGGTCCAAAATACCAGACAGGATATGGGAGGTGGAAGCCACTACACCAACTTATAAATGAGGAACCTTTCAGTATGTAATAATCATGTATAATGGTTTAATTGTTAAAATCATAAATGATTCACATTTTTATTTCTTCTTGAAGAATTATGAACGTATTTGAAATGAATTTCCCTATCCTATACAAACCAGGAGAAATTCACATTACTCCTACAAGGCAATATAGCCAACACAGCAAAAGGTTTCAGGTGTGAGATGTAATGTCATTGTTAACTGTTGCCCCAAGTCTGTACCCTACAGAGACAGATGACTGATAAAGACTGTCCTTATTTCAGAAAGACGTTCTTCAGACTATTTTATTACCATGTACTGTTTTCATTACAAACCATGCAAGGAAGAGAGACTATAAACTGGAGGGTTTAAAGATACACACACACACATGCACACTTTAAAATGCCACCATAGTGCAAGTGACAGTGATTTCTGTGAGTAAGTGGCTGGCTCAGGAAACCATGAAGACCTACCTGACCAGGGAGAGGTGGAACTCTGGTTCTAAGCTCTGGCCCTGAAGCAAGTACTACTGCCTGGCCATGGGGGTGAGGAGAATGCAGTTCTTTGTGCCAGTCTGCTGCTCTCACTACAAAACTAGCTTGCCACACCCTGGATCCAGGCAGAGTGCTACAACACAATGTGTGTGTGTGTGAGAGAGGGGGCGATTGTAATACACGGAAAATAAAACTCCAGATTCCCAAAGGGAAAAATCGGAAGAAGCTACATTTTTCTGAGAAGGAAAAGAAAATGTGCCCCCCACCCCCCCCAACCCTCAGTGTCTCCAATCCCAAACTACCACTAAATGCTTTAAATGTTTTTATAAAGTGATTCTTTCATCCCACAGCCTGGGTAAACCATCAGTGCGGGGGAAGAAAGCAGCAGTATTAGGTATGCAGTGTTGCTAGGGAACACTCTAGTATCAAGGAGCAGCCCACAGCGGTTTCAGTAGCTGGTGAAGGGCTCCCCTCCACCCACCCTTTCAGCTTATTTAAATCATAACACTGGGGTTAGTGGACTGAAGTGTGTGTCTGCAGAGAGGAGGGGGAGAACCAGGTTTTGTTTTAAAAGAAGCCATTAGAGAGACGGTCGGTGGGAGAAAAGCAGGATGTAGCCAAGAGCATGCTGAGTAAAAGGAGCAGAAAAAAGAGGAATGAAGGAGTGTGTACTAGGAGGTGAGAATAAGTAAACACACACGAAGCATATGCAGGAAAAAAGGGAGGAGAGGAAAAACACAAAAACATTTTCAAAATTAAAGGAAAATGACAGAGGTAGGAGAGAGAAGAACGTGAGAAGACAGAGAATCAGCATCATTAAATGTAGGTTTTTATAGAGCAGCAATGTTAGGAAATATGACTATTCAAAGAAACTTAATGACTATAAATACATATATCAAAATGGAATATTCTCAACTCGGGCTTCTACTGCAAAACAAAAACAGGACTTGGAAATTTGGATCTGGATATGAAATGAAGATAAAAACCTGTTCCTCTGCCAAGGTGTCTATACCAAGAAAAGAATTTCTGACAATCACAAAGAATATAGTAAGTGGGCTCTGACTTATATGTAGAGATTCAAACACAATTTCTCTATTTGAAAACTAAAATAGTAAACTATAATTTAACACTATACAGTATTAGTAATCCCAAAGTAAAATAAGCTTACAAATAAGTCAGTAATATAAGGAAAACAAACATTTCTTATGTACACAGATTTAATTTCAAAACATTTTAAAATAAAATGCTTTAAGTAAAAAATTAAATCATTTACATGAAGTTTAAATAAGTATTTTTAACTTGAAAATTCTAATTTAAAGAAATTCCCATAGATTCTCAGATCAGTGGTAGAGATTACGATATCATAAACATTGAACTCTGAGTTCAAAAGAACGTAAATATTGATATTTCCATTTTAACAGGAAGAAAAGAAATTTAATAATTAGTGTTTGTTCTTACACAGGACTTAAAGTTTAAATGAACGGAAGACACCAGAGCGGATTCATGTCAATGTATGGCAAAACCAACCAATATAATACTGTAAAATAATTAGCCTCCAATAAAAAGAAAAAAAAAACCCAGAAGAGAATAAAAAAAAATATATATATAATTTTCAAAATACACTTGTGAATAAACACATATATTCGTACATTGAAAAAAATAAAGAATGGAAGAAACTTGCTTATAATAGAAAGAAGAAGCAGTGTGATATCAAATGGTTATTAATTTTCAATACAATAATTTATGATTTCATTACAATAATATACCTTCATTAAGATGGAAAACATATATTTATCTGCATGTGCTTATGTACATTTTCCGCTTACTGTGTAATTTTTTCTGTTGCCAAATTCAGGGCATCCAGATGCATTTGAGCCAGCCGTAATCCAGGAAATGTCAAAAAAGCCCCAATGAGTGAACAGAAAATAGCCAGGAAAAATTTGAAAGTAAGTTTTGAAACAGGACCCCTAAAATTAAAATATTTTAAAAAGCTGGTAAGTTTTTGAAGTGAACCTTCTAGAATTTTCTTTTCTTCTGACTAATTACTTTATAAATTACAACAATACAAGTAATACAAAGTAAACTCCTACAGAAAGACAGCTCTATTCTACTACCATCTATAAGGGATTTTGGTGAATTATGAACTTAATCAGACATCTCTTAAGCAACAGTTTTAACAATCTTACCTACATATTCAACAAAAAATAACATGTGACTCATGAATTTTGTTTACTGTCTGATGGAAGAGGAATTAAATAAGAGCAAATTCAAATCAGAATTCTATGAAATTAACTGTTTATACAAATGTAAAAAATATGAGTAAGGATACTGCTAAAAGAGACAGTCCTACTTAAAAAAGAACTCTTTTCACTGATTAAAAACAACTAATTACAGTAAGTGCTATTTTGCTAAAAATGGAAAAATTTAACTTGAATAATACTTAATTAAAAAAAACTTACTGAGATTCTAAACCTTGCTTTTCAAGAAACTGCATCGCACTGTCTGAAAAATTGGTAAACCCTGTAGGGGGAAAAGAATTTACTCTTATCATAGGAGTAAAATACAGAATCTTTCTTTGGAAATAAAATGCTAGAGTATCTTAAATTCTGAAGTGACAAGCTTAGCTCTTCCATATGTTAATTAGTATGTCATAATGCAATAAAATTTAGTTATTAGGAGAAATAGCCTTTGAAAACATCCCTTTGATATCTACATTCCATATAATTTGCATGAGAATCTGCATCTTTATCTGAGTAAACATTAGCATTAGAAACATTTATTTAAGTTTAACGAAAAAATGAGGAGGGGAGAGCACTTTTGGAAAAAGGCAGGAAAAACTTAGCTAAAAAAAAGGATATTAAGAATAATAAAGGTTAATTATTTAGAACATTTCAGAATATAAACCTAATTTTAAGACCTTATAAGATATTAAATTATTACCTGTTTCAAGTCCGAATTCCAGATAGTTTTCTGTTACAATCAAGACAGCCATTGCTTTCACAAAGAAAAAAAATCCAAAGGTAACACAGACTGATCTTTCACCACCATCTTCTACTTTAAAATAGTGTGTAGTTAATGAAAATAGAACTTTGCTGCAAAAGTAAAAGTTCAGGAAAAACAACAAATAACTTTGTGGAAGTTAAACACAAACATCTTTATAGGACCTGAACTCCAATAAACTTTGACTACAACATTCATTTTGATTCTACAGTATTTCTCTACAAGGTGCCTTTTGGAAGGAAGTGAAAAACTAATGAAAATCTGAATAGTCTTTCAGAAAATAGGACATAAAAACAAAGCAAATCTAAGCGAAGTTTGTAACATTTTAAAATTAATAAAAAATGCACATATACATACACCACTGTAATTAGGAAAAGAATGTATTTCCAGTTTCTCTAACTCAAATTCATTAGAAGGTTATTACAATAATTTTATGAAATAGGGTCTTAATGACATGAAAAGCATCTTAGGGAACTGCTTACTGGGCGTGATTGTCAAGTAGTTTATATTTAGAATTAAACACACATCTCAGGAATCATCTGTAAATCATTCACTAATTTAAACTTTGAGAATTACAAAAAGTTTTTGTAACAGTCATTGGTAAGCTTGGGTACAAAAACTGAGCATCTGGGATCACCATTTCACACTATGATGAAACAAAAAACAGGTTTCTGTTGAGTACTCAAAATCAACCAAAGACAACATGCCCACCTATTTTAAAATACTTAAATTTTATACAAAAATACTAAATACATTATTTTATCTGAACCTCCTCTTAATAATCAATCAAATCAAGATCAATCAGTGGATGATCCATGGCTAGAATCCACATTTCTGTTATATCAAATTGTTCTCCTGGAAAGCATAAACCCACCCAACGAAATAAGCTGTTCGGCCAAAAAAATCTAGAAAAGCAACTTTTACATAAATCATATGTCAAGCATGGAAAATAATAACAGCTGTCATTGAGTACTTGCCAAGTGCTAGGCATTAGCAATTACTTCATTTCATCCTTACGTTAGCCAACTATTATCACTACTTTTCCAGATTTAAAAAAGTTGTGGCACAGATTCAGACTTCTCAGGTGGTGCCAGTGGTAAAGAACCCGCCTGCCAAGGCAGGAGACATAAGAGATAAGGGTTTGATCCCTGGGTCAGGAAGATTCCCTGGAAGAGGTTGTGGAAATCCACTCTAGCATTCTTTTATTTTTACTTATTTTTTTTGACACCAAAAAAATTTTGTATTGGGGTACAGCAGTTAACCCCAATTAATTATAGCATTATCACAAATAAACAATGTTGTGACAGTTTAAGGTGAACACTGAGGGGACTCAGCCATACATACACGTGTATCCATTCTCCCTCCCATCCAGGCTGGCACGTAACATTGAGCAGAGGTCCATGTGCTATACAATAGGCTTTTGCTGGTTATCCATTTAAAATATAGCAGTGTGTATGTTACCTTTCCAAAGTCCTTAACTACGTCCTCCCCTCAGCAACTATGAGTTTTTTCTAAGTCCATGAGTTTCTGTTGTGTAAGTAAGTTCATTTGTATAATTTCTTTTTAGATTCCACATATAAAGGATGTCATATGATATTTCTCCTTCTCTGTCTTACTTTACTCAGTATGACACTCTCTAGGTCCATTCATGTTGCTGCAAATGGCCTTATTTCATTCTTTTTAAGGGCTGAGTAATATTCCATTGTGTGTGTGTGTATATATATATGTGTGTGTGTGTACACACCCCACATCTTCTTCAGAACTACAACAAAAAATCTCAAAATCTGTATGGAGACAAAGTAAGACAGAGCTGGAGAAATCAGCCTCCCTGACTTAAGACTATACTACAAAGCTACAATCATCAAAACAGTATGGTACTGGCACAAAAATAGAAATATGGGTCAATGGAACAGGATAGAACACCCAGAAATAAGCCCATGCAACAAAACAACCAACTAATCTATGACAAAGGAGGCAAGACTTATACAAATGTGGAAAGACAGTCTCTTCAACAAACGGTGCTGGGAAAACTTGACAGACATATGTAAAACAATGAAATTAAAACATTCCTTAATGCCATACACAAAAATAAGCTCAAAATGGATTAAAGACCTAAATGTTAATTGGGCACTATAAAACTATTAGAGGAAAACATAGGCAGAACACTCTCAGACATAAATCACAGCAAAATCTTTTTTAATCCATCTCCCAGTATAATGGAAATAAAAGCAAAAATAAACAAATAGGACCTACTTAAACTGAAAAGCTTTTGCACAGCAAAGGAAACAATAAACAAAACAAAAAGACAACACACAGTCTGGAGAAAATATCTGCAAATGATGTGACTGATAAGGGATTAGCTGCGTGATCTTGGGCAAGTGCGTGCATGCATGCATGCATGCAAAGTCACATCAGTCAGGTACCGACTCTTTGTGATCCCATGAACAGAGGAAGGGATAAAGAAGATGTGGTATATATATCCACTCCAGTATTCTTGCCTAGAGAATCTCACGGACAGAGGTGCCTGGTGGGCTATAGTCCATGGGGTCACAAAGAGTCAGGCATGACTGCCGTGACTGCATGCACGCACGCACACACACACTTGACCAAGATCATACAGCTAGATTAGAGGCAGCTGGGATTTAAATCTAGGTTGTCTGGATCCAGAGTACATTCAGCTAACAATTTTGTATACTGTGTCTACGGAAATGCTTCCAGCACCTAAGGTAGAGGACAGTTCAGCAATAACACATGAAATCATTTTAAAAACAGAGCTGCCTTGGCAGCAGTAAATGGTTTGTTCAAACATTCTCATAGTCAGAAGAATTCTTATTCAGGAACAGATAAGCAAGTATAAGGACCCTTGTCCTTCCATTTAAAAGGAAGCTGTCCTTTGATTCCTATTCAAAATAAGCTAATATAGTTACTACCCATTCTCTATTAGGATCCTAACTAGGATACTGGATATAAATGTAAATAGAGTCCCAGCTGCTCTAGCTATGGGCATCTACCCTAAGTAAGCCAACTTGAAGGTAATAAAGACAGGTGATTTTTTGGATCTTCCAAATGCAAGTTGAAATTAATCTCTGCTAGAATGTAAACTTCATATCAATAATTCAAGTCTCCTGTTCACTGCTCAGATGGAGCACTAAAAAGTGACTGGCACATAGTACGTAGGTCAGTTCAGTTCAGTTGCTCAGCTGTGTCCAACTCTTTGTGAACCCATGGACTGCAGCATGCCAGGCCTCCCTGTCCATCACCAATACCTGGAGTTTATTCAAACCCATGTCCATTGAGTCAGTGATGCCATACAACCATCTCATCCTCTGTCATCCCATTCTCCTCCCACCTTCAATCTTTCCCAGCATCAGGGTCTTTTCAAATGAGTCAGCTCTTTGAATCAGGTAGACAAAGTATTGGAGTTTCAGCTTCAACATCAGTCCTTCCAATGAATATTCAGGCCTGATCTTATTTAGGATGGACTGGTTGGATCTCCTTGCAGTCCAAGGGACTCTCAAGAGTCTTCTCCAACACCACAGTTCAAAAGCATCAATTCTTCACCACTCAGCTTTCTTTATAGTCCAACTCTCACATCCACATATGACTACTGGAAAATCCATAGCCCTGGCTAGACGGACCTCTGTTGGCAAAGTAATGTCTCTGCTTTTTAATATGCTATCTAGGTTGGCTATAACTTTTCTTCCAAGGAGTAAGCATCTTTTAATTTCATGGCTGCAGTCACCATCTGCAGTGATTTTGGAGCCCCTCAAAATAAAGTAATACCTAAACAAAAACAAATTTTGCCATAGAAATAATGTTTTACATGGTAATCCACGTAAGCTGAAACAGTATTAATTCTATGCTTTAATGGTAAACAGACCTTTACATTGGCGATATCCAGGGTTCAAACACCTGACCATTATGCGTATATATAACCTGAGTTATGGTGAACATAAGAACAAGTTTTAGCCCCTCTGTAATAATTACCATTATTACAGCTCTTAGAGAGCTTCCCTGGTGGCTCAGATAGTAAAGAATCCACCTGCAATGAAGGAGACCTGGGTTTAATCCCTGGGTTGGGAAGATCCCCTGGAGGAGGGGATGGCAACCCACTCCAATATTCTTGCCTGGAGAATCCCCATGGACAGAGGAACCTGGTGGGCAACAGTCCACAGGGTCACAAAGAGTCAGACATGACTGAGAAACTACGCACAGAGCACAGGGAACATTTCATCCAAGGATGGACATGATAAAGGACAGAAAAGGTAAGGAACTAATGGAAGCAGAAGAGATTAAGAAGAGGTGGCAATAATACAAAAAACTATACTAAAAAGGTCTTAATGACCCGGATAACCACCATGTGGCCACTCATCTAGGACATTCTGGAGTGTGAAGTTAAAGTGGGCCTTAGCATTACTACGAAAAAAGCTAGTGGAGGTGACAGAATTCCAACTGAGCTATTCAAAATCCTAAAAGATGATAATGTTAACGTGCTGCACTCAGTATGTCAGCATATTTGGAAAACCCTGCAGTGGCCACAGGAATGGAAAAGGTCAGTTTTCATCCCAATCCCAAAGAAGGGCAATGCCAAAGAATGTTCAAACTACTGCACAATTGTGCTCATTACACATGCTAGCAATCCAGTCCCAACATTTAATGGCAAACAGATGGGGAAAAAGTGAAAACAGTGACAGATCCAAAATCACTGCAGATTGTGACTGCAGTCATGAAGCAGAGACATCACTTTGCCTACAAAGGTCTCTACAGTGAAACTTGTGATTTTTCTAATAGTCATGTGCAGATATGAGAGTTGGCTCAACATGAAAGAATTGATGCTTGCAAATTGTGGTACTGTAGAAGACCCGAGAGTCCCTTGCACTGCAAGAAGATCAAAACCAGCCAATCCCAAAGGAAATCAACCCTGAATATTCACTGGAAGGAATGGTGCTGAAGCTGAAGCTCCACTACTCTGGCCACCTGATGAGAAGAGCCAACTCACTAGAAAAGACCCTATGCTGGGAAAGATTGAAGACAAGAGAAGGGGGTGACAGAGGATGAGGTGGTTGGATGGCATCACTGACTCAATGGACATGAGTTTGAGCAAACCCTGGGAGAACGTGAAGGACAAAAGAGTCTGGTGTGCTGTACAGTCCATGGGTCGCAGAGTCAGACACCACTCAGAGATTGAACAGCAACAACAATAAATACTAACAACTCTCTGGGATAATCTACTCAAACTGAAAAACATAAAGAAAAAGTTTTACTCTAAGATCTGTTTTCATCGGTGGCAATAACAAAAATATAAATTATTTACCACTCGGGGTTATAAATTTAAAGGATGTTCTAAATTAAAAGGCTTAGGCTTTGTATTCTTAAACCTTATTTAGAAGACAGTTTCCAAAAAAGAAGTACAAGAATAGCTCATTTTTATCCATCTATTCCTGGGGCAATCAACCCTTCAGAAGTGTGTGATGGGAAGTATCTCCAATAACCACCCTAGTTACTTTTCAGGCAGTATAATCCCCTCTCCTAACTTTCACTGTTCACACCTCGGTGAATTCCACTCTAGCTAAACTTCTTTTCACATGAACCTCTCTTACTTTTTCTCAAATACCATGATTCAAGATAAACACTTGCTCATATTTATTTTCCTAACTACTTATGAGCAAAAGCATTATTTTCTTTGAAAAATAATGTTGTCGTGTGTGTTAATTACAGATCAAATGAACTTTCATGGGCTAATCTGGGAGGAAATCCCTTTTTAGCATTATTTTTCTTAAAAGATTATTTTATTTCCAAGCATTTCAGAATACAATCTACATGCAAGTTGGAGGTACCATCTAAAAACTGCTGTCTTAGCAATTCATCTGAACTCTTTTTTGGCCATACCACATGGCATGTGGAACGTTCTGGACCCGGGATTGAACTTGTGCCCTCTGCAGTGGAAGTGTAGAGTCTAAGTCACTGGGCAACCAAGAAGTCCTTATTTCAACTTTTTAATATACTTCCTTACAGACTATTATCAAGATATTAGTTATAGTGCTACATTCTATGAAGTACCTGATTTCATTTTAAGCCAAGAGAAAACCAAGAATGAAAAGCTAGATGATAACCTCTGAACTTTTTGATTAAAAAGATCTCAACTTTGTAGTAACAAATACATGTTTTAGGACACATATAATCAGAAATACTTACACTGTAGAGCTTTAGCATACACCTTCTGAAGACATTTACCAGGCACATTACTTTCATTCTAAATGTGTTATGTTCACCATAACTCAGGTTATATATATGTATAATGGTCAAGTTTTTGAGCCAATTACTTCTTTAAGGTAAAAATTAAAACTAATAAACAAGCAAATGCCATTGGTTTACAATAGTTCCCTAACCAAATACTCAGCACCCTGACAGAGTCTTCCTCAATTTAACTCTGCAGTACTCTTGGTTATAAACCAATACATAGATATCTCAAACTGTACTGAAGAGCTTAAACCACATAATAACAGATGTCAGTTTTTCTATGATACTGAACATTAGGAGAAAAGGGAAGCCAAATCATTTTCTAATAAGGGAAATAAATTTGCAAGTCTTATATATCTGCAAAACTAACAATCTTTGAAAATTACAATAAGAAATTAAAGAGTGACATTTACACTCTAGCTCTTACTTTGTAAAGTAGAATTCTGTGGTATTTCCAAGTGCTATTCCTTTAGAATGCTTTCTTAAATCATCTAACATTATTGTACAAGTTTTCCCTAAACATAGTTGTCAGTCCTCTTCCTATTTTGGCTAACAGTTACTAAATCATTTATAAGCACTAAGAGTATACCACATCACTGTAGAAGTTGGCATGATTTTGTTACACTAAGCCTAAGCAAGGTTGTCAAATTGACAAGATGTTAATTTCAATTAAAATGATTAATGGGTATTTAACAAAGCACATTTAGTTTCCATGTCATTTAAAGATGTAAGTGAATGTTTAACACTTCTCTATAACTTAATCATTGCATACACGTCCTATTACTATTTTTCTCCTTTTCAATAAGAATATCATTCATTTCAGAGTTCCTGCAGTTATGCTCTTACATGAAAGACACTGATAGTCTATAGTTGCTTAAAGTGGAAAGACTCGGGAAAAAAAATTAGGAAGATTAGGTATCCAGGAAGAAACTGACAATAAACACCAGTTCCAGCTAGAGGAGATAAAGGCAGGACCTGCCCCACCCTCAGTGCAAACCCATCCCATTAACCTGGGATATATTGTTTGTAATGAAAGATGCTTCTGAGAGGAGTTAGCTGTGAGTGCAGGTAGGAAAAAAGGTTACAAAGCATAACTCTAAGCCCTCTTGCATAATCTAAGCTCTTGGAATAGTTTCCTATTCCAAATTTTCTAATTAATAAAGTAATAAACATTGCAGTTTAAATTTACATTATGATTGATTTTTTAGTAATTCAATTAATAAAGAAAAACTACAAAGTTAAGACTTCCCTGGTTAATATTCTGAACTCCTTAGAGGAGAGAACAGCATTATAAGAGTCTATACACAATTACTTTTAAAATTATGCAATTTTAAAGCACAATTTTACTTATAATTAAGAAGTGATATAAATCAGTTCAGTAAGAGTTTAAGACAGGTTAAGTGTAAAAACTATGAAAGCAAATAACAAAGGGAAAATATCTGGTTTTTAAACAGAGGACTACTGGATCTTTTCCTCATGCAAACTGTAGCTTTTCTTATAATGAAGTAAAGTACTAAGTTTTCTAAGATAGCAAGTTAAGAATAATGTCACAAGTATTAAACATCTAACTTTTAACACTCAAGATGGGAGTTTTATGAAACATGAAACACTGTTTAAAAGTGATGACGTGGGACTTCCCTGGTGGTCCAGGGGTTAAGAATCCATCTTGCAATGCCTGGTTGGGGAAGTAAGATCCCAACAGCAGAGCCTGCCTGCCACAACTACGGAGTCTAAACAGTCTGGAGCCCGCACTGTATGAAGGATCCTGCATCACAGAACCAAGATCCTGTGTGCCGCAACTAAGACCTGACACAGTCAAATAACTAACGTTTTAAATTTTTTTTAAAAAGTGGTACAGACATCCTAGAAAACAGATGCTCAAACTTTTCTCTCCAGGATATTCTGAATGCCATGTTCCTTATCTATCTCTTCACCACAACTTAAAACAAACAAAGCTAGTGGTTCATTTTACTAGTATCAAACACTAGTCCATCTCTTTCTTGGCATTCTAAAGAAGGGCTTACATATTAGGAGATAATAAGGAAAAAGGAGCAATATTTAAAAACACAACATAAAAACTCCAAACACCACAAAAGAAATGCTCTTAGACTTAGCTATGATTTCTCTCATTGCCTGGGGGGCCCCAAGTCCAGGTTGGAAAAACACTGCTTCATTTTTACTGAAAATGGATACTACAGTCTATAAAGAGACAATTTCAAACTCCTTCACTTACACTAAAAAGCAAAATAACATCTTCAGCCAGAAGTGATATCAAATGACTAAAAAGAAATTTCTCAAAGATTACACCTACTGCCAAATTTTGATACCATAAAATTATATAAAAAACTTACAAAGTATGTCAACACTAAAGGAAGAAAAACAAAATTAGATGCAATCAAATTCAGGTGGGAAGTATAATCATATATCATTAATATGTTAATATAACCCTATACCACAAACACCTAAAATGTTGTAATTCATCCAGAATTCATACTAGATAAATTTTAAATACTAGATAAATCTTAAAACCAATTACATATTGAGCCCCATACTGGAATAAAACCTTTCCATAACCCAAAATGTAAACACACATATTCTGATCTAAAATACCATGCTCTGGCTAGGGCCAAATGTTCAAGCTTTCATTCAATAGTTCACAAGCCTCCACTTAAATCAGAACAGTGTTTGTACAATCTCCTAAGTGTAAAGCCTTTGACTGTGTGATCACAATAAATTGTGGAAAATTCTTAGAGATGGGAATACCAGCCCAGATTACCTGTTTCCTAAGAAACCTGTATATAGGTCAAGAAGCAACACTTAGAACTGGACATAGAATAGCAGACTGGTTCAAAATTGGGACAGGAGTACGACAAGGCTGTGTACGGTCACTTTGCTATTTTAACTTATATTCAGAGTACATCATGCAAAATACCAGGCTGGAAGAAGCACAAGCTGGAATTAAAATTGCCGAGAAATATCAATAACATCAGATATTCAGATGATACCATTCTAATGGCACAAAGTGAAGAGGAACTAAACAGCCTCTTAATAAATCCCTCAGTTCTACCTGGATGGAACACCTCCTTTAAATGCTAGCTTATTTTGCGTTATAAGATCTCCATTTCTGAAATAAAGAGAATGTTCAGTTCAGTTCAATCACTCAGTTTTGTCCAACTCTTTGCAACCCCATGCACCGCAGCACGCCAGGCCTCCCTGTCCATCACCAACTCCTGGGTTCACCCAAACCCATGTCCATCGAGTCAGTGATGCCATCCAACCATCTCATCCTCTGTCATCCCCTTCTCCTCCTGCCTTCAATCTTTCCCAGCATCAGGGTCTTTTCAAATGAGTCAGTTCTTCACATCAGGTGGCCAAAGAATTGGAGTTTCAACTTCAGCATCAGTCCTTCCAGTGAACACCCAGGCCTGATCTCCCTTAGGATGGACTGGTTTGATCTCCTTGCAGTCCAAGGGACTCTAAGAGTCTTCTCCAACACTACAGTTCAAAAGCATCAATTCTTCGGTGATCAGCTTTCTTTAGAGTACAACTCTCACATCCGTACATGACCACAGGAAAAATCATAGCCTTGAGTAGACAGACCTTTCGTGACAAAGTAATGTCTCTGCTTTTTAATATGCTGTCTAGGTTGGTCATAATGTTCCTTCCAAGGAGTAAATGTCTTTTAATTTCATGGCTACAGTCACCATCAGCACTGATTTTGGAGCCCCTCAAAATAAAGTCAGCCACTGTTTCCACATCTATTTGCCATGAAGTGATGTGACCAGATGCCATGATCTTAGTTTTCTGAATGTTGAGCTTCAAGCCAACCTTTTCACTCTCCTCTTTCACTTTCATCAAGAGGCTTTTGAGTTCCTCTTCACTTTCTGCCATAAGGGTGCTGTCATCTGCATATGTGAGGTTATTGGTATTTCTCCCGGCAATCTTGATTCCAGCTTGTGTTTCATCCAGCCCAGCATTTCTCATGATGTACTCTGCATATAAGTTAAATACGCAGGGTGACAATATACAGCCTTGACCACTCCTTTTCCTATTTGGAACCAGTCTGTTGTTCCATGTCCAGTTAGGGATGGAATAAATTTTCTCTGTCATGTGCTTGACATTTTCAAACTTCTAATTTAATGTCAACATTTTTCATACTGAAATTAGGCCATAATTTATAGATGCAGATAGAAAAATCAGAACAGAAAAGAAAAATCAAGGCCAGATTGGAAGATTTATTTAGTAGGAAGTATTTTAAATATACATATCTTTGAGCTGGAGATAAGAGCTTTCAAATAGCGAACAGGCTTACTTTTTTGTTTTTAAAATGGCAAATTTCTCTCATCTAGGATAACAACTTTAATAACATAGATGTGTCAAAGTACTACCATGTTTTAACTTAATTTACACCTTCAAGACCCAATTCTCGGATTAAGAAAATGTATTCTCTGCCCTAACCTCATAAAGTTATTCAACAATATATTAAGATGCTCTTTTGAGAAGAAAAGAAATACAAAGAAATCATATTCTGATACGAAATGTTGCCAGTTTTGTTGCCAGATTGCCAGTTTTGTTGCCAGATTGTTGCCAACAAATCTACTGCATAGTATCCTAAGCAATAAACAGAGATTTTCACAGATGTTTCTCAAAAATTTTTCACAAAATGTATAATTACCTTTTAAAAATAGATCACATTTCTACTCTCAGCAATTTGCATGTAAAGCTTTTCTAATCTGTGAATGATGATATTGTTTTGGGGAACACTAACAATAACCTAATGTTTTTTCCCATTCAAATGATTAAACTTATCACATCGAGTTTTCCATAAGAAAAGGCAAACAAAATACTCAAAAATCACATCATACTTTGCATTCCTGCTGCAGCGAAATCTAGAAACTATACTAAGGCTCTGCTATAGAACAGATATTAAAAACTAAATTAAGTAAAGTAATAATCCTTCAGCTCAGTTCAGTCTCTCAGTCATGTCCGACTCTTTGCAACCCCATGAATCACAGCATGCCAGGCCTCCCTGTCCATCACCAACTCCCAGAGTTCACTCAAACTTATGTCAAGAGCTACCAAATAAAATCCTCTTAAAATAATCTGATCCTATCTTCAAATGTTTAAAAAAAAACCAACAAAATTTGGATACATTGTTTAACTAAAACATTCTTTCATATTTTCTTAGAGACAAAGCTTCAATTACTTTATTTTAAAGAGAAAAGAAACGAACCTAAAATTCTCTCAGATAAATAAAAGCCAAAAACTATTATGCAACTTTAAACCCATCCTATAAAATAGTTTACAGTCAGCCTCAACTTAACCAGACTGTGGAAAAATATGACCAGATTTTTGAAAGCATAAAGATATTGGCTTTATTTTAAAAAAAAAGCAAACAACAAAAAACTATTAACTAATCTTCTGATTAAAATAAAGCAAAACAATTAAAGTTAGTCTTATATTTTTAGATTCATAAGAAAAATTACCATTTCCTAGCTGAAAGAAAAAAAGTCATACCTGACTATAAATTAATAAACAAAAAAAACAGTCCTATCTCTCACTTAAGTTCCCTATATAATGCTAGGTTTCTGACCTGAAAGCTGAATAATTTGACAGTATTAATGTCATAGAAGATCTCCAAAAGTTTGTTAAAGAATCAGGTTTTGACATACTATGTACTGTCCAAATTTTCAAGACAAAACAAGTACCTTGGCTCAGATTCTAAAGCCCTGAGTATGTTCCTTTTTCACTGGGAAACATGATATCTTACACAGTTCACTTCAGGGTTTAGTGTTTCATTTTTCCTATTAATCTAAAGCAGAACATTTTTGTAAAGAATAATTTAGAATTGTTTACGGAATTCAGAAGAGGTGACTAAGTCAGGCTACTTTGCTGTAGTTGTCTATTTCCTATAGCAAACAAGTACAGCATTTAATTTGTAGACCTTTAATTTACAAATCTACATACAGAACTGGATATTTAACACAGAAAACCTAAGAATTTATTTCAGTTTAAACCACTCACAACTTTTTGATTTGTATAAAATCTGCATGTCTGGCAACCAAGGCAAATTAAATTTTAAAACACAGTCTTAAAAATATATATAATGGGTTTTGTACCTTAAACCATCCACACTGTAAAATACAAGCACTGTGGAAATGTGACTAACGATCCAGTTCTTTAACCAAATATAATAGGACTACTGAGAAGCTTTACCATTCTTTGTAGAACAGCTTTCTTCTCACTTAAATTCATGTAATTGACTCAGTATTACTCTGCAATACAGCTTATTCATAAGGTTCTTTAAAAAAAAAATCCATCAATTGTACAATATTTTAATTTTTTAAGTTTTATTTCTAGCAAAGGATCTCTGCATTCTGCAAGCACCATTTTTACCTTTATACTTTTCTCTTATTCTTAAATGAAAATATATGCTTCATATTACAAAATCAGCGGACATTTCTCCAGCGACTAAACCTTCATGGGTCATCACATAGGAAAGACAATTACTACAACTGCTCCATCCCCCTTATCTTCTGCATAACATAAACTTGGCATAAATGGAAGTAGAACATGCAGACTTGGACAACTGTGGTTAGAATCACAAACTGGCAGGAGAGTAGAGCTGAGAATTAATATGGGTTTTGGAACAGGACGGGAAGTAGGTGTGATAGCTTAGATGCATGTACATCTCAGCTGAAGAAGAAAGCAGAGCTGACGACAAGAGATGAACCAGTTTTAAGTTCCAGGGTTCAAGATTTGAGTGTCACATGTTTTAAAAAAATCATTCTTTTGTTTTTCAAAACTTTCAAGATTCTGTAAATATTATAATTGTTGTCCAACACAAGAATGTCAAATAAAAACTGATGAGAAGGGAAATGAGCACAAAAGTAAGATAGTTTTCTTCCTCACTTTGAAGTGAACCAATTATTTAAGTTATATGTGTCTAATTTGCGGACCATTTTAACAAAGGCTATTTCATCAGTAACAACTGCAGAGAATTTCTGAATCGACTGATGTATGTGTGACTCTGGAATTAAGTGGAGCTATTGTCCTATGTAATCAATGGAGACATGTGTTTGACTAATAAGTAGGCACATACAATAAGAAAATAAAGAGAAGCCAGACAGAGGTCACTGCAGCTAGACTGTTCATAGGGTGTGAAAAGCATACCAGATACGTTATAACTAAGATAAAAGGCTATTAACGGGCTCTTCTTTGGAGTTAATCTGGATAGCAGGCATTAATTCTGGTTTCCTGCATGCTACTGAAGATCGTTTTCTCACATGCTACACGTTCGAAAGAAAATCATGTACCCAAGCATATACACAATTCTTCTTCCCTACCCCTTTGAGGAGGGTCAAAGTTGGCAGAAAATAGCTTGGATTATAAAGCCCTTCACCACTTTCTGTCCTCCCTGGGATGGAGAGACAGCCAGTGACTAGATCCCTGCAGGGATGCTATTGTTTGGTGCCTTCCACAAGTGCACTACTTCAAACTGAGTAGAGCCAGTTCAGTGCTGAAGACTGCTTAGGACCTTTGCTCTCACATTATCAGGCATTACTGAGTGAAATGAAAGGTAAAAAATTTATTCACATAAACAGTACTTTGAATAGCTATTAAGAAGTACATTTTTCTAATTTCTCTGGTAAGTAGACATTAAAAGCTGTATCACATTAAATAAAACTGGGTATCAAGATATGCATTTTTACATAAATTTGTCATAGCTACAAAACAAAGAGAATGAAACAAAACCAAGAATATATCATAATAAACAATATTTCAGAGAATATAAAAACAGTATGAAAAAACTAATGACATATTCAGCTAGTGCTAATTATCAAGTTATAATATTTTTAGTATGTTTAATATGACGATGTCCAAGGATGCTGTTCATTCTGACTAAATGATTTTTCACTTATTTAATACTATAGAGCTAAATGGTAATATTTTAAACCCTTGAATTTAACCTGTTCTTCAATAAGTATACCATTGACTATCTGGGGGTCTTATTCAACTAACACACATGATCAGTATTTATACCCAGTACTGCAAGGAGATCCAACCAGTCCATTCTAAAGGAGATCAATCCTGGGTGTTCACTGGAAGGACTGATGCTAACGCTGAAACTCCAATACGTTGGCCACCTCATGTGACGAGTTGACTCACTGGAAAAGACTCTGATGCTGGGAGGGATTGGGGGCAGGAGGAGAAGGGGATGAAAGAGAAAGAGATGGCTGGGTGGCATCACCAACTCGATGGACATGAGTTTGAGTGAACTCCGGGAGTTGGTGATGGAGAGGTAGGCCTGGTGTGCTGTGATTCATGGGGTTGCAAAGAGTTGGACACAACTGAGTGACTGAACTGACTGACAATATAAATCTTGTGAAGCTGTCAACTCTTAAGGTTTTGTTCTGGCTGCTGCTACTGCTGCTAAGTCACTTCAGTCGTGTCCGACTCTGGGTGACCCCATAGACGGAAGCCCACCAGGCTCCCCCGTCCCTGGGATTCTCCAGGCAAGAACACTGGAGTGGGTTGCCATTTCCTTCTCCAATGTGTGCAAGTGAAAAGTGAAAGTGAAGTCGTTCAGTCGTGTCCGACCCTTAGCGATCCCACGGACTGCAGCCTACCAGGCTCCTCCATCCATGGGATTTTCTAGGCAAGAGTACTGGAGTGGCTTGCCACTGCCTTCTCCATTGTTCTGGCTATTCTACTCTAAATTATACCTAAATCAATCCAAAAGAGTCAACAGAAGGATAGCAAAGTGGTGCTGAATATCAAATCACATCATGTATTTTAAATGGTATCACCTAACAAATTTAAAAGATAGTTCAGTGGTTACTGGCTGAAATAAAAAATGGAAAACATCTATTAATTCTCTTATTTCCCAACTCTGACTAAATAGACCACACAAGGAAGAAAGCAGAACTCCCCAAAACAAAGCTAGGAAAAGAAATGACAGCAGAAAATAAATACAACAAATTTTGGAAAACATTAAGTAAATGGACAAGTAGTAACGAATTTAGGCTTCAATCTACTATGTGAGATCTACAAGGCAAGGAACCCAGTGAGAAGAAAGCCAATTCATTCATAAAACATGGTACAAAAGTCAGGAACCAACCATCTTGTTTTCCTATGTTTTGCAACCTCCAAAACAGCAGGGTTGCAAAACATAGGAAAACAAGATGGTTGGTTGAACGACTGTATTAGTATAATTAAACTTTCCAGATCTTCTCTTTTGCCGACTTAACAGAGGTTAAGGTGATGGCTTTTCCCCAGTTTTGGCAGAACCCAGAAGAATTAAATTTTAAAGATATTAAACCAGAAAAGACTGGGCTTGACTGTATTAGGCAAAACTTCAGGTGACAATGAAGAGCTGAGAACAGGGGCAGGGGGAGGACGCAGAGATACATTTAAATCAATGCCTGCACGTTGAATGTGAAGGCTCTGAGCCTTTCTCAATCAGCTCTCATAACAGTAGTTGTCAGGCTTAGATCCCACATATGGGACACTGCCAGAACTTCAATCAATTAGCCACTAAAAAGCCTACCAATCAACAAGCTCCAGCCATCTACAAGAAACTTCCAATTTTTAACCCCTCCTTCCGAATATAAACAGATACTCAAAGACCATAAGACATTCCAGAGCAATCTTGAACATGACAGTGATTAAAACAAAAAGGGAGGAAGAGGGAGACTCAGAAAATAAATAATGCAAGGTCCAGATTAAAGCATAAAAGCTATTAATGTTCTTAAAAAGATATTACACAACCATGACACACGACTGCTATGAAAATGGAGCTGTCAAAGAAGTGTTAATTTTTTTTTAAAGTTGATATAAAAATTGAACAAAAGGATTAAAAGAGAAAAGAGAAAAATCAAGAAAACTGTATAAAATAAATGGAAAGGGAGAGATAAAAGCTGAAGAATCATTCAAAGAAATCCAACATCTCACTGACTAGAGTTTCTTTTTCACACTGTAGGGAGTCCTGGTCAGGGAACTAAGACCCTGTGTGCCATGCGGCATGGCCAAAAAAACAAAAAACACATAGAGAAAACAAACTAGTGGTTATGGAAGGGGAGAAGGGACGGGGAGAAAGTTAGAGGTATGGATTGAGAGATACAAGCAAACTACTATGAATAAAATAGATACGCAACAAGGATATAGCTGTTACCCGAACGCGGTTCAAGCCCACTCAGGGATGCGTTTCACCCTTTGGGTTTCTTCGGTGGCTCAGACGGTAAAGAATCTGCCTGCAATGCAGGAGACCTGAGTTCAATCCCTGGGTTGGGAAGATCCACTGGAGAGGGGAATGGCAATCCACTCCAGTATTCTTCCCTGGAGAACTCCATCAACAGAGGAGCCTCAAGGGCTACAGTCCATGGAGTCACAAACAATTGGACACGACTGAGTGACTAACACTAATCTAACTAACCTAAGGATATATCACATGGCACAGGGAATCATAGCCATGACCCTATATAATAACTTTTAATGGAGTATAATCTGTAAAAATACTGAATCATTATGCTATAAATATGAAACTAATACTGCAGATCAGCTATATTACAGTTAAAACAAAAAGAGATCGAGCTGAACTACTGAGATTTAGAATTCTATAGAGCTTAGCTTCTATACAATAAGAATAGAAAATTGTTTGAGGAGGGTAACAAGATACTACAATGCTTAACTATAAATAATATTTTCATCAGCGTAACTGAAAGCAACTACTGATTTAAGTAAAAAGTTGTCTCCTAGGTCATGTACGGATGTGAGAGTTGGACTGTGAAGAAAGCTGATCGCCGAAGAATTGATGCTTTTGAACTGTGGTGCTGGAGAAGACTCTTGAGAGTCCCTTGGACTTTAAGGAGATCCAACCAGTCCATTCTAAAGGATATCAATCCTGGGTGTTCACTGGAAGGACTGATGCTAACGCTGAAACTCCAATACTTTGGCCACGTCATGTGATGAGTTTAACTCACTGGAAAAGACTCTGATGCTGGGAGGGATTGGGGTAGGAGGAGAAGGGGACGACAGAAAATGAGATGGCTGGATGGCATCACCGACTCGATGGACATGAGTTTGAGTGAACTCCGGGAGCTGGTGATGGACAGGGAGGCCTGGCGTGCTGTGATTCATGGGGTCGCAAAGAGTCGGACACGACTGAGCTGACTGAACTGAACGGAGGGTGGGACAAACTGACAGGGTAGCACAGAAGCACACACATTACCACATGTAAAACAGATAGCTAATGGGAAGTTGCTGTATAACACAGGGAGCTCAACCCAGTACTTTGTGATAATCTAGAGGGGTGGGATGGGACGGGAGTAGGAGGGAAGTTCAAGAGGGAAGGGACACACGTGTACTTATGGCTGATTCATGTTCCTATATGGCAGAAAGCAACACGACATTGTAAAGCAATTATCCTCTAATTAAAAGAAAAAAAACATATTATGTTAACTTTAATGTATATCGTCGTCTGAGAGGAGTCTAATACGACCAAGAAAGCAAGCTACATGACATATCAATCTGCCCAACTTCTTATTCTTAGAACATCTGTTACGAATCTGAGTACTGCAAAGTCCTCAGTGTTATCAGTAAACCTAGAGGTTTTATTGAAAACTAAAAAATTTATTAAAAGTTTTCAGGAGGTCCAATCATGCCAAATATTCTTAGACACTAACTTCAACAATCCCAAAGTCAAGAAATGACCATATTTTCCCTCTGTTTTATTCATCTGACTTCCTAATTTCTTCTCCTATATGAATCTCCCAAGCACAAGCAACAAATTTCCCAAGCACCACTATCAGAATAATAACTTCTCTGTGTGTGTGTGTGTGTGTGTGTGTGAGTGTGCACATAGGTTCATGCATTTAAAATAACTATTGGGCAAAATTTTTAAGTCCAAATAAAGTATATTTTATGATTTCTCAAAAAAAAAAATCTCCGTATTTAGAAAGAAAGAAGGCAAGGCAAGGAGGAGAAAGGTGCGATAATATCTAAAATTTAAAAAACACCATTATCATGTATTATTTAAACATGAGGAAGGAAATCTGTGTAAAGAACTGCCTAAGAGAAAAGGGGCTCCCTCTGTGACATGAGTCAGACAGGAAAGGAAAGGCAGAGAACTGCTTTCTTTCCTTGTATTTCACCTTTTAAACTATCTACCTCCATTAACAAAATTTTTTTCCAAGTATATGAAGAGGATTTCAACAAAGAAACATTCTCTAATGATCTAAAATCCTTTCTAAATCAGAGACGAGATCTAATAGTATTAGCTGTAAAAGGAAAACAAATTCATAAATTAATATTAATGATGTTTTGAAGGATACATTGCAAAAGACAAAACAAGCAGGCACCAGACTAAGCTGATATTCATTTCTTGTGTGGGCTTCATAAAACTGTAGTAGACTTCAGTTACTAGATAGACAACTGTAGCAGCCACTGTGAAATCCACCAGCCACTGGTATTCTGGAAAGTAATGCAATGCTGAAAAATAAAGGTTTAAGAAAGAAAGTTTTACTTAAACTGAAAAACAGCTTTAGGAAGATTTATCTATAATTAACTTCAAATGTGAGATTTTATTGTTTGATGATTCTTGCCATGTAAGGTGTGCAAATATGAAAATGTAAGAATGTGAGAAACAGATCGAGAATATTGGCATCCAAAACTAAACTTTAATACACTGTAAATTAAATAATAAAACTGAAATGATTACCAAAAATTATTTAAATGGTTGCTAAAAATATGATCGCAAAATGAGTTGGTATTTTTTAAATGAGTAGCTTTCACAGAAATTATAAATCATTACTTTTAAAAAAAGAATCTAAGCAATAATATTTTAGCTTTAGAATATAACTCGATAGAGTACTATACAGATTTACTTACATTCATTTCTGTGAAACAAGAGAGTTGGACTTCATGTCACATATTACTAACCTTACTAACAGAGGATTAGTAATTTTGTGAGTTACTGCAGGCTAAAATAATAAATTAAGTAAATATACTTTTTATTCTCTAGAAAAAAAGTTCAAAAAAATGCCTGTCAATTCTCCATAAAACCATACTCCTTCAACAAACTATTCCATACTTAAGGGTTGACATTAAAATTAACACTGTCTCAAAGTATAATTCCATTCCCTTTTCTTGGATATTCTGGTTTATTTCTGCCAGAGAACAGTCTCAAAGATCAATATCATTTTGCAAAAGACCTTCTAGAAATGTGGAAATATATCAAGTACCGGAACACCATTTCCTATGTTCTCACTGGCACATAATAAAATGATCTACATTACTCTGGGAAAATTGTAGTTGTAAAATGTAACACCTGAGGATATTTTAAAATCAGAATTTACAAAAGAAAAAGCACTGCTTTAAAAAAAAAAATCACTCAAGATAAGACTTATTTAAAATATGAAAATAAACTAACCAAACTTACATCTTCACGAGGTGACAGCAAAACCTCTAATTCCTTTCATAATTAGGTATATTCTTTATTCATGTCAATTTAACACACTTACTTTGCCTTCAAGCTATTTTAACTGCTTTAGGTTTTTTGTTGTAATAGACCTAATAACTTCTGAACATCAGTCTGAAAGATTTACCCTAAAGTAGTTGAAGAAATCCTACTCTATAGAACCCTCTCCCCTCCGTAAAGTCATTCAGTTGAACTTTTTAAATAACTTTCTGGAAGGACAGCAGAGAAATGGATGGAACAGATAGACAAATACCTGTTTATCTAAAGATAAAGTTATTTCAGTTTTTACTAACAGAAGTTAAAGTAAATGTTCTAATTCTCCATGCCTGCCCACATTCACACAGGCTTCCCCCAAGGAACTCATTCACAGCAAACAGACAGGTGACATTCAAATGTTCTTATGTCCTTTAAGAGATTTGTCTCACAGATAGTTAACACAAACTGAAAGACTTTTAAGATAGTTATCTGGCTATCAATAACACATACATTCAATAGAAGAACAAATTATATATATTCTTGGTTATATATTTAACTCAAGTATTACATTCTTCTTTCTGTATTCAATAATGTAATTATATACATGCCTCTCAATGGAATATTGCACTAAAAACTGAGAATTCATCAACTCCAGTGACTGGTATTAGCCTCCTGAGAGCACCTAAAGGGCAGGTAAAAAACCCTCTACTTTTACCTAAACAAAGACACAGAGCATGCATTCACAAATGATTACATAAATACAAACATAAATCTCTCTCTGTTACTCTGATTAACTAGAATAATCTTTAGTTACATGATCAGTTATTTAACAAGTACGATTTACAATTATTGCTCAAAATTGTAAAACAAAATATTGAATAAGCTGAAGCCACATTACCCCAAACTTCAATTTTTTAAGTTCATTAAGTAGCCTAATTCTCGCAAAATGTCTCTACCACTTTCAGAGTTATTTAACTCTTTTATCTAACAAGTTGAAAAAAAAGTCAGTAATAGTTACATACCTCATAGACCTGTGAGGGCAACATAATACCAATAAAGCACTTATTACAATGTCTGAGATAACAATGTCTGATAAGCAGTCAATAAACTATTATTAAGGTTGATTAGCTGATAATTATCCATTAAACATCAGTTATTAGTAAGAACAGAAAAATTCTGTTTTAGAAATCAGGAAACCTGTATAAGTTTTCTTGTACAAGTACCCACACCTATCAGATTAACAAAACAAATAGGATAACTAATCAAAAAGTTCAAGTGCTTTTACATGTTTTAAATTTTGCATGAAAAATAGTTAAAAGAAAAAAAGGGGGATGAGGTAACCAGTCTCAACAGTCTGAGTAACACTAGACGACTAACGCATATTGTTCCTCACTGACACTGTAGGATACCCTTTCCACATATATATACACATACATACCATCTTGAACGCAGCACCAACTTTCAAATGTACTGAAGCCACCTTGTTTCACAAAGTAATATTTTATTAGATGTGAAGTGACTCTATAATTTTTCTGTGGTGGTGTGATTTAATCCAAGAAGGACCAAATTACATAATGATACATTACACAACATTACCAAAATTACTTTTTAAATGTCATTTTAATTTCTTACTTATCATGTAAAACTGTAGTTCTTGAACTTAGTCAAAAAATCAGAACCATGTGGAACATTTAAAAAAATACAAATTCCCAGAAACCACTCTAGATTTACTGAATCATCAAGGGTAGGTATAAGAGAATCTTTATCTTTAAAGAGCGGCTTAAGTGGTTCTGATATACAGCCAGGTCTGAAAACTAGTGTTCTAAACAATATCACCTTAGATGCTTTTCGCTTCTAGGATTTGAATAATTTCATATAAATTTCACTTTAAATTTAAAATCATTATAGTTATTATATAATTTTAAACACTAATATACAGGGGGAAAATTGACTTATTCAGAGATATCCAACAAAATCTTGAATAAGTAAAGTTTTCTATTTCTAATCCAATTCATCATTCTAAAACCATTTTCCTTTCTACTAAATATAACATAAAGTTGAATTGCTTTAAATATAGGCAGCTTAATACAAACATACAGATGCATTTCTACAAGCAACATTATAAAACATGTAAACTGATACAGATGGCAACTTAAAATTTGAGATAGTAAAAACTGTAATCTCAGCATATACAAAAACTGTGTAACAACTTGCATAAGACAGCCTCTTCTGAAAAATGGGGAAAAATAAGGCTTACTATAAGTTAGGTGGATAGAAAAACAAATTCAATTCAGATGAAGTCATTGTGAGCTTCTTAGCTCTGAGAAAGATTTCATAGTCTGTATAATGGACTTAATGATTAGGAAAACAAAAGAATCTAACAACAAAAAATAAATTCAAGTACTTTCACTAGTATAATATAAAACTGAGATTTACAGAACACTTTACCCAGATTTCCCTTACCTAAAGTATCCACTTCTGTAACTGACTTTGTTTCTAGATGGAGATCAATATCCTTGGGAATGGTTAGTGGTTTACTTTCAATGTGACCATTATATTTCCTATAAAAATCAGACAAGTGACACAAAAAACAAGTTACCCTCACTGTTATTCAAGTGTTTGTATCAAACTAACTACAAATGAGGTAATAAATTTCACAGCGAAAAAGACGCAGAAGTTCTAATATTTTATCAAAAAGGAGGTAAGGCACTAAAAAGTAGTTTTCAAAAGGGGAACTACAAAATATGGATGTAAATTATTAAGAGAACATACAGATTACCAGGAAAAGAGTTACCTATACTAGTGACAGAAACAAAACCTTGACTGCTAGCTTACCATTTCACCCCATTTTTCCTGCTCTCTTCTGGAGATTTAAAGACAGCCCTAACATCTCTTTCCTGAGGCACACAAGTAAAAGGAAATGAAGACAAAATGCACTTCACTTTGAAATTATACACGTACACACATACATACATATAAACAGACCTGTAGCTATAAACAAATCAGAACTGAAAAATATATGAAGATTTATGTGCGTGAGAAATTCGGAAATGTGCAAGGCCAGTTCAGGGCTGCTTTTACAAAGAACCATGGGTAGAGGAAAACAACAGAATTCTTCAGCTGCATGTGCACTATTTCCAAATTTAATTTTCAAACACAATCAAACATAAAAGCAATAAGCTAAGTTTCAGTAACAATAATTATAACACCAAGAAATGACTTTGTATTTATCCTTTAATAAGTATAAACTGGGAAACCTCAATAAAAATTTTAATTCATGTCAATAAATCAAATAATTACTGCTACTAAAACAGGATAGTGTTGTTAATGTATCTTTTTGTAAATGTAAAGCATTTTCAACATATAAAAATTATTATAAAAATAACAAAATTATTGGATACGAGGCATATAATAAGAAATCAAATGTTTATAAAATAAACACTATACTACCTAAGCTCACAAATGTTGACCATGGGAGTTGTGAGAGGCAAATGCAGAGTAATTAAAAAGAAATGCAGAAACTAAAAATTGACCTGGATTAAAATCCTGACTCCTAATAGTTATGTGAACTTGAGCAATTCATTTAACACCTCTAAGCAACACTTTCCTTATTAGCAAAATATAAATTAAATTAATAATGAATATTTAGGGTTATTGCATGGATTAAATAAGACTGTATAAAAGTGCTTCGAAAATTTTAATATTTGACAGAAATATTTTATTAAAGAATATAATCACTGGAATACAAAGAAGGAGGATTTACACTTAATATTCCAATGACCTTCAAGGTGTATTTGTATTGAGAAGTGAAAAAGAAAATGGTGGCCAAATCAGAAAAGACAGACTTTTCAAACTTCTAATTTCATGTCAAATAATCATTAATGTTCAAAAAAACCTTTTCAGTACCTATAAATCCATTCGCCCACATTAATGTAATTTTTATGATAAACATGAGGAATTGGTGATAATATGTTGTCACTGACATTTTACAATATATTAGAATCACAGATTCAGATCCTAAGACATTCTCCCCAGTTAAGGAAACTTAGGCCCATTTAGAGAGGCTAACTGACATGTACTTTCTATGAAGATTCCATATAAATAAGGTCATAAAATTTTACAGCTGGAAGAATCTTTCAAAATTACTATGTTTGGTCCTTCTCCTTCACAGATGAGGCTGCTGGAGTTTATTCAGTGAGGTTTATTAACAGGCAATTTTCTTCATAAACTTTAAATATAATATTTAAGAGCCTGTACAGGATCTAAGAAGTTATACTGTTCACCCCTTTTATTAAAAAAAAAAAAAAATGAGAAAACAGAGGTAAAAAGCAAATGAATTTGCCCAATTTGAGTGGTAGTAAAATCTGGAAAAGAACCCAAACCAACTGGTATCTTTAAATGAGTTGCAAAGACATGGGTTATGGGTCTCTCAATCCCCCACTAACAATTTCAAGTAAAATTATCATTTTTGTGCTTATATATTAGATTACTACATACTGGGTTCTCTTAGAGGGCAATTCAATATTATTTTAGATCATGGATTTTGATTTCAGATTTTCCAAATGTTTATAGCATAAACAGTATATGGTACTTTAACCAAAGTACCAAAATATATTTCCACAAATTCTGTAAAATATTTAACACTTTACAAACTCAACAATATAACTTACCTGTCTTTTCTGCTTTTCCCTTTTTGCTGCTTTCCTGCAAGAATTCTTAACTCTTCTTCTGTAGGATGTTGATACCATCTCAAACTAAGAAAAAAATTAATTCTTTTTAAATAAAGAATTAAAACCACCAGAATTATTCACTTACTCTACAAACATTTATTGAGTTTCCTAATTGGGAAGACACTGCAGGGAAATATTAGGTGAAAAACTAACCTGAACAGATACGACTGCTTAAGCCTTAAAAGGTTTAGACTCAAATTCACCAAACACCCACCAAGCACTTACTAGATGCCAGATTTTACAATGTTGTGTGTAGGTGTTTCTCTTACAACTGATACACTATTGATATATATTAAGATCCTATTGTCTTACTTTAACAAGAAATGGTGTGAACTCTGCAGGCAAGCTTGCAGAAACACATTCAAATTCTCTACCCATCCTTCATTTACACAGAAGGAATTGTTGTCTTAAAGAGAGTCCTCTGAATGTCCCCAAAACTACAAGCAGTCTTTGTTTTTCTTTCCTTCCTTTAATTTAGCTGGAGAATTCTCAAACTTGATGTAAGAATTAGAGTGAATTGATGTATTAACAAAACCCTTTACTCTTAACCATATCTAACCCTCTTTGGTTAGGGCTCCAAAAACATCTGATTGTATTTACCTCTACTACCCAGTCAAAATATCCAGACAAGTCATTTATTCCTTCCCAAGCACCCACCTGTTCATTCGCAATTTCCTGTCTCACCTCAACTTCCTATCTGTCAGCCACCTAACTTTGATATTTGGGTTTTACCTTCAACATGCCCTTTCCATATATTAGCATTAATTCTGTTCTTTACCTCTTAAAAGTTCCAAACTTGCCTACTTCCTGAAAGGACCTCAGTTCAGCATATCTTCCTCTCTAGCTGACTATGGCAAAACTCCTCTTCTTTTCCCCTAGACTCTCTCCTAAATGCATTCAAATCCCACATTTATTTTTTTCCATAATGCAAATCCTATCAAGGCATATATGCCTGCGTAAATCCTTTCCAAGACTCCTCACAGAGTAAAGAAGTGAGTAAGGCAGCTAAGCAAAGACACCAACCAATGTCCTGTTCTGAAAAAGAAACAGACACTTCGTATTGAAAGATCTTCCAATTTTTCAACCACAAAAATCTAGATTTTTAAAGTGAAATACCTCAATTTTTAAAAAATTCTACTGCTGATTTGCTGTTTTAAAAATACTGCTGAACTGGCAATGTGAGTAATGACTGAATATTTAGTGATATACAGAAACTGTTAAAATTTTTAGCTGTGATAATGGGATTACAGTAACTTTTTAAAAGTTCATATATTTTAGAGATATACACTGAAATATCTATGAATGAAATAATATTTGCTACAAAATAATGGTGGCTGAAAGAGAGGAAGGGAGTACAGATGAAACAAACTGGCCACCAGCTACTGTAATGACTACATGGGAACTCATTATGTTTTTTATACATTCATGATATCATTCTGTCTGTTCTTTGTATATGTTTAAACATTTGTATTAAAGCTAAAATACACATTACAATGCCAAATATAGAGTTTGTGACCTCTTATTTTAATAGCCTTTCACAATTTACTGTCTACTTCATCAGACTCAAGAATTCCGTTTTTGGGGGTGGAAGGTTCAAGAGGGAGGGGACATATGTATACCTATGGCTGATTAATGTTGATGTAGGTGGAAACTAACATGATATTGTAAAGCAATTATCCTCCAATTAAAAAAAGAACCACCCTTTTGAACATGACCTTCTATCTAGACTAAGTGACATTTATTCCACAAATTCTTTCATCCCTTGGCATTTTTGCATATATCCTTCCCTCTGCTTGAAATATCTGTGCCGCTACTGGCAAACTCCTAATTTACCTTTGATGCTTTATAAGGCAATCTCTCTGTGGTATAATAAAGAATACATCTGGTTACTGGCCCCCTTATAGCTTCAGGATGGAGGCAGGTCACCAGAAATACCACCCAATTAGAACTGGAACTTTCAGCCAGCTGACCTCCAGGAATGGGAAGGGTGTTGAAGATTAAGTTTCAATCATGCAGCCGATGATTAAAATCGTGCCTATGTAATGAAACTCCATAAAATCTCTAGACACCAAAGTTCCGAGGAGCTTCCTAGCTGTTAAACATACTGAAGTACCTGGAGGGTGACATGCCCTGATTCCGCACAGAGAGGACATGGAAATGCTGTGCTCCTTCCCAAACCTCATCCAATGTGTAATCTTTATATTAATAAAACTGTAATCACTGCACTTTCTTTGGTTCTAGTTGTTATACAGAACTACTGAACCTGAGGGGGTCATGGAAATGCTGCTTGTCAAAAGTATGGCCCAGGGATCCCAAGAACTTGCAGCTGGCATCCAAAGCCTATGCATTCTTACGGAGGATTTTGCCTTTAACCTATGGAACCTGAGCTAACTCCAGGTAGCTAGTGTCAAAATTGAACTGCAGTTGGTATCAGACTGATTGGGGTAAAATGGAATATTCCTCTAGCTGACAGATCTCTGGAGTAAAACTTTTGGACTTCCTTGTTCCTGTATACTTCAAAAGTAGTACAGTTACTGGCATACAGTAAGTGCTCAAAAAGGATCAGTGAATGAGTGCAGTTCTCCTCTTAAGGGTCTTAAAATAAAATATATATCCCAACCAAAAATGCCCTAAACTATACTTAATATGGGTAAGGAGGCACTTCCTGAAATTTCAATCACAGTCCAGAATTCTAACTTACAGTCGATTCTCGTTATTCACGGTAGTTATGCTCTATAAAGTCACTGCGAACACTGAACCATTGCTCCTAGGGGAAATACACGGTTAGGTTCCCACGAGCCTCCAGTCACAACATCTTCAATCAATCAGTACAAACCCTTGTTTTATGTGTGTTTCTGTTTAAAGATACCTTAATACATACTGTTGATTCATTAATATTAAATTCATGGTCAACAGTAATAAAACTCAGGTGTGAACAAAACTTATCTAATAACTGTAATTTTAAATATAGTATTTTCCTGGTATCTGTGAATATTTCTAGTGAATTTTCTCCATAAGGCACATCTTGAACTTAGAAACACTAGATATCAAGCACTGCAGAACTATACTTGGGGGCCATTTTAAATAGCAAAGTCACCAAAAAAGCAAAATTGTGAAAAGATGGACTAGTTAGACCACAAAAAGGACACCTGATTACAATATGAGACGTACAACAAGAAGGCTTCAGCTGGGAATGTAGGCCTCAACTGGGAACAAGCCACTCAAATTTTTTACCACTCTGCTCTGCATATATTTCTATAAATGACTTCAAAAGCACCACAGGTATGACTTTTGGGATTACAAATAAATTTTAGCAATTAGGCAAATCACAAGTACAGAATCTACAAATAATGAGGACTGAGTATATAACGTACTCCTATAACCTCAGATATGCAGATGACACCACCCTTATGGCAGAAAGTGAAGAGGAACTCAAAAGCCTCTTGATGAAAGTGAAAGAGGAGAGTGAAAAGGTTAGCTTGAAGCTCAACATTCACAAAACAAAGATCATGGCATCTGGTCCCATCACTTCGTGGGAAATAGATGGAAAAACAGTGGAAACAGTGTCAGACTATTTTTTTGGGCTCCAAAATCACTGCGGATGCTGATTGCAACCATGAAATTAAAAGACTCCTTCTCCTTGGAAGGAAAGTCATGACCAACCTTGATAATATATTAAAAAGCACAGACATTACTTTGCCAACCAAGGTCCGTCTAGTCAAGGCTATGGTTTTTCCCGTGGTCATGTATGGATGTGAGAGTTGGACTGTGAAGAAAGCTGATCGCCGAAGAATTGATGCTTTTGAACTGTGGTGCTGGAGAAGACTCTTGAGAGTCCCTTGGACTGCAAGGAGATCCAACCAGTCCATTCTAAAGGAGATCAATCCTGGGTGTTCATTGGAAGGACTGATGCTGAAGCTGAAACTCCAATACTTTGGCCACCTCATGCGACGAGTTGACTCACTGGAAAAGACTCTGATGCTGGGAAAGGTTGGGGGCCGGAGGAGAAGGGGACGACCGAGAATGAGATGGCTGGATGGCATCACTGACTCTGTGGACATGAGTTTGAGTGAACTCCAGGAGTTGGTGATGGACAGGAATGCCTGGCGTGCTGTGATTCATGGGGTTGCGGAGAGTCAGACATGACTGAGCGACTGAACTGAATTGAGTATATAACATTTAGGAGAACACATAAGCAATAACTCATTTATAAAGACTAAAATTAGTTGTTTGTTTCTTTGAGGAAATAATTCTCAGTGAAAGAATCTTAGTACTACAGGAAAACTTAAGTTAAACTTAGAGTCCTACAATAATGAAATATTTTAAGATCCCTACATTTTCTAGGATCTATTTTCTAATATTCTCAGATTTAATTGTGTGAATCCATTTTTCTAAATACCTGTAATTTTGGTATTTAAATCCATAGGCATTAATAAGATCAACTAACAGGAAAATAAAACATGGTAGAAGGTTAAACAGTTAATAAGGAAGTGGGAAAACTGAGTTTATGAGAACAAGCATGTAACAAATTCAGCACTGAAGGAAAAACAGGGAAATAAGCCAAACCTAAGGAATGGGACCAGAACCTAACGGAGGTTCGTGATATGGTACAGGAGACAGGGACCAAGACCATCCCCATGGAAAAGAAATGCAAAAAAGCAAAATGGCTGTCTGAGGAGGCCTTACAAATAGCTGTGAAAAGAAGAGAAGCGAAAAGCAAAGGAGAAAAGGAAAGATATAAGCATCTGAATGCAGAGTTCCAAAGAATAGCAAGGAGAGATAAGAAAGCCTTCCTCAGTGATAAATGCAAAGAAATAGAGGAAAACAACAGAATGGGAAAAACAAGAGATCTCTTCAAGAAAATTAAGAGATTCTAAGCGAACATTTCATGCAAAGATGGGCTCGATAAAGGACAGAAATGGTATGGACCTAATAGAAGCAGAAGATATTAAGAAGAGGTGGCAAGAATACACAGAAGAACTGTACAAAAAAGATCTTCATGACCATGATAGTCACAATACTGTGATCACTGACCTAGAGCCTAAGGCATCTGGTCCCATCACTTCATGGGAAATAGATGGAAAAACAGTGGAAACAGTGTCAGACTTTATTTTTTTGGGCTCCAAAATCACTGCGGATGCTGATTGCAGCCATGAAATTAAAAGACGCTTACTCCTTGGAAGGAAAGTTATGACCAACCTTGATAGTATATTAAAAAGCAGAGACATTACTTTGCCAACAAAGGTCCGTCTAGTCAAGGCTATGGTTTTTCTGTGGTCATGTATGGATGTGAGAGTTGGACTGTGAAGAAAGCTGATCGCCAAAGAATTGATGCTTTTGAACTGTGGTGTTGGAGAAGACTCTTGAGAGTCCCTTGTACCGCCAGGAGATCCAACCAGTCCATTCTAAGGGAGATCGATCCTGGGTGTTCACTGGAGGGACTGATGCTGAAGCTGAAACTGCAATACTTTGGCCACCTCATGTAACGAATTGACTCACTGGAAAAGACTCTGATGCTGGCAAAGGTTGGGGGCGGGAGAAGAAGGGGACGACCGAGAATGAGATGGCTGGATGGCATCACCGACTCTGTGGACATGAGTTTGAGTGAGCTCCAAGAGTTGGTGATGGACAGGGAGGTCTGGCGTTCTGTGATTCATGGGGTCGCGGAGAGTCAGACACGACTGAGCGACTGAACTGAACTGAAAGGAATGGATATGGGAGGGGCTATGCTATTTAAAAAGGAAGGGAGGCAGAGTTGTGACTCTTGTTTATTTGTTGTTATTATTTTTAACGGGAAACATTTTTAAAATGTGTGTGTGTATTAATAGGAATAATCCTACAGAAATAAAGCAATTAATGGTACAGAAGACAGGAAATGGCCAAAGAAGCAAAGTCTGGGTGAAGGTTAGAGGGGATGGGGTACAGCCCACAAATGCAGCTATTGGGTCTTGATAGCAAGAGATTTCCTCCATAGGCCAAATTAAAATATGTAAACACTAAAAAACAAAAAACGTAAGTGGCATGAAGATGAGAAGAAGAACAAAAATAAAAAACAAAGAGGCTGCACATGCAACTAGGGCTGGGGGTTTGATGGCATGAAGATGAGAGAGAGAGAGAGGTTCCTGCTTTAAGAGTTTAGAGTGAGGTGGAGGCAGGAATGTGTAAATGAAGAGAGGTGAGGGGCTGAAAAAGCTGGCTGAGAAGGACAACACACAGAGACTTCCAGGCTGCATGGAGCAGCCATCTAAGGATGTGAAAGCAAAGGAAAACCTATTAATAAAGGTATAGTTACACACTTTCCTTCAACAGTCACTGCTCTGTACAATTTGATTTCATATTGTATGATTCCCATCTACCATACTTTAAGTTTTGGTCTCAATTTTTGGTCTTTTCCTTTGCAAAATGACTTGGAACCTGTTTCCCGTGATGCACTTTGTTGTCGTTCGTCAGTTGTGAAGTCGTGTCAGACTCTTTCTGACCCCATGTTCATCATGGCAGCATGCCTGGCTTCCCTGTTCCTCACCATCTCCCCGAGTTGGCTCCAAATCATGTCCACTGAGTCAGTGAGGCCATCCAACCATCTCATTCTGTTGCCCCCTTCTCCTCTCACCCTCAATCTTTTCTAGCATTAGGGTCTTTTCCTCTTTGCATCAGGTGGCCAAAGTAGTGGAGCTTCAGCTTCAACACCAGTCCTTCCAATGAATATTCAGGTCTGATTTCCTTTAGGATTGACTGGTTTGATCTCTCTGCAATCCAAGGGACTCGCAGGAGTCTTCTCCAACACCACGGTTCAAAAGCATCAGTTCTGTGCTCAGCTTTCTTTATGGTACAACTCACGTCCACACATGATTACTGGAAAAACCATAGTTTTTTTTAAGGGCTATATAGAACTTTGTCGGCAAAGTCATGTTTTTCCTTTTTAACATACTATCTAGTTTTTTCATAGTTTTTCTTTCAAGGAGCAACCATCTTTTAATTTCATGGCTGAAGTCACTACTGTCCGCAGTGATTTTGGAGCCCGAGAAAATAAAGTCTGTCACTGCTTCCACTATTTCCCCTTTTATTTGCCATGAAGTGATGAGACCAGATGCCATGATCTTAGTTTTTGAACGCTGACTTTTAAGCCAGCTTTTTCACTCTCCTCTTTCACTTTCATCAAGAGGCTCTTTAGTTCCTCTTCACTTTCTGCCATTAGAGAGGTATCATCTGCCTATTTGAGGTTGTTATTTCTCTCAGGAATCTTGATTCCTGCTTGTGAGTCATCCACCCAAGCATTTCATGCATCACCAACTCAACAGACACGAGACTGTGTAAACTCCAGGAGTTGGCAATGGACAGGGTGGCCTGGCGTGCTGCAGTCCATGGGGTCACAGAGTCGGACACAACTGAGCGACTGAACTGAATTCTGCATATACTTAAAAAAGCAGGGTGACAATATACAGCCTTGATGAACTCCTTGCCCAATTTTGAACCAGTCCGTTGTTCCATGTCCAGTTTTTTGTTACTTCTTGTCCTGCATACAGATTTCTCAGGAGGCAGGTAAGGTGACCTGGCATCCCCATCTCATTAAGAATATTCCACAGTTTGTTGTCATCCACACAGTCAAAGGAGGAGAAGCAGATGCTTCTTTGGAATTCCCTTGCTTTTTCTACGATACAGCTTATATTGGCACTTTGATCTCTGGTTCCTTTGCCTTTTCTAAATCCAGATTGTACATCTGGAAGTTCTCCGTTCATGTACTGCTAAAGCCTAGCTTGAAGGAATTTGAGCATAATCTTGCTAGTATGTGAAATGAGTGCAACTGTATGGTAACTTGTACATTCTTTGGCATTGCCTTTCTTTGGGATTGGAAAGAAAACTGACCTTTTCCAGTTCTGTGGCCACTGATGAGTTTTCCAAATTTGCTGGCATACTGAGTACAGTGTTTAACAACATCATCTTTTAAGATCTGGAATAGCTCAGCTGGAATTCCATCACCTCTGCTAGTTTTGTTCATAGTAATACTTCCTAAGGTCCACTTGACTTCACATTCCAGGATGTCTGGCTCTAGGTGAGTGATCACACCATCGTGATTATCTGGGTCATTAAGATCTTTTTTTGTACAGTTCTTCTGTGTATTCTTGCCACCTCTTAATCTCTTCTGCTTCTGTTAGGTCCTTGTCAGTTTTTGTCCTTTACTGTGCCTATCTTTGCATGAAATGTTTTCCCTTAGCATCTCCAATTTTCTTAAAGAGATCTCTAGAGACGTCCCCATTCTATTGTCTACCTCTATTTATTTGCGTTATTCACTTAAGAAGGCTTTCTGATCTCTTCGTGCTATTCTCTAAAACTCTGCATTGAGATGAGAATATCTTTCCTTTTCTCTTTTGCCTTTCGCTTCTCTTTTCTCAGCTATTTGTAAGCCCTCCTCAGACAACCACTTTGCCTTCTTGCATTTCTTTTTCTTCGGGATGGTTTTGGTCACCACCCACTGTACAATGTTATGAACCTCCGTCCACAGTTCTGCATGCACTGTCTACCAGATGTAATCGCTTGAATCTATTCCTCACCTCCACTGTATAATCATAGTGTTAGTCACTCAGTTGTGTTCAATTTTTTGTGATCCCATGGACTGGAGCCCACCAGGCCCCTCTGTCCATGGGATTCTCCAGGCAAGAATACTGGAGTGGGTGGCCACTTCCTTCTCCAGGGGATCTTCCAGACCCAGAGAGCAAACCCTTGTCTCGTGCATTGCAGTCAGAGTCTTTACTGTCTGAACCAACAGGGAAGCCCAAGTATAATGTAAGTGCTATGTAAATAATTCAAAGTGAAAGTGAAGTCGCTCAGTTGTGTCCGACTCTTTGCAACCCCGTGTGTAGCCCACCAGGCTCCTCCGTACATGGAATTCTCCAGGCAAGAATACTGGAGAACAGAAAATTCAAGTTTATTTTCTGGAACTTTATGGAATTTTTTTTTCCAAACATCTTCCATCCTTTGTTTGAATTAATGGATATGCAGATACAAAGGGCTGACTGTACTTTCTTCTCTCCAAATATCAAATTCCTAGCAAATATATAACACCATATATAGTTTCAAATTAAAGTAAATTCACACATTTGTTTGTTTGTTTGATTTTGCTTTAACCTATTATGTAACATACGGCCATGAGTCTTTGAATGTGGCATCTAACCAAAAAAAGCTGCATATGGTCACTCTCTGTATGAGAGGTTAAATGTTGTAAGGCAACAACATTTTTGTGGACTATTTTTAAAACATGATAAATGGCATTATCAACATTATTCAAGATTTAAATATTATGTATACATCACAAATCATCTCCATATCAACAATTTGTAAGGGGAACACTAGAAAATAAAAATATAATCATAAGGGATTTGATTTAGGTCATACCTGAATGACCTAGTAGTTTTCCCTACTTTCTTCAATCTGAGCCTGAATTTTGCAATAATTGGCCTGATGCACTAGGCCTTTCAAATATGGGCTTAGAAAACTGATATAAAAGTTTACCAGTCTTAGATCTGATGTTAAGAATAATGGTTACAAAAATACAATTACAGACAAATGCTTCATGCTAAACAAAACAAGCATGATGTAAAATTACACATAAAATAATTACATCCATGAGGGGGAAATATGAAAAGATTAGAAGGAAATACAACAAAATTTACACATCTTTAGCTGAAAGGAATACAGTTTGTTATCTCTTATTTTTTCCTTCTTATTTATTGTCTTTTTCTACATCAAAAGCATGTATTGTGCTAATAAAAAAAAAAAGTAAGTATTAATAGAATTTACAACAAAACTGAACCTCCTGCATTTAAGTTAAACTGTATCTTCTGACATTTACTTTGGCTACTTTTTTAATTCAGACAGTCAACAGTGTCTCAGATAACAAAGCCAACTGTGTTAAACTCCACTAAATCACTGAAATAATTTTTCAGTAATTTTCTTGCATAAACCTCTTACATAAAATATCAGACTACAAACTTTCTTACAAAGGCAGTTTCAAGACCACTAAAAAAAATACTAGAAAATACAGAATGTATTGACCTAGATTCATAAAAACAAAAAAATTAAACAGTAATGCTATTCAAAGTGAACAAAAAAATTTTTTTTAGAAGTAAAAATTTCAGAAATTTAAAATGAAAACCTAAACATGAACAAATATGGAAAAGCTGGGTACTGAAAGAAAGCTAAAATCAGCTTTAATACATAAATAATCATACGAAACTCTTTCACAAGATAGTTTTGGTCTCTATTCTAAATCTCAAAGTAATAATTTAGACATGAAAAAAAACTTAAGAGAAAACAAACACCACCTAAAACCTAGAAAATCAGTACAAGTAACTAAAATATTGTTTATTACATATACATTAATACATTCTCTTGTTACTTATTGGAAACTTTACTGGAATATCACGACATTCTGGAACGGATTCAGACAGCTGCAGGAGAGCAAGGACTCAGGCATTCCATAAGGGAGTAGCTGAAGGTTTGAACCTTTCCCTTAGGTCATAGGTCCCACCTACTGTGCATTTGAATAGTAGGTTTCTCTCACCAGAGGGAATTTGCAAGTTCTTGGATCAGGCAACATGCGAAAGAGAACAGGCAAAAAGAATTAAGAGCGATTGAACAGGGTGTTGTCACATCCTCTTTACTCAATACAGGATGAGACAAAATCAGAATAAATCCAACCATAATATATTTTGAGTCAGGGACATATGAAGGGAAGTATCAGACCAAAGTGAGAGCCTAGGGGATGAAGGGGTAGAGAAAAATGCATAAGGTTTGAGCTGAACAATCGGGAGAATGGAAAGCAGGTTCAGCAAGGAAGCTATAAAGGACAAAAAGCCAAATCTTGCTCCTCATGCAAAACCCACTATTCAAATGTACAAAGAATGTAACCTACCACTTACCTCTCCATGAAAAGAGGGGCCAAGCAAACTTCAAAACAAAAAGGAACTTTAATTACAATAGAAAGTAGAGAATACTCTGGCTACAAAGCAGTGGCATGCTGGACATGATAAAGAACTAACATCTGTAGGTGATCTGAGCAATGGTTAGAACAAATGATCAGAGTAAAGGTAGAGAGAAACCAATTTCCCACAATCCTTCTTTCCTTTGGAGAGGAAGGGATGGGAAGAGCAACCTGGGCACTAGACTCCACATCCGAGTTCTTCAAAGTCAGTAATTTGCTTACAGGTAACAGCAAGAAAGATCTTGTTTCATAAATTCTTATTAAAGCAGGAATGCCTCAACAGTCTAATAAAAAGGCATGTAAAAAAAGGAGAATAACATTTTCTAGGAGAAAAACATTTTTCTATTATAAAAAAGTAGAAGGATGGAATACAAAATAATGATGACTTAGTAATGTGGAACACATTTAATCTCAAATGTGAGGAGAGGTATCATTTTAACAGATGGTATTTCTTAAACTCTACTTCACACTTAGCATGCTTTTGGTAATCAGAAAAATGCTGATGTGCCTTTAAATTTAGAATAAAAGATGATTATAGTCCTAGAGAAGCCAGAAGAGTAAGTAAAGAGAAACCATATACTTCCTGTAACCTGAGGATATCTTCTAGAAGGCTAAGCACACTAGGAAAAAAGGTAGAAAAAAGAAAACCTGAAATAAACTACTCTGTTAAATCGCCAGCAGAAGTCACAGTGGTTGCAGAAAAGCTTACCTCCACCAAATTCAAAATTCGGTTTAAGTACATTCCAGGACAAGGGTCTGGAATCTGATGAATAACACCATACATCAAATAATTACTAGACTAGGAGTCAGACTTTCAGGGTAAGAGGCTGGATCTGTTTCACTTTTCAGTATGTGAACATGAGTAAAGCTACAATTTCTCATCTAAAAATGGAGACAGTATTACCTACAGCAAAGGACTAGGCGCTCACCAATCCTGCTTTTACTCCCCAAGCGCAAGGAAAAGTGTATTTCCCAGCCTGCCGTGCACTTTTGGTCTGAACCAGTCACAGGGCTCTAGACTATACAATGTGATAGAATCTCCCGGAAAAACCAGAGCCCATGCTCTCTTTACTTGCCAACTGGCACAGTTCAGTTCAGTTCAGTCACTCAGTCGTGTCCGACTCTTTGCAACCCCATGGACTGCAGTACGCCAGGCCTCCCTGTCCATCACCAACTCCCGGAGTTTACGCAAACTCATGTCCATTGAGTCCGTGATGCCATCCAACCATCTCATCTTCTGTCGTCCCCTTCTCCTCTCGCCTTCAATCTTTCCCAGCATCAGGGTCTTTTCAACTGGCACAGCATCTAACAAAAAGGACTCCAAAGTAGCAAAAGGAACAGAGGAGCCACAAGACAGAAGCAGCAGCCTAGAATCCCTAAGTAACACTTGAATCATCATTTCGTGAAGGAGCTACACTGAGAGTTGCCCTACCCCTCTCAGGTACCCTAATTTGACCTTGATGCCTGTTCTGTCTGTGACTGACAAACTTTTATTAAGTTCAGACACTGAGATTTCGCAGGTCATAAAATACCCCAATACATGTCTTCTTCCAAATTCAGAGTGTAGAGATGCAAATGGGGAAACAGAAATAAAAATTTTACCACTGCAAAGCTTTTTAACGTTGTAAAGGTAATATTAACAGAAATAAACCAGGCTAAAGATTATGCACTTAAAATAAACACCTAGATAGCTACAATATTAATTACAAAGTAAAAATGTTATTTAACCAAGAGCTAGAAAACTAGTCAATTTTTTAATATAAAAAATCAACAGTCTAATATATAGGCAAAAACTGTGAATTTCTTCAAGGTACTGACTTCAGGAAATTAGCAGGCTTACTTGTTAAGTCAACATACTAGAAACAGGTGCCACTTCACACCTTCCATTCTAAAAGAGACAGAATTTGATGAGAGATATGGACAGAAACCAATTAACATGATTAAAAGAGAAGCCATAACTTTTAAGAAAAACATGAATACTTACAATCTGAATATATGATAAAATATTAAGTCAACAGATACCAAAACTAAAGTTTCTTCTGTCATACTTGTGATTATTAAACTATCGTGGTATCTACACCATGCATTCACTTAAATTTCTTCACTATAGCCACTCCCAAACCATCCTATACTATCTATAATTTCGAAAGTTCTCTCATAAGCTTCTCCCTTTAAATTTCAAGCATTTTACAAACGACAAAGAATGCCCTCAGATCTTCCCTTTCTCTTCCTTCAACTCAGCAACAACACATGGTTTAAAATATAAACTGTCAGTTCTGATCAATATTTTTGCATGAGCAATTTAGAAGAGATTTTAGATTTTCTTAATATTAAAACTGTCATTTCATGTCACAAAAGGTTTGTAAAACTAATTATTTCAAAATGATAAAATCAATATTCTTATTCAACAGAATTAGGCAACAACAGTCAGAATATAGCTTCATGACCTAAAAATTTCAGATTTAATATTAAAGAAAAATATCATAGATGATCTTAAGAATAAAGAGCAAAACAAACAAAGAGGAAATGAAACTATAGCAGAAAAGAATCACTAGAAAATCCTGATTGGTATTACTTGGAATCTGATTTGGAATTAGAGACAGCATTAATTAACACTAAAGTTAATCTATTTACCAAAGCAAATCAAGATCACAAAATTTATCAACTTCATGGTTATTTTTGAAGGTTGAGCTCCTCTTCAAATTAGCAATATGTATACTTACATGACAGATAAATTGTCAAAAGAGCAGCAGTTTTAACTATAATGTATTGTTTCAAAATTAACAAAGAGAATCAGTTTTCAATCTCTGGAAGTTTTAGTTTTATAGAAACAAATGGGCTGCAGATTACCTGTTAGAAAATAGAAACTGCCTAACGACTAAAAAGGGATAAGACTGCCAAGATCTTTAAAGCCAAAAGGGATAGGAAGGTTCCCTGGAGACTCACTGGAAACAAAACCAGAAGTGTGCAATTCTCAATAGAAAATAAGCTACCTTAATATGTATTTTATCTAGTTAATTAATTCAGATTCTATTTATTTAGAATTAATGGTATTTGTCCAGGAGATATTCACCCTTTCATGATCTACAAAAAAGGGTTTTTGCTAAGCAAAACAAGTAAGCAAGACTACACAGGGCATAAACCTACATAGCTAAAAACTAGTCACTGATGATTTACTTTTTTCACTTATAAGCATCTTTAATGAAGTTTTAACTTTACTAAAACGTCACTGTTTACTTTGCTAATAAAAATATGTATTTTTAAACCACTGTTCTCTCACACTTTCCATACACATGCGTGTGCACGCATATGAGTGTTCAAAAAACCTTTTCGGACAATCGAAATAGTATTTTCCTATATTTAAACACTGATACAGAACAAGCATAAAGCACAAAAGAATATACTTAACACTGAAAAATAAATTAAGCTTTGTGGATAGAATGGCTTATTATTGGTCTTGCAGTATATGAAATCATTAGGTGGATAATACCTGTCCATTGCTTTCTAACTTAAAGTGAAGGGAAAGTAGCTCAGTCGTGTCCGACTCTTTGCGACCCCATGGACTATATAGTCCATGGAGTTCTCCAGGTCAGAGTACTGGAGTGGGTAGCCTTTCCCTTCTCTAGGGTTCTAACTTAAAAGGTCTAAACAATAGAAAACTGATATACAAATCAATAACAGAATCTATTTATTTATTAGAGACAAATAACTGGAGTAAAACTATAGTCATGATACCAAACCTATAATGTGCCTTTCATAATTACATAAGATTGTGGCATGTATTTCTGTATGCAGGGTTTTACTGCTTTTGCCTCTTGATATCTGTATTTAACTGTATTTAACACCTGACCTGCCTCTTGAGAAACCTGTATGCAGGTCAGGAAGCAACAGTCAGAACTATACATGGAACAACCGACTGGTTCCAAATAGGAAAAGGAGTGCGTCAAGGCTGTATATTGTCACCTTGCTTATTTAACTTATATGCAGAGTACATCATGAGGAACGCTGGGCTGGAAGAAGCACAAGCTGGAATCAAGATTGCCGGGAGAAATATCAATAATCACAGATATGCAGATGACACTACCCTTATGGCAGAAAGTGAAAAGGAACTCAAAAGCCTCTTGATGAAAGGGAAAGAGGAGAGCGAAAAGGTTGGCTTGAAGCTCAACATTCAGAAAACAAAGCTCATGGCATCTGGTCCCATCACTTCATGGGAAATAGATGGAAAAACAGTGGAAACAGTGTCAGACTTTATTTTTGGGGGCTCCAAAATCACTGCAGATGCTGATTGCAGCCATGAAATTAAAAGACGCTTACTCCTTGGAAGGAAAGTTATGACCAACCTTGATAATATACTAAAAAGCAGAGACATTACTTTGCCAACAAAGGTCCGTCTAGTCAAGGCTATGGTTTTTCCCGTGGTTATGTATGGATGTGAGAGTTGGACTGTGAAGAAAGCTGATCGCCAAAGAATTGATGCTTTTGAACTGTGGTGTTGGAGAAGACTCTTGAGAGTCCCTTGTACCGCCAGGAGATCCAACCAGTCCATTCTAAGGGAGATCGATCCTGGGTGTTCATTGGAAGGACTGATGCTAAAGCTGAAACTGCAATACTTTGGCCACCTCATGCGACGAGTTGACTCACTGGAAAAGACTCTGATGCTGGGAAAGGTTGGGGGCGGGAGGAGAAGGGGACGACCGAGAATGAGATGGCTGGATGGCATCACCGACTCTGTGGACATGAGTTTGAGTGAACTCAGGGAGTTGGTGATGGACAGGGAGGCCTGGCATGCTGTGATTCATGGGGTCGCGGAGAGTCCGACACGACTGAGCGACTGAACTGAACTGAACTGACTGAACTTCTGTACTGTTAAATTTTATTCTTTAACTTTCAGCAAGGTAACTTAGTTCCTCTCCATGAGGAGACAGTAGTAGCAGTAAGCTTATAGTGCACTAAACAAAATTAAAAGCCTACAAAATTACTTCACCCCTCTTTGCTAAATTAAAGTTTAAAATTATTTATTAACAGTAAAACAACTCTTAACTCTCATAATATTCTCAACTAAGTCACCAATAATGAAGCAGGTGCTTTGAGTCATTTTTTCCAACTCTGGTGAAAAGTTAAGCACTTCGATTTACAGTCTCTTCCTCTTATTGACCAACTTTTTTAAAAAAAGATAACTAGAAAAGTCATGTGATAGTTCCAGTGGCCATGTTCAAAAAGGGATCAAGAAGGAAGAGACTAAATTCTTGACAATGATCATCCTATTATCTTTGTACTCAACAGATAAACTACTACTACCTCAAGTAAGAGAAATAAGGAAGCTGAATTTTTCTTGTAATTTTCCTTTTTCATGTTTTTAGAAAACTGGAATTAGCACTTAACTTCTAGGAGGTTAACCAGCCTGGTAAACTAAACAAAGAGGAAAGTGCCAGTCAGTATCAGCCTACCCTTGCCTTACCTGCCATTACAGAGTAGCCATCGAGCAAGAGAATAGTGAGGTAGAATCTTCTGCATGGCACTGGCCATCACCATGGTAACAACCAGCTGTATACCTATCACACCCTGTATAAAGAAACAAACAGAGAGTTTAACAATGAATGGATTTAGATTTGAGGACACCGCTGAAAAGCTTTCTATACGTTTTGAAAATTATACTTTGTAAGAAAAATGGATTTACTATCAAAACACCTATTATTCTGCCATACGGGATCTCACCTCATAATCCTCTACAAGTTATCCAAGGGTCACATCCATACTAACAAAAGTTAAATTAGGGAGCACACACATTCAAAATCTATTTCCAAGAAATCTTCTCCATTACCTGAGTGTACCAAAATGAAGCAGAAAATAGTGATTTTTTCCTCCATCCTTCTCCAGATTTACTCTATTCAAAAAACTTAGAATACCAGCTAAGCTAGCTCTAAAAGCAGTATGCCTGTTTTTTAATTCTAGGGTGGCAATGAACAACACAAGAGCATTAACTATACTAAATGTGACAGTGGAAAGTCACTAGAAAAAAAATTTAATTCATCCTATCATCACGAACTTTCAATAGGTGGGCTTTAACAAGGTCCAAAAATGCCCAGTTTGTTCTCATCAATCCCTCTCTTGTTCTCTGCAACACCTAATTCAAACCTTCTCCCATCTCCTCACACCTCCAACCTCCCTCAAACTTTTTAAAAAAAAAATTCAATCATAGCAAAGTGATTCAGTTTCACATACATACATATACATGTACTTTACATACAAATTCTTTTCCATTACAAGTTATTACAAGATATTGAATATAATTCCCTCTGTGAACTCCGATGGACAGGGAGGCCCGGCATGCTGTGATTCATGGGGTCGCAAAGAGTCGGACACGACTGAGCGACTGACCTGACTGAACTGCTATACCGCAGGACCTTGATTTTACCTATTTTACATACAGCAATTTGCATCTGCCAACCCAAACTCCTGCAGAAGGCAATGGCAAGCCACTCCAGTACTCTTGCCTGGAAAATCCCATGGATGGAGGAGCCTGGTGGGCTGCAGTCCATGGGGTCGCTAGGGGTCGGACACGACTGAGAGACTTCACTTTCACTTTTCACTTTCACACATTGGAGAAGGAAATGGCAACCCACTCCAGTGTTCTTGCCTGGAGAATCCCAGGGACAGGGGAGCCTGGTGGGCTTCCATCTACGGGGTCACACAGAGTCGGACACGACTGACGTGACTTTGCAGCAGTAGCAGCAGCAACCCAAACTCCTAATTTATCCACTCCCTCCAAACTTCTCTCGACTCAGTAGAGGACAGCTTCCAGTTCACAGAAAATAAAACAACAGCATCAAATGAGAACTCTCATTTGACACCAACAAGCTCACAATCACTGGTATCTGCACCTGTCTTCTTCCACACCCTCTAGAAATATAACAACAGGGTATCTTCAGTGTAAAGCAAATCCCTCGGTGCTTCAGAGCCCATCCTCTCACGGATTTTCAGGAGCCTCAACCACTGAACAGCTTCCCTCCTGTTGCTGTTTGGTTGCTAAGTCGTGTCCAACTCTTTGCAACCCCACGGACTGCAGCACACAAGGTTCCTCTGTCCTTCACTATCTCCCGGAGTTTGTTCAGACTCATATCCATAGTCAGTGATGTTATCTAACCATCTCATCCTCTGCCGCGCCCTTTTCCTTTTGTCTTCAATCTTTCCCAGCATCAGGGTCCTTTCCAATGAGTTGGCTCTTCGCATCAGATCTCTTATCTATTTCAAGTCTTCCTACTAGTATTTTAATACCTTTCACCTTTCTAAAAAAAACCAAACAAACAATAATTTCCCCTTAATCTTTGTTTTCTCTTCTATAAAATGAAGCTAATAATTCAACCAACCTACTACTTAAGCTGTGGTTAATGATTGTGCCTGTTTCAGAGAACGCAGCCAATACTTGTTATTGTCATAATTATCATCCCTATTAAGGGTTTTTATTTTTATTTCAAGAAGAGAAGGCTTTTCAAAACATAACCAACGTTACTTCTATAAGAAATAAATTTAGAAAACAAAATAAATGGACTCACACCATGAAAAATAACATCAGTCTCCTAAGTGATAAAAGAACACTAACAAAGCTAGTGGAGGTGATGGAATTCCAGTTGAGCTATTTCAAATCTTGAAAGATGTTGCTGTGAAAGTGCTGCACTCAATATGCCAGCAAATTTGGAAAACTCAGCAGTGGCCACAGGACTGGAAAAGGTCAGTCTTCATTCCAATCCCAAAGAAAGGCAATGCCAAAGAATGCTCAAACTACCGCAAAATTGCACTCATCTCACACGCTAGTAAAGTCATGCTCAAAATTCTCCAAGCTAGGCTTCAGCAATATGTGAACCGTGAACTCCCAGATGTTCAAGCAGGTTTTAGAAAAGGCAGAGGCACCAGAGATCAAATTGCCAACATCTGCTGGATCATGGAGAAAGCAAGAGAGTTCCAGAAAAACATCTATTTCTGCTTCATTGACTATGCCAAAGCCTTTGACTGTGTGGATCACAATAAACTGTGGAACATTCTGAAAGAAAAGGGAATCCCAGACCACCTGACCTGCCTCTTGAGAAACCTGTATGCAAGTCAGGAAGCAACAGTCAAAACTGGACATGGAACAACAGACTGGTTCCAAATAGGAAAAGGAGTATGTCAAGGCTGTATATTGTCACCTTGCTTATTTAACGTATATGCAGAGTACATCATGAGGAACACTGGGCTGGAAGAAGGACAAGCTGGAATCAAGATTGCCGGGAGAAATATCAATAATCTCAGATATGCAGATGACACCACCCTTATGGCAGAAAGTGAAGAGGAACTCAAAAGCCTCTTGATGAAAGTGAAAGAGGAGAGTGAAAAGCTTGGCTTGAAACTCAACATTCAGAAAACAAAGATCATGGCATCTGGTCCCATCACTTCATGGGAAATAGATGGAAAAACAGTGGAAACAGTGTCAGACTTTATTTTTGGGGGCTCCAAAATCACTGCAAATGCTGATTGCAGCCATGAAATTAAAAGACGCTTACTCCTTGGAAGGAAAGTTATGACCAACCTTGATAATATATCGAAAAGCAGAGACATTACTTTGCCAACCATGGTCCATCTAGTCAAGGCTATGGTTTTTCCCGTGGTCATGTATGGATGTGAGAGTTGGACTGTGAAGAAACCTGATCACCGAAGAATTGATGCTTTTGAACTGTGGTGCTGGAGAAGACTCTTGAGAGTCCCTTGTACTGCCAGGAGATCCAACCAGTCCATTCTAAGGGAGATCGATCCTGGGTGTTCATTGGAAGGACTGATGCTAAAGCTGAAGCTGCAATACTTTGGCCACCTCATGCGACGAGTTGACTCACTGGAAAAGACTCTGATGCTGGGAAAGGTTGGGGGCGGGAGGAGAAGGGGACGACCGAGAGTGAGATGGCTGGATGGCATCACCGACCCTGTGGACATGAGTTTGAGTGTACTCCGGGAGTTGGTGATGGACAGGGAGGCCTGGCGTGCTGTGATTCATGGGGTCGCGGAGAGTCGGACACGACTGAGCGACTGAACTGAAAAATTTTTTTGAAAAAAATCAGATTTCACTGATTTTAACAAACTGTTCAATCAACTGTACATCACTGTAACAAATGTACTGTCAATGTGTGGGATGCTGAAAGTGTGGGAGGTTGTGCACGTGCCAGGACAGGGGATGTGGAACTCTCTATACTCTGATCCATTTTGCTGCAAACCTAAAAGTGCTCTAAAAACATGAGATCTTAAGAAAAATCAAATCAAATTTATTCATAGAGAAACAGTGTTAAGTAATGTCAAAATAAATGGAAAAGACATTTGTAACTCATATCATAAAGGGATAATTTGTTGTTTAGACTCTTTTGCAACTCCCTGGGCTGTAGCCCACCAGGCTCCTCTGTCCATGGGATTTCCCAGGCAAGAACAGTGGGTTGCCATTTCCTCCCCAGGGGATTTTCCCAACCTAGGGATCAAACCAGTGTTTCCTGCACTGGCAGGTGGATTCTTTACCACTGAGCTACTTGGGAAGCCCAAAGGTATTATTTACTTGTTAGGTATTATATAGAGTTCTTACAAGTCAATTAGTAAAAAAACAAATGCCTTCTTTTGTATGTACAGAGAGTTCTTTAAAAAAGGGAGCAAGATGGCTCTTAAACAGGACTGTTTTTAAAATGCCTTTGAAACCTGCCTCAATTCTGGTTTCACTGTGGATATTTTAATGTCTTAAATTCTACCAATTGGGTTAAGGTTCAGACCATTTTTATATTCTCCTAACATCAAAGGTTACATTTTTGTCTTTTTTCTTTCACATTTCCTATCACTTGCTTTTACTATCTTATTTTCTGTATAGTTTGTGATAGAAGTTCTACAATCTCCATACAGTGAATGCCATTACAAAGAACGCTTTCAGGCAGAACAAGGCCAAGAAATATATTAGCAAGTATGTCAGAAGGTTAGTCTATTTGAGATTACCGACGTAAAAGCAAAAGATAATTTTTTTTAGTCAGAGAATCAGGGAAAGTTTTGTGGACAAAGTGAATCTCCATCTAGCCTTGAAACAAATCTGACAGTATCATAGAATCTTCAAGGTCATCTAGTACAATCTCTCACAAACATATATAACAATTTATTAGAGTGTAAGCTCCTTAATAGCAGAAACCATATCTTAGTCATATCTAATAAATGTTACAGGTATTAAATGGCATTTCAGAAAAACTGACCTGGAAGATATATATATGTATGATGGACTGTGATGAACTGGGGAAAAAAGGCATCTTACCAAACTCTCTCCTCTTATTCCAAATCACTAAGCACAATGAGATACTGCTGATAAAACCAGGACTAAAGAAGGTAAACCACGGGAAGGCCAAAACAAATAAAAATCAGCAAACCGGATTGACTAGCATAACAGCAACTAGGCTTCTGCAATGATTCACACGAAAAAAGATAACGATTTAAATTACAATGGTATCTCTGGTTGTAAGAAGAAAAATGTATTCTAAAGATACTGTTGAAGAATTCAGAGAATGATGGTATACTGAAGCAAATGAGGGACTAAAGAGATCAACCTCGTGAAAGGCAGACATCATTCTCAATGTTGTAGCTAATGTTTGACTAACAAACGTTCAAAAACATAACTTCACTCTATTCACTTATCCTACTATGTCATTTCCATCTTTTTAAAATAAAGTTGAAAGCACTTTCTCAAAACCTCATCTATTTACTGTTAAATATATGTTTTCTTCCAACTTTCTAACAGAAGTCAATAAACCTTTCCGAGAATGAATCAGCTGTTAGGTAACCGCATACATGGACTAAAAGAAAATGTTGTTTTTTCCCAATAGAAGAATCCACCGAATTTTTTTGAGAAATAATTTTTAAATTACGTGGAAAACATGTCCCCAAAGTTAATCCTTTTCATATTTATTTGGAAAAGAGTCCTTGGAATATATTTTCAAAATGACAATCATTTTACAGAATTATATATTATCAACTTAATATGTTGTTAGTACTAAACTTAGATCAACTTTTGAGACATTCCTATACAACTGACAATCACAGTGTACATGCCAGGGATTAACATATTAAAATATATTCAACTCATTAATTAAGAGACACAATTATGTGAAATTTAAAAACAAATTTTAATAACCTGCCTTCACGGACCAACTTAAGTGTGCATGTATATCTAAGTTTGTACAAAACAGAATTTTTGAAATGTTTAGTTTAAAAACCAAATTCCCTGAATATCTTTCATTATTTTTAATTAAAAGCTAATGCTTAAGAAAATTTAACCATAAACAAACAAACTTCACACAAAAAAACTATTAAACTGAGTAGATACGCACCAATACAATAAAGTTCATCATGGCTGAAGCTTCAAGCACACAACCTATGGGTCATTGGCCAAGTGGCCTTAATGGTTTTATTAGGGCCTCAAAACAATAACTTGACCAAAGAGATGGCTTCTGTCCAGATTGGTTGCCCCTAGGCTCCAATTCTCTTGATAACTGGAACTGGGAAAAGTCATTTATGAAATAGCTTGTAAGTTCCCAAGAAGGGTGAAACATTGGGGCAACTTAGGTCTCAACCTTTCCACATCTATTAATCTGAGGCCATGAAGAGCAAGAAAAAGTTATTTGCCTTTAGTTTACAGAAGAATGATAATTTCCATTTTTGTTAGTAATCATTTCTGGGTAGGTTAAAAAAATTCTTACCATGGAAAATTAAACAATTCTCCAAGAAATAAAATATATCAAATAGCAGTATTTTATCTTGCTTGACAATACTGACAATAAAACTCCCCCAACTTAAAGAAAACATGTTGTAATTTTAAAATTCAAACTTGGAACAATGTCAACCTCAGGGGAGTTGACATTTTGTTTAGTTTGCTTCCCTGGTGGCTCAGATGGTAAAGCGTCTGCCTCCAATGCGGGAGACCGGGGTTCTATCCCTGGGTTGGGAAGATCTCCTGGAGAAGGAAACGGCAACCCACTCCAGTACTCTTGCCTGGAGAATCCCACGGACGGAGAAGCCTGGTAGGCTACAGTCCATGGGGTCTCAAAGAGTCGGACACGACTGAGCGACTAGTCCTTAGTCCTTTGTTTCACTAAACTAGCTCTCCTGTTAACAAACAGACTGAAAGCAAAGTATACACTGTTTACAGTCAGAAGGCATATCAGCAACATACTTGAACTCAAACCACCCCAAATGGTTTTAATTATCACTCACCCTCCAATAAATGAGAAGAAAAAAAAAAAAGGATATTACCCAATGATCTTCCCATTTTTGGTTTTTTAACTTTTTACATATTTTAGTGATAGCTAGACATGTTGAGACAGACTTCTTAAGAGACGCTCAAATAATTTATACTACAAAAGAAGGTGTGAACTTTGTTATTTCAATATAGATATACATAAAACTTAGAATTCACACATTGAGCATCTAAGCAAACCATCTCCCAACAATTTACAAACGAGGTTATCAGGGTCCAAACAGCAAAGATCATAGAACTACCCAGTCACAAACTTATCCAGAACCCAGATTCCTAATCCAACCTAATGTTTTTTCCTCTAAGTTGTTTCAGCACATTCAATGAACATTTACTGAGCAACAAACTACATGCACTGAACCACTTGCACATAATAGGGAGAAACAGCACAGTCCCTGCCATCGATGAGAAGTCAGTCCAACAGGAGAGGAAACTGTTGTTCAGTCGCTCAGTCTTGTCTGACTCTGCAATCCCATGGACTGCAGCACGCCAAGCTTCCCTATCCTTCACTATCTCCCCGAGTCTGCTCAAACTCTTAATACAAAGTGATGAGAGGATAGGCAGGGGATTCTACCAGATTGCAGCGTGCATACTAAGGGACAGGAGCTGTGTAAGTTAAGACTCCATGGACTCAGCTTGGTGAACCACCAGTGATACCTGCTTCACACAGGATGACAAGTAGGCCAAAACCAGATACTGAAAGGGCAAAACCTACAGACTTAAGTTCAACTTGAGAACAATAAAGAAACCCATGAAAAGTAAAACGACCACATCAGAACTTTAGAAGAGTCACTCTGGATACCTTGTGAACACTATAGATGAGGGCTAGGCCAGCGGCACCAGGACTACTGCTCAGGTGTGAAAGAAGGGCCTGCACTAAGGCAGGGGCACTGCTGCAGGAAGGAGGGTGGCAAGAGCCATACAGAGTCACTATTCATCATGTGCCCAATGAGCTAGGGTCTCTATCAAACAACGTTAAAAATCTATAAATTCAAATTACACCACTACAGAAATTATTTGTATCTATAAACAAGAAAAGCAAACAACACTTTAATTAACAAATACAGGCTGCCTGCCTAATATACATCCGATATCTTGCCGGCTACTACTAGAAACTTGCCAGAGGACTTTTCTGTCCCTCTGACCACTGTATCTCAAATACTCAGAGCAATGACATTTAGAATAATTCTAAGGCACACAGCACGGTTGAATGAATGAATGAACGGCACTACTACAAAACAAACTGTCTTGACAGAACCTAAAACCCAGGATTATCATATTAGGTAACAAATATACTAAGACAATTTTGGAGCACAAAATTGCATAGTACTAAGAACAAGGGTTCAGGGTTATATAAATTCAAAAAATTGAACAGAAAAGTTTCAGAGTAGATGATTAAAATGAAACCAAGGAAGGGAATTCCAGGTTAAATGACAAATGGGAACAGAGTAACCATGGGACAGCTAAGAACTTAGTTCAACCAAAGCAGACAACAATATGTTACAAAGAACTGTGAGAAATCAGATGAAGACAGAATTTTAGATTGCTAAAAATCTTCAAGGCTATGATTTTTCCCGTGGTCATGAATGGATGTGAGAGTTGGGACTGTGAAGAAAGCTGATCGCTGAAGAATTGATGCTTTTGAACTGTGGTGTTGGAGAAGACTCTTGAGAGTCCCTTGGACTGCAAGGAGATCTAACCAGTCCATTCTAAAGGAGATCAATCCTGGGTGTTCATTGGAAGGACTGATGCTAAAGCTGAAACTGCAATACTTTGGCCACCTCATGCGACAAGTTGACTCACTGGAAAAGACTCTGATGCTGGGAAAGGTTGGGCGCGGGAGGAGAAGGGGACGACAGAGAATGAGATGGCTGGATGGCATCACCGACTCTGTGGACATGAGTTTGAGTGAACTCCAGGAGTTGGTGATGGACAGGGAGGCCTGGCGTGCTGTGATTCATGGGGTCGCGGAGAGTCGGACACGACTGAGCGACTGAACTGAACTGAAAAATCTTTAAAATCAAGATGATGCATTGATCTGAGGTGTTTGCAAATATCGCATTGGAAGGCTTTTAAACAATCAAGGGTAGGAGAATAAAGCAATCCAAGTAACATATAAGGATAATTAGACATAACAATATGTTGAACAGTCAAAGAGAAAACCTAAGACTATTAAGGTAGAAACAGTTGAAACTAGGAAGGAAAGAATGAAACTAAAAAGTTTGTCTGTAGGAAACCAATCAACTTTGAGTATGACTGAACATGAAGAAGGAAAACAACTACAGAACAAAAAAGCAATGTCTCAAATGTTATTTAAGAATATTTTAGTTTTGGTGACTGGGAGAATCCCGGAGTCACTGACAGGAAAGTTGCAGACTGAAGGAAACTCAAGGAAGTGAATGGACAAGCTTCCCACAGGCCTCCCACTCAAGCTGTGCCCTCAGCCATTCAGAACACACATAAAACATGTTTTTCTGGCACAATCGATCTATATCAGACAGACTGGCAATAATCACGTTTGTAAGAGTTCTAACAACTAATATCCAGTGAAACATAAGTTACTAAGTGGATCAGATGTTCAAGTTCACTAACTGCTCCATTCCATTACCGTCTTAATGATACACTGGAAGTCAAATAAAAAGCAGGCTGCTTGATAAGGAGTAATTTAGAGCAAAAGGCAGCACTGAGGGATATTTTATTCAGGCAGTGATAAAGTCTGAAGAGATACACAGAACAGTCATCTAGAGCATAAAATACTCTCAACCCTAAATAGTTCTGGAACTGACTGACTGATGCTCAATTCTGATTCTTAAAATGTGTTTTTCTAGACTTTTAAATGACAAAACTACTTTCCAATCCTACTTCTTTAGACAAAACCCTATCTAAAATTTTGTCTATCTTTTGATATGTAAATATGATTGATTTAGCCACAATCTAGTCTAGCTTAAGTCTTGCAAACAATCCATATTTAAGTTCAAGGTGAGAGGACAACTTCTTCCATCACATGTTGATCTTATCAAACTCTTAAAATGTTAACCACCCTTCACTGCCACCTTCAAATAATATGTGATAAGTGATATGGTAGAGGTCAGTGCCCAGTATTATGGGTGCATTCCAACAAAGGGGGTGAATAAATCTACATGGGAGAGGTAAGAAAGACTTGTTCACAGAGGTGACATCCAAACTAATGTTACAAGGTTAGAGTAGTATCCCACTGTCAGAAAGTAAAGAAATACAAGTTCAGATACATCTATTTGTACCAAAGCTAGTGGAGGTGATGGAATTCCAGCTGAGCTATTTCAAATCCTAAAACACGATGCTGTTAAAGTGTTGCACTCAATAAGACAGCAAATTTGAAAAACTTGGCAGTGGCCACAGGCCTGGAAAAGGTCAGTTTTCATTCCAATCTCATAGAAGGGCAATGCCAGAGAATGTTCAAACTACCACACAATTGCACTCATTTCACATGCAAGCAAAGTAATATTCAAAATCCTCTAAGCTAGGCTTGAACAGTACGGGAACGGAAAATTTCCAGATATTCAAGCTGGATTTAGAAAAGGCAGAGAAACCACAGATCAAATTGCCAACATCTGTTGGATCATAGAAAACGCACAGAGAATCCCAGAAGAACATCTACTTCTGCTTCACTGACTATGTTAAAGCCTATGATTGTGTGGATGACAACAAACGGGAAAATTCTTCCAGAGATGGAATACAAGACTACCTCACCTGCCTCCTGAGAAGCCTGTATGCAGGTCAAGAAACAACAGTTAAAACCAGGTGTGGAACAACAGACAGGTTCCAAATTGGGAAAGGAGTATGTCAAGGTTGTATATTGTCACCTTGCTTATTTAACTTATATGCAGAGTACATGATGCAAAATGCCAGGCTGGATGAAGCACAAGCTGGAATCAAGATTGCTGGGAGAAATATCAATAACCTCAGATATGCAGGTGATACCACCCTTATGGCAGAAAGAGAAGAGGAACTAAAGAGTCTCTTGATGAAAGTGAAAGAGGAGAGTGAAAAAGTTGGCTTAAAACTCAATATTCAAAAAACGAAGATCATGGCATCTGGTCCCATCACTCCATGGTAAACAGGTAGGGAAACAATGGAAACAGTGACAGACTTTATTTTGGGGGCTCCAAAAACACTGCAGATGGTTAACGCAGCCATGAAATTAAAAGATGCTTGCTCTTGGAAGAAAAGCAATGACAAACCTAGACAGTGTATTAAAAAGTAGAGACATCACTTGCTGACAAAGGTCCGTCTAGTCAAAGCTATGGTTTTTCCAGTAGTCATGTATGGATGTGAGAGTTGGATCATAAAGAAGGCTGAGCACCGAAGAACTGATGCTTTTGAACTGTGGTGTTGGAGGAAACTTGAGAGTCCCTTGGACTGCAAGGAGACCAAACCAGTCAATCCTCTAGGAAATCAGTCCTGAATATTCATTGGAAGGACGGACATTGGAGCTGAAGTTCCAATACTCTGGCCACCTGATGTGAAGAGCCAACTCACTGGAAAAGACCCTGATGCTGAGAAAGACTGAAGGCAGGAGGAGAACAGGACGACAAAGGACGAGATGTTTGGACGGCATCACCGACTCGACGGACATGAGTTTGAGCAAGCTCCGAGAGATGATGAAGGACAGGGGAAGCCTGGCGTGCTGCAGTCCATGGGGTCTCAAAGAGTTGGACATGACTGAGTGACTAAACAACAACAGTTACACATGGCTAGATTCTGGTATGGGTTACACACAATGGATTCTTCTGTAGGTACTTAGAAGTCCAGGATCCTAAGCCTGGAAGCAACTAAATCAAATATATTTTGGAAGAATAACTCTGCCACTTCCATGGAAAAGTAAAGAAGAGGTAAGTAAAAGTAACTGCAGGCAAAGAGCTAAATTACAAATCCACTGAAATAGTCCAACAAACATCATGAAAGCCTAAACTAAAACAACTTCAAAAACAAGAGCAAAATTAACATTTTTAGAGGGGGAAAAAAGGAAAAAGACATGAGATTAATAGTTATCTCTGCAAGTAGGTAAAGATGACATTTAAAGTGGTTACGTAAAGATAAAATGCAAATAATGGGCATAATCATTCTTTGGAGAAATTAAGCAATAAGAGAATCTGACAATTACTAGAATGGCTCACATATAAAATATATATATATATATATATTTGTAGTGGGGGAAATATACATGCATAAGGCAAGAGGGAAGGAACCAATATAAGGGGGCTGCTAAATATTCTAATCAAGAGTTAACTGTGAATACTGTTTTAGAAACAGATGAGACCAAAGGCCTAAGCTGAAAGTAAAACTTCATGAGACCTTGTTTTACCTAATAGAAGCACACAAAAAGGTAAAGAAATGTATTAAATTTAAAAACCAAGGTCTTCAGAGTTTACATAACTTGAGGGAGGGGGTGGAAACCAGGTCAAGATTTTGATGCCCTGCTTTCCACTGAATATAGTCATTTTGGAAAACTCATTATATATCATTTCAAAGTCCTTAGATTGTTCCCTAAAAACCATGATGGGATGGGGAGCTGATCTCTAAAACAAGAGGGGAGGGAATTTTGTGAGAAATTCAAAAGCTGTGAGAATTTTCACAGAAATGTAACAGAAGAATTGAATGAATAATTGCCAAGCAACTTCGTCTAAAAGACGAAGCTTTAGGTACAACATCAGAGAAATAAAAGATCTGGAGTTAAAGGTTAAATCTGCAGGATAATTAAGTAGCTGGTCAAAAGAGCCAAAGAAAACCACCAAAGTGGACAAAGTTTGAGAGATCTTGAAAAAGGACCACACCAAGGTCAGGATCGTGGCAATGTGACTGTGGGAAGGTTCAGAGACTTTAAAAAGTGGCTAAAGAATCTGAATAAAGTCACTGATTGATATTTGATACAGATTTATTGATTGAATCATATGAAATCAAATACTTAACTCTTTTGACCTACAAAACAGCAATTTCATATAGTTCAAACTGTTACTACAAACAGAATTATATACACATAATATATAGGTAAAAGTAAAATGACAGAAAGGGAATTGAAAAACACAATTATCAACAACTGTGATTTGAACTCAAACAACATGGGTTTTCAAATTTAAACATTTACAGAATAAGTTCAGTTTGCAAAACATCAATGTTTTGCACCACAAAATATTTTTTTAATTTCTTTAAAGTAAAAAAGTAGAAGCAGAAATTTTTATTTCCCAATTCAGAATAAGAAGTCTAAGGTACTTTAAAACTAAGGTCAAAACCCACAAACCAATAAAATGCCCAGGTAAACATCACCCTAAATATCGCAGTGAGAACCACAACATGCAGAATGCATGAGTTTCACACAACCATACGCAAAACAGCAGATCCAGACTTTCTGCGAAAGGTGACGATGTAAAGCCATTTCTCAGAATTTGATTAAACTTAGAAAAAAACTTCAGATATTTCCCCAAGATATAAACTGATAAGGCAAAGGGGAAGATCAACAATAAACAGAGGGCAAAGATAAAAATACTTTTCCAGAGGACACTCTAATTAAGCATAATTTATAAAAACATCTTAACATATTAGAGTTGAAATTAATAGTTGTTTATCTTAAAAGATCATTTTCCAGTTACAGTAGGTTGAATAAATTATGTAATATTTCATATAAAGCAATATCATACAGTCATTAAAATGCTGATGAAAAATGAAGTATTTTTAAAGATGTTAGCAACTTTATCTCTAGCCAAAGCAGGCATAAATGTTTTACTATAATACTGATAAGTAACAAACAAAAGTTTCAAAGGAAGAAGATATCCCTAAATTCTCCTACTCTTCCATAACCGTAAGAATACTTTCTGACAATATAAACAATATCCCTATAGATCTATATTCAAAAAACCTATTAGTCAAAACTAATAAATTTACATTTGATATTTACAAATCATCTTGCGTATTCAAACCAATTCTTTCTCATTCCTTAACATTCATTTCCTCCATAAAACCTTCCTTGCTACAAAAAAAATACGTGTAATTTCAAAACAGCCTTTATCATGCTCAGCTGTAATTTAAGGGTCTCTCCCCTTCTAGAACTACATTCATCTCATTTTCACTTCTTCAGCTCCAAACTCCAATCCTAAGAAAGAAAATAGAATATTTACTTTTTAGATGAAATGAAAGGATAAAGCATAATTTGGCCACAGTTCTTCACTACATTCATGTTCCTATACGTGCCAAATACTGAACTTTATTTTCAATAAAGATGAAAATTATTTAAGAGTGAAAGATATCATGTTTTCTGCATACCTCGGAGTAAGAGTTGTAGCAACTTTTACAAGATAATCCTCTCAATTTAATGCAATATGTGTTGCAAATACTTCCTTTCAAACTTTTGTAAATACACTAATAAAGCTTTTTGAAATTTCAAAATTTCAGCTTGTATCTAAATTTTAAGTAAAAAAAAGTCAAGAAAACTTAATATGCATCCTTAATGTTAACTGTTAGAAAATGCTTTCATTGTGAATATTTTAAAATGTTGAGTAATTAAACATCACAATCAAGATAGTTCTGTCACTATAGCACAGCAACTAGACAAACCTTCTCTGGGACTCATTCCTTACCTACAAAAAGACAAGAGTTGGCAAATGATCTCCAAAATCTTGAAAGAGCTTACTGATGATGACTGCAATTACTTTAATTAAATAAACAATAGATTGTGTGCAGTTACATATTTACCATTACTAAGTAACCATCAAATCCTGTGATAGGCAGTTGTTCCCAATGGAAAATTCTTTCCTCATTAAGAATTAAATGAGCTACTATTTGTAGGAGAGTTGAAAGGAAATCAGAGCTCCATCCAAGTTAATGCAAAGAAGTACACCTAGCCCACTGCCCAACATTCTTATCTCAACAAGTAGTTTGCTGTATTTCTCTTAGGAGACTTGTAAATGCCAAAAGTTCTGGTTTCTTTTTTTTTTTTTAATTTATCTCAGCTATGTGGTCAATTCTCTTTTATTAAATGCTTCATTTTCTTTATGACCTGAAAACATTTTTAGGAACTATGATGATCTTAACAACTTCTGATGGGAATGACTGAGAAACTATCAAAATCAAAAATATGTCTTAGTTCAAATCAAATAAAAAAAGTTTTAAAGAATAAATATCACAATTAAACTTACTACATATACTACAACAAATTTTAACCAAAGCTTTCTTTTCTGTCCCTTCCGACTGGAAAATTTATTTCTTTGACATTTAATTCTAATTGCAGTTATTCTAGATTCCTTTCAACTTCCTTTCTGTCTTAAAAATTGGATTACGAAAAGATTAGTCTATTCAACATGAAACAACTGACCTATCCAAACAATGAAACTGTCTAGGAATAAATGATACAGTGAGGCTTCACTGTCTTAATGTTAATTAAGAAAATAGGGAACAGAGCAGGAAGGCAGTAGGCACAAACTTAAATGGAAGCAAAATTCTACTAATGAATTAGCTATTAACAAAAGCAAAACTTTCAAGGAAAAAAAGGCATGGCTTCTCTTTTAAACAAGACTGTAACCATTAACAAATGACTGTAACCATGGAATACTTAAATGCATATATGCCCATAAACCATAAAGACCTGGAACTATTCTCTAGTCAGTCATTTACACTCACCATAAAAACAGCCAAAATCTTCAGAAATGAGCAAAATACTTAACAAACACTGAAGTTAATGAAGTTTTGGGTCGAGCAGAATCCTCCACTGTGACTTTTCCTTTAAGGAAAAGAAAGCAGGAAACTACGGCACTGCTTTTTCTAAGCAGATCACTGCATGAAGGCAAACAGTGGCAATCAACAGGTGAAAGATAACAAAAATCAGCGAACCACTGTGTAAAGGGCAGACATTAAAAACTATATATAAAAATAAGCAATTCAAGACTGCTATTTCAAAGGGTTGTATTACTTATCAAAAAGATAAAAAATATTAAGATTATTTAAAAAGGAGAAACAGCCCTAGCCTTTGAAGTGCCTTCTCCGTGACATTAACTGATGGCAGTCTATAATCATACATTTATACTATGGAGCTTATTGAACTTCCTTCTTCGTAAGTAATTTCTACTGTTGGAGAAAAGTCTCCCAAGGCCCCTAAGTATTTCCATGTCATCCCTTCACAATCCAAACCTCACTACTCCCAAGAACTTATTTCAAAGATTAATCACTATCATCAAGGACTTCCATTTTTTCCCCTAAAGAATCTTTGTAATAAATAGCTAGCTAGCTAGATAACTAGTTTATGGTTAGTCCGAAGTTACATGGGGAGGTGACTTCTGCAAATTCTGCTAGCAATAAAAACGTTTACTAGAGTGTGCTGAAGGTCTGGGAAGGAAGGTAAGATACTCTAAAAGACTATGTTCTTCTCTACAACTCCAGGGGGGGAACACAGTTCTAGGTGCAAGCAGTAGGTAATCCAAGTGAAAAGAAAAGGAGCAAGCCAGTCCTGAGAGCCCTCAGGAAAAGTGGGCTGTGACACACGAGACACACCTGGAAGAAACTTAATACACTGCAGGCTCACACTGAAGAAATTCCAATTCACCGAAGGTCCTTATCCCCAGTTCTCTAACTGTTCCTCATTTATCATTGTTACCGGAAGTTCATCCCCAGGCCTAAGGGAAATTCATGCTCTGGTGTGAAAGAGTGCCAGTTAAGGTAAAAGGAATATGAAGGAATCCTTATTGTGAATTACTGCAGCAGAGTCAGAAATATTTAGCATCTGAGTTAGAATTGCCAATCATTACAGCTTTCATGACAGTAATAATTAATTCCTCTAATACCATGAGATGTGATGCTGCTGCTGCTGCTAAGTCACTTCAGTCGTGTCCGACTCTGTGCGACCCCATAGACGGAAGCCCACCAGTCTTCCCCTGTCCCTGGGATTCTCCAGGCAAGAACACTGGAGTGGGTTGCCATTTCCTTCTCCAATGTGTGAAAGTGAAAAGTGAAAGTGAAGTCGCTCAGTCGTGGCCGACCCTTAGCGACCCCACGGACTGCAGCCTACGAGGCTCCTCCATCCATGGGATTTTCTAGGCAAGAGTACTGGAGTGACTTGCCATTGCCTTCTCCGATGAGATGTGATACTGGGTAGTAACTAGGTTAGAAGGATCTTCTAGAAATATAATCACTAATTATAGTATTACTTCTATAGGAGAATGTTTTTGAAATTCAATCCTTTCATTAAGTTAAAATTTGTCAAAGATAAACAGTAAGATTGGCACAACAGTACAGTGGTCAAATAGCCTGATTTAGAAGTCAAATTTCACCACCACTGGATATACAATTTTGGGTGAGATACTCTAATCTCACTGTGCCTCCATTTCTGTATCTGTAAAACAGAGGTTAAAAAAAAAAAGTAGGTAAAATATGGAGATTAAAAAAAATAGTAGGAGGTTAGGGGGAAAAAAAGCCCAAGAGTGATTACTTCGTAAGTGTTTAGTTAAGTAGAGCAGATAAATATTAACTCTAAATAAACGTAGCTACTATTGCTATTGAGGAAAAGTACTTAAAATTCAGTTTCTTATCCACCCAACATACTTCTACTTCTACTTACACTTAAAGACCTAGACCAATCAATCCTTTGTTAAATCCTTCTTAAATTCCATACAAATTGAATATTTCCTTCTTGGTCCCCTCAATGTACATTCAACTAAAAGTACATCAATAATATTCACAAATCCACATATTGAGAGTCACAGACCTTGAAACAAACTCTAGAGGTCATTTAGTTCTGGTTCAAGTAGACTTTCAATGCCATATACTTATCGTACACTTCCCAAAGTCATTTTTAAAGATATGAATGTCTGAGCAGTTGGTTTTAACACAACTTTTAAAAAACAAATAAAACACTATAATCGGCTATCAAGATTCTGAACTTCAACACTGAAGTGTCAAAAGCTGAAATTATTTCAGGTTTTTGTAAATCTTTTGTTTATGGTCAAAACACAAAATACATTTAATCTACTTTAACAACAGAATTACCAAGTCTGTTTAACGTAAATAAAAGATACTCTGTAAGTCAGAATACTTATAAGTGAATAAGTTGTATTCTCTCAAGATCTGTAATAACTTAAAAGGCTAAAAATATGTGGCACAAAAAAATGCAATCTATTAAGTAAAATGTAACATCACCTACTAATATTTTAAAAAACAGATTTCTATCATTTTTCTGTTCACTATACGGAAAGGTAATCATACATGACTTTACTGAAAGATTCACACTGTAGTTAAAGACACTATGAACTTTGTACCTGATAGATACTACAACACTTTTTTGGGGTGCAATTATAAACAGATTTTCAAAGACAGCAGGTATATATGAACGTAAATGTGTCCCAGTGTCACCTTCTCACTGTGGCTTTCCCTGAATGCCCCATCTAAAATCACCACTCCAATCATTTCCTTAACTCTGTTCTATCTTTCCTTATTGTATTTACCATGACTAACAAACATTATATCTCAACTGATTACCATCAGGCTCTCAATAAAACCTAAGATCCACAAAGACAAGAAAGTCTCTGTTTTATAAAGTTATGTCTCTGTTGCCAAGAACAGTATGTGACATACAGATACTGCTTAACAGACAATGAATGATTAAACAAATACTTCTGAGGTAAGAGCATGAATTTTAAGTTTGGTGAACCAAAAGGGACAATCACTTCAGTTAAAACCAAGAGAATGTTCATTTTACCGGGACTTTAGAGATTTTCTTTTCCTGTAACTCAAGAGTAGGTAGTATACAAGGAGTAGGAGCACAATTTACAAATCAGGTTTACATCTTCAAAGCTCCTCTAGCTATGGTTTTTCCAGTAGTCACGCATGGATGTGAGAGCTGGACCACAAAGAAGGCTGAGCACTGAAGAATTGATGCTTTTGAACTGTAGTGCTGGAGAAGACTTTTGAGAGTTCCTTGGATTGCAAGATCAAACCAGTCAATCCTAAAGGAAATCAGTCCTGAATATTCACTGGAAGGACTGACCCTGAAACTGAAACTCCAATACTTTGGAGTTACCTGAAGCAAAGAGCCAACTCATTAGAAGAGACCCTGATGCTGGGAAAGATTGAAGGCAGGAGAAGGGGATGACAGAGGACAGGATGGTTGGATGGCATCACCGACTTGAAGGATATGAGTTTGAGCAAGCTCTGGGAGATGAAGAAGGACAGGGAAGCCTGATGTGCCGTGCAGCCCATGGGGTCGCAAAGAGTCAGACACGACTGAGTGACTAAACAACAACAGGGCAAGTCGGTGTTCAAAAATCATAATAGAAAAATAATAAATTCTCTCTTAAAAAATGAACACTTTAGAATATGTTCTGATTTTCTAAAATCAACTATTTTGAAAGGAAGAAAAAGGGCAAACTAAACCCAAAGTAAGCAAAAAAAGAAATAGTATGAATTATCTTCAATGGAACTGAAAAGAAGAAATCAACAGAGAAAAATCAATGAAACCAAAGTTGGTTCTTTGAAAAGATCTATAAAATCAGTAAATTTTTAGCCCTATCAAGTAAGGAAAAAAGAGAGGACACAAATTATTAATATCAGAAATGACAGGGGGGATATCACTATAGATCCATGGACATTTAAAAGGATAATAAAGAAGCATTATGAACAAGTTTATGTTCATAAATTTTATAACCTAGATGAAATTACCCAATTTCTGAAAGATACAATTTGCCCAAACTTATACAAGAAATAGACAATGTGAACAGGCCTATAACTACTAAGAATATGAATCAATAATAACCTTCCTATACAAAAAGCATCAGGCCCAGTAGGGTGCACTGGTGCTTCTATCAAACATTTAAGGAAGAAATTATACCAAGTCTCTACAATCTCTTTCATCAGAGGATAGAAGCAGAGAGAACACTTCCTAACTCATTCTAAGAGCAGTACCCCAATACCAAAATCAAGCAAAGGATTACAAGGAAAAACAAACAAAAAACTAAACCAATATCTCTCATGAACATAGATGCAAAAACCCTAAACAAAATACCAACAAATCAAATTCAACAATGTATGAGAAGAATTATACACCACAACAAAGTGGAATTTATTCCAGGTATTTGAGGCTAGTTCAACAATCCAAAATCCATTAAAGTAATTCAACACATCAACAAACCACATGTATGATGATCACTCAGCACAAAAACCTCAATATCCCTATCAAAGTTTCTAATGGCTGCATTAGAGTTCCTTCAAAGTGCTTTCAGGACCACAAGTTTCAGACTTAATTGTAAAACTCATTAAAAATTAAATTATGAGACTCTACTCCCTCAATAAGGCAGCCCAGATAAGCATTTTTATCAAGCATCACAGGTGAATCCCATGTGAACTTAAATTGAGAATTAGTGTCCTAATTATTAAGAATTAGTGTCCTTACTCCTTGGAAGGAAAGTTATGACCAACCTAGACAGCATATTAAAAAGCAGAGACATTACTTTGTCAACAAAGGTCCGTCTAGTCAAGGCTATGGTTTTTCCAGTAGTCATGTATGGATGTGAGAGTTGGACTATAAAGAAAGCAGAGCACAAAAGAATTGATGCTTTTGAACTGTGGTGTTGGAGAAGACTCTTGAGAGTCCCTTGGATAGCAAGGAGATCAGTCCTGCGTGTTCACTGGAAGGACTGATGCTGAAGCTGAAACTCCAATCCTTTGGCCACCTGATGCGAAGAGCTGACTCATCTGAAAAGACCCTGATGCTGGGAAAGACTGAGGGCAGGAGGAGAAGGGGACGACAGAGGATGAGATGGTTGGACGGCATCACCGACTCAATGGACATGAGTTTGGGTAAACTCTGGGAGTTGGTGATGGATAGGGAGGTCTGGAGTGCTGCGGTTCATGGAGTCACAAAGAGTTGGACATGACTGAGCGACTGAACTGAACTGAGTGTCCTAATTTAACTTTTCAAAACTCAGTTGAAGCCACCTATTATGTGTCTCCCTCCCCCCATCAGAATTTCTTTCCCCTGTGTTAGTCATGTATTTCTAACTTTTACCACATTATCTCTTCCCAACGGCCTTCCTCATTTCCCAAAAAGAAAATTCTCATTAACTCCAATTAAGGCAGAGATTCACAACATCTTTTTTTTTAACAACCAACATACTGAGCACAATCCTAGTAGTAAAGTTACAAGAGGATGCTACGTAGATAAAACAAGCCATGAGATTCCTACAATTCTAGGAGTCTGATCTACTTTTCACCCACAATCAACCTAAATAGTGTAAAAATCTATTTGATTAAAGTTGGTCTGTAACAGTCAAAAAGTATAATAAAAATATAACCTCATTCCTTTACTAAATTTTCTATGGATTCTTCATCATTATGCCAACCAAGAACTTCCAGATACTCAAGCTGGGTTTAGAAAAGGAAGAGGAACCAGAGATCAAATTCCAACATTCACTGGATCACAAAGAAAGCTAGAGAATTTCAGAAAAACATCTACCTCTGTTTTATCGACCACGTCAAAGCCTTTGACTGTGCGCATCATAAAGAACTGTGGAAAGCTCTTAAAGAGATGGGAATACCAGACCATCTTATTTGTCTCCTGAGAAACCTGTATGCGGGTCAAGAAGCAACAGTCAGAACGCTGTATAGAACAACTGACTGGTTCAAGATTGAGAAAGGAGTACGACGGGGCTGTCTGCTGTCACCTGCTTGTTTAATCTATACGCTGAGCACATCATGATTAATGAGTTACAAGCTGGAATTAAGAAAGGTGGGAGAAACATCAACAACCTCAGATAGGTGGATGATACCACCCTAATGGCAGAAAGCCAACAGTAACTAAAGAGCCTAATGATGAGGGTGAAGGAGAGTGAAAGAGTCAGCTTAAAACTAAGTATTAAAAAAACTAAGATCATGGCATCTGGCCCCATTACTTCATGGCAAATAGAAGGGGAAAAGGTGGAAGCAGTGACAGATTACAGGACTTCTCTGTAGCTCAGATGGTAAAGAATCTGCTCAGAATGCAGCAGACCCGGGTTCGATCCCTGGGACAGGAAGATCCTCTGGAGAAGGGAATGGCAACCCACTCCAGTATTCTTGCCTGGAGACTCCCTTGGACAGAGGACCCTGGCAGGCTACAGTCCATGGGATTGCAAAGAGTTGCACACGGCTGAGCGACTAACACTACTTATTATACACTACTACTAGTGAGATTTACTCTATTCTTGGGCTCTAAAATCAATGCGATGCTAACTGCAGCCCTGCAGTTGGAAGACGTTTGCTTCTTGGCAAGAAAGCTATAACAGGCCTACATGGCTAGACAGTGTGTTGAAAAGCAGAGGCATTACTCCAACAAAGGTCCATACAGTCAAGGCTATGGTCTTCCTAACTGTCACGTTCGGCTGTGACAGTTGGACTGTAAAGAAAGTGGAGCACTGAAGAACTGATGCCTTCAAAGTATGGTGTTGGAAAAAAGACTCCTGAGAGTCCCTTGGATAGAAAGGAGATCAAACTAGTCAATCCTAAGAGAGATCAACCCTGAATACTCGTTAGAAGGACGGATGCTAAAGTTGAAACTCCAGTATTTTGGTCATTTGACATGAACGGCTGACTCACTGGAAAAGGCCCTGATGCTGAGAAAGACTGAGGGCAGGAGAAGAGGGCATCAGAGGATGAGACGGCTGGATAGCATCACCGATGCAATCGACATGAACTTGGGCAAACTTCGAGAGATGGTGAGGGACAGAGAGGCCTGGTGTGCTGCAGTCCACCAGATTACAAAGAGTTGGACATGACAAGGCGACTGAACAACAATTCATTTTCACAACAGAAAAAAACAAGTCAACACTCAGTATTTTTGATCTTGATCACGAGTTTATATTGATTAAAACAAAAAATCAAGATGTAAAATAAAAAAGGCTCTGCTTTCCATTCTGTGGTTGTGTTTAAGACAGTAGTAAAATACTTGACCAAACACATTGACAAAGATTCTAAGTATTACCTACTTGATATGTTAAAAAATGCAAAACTGCCAAACTACTGCTGCTGCTGCTGCTGCTGCTAAGTCACTTCAGTCGTGTCCGACTCTGTGTGACCCCATAGACGGAAGCCCACCAGGCTCCCCCATCCCTGGGATTCTCCAGGCAAGAACACTGGAGTGGATTGCCATTTCCTTCTCCAATGTGTGAAAGTGAAAAGTGAAAGTGAAGTCGCTCAGTCGTATGCGACCCTTAGCGACCCCATAGACTGCAGCCCACCAGGCTCCTCCATCCATGGGATTTTCTAGGCAAGAGTACTGGAGTGGCTTGCCATTGCCTTCTCCGAAACTACTGCTACTTTATGTAAATTACTACTTTAGGTGATTTACCTAAATCTACCTAAATTTACCTGCCTCTTTCTAAACCTCAGATTTTTCCCTCTGTAAAACTGGGGATTGAGGGGACAGAGGAAGGTGGTTAGGCTAGCCATTATCTTTGGTTTGTTCTAGTCCTTCTGTTCCTTATCTTTGTCTATTTTCATTGTACAAAAGGAAGAAAAAAGAAAAAAAACTCTTAATAATTACAAATTGTACTATTCACTGAGGTTTAGAGAAACATACACACCCACTACTGCCTCAAGAGTCGAAAGGTTAGCTGACAGGATTAGGAACCACATTATTTTGAAGTTCCTTTTTTCACAATCCGTTAAGTTTCTGTAAGTCATTCAAAAGTGAATCATCATACACAACTGAGCAATGTCAACATTTGATCCTGAAAAAAATATGGCAAACTCCAAATTCCAAGGCAGAATGTCCTCCAGACAAGGATCTGAAGTAACTTGACAATTTTGAACCAGACCCCTGTGATACTGGAAAACAGCAAATGTTAAGAAATCCTTCCAACGCCACCTTTCTGGAAATGGCTTACTGCAAAGAACCAACAGTCTCCATAAGGGAAGCAAGACGCAGAAATTGGCTGCCTGTGTGCTCCATGGCATTCGATTCTTTGCAGCTCCATGGACTAGAGCCCACAGGGCTCCTCTATCCATGTGATTTTCCAGGCAATACTGGAGTGAGTTGCCATTTCCTCCTCCAGGGGATCTTCCTGACCCAGGGTTCCAACCTGCATTCCCGGCACTGGCAAGCAGATTCTTCTACCACTGAGCCACCCGGGAAGCCCTGTAACAAGGCCAGATGTAGTGCCTGCAAATTACCATTCTTTGCTTCAAAAATGACTAGTTGAACTGCCTGTCCCCATAGAGCAACTGGAACAAAATATTACCCAAATTCTGAAGTCTCTTCCCCCAGGTTCCATAACTTTGGCCCACCCTCACTTTGAAACAGGATACACCTCCAAGTTTTTCCTCATAAGTCTGGTCTGGTGGTAAAATTTTCTCTGATTTACAGTTGAATCATACTACCCTTTCATCTCCCTTCCCCACACTTAGTTCTTTCTAGCCGTTTCCTCCTCATAAAAGAAAACCCCTTTTGCCTAATATTTGAGGCTCTTACAGATCTTACGGTCAAGGTACTCTTCCTACTCCAACAGTTCCCTCGCCCACACCCCTGCAACATTCCTTTGGAATCAAGACCCTCCTTATTTAGTCCAGACTGGTTTTGTTTTTTTTTTTTTTTTGAGACCTTTTCCAATTTCACAAGGGCCGAGTCTGAAAGATAAACTGACTTGGCCGTTTCTTTAAGTGACACGTGTTGATGCTTTATAAGAAGGGGAGGTATTGGGTCCACCCAGAAAGGCCAGGAGCATTTCTGAGATCTGAAGTTCTTGGCCACTGCCCTACAGCTGAGAGAAAGGAGGAGGTGATCAACCGGGCAAGGTCAACTCTGGGACCACCTGACCCCACGGCCGTCCACAGTGAACGGGCCATGAATATTCTGACTACCTATTTCCAACTCCTAGACAGATCCAGCGGCTGGGCTGGGCAGACGTCGCTTCCTCGGGGGCCCCAGCGCCCCGGTGCTGGTGGTAAGGTCCTGCCCTATCGCTCATCTCATTGCTCCCACCCGCTCCATCCTCAGCTGGCCACCCGGCCGGCTTCCCTGCACAGGACTGACCTCCTGGCCCCGGCTTCCCCCCACTGCTCTCACTCCAGCCCTCACAGGAGGACTCACCATGGCGCCAAGGGAAGGTCGTGGACCCGACACCCAGGAGTACACCGGGGTCGTCCCGAACCTCCCCTCCCAACCCTGCAGCTGGGAGCCACTCGACACCGCGAGGGAGAGGATCTTCCGGCTCGGCCGGAAGTTCTGCTCGGCAGGACAGGAAGTCCCGCCCCTCTGCCGAGCGCCGGCGACCCCACGCCACGCAGAGGTGAGGCGACGCAGGACGTCCTCTATTGCCACTTCCGTGGGTGCTAGGTTAGAGGCCGGGGGCGGTGCCGACCTTGAGCGCGCGCGGGGGGAGGCGCAGGCGCAGCGCAGGTAGGTGGGCGGGCGGCGCGCTGGTGCGGCGCCTGCGAGGATCCGGAGGTAGATTGGGTGGTGTGGGCCCTACTAGGTGATGGAACTACAGGTTCGTGGACGCGGGGAGAGCCGACTCCAGACCCAGCGGATTTCGAGCGGAAGAAAACCCCGGTTAAGCCGCGCTCTTGCTGAGACGACGTGGAAAGTGCCTTAGCTCAGCCACGCCCTTTCTCTTCTACCTTCTTTTTCTGACCGTCCCTTCTGGGAAACTCCGAATCCTTACAGACCCGTCCCTGCGTCGTCTCTGCTCTCCGCTTTGTGGGTTCTCCAGCTCTACCCTTCCTCAGGGCAGTGGAATTTGATCGTGAGACCTTTCCGCACTGTTGAGATACCAGCCGAAGTCAGAACTGCATCTACCAAGAGCAGAGAAACTGGCAAGAGAATTCTGCCTACTTAATCTATTCCAATATGGACGGTTTCCTTTTAGATTAAAAAATATCCATCACCAGTCAAACTTTCGGATTCCTTGTAGTATTGTGTTCCCCTCCTCCCCCAAAGACAACTTCCATATACCTTCAAAATGTTGTGTTAAGTGTACCTGTCAACTCTCTCCTATTGTTTGGTTATACATAGTATTAGTGACAGACTTCAAATGGATATACAGAGTACTTTTAACCCAGAAATTCATCTCACCACTTAGGGGTCCTTGCTTAGGTCCTGACTATATCTGCAGTTTCATCTGTGGGATGCCTTTTTGCCTTAGGGTCTATTTTTGTCGGAAAAGCTGGAATTGGGACAGGAAATCTAGGAGGCTTCAGAAGAACTTAAAGTTGGGTTGGCAAGGGTGGTTAGAGATGTTTCACCTTCCTTACCAAAGTCTCTGAAGAGCATGATACCCAACCTAAACGTGGTCTAAAGATCCTGGGAATCATCAGAGTTCTGAGCCATCTGAAAGAAACATGCACAGAGCAGTTGCCTTATATTAGTTTTCACGTTAAATTTTATTGGGGAATGCATAGGGTGATAGAGAAGATACAGAAATCCGAAGTACTAACGTTGGAAACAGGTGGAGAGGGGCTGGGAAATATTTTGTGGAACAGGTCCTATTGAAGACAAATCCAGAACTTCTCGGAGGGTTCCGCTTCTGCTGTTTGGGACAAGGTTGTAAACAGACAAGCCCCTGGGCATCTGCAGATGGTAACTGTGGGAGAGAGGAATTGGAGTCTGTCGACTGGGGTGTCTGGAAAGCAGCTGCTATCCTTAGGGAAGAAAAGGTGGAGAAGGGAAGTGGCTATAAGTCTGTCACTGACAGCACCATCTTACTCTCATTTCTCACGCCGTGAGTCTTACTGTGCTAGACCTGGCAGCCTCGCTGAGGTTCACAAAGCATCACCTCCTGAGTGGCATAAGACTGAAATTATTAGGGTGGAATTTATTGCTGCCAGAATAAAACCACGAAAGAAAATCACAGTCATTATTCATTATTTGCTAATCATTTTTAATAGACCTTGTGACTCTATGTTCCTTATTTGGTGTAGAGCAACTTGATAAATAACTCTTTTAATATCCTTGTATGTTCCTAATTCTCTTAGTGTGAAAAATCTGTTACAAGCAGTGTTTTATTAAGATTAAAAGGCATGCATGTTTTAAGGTTGCAACAGTTATAATGTTGTGTAAGGTTGCAAGCCTTAAAGAAGAGGAATTTACCTATTTCCATTACTTAAAATAGATGAGAGTCTTTGACAGAGGAAAAAAAAAGGGAAGAAGAATGAAAGAGGAACAAAGATGTGGATGATGGAGATTAAGAAGAAATTTGGTTGTTTCTGGCAAGGAAGTTAGGAGTCCAATCCTTGATGAAAAATCAAAGTTGCTTACTATTCAGGCTTTGTGATGAGTTGTCCTGAGTAAGAACTGTTCTCCGATACTTAAGAACACCAACAAATAGTTATCTCCTCCTTTGACACTTCCACCTGTCTGGAACATTTTCCAACATTAAGACCTATCAGTTTTTCAAAGTCTGGCTCCATATTCTTTGCAAAATGTTTTCCAGATTAGCTCCTATAAGAAATTTCCACTGCTTTTTCTTTAATAAATATAATGAGTTATGCTTATGCGGTCAGTGCCTTTGTAATCTCCACACCTCCCTGCAACATATACTATTTTCCTAAGTAGAGATAAATGCCTGGGACCCTTTTGTGTTGCCCACCCTCTTCCTCTTGAGAAATACCATTTAAATGAATGTTGTAGACCAAAATCACTTCAGTTAAACTGCCCTTAAAATGATTTATGGACCAAAATGTTAGTTGTAGGAATACTTATCATGATTTAAAAAAAAAGTAGGAACAATCTTCAACAATTAGAGATTGGTCAAATTCTGTCATATACACTTAGTGGTATATTATCTAGCTATTTTTTAAAAGCCATTAAGCTAGTCTTTCTAATGGAAAATGTGACCGGTGTGATTGCTTTGATGTGAAAAACTGAGTATAAAACAAAGAGTAAAAAAGGAAGTAACCAAAATATATAAATCATCATTACTGGAATTACCACTCTAAAACTGTAAGAGGGTAATTTTTTTTTAATTCAATTTTTTTACTTAGGAGTGGATGAAAGGGGCTTCCCCCCCCCCATAAAAAATTATGTTTTATAACATTCACCTATATTACTCTCACCTTTCTAATGTGGGAAAACATACAAACATGTTTTTCAGAAGTGTATTGCAACTTTTTAGTAGTTCAGTAGCCTTCCTTTGAAGCTTTTCTTTATTGTTATTATAGTTCATTGGAGGGACTGATGCTAAAGCTGAAACTCCAATACTTAGGCCACCTCATCCGATGAGTTGACTCCCTGGAAAAGACTGATGCTGGGAAGGATTGGGGGCGGGAGGAGAAGGGGACGACAGAGAATGAGATGGCTGGATGGCATCACCAACTCGATGGACATGAGTTTGAGTGAACTCCGGGAGTTGGTGATGGACAAGGAGGCCTGGAGTGCTGTGATTCATGGGGTCGCAGAGAGTCGGACATGACTGAGCAACTGAACTGAACTGAACTGATAGTTATATCTAAGACTATACTACATATCTGACTTACTGGTGGAAAAACTCCTACAAATTTTACACATTACATAGTGCATACTTTCAGGGGTCACTACCATACATAAATGGGATCTTGATATCATTTGATACCTTTTGGGATCAGGAAAGTCTTTAAACAGCCAGGGGCTTCCCTGGAGGCTCAGACGGTGAAGAATCCGCCTGCAGTGCAGGAGACTGAGGTTCGATTCCTGGGTCAGGAAGATTCCCTGGAGAAGTAAATGGCAACCCACTCCAGTATTCTTGCCTGGAGAATTCCATGGACAGAGGAGCCTGGCGGGCTATGGTTCATGGGGTTGCAGAGAGTCAGACACGGCTGAGTGACTAACACTTTCACTCTTTGAACAGCCACCACCAAGAACAATAAAACCGTAAGAAAGGTTTAAAACCTAAACTCATTTTATTCATTCTTCAAGTATTTATTGAGTGTCTGCTGTGTCCCAGTCACTGTTCTAGACTTGGGGAAACTGTGGTAAATAGAGCAGACATGGTCCCTACTATATTTTAGTGATAATAGACCATAAATAAATAAACTATGAGATCATGCTAGGTAGGGAGTTAAAATAGATGAATATTTTAGAATAGGTGACTAAGGAAAACCTCTAAAAGAGTGTTATTTAAACTTGTATTTGACAGGAGAATCCAGCTTTGCAGAAATTGGGGAAACAAATGCTTGCAGAGGGGACAAAAATGCAAAACCCAGAGGCATGAACTATCTTGGAATATCTTAGGGACCAAAAAAATGCCTGCCTGTTTAAAGCATAGTTGACTACAAGAAGAGTATGTTTGCAGGTAGGAAAGAGCAAAATTAAAAGCAATTGAAAGCAACCATAATTTAGATTTTATTCTGTTTTTACATTTTTACTTGAGTTATATGCACGAATTTATTTTTTAAATTAATTTGATAATATTTTTGTAATTAAAGGGTTTAGTTGATTTATATGTAACACAATTACTAATATACATGGAATTAAATGTATCATTATTTGCTATTTGTACCATCTCTCTTTTATTGAGTTTCTCCTTTTTTTGCCTTATTTTAGATTAACTTTTGTTATTCCATTTCTTCTACACCATAAGCTTGACAGTTATGTATTATTTAGTAATTTATATTACACGTTTTCCTGGACAAGGACCCGATAACACATCATTTACTGCCTCACTGCATGTTATATACATTGTGTCTACTTAATATATATTTCCTTAATTTTCTTAAGACATTATATGATTAATATGTGTTTATATTCACTCAAATATTTACTTTGTTGTACTTTATGACTCCTTGAGTTTCTAAGTTTCTATCTGGCATCTTATTTCTTCTTTCTGAAGATCAGGTTTTAGTATCTCCTTTGTACATGGGTGCTGGGGACAAATTCCATTTTTGTATCCTGAAACTTATTTATTTCACCTCATTTTCAAATAACATTTTTTGCTGAATTAGCAGCTATTGTATTTTATCATTTTGAAGATATATTCCATTGCTTTTGGCTTCCAAAAAAATTTTTTTGAGAAATAATTTTGGTTTTATTTTTGCCCCTTTAATCTGTTTTTCCCTTTGGCTGTTTATAAGATGTCCATCTTAAAATTGAAGCAGTTTTATTACAATGTAACAACACTTTTGTATTTTTTAAAATATAGTTTGTTTTCTTTTCGAGTTTGTAGCGCTTCTTTAAACTGGGGTCTCCCATCTTTTCTGTTTTGGAAAGTTCTCAGCTCTCATCCGTCAGTTTCTGCCCTACTCCCTTGCCGTCTCCCCTCCTGGTACTCCACTTAAATGTACACTTGAAGATACTCGATCATTTCAATTTATCCCTTATGTTCCATTTATTTGTCGCGGTGGTTCATTCTGGATAATTCTTACCTGTCATCTCATTCTTCTCTAATAGTCTCTAAACTCCTATTAAACTTAATTTGTTGAAACATTGACTTCAGTTATTATGTTGTTGGTTGTTATCAGTTCAAGCATTTCTCTTTGGTTCTGTTTTATAATTTCCTGTTAGCTATCCAGTAATCTATCTCATTCTGATCTTTTATTTTCTCAAACATATTAAGCATAACTACTTTAAAACTCACGTTGAGTGACGTTGGAATCTGTTGTTATCTGAAACTTCTTGTTTCTTCGTTGTATGTGTTGTTTATCATATTATTTACTTTTATGTATTTTTATTTTATGTCTTTTTGTTTATAAAGTTTTGTTAATTTATGTTATGTTATTTTTGTTTAAATGCCAGAACTAGTGAAGGAAATGATACTTTGAGGTTTAGGATGTTGATAAGGAAGGAATTACGTCTCCTGGCAGAGGCTCTGGCCACTAGTAATCCAGAATCACCCTAGTGTGGCTAGATAATTGGAAGGTCTGCTTCTAGTTCAAACTTTTGCCTCAGTATAGACGCTTGAGATCTCAACTTGAAGCCTGTAGAGTTAACCAGGGCAGTCTCTGAAATCCAGGTTTTGTCTAACTCACTGACTTAATCAGAAGCTCTGTTCAACTTCTCCACCATCTTCTCAAGAATCAGCAGGTACCCCAGATAAGCTGTTATAAATGCTGGATTCAACAACTCTGGGATTTTCTTTCTCTGGATTTTCTACTACCTCATTAGCTCTCTGATGCCTTCAGATATGCATTTTATATTTTGTCCAGCTTTTTGAGTTCTCAGAAGAAGGACTACAGGTATACCTTGAAGATATTGCGGGTTCGGTTTCAGATCGCAATAAAGCAAATACCACAATGAGTCACATTATTTGTTTCTCAATGGCTTAAAATTTATGTTTACACTGTACTGTATTCTATTAAGTGTGAAATAGCATTATGTCTTAAAAAGTGAAAAAATAATCTGCAGTCCTTAGATTATTGTTTATATTTAGTAATAATATTAATAACATTATTAATATTTAAAGGAATATTACTATCCCTTTAAAAATACTCTTGCTAAAAAATGCTAATCTTCATCTGAGTCTTCAGTGAGTTGTAATCATTTAACTGGTGGAGGGTTTGAAATATTTTGAGAATTCCCAAATTTGACACACAGACATGAAGTGAGCAAATGCTTTTGGAATAATGGTACCAAGAGACTTGCTCAATGCAACATTGACACACACCTTCCATTTGTAAAAAATAAAAATAAAAAAACACAGGATCTGTGAAGCACAATAAAAATTCAGTGGAAACGAATCTGCCTGCAATGCAAGAGACGTAGAAAGTACGGCTTCAGTCTATGGGTCAGGAAGATCCCTTGGAGGAGGAGGATAATCCCATGGACAGAGGAGCCTGACAGGCTACAGTCCATGGGGTCGCAAAGTGTCAGATATGACTGAGCATGTGCACACACACTTAACACTATACAGAAAAAATCAGTTCCAGGTGAGTGAAACGATTTAAATGTGAAAGGAAAACCTATTAAACCTTCAGAAGACAAGATGGTGAGATGCCTTTATGCCCTTATAGTGTGTGTGTCACTAGGACATGTCTGACCCCATGGACTGTAGCCTGCCACGCTCCTCTGTCCATGGAATTGCCCAGGCAAGAATTTTGGGGTGGCTTGCCATTTTCTTCTTCAAGGGATCTTCCCAAACCATCTCCTGCATTGGCACATGGGTTCTTTACCACTGAGCCCCAGGGAAGCACCATGCTCTTCAGTCGCTGAGTCGTGTCTGACTCTTTGCGACCCCATGGCCTGCAGCACGCCAGGCTTCCCTGTTCATCGCTAACTCCTGGAGTTGATTCAAACTCATGTCCTTTGAGTCGGTGATGCCGTCCAACCATCTCATCCTCTGTTGTCCCCTTCTCCTCACACCTTCAATCTTTCCCAGCATCAGTGTCTTGTCCAGTGAGTCAATTCTTTGCTTCAGGTGGCCAAAGTATTAGAGTTTCAGCTTCGGCATTAGTCCTTCCAATGAATATTCAGGACTGATTTTCTTTAGGATTGACTGGTTTGATCTTGCAGTCCAAGGGACTCTCAAGAGTCTTCTCCAACACCACAGTTCAAAAGCCATGCCTTTATACTGCTGCTGCTGCTAAGTCACTTCAGTCGTGTCCGACTCTGTGTGACCCCATAGACGGCAGCCCTAGGTAAATGCAAAATCTATTTTAAAAATTACATTCAGCTACATTTTTAAAACTCTGTTCAGAAGACCTCATAAGCCCTTGGAGTAATAGGTATAGGAAATGTACACAATGAGCCTGAAACACTTTGTTGTTCTATTTAGGAAGGAAACTGTCATCATCTACCAGGATCACATCAAATGATTCAGGAGCCAACTGAAAAGCATCCCTCTGGCCAGAGATGGAATGACTGAGTATCAAGGACATGCAGGTTTATAGAAATCCTGAAATCCTCTTGAGCGCACACTGGAACATACCAAATGCAGTGGATTGGAATATCTGTAATTATCTAATGTCCTCAAATTCATGAGTTCTTAATAATAAAACCAACAAAAAGCATCTAATTGGTCAACTTTGAAGGATATTATCAAATCATGCATTATTTTGAAAACAAATGTTTAAAAAGTCAATTATTTGTCCTGTCTTTCCTATATGAACTGTACCACAGGTAAGCAAATAGTGAGGGGAAGTTTTTCTATATAAATGTATTAATAAGTGAAGAATGAATGATAAAATTAGAACATTTTAAGATTCCTAATGAATAAACAGGTTTATTCATTGTATCAATATATCAACAGCTACTAACGTGATAAATAAGGAAACTATATGCCTCTTAATGGAAAAACACACCATCACCTATTAAGAATTTTTGCCAAAAAAATCAAACCTGATAATTAGGAAATACAGAGAATGTTAAACACAGTTAATGTGCAATCAGAAAAATTTCATCTACAGAAGTCATGGGACAGATTAACTTCAACAAATATGTTGCCAGAAGGAGAGAAGATGGAAAAAAATGTAGATTAAAAGAGACACACCTAAAAGACGTGTGAAGCAATGTGTGAACTCGTGTTAGTTAACTACTGCTGTGTAACAAGTTACCCGGAAATTTAACAGCTTAACACTAAAAAGATGTATCACTTACAGAGTCTGAAGGTCAGGAATCCAGGAATGGTGTAGCTAGGTCTCATGACCCAGGGTCTCATGAGTTTGCAGTCAAGCTGTTAAGTGGGCTGCAGTCTTCTGAAGACTTGACTGTTCATAGAGGATTCACCTCCAAGATGGTTCATTCTCAAGACTACCTGAGTGTTCTTATAATATGGCACCTGACCTTCCCCAGAGCAAGTAATCCAAGAGAGAGTGATCCAAGACAAGCTAAAAATCACTCAAAATGGTGGACCGTTCTTGTCAGATGATTCCTGAAACAGTGTGGGAGGAAATTATGCAATAGCATGCCTACCTGGAAGCCGTCTACCAAAATTTGACCTCCAAAGAGTCACATTCTTCCAGTATGCCAAATACACTCAACCTCCACCAAAGCTCCCCCAAACTTTCATCCTATTACAGCATTAACTCAAAGTCTAGAAATGTAAATTCTAGGTGTGGATGAGGATTTTCAGGTGTACTTCCTTAAACACTGATCTTTAGAGTTCCTCTTGATCCAAAAGTGAAAGTGTTAGTTCCTTAGTCATATCCTAAGGATATGCAACCCCAGTTCAGTTCAGTTCAGTCGCTCAGTCGTGTCCGACTCTCCATGACCCCATAAATTACAGCACGCCAGGCCTCCCTGTCCATCACCAACTCCCGGAGGACACTCAAACTCATGTCCACAGAGTCGGTGATGCCATCCAGCCATCTCATTCTCCGTCGTCCCCTTCTCCTCCCGCCCCCAACCTTTCCCAGCATCAGAGTCTTTTCCAGTGAGTAAACTCGTTGCATGAGGTGGCCAAAGTATTGCAGCTTCAGCTTTAGCATCAGTCCCTCCAATGAACATCCAGGATTGATCTCCTTTAGAATGGACTGGTTGGATCTCCTTGCAGTCCAAGGGACTCTCAAGAGTCTTCTCTAACACCACAGTTCAAAAGCATCGATTCTTCGGTGATCAGCCTTCCTCACAGTCCAACTCTCACATCCATACATGACCACGGGAAAAACCATTGCCTTGACTAGACGGACCTTGGTTGGCAAAGTAATGTCTCTGCTTTTTAATATACTATCAAGGTTGGTCATAACTTTCCTTCCAAGGAGCAAACGTCTTTTAATTTCATGGCTGCAATCAGCATCTGCAGTGATTTTGGAGCCCAAAAAAATAAAGTCTGACACTGTTTCCACTGTTTTTCCATCTATTTCCCATGAAGCGATGGGACCAGATGCCATGATCTTTGTTTTCTGAATGTTGAGCTTCAAGCCAACCTTTTCACTCTCCTCTTTCACTTTCATCAAGAGGCTTTTGAGTTCCTCTTCACTTTCTGCCATAAGGGTAGTGTCATCTGCATATCTGAGGTTATTGATATTTCTCCCAGCAATCTTGATTCCAGCTTGTGCTTCTTCCAGCCCAGCGTTCCTCATGATGTACTCTGCATATAAGTTAAATAAGCAAATGCTCAAACTATCGCTCAATTGCACTCATCTCACACGCTAGTAAAGTCATGCTCAAAATTCTCCAAGCCAGGCTTCAGCAATATGTAAACCGTGAACTCCCAGATGTTCAAGCAGGTTTTAGAAAAGGCAGAGGCACCAGAGATCAAATTGCCAACATCTGCTGGATCATGGAGAAAGCAAGGGATATGCAACCCCATGAACTAGCAAACCCATGGACTAGCCCGCCAAGGCTCCTCTATCCATGGGAATCTCCAGGGAAGAATACTGGAGTATTCCCTTCTCCAGGGGATCTTCCCGACCCAGGGATCAAACCCAAGTCTCCTGCATTACAGGCAGTTTCTTTACCATCTGAGCCATCAGGGAATAAAGACACACAGTATCTGCCTCCACAGCTTAACATAAAATAGGATGACCACTACAGATTGTGTGTTTGAAAGGAGCTAAGTTAGGTGCAGAAGTTAGGTCCACAGGTTCCCAGAAATTCTGAAATCCACCGGGGAACAGGTTGGCAGTTTCTTGATTAAGATTGAAGATGTCAGAGTAAATCTTCAGGGCTCTTAACTACTTTCTGGTCCTCAGATCCACCCACTGAATTATCCTCCGTTTTCCATATTTACAGCTATATACTTGTGTGCCTATAGAAGCCTGTATGTCCAAAAGTCTCTTAATTTGGTGCTGTATCCTTTCCAGTTCAGGCTGGCAAATAGCCGACTAACATAATTCTCTTTTAAAACATTATATTCTGCTGATATATTCCCTTTATAAATGTTGTGGATCTCCTGTGAATATTATTTGAATTCTCGCCATTAGACAAAACAATGCCCATAAATATCTTCCATGTAAACCCTTCTCTACTTTGGGCTTTTGATGCACCACACCCTTAAAATTCTTGCTGCTGCTGCTGCTAAGTCACTTCAGTCGTGTCCGACTCTGTGTGACCCCATGGACGGCAGCCCACCAGGCTCCGCCATCCCTGGGATTCTCCAGGCAAGAACACTGGAGTGGGTTGCGATTTCCTTCTCCAACGTGTGAAAGTGAAAAGTGAAAGTGAAGTTGCTCAGTCTTGTCCGACTAGTAGCGACCCCATGGACTGTAGCCCACCAGGCTCCTCTGTCCATGGGATTTTCTAGGCAAGAGGAAGCCCTGTAATTTGAGAGATTTTGTCAGGCACACTATTTATGTTGAATAAAACACCGAAGCCCAACACTAGATCTTTCTGAGTTCTTAAAGGGCTTTAAAACTATATCCCCAACTTCATATTTTCCTGTTAGTGCTTTGCATTTGTTCTTGTTCTGAGCCATTTACTAATTTTGACATCATTTGTCTCCTACAGAGACTGGGAATCTTCAATTCCCCAAAGTTCTGGCTCCTTTTTGTTTAACGGTTCTTCCTTTAATTTATCTCTCCCCTCTTACATTTTACTATAAGCAACAACGAAAAACCAAGTGACATCTTCAACACGACTCTGGCTGGAAATTGCCTTAACCAGGTCACCCTGTTCATTAGGCAAATTTTCTACTTTGCACATAACCGCAGATGACAAATCTGCTACACTTTCTGCCACTTTGCTCTAATTTCCAATAAGATTTTTTTAATTTGATAAGACCTCATCTGCCGCCTCCTCAAAGTTATTATGCATTTATAAATAATTTATTCAAACCTCTTCAAACTTTCACTAATGCTTTCCAAGTTCCTCCACCTTTTGCCCACTGTACTTGAAAGTCAGTCCCTTTTTTTTTCATCTCCACCAGTGGCATGCAGGATCATATTTCTCCAACCAGGGATCGAACCTGTGTCCCTTGCAGTGGAAGCACAGAGTCTTAACCACTGAACCATAGAAGTCCCAGTTTCTATTATATTTTAGGTTTTTGTTATGTCAGAACCCCACTTTCAGGTACCCAAATCTTTGTTAGTTTTATATCACGTTATAGCCAAACTATCCACAAAACATAACTTTTAAAGCAACAAACATTTCTGTCTCATGCAGGGTCTGAGGGTCAGAAATCCAGGAGTAGCTTAGCTGAGTGGTTCTGGCTCACTGTCTCTTATGATGTAACAGTCCAGCTGTCAGCTGGGACAACAATCATTTAATGGCTTAAATAATGCTAGATGTCCTTACTCTCATTGGTAGGATGCTCCAGTTCTTTGTTAGTTATTTGGCAGAATGCCTCAGTTTCTCACCATATATCTCTCCACAGAACAGCCTGGCTCCCCATTAAGCAAGAAATCCAAAAGGAAGAGACAGAAGCCACCATGCCTTCTACGTTGAAGGAATCATTGGGTACCATTTTCCAAGCCTGCTACCACAGGACTTTATCTGGAACATGATTCAGACAAAGTTTAACACACACACACTTGAGATAATTGGAAATTTGGAGGCTTAGTGAATATGTGATGATATTAGGGAAGTATTGTAAAATTTTTGTGTTATAGTAATTTTTAAAGATCCCTATTTTCTAGAGATGTATATGGAAATATTTAGAGGTATAACGATATAATATCTGGGATATACTTTAAAATATTAAGGGAGAGAGAAAGTGAGTAGTAGTATAAATGAAGCTGAATTGGTTACCAGTTGATAACTATTGATGCTGGGTGGTAGATAAATTGGAGCTCATTATTCTACATACTTTTATACTATTATATATGCTTAAAGTTTTCCATAATAAAAAAAATCTTTAAAGACATCCTAAGTAGAGTAGAAGACAAGACATAGGCTTTGTTACCTTTACAACCCATATTACAGGCAAAGGAATTAATATTCAAACTGTGTAAAGAATTACTAAAATTTAAATTTTTTAAAAATAGATAATGCTCTTAACTGCCACACTATAAACATAACTCATAAAGGAGGAAACCTGAAGACATGCTCAGCCACATGCTTATTATTTCACACCCTCCACATAAAAACTTTAAAGTCTGACAATATTACCAGAATACTTATACATTACTGGGTGGAGGACAAATTTGTATATCCATTTGGAAAACAATTTGGCATTATCCAGTAAACATAAAAAAACACGTGTTTTTTACGACTCAGGAGAAATGTGTATCAGGATATATGAGCAAGAAAATTCCTAACAGTATTATAACAGTAAAAAATGGAAACAACCCAACTGTCTATCAATAGTAAAGTGCTTAAATATATTACATATACAGTAGAATACAATAGTGGGGGAAATGTATCACAAATCCATGGACATGGATAACTGTCTAACAGTGTTGAATAAAAAAGCAACTCACAAAAGAATAGTACAGTAGGATTTCACTTCTATGAATCAAATAATCAATAAAAGTAAACAATATTTTGAGTAATAGCATAAGAAGTAAATCTATAAAGCAACAGAATGATAACCACAAAATCAAGGTAGTGATCTTCTCTTGCTACAGAAAGAAGGGAATGGACTAAGGCAGGGGAATGCAAAGACTATAAAAGTACTGTGACTATACATGTTGATTTACTCATAACAGTCCTGTTTGCCTATTTTCCTAGTGTAATAACTAATAGCACTCTTTCACTCTCAAAAGTGTCCTAGTTTGGATAATAAAATATACGTTCATCATTTTTAAAGTATCTTTTTTCCATTTAACCTAGATGGAGGGTATTGTATAATACGTCCTTATATCATACAGTTCAGTTCAGTCACTCAGTCGTGTCTGACTCGTTGCGACCCCATGAAGCGCAGCACACCAGGCTTCCCTGTCCATCACCAACTCCCGGAGTCCACCCAAACCCATGTCCATTGAGTTGGTGATGCCATCCAACCATCTCATGCTCTGTCGTCCCCTTCTCCTGCCCTCAGTCTTTCCCAGCATCAGGGTCTTTTCCAATGAGTCAACTCTTCCCATCAGGTGGCGAAAGTATTGGAGTTTCAGCTTCAATATCTGTCCTTTCAATGAACACCCAGGACTGATCTGCTTTAGGATGGACTGCTTGGATCTCCTTGCAGTCCAAAGGACTCTCAAGAGTCTTCTCCAACACCACAGTTCAAAATCATTAATTCTCTGGTGCTCAGCTTTCTTTAGAGTCCAATTCTCACATCCATACATGACTACTGGAAAAACCACAGCCTTGACTAGACGGACCTTTGCTGACAAAGTAATGTCTCTGCTTTTATATGCTGTCTAGGTTGGTCATTACTTTCCTTCCAAGGAGTAAGTGTCTTTTAATTTCATGGCTGCCATCATCATCTGTAGTGATTTGGGAGCCCAGAAAAATAAAGTCAGCCATTGTTTCCTCTGTTTCCCCATCTATCTGCCATGAAGTGATGGGACCGGATGCCATGATCGTAATTTTCTGAATGTTGAGCTTTAAGCCAACTTTTTCACTCTCCTCTTTCACTTTCATCAAGAGGCTCTTTAATTCCTCTTTACTTTCTGCCATAAGGGTGGTGTCATCTGCATATCTGAGATTATCGATATTTCTCCCAGCAATCTTGATTCCAGCTTGTGCTTCCTCCAGCCCAGCGATTCTCATGATGTACTCTGCATATAAGTTAAATAAGCAGGGTGACAATATACAACCTTGATGTACTCCTTTTCCTATATGGAACCAGGCTGTTGTTCCATGTCCAGTTCAAACTATTGCTTCATGACCTGCATACAAGTTTCTCAAGAGGCAGGTCAGGTGGTCTGGTATTCCCACCTCTTTCAAAATTTTCCACAGTTTATTGTGATCCACACAGTCAAAGGCATCGGCATAGTCAATGAAGCAGAAATAGATGTTTTTCTGGAACACTTTTGCCTTTTTCCATGATCCAGCGGATGCTGGCAATTTGATCTCTGGTTCCTCTGCCTTTTCTAAAACCAGCTTGAACATCTGGAAGTTCACGGTTCACTTATTGCTGAAGCCTGGCTTGGAGAATTTTGAGCATGACTTTACTAGCATGTGAGATGAGTGCAATTTTGCGGTAGTTTGAGCATTCTTTGGCATTGCCTTTCATTGGGATTGGAATGAAAACTGACCTTTTCCTGTCCTGTGGCCACTGCTGAGTTTTCCAAATTTGCTGGCACATTGAGTGCAGCACTTTCACAGCATCATCTTCCAGGATATGAAATAGCTCAACTGGATTTCCATCATCTCCACTAGCTTTGTTCGTAGTGATGCTTCCTAAGGCCCACTTGACTTCACATTCCAGGATGTCTGGCTCTAGGTGAGTGATCACACCATCATGATTATCTTGGTCGTGAAGATCTTTTTTGTACAGTTCTTCTGTGTATTCTTGCCACCTCTTCTTAATATCTTCTGCTTCTGTTAGGTCCATACCATTTCTGTCCTTTATCGAGCCCATCTTTGCATGAAATGTTCCCTTGATATCTCTAATTTTCTTGAAGAGATCTCTTGTTTTTCCTATTCTTTTATTTTCCTATATTTTTTTGCATTGATCGCTGAGGAAAGCTTTCTTATCTCTCCTTGCTATTCTTTGGAACTCTGCATTCACATGCTTATATCTTTCCTTTTCTCCTTTGCTTTTCGCCTTCTCTTCTTTTCACAGCTATTTGTAAGGCCTCCTCAGACAGCCATTTTCCTTTTTTGCATTTCTTTTCCATGGGGATGGTCTTGGTCCCTGTCTCCTACAATGTCACGAACCTCTGTCCATAGTTCATCAGGCACTCTATCTATCAGATCTAGTCCCTTAAATCTATTTCTCACTTCTACTGTATAATCATAAGGGATTTGATTTAGGTCATACCTGAATGATCTAGTGGTTTTCTCCACTTTCTTCAATTTCAGTCTGAAATTGGCAATAATGAGTTCATGGTCTGAGCCACAGTCAGCTCCTGGTCTTGTTTTTGCTGACTGTATAGAGCTTCTCCATTGCAGCTGCGCGCTTCTGCCCAATCATACTAAAATATAGTAATCAAGTTATTCAACAAAAATGTACTGTATATGTGCTTCTTTATTAACACATTGAAAAACAAAATCTAGTAGCGGGTCAAATAATACCCAATTTTAAAGTACTGAACATTAATTACTTCTTGAGATGTCTACAGCTATAGTAATGCAATGGGGAAATATTTGTGATTTTTATTGGTAAAAAAATCACTGGTACTTCTGATAACACTGGTTTGTTGCCTATGTTCACAACTGAAAGAAATGCTAAATTTCACTTAGAGGGTTGCCAAAATTAAGTTATAATATTTTTTGTCATCAAAATTCACAGCATTCTGTTTTATGAACTTAATTCATCGACTTCCTGACATCTGTTTTACTTCAGAGAGGTCGTATTCCTTAGCCTCCCACTTTCTGGTTTGGGATTACACTCAAAATGAGATGCAAAAACTAGAAACAAAAAAATATTTCTCTATGTGATGAACCTGAGTGGGGAATGAGAAACAGGAATATGTCAGAATGACTAGGTATACACATAGACAATGGGAAGCTCAGAACTGCTTTAGAGTGTTTTAAGAGGTTCAAAACTGATGCCAAATGTGTACTGCCACATGCAGTTATTCATAAAATAATTCATTATTGATAGCATAATACCCTACAGTATACTATTTGTCAATACCTGCAGCAACGCAACAATCAAAAAAGAAAATTCAAATAGCTGGATACCTGAAAGTTTCATTGCCTAAAAGCAAAACATCTGACAACTTTTTGATTTGCCTTTCTCATGATTTGATGTCCCAGCAGAACAACTGGGGAACCTAATTCTGACCAACAAGGAAGAATTGCTTGGCTAATTGGAAGTGACAGAAACCTTGGGAGTAAACAACCACATACCAAGGATAATTATAAGAAGGTAACATGGGCCTTAAAATATAGTGTCAAGAAACCTGAAGCTCCCAAATGAAGTGAGACTTGGAAAAAAAAACATTTGCTAAGAGAAGGCAAAGAAGGGGTTGTTTAAAATTCTATTCAAAGGCAGAAGATCAGGAAAGGGAAAGCCCACTTACAGCTTCTGTTGTAAGGTTAGAGCTGAGAGAGAAAGCAGACTCCCTAAATATTGTTTTCTTCATTCTCTACAAAGGAAACTTGAGAAGCAGGTTGACATAGTAGAAAAAACTCTGTGTATTTATGAGGTCAGGCAAACTTGGATAAAATTTTCTGTTTCAATACTCAGTTATATTAACCTGGTTCTCCTTGTCCCCCATCTGTAAAATGGAGATAAGTATGTCTTTCTCATAGGATTGTTCTGAGTAACTGAAGTAACACATTCAAAACACTGAGCCAGGCTCATATTAGTGACTCAAGTAAATAGGAACTTGCTAATATTACTCAAAAGAGTAGTATAAATAGTGAGAGGAAGCAGTACTCTTCCCAAGTAGAAGGCATTGGAAGAAAGTACCTAACAGTTCCAATTCAGAGTCCACCATCCAATATGAATTGCTTGTATTGCAGATTTGGGGGATGGAAGGGCGAGGGCTACAAATAAGACCTGAGAATTTTTCCCATCTTTGAGGAATTATGGAAAACAGAACATTGCTAGAATGACATGGGTGAATGCTTTCAGGGTGACACGGAAATCTAAAACCTGGAATTTGGGGGGCTGTTTCTTCCCATTAGTGTAATATTCATTTGCCCAGGGAAGGGGGAATTAAAAAAAAAAAGAAAACTGAAACGAAGAAGTAGACTGAATTTTCCAAAGAAGTGCACAATGTGAAGGCACAGTCTTCAATTCAAAGCTAAGGTGATGAAGAAAGAACAGATTTCTTGAATTTCCTCAAAACTTCAAGAAGTAAAACTTAAAATAAGAAGGAAAAAAACTGTATCCTTAAGCAAGATGTAGTGGGTTGAATAGTAACACCCAAAAAGACAATGCCCATGTCTTAAGCCCTAGAACGGTGTGAATGTTACCTTATTGAGAAAAAGGGTCTTTGCAGATGTAATTAAGTTAAGGATCTGGAGATGAAGAGATCAATCACCCTGGACTGTCTGATCAGCTGTAACTTCAGTGACGAGTATCTTTATGTGACTGACTGAAGAGAAGACCCAGGGAAGAGGAGGCAATGTGACAGCGAGGCTGAGACTGGAGTAATACAACCACAAGTGAAAAACTGCTGACATCTACCAGGCGCTGGAGAGGAAAAATCAGACTCTCTTCTAAGTTCTCCAAAAGTGCATCCATGCTGACGCTTTAATTTCAGATTTCTGGCCTCAGAACGGTGAGAGAATACGTTTCTATGGTTTTAAGCCATCAGTGTGTGGTACTTTGTTACAGCAACACTATGAAGTTAATGGAAAGAGTTTAAAGGGAATCTCAATATTAGTCTTCCCTGGATTGGAGGGAATGGGGGATTGTGAAACAGATGCTAGAGAGTGAAGAAGGTCTAAGGGACTCCTTGGAGGAAATACATGAAGCAGGATGGAGTTAGCAAATTATGGATCACACAGTCTGCTTTGACAGTGTGTGTCAGAGTTTGGAAGAGACCTGACAGGGGTCAGTTCAGTTCAGTTGCTCAGTTAATAGAACCAGAAAACCATGTGGCAGAATATTCTAATATTCAAAGAGTATTTCATGTCCTCAGACAGTTTGCTGGATCGACAAATGCTTCTCCCTCCCTACTCTCTTGATCTGTAGCAGGAGTTACAGCTGTCTGTATGCCAATACTTTTCATAATTGGGTACAAACTATTCATAGGAAAAGGAACTTTTCAATAGTCGCTGGCAGTCTCAAACCCTCAGAGAAAAGATCATGGACAACTAAAGGAGTTCCAGGGATATAGAATGGAAATCCACATCATTTGGAAACCCTGTGTTCAATCTTGACTTGATTGGGCTTTATTCATTCAGTTGAGAGTCCCTAACACCTCTAACCCTACACCAGGAGTCCTATGATCTTAGGCAAGAATCTAAAAGGAATTAACAGCATGCTCCAGGAGCATCTATAAGAGAAAAAAGTGAAAGTCACTCAGTCATGTCTGACTCTTTGTGATCCCATGGACTATACAGTCTATGGAATTCTCCAGGCCAGAATACTGAAGTGCATAGCCTTTCCCTTCTCCAGGGGATCTTCCCAACCCAGGTCTCCCTCATTGCTGATGGATTCTTTACTAGCTGAACCACAGGGGAAGCCCAAGAATACTGAAGTGGGTAGCCTATCTATTCTCCAGTGGACCTTCCCGACCCAGGAATCGAACCGGGTTCTCCTACATCGTAGGGGGATTCTTTATCAACTGAGCTATCAGGGAAGCCCATAAGAGAAAGCCACAGTCAATCAAATACAGTATGGGTTCATCAACCAGACTTTCTCTAATTTTATTTTCTTCCTGACAGGGTTCCTAGACCCATGCACCAATAAAATACAGTACACAATATTTATCTGTACCCAGCAAGCATTACTGACATTTTTCATCATAAACTCATAAGTAAATTGGGGAGGAAACAGGACTAACAAGATGGCACCTTCAGGCACTGGCTTAATACCCAAAAGGTACTGACTCCTGGAGGCACTCAGCCTCTCCAGAGGTTTTTAGTGCAGAACTACTGTCCTGTAGGGCTCAACACTGTATTTCACTGACTTGAGAAAACCCGGACTTATCAAATTTTTATCTGATTCAAAGTTGGGAAGGGTAGGGGGTTTTAACAAACTTTAGAACAGCTTGATGTTGACTCTGGGCTAAATTCTAGATAGTCATAATTCAGTTCAGTTCAGTCGCTCAGTCGTGTCCGACTCTTTATGACCCCATGAATCACAGCACGCCAGGCCTCCCTGTCCATCACCAACTCCCTGAGTTCACTCAAACTCATGTCCATCGAGTTGGTGATGCCATCCAGCCATCTCATTCTCTGTCATCCCCATCTCCTCCCGCCCCCAATCCCTCCCAGCATCAGAGTCTTTTCCAATAAGTCAATTTGTCTCATGAGGTGGCCAAAGTATGGGAGTTTCAGCTTTAGCATCAGTCCTTCCAATGAGCACCCAGGATTCATCTCCTTTAGAATGGACTGGTTGGATCTCCTTGCAGTCCAAGGGACTCTCAAGAGTCTTCTCCAGCACCAAGTTCAAGCATCAATTCTTCGGCGATCAGCCTTCTTCACAGTCCAACTCTCACATCCATACATGACTACAGGAAAAACCATAGCCTTGACTAGATGGACCTTTGTTGTCAAAGTAATGTCTCTGCTTTTTAATATGCTATCTAGATTGGTCATAAGTTTCCTTCCAAAGAGTAAGCATCTTTTAATTTCATGGCTGCAATCAGCATCTGCAGTGATTTTGGAGCCTAAAAAATAAAGTCTGACACTGTTTCCACTGTTTCCCCATCTATTTCCCATGAAGTGATCGGACCAGATACCATGATCTTTGTTTTCTGAATGTTGAGCTTCAAGTCAACCTTTTCACTCTCCTCTTTCACTTTCATCAAGAGGCTTTTTAGTTCCTCTTCACTTTCCACCATAAGGGTGGTGTTATCTGCATATCTGAGGTTATTGATATTTCTCCCAGCAATCTTGATTCCAGCTTGTGCTTCTTCCAGCCCAATGTTCCTCATGATGTACTCTGCATATAAGTTAAATAAGCAGGGTGACAATATACAACCTTGACGTACTCCTTTTCCTATTTGGAACCAGTCTGTTGTTCCATGTACAATTCTGACTGTTGCTTCCTGACCTTGTGTGCTAAGTCGCTTCCGTTGTGTCCAGCTCTTTGTGACCCTATGGACTGTAGCCCACCAGGCTCCTCTGTCCATGGGATTCTCCAGGCAAGAATACTGGAGTACATTGCCGTGCCCTCCTCCAGGGGATCTTCCAGACCCAGGGGTTGAACCTGCATCTTTTATGCCTCCTGCATTGGCAAATGAGTTCTTTACCACAAGCACCACCTGAGAAGCCCATAAACCTTCTTAAATATTTAAAACTTGTGCCATATGAATGTAACACATCCAGAAAAGAGAAAATTTAAAAATAAAAGTATTTAGCCTAAAATTTTAAAACTACACTTACAAATATTTCTAATAATGGAAGGAAATACACTAAGTGAAAAGCAAGAAAAATTTATTGAGTCCTGTAGTGAATTCATATAATTGGAAAATGCCAATATAATTCTGGCTGTGTGACTAGAAACATTTTGTTCCGTATTTTTCACTCTAAGAAATCTAGGAACAGTTTATACACAAGCAAGGTTGGTAAACAAGCTCATCTAAGAATGACTGGAGGAAAATGTGAATGTTTGGCCTGGAGTTTATGTGTGAGAGCATGATGGCTGTCTTCAAGTATCTGAAGTACTGTGATAAGGAAAAGGGAAAATCCATTCTTCCTTAGGAATGTCTCAGAGGATGAAACTAGACCCACTGACAAGAGCTACAGTAAGCCATTTCAGGTCAATGTCAAACAGTAACAAACTTGTTTATTTGTTTATAGGCCATTTCAGCTCAATGTCAGGAAACACTTTCTAACGGAATGGGGCAAAAAATGAGTGAATTTCCAGTCACTTGAAGGATTCAAGCATAAATTGTCACCTACTTGACCGGACATTATGGAAGAGATTGAAGTATCAGAAGTGTGGCTTTTGGTAAAATTCCAACTGTGTGAGAAGTCATTTAACCTTTCTGGGACAGTCCTCTGTAAAATGGAGAAGTTTGACTAAATTATCTCCATGTTCCTTTTGAGTTTTAAATTGTTTTGATTCTGCATTGGGGTAATTACATTTGACTGATTTTTCCAGATTTACTTTATATCAGCCTCTTATCACATACACTGTTCCTGTGAGAATTAATTTAGATGTTTAAAAAAATTTATAAAAATGAGAAACTTTATGTAAGACATTATTATAATTCAACGTCATTGGCCAATAGGAAAATGCATATTAACACCACAATGAAATAATGCTACATACCTATTAGAATGGCTAAAATTAAAAATATTGATTATACCAAGTGCTGACAAGACATGGACTAGCTATGTCTCTCTTACTTTGCTGAGGGGAATGTAAAATGGGACAGTCACTCTAGAAATAATTAGTAGTTTTTTACAAAGTTAAATATATACTTATCATAAAACCCAGTAATCCAACTACTGGATATTTACTCTAGAGAAATGAAAACTTACATTCACTCAAAAATCTGTACATAAATGTTCAAACCAGCCTTATCTGTTAGAGCTAAAAACTGGAAACCACCCAATACTCTCCAATGGGTGAATTAATAAACTATGGTACATCCATATCATGGAACACTATTCAGCCATAAAAAGAATAAATTTGGTACATGCAACTATTTGCAGGGATCTCAAGGCCATTGTGCCGATGAGAAATCAGTCTCAGAAAATTACATATGGTATGACTCCATTCACATAACATTCTCAAGGTTGCAAAAGTAGAGAGACAGAGAACAAAGAAGTAATGCCAGGTTTCAGGGTTGGGGGAGGGCATGACTATGAAGGGGTAGTATGCAGAAGTTACTTTGGGGTGGCAGAATAATTTTAAGAATTTCATATCCTAATTGTGGCGATCACTATGCTAATCTATTACATATGATAAAATTTTATACAACTATACACCAAAAAGAGAATTATGTTTATCTTCGCAGTTCTAGAAAGCAAGAAAATTTGTTTCATTTTCCACTTTTTGTTTAAACTGATTTTTTATGTTTAGCTTTGGACTATCTTATAACCAATAATATGAAATGGTTTTCATGTGAAACTTTTCTTAATTGACATGTGCCACAGAAATAAAGGTGTGAGGTGTATTTCTGTTCAGTTCAGTCGCTCAGTCGTGTCTGACTTTTTGACCCCATGGTATTAAGTAAATTAATTACTTATTTTCTTAATAGTACTTTTATTCTTTTTATTTAAAAGAATAAATGGTCAAACATGAAAGTAAATTGAGGTAAAGTTCACTTTTATTTATACTTCATTCTTATTTTAAAATTTTACTATTTCGTTTTTAAGGAAGCCTCTGAAAAAATATTTTTACATAAATTTTCACAGCTCACTCAAATGTGATCTGTATTTAAACTATTTATCTTATGATTTGAGAGACTGTTTACACCTTGCTGGATTCTACTTTAGCTGCTAATTCTCTCTGTTTATACTGAACTAAATTTACTTCCAATCAAATTGTACACAGAATTCCAATCAAATAAACACAGAAGCTTAAAATTAATTCCTCTTCTAGGATAAGATCTACACAGAGAGTTTGTCCGAAAAGTGAATTTCTTGTGGATGTCTGTCAAACAGAATGAAGTAATTCAGAAAGAGAAAAATATATATTGTATACTAATGCACATATGTGGGAAAACAGTACAAATGAACCTATTTGCAGGGCAGGTATAGAGACCAGACGTAGAGAATGGACTTGTGGACACAGCGGGGAAGGGGAGGGTGGGGCAAACTGGGAGAGCAGCATTGACAGATACACACTACCAGGGGTAAAAAAGAGAGCTAGTGGGAAGCTGCTGTCTATCACAGGGAGCTCAGCTCGGCGCTTTGTGACGACCTAGAGGGGTGGAGGGGGGAGTGAGTGAGAGGGAGACTCACGAGGGAGGGGATACATGCACACAAATAGCTGATTCACTTCATTGTACAGAAGAAACCAACACAACCATTGTGAGGCAATTATACTCCAATAAAAAAAATAAATGAACAAAAAGGATAAAAAAACTGTTTGAAGGACCTAAAAATTATGTATGCTGTGACAACATCTATATGTATAATTATTTGTTTACATACAAATACATTTTAATATAACATAAAAACTATAAAAAAATACTATATCTCTCACATGATGATCCTTATGGATACTAGTATTTTAGTATCCATACTACTCAGATAGTGTAAGTGTGTTCTTGTGGCTAAAATTACCAGTGTTCAATATGTTCAATTTTTTTTTCCTGGATATGTAAAAGGTTTTATTTCTTAGTTCGACAAGTGAGGCAGGTTTGTGTGACTAGTTCTATCAATGAACAGTGACCAGAGGTGGTATGTTACTTCTAGACCAAAGCATTTACAAGTCAGCATATGCTGTCTTTCCTGTCACAAAGAACCCTGAGGCATCATTGTGGAGGAGTTACCAGAGAAAGGAAGCAGTCTGGATTGTTGAGCCACTGCATAAAGAGCTGCCCTAGAGAAACTCCTGGACTCCTAGCAGATTTGCCCAAGTAAGAAACTTTTATGTGAAATGCCTCTGAGATTCTGGCATACTTTACTACTGCAGCATTCCCTAGCCTAAACTAAAAAGTAGAATCCGTATACTAACTTTGCCTATATCAAAGGTTGTCATGGCCTTTTCTGTTTTCCATACATCAGATAATTGTTATAAGTTACAGCTTTTCTAATAATATTTAGTATAATTAGGCTTTTAATTAAAAACTGATTCAATTAGTCTCTACCACCAACTTAATGGCTCAGATGGTAAAGAGTCTGCCTGCAATGTGGAAGACTTGGGTTCGATCCCTGGCTTGGGAAGATCTGCTGGAGAAGGGAATGGCAACCCACTCCGGTATTCTTGCCTCGAGAATTCCATGGACAGAGGAGCCTGGTGGGCTACAGTTCATGGGATTGCATAGAATCAGACACAACTGATTGACTAATACTATCAACCTAAGATCACAAATTTCAAATCTAAAAGAACAATGTTTTTAATTATATATACCTACTCAGCTGGTAAAGAATCCACCTGCAATGCAGGAGACCCCAGTTAGATTCTTGGGTCGGGAAGTTCCCCTGGAGAAGGGATAGGCTACCCATCCAATAGTCTTGGGCTTCCCTGGTGGCTCAGACGGTAAAGAAGCTGCCTGCAATGCAGGAGACCTGGGTTCAATCTCTGGGTTGGGAAGATCCCCTGGAGGAGGACATGGTAACCCACTCCAGTATTCTAGCCTGGAGAATCCCCATGGACAGAGGAGCCTGGTGGGCTACAGTCCATGGGGTCACAAAGAGTCAGACACGACCAAGCTACTAAGCACAGCACATATCTCAAACTTACACTTTGTGCTAATGATTATCAACCAATAAAAAAGGATACATTTGCTTATGCAGTATTTTAATTCATTAAATAACCATCAATGCTTTTAGTCATATTCCCTGGGAAGTAGTCCCTGAGACAGATTTGGATGCGGGAAGATTTATTAGGAGGTTCTCGTGGCATAAACATTTCTGGTGATATGCAGAATTGGATAGAGGGAGAGGCTGGGCTGTGAAAGGTTATAACAATTCCAACCAGTCCATTCTAAAGGAGATCAGTCCTGGGTGTTCATTAGAAGGACTGATGCTAAAGCTGAAACTCCCAATACTTTGACCACCTCATGCGATAAGTTGACTCACTGGAAAAGAGTCTGATGCTGGGAGGGATTGGGGGTGGGAGGAGATGGGGACGACAGAGAATGAGATGGCTGGATGGCATCACCGACTCGATGGACATGAGTTTGAGTGAACTCCGGGAGTTGGTGATGGACAGGGAGGCCTGGCGTCCTGTGATTCATGGGGTCATAAAGAGTCGGACACGACTGAGCGACTGAACTGAACTGAACTGACTGAAACCAGAGCTATGTGTGGCTCTGACGCTAGGGCGGCCCTCAGCAGTGTTCCAAGTTGAGGCAAGCATGCGGGGCCCTGGTATATCCTCTAACGATCAGACACTGGATAAATGACTGCCCCCAGGAAGTGGGTGTGACCTTGGGTAAGACAGTTTCTCAATAGAGCTGACATCTTGAGAGTAGTGAGCCACAGCATCCCCAGCAGCTGGACAAACAAGTCCTTCAGTCCTGAAGAGTAATATGGTGTCAGTGGAATCTGCCCCAGTGTACAGTATACCTCATAATCATGAAGAGGCATTTATCTATCTGACATTGTTAGACAATCACCACCACCATTGTCACTGTCCCATTAGTAACAGTTTTACTACGCACCCATGCACATGTCTTAAGGACTTTGAAACTGTTAACTTACATAATTCCCCAAATAAACCTGTAATAACTCCTGTAATTCCCCAGATAACCCTACAATATAATCTTAAATGCTTTGTCTTCAAAATTAAAAATCAATATAGGTACTTTGCAATATACCCTAATCCCAGAAATGCATCACTAATGACCAGTCATTTCCATTTTAAGTTACTGTATCCAGTATGAGCAGTATCATTCAGGAACTGTCATGGGCCAGGATAGTTACTCTTTTCATGGGCTGCACCTTCTAAATCATGGATAGTATCATGATGTTTGTAATTTACTTTAAAGTAATTGAGCATGGATGTGACACTATGTGTGAATATATATGTGTGTCGATTTAGGCTATGTCATAAGCGCTACTGCTTGCCATAATTAGGAATTCACACTCCCAGGTATGGTCAGCTGATATTTACCCACAAAGCCACACTCCAGAGGAAGCTACTGCAAGTGCTTTCGTCATACCTATCTTGACCAACACCAGAATTTTGCTAATTAGCATAATGAAACAATCAGTTTTCATTGGTGAAATTAGTGTTATTCAAGGTATATGGTTCGGCTCATATATTTTAGACATCCACTGTTGCTGAAGAGGGTATAACAATCTAGCAAGCACCATAATCTGTATCTCTAGGAAAGGTACCAATCTGAATCTAGCTATTAATTCACTGGATTCTGGTTGTCAGAATCCTGCCTCCAAATATTACTGCATCTAGCTGAAGTGAACTTTTCATGCATGTTGTAGTCATATGTGGTACATGCGTGCTCAGTTGTGTCTGACTCTTTGTGACCCCACGGACTGTAGCCTACCTCCTCTGTCTATAGGACTTTCCCAGCAAGAATACTGGAGTGGGTTGCCATTTCCTTTTCTAGGGGATCTTCCTGATCCAGGGATCGAACCCATGTCTCCTGCCTTTCCTGCATTGATAGGAAGATTCTTTACCGCCACTGGGGGAGCCACTGGGGAAGCCCTCATTTGTGGCAGCCAGTCTTCAAACTGACCCTAATGCCCTTAATATTAGTGATTGCTAGTAGTTATCCCTTTGTGTAGTTCTTTCCACCCTCACACTGAAGAGAGATGACCTGTGTGATGAAGATATTCTGGAAATGAAGATAGTGCCTTCCAAGGCTAAGTCTTAAAAAATATTGCAGACTCTGCCTTTTTATTCTTGAGGAAGACAGGCACCATGCTGTGAGACTGTTACAGAGCCACCCACATGGGGAGGAGCTTGGTCCCCTGCTGGTGGTCAACACTATCTTGCCAGCTGTAGACCGAGCCATCGAGCCATCGTGGAAGCAAATCCTTCAGGTCTAGTCAAGCCTTCAGCTAACAACGGCCCCAGCCAGCATCTGGACTCACGAGAGACCCCAAACCAAAACTACGCAGCCGACTTGATTTATCCCTGATCTACAGAAACTATGAGTTCAGTTCAGTTCAGTTCAGTTCAGTCGCTCAGTCGTGTCCGACTCTCCGCGACCCCATGAATCACAGCACGCCAGGCCTCCCTGTCCATCACCAACTCCGGGAGTTCACTCAAACTCATGTCATGTCAACTATGAGTTAATAAATATTTATTGTTAGTTTAAGTCAGGAAGTTTTGAGGTAATTTGTTATGCAGCAATAGATGCAATGCATCATACTACTGATACATAAAAGGACATAAAAGGGAGGTGGAACCTAATTGAATTTATAGAAGAGACTGGAGGAACTATTGTACGTAAGCCTCCCTGCTAATAACTATTTATTTTAAAAGGTGTGTTTATATGATAGAACGTGGTCAAATACTTACTTTCACTGTAAATGAGTAGCAGAGCTATGTCAGAGTAACCACCCTCTTCACTTACACCAAAAATTGGTGACTACTTCTAACTGTCAAAAAGAACGAAATAACGTACGTGACCAAATTGACTTAGATAATTTTGCAAGACAGGCCTATTGATTTTTCTGCCTACTACAGCTTGGCTCTTTCCATTTCTCTTTATCACCACCAACAACCCAGTCCAGACTGCCTTCATCTGTCTCTCTCTGGACCACTACAACAATCTCCTCTCTCGTCTAGTCACAGCCACACGTCCTCTTCCATCCCATTATCAATATTAGCGTTACAGTGGCCCTTTTAAAACACACATCTATTCAAGTAATTCCACCACCACCTCCTCCCCTACTTAAAATCTTTTAGGACTCAGAAAAGATCACAGGGCAGAGATACAGCCTAACATAGCCCTACCAAACTCCTGGCCGATCCGGTCCTATTGACTGTTTGAGTGTTGTCTTGAACTCTTCTCTCTCTTGCTCTCTTTGATTGCCCATCACTGGCCTTCCTTCAATTATTCTTTTCCTGTTCCTGCTCACAGCAGGGAATTTGCCTGTGGTGTTTCCTCTGCCTTGAAATCTCTTCCTTTTCCTCTTTGTCTAGTTCATGTCTGCCTGTCCTCCGTATCTAGTGCATAAGTCAGTTCTTCAGCAAAACTTTCCCCAACCTCCCTGATTCGCTCAGCCTCACACACTGCCCCGCCTTTGTGTACCTGTCACACTGCAGTTTTACATTTGTTCGGGTAACTAGTTGACTGATGTTTGTGTTTACTGCTGTACATTCTGTAAGAGCACATACCATATCTAATTTAACTCATTTATGTATGCCTTGGAGCCCAAGAACACAGTGCATATTTGGTAGATATTTGATTAAAAACTGAATAACTGATTAACTCATTGAATGAACTCAGGTGGGTGTAAATGTTGCTCTAGAGCCAGAGTGCCTAAGTTCAGATTCTGGCAGTTCCTGACTGTGTAAGGTTAAAATTACATCACCTCGCTGTCCTCTCTAAATTGGGAATAATAATTACCTTGTAGGGTATTGCATGGAATAAATGAGTACTGTATAGCAAGTGCAATCTTTATTACTATTGTTATTAACATGCTTAGTCATTTTGTCATGCTAGTTCTTTTAGGCCATGGCTACTAGTTCCTTGGATAAATTCATTCTTTTTTTATAGATAACAAATTCCAAGTGTCTGTAAAAACAAGAAGCTATATCAAAGACACAAAGTGAGGGCAGAGTTTCTAAATCTTTTTGAACTGTCCTGTTTTGACTGAGGTATAAGGACACTAATGTTAATCCTTGTATCACGGTGTTTCTTTGGTAGTATACTATTTATACAAAAAGATAAAGCAGTATTTGGATTATGAGAATCTCAAAGAGTTCTATAGCTATCTTTTACTAGGGCATAGTTAACACACACAAAAAAAAATTGAGCCTACCATCTCTTTGAATTTTTTGCATTGATTACCTCCTTGTACTTCAAATAATGGCAAGATAATAACATAATATGTATAATACTACTACCAATCTCTTTGGATTATAAACCTTCCATACTTTGAAGCACTGACTTTAAAATGTTAAAGCTGCAGGTTTGTAACTTTTCAACACTGTATATTATAAACAATTGAAATGGTGTCCACTTACTTGACAGTGGAAATATTGACACTCAGTGCAAAGGCAGCAATGGTTGGATCTTGTTCAGCAAATACTTCTTACACAAGTTGTGAATGCTTGCATTTGATTATATTCAGGGTCCCCACCTACAGATAGGTCTTTGTAAGCTGCCATTCATTTGGAGAATAGGTCATAAACTGAAGGGTTGTTTTAGGTAAGTGTTGCAAATGATGTGTTCTGTTCTTTGTTTACTAACAACCATGAAAAACAACACTGTACTTTCCAGACAAACTGAGATCACCCAGTCCTTGCAACTTAGGTCATTTTAGCTTGGGAGGGAAAAGAAAAGAATTCTTTTCAACTCCTTGCCAGTTCCTCCTCGCTTTTTGAAAAGGTGATACCTCTGAAAGAAAACAGATCAAAGTTACATGGGACTAAGGGTGGATCAGATAGCTATACTTTGTAGTCTGTTGAAAACAAAGCTAGCTTTACTGGAAAAGAGATTATTATGTGTTAGAGTTATAAGGAGCAGAGGAAAGGTTAGTGGGGTTACTAGCCTAAAAATCCAACCTCCATTTCTCTGCCATCTTGTCAGAACTTAAAAATTCCACCATTAGAAATTCATTTATTTGCATTTTAAACAGTAATTCCTTCAAGCAGTTAACTGTGGAAAAAAGTGAATTCCCTATCAATTCTTTTTCCTGAAAGTGAATTTTGAAAGCACTGAGAGTGGTAACACTAGCTCCTAAAAGCTCTGATTTGACTGTAGGATGGTATGGAGAGAAAAGGTTGGAAGAGTACATTTTTTCATTTATTACTCTGAGCATCTACAACAGAAGAAATAAAATGCATCACAGTATGATGAGATAAAATGAAAATGACACAGACAACACAGCAGAGACCTGTCATGCCTAGAATGTGATGACAACTCCACTTTCTTAAATATCCTGGTCTTTACCACATGTAAAATAGATAGCCAATGGGAATTTGCTGTATGGCTCAGGAAACTCAAACAGGGGCTCTGTATCAACCTAGAGGGTGGGGTGGGGAGGGAGATGGGAGGAGGTTCAAAAGGGAGGGGACATATATATACCTATGGCTGATTCATGTTGGTGCTTGACAGAAAACAACAAAATTCTGTAAAGCAATTATCCTTCCATGAAAAAATAAATAAATTTTAAAAATACCCTGGTCTTTAGCTTTTTTCTGACCATAATCATGCTAAATTTATCCCTCACTTATAGAGTAATTAGTATATATAGAGCACCTTGAGGGTAGTACAAGAATTTTAAGTTTTCTTACAGAAGTTTTCTTAAGTTTTCTTTAGGAAGCTCTCCACGTGTCCTCTCTCCAGCAATTCATCACCAGTGCATAAACTGTTTACCTGATGATCTGTGTATGTTAGATTGAGACCCTGTCCACTAATAAGTGAGGAAATACAGGTCCCTTTGTCTTATAACAAGGAACCAAGTAATACACAAAAAGTAAAGGTAAGATGAAGAGACAAGGAAGGAGGCTGGTACAGATTTATACACTTAACTATCATTGTGTGCTTGATATTTGCCAGTTGAACTAGAAAGAAAAAACTACGTGTGAGAAAATCTGTCTCCTTGTCATGAGCAGAGTTTGTGGCAGGATAAGCATTTGCTGGTGGGTGTAGGAAAGATGGAAATGGTAGCAAAGGAGTGGTCCTAATTTATGCCAGCACTGTACAAGAGTAGTAGTATCCGTTTTCAAAAATTTTAGGTGCAGTGGTATCTGATTATGGTTTTAATTTACATTCCCTCATAAATAATGATATTGAATCATTGTCATATGCTTATTGATCATTTATATATCTAGATTTGTGAAATGTATATTCAAATCTTTTGCCTGTTTTCAAAAAATTGAGTTATCTCTCTTATTGATATATAGTGGTGCCTTACATATTTTGGATGTACGATCTTTGTCAATAGTTGTTTCATATTTTTCTTTTCTTATTCTATGTATTATTTTCTCATTCTCTTAAAAATGTCTTTTGGTAAATGAAAGTTATTCATTTAATGAAGTCTATGTTATCAGTCTCTTTTTTTTCTTTTGTACTTAAGAAAACATTGACTATATTAAAGTCATGAAGATAGTTCCCTATCTTTTCTTCTAGAAGTTTCTTTGCTTTACCCTTCACTTTAGATCTTTGGTCCATTTTGAGTTAATATTGTGTATAATGTGAAGAAGGGGTCAGGATTAAACTTTTTACATATTCAATTGATCCAGAACCATTTATTCAAAAGATTATCCTTTTCTCCACTGATTGTACTTTTGTCATAAATCACACAATTCTTAATGTGTGATGAGTTAACCTAAATATTCTACTAAATGTATTATTTGAGTAAACAATACATTCAATTGATAAGAAAATCAAAGCAAATTAATGAAGAAACTAAATTCAAAAGGGTACAAAAATGCAAATGGTGAAGAGCAGAAGAAAATGTACTTTCTATCCTGTTCTTCCATACTCTATTTCTTTCTCTAGAAGCAATGACAAGCGTCAATGCTCAGATATGCAAACAAAACTGCGTAACTTTCTAGGGTCCTAAATAGAGGAACACCTTATCCCAAAGTCTACCTCCCTGATTCTAATGAAATGGCATCTCTAGGTGATTCTGATATTGTTTCTAGTTAGTTCTGATACAAGTTTGTTCCAACATAATTTAAAATTCCATTTCCCTTTACTCTTAAAAAGCATATGACTAGATTTTTTAAAGCCCAATTAGACAAACCCTTTATTTTATTATAGGGGTTCAACTTACTTACAATTATTGTGATTCTATCTATTCCTGCCATTTTATTTATAGTACCTTTTTTTTTCTTTTTTGCCTTTTGTGGAATTAACGAAGCTTGTTTTTTTTCTTATTTTAGTAGTTTAGATAGTATACATCTTATTTTGTATTCTGCTCCTAGATATTTTCATTTTAACCTTCATTTAATGTATATTTGGTCTTAAAGTGTAGAATTAAGCAGCATCTGTATCCTGCCCTTGATCCTGCCCTTCTCTTGTACTTTCTCCTACAACTCAAATAGGGAAAGATCCAGGTTTTTTTGTAGAGCCAGAAGCTTATACAATCTGGGGATCCTCTTTAAAATAATTTTAAATTCTAAATTTAAAAATTGAGTCAGAAAGTGAATGTGTATTTAGAATGAGAAAAGAAATCAGAACAAAATATAAATTTTTGGATTTTACAAATTTACAAAGTATGGGCTTCTCTGGTGGCTTAGTGGGTAAGGAATCCACCTGCAATGCAGGAGACACAGAAGATGCAGTTTTGATCCCTGCATTGGGAAGATCCCTTGGAGAAGGAAAAGCAACCCACTCCAGTACTCTGGCCTGAAAAATCTTTTGGACAGAGGAGCCTGTCAGAATACAGTCCAAAGGGTCACAAAGAGTCAGACACGACTGAGCAATTAAGTATGCACAAGCACAAATCTTTAAAGAATGATAGTTTCAAAAACATAACAGAATCCAGAAAATAACATAATATTTCTATTAACTGCCTCAGACACTTCTATAGGGCTTTTCCCCTACATTTTCTCTTACAGTTTTGCATTTCTGATTATTAGAAAGTTAAGCCACAAATTGTCTTCTAGCTGTGTACATTTCATGCTTGGTCCCCAACTATCTACAGAACTTCTGGATACTGTGTGATATACTTACATCACAATACAAGCCTCAGTTCTGTAGCTTCACCAGGGGAGTCAGCACAATTGGAAGCAGGGTTCCTTAGACCTTTTCTACACTGAGGGCACTATGGAGAAAAGGTAACTATTCACAAATTGACCATGAACCACCTTAATATATTCCTATAAATTTAAATTAAATTATTTTTTCAGTCCAATTCCCAAAATATCCATAGCTATGCCATACCATCTGTTTTAAGAAGTATAGCAGAGAGGAATTCAGAGAACAAACAAGAAGTGACCAAATGATTATTTTAGCAAATAAATATTTTAATATTTTCAACTATTTACATTTTAAGGACTTTTTTTAAAAAAGGATAGGTATATAAATCATATGATCATCTCAATAGATGCAAAAAACGCTTTTAACAAAGTCCAACATTGATATATGATAAAAATTCTCAACAAAGTGCATATAGAGGGAGCATATTTCAACATGATAAAGTTTATATTAGAATGTGATAAGCCCATGACTAGCATCATACTCAACAGTGAAAAGCTGAAAGTATTTCCTTTAAGATTAGAAAGAAGACAAGGATACCCATTCTCATCATATTATCCAGTATAACATTGGAAGTCCTACTCACAGCAATCAGACAAGAAACGAAAGGAATCCAAATAGAAGAGGAAGTAAAATGGTCATTGCTTGAAGGTGACAAGATGTTATATGTGGAAAATCCTAAAGACAACACCAAAAAACTATTAGAAGTGATAAATGAATTCAGTAAAGTTGCAGGATATGAAATTTATGCAACATAAAAAACCTGTTGCATGTCTATACAATAATGATGAATTAGAAAGAGAGATTAAGAAAACAATCCAACTTACAACTACATCAAAAAGAACAAAATACCTAGGCTAAATCTAACCAAGGATGTAAAAGACATGAACTTGGAAACTGTAAAACATTGATGAAAGAAACTGAAAATGACACAAACAAATGGAAATATGTATTATAGATTGGAAGAATTAATATTGTTAAAATGAACATCAGTTCAGTTCAGTTCAGTCGCTCTGTAGTGTCTGACTCTTTGCGACCCCATGAACCACAGCATGCCAGGCCTCCCTGTCCACCACCAACTCCCAGAGTTCACTCAAACTCATGTCCATCGAGTCGGTGATGCCATCCAGCCATCTCATTCTCTGTCGTCCCCGTCTCCTCCTACCCCCAATCCTTCCCAGCATCAGACTCTTTTCCAGTGAGTCAACTCGTCGCATGAGGTGGACAAAGTATTGCAGTTTCAGCTTTAGCATCAGTCCTTCCAATGAACACCCAGGATTCATCTCCTTTAGAATGGACTGGTTGGATCTCCTTGCAGTCCAAGGGACTCTCAAGAGTCTTCTCCAGCACCATAGTTCAAAAGCATCAATTCTTCGGCGATCAGCTTTCTTCACAGTCCAACTCTCACATCCATACATGACCACGGGAAAAACCATAGCCTTGACTAGACGGACCTTGGTTGGCAAAGTAATGTCTCTGCTTTTTAATATGCTATCTAGGCTGGTCATAACTTTCCTTCCAAGGAGTAAGCGTCTTTTAATTTCATGGCTACAATCAGCATCCGCAGTGATTTTGGAGCCCAAAAAAATAAAGTCTGACACTGTTACTCCCCAGCAATCTACAGATTCAATACAATCTCTATCAAAATACCAAAGGCATTTTTCACAGAACTAGAACAAGTAATTCTAAAATTTGTATGGAAACACACAAAAGACCTGAATGGCCAAACAATCTTGGGAAAGGAGAAGAAAGTTACAGATATCATCCTTCCTAATTTCAAGCTATACTGGAAGGCTATAGTAACTAGCATAAAAATAGACACAGAGATCAATGTAACAAATTAGATAGCCCAGGAAAAAAACCCATGCTTCTATAGTCAGTTAATCTATGACAAAGGAGGCACAAATACACAACAGGAAAAGACAGCTTTTTAATAAATGGTGTTGGGAAAACTGGACAGCTGCATGCAGAAGAATCAAACAAGACTAGTTTCTCACACCATACACAAAAATAAACTCAAATGGATTAAAGGCTTAAATGTAAGACCTGAAACCATAAAAATGCTAGAAGAAAACATCAGCAGAGTGCTCTTTGACATCAGGCTTCAGAATATTTCTTTCTCAAGAGGAATATAAGCAAATATAGACCAATGGAACTACATCAAACTAAAAGGCTTTTGCACAGAGAAAGAAACTATCAACAAAACAAAAAGGCAGCCTACTCAAAGGGAGAAGATGTTTGCAAGCAATACATCTGATAAGAGGTTGATATCCAGAAAGTACAAAGAGCTTATGTAGCTCAACATCAAAATCCAGACAACCCAATTCAAAAATGGACAAAGGACCTGAGTAGACATTTTTTTCCAAAGAAGACATACAGATGGACTACAGTTCAGTTCAGTTCAGTTCAGTCACTCAGTCGTGTCATACTCTTTGCGACCCCATGGACTGCAGCACTCCAGGCTTCCTTGTCTATCACAAACTCCCAGAGCTTACTCAAACTCATGTCCACTGAGTTGGTGATGCCATTCAACCACCTCATACTCTGTCATCCCTTTTTCCTTCTGCCTTCAATCTTTTCCAGCATCCGGGTCTTTTCAAATGAGTCAGTTCTTCACATCAGGTGGCCAAAGTATTGGAGTTTCAGCTTCAACATCAGTCCTTCCAATGAATATTCAGGACTAATTTCCTTTAGAATGGACTGGTTGGATCTCCTTGCAGTCCTAGGGACTCTCAAAAGTCTTCTCCAACACCACAGTTCAAAAGCATCAATTCTTCGGCAGTCAGCTTTCTTTATAGTCCAACTCTTATATCCATACATGACTACTGGAAAAACTATAACCTTGACTAAACGGACCTTTGTTGGCTGTACAGAGCTTCTTCATCTTTGGCTGCAAAGAATATAATCAATCTGATTTCAGTATTGACAATCTGGTGATGTCCATGTGTACAGTCTTCTCTTGTGTTGTTGGAAGAGGGTGCTTGCTGTGACCAGTGCATTCTCTTGGCAAAACTCTATTATCCTTTGCCCTGATTCATTTTGTACTCCAAGGCGAAATTTGCCTGTTACTCCAGGTATCTCTTGACTTCCTAATTTTGCATTCCAGTCCCCTATAATGAAAAGGACATCTTTTTTGGGTGTTAGTTCTAGGAGGCCTTGTAGATCTTCATAGAATCGTTCAACTTCAACTTCTTCAGCATTACTGGTCAGGGCATAGACTTAAGATTACTATGATATTGAATGTTTTGCCTTGGAAACAAACCAAGATCATTCTGACGTTTTTGAGATCGCATCTAACTACTGAATTTCAGAATCTTCTGTTGACTCTGATGGCTACTCCATTTCTTCTAAGGGATTCTTGCCCACAGTAGTTGATATAAAGGTCATCTGAATTAAATTCGCCCATTCCAGTCCATTTTAGTTCATTGATTCCTAAAATGTCGATGTTCACTCTTGCCATCTCCTGTTTGACCACTTCCAATTTGCCTTGATTCATGGACCTAACATTCCAGGTTCCTATGCAATATTGCTCTTGCAGCATCGGACTTTACCTCCATCACCAGTCACATCCACAACTGGGTTTTGTTTTTGCTTTGGCTCTGTCTTTTCATCCTTTCTGGTTATTTCTCCACTGATCTCCAATAGCATATTGGGCACCTACTGACATGGGGAGTTCATCTTTCAGTGTCATACCTTTTTGCCTTTTCATACTGTTCATGGGGTTCTCAAGGCAAGAATACTGAAGTGGTTTGCATTCCCTTCTCCAGTGGTCCACGTTTCATCAGAACTCTCCACCATGACCCGTCCATCTTAGGTGGCCCTACACGGCATAGTTTTGTTGGCCTATGATCCCATAGGCTCATAGTTTCACTGAGTTAGACAAGGCTGTGGTCCATGTGATCAGTTTGGTTAGTTTTCTGTGATTGTGGTTCTGTCTGTCTGCCCTCTGATGGAGAAGGATAAGAGGCTTATGGAAGCTTCCTGATGGGAGAAACTGACTGAGGGGGAAATTGGGTCTTTTTCTGATGGGCAGGACCATGCTCAGTAAATCTTTAATCCAATTTTCCATTGATGGGTGGGGCTGTGTTCCCTCCCTCTTATTTGACTTGAGGCCAAACTAGTTGGAGGTAATGAAGATAATGGCAACCTCCTTCAATAGGGCCCATGCACACACCGCTGTACTCAATGCCCCTAACCCTGCAGCAGGCCACCACCAACCGACCCTTCTGCCAGAGACCCCTGGACACTCACGGGCAAGTCTGGGTCAGTCTCCTGTGGGGTCACTGCTCCTTTCTCCTGGGTCCTGATGCACACAAGCTTATGTTTGTGCCCTTCAGGATTCTGTTTCCCAGTTCCGTGTAAGTTCTGGCGGCTCTGTGGTGGGGTTAATGGCGACCTCCTCCAAGAGGGCTTATGCCATACCCAGGTCTGATGCACCCAGAGCCCCTGCCCCTGCAGCAGTCCACTGCTGACCCGCACCCCACAGGAGACGCTCAGACACAGCTCTGCCTCAGTCTCTGTGGGGTCACTGGGTCCTGGCGAACACAAGGTTTGGTTACGGTTAGGGTTACAGCATCTCTGGCGTGTAAGGGGTTTGATTCTAAACTCGATTTGCCCTTCCTACCATCTTGCTGGGGCTTATCCTTTGCCCTTGGACATGGGGTATCTCCTCAAAGTTGCTCCAGTGCTGCACAGCTGCTGCTTCAGCACCTGGCACTAGACACATGAAAAGATGCTCAACATCCTAATTATTATGGAACTGCAAATCAAAACCACAATGAATTATCACATCATACTTGTGAGAATGACTGTCATAAAAAAGACAGCAAATTATAAATGTTGGCAAGGATGTGGGTAAAAGGAAACCCTCACATGTGGAATGTATATTGGTATGACCACTATAGAATATATTATGGAGATTCCTCAAAAAATTAAAAATAGAACTACCATCATGCTCAAAATGCTCACTTGTGTCTAACTCTGCAACTCAATGGACTGTAGCCCACCAGGTTCCTCTGTCCATGGAATTTATACAATCTAGCAATTCCAATTATAGGTATTTTTCTAAAAACAAACAAAAAACATTAGTTAGAAAATATACATGCACCCCAATGTTCTTTTCAGCATTTACAACAGCGAAGATATTGTAGGAACCTAAGTGCCCATTACTCGATGAATGGATGAAGAAGATGTGGTACATTTATATAATGGAATATTCAGTTCAGTTCAGTTCAGTCGATCAGTCGTGTCCGACTCTCTGTGACCCCATGAATCACAGCACACCAGGCCTCCCTGTCCACCACCAACTCCCAGAGTTCACTCAAACTCATGTCCATCGAGTCGGTGATGCCATCCAGCCATCTCATTCACTGTCGTCCCCGTCTCCTCCTGCCCCCAACCTTTCCCAGCATCAGAGTCTTTTCCAGTGAGTCAACATGTCGCATGAGGTGGCCAAAGTATTGGAGTTTCAGCTTTAGCATCAGTCCTTCCAGTGAACACCCAGGATTGATCTCCTTTAGAATGGACTGGTTGGATCTCCTTGCAGTCCAAGGGACTCTCAAGAATCTTCTCCAGCACCACAGTTCAAAAGCATCAATTCTTCGGTGATCAGCTTCCTTCACAGTCCAACTCTCATATCCATACATGACCACGGGAAAAACCATAGCCTTAACTAGACGGATCTTGTTTGGCAGAGTAATGTCTCTGCTTTTTAATATACTATCAAGGCTGGTCATAAATTTCCTTCCAAGGAGTAAGCGTCTTTTAATTTCATGGCTGCAATCACCATCTGCAGTGATTTTGGAGCCCAAAATATAAAGTCTGACACTGTCTCCACTGTTTCCCCATCTATTTCCCATGAAGTGATGGGACCAGATGCCATGATCTTTGTTTTCTGAATGTTGAGCTTCAAGCCAACATTTTCACTCTCCTCTTTCACTTTCATCAAGAGGCTTTTGAATTCCTCTTCACTTTCTGCCATAAGGGTGGTGTCATCTGCATATCTGAGGTTATTGATATTTCTCCCGGCAATCTTGATTCCAGCTTGTCCTTCTTCCAGCCCAGCGTTCCTCACGATGTACTCTGCATATAAGTTAAATAAGCAAGGTGACAATATGCAGCCTTGACATACTCCTTTTCCTGTTTGGAACCAGTCTGTTGTTCCATGTACAGTTCTGACTGTTGCTTCCTGACCTACATACAGGTTTCTCAAGAGGCAGGTCAGGTGGTCTGGTATTCCCATCTCTTTCAGAATGTTCCACAGTTTATTGTGATCCACACAGTCAAAGGCTTTGGCATAGTCAATTAAGTAGAAATAGATGTTTTTCTGGAACTCTCTTGCTTTCTCCATGATCCAGCGGATGTTGGCCATTTGATCTCTGGTGCCTCTGCCTTTTCTAAAACCAGCTTGAACATCTGGAAGTTCACGGTTCACATATTGCTGAAGCCTGGCTTGGAGAATTTTGAGCATGACTTTACTAGCGTGTGAGATGAGTGCAATTGTGCGGTAGTTTGAGCATTCTTTGGCATTGCCTTTCTTTGGGATTGGAATGAAGACTGACTTTTTCCAGTCCTGTGGCCATTGCTGAGTTTTCCAAATTTGCTGGCATATTGAGTGCAGCACTTTCACAGCAACATCTTTCAAGATTTGAAATAGCTCAACTGGAATTCTATCACCTCCACTAGCTTTGTTCTTAGTGATGCTTTCTAAGGCCCACTTGACTTCACATTCCAAGGTGTCTGGCTCTAGGTCAGTGATCACGTTATCGTGACTATCTTGGTCGTGAAGATCTTTTTTGTACAGTTCTTCTGTGTATTCTTGCCACCTCTTCTTAATATCTTCTGCTTCTGTTAGGTCCATACCATTTCTGTCCTTTATCGAGCTCATCTTTGCATGAAATGTTCCCTTGGAATCTCTAATTTTCTTGAAGAGATCTCGTTTTTCCTATTCTGTTGTTTTCCTCTATTTCTTTGCATTGGTCACTGAGGAAGGCTTTCTTATCTCTCTTGGCCTTTCTTTGGAACTCTGCATTCAGATGCTTATATCTTTCCTTTTCTCCTTTGCTTTTCGCTTCTCTTCTTTTCACAGCTATTTGTAAGGCCTCCTCAGACAGCCATTTTCCTTTTTTGCATTTCTTTTCCATGGGGATGGTCTTGGTCCCTGTCTCCTGTACAATGTCATGAACCTCTGTCCAGAGTTCATCAGGCACTCTATCTATCAGATCTAGTCCCTTAAATCTATTTCTCACTTCCACTGTATGATCATAAGGGATTTGATTTAGGTCATATCTGAATGGTCTAGTGGTTTTCCCTACTTTCTTCAATTTCAGTCTGAATTTGGCAATAAGGAGTTCAAGATCTGAGCCACAGTCAGCTCCCGGTCTTGTTTTTGCTGACTGTATAGAGCTTCTCCATCTTTGGCTGCAAAGAATATAATCAATCTGATTTCGGTGTTGACCATCTGGTGATGTTCATGTGTAGAGTCTTCTCTTGTGTTGTTGGAAGAGGGTGTTTGCTATGACCAGTGCGATCTCTTGACACAACTCTATTAGCCTTTGCCCTGCTTCATTCCGTGCTCCAAGGCCAAATTCGCCTGTTACTCCAGGGGTTTCTTGACTTCCTACTTTTGCATTCCAGTCCCCTAGAATGAAAAGGACATCTTTTTTGGGTGTTAGTTCTAAAAGGTCTTGTAGGTCTTCATAGAACTGTTCAACTTTGGCTTCTTCAGCGTTACTGGTTGGGGCATCGGCTTGGATTACTGTAACATTGAATGGTTTGCCTTAGAAATGAACAGAAATCATTCTGTCGTTTTTGAGATTGCATCCAAGTACTGCATTTCGGACTCTTTTGTTGACCATGATGGCTACTCCATTTCTTCTAAGGGATTCCTGCCCGCAGTAGTAAATATAATGGTCATCTGATTTAAATTCACCCATTCCAGTCCATTTTGGTTCGCTGATTCCTAGAATGTTGACGTTCACTCTTGCCATCTCCTGTTTGACCACTTCCAATTGGCCTTGATTCATGGACCTAACATTCCAGGTTCCTATGCAATATTGCTCTTTACAGCACCGGACCTTGCTTCTATCACCAGTCACATCCACAACTGGGTATTGGTTTTGCTTTTGCTCCATCCCTTCATTCCTTCTAGAGTTATTTCTCCACTGATCTCCAGTAGCATACTGGGCACCTACAGTATCAAAGGGCAAAATGATAGGATACTGAATGAGGAATGGAATATTACTCAGCCATATAAAAAATGAAGTCATGTCATTTACAACAACATGGATGGAGATAGAGCATTAAACATTAAGCCATGCAGCTAATGCTCCTTATACCTTTTTCTGCTCTTTACCTGTAAATTGAAAAAGATACTGCTATGGTTTGAATGTTTGAAATTCTAGACTTGAGAGGTTATGGCATCAGGAGAAGGGGCTTTGGGAAGGTTGCTTAGGTTACGAGGGTAGAATCCTCTTGAAAGGGATTATGTTTTTTATGAAAAAGACCCCACAGGTCTGCTTACCCTCTTCTGTGAGAACACAGAGAGATGTCACCAGCTATAGGTTAAAAAAGGCTTTCACCAGAACGTGACCATCCTGGCACCTTGATCTTGGATTTCCCAGCCCCCAGAAGTGTGAGAAATAAATTTGTGTTGTTTATAAACTTCCTATCTGTGATATTTGGTTGCAGCAACTCAAATAGACCAAGATAGATATTTTCTTTGTTTTAGGCTCAAATGTTTAATACTTTCTCAGTTTAGAATTACATTGACCTACTTTAAAAATGGCTACCATTTATTTTATTTTTTAGGAAGTGTTCCCGCCTGATATATTTCCTAAAAAAGTTTGCATCTGACAAGGATTATTTCTTTAAATGTTTGATAGGATTCACCAATTAAATCATCTGGGCCTAGAGCTTTTTCTGCTGGGAGGTTTTTCATTAAAAAATTTCAATTTCTTCAAGTAAAGAGTTATTCAGATTTTCTGTTTCATTTTTTTTGTCAGTAGAATAAGTTATATTTTTCAAAGAATTTGTCTGTCATATAAATTGATGAATTTATTGGTATAAAGATATTCATAATATTTCCTTACTATCCATTTAATTCTTTAAGATCTACACTGAAGGATGTTCAGTTGCTAAGTTTAACTCTTTGCAACCCCATGGACACCAGGCTCTTCTGTCTTCCACTGTCTCCCTGAGTTTACTCAAATTTATGTCCATTGAGTCAATGATGCTGTCTAGTGTTCTTGCCTGGAGAATCCCAGGGACGGGGGAGCCTGATGGGCTTCCGTCTGTGGGGTCACACAGAGTCGGACACTACTGAAGTGACTTAGCAGCAGCAGCAGCAGCAACCTTCTCATCCTCTGCTGCTCCCTTCTCCTTTTGCCTTCAATCTTTCCCGGCACGAGGGTCTTTTCCAATGAGTCAGCTCTTTGTAGCAGGTGGCCAAAATATTGGAGCTTTAGCTTCAGCATCAGTCCTTTCAATGAGTATTCAGAGTTGATTACCTTTAGGATTGACTTATTTGATCTTGCAGTCCAAGGAACTCTCAAGTCTTCTCCAGCACCAAAATTCAAAAGCATCAGTACTTCAGCGCTCAGCCTTCTTTATGGTCCACATCTCACCTTCATATATGACTATTGGAAAAACCATAGTTTTGACTATACAGACCTTTGTTGGCAAAGTGATGTTTCTGCTTTTTAATACACTGTCCCTTCCCTGGTAGCTCAGAAAGAACCTGCCTGCCATGAAGAAGATCAGGATTCAGTCTCTGGGTCAGGAAGATCCCCCAAGAAGGGAATGGCAACCCAATCCAGTATTCTTGCCTGGACAATTACATGGACAGAGGAGTCTTGCAGACTACGCTCTATGGGGTCGTAAAGAGTTAGACACCCCTGAGCCACTAACACACACACAATATGCTGTCCAAGTTTGTCATAGCTTTTCTTCCAAGGAGTAAGCTTCTTTTAATTTTATGGCTGCAGTCACCACCTGCAGTGATTTTGGAGCCCAAGAAAATAAAATCTGTCACTGCTTCCACTATTTCCTCCATTTATTTGTCATGAAGTGATGAGACCAGATGCCATGATCTTAGTTTTTTAAATGTTGAGTTTCAAGCCAGCTTTTTCACTCTCATCTTTCACCCTCATCAAAAGGCTCTGTAGTTCCTCTTCACTTTCTGTCATTAGAGCGGTATCATCTGCATATCTGAGGTTGTTGATGTTTCTCCCAGCAATCTTGATTCCAGCTTGTGATTTATCCAGCCTGGCATTTCACATGATATACTCTTGAGTAGGAGTAGGCAATGGCAACCCATTCCAGTACTCTTGCCTGGAAAATCCCATGGACGGGGGAGCCTGGTGGGCTGCCGTCTATGGGATCGCACAGAGTCGGACACGACTGAAGCGACTTAGAAGCAGCAACAGCAGCAGCATACGTTTTGATATGTTGTATCTTCATTATCATTCAGTTTGAACTATTTTCTTTTTTATTTAATTATTTTCGGCTGTGATTGGTCTTCTTTGTTGTGTGCAGGTTTTCTCTAGTTGTGGCAAATGGAGCTGTTGTCTGGTTGCGGTGCCTGGGATTCCCATCGTGTCAGATTCTCTTCCTGCAAAGCACAGGCTTTGGGGAGAGTGCTGGTTCAAGAAGCTGCAGCATGTGTGTTCTAGAGCATGAAGGCTTCGTCGCCCTGTGGCATGTGGAATCTTCCTGGACCAGAGATTGAGCTCAGGTCCCCTGTACTAATAGGCAAATTCACTGGACTACCCAGGAAATACTTGAAATATTTTCTAATTTCGATTGTGGTTTCCTTTTTTAACCCACTGGACTAATGAAACATGTAATGTGAATTTCAAATATTTGCACTTTTGTAAATATATCTTATTATTACTGATTGTGATCAGAGAAGATACTTTTCAAAACTTCAGTCTTTTAAAATTGATTAAGCTTTGTTTTATGGCTCAGCATATGATCTATTTCAGTATACCTCGTGTGCATGAAAAGAACGGGTATTACAGCAGTTGCTGGGTATTCTGTAAACGTCAGGTCAGGGAAACTGGTGGTGTTCAGATCTACATCTTCATTGATTTTTTTTCTGGCTGTTCTGTAAATTGTTGGGAGAGGGGTTTTAAATATTCCATGATTGTAAATTTGTCTATTTCTTCATTTAATTCTCAACCTTTAATTCATGTGCTTTAAAAATCTATTATGGCTTATTATTATTATGAATTATCCCTATCTTTGTTAATTTGCTTTGTCTTGAAGTCTGTTTCATATGATATTAACATAGACACTTCAGCCTTCTTCGATTGTTTGCATGGTTTATAAAATGTTCCATCTTTTTACTTTCAACCTAGCTATGTATTTAAAGTAATTTTTTGTTTTTTATAGAACAAGTAATTGGGTCTTGCTTTTTTTATTATCCATTCTGAAATTTTCTACCTTTGAGCTAGAGTTTTAATAAATTTATATTTAATGAACTATTATTCTGTATTTATTCTTACCACTTTACTATTTGCTTCCTGTTTGTCCATTAGCTTTTTGTTCATCTTGGTCTATTTATCCATAGTTTTTAGGCTAATTGAACATTAGTTCTTTAGGCCTATAAGACTGCAAGTTCTTATGTAGTTTTTAATCATCTAGCATGGAACCAGATGGCCAAAAACCCCCATAAAAATAGGGGGTTCATTTAGTGTCATTAACTTTATCAATCATTATGATTCCCTCCCATTTTTTATTACTTTTGGTCATATTCCCATGTCTTGACATAATTGTTTTGCTATTTTGTCCATATTTTATCTTTGTTACCTGTGGAACAAGTTGCTCAATAGGAGCTATTCTCCCTTTACCAGAGATGGAATTTAATTTTTAAAGCTCGTAAGATCAGTGTCACAATGCCCCTCACTTTTACAGTTTCTGATGAATCTAAGTATTTAACTGACACCCACCAGTTTGTAGCAATGGCTTTCTGCAATAATAAACTAGTGGTATATGAATGGATCACCGCCTGCTCTGAAATATGTTACTGTTGGAATCATAAAGAAAAGCTTGCTAGGTGTTTTTTTATCTCTGAAGTATTAAGAGTATTAAGAAAATGAATAACCAATATTTTAAGTGTTTACTTTGGATAGTAGAATTATAAGATGATTTATTTTCTTAAGTTTCTTAGAGTTTTCCAAATTTCTATAATTGAACTGCTTTGTAATTTAAATGAAGATATCAGTTATTTTTTACTAAAAAGAATGAAAGAACACTAACATCTGCTGAACACCTACTATAAGCTGAGTAGTGCACTAGGTACTGTCTCATTTAAAAAAAAATTTTTTTTATTTTTTAAACTGGAAGAAAATGGTTTTTTAAATTAACTTAAAATGTGGTTTAAAAGTAAATTTTTTTTTCCATAATGATGTCTCTTGTGTTTTATTCCCCCAATTAGAGCTTTCTGTGTCCTCCCTAGGTTAACATTAGTAAATGAGTTCTAGATACTCATAAATATCTTGTATGCTGCTACTGCTAAGTCGCTCCAGTCGTGTCCGACTTTGCACCACCCTACAGACAGCAGCCGACCAGGCTCCGCCGTCCCTGGGATTCTCCAGGCAAGAACACTGGAGTGGGTTGCCATTTCCTTCTCCAATGTGTGAAAGTGAAAAGTGAAAGTGAAGTCGCTCAGTCGTGTCCGACTAGTAGCGACCCCATGGACTGCAGCCCACCAGGCTCCTCTGTCCATGCAATTTTCTAGGCAAGAGTACTGGAGTAGCTTGCCATTGCCTTCTCCGCTTGTATACAGTATGGGTGATAAAAATAATTGCTCCTTCAATATACTGAGGCATTAAATTTAACTTCTGGTAATCTTGGAAAGGCATAATTTCCTTGTGTCTTTCTAATAATCTTGAGTTACCTAAACTGTGTGGGGATCTTGTCCTCTCTTCTAAAGAAAAATAAAATGTTTCATTTAATGCAGGAGCAATAACACCTTTCATCCAGTCTCATTCAATTTACCAGTTTAATTCTTTCTTCTCACTCTTTCAGAATAATGAAGTAAGAAGAGAACAGTCCTAACAGAGCAAGGCTGAGCAGTGTATGGTCTACTACATGCACAGAATCAGAGGCCAAGCAAACTTCAGCCCTCATTTCCTGAGGACCAAAAGCAGCTTCTGTGTTCTTGCCCGAGGGCCTACCCTCTGTGCTTTCTAGGTAAAACTGCCATGGATTCCCTCTCCTAATGGGGAGAAGGTGATTGGATTGAGTCATGTTTCACATGAAGCATTTTGGCCCCTTATCTGAACCAGTCATTACATCTTGAGGCAGTTGTAACTCGGACTGCTGTAATGATCTGACAAAAGACCTATTCCTTCAACATTACCAGTCATTAACTCACCAAGACAAGATGTGACATGCCACAGCCCTCAGACAGTTCATCCAGTAGGAGCCTCTTCTTGACAAATACAATCCCTTTTCACCTTTGTTCATGACAATTTTATTTCTTTCACAGTGTCAAACTACCAATTTTTCCAAGTCAGCACTTCCTAGTTGGACCAAGGGAATTTTTTTCCAATTTAAGGAGAGGTGCCACTATCTTTTCACTTTTGATTGTATCTTTCTTTAATTGGTCTTCCCTAGAATAGTAATTTTAAGTAGATACATGTTTAAACTAGCAAAGTTTGATACTAATGCCTGTCACTGTTTTCTTTATCATTATTTTTGCTGCAAATTTTACAATTTGAGGTATAAAAGCCTGTTTTAAGCATATGCACTGCTTCATGTTCCGTGTGTAAAGTACTTATTCTACAGATGTGATATCAAGATGAATCCAGCAACTGGGATAGTTGCCTTAACGGAGAAGAGAAGTAGGATGCTCAGTGAATAGTCTTCAATTCTTAACTTCCTGTAAATAATTTTACCTACCTGCTGCTAAGTCGCTTCAGTCGTGTCCGACTCTGTGCAACCCCATAGACGGCAGCCCACCAGGCTCCCCCGTCCCTGGGAGTCTCCAGGCAGGAACACTGGAGTGGGTTGCTATTTCCTACTCCAATGTGTGAAAGTGAAGTCGCTCAGTCGTGGCCGACCCTTAGCGACCCCACGGACTGCAGCCCAGTAGGCTCCCTCGTCCCTGGGATTCTCCAGGCAGGAACACTGGAGTGGGTTACCATTTCCTTCTCCAATGTGTGAAAGTGAAAAGTGAAAGTGAAGTCGCTCAGTCGTGTCCGACCCTTAGCGACCCCATGGACTGCAGCCTACCAGGCTCCTCCATCCATGGGATTTTCTAGGCAATAGTACTGGAGTGGTTTGCCATTAAATTTTAAAATAAATTCTCTTGTAAAAATGGGATCATTGGTTCAAAATATCTCATCTTCCTCCAGTGGTTAACCCTATGCAAAACTATGAAACTAATACCAAAATTAAGAAGCACTTTTCTTTAAAGCCGTGATTCCCCTGGAGAGTCTCATTAGCTAGAATCCATGTTCAACCATCTGGGTTCTTTTTCAATTGACTTTAAATGTAACTAGACAAACAGTACAGGAGTGCACAGGAAAACTAAACCGAGAGACTGGGGAAAAACAGATCACAGAGAATATTATGGCCTAACAGCAGTCTGACGTGAGAACCTGCAAATAAACGGTCAAGGAAAAGGCGCGCCAAGTCAAGTTTAGGAACTGGCTGAAAGGAAGTTAGGAAAGTGGCTATGCAGTTGCCAGATGATATCCGAAGACATAAGGGTATGGGCTCTTGTATTGAGTCCAGATTTTCTCTCCAGAAAAGCCTTCTCTAGGGTGTAGAATGTGTGTGTGTGTGCTCAGTCGCTTGGCCGTGTCCAACTCTTTGCAGCCCCATGAACTGTAGCCTGCCAGGCTCCTCTGGCCATGGAATTTTCCAGGCAGGAATACTAGAGTGGGTTGCCCCTTCCTACTCCAGGGGATCTTCCCCACACAGGGATCAAACCCATGTCTCCTGCATTGGCAGGTGTATTCCTTCAAAGGTCGATGAGATAGAGTTTACCAGGGCTCAGCTTAAGATAAAAAGAATGAGAAGGAAGAAGAAAAACAAAAAAGAAGGGGTAGTAACTTCAACTCTTGATCTCTCTTAAAGACTGTCACAATGAGTCTAACAGCAGATGATCTGCATAGTAATTAGAATTGAATGGATGGGACGTCTGAAGAACAAAAGAAGGTCCAGGACTAAAGTCTGAGTGATAGATGGTACCTAAAGTGGTGAGACTAGGAGGAGAAAGGAATTCCTTGAGAAGACAAAACAAGGATCGGTGGATATAAGAGAACAAACTCGTGAAAGCATTTAAACTTAATTATTAATTAATTGACATTTAGGTAACTTTCAGCCATTCTTTTACAGAGGAAACCCACATTTGGAAGTTAGCTATTTTTATTCACTTCAAACTGTAGATTTTCCTCAGCATATATAATTTTTTAAATTAATAATCCAAACTATGAACTAGAAAAGTTAGTTATTACCACGTGACAGTTTTAAGCAATGGGGTATAACTGTTTACTATTGTTCCATGTTCTCTCATTTTTCCTTCTGTCTTGATTAGATTTTCAGTACCTCCAGTTCAGTTCAGTTCAGTGGCTCAGTCGTGTCCGACTCTTTATGACCCCATGAATCACAGCACGCCAGGCCTCCCTGTCCATCACCAACTCCCGGAGTTCACTCAAACTCATGTCCATCGAGTCGGTGATGCCATCCAGCCATCTCATTCTCTGTTGTCCCCTTCTCCTCCTGCCCCCAATCCCTCCCAGCATCAGAGTCTTTTTCTAGTGAGTCAACTCTCCGCATGAGGTGGCCAAAGTATCGGAGATTCAGCTTTAGCATCAGTCCTTCCAATGAACACCCAGGACTGATCTCCTTTAGGATGGACTGGTTGGATCGTCTTGCAGTCCAAGGGACTCTCAAGAGTCTTCTCCAGCACCACAGTTCAAAAGCATCAATTCTTCAGTGATCAGCTTTCTTCACAGTCCAACTTTCACATCCATACATAACCAGGGCTGGATAAATATCATGCAATGCATAAAAGCCTGGACCACTGAAGGTTGATAGAGCAGGTGTGACTCCTAAGCTTCTTTTATTTGTGTTGCCTTCAGCAAACTGGCTTCCCTAGTGGCTCAAACTGTAAAGCATCTGCCTGCAATTCAGGTAGACCTGGGTTCGAACCCTGGGTTGGGAATATCCCCTGGAGAAGGAAATGGCAACTCATTCCAGTACCCTTGCCTGGAAAATCCCATGGACAGAGAAGCCTGGTAGGGTACAGTCCATGAGGTCAAAAAGAATTGGACACGACTGAGTGACTTCACTTTATCAGCAAATTATTAACCTCTCTAAGGTTCAGTTTCTTCATATGTAAAATGGGAATAATAGGAATACCTTCTTGATAGGGTTATACTAAGGAATAAATAATGTAAGGTGAATAAAATGATATAACGTAAACAGATTCATGGGGTCGCGGAGAGTCGGACACGACTGAGCGACTGAACTGAACTGACTGAACTGAATCATGTCCATTTTGTGACAAATAACACAGCATTTAAGAACTGATTTTCCCCAGATCTGTGATTATGTTTGGCAAGATTTTAGTTTGACTGAAACTAAAGCTACTAAAGTAATGCTCAAAATTCTCCAAGCCAGGCTTCAGCAATATGTGAACCGTGAACTTCCAGATGTTCAAGCTGGTTTTAGAAAAGGCAGAGGCACCAGAGATCAAATTGCCAACATCCACTGGATCATGGAAAAAGCAAGAGAGTTCCAGAAAAACATCTATTTCTGCTTTATTGACTATGCTAAAACCTTTGACTGTGTGGATCACAATAAACTGTGGAAAATTCTGAAAGAGATGGGAATACCAGACCACCTGACCTGCCTCTTGAGAAACCTATATGCAGGTCAGGAAGCAACAGTTAGAACTGGACATGGAACAACAGACTGGTTCCAAATAGGAAAAGGAGTATGTCAAGGCTGCATATTGTCACCCTGCTTATTTAACTTATATGCAGAGTACATCATGAGAAACGCTGGGCTGGAAGAAGCAAAGGTGGAATCAAGATTGCCAGGAGAAATATCAATAACCTCAGATATGCAGATGACACCACCCTTATGGCAGAAAGTGAAGAGGAAGTAAAAAGCCTCTTGATGAAAGTGAAAGAGGAGAGTGAAAAAGTTGACTTAAAGCTCAACATTCAGAAAACTAAGATCATGGCATCTGGTCCCATCACTTTATGGGAAATAGATGGGGAAACAGTGGAAACAGAGTCAGACTTTATTTTTTAGGCTCCAAAATCACTGAAGATGGTGACTGCAGCCATGAAATTAAAAGACGCTTACTCCTTGGAAGGAAAGTTATGACCAACCTAGATAGCATATTAAAAAGCAGAGATTTTACTTTGTCAACAAAGGTCCGTCTAGTCAAGGCTATGGTTTTTCCCGTGGTAATGTATGGATGTGAGAGTTGGACTGTGAAGAAAGCTGATCGCCGAAGAATTGATGCTTTTGAACTGTGGTGTTGGAGAAGACTCTTGAGAGTCCCTTGGACTGCAAGGAGATCTAACCAGTCCATTCTAAAGGAGATCAGTCCTGGGTGTTCATTGGAAGGACTGATGTTGAGGTTGAAACTCCAATTCTTTGGCCACCTCATGTGAAGAGTTGATTAACTGGAAAAGACTGATGCTGGGAGGGATTGGGGGCAGGAGGAGAAGGGGACGGCAGAGAATGAGATGGCTGGATGGCATCACTGACTTGATGCACATGAGTTTGGGTAAACTCGGGAGTTGGTGATGAACAGGGAGGCCTGGCGTGCTGTGATTCATGGGGTCATAAAGAGTCGGACACGACTGAGTGACTGAACTGAACTGAAAGATTCGAAAATATGAACATCCCTTAGGAAAGCTGAAACTGAAGCACAATAAGGGGCCCCTGTGGGCTACTCACCCACTGGCAGAAACAAGCCACAGACAACAAGATGCAAATAGAAGGGAGTAAATAAGCAAAGGTTTCTAAGAGACAGAGATTCCAAGTGGTAGATGATTTGCAATTGACTGCTTCCAACAAGGGCAACTTTAGGTATGTACTCAGAGAAAGCAGCAATAGCAAATTATTTATTTCTTTTTATGATGATACATTCAGAGGAGGACATGAACATGGGAAAAACAAGTTACTATGTTAAACAAATGACAGCATTTACTAACCTCCAATCCTTAAATACAAAGCCTAGAACAACTGGATTGGATTATAGTTTTAAAGAAACAAGTGGACCCAACCACTGAGATTCCTCACATTCTCTGCGCTTCCAGAACCTGTGCAACTTCCCTCCCTTCTCCCACTTCATCCATTCACCAGCAATGTGAAAGCAATGCCAGTTTTTACCAGTGATTAGGAGCTGATTCATACAATAAACTGAAAAGAATTTTTCAAGGAAAAAGAAAAACTTATACTATAATAGAAGACACAAAACATTCACTCATTCTGTACTATAGCTTCTAAAATGGATTATGCATATTGGAAACAGTGTCAGACTTTGTTTTTTTGGGCTCCAAAATCACTGCAGATGCTGATTGCAGCCATGAAATTAAAAGACGCTTGCTCCTTGGAAGGAAAGTTATGACCAACCTTGATAGTATATTAAAAAGCAGAGACATTACTTTGCCAATCAAGGTCCGTCTAGTCAAGGCAATGGTTTTTCCCGTGGTCATGTATGGATGTGAGAGTTGGACTGTGAAGAAGGCTGATCGCCGAAGAATCGATGCTTTTGAACTGTGGTGTTGGAGAAGACTCTTGAGAGTCCCTTATACTGCAAGGAGATCCAACCAGTCCATTCTGAAGGAGATCAATCCTGGATGTTCATTGGAGGGACTGATGCTAAAGCTGAAACTGCAATACTTTGGCCACCTCATGCAACGAGTTGACTCACTGGAAAAGACTCTGATGCTGGGAAAGGTTGGGAACGGGAGGAGAAGGGGACGACGGAGAATGAGATGGCTGGATGGCATCACCGACTCGATGGACATGGGTTTGAGTGAACTCCGGGAGTTGGTGATGGACAGGGAGGCCTGGCGTGCTGTGATTCATGGGGTCGCGGAGAGTCGGACACGACTGAGCGACTGAACTGAACTGAACTGTATTTACATATAATACATATAAATACAGATATACTATGCATAAATATAGTCACGAGGCAATCATCACATATATTGAAGGTAAATTATATTATCAAAATCTGTCATTTATCATATTTCTATTTAACGTATTTGAATGCTCTAATGATTACTGAATGAAAGCAAACAGATAAACTGCAAGCTATGTCTAGAAGATTGGTCACTAAGACTATATTAGAAGTATTTTAAGACTAGAAGTAAAAACAAAACAAGGAAGTCTAAATGTTTGCATGATTGTAGTTGATATTAAGTTAAAAGTCCTGCGTGCTTTTTAAACTTTTGATTTAATATCTCCTGGGCTGTAAATGTGAAAAATGCCTCCTCTAACTTATTCCTAAAATAAAACTTAGCAGCATAAATGCTTAATAGCTTAGATAACTGTGATAGAGTTCTGTGTCTTATTCCTTTATTTTATTTACCTAGGTCATAAATAAAAGATTTCAATCCTTCATTTGGCATCTTTCAGAAGTACTAAATTTACAAGCATAAAACAGTGATTATATATTAATTTTCTTATGTGATTTCAGAAAGTAAACACACTGGTTGTTTTATTAAGCAATTATTAACCTTATAACCATACATCAGATTTAATGTTAAATATATTGCTATGTATTCTGAAAAATACTTTTAAATGGGGAGGAGATAGGCTATTTCTTAAAAGACAGAAGAAATACAGAACTAGGAAACAGGCATGTTCATTTACTATAATAAACTTAAGAAGCATTTTTTTGGGGGAAGGAGAGGAAAAATAAAACATTTTTCTCTCCCTCAGTTACAGTTTTTTTAAAAAAGATTAGTTACTTGGGGCTAATAATGGGAAGCATAACAGAGACAACAGCTGAGATACAGTTGCCTGATATTATTGCTACAAAGAGTTCATTCAGCCCAGCAAATATGAGACCTCGCCGTGGCCCTATAACTCACTGTATTTCAAAGTGCGTCGTGGTGTGCAATGGTAGATAGCCCAAGGGCCATGTGACGGAGGACTTTAAATGTCAGAGTGCAGAGACTGCCCATAATTGGTCAAGGGTGAAGAACAACTGAAGATTAAGAAGAAAGGATGGGGAGGGTTATATTTTAAAAAATAAATTCTAAGGAAAGGAACTCAGTAATTTACCTAGTGTGAAGAACCGGTAAATGAAAGCATTTGGAATAAAGATTTGGGGAGACAGTATCTAACTCAGGCATGAACCAATAATCATATTATCCATAATTGGACTTCAAAATAGGATTTTAATTGATAAATCAGAGAGCCTTTAAGTTCAAGTGAAATATTACTTAGAAGTGAGTGGGAGTGGTGGGTAAACCTAGTAAGTAGTTTTCAGAAAGTTTTAGTAGTGAGCACTTAAATTTAAAAATAAAAAAGAAGCAACCATACACAACATTTCATGGAGACCAATGAAAGAACTGCTTTGGTTGACATGGGGATGGGGATGGGCCACCCAACAGGTCTCAGTGTGGCCCCCAAGCATCCCTGAACAATTTTAGGGCATTGCTCAACACAAGGAAAGAAGACTAGATGACTTCTCCACACCCTCTATACTTCCTCATCAAAGATAAAGCACCCTGGCCTTTATAAAGCTGTGTCCTTAGATTGTTGCCAATCTCCAAATTAAACAATACCACTGAAATGCGTAATTATTCTAACTCCCTGTTGGGCTGCACTCAAAACAGACATTCAAGCCCTGTACTTGCCCATTCCAGACAAAAGAAAAAGCCTGGACTCAGCAACAGAGCCATCAGTGGTTTAATGGATGGGAGGGGATCTTACACATCTGAAATAAGGTCCTGGAGCAACACCTTTACTCCCCAGTGGGAGCGGGAGGTTACCAGCTCTAGGGGCATATGATGTCAGGTTGGCTGATTGGTTCAAAGGGAAACTAGCGGAAGGAAACAACTCTCTCCATTCCTTTGATAAGCTCTCAGGGTGGAGATGTTCTGATCTAAAGATGAGAACAATCACCAGCTGGGAAGGTCAGTCATGGGAGTAGGGTATAGCTGAAGCAAGCGCTGATGGAACAGAGGATGCACAGAGAGGGCTTGAGAGCAACCATCTTGGGTGGCCTGATCATACACTCTCCCTCACCCAACAGGGCATAATTTTATCAGAGTAACTGCACATAAAATAGGCAGAAAACTACAGAAACATCCTGAAAGGACAGTGCTGGATAATTCCCGAGGCTCCTTGTTACCTACATAACTTGTTCCCTCACATCAACTTAGCATAATATAACTGTTCAGGAAGTTTTTTGCATAATTTTTTCTATAATCCAAGTTTTGATTTAATGACAGATTTAGTGTTTTACTTCACAGTGTGCATAAGCATAATAGAAACTAAATACAACCCACAGTTTCATTCTCAACATTATAAATTATGGAAACAAAGTGAATGATTTTGTGAAGTCCATGTTTCAATTCTACATGTACTTTTAAGGTATGATGAAATTTTTGAATCAATGAAATATCAAAATTGGAGAAATTAAGCTTGTCCATGATAAAAAATACACGTACACTCAGAGGCAAAAAACAAACTAACATAAAGACTTCTCTAAGGAATTCAGAATGCTTCACAGATGATTCTTATATCATTCATGTTAATGAAGGGCAGATGATCTTCATTTTAGTTAATGGCTGTAATTTTCCACCCTACCAAATTTTTTACTGACCCCACTGCTAAATAATTTAAGCTTAATATGCCCTTTCTCCCTTTGCATCATCCTTTGAGGGGAGAGCTAGTGAATAATAAAAACACAAGATTGGATGACAGATCTAAGAAGGGCAAAAAAGAAATTCTGAATGGTTCATAACTTGTATAATCAATAGGTGACTACCCTGTTTAATCTCATAATTCTCTTGTGAGCTGGAATGGGAAGATGCAATTTGCTAATAAGGAAATAGGCGAAGAGAATATATTCACTATGCTAATTCCACATGATTTATCCAATGTCACCCTGAGCTGAGGCTCAGCATAGAATTGAGTGATTATTGAGATAATCCAAACAGGGCATTGGATTACTAAAGAAGCACAAGGATCTCCTTCTCAGAAAATTTAAAAATAGGATTGGTGCTCATGGTGGCTTTGTCTGGAGATAATTTTGTCAAAAGATACAGTTATTAACTATAGGGGAAATAGTTTCCTTTAAATAGAATTAGGTATTTCAATTCAAATTAAAATTTTTCTTGTTTCTCCTTTCAGACACAGGGTACTGTGTTGTGGTGGTGCGAAACAGTAGCAACATGCAGACTTTACCTTCAAGGGACTTTAAATCTAGGAGAGAGTATAAAAGGTATACCAATAGTTATTAAGTGCTCACATGCAATGTTAGTGCTGCAAGACAGATACAAAGAGGATGGAATGATTTTGTTCAGCTTGGGACCTGATAAGAGGTTGGGTAAAGGGTTCAGGTGAAAAAAGACTAAGCACGAATTGACAATTATTGAGCTATCTAATAGGTACATGGGGCTTCATTACATTATTTTGTCCATTTATCTTTTTCAGAGTAAGAAATTATTCTTAAAAAGGCTTCATGAATAATGTGGTATTTGAGATAGACTTTGACAAAAGGGCACTATTCCATAAACCAAGAAGTGTGGGTAGAAATAGCAAAATCCTGACATGTAGTTGGAAAAACTCTGGCCTGATTAAATTCATGTTATACTGCTTAGCTAAAGCATAAGGTGTATACTGGGGTATAGAAGAATGATATAAAGCTAAGAATTATTTTTTTATTGTCTTAATGACTTTGAATATTAAATTGTGACATTTAAAATTATCACCGCAGTTAATAACCATCGGTGACTTCACAATGATTTGATTAAAAGTTTTGATTATGAGGGAAATAAAGAGACTGGAGTGAAGCAGATTTGAATCCAGATTCCAGTTTAGAAGGGTATTAGTTCAGGAGAGGTTATGCAATCCAGAAAAGAGTAGTGACAGCAGACCAGCAAAGTCCAGGAAAGAGAGGAACTATAGAGGGACTATTAGGGCAATTGATTGAATTGTGAGGAGAGAGCTAGAGGACAGAGAAAGTCAAAGATAAATTTAAGATTTTGTTTCTAACCTGGGTGCACAGAAACCAGATTGGTAGTCTTACCAAACCAAACTTGTCTGCTTGCCTGCACATAGTAAAGCCAAGACAAGTGGGTTGTGGTGAAGGATAGTGCAGTGTTTATTGCAGGGCACCAAGCAGAGTCCAAGTAGCTAGTGCTTAAAGGGCTCAAACTCCCCAAAGGCTTTCAGAATAAGATGTTTAAAGACAGGATGGTAGAAGGGTGTTGTGGGATGTGTGATCAGCTTATACACGTATTCCTCTGATCGGCTGCTGGTGCGTAATTGGGAATTACCATCATTGACCCCCTGGTTCCAATTGGTCTGGGGTCTAGTGCTTGTGGGCAGCATATAATTAACTCTTTCCACATGCTGGGGGTTTCAGTAGTTGCAAGATATGGCTCAGAATATTATCTATAGCCCTTGAGGAGTAACTAAATGTCCTTGACTTTGTTTAATGTCTAAACTCTTATTAGTTTGTCTTGCTTGACAGTTTTTTTTTCCTGCATTTTCTTACTTCTCTGATTAAATCTGTTTTTTGAAACTTGGGGAAGGCCTGCAAGGCTAAAGTTGTTTTACAGACAAGAGGCAGATGGAGGACACGGTGGGGAGGACTTGATCTGGGGTGGCCCCATAGGGTCCTGCTCGGTTACGGTAGTATCCAAATTAGGGAAGGAGACAAGGCAGGTTTTAGGAATCACAAGTGTGAAGAGCTAGAAGGAGGACATCGAGATAGAATGACCAAAAGACGCCCTCTAGGAGAGAGGGATGGGAGGAGAGCGACACTTGAGACACATACGGAACCAACCACTGAAGCACAAAATGCTGGGCAAGTGACTGAGAAAAAGGAGACTAAAGACAAGAAGGCTGAGAATAGAATTTGGGGGAATTCAGGGTTTGGTTGCTCCTTGGAAGAAAAGCTATGACCAACCTATACAGCATGTTAAAAAGCAGAGACATTACTTTGCTGACAAAGGTCCGTCTAGTCAAAGCTATGGTTTTTCCAGTAGCCATGTACGGATGTGAGAGTTGGTCTATAAAGAAAGCTGAGCCCCGAAGAATTGATGCTTTTGAACTGTGGTGTTGGAGAAGACTCTTGAGAGTCCCTTGGACTGCAAAGAGATCAAACCAGTCAATCCTAAAGGAAATCAATCCTGATTATTCATTGGAAGGAATGATGCTGAAGCTGAAACTCCAACACTTTGGCCACCAGATGTGAAGAACTGACTCACTGGAAAAGACCCTGCTGGGAAAGATTGAAGGCAGGAAGAGAAGGAGATAACAGAGGATGAGATAGTTTAATGGCATCACTCATATCGATGGATATGAGTTTGAGCTAGTTCCAGGAGCTGGTGATGGACAGGGAACCTGACGTGCTGCAGTCCATGGGGTCGCAGAGTCAGACACGACTGAACTGACTGAAGGGTTTGCTTTGATACAAGAGGGGAAAAAATGAGCTAAAGACAGAAGAGAACTCAGTTGGTAATACGACTAATAACATCTTATATTGGGCTTCCCTTGTGACTTAGCTGGTAACGAATCTACCTGCAATGTGGGAGACCTGGGTTCGATGCCTGGGTTGGGAAGATCCCCTGGAGAAGGGAAAGGCTACCCACTCCAGTATTCTGGCCTGGAGAATCCCATGGACTGTATAGACCATGCGGTCACAAAGAGTTGGACATGATTGAGCAACTTTTTCACTTTTCACTTTCAGCATCTTATATTTACTCAAGATTGCCTAACAAGAAACAATGACAAATTTAAATGGCTTAAAACAGTAAAAAATTATTTCTCACTCAAGCAAGAGTCCAAGATGGATATTTCTGCCTAGGCAGTTCTTTTCGCAGCAGCAATGCAGGAATTTAGTCTCCTTTAATTTTACGGGTTTGCCCTCCTCTGAGTCCTTGAACTCCTTACCCTTTGGTCAAAAGAAGGAGAAAGCAAATGCAAAAATCATGGTGGGAAGGTTTTACAGTCAGTCCTGGAAATGATGTGTATCACTTCTGGCCACATACCATTAGCCCAAATTCAGTCACTCAGCTACACCAAAATGCAAGATAGAACCAGTCAGGAACTGTCACATCTCATGTTTGTATCATACAATTTTTAGAGGACTGTCCTATGCTTCAATGTATAGTATGGCTTCATGGAAGGGAATAAAAGCACAGTGGTTACATGTATGAACTCTAGAGTTAAAATCACTTGGGTTTGTTTCCTGGCTTCACTATTTGTGTCACCTAAGATAAATTTGGAAGGACTGATGCTGAAGCTGAAACTGCAATACTTTGGCCACCTCATGCGACGAGTTGACTCACTGGAAAAGACTCTGATGCTGGGAAAGAGGTTGGGGGCGGGAGGAAAAGGGGACGACAGAGAATGAGATGGCTGGATGGCATCACCGACTCTGTGGACATGAGTTTGAGTGAACTCAGGGAGTTGGTGATGGACAGGGAGGCCTGGCGTGCTGTGATTCATGGGGTCGCGGAGAGTCGGACACGACTGAGCGACTGAACTGAACTGAAGATAAATTAATTCATCTCTATCTCATCTGTAAAATGATGATAATAACAAAATCTAACCCATACATGGTTAGGAAGATTAAATGAGTTTAATAAACATAAAGTATTTAAATAGTGCCTGGCATGTGCCTAGCATGCAGTAAGTTCTCAGTAAAGATTAGTCGTTATTATCAGATTAGAACGATCACTTTAGGGCTGGAGCAATTTAATGGTAAAGTGGACATTAAATAATGTGAAATGCAGAAAGGTGGTAGCAAAGGCCAGAGAAGAAAAAGCCATCAATTTGCCCATTAAGCTATCTGAATAACTGCAGAAATTTCTGCTGTTTTACAGTTGTTCAGCACCAGCTAAACAGGAGGTGATTACCAACTCACAGCAATTTTCTGTTAATATGCTTAGAACTGTAAAACAAATAACCTCTAAGCAAATCAGATGGCATTGCAGTCAAGTTAAATCCTAGAAGGTTCAGATTGGGGTTTTATTCCAAAGGTCTCATATTCAGGTAAGTAAACCATGCCTTAGAGAAACAGTGCTTATCAATTTGAGATTCATTTTCTAGTTTTCCTTCTCTCAGAACAAAATCTTTTCATAGGTCACAACAGGAGGACCTGAATCAGTTCATTCGCCTGTGACTGAACTTAGTTCAGTTCAGTCGCTCAGTCATGTCCAACTCTTTGCAACCCCATGGACTGCACCACGACTGTACTTAACATGCACATTACTTAACATGTACTTATCATGACTTAACATGTACTTAACATGACTGTACTTCACATGCAGATTAATGTCAGCAGGTATATTGCCTGTGGGTGTTTCTTTATTTTTGGAAGGCTCTCTTCCTTCTGCAGCTTCTATACTCCCTCCCCACCCCATTTAAAAATCTTTCCATTTTGCCACTCTTGTGGTTTCTTGGTAAATGTTCAAATATCTTTTTTAGAAAACATTCTATTTTAAAATTAAACCTTTTGCTATGACATAATTGTAGATTCACATACAGCTAGAAGTAATGATACAGACATCCAGTACACCTTTTACCCACCCAGTTTCCCCCATTAGTACCATGCATGATACTAGTACAATACATTAGGAGTCCAGTGTACAGCACGACATCATGACCAGAATATTGGCACTGCCACAGTCGAGATACAAACATTTCCATCATCACGAGTAGCCCTCTTTTACCAATTTATAACCACACCTACTTTCCACTTACCCAGACCCCTTCATCAATTCCTAGCAATTACTAATCTGTTCTTTATTCTTACAATTTCAACATTTCAAGAATGTCATATAAATGAAATCATATATATGTGAACTTTTGTCATTGACTTTTTTTCACTCAGCATAATTCTCTGGTGATATTACCCCAGGTTAATTAATGATTGAATAGTTTTCTCCTTTTTCTTGTTGAGTACTCTTCCATGGTGTGGGTGTACCAGTTTGTCTTGTCATAGACCAACTGAAAGATATCTGGGGCATTTCCAGTTTTGGCTATTACAAATAAAGTTATTATAAACATTCATGTACAGGTTTTTGTGTAAATTTATATCTTTAGTCCTCTAGGATAAATGCCTAAGAGTACATTTATTAGGCTGGAAAATATTTTCAATTTAGTTTTTAAGACTATTATTAAACTATTTTTATTATTATTTTAAAACTATTTTCCAAAGTGACTGTATCACTAATGTAAATTTTTATTTATTTTTAATTGGAAGATAATTGCTTTATAATATTGCATTGGTTTCTGCCATACATCAACATGAATCAATCATAGGTATACATATGTCTCCTCCATCTTGAACCTTCGACCCCTTCCCATCTCTCTAGGTTATCACAGAGCACCAGTTTGAGTTCCCTGAATCATACAGCAAATTTCCACTGGCTATCCATTTTACATATGGTAATGTATTTGTCTCCATGCACTGCTAATGTATATTTTACATTTCTACCAGCAGTGTATGAATGATCTAGACTGTCCTCATCCTCACCAATATTTGGTACATCACTATTTTTTTAAGCCATTCTGGTAGGTGCTTAGTGATATCTAATTATGTTTTTTTTTTATACTTCACTAATGGCTAAAGGACTTCCCTGGTGGCTCAGATGGTAAAGCGTTTGCCTACAATGAGGGAGGCCCGGGTTCGATCCCTGGGTCAGGAAGATCTCCTGGAGAAGAAAATGGCAACTCATTCCAGTATTCTTGCCTGGAAAATCCCATGGATGGAGAAGCCTAATAGGCTACAGTCCATGGGGTCACAAAGAGTCAGACACGACTGAGCGACTTCATTAACTACTAACTGCTAATGGCTAATGATATCTGAGCATCTATTCATATGTTTATCTACCATCTGTATATCTTCTCTGATGAAATGTTTCTCCATGTCTTTTCCCATTCTCATGTTCTAATTGGATTCTTGCTTTTGAACTGTTGAGTTTTGAGAGGTCTTTATATATCCTGGATACGGAATATCTTTTTGTCAAAGATACTGGAGAAGACTCTTGAGAATCCCTTGTACCGCAAGGAGATCCAACCAGTCCATTCTAAGGGAGATCGATCCTGGGTGTTCATTGGAAGGACTGATGCTAAGCTGAAATTGCAATACTTTGGCCACCTCATGCGACAAGTTGACTCACTGGAAAAGACTCTGATGCTGGGAAAGGTTGGGGGCGGGAGGAGAAGGGGACGACAGAGAATGAGATGGCTGGATGGCATCACCGACTCTGTGGACATGAGTTTGAGTGAACTCCGGGAGTTGGTGATGGACAGGGAGGCCTGGCGTGCTGTGATTCATGGGGTCGCAAAGAGTTGGACACGACTGAGCGACTGAACTGAACTGAACACCTACTTTTGTGAGATATGTGGTTTCAAATATCTTCCCCCACTCTGTAGCTTCTCCTCAGTCTTTTACTGATCAAAACTTTAAAATTTTTATCAAGTTATGAGTTTTGTCTTTTATGAATCACGGTTTTGGTAGCAAGCCTAAGAATTCTTTGCCTGGTCCTTGTGTCCCAAAGAGTTTACCCTATATATATATATATATATATTTGTAAAAGCTTTATAGTTTTACATTTTACATGTGGTTTTGTGCTCCCTTTTGAATTATTTCTGTGTAAGGTGTGACATGATTGTCTATACAAAATAATTGACAAAAAAATTCCTGGAACTAATGTTATAACAAGTTTTCAGGATACAAGGTTAAGAAACAAAAGTCAACTACTTTTCTATATACCAACAATGAACAAGTGGAATTTGAAATTAAAAGCACAATACAATTTACACTAGCAGCTCCCCAAATGAAATACTTAGGTATAAGTCTAACAAGATATGAACAAGAGCTACAAAACTGATGAATTCCAAGAAGAACTAAATACATGGTGAGGTATATCATGTTCATGGAAAGGGAGACTCAATATTGTCAAGATGTCAGTTCTTTCCAGCTTGATCTATAGATTCAATGTCATCCCAGTCAAAATCCCAGCAGGTTGTTTTATGGATATTGACAAACTGATTCTAAAGTGTACATGGAGAGGCAAAAGACCCAATAGCTATTATAATATCGAAGAAGAACAAAGTTGGAGGACTGACACTACCCAATTTCAAGGTTTTATATGCAGTTACAGTAATCAGTTCTGTGTGGTATTAGTCAAATAACAGATAAATAGGTCAAGGGACTAGAAAAGAGAGCACAGAAATAGACCTCACAAATCTAATCAACTTTGTGGGACAAATGAGTAAAGGCAATACAATGGAGCAAGAATAATGGAAATTTTCATTTTCTAAAATGTAGGCACAGGATGCTATAGGGTCATGCCCTGGGGTAAAAAATAGCAAGAGATTTCTATATATCCACCTATGGTGTGTTTCCCTATATTAAACACAAGAGGCCCACATCAACCATCGAGAAGCAAACCACCTTCACACTGGGTAGAAGGTGCTTTCTAGGGAGGACAGTTTCATGTGCAACCTCCCCACTCCCCACTTGTCCCCACACCTATTCCTGAAATTCCACTTTTCTATGTAACTTGACAGAAGTTCCAAAAGAAGAGCTGGGAGGGCTCAGAAGTTTAAAGCAGGTGTCAATTTATATCTGGATATGTAAAAGAGGTCAGTGGGAAGAGCCACGGCAAGAGAATAACTCACAGTTGCCTTATATTACCCAAGCATAAACCACATTTGTCACAGTAAGAAACTCAGGCAGTAGGACCAAGGTATTTCTTTGACCAGCAGATGTACATTAGTAAAGAGACTTTAACTATCCAGAAAATCGGATAAAAATAATACATATTAGCCAGCTATCCAACCTAATATCTAAGAAAATGGATCCGAGAGCAACCAGATAGACAATGAGAAGATTGGATTACATAGATTTTTCCTGTTTTATAAATGATAGGGAAAAAAAATATGAGCCTTATGAAAAATTTCTGCAGTGTCAAATTCAAATATCACTTTTATGATATAAATGAACAGCGTAGTTTTTATTTTTTAAATATTTGTTTATTTATTTGGTTGCACAGGGTCTTATGTGCAATCTTTAGTTGCAGCATGTGAACTCTTTGTTGCACCATGTGGGATTTAGTTCTCTGACCAAGGACCGAAACTGGACCCTCTGGCAGTATGCAGTCTTAGCCACTGGACCACCAGGGAAGTCCCTGAACAGCACAGCTTTGAAGAACATTTACTACAGGAATTTTTTTTAAAGCTCTCCTTTTATTTTCCCACATCCAGGAAAATTCAGATTCTATGAATAGGAAAGTAAAAGATGAGACAACAGGATGAGATCAAAGGGGAGTTGGCTGGGAACCAAGTGAAAGATCAAAAAGAAACAAAGAAATGCATCTGCAGAATTGAAGACATTGTTTTAGGTAATAAATTGCAGGTACAGAAAAATGTTCTCGCAATAAGGAAGATATACTACTATATAACTACTATAATAAGAAAAGGAAAAATTCAACTATGAAAGAAAAGACCATAGAAATAGAATGCAGAACACAAATGAAACAGAAGTGACACTTCAGACCAGTAGAAAATTTCTGATCTGAAGAAAGACTGATAGATTGAGCAGGCTGAGCTTGAGGAAAAGACATCACTATAAAAAGAGGCTGCTATTTAAATATACTCCAACATTAGGTAGTGAATTCCAAGCAAAAGGAAAGCTCATAGAAGCATTAGGAAAAATAAAATAGATTTTATATCCTAGAATAAGAATTGAGCTTGCCTTAGATAACTTATAGTAAACAAAATAAACATTTCATAATAAACTAGAAGAAAATAGAGTACCATCTAGTTTTGAGGGGAAAAAAAAGATTGAGGCTCAAGAATTTTTTCAGTTATGAAAGGCCTTAAGACATATGCCACTCATCTGTTCTTAAATAAACTGAGATAAACCAATAAAAAAGACATATTCAGCTAAATGAGAGACAAAGTAAATATCAAATTTAATAATGGCATTGAAGAATTAGCTGTAAATGTCAAAGACAATGAAATTTAGAATTAATGAAAAGGTTTTTAAAATAATTCAAAACAAGAAGCAAAGATCATTTTTTAAAAAAAGAACATATAGTATAAAACATTTAAGAATAACCTGGACATTGGGTGGGTGGAGTAGTAATTTTTTGTATTATATATTTTATTTGTTATATTAATCATTAAGGAAACATGAATTTATTTAGTATGATGATAATCATTAGTAGAATGATAAAAAATGGACACTATCAAAATCACTAGAATAAGTAGGTAAATTTTATATTTATATACATCCTGGCTCTTCCCCTAACTCGCTGGAGCAGTTCCTCAGAGCTGAGACTCTCTCTTGGGCTATAGTCCTCAGTAAGGTCCTCAAATAAAACTGAAAGTGTCATACACACACACACACACACATACAAAGTAGGTAAATTTAGTTTTCGTGAGACAAAACTAAGAATAGAAATATCAAAGAAGCGCAAAATGACATGTTAGCATATACAAAGATGTCAGCTATGACAGTAACAATCAATGAGCTAAAATTTTCAACTAAAAACATTGATATTCTCAGATTGAGCCAAAATACAAAGTAAATTATGTTCTCTTTACAAAGAGTCACACTGTCAAACAAAATTAGAATATTTTAAGGTAAAATATATACCACAAAGTAAAAAAAGAAAAAAGAACAGAAGAAAAAAAAAAGCAGATATTATGTTGTTAATGCTGGTCAGACTAGAACCCAAGGTAAGGAAAGAGCACTAAAGAGGGCAAAGATTATTTTACTTTTATAAGGGATACCTCTATAACAGACATAAGTGATTGTGTATACAACATCATTGAAATATATAAACAGCTATAAAATACGCAATAACAATTCTATTTGTATTTGATATGTTGAGTTGGTAATACAGTAAGCTTATATGGTATCTGAATAGCATAATTTTAAAAGTTTAGTTGTTAATCAAATTGTATATATATATATATATATATATATATGCTTGTGCTTAATCGTTCAGTCATGTCCGACTCTTTGTGACCTCATGGAGTGTAACCTGCCAGGCTCCTCTGTCCTTGGGGATTCTCCAGGCAAGAATACTGGAGTGGGTTGCCGTGCCCTCCTCTAGGGGATCTTCCCAGCCCAGGGATCGAACCCAGGTCTCCTGCATATATATATATATATATATATACACACACACACAGAGACATTTAACTCCGTACCGTATAAACAGAAGACAAATATTTTTTTGAGAATTCATGGAACTTTATACAAGTTGACCATAAATAAGAGCACAAAGAAAATACTGATAATTTTAAAAAGTGAAAATTAAATAAACCTCATTCTTTTACTATAAAGCGATAAAATTTAAAATTAGTAACATAAGATTAAACAAACACTGAAACACTTGGATATTTGAAATCTTCCCTGGTGGCTCAGATCATAGAGTCCACCTGCAATGCAGGAGGTGTGCTGTGCTTAGTCGCTCAGTTGTGTCCAACTCTTTGCAACCTGGGTTTGGTTTCTGGATGGGAAAGAGCCTCTACAGAGGGAAATGGGAACCCACTCCAGTATACTCACCTGGAGAATCCCAGGGACAGAGGAGTCTGGCAGGTTACAGTCCATGGGGCTGCAAAGAGTCGTACAAAACTGAGCGACTAACACACTTTCACAAATAATGACTGGATTAAAAGATAACAAAAATACAATTACAAAACATTTCAGAAATAAATTTTCTGTTCTTAATTCAAATGTCTATAGGCTTGAAGATTTATGAAAATCTTTTATTTATGAAACAAAGTTTGGAGAGCTACAATGTGTGAACCACATAAATTTGAGTACTGTCTCTTTCTGCTCTCTTTACTTTCTACTACATGAAGGAAAGCCTTTTATGGACAACTTTAGCATTTGTCATCATGAGAACAACTTCCATGGTGAATACTACCCATGGAAATTGTGTGCTTTGAAATAATTTGGGAGATCACTCCTGGAAGCTCCTTGGAGATTTGCTTTTTAACTAATTTGTGCTTACAAAGTATGGTCTTTAAGAGTATGTGGACATTCAAACCACTTAAACACACTTTAATACAATCACCACAATAGAGTTATTCATGGGGTTATCTGAAGTCTGGTGGTATAATCCTCTCATATGATAGTGTGCTTTTGTGAGTTAAAAGTCAACATTAAAAAGGCTCATGGAATTAATTTAGGTTCTGTATGATTTATCACTCAGCCGGTCATTGCAGACTATATTGTCATGAAAGGAGGGCGGTTAAGTGGGAAGAAAAATGCCAGAGTTTTCCTTTTAGATAGAATAAAATCTTAAATCTTTAGGACTATTCTGCTTGGAAGAACATGTACCCTTTGGTGGGAATTCAGAATTTAAATGCTAAATTCAAAAGATCAGGACAACTTGACTATTTAAATTTATTTTTAGATGTAAGAATAAATGGTAGAACTGTCAAGAATATTGAGGTGAGCACCCTCTCAATTCAAAATGGCACACTGTTACCCGTAGTGATTCAGGTAAAAAAATATTTTTCAGTTGGACTTCCAGTCTTATATCTGTTCCTTGAGTTAGTCAATGTTAAAATACAGTTCTAAATCTTTGATAATTTCTGTCTTCTCAAGTTTCTGAGGCAGTTACCACTTTATTTTCTTCATCAGTCTTGTTTTTCTTTTCCTTCCTATCTCAATTAAGTACCTTCATTATGCAATTAACAAATTAACAATTTTTCAGTGGCTGAATAAGCGAAAGTTCAAGAATATCTTCTGAGAATCTAGAAATGTGATTTTCTTAAACCTTGCAACACAAATTATTTTTCAAAGAGTACATGATTTTAAAAATTGAGTTTGCAAGGCTCATTCAACATTTACTAGCCTTTGGTTCCACTAATAATATCAAGATAATGAAAGTGAATCATGGACATGTTAAATTTCTCACTTTAAAGTTTTTTTGCTTTGTGTCATTTATCTAGTTTCTAGAGAAATGTCTAAGTTCAATGGATGAGAGCACAGACCTAATGAACCATATCCTTAATGGTGTTTTCCCTCTGGTGAAGTTCAATAAACTGTTAAAAGTATTATGACTGGTAGGAATTAACATTTTTTGTTCTAATAATTAAAGTAACTGGGAATAGAACCGTTAACTATAGTTGTGCCCACTAAGTTCTTCTCCCAGGATTATTAAGAAGGAAAGAATAAAACTTCTTTCAATGCCCTTTGTCAATCTTCACAGATTAGAAAAGAAGAAAAGTATACTATGGAAAAGCTGACACTAAATATTTTTCTGTCCACATATAATTTCTTTATGTTGTAAGATTTAAAGAGGCAAAATACTACAAATAAAATAATATCCAATCAAAATATTTGCCAAATTTCCAAGTTAAACATAGCCCCTTCCTCTCTGCCTTAATATTTTTTATTTTTACAGTATATTTATAAAATAATCATGAAATTTTATGCACTCAAAGTATTGTATTTTAGGATGAATGCTTTCATTTCAGCTTCAGGAAAAAATTTAAAAGAAAAAGAAAAACTTTAGCATAGGATTTTGATAAAAGAATATATTCCCTTAAACTTCATTCCAATCCTATTTGATTTAACAAAATTTTCCAAAGAATTTTTACCTCACAAAAGATGTTTGTAGATATGAAAAATATAAAAGGCGTTCTGAGTCTGAAAGACTATTTCACATTAGAACATTTGACTAAAGCCAGAATGTCTGTTATAATTTGATAAGAGGAAACCTTTTCCTAAAAGTCACTCAGAACTATCAACTTTACCCATTAAAAACTTCATTATGCCAGTCTCTCTGTTTCATTGCTTTAGTCACTACAATTGGGGTTGAATACCTGTTTAAAGTAAACCATTCATTTGTGTTCAGTTCAGTTCAGTTCAGTCGCTCAGTCGTGTCCGACTCTCCGCGACCCCATGAATCACAGCATGCCAGGCCTCCCTGTCCATCACCAACTCCTGGAGTTCACTCAAACTCATGTCCATTGAGTTGGTGATGCCATCCAGCCATCTCATTCTCTGTCGTCCCCTTCTCCTCCCGCCCCCAACCTTTCCCAGCATCAGAGTCTTTTCCAGTGAGTCAGCTCATCGCATGAGGTGGCCAAATATTGGAGTTTCAGCTTTAGCATCAGTCCTTCCAATGAACACCCAGGATTGATCTCCTTTAGAATGGACTGGTTGGATCTCCTTGCAGTCCAAGGGACTCTCAAGAGTCTTCTCCAACACCACAGTTCAAAAGCATCAATTCTTCGGCCATCAGCTTTCTTCACAGTCCCTCTTATTCCTCTTTCTTGAGTTAATCAAGAACTACTACTACCTATGCCACAGTGTTCCTAGATCAGTGACTAGAAGCCACTAAGCTTTGGGCAATTCCATTTTATTTCTGTGTGCCTTGCACTGATCACTCAATTTTATATGTAAAATAAATCTTTCCTTTATATCCTTATGAAAGTGATTACGAAGAGCCCACAGACTGCCCACTCAAAAGATGAAATGCACTTATACCAAGATATATTATTATTAAATTTTAGTACACTGGAGATAGTGTTTTAGAAAAATAGTATGTCACATAACAAGAATCAAAAATCAAAATTGTTGCGTACTTCTCATTGGACTAGAAGTTGAAAGTCAACTGAGATTATGCCTTCAAAATTCTGAAAGAAAATGACTTCTAATCTAACATTCTATATCCAGTCAAATTTTAATCAAGTATCAGGGTAGAATAAATAAATTTCAGTCAGGCAAAGTTTTAAAAAATGTATTTTTTTTTATCCCTTCTCTTAGGAGGCTACTGGAGGCTGAGTTCTACCAAAATGAAAGAACAAACCAAGAAAGAAAACCTGAAAAACCAAAAACAGTACTTCCAATCCAACAGCTGTTGCTACTGCTAAGCCGCTTCAGTCATGTCTGACTCTGTGCGACCCCAGAGACGGCAGCCCATCAGGCTCCCCCGTCCCTGGGGTTCTCCAGGCAAGAACACTGGAGTGGGTTACCATTTCCTTCTCCCAGTGCATGAAAGTGAAAAGTGAAAGTGAAGTCGCTCAGTCTTGTCTGACTCTTAGCGACCCCATGGACTGCAGTCCACCAGGCTCCTCCGTCCGTGGGATTTTCCAGGCAAGAGTACTGGAGTGGAGTGCCATTGCTTTCTCCGCCAACCCAACAGAGATGAAGGTAATTAACATGATGCTTATGAGAGGAGATCTCAGAATGAAAACTGCAGGTAGAGAGGAGCATGGCAGAAGGCTCTTCAGATAATCTAATAGGAAGATGAAATATTAATTTCTGAATATCTGATGCAGATATTTGAATGTTTGGAAGGCAAATGTAGACAATTTGATAGAAATCTGGATGTAATCATAAACACAGAAAATAAAGCAAATAAGAAAAAGATTAGTTCTAGACAAATAGAAGTTCAGCAGATAGAGAGGAATTATGACTTCCTTCCTGGCCGAGCTGAGATAGTGTTTTTAGTATAGCCACTCCAGCTCTATTTTAGTTATTGTTTCCCTGATATTTCTGTTTTCAATCCTTTTAACTTTCAACCCATTTGTATCTTTGCATATCTCTTTACACAACACAAGTTACATTGCGTATATGCTAAGTTGCTTCAGTCATGTCTGACTCTGTGTGATCTTATGGACCGTAGCCCTCCAAGCTTCTCTGTTCATGGGGTTCTCCAGGCAAGAATACTGGAGTGGGTTGCCATGCCCCCCTCCAAGGGATCTTCCCAGCCCAGGGATCAAACCCGTGTCTCCTCCATCTACTGCATTGCAGGTGGATTCTTTACTGCTGGGCTACCGGGGAAGCCACAGGTTAGATTATGTGTGGATCTTTAAATTACTTTAAAAACTCATTCTGCCAATCCTTACCTTTTGATTATTTAATTCATCTACATTTTAATGTAACTACTGATGAGGAAGAATTTATGCATACCACTTTGATATTTGTTTTCTAAGTATTTTTATTTCTCCACTACTTCCTTTTATTTGTATGTTAAATAGGTGTTTTTAATGTACCATTTTAATTCATTTGTCTTTTTTTTTTTGTTATTGTATCAATGGTTGTTCTCAGTATTACCATTCGCATCTTAATTTAAACAATCTAGTTTGGATTAGTACCACTTTAATTTCAATACAACAAAAATACTTTGCTCCAATATAGCTTTTGTTCACTTTCCCCTCCTTTGTACTATTATTGTCATATGAATCACATTTTCTACATTATAAACCCACCAATACAGTTTTATAATTATAGCTCTATGCTGTTATTTTTTAAGTCAGAAGACAAAAGGGGTTACAGGCAAAACTACATTTATATTATCTTTCATATTTTTTTATACAGTTTCCTTTAACAGTGTTCTTTATGTGGATTTGAGTTACTGTCTGCTGCTGCTGCTGCTGCTGCTAAGTCACTTCAGTCGTGTCCGACTCTGTGTGACCCCACTGATGGCAGCCCACCAGGCTGCCCCGTCCCTGGGATTCTCCAGGCAAGAACACTGGAGTGGGTTGCCATTTCCTTCTCCAATGTGTGAAAGTGAAGTCGCTCAGTCGTGTCCGACCCTTAGCAACCCCACGAACTGCAGCCTACCAGGCTCCTCCATCCATGGGATTTTCTAGGCAAGAGTACTGTAGTGGCTTGCCATTGCCTTCTACTGTCTAGTGTTCTTTAATTTCACCATGAACTACTCCCTTTATTATTTCTTGTAGTTTAGGCCTTCTCATCACAGATCTCTCAGTTTCTGCTTATCTGGGAAAGTCTCTGTTTCTCTTTTATTTTTTAAGGATAGTTTTGCTAGATGTTAAATTCTTGAATGACAGTCTTTTTCTTTCAGCATTTTGAATATGTCACCCCTCTGCATTTTGGCCTCCATAGCTTCTGATAAGAAATCAAATGTTTTACTGAGGATCCCTTGAAATGATGAGTCATTTTTTTTCTTTGCTGATTTCAAGATTCTCCTTTTGTTGCTGTCTTTTGACAATTTGACTATGATGTATCTAAGCACGCATCAATTTGAGTTTTCCCTATTTGGGTTTGTTGAGCTTCTTAGATCTACAGATTAATGTTTTTCATCAAACTGAGAATATCTCTGGTCATTACTTCTTCAAATGACCCCTGTGCCTCTTGATCTCCCTTATCTCTTTCTGGAACTCTCATTATCTACATGGGATGCTTGATGGTGTCCCACAGGTCTCTTAGGCTCTATTAATTTTTCTTCATTTTTTTCCCGCTTTTCCTCAGTTGACTTATCAGCAAGTTCAATGATTCTTCTGCAAATTCAATCTGTTGTTGAGTCCCTCTGATGAATTCTTCATTCCAGCTATTTTGTTTCTCAACTCCAAACTTTCTATTTATATTTTCTTATAATTTCTGTCTCTTTATTGATATTCTCTGTTCAGTGAGATGTTATTCCCATACTTCCTTTTAATTCTTTTGATATAGTATCCTTTAGCCACTCCAGTACTCTTGCCTAGAAAATCCCATGGATGGAGGAGCCTGGTGGGCTGCAGTCCCTGGGGTCACTAAGGGTCGGACACGACTGAGCGACTTCACTTTCACTTTTCACTTTCACACATTGGAGAAGGAAATGGCAACCCACTCCAGTGTTCTTGCCTGGAGAATCCCAGGAACGGGGGAGCCTGGTGGGCTTCCGTCTATGGGGTCACACAGAGTCAGACACGACTGAAGTGACTTAGCAGCAGCAGCTTTTTAAAAATATCTGTAAGAGCTGATTTAAAGTCTTTGACTAGCAGCACCAACACTTAGGCTTCCTCAAGGACAATTTCTATTAGCTGTTTTTTCCCCTGTGGTAGGGCAATATTTTTGTGGTTTTGTTGTCTTGTTTCATTTTTGTTTTGTATGTCTCATAATTTTAATAGAAAAGGGGAATTTTAAAAGATATAATGGGACAGTTCTGAAACTTAGGGACCCACCCCCTCCATGGCTTATTATTGTTGCTGTTACTTTGTTGCTTTTTGTTTGTTTACTGAATTTTTCTGAACAAATTCTGTCAAGTGTGTATATCTTATAGTGTTTAGCTACTAATATCTCTCCTTGATTATCTTTGTAGTCAGCCAGTGATTGAACACAGATTCCCTTAAAAGTCTTGAACCAATAAGTCATCTGTTTTTTGCCTAAGGTTGCTGTGTGTGTATACTGGGGCTCTGGCAGTTTACCACTCTGAATTAGCTTTAAATTCCTGATTGTACAAAACCCTATGGTTAGACAGAGGTGACAGATAAGGGTGTTCTCAGGTTTTTTCTGAACATGTAAATAGTGTGCATAAGTACATGTTCTTCTATATTTCCAGGAATATGTTGAATCTTTTCAAATCCTCCTATAAACATCCCATTTCCCAGATATTCTTTTAGAGCCTTTTGGTCATTATCTTGTTTTCTCTGATTATTTTTGATAAACACCATAAGGATGAGGCCTTTTCCACTGAACAAGCTCTTAGTCTAGTCAAATAATGACTAACCCTATGAATAAGAATTTTCTAGAAACTTCCATACATATCAAATAGTAGCAATTGTCTGGGGAAGAAATATTTTAAGGAGTTCTAAACCTGGTCAGCCCCCTTCATGAAGTGAGCTAGGATGCTGGTTTGCACCATGGAACTTGGAAGGGGAAGATGGAAATAGGGCAAGTTAAAATGCTAGGAAGCTTATGTTCTTAACAAGTTTTAGCAGTTTTTACTGAATAAACACTCCTTAGATTCTTTCAAGTTAATTTACACAGATCTGAAAAAGCTGATTTGACAATTGTTGCCTTTATTTTCATTGCTTTTATGGAGTGGATTCTCATAAATACTTACTCTGTCAGTCTGGAAGTTCCACTCCCTAATACTGTTTAAATGATAAACTAAATAGTGATTATTGCTTGAGCCAAAATTACATTGCATTGGCAGGATGGGTGGGGTTTCAACGTTTGAAGGGTGTTTTCATGTGATGCAAGCAGAAGGGTAGAAAGAAAACCAAGTCCTCATCTTCTTCAGGGGGACTTAAGAGAAAATGCCCCAAGCTAGGAAATCAGAAGCTGGCATTTCAATAATACCATTTAGAGAAAAAGGAAGTAACTATGAAAACAATCAGTTTAAGGGGGCGAGAGGCAATAGAGAAGCAGAGACACAGGTATGAGACTGTTGTTGTTCAGTTGCTAAGTCGTGTCTGACTCTTTGCAACCCATGGACTGCAGAACACTGGGCTTCCCTGTCCTTCACTATCTCCCAGAGTTTGCTCAAACTTACCTCCATTGAGGTGACATCACTTTGCTGACAAAGGTCTGTACAGTCAAAGCTATGGTTTTTCCAGTAGTCATGTATGGATGTGAAAGTCGGACAATAAAGAAGGCTGAGCATCCAAAAATTGATGCTTTTGAACTGTGATGCCGGACAAGACTCTTGAGAGTCCCTTGGACAATAAGGAGATCAAACCAGTCAATTCTAAAGGAAATCAACCCTGAATATTCATTGGAAGGACTGATTCTGAATTGAAGCTCCAATACTTTGGCCACCTGATGTGAAGCGCCAACTCGTTGGAAAAGACCCTGATACTGGGAAAGATTGAGGGCAGGAGGAGAAGGGGGCAACAGTGGATGAGATGGTTTGATGTCATCACTGACTCAATGGACATGAATTTTAGCAAACTCCAGGAGATAGTGAAGCATAGGGAAGCCTGGCGTGCTGTGGTCCATGGGGTTGCAAAGAATTGGTCATGACTGAGCAACTGAGCAACAACAACAAATGACGTCTCTGAAGATATCCTACAAAACCAAGCAATCGGCTGCACTTAGCACAAAGCTGAGAACAGCTAGGTAATGAAAACTGTGTTGTTCCCCTTCTTGACCACCTTTACTTTTAGTTTTCTATCACTACTAGGTTTCTGGGGTTGCAGATAGATAGAACATAAGTTTTCCCCTTGAACTCAGTTTTCTAGGGATCTCAAGCAAGGAAACTGTGTTTTTTCCTAATGTACCTGTAAAATTATTTTTCTTTTCAGACTAAGTGCATACATATTGTTGATAAAAATGTAATCTTAATCTTATATTAAGATTATGGGAATCTTAATATAAGATGGGAAAGAGAGAAAAAAGACACTAGAGAATATAACATACTATATTTAAATGAAAAATAAGCCAAGAAAGATGATATTTGATCCAAAAACCACAGAATTCATTGGAAAGAAGACAAAGAGAAGCCCTGGACTGGTAGCAGAAGCATGGATCTAGAGTAGAGCAAGGGAAGAGAGGTCTGCAGGAGGGAGGTGCCACAACAAAACAAAACTGGCTGGCTTTCTGATGTCTGTTATTCTAGAAAATAATATCATGAGGCTTAACTCATGTAACTTTTGGAGTGTTGGGGAAAAATTACCAATATGTACATAGATAATCAATAAAATAAAAAGAAACAATTATTAATTTCAGAAAAAGCAAACCATGCCTCAAGTAAAAAAGTAATAAGAACACGATTTAGTTAACAGTGAACAAGATTACCTAATTGTAGTAATGTGAATTACTATGTCACAGCTTTTGGCTGTGACATAAATATAATGTTAAGAAGAGAACATTTCATGGTGGTAGAAAGCTAAATCCTCATCTGCCATCACAAGAAGTCAATGGAAAAATGGATACATGAAAAAAAATTTTCACAAAGACATACTATTTAGAAATGTAGTAGAGCCATGAGAAACAATTCAATGAATTCAAAACTGTTGCCACTGGTATATGATGGCAAGAACTGCTATTTTTTCTTTGTAACTCATATAACTTATCTATGCTATTTACCTTTAAAAAATAGACTTTTTTGAAGAACGGTTTTGAAGAGCAGAATTTACAGAAAACTTGAGAAGATTATACCATGTCCATAGTCCACATCCAGTATCCCCTACTATTTAACATTGGATTTTAGTATTGTAGTACATTGCTTACAATTAATGAATAAATACTGGTACATTATTATTAGGCAAAGTCCATACTCTATTCAGATTTTAGCTTTTATCTCAGGTCTTTTTTTGTGTTTCAGGATTCCTTCCAATTATATAATATTTAGTTGTGATATCTCCATGGGCTGTCATGAGTGGAACAATTGCTTGGACTTTTTTTTAAAATAACTTTGATAGTTATGAGGAATACTGGTCAGGTATTTCGCAGGATGTCTCTCAATTGGAATTTGTCTGATGTTTTCCTCAAGATTATTCTAGGGTTATGTATATTAAAAAGCAGAGACATTACTTTGCCAACAAAGGTCTGTCTAGTCAAGGCTATGGTTTTTCCCGTGGTCATGTATGGATGTGAGAGTTGGACTGTGAAGAAAGCTGATCGCCGAAGAATTGATGCTTTTGAACTGTGGTGCTGGAGAAGACTCTTGAGAGTCCCTTGGACTGCAAGGAGATCCAACCAGTCCATTCTAAAGGAGATCAATCCTGGGTGTTCATTGGAAGGACTGATGCTAAAGCTGAAACTGCAATACTTTGGTCACCTCATGCGACGAGTTGACTCACTGGAAAAGACTCTGATGCTGGGAGGGATTGGGGGCAGGAGGAGAAGGGGATGACAGAGAATGAGATGGCTGGATGGCATCACCGACTCGATGGACATGAGTTTGAGTGAACTCCGGGAGTTGGTGATAGAGAGGGAGGCCTGGCGTGCTGTGATTCATGGGGTCGCAAAGAGTCGGACACGACTGAGCGACTGAACTGAACTGAACTGATAGGCTTTGGAGAAGAAGACCTCAGAGGTAAAGTGCCCTTTACACTGTATCGTATCCTGGGTACATACTATCAACGTGACTCTTCACTGTCGATGTTGGACTTAATCATCAGGCTGGGTAGAGTTTGTCATGTTTTCCACTGTAATCTCCCCCCTCCCTTCCATACTGTACTTTCCAATGATTTTTTACACTATGTACATTTATTACTTTGATTGAACTTAATTAAAATACGTAGATGTGTTGCAGATGTTTTGTTTCTGAACTATGTGGTACATTCCTAGAACTGTGAGCAGCAGCCTGCAAAAGTGTAAGACAAGTATTCAACAAAGAGTCATAGTAAGTACGGAGGAGCCTTTACACAAGAAGAAGAGCAGCCTGTGGTATGTCAGTATGAGCTGGAACAACACCAACATCAGGTTCAAGATTAGCTTTGGAATGTAGGTGCATGGATGGATTAGAAACCGATGGGTAGTTTCAGGGCCAGACAGTGAGACTTGCGATAGACTAAGTTGCCACAAAGCACAGAGGCAATCAAGACAAGTTTCCAGGCAAATGGTTTGAATATCAGAAAGTCACAGATCTAACTGAGAATAATAATGGATCATAAACTTAGGCAAGGAATCTGAATTACAGGTATGGACGATCCTTTTTTTAAAAAAAGCAAACCAAAAAAATTTTGGCATTCTATAGACATTTTGATTCAAGTCAGGGACAATTTCTGAATATAGGAACCAGTTTCCTTTATTACCTTCTTTGAGGATTTAAGCTGGAGTCCTTGAGGCTAGGCTGGATCTCTTGACTGGAGTGGGAGTGAGGAGGCAGCATTTCTGGTGTAACATAAATCATGTCTTGGTGATATATGTCATAAAGGTTCAATCAAATGACACAGTTAACATTTTATGTGTTTGATAAATTGAAGCTAGTATTCCTTCCATCTCCAGAAGTATATAAGTCTCTATTTTGAGCCAGAAAGAATAAAAAAACCCATTTTCTTTGGGATATTTTTCTAGAACTGATGGCCTCTAAAACAATAATCAAAATTGCTTTCCCAGATAGTTTTATAAGGGATAGTGGAGGGTGGCAAACCTTTGTCTAATCTAAATCACCCCTCCTGGGCATTAAAGTTATTCTTATGCTGAAGTAGAAGAACTATCTTCATTGTGATCCCCCTTCCCCTTACCCACTTCATTCATCCATGGAAGTGACTGGTTAGAAAAGATTCTCAGAGCAGTTGTCCATCTTCACAGGGAAAAAAGGCTGGTTATTAATTAAATCAAGTTAATTAATAGTTAAGGCTTACTTGGACCTCTAAAATGTCCTAGAACTCTATGAGGGGTCAGGACTACAAAGTAAATTGGACACAGAGACTGACCTCAAGAAGCTCACATTCTAGTAAGGAATCAAGGCAAGAACACAGCCTTGTTCCTTACTAAGTGTGACTAAGGCTCTGATTAGGATAAGTCATATGATGCCTTGGAATTCTCCTGAGGATTATCTAACCCAGTCTTGGGGGTAAGAAAGCTTGTCTGAATAAAGATTTTATCAAAAGATCTGTTGCAATCCGGGAAGGTAACTGTTGCAATAGAGAGAATGGTCAGATTGTAAGACCTGCAAACATCTGAAAGGTCATACAAGAAAGGAATTTTCTTTTTACAGGGAAGAGAAAAGGCTAGAAGGAAACTGGTCCAAGGGAGTGAGATAAGCAGGTGATGTGATGGGACAGCTGATCAAGGAAGCTCTTTCTTTGCAGTCAATTAATCACCTGGAGAGGCTGCTGAGGAGAGACTGCTCTGATTCAAAGCCCTTCAAGACCAGGGGTAGCAAAGTTCAGGTGCCTGGGAGAGTGAGAAAAGCCTGCCTAAAATTTGGTCAATTCAAGGATTCCATTCAGACGGGTCAGTGGGGACAAACAGTTCAACAAATCATTTATGAGACAAAGAATGGGAAATCGGAGGGTCTACGTCTGGCCTCACCACATGTAAGCAAGGAGGGTGTTAGTGGGTCTTATCTAAGAAGAGGAAGTTTGGTTCTTTGCAGTAAGCTTTTTTCCTGGAACATAAAACAGGGAAAGTGGAGTGAAGTGCTCAGTCGTGTCCGACCCTTTGCAACCCCATGGACTGTAGCCTACCAGGCTCCTCCATCCATGGTATTTTCCAGGCAAGAGTACTGGAGTGGGTTGCCATTGCCTTCTCCAGGGGATCTTCCTGACCCAGGGATTGAACCCAGGTCTCCCGCATTGCAGGCACACACTTTCCCATCTGAGCCACCAGGGAAGGACTGGAGGAAATTTATTAATCATAGTTTTTTCCAGGAGCACAAGGCTCAGGTCAAGTTCAACATTATCAATATCTAAACTGATACTATTAAGAAAATCAATGGAACATTAGAGACGGAAGACAACAGTCACGAGGGAGGACAAACGTGGTACATTCAGGGAAGCTGATGCATTGGTGCAGTTCATCTCAGGCTCCTGCAGCAATTCAGAAAGAAATATTTCCTTGAATTTTAAGGAATGGTAGCCAAATGCTTAAAAAGATGTTGGCCTATGAGATGGAGTAAACATATAAAAACAAATCTAGGCAATATGAGCTATGAAACTACTGAAGAGTTTTACTACGGAAGACGTGCCTGCATGCATGCTGAGTCACTTCAGTCCTGTCTAACTCTGTGACCCTATGGACTGTAGCCTGCCAGGCTCCTCTGACTAAGGAAGACACACCCACCTCAGTTGAGAAAGCAGTCATCACAATCAGATTGAGGACGGACACTCAATTTGATCTGAGATAAGATATCAGATTTTTATATCAGAAGGCCAAGAGGCAGAACTATATAAAACAGACCTATTTTCTGGACAATGATTTTTTTTTTTTATAAGATCCCAAAAGCATAGAAAAGAACAGCAAAAAAATACAAATGATAAAAAACCTCTGCACAGCAAAGGATATCACCAGCAGAGTGAAAAGGCGTATAGAATGGAAGAATATATTTGCAAATCATATACCTAATATGGGATTAATATCCAAAATTTATGGATTAAACTCAATAGTATAAAAACAATACCAGATAATCTGATTTAAAAGTGGGCAAAAGACCTAAATAGACATTTTTCAAAAGAAACACGAATGCTGCAGTGGGTAGCCATTCCCTTCTCCAGGAAATCTTTCTAACCCAGGGATTGAACTTGGGTCTTCTGCATTGCAGGCAGATTCTTTACCAACTGAGTCACCAGGGAAGCCCAAAAGAAACATACAAATGGCCAACAGGTATATGAAAAATTGCCCAGTATCACTAACCATCAGGAAAATGAAAATCAAAACCACAATGAGATATCACCTTACATCCATTAGAAGGACTACTATCAAAAGGACAAAAGAACAAATTTTAACAACAATGTGAAGAAATGAGAACCCTTGTACATTATTGGTAGGAATGTAATTTAGTACAAACATTATAGAAAACAATATAAAATATTCCTCAGAGAATTAAAAATAGAACTATCATATGATCCAGCAATCCCACTTCTGGGTATATATCCAAAGGAAATGAAATCAGTACCTAGAAGACATATTTGTTCTCTGATGTTCATTGTAGCATTGTTCACAATAGCTATGATTCTGAAACAACCTAAATGTCCATCTACAGATGAATGGATAAAGAAAATGTGGCATATACATACAATGAAATATTGTTCAGCCTTATAAAAAGATAAATCATGCCATTCTTGATAGCATGGATGAAATTAAATGACATTATGCTAGGTGAAATAAACCAAACACAGAAAGACAAATACTGTGCTCTTACTTACATATATGGAATTTAAAAAATCAAACGCATAGAAGCAAAAAAAGTAGAATGGTGGTTTCCAGAGGCAGAAGTCTGGGGAATATGGGGAGATGTTGGTTAAAGGGTACAAGGTTCTAGTGATGCGGAAAGAGTAAGTTCTGAGATCAAATGTACAGCACAGTTAATACTATATTGTATGCTTGAATAATACTATATTCCGTTCCGTCGCTCAGTTGTGTCCGACTCTTTGCGACCCCATGGACTGTAGCCTACCAGGTTTCTCCGTCCATGGGATTCTCCAGGCAAGAATACTGGAGTGGGTTACTGTTTCCTTCTCCAGGGCATCTTCCCGACCCAGGGATCGAACCCGGGTCTCCCGCATTGGGGGCAGACGCTTTAACCTCTGAGCCACCAGGGAAGCATGCTATACATTGAAATTTACTGAGTACATCTTACATGTTCTTACAACAACAACAAAAAAATAAGTATGTGAGATGATGAGCATGTTTATTAGCTTGACTGTAGTAATCATTTCACAATGTATAAGGATATCAAAACATCGAATTGTACATCATAAATATATATTGTCAATTATAGGTCAGTATGGCTGGAAAATCAATTTTTTAAAGGCCTGTTTTAAGCCAACTAGATGACTATAAACCCACTATGATGTTTCATACTTCACCATGTTTCTATTCTCAATAAAAATAACTTTAAATTAAACAATGTATTCATATGACTCATCACATTTAAAGACCTAACTAGGCTGGCAACCCATTCCAGTATTCTTGCCTGGAAAACCCAGGGACAGAGAAGCCTGATGGGCTACAAGTCCTTAGGGTTGCAAAAGAGTTGGACAGGACTTAGAGACTAAACAAGTTAGTTTATCGAGTACTAATCCAGAGCCATAAGTATATCATAGTAGAAATCAAATGTCTCCCAAACAAATTTCTCCTTTAGAGACAATCTTTCAGTCTTCTCAAAGGTACATTCACATTCCTATTCCAAGATTTGGACTCCAGAGAAAGTTCCACAACTATTGTACCCAAGAAATGAAACCTCCATCTTTCCCATAAAACCACAAAATCCAGACCATGTTTCTTCCAAACAACAAATAACGTAGATTAATGCCATATCTATTTAACATAGTCAATTCAACAAATATTAAGCCAGTAGAAGTTTTTTTTGGGGATTTGGGGGGTCTTCTTTAGTTTTGTTCTTTATTTGTTTGTACTATTTTTCTTGACATTAACTTGGAAACTATAACCTCTCTTATCACTGGATAGATTCTGCAAATGCTATCATCTCTAATATTAGTATTTTTTTCATAGACCTTCTCTCTTTCATTAATTCATCCAGCAATTCCTTAGTGACTGAGATGTGTAAGGAAATGTGCTGGGCTCTGGGGATACAAAGCGAGATAAGACAAGACTCTACACTCAAAGATTTCACGGTAATGAAAAAAAATAAGCATCTATGGAGTAAAAATATACTGTACATGTATCATGTACTAATTTACTAGCTATGATGTGAATTCCTTCCTTCTCTAAAACCTCATTCTGCCCTCTTCATGGGGTTCTCAAGGCAAGAATACTGAAGTGGTTTGCCATTCCCTTCTCCAGTGGACCACGTTTTGTCAGAACTCTCCACCATGACCCTTCTGTCTTGGGTGGCCCTACATGGCATGGCTTGTAGTTTCATTGAGTTAGACAAGGCTGTGATCCATAAATCAAGGCAAATTTGAAGTGGTCAGACAGGAGGTGGCAAGAGTGAATGTAGACATTCTAGGAATAAGTGAACTAAAATGGACTGGAATGGGTGAATTTAACTCAGATGACCACTATATCTACTAATGTGGGCAAGAATCCCTTAGAAGAAATGGAGTAGCCATCATGATCAACAAAAGAGTCCAAAATGCAGTACTTGGATGCAATCTCAAAAACGACAGAATGATCTCTGTTCATTTTGGAAATGGCAAACCATTCAATATTACAGTAATCCAAGCCGATGCCCCAACCAGTAATGCTGAAGAAGCCGAAGTTGAATGGTTCTATGAAGACTTACAAGACCTTTTAGAACTAACACCCCCCAAAAATGTCCTTTTCATTACAGGGGACTGGAATGCAAAAGTAGGAAGTCAAGAAACACCTGGAGTAACAGGCAAATTTGGCCTTGGAGCACGGAATGAAGCAGGGCAAAGGCTAATAGAGTTTTGCCAAGAGACTGCACTGGTCATAGCAAACACCCTCTTCCAACAACACAAGAGAAGACTTTATACATAGACATCACCAGATGGTCAACATCAAAATCAGATTGATTATATTCTTTGCAGCCAAAGACGGAGAAGCTTTATACAGTCAGCTAAAACAATTCTGGGAGCTGACTGTGGCTCAGACCATGAACACCTTATTGCCAAATTCAGACTGAAATTGAAAGTAGGGAAAAAAATCAGTAGACCATTCATATGACCTAAATCAAATCCCTTATGATTATACAGTGGAAGTGAGAAATAGATTTAAGGGACTAGATCTGATAGAGTGCCTGGTGAACTCTGGACGGAGGTTCGTGACATTGTACAGGAGACAGGGACCAAGACCATCCCCATGGAAAAGAAATGCAAAAAAGCAAAATGGCTGTCTGAGGAGGCCTTACAAATAGCTGTGAAAAGAAGAGAAGCGAAAAGCAAAGGAGAAAAGGAAAGATACAAGCATCTGAATGCAGAGTTCCAAAGAATAGCAAGGAGAGATAAGAAAGACTTCCTCAGCGACCAATGCAAAGAAATAGAGGAAAACAACAGAACGGGAAAGACTAGAGATCTCTTCAAGAAAATTAGAGATACCAAGGGAACATTTCATGCAAAGATGGGCTCGATAAAGGACAGAAATGGTGTGGACCTAATGGAAGCAGAAGATATTAAGAAGAGGTGGCAAGAATACACAGAAGAACTGTACAAAAAAGATCTTCACGACCCACATAATCAGGATGGTGTGATCACTCACCTAGAGTCAGACATCTTAGAATGTGAAGTCAAGTGGGCCTTAGAGAGCATCACTACAAACAAAGCTAGTAGAGGTGATGGAATTCCAGTTGAGCTATTTCAAATCCTGGAAGATGATGCTGTGAAAGTGCTGCACTCAATATGCCAGCAAATTTAGAAACTCAGCAGTGGCCACAGGACTGGAAAAGGTCAGTCTTCATTCCAATCCCAAAGAAAGGCAATGCCAAAGAATGCTCAAACTACCACACAATTGCACTCATCTCACACGCTAGTAAGTGAAGTGAAGTGAAAATCACTCAGTTGTGTCCGACTCTTTGCAACTCCATGGACTATACAGTCCATGGAATTCTCCAGGTCAGAATACTGGAGTGGGTAACCTTTCCCTTCTCCAGGGGATCTTCCCAACCCAGGATCGAACCTAGGTCTCCCACATTGCATGCGGATTCTTTACCAGCTGAGCCACAAGTGAAACACACGCTAGTAAAGTCATGCTCAAAATTCTCCAAGCCAGGCTTTAGCAATACGTGAACTGTGAACTTCCTGATGTTCAAGCTGGTTTTAGAAAAGGCAGAGGAACGAGAGATCAAATTGCCAACATCTGCTGGATCATGGAAAAAGCAAGAGAGTTCCAGAAAAACATCTATTTCTGCTTCATTGACTATGCCAAAGCCTTTGACTGTGTGGATCACAAGAAACTGTGGAAAATTCTGAAAGAGATGGGAATACCAGACCACCTGACCTGCCTCTTGAGAAACCTGTATGCAGGTCAGGAAGCAACAGTTAGAACTGGACATGGAACAACAGACTGGTTCCAAATAGGAAAAGGAGTATGTCAAGGCTGTATATTGTCACCCTGCTTATTTAACTTATATGCAGAGTACATCATGAGAAACCTGGGCTGGAAGAAGCACAAGCTGGAATCAAGATTGCCAGGAGAAATGTCAATCACTTCAGATATACAGATGACACCACCCTTATGGCAGAAAGTGAAGAGGAACCAAAAAGCCTCTTGATGAAAGTGAAGGAAGAGAGTGAAAAAGTTGGCTTGAAGCTCAACATTCAGAATAAGATTATGGCATCTGGTCCCATCACTTGATGGGAGACAGATGGGGAAACAGTGGAAACAGTGTCAGACTTTATTTTTTTGGGCTCCAAAATCACTGTGGATGCTGATTGCAGCCATGAAATTAAAAGATGCTTACTCCTTGGAAGGAAAGTTATGACCAACCTCGATAGCATATTAAAAAGTAGAGACATTACTTTGCCAGCCAAGGTCCGTCTAGTCAAGGCTATGGTTTTTCCAGTGGTAATGTATGGATGTGAGAGTTGGACTGTGAGGAAGGCTGATCCCCGAAGAATTGATGCTTTTGAACTATGGTGTTGGAGAAGACTCTTGAGAGTCCCTTGGACTGCAAGGAGATCCAACCAGTCCATTCTAAAGGAGATCAGTCCTGGGTGTTCATTGGAAGGACTGATGCTAAAGCTGAAACTCCAATACTTTGGTCACCTCATGCGAAGAGTTGACTTATTGGAAAAGACTCTGATTCTGGGAGGGATTGGGGGCAAGAGGAGAAGGGGACGACAGAGAATGAGATGGCTGGATGGCATCACCAACTCGATGGACATGAGTTTGAGTGAACTCCGGGAGTTGGTGATGGACAGGGAGGCCTGGCGTGCTGTGATTCACGGAGTCGCAAAGAGTCAGACACGACTGAGCGACTGAACTTAACTGAACTGTGATCCATGTGATCAGTTTGGTTAGTTTTTTGTGATTGTGGTTTTAATTCTGTGTGCCCTCTGAAGGATAAGAAAAAGGGGTTTGTGTAAGCTTCCTGATGGGAAGGACTGGCTGTGGGGGTATCTGGGTTTTTCACTGATGGGCAGGGCCATGCTCAATAAATCTTTAATCCAATTTTTCAGTTGATGGGTGGGGCTGTGTTCCCTCTGTAGTTTGGCCTGAGACAGCCTAGACAGCATTTTGAAAAGCAGAGACATTACTTTGCCAACAAAGGTCCATCTAGTCAAGGCTATGGTTTTTCCAGTAGTCACGTATGGATATGAGATTTGGACCACAAAGAAAGCTGAGGGCCCAAGAATTGATGCTTTTGAACTCTGTTGTTGGAGAAGACTCTTGAGAGTCCCTTGGACTGCAAGGAGATCAAACAAGTCAATCCTAAAGGAAATCAGTCCTGAATATTCATTGGAAGGACTGATGCTGAAACTGAAGCTCCAATATTTTGGCCACCTGATGCGAAGAACTGACTTACTGAAAAAGATCTTGATGCTGGAGAAGATGGAAGGCACGAGGAGAAGGGGCGACAGAGGATGAGATGGTTGGATGGTATCAGCAACTTGATGAACATGAGTTTGAGCAAGCTCCGGGAGTTGGTGATGGACAGGGAAATCTGGCATGCTGCAGGCCATGGGGTTGCAGAGTCGGACATGACTGACCAACTGAACTCAACTGAAGTGCCCCCTGCCCCAGCTTATTATTATATGGCTGGGGAATTTAAAAAAGATCTTTACATTTTTAAAGGGTTGTCAAAAACCAAAACACACATTTTATGTACCTGCAAAGACTAAAATGTTTAGTATCTCGTTCTTAAAGAAAAAGCTTTCTGACCTCTGCTCAAGACCAGCAATTCTTAAATGAAGATGCTTCTCAAAATCACTTGTGAACTTTGTTAAATGAAATGTGCATGGTGGATAGGATCCTGGCATGGGAAATTTCACCAAAATTGGGTGATTCTCATGTGTACTGTGACTGAGAAGCTTTGACATATCCACTTCCCCTAAGATAGTTTCCAGAACACGTACCTGGGTTTATAGAGACTCTCAGCAAGGACTTTCCTCTTTAACACATCGTGCTCTATACATCACAGAATATTCCTTTCACCCTATGTCACATGCCTTGGTAACATAGCCCCCTACCTCTCACATAACAACTTTTTAAATTAAGATAGTTCTTTGAAAGACATAATATATATTAACATCTATAATATACTTTGATTCTGATAGTAATATGGCCTAGAATGACTATGCAACAGATTGAAAAAACTAAGATTTAGAGAAGTCAAATGCTCAAGGTCATATAGGACTTCTGACTCCAATTTCATTGTTCTTTCTCAACACTGTCTCCTACTTACTTTTTCGATTCTCCATTGAAATAGACTATGCAGTCTATTCTTACTACCCAGTAGCAAAATTTCATTACATTCCATAAATCTGTTAGCTAAAGAACGTAATTCCTGTTTAACTTGAGTGCCTGTATGTCTTAAGGCAGACTTGTGTTACAATAATTCCTCTAATTTGCAAGCACTTTTTCACATATATTATGTACTTGAAATAAACTAGAAGCTAATTCCTACTAGGGTATAAATGGAGAAAAAAGTATCTCTCCAGAGCATTATTCAACATAAAACTCATGAAATAATTTGCAGAGGCACAAGGTTCATCCTGCCTGAGCAAATTAAACAATTTTGTTAACCCTGATGTCTTTTGTTAGAAGTGAAATTTATGATAACCGTATTGGCTCTGTACTACATAGCACCCGAAAGCCTTTGTTTGCTCTCAACTAGAGCTATTTATATCCCAGGATATTGATATTCTTCTACTTAATCAAAAGTATTCCAACTAAAAATAAATATAAATGCCACATTTTATTTTGAGTAGGGCTTCGCAGATGCTTATTATATTATCAAAAATAATTAAATGATAAAATATTAAAAGACTACAGGGTAAATTTGTGTAGAATGTAGTAATAATTTTTGGTTCCCTTCTGGAATTAGGCAATTTCAGGAAATAAGTACAGTGTATCAATAAAGGGATCTAAGCAGGAGACTTGTTTCCAGAGAACTTGTTAAATGTCCCATTTTCTGGTATAACTCTGCCTTCTTCACTGACAGTTGAAGATTTCTCTTTGGTCTGCCTATTTGCTTAAGTTTGTATGGGGCACATAAGGCAACCATTACCTGTTATATGTAATAAACTTATAGTCAAGCCAAATCAGATCTGCTTTCTTCCCTGCTCTACTATCTCCCAGGGTGCCTAGAAATATATTTTCAGTGACTATATTAGTCTCCTCAGGTTGCCGCAGCAAAATACCACAGAGTAGGTGGCTTAACAAGAGAAATTTATCTTCTCATAGTTCAGGAGGCTGGAAAGTTCAAGAACACAGTGCTAGCATATTTGGTTTTTGGTGAGGTTGCTCTTTCTGGCTTACAGATAGCCACTTTCTTGACCTGTCCTCACAGGGAGGAAAGAGAGAGCTCTCTGGCATCTTTTCCTCCTCTCATAAGGAAACCAATCCCATCAGGTTAGGCTGTGCCCTTCTGACCCCATTTAATCTTAATTATTTCCATAAAGGCTGTATTTACAAATACAGTCATTTTGGGAATTAGGGTTTTAACATATGAATTTTGGTGGGACACAAAACATCCAGTCTATAATTCTCTGAAATTCGTTGTTGTTGTTTTTTTTTTTGGCAAAACTAACTTATCTAGTTATCTTAGTCCTTTAAAGTTAAAAAATTATAAATAGTTTCTTCAAGTCTTCATATATACAGTCAGAAAACATTCTGAGAACAGTTTGGACTACAACTCTTCAATCATCTCAGTTTATCAATATAGCAGAGTAATCAAAATGAAGAACATGCCTGCGCCTCTGCCAGTCTGGCCACCTGGAGATGGTGCATGGATGCTGCTGCTGGTGGTCAGAATGCTCTGTCTTTAGGTATAGACAGGGTGTAAGAGGCAAACACACAGAGAGCAGCAGGATCTGTAGAAAAGCTGAAGCCACAAGCCAAACTTCACTCACCGATACTCTTTATTGTTGATTATAAAATACATTTTCAGCTTTACCTGCACCTCATGCAAAGAGTTGACTCACTGGAAAAGACTCTGATGCTGGGAGGGATTGGGGGCAGGAGGAGAAGGGGACGACAGAAAATGAGATGGCTGGATGGTATCACCGACTCAATGGAGGTGAGTTTGAGTGAGCTCCGGGAGTTGGTGATGGACAGGGAGGCCTGGCGTGCTGTGATTCATGGGGTCGCAAAGAGTCGGACACGACTGAGCGACTGAACTGAACTGAACTGAAGGATAGTAATCAATATCAGCAGTATTTTCTTTCAATGTAACTGATAACTACACATGTACATTCATGTAAATACACATACACACAAACGCATATGTTGAATTTGTTTCAGAAGTCATCTTTACTCTTAAACTAATCATTCTTTTTCTGGCACCAAAATACCAAAACCCCTTTTTTTGTGGTGCTTAGGTCAAACAAGTTGGTATTTTCCAAATTTAAGGGTTAAAGAACTCAAATTTTAGAACTGTATTGATAATAAAGTCTCATATGTGACTATTCACAAAGTAACTTTTTGCATTTTAGGCAAGCAAATGGCAATCTTGAGACATCTTTTGATACACAAGTAGGAAAATTACTCTCTCCATTTTATTCATGAAATGACTACTGTTTTCTAAAGTTAACTTTTAATTTACTTATCAATGGTGAAGCCATTTTTCTTTCCTGAATGAATAATAAAATTGTTAGGCAAAAAGTGGATTCTTGCTGAGAAATGTGGAATGTACAAGAAAGACCTACAGTGTGTTATGACTTGGTTTAACTACTAAACAAGAACATGGTTTCAACAATAACTCTCATTAGAGGACTCTATTCCTTCTGAAATACGTATGAGAGTTTTGGATATTTTCTTCTTCATATATCATTTGAGTTGGTTATTTTATTTAAAAAAATATTTACAGTTCAGGTACATTCAAATCCTTTAAAATTGGTATTTGAGAATGACAATATGAATTTAATTAAGTTAAATGTAGTCTATTTTCTCACTCGTGGCCTACATATATCAAAGTCTTAGCATGAATATGAGAACATAAAATTGAGAGAACTGTTCTAGATGTGTACTGAAGAAAAGTTAAAATCCCTCTCAATATGTGTAGGTAATCGATTAACTGAAAGTAATGGACTCATACCTGCAGTGTATGAATGGGAAAAGGAATTTGCATAGGGTGCAGAAACAGGATCACTGAAAATCTTATGGGTCAGAAGTAGAATTTTAAAGCCCCTCCACTGCTTTGCAAGCAACCAGTGTAAGGGATATGATGTAAAGAACCAGTGTAAAGAATATAGCTCTGAGGCTAGGGAGTGACTTAACAACCTGATGGCAACTGCCTTCAAAATCTATGCAGAAATGCTCTTGGCTATTCTCTAATGGATTCCAGGGTTGAGGCATGGCGTCCCCACCTACTGATCCTTACAATTAAAGGACTTTGCTGACCCCAAAAGTGCTTCCTTTGGGGAGGCCCTGAGGTTAAAGTTGCTTATTTAACTTATATGCAGAGTACATCATGAGGAACGCTGGGCTGGAAGAAGCACAAGCTGGAATCAAGATTGCTGGGAGAAATATCAATAACCTCAGATATGCAGATGACACTACCCTTATGGCAGAAAGTGAAGAGGAACTCAAAAGCCTCTTGATGAAAGTGAAAGAGGAGAGTGAAAAGGTTGGCTTGAAGCTCAACATTCAGAAAACAAAGATCATGGCATCTGGTCCCATCGCTTCATGGGAAATAGATGGAAAAACAGTGGAAACAGTGTCAGACTTTATTTTTTTGGGCTCCAAAATCACTGCAGATGCTGATTGCAGCCATGAAATTAAAAGACGTTTGCTCCTTGGAAGGAAAGTTATGACCAACCTTGATGGTATATTAAAAAGCAGAGACATTACTTTGCCAACCAAGGTCCGTCTAGTCAAGGCAATGGTTTTTCCCGTGGTCATGTATGGATGTGAGAGTTGGACTGTGAAGAAAGCTGAGCGCTGAAGAATTGATGCTTTTGAACTGTGGTGCTGGAGAAGACTCTTGAGAGTCCCTTGGACTGCATGGAGATCCAACCAGTTCATTCTACAGGAGATCAATCCTGGGTGTTCATTGGTAGGACTGATGCTAAAGGTGAAACTCCAATACTTTGGCCACCTCATGTGATGAGTTGACTCACTGGAAAAGACTCTGATGCTGGGAAGGATTGGGGGCGGGAGGAGAAGGGGACAACAGAGAATGAGATGGCTGGATGGCATCACCGACTCTGTGGACATGAGTTTGAGTGAACTCAGGGAGTTGGTGATGGACAGGGAGGCCTGGCGTGCTGTGATTCATGGGGTCGCAAAGAGTCAGACACGACTGAGCGACTGAACTGAACTGAACTGAACTGAGGTTAAAGTGAAAGACTAAAGAAGCTCTAAGTCTAGACACCAATAAATAGGGACCTGGGCCTCACAAGTCAGCATTTTTGCCAACTGCAATAGGTTGCCTTTGGCTTCTTAAACCATTTGCAACTTCAGGGAGCCTTTGTTTATGGAAATTGACTTGTTAGAATTGTTGGAATAGCATGATTATGTTTGAAAGTCAACTTTTTAATTTAACTATGGAAGACCTCCTTTATTCCTAATCAATTAATAAATTACACACAAAAAGTGATTTAGAAAGAGTCTCCCATTGCTAATAGGATTTGTGTCCTACAGATGTTCAAAATGCTTTGCTTAAGCCACACTGCAACAGTTGGTACTTCAGAGGGGTCAAGTAGAAATATTTAAAATTTTGCATTGATTAACAAATAAAAGCCATTAAAAATTTTGGTTGTTTACATGTATTTTTATTTTGCTTTCCAGGATTATTATTAAATAGAAGGGATAAGATTCCTTTAATTTAGAGGGAAGATGGAAATTATCTGATATGGATTGACTGACAAAGTTTAGATACATCCAAATATACTGAAAATAAGATTAAGAGGAGGAATTTAAATGTCTTAAAAGGATGAAAAAATTTATATCTGCTTAGTAGTGATTATAAAATTATCCTCACAGCAAAAAGTTAAGGAAATATCTCATGAGAGTAACCATTGGTTAATAGTAAAATGAATAGTATAATCTAGTTTCTGGCAAAGGTGGTTCAAACAGTTTATATTTTCATGGGAAAACACTCATTTCTGGGTTACAATTGAGTTTGGAGAGACCTTTGAAAAAGCAAAGTGCTTTCAACCAGCCTTGGTGTGTTATTTTGATTATAAAAATAGCCCCTCAGGTAAAATTTAAATATATTTTCCCAAAAAGTCTTGTTAGTATATTTTCTAGTAAATTCAAACAATTGCTCAGAAGTACACTCATCAGTATTAGAAATTATTAGTTATAATGGCAATTAAATATTTATATGAACAATGAGCAAAATTATTTCCCTTTAAAATTTACTTTGTAATCAAGCAAGCATACTCTCCACCTGATATTAAACTGTCCACTGGTGAGTGAACATTTTTTCGTTTAATATCCTTATTCGCATTTTTCTTGATGCTTATTTGTATATTCCTATTGATGTAATAGTTTGCAAGAAAAAGAGCTTGTGTCTCTGCCTGGAGGTAGAATCTTATGAATATGCAAATAATGTTTTGATGTGATGAAGTTTTCTCTTTGGAATGGAATTGTGCCATCTTAACTTACACTGGATATTAGCTGTAGCTTAGAAGGACACAAAGCACATGAAGACTTGAGTTTTTAAAGAAAAAATATCTGAGAAATAGTTGCTTTCTGGTTATAATATGCTGTATTGTTGAATCTGGTCTTCTCAATTTAGGTTAATTCTTTACTGTAAAAAAAAAACAAACCTGTCATTTAATTTTTATTGTATAGATGAGTAGTGAGCCAGTAATATGAAAAGTTGGATGGATTGTCTACCCTGTACGTTGTAGTGTACTTCTTAAAATGCAAATTCTGGTGCCCATCTTTAAACAGTTTTAATTTAACCTGGTATGATGTGTCCAGATGGCTTATATATGTTCCTTTGGTGAACTGAATAAACTAGTTTTCCATACCATCCTGTACTATAAAAATATTCTACTGATGTTTAATTTCAACACTAGACAGAAATCTTGAACAAAACCCCAGTGAAATATTAGGTTAGGGACATAAGAAGACCAAAGCATTGGCCTCTGAAGTTGTTATCAGTCTCTATAGACAGGCTGTTTGTGTGTTTTCTGTTCAGAATTAGATTGGCCCTTAGCTCTAAACACCAAACCTATAGTTCTCAAACTTTGGTTGATATCAACAACATTTGGGAACCATTGCACTAAACAAAAGCTTAAAAGAAAATATTAGGATAATGAAAGGAGATCTAAGATGTAAATCAAAAAATTCTAAAATACTTGAAGTATGGCTATAATTAAATAGAATAATACTTTTAAAGAAAGGGAGATGTAGGACTTTTATGAGGCAGCAATTAAGTTGTCTCTTCCTTTCCCATTTTAAGAATTTGGAAATATAAGACTGCCCTCTGAGATTTAAACTAATACAAATCCATAGTTAAAGAAAGAGGTTAGGGCATTAGAAGTAATCCAAGATACTATGTCCAAAGTTGAGACAGAGATTTGGAGCATTCTGAAAACACCAGTCAGGATAAATTAGAACATGATTGTAACTAAAAAAAAAAAAAAAAAGAAATCTAGTCAACCATTCAAAAATGGCCGAATCGAGGTTGGGCACAGGAAATATACAAGATGATATTTTATTCCTTCAAAGGAAAGACTATATTAAAAAAGAAACATGGACTAAAGAAGATATTCAGATAGCAAGTAGACACATAAAAATGCTTTTTTACAGACATATAAAAAAGACAAATATCATTTGTGTTTATGGAAATGCAAATTAAAACAGCAACGAGATACCACTACACACCTATTAGAATGGCTAAAATCAAAGAAAAAGAAAGACAGTATTTATTGCTGGTGAGGATATGGAACAATAGGAACTCTCAATGAAAAATGGCACTGCCATTTTGGAAAACAGTTTGGTTGTTTATTACAAAGTTAAATTTAGTCTTGCCATACGATCCAGCAAACCATTTCCCTAAGTATTTACTCAATTGATCTGAAAACTCATCCCCACACAAAAACCTGTATATGAGTGTTTACTCATAGTTACAAAAAATTGGAAGTAACCAAGATGTCCTTTAATAAGTAAATGGATAAACAAACTGCTGCACATTCATACAATGGAATATTACTTTGCAATAAAGAGAAATGAGCTGTCAAGTCATGCAAAGACAGATCACTGAGTGAAAGCAGTCATTCTGAAAAAGCTATAGCATGTATGCTTCCATTTATATAACATTCTGGAAAAAGCAAAACTATATAGAGACAGTGAAGAGATAAGTGGCTGCCAGAAGTTTGGGGGTTGGGGTTGATTAAGAGAACCACAGGGGAATATTAAGGTGATGAAACTCTTCTGTATGCTACCATAATGGTGGCTACGTTGTTGTTGTAAAGTCACTAAGTCATGTCCGACTCTTTGCAACTAACTAAATAACACCATGGATTTGTCAAAATTCATAGAACTATTCAGCACAAAGAGTTAACCTTAAAAATAAGACTTAAAAATATCATTTAGGAGGTCAGGGGATCCCAGGATAGAATGAAGATCATGAGACAACAATTTAATTGTACTACAAACGTATGAAAAAGTTCAGTAGTCAAGGAATAAGATGCTGACCTAAGAAACTTTGGAAATTAGTAGAATTTGTAGGACTAAAGGCAAAAGCAGTTGTCCATAAGTACTGTATTCGAATTGATCAAGTTTCCACTGGGGGTATGGGATAACAATTTTGAAACCAGTGTGCATGTATAACAGAATTGAACAGTTAAGTTAAAGGATAATGGATGGCAGGAGCCAGTTTCCTCACTGTTGTAATGGGAAGTTTCAGATCAGCAAGGGAAGAATTCATATTGTAATTCATATTGTGATGCACTCATATTGTATGGATTCTAATTCATATTGTAATTAGATTCTGATTCATATTGTAATTATTGTAATATGCATTAGAATTGGCAACTTCAATATGAATGCACATTTAGCTTAAAATAGATACAGATGGATATATAGCGAGATATTTATAGACATGTACATAAACAGGGGGTAGTATTCAGTTCAGTTCAGTCGCTCAGTCGTGTCCGACTCTTTGTGACCCCATGAATTACAGCACGCCAGGCCTCCCTGTCCATCACCAACTCCCAAAGTTCACTCAAACTCATGTCCATCGAGTCGGTGATGCCATCCAGCCATCTCATTCTCTGTTGTCCCCGTCTCTTCCCAACCCCAATCCCTCCCAGCATCAGACTCTTCTCCAGTGAGTCAACTCATCGCATGAGGTGGCCAAAGTATTGAAGTTTCAGCTTTAGCATCATACACACATGTAAATCTTTGCTCTGCTATTTAAGAGACCCAAGAGCAAGGACACTCCAGTGGAAATGAGCATACCTAGTGCCCAGATCATGTTTTCTAATACCATTCCAATAAAAGGAACCAAGGCTCCTTGGAAAAACCGCCAATTCCCAGGCAGGGCAGACAGGAAATACACAAGATGAGTCTAGAGCATCTTACAGTGCTCAAAAGCAAAGGAAGTGCTGAAAACAACAGCAAAATAAAAAAGTCATAATGAGCATATGTCAAGGAGAGACAGGAGCTAACTGAAAAGAATTCCCAATGGCCAAACTGAAAAATATTTCAGCAACTAAATAAATACAATAGTATTGGATTGTAACCAACAGCATAAAATAAACAGCCATGAGTCCATACTAATTATATTTATATAAATATAATATATAAGGAGAAGAAGTAGCTAAATCTTCTGTGCAGAATTCCAAGTTATTTACACAGATACTCGTCTTTCTGGTCCTTTAAGGAGGTGGAACATAGGACACCACTCTTTAAATGTGAGCCATGTTGGACTGCAAGGAGATCAAACCAGTCAATCCTAAAGGAAATCAATCCTGAATATTCATTGGAAGGACTGATGTTGAAGCTGGAGCTCCAGTACTTTGGCCACTTGTGATGCAAAGAGCTGACACATTAGAAAAGACCTTAATGCTGAGAAAGATTGAAGGCAGAAGAAGGAGACGACAGAGGATGAGATGGTTGGATGGCATCACCGACTCAATGGACATGAGTTGGTGATGGACAGAGAGGCCTGGCACGCTGCAGTCCATGGGGTCGCAAAGAGTCAGACACGGCTGAGTGACCAAAAAAAACAACAAGGTGTAGTGACTTCCTTACAAAGTATACGGTATGGAAAGTGGGGAAAAGAGTAAACTTTAGAGAAACCTGATGAACATCATCTCAAAAACAGATGATCAAGGTTAGGATTAACAGAGACAAGTCATACTGAGAGTATGTACCCTTAATACATGATGAAAACAACATTCTACCTCTGTGATCTTCCTCCCCAAACCCAAAAACCCAGTCTATTTATACAAAAAAAAATCAGACTAATGCCTAATTAAAGGACATTCTACAAAATATTTGACTGGTACTCCACAAAACTATCAACATCAGCAAAACCAAGGAAAGCCTGAAAAACTATCACAGCCAACAAGAACTCAAGGAGACACGCAACTAAATGTAATGTGCTATCGTGGATGGGATGCGGGAACAGAAGATAAAAACCAAGGAAATCGCAACAGAGCATGAACTCCGCTTTAATATACTGTTTCAGTATTTGTTCACTAATTGTATGCATATTGTCATCCTGCTTATTTAACTTCCATGCAGAGTACATCATGAGGAACGCTGGGCTAGAAGAAGCACAAGCTGGAATCAAGATTGCTGGGAGAAATATCAATAACTTCAGATATGCAGATAACACCACCCGTATGGCAGAAAGTGAAGAGGAACTCAAAACCCTCTTGATGAAAGTGAAAGAGGAGAGTGAAAAGGTTGGCTTGAAGCTCAACATTCAGAAAACAAAGATCATGGCATCTGGTCCCATCACTTCATGGGAAATAGATGGGGAAACAGTGTCAGACTTTATTTTTTTGGGCTCCAAAATCACTGCAGATGCTGATTGCAGCCATGAAATTAAAAGACGCTTACTCCTTGGAAGGAAAGTTATGACCAACCTAGATAGTATATTAAAATGCAGAGACATTACTTTGCCAACCAAGGTCGGTCTAGTCAAGGCTATGGTTTTTCCCGTGGTCATGTATGGATGTGAGAGTTGGACTGTGAAGGAAGCTGATCGCCGAAGATTGATGCTTTTGAACTGTGGTGCTGGAGAAGACTCTAGAGAGTCCCTTGGACTGCAAGGAGATCCAGCCAGTCCATTCTAAAGGAGATCAATCCTGGGTGTTCATTGGAAGGACTGATGCTAAAGGTGAAACTCCAATCCTTTGGCTACCTCATGCGAAGAGTTGACTCACTGGAAAAGACTCTGATGCTGGGAGGGATTGGGGGAAGGAGGAGAAGGGGACGACAGAGAATGAGATGGCCGGATGGCATCACCAACTCGATAGACATAAGTTTGAGTGAACTCTGGGAGTTGGTGATGGACAGGGAGGCCTGGTGTGCTGTGATTCATGGGGTCGCAAAGAGTTGGACACGACTGAGCAACTGAACTGAACTGAACTGAATTGTATGGAAGGTACCATACTACAATACTAATGTAAGTTGTTCAGTTCAGTTCAGTCACTCAGTCGTGTCTGACTCTGCGACCCCATGGACTGCAGCACGCCAGGCTTCCCTGTCCATCACCAACTCCCGGAGTTCACTCAAACTCATGTCCATCGAGTCGGTGATGCCATCCAGCCATCTCATCCTCTGTCGTCCCCTTCTCCTCCTGCCTTCAATGTTTCCCAACATCAGCGTCTTTTCAAATGAGTCAGCTCTTTGCATCAGGTGGCCAAAGTATTGGAGTTTAATAGAGAAAATCGGGTGTGTAGTATATGAGAACTCTCTATACGATCTTCACAGCTCTTTTGTAAAGCTAAAATTATTCTAAAATTTAAAAAAAGTTTATTGAAAAAAGAAGGAATTCTGGAAGAAAAAAAGAAAATAACACTAATAAGACATACTGTTTTTTAGCTTCATGTAGAATACATCCTGGAGGCACAGGGAGCCTGAGGAGTGAACCGTGCCAGTAACCTCAAGCCAGACTTTCACATTCCCCTCTGCTCCACTGACTGGCCATCCGCTCCCTCCCCTACTTCTTTGCTGTCACTCTACCCAGAGATTCCTGTTTCTTTCTAAATCAGAGCCATTTAATTATAATTATCATTAGACTCTTTGTGTCTTTGTTGCCTGCTAATCTCTGACCTCAGGATCTCACTTCCATCTTAAAAAATGACATTACACTGGTCAGGGCAAATCACACCGGCTTCTTTACCTTTTTCTGCTGCCTTTAAAGCCTACTTCAACCAAACCCCCTGTGTAAATGCACTCTTTCTTCTGATAATCTTGAACACATCAATTTACACAGTTCTTTTATATTAATTATATTTCTGTCATGTCTTCTTGAGATTATAGCCTACTTTTATTTCTTGGTAGCAATGTATTGAATCATTTGTTTTCTGTTTGTTCATTTAAAAAATGACTTCTAAGTAATAGATCTTTCATTTTAAAATACTTTTCCAATTAGAACTGTATTATCTAAAACTAAAACAAGCACACATTTCCATTTTTCATATTTCAAGTAGGAAGCTCTGGCTTAAGAGGAGTTCTTTCATCTGTAAGCTCTCAAGGGTCAGAAATTAGGTCCCTAATTCTAAGTGAAAAGCCAGTTTATTAGTGAGTGCAGACTAGACTACAGTAAAAAGAGGCTCTCATTTTTTTCTTTTTTTTAAAGAATATACTCAAATTTGCCTAAAGAAAGTATTTCTTCTTTATTTTATGGTCCAGGGAAGCTGCTAGGTTGGCAGGGCCAGCTCCACTATGTGCAGTCATCTAGAACCCTAGACTCCTTTCTGGTTCCACCATCCCCTAGAACCTGCTCATTATCTGTGTCCAGATGGCAGAAGGAGCCTGACCTGGGGAGGTACATATTTCTTCTACTCATGCTTCATTAGCTAACCTATCTACGTGATAGGATGGGAAATGGAGTCCTTTTTTTTTTTTTGCCCAAGAGGAAAGCATAGTGGCCAGCTGGCAGTCTCCTCACACACCTGGGTAATGTTCTCCTAAGCTTAGAAAAGTTTACCAGTAGAAAGAGCTAGATGCCCACGAGGTCCCCACAATGGAGAATGTGATCAAAATCACCTATGGGGTATCAGAGGTCCTCTGTTGGTGAGGATCAGTTAGGCATTTCTGAGGAAGAGTGGAAGATTTTGATACCATGTTAGCCATGTCACTCATCACTGATGAAAGGGAGGGAGGAATTGGATTCATCAATGCAGCAACACCAGAGCTCATGAGACAGCAATTGTTGCACTTGTCTTAGAAAACTTAACCTGGAAGCAGGCAGAAGTCCATTCAAAGGCACAGGTTTACTTCTAGTCATATCTCTTTTCTGGAGAGAAGAAAATGAATGATAGTTACATCTGCTAACTTCAGCGGGTGGGTCAGTCCTACTTGGATTTAGAAGAGAGAACACTGAGCACATTTAAGCAGTATTATCTCATTTGACCTTTTCCCCCTAAAATCACGTCTGCAGGTTTCTAATAGAGATTTTGTTTGTGTGCTTCATGAAGAATATCCTTAACTTCTTTATGAAAGTACCTTACTAAAAATGTCACCTCATATACATACTATAAATATTACGCATCAAAGACAATACACTTTTGGAATCCTTCCCCATTTTAAGTCCACTTTACAGTTCCTTTATAAGCCATCCAAAAAAGGTCAGTTGTATTTTTGATTTTTACCAAAAGTAGCTTACGCTTACTCCTTGGAAGGAAAGTTATGACCAAGCTTGATAATATATTAAAAAGCAGAGACATTACTCTGCCAACCAAGGTCCATGTAGTTAAGGCTATGGTTTTTCCCGTGGTCATGTATGGATGTGAGAGTTGGACTGTGAAGAAAGCTGATCGCCGAAGAACTGATGCTTTTGAACTGTGGTGTTGGAGAAGACTCTTGAGAGTCCCATGTACTGCACGGAGATCCAACCAGTCCATTCTAAGGGAGATCGATCCTGGGTGTTCATCAGAAGGATTGATGCTAAAGCTGAAACTGCAATACTTTGGCCACCTCATGCGACGAGTTGACTCACTGGAAAAGACTCTGATGCTGGGAAAGGTTGGGGGAGGGAGGAGAAAGGGACGACCGAGAATGAGATGGCTGGATGGCATCACTGACTCTGTGGACATGAGTTTGAGTGAACTCCGGGAGTTGGTGATGGACAGGGAGGCCTGGCGTGCTGTGGTTTGTGGAGTCGCGGAGAGTCGGACACGACTGAGCGACTGAACTGAACTGAGCTTTAGCTAGCTTGACCACTCAAATCTAATGTGATTTCAAATGATTTCTGGTTCTTTCAAAACATTAAATCCATGAATTGACACCTTTGAAGTTCTTTAAAGAAGTTTGCCACAGGTTTTAAAATTCTAAAAATAGTTCCAAAAATATTTCAGGTAGTTGCAACAACTTTGGATTAAATGTCTAACTTCTTGAAAAGAAAGTTTGGAAAGAAAAAATTCATTTAATGTCTAGGTTTGGTAAACTTGATATTAAAACACAACAACAAAATGAACATTGCTACAGAGTGAACTTATATAAGGAATTAATCAGTGTATCTAGAATGAAAAGTAAAGCAGTTAGATAATTGCTTTATCTAATAATTTCTGCTTGTGCTGATTTTGTATATTTCATCACAGTCATATATACACAGTTTACAATATGAAATAGATTTATAAGCCTTGTTATGGAGAAAATGGTAGTCTCCTGCCCCTCTCTCACTGTTCTAGTTTCTCTTTTCCAAAAGCACTTCCACCATTTGGAGCTGGTCTTTGGATATTTACCTCCATGAATCCAAAGAGCACACTGCATAGACTCTTCTTATTTTCAGTTTCAGGTATTAGCTACAGATCTATTGCAATGGAATTTGAAGATCCAGCTCACTTTCCTCTTCATGCCCCTATAACACCTGAACAACCTTTATGTTCTCTCATTCTCCATTTATATTTATACCCCACTTTGGTATTGACATTATTATCACTGTGCAAACACTATTCATAGCTATCGTTGTTGCTGTTCAGTTACCAAGTTGTGTCTGACTCTTTCTGATGCCATGGACTACAGCAAGCCAGGCTTCCCTGTCCCTCAATATCTCCCAGGGTTTGCTCTGAAGCCAAACTGTAGTTGGAGAAAAATGTTCATAATGTAAGGAATTTTCTCCCTAAAAATGTGGTCCTATGTATTTGGCAAGTTTTAAGAACATCAGCAAAAAGATGAAATCAATTGGCATTTAAGAACATCTCTCCGGGCAGCATCTGTTTGATTCTCCCAACATCTCTAATTTTGGCAGAGATAGCCCTGTAATATTTGTTTGTATTTTGAGGACCCTTATGAAATTCACTTCCCTAAGCAGTGTCCCAATAGTGTGTTCAAGGGATTTTTCTCTAAGTTATAAATCGCCTATATCTGTGAGTAACGTCATCTCTTCAGAGAAGTCTTTCCTGCTCCCCCATCCAAAATTGTCCTCAGCCTACAGCCTGTGACTCTCTCTTTCATTTATAACCTCACTACCTGAAATTATGTTACTCATTATGTGCCTACTTTAACTGTCTAAATACTCCCACCAGAGGTAAATTCCACTAAAGCAGGGGCCTTGTCTTGTTCTTCAAGGACCCCAGCTCCTCACAGTGGCCTTTGCACTTCCTTCTTTAGCTCCAGTTTTTCCCCAACTGTTCATATTACTTGCTCCCTCACATCCTTCCTGCCCCAGTTCAAATATCACCTTTGCAGAGAGGCTTCCCTGACTCTTTGTCTCATGTTGGTCTCTTCTAATTACTCTCTTTTTCCATCAGGGCCTACAGTCTCAAGCAATCAAAGGTGACTCTGGTTGGTTAAGCAGAAAAGAAGTTTAATAAAAGGATATTTTGCGGCTTACTGAATTTTTGAAAGGGCTGGAGAACTAGGCTTGAGTTAAGTTTCCAAACTACTGAAGAGGATTAGAACAAGCCTCCCCCAAATGAGCCACTTTGGAATATGAATTTCTTTGAGTTCAGATGATGCAGGAAGAATTTTTTTACCTCCCTGATAATTGCCTGAAAGAATTCAGACAGAGGGCCTGGTCCAGGAAGAGAACTATCTCCAGAGCTAACTACAAAAACTTACAAGCAAGGAGTGGTAACCTGGGGAAACCCACAGAGCTTATTTGCTCAAAGTCCTCTCTGAGTCCCATCGTCTCTGCATGGCGTGGCAAACATTTACGTACCAAACACTTGCTCTTGCATCTTCCTGTGAATTGTCTTCCTTTCCTTTGAAGCCCTAGACCTCCTTCTTGACTCAGAATGGCATATAAACCTCTATTACCTGACTGTCAGGGAGCGTCTCATTGTCTTTGCAGGGTTCCCATACGTATGTAATTAAATCTGTTTTTCTCCTGTCAATCTTATGTCGATTTAATTAATAGACCAGCCAAAAGAATCTAGAAAGGTAAAGGAAAAATTCTTCTTCCCCTATACTAGCATCCAAAACTATGTTGTCAAACGGATTTGATAAAGGAATAACTAGTTGCTAAGGACATGTCGGTTCTCTTGTGCCATGTATTACCTTGTCCCCTCAGCTGCTATTATAGGAGGGTAGGGAAGTGGAGAGGGAAAGGTGGAGAGATGAGATGAGGGGAAATTTCCCAGTCCTTTTTTGCGTCACAGCACCTGATTCAAATTACAGCATTATTGTCGTCGTGCAGTCACTAAGTCATGTCTCTTTGTGACCCCATGGGCTGCAGCACGCCAGGCTTCCTTGTCCTTCACTATCTCCTGGAGTTTGCTCATATTCGTGTCCACTGAGTCAGTGATGCTACCTAACCATCTCATCCTCTGTCTCCCTCTTCTCCTCCTGCCCTTAATCTTTCCCAGCATCAGGGTCTTTTTCAATCCATCATAGGTGTATCTAATTAGCAGAACCTAAGTGATATGCCTGTGCTCCAGTTCACATGCAAGGAGACTCCTGTGTGGGGAGTTCCTCTTTCCCTAACACCAAAACGTACACAGAGGCACATTCTCAAAGTACCGAATGAAGCAGTGAAAAATTTTCAGTCGTGACCACTGCCATCTCTATCATATTACTTTATTCCCATCATACCTTATTAGAACATTTAAATGGCCTGTTTGGAGAAGGCAATGTTCTTGCTTGGAGAATCCCATGGACAGAGCAGCCTCATGGGCTACAGTCCATGGGGTCACAAAGAGTTGGACATGACTGAGTCACTGGGCAAAATGATCTGTTGCATGCATATTTTTATTGTATTATATTGTATTTATTTTGTTGTATTACTAGAATACAAGCACAAAATAGATAGGGGTTATATTTGTTTCTTATTGCTGCTGTGACACATTGCCATAGACTTACTGGCTTAAAACAAAGCTAAATGTGTTATCTTACCATTCTGGAGATCAGAAATCTGACAGGTTTCATTGGGTTAATATCAAGCTGTCAGCAGAGCTATAGTCCTTTCTGGAGGCTCTGGGGCATTTTCTTGCCTTTTCCAGCTTTTAGAAACCATCTGTATTCTCTGATTCATGGCCTCTTCCTTCATCTTTAGAGCCAGCAATAGCAGCTGAGTCCCTCATACATTTTGAACCAGTCTTTCTTCCTCTGTCTCATTTGACTCACAGCCTGAAAGGTTCTCAGGTTTTTTAAGGACTTGTGATTAGATTAGGCCCACCTGGATAATCTGGCTGAGTCTCCCATCTGTAGGTCCCTAATTTTAATCAACCTGCAAAATCCCTTTTGCCAGGTCAGGTCACCTAGTCACAGGTTCTGGGAAAGTGGGGCGTGAATATTTTGGGGGGCCAGTATTCAGCGTAATACCACAAGCTTGTCTTCTGTCTTCATTCTTATATCCCCTGACTCTCAAACCATGTCTGCCACCTACTCAATAAATATCGAGCGGATGAGGAACCTAGATAATGGCACAGTTGGATCAAATTCCCTGTGCTCACCACTGTCTCACGCCCAGCCTGCTATGTCTGGTAGAAGTTTTGGATGGCAAAACTCTATCAACAGCTCAAAAGGGAACTGGCTGGCAAGGATGCTTCACTCAGATTCCTTTCCACACCTGTCCAGTGTGCCATGCTGAGTTTTTTGACCCGGAAGGCTGGTGGAAAATATGGGGCTCAGAACCACAAACTCTCTACCATGGAATCACATTTTGGTATACCCTCCCAGATTTCTTCGCGGTCTAAAACTGTCTCCCACTTTTCATTATTCCGCCTCCGTTCACTGCCCTGAATCCTTTCCACAAACAATAAAACTGACACAGTGTTCATTAACATCCTCCTAGACGGGGGAGCCTGGTGGGCTGCCATCTATGGGGTCGCACAGAGTCGGACACGACTGAAGTGACTTAGCAGCAGCAGCAGAACCCAGAATCAAGAAAACTAATTCTTCATCTGAAGTAATTCATACTGAAATAGGAATGGCTGATAAGCCAATTGCTTATATTTTTAAAGTAGAACAATGATCCGAATTAGCGTATTCATTAGGGTGAGGAGTATGTCTGTCTTGTTCCCTCACGGGACTCTACCACAGTGCCTAACAGGAAATGAGCGCTCAGTATTTGCTGATTGGGAAAATATTAGGCGACAGCGGCTTTGAATAAGGAAACCATTTTAGTGCCCATGTTTTTCTTCGACTGTCTCTGTCTTTACTTATTTTGACAGGCAGAAAAATAAGGCCAATGTTTTCCAGTTTTGTCTTTTCTTAATTACTTATGAAGATTGCTTGAGCCTAACAAACAGATGGTTTGGGATTTGGGGCTTTTTGACTTAGAATTTCTCTTCCCTCAAAAGATGTTTTAAAATTTTCTTTCTGGAATTGTTCATTGTTGTTGTTGTTTAGTCGCTAAATCATGTCTGACTCTCCTGTGATCCCATGGAATGTAGCCCGCCAGGCTCCTCTGTTCCTGGGATTTCCCACGAAAGAAAAGTGGAGTGGGTTGCCATTCCCTTCTCGAGGGGATCTTCCTGACCTAGGGATCAAACCTGCGGCTCCTGCATTGGCAGGTGAGTTCTTTACCACTGAGCCACCAGGGAAGCCCAGAACTGTTTGGAACATGCCCTACTAAAAGAATAAGCCCATGAGCAGGGAATTCCAATGCAATCCTCTGTGGCACTTAGCACTGACTGAACAGAATCTGGGAAGGAATGTGTACGATGCAGAGCCTAAAGTAAAAGTCCAGGTTTCTAATTTAGACTCAGACAGTTGTGTGATCCCTTGCAAGTCATTTAATTGCTTTGATGATTTATTTTCTCCCACTATTTCCTCATCTTACTCTAAGACTGCTAATTGGTGAGGTTTAAGATCTTCAATGCGGAGAAGGCAATGGCAAGCCACTCCAGTACTATTGCCTAGAAAATCCCATGGATGGAGGAGTCTGGTAGGCTACAGTCCGTGGGGTAGCTAAGGGTCGGACACGACTGAGCGACTTCACTTTCACTTTTCACTTTCACACATTGGAGAAGGAAATGGCAACCCACTCCAGTGTTCTTGCCTGGAGAATCCCAGGGACGGGGGAGCCTGGTGGGCTTCCGTCTATGGGGTCACACAGAGTCGGACACGACTGAAGTGACTTAGCAGCAGCAGCAGCAGCAAGATCTTCAATGAACATTGTACTGAACTGTTTTCAAACAAAATCAAAATGTCAACAATGATACAAATTATGCAGGTTATAACTGTGTTACATTTGCAGAAGGAGATGTAAGGTGCAATATATAAAATATGAGGTACGTGGTTGCAATGAACAATGCTAGAGTATAATCCTGTTTTACTTTTAAGTGAGTTCATCCATGTTCCAGGTAAAAGCTAAACACAGAAAATAGCATGGGCTCATGCTTAAGGGGAAATGCATAATCACGCCCACTGGGGAAATGGAACAATCGAGATGCAGCTGTACAGCGATCCTGCTTACCAGGCCTCTCTTGCCCACCTTCTTCCTTTTGTCATCCTCTTCTTCTGGGGGTACACCTTCACTGGCAAGCAGTATAAAAAGCTATTACAAAAAGAAACTGGTAAAGTGATAAAGTACTGACCCAGTGGGCAAGGAAATGTATTATATAACTATAGAATGCTATGTGGGAAAATATGTACAGACAGGAGACGCATAAAAAGAGTCACTGTGCATGTTATTAGCTTAGACAGGAGTAAAAGAAAAAAAATAATAATAACCTCACTTCTTCTCTGCTTTATTTTTCTGGATACATTCGACAGCTCCAAATTGCTCCGTGATGCTCTCGTCTTTATTTCACATCTTCTTGGTTCATCTTGCTTCCATTCCTTCCACAGCTTTTAAGCCCCCAACTCAAACTAAAAAAAAAAGGAGGAGGAGGAAGAAGAATCACAAGATCAGGGGCTGGGGCTTGCTCATAACTTGGCATGACTCAGAGGAGTCTGTTTCTGGCACTTGTGTCTCTACCCCTGGAAAGTGGGCAGAATAACACTTGCACCAGCCACAAAACAGGAACCTGTGACTACCAAGCAGGAGGACATGTGCCAAAGGTAACCTCTTCAGCATCATCATCACTTTTTCCTCGCCAATCTCTCTTTAACTTGCTGGAAGCCTTGGTTGTGTGCTTCCTGGTCCCCTGCCTTTTCATTCACAGCTACAACCCTTACCCACCCCTGTAAAATGATTTTTTTTTGCTTATGGCATCAACTGGTTTTAGTCTTTCTTTCATATTTTCAGTTCAAGTGAACTAATAATTCATCAATATCTATAATCTATTTATCTATAACTTTTTAAGAAACCACATAAAATCTCACTCCCATGTGAGCTTAAAATGCCAGTTCTAATTGGAACCATGTGACATTTTCTTTAAGACCTATTAATCATATTTACAAATAAGAAAACTTAACTTTAAATTTCTTTTATATTCACTACAGTTTTTCTTTTTTTCTGTCTCTGACTTCTTGTGAAGGTTTCCTTTAAAAACTCCCTTTAGTGTTTGTAAGAAAAGAGTAAGTAGGACAAACCCCCCAAACTCCTATAATTTCTGTGGGAAACAAATTTTCTTAACACTGTATCAATTCAGTACCATGAAAAACTGTTTTCTTTCATATCTACACCCTGACTAAAAAGTAAATAAAAAGTTCGATTCCCATATTACTTCAAGAATATACATTTTTCCTGTGGGACATGGAATTATATAACAACTCCTCCAACATAGTCCATACTTTTCCTTGTTTAATTCTTCACAATTATTGTTGTAAAGAGTGCAAAGTGAACTAGCGAAGGGTGACATTGGGCTGGAGTCCTCTGATGTAAAATCATAGAGCTTTTAGGTATGCCTTACTTAAGTAAGACATAAGTCTTTTAAGTATGCCTTACCTAGTTGCTGTTTATCATCAGTTCAGTTCAGTCGCTCAGTTGTGTCCGACTCTTTGCAATCCCATGAATCACAGCACGCCAGGCCTCCCTGTCCCGGAGTTCATTCGAACTCATGTCCATCGAGTCGGTAATGCCATCCAGCCATCTCATTCTCTGTCGTCCCCTTCTCCTCCCGCCCCCAATCCCTCCCAGTATCAGTTTTTTCCAGTGAGTCAACTCGTCACATGAGGTGGCCAAAGTATTGCAGTTTCAGCTTTAGCATCAGTCCTTCCAATGAACACCCAGGACTGATCTCCTTTATCATCAAACATACCTAAATGTCCGTTGTTTAGTCACCAAGTTGTGTCTGACTCTTTGAGACCCCATGGATTGCAGCACACCAGGCTTCCCTATCCTTCACCATCTCCCAGAGTTTGCCCAAATTCATGTCCCTTGAGTCAGTGATGCCGTTCAACCATCTCATCCTCAGTTGTACCCTTCTCCTCCTACTCTCAGTCTTTCCCAGCATCTGTAGCGTGTGACTATTTTAAAACAAACCTATCATAGTGTCTGAGTACAGAGTTCAGTCAATAGTTTGCAAACATCTCTTTGCTTCTTTATATGCATTTATCTACTGATATATCTTTTTCAATGAATGAAATAGACCTGAGCACATACAATAATAGAAAGCAAAAATTACCAGGTTTGGACTTCACTTCACAGCCAGAAAGATTCTGTTGAGTCTGCCAGCAGGGGATCTTGCGTATTAATACCCTACCTGGGAGAGCTGACATGTTGAAAATGAGATTAACACCTTCCTGCTTTACATTAACTAAGGCTAAAGTGTCATTTGCCTTATCAGGAGAAAAAAGTTCAATACTAAAATGATAGGGTTGCCAACAAGGTTTGGTTTTCAGAAAATGTTAAAATTTTAAGTAGGATTTTGTGTGTGTGTGTGTGTGTGTGTGTGTGTGGTGGTGGTGGTGGTGAGTCTTTGAAGATAAATATGTTGTGCAAATAAAAGCCAAAATAATCAGGATGACTTGAAAGCTAAATACAAACACGTGTAGCACAGCAACTCCTTTTCAGGCCAATGCTAATTGACATTTGGCTTACAGTAAACAACTTGTCAGAGAACTAAAAAAAATAATAAATTAATGAATCCACCATGTCAAAGAGTACTGATGCCCTGGTATTTGTTGCCAACACCAGACCAGCCTAGAAACAGAAGAGCTAATATAAATGATTTATTCGTTCAGATACAAGATAGCACTTTTTAATTCTCTCACTTCACAATCCATCTAGTTATATATTTACTAAAGATGAGCATTTAGATGAAAAAATATTAAAAATTCTAATGTAGGAAAGCCTCAAGATCACTGGCGTAAGTGAAAATGGGGTGGGAGAAGTGGTCCAACGCACCCCCGACCCAGAGGGACCACATGTGGGTGGACTTTTCCCAGGCTCAAAAGTCAAGCAGCCACCCACACCTCATCCTCAGGTGACAGAGCCCCTCTGCTGTGCCAGGTACCCTCCTAGGAGTGGCAGAGGGTCTGGAAAGGAGGACGTGAGTTCTTTGTCCTCCGCCTCATAATCCAGTTTTGTAGACATATATCACGGAGAAGGCAATGGCAAGCCACTCCAGTACTCTTGCCTAGAAAATCCCATGGATGGAGGAGCCTGGTAGGCTCCAGTCCGTGGGGTCGCTAAGGGTCGGACACGCCTGAGCGACTTCACTTTCACTTTTCACTTTCCACTTTCACACATTGGAGAAGGAAATGGCAAGCCACTCCAGTGTCTTGCCTGGAAAATCCCAGGGACGGGGGAGTCTGGTGGGCTTCCGTCTATGGGGTCACACAGAATCGGACACGACTGAAGTGACTTAGCAGCAGCAGCAGCAGACATATATCAACAATAGCTGAATTTCAAAGCAGACTCCAGTCAGAGCAGAGGCATCAATATTCCCAATGGGAGTCACAAGGGAGGGAGAAGAATTCTCCTGGGAGGATCTGGGACAACTGCCCAGAGGAGATTTCACTGTGAGCTGGATCCTACTGGATGGGTAGGATTTTAACAGGCGGGAAGGGAAGATGGTGGAGAGGGCTTTCTAGGTAGAGTGGACCCATTCATTATATTTTGACACCATGATCACACAGAACATGATCGTTAAATAGACACCTAAAATACATCAGTGGAAAACATGTTGTTACAGAAAATACTGTCAGCAATCCACTTAAAAATAAACTACACATGTACACTGAATATACAAATGGTTAATAAAAACAAAAAGGGAGGGGCATGAGATTTTACTCCACTTGCTAAATGTCTACTCTTCAGATCTCAAGAATAAAACATACCAGGAGCTATTGTTTCTGTTCATCTCAGTGCTTCTAATTGCTGCTATCTTATGGGGTCTCAATGAGAAGGAAGGAGGAGGGGGGAATGAAGATACAAGAGAGTCTCAGGAATGCCAACAATGTGAAGCTGGAACCCCACTCATTCATTGTTCCAAAGGTGACCCTGGTCCGTGTGTTCAAAGGGAGCTGGAGGAGGACCAGCAGTTTTTAAGGTAGCACAAAGGAAGGCAACCGAATGCCTCCCTAAGGAGAAGCCGCAGAGGGCCGTGCTGGTGGAGGGAAGGATAATAGCAATAATAACAATAAAAGAAGAAAGAGTGGGGGTGGGGTGAGGTGGGCAGGAGTCCTGATAACTTGAGATGAGGAGGGAGGAAAGGGTGGAGGTAACCTCTGCAGGTGCTGGGGGAGGATGTGTAAGTGATGCAAACGAGGAAGCTGTGAGGCAGGATGCAGAAGCACACTCAGGGAGCTCCCAGGAATAATGGAGAGCACACGTCACACCATCAGGGTCACTGAGTCCTGAATCCTCTGGGGAAGTCGTGTCGGTTTTTTGTTGTTTTTTTTTTTCTGGTACAATGTGTTTTGAAGCTGAGCTTGGGGGTGGAGTGAAAGAGGAGGGGAAAATCACTGGGAAAAATTAAGCAGTCTGAAAGGAGTGTAAGATTATGAAGATAAATGTTTACCTCTCCCCGGCATCGTATCTCTTGAAATGAAACTGTCTTTGAATGGTGCTGCATCCCTACTGCAAGAATGTGGGCATTGTGAACAAATTGACTGTCTCAGATGATTTGACACATTTTGATTTCTGCTTAGGAAAATATCTGTTAATCCTATTAGAAAGAGGAGAGGGTCCTGAGCAGGGAATGTAAGAGATCAAATCACTTCACCATCTTGATCACGCTGTCCCCAGGCCAAGGTCTTCAAGTCGCAGCTATTGCCACAAGACCAGGAGCCTCATCCCTGCCCTGCTTGGCATCACTTCAAAATCCCTTCTTCTGCAACCTCCCCCATCCTCACCATGGCACTGGCTGAAATCAAGACAACACTGGACAGCTGCCCTCTCCCAGGCAAATGAAAGCAGGAAAGAGATCTTATTTTATGCTTTCTCTTCGTGTCATTTTCCTTCTTTCCTTCCTGTTCTCCTTTTCTCCCTTGTCCCTCCCCCCTCCTCCCCCGTCCCTCTCTTCTTTTATATGGGTTGCTGTTTGCTAATATCCAACTCCAGACCATTCTTTGTGTTTGGCAAAGGAAGCGGTTTTATTGTGTGGTAACTCCAGGGGGTATATGGTGTCTATGATGTTGTCTAGGCTGAGCCTCCCCCGGGAAGGTTAACTACCTCTGGCCTACTCTCCGAGGGGGAAGGATGGTGAGGCACACTTCAACACCGTTTCCTTTAGCAAGCAACCGGATTGGTCCCGGCCCCGAGGTCCCCACGCTTCTCACAACGGTGCATCTCAGTGTCACCATGCCACTGATGGGGACCAGTTATCTGAGATCCAAATCTATTGACTGCCGATGAAGAGTAGGGGCAACAGAAGACATTTTTTCCCCCAAGTACTTTCTGAAAAAGTTCTTCTTGGAGTAACACCCAAGTCTGATCAAAGGGTCTGTTCATCTGTCTCAAGAGCCAGCGCTGGAGCCCAGCGTGTCGCTAAAAATATGCACTCACAGTCCTAGAAAATTGTATTCATTAAACCCTACCTACAGGTCCTCACCCAGAATCTGCTCTATGCCAAAGCAGCATGTTGCTGTTAATCCTCCTTTATAGATTAGGCAGTAAAATAAAGAGGGTGGGGCTGAAATGCAGGGGAAGTCTGCACACGTGTTTGGAGAAGAAGAAAAGGCACCGCGCAGGGAGTTCTTGTTCTCTCCTTCATGTTCCCAGTGGCCAGGGCTGTCCAGTCCCCACTGAGAGGTGCAGGGCTTTTTCGCATTCACAGTATTTTCACTTCTACAGGGTAAGTGCTACATGGAAAACGGGAATTTAGAACCAGATCAAATAAATGCCTTCAAACTGTGGCACATTGCTATTTCTGGATTCCCTCCTCCTGCCTTCTTTGTAGGTTAAGGAAGAAACAGTAATAATCACAGCTGACATTATTGGGCACTTAGTATGTGCCAAGCGCTATGGCAAACGTGCTTAGATGCGTCACCTCAGTTCCTTCCTCGAGGATCCCTACGAGGTGCGTATGTCACCGGAATTTTGCAGCGGATGCCATGAAGGTGGTAGAAAGGTGAGTATGTAAGTGACAAAGCTGGGATCTGAACCCTGAGCTTCCAACATCTTGCTCTTCACATCTGTGCCATAGTGCCACTCTAAGTAGTTTCTGGAAAAATCCGTCCTGTGGTCTTTTCATCTAACAGTTTGGTGACTGCACCTTAATAACAGTTGCTATTGTTTTAATTTTTTTCAGTTTTCTGCCATCAAATGGTAGGGTTCGCAAAGGCAGGGCCTGTGTCTCCCTCAACTTTGCACCCCCTGCAGTCCTTAAAACAAAGTATCTTGCCCAGAATAGGAGTTAAAGAATTATTCGTTGAAATGCACTTTACATTATCTCTGTACCTAAATAAAGCCCATCTAAACAAGTCCATTTCCCAAACACTGGGGTGTGCCTCTTCTTTGTAGCCGTCCTCTTCTTCCTGTTTTGTTTTCCAAAGGTTGATTCTGAACTAGAGGGACACTGCGGTTGTCTTGTCACTTAGCGTGATTTGAAAGTGAGAGTCTGTGTAGTGCTTTCGCCTGCCCTCAGCAATCAGGCCTCACACTCGCAGGGCTCTGATTGTAGGAGTTGCCTTATTTGCATTGATGAGGATGAGCCAGCTGCTAGAGCAGACAGAACTGCACCTGACACAATCACCCGGCTCGGGATTAGCGCGGGGAATCAGGAATCCACTGTGCCGCGTGGCAATCTCAGCCCTGCATTAGAGTCACTCATGCAAAATGACCCAAATTTGCAATGAGCACAATTAGCAATCCGAAGATGCATGTTAATTGGGGGGCTGGAGATTTTCCTACATTTTCCTAAATTAAAAATAATAAACATACTCTTTCCTAGACGAGTCTGGGCATGAAAATAATGCAGGGGATTCTGAGTTTGTAAAAAAAGGGTAAACCCCTGAAAATGTGGATTCCTTAGCCCCCCACCCCCACCCCACATACACACACCCGAGGTATCAAGTTTGGCATCAAATATGGTAAGGGCTTTGTGGTGTCATGATCCTTTTTGAATCAGTAGAAAACAGCTACTTATAAGGCTAAAAATAAAAAACAGCAATAACTCTAATATGTAGAAAAGGGAAATTTAAGCTTTAAAGGGGGACTTACTATTTTATATTCTGTATTAATATGTGAGACTATCTTTGGGTCACACAATACCACAGATACACCCAGTGATTTCAGGATTTCCTAAAAGTGTAAGAGATTATGTTGAATTTTTATGAAACAGAGTTTATAAATCAAATGGAACCTTCTCAAGCCCTGGGCTGTTTCCATGTGTCTGCAGTCTATAGGTATTGAAATGCTCACCTATACTTTAGGAAAACACACACACACACACAACATTTTGCAAAAATTGAATAAATGATCATTCGAAGCAAAAGCATGCAGTTCAAAAGCTAAACCTCCCATTGGAGAACAGAAAATTTAATGAGCTTTTAATGGAATGCAATGCTCAGAGTAGTAAATTATTTGTTAGTTGACGATGCAATCAGCATGCTGATTAAGGTTGCTTGGTTTTTTACTAAACATTAACGGAATGAAAACGGGTAGTCCTTGTTCTGCTTGGGGGGCTTTAAGGGAGCAAATGGACTTTCAGAACAGAGACTGTCAATAAAGGTGAGTGCACTCCAGGTGTCATTTGAATATGATGATAAAATACTTCTGATAAATATTTAAAAGCATTTTAAATCCACAATGTTCGCCTAGTGTATTGTGGACTCTGTTTAAAGAAACAGTGGGCCTTAGCAGGGCCTAACAACAATCCCTCTATTTCTCTCTAGAAAGAAATATCTAGATCTGCTTTCTTTTATTGCAAAAGAGAAAAAAAGGGGGGTGATATGCTTTGAAAATAGAAGCCAGCCTGGACTCTGGGACCAGTAACTGTTTGGGAGTTTGGAATATAAGCCTAAGAAAAGACAAAAAAGGACAAAAACCAAAACAAAGGAAAATATTCTGACCGTAAATAAAGAAGAGACATCTGTTTCTCTGGGTAGATTAAGAAAAAAATTTAGGTAGTTTTGATATTTTGATGCTTTAAAATGATTGCTATTAGAATATATATATTTTTTTCAATATATAAATGATGGCATTCTGAGAGCAAGAAGGACTGTGGTATCAGAATTATATTCTAATTTAGGAGCTCTATGAGGGGAGTAAAAGAAAAAGATCAAAAATTGGAAATAAATTATGTAATGCTTATTTTTGTTGTTGGATGGTTAATACAGAATTTATGTTATATTATTCACCATATATTAATCAATATGTACATTAGCTATAAATTATTGTTTCTGAGAGATTTTGTTACCAAATCTGTTTAAATTGCTAGATTTATTTTCCCCTCAAAAAGAAGGATTTTTTGTTTGTTTGTTTTTCTCCCTACCAGTTGAAGAATTATGGGTTTCTAGGTTAATTTTCTTTGAACAGCTACAAAGTTCTTTTTCTATAAATCCTAATTAGTTTCATCATCGGTGATTCTCTGGCAATGGTCAGGTACCCTTAAAATCCGATAAATAACTACCTCTCACTTTTAACTATTCCTGTTTATGACCCAAGAGGTTAAAAGCCTTTGACTGGCATTTGACTTCTGACCTCATATAAATGTTATCTTATCAGTTCCTGCTTGTTAACTTGTATTGAGTGCTTGTCCCTGATGGCTTTTAGATAAAGGGTTGTGGTTTTTTTCTTTTTAATATATTTCCTATAGGAACTAAACCATTTGCTTTGTTCTATGCCTAGTGCACTCCAGTCTACACAGTAACCTTCTATAAATCTGTTATAAAGCTCCAAATATACTTTTATTTATTCCTGACATTATTTTAGTTTAGCTTTACGGGTGGGATTTGATGATTGAGAATATGTATTTATTATAATTAATAGCAGTAATTACTAGTGCTCTGAAGCCTTTAACATGTTAGTCAGAAAGCTGGTTAGCATGGTACACTCTTTTTTTTTAATGTAAAAAAATTAAAAGAAAAAAACAATTTTAGCTTTGCATTTTGCACCAGCATGAGATGAGTTAGAGAGATAATTTATGGATATCTTGTCTCCACAGACTTCAGAAGTCCGCCTAATGAGAGAGTCATCACTAAGATATATCTTTTTTAAAAAATCGAATCCAGACCATGAACAGTGCATTTTTGATTCTTTGGGGAGGAGGGTGGTGGCCTGGGGCCCTCCTTTGCCCTTCTGTCCTAAGAATTAAGAAGGATTTCGGCCTTTTATTCCTTTTGCAGCTGTGTGTGTTGTTCACACGTTCAAGTGTGTATGTGTGTGAGTCCAGTCTCTATATACAAATCTAAATACATTTGAATGTTTGCATTTTAAGCTCTCTCCATACCTCGATGGCATCATCAGAGTATTCTAGGCAGATGTTGGTGCTTCAGAGACTGCCTCGTTTACAAGTGACCCACAGTGTGATTTCTAAACAAAATATTATACTAATTTCTGTGTGGAAAACAGGCAGAGAGGAGGGGAAGAAGGAAGAGGCAGCCATCTTGGAGTCCTTTTGCCTTTTAGCCTCCTTCTTCCTCTTCCCAAGGCTCGATAGTTAGAATATTATCTTCATTTTTAATTGGTCTTCAACATAATGCAGGAGGCATCTACAAGAGACCTTTGTATCCGTGTGTGGAGTAGAAAAAAGTTGTAACCTCTTTGGACTTTAAATAATAACTGCGACTATAGACAAACTACACCTATTATTCTCTATCCTTCTAAATAAATATACATATAAATGAAGCATATGCCACAGCTTGTAAGAGACCTGTACAAAACCTATTAAGGGAAACAAATGTCTATTTGGACCATTCATTTACTGCTATCTAAAGAATTAATATGTCAGTAAAGTTATCTGCCCTTCCTCCTCCCCCATTCTTTCTTTTTTCCCCAAACACACACTCACATGCGCGCACACAAACACACACATTCAGACATCCCCACTATGCAGCAGTGGCAACCCTAGAAACTTGCTTTTTTAAACAGGAATTCCCTTTCTCTTAGATCTGAAGTATTTCAGGAAGAATTAAAAGACCAGCTTCTATTTGTTATTTTATTTTAATTTTCTGTGTGTGGAGAGCTGCTCAGCTCTGCCATGTCCCAATACTGCTTTCATCATGCTCATATTCTGGCAACACACAGGTTTAACGCAATTTGTCCTAACTTTTCATTTCAACCATTGCTTTTTCTCAAAGTGGCCAGAGTTTAAAGACTCAAAAGCAAAGGGAAAAGAAATACCCCGGCAGGGGGAAAAACAAACCAACCCCCAAACTGGTGCTGGTATTCACAGCATTGACACATTCTCAAATGTTTTCTCTGTAGTTATAACACAAAAGCGCTTTCTTCCCTGTTTTGATGTGTTAAAGACAGAAAGAGAGAGGACCCTTGGAAGTGGTAAAAATAAGTATTTGGAAGCACAGGGAAGGTGTTTCCCCTTTGAATGTCCAGCATGTGTCAATAACTTAGATACTGACAGTTTAATATTAATTAACTTTAAAAATAAAAAGGGGGTGAAAAGTTAAATTTAAGCAAGTTATGTTGCCTCCATTGAACTTTCAGATCTGGGTTGCCTTCAATTTTGTGTAATGAGATGTGCCCCTGAAGCCAGTCATTCTGCTGTCTCTGAAATAAGGGTAACCAGGTTCCTAAGTCCCTCTGAAAAGGGTGTGAGTAGATCAATAACGAATTATTGTCTAATTCTGGCATTTGGCAGAAGAAACCACAAACTTTTACTTGTTCAGTGTCAGCAATCTGAACTCATTTTTCTAGTCAATAGTATTTGCAGATTGGTTTTCTGGGCAAAACACATAAGAGTCTGAAACAAATAAAAATCTGAATCCTAAACGCTCTCCTACTCTGATGGCTAAATTCTCTAAGTCGAATCCCAGAGTCTTTTACCATTGTATGCTGTATTCTGGCTTTTAAAAAACAAACAAACAAGATTTAAACACATAAGCTGGATGATTTCAAAACTGGAACACATTACACCATCATTTATTTCTATTTAATTAATGTTTTAATATATAGTTGTAAATCTAACTATACTCAAGGCAGAAAAAGTATTTACTTAAATCAGTTTCTATTCCAATCAGAATGAACTCCCCAATCATTTTTGAAGTAATATTTTAAAATCATTGTGGTTAGTAATACTTGTAAATCATTGTAGTGAGAAGAAGGTGATGAAGGGTGATCAATGTCCTTGATTTTCTGTACAGCTATATCATCAAGCTTTATAAAGTTACCTAAGGGTGTATTAAAACATACTGCTTCTATGTATTTACATGTTTATAAACTTACTAAGAATATATTAAGAAATACAGTCCATTTTTTTTTTTTCCATTCCTTGCCAAAAATCAAACCTGGTCTGTTTGGAAAAAAGTAGACACTTCTGTGATATCATGGAGTTTTTTGCATTTCAGTAAAGAAGTCGAGGACATGGAATCAGAAATACCCAAATTTTTAGGACTCAAGGTCTTACTGTAAAGGTTTTACCCCTTCCTCTGTGAAGGCTGATGCAGGTGGATTTCTCATTTCCTTTGGTTTGTCCTCTTCCTTTCGTGTTTCCTTTATTCATATAAATTAGCTTTGTCCTTTCTTACTGGAATGTTTGATTTGGGCACACTCTCCCACATAGATTCTCAGTCTCACTCCCCCCAACTTGTCTGGGAATTGGTTTTCCTTACTTAAACAGCTTTGTAATTCAGAGTGCCAGGGACTTTTTTCTTTTTTCTAATTCATCTGGACATGCTCAAAGGTCACACCCAAGATCATAAGCTCTGTTTATATCCTTCTTATGGGCAAATGATAAAATAATATCCACACGCATCTGATACTAGGGGCATGGCCTGGACACACACTTTGCTGTCTTCGCCTTGGCCTCTCCTGCCCTGAAGAATGAATACCTCTCTCTCCAAAGTTGATGCTTCGAAGTGACCAGTCAGATGCTGGCAGGTCAGCTGGCCATCCTCTTGGACAGAGGGTTCATAAATCAGAGAAATGTTGGTGTGGTTGAAAGAAGAAGGTAGTCCAGCCTGAGGGAAACCACGTAAATCTCTCCCGGAGCATTGTTCCCGGTAGGGAGTTGGGGGTGAGAGTTGGGGTAGCTCCTGGGGTCTCGGCTGTTATTAATGCCCTAGCCTCCTGCAGTGGGTGCTAACTTGTTGTGCATGAGAGCTGCCACCACCCTTCCCAAACGTCGGGCGATTGGAAAAGTCAAGCACTGCTGAGCCCTGATTTTCATTTAATAGTCAAAACCAAGATGCATTGGGCTATGAAGATAGGACAGCTCCCTTGAAAAGATTATTTGAACTACAAAGGCATTCATTTAGGGCTAGCCATGTTGCAAAAGGGCCTGCTAGAAATTAGCAGCCTGTCCTGGTATTTGGAGAGCAAGAGTGACAACTTATTGGAAGTTCTCAAGGAATCATTTATATTTCACACTCCACTAGGCAGCTGATTTGAGATTGTCTGTTAGCATAACAAAGGCTCTGAGCCTGTGAACTTCAGAAACCTTTCGACCTCTTAGCTGCTGGCATGAATAGCCCCCAGTCCTGCCTATAGAGATCTCCCAAAGCTCCCCTGTTCGTGGCTAAATTGTTAATCAGGGTAATTTAATATAGTTTTCAATATGCCTCATCTCTTATTGGGAAAGGTATTCACAGCTCCCCTACCCCTGGAAAAAAAAAAAGTTCTTTTATTCAAGTGTGAGAGGGGCAGCTGCAGACAGACCGGCATCCCTGGCTGCTCCCCCCAAACCCCCTCTGCAGCAGCAGTAGTGTTCTGAGCAGCAACCTTAGTGAGGGGCCAGAAAGAAACTTCAACAAGCATCCCTCTGCACGCACTCCAAACTGCACCTGAAATTCCAGTCTGCTTATGCCAGGAACCAAAACAAAACCCCAAATCTCAGCCATAACTGAAACCGCAGCTCACACACACACACACACACACACACTCACACGCCACACCCCCTTCTCCACCCTCTCTTTACCCCCACCCCTCTCCTTCCTCCTCATCTCCCAACCAAGCTTCTCTTCTGGCTCCCGTCAAGACAAAACGCACCGGAGCCCAAGGCCTGCTAATTTTCATTTCTCTCCCTCTTTGGAGGCAGCCCACACCATCCTGCACGCTCCTGCACAGTCACCCTCCGCCCGGAGCCTGCAGCCTCTCCCCGTGTCACACACACTTGCTCTCAGCCGCTCCCTCGCACACTACCAATTCACATGCTCATCAGTTAGCTGAAAAGAGCCAGAGCACAAATATATTCATTTTAATCCAGTTAAGACCTAAGAGGTCTCATAGGATATTCTTCCATAGTTTGAAAACCAAGTCTAAAACTCAGATTTGGCTACACTGTTTCATCTCAAAGAGGCCTATGCTGTGCCTTTCTTTCACTTTCTACCAGTACATATTGTAAAAAATAAATAAAGTGAATAAAAAACAGTCACAAGCAAACCACCCAGCTTCAGGCAGACACTGCTCACATGTCATCACTATGTTGTCTTCTTTTTAATGACTGTGTTTCTTGTACCCATGTGCAAAGTCAGAAGAATTTCATACAAGAGAAGGAAAAAAATATGAAATCACTATTTTTTTTTAATTTAAAAATGTAAGGATACAATCTCTTCATCTCATTTTTCCACATGAAAATTTTAAGATATTTATAATCTTTAAGCTTTCATTTCCCACATGAGAATTTGAAGACAGCTCTGTAAAACGCATCTGGGTATTGCCCGATCCCTTTGGTGGTGATTTTCTGTGCAATTGTGCTCTTTGTGCGAGTTGAGGCCCTGTGTCTTGCTTCTTCCTGGAATAGCCATTTCTTGTGTGCCCTGTTTTGGCTGGTGGGCTTGCCTCAGCTCCTGAAGTTGGATAAAGCCAGGATCTAGTGCCTGAAGTATTTGCTTTGAATTTGCTCTAGTTAGAGTGGTCCCTGGTGGGGGTGGGGAGACTCTCTTCACTCACTTGGGATTGTAATCTGGCATCTCAGAATCACTAAAATGGGAGACAAATTTCTGTTTACAGGATCAGGAAAGGATTATTAACTTCCAAAACAGAAGTACAAATATAAGCCCACGATTTAAAAAACATAACAAAACAAACAGCCCAACCTCTTTCCCAAGATAATTTTTCATGGAGTTGAAAGAATAAAAGGTTTTTAAAAAAGATTTTTTGGTCAATTTTAATATCTAAACAATACCTAGAGGTGACACTTTAGAAAATAAAATAAGTGTATCTGGCTATTATATGACAATCTTAAAATCTGCATTTTCCTTACCAAAAAAAGGGATTCTCACAGCTTTAATTTCAGTGCTGTCAAAGTTTTTAAACTATAAGCATCTTTGTCAATGATCTGTGCATCTTCATTTTAATGTTGGGCTTTTTTATTTTATTTTGTAAATAGTGATTTTCATTTTCCTGACATCTTAAACCAGAATATTTCTAAAAATATTAATTGATAGTTACTACAAATCAGTGGATAAATATTTCTGGTTTCTCTTTTTTAAAAATAAAATATATTAAATAATTCCTACATAAATTAACAGAAATTTAACTTTCAAAAGATGTTTAGAGAGAAAAAAATATTATGGCTTTTAAACCCAAGAAAGAAAAAACGTCCAATTTGCATTTTTTCAGTGCTTTTGCTTAAAATTTTTTTCATTAGCTTTTTATTCATTAGAATTTATGACCCATGTTCATCATTACACTTTCACATCTCTGATTTCTGTTAAATTTTCTAACAGAGGTTAATAAATATAAAGGGGTAAAAAGGCCTATTTGCTTTCATCTAAAGTGCTCAGTATTTCAAGATTATTTGTATTTGCATTAAAATTTTTTTCATGTTCTAATTTAAATTATTTAAATTGGCCTGAAATTAATTCTATTTGGAGTTAGAAAGTAATAGGAGGATTTTTTTAAAGGAATTAAATAACATGATTTTGCTAAATTATAACGTTTTCTTAATGTTGGGCCTTCTAACAACACCCTCTCTAGCATGGCACAGTTTGGGCTTCATATTTATGGAAGAAATAGGGTTGGGGGGAGAAGGATGTATATTTGGAATGGTGTTTGACAGGGGGAATGAACGCAGACACCAGAACAATTATATTACAATCCCATTGGGAATGCCAGCACCAAATTTAGCCAGACTGATGGGGTACTGTCTAGACGGTCCCTTTTGTGTATCAGCTGTTTTTTCCCTGCTTTATTGCACTGCCTGAATGTGTGAGTTGAACATGCATATGGATCCCAAACATAACCATTCCAGCAACCATACATTGCTGTTAAATTCTCTCATTTGGCTGAGAATCAAGGGTTGTGTATTCCTACTGTATTCCCTTTACAATATTTTGTAATTAAAATGCAGCTTCCAGAATGAGAGGTTTAAAAAAGGTCATAAGACAAAGTAGAAAGTGCCTAGGCTGTTTTTTTAATATGAAAAAAAAATGTACTAAGTAAACATTTCTATCTTCTCAAACATGTCCACCTCTTTTCTACAGAAGTAAAAGAAAGCGAGAAAGAAAAGAAAGAAAACAATGAGTGGAAGGAGGCAAAATACATGTAAATTACCACCTTTCCTTTTGAAAAGGGTAAAAGATAGAAAGAAAGAATATTTATTAAATGTTTACAGTATAATTAATGGCAGTGTGTGTGGTTTTCCTTTTTTATTTTTCTTCTTTCCCTTCTTTTTATTTGGTAAACTAAATAGAATTCAGTAATCAGGGTTCTTGTGAGGCCTTAGAAATAGATTCTCAAACTCTTTTAAATAAATGCTTATAAGACTGCTGTACTGTTACTGGAGAGAGAGGAAATCCCAGAGATATTTCTCTTCTGGGCTACGGTCAGGATTTTGTTTTGTTTGTCAAGACAGTGTAGGAAGGCTAGGACTTTGTTATATGTGACTACAGTATCCACACAAAATATTCATTGTTCAAAGGAGCAGAAATGCACTCCTAAATAGGATGCATACTCTCCGGGTAATGGGTACTAGGGTTGGATGCCTTTGCTAACAACCAAGAATTTAAAATGAACACAAATTAATTATTCAAATTAGAGAGTGAGAAATAGAAAGACACATTAATGCTAATGAAAGTAGGTATCAGAGCTACCTCTTTCTATGAAAGCTTTATCAATAATTTTTGTCACCAAGAATGAAAAGGTATAAGAAACTGGAATTCCACAAAATGTAAGACACCATAAATAAAATTCTTGCCTTTCAGTAGAAGCCCAAATGAATCCACTGTTTCAGGAAAGAGAATCCCATGTTTCATAGAACATTAATAAATTTTATTAATATGTACATACAAACTATTTGGAGCAGGAATTCTACTTTCCATGTGCTAAAAAAATTTTTTGCCTTAACAAAAAGGAAAATAGCAAATTTTTTTTGCCCTTAAGGAAAATAAAATCAAAGTTAAAGTCAGTGACAGAAAAAATATTTTTAATAGTTATATGGTTTCGGGCACTAAATTTTGTCAGTAACTAACCAATGGATTTTTAAAATAATAATTTCCTATGCTTTACCACTGGAATTCAGTAACTACCACCTCATATGGACAATGAAGACTTTGTCCATCTTTTGAAGATTGGGTATTGAAAAGAAGGCTGGAGGAAAGAGAAAGTAAATTTTGTTCCCAATTTTACTGACTAGAACATCTCTTTTTTGGCTTGAAACATCAGATCACAAATCAACAACCGTAAGATAGGCTCTGGATATAGGGTTGGGGAAATTTCCTGGTTGGAAGAAGGTATGAGGCTTGAACAACTGACGTTAAACATGACGATCTTGAGTAGGCACTTGTAGGCAGTGATGTTAAAAACCTCTGAGATATAACTTTGGCACAACTGAGAAGAAAATTCAACCAGACAGGGACAGACAGCAAGAGAAACCAAGACTGAGAAATAAGAAAGCAAGAGAAAAATGGTGGGGGGTGGGGGGCGGTGCAGGGAGTGGTGGTTGGGGGTGGGTGGCAGGAAGGAGTGGTGAGTGAGAAAGAAAGAGAGAGCAGAGAATGAATATTCCAAGCATTGTTTTAATCTAAAACAGAGATGCTTCCAGGAGAATGAATTTCAATGGAGCTGAGCCAAAAATAATTATAGAGATTTTCTTGTTTTGTTTTGTGAATGAAGAGCATCTCTTTTCTCTGGAGAAGCGAGAGAGAGAAAGGACCAGAGCCAAGAGATTGAAGTGATGCCCCTCTGCCCCTTTACTTCCACACAGCACAGTAGCGGACCTTTCTTTCTTCCCTTTTCCAAAAGCTATTGGCACCGAACTGTGCTAGGAAGAGAGGGAAGTGGCAGCAGCCCTCCAACCTAGCTGGATTTTCTATTCTAACAATAGCTTGTTTACTTTGATAAGGCTGAAGCATTGAAATTGGATGCAAGATTGGGTGTGGGGGGGGGCGGACAGAGATACATATTTTAGGTTCTAGAGATAAAATTGAGCTATTTACAACTAAGAATATTCCCCTATTAGAGACACTTGAAACTTCCTTTGGGGTTTGTTTTACCAATTACATTTGTTGCCTTGTTTTTCATCATCAATAGCAGGCTACTAAAAGAAATAAAGTATTCTCTCAATTTTCTTCCATTTTCTCTGTGATGTAAAATCTTTATCTTGGAACCATTTTTTACAGGGAAAAAGACTGTCGTTTGTTAAAATAGCTTAAGCTACACTGGATTTTTGTGAAAGCAATATAATATATTCCTCACGAAAGCAGAAATGGAAGGCTTATACTAATTTGAAACACACAGGGTTGGGAGAGAAACTCACTAACATTAATAGACTTTGGAGAGGAAGTAATCATAAACAACTCAGAATTAATATCTCAAGACTATTGATTTTCTTAAGTTAAATTAACTTACAAACAATTCATGCCATTAAGTACTGTCTGAACCTGAAAATTCTCTCCAAATCTCTTAAGTGTTGTGCCAAGTTAAAGACCCTGTTGTCATTTTTATCATTCATAGATAGACGTTAGTTCTACATGTAGGTTTCATGTATTATATTTTTGTACTACCTGAATTTAAAATAACAATGTATTTCAGAAATCTAAGAATCAGTTTCTTCTACGTCATATGTCACAACTTTTTTTAAAAAAACTAAAGTGAAAATTACCTTTTTTAAAATAAATATGTGACCAGCTAAGTACAGCAATTTAGTTCTCCAATAGAAGAACAGCATAAAGTTGTAAGCTTAATGGCTTAACATGAAAATGACCTTGGTACACATTTAAAACAAGGAAAACTATGTTACATTAGTAGTCAAGATTATCTGTTGGCCTAAGCATAAACATCTCTGAAAGTAGCAAAAATAGATCTAATTTCCTTTAAAACTTTTACACATTAAAATTGTTCCTGTTTTTCTGTAAAAAAAATATTGGAAATGTATAGTAGTTGGCAGTAAAGTTTATGATTCTGTTTTGTTGTTAGGTTTTTAAAAAATTTCTTAAAGAAGGAAAATATGTTCATGTACATGGGACTTTATTTAGGGATTTTCAAAACATTTTAAATGTCACTGTGAATATAGTGTGTAAATCTGTGAATATGAGTTTTATGAATCCACATTTAATTTAATTAATCATATTGATTCACTTGACATTTTTCTCCTCCTGAATCTCCCCTCCCCCCTCTTCCCATCTCTCTATTAAAAGCAATTCATTCACAGTGGTAGACTAATTTTTAAAGCAGATTTTACAAAATAAAACCGACAATGGTTTTAGAAGAACTTTTAAAAGCATTCAACTTAAGATATTGTTAGAAGTGATTAAAATGAATATTTAAGAATTCAAAGTACTTCATCATATTAATCTTAACATTACATTAAAAACCCAATCCCCACATGAGAAATCAACCTTTTAAAAAGAACAATTATTAATATTAAATAGCCAGAATAATCACTAGTATACTCTAAGATGAAATAAGTATATGAGATTAGCAACAAATATTTATTTTTCCAAGTTTAAAATAAAATAATTTTTAAAATAGGAAAATATTTAATAATGTTTAATGTCTATTAAAAACCCAATATACACACTTTGAGAATTTATGGTTTTGCTGCATCATTAACACTGTTGAGGGAAACAGTCTACCAAAACATTTAAAATATGGTATACAAGAATTTATTGTTAACAGTAGTAAAGTATATCACGTTAACATAAGGGTATTTACTATCAAGCTCTACAACAGATTAGGAAATGAGGAGGTAAAGACAGATTTACAATTAATAAGTGCCCAAAGATATTACAATGGCAAGGTTTCTATATTTTATAAGAGTACATAGTTATATGTATACAGATATGCTACATGTAGATTATATTTGTCACTTGTTTGTATTGTGGATCTTATTATAAAATGGAGTTTGAAGGCTTCTCTCTTGACCAAATCTTTTCTAACCCCAAATTACTAAACCAATTTCAGAGTTTTGCTCAGAAAAGTTACATTTCACTTGAACCCAACCCTAGAAATTGCTCCAAAGGAAGTGTTGTTTGTTTGTTCTTTTCATTTGTTGTGGTGTAGAGCCCAGTTTGCAACTGTGGGGCTGGGCACAGAAGCAGCAGCAAGAAGCAACAGAAAAGGATTAGGATGGAAACTTCCTCAAGCTTCACAGGCTTGTTTGCTCGTCACAGATGCCATTAAGATGCATAGATAAGATATATTTAATATTAAGACTTTTAGAGAGCCTTGATACTCCTGAAAATTCAGAGGCAAAGCTGAGCCTCTTTCTTTAGCCCATATACTTCATTACACTGGCCCAGGAATCCTGGCTAAAGATAGTTTCATCCAGCTCAAATGCTTGGGTTTTGTCACTTTATGTCATAACCTCCACATTACTTAAATATAGTTTTAAAATGTATTAAACAGAAATGCTGATATAAGCCTAAATGTAGCTGTACTTGCTGTTTCTGCTCTAAGTTCATTCATGGTGGTGGATTTAGTTAAAGGGCCCAGAACAGCCATGCTTAACAGTAAGGAAACAAAATCCTCTTGGCTTCAATGGGGGCTAGGTCTATGTCAGAGCAGAGCGAACTCACTGTAGATACTGGCGATAAATACCTTCTGTAGAAATGTACACATTACATTGGTGTCCTATATAATGTAAAAAAAAAAGTATGCTGCATCACACACAAAGCCCTGTTACCTTTTTTGCCATAACTAAATGCTATTTTTTAATATCTTAGACACAGAGAATATGCAGTAACATTTATAACAGAATAGCGGGCTCCAAATAAGAACTGCTAGTGATCGTAGGTGTCTATTGAATCATAATCAAGGACTACCTGGTAAGCATTAAGTGACAATAAAGGATATTCTTGCTAAAATATTAGATGAATTGATAATAGAGAAAATAGTCATTTTGACAGAAAAGTCAACAGAAAACAGCAGTAATTATAAGTGCCTTGTGTACGAGCATAGTGTATCATACCCAGCGTGCAATGTGCTCTTATAAAAAAAGTATGGTACCTCTACTGGATGATACAGCTGCATTAGGAAGTTTGACAGAATGGCTTATTTTTCAAGAGCACAACATTTAGCCTTTCCACAGGCTTTTTTTTGGGCAGAATTTCTCCTCCCGGTTAAAAACTGGTTTTCATCACACAACTGCATAATTATTTCTCTGCAACTGGCGATAATTACTTGTTTTGTGTATCTCTACTAGACTGATGCAGTGTTTGCTGTTCTACCTCATAAAATGCATCTGTGTTAGAGGCATGTGAAAAGGAGTATTGACCTTATATAATATATTGCTATATTGGTAGGGGCACACAGCTCTAATTCTTTGTAAAAGGCACAAAAAGTCTATATTGCTTTGAGTTTTCCTTTTTGAATGCTATGTGAGTTTTCTGACTGAGGCATAAAACTGGAGGTAACTGAAGACAAGAAACCTCACAACATGGAAATTACTCAGTACACAAAGAAACTCCCTCTCAGATAGATGTACAATAGGTGCCTGAATAAAAAAGGCAGTTGGAGGGATTTGTTTATAGTGGCATCAGAAAAAACTCTGGAATCAGTGCTTGTGAGATTTGTCACACCAAAAAATCAAACACAGATTTCAAATCATTCAAGAATATCTAATCATTTTCTGTCACTCAAAAAGCTCTCCACACAAAATTAAAAAGAGGGAAAATGAAGCAGAGCCCCTCCTGCCAGTCTCCTTTTATCTTACAGCAGTCCTCCACTTTCTCTCTTTTCCTTCCAACTCTCATTTGTCTGGGTGTTTCTTTCTTTCAAGTTGTCTTTAATCCTTGCTTTCCCATGTCCCTCTTTAGTCTTATTCACCAGTGATGCCAATAAAAATAAACAGACTATTTAAAGCAAATGAGCCAATGCCAAAAAAATACGTGATTGGGGTATGCCTTAATTTATTTTTGTCTTTTAGTAAAATTACACCTGTGGCACTCTCTTACTTAAAAAATTTTTATAACTTTAAAAGCAAAACACAAAGAGCAGAGAGCTGAAGTACTGTTTAATGTCTCTGGATTTATTTATAAATATGCTATGCTATGCTAAGTCACTTCAGTCGTGTCCGACTCTGTGTGACCCCATAGACGGAAGCCCACCAGGCTCCCCCTTCCCTGGGATTCTCCAGGCAAGAACACTGGAGTGGGTTGCCATTTCCTTCTCCAATGTGTGAAAGTGAAAAGTGAAAGTGAAGTCGCTCAGTCGTGTCCGACCCATAGCGACCCCATGGACTGCAGCCTACCAGGCTCCTCCATCCATGGGATTTTCTAGGCAAGAGTACTGGAGTGGCTTGCCATTGCCTTCTCCGTTATTTATAAATATATGTAATGTTAAATGCAGCAAAATCCTTGTGAGACTACTTTCGTGCTTACTGATCCCAGGGGGCAGGAGGAATTAGCTTATCCAGGAAAACTCAAAGTCATAATTAGTCTTGTGAATTATAATAATCGGGTTTCATCCTATACTTCGTTCTCATGTGGTACTCCCAGTGGGAGTTCTGCATGAAAAGGACTGCAGGATTGGGCATTAATAATGGTATACCTGTGAAATATTAGTATATTCCTATAGTGCCAGTCAGTGAAATTAGTATACTACCCCATCTTTGTCCTACACCCTTCAACCAGCTGAAAAATAACTTCAATGGATTTTTCAAATTTCCTAAAATTCCATTCTTAGTTTTTTAAAATACTTTTAAAATTATAAAATAAAAATGGAAGCTTTCTTCCCTCAATGAGATATACTTCTTACTCTTGACTTTGTTATAGATAGAAGGCTGTAATTAACTTTTATTAAAAATGTTAACAATGCTTAAGTTTTATATAATTACCTCCAATAAATTGAAACAAAAGAACAAGCAGGGAAATAATCATGAAACTCAACAGAAAGTTATATTTATTCTCAAAGCTCTCAGATCAGCTATTTTCACTAATTTGATTACTCAGGTCAATCAAACACCTTGTTGACTGATGGAGATAACCAATTTTTTAAAGTGTATGGACCCAGCCTGAATGAAACAAAAGAAGTGTGATAGCTTACCAATCCTGAAACGTTGATGTTTTGTCATTTGTGAAACAGAAATACTTCTTTCAAAAATTACACTGTGATGAACTGCTAACTAAGCTTAGAAAAGTTGACAAAATGTAATCATAACTGCACACCTATCTAAAGCCCAAACCCACACAGCTCTTAATAACCCTAAAAACTTAGACAATTGTACATCAGCAGATGAATGGATATACAAACTGTAGAATATTCAAATAGAATATGGAATAATGGAATACTATTCAGCAATACAAAAAATGAACCACTGGTACATCTTACAATATGGAAGAATCTCAATAATGCTGAGTGAAAGAAGCAAGAACAACAAAAAAAATAGAGTACAAATTATTTATATAATAGTCTAGGAAATTCAAACTAATGTATAGTAACAGAAAACAGATCAGTAGTCGCCTAGGGGAAGGACCAGTAGGCAGGAATTACAGAAGCATGAGGAAACTTTTGGGGGTGACGGATATGTTTGTTGCCTTGATTGTGGTAATGGTTTTCACAGGTGAATACATATGAGAAAACTTAAAAAATATATACAGCTAAATATGAGCAGTGTGTTATATATCAATTTTACCTCACCAAAGCTGTTAACAACAACAACAACAAAAATGGGCCAATTAGAATGGATATAGGAACCAATCAGAATGGATGCTAGCCATGAACAAAAATAATTCAGACAGCAGGTTTCAGAATTCTCGAGGTAACTGGGACCATTTGTAGATGGCCACAAAGATTTTGGGGACTGAGAATGTCCTTTTCATCTCCTTGCTAATGTTTATGATCCCTGGTTTAATTAAAAACATTTTTTTCCTATTAAAAATCATTACAGTCCTGAAAGAGGTGAGCACGAGTTTTAGATTTTGTTTCTACTAGTGTTACAAACCATGTGACTTAAGGCAGGTGACTAAACCAATGTCAGAAAACTTCCAGACACTGCTCAAGGTGGAGGTAAACTGAAAAACACTTCTTTCTAAAGAAAATAGGATCCATCCAGCAAGCATTTCCATTTTACAATTGTAGGTTTTATCATAACATCTCCAAAGATCTTTCTCTTCCCTTTCTTTATTACCATGTGTGATAAAAATGGAGTAAGGAGGTGAATGGGGAGATATTGTTAGCAAAATAACTAAATTACCTGAATGTATTTGTCTCATGTAGATCTCACTATGTGAGCTGATTGACCTCAATGTGCTTTAATACAAAAAAGTTATTAAAGTCCACAACAAGGTGCAAAATCACCATATTGTAACTCTATTCTGGAATGGAGGATTACTGAGTCACCTGCCAAGGTGCCTTGTGTTGCAGAGAGTAAAGGATTGAGATTGTTATTTTTACTGTTCTGCTTTTATGATAGTGAATATTGTGTTTATATACTTCCAACTAAAATTTTAGGTGCATAACTTGAGTTAGATCAGTGCCCATCTCAGCGATGAAGGAAAAATAGCCCTACATAATTTTTAAGAACCTCAGGGACTGAGCTAAAAGTCAATAAACATATGGGAAAAAAGACTGGAAGCAAATTGAATATATGTGCAAATTGACATTTCACTAAAAGAACATGCTTAAAACTTTAGGTTTATCAAACAGATGTCAATGAAACTGAAATCTATTCAGCAAGTAGAATGTATTACTGAATGCAGAAATACACATGTTTTATGGACCTGAAATGCAAACATTTTTCCATTTTGTAATATTATGATTTATTATTCTGATTTTAGAGATGCAATATTAAAAATGTGTTAATCAAGACATTTCTATTTATAGTCTTACATACATTTTAGTTTTTAACAACATCCATCTTTTTGCCAGGGTCAATCCTCATGCCACATAGCTAGATTTCTGAAATAAGATTCTCAAAAAAATGTGTCGTTGATTTTGGGCATAAAGTTATAACTTATATTGGTTTGTAACTAACTCCTGAGTTTTAAACCTATATATAATAGCTATTTTTGTGATCTTTTTCTGAGTACTTTTTCAAAATGGGAAAAAAAGTAAAGTTCAACTTTGTACTCTGTCCATGTCTCCCATTTTTCTTTTTCGTGTATTCTTTCCTCCCACCTTCCTTCTCTCCTCTCACTTCATTATTTAGCCAGCGATTTTATTCTGCTATTTCTCCTGACAGTCAGTGACCAAGACACTATGTTAACCCTGAAGATGCAGTTGCTTTAGGCAAGTCCCCTCACTATTTCTTGACTGTGTTTAGGGTTAAAAGACTTCTTTAGATAAAACATTAACAACCTCTCCTTCTATAGCGTCTGTGAGATTATTTTCTTTTGTTACCTCTTAGGGGTTTCCCTGGTGGCTCAGACGTTAAAGAATCCACCTGCAATGCAGGAGACATGGTTTTGATCCCTCGCTTGGGAAGATCCACTAGAGAAGAGAATGGCAACCCACTTGCCTGGGAAACCCCATGGACAGAGAAGCCTGGTGGGCTATAGTCCATGGGGTTGCAAAGAGTCAGACATGACTAAGCAACTGCCACTTTCACTTATTTCTGTATAAAATGTTAGCTTTAACCAGGACCAGTGCAATAATAAAAGACTTGAAAAGGTTTGTGAGACCACAGCCTCCCTCCACCTGTTTTCTCGTGTTCCATGGAATCTAATGAGATGAATATACCTCCTTCTCCTTCAAGCTGTTTAGAAACCAACACATAGAGAGCAAACTCATACCTGAGTTCCTGGAACTGGGGACTCTTGCTGGAAAATCACAAAGAACATTTTGATATTGAGATGATGATCACTGAAAAACCTGCTTTCTTCTCTCTGTAGAATCATCTCTAGGTGTTCAGCTGTGACTTCCTGTGGCTGAAATGTCCAGTCAACATCTCATCCCTTCCACATTCCTTACTGAAGGGAGATATAACTTGGCATCATATTTATAATACTTCCAGGTGTCTAGGTTTTTATCTGTATATCTCGGCCAAAATCTGTCCTATCCATCCCACTGGATTTTCTTCAGGGCCCAATGTTATAATACACATGAAGTATGATAAAAATGTAAGACAGTTTTGCTGGAGACAGCAGAACAATAGAAACTGATATGGTGGAATAGTATCAGCCAGAGACATCCTGGTTAATTCAGACCTTTCTTTTTTTTTTTTAGGTTCTGACACAATCACTTTGCTCGTGCAGATTCTCTTTTTAAAATTCACAGGAAATCAGATCATCAGGTAGGGTCAGCTAGCTGCTCCTTGAGATGTTTTGCCATGTAATCTAGAGGAAATGTTGTGAGACTTTGTCAGTACTGAGTTATCTGGACATGGGGAGTCTCATCAGAAAAAAAGAAACTTGTAGTCTCAAAAGATATGTGAAAAATGTCTGTGGACAAGCCATTTAGATGATACCTTTATCAAGCTCTATCCTCTATTAACTTTCCACATACCCACTTTCCTTCAAACTTAAAAATCCTTTTTTTCTTATTGATCCATTAACATAAAGTCATTTTCTAATTCACTATTATAAGTAATTACAACTAGAATGGGTTTGTTAATTAACAGCTCTTATAATCATTATTAATTACTTTTCACTATACAGCATTTCATATAATCCATCCCATAACTCTTCATCTTTAGAAAGGTAACATTCAGAGCTACCCCTGAGGACAACAGAACCCACAAAATCAGTCAGGCTATAGAAAGAAAACAGAAATAAAAATATTTAGCACTTTAAAATGAAGAGCTAAACAGACCTTGCAAATCTCCCATGTTTATTTCACCTGCATTAGATTAAATTTCATTAAATTGGAAAGATCAATACAATTTCCAAACTATGCTTTGTTCATTGCTTTTATTAATCAACTACCAAAGAAAATGATCTCAAATTTTTATCTATTAATATATAGATCTGTAACATTTAGATAGACAATAGACAATTTTATCTATTTTCACTAAAATTTTTGCAAAATACAAAATTAAGAGAAGTTAATTTTTTTAAGCCAGAGCATGAGAATTATTTGCAAGAAAGTAATCTATATCCAAAGAAAATTATTGGACTATTTTAGAAAATTCCAAATTCCGTGTATCTATTTTACCTAAAATGATATTCTCTGCTATATACATTATTTACCTATAAGTAATTATTTTTACAACTTGTTTACTCTTTTATCCAAAGATCAACATATTATGTCAACACCTTCTGTAATATAATGGCAAGTAGCAAGAAAAAATTGTATAGAGTCCTCTTTCAAAATAAGCAAAATTACACTGTGGAGAAACCTAATGTGCCCTGAAAGTGAAAGGCACTCACTTTTGTCGGACTCTTTGTGACCCCATGGACCGTATAGTCCATGGAATTCTCCAGGCCAGAATACTGGAGTGGGTAACCTAGCTATTCCTTTCTCCAGAGGATCTTCCCAACACAGGAATCGAACCCAGGTCTCCCACATTGCAGGCAGATTTCTTCACACTGCAGGCAGAATCTTTATCAGCTGAGCCACCAGGGAAACCCAAGAATACTCGAGTGGGTAGCCTATCCTTTCTCCAGGGGATCTTCCCAACCCAGGAATCGAATCGGGGTCTTCTGAATTACAGGTGGATTCTTTACCTGCTGAGCTACATAGGAAGCCCAAGCAGGTATTATAAGCAGAAACATATAGACATGGATTAAACGCAAAATTCTTTGCCTTAAGAGGTCCTAGAATGAAGGTGAGGTAGAGATACAAAAGACATATAATTAAACATAAATATTGCCTTTACCCCAAATAAGTAACTCAGTTATTCTCTTCAACTGACCATTCATGGCTCAATTCACTAAACTCCTACTTTGATACACAGTCGAAATGTTTTACACCCACTTCTTAAGACCATATATCTCAGGAAAGATACTACAAACATCTTTTAAGATGCCATCGTACAAAAATCAGCAAGTATGTACCTGGCCCATTAAAAACGGCCTGTGTAATAAGATATTCTGCAGAACCCTATAAATCCTGCTTCTGCCACTCCCTGGTTTCTGCCTGTCACCATGGTTTGCCTCAGTAGTTGCTGATCCTTGCTTCTTGTTCTCACCTCAATATTTGGCATTTCCTGCATGACTCCTGGTAATTATATTTAGCTGCCCTCCAGCACCCACCTGAACCTATGCCTCTTGTTCTCTACTGGTACTCTCACTGCCTTTTTCCTGCAGTTTTGCTGTACAGCCCATGTTGTGCATGGTCTGACAGCTATGTCAAGTGTCTTCTTTTATCTGGGTAAGCATATGTACCTGGTTAATTCTGGAAAATAAACAGTTTATTTTAAGATGTTCTTGTCCACCTGAAAGGCCATTTTGGAAACTGCTGCATAAAATAGTCAAAATATTATGAGATTTAGAACTAAGATGGTAGTAGGAAACCTGGTGAATTTAAGAACTACCAGAGAGACAGAGTTAACAGGATTTGATGACTGATTGAATAATAGAGCTAGGGCAGAGTGAAAAGCCATGGATCATGCCTTAATTCTGGCTCAAGAAATGGAGGTAATCATGAACACATGTATTGAAATGGGAAACACAGGAGAAAAAGCAGACCTGGGGTAGTGAGATGTGATGAATTCAGTTCCTAATAACTGAACTATAAACATGAGTTTGAGTGAACTCTGGGAGTTGGTGATGGACAGGGAGGCCTGGCGTGCTGTGATTCATGAGGTCGCAAAGAGTCAGATACAACTGAGCGACTGAACTGAACTGAAGCATGTTTGTAAGACATCTAAGTTGTGAGGTCCAGAGTGCAGATAAATTTAAGGTCTGCAGATAAGGCAAGAAATCTAGCTTGAGAATACATATCTGAGAATAGAGTATTTTTAAAAGACTAAATGATCAAAGGAGTTAAAAAGAAAAAGCCAAGAAATCACTAGGATTAGGACTGAAACCTATTGGGTTTACCACAGAGGCTGTTGACGACATATGTCTGGTAGAGTTTTATTAAACGATGGAAAATAAGCTAGAATCTGGAGGACAAGGAATAAATGGAAGGTGAGGGACAGGAATGTCTTATCCTTACAATGAGGACAGCTGGATTTTTATCTCAGTCAGGATTAAGAACCAGAATTACTTACATATATTTTCTAAAAAAATTTAAGTGAAGTCTTTTACTTCTCTTTCACATCTATTCTCTATTCTATCTTCTAGGTATCTCTGCTGAGGAAACTAATTTTAAAGAGACAATGTATACAAAATACTTGGCACAAAGGCCAAGGTACTAAATGCTCCAGGAATATAACTACGGGCACTCCTAATTACTGAATGTAAGTTACTTCTGAAAACATGTGGGAAGGCAAATGTGTTTGCAGCGAAAGCAAATATTTAATAATGTTAAATGAGAATAATAATAATGCATCCTTAGTACGTCTAAAAAACCCAACCATTTCCTCTAAATATCATTAAAACACTCTAAAACCTCTACATAAAAACCTACCAAGGATTAATGCATTATAAAAAACACATAATACTTGCTAACTTAACACTTAATGAAAACATTAGTGAATGTGTTGGTGTGGAGTGCAGACTATCAGGTACATAATGCATTTTCATTCTAAACTGCAATTAATAGTTGTCTTAACGTAAATAAATAAGATAATATGTAAAAATACATATTGAATGCAATTAACAAAATAAAATAAGCAAATGAGGCCATTTTTTTTTAAATGGTTACTTTCCAGAGTGAGGTTTAGTTGATGCGGGAGATGTTTTCACTTAATAATGCATAACACCTTCAAACCAGACAAACACAAAGTGCTCTCCTATTCAGAGAATATCTGAGATGTGAATGCAACATATTCTGCATGTTCTTGCACACTCTCTGGAAATTATATGGAGATTCATTATAACAAACAGATTCAAACACTAAATTGGGGGTAAATGCTTTTAAAAGTTGCTATTACTACAGTAGTATTATGTGGACCTATGGTATAACTTGGAGAAGGCAATGGCACCCCTCTCCAGTACTCTTGCCTGGAAAATCCCATGGGTGGAGGAGCCTGGTAGGCTGCAGTCAATAGGTTCACTAAGAGTCGGACACGACTGAGCGACTTCACTTTCACTTTTCACTTTCATGCATTGGAGAAGGAAATGACAACCCACTCCAGTGTTCTTGCCTGGAGAATCCCAGGGATGGGGGAGCCTGGTGGGCTGCCGTCTATGGGGTCACACAGAGTCAGACACGACTGAAGCGATTTAGCAGCAGCAGCAGCATGGTATAAGTTGAGAATACTGTTGTCATGGGATGTGAGCCAAGAAGAACAGTGGTTCTCAACTGGGATTGAATTTGCCTTGGCAATGTCTAGGGATATTTTTGGTGGTCACAAAATATGTGATCCAGGATGGTCCATAATAAAAAGGTCAAGGATGCTGCTAAATATCCTGCAATGCACAGAAGAGACCCCCACAACAAAAATAATCCAGCCCAAAATGTCAATTAGTGTTGAGGTTGAGAAAACCTCAAGGAGGGAAGAATGAAATCAAACCAATATTTCAGAGGAAACCTCAGTTGCAACAAGGCACAGATTGAATATTCAAAATCAGAAGTTGGAATGAACTGATGTCATTAGCTTGGGAAACTGTCCATTCCATTGCATTCCATCGCTCAGTCGTGTCCGACTCTTTGCGACCCCATGGACTGTAGCCTACCAGGCTTCTCCGTCCAAGGGATTCTCCAGGCAAGAATACTGAAGTGGGTTACCGTTTCCTTCTCCAGGGGATCTTCCCGACCCAGGGATCGAACCCGGGTCTCCTGCATTGGAGGCAGACGCTTTAACCTCTGAGCCACCAGGGAAGCCAGGAAACTGTAAAGTGGATCTTTTCACCAACAATGCTAATAAATACTAGAAAGGGAGTTGTTGTGGGAAGGAACTATGTGGAAAAATCTTTAGTTTTACCATGTCATACTTCAGGTATGGATGGAACATCCAAACGTATGAGATAATTTTAATGACTGTAGGAGTTTTGTCTAAATTTTCTGGTAAATTTTTAGAAAAGTATTGATATACTCTTCAAGTTAGAAGTCATCTAATACATTTGAACTCTATCCCTCTGCCATATATCATATATTTTTCATATGCAATGTTGCTTAATCTTCAAAGAATTATTGGAGAATGATATTGCTACCCCATTTTATGGACGAGAGAAATGAGGCTTAGAAATGTTAAGTGAATAAGGTCATACATCCACTAAATCATTGTACTAGCATTGAAATCAATGTCTTTAACCCTACGTCCTGGGCTTTTGGCTAAAATAAAATAATACTCATGCATGCTCCAGTTACTTCAGACAATCCCCTACAAACATATCTTTACTGAGCTTTAAAAGTAACTTCCCTCAGCGAAACACACACACACTTTTTAATTTTAATGTCAGTGTAGAAGTTTGGAAAACATAAAAAATAAGGCAAGAAGATAAAAATTATCATGAATTCCACCATCCAGAAATAACTACTACTAAATAACTTTTAGCTAATAATTTGAATTTTTACTTTTTCTTTTGTTGTTTTCCTCTGCTGGTGGTTATGCTGATGTACAATGATATTTCTAAAATGAACTATGAAGAATTAGAAAGAGGAGATGAAGGGAAAGATGGTACACAAGCTAGAGAATTAGCTCTTAAATTCATAAAAAAGAAAGTGGGGTGAGGTCGGGGGTAGGGAGAGGGTAATTTCCAGAACCTCTTTTTGCCCAAGGAGTGCTAGGAACTTAATAAATCTTAGTTCATCTGTCAGCTCTATGCTGTGCTAATGACAAGATTAAATTGAAGCTACACTCTCCTGAGTGCTTATCATTTGCAAATGCAGTACTAAGAGCTTTACTCACATTATCTCATCTTATCCCTGCAGCAACCTTGAGTAGGATATTATTATTTCCAACTTAGAGAAGGAACTTAAGCTTAAAGAGGTTTTAACAACTTGCCCGGTTCCACATCTGGTTAATGGAGAAGTGAGGCTTCAAAAGCAAATCTGTCTGGCCATGGAGGCAGCATTCTTCTCTGTGCAAGGCTGCCTCCTCCTTCTAAAGAAAATCAGGTGTGAAACATAGAGAATTCAGGAAAGTGATGGCAGAGCTGAAGGAGATCTTGGGATCTCTGACAGAATATTTTTTCATGGTTATTAGCTCTGACTTCCTTTTCTTTTCTGGTTGCAGGAGTGGGTTGATATTTGGCCTCTGAAATACGGTCCTAAGCTTGAGTCACTAGATGCTTTATATTTGATTCCATTGGGAAAATAGTGTGATAAGGGATGCACATGAGAATATTACTATGTGCCTGACACAAACAGGCTTTCAATAGTGTGCTGAAGGACCAGAAGAAGAAAACTCCAACTGAAGATCATTTTTTCTAGAGCCACTTTAATAAAAAGCTGAGCCAAACCTCTATGGAAATTTATATCACTTTTTTTTAAAGAAAAGCCAAATTTCAACAGATGTTAGCTGATTGAAATTACCATTCCCAGCTATCTTTCTAAAAATCAGACTTCTGTTCTTGGATAAAAAGAAGAATATCAGAGTTTAAAATTGTGTGGTTACAAATTATCACATTTTGGTTCAAATACAAAACAAATACATTCTGTTGGTTTTGACAAACTGTTTGGAAAACATAGTCTTTGACTTTGAGTAATGGGTTGTAGGATGGAGCTGCTGTGGAAAAGTAAATCACAGTTTAGGTGTATTTTCCCAGCTAGCCCCCTGAGTTAGGAATATGCTACTTATTTGTGGAAACATGCTCTCCCAGCAAAGTGCCATGCAAATCACTGGTTTTACAGGAAGGCCTATATTAGTCTAGTCACTCACAGACATCTTTAAACATAATTGTTGGGTAATAGTCTATGTTTATTTTTATGATAAATGTTTCAGAGCTACTGTTCTCTGGGGTTTTTCACATTGGAGGAAGATACTTATCTCATTGGAATTTTAACCACACTACAATTAAAATGAAATGCAATCAATAAAATATTAATGCAGGTATGTTTGCAGATCAATTACTTAATGGCTAGGTCGCTATCTATCATTCTTTAGCTTTCTGAAGGTCAATATATAGCAGAGTCAATGAGTTAACCAGCAAATCAGAGACATAATACCTGTCTAATTGTAGGTCTATGATTAATTCCTTAATACAGTGAATGACTTGATGAGAGTTTGTGCTGCCTATTCTTGTTAAAACTTTCTGCCAGACTGGGTTCTCCTTTAAAGTCTTAGATTATTAAACAATATTTTTAGTGCTAGATATCAATGTAATACTATAGGAAGGAGACAGAATCATCCGATGTTAAACTAAAAAATGGCTATCAAGACCCCTTCTTACCCTTTCCTTTAGAGAAAGGAACACTGAAAATCAGTGAAGACAACTGAGTCACTCAACATCACACACTTAGTCATGGAACCCAGATGTGGTTCCCAGGCCTTTGTGTTCCAAAACACGGAGCTACTGAATTTCAAGATCCCACCCCAGGGTCTGGTTTTGCAGATACTGTGGGTAATTTGCCTTGGCACTTGTGGGCCTCGTATGTGTTCGTTGTTTTCTAAGCACAGTGAAGTAGAAACTAAGCAGGTGAAGGAATAAGGGAGCAGCAGAAGCTTGCACTAACTGAAAATGCAATCTCACAGTGACAGGAGCCACAGGTACTTTTTGAGGCTGTTATTGGTGAGGGCGATTTACCTCTCACTCAGAAGTATCTAAAGTGACTAGCACCAACTTTAATCTTATGAAAAGTATCACCTCCGAGTCCCAGGCAGATGGATGGAACTCTTTGGGGTGCCTGTCAAGTAAAATGGGCTATTGAAAAATACTGATATCTCAATTGTGAGGATAGTGTTTTATATTAGCAGTAGAAGTAAAAAACTACAATGAACCTCCCCACTCACTTCCGTTGCCACTTTCTATGTAAGTCAGCTTTAATTGCTCATGTTGGATAACATGCTTGTGTAACCCTAGCAGCACTCTACAAACAAGAGTATAAAGTTTTTGAACTGAGGTAGTTACTCGTCTGTACAAGCTTACAGGTGGCTCAGTAGTAAAGAATCTGCCTGCCAATGTAGGAGCTATAGGAGATGTAGGATCAATCCCTGGGTTGGGAAGCTCCCCTGGAGAAGGAAATGGCAACCCACTCCAGTACTCTTGCCTGGAAAATTCCACGGAGAGAGGAGCCTGGCAGGCTATAGTTCAAGGGGTCACAAAAAGTTGAACACAAATAAGCACACATGTATAAGCATATATCAGAAAACAAACACACACAAAAATTATAAATGGAAATAGCTATTCATTTCAGTTTTAAAGACATTCACTTTCATTATGTAAATGGTCACTGGGCAGTTAAAATACATTAAAGATGCTTCAGTAAGTTTTGCAGTATTATCAAACTGCATCAGTTCTCTACCGAAATACAGCTATTTTGTTAAACTGATCACAGCATTTGCCTTTCAGTGTTACCAAAAATAGTCTGACTGATTTAATGACATTTTCCAATTTGATTGTTAGATAAAGATCTTTTGCAACAACTAAATCAAGTTGACCACTTCTTATTCACACTTTCTCATTACCTTTTCGTGTCTGAACAAGTTACTCAGAGTCATGGAGTACAGAAAAAGTCAGCTCTTCCTACAAAATGTTTGCATATTAGCTTTTCAAAGCACCGGAAGAGGAATGTACCCCTATGTCTTTTGTGTGTCTGTAAATTAAAATTATGGATTTGCAGTAAAATAAATTGTTAAAGCTGGCAGAAGTCTTGGACAACATACAACCCAGTGTTTCCCAGGTAGAGGGATGTATAGTATTAGTATGTACAAGATAATTTTAGGAGACATATCAATATTGGATGATACAATGAGCAAATGTACTACATTGCAGGTTTTTTAAGACTTTCTAATTTTATCAAGAAGAAAGTCTAAGACTGATGCTGACAAAGAACTATCTAACAGTTTTTCCTTCCTTTTTAAGAAATAGAAGGCAAGCCTCAGGCTTAGTCTCCAGCAGACAGCTATGTGGAGCTAGAACTTAAAAATACTGTATAGTTTTCATTAAATTAATTCTTCCAGGTCATCATCTATTCATGGCACAGACACAAAGCTTCCTTTCAAAACACATTTATCTAAGTTTAAGAAAAAATAAGTTAAAATAAAAACTAAGTTAAAATTACTGCAGTGGTATTTACACAGTAGCCGAAATATTAAATAAAGACTGGAGTCACTTATATGTCAAAAATCATGAAGCTTCTGTTGGGGCTGGACACCAACTCACTCACAGGACAGGTGGGAGATCCAAAGCTTTGAGGGGTCAGAAAATCCCAAAGTCAGGAGTGCGGTCTATAGGCTACTCAACAAGTGATTTTTGTTGCTGTTGTTTAGTTGCCAAGTCTTGTCCAACTCTGCAGCATGCCAGGCTCCTCTGTCCTCTATTGTCTCCAGGAGCCTGTTCAAATTCACATCTATTGAGCTGGTGATGCTATCTAACCATCTCATCCTCTGCCACTCCCCTTTCCCTTTGCCTTCAGTCTTTCCCCAGTTCAGGGTCTTTTTCAATGAGTCAGCTCTTCACCTCTTTAATTCAATCACTTTAAAAAAATGACTAGTTTGAATCATTTTCTACGAAGTGGCCTTTTCCCCATCACTTTGTGAACAATACACATTAAGTTTAAGCTTGAAAAAAACATATTTCTTCATTTCCATGACTAAATAAGGTTATTGAAGAACTATAAATATTAGGAAAATTAAGCTAGATTTGTGAGACATGAATTAGTTAAAAAGAAAAGTGGAGGGAAATTCTCCAGTATATAAAAATTTATACATTAAATTCAAAAATAAGCAAGTTGTTTTTTCTGTTTTGAAAATGTGTCTTATTTTGTTTTAGATTTACAAGTCTTGAATACTTGAAAACATAGCAAGACTAATTTCCTAGCCAGTAATTTTTAAAAACATGTACAAGCTTTCATTGAAATACAAAACCAAAATGCTACTAGAAAAAGGGGAAATTTAAATTAAGGAGAAAGTATGTGTCCTGCAAATCTTACAGATATAATAATTAAATTGGTAGTCTGAAAAAAGAGATCTAAACATTTTTGTGAAATCCAATGATTCTCTATAAAAAGTATTTCTGCAAGATCTGAGAGGAATGGAAGTGCAACTTTCTTCTAACAGAGAGTCAAGGCCTCCAAAGGTATTTATCTCTCAGCTGAGTAGATATTCTGAAGGACAGGGAACAAAATTTCAGAATGACAGTGGTCACTGAACTATTGGCTTTAAAAATAAATAAATAAAAGGTTATTCCAGTAGTCATATACAGATGTGAGAGTTGGGCAATAAAGAAAGCTGGGTGCCGAAGAACTGATGCTTTTGAACTGTAGTCCTGGAGAAAAGACTCTTGAGAGTCCCTTGGACTGCAAGGAGATCAAACCAGTCAGTCCTAAAGGAATCAACCCTGAATATTCTATTCATTGGAAGGACTGATGCTGAAGCTCTTAATACTTTGGTCCCCTGATACAAAGAAAGAAAAGATCCTGATGCTTTCCCCCTCATTGGAAAAGGCCCTGATGCTGGGAAAGATTGAGGGCAGGAGAGGAAGGGGGCTACACCAGATGAAATGGTTGGATGGTATCACTGAGTCTGAGCAAACTCCAGGAGACAGTGAAGGACAGGGAAGCCTGGTGTACTGCAGTCCACGGGGTCGCAAAGAGTCTGACACGACTGAGCGACTGAACAACAACAAAAAGGTTTCCTCTTATTGTCTTGTCCACTTAATTTCTGTTAACTGAAGCCTGTCTCTCTCATCAGGGGAGGGGAGGAAGAGAAGAGGTGGGCAGATGGTCAAGCAGACTCATCAGTCAGCTGGGTGTTATGATCTATTGTTGCTGTTCAGTTATGATCTATAGTGAATATGGAAAGAAGTGAAACAGAGTAAGTACTTAATACGCTTACTAATTCCAGCCAGGTGGGAACTAATCCCTTCACTTTGCTCTGTCTCAGCGTCTCTTATTCCAACAATGGGACTAATAGGCACCATGTCACTGAGTTGTCTAAAGGAGTAGCTAAGAACTAGTAATGAAGTATTAAGTTCAAGGGTTGAAGTGAGAAATAGGCTGATTCTCTTAACGCCTAAACAGCATCCAGGTTGTAAACTAGAGACAAAGGAAATTCACTGCTCTTTTTCCAAGTAACTAATACTTCCCATATGGAGGATTCCCATTTTCAGGCCCTCTGACCTTTCATTCCTGATTCTGAAGGCTGAGGTGAACAGCCACGAGAGAAGTTTCTGTCTCTGGGGAGTTCCGAGGAGGCTTATTCCATGCACACCACAGACAGCATGAAAGGAAGGCCACTGAGCACTGCTCATCAGGAAAGGATTCTGCTCTACCCTCTGAGATTTTCTTCTAAGAATTCCTGAGTATGATTGTTCCAGAGCAGAAATGACAACCATGTAAAATTGGGGATAACCATTCTCATAATAGCCTGAAGCTCATCTTTGCAGCTCCTCAACTCACTCCTGAGATTGCACCTTTATCCAGGAGCACCTCACACCATGCAGGATTCCATCTCAGGTGCCCAATCTTTAAAAACTTTTCTCTCTTGAAAAGAAAGAGGAGGGTAAACTAGAAGCAACACTATTTGTGAACACTACTGTGAAGATTCCACAATGCCTCTTTAGCGACGTGTGTCAATATGAGCCAGTTTAGTTTCTGTGACCCACAAATGACTTTTATATCTTTGGTCTTGCTTAGGAGGTTCATCTGGTTTATAGGTCCTGAAATCTCCCCTGGTTCATCAGTGAGAATTCGGACACAAAGACCTGTTTACTTATTTATCAATACCAGGTCACCCCATAGTTTTATCCTAATTGGAACAGACTCCAATATTCAGCTCTCCATTCAGGTGTTTCTTCTCCAGTGCGACTCCCACTAGCACCATCTTTCTCCGTGTTCGCCCTTTCCAGGTTCAGAAAGAACCGCTGTCTCAGATGTGCCCGTCCTCATTATTTGTGAAGGAGGCCCCAGGGGTCCCATTTACAGGTGAGGCAACCGAGTCTCAGGGAGTGTAAAGCACCCACAGGCTTATCTCATTTTAGTGCACTTTGCTTTACTGCACTTCATGGATACTGTGTAGGGTTTTTGTTGTTGCTGTCGCAGGTTTTACAAATTGATGGTGTGTGGCAACCGTGCATGGAACAAGATGATCAGTACCATTTTTCCAACAGTATTTTCTCACTTTGAATCTCTGTGTCACATTTCCGTAATTCTCACAATAATTCAAACTTTTTCAGTATTATATATGTTATGGTGATCTGTAAATCAGTGATCTTTGATGTTACTATTATATTTGTTTTAAGGTGTCACAAACCATGCCCAAATGAGACGGCAAATCTAATTGATAAATGTCCTGTGTGTTATGACTGCCTCACTGACCCGCCCTTCCCCTGTCTCTCTCTCTCTCCTCAGAGCTCTCTATTCCCTGAGACACAACAAATTGAAATTAGGCCAGTTAATAACCCTACAATGGCCTCTAAGTGTTCAATTGAAAGAAAGAGTCACATGCTTCTCACTTTAAATCAAAAGCTAGAGATAATTAAGCTTAGTGAGGAAGGCACGTTGAAAGCTGAGATAGGCTAAAAGCTAGGCCTCTTGTGCCAAACAGTTAACTAAGTTTTTAAATGCAAAGGGAAAGTTCTTGAAGGAAATTAAAAGTGCTACTCCAGTGAACCCATGAATGATAACAAAGTGAAACAGTCTTATTGCTGATAGGGAGAAAGTTTTAATGGTCGGGACAGATCAAACTAGTCACAAAATATGTATACTTCTGGCAGATTCATGGTGTTGTACAGCAGAAACCAACACAACATTGTAAAGCAATTATCCTCCAATTAAAAATGAATTAAAAAAATAAACAAGAAACCAGTCACAATATTCCCTGAAGCTGAAGCATAATCCAGAACAAGGCCCTAACTCTCTTCAACCCTGTGAAGGCTGAGAGAGTAAGGACAGAAGAAAAGTGTGAAACTAGCAGAGGTTAGTTCCTGAGGTTAAAGGAAACCACAGCACCCCCATAACACCAAAATGCAAAGTGAAGCGGCAGGTGCTGGTATAGAAGCTGTAGCAGGTCATTCAGAAGATCTAGCTAAGATATTTGACGAAGGTGACTTCACTAAGCAACACATTTTCAAGGTACATGAAACACAACCTTCTGCAAGAAGATGCCATCTAGGACTTCTACAGCTTGAGAGAAGTCAAGGCCTGGATTCAAAGCTTTCAAAGGACAGGCTGACTCTAATTAGGGGTAATGCAGCTGGTGACGTGAAGCCGGTGCTCACTGACCATTCTGAAAATCCTAGGGTCCTTAAGAATTAGGCCAAATCTACTTTGCCTGTGTTCTCTAAATGGCACAGCAAAGCCTGGATGACAGCAGATCTTTTGACAACATAGTTTACTGAATATTTTAAGCCCATTGTTGAGACCTACTGCTCAGAAAACAAGATTCCTTTCAAAATATTACTGCACGTCGACAACACACCTGGTCACCTAAGAGTTCTGAGGAAGATGTACAAGATTAATGCTATTTTCATGACTGTCAACACAACACCTATCTACAGCTCATGGATCAAGGAATAATTTAAACTTTCAAATCTTATTAAGGAAATACATTTTGTAAGACTGTTGCTGCCATACATGGTGATTCCTCTAATAGATCTGGGCAAAGTAAATTGAAACTTTTTAGAAAGAACTCACCACTCTAGATGCCATTAACAACATTCGTGATTCATGGGAAGAGGTCAAAATATCAACATTAACAGGAGTTTGGAAGAAGTTGATTCCAACCCTCATAGATGACTTTGAGGGGTTCAAGACTTCAGTGGAGGAAAAGATACAGATGTGGTCGAAATAGCAAGAGAACGAGAATGGAGCCTAAAGATGAGACTGAGTTTGCAGTCTCATGACAAAACTTTAGCAGGTGAGGGGTTACTGCTTACGGATGAGCAAAGAAAGTAGATAAAATCTACTTCTTATGAAGATGCTGTGAAGATTATTGAGATGATAACAAAGGACTGAGAATATTACATAAATTTAGTTGATAAAGCAGCGACAGGGTTTGAGAGGATTGACTCCAATTTTGAAAAAAGTTCTGCTGTGGAGAAAATGCTATCAAACAACCTTTTATGCTACAGATAAATTGTCTGTGTGAGTCAACCAGGCCAACTTCAACATTGTCTAACCCTCTGCACCAACCAACCTGATTAAAAAGAAAAGCACTTTTTTTGCCAGGGTTTCTGACTCAGCGGTCACCTATCTTTCATGCCAGTCCTCCTTAACTGGCCTACTGCTTGGGTCTTCTACTCAGCAAGTAAGGGTCACTTAGTTGAATTGAAGTCAGCTGGATTTTTTTCTACCACTGCCCGCCCCCTGCCACCTGTCAAGAGCACACACACCTTTGCCCCTTAACCAATTTTCTTGTTCTCTATTATCCTTCTTAAAGGAGGAGAAAAAAATTTTGATAAACTTTGACTTCAAATATGAATTTCTAAACTATTTACCTCCTCAACTTAAAATTTCCAACTTGCACCTTTCTGACATCCGCATAATTGTTTCCTCTTTGAGGAATGTTCTTTTATTGAAAACATTTATTTATTTATTTTGGCTGTGATGGTTCTTCATTGACATACACGGGCTTTCTCTGGTTTTGATGAGCAGGGGCTGCCCTTCATTGTGGTGCTCAGGCTTCTCACTGCAGTGGCTTCATTGTTGTGGTGCATGGACTTAGTTGCTCCATGACATGTGGAATCTTCCTGGACCAGGGATTGAACCAGTGTCCTCTGAATTGCAGGGTGAATCCTTAACCACTGGACCACCAGGGAAGTCCCTGGAATGTTCTTCTTGCCCTTCTAAGACAGCAAACTCAGTTTTCTGGGACCATATTCAATGTGATCTCCTTCAGTCCTATATGAAGTCTAGTTTAAGATAGTGGTATCATTTTAACTTGACACATTGTTTAATTGCTTCAACCATTAGACTTAAGTAGTCTTTCCACAGTATCCCTCCTCCACAACCTCTGGTGGGTCAGAAAGGTGCCAGCAGAGAAGTCAGCTAACATTGGGATCCTGGAAGTGACAGACTGGTCACTTTCTCCAAAACATGAGTGCTCACGAAAGAGCATGTTGTAAGATGTTTGAGTACTCTGGTCTAGATGCTATTATAAAGTGGCATAGAATTGGTAATGACACCTAAGCTTGGTGGGTCTGAAGCTTGGGGTCGAGAGAAGGTTTTTAGAGTCATGAAGCATCATTATCTGAGGCGGGGAGACAATGATGTGAAAGTGGAGGCCGGTGTTCTTACACCACTGATTATGCGGGGGGCAGGGGAAGGTTGCCACAAAAATGCCCTTTATATCAGAAAACATTTTGGCATGGGGTGAGGTGGTTGGACATTTCTAATGGATCATGGTTTTTACTTTCCTTATGATAATAATTTTTCATTTAGGTAATCGAAGATTACTCTACATCAAATCATCTACTTTAAATATCTTCTTGCATTCATTTCAGAGAAGGAAATGGCAACCCACTCCAGTATTCTTGCCTGGAGAATCCCAGGGACGGGGGAGCCTGGTGGGCTGCCGTCTATGGGGTTGCACAGAGTCGGACAGGACTGAAGCGACTTAGCAGCAGCAGTAGCAGCATGCATTCATTTAAGATGATTCTATGGAGCAGACTCTTAGGTGCTAGGCATACAACAAAAGATAAAAGGACAGAAAAAAAGGCCATAACTGCTTCCCTTAAGGTGTGACCATAGTAAGATTGGGAAGAATATGTTGATGTGCTAAAAGGCAGTCTGAAGACTATAGGAAACATGGTCCCTTTGGGCAAGTACTACAGCAACGGGAATGGTTTTCACCAATCAAGATTAAGAGAAACCATTCCAATGGAAATTACACTCCATTCTGTCATTTGAAACCTACCTCCTTTAGAATGGGTAAACTTTTTCTCATAGAATACAGTAGTCTGGAAACCTACAAGTCTGGAAATCTTCAGCAGTCTGAAAAATCTACTGAACATGACTGGAAAAATACTTCAATTTTCAGGCCACTTGGATAAATCCAAAAATCCATTGCCTACTTCTACTTCAGAATTAGTGTTGTCTTTGATGAAGCAATAGGAGCTGACATCCAATTTTACTATAGATCATAAGTAATTATTAGCTTATGCCAAAACAAAGAGGATGGCCATTGCCACTGAGCAGCCTACGTTATAGGCTACATACAGTATTTTCATGGAGTGCCAGGAGTTCTTAGATCACATTTTGAGAACCACTATGCTAGTGTACCTTATGCTAGTGTCTTCTTGGAGAGTGGATGTCTTGGATATACAGATGGGAAGTTCATGCTTCTAGTAAGGCCAGAGATAGAAACTCCAAGGGTGCAACTTTCAGGAAAACTTCAAAAAAGCTTCAGGCTGAGATGTTCACAATTTACTCACTAGATTGCCTAGAAATTATTTTGGTTAAAATAAGTTTTGATTTTTTAAGTGTATGAAGTTTCTTTTCTTTCATCTGTAATATTCAGCATTTTAGCCGTATCTGCACATTTTTATCAGAGAGGCTTAATCATTTTTTGGTTTACTTTTCAAGAAACCTGAAATGAGGTTGGGTTTTCTATGACTTTGGTAAATAAATATGCAATTTAGGTAAAGTCCACCTCATTTTAAATTTGCATTTTTCTCAGAGAATGCATATTTACCAGTCCCAAATTTTTGTCATCGTTGCAATAGTCTGTGGTTGGGAACATGAATAAACCACACAAACATGCACACATACTCCTATCACATCCTCCCCTACCATCATATAAAGTTTACAAGTTTTTCATTCTACTTGCCACTGGTTGAAATTCTGATTTCAAAAATATAATGAAACAAATTGAGAAATCCTTAGATTTTACTTCATCTAAGCACTCAGCAAGGGAAATGAGTTTAATTTAAAAAATGATGGTGATATGACTGGGTTTCCTATCCAGCAGGGAGATTTATAGCATGAATAAGATGCCAAGAAATGAACCAATAGAGTACTGTGTGTGATTGTCTTTAAAGGGGAAAAATATCCTACAGGACTCATGAGCCATTATTTCAAATGCTTGTGTAAATATGGTTTAGTTCATCATCACCTTTTCCAATTATGTTTATGTTCAGCTTCAAAGTAGAGCCTCTGCTTCCTTGTTTAAAATGCCACCAACTGAACTAGCATTTTCATTAATATAAACAATGTTTACAGTGCCCAGAAATGATGGTAGGAATATAGGAGTCTTTTGTTATTTATAAACTAGACATACCTCAAAGCGGTGCCCTGTTAGCTCTGGCTTAGCTTTTGAACAAAGCCAGTTAAAATGCTATAATTTTTAGGTTCTTCATGAAATTTTCATATTTCTTAAATAGTTGTTATAAGTATATAGATAAACATACTATTATCATTTTTATTTTTAAAAATATAATTTGCATACCTAAACAGATTAGGAATTAAATCATAGCTTCTGAATAGAATACTATTTTATATTTCAGGAAAGTTACAGAACCACTAAATATCTGGAAACACATCTATAGCTCTGTTTGTAGATGAAGTTTTGTATCTAGAAAACTATAAACTATTTTAATTGCTTTAAATATAGTGACTGTAGTGGTTAAGAGCAAGGACTTGGAGAAAACTGCCTGAGTTTGAATCCTTGCTTCACTAATGAATTATCTCCATGAACTTGGAGAGTTTCAGATCTCTCTATGCCAGCTTCCTCACCTGTAAAATGGGGTTAATAATGGATCCTATCTCAGAGGCTTGTTGCAAAGATTAAAGAGTAAATATTTGTTAGAGAGAATAATGAAATAAAAGTGTCTACTCCTGCTAGTATGGCATTTCACAATCATAAACAAGGGTTCAGGAAGAAATAGAAAATATGTAAGGTACGGCACAAACAAAAAGAAGCCTTCGTAAGTGGGAGGCTGTGAAGGACACCTTTACATCTTTGGTCCACTCTCAGAACCAGGATATCATCTGTAAGTATTACTCAATCTTCCTGATTCATGTACCTTTACTTAGTAACGCATGCATGCATGCTAAGTTGCTTTAGTAGTGTCAAACTCTGCAACCCCATGGACTGTAACCTGTCAGCCTCCTCTGTCCGTGGGATTCTCTCGGCAGGAAACTGGAGTGGGTTGCTATGCCCTGGTAGCTCAGATGGTAAAGAATATGCCTGCAATGCGTGAGTCTAGCTTCCTAGACTTCTTCCCTGAAGAAAGGAAAAGTGAAAGTGAAAGTCATTCAGTTGTGTTTGACTCTTTGCGACCCCATGGACTATAAAGTCCATGGAATTCTCCAGGCCAGAATACTGGAGTGGGTAGCCATTCCCTTCTCCAGGGGATATTCCCACCCCAGGGATCCAAACCCAGGTCTCCCGCATTGCAGGCAGATTCTTTACCAGCTGAGCTACCAGGGTAGTCTGTGAGAAGGAAACGGCTACCCATTCCAGCATTCTTGCCAGAAGAATTCCATGGATGGAGGAGCCTGGCGGGCTATATTCCTGAGGTCACAGAGAGTCGGACATGACTGAGTGACTAACACTTTCATAGTAATACTTGAAGACAAAGTTTTTAAATACTTAGAGATCATCAAAAAGCTAACTGAGATCATCAAAAAGCTAACTAAGAATAATTGAGTGCTGAATTAAACTGACCTGCTTTATTGTACAGGGTTCCCTAGTCTTCAGAGTTGACAAGTTGGCATTTGATTCTCTCTCCTTCCCAGGTTTAGCTATTGACTCAGTTTATCATTCTTTCTGATTAGTTAAAATTTGGATCATCATTATCTTTCTTCTTTGTCAACTCCTCCTTGCTGCTCTTTCTGTCGCTCAACCTAATTTCTCCTTTCCCAAACTACAGATGAATTTTTTTAAAGGAATATACGCTATCCCACTTCATCAGGTTGCTTCTATCTAGCTCTCTTGCTTCTAACAGCATAAAAGACATGCTATTAAATATGTCAGTGAACTGAATGGTGCTTACTGCCCTGCCAGTTCTCAGAGGTAACAATCCTAGTTGATTCCTCACCAGCACCTCTAAATCAAAATAGGGAAGAATGGTCTTCTGGTACAATATACTAGTTTAAAGATATTGGTCTGGTCTTACTGCTTGAAGTCATAGGTTAGAAGAAGACAGAACCATATATCTTGGAATCTGAACCCGTGACCTAGACATGAGTTCCAGCACCTGTTAAATTCCCCAGAGCTATTCTAGTTCATAAAGTGATTACTCACTAATGGTTTGAAAATAGACATCAAGGAAGAGAAAAAGAACACACCAGAAACCAAGCCTGAACTAAGGACCTTTAGAAAATCACTCTAATACTGACTCAACCATGCTCAGTGGGAAGACTTGCTTTATTGAATCCATACTTTATCAGAATGCCCTCTTAGAAGACACCCAGTTTGTTTGTTTTTTTAAAATCCTTGTTCAGCAGAAAGCATTTTAGATAACAGAAGGAAGAAGGACCAAAGATGGTAATAACTCCACATCCTCATCTCTTCCTTTGATCAATTTTCACTGAAGTTCAGGCAAAGTAGCATGGAGAGCAAAGTATGGCAGCATGGCAGGAAGAACTCTGGACGAGGTGATGGGGTTGTGGCATGGGTCTAAGGTCTGATACTTGGGAAAGCCCATTTCCCTACCTGAATTTGAACATCTGTTTACAAGAGAAGGTAATGATATGTACCTCACAGAAATGTTGTGAAGATTAAAACAGTAATATTAAATATTATTATTTTTTTACTAGCAATAAATCATCTTGATGTTATAGATCTAAATGATTAAGGTCCCAAATTAAACTAGACAAATGACTGCTTTGACTTCTTTGTTCCCAGAAATTCATAATCAGCACATCTTCTGGGATGTAGAACATGAAGTGTACAGGGCTCAGGCGTTAGGAGATGAAAGGTCTGAAAACAAACTGATTAAGGCACTTTGAATTCACCTATCAGTCAAGTCTCTGACCCTTGGTTTTTCTTTCTGTGATGCAGGGCTTCAGTTCAGTTCAGTTTAGTTCAGTCGCTCAGTCGTGTCTGACTCTTTGCGACCCCATGAATCACAGCACGCCAGACCTCCCTGTCCATCACCAACTCCTGGAGTTCACCCAAATTCATGTCCATCGAGTCGGTGATGCCATCCAGCCATCTCATTCTCTGTCGTCCCCTTCTCCTCCCGCCCCCAACCTTTCCCAGCATCAGAATCTTTTCCAGTGAGTCAACTCATTGCATGAGCTGGCCAAAGTATTGGAGTTTCAGCTTTAGCATCAGTCCTTCCAATAAACACCCAGGATTGATCTCCTTCAGAATGGACTGGTTGGATCTCCTTGCAGTCCAAGGGACTCTCAAGAGTCTTCTCCAACACCACAGTTCAAAAGCATCAATTCTTCGGTACTCAGCTTTCTTCACAGTCCAACTCTCACATCCATACATGACCACGGGAAAAACCATAGCCTTGACTAGATGAACCTTGGTTGGCAAAGTAATGTCTCTGCTTTTTAATATACTATCTAGGTTGGTCATAACTTTCCTTCCAAGAGTAAGCGTCTTTTAATTTCATGGTTGCAATCAGCATCCGCAGTGACTTTGGAGCCCAAAAAAATAAAGTCTGACACTGTCTCCACTCTTTCCCCATCTATTTCCCATGAAGTGATGGGACCAGATGCCATGATCTTTGTTTTCTGAATGTTGAGCTTCAAGCCAACCTTTTGACTCTCCTCTTTCACTTTCATCAAGAGGGTTTTGAGTTCCTCTTCACTTTCTGCCATATTACGACACCCATTTTGCAGAGGTGTGGAGAGGATTAGTGATAATGTATGACAGTGCCTATTATATTATAGGATATTTTTTCCTTTTTGCTCTCTATGCCTTCATATTATCATCCATAGTACAGGATTGCTTTTGTTCACAACTGCTTTAAGGTCCTCAGGCATTGTGCTTCATAAATAGTAAGTGTTGACAAGACTGTACCTTAGAAAGATGTCATCTGGATTGATAAATCATCCAATGTTAATATAGTTGGTTCAAACATTCTTTTCTGTTCAGATATCCTAACTGGAAACTCTTTAGAAACTCAAGATTCTGAGGAATGTCAACACTGACTAGACACAGTTCTGCCTTCAGCAAGCTTACATCTTCAGTTCAGTTCAGTTCAGTCACTCAGTCGTGTCCGACTCTTTGCGACCCCATGAATCACAGCACGCCAGGCCTCCCTGTCCATCACCAACTCTCAGAGTTCACTCAAACTCATGTCCACAGAGTCAGTGATGCCATCCAGCCATCTCATTCTCTGTCATCCCCATCTCCTCCCGCCCCTAATCCTTCCCAGCATCAGAGTCTTTTCCAGTGAGTCAGCTCTTCGCATGAGGTGGCCAAAGTATTGGAGTTTCCGCTTTAGCATCAGACCTTCCAATGAACACCCAGGATTGATCTCCTTTAGAATGGACTGGTTGGATCTCTTTGCAGTCCAAGGGACTCTCAAGAGTCTTCTCCAGCACCACAGTTCAAAAGCATCAATTCTTCGGCGATCAGCTTTCTTCACAGTCCAACTCTCATATCCATACATGACCACTGGAAAAACCATAGCCTTGACTAGATGGACCTTGGTTGGCAAAGTAATGTCTCTGCTTTTTACTATGCTGTCTAGGTTGGTCATAACTTTCCTTCCAAGGAGTATCTTAGTAGGAGGTATTTCTTTCACTAAAATCTGTGTCCAATCAAATGGTCTTTGTATGGTGATTGGGCTGTGAAGTAAGAAAAAGAAAAATGTTTTCAGAAATTGAAGTCAAACTTCTGTCAAGGGGCTGAGTGATGGGAACTGGGTTAGGGCTGTGGCAGGGAGGATTAAAGTCTGTTAACTGTACTTTATTGTCAGGCACAGTACTAGGTGATTCATGTTCATTGTTTTAGTTAACCCAAGAATTGATGCTTTTGAACTGTGGTGCTGGAGAAGACTCTTGAGAGTCCCTTGGACTGCAAAGAGATCCAACCAGTCCATTCTAAAGGAGATCAGTCCTGGGTGTTCATTGGAAGGACTGATGTTGAAGCTGAAACTCCAATACTTTGGCCACCTCATGCAAAGAGTTGACTCACTGGAAAAGACTCTGATGCTGGGAGGGATTGGGGGCAGGAAGAGAAGGGGATGACAGAGAATGAGATGGCTGGATGGCATCACCGACTCTATGGACATGAGTTTGAGCAAACTCCGGGAGTTGGTGATGGACAGTGAGGCCTGGTGTGCTGTGATTCATGGGGTCGCAAAGAGTTGGACACGACTGAGCAACTGAACTGAACTGAAAGCAAACCTATGAGATGGGTTGCAAAATGTGGACTTTATGTTTGAAAACAGTTGGCAACTTAGAGAAGTGAAACTACTTATCTAAGATCATGCACCCAATCAACGCTGGAGATGGGATTTCAATCACTAACACAGGGAGTAGATTAGAAAGTGGGTCTCGTTCAATTTAATAGAAAAACAATTTAACCAGAGTATCTACCCTTCTGCAAAAAATTCTTATTTTCCCTCTTGGATTCTTCTCCTTTCCTTTTGTATTGGGCCCAGTAATAAGTTCAATTCTGGATTTTGGAGCCCTATGATCAGGACTATACTCATCTTTCCGTGCATATAACCCAAAGGGTTTAACTTATTTTAACCCTAATTCTTACATCAAGAAGAACTGATAGCTATTTCAGATGTGCTAGTGTTTAGCATTTATGAAAGTCACTCAACATTAATTGTAGAAATATGGTACAGAATATACCACAATTAAGATATATGACTATCACTGATCCTTTTATTTAACAACTACTAGTGATTATTGCTCCCACCCCTTCAATTAGTCACAAATCTTTAAAAACAATTCTAGATAATCAGTGTAGTCAGCGCAAGGACCAAATTAACATGGCTTAGCAGACAGGACTTTTTCCTTATGTACCAACAAATCTGAGGATGGGTAATCCAGGACCGTAAGGAAGAATGGGGAGGTGAAGAGATCAGGAAGGAGTCCGTCTCTTTTTCTTTTTCTCCCTCCTTCCTTCCCTCCTTTTATTCCTTCCATCCTGTTAGAAAACTTAACAGGAGATCTACCCTCATTACTATCGATATGCTGTACAACTGAGTCTGTCTCTGAAAAAAAATTCTGGGAAGCTTCAGCTACCAATTTCACCTTCTCCTTGGTCAAAATCCATTACATGGTTACTCCAGGGAGCAAGGAAATCTGTGCTGTGGCTTGGACTGTAAAAGCTGGAAGAAAAAGAAAAATATCATCACAGAGACAGAAAGAGGTCTTTTTAGAACATTAAGACTTTTACTTTTCCAGCCTCCATCATGAAGAAAAGCAAGGCAGAACAGGGTTGTGAGTGGCTCTGAGAAAGCTATCAGCTCATCCACAGTGTTGGGCACAGGAAGCTAACTGGCCTTTCCAATACTGTGTTTGTTGCTACAAGGGCATTCCAGTTCTACTACGTACTGTGAATCACATTCAGGTTTCCTAACCTCTGTCAAACTTACCTGCCTATTTATAAAACAGATAATTACAGTGCTTATTTTAAAGTATTCTTATAGTGCTTAAAGTATTGTGTAAGATGGTAAACGGAAAAAAAGTGCTTAACATCACACCTGGCACAAAGTAAACTTTAAGGAATATTAGCAACTATAAAAATATACTCATTGATATTGTATAGTATAATACTCATACTTCTCCTTGATTAAAGTGAGCTTTTTTACATTATCTGCATATTGTCTTTAGTTTCTGGCTTTGTTTTGTTATTTTTTGTCCTAGGAATACGCTTCTTGAGCTCTGGACGTGTCCTCATGACACAGACCACACTGGACACCAACTCAGATATTGGGGGAAGGTTTCACGACCACTGAGTGCACACATGCTGATCACTGGGCCCCTTGATACACAGCGGCTGAGCTCTCCTCTCAAGCTGATGGGGCTGGTGCCGCCCTGAAGCGCTGAGAGATGCCATACCAATTCACGGCAAGGTCTTTATTGTTGGAACTCTTACATCATGACATCTTTATTCATGTGAAAATACAGGATGAATTTCAACTATATGATATTGTTTATGTTCATCGAAATGTTATTTGTCTTTACAAAGTCTGGTTTCAATGAACCGACTATGTAATGGATATTAAATAAACATGGAATTTTACATGTTCATAATATTTGGTTTCTTGTTGTGATTTTGATGAACTACACTTTCAAGCACTGTCAGTTCATCCTTATTTACAAACGAAACGTTTGCTTGTAGCGGAGTGATATAGTGACTTGCTTTATTTTAAGTCAACTTTTCTATTCAATGTTTAATGTGAAATTGACTCAAAATGTTCTTTTAGGCCACATTTACATTTCCCTCTATATAACATGTATTATACTATTTTAACTTAATGCTGTGAGCTATATAAACCAAAAACATTCTAATTCTGTTTTTAATGTATTTTTCCAAGATAAATAATTTATAATGCACTAATAAAAGTAAGGAGCTCATATTAAAAGAATTGTATGACCTACTGAAATTGATCTATGGAAACTGATTCTCTTAAAAATAATTTCGTGAAATTATTTTGTATAAAATTGACTTTATTATATGAATTCTTGACAACAAATATAAAACAAAAAGAACTTGAACTCTCCCTCTTCATCATTTTACACACTGAAGAGAAGTAATTGAATACTTTCTAACTTTATGATTTTGGGGTTTCTTAGAAAATGAAATCAGATGAATGTAAACATATCAGTTGTACATATCAATTCCAGCTATCTATTTAAATTAAAAGTCCTTTTCAAAGTACATCCAGTCTTTTCACAAATATACAGTGATATAATGAAACATTTTCATCTTGCCATCCAGGAGAAGAAATGTCTTTTTTTTTTTTTTTTTCTGAAGGCTGAAAATAAGTAACCCTGACCCTAACAGGTACATTATATCAGGACTCATATGCATCACATGAGATAAGAAAAGCTATGAAAGGGCAAACAAATATTCCAAGCACTAAGTTTCCTTTAACCTTAAAAGGCTTATTTAAAATGGGCAGTCATGGCATACTAGGACCACCTAACATTATCACTTTCAAATCTGTGTATTAACATTCTGCCTTTGCAGGGAGGCACCAGGAAGATGCTAGGGAAGGGAAAGGACCAGCTTTCAGAGAGAGTTTCAAACAACAGGATGATGGTGTCTGATCTTTAGTTTTGAAGTTGCAAGTGGTGGTGGAAATAAGGGAAAGGAGGAGAGAACTGGAAAACCTGAAGAGTTGAAGGGATGGAAGAAGTCTGTAGGAATTTTAGTGACAAAATGCAGATTCCTATGACCATGCTTCAGAGCATCCTAGCACCAGTTTGTTAGGGGCAGCAAGATTATTTAAAAAGAGTCAGAACCTCGGAGTCATAAGAAATAGCTTCTTAAGCCATTTCTTGGATTGGGATACTTTTGTGGGTGACTAACCTCACCCATTCCTGGGATTCTTTCCATTTGACTAGTTTCATTTTTCAGGCAGTGACCTTTCCCTGACCTCGGCCCCAAACTCCAGGTCACCTTGCTGTAGCCTTGGTGCAGGGCTGAATAGAGAGCTTACCAGATTGTTGGCACCAGATAAGTGGTACTGAACACAATCGTCCTCTTTCATGAGCGGGAGGGAAGTTGCCTTTCCTAGGGTTCAGAGATCTGGGCTGACTTACGCCTCCTTTTCATTTTGTTGTCCAGTAATTTTCCCTCTGGCCAGATCTGCAAACTGGTTGCCTTGCAGGAAGGTGACATGCATCACTGATGCAAAAAGAAAAAAAAATACTACTGGCCTCGGCACAGATTCAACGGTACTTCCAAACAGTTTCATTTGATGATGAAATAGGTCAATTATTTGCCCCATATAATTAAAAACTTTCATCGTTTAAACTTAATCTCATCCCTTTACGTTCCTATGTTGTCATCTGATTATACTCCTCCTCTGTGTAGAAGCATTATCTGAACATCTAGCTTGGCCAGTTTTCTATTCCACCACCCCCAAATTATCCTGGGAAAGACGTTCCTCCTCCTCAAACTGAAAACAACCTGTATGTACCAAGTTTTTAGATAGTGAAAAGATAATTTTTTAATTATGTGTCAGTCAGACTCCAGCATCAATCATTTGCCTCCATGTTGCCATGGAGCCATGACTCCATAAGCAGCATGGTCATTTCTAATGTTCTAGACTTTTCTGCTCTTCTTTTTAAGGAAGAAACCTAATGAGTCCTAATGCTGAGATTCAAGGGCTACAGTGGATGGCAAATTCTGACATGCCACATTGAAATGCAAAGCCAGTATACCAGCCTGTCTCTTTTAAATAAATCAGTATGGCCATACAGACAGTTTTCCTGCCTACCTCTCTATATTCTGTATTTGCTCCCATTCTAAGGACGTCAGCACTGATGAAGGACAAAAAAGGAGAAATAAAGAAAAAGAAGGATCTCCGTAGTGAATCGAAAACATCAAGCTAATCTTTTATCTTGGCATTCAATTTAGTTCTTGGAAAAACAGTGTTTCAAAATATTTTTCAAATGATTAGTTTCATGTCTTGCGTTTGGACATTTAATTAGGCTTAGGGAAAAAAGACGGAAGTTTTTAATACCATTTTGCTATCTAAAATACTCATGAACGTTTCTACCATATTAGGTAATTCTCTATCAAACACACTTGTGATTCCAAGAGGCCTGGCCGGGGCCGCCACAGCACGCAACAGTCAGCCAATGCCAGCTCCGCACAGGATGCATTGTAGCCCGCGCGCTCTAAAGCAATCAAACGAATCTGCAAATGTTCTTCAAAGAATACATCTAGAATGTTACTTCGTTAAACATCTCCTTGGCATTCATTCTATTTTCCACTTTGAATTGCTGCATTTAGTTTTGTAATGACCTTCTATAGCAAGGAGGTTTTATTAACTCTTTGATCTTCTAGCTTTGGGATGAAAACAAAGAAAATATAAATGAGCACTTTGTACACTGTCTTATAGAGGAGGCCAGAAGAAAAAAGGAAATATGTTTTCATCAAACAGATTGGCCTGTGTGGAGACTTTCAGCCCTTCCTGTTCTTTTCTCCCTTTAAGCAAAATGCTTATCAATGTTGTACATGTGTTTGTTTTAATGTTGTCTGAATAACGAGATCTTTGTTTCTCTTCTCTCCAGCATCCACAGCCGAGGTGAGGGTCAGATATCTCTTTGTGGATTTTCTTTTTAAGGCGTTCTTCATCCTTGGTTTTCTCTAACCCTAAGTGCCATTCTTGGGAAATCTGCCATCGTCTTTATGGGATGAAGGCAGCCTTGCTCTTTTTCCAAGTGTTCCTTTGTGTGTGTCTCTGTGAGTGTGGCAGGCGAGTGGATCTGTGGTCAGGTAGTTGCCTAATTCTGCGATGAGAAAAGACTGAGAACTCTGCCTCCGAATTCCAATTCTGTACTTCAGTGTAACCTGTCAACATATTCTGAGATTGAGTCTCAGAATTTATTTATCTTGCCCCTAACATCCTAAACTCATGGCATTATCAGTTTAGAGATGAGACACTGCCTTTCACATTGGCTGACTGTATTTTCACTTTTTGTCATCCTTTGGTTTGCTTCCTTTTATATTCTCATATGATTCTATGGTCTTGGTCTTTATCACAACTTTGGAAGCAAAACTTCAGGTAAAATATTACAAAGTACCAGCATTTTATGATAAAAATTAAATCCAAAGAGTGAAAATAGTTACTAAACAGAACAAACTTTTCCTTTCCACAATCTTATAACCAGCCATTCAAGGCATCACACACTTTCTTTAGTTAGCATCCTGATATTTGAAGCTCTTATTTGTTGTTAAGTTTAAAGCAACTTGAACTAAGAACCTCTGGACTTTCTGGATTTGCTCAATCCAGACTCTAGAATAACAGGTGATGTAATTGGATGCTGATGATGCTATCCGGTCCTTTTGTTGTACCTTCGGTTTATTTGAAATGAAAAGCCTTTTTTAAAAAATCTCCAAATGTTTTCATTTTGTTTTGGCTAAGATTTTCTTTTACCTGACTCACGCAACACCATCACTGTTACTGGTGTGCTGAGAACGATAAAGTAAATGATATTTTAAAAAGTGAGTGATAATTTGCCTAAGTGCTTTGTGCAGGTAAATTTGGCTCACTATTAGAACTCATACCTTTTAATTTCCTCTTTGCTCTAATTTGCTTCTCTGGGTCACACAAAGGGTGGGGAAAATGATCAACTATTGAAATGGGAGATGTTCAGCTTTTCATCCTTGGTGTTTTCTCAAGTGATGGTCTCATCTGTAAGAGGAGTGCCAGCCAGTTTGGTCAACCTTTCACATCCTCACTTGGTGCCTCTTAGTTGTTTTTTTTGGAGAATAACTCATTCCTGATCCTAGCAATTCTTTATTTTGTTTTATGTTTATTTGTCTTATCATACTTCAAACTATAATTTCCCTAAGATGAAAACTTGCTTATGCTCTAGAATATGTTCTATAAATATTTTGCAATGATATTAATAATAATAAATCACTGAACACTGTGAGACTGTCTATTGGGAAATTTGTATTTATAGGTAAGTTACTGACTTTGAAAGGCTGTCAGTCTGGCAGTTGTGATCAGAAAATAGCCTCAATTTATGTACACATCAGGAATATTCCTAAACATTCTACTGAAATACCTTTCTATAACAAAACAAGCAATAGAGCAATCAATATTTACATACATGCAATGCTCTAACCTTGGGTATAAAGCAAGATAACAAGCAAAGAGAATAATTTAGAGCAGTTATTAAAGGAAAATTTTATATATATATATATATATATATAATAGTGAAATTTGAGATCTTGAAATACTAATTGTTTTAAATGGTTCCAGAGAGATTGGAAAAGATTTTGGGGGGCGGGGGTAGAATTAAATGACTTACATAATTTTCTTCTATTTTTATCTTTTGGTGGTCCATTAAGAAAAAGTTCAAAACAGTATAACATTTATTCAGAGGTTAATAGCATTTTAACCTATTTGATAGTTTTTATGCTTCTTTCAAAAATCTTAAACCATGTAATCATAAAATAATATTGTGGTAGGTGTCCATAGGGTGTACTATTAAACAGTTGAAGAGGAAAGCCCTTTATCATGGACAATTATTTATTTAGATTTTTCATCCATGTTACTAGGTCAAAGAGTAAATTTCTTTTCCCCCAAAATGGTGGGGGAAAAGAATTTAAGGATCAAGGGCTCTTGTGAAAAGTTCTGATTGCCTCAATGCTTGTAGAGAAAAAAACCTAAGGGGCTCTTGGTTAAAAAAGGTGAATTAATTACACGCACTTTTCTCTCCTTCCACAACCTCTACCAAAATGATAGCAAAAATAACAAAGGTATTTGCCTCTAAGAAAAGAAAATGAGAAAGAAAAAAATAGTGAACATGGGATTTCAATAACTATTGAGAAGAAAAGCAGATAGACAAGTACATGAAAATCAGAGGAACAGAGCCAGGAGTGGACCAAAAAGTCCTGAGAGGGTGCAGTGTAGGGCTAAATACTAAAGGAGGGGTGGAAAGCTTGAATATAGACACAGAGAACACCCAGATCTCCTCCCTCCCTTCACACTCAACACACATACACACACACACACACACACACACACACACACACACACAGACTACCCTTCACTCTCTCTCTCCAGCAGGAGAGAAGGGGTTAGTCTCCAAAGAAAATGAACTATACTGGGTCTTGTTTCAAGGATCCCGACATAGCAGAGGCTGAGGCTAACACACAGGACAGAAATAAAGCAAAGTTTAATACTAAATTATAACTCTATCCCCTTCTCTAGCTCTGTTCTTAAATCACTTATAGCCGGGCACATGCTTTCCGAGGTAGAAGACTTCAAGAGAGCTCTTTAGAGAAACTGAACAGTCCCCAAGAAAAGACCTATACAAACTGAAATTTGGGTTCACCTCAGAAAATGCTGAATTACCCCCACAGTGAAGTCTAGTCATTAGTAAGCTCTTCCTGTACATGCAGAGCTTTCACACAGCTTTATAATGTTCTATTTTTAAAATATAATTGGGCAATTAAGGATCAGCAGACAGATAAGTAAAGTCTTCCAAGTGAAAGTCAGAAACAAACTCTAAAGACAGAGGGAAAGATAGTGACCCAAAGAAAAGAGAAAAAAAATTCAAACTTATTATAGTCAGTATCTTCAGATCTATGAGAAAAAACTGGGTCCATAAAGCAAGAATAGAATGTTGTGGAAAAGGAACAATAAAAGAAACAACTTCTGAATATGAAAAATATATTTATAGTTAATTAAAAATTCAAAAGAAAAGTAAAGGGATAAAATTAAGACAATTTTTCAGAAGGCAGAACAAGTCAAACAACTGGAAACAAAGTGAGAAAGACAGGAGAAAAGAATTACCATCTATCTCAATATAATGACCACACAAAGAAAATATATTCCTTTCCTAACTGTGAAGAGTAGACATTCCATGTGGCTAGTGTTACAGCTCTCATGAATTTTGCAATGGAAGAAATGCCACAACTCATAGGGGATTGTGCTCATAGAGTTGAGAAATGGCCAAGCTCACCAATGTTAGTATGGTCCAAACTTGAATAAACACAACATTCCATGGGTTCAAGGATTCCAGACTGACCGAAGTCACTGCTAGTACTGAGTGTTCCAGAGACGGTGGCCAGTCAGTGAAAGAGACCATCAGAGGCACTGGGTCAACGATAGGGTTATGGAGCCACCTGAGACCATTAATAAAATATTCAAGATTCTAGGGCTTCATTCATTCATGCAGTGATTCTAGTCACTAGCATCCTTTCCTTTTCCCTGTGCCCTAAGGCATTTGGTCTTTAACACACAAAATAACAAATGAATTCAGTTAATTGTCCTTGTATCCTTTTTTGTTTCTTTGTACTCTCTACTGCATTTTATCTCCATTTCAATGCTTCTTCCCTCTGCCTGAAAAAAGTCAATGTAAGTCTGTCTCATGTAGCACTGCCTTTATAGTATAGTGACCTCAGAAATACTTGATATTAATTTATACATACTGTGGCAAATGTGCTATTAACAAAATATTCTCATTGTGGCTACAATAGAATTGTACTTCCTCTTCTTTGAAATTAGGCATGACCAAGTGACGAGATCAGTGGAGAAATAACTCCAGAAAGAATGGATGGAGCCAAAGCAAAAACAATACCCAGTTGTGGATGTGACTGGTGACAGAAGCAAGGTCCAGTGCTTTAAAGAGCAATATTGCATAGGAACCTGGAATGTTAGGTCCATGAATCAAGGCAAATTGGAAGTGGTCAAACAGGAGATGGCAAGAGTGAACATCAACATTCCAGGAATCAGCGAACTAAAATGGATTGGAATGGGTGAATTTAACTCAGATGACCATTATATCTACTACTGTGGGCAGGAATCCCTTAGAAGAAATGGAGTAGCCATCATGGTCAACAAAGAGTTCAAAATGCAGTACTTGGATGCAATCTCAAAAATGACAGAATGATCTCTGTTCGTTTTCAAGGCAAACCATTCAATATCACGGTAATCCAAACCTAGCCCCAACCAGTAACGCTGAAGAAGCTGAAGTTGAACGGTTCTATGAATATCTACAAGACCTTCTAGAACTAACACCCCAAAAAGATGTCCTTTTCATTATAGGGGACTGGAATGCAAAAGTAGGAAGTCAAGAAACACCTGGAGTAACAGGCAAATTTGGCCTTGGAGTACGGAATGAAGCAGGGCAAAGGCTAATAGAGTTTTGCCAAGAGAACGCACTGGTCATAGCAAACACCGTCTTCCAACAACACAAGAGAAGATTGTACACATGGACATCACCAGATGGTCAACACCGAAATCAGATTGATTATATTCTTTGCAGCCAAAGATGGAGAAGCTGTATACAGTTAGCAAAAACAAGACCGGGAGCTGACTGTGGCTCAGATCATGAACACCTTATTGCCAAATTCAGACTGAAATTGAAGAAAGTAGGGAAAACCACTAGACCATTCAGATATAACCTAAATCAAATCCCTTATGATTATACAGTGGAAGTGAGAAATAGATTTAAGGGACTAGATCTGATAGATAGAGTGCCTGATGAACTCTGGAAAGAGGTTCGTGACACTGTACAGGAGACAGGGACCAAGACCATCCCCATGGAAAAGAAATGCAAAAAAGCAAAATGGCTGTCTGAGGAGGCCTTACAAATAGCTGTGAAAAGAAGAGAAGCAAAAAGCAAAGGAGAAAAGGAAAGATATAAGCATCTGAATGCAGAGTTCCAAAGAATAGCAAGGAGAGATAAGAAAGCCTTCCCTAGCGATCAATGCAAAGAAATAGAGGAACACAACAGACTAGTAAAGACTAGGATCTCTTCCAGAAATTTAGAGATACCAAGGGAACATTTCATGCAAAGATGGGCTCGATAAAGGACAGAAATGGTATGGACCTAACAGAAGCAGAAGATATTAAGAAGAGGTGGCAAGAATGCACAGAAGAACCGTACAAAAAAGATCTTCACAACCAAGATAATCACGATGGCGTGATCACTCACCTAGAGCGAGACATCCTGGAATGTGAAGACAAGTGGACCTTAGGAAGCATCACTACAAACAAAGCTAGTGGAGGTGATGGGATTCCAGTTGAGCTATTTCAAATTCTAAAAGATGATGCTGTGGAAGTGCCCTCAATATGTCAGCAAATTTGGAAAACTCAGCAGTGGCCACAGGACTGGAAAAGGTCAGTCTTCATTCCAATCCCAAAGAAAGGCAATGCCAAAGAATGCTCAAACTACCGCACAATTGCACTCATCTCACACGCTAGTAAAGTCACGCTCAAAATTCTCCAAGCCAGGCTTTAGCAATACATGAACTGTGAACTTCCAGATGTTCAAGCTGGGTTTAGAAAAGGCAGAGGAACCAGAGATCAAATGGCCAACATCCGCTGGATCATGGAGAAAGCAAGAGAGTTCCAGAAAAATATCTATTTCAGCTTTATTAACTTTGCCAAAGCCTTTGACTGTGTGGATCACAAGAAACTGTGGAAAATTCTGAAAGAGATGGGAATACCAGACCACCTGACCTGCCTCTTGAGAAACCTGTATGCAGGTCAGGAAGCAACAGTTAGAACTGGACATGGAACAACAGACTGGTTCCAAATAGAAAAAGGAGTCCGTCAAGGCTGTATATTGTCAGCCTGCTTATTTAACTTATATGCAGAGTACATCATGAGGAACACTGGGCTGGAAGAAGCACAAGCTGGAATCAAGATTGCTGGGAGAAATATCAATAACCTCAGATACGCAGATGACACCACCCTTATGGCAGAAAGTGAAGAGGAACTAAAAAGCCTCTTGATGAAAGTGAAAGAGGAGAGTAAAAAAGTTGGCTTAAAGCTCAACATTCAGAAAACTAAGATCATGGCATCTGGTCCCATCACTTCATGGCAAATAGATTGGGAAACAGTGGAAACAGTGTCAGACTTTATTTCTGGGGGCTCCATAATCATTGAAGATGGTGACTGCAGCCATGAAATTAAAAGACACTTACCCCTTGGAAGGAAAGTTATGACCAACCTCGATAGCGTATTAAAAAGCAGAGACAAGTGGTCATGTATGGACGTGAGAGTTGGACTGTGAAGAAAGCTGAGAGCCGAAGAATTGAGGCTTTTGAACTGTGGTGTTGGAGAAGACTCTTGAGAGTACCTTGGACTGAAAGGAGGTCCAACCAGTCCATCCTAAAGGAGATCAGTCCTGTGTGTTCATTGGAAGGACTGATGCTAAAGCTGAAATTCCAATACTTTGGCCACCCCATTGGAAAAGTTGACTCACTGGAAAAGACCCTGATCCTGGGAGGGATTGGGGGCAGGTGGAGAAGGGGACGACAGAGGATGAAATGGCTGGATGGCATCACCGACCTAGTGGACATGAGTTTGAGTGAACTCCTGGAGTTGGTGATGGACAGGGAGACCTGGTGTGCTGCGATTCACTGGGTTGCAAAGAGTCGGACACTACTGAGGGATTGAACTGAACTGATCTGAACTGAACTGATGTGCCTACTTGGTCAATGGAATTTGAGTAAAAGTGAATATAAATTGTTATAGCCTTTTCCTTCTGCAATGGAGACCAGAAATGTTCCCACTACATTTTTGTTCGATTGAAGTGAGGATGATACAGAGCAAAATTACAAGTCAATCCATGGAAATATAGAGCAAGAAATAATCTTCATTTTATAAAATCTCTGAGATTTTTCTTTTTATATTACAGCAAAATCTAACCTGTTCTGACTGTTACAAATATAAATATAGAAAAATATAGTGTTTTCTCACTTACAGTCAACCAATACATATGATGAGTGCGGTTTTAAGACTTCAGCCAGTGAATATGCCATTCTGTGTTTTCTTTAATGGCACTTCCTTTTGTTGTTTTAGCTCTGCCTTTGATTTACTTCTGGTGAAGAATTTTGACTAATTATAACAAATCAAATGTTGCAAATGGTTATTCAGGAAGTTTCACCGAAACTCCCTATTAGGCTAGATGTTAAAATGTAAACCTTCCAGGAAATGGAAAAAATAGAGGCTAAAAGTCAACATACAGGGATTGGTGAAAGATGTTTGACATGATGAAGAGCAAACTTCACTGTAACCTGGAAGATGTTGTTAATTGTATGAATAGTAGCTAGAAGAAACTATGGCCAAAGACAGACCAGAGTTGGGGTGTTTGTTTTTTGTTTTTGTTTTTTTGGCCATACTACGTGACATGCAGGATCCTAGTTCCCCAACCAGGGATTAAATCTGGACCCTTGGCAGCGAGAGCATGGAGATCTAACCACTGAACTACCAGGGAGTTTCCTCAGGTGTTTTGAAGATGGAGGATGTTAATTATCTCTTGCCACATACAGATTTCCTCAAACTTAGCAGGCATTCACAAGTGGTTCTGACAAACAAAAAATTTGTGTGACTCACTTTATTGATATATTTGCTTTACTGCTGTGGCCTGGAACCAAGCCTGCAATATCTCTGAGGTTTACCTGTATCCCATTTGCTACACAAGTTTACTCACTATGTGAGGAATTAACATGAGGGTATAAATACCAGGAGTCAAGGGGCATTGAAGGCCATGTTGGGGGCTGAGGACCTAAGTGGAAGAGCCCTTGGCAAGGTGTAACCTAGGGATTGTATCTTCAAAGGTGATTCTGCTATAATAGCCTTGCTGTTTGCAGAGATAGTGTTCCTTCCTGTTCTAGAAACATAGTCTATACCATCCCATTCGCATCTAACCAATGGAACATACTGAATAAACAAATTTCAAAAATACATTTAAAAAATTGATTGATTGAGATACCTCATGGGCTACTGTCAGTTTAAACAGACTACCCAATATTTCATAGTATTATATTATTATCTGCATAAAATTGAAAATAATTGAAAAGACTAAACTTTTGAGATCTCAAAAGATTTCTTTTGAAATCTTGCCTTAAGTATATTATTTTTCAATCATATAAATATCAAGATATATTAACTAAGAAAAGTTAAACGATAACTTTTCTAAAAGTGAAATTTGAAAAAAATAAGAGGAACAATTACATTGTACACAGCATTCACAGTCAGCTGAAACTGTACACTTTTGGAATAATTATTTCCTCAGATTACTCTGCAGATTGAAAATCATCATTTTGATTCTGCTCCTTTCCTTACATCTTTAAAATTGGAAATATTTCTTGATTTTCATTATAATGCCAAATTCATTATATACTTTAAGAAATTTCACCTGAATAAAAGTTTAAAGTTTTTATTATTCCATCAGAAAGACAAATATAACAGTATTTTTGTTAGAAAGACAAATATAACAGTAATTTTTAGCAAAGACATTACTTCTACTCTTGTTTGAAATTGAATTGACATTTAAAATACATGTTGATTTCCTTTTTTATAAAAAAAAGCAAAAGACCCCCCAAAATATTAGCATGACAGTGACAAGACCATAACCATCTAAATGGCACCAACATTTCTTTCTACTTCTCAACCAGAAATGTAGTTTATTGGCTGTCCTAGTTTAATGATTGGTCTCACTTCAAAAGTTTTTTTACTAGTTTGATTTGTTTATAGTGTGGAATTCATTTCCCCATAGAAATAATCTTAAGCGTAAGAGTGAGTCAATTAAATTAATCCTCAGAAGCTTTCTTAACTGCAAAATTCTTCAATTGAGTATTCTCCAGCTACAGAATCTAATCTCGTGTGGGAAAACCTAAAGATGGGCCTTGGCTGAAGGATGTGCTACAGACTCTTGCAGTTTGATTGAAGGGGAAAAAATGGTCTGTAGCTTTTTCCTTTTGTTTTGCTTCCTGGTGACTTAGATAGACCTACTTTTTTCTTCTTACTACTGTTTCCTTTGATTCTGCTAAAGTTTATCTCCTTTTTTTCACAATAGATATAGAACTTACTTCTTGAATAATAACAAAGTACTGATAAACAAAATAATAACAATAATAAAAATAAATAAACACTTATTGAGTGCTACTACAAATGACACGCTGGTCCAAATTTTCTGTGTGTGTTATCTTATTTAATCCTGTAACAACTCTAGATATAAAGCACTAACATTATTCCCATTTTAAGGATGAGATAACTGAGAAATACAGAAGTTGAACAACCAACTTAAAATCCCAGAAGTTACTGAGATAAGAATTTCAATTTAAGAAGTTTGAATCTTATCTCTTGTTAACCATGAGAAGACAGATGAATAGAGAGATAGATGGAAGATAGATGAACACACAATTTACCTCTACTAAAATTAAAAACAGATGGAAATAATACTACATCTACCTTATTTCTAAAAATTTTTGCAGCAATGGGAAAAGCAAAGCTTCAGAGGTCAGCAGTAACTTGCATAATTCATCTCCATTTCAAAAAAAGAAAACTTTCTGGAACTGAGGCAATAGCTCTGGGGAGACAAGGAAAGAAATTAATGCACTTTGACAGTGTGTTCTGGCTTGGGTGTGGAAAACACAGTGATTTATTGGAGAGGTTGAAGAGAGCAACCCTTCCTTCTTCCTTCATAGCGGGACCACCTTGTCCCCACAGAACTTACTCTGAAGCAGCCGTCAACCATCACTGGAGAGTGTGCAAAGCAGGCTTTGGGGTTCTAAGTTTGCTACGTGGAGAAGGAACCAAGAGTAGGATACACTTAGGTTGGCAATGTGAGCAGCAAAGTTTAGGAAGCTAGCAAAATACCATGAGGCTCATATTTCCTTCTGTCCTTTCAAAAAAATATTGACAACATGTATAAAGTGAAATTTGTAGGTGTAATGTTTTAACTCAGTGAAAAGTCACTTAATCCTAATGTGTTACTGCCTTCCTTTAATCCATTGCCAATAGCTGGGAACAGAATCAAAGCACAGACAACGCTCAAGAAAGTCACGAGTAGCTAGGAGAGTAAGTTGTTCTCACTCGGAGAAATTAGAAATACTTCTCCATTGTGCATTCTTACATCCTTGCCAGGAAGTGGATACATTTCTCCACTAGGAACTGAACACGGTCACCTTGGCCCAGGTTGTCAGGATTTAAAACAGTAACAGACGCCTGTCTACAGCAAGATGACAATATTGCTATCAAAGATTTCTAACATTTCTTTCAAAAGAAAAGACATAGTAACATGGAGATTTAATAGGACGTGGCAATTTGGTTTGATAGTGCCAGCTAAATACCTTTGCTAAAAGAAAAAATTAATGAGTGAGCAAATAAATGGTTGGATGGCATCACCGATTCAAGGGACATGAATTTGGGTGAACTCTGGGAAATGGTGAGGGACAGGGAGGCCTGGTGTGCTGTAGTCCATGGGGTCGCAAAGAGTAGGACATGTTTTAGCGATTCAACAACAACAACAAATAAACAATCATTTCAACATTCAAGTAGTTACTTTGACATCCTCTAGCTAGACAGAAGTGCAGTAGTGCAATTGGGAATAAAACCCAGATGGCAGTCTGCTGGGCACAGATAGGGCCTGGACATGTGCACATAGAAAGAGGTGTTGATGTTGGGCATTGAGGCGGGAGCGAGACATCTATAATGAAGGTGAAAACTTTTAGATGGAAAGACACTGCAAAGAGAGTCTACAATTTGGGAGATTCTGTGCTCCTTATGAAATGAACAGTTTTGTGACCTTGGGAAAATTATTTTTCTTCCTTGGGTCTGGTTTCCTCTACAAACTTAGGGAGTTGAAAAAATATCAACAACAGAGGGCCTACAATGCCTGGAATATTTACTATTTGGTTCTTTCCAGAAAAACATTGCCAACCTGTAATATAAAACATCCTATAGGATTAGTGATCCTTAGAACACACATAAGGAAATAATAGGCTAGATGATTACATCATCTAATCTTCTAATCTTTTCATCTGGATAGCACTTCAAAGTTCAAAAATATTTGTTCATTCTCAAAATCACAGACCCCAGGAAAGCCTTGTTATTACTATTTTCTTATACATGAGGAATCTGAAGTCCAGAGGGTTTGAAGTGGCCTTTCCTAGGTCACTCAGCACCTCCCAGTGGTATGGCTAGAATCATTCATTCAGGTCAGCGAAACTGTGTACCAAGTCTTATGACAAGCACTAGTTATGGAGATGAATGGGATGCCCCTCATTTGCCACCAGTTCTCCCCAAACTATGGCCATAGGACATCCTCTAGGAACGTACTAAGCAGAGAAATACATGGAAGGTGGGGTGACCCCGTGTAAATGGGGGCCACCCTAACGTCTTGTTTCAGAGCTTACTGACTCTTCCATCAAGGGCTGGGTTAGACGATTCCTCACATTCAAAGACTGCTGCAGAACTTAGCCCAAACCTATATACTGCCGTCTTAGCTCATTACTTGGTGTGACATAAGAAACAAGAGTTTCAAGACAGAACCCAGAAGCAGCTAGAGAAAAAAGAGCCCATGCAGAAGACTAAGATCATCTTTACCATTTTCTAGGTTTCACATACATGAGCTAATATATGATATTTTTCTCTTTCTGACTTAACTTCACCCTGTATAACACTCTCAAGGTTCATTTACGTCTCTATGACTCAATTTCATTCTTTTCTATAGCTGAGTAATAGTCCCAAAATTAGAGAACAAATATATGGATACCAAGCGGGAAGGGAGGAATTGGGAAATCAAGTTTGACATATATACACTAATATATATACAATATAGATAATTAATGAGAACCTACTGTATAGCACAGGGAAATCTACCTAATGCTTGGTGACGTGAATGGGGAGAAAGTCCAAAAGGAAAGGGATATATGTATATGTATGATGATTCATTTTGCTGTACAGCAAAGCAACTATACTCCAATAAAAACTAATTTAAAAAGAAAAAAAAGGAGACTAAGAAAGTGCTAGAACTTTAAGAAGAAAATCAGGAAACATTGGGATCAGATTCTCTTGGAAGGGAGGTTGGTTCTAGGAGGGAATTCACAGTGTTAAATGTCACTAAGAACTTAAGTAAGATGAAGTTTGAAACAAGTCCATTGGATTTTGCCTGTAAGAGGTCATTGATGACCTTGCCAAAGTAATCTTCATTGGCTAAAGATAGTTGTACAAGTTGTTGACTGAACCAGGTTGTCAGCCTTCATTCTGCTCATGAAATCATCCCCCAGAGGAGCAGATGCCTTTTTTTCCTAACTGGGACAAAGGCACCAAATGTGCTTGTGAAGAAACTGGTGGTTTCAGTGGAGTGGAAGAGGCAAAACCCTATTACAGTGAGGTGAAGACTAAGTAAGAGGAGAGAAAAAGGGTACATTCTAGATTCTAGGGCCCAAACTCAGTATTCCTACTGGGCAACTTTAAGTTGCAGGACAGGGAGGCCTGTTGTGCTGCAGTCCATGGGATCTCAAAGAGCCAGACACGACTGGGTGACTGAACAACACCAACAACTTAAGTTGCCAAAGACTTTTTCACCATGGAGGGAAGAGGTGAATCCGAGGAGAGATGTCAGAAGAAACAATGGAAAGAGGAAGGGAGAAGGAAATGCTGTGGAATATGGATTGTGACTTTATTGCTAATAAAACGTTGCTGTTTATTCTGCTCATTCTTATTTCTGTAGAGTTCCACAATTTAGAAAATTGTTGCGTATTTCATTTGATCCTTAAAATATCTTAGGAGAGCGGTTATGCAGCATCCCTGTCCTTCTTTCACACCTGAGGAGACTAAATATTCAGAAAGTTCAATTTTAAGGATACTGTAGACTGAACTGAACTGAACTGAAAGGACCAAGGATGGATCTTGCCTGCAATTGCAGGTGCCATCCTAGCACTGTAACTGGGGAGCAGGTTGCCTCACATCACTGAGCCTCTGTTTGCACAGCTGTTAAGTGGAATACATAATGTCTGCCTTATAGGGATGCGAGATGAGACATACAAACACCTAGGGTAGAGCAGAGCACAGACAGTCAACATCCATAAACTCCCGTTTCCCCCTCTTCTCCACCTAGAACTCATATTCAGGTTATCTGACTCCAGGTCAATAAAGTACAAGGCTGCTATGGTTATTTACTCATTTGTTCATATTTAAATCTATGTAAGTTTTGGTTAAATGATTATTCGAGAGACTTACTTTGTAGAAATTAAGTTCCTCTCTGTTTTTCATATATAATCCCTCCAATTACGTTATTAGAACTTTGGAATACTTCTTTAAAATTACCAACCTTGTTTCCTGCAGGTATACGGAGAGGGCTAATAGAGTTTTGTGGTTTTCAGGAAATGGAAAAAGCAGAATGCATTGCCTTTGTGTTAAACTACAGTATTATGAAGATGTAAGAATTGTTTCAGATTTTATGGCTAATATTTTATTGTGCATCACATGCAATTCTGCTTGTATGATTAGAGGATATAAAGATTGAGAACAGACTCAGGAAAAAATCACCATGCGTATAATCTAAGAAATTGTCATTATAATTCAAAAATCCTTTGCAAAAGTAGTTAAGTATAAGTTTAACTTAGGATATAAATGGCATGTAACTCTATATAACATATATATCCATACATACACACATATATGCTGATATTTTAGTGTCTTAAGCAACAGTAGTTGCTTATGGAGATATATTCTGGTCCATTTGCAAGTTGATACTAGCATTGCATCTCCAAAAAGAGAGTAAATGCAATGGGAATATTTTTTCATATTTTTAATACTGTGGTGCTGCTGACATCATTATCCACTGGTCAGGATAATCTCAAAATGCACACAGCACTTGTATGATATGCATAATGCAGAAAGTGTTCCAAGATGGGATAACATACAATTCTGTTTGGGTATTTATTATCAGATTATTGTATTGCATATTTGCTTTAAAGAATCTAGTCTTGCAAACAATAGGGAGTCTTCTTCCAGTATCATACCACACCATGTGTAGGATGTTGCTATGGAGTTCTCTCTGAATATCTGGGTCTACGTAAAAATCCATTTGCTGCTAACCAATAAAACCAAAAAAGGAACCTTGCAAACAGCTGGTTTATATAGGTTTTTCAAAAAGCTTATGTTCTGATCCATAGTACACATGGAATTTGTATTAGGTTTGGGGAAGGAAAAATGGAAGTTACTACAGCTGTGAGTTAAGAAGTTCACTCCAGGAAAAGAAATAATGTCTCTTTTCCTAAAAGATAGCAACAAAATATGTTCTTGGTGTAGATGTGTTTCTTGATTTTGTGTTATTGGCTATGAAATACATGTGTCTGGAAGAGCAATAGCATCTAATATGAAATTATTGTTTCATCACTCTTAATATGGGAACTTCCCTACTCATAATGTGCTAGTTTATAAAGATAATTGACTATAGTGGAACTCATCAAGGTAGTAAAAATCTTTTTACATTTGCAGAAAATCTTTGTGTGTGTGTGTGTGTATACATGAGTTCATATAGTTCATAAAGTGCGAAGTCAGTCTTGTTTGGGGGGGAAAAGAATATTGTAGTTTAATATACAATAAATTTTCAGAAAGAACCTTGCTAACTAACATATTCTGCCATCTTATGGTTAAAATCATATTTCAGAAAACTTGTTTATTGGGGTTTTATCCTTACTCCTTAAATCCACTTTGACCTCTATTGTGTCACTGCTTAGCCACTGTTAACAGGTGTTGTGGTTGAACAGCTTCTATTCCTTTCCCGGTTAAAATTTTCCAACTCTTTCCCTTTTACTAAAAATTGCAATATTATTTTAAAATATATGGTTTAATACAAGAATGGCACCACAATATGATTCCAATTGATTTCCTTTGTCATTAGGAGATAATAGGGATCCATAATTTTTTGCCAACTTCTCTTTAATTCAAAGCCCAAACCAGCATCTCTGTGTTTAATAGGCTGCTAAAGAAGATTCTTGTATAAACTTTACATTTATTATTGAGAATAAAAACTTCACCAAAAATAATTTACTGATTTTTCTAATAGTATGATTACATGATAAAACCATAACTCAAAATGGAAAAAATCTAGTCCAGTCTCTTTTAGTAAACTAGAACTAATTTAATGATTAATTCAATATTATCTCAAGCTATGTCAAATGACAAAAGACACTTTTCATAACTTATGTAACCCTTCATTCCAGTGAGTGCATTTATTCATGAAAACAGAATAGATGCACCTCCCTTAATAATTCTTTCTTTACTTGGTATCCTTATTTGAAAAAAGAAGACCAAAGAATAAAAATTAATATGCTGACATTATTAATAATGTCCCCAAATAAAATTCCAGATCTCAAATTATTGGAGACTGGGTAAGTTAGAGTGTACCCATATAATGGAATAGCATGCAGCTATGTTAGAGGATATTGTGGAAGAGTATTTATTGTTGTGGGAAATTGGTTATGACACAATCGATAAGAAAAGTAAAATCAGAATATATAGTATGGCTTAGTGGTAATGACATACCAAGATCTTAGCAGGAATTATATCTGAGTAGGAAGACATTGGAAGGACTGATGCTAAAGCTGAAACTGCAATACTTTGGCCACCTCATGCGACGAGTTGACTCACTGGAAAGGAATCTGATGCTAGGAAGGATTTGGGGTGGGAGGAGACGGGGACGACGGAGAATGAGATGGCTGGATGGCATCACCGACTCGATGGACATGAGTTTGAGTGAATTCTGGGAGTTGGTGATGGACAGGGAGGCCTGGCGTGCTGTGATTCATGGGGTTGTGGAGAGTCGTACATGACTGAGCGACTGAACTGAACTGAGGAAGACTGATGCTGACTTTTTAAAATTTCATCTTTCCTTTCTGTTTTTCTGCATTTTAAAAGTTATCTGCACTGGCTGTTCAGTATTTTTGAAATTGAGAGACAGTTATTAAGACCGCCTCACTAAAGGGAAGAGGGCTAAGTGAGTACTGAGGCAACAGCCAATACTTTGTCAGTTGACATGATACTTGGTTCATGCTCATCCACCCTCTTCTGCCACCAATTCGCTTGGAGAAAAGTGAGAAAAGAGGATAGGCTATGAGCCTATCTCTGAAACACTCTCAGGTTTGATTAAGATTGCTCAACCTAGTATAAGAAATGTATTTTCTGATTATCATTATTTAGTTTTTTTCCCAAAACATTACACTTAAATATCCTTTTTCACTATTAAACATATACCAATCAAAACTGCTAAGTGACTATCAGGTATACAATAGTGCTTTTACAGAACATATATAAAAACCACTATCTTCAGTTTAAAGTCATGCTTTGTATTTTTCAAAGGCAAAAAGCACTTTCAAATTATTTTGCAAACTAAGAGGAAAAGATCATTTCTGTTAACCTTTATTTTTACTCGATATTAAGTCATTTGGCACATTTGTCATTCCCCCTGCATTTGGCATTTTATGCACATTGTTAATACTGATTCTATCTGGTCATCTGCCAAAAGGAAATCAGGTGTCAACAGTTGCTTCTGTGTTCCTAAAATAAATAAAGACATACACTTTTGGTTCAAAAAAACTATGAAAAAGTGACAAATTCTTATAGCATGTTTAAAACACATTTTTTAACTTAAGGATCCTGAACTTACAGTATAATTTTGTTATATATACAAGTTCTCCCGTAGTTAGGTGGGCCAGAGAACAAAGAGAGGTCTGGAACTTAATATTCCCTTCAAGAACTAATATTATTAAAATGGCCATACTATCCAATGCAATCCCTATCAAGTCACCCATGACATTTTTCACAGAAGTAGAACAAATATTCCTAAAATTTATATAGAATCATAAAAGATCTAGAATTGCCAAAGCAACCCTGAGGTAAAAGAAAGCAGGAGGCATAACCCTCTAAGACTTCAGACAATACGACAAAACTACAGTAATCAAAACAGTGTGATATTGACACAAAAACAGACATATGTATCAATGGAACAGAACAAAGAGTCCAGAAATAAACCCACACCTACAGTCAATTAATCTTTAACAAAAGAGGCAAGGATATAAAATGGAGAAAAAACAGTCTCTTCGGCATGGTGTTGGGGAAGTTGGACAGCAACATGTAAAACAATGAAGTGAGAACAATCCCTCTGACCATACACAAAAATAAGCTCAAAATGCCTTAAAGACTTAAATATTAGACATTACACCATAAAACTCTTAGAAGATAACGTGGGCAAAACATTCTCTGACATAAATCATACCAATGTTTCCTTAGGTCAGTCTCCTAAAGCAATAGAAATAAAAGCAAAAATAAACAAATGGGACCTAATCAAATTTAGAAAATTTTGCACAGCAAAGGAAATCACAAACAAAATGGAAAGACAATCTACCCACTGGGAGAGAATATTTGCAAATGATGTAATCAATAAGGGCTTAATTTCCAAAATATACAAACAGCTCATACAACTCAGTAACAAAAAAACAACTTAATCAAGAAATGGGCAGGAGGTCTAAACAGACATCTCTTCAAAGAAGACACACAGATGGCCAAAAAGCAAATGAAAAGAGGCTTAGTATGGCTAATTATTAGAGAAATGCAAGTCAAAACTATAATGAGGTACCACCTCATACCAGTTAGACTGGCCACCATTAAAAAATCTACAAATAACAAATACTGAAGAGGGTATAGAGAAAAGCAAACCTTCCTGCATTGTTGGTGAGAATGTAAATTGGTGCAGCCACTATGGAAAATAGTATGGAGTTCCTCAAAACAAAACTAAAAACAAAGTTGCCATTTGATCCTGCAATCCCACTCCTGGGCATATATTCAGAGAAAACTATAATTCAAAAAGACCCATGTACCCCAGTATTCTTTGCTGCATTATTTACAATAGACAAGACATGGAAACAATTTTAATGTCCATCAATGGATAAACAAGATGTGGTACATATATCATGGAATACTATTTACCAATAAAAAAGAATGAAACGCCATTTGCAGCAACAGAGATAGACCTAGAAATTATCATGCTAAGTGAAGTAAGCCACAAAGAGAAAGACAAATGCCACATATCATTTATATATGGAATCTAAACTATGACACAAATAAATTTATCAATGAAACGGAAACAGATTCAATGACATAGAGAACAGACTTGCGGTTGCCAAGGGGGAGTGATGAGGGAGGGATGGGTTCAGAGTTTAGGATTGAAAGTTATTATTGAAAGTGAAAGTCGCTCAGTCGTGTCCGACTCTCTGCGACCCCATGGACTATATGGTCCATGGAATTCTCCAGGCCAGAATACTGGAGTAGGTAGCCTTTCCCTTCTCCAGGGGATCTTCCCAACCCAGGGATCAAACCAAGATCTCTCACATTGCAGGCGGATTCTAGTGTGAAACAGAAACAGATTCACTGACACAGAGAACAGACTTGCGGTTGCCAAGGGGGTGTGATCAGGGAGGAATGGATTGGGAGTTTAGGATTAGCAGATGCAAACTATTGTACGTAGAGCAGATAAACAACACAGTGCGACAGTATAGCACAGGGAACTATATTCAATATCCTGTGATAATGGAAAAGAATATGAAAAAGATGTATATATATATATATATATAACTGATTCACTTTGTGTACAGTAGATGTTAACACAACATCGTATATCAACTATATTTCAATAAAATACATTTTAAAAATATTCCCTTCAATATTAGGATTTTATTGAATTATTATCAATAGAGTGTTGGGGGAAATGGCGCAATCTTCTTGCTTTCTTCCCCTAACAGGTGCTTTTAGAAGACACTGAAAAGGTAATTCATATGTAATAAAAATAATCACTTGATAGACAAATAATATATTCAAATAGTTCTAACTAAATTGGTCTGGAACATCTAATGATGAATATGCTGATGTATTTTTATTAGGAGACCATTTCCCTAGGAGTCAAGAGCCATGCTAACTGAACCCTAAACCAACAGTGTGACCTTGAGCAAAACCCAGAACCTCTCCAGGTTAAGTTTCCTTATCACACTTTACACAGTAATTTTGATCACGTTTGAATACATGTCTAATGATAAAACCAAATATTTAAGCCCACAATGATGAAGGACTGGACAGATAATCTATCAGGTGCATTCTAGCCTGAAATTAATTTGATTTTGTATATATATATATGATACATATAACATTAATAAATTTTAAAGCACAGTTACACTAGCAATGAAAGCTTATATACAGTACTGCCTCATCTTTCTATTTGCAGCCAATTACCACCCAACCTAATGTTTCACTGTATATAAATTCATTTATTCTTCCATTCATTTCAAATATGTGATGATATAGCTATGAAATCAGCGTTTGGTTGTTTTGAATAACCCCAAAATAGCAAATAATTTAAAATCATTTCCACTTGAGTTTGGAATCTATTACATGCATTGTTTTTCCAGAAAATTTACCTCATAATTATATTGTGTGGGAGTGAAATGAGTTTCTATTCCAAATTCACACAATGAATTCTGACTGCTGGGTGATGAGAAGTACCCAGGGTTAACAATGGTCGTGTTTCCAGGGTTAATTAGGGCTGTTTGTGTATGTCTTTAAATTTGATATCAATTCTAGGGAGTCCAAGTCACCATTTACTGTTTTATATCCTTTTTTGGACCTTGTCAGGATCCCACCTTTCCTTTCACAAATTCTATACACTGTGTATTTTGCTTTTGGAGGCTTTGTTTTTCATACTAAGAGTATTATCTCCTCTGCTTCTATGAGAGTTATCAATCATGATCAAAAGTGAGAGATTCTTTAAAAGAAAACTCTTCCTAATGCTTACTGTATTTACAAGACATTGTTACCTGAGAATAATTCTTGATCTTCCTCCTAAACCTTCATCATAATCGAAACCCAATTCAGGTTAGCCTTGATAAAGATTCTTTTAAAGGTTGCTCTTTCAACCTGGTGAATTTCTACTTCCCTGGCTATCATTCATTGTGAGGACTTTGAACAGCCCTCTCTCCATCCACTCTATGTATTTGCTTCCTTTTCAGTTTCTTTTATTCTATCCTCATTTTTTTTTTTTTTTTAAGAGTTAAGCTCAGGGACTTCCCTGGTGGTCCAGTGGTTATGAATACACCTTCCAATGCAAGGGACACAGGTTTGATCCCTGGTCTGGGAACTAAGATCCCACATGCTGCAGGGCAACTAAGCCCATGCTCCACAGCTACTGAGGCCTGTGCCTTGTAAAGCCTGTGCTTTGCATCAAGAGAAGCCACTGCAGTGAGAAGCCTGCACATCACAACCAGAGAAAGCCCATGTGCAGCCAAACATTTTTTTAATGTAAAAAAAAAAAAAATAAAGAGTTCAGTTCAACCAACAACCTCAAAAGTTTGGATTCCGTGTATTATTTTGTGCATACTTCCAGGATCCATTTCCCAGAGCTAGTACAATGTATTTTGACCACTGAAATACTATCACCTAGATTTATTAGGCCCTTTTGCAGTAGGAATATTAATTATTCCACATTGCTCAGCCTCATGTTACTTTTAATGTAGTGTTATTAATTGCTAAATTTCTAAATACACTTATTTTAAACTTCTGGAGCTGCATCCATTTATTCATAAATTCGGCAAATATTAAGAAGTGTTTACTATGGGGCAAAGCCGTTCCAGCTGATATAGACACTGTAGTTAAACGCAGCAGACCAAACACTTATTTTCATAGAGAACAGTGTTCACTTAGAAAAGTTGGACAACAAAATAAAAAAGAAAATATCACATTGTGATAAAGCTAAGAAAAACAACAACAGGGTAATGGGTACGTTTTCAGGTTAAGATTTAGATTAGACGGTCATGGAAGACATCTGAAGTGGTGACATTTGAGTTTATCCCCAAAGAACCAAACACCTGTACCACCTCTGTGAAAGCAGCCAAATGTGGAGCTTTGGGGCACTGGAAGGAATCCAACTGCCTTAAGGAGGGGTGAGCTTGGTGTGTTCACAGGCAGTCCCTCTGACTGGAACGCAGTAAGGGAGGAGACGAGTGGAATGAATTGAAGTCTGGTAGGCCCCAATGGAGAAGAAGGGGACGACAGAGAATAAGATGGCTGGATGGCATCACCGACTCGATGGACATGACTTTGAGTGAACTCCGGGAGTTGGTGATGGACAGGGAGGTCTGGCGTGCTGTGATTCATGGGGTTGCGAAGAGTCAGACACGACTGAGCGACTGAACTGAACTGAGACCGCAATGGCAACCCACTCCAGTACCTGGCCTGGAGAATCCCTTGGACAGAGGAGCCTGGAGGGCTACAGTCCACAGGGTCGTAAACAATCGGACACGACTAAGCGACTGAACAACAACGATAAAAGACCAGTGAGGGCCACATTACACGGGGCACTGAAGGCTGTGGAAGGAGACAGCAGTCGGAAGCCATTCGAAGGTTTTATTTAAACATCCACCTCCCCGGTGGCTCAGACAGTAAAGCGTCTGCCTGCAATATGGGAGATCCAGGTTTGATCCCTGAGTCAGGAAGATCCTCTGGAGAAGGGAATGGCAACCCACTCCAGTACCCTTGCCTGGAAAATCCCATGGACGGAGGAGACTGGTGTGCTACAGTCCATGGGGTCGCAAAGAGTCAGACATGACTGAGCGACTTCACTTTCCACTCAAATTAACACTTAAAAAGGCCACTTACTGAGTGCAGAATAGACTATACAGCAGCAAAGGGGGAAACAAAGATCAGTTTACCATCACTCAAGTGAGAGATAAGGGTGGTTTATACTGAGGTGGTAGCTGTGGAGATGCTGACAAACGGACATGTTCAGGATGTGTTTTGAAGATGACACTAATAATAATTCTGAAGGGTTGCCTGCACATAAAGGAATTATTAAGTGAGAGGTGATTCCTAGGTTTTCTGCCTGGACTCCTGAGTGGACAGTGGCATAGTTTGCTAAAAGCTTGGAGACGGCTATGACAAAGGAAGCTGTAGGAAGTGGTGGCCAAGCACCAAGTTGGGGACTTCTTTGTTGTTGTTCTTTTCATTTTTTTTAAACCTCTAAAAATTTTGTATTGGGGTATAGCCAATTAACAAAGTTGTGATAGTTTCAGATGAACAGCGAAGGGACTCAATCATACATATATGCGTATCCATTCTCCTCCAAACTCCCCTCCCATCCAGGCTGCCACATAACATTGAGTACAGTTCCATGTGCTATATAGTGGTCCTTATTGGTTATCCATTTCAAATACAGCAGTGTATACATTCCATCTCAAGTTTGGGACTCATTATGTTTGAAATGCTCCTAAAATTTCCAGTGTAGCTATCAGGCAGACGGTTGGCCTTTGATTTGGAGGTCAGGTGAGGTCAGGGCTAGATATATAAATAGGGAAGGATAATGGAGATAAAATAAAACAATACATTCAAAGCTTCATTTTTAAAAATAGCACTGAAATGATCTCTCTTGTGGGTGGGAGGATAGGGGAGGGAACTAATCATTTTGCTCTGAAAGTAGAGGGGTCTGCAGAAAGCCATCCTCTTGAGGTAACTCTTTGCCAAGTATTTTCATTTTAACAATGGAAAATTCATCACAGCAACTTCATATTGATGTGCTCAGGTGATCAGGGGAAAGAGAACCTTCCCCTCACTCTCAGATTCTAACTTAAGCATCTCGGTAGGAAAAGCTGTTCACACAGGCTGCAAATATTATTGACATCACAGTATATCATCCAAGAACAAGGGTCAGAAATTCCACACGCAAACGTATTCTTGTAAGATTTCGTGACAGATGTAATAGATAGAAAAGTATGCTCAGAATTCCAATAAGCAGATAAATATTTGCATGGTTTTCTATAGAAAAAATCCGACATTGTATATCTTTAAAATTGCTTCTTGGCTTATTATCACTAGAAGAGTGATATCAAGACCAGGCATAGATGCATGATAACATAATAGATGTATGGTAACATAATAAATGAAAAACCACTGTCATTTCTTGACACTTTTTAGTAAAGTCTCTTAAGTATTACAGAGATGTATAACTTGGTCACCCTGCAGTTAAGTACTTAGCATAATTAAATGCTAAAACCATCATTCCATATTCTAAAATTTCCCCAAGACTTTTGGGGTGCATGTTATACAAATTTTTTTTTTTAAATGTTAACCAAGTATATCTTGCCATATTAAATAATAGCTTTTAGAATGTAAAAAAAGAGGTTTTGTATTTCCATGCATCATTGTTATAATTAGATCAGAATCACTTTGAAAATTCCATTGCCCCTTTCATTATGACTAAAGATAGAGTTGGACACAAGCCACTCCAATACTCTTGCCTAGAAAATCCCATGGATGGAGGAGCCTGGTGGGCTGCAGTCCGTGGGGTCGCTAAGGGTCGGACACGACTGAGCGACTTCACTTTCACTTTTCACTCTCACACATTGGAGAAGGAAATGGCAACCCACTCCAGTGTTCTTGCCTGGAGAATCCCAGGGACGGGGGACCCTGGTGGGCTTCCGTCTGTGGGGTCACACAGAGTCGGACATGACTGAAGTGACTTAGCAGCAGCAGCAGAGTTGGACAAATAAATAAATGTTCAATTCAATGAACTCACCCAGTGGTGGGTATGTGTCATGTTCTTTGTTGAACTATGTTTTGTTTTAGTGTAGTAGTAAGTCCTTCCTGAAGGGATACACTTGTGGTCCCCAAGGAGGTAGGAAGCTACAAAAGTGTAGCTGGTGCAACCCCTCCCAGCCATATGCACTCCAGTCACTCTTGTAAAATGTCAGATAACAAGCTCTGAAGCCGTGGAGTCTTCTGTCAGTAGAACTAATGGTATCAATTCATTGTTCTCGTCTTTCTTTTAATACACATAACGATTAATCTGTATCAGGCTCCTTTTAGCCTAAAAAAATTCTAATGCCGTAACAATCTCCCTCATCAGTGTTTCAAGTTCCAGGAAAAATTTCCCTGTTATTACTTGATATATGTGCAACATTTAATGTCTGTTATTTAACTGCTGTTTATTTGCTCTTTGCATCTCAAATGAATTGTGACATTTTCTTTCCCATTGTCTTATTAATAATAATCCAAATGCATTGTGGGAAAAATAGTCATCTCTAACGACAACAGAAAATTCCAATTCTTATTACACTAGTCGAAACTCAAAATGCGACTAACAGATACATTTGGGTAAATACTAAAAAATCATTCGTTCATTCATCCAATGCATTTATTACATCCCATGGACTAGTGATTGGGAATATAAAGATGATATGATACAGTACCTGCTCCCAAGAGGCTTAAGATATAGTGAAGAAAAGTAGACATATAAAAAAATAAGCACAAGATATTTAATGAACTGAGACGGTGATAGGTGGAGAGAAGGAAGAAATTTCAACTCCATCATAACAGACTTCATAGAAAAAGTGTCTTCTTAAAGCTTTGTGTTATCAAGGGAAACAAACTACATTTTCAGAATAATCCTCATCCTTTTCACCAAATAGTTTTATCTTTAAAAAGTTATCTTTAACACTGTTTTGCCTATGATGTCAAAGCAATCTTTCAAAAAATGAACGACTCAGTTTCTGGTTTACCAGGACGCTCTCCTCAAACCAGTTGATTGATAATTATAATAAGTAGTTTGGGCAGGATTTAAACTCTGAAGTTACAGAGTTTCTCTGCAATGTTAAGCTGGGTGATCCCCTCCATATAACTGAGTTCAGTTCAACTATTATTTGAGTGCTATCTTGTCACTATGAAAACATACATCTAAGTTTGTTATCAGAACCCAACAAAAATTATACTGCCTTTATTTTATACATAGGCCTAAGGACAATGTTTTGCATGCAGATTTTTTTCTGACTTTTCTTTCAGAGAAGAAACAGAATGTCACTAAATAATAAGGGGAAATAAGCAGGATTTCCAAGAAAAATGAAAGGAGAATGTGAATACAAGAAAGGTTGAAAGCCTATTTACCAATTTTGAAAAATATGAAACCAATCCTAGTTGTTAACTCTGGTATTAGCTAAGGCCTAGGCTCTTCTTATTTTAAAGTTTGAGAGTCCCCCATTTCACATCTCATTTGCCCCTTGACATAAGGAATTCTGCTCCCACCAGTTCATTTGAAATCACTCTTGACAAGGTCATAGTAACCCGGAAGATATGAACCCAATGGACCCTTTCCATCCTTCTTTTATTTGAGCTTTTGGCAATATTTGACCTCATTGGCAATGCCGGTATTCCTGAAACATTGTCATCCCTTGACTTACATGATTCTAGACTACATTTCACCCATTTGGTCACTCTTTCACAATATCCTTATAAAACTATTTCTTTAAAAGGTGTGTGTTTCAGGGGGTTCCCTGGTAGTCCAGTGATTAAGAATACACCTGCCAGTGCAGGGGACATGGGTTCAATCCCTGGTCCAGGAAGATCCCACATGCTGCAGGGCAACTAAGCCCGTGTGCCACAGCTACTGATCCCACAATTCCTAGAGTCCGTGCTCTGCAATAACAGAAGCCACCTCAACGAGAAGCCCTTGCACCGCAACTATGGAGTATTCCCTGCTCACCGCAACTAGAAAGAGCCCACACACAGCAACCAGAAAGAGCCTATGCACAGCAACGAAGACCCAGCACAACCAAAAAATAAGCAAATTAATAAATTTATTTTTTTTAATGGGTGTTTTTCAGCATTTGGTCCCAGGCTCTCCTCTCTTGTCACTTTATACTGGGAGTTCTCAATACTGGTTTTCTTGTTTTTTTCTTTTGGAGGCACTGATGCCTTTGAGAATCTGAAAAAAAAAAAAAAAAAAACCCCAAAACTATGCACTCACTCTCCAGAAAAATGAACACAGATACACACAAAAAGATTTTGTGCATTATTTAAGCTGGTTCACAAGACACCTTCTTCTGCTCCACACAATTTGGTAGTATAATCTTCACTTACCATCAATATGTTGATTTCCAAACCTAGATTTTCAGCTAAGATCTGTTATCCTCTATGCCAGAGCCAACTACTTACTGAACTTCTATCACATGCCCCCCAAACCCAACATGTCCAAACTATAACTTATTATAGTCTTTCCCTAAACTCTACCTCCTCCTCTGTTTTATATTTTAGGACAGGGCACCACCAACAATCCAATTATGTCCAGATATCTCTCCTTTAACTCCCCTCTCCCTATCCATCACAAGAACTGTGAATGCGAACTTCAAAATGTCTTATCAATGCCTCCACTTCTCTGCATCCCAATGTATGCCAACCTCACCGAGCCTCAGCATTTTCTCTCTCTTGACCTACTGCAACTGCCTACTAACTGGTTCTTCTGCCTCCAGCTTTTTTCTTCTGTAATGTATTCTCTGTGTCTTTGCAAATGCAAATTGGATTATGTCACTTCCCTTGTGGCTTCACAGCATCCTTCTTCTATTCATAAACAGATTTACCATCAAACCTGTTTTATAGTTAGAAGAAAGTTGATACAAAGAATGTTTAACTGGCTCTCTGTAATCCCCAAATCGCTCACTAAAAGGACACAGAGTTAACATCTTCTGATCTTGTCCCAATTTCTTTTTTATATGATGAGAGTTGTATTAACATCTCTCTTTCCTAAGATTTTATGAAAAAAAAAAATGAGGCAGTAACAATTCTAACAACTTCCATTTGCATAGTGCTTTGCAATTTACAATGCTTTCATATATGTTTTACTGCAATAAATGTGAGAGGACTTTGAAACACTGAAACCACAAGATAAATACAACATTTAAAAATGTTTCCACATAATATTTCACATGTGAAAGTCACTGAGAATCAAGGTGATAGGACAGGAAAGTGAACTAGTGTTTCTCAAGGTTGACCCTCATTAAGCTCTTTCATACTGTCAGCCCACCGCCCTATGTATAGCTAGAGGTCTTCTCAGAGAGCCATGGCCCCTCCCATTTGCAGATGGACTAAGTAATTTTAGCGTCTAGACTGCCTACACTGGCCCTTGAAAAGTCACATTTAGTAGAATCTTTAAAAAGCATCCTCTTTGTTCAGAAACTATTCAATCTGGAATATGATCTCTCCGTGACTTCGCGCTACTTGTGGCAGTAATTTTATCTTTTAGTAGAAAGCCTGCAATAATATTATGTCCTTGGAGGAAAGTGAGAAGGAAAAAAAGAATTTCACATCACAGTGAGTGACTCAAAAAATTAATATAACAAAACCTTTAGAAAAAGCATAGAAATGTATGTACAAAACTGCTCTTTCCCATTTATTTATTTATTAAAGGTTTTTACTTGTCTTTTATAGGAGATTTTGAAAAGATGGAAGGAAAGTCTTTCTGCTTCTCTCTATAGAAACTACTTCAAGCTGGCTATTTGGAGGAGACTGACTCTGTAATGGGAAAATATGGGTAGGTTAATCCACCCCCTCCTCCACAAAGTGTGACCATTCCTTCTACTTGACCCAAAAGCCTTAACAGAGGAAGAAGCAATGGGACAGAGATGCTTGAAAAGTTCTTAAGAGTGGTTTTGCACTCATGTCTAAATGAAAAGATTCATGTCACACCAAGAAAAATCCATAGGGCCTTTGCATGGAAACAGCAGTACTGCGAGCAGAACCATGGACTGTTGTGATGCAGTGAGTCCAGGCTCCATGCATGCTCAGTTGCTCAATAGTGTCTGACTCTTTGCAACCCCATGGACTGTAGTCCAGGCTCCATGGGCGTCTACAAGTCAGGGTGTGTCAACAGAGGTACAATCGCTTCTATGAGGTTAACATGGCCAGTTCCAGTGTCTTCGGGGGGTAAGTAGAAGGTCCTTTCAATCCTGGACTCACAATCACGAAGATCTCAAATTTAGACTGTGGACATTATTTCCAAATGAGGTCACCCATGCAGCTGCAGAGCAAAACTGCCAGGACTGAAAGAAGCTCATTGTGTCATTTTAAATTTGTGTCTTCCCACTGAGACAACATGGAGAGCATTATCAAAGTCCCTGCCTTTGCCACCTGAATTATTGCAAGAGCCACTGGAACTGTCTCCCTGCCTCTGCCCTTGCACCCTGCCATCTATTCTCCCAAAAGCAGCCAGAATGATTCTTTCTAAAATGCAAATACCACAGCTTTGTTGGAATGCCTTCCCGTGAAACTCAGAGTAAATCTTGAGTTCCTAGTTTAGTCTATATAGTCCGGCATGATCTGAACTTGAGCCACCTCCTTTCAGCTTCACTGCGCTCCAAGGAGACTGACCTTGCTCTCTCTGGAACAAGGCAGGGATGTCCCCATCTCAGGGCCTTTGCATCGGCCGTTCCCTAGCTTGAAAAACCCTTTCCCCAGATATTCCATTGCCTCTTGCTTTCTTTTAGGTCTTTCTTCAAAAGTGATTTCTTCAGAAAGGTGCTCTCCACACAACCTATTTAAAAGAACACTTCTGTCACTCTCTGTCCTTGCAGGATGCCTTATTTTTTCTTACACACATGTGCATCTGCATTTATTTAGCTTATTTGCTTTCTATCATCCTTAAGATAACAGAATATAAGCCCTGTGAAAGCCAAAGACTCTGTTTTGTTCACTGCTATATCTCTTGTGCTTAGAATAAGTGCCTGGAACACAGTAAGTGCTCGGTAAATATTTGGGGCCCTGAACAGATTAACTCACTGGATCATACTGCATATGATGTGGGCTTCCCAGGAGGCCCCAGGGGTAAAGAACCCACCTGCCAATGCAGGAGACTTAAGAGACGTGGGTTCAAAAAGATTCCCTGGAGAAAGGCACAGCAACCCACTCCAGTATTCTTGCCTGGAGAATCCCCTGGACAGAGGAGCCTTGTGGGCTATGGTTCACAGGGTCACAAAGAGTCAGACATGACTGAAGCAACTTAGCATGCACACGTGCATATGATGTACTAAGAGTTTATTTCTTGTATGTATTTTGTAATAAAATCACTAAACTGCTAAATATAGATTCTGGAACACGGTAACTTAGAGGAGTTTCCCACCCCACCCCAAGCTTCCAGTCCCAGCCTCCTGCACTGCAAGGAGCCGCGTACATATGGTCAGACAGTCCACTGCTTCTCTAAGCCCTTGGCCACACTCTCCCACCCTGCCACCCACTGCAGCAAACTGCCACCCTCTGGAAACTCCTTTGGTACAGGACGTGTCCACCGGCAACAGGGGTTGCCCTGCTGGGGAGAGGCCACACAGGCCTGGAAGTGAGCACAGACTGTTTGGGTGGGAAACTCCGCGCTCTGGGCATCCAAACCAGGGTCTCTAAGGGAGAGTATGTGCCCTGGAGGACATGTCCTCCGGCAGGGGGAGGGCCGTGGCTGACAGACACGTGGAGCAGTACCCTTTAAAGCTATCTAGCCACTAGTCACTTGTGGCTATTTACATTCTGAATTAATAAAATTTGGTGAAATTAACCATTCAGTTCTTGAGTCGCACTAGTTACATTTCAAATGTTCAGAAGCCACCCGTGGCTAGTGATGATCGTATTAGTCACACAGCAGATATACAGTCTTTCCACCATCACAGAAATGTCTAATGGACAGCATTAGCCCTTGAAACCTCTTGCCCAGGTTTAAGTGAAGTCTCCTATAAGCTTTGTTAAACGACTTGATTTATTCAGAAAATATTTACTGAGCATCCACTGTGTTCCATGGGCCAGATGAGTTACTGCGAAATCAGAAATGGCCAAGGCATAATTTCCATAAAGGACATGCCATCTCAGGCAGGCCTGTGGCTGAATCACAGACAGGAAGTAAAATCGTCATGCCCATCACATGACAGAATCTTGGCAGTGGTTCTATTTAAGCAGCATCAAGTGAACATAGGTGTTCTCCTTAGGGAAATGAAATACAGGAAAAATGGGGTTAAAGAAGGACAAAACCAATCAAGCAGTTTGTAAATCAAAGGAATGCTGGACCCAGCACCTCTTACTTAACAGAAACCTCTGCCTTCTGAATTAGACTAGATGTTAGAATGACAGAAACTAGCTCATCTTACTTCATGAAGTTTGTCTCGCTTTTTAAAATAACTGAAGAGAGAAAACATAATGGCTGTTTTAAAAACCACATCTTTGAAGTTTTATGTCTCTGTGGTTTAATGTTTTTCTTGAAAAAAATTACCTATTTGTATATGTAATCCAAAGTTTCCCCAAGTATGTATATATTTTTCATGGTTCTTTCTTTCAATTCTTTCCCCCTAGTACAGAACACACAGAAAGTTAGAATTCAACTAATCACTCATGTTCCCACTCAAACTGTCCTGAGGAACCCAGTTTTGAAAAAAAATTACCTTACAAAGTTAAGCCTGGATTCATTTTTCTGAATTGGATCCATTTTATTCCAGCAATTTTGTTCCGTTCCAGCAAATGTATTAGACAGTCTTGCATAGATATTGTGTGAGAATAAAGGCAGGTTTGTATAAAAACACTTACCTGACTTCCAAAATAGTTTCAAGTTTTCCTTCTTAGTATTGTCTAGCCATAAAATATAAAACATAAAAAGAATACTTACAGAAGCTTTTGAGAAAACAAAAGTCAAGGCTAGGTACCAGGACTTTGGGACTTCATTCTGTTCTGTTCTGTTCAGTCGCTCAGTCGTGTCCGACTCTTTGCGACCCCGTGGACTGTAGCCTACCAGGCTTCTCCATCCATGGGATTCTCCAGGCAAGAATACTGGAGTGGGTTACCATTTCCTTCTCCAGGGGATCTTCCCGACCCAGGGATCAAACCCGGGTCTCCTGCATTGGAGGCAGACGCGTTAACCTCTGAGCCACGAGGGAAGCCATTAAGTTTACTTAATCATTAGTTTTGTTTATGCTCCTAATTAGTGTTAAATTGTTAACTGGTTCTTCATTTCACAGAAACTTTTGATAATTGGCAGCTGTCAGTCAGGCAAGTTTGAAACATGTTATTCTGAAAGTGTAAAGACACACATTCAAATACACATTTTCTCTTGGGGGTAAATGCCTTGGCCAACAAAACACCATGCCTATTGCTGTAAATTTCTCATCATTATCATGCATACAATATTTCAACCAATGATATTGTCTAAAAAAACTAAATTGCCATTTCTAATCTATTTACAATTCTACACATGCTACTAAAAACAGATTTTTGCCTTTGTTTTGTCTAGATTCTCTACCCTAGGATTTCCATATGCTTCCTATAAATGCACATTACATATTGTAGTATTGCATGTCCACACCACCTGATGGATTTGTGTTGAGTTCACATTCACTTTTCTGTTTTTGGGGGAATATCTATTCAATTTCAAGATATTTATTTTCATAAATTTTAAGCATATTTAATACGCACAGGCAATTAAATGCTTTGATATCATTTCCTAATAGACTAACGTTAATGAGTTTATTCTGGAAACATTACAAACCAGCTTAATTCTATTTAAATGGCCTGTAAGGAAGATTTATTTGGGATGAAGAGAAATTTTGCCTTTAGAGAACTGGTGAATGTGTTTCATTTTCAGTAAAATATCAGAAAGATTATATCCACAGTTCGAAGATGAGATCTTCATTTATTGATTATTTTGGAGATTCACAAACTTATCTAGTTGGATCCCTCTTCTTCATAAATGACACAGATCTGTAGAACATCATTGTTACTGTCTTGTTCTATTAAATACGTATTTTAATTTCCTTTCAGCATAGTACTGTAAGTTGAATTGAAAACTCAAACTATCATTTATCCTCAGCACCAAAAAACTCGTGTGGTCCAGAAAAAGTAGCTATTGACAAAGATACATTTCATTGTAACATTAGCTCTTATAGAGTAAAAACAAACTTTCAAATTTAAAAATAAAAGAATGGAATATACTATTAGCTTGGCCTGTATCCAGACATATTGGCTAGAGCAATTTTTTTTCATTGCCCAAACCTCAAGTTCTAAAAATTTCATATACTTCTGCACTTTAAAGAGGGGTTTGATATGTTTTTGAAAGACGATGTCTTAGCAGGAACATCATAACAATTTTTTCAAGAAATAAATTCTACCCTTGTCTACCTGGTTAAAACAACTGATGAATTTATAGGTAAAGATCAGTTTACTCAACTCTGCTACTCTCTCTCAATGTGCTCAGTTGTTCTAGGATTCTAGGCTTCTAACTTGGGGATCCAGAACTTTGATTCTCTGCGGAATCCGTGTTCAGGAAGTATAACACACTTGCTTTCCTACTAAATGTTGTTATCCTGGTAGCAAGTTTGCTAGAATTACCACTAGAAAAGAACGCAAGCTGAGACTCTTCAGTGTTCACCTGAAACTATCACATTGTTATCAGCTGTACCCCAGTATAAAATAAAAAGTTTAGAAAAGAAATAAAAGTAAAAAGGAATAGTCCTAACTGCCACTCGTTTCTCCATATTATACTTATGCTTGCCAAACTTCATCTTTCAGTACTGGGATACCAAGTATTTTTGCATTGCTTTGTTTGGGGAAAAGAGGTTTGGAGGAAACAAAGGTTCCAAAAATTACAGAATGAAAGTTTGAATGAAACAAAGGATTTCTCAGATCTAATAGAGTGGAAGAGGCCTTCCTGGAACATGAAGATACTTAAGATGGCTCAAAGCAGAAAAATACAGTAGGCTAAGATCCAACCAGTCCATTCTAAAGGAGATCAATCCTGGGTGTTCATTGGAAGGACTGATGCTAAAACTGAAACTCCAATACTTTGGCCACCTCATGCGACGAGTCGACTCACTGGAAAAGACTCTGATGCTGGGAGGGATTGGGGGCGGGAGGAGAAGGGGACGACGGAGAAAGAGATGGCTGGATGGCATCACCGACTCTGTGGACATGAGTTTGAGTGAACTCCGGGAGTTGGTGATGGACAGGGAGGCCTGGCGTGCTGTGATTGATGGGGTCGCAAAGAGTCGGACACAACTGAGCAACTGAACTGAACTGAACTGAACTGAAGCATACAGTATGGGCTTCCCTGGTGGCTCAGCGGTAAAGAATCCACCTGCAGTGCAGAACACCAGGGTTCAATCCCTGAGTCAGGAAGATCCCCTGGAGGAGGGCATGGCAACCTCCAGTATTCTTGCCTGGAGAATCCCATGGACAGAGGAGCCTGTAGTCCATGCGGCTGCAAACAGTCGGGCATGACTGAGTGACTAACACACAACACACAAGTATACAGTAGGTTCTCAAGAAATGTTTGGATGAATATATAAATGAAAGAATGAATGAACACAGTGAGTGTGAGAAGCGTTAACAAACTACTTTATGGAATTTTTCTAAGGTTAGAGAGCCTTTCTGATTTAAACTTTTCAGGTGCCTGCAGCATCCAACGGTTTCATGTAACTTATGAACCCTACATAAATATTTGCTATTGTGACTGAAAAAATAAATGAAGAAATATAGCTTTTTAATAATCATATTTCTTGAAGTGGCATATGAGGAGAACCCCACTGCCCTTTACACTTGCTCACTCAGGAACTAGTTTTCAAGAGAATATATAGGTATCTTCACAGCCACCATAGTTGGATGTGAGTTGGGTTAATGTTATAAAAATGAAAAGTGACAGTTGCACCAAGACAGCACATTATCTGGGCTTTCCTGGCGGCTCAGATGACAAAGAATCCACCTGCAGTGCACGAGACCTGGGTTCAATTCCCGGGTTTGGAAGATCCCCTGGAGGAGGGAAAGGATACCCACTCCAGTATTCTGGCCTGGAGAATCCCCATGGACAGAGAAGCCTGGTGGGTTACAGTCAGTGGAGTCACAAAGAGTTGGACACGACTGAGTGACTAAGCACAGCACAGCACATCATCTATGGCTAATATTTTAACTACCTAAAATAGAAACATACTACGGCATGTGGGCTGCTGGAAGGATATGATACTCTGAAGCATTCTCATGGAGGCTCCTTTTTGGTGGGAAGAGAAACATCCTTGACTTCAGGTCCACCTTCTCTTTTTGGTGGCAAGCATAGTGCCAGCTTCAACACAACACATCACTGCTCTGAGAAGACCACAGAAGGGACCCAAGTGGGTATTGCCTGGCCACCTCTGTCTCCCCAGGAAGATGCTCCCGACAACAGAGGATTCATTACAGTCTTGGCAAAATACCAGCTCACACCAGCTGTGTGTGGGACTGCTCGGTCTCTCCCCCAGCTAAGAGGCATAGACGTAGTCAGTCTTGCTTGGCGGGTTTTCATAAACTCTCTGCTAACCTAGAGCATTCATTCTTGGACTTCTGGGGAAACAGAGTTGTTTAATCCTGAGTTCTTAAAGGCAAACATATTTTCTTTTCAAATCTACTCCTGGAATTTATGAGCTTTGGAAAGCAACATTCACAGCAGATTTGAGACTTCCATTTTTAGTAAAGGCCAAGTGAGTGGTGTGAGTTCCGTCTATTACCTGTTATCTGAATGCACCAAATCAGGAGGTAAAATAGGGGGCTGGCGTGGGGGGCAGGGTGGGAATCTGTTACTTCAGTTAGATTTACAGGGAGTCCTTGTAAACAGGGTGCTAAAAAGTGTGTTGGATTTTTTTTAACCTTTTGTGACACACAACAGAGCTGTGAAATCAGTGAATTAAATAGTTCCAGTCCCCTGGGCACACATGAGCAATAGCATAAAAATGGACAGCACCCATTATAACATTACTGCTATGGAGCAGATGGACAGCTTCGGTTTCAGTCTTTTGTCCTTACTTCAGAATGGGGCAGAACTGGGAAACGACTGTAAATTTTCTCAAAAGAGATGAATAGGAAAGCTGTTAACTTTTTTCTTATTAAAAAAGGCAGCCTGGAAAAATTCCAAATTACACATTTTGCAGCTCTTTGACTGCAATTCTTTAGCTTTTGCTGCAAAACATCTGTAGGTGGTTAAGCATTTCCCACCCTCATTCCCCAAAATGGAATATCTCATTCCTGGCAAGACATCCAATGCCCAAGAAGACATATGTTTACCAAACCAGTTCCCTGCCATATGTGTCCCACAGTTTATCCAGAGCACGATGCATGGGAGCTGATTGGCTTAGCTTGAGAGACTCAAGAAGGAAAACAAGCAGGAAACAGATTGAGAAAGAAGTAAAAGGTGGGGAGAGGGTGAGAGAGAGGAAGAAGAGAAAGGGAAAGGAAATGAGAATTGCTTTTTATTTTCTTCATTCATTTTCCTTTTAAAACTTAATCTTTTCCTTTTGCAGTGAATGTTAATAAGAACATTTCTGGTCATATTGTAGTGTTTTTACTGCTATTAGGTAATTTCCAAAATTATAGAATGTCAAAATAGCAAAGGTATCATACAGATGAACCCTAACACTTGAGATATTTTGATATCTAGTCATCTTTGACTTTTTCTATGATATGTGATCAAATTATCAAATAGAACAAACATTAATAACCACTTGAGTTTAAATTTTAATTTTGGACTTATAAAAAGTTATAAGTTTGTCATGTTTTGACAAATTTCAAGAGAGAAAACCTCAAATGCAAAATAACCTTGCTGGACCAAATAAGTAATTCTAACCGTCAAAGGGGAGGATAAAAAAGGTTGCAAATGTGGGACTTAGATTCACTGAAATAACTCTAAATTTTAAAATAATTCCACATAATAATAAAAATATACTTTTAGCCAGCAAAAACAAGGCTGAAAAAGGAAAATGTATACTTTTATTGAAAGTTTCTATTCTGCACATTAATTAAGACATTCTGACAAAAATACAACATACCAATGGGGGCGAACTGTTGGTAGTAAATAATGTCTAGATATTAATAAACAAGAATGTTGATAATTCCCTAGAGCAGTTAACAGTTTTTAAAAATAATTTTACATATGAAAAATAATCTGAAGGACTCAAAAAGACAAAATTCTAATGTAAATACTAGATATAAAACTAATATTGCTAATTATTCAGTCTTCCATAGCCAAACCACATTACTTCTATGATGAAAAAAAATTTAAGAGAATTAACAATGCTTTACCCATTCTAGTTTTCCTACCATTTAGACTCTTCACAGGCAATGGATTAAACTGGAGTAAAGTTGTGGAATAGCAGAAATGTGTCACCTCAAGCACACAAATTCCCATCAAGTTTATGTATTATCTTTTAAAAAGCTTTTGCTATTTAATAAGATTTAGTGTCTTACTTTTAATCTCATATTGCAGTTGCCGAAAAAAAAAAAGGGAGGGAGGAAGGAAGGAAGATCTAGCACTCTCCACCATGTTGCACTGTTGTCATGGATTCACAATATGGAACATGACTTCCACCAGTAAGCAAACAAGATTCACAAAGAGCACTTGCGAGGATATATTAACCTTATAGTATTGTTAGCTGCAGAGGGTTTTAAATAAGCAAATGGTTTTTGATTTTAATATAACATATCCTAGCAAAGAAAAGAAAGTTAGACTAATAGCTGCTTCTATGTATTCATTCAGCAATTTTAGAGGAATTTAAAATTGCATAACTCTTTTTCTTCTCTACTCTCACACTGCATATCAATTATTCTTATATCATTAACAGAAATTGCCATTAGAATTATTAGTTCCTGTTTTCTATGGCTATAATTGTACTTCACAAGTACTAGTTATTTATAAAAAACAATAAATGTTCTTCATGTTCTTTGGGGTCTTTCAGCAGATAGTTGGAACATTACACTTAATACCACAGCCATTAATAATATTTCATATTTGTGGGGCTATTTTTTGCTTTGTTTTTGTTTGTTTGCTTTTTAGTTCCTTAAAAGCAAAGTTTACATGTGTTTCAGACTAAAATGTTAAAATTTCATTACAATAATGAAAACAGGTTCACCTGATTATAGCAAATCAATATCTTATAAGGATAAAGGAATGGTGATTAAAACCTTTAGATTTGTTTTTCAAAAGAGAAGAAAAATACATAGATTATTCAGAATGGACTATTTATCTCTGTGGATCAAATTTAAGAATAAAAGTCTGTCCTTCAATTAACTTTTCCAACTTATATGTGATGAAAAAATTCTCACAATCAAGATAGCTTCAATTTTAAATACTCCTGCCACACACAGAGAACTTTGTGCAGTTATGTCTGAATGATGAGAAAACATGCACACCATTCTTTTGGAGGAAAGCTTCTCCTCTGCGTAGCTGTAGAAAGGTCCTAACACAAGACAATTTACATATTCCATTTTGAATGAATGGATGGATCAACAATTGGCAAAGTTACCAAAAACTGATCTAGTGACTTTCATAAACGTGGTTTAAAATAGTGGATAAAGCAATGCAGATTAGGGGGGAAAAATTTGTATTCCAAGACAGCAAAAACACTGATACTGACATATTAGACTAATACAGTACAACTATTGTACAAGTTTATAAACTGTCTTACTCTAAATTTCACAGCAAAGAGTCATTAACTGGGGGAGGGAATGGAATGCTTGATGAAGATAAAATGTAGTTGAAATATAGATGTACAAATGAAATGATTTTGCAATAAGTCTGGATCTACAAAAATCACAGGGGAAGATTCAGGTTTGTTTCTAGTCACTCCAAATAGATCATTCTCAGTTTAATCTGTAAATTACTGCTACACTGCAGGCCTACCCAGGAATCACTGCAGTTCCTTGTGGGGACTATCTTATTTCCATTCTCCAGATACAGGTTTTCTCCTTTCTCTACTATTTCAAGAACTGTAAGTAAGCAGGGCTCTAAAATTCAAGTTCAGTGTGCAGAGAGTTAATTTAAATTTGATAACAAATGGCTCTGCTTTTGAAATGAATGTAGCCTGGCAACTTCAACTGGGAACCCTTCGAGGGCCTCAATTATGTATTCAGCTTCTTTGAGAAATAGTTTCACACATCTGACCCAAGGCCCACTATGTTGTTGCCATGAAATAAAACTGTACGTGGGCATTGTTTCATTTCTGTGCCGTCTACTCACTGCCGGACTCCACTCCCTTCCCCCATCCTGTGCACGCATGCACACACACACACACACACACATGCACACACACACAAACTCCTTCATTGTCATTCTGCTTCTATGTTTCTAGTAGAGTGAATGTATCAATATAATTATCATAAGCATAACGGCCCCTGATTACTTTTTTTGCTATAAAAATATTCTGATGCTAACTGCTAAACTGTTCCAGTCAAAATCAGGAGTGGGAAACCTAAAAGATCAGCAAAGGGTTAAACCACCCGCCCCATTTCATTTTTTTCAAGATGGCTGCTTTGTCTGTGTGCATACACCAATAGCAAATGTCCTTCTGTTATTGTACAGCCAATTTGACGTGTCAAGTATTCATATGCTAATCACGGTACAGTTTCTCACTTTTTCACAGATAAATGGTAAAGATTGTTACAGACAGTGAAACACAAGAATAAACAGCTTTTATTTCAGACGCGATAAATTACTTTCCATTCAAATAACATGCGACACACGCTGCTGACCATTTTGTTTCTATTCACTGTTAGTTTGCCTTCTGGGTGTGTTTTTTTAGAATAGTTTGAAAATATTTAACAGATATGGACAGAGTTGTTACTAAAGACTTGATTGCATTAATTTGCTTTGTAGTCATTTCATCACTGGAAGTTCATTTTTATGCTCAGTTATTACAGTGTGAGAAAGTTTGATGGAAAATCTGACACTGTTTTCCTAATATGGTACAATCAAGTCTTTTTAAAGCTGGGTAATGACAGTATTTGAAGAATGGATATCTTCCTTTCCAGGTTAGCAAAAATGTCATTTAGTAAATAAAATCCCTGCTAAGAATATCACCTAAAAAGAGACACTTGAATGAAATGTAAGTTGTTCTCCCAGAACAAAGTGGAATTATTTGGTCTTCTGACGCATAAATATGTCCTTTTAAAAAAGGCTGAGTAAGTTAAATATATATGATTAAAACATATATGTATTGTTAGAATGAGCAAATTAATGCAGAGATGGGGATTTGAGCGTGTGTTTGGGCGGGGGTGGGGGGCGCGGCTAGAGATAAATAATGGTCCTTAAAGAAATATTTTAAAAAGAATGTACTCATGAACAGGCATGCATTGATGACAGAGTTGTAAATCAAAAGAAACATTTCTGATTTCTTTTCTACCAATTTAATGAAAACGAGCTTATACCCTCTTGAGTTGTAATGTATTTCCTTTAGGGACAAAAATCAGAAAACTTAGAAATAAAGCTGATGATTCTTCCAGCTGCTTCTGAAATTCACTTTATTGTGCCTAGATCATTTGTCTGAACTTTATGTATGATCATTATTTAGTCTATACTGGGTCTTCTATTGTTACTTATGCTTGATTTGGTTGTATCTTTAGGTGGGAAAGCATATAAAATTAAAAAACAAACATACAAAAAAGTACCTGGATTCACTGCTAGGCTTAAAGATCACAGATTTTTAAAACTGGGTCGCACAAAAGTCTTTTTTTCTTAATTGCTCAAACTTAAAATACATGTGTGCACATACATGGATCCAGACAAAATCACAGAGAATTTCCAGAAGCACAACCCTTGATCACGTCAAAGTCTGCCTTGAGACATTAAGGATTCCAGAGGTAACTATGACATCAGGCCAGTGAGGCTGCAGCTCCCTAATAGTGTAATCAGCAGACTACGTTTTTACACAATTCTAGTACAAAAACTAGCCTTTTAAAGGCAGTCCTATAATCTCAGGCCTTTTCTCCAAATTCCAAAATACCAGAGATGACTATTATTTCATATCAATGAAGAATAATGCAGGAAAGTGACCGATTTTATATCAAACATGGACAATCAAGGGGTTTTTCTTCTATAGGGCCATACACAGAAGCTAATAAAACTTGTTCCCCCTTCCTTCCCCTCTAATGCCATCGTTAAACCTATAAATTAATAGGATCAACTTGCAATATCTATTTTAAATCTTCCCCTTTATATATGTTATTAATAACATTAGTTTGCTACAAGAAGAGTAGTTAATGGCAGATGAGAGACTAATTTTTACTTTATGGGACACCCATCAAAAAGTGACTGTAAGCTAATTTATCAAAATTGAAATAAAGTAGGACACCAGTAACTATTTCAAGAATTAATTTAAAATGTGATATATGCCACACATGCTGCATTGCTCGGATTGTGTTATTAATTTAAATGTTTCTTAACTAATTATAAAGACTAACTGGAGAAGTTTTTACCCATCGTTTCTTTTCTTCTCCCATCTCGTCTCTCGTCGTCGTTGTAAATACAACCAGGCCTCACTCAGAGCTCCGAATCTTCTATTTTCTCCCTGTTAATTCTTGGTTCTAGTATAATTGGCACGATTATGGTGCCAATTATATGGCACCATATACGTCTTCTAGTATATATGGCACCATTACTAGATGGTCACAAAGACAGGAATATACAACGGGAACTTGGGGTTTCTTTCGTTGCCTATTTTGGTAGCTCCTGTCACTTCACCCTCAAACACCATTTTCACTTACTTTGGGAGCTGCCTTTTTAAGGACCGAGGTTTGAATTACAGTGGACACACAGTTACTAGGGACTAGCACAGAACGTGGCAGCTGTATGTGATATCAGGTCTTTCATAAAACACTCCTGGATACCAACTCCAGGCAAACTGACCTGGGCTCAGGGAGTGGCAGCCTACCCTCATTCACCAGGGTTTCATTCTGACGGAGGCTTCAATACAAAAAACAAGTAGAATGGAATACCAAAATGCCAAGGGGCTACTGATGGTCAGGAGGAAACAAGGCTTTTGTCCTTTTGCCTCAAAGGTACAGGTTGTGTTGGTTTCTGCCATACATCAACGTGAACCAGCCACAGGTGTACATAAGTCCCCTCTCTCTTGAGCCTCTCTTCCACCTCTCTCCCCAATCCCACCCCTCGAGGTTATCACAGAGCAATTATCCTCCAATTAAAAATAAATAAAATTTTAAACAGTAAAATGTATTAAAGGAAAAAACAGCAACAACACAAGGTACAGGTTGGAGGTGTATGTTATAAAACACCCTGTAATTCACACTGGCTAACTAATTTGGAAGTAAGAATTAACAGCTTTCTTTTTTAAGAAGTATGAGAACGGTGTTTTGAGGTTTCGAGTTTGCCTGTACACAACTTCTCCAATTCATTTGTATTCTCTGCCAAAAGTTTTCAGTCTGTCATTTAAAAGGAAAAGTATTATATAGACAGGGTGAGCAAAAAAATGATGGCATGGCTAAGTGCCATAAAAAGTCACTGAGCCTCTGAGCTCCCTGAGTAAAATTATATTCGAAAGCTAAGGATGCTCTCCACGTTGAACTGCCTATATCTGTCTGTGGCTCAGTTCAGTTCAGTGCTGAATGAAACAGTGTGACACGCTTACTTCTTCTCCTTGTAATCAAATCAACCATGAGGTGTTTCATATTTTGGTACAAATGACACTCTACAAAAATAAATTATCTATACTCATGTGGTGTAAATGTCTATTTCTTGGATCTCTGTAGATATAGCAGAATTTCTGAGTATCGTGCCAGTGTATTGTTTAGGTTATTACACGTACAAAGGAAAATGGAGACTCAAGGCAACAGTCAACATAAATCAGGCGGAAAATCTTATATCTGGCCTTAAATATCTATATATTTTAAGCACAAAACCTATTTCACCTTTCTCTGAAAGTGGAGAAATAAAATCTCCACAGGTTCTATGTTACTAAAATATGACGAATTTGTAGACGTGTAATTAAAAATTTTGTCTGAACTGAATTGCAGTGTGAATTTAAGTCCAAGACAATCAGGATAAGTAAACATTGCCATTAAGGGCAAACTACAAATATTACATACAGTGAAGAATTATCTGAATAATGCAAGCTATGAAAAGTGACTCTTGAAATATGCACTGGGCCCAGGTTATCTGGAAAAGGATCTTAATTATTCACTTTCTGTAGATCCAAACTGACTGTATCTGAATTCATTCACCAGTGGTTTGAGGATTGTTAAACACGGCAAACCTAACAAACAAGCATATCCCTCAAGCTCTCAGATTGGTATTTTCTGCATCCATCTTTGAAGGAGCAAAACCCCTACCAGGAGAGACTCTGTCACAGGCAGAGAGGCAAGAGATCAGGTTTCCTATAACCTGTTTGCCATATATAAAAGCTGATGGTTTTGGTGGTTTGGGCCACAGAATGAAAGTCATGTTTTTTCTTCTGTGCAGTCACAGGAACAAGGAGTCCTGTGAGTCAACAAGCAGCAGAGCTACAAAGGAGAGCAGAACTGATGAAAAGAGGGTAACGGGCCTTCTCAGCCTGCTCCCACATTGATGCGCCACCCTGGATAGCTCATTAGGGTACTCAGCAGAATAAAAGCGTCCTTTAAATAAAGCTTCCTTGTTCCAAAAGAGTGTATTCATCACCTCACGCATGTCCAAGATAGGAGCGCTTTCTCCTTGGAGTCTGAATGAAACAACCTGTAATCATTTGTATGGAGATGTTGCTAAACATATTTGTAACCTCAAAGAGGTCCTCATTCACTGGGACAGGAACAAACTTAGAAGAGATGGATTTTCCCAAGGGTACCACTTGTATTTAGTGTGTTAGTACCTTTGTAACCTATTGGACTGAGGACACTGTGGGAACAGCCTAGAGAGACTTCACCCTTTGCACAGAGAAAAGGAATCTAAAGGGACAGGAGCCTTGTGGGGGAAAAAAAGAAGAAGAGGAGAACAAAAGTGACTCATGTAGGTTTAATGGAGCAGGCACCTAGCTAAGCAATAATTACAGCTTCTGCACGATGTTGTCAGAGAGCCAGTCCCAGGCTGCATTTTGGAACCGAGGGTTAGCGTGTGAAAATAGAAGTCATTCTAAGTAGAAGGGAAGCCCACGAATCGGGGGTAGCGTTCATGACTGTATTACTCCTGTGGAAACATACTGCTTTGAGTTACATGAACGATATCCATGTGTGTCTTGACGATGTCGCTTTCCTCCTTCAGGTTTGAAGTTAAAAAGCTGTAGGATTAGTCTTACCTGCCAGAGAGAACAATGCAGCTGAAGTGACACAAGCCAGGAGAGCTTTCCTGAATAAGGGATGCTGTGCTTGATTTACAATGGCTTCAAAATAACAGTGATTACTAGAGGTGGTGGAGAAGGAGACATCCTGTAACCTTGCGCTGAAAAGTTGCAAAGCTTTTAGGGATAGTCAAAATTCCTGCAGAGCTTCTCCAGTGAAAGTGAAAGGAAAGGACTTCAGTCATGAAGAGAGATCTCACGCAGGTGAAATCTCGAGCGAAAAAGGTACTTAAGGAAAACTGTCCTATTGATTTGAGACTGAGTTTATCAACTGCTTTTGGAGGCTGGCTGCCCTAATATACAGTGACACACTGAGAAGTTCCAGTTTCTTCCTTGTTGAAGCTAGTAGTGGGCATGCTTGAGGAAGAGAAGAATGCAAGTATCTACTTTAGATGTCATTTTTAGATTGAAAACTTCTTATAAATATCGCTAAAAATAATCATTTAGGTCAATATTGCTCAACTGGAGTGATTTATGGATGAGCTCCAAAGCATATCTACTGGGAAAGTGAGGCCCCTTAGTAGGAAGAGTCTTCCTGTGGCCTAGGTCACTTGGCTCCTGCAGTACTTACCCCTGGCCAGCCTGCCAGCCTGCTGGTCCACCCTTACCTCTAGGAAGGAGAGGTTTGCAGCTGAGCAGATGCTTTACATTAGCAAGTGGACAAGCTATTGGCTAATTCTTGGCATTTAGTTATCAACATTCTTCCACCAACTTGGCACACAGTCTGGAGGCCATGTGAAATATGACAGAATGAACTATTCAGTCGTTATTTCACAATTTACATTTCACCATAACTAAAAAAGAGGCATCAGTGAAGACTCTAGATGTAACTCCAGCTTTCAACTCCAGTTGAATTTTCAGTTTTCACTTTAAGAAAACCAAAATTATTCAATCTTTAAAATATGTTGCTGCCTGAACACTGGGAAGGCTGGAAGAATAAATTCAGTGCTGATAGATGCAATTTGTGTGCATGTATAACTTGGGTAAAAATAGAGCTAATTTTAAGACATGAAAAAATGTGATATGTGTGGACATGTACAGCCACACACATACAATATATAGATATGGATACAGACTGATGTATATGTATATAGAGATATATAGAAATAGAGATGCAGATAGTAGAAATAGAGGTAATTTTTTGTTATATGCATACTTTAAACAACTAGAGATTCTATTTCAATCATGTAAATTGTATCCAAATGGATACACTACTATGTATAAAAATAGATAACTGACGAGAACCTACCGCATAACACAGGGAACCCCACTCAATGATCTGGGCTGACCTAAATGAGGAGGAAATCTAAAAAACAGTGGGTATATGTATATGTGTTCCGTTCCGTTCCGTCGCTCAGTCGTGTCCAACTCTTTGCGACCCCGTGGACTGTATACCAGCCTTCTCCATCCATGGGATTCTCCAGGCAAGAATACTGGAGGGGGTTACCGTTTCCTTCTCCAGGGGATCTTCCCGACCCAGGGATCGAACCTGGGTCTTCCAGGTATGACTGATTCACTCTGCTGTGTGGCAGAAACTAACAAAACATTGTAAAGCAACAATATTCTAATAAAAATGTTTAAAAATAAAAATAAAGTGTGCCCAAGTATACAAAAGGAAGAAAATCAGCAACCACTTATTACTTTTACTTAACTCATGTGAGTATTGGTGAAAAATCCTATTCTGACTAATGCCTGAACAATTAAAATTGTATTAGGTTTTAGATGCAAAAATGTGTATTATGATACTAGTATTCAAATAACAATAATACTAGGATCTATAAATGTAAACTTCCTGCTATTGAAGGAGGTATACAATTTTTTAAAAAATCATAATTTTAGAGGATCGTGTGACTTTGAGAACACAAATTTTTCTTGGCCCTTTCTAGCTTGATGACAAAGACAGGTAAAATTTTTTTACTTTTATTTTTAAGAAATTCAATAGTTAGAAGATCTGTGCCTACTGTCTGATTGGTTTTTGGACGTCTATAAAGGGAACACCCCAACTGATAGGAAGTACCTTTCTCAGTGACCCAAGAATCTACCTGGAGGAGATACTAAGAGTAAGCCAGGAAGACTAATGGAGATGACTTTGGGAGCATGAGATGTGACTTGTGTAAAGCAGAAGGGAGATAGGAGACCATATTCTCAATTACTTTCCATCATACAAACACATGGTCCTGAAATCTTCACACATGACTTTCTAAAGTGGACAAAGAGACATAACAGGATTATATCAGAAAAAAAGCACAAACCTGGAGCTCCATCTTTAGCAGGGAAGGAGAAATCCCGATCCCGTGCCAAACTGACAAACTGAAAAATTGAATGTTTCAGTTTTAGAATTATCTCAAACTGTGTTCTTATTAAAATCAATTCCAAGGTGAATGAAAGATATTTTAAATGCCTAAAACCCTAAAGTTCTCTTTGGATGTATTCACTTTGGGGGTGATTTTCCTAACCAATCATAAAGTTTTTAAGTACAAAACTGACCTTAAAACCAGATGATTAGAATAGTGGACTAGAAGAACCTGTACTTTGTAATCTACCTTTTATTACTAATGTATTCAAATATAGGAAAACTATAACACACAAGATCTCTCCACTAAAAGAGCTTCCTGTAGGTACCTAATTTAGAGACAGCATTGTTAACAATGTTGACCTTTAAGTGGCCATAGCCAAAGCTTTGCAAAGAACATTCCATTACAATAAATGTGAAAACCTACAGCTTTTCTTGGTGTTTAACAGAATATAAGTATGTTGGTTGACAGTGTGAAGGTTGAAATGACTTTTAGAACTAGAAAGTTTACCTGTAATCTGAACAAAGTACCTCTTAGAGAAAATCCTTTGATACAATAGGACTACAGTAGGGCTTCCCTGGTGGCTCGGACAGTAAAGAATCTGCTTCCGATGCAGGAGACCCAGGTTCGATCCCTGGGTTGGGAAGATCCCCTGGAGATGGGCATAGGAATTCATTTCAGGATTCTTGCCTGGAGAACTCCATGGACAGAGATGCCTGGCAGGCCACAGTCCATAGGGTCACAAACATTCTGACATGACTGAGCAACTAACACTTTCACTTTCTTTCTTTCACAATAGCAAGAAAGTTCATGGCACACAGGTCTACTTCCCTGAGCTCTGGACCTGGGACCAGGGTTAGTTATACACGACCACATTTTCTTCTTCACAGAACTAGTCCACTTTCAAGACTCTAGCCCTCCTCTGCTACAAGAATAGTCTAATTGGATGCCCCACCAGATTAAACACAATGTTTCTATACCTGAGTGGACCATATCATCCACAAGTCCCTCCCTCCACCCCAAAAAAGAAATCATAAACTCTTTCCCTTTCCAGTTTGATCAGCTGACAAGTACAATCAATTTTTAATTTTTTGTAATAACTTACTTCCTAACTTTTTATCCATGACTGTCATTAGACTCAAGTCATACCCAAACTGTGGATACCCTTCTAAGAAGTTTTTCTGTTTCTCTCTACTCTATTTAGCTTGACTTCACTGACAAGTTAATCCCCAGAACTTCACTTTTTAGTTAGCAACTCTTGTGCTGAGAACTTTCCATGTCTGTTCACTCCCTCCTAAGCCTGGGAAACAGTAATTCCCACAAGCAACTGATTTCCTATTTCTTCTCATCACCAATGCCTGAGTGTCTGAAAATGCCTGGTCACCCCAGCTCTCCTTCTTCACACAGGCTACTACTCGCTCCTTTCCCATCTTCTTTGCTTCCAGGATCTCACTCAAGTACCAATTCCTCCACGAATACATCAGCGACATCATCAGTCTTGTCTGTCTTCTACCTTACTTGGTACATAAACTTCATCAGGGCAGACCCTGCAATTCAGAGATTACTTGTGGGGCTTTAGCCACAGGAATGCATCAATATTTCTAATTTTTTCATTTTAATTACAGGAAAACATTTTACGCTATCATGATTTCAAAAAGCTGCTGCTGCTGCTGCTGCTGCTAAGTCACTTCAGTCGTGTCCGACTCTGTGTGACCCCATAGATGGAAGCCCACCCTAAAAAGTCATGTATTGGAATTTTACTGATTAAAGCACATATTTTACAGAGACTAGGGCTGAGTGATTAAAGGAAGCTTTGTAACAAACCATTTTAAAAATGAAAATAAAATTGTAATATTAATAATCATTAGCAGATAGGTTTGGGTTTGCTAGAAATTTAAATATTCACAAATAAATTTTTTAAAATACTGGGTCATGGGAATTCCCTGGTGGTACGGTGATTAGGACTCCACACTCTCACTGCTGAGGGCCCAGGTTCAATCCCTGATTGGGGAACTGAGATCCCACAAGCCATGGGGCACAGCCAAAAAAAGAAAAAACTGGGTCATGATTTATAATATTCAACAACTTCATGATTTGATTAAGTTTGGGAGTTAAACAAATAACTTCTATGATAAATTACTATTCATCAGAAAGAAATGATAATATTTTAAATTATCTTTTAATTTTCACTATTTTAATGATATTAATATCATATTTAGTAATTTTAATGACATTTTAATGACAACGAAAATTAACACTTGTATAACACTCAGCAGATTTTTTAAAAATTTACTTATAATCACATTAAGTTGGACTTCATAACATTTTAAGATAAGTAATGAATAGGGTTCCTATTTTAAAGATGAAAAAACTAAGGTTGAAGAACTACATATATTCATAAATTCATTTGATTCTCAACACTGAAGGATGGTTGTTTCTGTTTTTTGTCTTAGAGGAGAAGCAACTGAAGTTGTGAGAGATTAAGTAACATATCAATAGTCATAAGACTGATAAAGACCATATTTGGTATCAATATATCCCAGTCTGTCCAACTCCAAAGTCTCTGTCTTTCTATACCTCTTTCAACACACGTCATGATACAGCACAAAGAGCACATACCACGACTGGGAATAAAAATAGTTTTTACTGACTGTCTACTTGATATATCAGGGCTTCCCTGATGGCTCAGCAGGTAAAGAACCTGCCTACAATGTGGGAGACACAGGGGATGCAGTTTCAATTCCTGGGTAGGAAAGACCCCCTGGAGAAGGGAATGGCAGCCCACTCCAGTATTTTTGCCTGGGGAATCCCATGGACAGAGAAGCCTGGCGGGCTACAGTCCCTGGCGCCGCGCAGAGCCAGACACAGCTGAGTGCATATGCACGTGCACACACACAGACACACACTTAATATATCAGACTGTCGTTTATCTTAACTACAATCCTTTAAAATAGTTTTATTTAGAAGACTTGGCACAATGTGTGTAAGGCATTACCTTAGTAGATGGGGATAAAAGTTTGAAAATACAGACGACAAAACAGTTTGAGTAATAAAATGTCCATGCTACAACTAAGTAGGAGACAGGATTTGAAACCATGTCAATAAGAATTCAAAGAATAATTAATACAAAATCCACCTAGATCCAGTTTTTGTCAAAATACGAAATTCGCATCTATTTCATAACTTTGCTAAAATTTTGTCATAAATCTAATTTTCATGATTACTCATTAAATACTTTGGCCACCTCATGCAAAGAGTTGACTCACTGGAAAAGACTCTGATGCTGGGAGGGATTGAGGGCAGGAGAAGGGGACGACAGAGAATGAGATGGCTGGATAGCATCACCGACTCGATGGACATGAGTTTGAGTGAACTCCGGGAGTTGGTGATGGACAGGGAAGCCTGGCGTGCTGTGATTCATGGGGTCGCAAAGAGTCGGACACGACTGAGCGACTGAACTGAACTGACTGTGTTGAGAAAGTGCTAACTAGATTCTCTTCTCTCCCTTGACTCTTCCAGGACTACCCACCTAGTCTAGTGTTAAAAACAATTCTTTGTTGGTGAAACAAACTTCTTTGCACGTAACTTCAATTAGGTTATCATCCAAAATTATAGCCATTATAGCTGAGCCATTGTGGTTTAACCACAATGGATTTCATATTACTATATTACATACATAAAGGAATATCATTCTGTACGCAAAATCTTCATATTACAAAACACAACATGTAAAGGGGAAAAATCATTCTTTCTGAGCTTTGCCAACTTTCTTGGCACACAGTTTAAATATGATCAGGTAAAACTGTGTTAGAGTGCCTCTGTCTCCAGTAAAAAAAAAGTATATATATATAAAGTTTTTATAAAGTGATTCTCACTTTGAGAATATTGTTTAAAATTTTAATTTACTTATTTGACTGCACCAGGTCTTAGTTGTGGCATGTGGGATTTAGTTCCCTGACCAGGGACTGAACACAGGCCCCCTGCATTGATCACAGAGTCTTACAGTGGACCACTCAGGAAGTCCCTTTCTCCAGTAAAATGTATTTTATAGTAGCAATCTCTATGGTGAGATCACATTATATATATCTCTCTTAAATAACCAGAAAATAGTTGTGTTTGTGTAAAAAGAGTACAAATAAGAGGAAAACAAGCTTGGATTGTAATTCTGATTACATAAAAAAACTTGCTGTATGACTGTAAGCAAGAAAACTCTTTGAGCCTGTTTCCTTTTTTAAAAAATAAGATACAGGTGGCATTAAGTTCTACCCATGTGAAAAGGCAGGGTATCTACCTTAAAAATAAATCTTGATGCTAAGAAATCCACATGCGTTTTAAGAAAGAGCAGCATATAACAATATAGCGATTTGGTTAGTCTTCCAGTAAGTGAGACACAGCTGGACAGCTAAAGATTGGGAGGAGGCCAAGACAGGAAATGCTCTTTCCAGTTCTTTCTGCATTATATTAAATGACCATGGGCAGCTTACTTAGATTCTGTCTGGGTGTGTCCTTCTGTGGTATCAGGGAGCTGTCAGAATGTCTTTTTATTTTTCAAATTCTCACAAACTTAGAAAAATGAAGTCCTTTGAAAACTCCAAATATCCTCATTAGTAGTTTTACAACAATTAAAATCAGGTAATGTAAGAATTTTTTTTTTAACTATTCACTGGCCAGACAGCCTCAGACTAAAATAATTCAACCGAGTGAGAAATTTAAAACAATCATATTGGCTATTTCATATTGTATAGACCTCCTGGCATGATTCATTAACTGATCTGTATGCAGGGTTTGCATTTCTTTATTTCCTTCTTCCCCTTTAAAGCCCAGCCCTCCCAGGGATGCCTCTGGTACTCTGCCCTCGGTCTCAACCATTTCTGTGCACACTGACCTGACTTTCTTCCACTGCCACTCTCTCTCCACCTGAGGGCTTTCCTGAGCAGCGAGGCCTGTTCCTCCATGGCTGTTAACAGACTGGGAATGCCCAAGGACTAACGGCCCTCCTGAGTAGCCCTCCTCCAAGGCGGACCAAACACCTGAGCCCCTCTCAGATGTGAGTGAGTTCTGTACTTTCCCCAGCGTTCTCTAGTGGATTGAGTTCTGGCTGCCCACACCCTCCACTGAATATCTTTCCTGCTTTGTCCCACCCTTTCACTTCCCTCGAGTGCTTTCTGGGATCACCTACGAAATAAACTATTTAGAAACAAATCTCTGTTTCAGGAAAACCCAAACTATGTACCATCAGCTATAGAAGAGCCCAGTGGGATATGTTATGGGTTAATTTATGTCTCTGAATGCAGAGTTCCAAAGAATAGCAAGGAGAGATAAGAAAACCTTCCTCAGCGATCAATGCCAAGAAATAGAGGAAAACAACAGAATAGGAAAAACAAGAGATCTTCTCAAGAAAATTGAAGATATCAAGGGAACATTTCATGCAAAGATGAGTTCGATAAAGGACAGAAATGGTATGGACCTAACAGAAGCAGAAGATATTAAGAAGAGGTGGCAAGAATACACAGAAGAACTGTACAAAAAAGATCTTCACAATGAAGATAATCATGATGGCGTGATTACTCACCTGGAGCCAGACATCTTGGAATGTGAAGTCAAGTGGGCCTTAGAGAGCATCACTACAAACAAAGTTAGTGGACGTGATGGAATTCCAACTGAGCTATTTCAAATCCTGAAAGATGAAGCTGTGAAAGTGCTGCACTCAATATGTCAGCAAATTTGGAAAACTCAGCAGTGGCCACAGGACTGGAAAAGGTCAGTCTTCATTCCAATCCCAAAGAAAGGCAATGCCAAAGAATGCTCAAACTACCGCACAATTGCACTCATCTCACACGCTAGTAAAGTCATGCTCAAAATTCTCCAAGCCAGGCTTCAGCAATATGTGAACCGTGAACTCCCAGATGTTCAAGCTGGTTTTAGAAAAGGCAAAGGAAGCAGAGATCAAATAGCCAACACCCGCTGGATCATGGAGAAAGCAAGAGAGTTCCAGAAAACCATCTATTTCTGCTTCATTGACTGTGCCGAAGCCTTTGACTGTGTGGATCACAATAAACTGTGGAACATTCTGAAAGACATGGGAATACCAGACCACCTGACCTGCCTCTTGAGAAACCTGTATGCAGGTCAGGAAGCAACAGTCAGAACTGGACATGGAACAACAGACTGGTTCCAAATAGGAAAAGGAGTACGTCAAGGTTGCATATTATCACCCTGCTCATTTAACTGATATGCAGAGTACATCACGAGGAACGCTGGGCTGGAAGAAGCACCAGCTGGAATCAAGATTGCTGGGAGAAATATCAATAACCTCAGATATGCAGATGACACCACCCTTATGGCAGAAAGTGAAGAGGAACTCAAAAGCCTCTTGATGAAAGTGAAAGAGGAGAGTGAAAAAGTTGGCTTGAAGCTCAACATTCAGAAAACAAAGATCATGGCATCTGGTCCCATCACTTCATGGGAAATAGATGGGGAAACAGTGGAAACAGTGTCAGACTTTATTTTCTTGGGCTACAAAATCACTGCAGATGCTGATTGCAGCCATGAAATTAAAAGACGCTTGCTCCTTGGAAGGAAAGTTATGACCAACCTAGATAGCATATTAAAAAGCAGAGACATTACTTTGCCAACCAAGGTCCGTCTAATCAAGGCTATGTTTTTTCCCGTGGTCATGTATGGATGTGAGAGTTGTACTGTGAAGAAAGCTGACCGCCGAAGAATTGATGCTTTTGAACTGTGGTGCTGGAGAAGACTCTTGCGAGTCCCTTGGACTGCAAGGAGATCCAGCCAGTCCATTCTAGAGGAGATCAATCCTGGGTGTTCATTGGAAGGACTGATGCTAAAGCTGAAACTCCAATACTTTGGCCACCTCATGTGACGAGTTGACTCACTGGAAAACAGTCTGATGCTAGGAGGGATTGGGGGTGGTAGGAGACGGGGACAAGAGAGAATGAGATGGCTGGATGGCATCACCGACTCGATGGACATGAGTTTGAGTGAACTCCGGGAGTTGGTGATGGACAGGGAGGCCTGGCGTGCTGTGATTCATGGGGTCGCGGAGAGTCGGACATGACTGAGCAACTGAACTGAACTGAATTTATGTCTCTCACTCTGCCCCCCACCAGATATGTTGAAGTCCTAATCCACAGAACCTAGGAACACAATCATCTTGAAATCTGAACCCCCAGTACTTCAGAATGTGACTTTTTTGGAAATAAGAATGTTGTTGATGTAAGTAGTTAAGATGAGATCATTAGGGTGGGCTGTAATACAATATGCCTTGTATCCTTAGGAGAAGAGACACAGAGGGAGAAACACATAGGAAGAAGGCCATGTGATGACAGAGGCAAAGACTGGGGAGCAGCATCTACAAGTCAAGGCACACCAAGGATGGATATCCACCAGCAGCTGGAAGAAGCAAGGAAGGATTCCTCCTAGAACCCCAGAGGGAACCTGGCCCTGCTGATATCTTCATTTCTGACATCTAGCCTCCAAAATATGAGAACAAATTGCTGTTGTTTAAGACACCCAGTTGGGTGCTTTGTTATGGCAGCCCTAGGAAACTAACATAGGCTACAATGATCCTCCCTGGTTTTTTAGAGACCATCTTAACTGCTTGTTTTCTCACTTAGGCCTCCCTGCTCACCACTCTGGCACTCTAAGTCCCTCCCTTTATACTCTGACTTTAATGACTACTTCTGTTTCTCCCTTAGTTTCGTCAAAAACTCATTCCTATTCTCTGATTCACTGACCTTGATCTGCCCCTGGATTCTGAGCTCTGCAGAATCTTTTGAATTAGTGCAGTGATTATCAAATTTTGACACATATCAGAATCTTTTTGCATACCGGTTAAAATACAGATGGTTGGGCTCTTACCCCAGAGTTTCTGATTCAGTAGTTTACTTAGGGTTGATAATTTATAATTCTAGCAAATTCAACCAGATGCTGCTAATCTGGGACCACTACTGAAAATCTGATTCCCAGGTTTTCAAAATTTGTCAAAATTTCCCATTCTAAATCACCTTCTGTGGTTTGTTGTCACTTCAAAAGACTGATAACTCCCCTACCCCCATTTTCTAATATCAGAAAAGGATGAGTCCCATTCAGAAAGATGAAAATCTCCAGGCTTTCTGGTGCCAGAGGTCACCAGGAGCTCCTGGATAAGACTCACTGATGATACACATTTTATATGTGAATGCCAGACTCATTATTTCTAAAGCATAAGCATGACTGGACAGCTTCTCTGCTTAATTTTTTTTTTTTCAGGTTGAAATATAAACTCCTTCAGTTCAGTTCAGTGGCTCAGTCGTCTCCAACTCTTTATGACCCCATGAATCACAGACCGCCAGGCCTCCCTGTCCATTACCAACTCCTGGAGTTCACTCAAATTCATGTCCATCGAGTCGGTAACGCCATCCAGCCATCTCATTCTCTGTCATCCCCTTCTCCTCTCGCCCCCAATCCTTCCCTGCATCAGAGTCTTTTCCAGTTATTCAACTCTTCACATGAGGTGGCCAAAGTATTGGAGTTTCAGCTTTAGCATCAGTCCTTCCAATGAACACCCAGGATTGATCTCCTTTAGCAAGGACTGGTTGGATCTCCTTGCAGTCCAAGAGACTCTCAAGAGTCTTCTCCAGCACCACAGTTCAAGCATCAATTCTTCGGCAATCAGCTTTCTTCACAGTCCAACTCTCACATCCATACATGACCACGAGAAAAACCATAGCCTTGACTAGACGGATCTTTGTTGGCAAAGTAATGTCTCTGCTTTTTAATATGCTATCTAGGTTGGTCATAACTTTCCTTCCAAGGAGCAAGCGTCTTTTAATTTCATGGCTGCAATCAGCATCTGCAGTGATTTTGTAGCCCAAGAAAATAAAGTCTGACACTGTTTCCCCATCTATTTCCCATGAAGTGATGGGACCAGATGCCATGATCTTTGTTTTCTGAATGTTGAGCTTCAAGGCAACCTTTTCACTCTCCTCTTTCACTTTCATCAAGAGGCTTTTGAGTTCCTCTTCACTTTCTGCCATAAGGGTGGTGTCATCTGCATATCTGAGGTTATTGATATTTCTCCCGGCAATCTTGATTCCAGCTGGTGCTTCTTCCAGCCCAGCGTTCCTCGTGATGTACTCTGCATATCAGTTAAATGAGCAGGGTGATAATATACAACCTTGACGTACTCCTTTTCCTATTTGGAACCAGTCTGTTGTTCCATGTCCAGTTCTGACTGTTGCTTCCTGACCTGCATATAGGTTTCTCAAGAGGCAGGTCAGGTGGTCTGGTATTCCCATGTCTTTCAGAATGTCCCACAGTTTATTGTGATCCACACAGTCAAAGGCTTTGGCACAGTCAATGAAGCAGAAATAGATGGTTTTCTGGAACTCTCTTGCTTTTTCCATGATCCAGCAGATGTTGGCAATTTGATCTCTGCTTCCTCTGCCTTTTCTAAAACCAGCTTGAACATCTGGAAGTTCACGGTTGACATTTGCTGAAGCCTGGCTTGGAGAATTTTGAGCATGACTTTACCAGCATGTGAAATGAGTGCAACTGTGCAGTAGTTTGAGCATTCTTTGTCACTGGCTTTCTTTGGGATTGGAATGAAGACTGACCTCTTCCAGTCCTGTGGCCACTGCAGAGTTTTCCAAATCTTCTGGCATATTGAGTGCAGCACTTTCACAGCATCATCTTTTAGGATTTGAAATAGCTCAACTGGAATTCCATCACGTCCACTAGCTTTGTTTGTAGTGATGCTCTCTAAGACCCACTTAACTTCACATTCCAAGATGTCTGGCTCCAGGTGAGGTATCACACCATCGTGATTATCTGTGTTGTGAAGATCTTTTTTGTACAGTTCTTCTGTGTATTCTTGCCACCTCTTCTTAACATCTTCTGCTCTTGTTAGGTCCATACCATTTCTGTCCTTTATCGAGCCCATCTTTGCATGAAATGTTCCCTTGGAATCTCTAAATTTCTGGAAGAGATCTCTAGTCTTTCCTATTCTGTTGTTTTCCTCTATTTCTTTGCATTGATCACTGAGGAAGGCTTTCTTATCTCTCCTTGCTATTCTTTGGAACTCTGCATTCAGATGCTTATATCTTTCCTTTTCTCCTTTGCTTTTCGCTTCTCTTCTTTTCACAGCTATTTGTAAGGCCTCCTCAGACAGCCATTTTGCTTTTTTGCATTTCTTTTCCATGGGGATGGTCTTGGTCCCTGTCTCCTGTACAATGTCACGAACCTCCGTCCAGAGTTCATCAGGCACTCTATCTATCAGATCTAGTCCCTTAAATCTATTTCTCACTTCCACTGTATAATCATAAGGGATTTGATTTAGGTCATACCTGAATGGTCTAGTGGTTTTCCCTACTTTCTTCAATTCAAGTCTGAATTTGGCAATAAGGAGTTCATGATATGAGCCACAGTCAGCTCCCGGAATTGTTTTTGCTAACTGTATAGAGGTTCTCCATCTTTGGCTGCAAAGAATATAATCAACCTGCTTCAGTGTTGACCATCTGGTGATGTCCCTGTGTAGAGTCTTCTCTTGTGTTGTTGGAAGAGGGTGTTTGCTATGACCAGTGCGTTCTCAATAACCTTTGCCCTGCTTTATTCTGTATTCCAAGGCCAAACTCGCCTGTTACCCTAGGTGTTTCTTGACTTCCTACTTTTGCATTCCAGTCTCCTATAATGAAAAGGACATCTTTTTTGGGTGTTAGTTCTAAAAGGTCTTGTAGGTCTTCATGCTGCTGCTGCTGCTGCTAAGTCGCTTCAGTCGTGTCCGACTCTGTGCAACCCCATAGACGGCAGCCGACCAGGCTCCGCCGTCCCTGGGATTCTCCAGGCAAGAACACTGGAGTGGGTTGCCGTTTCCTTCTACAATGTGTGAAAGTGAAAAGCAAAAGTGAAGTCGCTCAGTCGTGTCCGACTAGTAGCGACCCCATGGACTGCAGCCCACCAGGCTCCTCTGTCCATGCGATTTTCTAGGCAAGAGTACTGCAGTGGCTTGCCATTGCCTTCTCGGGTAGGTCTTCATAGAACCATTCAAATGCTTAGCATGATACAAAAGATCTAACCATTCAATCCTAAAGGAAATCAGTCCTGAATTCATTGGAAGGACTGATGATGAAGCTGAAACTCTAATATTTTGGGCACCTGATGTAAAGAACTGACTCACTGGAAAAGACCCTGATGCTGGGAAAGATTGAAGGCGGGAGGAGAAGGGGATGACCGAGGATGAAATGGTTGGATTGAATCACTGACTCAATGGACATGAGTTTGAGCAAGCTCCAGGAGTTGGTGATGGACAGGGAAGCCTTGTGTGCTGCAGTCCATGGGGTTGCAAAGAGTCGGATACGACTAAGCGACTGAACTGAACTGAATCTCAGACTTGTCTAATCCTCCAGCCTCATCTCCCTTTTTTTGACCCATGGTGGGAGTAGGGCAGACACAGGGAAACAACACTTATTGCGCACTCACTATAGACTGGTGTTGTACTAGTTGCATTATATGAGTTGCCTCATTCACCCAAACCTACAAGGAAGAAATTATTAATTTCCATTTTACAGGTGAGGAATTAAGGCATCATCAGCTAGTAACTGACTAAACACAATTACTCTGCCTCTGACTGTCCAAGTTTTTATTCAGATCCAAGTCTATGTGATTCCTAAACCTTCTCGAATCTGTGCTCTCCTTACTCGGGGTGACCAAATATCCTAGTTTATCTGGGACAGTGCTTGTTTGCTCCTGTTATCCCAGAGTAATTATGAAAAACACTGCCTTTCACTTGCGAAAGTATCAACCTGGTCTTGATGGTGAACTGCAGTACGGCCTCCTCTGCCTGCACTCTAAATCCGCCACGTTATCAACTGTTTCTGGAATGCACCATACTCATTCAGGATTCCATTTCTTCCTGTGTGCTGTTCTTTCTGCCTTATATGCCCTTTACTTCCCTTGTCTCCTGGGGAAATTACGTCCAATTTTGGGGACTCTGCTCTGCGTCATTGTCTCTGGGAATCTCCCCAGTCCTCTAACTATAGGCAATGGGTTTGACACACTCCTCTGAATTCCTCACACCCCATGTTCACTGTTATTCTATTCTGATCTTTCGAGTACTTGGCAATCCTCTCTACCAGCTTGGGAGTTCTTTTATATTTGGACTGTGCCTTAATTACCTCTGTGTATCCATAGCACCTATAATTCTGCATGGCCCAGAGTGGCTATTTATTAAATACTTGTTGAGTGACCGAATAAGTGAAATAATAAAGTCCGGAAGATCTAGCTATCTGCAGAAATTATTATAAAATGTAGAAGCAGGCTCTTGCTAAAAGGCTTACACCAGCTCTGCTTCGCTTTACCTGAAGGCTGGCTGAGTTCTGAGTGATTGTTCAGAGGGGCTCTGACCAGCATCAGCATGCAGGCATTTTACTTGATGAAGTGGTCCTTCTGTTTGTGGCCTGAAATATCATTCTCAGTTCTCTGGACTGTACCCCATCGCTGTCATGCGCCTTGTGCTCCATTTAAATATTTTCCTGTCCTTTCTTAGTCTGTGGTTAGCAGTCAGACTATATGGGTGAATCTTCACTCCACCATTTCCTAGTGGGTGACCATTTGAAAACCTCTGAAGTTTCCTAAGCCTCAAGTTCTTCATCTGAAAAGAGGTAAAATTAACAGTACCTAGTTCAGAGAATTTTTATAACAATTAAATAAGTAAGTGGTTAACATAGTTGCTGGAATACAGTAAGAACCACTAAATGTTAGTTCTTGTTTTTAGTAATAGCATAATTATGCCTCCTCTTTGCTATGCTTTCATATCAGACTGGAAACCTTGTTTTCTATAGTGGTCTATTTTTAAATCTCTGTTCTTCAGGACTTACATTAATTTTAGTTATCTCAATATATGTTTCATTCCCTAGATAAGCCCTACAAACTGTAAATCACCATAGGTATTCCACCACACCTCTGGGCTCCTAGTCCTGCCTTGCCTGATGCTAGCACTGTTCCCTAGAAGCTTTTTAAAATAAACCTCTGTGTAACTGGCTCACTAGATTAACTGACTGTCCTTGTGTGTTTCTGCTAGTTGGCAGAGCCTGAGGCAGGGATTAAAGCAATAGCACTAGGGACATAGAAGCCCAGAGTGATGAAGAGGAGAGGAAATTGAGAAGTGAAGCAATATGAAAATGTGGAGTAAAGAAAGTCATCATCATGATGATCACCACTTCATTCTGAGCTCCAAAGAGATGCACGGTTCCCTGGACCGGCCTATTTACTCAGCACGAAGGACTTTCTCCTAAGAGGCTGCAAGGAGAAGCTCACTTTGTCCCATCCATGGAGGGAAGAAAGGAGACAAGATTCATCTGCCCATCCCTCTCAGCTCTCGTTTCCTGTCACGATGCACAAGGAGACGTCTTCCCAGAACTTCAAACGTGCATTATCAGGGGCGTTAGTAACCACTGCAAAAGCCAGGGAAGATGACTTGGTGTGAGTGTGTGCCACCAACAGCAGGGAGGGGGACGGTCATCCAGGGAACCTGAGAAGATGCAAGAGAATTGTGTCCACTACCCTGATTCTCTAGTCACCCGCCTAAAAGACTGGACTGATAACTCGTTCTGTCCAAACTCATGATTGGGAGGCTATTCTGTAGTATTCTCTAGTCATCTGGTCTAACCAGATAAATTACTCCTCTGTCCATGGTTTTCTCCAGGCAAGAATGTTGGAGTGGGCAGCCAATCCCTTCTCCAAGGGATCTTCCTGACATAGGGATCAAATCTGGGTCTCCTGCATTGTGGGCAGATTCTGAGCCATCACAGAAGTCCAGTATTCTCCATTCTTCCAGTCTAACTAGATTAATTACATGCTTGTTAAGAATCTGTTATGTTTATTCCTAAATGTTCCTGCCATTCACACTTGTTATTATAATCATAATTTAGTTAAATATCATATAAGATGATAAATATGAATGTAAAAAAGAATGAGAGGTATTTGTATGTAAACTAAGGAGAACGTTTTGGGAAGACTTAATAAAGGTACGTCTCTATAAACAGTGCTGTCAGAGTAGGTATATTAAGGGAGACAACTGTAAAATATTTGCAAGAGGCCAACATAAAAAGCCAGAAGAAACTGTACTCAGATTGTATCACCCGTAACTTTATGTTCTTGCTCCAAGGAAAATCATATATAAAGCATGGTCTATGTGGTACCTCAGAGAAGACATTATGGAACTCCAGTCAGCAAATTCATAATCAAAGAAAAGCCCTTGGCTAATAACAACTAAGATACAGGTTATTTTATACATATCTACTTATTATAAATTTAAAATAATTTTTAGAGTTATAGCTTCCCTGGTGGCTCAGAGGTTAAAGCGTCTGCCTCCAATGCGGGAGACCCGGGTTCGATCCCTGGGTCGGGAAGATCCCCTGGAGAAGGAAACGGTAACCCACTCCAGTATTCTTGCCTGGAGAATCCCATGGACGGAGAAGCCTGGTAGGCTGCAGTCCACAGGGTCGCATAGAGTCGGACACGACTGAGCGATGGAACGGAATGGATACACTATGTTTTAAGATTCTTTACCAGCATTTTTTATTTCCCAACTCAGATAGGTCTTGAATGTGCTGTGATAACAAACAATCCCCAAGCCTCAGTGAATAATACAACAAATGTTATTTCTTATTCTCTCTAAGACTTCGGCTCCTGGAAGCCTGTTCTCCATGGATGACCACCCAAAGCATTTACCATACGAGGCACATGCCCTTCTAGGAAAACATGAGAGAGGCAGAAGAAACATGAGAAATCCTGAACAGGCTCCGTGATGCCACTTCTCAGTGGTACTCTTCCCTGCTGCATCTTAGCCAAAGAAAGCCACACGGCTGCACCTACATGCAAGGAGGTGGGGAAGGCTAGTCCTCCCAGGTGCCAGAAGGTGAGGAGAGCTGGAAATGTTGGGGAGGAGCAGTGATGTTCACCACACCAACCTACCGCTGTCCCTAGCATACAGAATAGGAGGACAGCTGCTCGACTAAGTGAAGGAGTTTGAGGCAGAGAAATATACCAGTTCTTCCTTAAATAATGGAAATAAACATTTAATTACATAGACTGATTAGTGACTATATTTGATAGATTAGTGATGATAGTTTCAAAACTATTCTTTATTTCTGAGAGATCGTAACCAAATAAAGCAATTCCAGAGAAGACTTTTTAGTAATAGTTCAGTCAAGAACCTCCAAAAGTTTAATTCAGCCCACATAATTTATTGTCATCAAAATGTAAAATATATTCTCCTAATCATGCATTCTACTCTTATAGAATACTGACGCATTAACCCTTTCTACTAAAAAATCCATTTATTAGCAATTGACTACCAATATGATAATCTTTAAGTGACTGCTATTCAGAAAGTTCAACCAGAAAATATTTTGTCTTTGAAAAATGGTTCCAAAAACTATCCAATAATAGTCTTTGACATTTTTCTTTTCTTCTTCTACTTCTTCTCCACCCCACCTTCTTTACTAACTTCAATTTTCAATGTCTATTGTTAAACTTTTTTAAACAAAATAATTTTTGAACTCCAAAAGTGCTGCCTATTTAATCTATTTTATATTTAGCTGTATTTCAATTTTTATGCTGCTCTCTTCCAGCTTTTGTTTTTTATTTGCTATAAACTAGTTTTGTCAAACAAAATATTTATTGAATATGTATCATATCTCAGCTTGTGTCCACACATGTTCTACAAATGAGTAGAATTTTTGTGTGCATTTATTCATCTGTCTACTCCACACACCCTTTCCCAGGCCCAATTTTGTTGACTTAAGCCTGCTTGGAATAAACAACAGCTCCAGTCCAACAACTGGGTCACTAGGGAAAGAGAAGGGGATATCTTTTCTTGGCCATTATACTCTCCATATGCTGACTCTGTGGACATGAGTTTGAGTGAACTCCGGGAGTTGGTGATGGACAGGGAGGCCTGGAGTGCTGTGATTCATGGGGTCGCAAAGAGTCAGACACGACTGAGCGACTGAACTGAACTGATACTCTCCATATAGGGATTTCCCCAATGGCTCAGCAGGTGAAGAATCCGCCTCCAATGCAGGAGACATAGGAGATGCTGGCAACCCACTCCAGTATTCTTGTCTGGAAAATCCCAAGGACAGAGGAACCTGGCAGGCTATAATCCAAAGAGTCACAAAGAATTGGACGTGACTGAGCACAAGCATGTGCACATATTGTCAGTATAATGACCTGCTTTCTTAATGAATGGCTTCTTCATTAGAAGTAACTACTTTCAAATACCAATAACACCTCCGAAACTTTTTTGTCTATAGAAAAGTTGAGACACAGTGCTTTTTATTTAATTTTTTATATTTCCATGACTAATTGGTATACTTTTCAATCTGCCTATGATATGTACTGAGTCATTAGTGAGAAGTTATATAACAAATTATTATGGCATAAAAATGTCAAGCTGGGGAGGTGTCAAGGCGAGGTCTGTTTAGAGAACGAAAGCTGGATCAACCTCCTTTTCTTCCCCTTTAGTCTAAGCAGCAGCCAAGTGTGGTATGAGGTTTGGGTGGAAGGGGAGGGAGAAGGTGTGGTTAGAGAGTACTTCCTGGTGATTCTGATAGGCTCCTCCCACTTCACACACACGCACGCATACACACACACACACACACACACACACACACACACACCACCACCCCCTGCAGAGAGTCCCAGCTAAGGGCATGTGGACTGAAGGGAAAATCATAGCACTTGAGGAGAACTCTGCTCTACTGCTTACTAGGTCTACCATGGCCTGCAGCAATTGCCTAACTCTCAGCCTCAGTTTCCTCATCTGATACATCATTTATCTCCTAGTGTTATTCTGAATGTGAAATAAGATAATCATAAAGAGTCTTAACATTGTGTATACTCACAAACTGGTTTGAAACATCATATTGAAGTCAGTGTAACATGTTATCATCAATATCTTGGAAAATAATAATCAGCAATTAAATTCAATACTTAAGAACAAAATGCCTACCGTGTGTTTAGAATTTAGACATCTAAGTCTACTACTTAATTTCCATTAGGTTGAATTTTTCTTATCTTTTGTGCTAATGTCTCTCAAAATTATGAAAAAGTCATTTATAAACTGGGTGTCACTACCTACTAGTGAGCAATGAAATAAATGGGTGGCTTGTAACTAGCATTTTTTAATGAAATAAATAGATGGAGTAGAATAGAAGCAATCAGAACACATGGTTTCTTAACAAGAACAGTGTAACTTTGTAATAAAAGCATAACGATGTAAATTATATTTCATACTAAATACATTTTTTTAAGTTTGTAAAATTCTCTTCCAGAACAAACCCAAGTGAAATCTGGTATATTTTTCTACTGTCAAATATATCTAATTTTATCTCATCATCTTTTTAATTAAGAATAATAAAATACAAAATGTTTTCACTATCATTCAGGTTTTTCTTTAGTAACTCCTGTATCATTATATATCCTTTAGAATGTTTCTTATGCACCTGGTAGCTCACATAAAGCGAGTCTACGTGACAGAGAACAAGAAGTGATGTGCACACACCCCAAGTGTCTGCTGACCCACTGAGCAAATGGTGAATCCAATTAGAGGTACACCCTTCAAAGGAGGGGCTTGTCCCATGTAAATGGCTTTCAAATGTTTCTCTCTCACATTAAGGACAGAATTCAGCACCGAAGGAAAGGAGACAGCTGTCACAAAGACCAGAGGCAGTGGGATGGTGGGGGCCGGGGGGGGATGGGAGGGAGGTTCAAAAGTGCGGGGATACATGTATACCCACGACTGATTCATGTTGAGGTTTGACAGAAAACAAAATTCTGTAAGGCAATTATCCTTCAATTAAAAAATTAATTAATTAAAAAAAAAAGACCAGAGGCACAGCGACTATGAGCAGCTGGGTCCTGAGGCAGCAACACCTTCCTGGTTTGCCTGCCCATTTAGGACGAAGTCACTAACCCAGGGTCCAACAGACAACACAGACCTGGAAGACCCAGAAGCAGAGACACATCACAGGGTCCTTATATAACCTTTATAGACCATTTGCATTATTGGTCGGAGTCAACCATAGTTCTTATTCCAGAGTTTAGTCATTCTCAAGAAATCAAAAAATGCCATTTTTGTAAAGAGTCTCCCCATATAGGGCAAATGGGTTATCTGCATTGATTAAGTCAGAATTCGGATGCCCACGGTGGACTGACACAGGTTAGCAGCCCCCTTTCAAATCCCGCCTTAGTGAAGCTAACGTGTGTGTGGCGGTGCTCCCCACCGGGCACATGTATGAAGGGCCCACCAGACAAGAAGCCTTTCTGGTTCATCACTGCACTGCAGGAGGCTGTGGACCAAGTCGCAGGCTGTGAATTCCACGAAGCCCGTGACCAATTTAATACCCTATTACTCGCGTTTTCTGCACTAGGATTTCATTTGGTGACATCACTGGATACAACTGAAGTTGAAATTTGTGTGACCTTTTTGCAGGTGCTGCTTTTCACCAAAAAAAAAAAAAAAACCCACGTTATTTTACATAGTTTAGCCACAGTGCAGCAGTGCTTTAGGACTAGAAAGAAAGCTTGGGAAATCTAATGAGGTTGAAGAGAAAAGTGAAAGTTAACGGCCTAGGCTTTAACAAAGGCTCGTTCTCCCTCAGGCTCTGAAGAGTCGGTAACTGAGTTCAGTAACTGAAAATTAAATTAGAAGAAAATGCCACCTCTGCAGCTCCCGCTATCTTTAGCATTAATGGTAATAAAGAATGGGGTGGAAGCCATGGACAAGCTCTCAGAGCCATACTTTCAGGCATGGAAATCTGCTCCTACGCCATGCTCTAAACTTCCATCGAGTGGTATTTCCCCAATCTCTCATCCTTTTCCTTCACAGCCATATTCTTACAGTGTATTTCCTCTCTTCTTGTTCTGTTAGTTTTGTCCTGTTAGTCTTAATTTCCATGTTCCTATCTTCCCCACTTCCTCGTTTCTTTCCTCAACAGCTTGGATGTTTTCCTCCTCCTCTTACATCTTTACAATAAAGAGTTTAACTAAGGCCAAGGTTTTTGTGGTTTTCGTTGTTCAGAATCTGAGAGAAAACAGCGAAAGATTCTCCAGTGCTAGGAAAGCACAAGGCTTTTGCCTTTATCTGGTCATATCAAATGAACAGGAACTACTCTCTCAGGATGGTATTATCAGGTTAAGTGATAAGGGTGAGCAGGAAGGACTCAGGCGCAGTGGCCCACATTTTTTAAAAAGGCAGGGACAGGGGCATGGAAAGAAAAACAAATTAGACCTTATCAGGATCCTTGCCATTCTTCAAACAAGCATCTCTAAAAAACAATCAAGCAAGTTGTCAATTTGGCTAAAAATCAGCAATGCTTTAATATAATAAGATGGTACTGTCACTCCTTAACTTCTAAACAAATAACTGAAGAACCTAACTATATTATATAACCATAAAGAAATAAAGGCTATTTTATCATAATTTGATTATGCTACAAAGTACTATGCATTGCAATTCGTGGATCTAATTTTAGTTGTAATAATCTCTTGCCCTGTTATGTAAATGGGAAAAAAATTTCTACAGGCTTCAGATAGAGATAAGCTTAGGATGGAAAGCATGCAAAAGCCATGGTTCAATTACTCTAAAGTGATCTGCATCATATGTTACAGTACATCTTTCTGCCTTTGCACAAAAGCTAGTATCTGCTGCAAATTAACTATCCTTGTCTAAATGCTTACGGATGTCCTCTGAGAGTTTACTGATTCAAATTCAACCCAAGTCACACAACTACAAAATAACAGGGGGCATTGAAAAATTTCATAAATATTTCCTTCTTCCATAAGTGGTGCCCCCCCTCCTCAAATTTTGCCCTTCTGTTTCAAAACAAGACATGCTGACCTTTCCACCAAGTACATGTGCTTGCTTCCAGTTCTGTGGTCTCACCCATTGTGCATAAGGGTTGACCACCAGGACTGTCCCATTTCACCTAAGTCTCTTCAGGCAACATAGGTGCAAGTCCTGATCTGACCCCTGAGCGGACATAAGCGGACATAATTCTGACTCCAAACTTCATATCTTGGAATGCAAAAGAGGAGAGACAGAGAGACCTGTCCCCCGGGGCTCTTTAGTTGCTCTTTGAAATGAAGTTTGTAACATTCCAAAATACTAGCTCTCCCCAGGTGGGACAAGCCTTCAGGGACAGCTGGGACCACCCACTGGAACTACCAGACTCCCCTCTTCACTGGCTCTTTTCCTTCACCTCTCCCCAGGGCAGCTTTATGCGCTCCTACTGCAGACTTCCCCCCACTCTCAGTGCAAACCACTATCAACCCAAATCCAGGGCTTCACTGCGTGGGAAGAAATGGCCCTTAGGGGCAGGCATAAGATGTCCTGGGGGAGGGCCTTCCGTGGCCCTGCTTAAGTAAGATGCTGCCCCCACATGGGCCTCCTCACACCACTCACCACGGCAGGAGGGAGTATACTGCAATGTATTTCCACACTGCATGGGCTATGGCTTTCTGAGTTTGCAAGAAGGTGGGAAGAAAAACAACTAAGAGTTAGTGATACTTGATGCCAAGCGTATCTTTGGTCATCTTTTCCCCTTCAATTTATCTATCCATCTATCTAATCTATCTATTCTTGGCTACACCAAAAGTGGCATGTGGGATCTTAGTTCCCCAACCAGGAATTGCAGTGGAAGTACAGAGTCTTAATTACTGGACTGCCAGGGAAGTCCCCCCTTCAATTTAAAAATAACTATTGTTTCCAAAAATTGTCTCTTTATTCTTGTATTCTATTTCTATTATTGTTCCATGGGGGGAAAATATCTGTCTATACATAATTTCTATTAATCTAGAGATTAAATATTCTTAGAGAGTGGCCAGGCTGGGACATGAGACCTACTGTTGATTAATTTACATCAGAACTGTGATATGCAAGCAATACATGAGAGAACATAGAAGGCCTACTGTTCTTTTTGCTGACTTTCTATATCTGTCCCTTCTAGAAGAGCTCTCCTCACCCAGAACTCCATGCCCAATCCACTTTCACCTCAAGAAGCATAACAACTGTAAATAGCAAACACTTTGTTAAATAATCTGTGCTATTTTTTTTCTCTCTCATTTCTTCATAAGTACTGGGAATTAATCACAAGCCTCAATACTCAAATATGAAATTCTACATAATTTTTGGAATCTGTTAGTAAAGAGAGAAGATATTTGAACCCAAATTAAAGTATGTTTTTTCATCCATCCCTGCAAAAAAGCTTTCTTGCACTTTACAAGCTTTTTTTCCTGCAAACACATTGCTGTTACGAGGTGGGTCGTCAGGTAAGGGAGCATGTGCTTTAATGCACATCTTGATTAGGCCACCTGCTGGCTGTGTGGCATGGATTGGGTCATTTAGTGTTTCTGGGCATCACGTTTTTCATCTATGCTGTAATAGTAATACAACAAAATATGCAGAGATAGTAAACTATAAAGTGATATACAAAAATAAGGTAAAAGAAGGTATTATATCAGTCAAGATTCAACCAGAATATATATGGACTTTATACTTTTGTATTTACTTATATATACATCCTTACATAAATAATTGTACAGATATGTGCTCATGCTTAGTCATGTCCAACTCTTTGTGACCCCATGGATTGTAAAAACCACCAAGCCCCTGTCTGTGGAACTTTCCAGGCAAGAAAATGGGAGTGGGCTGCCATTTCCTACTCCAGGGATTTATACATGTATGCTGCTGCTGCTAAGTCACTTCAATTGTGTCCAACTTTGTGTGACCCCAAAGACAGCAGCCCACCAGGCTCCCTGTCCCTGGGATTCTCCAGGCAAGAACACTGGAATGGGTTGTCGTTGCCTTCTCCAATGCATGAAAGTGAAAAGTGAAAGTGAAGTCGCTCAGTCATGTCCGACCCTTAGCGACCCCATGAACTGCAGCCTACCAGGCTCCTCTGTCCATGGGAGTTTCCAGGCAAGAGTACTGGAGTGGGTTGCCATTGCCTACTACTACCACATCACCTACTGGAGCCCAAAGTGCACAGCCAAGCAGGAGTGAAGATCATAAAAGGCTGAGCCCCCAAAAGAAGAGACTAAAACATGTCTATTCTTGCCTCTGATGTTGGTGACAAAGGTATGCTGCAGAACTGAGGGCCCCTCACCACAGAGCAGAACACAGGCACCTGTTTCAGGGAGTCAGAAACTGAAAAAAGATCAGAGGAAAGGGAGGGCAATTGTTGGCACACTTGGTGTTTTATTCCAGGACACAAATGTAGATTATGGTTTTCCTCCCTACCTGCTACCTGGAATACAATGGCCTATTTTCTCCTTAAGGACTTGTGCCTGATTAGGTCAGGTCCACCCAGGCTATTATCCCTTTTGATTAACTCAAAATCAAATGATTTGGGATTTTCAGTTCAGTTCTGTTCAGTCGCTCAGTCATGTCCGACTCTGCGACCCCATGAATCACAGCATGCCAGGCCTCCCTGTCCATCACCAACTCCCGGAGTTCACTCAAACTCATGTCCATCGAGTCGGTGATGCCATCCAGCCATCTCATTCTCTGTCGTCCCCTTCTCCTCCTGCCCCCAATCCCTCCTAGCATCAGACTCTTTTCCAGTGAGTCAACTCGTCGCATGAGGTGGCCAAAGTATTGGAGTTTCAGCTTTAGCATCAGTCCTTCCAATGAACACCCAGGATTGATCTCCTTTAGAATGGACTGGTTGGATCTCCTTGCAGTCCAAGGGACTCTCAAGAGTCTTCCCCAGCACCACAGTTCAAAAGCATCAATTCTTCAGTGATCAGCTTTCTTCACAGTACAACTCTCACATCCATACATGACCAAGGGAAAAAACATAGTGTTGACTAGACGGACCTTGGTTGGCAAAGTAATGTCTCTGCTTTTTAATATGCTATCTAGGTTGGTCATAACTTTACTTCCAAGGAGTAAGTATCTTTTTAATTTCCTGGCTGCAATCATCATCTGCCCAAAAAAATAAAGTCTGACACTGTTTCCACTGTTTCCCCATCTATTTCCCATGAAGTGATGGGACCAGATGCCATGATCTTCGTTTTCTGAATGTTGGGCTTCAAGCCAAACTTTTCACTCTCCTCTTTCACTTTCATCAAGAGGCTTTTGAGTTCCTCTTCACTTTCTGGCATAAGGGTGGTGTCATCTGCATATCTGAGGTTATTGATATTTCTCTCGGCAATTTTGATTCCAGCTTGTGCTTCCTCCAGCCCAGCATTCCTCATGATGTACTCTGCATATAAGTTAAATAAGCAGGGTGACAATATACAACCTTGATGTACTCCTTTTCCTATCTGGAACCAGTCTGTTGTTGCCTGTCCAGTTCTAACTGTTGCTTCCTGACCTGCATACAGGTTTCTCAAGAGGCAGGTCAGGTGGTCTGGTATTCCCATCTCTTGCAGAATGTTCCACAGTTTATTGTGATCCACACAATCAAAGGCTTTGGCATAGTCAATGAAGCAGAAATAGATGTTTTTCTGGAACTCTCTTGCTTTTTCCATGATCCAGCAGATGTTGGCAATTTGATCTCTGGTTCCTCTGCCTTTTCTAAAACCAGCTTGAACATCTGGAAGTTCATGGTTCACATATTGCTGAAGCCTGGCTTGGAGAATTTTGAGCATGACTTTACTAGTGTGTGAGATGAGTGTAATTGTGCGATAGTTTGAGCATTCTTTGGCATTGCCTTTCTTTGGGATTGGAATGAAGACTGACCTTTTCCAGTCCTGTGGCCACTGCTGAGTTTTCCAAATTTGCTGGCATATTGAGTGCAGCACTTTCACAGCATCATCTTTCAGGATTTGATATAGCTCAATTGGAATTCCATCACCTCCACTAGCTTTGACTTCACATTCCAAGATGTCTGGTTCCAGGTGAGTGATCACGCCATCGTTATTATCTTTGTCGTGAAGATCTTTTTTGTACAGTTCTTCTGTGTATTCTTGCCACCTCTTCTTAATATCTTCTGCTTCTGTTAGGTCCATACCATTTCTGTCCTTTATCGAGCCCATCTTTGCATGAAATGTTCCCTTGATATCTCTAATTTTCTTGAAAAGATCTCTTGTTTTTCCTAGTCTGTTGTTTTCCTCTATTTCTTTGCATTGATCGCTGAGGAAGGCTTTCTTATCTCTCCTTGCTATTCTTTGGAACTCTGCATTCAGATGCTTATATCTTTCCTTTTCTCCTTTGCTTTTCACTTCTCTTCTTTTCACAGCTATTTGTAAGGCCTCCTCAGACAGCCATTTTGCTTTTTTTGCATTTCTTTTCCATGGGGATGGTCTTGGTCCCTGTCTCCTGTACAGTGTCACGAACCTCCGTCCAGAGTTCATCAGGCACTCTATCAGACCTAGTCCCTTAAATCTATTTCTCACTTCCACTGTATAATCATAAGGGATTTGATTGAGGTCATATCTGAATGGTCTAGTAGTTTTCCCTACTTTCTTCAATTTCAGTCTGAATTTGGCAATAAGGAGTTCATGATCTGAGCCACAGTCAGCTCCTGGTCTTGTTTTTGCTAACTGTATACAGCTTCTCCATCTTTGGCTGCAAAGAATATAATCAATCTGATTTCGGTGTTGACCATCTGGTGATGTCCATGTGTACAGTCTTCTCTTGTGTTGTTGGAAGAGGGTGTTTGCTATGACCAGTGCGTTCTCTTGGCAAAACTCTATTAGCCTTTGCCCTGCTTCATTCCGTGCTCCAAGGCCAAATTTGCCTGTTACTCCAGGTGTTTCTTGACTTCCTACTTTTGCATTCCAGTCCCCTATAATGAAAAGGACATCTTTTCTGGGTGTTAGTTCTAAAAGGTCTTGTAGGTCTTCATAGAATCATTCAACTTCGGCTTCTTCAGCATTACTGGTTGGGGCATAGACTTGGATTACTGTAATACTGAATGGTTTGCCTTGGAAACGAACAGAAATCATTCTGTCATTTTTAAGATTGCATCCAAGTACTGTATTTCGGACTCTTTTGTTGACCATAATGGCTACTCCATTTCTTCCAAGGTATTCCTGCCCACAGTAGTAGATATAATGGTCATCTGAGTTAAATGCACCCATTCCAGTCCATTTTAGTTCACTGATTCCTAGAATGTCGACGTTCAGTCTTGCCATCTCCTGTTTGACCACTTCCAATTTTCCCTGATTCATGGACCTAACATTCCAGATTCCTATGCAATATTGTTACATCTAAAAAACTTCTTCACTGCAGCAACTAAACTAGTACTTGCCCAAATGTGTGGAGGAAGATGTGTGTGCGCGCACCCTACAAAATGGCTGCTGTCTCTCTTCCGCTCCACAGGTCTTGTGAAAGCTACCCCCTTGAAGCCCTCCTGAACTAGAAGCAAACTAAAGAGGGAGTTCTGGGCAATCTAGTTCAGCAGAATCAATGTACCTCAAAGCCATCCCATAAACTGCACTAATAATTTATATCCTAGGTGCAAATCAAAACTACAATGAAGCACCACCTCACAATGGTCAGAATGGCCATTATGAAGAAGTCTACAAAATAACAAATGATAGAGAGGGTAGGGTGAAAAAGGAACCCTACTACACCATAGGCAGGAATGTAAACTGGTACAGCCACTATGGAAAACAGTATGGAGGTTCCTTAAAAACTAAAAGTAGAGTTACATATCATCCAGCAATCCCACTCATATATCCAGTATGTTTTCAGTCATTCAGTTGTGTCTGACTTTTTGTGACTCCGTGGACTATAGCCTGCCAGGCTCCTCTGTCCATGAGATTTCCCAGGCAAGAATACTGGTGTGGGTTACCACTCCCTCTCCACAGGATCTTCCTGATTCATGGATTGAACCCAGGTCTTCTGAATTGCAGGCAGATTCTTTACCATCTGAGCCACCAGGGAAGCCCCTTATATGAAGATGAAACTATAATTCAAAAAGATACATGCATCCCTATGTTTATAGCAGCAGCACTATTTAAATAGCCAAGACATGGAAACAACACATACACACACACATACACACACACACACATATAAAATGGATTATTACTCAGCCATAAAAAAGAATGAATAATGCCATTGGCAGCTACATGGGTGGACCTAGAGATTGTCATACTGAGTGAAGTAAGTCAGACAGAGAAAGATAAATACCATATGATATCACAAATATGATGTATCTAAAATATGATACATATGAACCTGTCTCTATGAGACAGAAACAGACTCACAGACATAGAGAAGAGACTTGTGGTTGCTGTGGGGGGAGGGAAAGATTGGGAGTTTGGCATTCAGTTCAGTTCAGTTCAGTTCAGTTCAGTCGCTCAGTCGTGTCCGACTCTCAGCGACCCCATGAATCACAGCACGCCAGGCCTCCCTGTCCATCACCAACTCCCGGAGTTCACTCAAACTCATGTCCACAGAGTCGGTGATGCCATCCAGCCATCTCATTCTCCGTCGTCCCCTTCTCCTCCCACCCCCAACCTTTCCCAGCATCAGAGTCTTTTCCAGTGAGTCAACTCGTCACATGAGGTGGCCAAAGTATTGCAGTTTCAGCTTTAGCATCAGTCCCTCCAATGAACATCCAGGACTGATCTCCTTTAGAATGGACTGGTTGGAACTCCTTGCAGTATAAGGGACTCTCAAGAGTCTTCTCCAACACCACAGTTCAAAAGCATCAATTCTTCGGCGATCAGCCTTCTTCACTGTCCAACTCTCACATCCATACATGACCACGGGAAAAACCATTGCCTTGACTAGATGGACCTTGGTTGGCAAAGTAATGTCTCTGCTTTTTAATATACTATCAAGGTTGGTCATAACTTTCCTTCCAAGGAGTAAGCGTCTTTTAATTTCATGGCTGCAATCAGCATCTGCAGTGATTTTGGAGCCCAAAAAAATAAAGTCTGACACTGTTTCCACTGTGGGAGTTTGGGATTAGCAGATGCAAACTAGTATATATGGAGTGATTAGACAAGAAGGAAACTATATTCAATATCCTGCAACAAACCGTAATGGAAAAGAACAGGAAAAAGAAAAAAAATATATAGGTATGTATAACTGAATCACTTTGCTGCACACCAGAAACTAACACAACATTATAAATCAACTATACTTCAATTTTTACAAAGGGAATCCTTTCTATACGAGAAGACAAATAGAAACAGCCCACTACACAAAGGCCCAGGGGCTCATTCTCTGTTCCTGTTATTCCCTCCCCCGCCCACCCTGGACGTGATCTCTTGCATCCATTCTTCCTGACAACACCCACCCCTCTGTGCTTACTTGGTCCTCAGAGGTAGAGCACACGTGGAGGCGACTTGCCCTTCATCACCCTGCTCCCCGCCTGTCCTGACCATTAGAAATGCAGTCGGCTAGTGATGCCCTAGTTTGAACATAAAACAGCACTGCCACATCACTATGTTTCCTTTCCTTTTGGACAAAGGACACTTTTCTGCCTTCTTTTGAAGTCAGTCTGATCCCTTCTCCTACGCTCTTGCAGTGCTTTTCTCACCTTAAGCTTGGGTTTGGGAAACAGTTTCAATGTGTATTTTTAAAACACATTCTCCCTGCCACTGTTTCTTTCTTCACTTTTCTGAACTGGACAGAATATACAGGTCAAAGCACAGGAAGGATGGGGCTATTTGAGGAATTTGTTTTCAGTGCAGTCACAAAATAAACTTAACTAGACCTTCTGGTATTTCTTGATAATTCATCTTTACTAGTGGAAGAAACTTTTGACACTACAGGTTCCCAGGATCCTGACTAAAATGCAGTTTGATTTGTTGTCCATTCTCACTCGAGTATTGAGGGTCATTTTCACAAGCTATAGATTCCAGCTTTTGCCAAAGAGCTCCCATACCTGGACCTGAGGAGACAACAGAGGCCACATTTAGTCCCTCCACATGGAGTCAGTTCGCCTGCCCGCACTGCAATGAGGCTGTGTCTACTTTCCATAATGAGTTCTTACTTTGTCCACAGTGGCCAAGCCTCTGCCACATAGCCCTATCCTAATATGCTGGGTCTCCATGCTAATTTTCTGCTTTACTCTCTGCTTCAGTCCTGATACCTAAAAAGCCAGCACTTTTGACGTCCAGGCCTTCCAAGGGTTGTCAACTGCCTCGAAATACCAATTGGTGTGACTGAATGTCCATTATTTATGGCTGGATCTCCTGGAAGAAGCCTTCATTATATCTGCCTGCATCACTCCTTCTTTGCCACCAGCAGTCATAAAATAGCCTTTGTCTGCTCCCTCCTCAATATCCTATTCTAGTCACCTGCTGATATGTGCATATCTTGCTTATTTGTGGGTCAGTCTCACACTGACTGCCTAATTGTTCCAAAGGCCTCTGAATAGCTACTGCCAGCACTTCTCCTGGGAGCTCACCAAAAGAGCTTGTCTGGGTTCTCAGTTCTGAGCCCTACCAGGCAGGTCCATTTTACCAGTGATAAAACAGTTGGGATTTTTTTCACAGAGATGCTAAAATTCTGTAGAAACCAAAGTATACCAAACATCAACATGAATCAGCCATAGGTTTACCCATGTTGTTTGGTAGAAACCAATGCAATACTATAAAGCGATTATCCTTCAACTAAAAATAAAAAATCAGAAAAAAAGATAATACAGAAAGACAAAAAAAAAAAAAAAGAAATCAAAGTATATCAAGAATAAATTTCACAAAATCTTTGTTTCTCCATTTGCAAAGTAATTCAATACAGAGCTCCTGAACACCTTACTGAAGTAATTAAAGATGTTGATTCAGTTCAGTTCAGTTCAGTCGCTCAGTCATGACTGACTCTCCGCGACCCCATGAATCACAGCACGCCAGGCCTCCCTGTCCATCACCAACTCCCAGAGTTCACTCAAACTCATGTCCATTGAGTCGGTGATGCCATCCAGCCATCTCATTCTCTGTCGTCCCCTTCTCCTCCCGCCCCTAATCCTTCCCAGCATCAGAGTCTTTTCCAGTGAGTCAACTTGTCGCATGAGGTGGCCAAAGTATTGGAGTTTCACCTTCAGCATCAGTCCTTCCAATGAACACCCAGGATTGATGTCCTTTAGAATGGACTGGTTGGATCTCCTTGCAGTACAAGGGACTCTCAAGAGTCTTCTCCAGCACCACAGTTCAAAAGCATCAATTCTTCAGCGATCAGCTTCCTTCACAGTCCAACTCTCACATCCATACATGACCACAGGAAAAACCATAGCCCTGACTAGGCGGACATTAGTTGGCAAAGAATACACTTTATAATTGGTATAGATAGGACTTCTTCCTTCCTTCCTGTTCTTTTTCTTTCTTACTCTGAAAGATACAGGTTGAGCCGGAAATTTTGCTAAGTACAGGGAATATAAGATAAATTCATATAAGATACATGCACAAACACATGTTATTGGGTCCTTAGGCTTTTGCATCATAAAGGTTGAAACAAATAAAAAACAAATAGCTCATGACAAGAGCCTACAGAAATGAAAGTGCTTGATTTTGTCTAGAAATGGAGGAGGGGGAGGCATTTTAAGAAAACAAATTTGAATGGCTCTTGAAGAATGGTTAAGATGAGTTTAGTAGATAAATAGGGTGACAAAAGGACTTTCTAGGTAGATGAATAGAAGGACAGAGACCTAAAAAAGATGGCAGTACATTTTGGGAACTGCTGGAAGTTCCATATTGCTAGCATTCAGGGTTGCTCCAGGAGTGGTTGGAAGCAATTAGTCTGAAAAAGCAGTCAGGTCTGAAATCATAAAGTTCCTTGTAAGTAATGCTATGAAATCAGGACTTTATCCCGCAAGTGATGAGGAGTTATGGGAGGATTGTAAGCAGTAGAGTGATGTGAATTTGTTTTATATTTAATCAAAGATTATATTGAAGAAAGAAATGGGAATAATTAGAAAATTTCCAGAAAAGTTCAAACAAAAAGTTCTGAAAACCTAAAATAAGGTGACTGATAAGGAAACAGAAAGGCAGGTGTAACAGAAATAGAAATGTACAGCCCAGAACCTCTTTAAGAATGAAGCCTTTGCCATTTCTATACAATGTGGAACAAGTCAGAAGCCATTATAGTTCCCAAGATCCTTGTGGCTGAGGTTATAGGGCCTGCCTCACAGCTCAGCTTCCCCCACTGCCCAACCTTACTTCCTTCCCTTTTCTTCCACAGATGCTGATTCAAAGCAGAATCCATATCCCAAAGAACCCAACCTGTAAGAGAAGAGGTGTCAAGACAGGGGTCAGTTCAATTCAGTCGCTCAGTCATGTCTGACTCTTTGCAACTCCATGGACTGCAGCACGCCAGGCTTCCCTGTCCATTGCCAACTCCCAGAGATTGCTCAAACTCACACCCATCAAGTAGGTGATGCCATCCAACCATCTCATCTTCTGTGTCTCCTTCTCCTCCTGCTTTCAATCTTTTGCAGCATCAGGGTCTTTTCAAATGAGTCAATTCTTCACATCAGGTGGACAAAGTATTGGAGCTTCAGCATCAGCCCTTCCAATGAATATTCAGGACTGACTTCCTTAGAATTGACTGTTGGATCTCCTTGTAGTCCAAGGGACTCAAGAGTCTTCTCCAACACCACAGTTCAAAAGCATCAATTCTTTGGCACTCAGTTTTCTTTATGGTCCAACTCTCTCATCCATACATGACTACTAGAAAAACCATAACTTTGACTAGATGGACCTTTATCAGCAAAGTCTCTTCTTTGTAATATGGTGTCTAGGTTGGTCATAGCTTTTCTTCCAAGGAGCAAGCATCTTCTAATTTCATGGCAGAAGTCACCATCTGCGGTGATTTCGGAGCCGAAGAAAATAAGTGAAAGTAAAGTTTCTCAGTCGCGTCCGCCTCTTTGCGACCCCATGGACTATGTAGCCTACCAGGCTCATCCGTCCGTGGAATTTTCCAGGCACGAGTACTAGAGTGGGTTGCCATTTCCTTCTCTAGGGGATCTTCCTGACCCAGGGATTGAACCCAGGTCTTCTGCATTGCAGGCAGACGCTTTACCTTCTGAGCCACCAGGGAAGCAAGAAAATAAAGTCTGTCAGTGTTTCCACTGTTTCCCCATCTATTTGCCATGAAGTGATGGAATCAGATGCCATGATCTTCAGTTTCTGAATGATGAGTTTTAAGCCAGCTTTTTCACTCTCTTCTTTCACTTTCATCAAGAGGCTCTTTAGTTCCTCTTCACTTTCTGCCATAAGGGTGGTGTCATCTGCATATCTGAGGATATTGATATTCCTTCTGGCAGTCTTGATGCCAGCTTGTGCTTCATCCAGCCTGGCATTTTGCATGATGCATTCTGCATATAAGTTAAATAAGCAGAGTGACAATATACAGCCTTAAGATATTCCTTTCCCAATTTTGAAACAGTCCGTTGTTCCATGCCTGGTTCTAACTGTTGCTTTCTGACCAGCATACAGATTTCTCAGGAGGCAGGTCAGGTGGTCTGGTATTCTCATCTCTTCAAGAATTTTCCATAGTTTGTTGTGATCCACACAGTCAAAGGCTTTAGCGTAGTCAATGAAGCAGAAGTAGATGCTTTTCCGGAATTTTCTTGCTTTTTCTATGATCCAATGGACGCCGGCAACTTGATCTCTGGTTGCTCTGCCTTTTCTAAATCCAGCTTGAACATCTGGAAGTTCTCAGTTCATGTACTGTTGAAGCCTGGCTTGGAGAATTTTCAACATTACTTTGCTAGTGTGTGAGATGAGTGCAATCGTGCAGCAGTTTGAACATTCTTTGGCATTGCCTTCCTTTGGGATTAGAATGAAAACTGACCTTTTCAGTCCTGTGGCCAGTGTTGAGTTTTCCAAATTTGCTGGCATATTGAGTGCAGCACTTTCACAGCATCATCTTTTAGGATTTGAAATAGCTCAACTGAAATTCCATCACCTCCACAAACTTTGTTTGTAGTGATGCTTTCTAAGGCCCACTTGACTTCGCACTCCAAGATGTTTGGCTCTAGGTGAGTGATCATACTATCGTGGTTATCTGGGTCATGAAGATCTTTTTTATATAGTTTTTCTGTGGATTCTTGCCACCTCTTCTTAGTATCTTCTGCTTCTGTTAGGTCCATACCATTTCTGTCCTTTATCGAGCCCATCTTTGCATGAAATGTTCCCTTGGTATCTCTAATTTTCTTGAAGAGATATGTAGCCTTTCCCATTCTATCGTTTTCCTCTATTTCTTTTGCATTTATCACTTAGGAAGGCTATCTCATCTCTCCTCGCTATTTGTTGAAACTCTGCATTTAGATGGATATATCTTTCCTTTTGTCCTTTGCCTTTAGCTTCCCTTCTTTTCTCAAGTATTTGTAAGGCCTCCTCAGACAATCATTTTTCCTTTTTGCATTTCTTTTTCTTGGGGATGGTTTTGATCACAGCGTCCTGTACAATGTTATGAACCTCCGTCCATAGTTCTTCAGGCAAGACGGGGTAGAAGCAATTAAACCTAGAGGTGAGTTATATGTGGAGTTGAGAGAAATGAAGGAACTTGAGGACTCCAAGAGTTTAGATTGATGCCAGGGTGATATACGGTGCAGCCAACTCAAGTGGATCACATCCAAAGATAACAGAAGAACAGATTCTGGTGAAAGTTCCTATTGGACATTTAAAAAAAAAAATTCACTATGCATCTGGCTAGTAGAGCATGGGTGATAATAGGGTACAGAGAAAACCTTTGGTATCTGTAGAACATAAATAATAGCTATAGGTGTAGATGCATATGAGAATATGAATGTGTAGAGTAAGGTGGAAAAAATGAAGGAAGACAGATTTCTTTTTTTTTTTTTAATTTATTTTATTGGAGGCAAATTACCTTACATTAATATATTGGTTGGTTTTGCCACACATTGACATGAATCCGCCCCGAGTGTACATGTGTTCCCTTTCTTGAAACCCCCTCCCACCTCCCTCCCCCCCACATCCTCCCTCCATGTCATCCCCGTGCACCAGCCCCAAGCATCCTGTATCATGCGTCGAACCTGGACTGGTCACCCATGACAATATACATGCTACAATGCCGTTCTCCCCAATCATCCCACCTTCACCCTCTCCCACAGAGTCCCAAAGACTGTTCTCTACGCCTATGTCTCTTTTGCAGTCTCGTATACAGGGTTCAGGTTACCATCTTTCTAAATTCCATATATATGCGTTAGTATACTATATTGATGTTTTTCTTTCTGGCTTACTTCACTCTGTATAATTGGCTCCAATTTCATCCACCTCATTAAAACTGATTCAAATGCATTCTTTTTGATGGCTGAAAAATACTCCATTGTGTATATGTACCAAAGCTTTCTTATCCATTCATCTGCAGATGGACATCTAGGTTGCTTCCATGTCCTGGCTATTATAAACAGTGCTGCAATGAACACTGGAGTACATGTGTCTCTTTCAATTCTGGTTTCCTCGGTGTGGATGCCCAGGAGTGCGATTGCTGGATTATATGGCAGTTCTATTTCCAGTTTTTTGAGGAATCTCCACACTGTTCTCCATAGTGGCTGTACTAGTTTGCATTCCCACCAACAGTGTAAGAGGGTTCCCTTCTCTCCACACACTCTCCAGCACTTATTGCATGTAGACTTTTGGATAGCAGCCATTCTGACTGGTGTGAAATGGTATCTCATTGTGGTTTTGATTTGCATTTCTCTGATGATGAGGGATGTTGAGCATTTTTTCATGTGTTTGTTAGCCATCTTTATGTCTTCTTTGGAGAAATGTCTGTTTAGTTCTTTGGCCCATTTATTGATTGGGTCACTTAGTTTTCTGGAATTGAGCTGCAGGAGCTGCTTGTATATTTTGGAGATTAATCCTTTATCAGTTGCTTCATTTGCTATTATTTTCTCCCATTCTGAAGGCTGTCTTTTCACCTTGCTTAGAGTTTCCTTTGCTGTGCAGAAGCTTTTGATTTTAATTAGGTCCCATTTGTTTAGTTTTGCTTTTATTTCCAATATTCTGGGAGGCGGGTCTTGGAGGATCCTGTTGTGATTTATGTCAGAGAGTGTTTTGCCTACGTTCTCCTCTAGGAGTTTTATAGTATCTGGTCTTACATTTAGCTCTCTAATCCATTTTGAGTTTATTTTGGTGTATGGTGTTAGGAAGTGTTCTAGTTTCATTCTTTTACAAGTGGCTGACCAGTTTTCCCAGCACCATTTGTTAAAGAGACTGTCTTTTGTCCATTTTATATTCTTGCCTCCTTTGTCGAAGATAAGGTGTCCATAGGTGCGTGGATTTATCTCTGGGCTTTCTATTTTGTTCCATTGATCTATATTTCTGGGAAGACAGATTTCTAAATGGGTCCAAATCCTCAGTCATTTCAGGTACAATCTCAACCTCCAAGCCATTGTATAATGACGGATGTTCATCTTTTTCTTGGTGATATTCTTTTCTTATTTGGTGTGACCACCTTTAACGGTAAAGAATCTGCCCACAATACGAGACTTGGGTTTGATCCTTGGGTCAGGAAGATCCCCTGGAGAAGGGAATGGCTACCCGCTCCAGTATTCTTGCCTGGAGAATCCCATGGACAGAGAAGCCTGGCAGGCTACAGTTCATAGGGTTCCAAAGAGTTGGACACAACTGACTAACACTTCACTTTCTTTGTCACTTTCACCTTTACTGGAATGTAAAGTCATTAAAGGAAATAACTGATCTTGTTCATCTTTTTAGCCCAAAACAAATGAAGTAGGGATTCAATACTGAATAAGAGATGGTACAAATATTAAAACAGAGCAAGTCCAAAATGTAGGTTGAAGTCTTCAATTCTTTCTAGGCTGAAGATGGTTGCTCTGAAAACTTTGAAGCTTGTGTAACACATATTTTGCTGCTTAATCTATTTTGGCATTTCTTATATTAAAAGATCAGATAATGGTAGCATTTTGTGTCAAATTTCTGCTCCGCATCCAAAGACCGCCTTTATTTCTTGCTGGCTCTCTAGAAAGTCTTCTTTTCATTTTGTATATGCCTTTCAGTTCACTCATCAGCATACGCCAGTCCCAAATGACTCTCTCAACAACTTTTAAGGATCCTCACAGCCAGAAGAACCTCTCAGAGGATCAGAAACAGCTAATACCAGCTTACGGATTCCTTATTACATCCTTACGCGTGAATAAAAACAAGCTAGACCTATTATGCAGCTGTTTCCTCTCCACTGGTGACTGGGAACTGATCTAAGAAAAATTCAGGCAAACCAACACTCCACCTTGTATAACCTTCTCTTGGCAGCTGAATCTGTCAACTCACAGCAACTATGCCATACCCTTGCCCCAAATACCCTTGCAAGCCCAGGACTATGCAGTGGGTGAAATTAGCATTTAGGCAGTCCACAAGATCCCTGACAAGTACTGTGCCAGAGCAATTCAACATCTAGACTAGCTGTTTCAGTCAGGAGATTAACTGGCTTATCTCAACCCCAAGGGCAATCTTTGGCTCACATCCAGGAAGTCGGCAGTTTTCAGGTTAGCCCCTGGCTGATCAAGCCATCCATCAGCTGCTTGCCTAATCCTAGCATCATACACAGAATTACAGAGCAGGACTTCTCCCCACACACTTTGTAGCGTGAACTGTTTTTTCTTTTTTTCAAGGTTTAGTATACCATCTTAAAAAGAAAATTTTGTTCTCAATATTGCTGGGAAATTTCATAAAAATGGTACACCCTTTGGTAACATCACAATAATCCTTTAGCTGGAAAAGAAAATCATATATTCTAATTAACGGTAAAATATATAATTATTAGTATAAACAGAGTTAATAATATTATTAATATTTGGTTATTCAGTTCAGTTCAGTCACTCAGTCGTGTCTGACTCTTTGCGACCCCATGAATCACAGCATGCCAGGCCTCCCTGTCCATCACCAACTAATTACTACTGCTGCTGCTGCTACTACTATAGTGATAATAATCAAGAAAATATTAAATAAATATTTATATACATATATAATCATTCTGTCTATTTGCTGTTGTTCAGTCACTAAGTCGTTTCCGACTCTGCAGCCCCATGGACTATAGCACGCCACACTTCCCTGTCCCTCACTCTCTCCTGGAGTTTGCTCAGATTCATGTCCATTGACTCAGTGATGCTATCAAACCATCTCATCCTCTGCGCCCTTTTCTCCTCCCCTCAATCTTTTCCAGCACCAGAGTTTTTTCCAATGAGTCGGCTCTTCACAACAGGTAGACAAAGTATTGGAACCTCAGCTTCAGTCCTTCCAGTGAAGTAAGGATTGACTGGTTTGATCTCCTTGCAGTCCAAGGGATTTTCAAGAGTCTTCTCCAACACCACAGTTCAAAAGCACCAATTCTTTGGCACCCAGGCTTCTTTATGATCCAACTCTCAAATCGGTACATGACTACTGTCAAAAGTATAGCTTTGACTATACAGACCTTTGTCGGCAGTGATATCTTTGCTCTATTTATAATACACTCCAAATATGATCTTAGGAACATGGCTTACAAAAAATCAACTGATTCTAGAAAACCAAAATATTTTTCTATTCCTTCATCATTTACAGCTTTGTTCTTCAAGGTCATTTTGTTAATGACCTTTCTTAAATGAGCCACAGTGATTTAAAAAATTGTTGAGTCTTAATCAGTCTTGAAAATCAGTATAGTGCAAAGGAATGAGTGTGAGAAGCACAGTTTAAATTCTGACTCAGTTGAACTTGTGTAAATACCGATCCTCTCTGGACTTTAGTTTCCTCCTTATAAGGGGGCAGAGTTGGTAAGGACATCCTAGAGAGAAGCCCTGAGCTCCTGCCCTCCAGTTCTAAACATTCCATCCTCTCAGGTGAGTGGGCAGGGCAACACAGCCCAGGGCAGAGGTAGCCAAAGAAGATGATGAGAAAATTCAAGTAAATAAAGACTAAGCTGGATATACTTCATACAGCCAGTGTTATGAGTGTTGGAAAATCAAAAATTTCAGAAAAAAAACTTACTTTTACTTTGTTTACTCTCATTTTCATTGTGCAAACATTTGCACATTTGAAAACATCAAGAGGTACTTTTTTAAACATGCATTTAACCTGAATGATTGTGTTCTATAATCAAAGCTATTAAATCAAACTTCAGCACTGAATAAAGCCGCTACTATGATGATTATTCATTATATTTAATATGTTTGACCCCTAACTCTTTGCCAGGTGTTGTGTAAGAGATTACTTATTTTGCTTAATGCACCCAACAAGCATTAGGTTACTTTTGCTATCTATGTGATAGATGTTATCCATATCCCTATTTTTATAGCAAAAAGAATCTGGAACTTAGAGAGTAAGTAACTTGTCCAAAGTCACCCAGTAGCAGATGAGAAAGTCTATCAAAAGTCTGTCCAGCTCCAAAGTACAGGTTCTTAACCATAATATTCAATATATCACTGATATTCAATATTACTAAATTCAAAAGTTTATAAAATTATATACAACAGTTCTTTGTAAAAATATAATGAAACCTATAAAACATTCATCAAATTGTAATGCTACTTCATGGGACTTTAATTGGGGCTAGCTAAAGGGCTTTATAGACTCAAAAACTGGAAACTGACTATTGCAATTAGTTGTGCAGAATAAAAGACAGGTTTGAAAGTCCTTCTTTGCATTGAATTTCAAATGTTCCACTTTGAATGAAACAGATGTTGAACTTTAGATTAGCTCAATCTGCATTAGATTTAGCCTGTGCACACAGTAAGATAGTACTAACATGGGCACTTACACTACTGTCTCTTTAGGGACACCTTTCCCCAGACCAGCATCATCTGCAATTTAAAAGAGGTCTTTTCAAAGAAATAAAGGACTTTACTTAAAAGCACAAGAATTAGTCTAGTGGATCTGAGCCATGGTCCATCCAATATTCTGCCTCTTGTAGGAGTATAAAGGGGCATGTCATGTGATAGTAGTAGCCTTCTATCCTATGAAACTCAAAAGTTTAGTGATATTTTCCTGGCAATTGTGAATTTAGATTCACCTTTCTTGAAGTCTATTATAGGTTCAAACCTATTTTAGGTTTTCATGATGTAAAGTTCCATATATACACGACTTGTTCAGTAACTAACGTGGCAAACACCATGGATTTGTGACTCCCCATCTACTACTGCAAATATCTAGAGTGTTCTTTAGCATCAGTTCAGATGACTCCTGTTCTCTTAATGAGGCTTATCAAACTCAGCCCCAGGTTCATCAGAGATTCAGTTGTTTCAGTCAGTTCAGTTCAGTTCAGTTGCTCAGTCGTGTCCGACTCTCCGCGACCCCGTGAATCACAGCATGCCAGACCTCCCTCTCTATCACCAACTCCCGGAGTTCACTCAAACTCATGTCCACAGAGTCGGTGATGCCATCCAGCCATCTCATTCTCTGTCGTTCCCTTCTCCTCCCGCCCCCAATCCTTCCCAGCATCAGAGTCTTTTCCAGTGAGTCAACTCGTTGCATGAAGTGGCCAAAGTATTGGAGTTTCAGTTTTAGCATCAGTCCTTCCAATGAACACTCAGGATTGATCTCCTCTAGAATGGACTGGATGGATCTCCTTGCAGTCCAAGGCACTCTCAAGAGTCTTCTCCAGCACCACAGTTCAAAAGCATCAATTCTTCAGCGATCAGCTTTCTTCACAGTCCAACTCTCACATCCATACATGACTACTGGATAAATCATAGCCTTGACTAGACGGACCTTTGTTGGCAAAGTAATGTCTCTGTTTTTTAATATACTATCTAGGTTGGTCATAACTTTCCTTCCAAGGAGTAAGCTTCTTTTAATTTCATGGCTGCAATCAGCATCCGCAGTGATTTTGGAGCCCAAAAATGTAAAGTCTGACACTGTTTCCACTGTTTTCCCATCTATTTCCCATGAAGTGATGGGACCAGATGCCATGATCTTCGTTTTCTGAATGTTGAGCTTCAAGCCAACTTTTTCACTCTCCTCTTTCACTTTCATCAAGAGGCTTTTGAGTTCCTCTTCACTTTCTTACATAAGGGTGATGTCATCTGCGTATCTGAGGTTATTGATATTTCTCCCAGCAATCTTGATTCCAGCTTGTGCTTCTTCCAGCCCAGCGTTCCTCATGATGTACTCTGCATATAAGTTAAATAAGCAGTGTGACAATATACAACCTTGACGTACTCCTTTTCCTATTTGGAACCAGTCTGTTGCTCCATGTCCAGTTCTGATTGTCGCTTCCTGACCTGCATACAGGTTTCTCAAGAGGCAGGTCAGGTGGTCTGGTATTCCCATCTCTTTCAGAATGTTCCACAGTTTCTTGTGATCCACACAGTCAAAGGCTTTGGCATAGTCAATGAAGCAGAAATAGATGCTTTTCTGGAACTCTCTTGCTTTTTCCATGATCCAGCAGATGTTGGCAATTTGATCTCTGGTGCCTCTGCCTTTTCTAAAACCTGCTTGAACATCTGGGAGTTCATGGTTCACATATTGCTGAAGCCTGGCTTGGAGAATTTTGAGCATGACTTTACTAGCGTGTGAGATGAGACTGAACACTTATTCTCTGTTAAAAGGGCTATTAGTGAGTGTTAGGTGTTAAAGATACATTAACACCAGACTATGACTTTCTTCTTGACGTAATCAGAAAGATTAAGTGTTTAAAAAGTATTAACTTTGGAAATCAGAAGCTATTTGAAGTATTTTATGTAGGGTGAAATGCCTACATAAGTGACAAGAAGTCACTTATTTTCTGGAAAGTCATTCCTCAATTTGTAAGGAACTGAGAAGTCTTGATGGTCTCCTGTTGATATTTTAGAGAGTATACAGTCAATCTTTTTGGTATTTCTCCCATAAAGTGTATCCTGCTTGTGTTCAGTCACGTCTGATTCTTTGTGACCCCACGGACTGTAGCCTGCCAGGCTCCTATGTCCATGGAATTTTCCAGGCAAGAACACTAGAGTGGGTTGTCATTTCCTACTGCAGGGGATCGCCCCGACCCAGGAATCGAACCCTCGTCTCTTGTGTCTCCTGCATTGGCAGGCACATTCTTTACCATTGCACCACCTGGGAAGCCCTTCATAAGCTGCATAATGGTTTCCAAAGTAGTCCTATACTTACAACTGGGTATTCTTCAGGGAATGAAAGAACCACACTCATTTATAAATTTTATCCTCCTTAAACACTGATACATGGACAAAAAAATATATAGCTTTCCTAGGATAGCTAACTGATTGAAGGTGGTTCTACAAAATAGTAATATTCAAACAATTCAATCAGATTGTTTCAGTACTCTTTCAGGAAAGTGAAATATTCTACCAAAGTTACTGGGCATGAAACATTTTACAAAGAGTTGGTGGATATTCAGGTGATCTCGACAACATCATCAATACACTGTGAGATGTTTTCTAGATGTTCGTGTCTCCTAGATTCACCCCCCTAGCATTGCCACTGTAACTCCGACTCCTTTCTCGATTTGGGAGAGGAAAACCAGTCTAAATTCATTTTTATAGCTATGTCTGTTTGTTTGGGGAGCATCCAGAGTGCAAAAGAACAAGAGCCCAACAGTGGAAAAATTTATACCCCTAGACAGTGTCAACGGAGAAGGCAATGGCAAGCCACTCCAGTACTCTTGCCTAGAAAATCCCATGAATGGAGAAGCCTGGTAGGCTGCAGTCCGTGGGGTCGCTAAGGGTCAGACACGACTGAGCGACTTGACTTTCACTTTTCACTTTCACACATTGGAGAAGGAAATGGCAACCCACTCCAGTGTCCTTGCCTGGAGAATCCCAAGGATGGGGGAGCCTGGTGGGCTTCCGTCTATGGGGTCACACAGAGTCGGAGACGACTGAAGTGACTTAGCAGCAGCAGCAGCAGACAGTGTCGTGTTGGCCTCCACAACATCTATTCTTCTTTCCTTCTACATCCATTTATTTGGATATTCTCCTATCCCCTACCTCAGTTCCTTGTGGACTGGAAGAGACTTCACCCCTCTGATTCTGTGACTGAAGCCCAAGGACCAGGTTCATTCAACTAATTCCCTAATGACCATGTTGATTCAGTAATGGGCATCTGAACTAAGCCAGTCTTGTCAGAGAAAAGGCAGAGAGTTTGCAAGGAAATACGATAGAGACTGCCTGTGAAAACAGCTGAAAGAGGATAAAAGTCTCAGAAAGAGAAACAAAATCTTAGTGAAATCATTTGATCCCTATATCCAACTGTATCTGCAGCCAGAGTGCTTCAGGAATTTTGTGTTATGTGACTCAGGTTTAAGACAGGTTTTCTATCTTACCACATGCTGCATAAATGGTCTTAACGGATGCCCTACCATAACCTTTATTTTCTTACTTTTAAAAAATGACAGCACAGGAAAAATGAAAATGCCCTCCCCCTATCCAATGCAAATGGTCAGAACAACCACAATAATAAAATCTATTAGTTTTTCTACAATAGCTAAAATGTGTGCCACTCCTCCACGCTAGCAATTTTATGGTTGGTGGCTTCCCCTTGGTTAACAGTTAAAGGAAGGCCCTTTTCCACAAAAGCACGCTGGGTAAGGACTTCCACTAGAGCAGGCTGGGTAGGGGCTTCCACCAGGGCATGCTGGGAAGGGGACAAGCAGAACTTTTTCAAGACAGTGCTCATACAAATTGATAACATATGATTTTAAATGTGGTGTGACGGACCCCACATGTGCTGAAAATCAAAAAGTGAGAGGGCTTTCATTTTCTAACTACTACTCTCGAATATGAGACATTAAAACAAAAATAAAAACCAAAGCAACACCAAAAGTGATATAAGCATAAGAGATATCACTCAGCGCATAAAAATGTGGTTAAATAAATTTACTGTGATACATTGTTTGTAGAAAAAATTTGAAAGTAGGTCATTCTTTTTTTTTTTTTTTTCAAATTCTTGATTAAAAGCTATTTTCCTCCTTGAAAATGAAAATTGGTTTTATGGTCCTCTACTTGTCAAAGCCATTTAAGTCGATCAGGTTAGAGGTCCTAATTACAACTTGTTGGCAGCTTGTGTTTATTCTGACACATGGTCTGACAGGTATACTCTTTGTTTGTTTTAATTTAAAGATAATTTACTGCCCATAAAAGGTAAGAGATTAATGGCCCTAGAAATTGAAATCAGTTCCCCATTTACCAACTAGAGAGTCTAATCTAAGGAAGTCTATGTTTCCATACCAATTTGTCTCATAGGTGAAAATGTATTTTGTACTCCACAATCACTCAATCCTTAGCTTTTCTCTTGAGATCTCCCACAAGGGTGCTAATTGCACTGATCACTCTTGTTAAACTGACATTAAAAATTATTGCAAGTTCTCAACATCACTTTGTATAATCTTGTAACTGGCAGATAGCAATGACTTTTTGTCACCACCAATACTACCATTTTTGAACCAGAAGACTCTAGAAGTCATTAGCAATTCCACAAGCACTGAAGGTCCATTTCTTCTGTCTTTCAACATACTATAACTTTTTTTATATTTATCTCTAAATAAGCACTTGACCTATTCACAGATTGATGCCTTAAATTGAGTCCTCCAGTGTGAGACTATTTATGCAGACACTACTGAGCAAATTAGGAAAGTATTCAAATTGGGTGGATATTATTATAGATAGACTTCAAATATAAAGACTTACCAATCATTTTACTTAGTCAAAAGTTTTTTTAGTATTTTAACACATATGATCTCTACTCACAACCATTTGTTGCAATGCATTAAGTATTTAAATTTAAAAAACAAAACTGTAAAAGATGAGAAATCAGACATCTCAATGAGAAAAAAATGTGCACAGAACATGAACAGGTAACCCACAAAAGAAAAATATAAAGATTCAATATATACATATGAGAAAGTAGTTAGTCTCACTAATAATAAGTGAAATACTAAATAAACAGTGATAAATTATTTTCATTTTTCAGATTACCAAAGATTGAAAAGAGCAATGATACTTGGTATTGACACTGAGACAGTGCAAGAGGAAATATAAAATATCACTATAATTGTGTAAGAGAATTTAACAGTATCTATAAAAATCAATTTTTCAAAGCATTTTTCATTTTAAAAAATGCATTGTTCATTGCAGCACTATTTACAATAGCTAGAACATGGAAGCAACCTAGATGTCCATTGACAGATGAATGGATAAAGAAGTTGTGGTACATATATACAATGGAATATTACTGAGCCATAAAAGGGAACACCTTTGAGTCAGTTCTAATGAGGTGGTTGAACCTAGAACCTATTATACAGAGTGAAGTAAGTAAGAAAGAGAAAGATAAATATTGTATTCTAATGCATATATACGGAATCTAGAAAAATGGTACAGAAGAATATACTTAAAGGGCAGCAATGGAGAAACATTTAGAGAACAGACTTGTGGAAATGTGGAGAAGGGAGGAGAGGGTGAGATGTATGGAAAGGGTAACAAGGAAACTTATATTCCCATATGTGAAATAGATAGCCAACAGGAATTTGCTGTATGGCTAAGAAACTCATACAGGGGCTCTGTATCAACCTAGAGGGGTGGGATGGGGAGGGAGATGGAAGGGAAGTTCAAAAGGGAGGGGATATATGTATACCTATGGCTGATTCAGGTTGAGGTTTGACCGAAAACAACAAACTTCTGTAAGGCAATTATCCGTCAATAAAAAAATTAATTAAAAAGTGTATCTAAAAGAAACAATTTAAAAAGTGCAAAAATATCTGAACAAAAATGTTCATGACTACATTAAGCCATATACCAGACAGAAAGCTGCATTGGGTGTGTGTGTGTGTGTGTGTGTTTTCTCGCCATTGTTTCTTCAGTCTCAAATATAGTGTCTGGCATACCATGCTTGTGTTTGAGCTCAGTCACTCAGTCATGTCCAACTCTTTGTAACCCCATGGATCGTAGCCCATCACGCACCTCTGTCCATGGGATTTCCCAGGCAAGAGTATTGGAAAGGGTTGCCATTTCCTCCTCCAGGAGACCTTCCTGACTCAGGGATTGAACTCTCCTTTCCTGTGTCTCCTGCATTGACGGGTGGATTCTTTTATCACTGAGCCATCTGGGAAGCTCCCTGACATACCACAGGGATTCAGTATTTGATTAATACATGATTTATTATACATTATCAAAAGATATCAGTCTATCTAAATACCTAGCATTAAGGCATTGACTAAAATAATGTTATAGTTTTTCAACAGAATATTATGCACCTTTAGAAAATAATGTCACAGTCAATGTTTATCAATATGGAATGACATTTGAAATACATTATTAAGTTTAAAAATAATACCATTTAATTTTTTAAAATAAATTTTAAACTATTTCAGGATATATCCTACACATACAAGATTGAAAGTGATACATATTAGTTACGAGGTTTGACTCTTTATCTGTATGTTCAAAACTTTCTACAGAGGCTATGGATTAAAACCTTATAGTAAAATAGGTGAATTTTTATAAATTCATAAGGAAATTTTTTTCTTAAAGTAGCAAAAGCAGAAATCATAAAGAAGATTAAAATTACATAAAATTTAAAAATTATCCGTTTTACACTGTAAATTATTAGTTTGGAGGTTATGTTAAAAGGGAAAAGTTTTTGTCTTTTAAAGATACATATTGAAATATTTACTGATTAAAATGATACAATGCATGGGATTTATTCAACATACTCAGAAGTTGGGAATAGATAAGGTAGAAGAATTGAGGAGAGGGATTAGGCATGAGCTGATAGTTGTTGAAGTTGGGCAATAAAAAAATGGCTTTTATGTATGTGTGTTATCTCTATTTTTTGTATGTGTTTTAAAGTTCACATCATATAAAAATTATAATACAGTAAACAAAAGTGATAGAGAACCATGAACTGTGGAAAATAGTTCCACAGTTGAACAAGAAATGAACAAGAAATTAAATAAATTCTTAGTATATAGTGAACTTATAAATCAATTAAAACTATTAACTATTAACTTGGCAAGTACATGAACTGACAATCCACCAAAGCAAAAAAGGAAATGACAATGACCAAAAAGCATGTGAAAATAATTGTATTTTATATAATAAAATATATGTCTAAAAATTGAAGAAATTTTATTTAAAATGAGATGAAATTTCTCAACTAATAATACTGTTTCAAAATGACAAAAATTTATTTCTGACTATTTTTAGTATAGTATAAAGTCAGGGAGCATGATTAACTTTCAGCTCCATTCTTCTTTCTCAAGATGGTTTTGGCTATTTGGGTTCTTTCATGTTTCCAAACAAATTTAAAATATTTTGTTCTAATTCCAAAAAAATGCCATTGATAATTTTATAGAGATGGCACTGAATCTGTACATTGTCTTGCATAATATGGTCATTTTAACAATATTGACTCTTCCAATCAAATAACACGGTATATCTCTCCATCTGTTCATGTCATCTTCAATTTTTTTAGTCAGTGTCTTATAGTTTTCAGATTACAGACATCTTTTGCCTCCTTAGGTAGGTTTATTCCTAGGTATTTTTTTTATATTGGTAAATGGAATTATTTCCTTAATTTCTCTTTCTGATATTTCATTATTAACACACATAAATGTAAAAGATTTCTGTATATTAATTTTGTATCCTGAAACTTCACTAAATTCACTGATGAGCTCCAATAGTTTTCCAGTGGCATCTTTAAGATTCTCTGTGTATACTGTCATGTCATCTGCAAACAGTGACAGTTTTACTTCTTCTTTTCCAATTTGGATTTCTTCTATTTCATTTTCTTCTCTGATTGCTGTGGCTAGGATTTCCAAAACTATGTTGAATAAAGGTGGCAAAAATGGACACCTTTGTCTTTTGCCTGATCTCAGAGGGAATGCTTTGAGCTTTTCATCATTGAGTATTACGTTAGTTCAGGGTTTGTCATATACAGTCTTTGTTATTTGAGGTATGTTCCCCCTATGCCCACTTTCTGGAGAGTTTTTGTCATAAATTGATGCTAAATTTATCAAAAGCTTTTTCTGTATATATTGAGATGATCATTTTATTCTTCAACTAGCTAATGTGATGCATAACAGTGATTGATTTCCAGATATGGAAAAAAATTGCTGCATGCCTAGGATAAATTCCATTTGATTATGTTATATAATCCTTTTAATATATTGTTGGATTCAGTTTGCTAGAAATCAAAACAGTACGGTACGGGAACAAAGACACACAGATCAACAGAACAGGACAGAAAGCTCAGATATAAACCAGTGCACTATGGTCAATTGATCTATAACAAAGGAGGCAAGAATATACAATGGAGAAAAGACAGTCTCCTCAAAAAGTGGTGCTGGGAAAACTGAACAGCTGTATGTATAAGAATGAAAGTAGAACATTCTCTAACAACATATACAAAAATAAATTCAAAATAGATTAAAGGTATAAGTGTAAGACCAGATACTATAAAACTCCTAGAGGAAAACAGGCAGAACACTCTATGACATAAATCGCAACAAGATCTTTTTTGATCCACCTCCTAGAATAATGGAAACAAAAGCAAAACTAAACAAATGGAACCTAATTAAACTTAAAAGCTCTTGCACAGAAAAGGAAACCATAAACAAAATGAAAAGACATCCCATGGAGTGGGAGAAAATATTTATAAATGATGCAACTGACAAGGAATTAACTTTCAAAATACACGAACAACTTATAGAGCTCAATATCAAAATAAAAGAAAGCCCAATAAAAAAAATGGGCATGGGGCTTCCCTGATGGTTCAGTGGTAAAGAATTTGTTTGCCAATGCAGGAGACACGAGTTCCATGCCTTGTCTGGGAAGATCCCACATGTCATGCAGCAATTAAGCCTGTGTGCCACAACTATGGAGGGTGTGCTCTAGAGCCCAAGAACTGCAATTACTGAAGCCCATGCAGCCTGCAAGGAGTTCAAATCAGTCAGTCCTAAAGGAAATCAATCCTGAATGTTCACTGGAAGGACTGATGCTGAAGGTGAAACTCCAGTATTTTGGCCACTTGATGCGAAGGGCTGACTCATTAGAAAAGCCCCTGATGTTGGGAAAGAGTGAAGGCAGGAGGAGAAGGGGATGACAGGGGATAAGACTGGATGGCATCACCGACTCAACGGAGTTTGAGCAAGCTCTGGGAGTTGGTGATGGACAGGGAAGCCTCGTGTGCTGCAGTCCATGGGTTCGCAAAGAGTCAGACATGACTGAGCAACTGAACTAAATTGAAAGCACCCTAGAGCCTGCTCTGCAACAAGAGAAGCCACTGCAATGAGAATCCCACATACCACAACTAGAGTGTAGCCCCACTCGCCACAACTAGAGAAAAGCGGTGCAGCAACAAAGACCCAGAAAAGCCAAAAATAAACAAATAAAATCACTTTAATAAATGGGCAGAAGACCTACCTAAATAGATATTTCTCCAAAGGAAATACACAGATGACCAATATGAACATGAAAAGATGCTCAACATCACTATTAGAGAAATGCACATCAAAACTACAATAAGATACCACCAGTCAGAATGGCCATCACCAAAACGCTGAAAAATCTGTAAATCAACTATATTAAAATAATGTATATTTTAGGAAGTCTGCAAATAATAAATGCTAGAAAGGGTACAGAGAAAAGGAAACCCAACTGCACTGTTGGCAGGAATATAAACTGGTGCAGTCATTATGGAAAATAGTATGGAGGTAATTAAAAAACTAAAAACAGAGCTACCATATGATCCAGTCTTCTCCTGGGCATATATCCAAAAAAAATTAAGACTCTAATTTAAAACGCTACATGCATCCCAGTGTTCATAGCAACACTATATTCAATGGCCAAGACATGGAATGTTCAACCTAAATGTTCATCAACAGTTGAAGGGATAAAGAAAATGTGATGGACATACACAGTAGACTATTACTAAATCATAAAAAAGAATGAAGTAATGCAGCAACATGGATGGAACTAGAGATTATCATACTAAGTGAAGTAAGTCAGAGAAAGACAAATACCATTTTGATATCACTTATATGTGGAATCTAAAATATGACATAAATGAACTTATCTATGAAACAGAAACAGATCCACAGACATAGAGAACAGCCTTGTGGCTGCTGTGGTGGGAGGGAAAGATTGCGAGTTTGGGACTAGCAGATGCAAACTATTATGCATAGAATGGATAAACAACAAAATCCTACAGTACACCACAGGGAAATATATTCAATATCTTGTGATAATCATATAAGAATATGAAAAAGAACACATATGCATATATACATGGATCACTGTGCTATACATCTGAAACTAACACAACATTATAAATCAATGACAATTAAAAATGGCAATTTGAAATATTATTGATGAGTGTGTTTACCATCACAAACTTTCTGGTAATATTTATTTAAAATATTAATATTTTACTTATCCTTAGACCCAGCAATTTTACTTCTAAGAACATAAATTAAGAAAATAGTCACAAATGTGCACAAAAATTTATTCAAAGAAATATATGAAAGTGATGTTTACAATAAAGAAAGAGATATAAATAACCTGCATGTATACAGATGGGACGTTAAGTCACTATGGTAAATGTATCAATGGAATTTTCTTCGTCCTTTCATTCCCTCACTTACTCACTTTTTCAAAAATAATTTAAGCAAGGGTCAGACACTGGTTAGGCACTGGGAATGCAATAATGAATAAAGATACAGTGTATGCTTCAAGAAGGGTCATAGGATAGGGAAAAGCTGGGGCTGGGGAGTGGCAGCTACTTGCTACAGTAATCCAGGAAGCCTCACTCAGGAGACGAAAAAGGTGAGACCTGTAAAATAAAATCAGGCATGCAATGACTTGGAGAAAGAGAATTCCAAATCATTAAAATATTTCCATAAAGAATCTAGAAAAATGGTAATGATGAACCCATTTGCAGGGCGGGACAGGAATAAGACGCAAAGAGAACAGACTTGTGGACACAGCCAGGCAAAGAGAGGGTGGGATAAATTGAGAGAGCAGCATTGAAACGTATACATTACTGTATGTAAAACAGATTATCTAGTGGGAACTCAACCTGGTACTCCGTGATAACCCAGAGGGGTGGGATGGAGTGGGGCTGGAAGGGAGGTTCAAGGGGAAGGGAACATATATATTCCTATGGCTGATTCACATTGTTGTATGGCAGAAACTTACACAACATTGTAAAGCAATTATTCTCCAATTAAAAATAAAATGGCAACCCAGTATTCTTGCCTGGAGAATTCCATGGACAGAGAAGCCTGGTGGGCCACAGTCCATGGGTTACAAAGAGATGGAAATGACTGAGTGACTAACACTTAAAAATAAAAATAATAATTCCATAAAGAATATTTAAAACCCAGGGAAATGTTTATGTTAAAACAACTGGGGGATAAGCAAGTGTCAAAATCATATGTAACATAGTAATAATATCTATAAATATGTATATCACACATATAATTAGAAGGATAGATACCAAAATTTTAACAGTAGCTATTTTGAGTGTAGAAAATAGTGATTTTTCTGTTCTTTTTATTTATCACTGATTTGTAAGTTTTCTATTATAAGAAAATTTATAATGTGTATTACTTTATAATAAGAAAATAACTAATTGAAAAAGATTAATTAAGAGACTTTGCATTTATGAAATTGTGGTTTCAAAATCAGGTAGTCTGGACTTGAAGGTGAGCCAAGTACTATAATTACCTTCCTTAAATGTTGAGTGTATGGGTATATTTAGAGAAACAAGGACAATGATTCAGATAAGTAACCACACAAATTGCTAGGGAACTCCCACTAAGATTGACAGGCATGTTTTACCTGGGCGATTTTTACTGGAATATTGTACTTGTACAATATCCTCATTTACTGAGGATATACTGTATTATTAATACCAAGGCACTATGTCAAGTAGGAGACATCAAGTGACAATGCAGCCAGGGTTTCTATAATCATGAAACTTGTACTATAATTTTTATCACCACAGGATGATAAATTTGTCAAATTTATGGGTCAATAATTTTATTAACATTCATTCAACAAATATTTATAAAGTGCCTACTATGTCAAGTAACAAGGATATAATTGTGAACAAATATTCCATATTTATCTCAGTTTATACAAATTCCAAATAAGGAAAAAAGATAATTTACACATACTAATATAACGGTTATTTACCTAAATTTTAAGACTGAACAGTCCATAAAGGCGCAACATGTAAGAAAATGATTTCCATATTTCTTTCTATATAGTCAGCCTTAGCCAAACACTAGTGAAAGTATTTTCCATTTTTCTGACTTCTAAAATAGTAGTGTTGACCACTACTCTCTTATAGGATAAGAGAATAATAATATTCTTTTTCACTAGAGACACTGGAAGAACATTCAGGTTGAAATGCTAATAGAACACCAAAATCAATTGCTGCACGTTTTTCTTATTGTAATTCCCTGGGTAAGCCTCATTCTCCTGAGGGCTGCCAAGGAAGACAACTAATAGAGCTAAGCAACTTGCAGAATGTTGCAAATGCTAGATGGTGATTGACTGGAGAAGCCATGATGTATAATTTATCCAAGTGTCAAGCAGCTTGAGCAAGCTCTAATGTAATTTTGGGCTTAATTATTTGGAAAAAAGGTAAATGGCACATGAATGAAATCCATAAATGATACAAACCTGTGAGTTATAAATGCCTATGAGAGGAGGAAATAGTGCAAAGGTGTAGGGAAGTAGCACGTATCAGGAGGCAACAGCCCAGAGAAGCTCCGCTTGGAAATATGCAGGAGATACTGAGGACGATGCTGTCTGCTGGGCCGGTCAACTGGAAAACTGTTTCTAAAGGTTTGCAAACTGCATATGCACTCTTATACACACACTGTTGCACTGTATATACTTTCATAGTCAAGATGTGCAATCTTCTGATATGGTTCTTTATTTAAAGGGTCTAGAGCTGAATGGATTTCACTAGTGCAACAGGTATATTTATTTCTAGGACCCTGAACAGAGACAGCAGTTAGCTGGAGTCAGTTAAAGGGATTTGGAAAGCAATACACCTGGTATTATTGTATTTTACCTTTAGAAATGCAAACATGGTGATGATTACAGGTGCATGATTCAAATCTTCTTCTAAAATTCACTACTGTCCTAGAGAAAGACACACAGCCACAGTACTCCCAAATTCTTCATTTTCTTTTGATCTAATTCTTCTGCAAAGTATTTTTTTCTGAGACTGTTACACAATTTTATAAGTAGATCAGTTTCAAGTCTTTCTACACATGTGGGTCAGGGATTAGCTGTGAGGCACTTATTTTCTTGTAAGAAGCATTAGAACCCTCACCAGCTGGTGGTGATTACTTCTCCAATCATGGTCTACCACGCAGTGAGGTGAGAATTCAGAGTGTATTTTTTTCTACAGTTTTCTCTATTAAAAATAGCTTTTTCCATACAATGGTGATATATGTAAATATTACTATCAATGTGCACACTATGTTTTAAAAGGATATTAAACAAAATGAAAATATTAAAAAAAAAATGTGTTGGCCCCTAGTTACAATGAATGTTCTGTATCCTTCAGCTCTCAGCTTCAGTGTTAATCACTTACTTGTTCTAACTTCACACCAAACTCCCTGGAACTTTTCCTGGTGTTAGAATCTCACAAGACAGACTTTCAGGATCTTGATGGTCAAATCTCTCTCTTATCTGCACCATGCCTCCTCTTCAGAAGCTTTCAGCTTCCTTCTCTTGTGCTTTCAGAGTTGGAGGTGGTGAGAGAACTTTTACTGCCTCACTGACCATCATTTCCCCATTTCCCTCTTTCCTCTCCTGGAGAAGTTAGCAAATCACCTTTATGTCTCACAAGGATTAGCAGAAGTTGGCAGAGAGAAAAAAAATGTGTGTATATGTGTATACATATATTTTTTCCACGTGTGATAAATACTATCTTGAAAATTAATTACCTGCTTCTTTTCCTTCCCAGATACTCATTCTTACCCTCTCTCTTTTGGGACTGGCCTCATTCTGTGATAGAGTCCATCACCTTTCAAACCAGTCTCAGCTCAGATAAACCTACTGAAATTAATTTGTATCTAAAAACTTGAAGTTTAAATAGGGCTGTATTAATAAATGTTTAACAGTTTGTTCTGAGTGGGAGGAGCAGAGGTAGGGAGAGGCCTGACTTGTGGCAGTTCCCACTTCTGTGGTATAAATACTTCCACTCTGACTGGTTTCAAGCTTCCAGTGTGATGCCACCGTATGCAGAATTGGAAAGAAATGATGACCCATGTGAACCAGTGTAGACAGTGTCCAACACACCACTGGAACACTTAGCTCAGACCAACTTTTAAATTTAAATGTATTACATAGCACGTAACAAGTTTCGAAGCAGAGAATTTACTTACCTCATATGGCTACCCAGCCATAAGTTTTGGAACCCTCACTTCCATTTCTGGTGCTTGCTTCCTGAAATGGCTATACGGATTACCTGAGTACAAAGTGAGATACATATCTCCTATATCAATTCTGAATGCAAAACCACTGGAAATTGTTTTCTAGACCTAACACAGGTTAATACTATTAGGTACTATATATATACATATCAAATCTATTACCTTGCCACATGAACGCATTAAGCAGCACCTCTCTTCATCCTCACATTAACTGGATTACAACTGTCCCATTGCTAAGATTATTTCAAATTAAAGCAATGTGTTTGAAAAATATACACCCAGGAATAATCCTGAGTTGAAGGAAGAGGATAAATTATGGGAGGAAAATTGCCTGATTAGCAAATAAGAGTCCTCAGGTTGTGTTTTCTGATGTTCAATATTAATAGCATAATCATGTACAATAAATTTTCCTTTGAGACAAATGAAGTCATTCAAAATCATTCAAACAACTTTGGTATTCATAATTTATCATTTATAGCTCAAAATCTTTCTCTTCCATAAAGACATTCCACCACATCCTATGCAAAAAGGCCTTGCTTCATCACCCAGGTGATAAACTCTTGGAGCACGTGGCAGGCCAGATATATTTTGTATCCGCCACAAGAATCCAATATTTAGTAGTTTATTAACTGATCATTTTATGAATTTTAGCTAAATCTGAAGGGTTCTGACTGAAACTAGTGATTCTCTTTATCCATAGATAGGCTTTCTCTAGTTTCTCTAAACTAAAAGTTAGGACATATATGAGGACAATAATTTTTTCTAATTTACACATTTATTTATATGGAAAGGCATAAAAAACACAGATCACAGTTAGTCATTTGTTAGCACAAAACAGTTTTTCCTGAAAAGAAAGGAAGTTATACTACGACCACAGAAACCCTGGACTAGGTAGTGCGTGTGTTGGTCTCTCAGTCGTGTCCAACTCTGCAATCCCGTGGACTGTAGCCCACCAAGCTCCACTACCCATGGAAGTTTCCAGGCAAGAATACTGGAGTAGGTTGCCATGCCCTTCTCCAGAGGATCTTCCCAACCGGGGGATTGAACCAGCGTCTCCTGCATGGCAGGCAGATTCTTTACCTTCTGAGGCACCAGGGAAGCCTGGACTAGGTAGAACTCTAGTCATTTATTGCTGTGTAACAAATCATCCCAAAACTTAATGAAGAGGAGCAACAACACTTATTTTGTCTCTCAAAGTTCAACTGGGTTGTTCCAGTTGGGGATATAACTGATATCAGATGATGGCCGGCATTTAGACAGCCTGTCGGATGGAGGCTGGCTGAGCAGCTCTCTGCCTGCTTATAGTCTTAGGACCTCTCCAGGTGGTCTCAATACAAGGCCTTCTCAGCAGAGTAGCCATGCCTCTTTCATGGTGGCTCAGTGAGTATGGCTGGTGAGTGCCTTAAAATAAACTGGGAGGAGCTGCATGAATTTTCCTTACCTAATCTCAGAGACCACACAAACTCAAGGCTGTGATGTTCATTTAGTTAAGGCAGTCTCAAAGGAAAGGGAAATAGACTCCACCTCTAATGGCTTACTGATTTAACTTAAAAAAATAACTGACATGCAATAAGCTGATATTGAACTATCTGATGTTTTGACAAATGTATAAACCCATGACACAATCACCAGAACCAAGGTAATGAACTTACCCATCACTCCTAAAAGTTTTCTCACACCCTTTGGTAATAATCCTCCCTTATCTTCTTCCCCGAATAACAAGCAATTATTTTCTGCCTGCTTTCTGGCACCAATGACTAGTTTGCATTTTCTGGATTTTATTTAAATTGAATTCTACATGATGTGCTCTTTGTCTGGCTTCTTTTCCTCAGCATATTTATTTTGAGATTCATTCATGTTGTTGTGCATCTTAACAGTTCCCCCACAATGTTGTACATGTGAATAGTTATTCCTTTGTATGGATAGTCCACAATTTGTTTAGCTCTTCAGATGTTATAGATATTTGGGTTGTTTCCAACTTGAGGCTATTACAAACAAAGCTGCTGTGAACAATTGTGTACAAGTTTTGGCATGCATGTGCATTTTCATTTCTCTGGGATAAATGCCCAGGAGTATGATTGCTGGGTTGTACGGTAAGTGTATGCTTAGATTTTTTAAGACTGCCATTGAATAGTATGGCACTCTGGAAAATATTCCAGAGTGGCTGTACAATTTTACATTCCCATCAGCAGTGTACAAATAATCCAGTTTCTCTGTATTCTCATCAGCATTTTATGCTATCACTACTTTTTAATTTTAGCCATTCTGATAGATGTGCTCACTGCAGTTTTAATTTGCATTTCCCTAATGATGTTAGACATCTTTTCATGTGCCCATTTGCCATCTGTATACCTTCTTCAATGAAATGTCTATTTATATATTTTGCACATTTTAAACTGGATTTTTCTTTTTTACTGTTGAGTTTTTGAGAGTTCCTTATAAAACATACACAAGTCAACTGTCAGGTCAATTATCTTTAAAAGAGCTTAAATAAGAAAAAAAAATCATGAAATAGCTATTTCCAGTGTTTTATTTGCATGTGGTCTCACTCTCTTTCTTCCTTAAGAAATTTCTTTAGCATATCTTGTAGTGTTGGTGTGTGGGTCGTTTTGTTTGTCTGAAACATCTTTATCTTTAAAAGTTATTTTTTCTGGGTATGGAATTTTAGGTTGACAGATTTTTTTTTTTTTTTTTGGTCTTTCAAAGAGTAAAGAGTACTGTCTTCTCATGTGCATTGTTTCCAAAGAAGGATCTACTATCATCCTAATCTTTTTTCCTCTGTTCAATATGCTTTTGTAATCTGGCTGCTTTTAAGATTATTTTATCACTGGTTTTAAGCAATTTGACTATGATATGTCTTAGTGTGATGTGTCACATGCCCATCTCTGATCCGATCTCTAGCAAAGAAGAACAGAATTATGATGAAAGATTTAAACTATGATTCATCTCCTGGGGATATGCTCACCTTCTCTGGGCCTATTTTTGCATGACACCTGCAAAAGAAAACAGTTTTGTTAGCAAGTAAAAAGACATAAGAAAAATTCGGGAAATGAAAGACCTGAAAAGCTTGAGTATATCAAGGAACAGGATAGATATCAATTAAAAGATCTTAATTTCTAAATGTACACAGCATGAAATAAAATAGAATCATCCTGGGTATGACATACTTGTTTAGTTGGCTTGGGATTAGAGTTAGGATAGTGGATGTAAATAAATATCTTAGGTGTCCAGGAAAAATTAGGCCTGCATAGGAAAGGAGTTCACTCTTCCTATGTAATGACAGTTTTACTCAGTTGACAAGGTTTACACAAAAATCTTTACCTATTGCAAGAAAAGTGCTTTATTGCATTCGGAAGATGACAGTTGTGGAGTAAGTGAGAATATACTAGAGCAAAGCAAGGGGCGGCATTTAATCTCAAATCAAAGCCTTAAAGAGACACCCTGACCTTCTTCAGTTCCTCAAATGTTGCCAGTAGACAAGATGAGCACTGCATCCTTGGTCCATCCTTCTGTTTGTCCCTAGAAATTCATCCAAGAACCTCAGGACTGAAGAAGTAACTTATCTGATAGTCCCAAGGTTCACTGCATTTAAAAATCCTCTCTTAGCCAGCAAAAAGCAGCATTCTTCACAAACGTGGGTGTGTCATAGCCAGATACATCACCATAACCTAACAAAGCTGGTGATTCACATCAGCCTCAATTATACTTCCTCACAGTAGTAACATCACAAGAAAATAAGGGCATAAGAATACATCACAAAACACCATTCATTACTTTGGTCATTTCATTTTTGAAAGAATTATCCAAAGGGGGGATAGCAAGTACCAAGAAAGATTGGACAGTTCCCAATATGACTAGGAATGATGGTTTCACCAAGGAACTGTGGTCTTATACAAGAACTTAGGATGGAGTCATTTGAAAAGACCCTGATGGCAGGAAAGACTGAAGGCAGGAGGAGAAGGGGACGACAGAAGATGAGATGACTGGATGGCATCACCGACTCAATGAACAGGAGTCTGAGTAAACTCCAGGAGTTGGTGATGGACAGGGAGGCCTGGCGTGCTGCAGTCCATGGGGTCACAAAGAGTCGGACACAACTGAGCGACTGAACTGAACTGAACTGAACTGAACTGGAGATGGAGTCATAATTCTTACATACATGTTCTTCCAGTATTTGAATATGGTTTGATAGGAAGTGGGAAATTTTATAATTTTGCTAAAGTTATTCTCAAACTAGCATAGCAGGAGTCCATTTATTCCATACACTTTCAGGAATAAACAACATATATAAACCTCTTTGGTGGCCCCATCTGTAGGAATTTCTCTGCCTACAGATGATATGACACATCTCTCAGTTAACTCTGAAATCCAAATGTAAAATCCGGCCTTTAAGGACATTGCCATATGGATTTGTTACACACCCTGAGACGCTTTGGTTCTATAATCCAAAGACTAGAATACGCTCACCTGTATGAAATTCTGTATGAAAAATGTACAATGTAGATATGCGGTGTCACTTTTACATGCTGCTTTTTATGAGAAGATGTAAGCACTAGAGTGAAAATGATGAACCGAATTCCTATCAAGTTGACATGTTCTTCATTTAACCATTTGAAGGCACCAAAGCAAGAGAAAGGTCATTATCAAAAACACGGCATAGTATTTTTATCTGACCAGTGAAGTGTGTTGCCCTGGTTCACAGTGAGAACCGTGACCCAGCCAAAGGAGAGTGTCACACTTAAAATCTGGTTTGCAATGTGTCTTTCATTTCAGTAGATGACCTCCTTTCTGCTACATATCAAAGAAGCTGTAAAGGTCAATTGACCTCTTAAAAGTGGGAGAGACAAAAGTCAGTGCTGCTACATCAGCTGCTGCAGGATTTCAAGTCAGAATCTTTCCCCCAAATGCAGTAGGGTAAAGCAATTCACAGCCATCTAAGTAAGAGACAATCCCCTCACTTTTGGTTTGCAGAAGTCATCTGAGGTAGTTCTTTTTTGGGAGGGGGCAGTTTTAATAGCAAAAATGTATGGGTTTTGCAAATTTCTCAGATCAAATTGAGACTGAAAGAAAGCACTTTTAATAATTATGTGAGAAAACAGACGTACATGAGGTGTTTCCTAAGCAAACGGGGACATATGATCATATATAAAAATGAGGGCAGAATTGTAAGAAACATAAACAAATATGCAAAGTAGAGTTACTAAAACTCTGCACTTTATGGCCATTATATTGTCATAGAAACACAAATGAGTTTGCATGTGGAAATCCCCTTCCAAGACAGCACTGGTTGATGTCATTTTTGTCGTTATCACAGGAGGTGGAAAGTGTAGATGGGAGAGAGCACTTCTGCAAATAGCACAGGAGCTTCTGCTAATAATTATAACGTGCGATTGCTATGGCGTAAAATGATACTTAAGGATAGAGTGGGTTAGGAGGATTTCATTTGCTGCCTTCCATTCTGGTTCCTTGTTCCTTTCTGGATGGCTACCAGCACAGAGGAGAAAAAGGAATCTGTCCAGAGCAAGAGGCTCTGTCTTCAATCCAGCTGTGGGTCTCTCATGGGAATACCCACCGCTCAGACTCTCCCAGCTGAACAGGGCATCCTTGGGGGGTTCCTACCAGAATTATTTCTGTGAGCTCATACTTTTTATAACTAAAACCATTTCCAAGGATGGAGGAATCCCAGAGTTAATTTTTGTCTTAAACCCTTTACATGTAAAGCACAAATGATTACTAATTGGGAAATTTATTTAGCAAATATTTGGGGAAGAAAAAACACACCTTTTTTAAATTGTTGTTGTTGTTGTTGCAATGTTTCCCACTCTTCACCCCCTCCAAAAAAGAGGGGTGCAGGTGTGGGGGCAGAACAGAGAAAAGGAGAAAAGTGGCTTCAGCTCAGTGAAACACTAAAAAATGCACATGAATCAATTATGAAAAAGAGAAGGTCCCTTTGAATGAGGAAAAGCTGATTGGAATTAAGATAGGCTTTGTTCCTATCTGCAAGGTACAAGGAGGGGACTTTTCAGCGGAACAGAAAAGGGGGATTTGGGACTGTTTGGCTGCTTAATGCCATAGTGCTTCAGAGCCCATGTGAAAATTTGCTGCTGGCTATTAATCATCATTGTGCCCCTGCAAAGAAGCTGTTACAATGATGACTATATGTCATTATATTCCCACTGTAAGTAACGAATCAGAGAGCTGGGAAAGTTGGATAAGAGCGGCTGGCAAACTTTTAAGCGGTCGAATCTATTTAAATAAATTTACATCACATTTGCTACTTTCTCTGGTATGGGAATCATACTTTAAAATGAAACAATATGCTGTGTTCATGGGGCCTGGTCTTTTATTCCCCTGTCTCTGAGCCTACTTTCCAGGTCAGCCTTTGCCAGCGCTGACAGCACGCTTTTCTCATAGCCTCTCCTTCTCATAGCCTTTGGTTGCTTTCAAGTTCAATTTAGCACAATAAAGTTGTTATGCATGACAGTTTGGAGTGCAGAATAGGTGGTGTCTGAGCCCGCTGTGTCGCTACAAAGTGGGTCCATTCTCTGTGGGCCGGCTCAGTTACTGGAGCCTTACTGGTGGGATTCAGCCATGGACTTCCAGACGTTCCCATCCTGACGAAAACAATTAGCTTCAAACTGCACGAAGCCGCGGGGTCAGCCTCTCTTTGACTGAGGCTGCGCCATTTAACGTGCTGCAGCGGATTTCAAATTTATGTTGATTTATCCTGTTGCGCTCCCCTTTTACGCACTTTATTTACAGATGTGTAAAGAACAGGGAAAGTTGGAGTCCCACATGCTTCAAAAGTTTTATCAGAAATCTAAACCATTGTTTTTATGTTTATTTTATAGAAAAATAGAGTTGAAACGTGTCAGGCTTAATTCCATTAGGCTGAACTGCCCAGAACAGAGCCCTGGGGTTTGCAAGACAGAATCTGAAAGGAAGTGTCTCCTTGGCTAAGCATCATCAACAAGCCAAACAACAAACAACCCTAAAACACTACTGTTGTCAGTATAGTTTTCTATTGTGGGAGATTACCTTCCCAAATCCCACTCTGACCTAAAAGTGACAGATCTTTTAATAGAAGCAAGATGTAATTCTCGGCTGTTATCAGCCACCATGTGTATTTGTGTGTGTGCATATGGATGTATCAGATCAATTAGTGTTTAGTATTCACTGACATCCACCCAAGTCCTTACTGTCCTTAGACATATGATACATTCTGCTGCCAGAAAACAAATATCATTTGATTTTTTGACATTGCAGAATTGTCCTCCTGCAGAGAATATAACCTCTTCTCTTGTCCCTCTGATGAAAATCATGTAACAAAGCAAATTTAGGTGTAGTTTGAATTTTACCATCAGAGTCATCTAGGCCAGATGTCTTCAGTCTCTGAGCAATCCCAGTAAAAGAAATCACAGTTGTCTTGATTACTGATCTCACTAATTATAGGGTACCACCATCAAATAAGCCTCCTTCTAGATTAGAAATTGACTCAAAGCATATCTTAAAAGCGTATTTCACTATCTTAAGAGTTCAGTATTTTTCTCTAAGCTATTGTAACACCTAAAAAAATTTATTTTTGCCAAAAAGGTGAAATACAAATGGAAACCGTTCCACATAATGTTTATGTTAACTGTGTACTAGCAGAGAAGAGTAAAAATTAAAATTCCACATGGAGAGATTTTCTGGAAAATAATTCTATCTTTCTAACATATCATTTAATATAATTTCAAAGTGTTTTTGACCAAGTTACATCATTAAAAATACAAATATATTTCATATCAGCAAAGTTAATGAAGGAAACTCGACTGTTTGCGCTGGTCAGCCCTCTCCTGCCAATGTTTGAATATTATTTGGTGTCACTCTTAGTAAGGCGTTTTTTTTTTTTTTTTTTTTAGGTACTCATTTAGAATGGATTTTGGAAATGAGGCTAGACAGACAAAGAAAAATTGCATTATAAGAGAAAATAAATGTGTTTATGACAAAATCACTACACCCTTTCTAATTTTCAAATGGGACAATTTTTTGCCTTTCAAATGAGTGAATACTCCAAAAATGACCAAGATATTTAAGTGATAACTTAAATATTTTTTTTCTTGAAGAAATATGTCATAAGTGTATTTTTAAATCCCCCATGCAAAAGTAGTGAGAGCAGAAGATGGTTTGATGGGAAGAGGATGCCTAGAAGTTTACACACACACACACACACAGGGACATAATGAACAGACATATACCACAATATAGGCTAAAAAGCTTGACACACATCTCATCTGAAATTTGGAAATACAGAGTTACTTACTATAAAAGTTCGTTTCTTCATCTCAGAAGAAATTTCTGAGAAAATATTGTTAAATTAATAAACAGAAATGAAAGATGGTCTTGGAGGGAAGCTTGAAGGATTATAGCATGCCATAATTATTTTATGTAATATTACAGACCCAGAGTTTCAGACTGACAAATATATTCATATCCTTTATTTGAGAAAATGTAACCCAGTAGAAACAGTTGTACATGGGTAGATCATCTTCACTTGTCAGTGAAGTTGCTTCTGTTAAGCTGCTGTGAAAGATGTCTGATATGGAAGATGGTCAATCTTCAGTGTTCTCTCAGGTTGAAGGAAAGAAGGGAAGAGAAAGAAAGGCAAAATGAAAAGTTCTGTATAGAGAGTGAATTTGAAGTGAGGCAATATATATAGAGAGAAGGCAGTATTCACCAAAAATGGCATCAGCAACATTAGCCAAATTTTACCAAAGTCCTTTGGCTAAAACAGGTATTCAAGATAGCATAAGCTTCAGAAGGAGAATATAATCTTGAGTTTAAATTGCAGTTTTATTACTAGCTTGCTTTGTGATACTTACCTGATAGCTTCAGGTAAGTTTCTAAAAAATCCTGGAGCATCTTTCTTCCCATTCATAAAATGAAATAATAATAATCCCAAAATATTCATGGTTGTTACGGAGACTAACCAACAAAGTAAAGTGCCCAATATAACATTTGGAATGTAGTATTCTATAAATATTTATTCTCTTTATCTTAATTTTTTGATATGGCTCTTGCAATTCTCATCCTCAGATTCTTCTGTTGGTCAAATAAGTAAAAATTCTGACATAAAATCTTAGAGAAATAGAGACATTCATGGTAACAAATCTTACAGCGGGTTTCTGATGGTTTGGACTTGAGAAAAACTATACCCATATAATTAGTTTTTATTTGGTTATGTTTAGCCTTTGCTTATACTAGTTTGAACACTGAAGCAAATTAATAAAGACCTGAAAAATGGTGCTAATACCATGGCAATGGTATCTTCCCTCATGTAGACATTTGTTTAAAGAGACAATGGCATGAAACCCACAAGGTAATCTCCACAAAAAGTCTCCCAGAGTCTTAGTGAGCAATCTGAGATGCCAAAAGTAAAGAGGTGTTGGGCAGTATAAGAACAACTTGCTTAATGGTTACTCCTGTTGCCCCAAAATAGTATGCCTTAGAGGAATAATGCTTTAGTACTCATGAAAAAAAAAGAGTGAATTCATTGACTTAACACTCATTTATAAAACAACTCCAAGGCAAAGAATAACACCTCTCAAGTAACAAAACTTCATTCCTATGATATAGTCATGAAACCGTATATGAGTCTGACAATGGGGAAGGGGAGGAAGAGGAGGACCTCTTCTCGTTCAGTGTTTGAACTCCAAACTTAAGGCAAAACTTTTAGAAGAATATGTTCTGTTTCTTCTTACTATGTAAGTTTTCTAGGTACTAGCGATGATCTTGACCAAATGGTTGGCCACAATTATTTTTTTTCTACTATACTGCTACCTAATTGAATTCCTCTATTAATGACAGCTTTATTTTAAGCACTGCAAGTATATTGTAGTGTTAAATAGGCATACATAATTAAATATTATAGTGAACTGCAAAAAGGACTCAATTCTATGTTGGAAATGCCACATATGATGGAAACATGATAAACATTTTTACTAAATACAGTAAATGGACATACTGGTCCTTTTTTCCAAAGTCTATTGTTTTTTCTATCAGTTGATCATATTCCTTAATGACATGGTTTTTGCATTTTTAAAAATATGCAAAGCATGAATCAGCTTTTGAACTTGACTTTTAAACAGATCTTCCTTTACAAATATTGGTAGTAAACCAAGAAGAAATTAGCTACATTAGATTTCTGCCTATTTCCCTGTCTTTTAACTATTCAATAGCATATATTTTCTTACATCTCCTCAACATTGACATGATAATTTTCAAGACCTGTGAATATGGAATTAAACATACACATGTAAAGTAGGCTATTTGTGCAACATACCATCTTTAAACAATTTTTTTGTTTTTATGGGCAAGCTGTTAATCAAGAGACATATGTGCTGTTTTATATACCCACATGCTTTCCTACCATTTTTTAGATAAGCACCATAACTTAAGTTGTCTTCCACACAAAGTTCTGGCAAGCTTCAATAGATTCATTAGTGGGTTTTTCTTTACAACCAACGAAGCTCAAAGAACTTCTAACAATGGAGCTAATCACTGCCTCTTCCCTGACCCAAGCTTTAGGTTTTCCCTCTTTTCACTTCAGACTCTTATTTCATTTCTGAGCAATTGGATTTCCGTGGCACTCCTAGAACAAATAAATATCTCCCTTTTCCCCCTGCTTACATCTTTTGTGTATATTTTTTCTATACGACTGCCCATATTTAAACTAGTGTGGTAATGGCAGGGTTCTTCAGGTAATCTTTCATTGGACATAAATGGTGTAGCATTAAAATGCAGATAATGTTACCTCAATTAGAGAATGCTGTGCAAAACTTGAAAAAGACGTAGCTAAATGTTTGGACTAAACAAGTAAGTCTATGTTGTTAAGAGTGGGGCTGGGCAAGTTGCATTTTCAATAGATCCCTTAATGAATAAATGTTAGACTGTATCAACAGTCCTGAACAGGCTTGTGGTTTGTGTGTGCATGAAGTGTAATGGTATCAATTGACTAGCTCTTTGTGGTTGCTATAAAGTACTCTTGAATGTGTCAATGGAGAGAAGGCCTGCAGACAATGAAGCCATGACAGCTGAATGTCAGCAGCGACCTTGAACCTAAACTGGTTTCACCATTCCAGTGACTCCAGCTACAGTGAAGACATGCACTGGAGCCGGACCTTCGGCATTGCCTGTCATTTTCTGTGTTCAGATTCCAAGCACTTAAGTGACAATTTCACCACATTGCTAGACCCTGCTAATATGCATCAGTGAACGTTCACTTATTAGTGATGGGGCTAACGATATGTTCAGCATTTTAATCAGACTTGCGTTGGCATTTAAAAATACAAAACACAAAGCAAAACAAAGCATCATTCTAGACTAAATGTTTCATATAAGCAGACTCATCCAGAGAAGAGACTCAAAACATGTCTTTTCTGCAGCAATGAATTCTTTGATATCGATCTTGCATTACATAGCATTATTGCACATACATTACTGCATTCGTTATTGCTGCAAATAGCACATGATTAGTTAATTAAAATATGGCATCAAGGAATAATTAATATTTGTAATGCAGTGTTTCTTTAATGAAAAACAAGAGAATTCTTCTAAAGGTCACATTTACAGATTAAATGTGTCTTTAACATAAATGGAATGTTATTAAGCTAGGCTCAATGTTCAGGAGAGAACTACAAAGGCTTTTGTGGCAAAATACCATTAATGAATTCAAGAAACTGAATCCCTTTGCTAATGCTGGAGTTGAGCAAGGTTAGAAGCCCAAATACAACTGGATGTTCCTAATACATTCACTGTACTCTACAGTGGGGAACTGAGGGCAGGGAAGCAGGGGACTGGCTGGAGAAGGGGAGAGACTGCAGGAAACAGAGGGGAAAAGGCAGAGAGAGAGAAAAAGAGAAGATTTTGATTGGTGAGAAACACACAAGCATGTGTATGCAGCACAGAGCAGTAATTCTGAAAATCGGCATTCTTATATTGTAGGAACGATAGCTAATATTTTTTTGGTATTAAAACATGGTATTCATATGAAAGCACGATAAACTGATGACAATGCACTTTAAAGCAAATGGAATGTTTGTTAAGAATGAACAATATAAAGGAAATGATTGTTTATAATTATGAGGATTTGTAAACACAGATTTGTCACTAGAAAGTTTCTGGGCGTTGATACGAGTGAGGTATGGCACACACACTTCATTTAATTAGCACATCTTTGAGTCCTAATCATCAGTAAAAACTTGTGTGACACAATAGCCTTTGAAGTAAATAAGGGGACACCACGGACCTCTTGTTTCTCTGTGCCTATCTCAAGCTCTTATATACTGTAAATAGTTAACTGCCTGATTAAATATGTCCTTTTAAGTCCTTTACCACATACAGTGGGAAAAGGAAACCCGTGAAGAATAAACCTGTGCCTTTTACTTGAAAAAAGTTCAATGTTGGCAAAAATTTTTCAGTAAGTTCCTAAAAAGAGGAAATCATATGTATGTTTTAAAAATAGCCAGAACGTATCTTAAAAATAAGCATGCTACTCTGAGAAATGTTTACTATCCAGAAAACACTTGCACAAGAAGTTCATTATTTGTTCATTTATTTAGTAGTAAGTGTACTTTATCAGATTGTACAATACTATAGAAAAAAGGTAATGACATCATCTTGATTTTATCATTTTGGTTAAAATATTCGTTATGTTATCAAGCCACCAAAAAAAAAAAAGAATACTTTTAAGACAGTCAAATGAAGACTGAAAATCATCATCAATTTCTCTAAGATAAAAAAAAAATGGGCAAAATTAAATTTAGTGCATAAAGAGGTTCTTTGGAACCTTAAATTCAATATACAATGAAAACAAAGAGTAAAACAGGAATTTTTTCTGCATTAAGTTTTATGTATGTATTTCTTAGAAAAAAGGATAAGTCCCTTTCTAGTCTTTATAGGTGCACTTGCAAAGTTGAGAATTCAATGTACACCTTTTTACATTACTATTATTACTTATAAGTGGGCTGGTACATTCGCATCTGAAAAAATTTAATCTGCTTCACTTACTTATGAGAGTTTGAGATGACTCTATTTTTATAATTTTTCTAAATATGTTTTATACCAGAAAAAAAGTATTAGTATCACCCCGTTTTACTCTGAATCATTGAGATTTATATGAATTATATGCATTAGGAAAAAATCCTTTAGAAAGTTTTATATTTATATTGGCACTTACCATGTATATAGATGTGGTATAATTTTTATGAATGCCAGAAAAGGAACTTCACAGATGCCATCATCCATTATGAAGTGACATCTCTGCAAACTCTTACTGACATCATTTTATGTTGCCTCCTCTGCTGTATAGAACACTCAAGAAGACAAGCTCCAAATCTTGAAAAAAATCTTGATGGTTGAAATGAACACCAATTTTTGCTGTTATAGGTATTTTAAAGTAGGATGATAATTCTCAAATGAGAATTAATCCCCTGTGCATATATAGGTTATGGAATTTAAGTTTAAATACAGAAGTTGTCAGAAATGAAATTCAGGTTAACAGGTCAACACAATGCCTACAGCCGAGGTGCTCATTTCTATTGGCCTACATACACTGGCAGTCTTGACTAGACCCAAATTTATGTGGATGTCTGAAAATATATCTTTCTTCATAAGACAATTAAAGGGCATGTTTGGTAAATATTTGATTATAGTATTTAGGAAAATAGTCTAAATAGATGCTGGTACTATGAAGAAATGATAGACTATTCTGTGAATAAATATTTAACTATGCTAGAATGTGTATTTAAAATTGTACAACAAACATGTATTAATATGGGATTATCCTTGTACTTAAAGCTACATTCCATAAATGTGTATATCAAGTAGGTTTTTCTTCAACATACCTGAACATAAAGATGGGTCATTTTAGAATGCCCTTCACTCTCTTAAAAGTCCCTTGAACTTTTTATTCTCAAAAAAAAAAAAAAGAGTGGGTTGAAAGTGAACTTGGAATTACTTAACTTTCAAATCACTGGGTTACATATTTAAAATTTACCATCATTTATTTGTATATTCATTCAGCAAATGTTTAATCTATCATACATTAGGTTCTGTGTTTAGAAAAAAAAATTGGATTTCTGTGCCAACTTTCATTCTTTTTGTTTGCTTCTTAGCATGTAGTTTTTCAACTCTTTCAGCTATGAGAAAAAGACTGAAAAGTTTCACCTGGTTTGGTTAAACATGTAACTCTGACCTGAAACTCAAGCAGCAGACCCACACAGGGCCTCACTGCTTTTCCCAGAAGATGAAGGGGCTCTGTGCCTACACCCTGCCTCCATTCCATGTATCACTCCAGATAAACAAATTCATTCTTAAAAAAATCCACTCAGCTCTGAATTTTCCTGGACTATATCTACATATTCACATTTTAGTTCAACCAACCAGTATTCTGCAGCATCTCTTATGTTCCAGACATACAACTAGTTATTCTTTCAGATGGTATTTTATGTAATCTTTAGAGTTCACTGTGTAAGGAAAAAATTCCTAAAGCTAAGACAATGCTCCAAATAAGGAAAAGCTACAATTCTAATCCAGATCTTCTCACTCCAAAGCCAGCTCTCTTACAGATAAATTCCTATATGCCAAAAAGACCACCTGATTCACTCAAGCCAAGCAGCATCTCTACTGAGTGGAAATATTAAGCAAACTAGAATTTGGATGAATGGATTTTCTTAAGCTCCTAGATAGAGAAGCCTATGGAAAAGAGAGTGAACAAAGATACACTTATCCAGTACATATAAGCATGAGCTCAGGTTAAAAGAACTCTGACTCACCCACTCATTCCAACTCACCCACCCCTACCCCTTTAGTCAATTCTTCTCCAAGAAAACTGTGCATTTCTTCTGTGAAACTGGGGTGACAACCAGGAGGGATTTTTAGTGAGATTGTGCCTCTAAATTTAGCAAGTTTGAGGTTATGATGCTATAGCAGAAATCGGTTGCTACTAGGCCCAGCCATGATTGTATTCCTACACATCCCCCTCTGCCTCTACATGGTACCACATTGGAGTGGTAAAGGGCTAGGTGAGAACAACCACAGAAGTTCTTTCTTATTAGAGCTCTGATCAGGGATGACATCTTTCAGAAAAGAGAACTCAAAGAAGCTTGCCCACTGCCCAAATATTCAGTATTTCTATATACTTAATTTCTTTAGCTACATTTGAATGATTCTATTCTTACCAAAAAAATTTTTTCAACATATTAAGGAGAAAAGTTGATTCTTCATATATTATGGAAAACAACATAAAACTCATTTTAAAGGAAAGTTTAATTAAATTCATGGTGTATATTTCCTAATCTAAATAAAAAGCATAATTTCTTCTTTTATTTTTGTTCAAATAAGCTATAAACCTGTGCAAATTAACAGTAATCTTTATAAAACTGCTTTAAATGTTTTTTAATCTAAAATAGAGTCAGATCACTATCAATCAAATATATGTAACATTAATACTCATAGTCTTATCCACTCTCACCCAAACTCTACAGCTTCAATTCAGCTTCAAACATTTTCACACAGAAAACTTTCTTGCACTCATTTTTGTCAGTAAAATATTTAAATATATGTAATATACATGTGTGACATTTATGATACAATAAGCAGAAATATTTTTGTCAAATTTTGCTTTAGGTACCATGAACTATTTTACTCTATTCTATTAGGCTGCTGTCTCAAAGAAATCCAAATAAACACACACATATTTTATAATGTTATACTTAAGATGCAATGAATTTCAGCAGTAAAGATTCTCTTGTACATTCTCTAGTTGCATGTCCTGTTGATACACAACTGATTCATAAAATTGGTTGGACAATTTTAGAAATGAATATAAAGTGTAGTCACATTAATGCTGAAATAATTATTAATAAAATCCTAAAAAGGAGTCCTATTGATCAGAGAGAAAAATGTAGTCTCATTTTACTTGTTATCACAAAGTTATATTACTACTATTGTGCAGCTAAGCACATTTGGAGACATCATGCAAATCTACCTGTCATATTTAATTATAAACCACTGAGGAGACTGCTAATAAAATTAACAAATAAAAATAGCAATATTCAGTATTTAACTGCTCTTGGTCTGAAAGCATATGAGAATTGCCACTTATAAATACCAAGTGCCATTTAAATGATTAATCAATGAATTCATTGTAACAAATTCTCTGAGAAGTGTTTGTAATGAGGTCAGATCCCCACAACATGACCTCACATTTTGAGATGCAGTCACCTTAAAAAGGTGATATCCATAGTTCAGAGTATTAAGAAATATGAGCACTAGGAAATATGAGATATTTTTGAGTATTTCAAGGCCCATTTTTGTTTGGCTATTTTATATACAATGGACAAAAGCCATGTCAAACGTAATATAATAACCACTTGGGAAGTTAATATAATAACCTCCCAAGTAAAAGTTGGGAGGAACTTTGCACAAAACACCATATTGGTGATATTTCCTGACACTAACAGAATAAAGGGGATCCATTCCCACCACACTGAAAACATAGGACATATTTTAAATGTCTTTCTCATAAAAAATTATTTTTTTAGTAATTAGGCTGAACTGTTTGAGTACTGTCTTTCCATATGTCTACATAAAGTTACTTTCTGAAAGAATACCTAGCTGTCCATCTTCCTATGTTTTCCATCAGACACAAGGCAAAGCACAAGGAGGGTCTCCTCATTGAGTTTGCATTTAAAATATCTGAGAATTTGCAAAAATCAAATATCTCTAGTCCCAGTATAGGAATTACATATTCCTGTCTTCAAAATCTTGCCCATTTTCTTTCAACATGCATCTAAATTTTAAGAATCACAGATGCATTATGAACCTTTCTTGGGTAGGCCCTCCATACAAAGTGTAGAATAGAAAGTATTGTTTCTTTAAAGTATTCTTGTTTCCTTTGGAATAATATCATTTAGAATGCACCTAAGCCATATTAAGTGGTTGACAGATAGCATAAACAAAAATAGGTTTTACATTGCAGCTGTACACAATACACCTTTGTACAGTTGACTGATTGCTTACAACAATAAAAAAATAATTGTAGCATTCTGCTGTCAAACTTTCTGGCTAGTTTATAGTGAACTTCAAAAATATGATTTTTCCTCAAATGCAATTAATTTGAAGATAAAAGTAACGTGGTGCCATGAAACATAAATGTTTCACTCCAAAGAGGAGATTGTTTGTTATCCAATAACAATAGATAAAGTTTCACATCCCAGTTTTTCAAAAGAAGGCAATGGTACCACTTAAGCAAGCAAGGAAATGCTTCATGAGGCAAGTATAATATGATTAATATTAAAAAATGAAAAGTATTTATTTACCAATTTTGACAGTTGTCATGGACATCACTGTTTCAAGTGGCATTTTTGACAAAACAATTTGCTGGCTGATAGTTACAGGGGAACCGAAAGATTTTTTTTCCTATGTATTTACAATATTAAAAAAAAATGCATCCTCAATGTAACTTTTCTGCCTTAGAGAAAAAAAGAATGAGTTCTACAAAACAACCCATCCAATGCAGTTTCTATAAGAACAAATGAATGCAAGTGTTAACAAGGCCTAATCTTCCCTTTTGTATTTGTTTCTTCATTAAGCGCTAACTATGCTTTAGCTCTTGTATCCTGAAGATTTGATGTGAAGATGGTATGACAGGCTTGGCTTCTCCCGATGCAGCTGGCACTCCTCATGCCAAAAGCCAGAGTTTGTGGTAGTGGGATCAGAAGAGAGTCGTTTGGAGCACAGTTTGCCTGTCAGTTTCCCATCCGCCTCGCAGTGCAGCACTCCCTCCCCGAGTCCCCTTAATGAGAAGTGGAGGACAATACCAGTATTGTTGTTTCTACTCACAATCTTGTGGAAAGAACAATCGCTGTTTACCCAAGCATTTGTATTACCCAAACTCTGTCGATAATTACTTCTAGAGTCCCTGATTAACTCTGCTCTCTGCCTCAGCACAAAAACGCTATTGAGATAGACAACTTTTCCATCTCTTAGAGCCTTTTAACAGTTTCCCAAATATGATTCCTTCCTCATATTTATCAGAAGAAATGCACCTACGTGATTTGCACTCAGCTCATCACGAGCTTTGGAACCATGTAAAAAACCTGTGGGCTACTTCGCAGGCCTGAAAATTCTCCATCACCTCACCATCTCCCCACCCCCGCCTCAAAAAAAGTTAAAAAGTACCGTCCCCTTTCAGTTGCCATAGTCCCGTACCTAGGAATCTGTGATAAACATAAGCACATTTCAAGTCACAGTGATGTTTCTAGTCTATCGCGGTTAACTTTTTATGGTGAAATATGTAGGAGAAAAATTTCCAGTTATTTAATTACTATGCAATTTTGTGATATGCTTTTGTTTTCCAAGACCTAACAAAATGGAACTGTTGCTATGTCTACTTCCATGATACTGGTAATAATTTTAATCTGTCACATCACCCCTACCCCCCTTCCCATCCCCACCCCACACGTCCCCACCCCACACGCGGTCTGCTGTTAGCGCTATGCAAAACAGCATCATGAATATGCGTAATTATGGAGATTCATGGTAATTTTTCAGGGTTATCCGATGTGACGTTTATAGGACAGCAGCATACATCAATTTAAACGAGAGTGACAAATATCTTATCCTTTATATTTCTATAGTATTTTTAATATTTTCTTGGTCCCTCTCTAGGGAGTAGTGTGAAATGGTAAGAACTTGAATAATAAAAATGTTACACAATCAAATGCTTTACTAGAATGTTTTTTAAAGGCAAGTTTGAAAGTGATCCTCTACCTGTTGAAGTGTAAAAAGTACAATACACTGAATTTTCTTAGAAGATACTTTTATCAAGCATCTTACACATTTCCAAACCAACAAAAGCATGGACATTCGCATGTGCCATTTTAAGATGAGGCCAAATTGCTTAATTACTTTTAAACTATGATGGCCTGCCTGACAGAATTATTTGGCCAACAGGGTCCAAAAACTTTATTAAGCACAGGCATTTGAAACAATAATCTAATTGTGGCATATGTGAATTTTGTTCTAAGTCTTGTTGCATCTCTTAAGAGACTTGTATATTATCTTTATCTCAGTGACTAATGTGACTAATTAGGACTAGCTTGACAATTTCATATTTACAATGATTACCAAGTAGGAATCCTCTTCCTTGTTCCTTATGTCATGAATACTGTATAATACTAATTACATTGAAGATATAAAGAGCCCACAATTTGATTGAGAGACATCTTGAGTTTAAAGTGAGTAAATGTGAATTGTACCAAGAATTTAAAATGGCGGAGCAATTAATATCTATTTCTTATGCAGTCACTAGAAAGGACGAAATAACTGGATGAGTTCAAGTCATTATATCAGCCATATTTTTAGTGAATTAACAATAAAGTCATTAAAAATTGGTTTGAAAATGATCCTCCCCATTCTAACCAACTGGATTCAGAATTCCTTTTTCTCAAGCATATACTTTCAGGATTTCAGGTGGAGGGTCAAACTTTCACAATTATACGTTCCTCAGGACTATATCTGTAACACACCATCATGAATACTGTCCATACAATTATCAGGGCCTACTGTGGAAGCAGACTGTTAATGGAAACAGTAATGAAGGAGACTGGGGCATTAGTATGCCAGAGAAGGTTGGAGAAACCCAGCTTGCATGATGTATATATAATTGTATGTTACATCTAAATATCACTATATGCTGCTTTAGAAATAATTACTTAGGAAAATATATTTAACTCCTCCCCTTTTTTAAGATTCTGTATTTCATTAACAAACAAGTCCATTGGTGTATTAAGTCTATAAGGTAGCAGGGTTGTAAGTGAATGTGTTCTGTATTTGCCTGTTTTTAAAGTGGCAATTTCTAAAGACACACAATTGCTATGTCTATATACTCGTATAAAGCAAAGTGAAGAATTGATGCAATCATCCAGATAATTCAAGGGAAAAACACTTTTGCCTCAATTATCTACTGCAAGTGAAAGTGAGGGGTTTAGCCTGAATTGTTCAAATAAGTGCCTGATTCTCTTCACTTTGCATGTGTAGACACATTTTGCAATAATATTTATGTTAACATTTGTAATTTACATACATATAAAGGAGATATATTTCCACACTAAAGATGACCGAAATCTCTTTCCAGCAATAATTCCTCTTTGGTTTTACCTAATTTTTGGTAAAGAGTCTGATTATTCATGTGCATGTTATGTATGATAATTGAATTAAGGCAAAACTAGACGGACTCATTTGTTCATTTATTAAGTGCTTGCTTAATAATCTAATTTGTATATAAGATATTGATATCACACTATAAGAAGTTCATTGATATATTCTGTCTAAAACTTAAATAATATATGCTCCTTACTGAGTATAATCATAAATTGATTTGAAAAAGTAAATGTCATTCATCTGTACATGTATAATAAAATGCAACATTAAAGCAAACAAAAATTTCCAAAGACTACATCCTATATAGTCCATGTTTAAGATTTGTTATGAATAAGTTAATATCCATAAAGAAATTAAATACAAGAACACATTTCCAAAAGTTCCACTGACACATTAAAAATTCAAATATATAGCAGCTTTTACAGTGTTTTCTCCATATGCACTGACAGAAACAATAGTATATTTAATTGCTGACATCTGTATTATTTTACTATACATTTATTAAATATATAAAGTATGTTTTCAATGCATTTGAAAAGTCTGTTGTGTTTATTAATACGCTAGGAATTTTAAATTTCTTCTGGGCCTGCTTAATCACAATTTGCAGTCTTTACTCAGGCCCACATAGAAAGTAAACTCCAGAAAAGGTAAAGAACCTCTACCATGTTTCTTCATATTGGCATTGTGTCAAAATATGTTTTGTCTGAACATTAGAAATTAGACCTTGGTTTAGTTAAAATATTGTCTAAGTCTTGGCTTACAAGTTTTTGTCTGGACAAACAGTTAAATGTTTACCTAAATGTTAAAAGACACTAGAATATTTTACGGATCTATTTGACAATGAAAATGAACTATCTATGTTATAAATTTGGTAGATAGGGCTCAGGTATGGTGTTCATTTGTAATTTTCATGTTTTATATAAAAGTGTGTAATTGATGCTTACAGTATAACCAAAGTCCTCTCCGTCCTCATAAAAACACATGAAACAAATATAAAATTAAGCATTTCAGAGTATTTTACGACTCCAATATTGTTTTAATTTGTTTCAAAAAGCAACTATCTGTCTCTTGATTGTACTTATGAAAAATCAAGTTCCAGAATTAAATGGCTATGTTTTACAAATACTGAGAGGAGCCTTGATAGATATTTTCCTTCAGTACTGCTAAAGAGAAAAATACAGTAATTTGGTGGCAAACATCTGTCTGGTAATCACATATGATAAATTCATACGAAATATAGGAAAGATATTTATTTACTGTTACTGGTAAGCCAGTCTTTATTTATCCTAGAAGATTTTTCATCTATGAGTGGAAAACAAACTTTCCTTCAAGAGGTCTGTGAACCGAATAATAAATGTCAGGTCTAAATCCTGTATGAAAATCAGTCCGGTTTAATCCTGGATATTCTTCAGCATGCAAATGAAGACTAGAGGTTTCCCTGGGCCCGCTGTCATACAGGCAGCCAATTTACAGACCCTGGCACAGTGTATGTGTTATGGGCTTGCTGGCTGCCCCTCCCCCCCCAGCCTAAGACTTGGTCTCAGCTGCCTGCCTTTCACAGAAAACCACAAGCCAAGGAAACATATCAGTAATAGCGCCCTGTAAATTAACTTGACATTTGATGCAGAAAAAACCCTAAAAGCTTACAAAAGACATTGAAAACAAAAGCCACTCAGGACCCACACTACATATATTGTGGATTTAAGAGATCTGGAAGGTGGTTATTCTATTGTAACCAACACATACAGCCCTCATCTTCTTTGTTAAGACAATTCAGTCATTCTTTGTTACAGGCATAGTATCCGTCAAACAGGAACACAATATTTTCCACCAGAAGACAACAACCACCACCTAAAAGTCCAACCAATATTAAAATAATTCAATCAATGGTATCTTTTACATTAAAAAGTAAAGCTACACATTCCTAATGTGGAAAACAGAGATGCTAAAAATAGGACTTTATGTTTCCTTGGTAAATAAGACATGTTGACATTGCTAAGATGTAAATAATGTAAGATGCATTAGAGAATGGTGTGAATCTTGCTGAACATGGGGTGTGCACAAATATGTTGTTTTAAAATTTGCCATTCAAGAGATTTAATTTTTTTTTTCATGCTTGGAAGCCCCTGAGTTCTTTTTATAGGGAAGAAAAATTTTTTTGGTTCAAAGAAGGACTATTGATAAAATATTAAATGGTTCTTTGACATCAGCTGCTGTGTGGGGCTAGAGTGAGGCACACAGCATATTTAAGCTATTAGACATGCAGGAATGTTAACATTATCATGCGTTATTGTGTCTGGCTATCGGCCCCCCTCCCTTCTCTCTCCCTCTCCCTCTTTCCCCCTCTCCCTCTCACTCACTTTCCCTCCCTTCTTCCCTCCTCCCCACCTTTCTCAGTGTCTCTCCTTCTTCTCCCTCCCTCTGCAAGGCCTGCTACACTGCATCTTACAAATGTCTGGCCTTATAGTTTACAAGCACAGAACTGTACTGGTAAAAATGCATAATCTCAGCATCTGTGCTTCTTGATATTCATGGATTTATTTACAAGTCCCTGTGTTCTACTTTTTTTGCCTGTTTCTATGGTTTATATTACTGTCATGCCTATATTCTTGTGGGAATTTCAAATAAGAATCAAGATATAACTGGCAAATATTCTGTAATGCAGTCTGCATTTCCATAATTTAGTTGTTTTTTAAAAGAGACAATTTAAAGAGCTTTATGGACTTAAGGATATATGAAGAGTACTTTGATTGGCTTTTTTTTTTTTTACTACTTCAACTGCTTAAGGTTCAGTTTGTGTAAAATGGATGTAATAAAATAAATTTATGTACATATATGTGCTTGTGTATATGTAAATGCATTTAGAATGAAACACTTCATAAATCTAAGTCAAATTTACTGATTAAGTTCACTATGTTCACATTTGGCCACATTAAGATATTTCACCAAAAGGTTCAAAGGTAAAAGGCTAGCATCTTATTTCTTCCTTAGAGTCTAGCCTGTAAAAAGCTTAAATATTTACAAAGAAGTATGCAGGTTCCTGTGTTTCCCCAACCTTCCACACACACACCCTTCCCATATGCAGAGCTAATTTAACCGAAGCCTTTTATTACACATCACCAGCTCCAAAGAAATCTTTTCTCCCTTTTTTTAAACCGTAAAGATATAAATTATCTTCAGTGATTTAACTAATACTTAAACTAGAAATTTAACTTACTTTATAATAATTTTTCAATTCATTTTCCACCAATCTCCCCCCAATAGAATTTCACCTTCATATTATCAATGCACTCATTTTTAGGGGTTAATATTCTCTAGTTTAATGTAATATTGAAATAAGAAAAGTCCATGTATATGCTTTGCTGTTTATAGCTCCAGTTTAATTTCTGTGTGTTAAACTGCCTAGACACCAAAATGAATTTATGAGTATCTTTTAAGACAGCCATAGTTGAGAACTGCACATGAGAGAAAATGGGATGATGGCAGGACACTGAGTTAAATGATCTTTATGCCAGTATTTTCAAAAATTCACACTCTGTGTAGGAAAATGTTAAGTATGAGAACATTAAGATAAAGGCTTCTTATAGTCCTGAAGTGTGGGATATGTAAAATACGGAGATTTTCAGACATACAGCTTTAACACATGCTAAGCAGCACAGATTATTAAGCAAGATTCATTCCTTTATTGGAAAGGGAGGGGAGTAATTTACAGACAAGAGCTAAGCAATTCTGTTTAACACAACTCTGTCTAGTTGATTGTAAGGCATGTGTAGTATTTTTCCAAAGCCCGTCATCAGTCGTAAAGCAATTTACAGCTCAGGATATTTTTTAGAGGATACTCATTTTATTAAGAGTTAATCAGATAGGTTGTGCAGAAAGATATACATGTATTTGCAATTCATATTGTTGCTATGTCCCTATTGTGTTCTGAGCTTCCATCATGGCTGGGAAATGGGAAGCTGGCATGTAGTGCAGGAGGGTAAGAGAGAATGCCCCAAATAAACACCTACAGCATTTTCTGATCATCTTTAATGATAACCATGTTTCTTTTTTTTCCTGAAGTGGGTGGGGGAAGTGGCAGAAAGAGGACGATTATGAATGCAGACCATATCTGTGCTATTAAATAATATTAATAATTCTTTTGGTCCAGGGGGTGATGTTTTCATTCTGGACATTCAAGCACCTCAGTGTACCCATTCAAAGCAATGACAGAAAAATGAATCTGAATGTGTAGGCATTAAACATTTAAATTCTCTACTCCCTGGTCATTATACCGACTGTCATATTTTACACCTCCCCCTCCCCCACTATGCTTTTGCTGATTTGACTTCATTTACATTGGCTCATTATGCATTGGTCTTTGTTCTACTGAACAGAATACAGTACAGTGACAAAGCAAAACTTACACAGCGGCTGGAGTATTTTTCTTTAGGTTTCACTACTTAAATTTACATTTAACTTCCCAACATTGTTTAAATTGGAAGCAAGTCTTTTCTTATACAATAACTATCATCTATATGCAATTATTTTAAAAGTGGTTAAAATTACCTCAAAATGTCATTAGGAAATGACATTTAAGACCTTTTATAACAAATACTCTACTGCTACCTAGGCAATATTATCATATTAGAAGTATTAAGTTGTTCTTTCCAGGTTTCTGTCTGAATTTCTATGTAGGCCCAAGGAGCAAGCTTTTATCTATTTCATATGAAGTTCATTGTTTAGAGTTGTCCCTTATGGGTCTTGTTTTAATGTATCAAACAACAAAGGTAATGTCAATCCTTAAAAAAAAAAAAAAGATTTCTGCTTTGCATTTCTTGCAATTAAAAAGGTTTTCTGATTTACAAACCAAATTTTCATCAAATTAAAAGGAAGTCCTAGCTGACCGATCGCATGGAAAAATATGAAAGTTACATTGAGCTTTAAATGTTTATCCCCATGACAGTGCATACTATCTTTTCATCTGTTACATCCAATGGAGACATGGGATTAATCTAATACAGCCTAATTAAAACCCATTCACACATGAGGGTTTTTAATGGTACTAGCAGCACAAATGCTACTTTGTACCACAGTTATATTTGCATTTATTTGAAGTTAGACAATAGATATTTTTGAATACAAAGAAAATGGCAAAAAATGCTGGGGAGCATGTTTTTGAAAATGGAAGCAATTTCTTGTTTCCTGCAAAGATAATTGCCATATGCACAATTTAGATTTCATTCCAGATATTTTGACCAAGATACTTTTTGTATTTCTGTTATTTATCAAAATGTATAATCATGGTTACGGTCGCTACATGCACAGGGCACCATATTGGAAGAAAAAAAAACATCATCATGTCTTCTTGGCTTTGTTAATGGCTCACTCTGTGACCTCTGGCTTCTCCCCTAACCTGATTGTGCCTTTCTTTTTTCATCTTTGAAAAGGGAGTATCTGTCCTTTACCTACCTACTAATTGGGCTATTGTAAAGCTTTATTGGAATAACATATGTTCTTAGGAAGAAAGTATCTTAAGAATGCAAGCTTTTATTTTTTTCATCGATTAATTTTTACTATACTGTGGGAAAATACAGTGCTGTGTGTTCATCTATATTCAATCTCTTTTACTTAAGTTTAGCGCTTTTGGTTCCAAGTAAATGAGAATAAAACATAAATGGTTAATTAGACTTCTTGGAGGTGGGATCAAGCGCCTCCATCTTGGTGATTTATATAACCTTGTTATCATCTGCAAGAATTTCTATGAGCGTAACTGGTTTTAGAAAATGGCTTTTACAATAGAAGAAGTCAACATGATAACATTCAGTATAAGGTCAAACTTCCATGAAAATTAGAAATTTGGCAAAGACTTTATTTTTACAGTGTCATCTCAGGGAAGCAAAGTAGATAAAGTTTCTAAGCTATAGCTGCTTTATTTTTTTTTTTAATTTTTTGGCCACGCTGCATATGGCACGTGGGATCTTAGTTCCCTAACCAGGAACTGAACCCACGACCCTTGCAGTGGAAACATATAGAGTTTTAAGCACTGGACTCCAGGAAACTCCATATAGTTGCTTTAAAACTATCTTAATTTTTCTTTTGAGTACTAGAAATTTTAGAGTTTGTACAACATGTGACTCTGATGCAGAAATGTGTAAGATGCTATATTTTGAGTAATTATTGGGATTTATCCTAAACTCAACACCATTTTCAAAAAATATGCCAAACACAGTTAACTTCCACAGTTAAATTTCCATTTCTAGGATTAAAATGATGTTATTTAATTTCTTCACAATTCAGTGGAATCATCTGTTAAAAGACAGAGCTGAGCTAGATTATCAATGAGACCCTTCCCAGATTCAAAATTAACCTGGCCAGAATTTGGATATATCATTCTTATTAAAATTGTAGGCATATAAATATTTTGTTACATACAGTATAGCTAAATGATATTTTATCAGGCACTTGTCCACTAGATGATGAATGTTTTGTCAGGCATTTGTTAAAGTCTAGAAACCTAGAAAAGAAGATTTGGAGGCAAAGATAAAGATTACCTTACTAAAATCTGACCAAGATCAAAGTCTATAAGCACCTAATCACTTGACACAACAGAGTTAAATATGCTTTAAAAATATTAGTGAATGTGGCAGACAGTATTACTATTCACTAATAGCTTGTGTTTTGCCTAATAGGAGAGCTAAACTTCTCCATGAAGTCAGGCTAGGATATTGCTAGTCTGAATTGCTTTGGCTAATGGCATGGGAGTAGAAGTAGTAGGTGTTATTTACAGGGAGGAAGCTTTAAGAGTCAGCTCATATTTTGCTATGCCTTTCTTTTGCCATGGTTACCAGCAAAGTTCTACGGAGTTTCGGCTCCACCAAAATGAATCCCAGAGTGAGGGCTACAATGATGTGGAAGTCCAACTCATATACAGTGGATATTAAAATGAGAGGGAAGAAAAAAAAATTACAGTTAAATCACTAAGATTTAACTTGTGTATTACCATAGTATAACTTAGCCCAGTGGGTCTCACAGTTTGAAGAGCACTGGGATTCCTGAAGCTTTTTCAAGGAATCCACTAAGTTAGAATAATTTTCATAATAATATGAAGATCCTATTTTTCCTTTCACTCTTATCCCCTCACAAGTGCAAAGGAGAGTTTTCCAAAGTTTACATGGTATGCAATATTGCAACCAGCTGATGCAGAAGCTGATAAACGAATTCAGTAAAGAGCTCTGAAAAAAGGATATAATGATGGTGTTCTGCTCCAATTTTTCTTGTTTGGAAAATTTAACAATTTTCCACAAAAAAATGTATTTTTACATTAATATGTGATGGATTTATTGATATTTTTAATTACAAGTATTTTTAAATTTTATTTTTCATTTCTGATATGAAAAATCAGTGGATAGAAAGCCCACTTTGACAAACAATTTTTGTCAATAATTTTTAAAATAAAGAGACCAGAGAACAAAAATGGGGGCCCCAGCCTATCCTGACTGATGTGGCAGGCTCCACTAGGTGTTGCTTATTAGTGCTAATTAAGCCCTGTCACGGAGGAGCTCTGTGGATAGACAAACTACAACTTTAAAAGTATGGTTAGAGTCAATCACATTATTTAGTTATTTAACAGAATCAAATGGAACTTTTTCATGTTGCATAACAAAAGAACAGTTGCTGCCTAATGCAACTACTATAATAATTAGTCTCGACATAATAAACTATCTCTTCAGTTTAATTTGACAGTGTGGATTTTTCTCCTTATTTTGTAGAAAAGAATAAATGTAATCTCTTGCAGTAAGTATGAAAATATATAAACTGAACTATAAATCATCCCACAAATGTACAATTTGTCCAATTTATAGGGCAAGGGTAACAGGAAAAAGAAGGGAAGAGAGATGAATTGTGAGATGTGAAAGTTTCAAATCATGCTTTTGACAACCATTCAGACACATCATGACTGACGGTTGCAGATCATACCCAAGCAGAAAACAATCTGGATTAAAAGTATTTGGACCCATCATCGCTCCTTCAAGCCAGCACAGTTTCTCTATCAATTTACTCTACCTGGCATGTTGATCCATAAATGTGTTGTTTTGAACGTTGATATGCATTCCTTCAACGGGATCCGAAGCTCCTACAGCGTAGTGATGATGTGTTCTATTGAATTTGCTTCCAGCCTCACCCAGTGGCCCTGCCTAGACATGTGAGACTGCAACCCCATATGTGCTGGCAGGTTAAACAAACAAGACCTCTAAGTTTGTAGTGATGCACTGGCAATGGAATGAATAAAGAACTTGGGCTGGAGGGGGAGGATAAGGTTGACAACTACTTTCTATTCATTTAAATGTACCTATCAATACAAAATCAACACTGTATGAAGCATTAAAGGGTTGTTTAAGATAAGAATTAAAAGACTGGACCTAGAATCCTAATATCCATTGAAGAAATGTTCTTCCTGTCAGTCTAACTCCTGGATGGGCCAGGCTGTGTTCTGGTTGCTGTACAGGGACATATTCATTTAAATGTGTTCTCCTTCCTTATATCTTTGAGTTGTAGAAATTCCTAAAGTGATTTATCTTAAGACAAAATATTTCTTCTATAATTATCAACGCACTGGACTTTTCCTACCAACCCCATTAGCTGATCTAAACAATGCTTTATGAGTGGGTTTATGTATATAATGTGTAGGGTTTCCTAGTTTATATACATCATCCACATTATATACAGTATCTCATCTGACATTCTCAATGAGCTTGTGAAATACTTTTCCTTCTTACCCTCATCTTATAAATAAAAAGGTAAGAGCTTTATGAAATTAAGAGACTTGTCCAAGAACATATACCTAGCAAGTACTAGAGAGAGAATTAAAATTAAGAATCATTTACAGAGTTACAGTGCTTTCAAACTATTAAGATAGGAACATAACAGAAAAATTTATTCTACTAGTAAAGAAGAGAGTATTGTTTCCCTCAGATTATTTCTAAATTGTATTATACAGACAGTTTTTCCACAGCTTGAGTGAATGAGAGCATAGGCGAATATTCTGAATGTAAACATAAGTGACTGGAATTTTTATATACATTCCTGAGAAAAATCACTATTTCTAAAGTTCAAAATGTTTATTTCTTATTTCCTTAATTTAATTTTCTTCTTTTAAAAAATAATTCTATTTATAAATTTGAACAAAGTATAAGTGTTAAATAACTCAAATGGATTGTCATGAAAATAATCTAGAGATAATTATATCTCAAATTTTTTAAAAAGGAATATTATGGTAGCACTTATCGTACGATTTCTAGTAGATTGGCTGATGGTAATTGCTAACACAATAGTTAATCTATTTGTATTTTCAGTAGATATTACCATAAAAAGAATTAATGATCCTTTCATTCAGATTTTCTGGTGAATTATGAAAAATCATTTTGTTTCTCATGATAATTCTCTTAAAAATATGTTAAAACACCTACCCAAAGTCTACAATATAGAGTAATTTAAAGATACAAGGAAATAAGCTATATGCCAGGATTAATAAAGACAAAGGAACAGAAAATTACGTTTTACTTGGTTTCTAATGGCAGTAATCATAGTGTCTAAGTTCTCATACTTATCTGAAGAGTTTGATACAAAAGGTTGTGAGCCCCCAGATGCTCCAGATGAGTGACAGGCCATCTCAGAAGGCTTGAATGGTGCTGAAACATGAGCACAGTCAGGACTATGGAAGCAGTTAGGGAAACAACTGCTAGTACTCTTTCTTCCTTTTCTTCTGGAAGCTGAAATTCTACCTCAGGTTATATAGAAATGTCCGCTGATTGTCTGACTCTTCTCTGACAGGAATTCACAAGCCAAAAAATACTTAGTGGTCCAGATGTTCTTAGTATCTCCAAATTCACAGCCTACCACTGCCTTGACATGACTTCTTCCTTTCTTTTGAAACAGGCAAAAATTTTCCCTGGTGTTTCCAACTGATTAAGATGGTTGCTCTCAGCCATTTAAAAAGAGAAGTCACTTAGTCTTTAGCAACTTCTTAAATTCATCTCTCCTCACATCCTAAAAGATACCTTTGTTGTTTGAGTGACCTCTACAACCTCAACAATGTTCACATGTATATGAAAACCACAAAGTAACCTACTAAACTCTTGATATTTATAGATTTATAATTCCTGGCCTTCTCTCCTATACTGCTAAAGACTCCATGAAGATAAGGACCTTGTCTTATTTATCAGATGTTCAATATTTGTTGAAAATTAAGTAGATGACCACTAATGAACTCAGTGTTCTATAATGTGTAAAATACAGCAATGGTAGGAATAAATGAACACACACAGTGTGTGATGAGGCTAGTCTACAGGAGAGTCAGCAAGCTCTTGAATAATTTAGGAAACTAGCCACGGTTCATAAGAAAAGTGGTCTCCTTTGGTGGCATGGTGAATCTCAGACTTCTCAAAGGTCTCTCTTAGAGCTCTGGTGAAATTTAGGGGTCTATTTCAAATAATCCTTATATATGGAGGCAATAGAGTACAGGAATAAGGACTCAGACTTTGTAACCAGACTCTTCGGATTCAAGTCTCAGTTTCAGCTCTTACCAGCTAAATGATCTTTGGAAAATACCATTCACTTTCCAAATCTGTGAGCCTTCCATGATACATAAACAACATAATAACATATCACACATAGTAGGTACTCTATGTTGCTGTCGTTCAATTGTTCAGTTGCATCCAACTCTTCATGACCCCATGGAATGTAGCATGCCAGTCTTCCCTGTCCTTCACCATCGCCCAGAACTTGCTCAAACTCATGTCAGTTGGTGATGCCATTCAGCTATTTCATCCTCTGTCATCCCCTTCTCCTCCTGCCTTCAATCTTTCCCAGCATCAGGGTCTTTTCCAATGAGTTAGTTCTTCACATCAGGCAGCCAAAGTATTGGAGTTTCAGCATCAGTCCTTCCAATGAATATTCAGGACTAATTTCCTTTAGGATTGACTTGCAGTCCAAGGGACTCTCAAGAGTCTTCAACACCATAGTTCAAAAGCATCAATTCTTCAGCACTCAGAATTCTTTATGGTTCAACTCTCACATCCATACATTACTACTGGAAAAACCATAGTTTTGACTAGATGGACCTTAGTTGGCAAAGTAATGTCTCTGCTTTTTAATACGCTGTCTAGCTTGGTCATAACTTTTCTTCCAAGGAGCAAGCATCTTTTAATTTCATGGCTGCAGTCAACATCTTCAGTGATTTTGAAGCCCCCCAAAATAAAGTCTCTCACTGTTTCCATCTATTTGCCAAGTCTATTTTCCATCTATTTGCCAAGTCTCTCACTGTTTCCCCATCTATTTGCCAAGAAGTGATGGGACCAGATGCCATGATTTTAGTTTTCTGAATGTTGAGCTTTAAGCCAACTTTTTCACTCTCCTCTTTCACTTTCATCAAGAGGTTCTTTAGTTCTTCTTTGCTTTCTGCCATAAAGGTGGTGTCATCTGCATATCTGAGGTTACTGATATTTCGCCTGGCAATCTTGATTCCAGCTTTTGCTTCATCCAGACCGGCATTCCGCATGATGTATTCTTCATATAAGTTAAAAAAAGCAGGGTGACAATATACAGCCTTGATGTACTCCTTTCCTGATTTGTAACCAGTCTGTTGTTCCATGTCCAGTTCTAACTGCTGCTTCTTGACCTGCACACAGATTTCTCAGGGGGCAAGTAAGGTGGTCTGGTATTCTCATCTCTTCAAGAATTTTCCACAGTTTGTTGTGATCCACACATTCAAAGGCTTTGGCATAGTCAATAAAGCAGATGTTTTTATGGAACTCTCTTGCTTTTTTAGTGATCCAACAGATGTTGCCAATTTGATCTCTGGTTCCTCTGCCTTTTTGAAATTCAGCTTGAACATCTGCAAATTCATGGTTTACATACTGTTGAAGCCTGGCTTGGAGAATTTTGAGCATTACTTTACTGGCATGTGAGATGGGTGTAAAATGAATTGCACTCATCTCATTTTACTCAATAATTATTACTTATTTTTATTATCATAAAACTTCTATGTAAATTCCAGGGCTGAGAATTTGTCCCTTGAAGGTAAGTACATTACTATAAAAATGGAAGAATGCTGAAGAAGTATTAATTATGTTTAGAATTCAGTTCAGAAGAAATGTTTTACATTACTAGGAAGAAATCAGAACTATTGGAGGTTACATTATAGACATCTATAATTGAGAGTAAGTTAAGTGAAGCCTTAACACTTCCATTTTTTTATTCAACTCTGTGCTGAGACTCAATCACAGTAAAACCCAGCAGGAATCAGGCATGTACACTTCAACATGTTGAAAAGAAAAGATATCACTTACATTGGTATCTGAATAGCCAGCATAACTTCAAAGCAGAATCTGTTTATTTTTATTTTGAAAGCATTAAATACTCCAAAACAATAAATTATCCACCTCCAGCTTAAACTTCAACTGTGAGAATTTTGTTTGCCTACATTTAAAAATAGGCACAGAGTTTTTCTTAAACCCTACTTCAATTCTTCTCTTCAAGTCCAATTATTGCGGGTGGTAGAATCCTCAATGTAAAGAGACTGCTGCTTGAGCAGCACTTAGTGAAACAAATAATCTTTTATATTTTAAAGGGTCAAATCCTGGAGTATATTTACAAATTCATAAGAAATTTCAGTGACTCTGCCCTTCACAGCTAGGCTGTCATTGAAATTCAGTGCCTACACAGGTAAGCTATAGAGAAATGACTTTCCAGAGACTATTCGTTAACTGCTTCTATGAGACAGGGAGGACTATGAGAAAAACGGAAGTTAGGCTTAGTTTCCTGCAGTGTGGACAAGCAGGAAAAGAAGCTCTTCTAAAGTGGGAATCATGGCTTTGGGGGAAAAGGTCTCAGACTTATCAGTGAATTGATAATCAGATCCCGATGAGCACTTTCTAGCCCTTCCCTAACTTGTCTTGCCTGGTGCCTGTCATATCACTGACCTTTCTCTAACTTCTCTCCTTTCCATTTGAAGCTTACCTAAAGAGCCTCTTGATGAAAGTGATAGAGTAGAGTGAAAAAGTTGGCTTAAAGCTCAACATTCAGAAAACTAATATCATGGCATCCAGTCCCATCACTTCATGGCCAATAGATGGGGAAACAGTAGAAACAGTGGCAGAATTTTTTGGGGGGGGCTCCAAAATCACTGCAAATGATGACTGCAGCCATGAAATAAAAGACACTTGCTCCTTGGAAGAAAAGTTATGACCAACCTAAACAGCATATTAAAAAGCAGAGACATTACTTTGCCAACAAAGGTCCGTCTAGTCAAGGCTGTGGTTTTTCCAGTAGTTATGTATGGATGTGAGAGTTGGACTGTGAAGAATGCTGAGCGCCGAAGAATTGATGCTTTTGAACTGTGGTGTTGGAGAAGACTCTTGAGAGTCCCTTGGACTGCAAGGAGATCCAACCAGTGCATCCTAAAGGAAATCAGTCCTGAATATTCATTGGAAGGACTGATGTTGAAGCTGAAACTTCAATACTTTGGACACCTGATGTGAAGAACTGACTCATTTGAAAAGGCCCTGATGATGGGAAAGACTGAAGGTGGGAGGAGAAGGGGACGACAGAGGATGAGATGGTCGGATGGCATCACTGACTCTATGGACATGAGTTTGAGTAGACTCCAGGAATTGGTGATGGAGAGGGAGGCCTGGCGTGCTGCAGTCCATGGGGTCGCAAAGAGTCGGAGACGACTGAGCAACTGAACTGAACTGAAGCTTACTGCCTACCTCTCTAGACATTTCTTCTGAGTCATTTTCATGAATTTTTCTGCCCTAAGAAACCAAATTTACAGCTCTTCTCTATTCTCCATTACTCCAAGTAGGGTCAGTGAACCATGTGCAATAACAGGATGGTTTTAGGCTTGTTAAAATTCATATTCCTCGGCCCATTTTCACTCTCCTGAACTAAAATCTCTGGGTATGGGTGAGAGTAAATGTTTTCTATAGTGGCTTTGCAAATCTCAGAACTTTCAAAGACCTCATTATATTTCCTCTGTGAAATCAGAGGGTCTATTTTTATACAACATTTTTATCTAGAAGCAACAAAGTGTGGCAGTTAGGGCTGGGACTTTATAGCCATAAGTGACCTCGGGAATATAAATTCTACTTACTTTCTGAGATTGTGAGGTTTCAGAGATAATATAGGTAAAGAAAATACCTATGTAAAGGGTTTAATGCAGTACTACACGTAGTAGGTGCCTTTTGACAAGTTCCTTGGTTGGTTCTGATCCAGACCAAAGCTAGAGAACCACTCGCTGATCTCATTCATTTCTAAGGTTTGAGATCCACTTTTAGGATGAAATTCTCCATTGGCTTCCCAATGTAGAAGATCCACATTATTTTCCCTCTTGGCCCTTCCAGTCTCTTCTCTTACCTTCCTTCCTGGTAGTGAGAGAGTAAAAGTTGCTCAGTTGTGTCCAACTCTTTGCAACTCCATGGGCTGCAGCCTGCCAAGCTCCTCTGTCCGTGGAATTCTTCAGGCAAGAATACTGGAGTGGCTTACCATTCCCTTCTCCAGGGGATCTTCCTGATCCCGGGATCAAACCTGGGTCTCTAGCATAGTAGGCAGATTCTTTAACATCTGAGCCACCAGGGAAGCCCAGAACTAATCATACAGGAATTCTTACTGTTGGTTTCTCCTGGCTCTCAGCTTCCCTATTGGCTCTTCAGTCTTTCTCAAATCACTTCTGTGCTGAGGCCACTTTGCCAAACTCATCCTGCTCACCATGTCTCAGCCTAGATGTCAGGACCTTCCCTGATCACTTGGGTCTGAGTTTGGTGCCTCTCCTGTGAGATCTCAGGCACTCCAGATATCTCCCATCATTGAACTTATCACATTTTTATGGTACTAAACTCACTTATTTGTTTCTATCTCTTATACCATATATCCAGCTCCATATCATGGCACATGCTAAGAAGGTGTTTAATATCTACAAAGTGATGAATGAATGATTCACAGATATATGCTTCCAGGTCAGACCTCCTCCCTAAGTCTTCATACAAGCTGAGCATGTAAAAAAAATTAAATTCATTATCTTTCCCCAGCAAAATGGTTTTTATCCCTGTCCCTCAATTCTTCTTTTCAGTGAAACACATAAAAATTTGCCCAACTGCTAAAAACAGCGAGGTGAGGACTGTCCAAGACAGCTCTCTCTCCCTAACCCCAAATCCAATCTGTCACACTGCACATCAGCCATAGCCTAGCTCAGGAGATTTTTCCAAAGAGAGATTACTGAGGTTTGATTTAAGAGGGTACTTTTGAGTGTGCATGTTTACCTTCCCTCTTTACTAAAAACCCATCGAAGAAACAGGAAAGAAGCTAAAAAAGGGGAATAAATTTAGAACGGGAAGACTAGAGAGTTTGACCATGTGCTGCAGTATGAAACACAGGTGGAAGCTATCATATCAAGAGGTGAATAAAGGTGGGATCCTCCATCTCAAAGAAAGCTCTAACAGAAACTGTGGCACTGTTTTAGCTGTGGAGCCTCAGAAAGACTCTAACAGAGCAGACAGCAGAGAGTGGGGGTGTGGACAAATGGGGAACGTGATCAACTGAAGGACTGTCTATAGGTGGTGTTCCTAACCTTGGCTGATCATGAGAGTACTCGGAGTTCTTATTAAACAGGGGATCTCAGGACTCTTCTCTGGGAACTCTGCTTCATTATGACTCAGGATTCTGGACTTTTGACATGAGTTTCAGGAGACTTTTTATGTAAAAAACTTCAGGCAATATCAGACTGTGGTCCACTCTTTGTTTAGGAACCACTCTCCCACCATGCACCCACAGATCTCTAGGCCATGTAGGATTAGCAATTATCCCCCAGGCTTAAAATCAGATAATTAATTTACAAAGAAAAATTTAAGTTGTCTGGGCCACCTACCAGAGATTACACCCCATGATAAGACTGTCCTCATTCTGGCATTTGGGATTGCCAGATGGTTTCCTGCCTGAACATCTAAAAATAAGTCCTGCCAGTCTACTCGCCGCAATCACATATATAGAACTCTGTGTTAGTACCCTCATTTCTGGGAAGAACCTTGCTGTCAATATGGTTAGAGAATTAGTATATTCACTTGCCTAGACTTTCATTCATACAAATAAATGAAAGCCTAAACTTACCAAATATTTGAGGGAAACACAACGGCATAAAAAGGACAGAAAAAATTGAACAAGTGAAACTTAATGATCTAACCTAAAAAACAAAACAGATGTGGTGGATGCTGACAAGGACCACAGAGATGGTGGGAGGGCTGCCAGCAGAAAACTCTAAGGGAATTGCATTGGCTAAAGGAAGCCGCTTCACCCAAGATCATGTCCCACATCCAGTGACTGAGCCACATGGAGACAGAAAATCCTGGCACCGTTTCTGCTGTTAACAAATTATCAGAAACTTAGAGGTTTAAAAAATGTATTCCCTTGCAGTTATTGAGGTCAGATGTCTAAATTCAAGGTGCTGACAGTGACATTTCTTCTGGAGGGTTTAGAGGAGGAGTCCTCTTACCTTTCTGGATTCCAGAGGCCGCGCGGTCTCCTTTGCTTGCAATCCCTTCCTTGCATTGTTCCCAACTCTTACTTTCATTCTCACATCTCCAACTACTGACTTGTGAGCTTCCTGCTGCTCCTTTATAAACCTGTAATTACGTCAGGCTCACTCAGGTAAACCAGGATAATTTCAAAATAATTATATCTGCCAAGTCCCTTTTACCATGCAAAGTAACATATTCACAGGCTCCAAGGACTGGGTCCTGAATATCTTTGGGGGACCATTATTCAGCCTAATACAGTCCCATCCTGTTATTCATGTATTGGTTTTATTTCTAAATGCTTAATGTTATTATTATAAATCGGTCACTGAATTGTATTGATTCCACTCTGCTAAATGGCTCAACCTACTAATCTCCTTCCTCTTACTGTCACTGTAAGGACAGTTTGGTCTTTTATCATTTCCTGCCTGGACTACATCAATGGTAAATGTTTTGGTCTCTTACCTTCTCGAGTCCATCTCCCCCGCTTTTCCATGGTTATTTGAGTGAGTTTACAAAAAAGCAATCCAATCCATCATTCCCTGTGTAAAATAAAGTGTATCCCCGTTGCTCCAGAATAAATTCTAAATCCACTTATGTTCGGCCCCTGGCTACCTCTCTCATGCCTTATCCAATACCAATTTTCACAACAGACTCTCACGTGAACCTCACACACTTTCCTGAATGGGCCCCGCTCCCTCACTTCTCTTCTGGCAATCTTCCCTCTGCCTGGAAGACCCGTCCCCTGCATTCACCTAACTTATTTCCTCAAGACTAAGTTCACACTTTATATCTTCTCTTATGACTTCATGACCACATTCTCATGCCCTTCACTTTTCTTTACAGGCTCCTTCAGGATGCTCAAAAATCTTCAATTGCAGCATTCCAGCCTCTGTTTATAAGTGTTGGTTTACTTGTCTGTCATTGTCAATTGCCTGTGAATTCCTTGAGGGCATTGACAATGTCATCTATTTCTTTGGCTTGGCAGAAGCACTGGCACATATTTATCGCTCAAAAGAGTATTTTTTGGATGAATGACAAAACCATGACACGCTTTGGCCAATTGCCTTTTTATATGTTTATCACTATCTACTCTTTAAATCTTTCAAGAGAGTTTCTCCCAGATATCTATGTAAACAAACTGGTACATGCGTACACAAACACACTCACAAAGAAAATCAACACTCCTCACCATCAATTCTTACCACTGAGTTGACATAAATCAATTAGCAAACCTAATACATAAGTACACAGAAAAATACTCAAGTAAAAGCAGACTGAAGTTTTATCAAGGAACCCATGTACAAAATCACAGAAACTGGAAATGGGAGGAAAAGGTCTTCCCAAGGCTTCTTCGAATTTAATTTTTAAATTATAAGAAAGCCAGCCTGGTCATCATCGTGTCTCATGTTTGTACAGCATGTCCTAGTTTTCACAAGTATTAAAATCATCTCTCCACTTGATCTTCATGACTGTATGAGACAAACAGGCTAGGTATGTATGTGTTGCCCCAATTTTAGAGATATGAAAATAGAAACCTAATGGTGTTTGCATCCTTGAAAGGGATTCACAGAAAGCAAATGTTATAAAATGGGAAGTACAACAGTGAACTCACCTAAGGAGTCTGTAAAATACTGATGCCTGAACCTCACCTCAAGCCAACTGAACGAGGCTCTTGGGAATGGGGAAAGGAAGGGTGTCTGTGGGTTTTGGAAGCTCACTAGAAGTTTCTAAAGGGCATCAAGAGTTGAGAAGCACTGGATTAGAACCCAGGTCTTCTGACTTTAGTGCATGGGTTTTATAATGGTTTTATAATGCCAAAGCAAAGTAGGTAGTCTATATTATACTAAAAGGTTGGGGCTTCCCAGGTGGCTCAAGTGGTAAAGAAACTGCCTGCAATGCATGAGACACAGGCAGAAGACATGGGCTCGACCCCTTGGTTGGGAAGATTCCCCTGGAGAAGGAAATGCAACCCATTCCAATACGCTTGCCTGGAGAATCCTATGGACAGAGGAGCCTGGCAGGCTACAGTCCGTGGGGGTCTCAAAACAGTCGGACGCAATTTCGTGACTGAGCACATTACACTGCGACTGGTGTTGGTAGTAGGTTATTCTTGTTACGCTGCCTTAGGAATGGCAGCAGTAAATGTTACTATTTGATTCCATTGACCTAACAAATGTTTTCCGATGGTTTTTAAGGAGACAGTAGGATTGCCAACATTTAAATAGCATTTAAGATTGAGGATCTAAATGTGCGTTTTCCTGCCCCCTTGATGCTTTTGAACTGTGGTGCTGGAGAAGACTCTTGAGAGTCCCTTGGACTGCAAGGAGATCCAACCAGTTCATTCTAAAGGAGATCAATCTTGGGTGTTCATTGGAAGGACTGATGCTAAAGCTGAAACTCCAATACTTTGGCCACCTCATGCGACGAGTTGACTCATTGGAAAAGACTCTGATGCTGGGAGGGACTGGGGGCGGGAGGAGAAGGGGATGACAGAGAATGAGATGGCTGGATGGCCTCACTGATTCGATGGACATGAGTTTGAGTGAACTCCGGAAGTTGGTGATGGACGGGGAGGCCTGGCGGTCTGTGATTCATGGGGTCGCAAAGAGTTGGACACGACTGAGCAACTGAACTGAACTGATGACTAATAACACAGCTGACTACAGAAGAGAAGGGAGTGAGGTGGAAGGATGGGAGGCGGGCATGGTTCGTGGCAACAAATGTGTTCCATGTCTCTTACATAACCCAACAGAGTGAGTCCTTATAAAATTCAATCCCGGTGCTGCCACTCAAGTGTGTGAGCAAAGTTCTAAACCTGTTAACTCTCCATTTTCTCATTTGCACCAGGGGATACTGACAGTAGCTTAGTTGATCACTTAAAATATTAGATCCTAGAAGCTGAATGATTAATGCATCTCCATGTCACTGTCACATAAGGCTGATTGGTAGGAAACGCACACCTCACAAGGACATTCTGAGAGATAAACAACAGTTACACTGCTCTTGGAAATATAAATAGCTCTCATAAAAAAATGTTTCCATGCACATGCTTTCTGTCAAGGTAAACTGTAATTTACACTTTTACCCTAGGCAAAATTGTTAGTTTATCCTTTTTTTTCTGTTCACACCCATCTATTCCTCCCTTGAGCCTCAAAGCCACTAGAGTTTTCACAAAAATAATCTTTAAAACATATATTTACCCTCTTATTGACCCCTTAAACTAGCTCTTTGTTACTCCAGGGCATTTTAAATTGTTCTAAATTTGTTTTAGAGGCTGTGGGTGTATTCTTTCCTCTGCAGGTATTCCTAACCTCCATTAACTTCCATGGGAATCGAACACATACATATCAGAGTGAAACCAGGCCCTCATGTGTTTAAATAATGATTAAAATCTATTTATCATAAAATAAAAACTAAGAACTAAAGTCTGGGGGAAAATATGTGAAAAATATGAGACTGTGTTGTGATTAACTTCAGAAATTTACATTTATGGATGACTAAAATGACATACCAGCCCCCTGGCACTATTTTCAAATGTCCTTGGTCTCAGGTTATCTACTGTAAACTGTCCGCATTATAAAATGAAATGTGCATGAGTGACTATTTCACAAACTACACTTGGCCCCTTGTGTCTTGGCTCTGTTATGTGTACAGAAGAGCAAAGTCACTGTTTTGATCAATATTAAGTCACCTGTGGGTAGAATTTGATCTTAGCTATTTATTGTCAGATTTTAAAGTTATGTCATAAACACTTGCAAACTTTGCATACATAAATCTGCCTGCATGTATGCCCATGAAAATTGGGTAATGGAGTTCCAAACAGTCCAATTTTTTCTTATAAAACCAGATCTGTGTAATGCATATCCTCTCTATGAACATTACTAGGAGGCAAATACAAACTTTACATACATATTTTGGTGCTCCTTTGAAATGTTTGCTTTGAAATACAGATATATCATACATGCAAATAAATACACTAATTCATCCATGCATTTAATGATATGAAGCCAACTTTAAACCCCACAGCAGCAAGAAGTGCAATATTAAAATTCATTTCCATTTTACAAATAAACATTGTGCATTTCTCAGATAAAATGTGAGAAAATATGAACCTAGGTGAGTTTCAAACTTAGTTTAAAATAAATGGATCTTTCCTGAAATATATATATATATATTTGGTCATCCTAAATATATGGTCATTCTAAGGAGAAATGGTAAGTTATTTCTTCCATTGCACTAAGGTAGTATTAAGTAAATAATACTATATTAAGTAACACACTGATGAAAGGAAAGCATCAAATGCAGCTTTCAAAAGTAGTCAAGGAACATCAAGTTCAGTTCAGTTCAGTTCAGTCACTCAGTCGTGTCCGACTCTTAGCGACCCCATGAACCACAACACGAAAGGCCTCCCTGTCCATCACCAGCTCCTGGAGTTCACTCAAACTCATGTCCATCGAGTCGGTGATGCCATCCAGCCATCTCATTCTCTGTCGTCCCCGTCTCCTCCTACCCCCAATCGCTCCCAGCATCAGAGTCTTTTCCAGTGAGTCAACTCGTCGCATGAGGTAGCCAAGGAAGTCAATAAATTGGGAGAATATTTTTTCTTTTCTTTCTATATAAAATTACATGAAACTAGATTTAAAATAAGCATTGTAACATAAACAGATTGCATGACATACAGATGTTTTGGAAATATGCTATTTTAAACACAATGTGATTTTTAAACACCCCTAAACCTATTTGAATAAAGCAGAAGTAAGCTATTTGAAAATCCTGGAGATCTTTTATCTTTCTTCATTCTCTTGGGTGCCGGCCTCACATCCTTCAGCCAGTCTCCTTAAATGAACTGAGCTACTCAAACTTGAATCCAGAGCATTTAATTAAAGTGTCTAACCAGCAACAAGATTTCACAGAGATTTAAGATGACATTTCCTAATACTTTTGCAATAACCACAATCAACACCATTTATTCAGCTCCTTCAACAATCCAAGAACTGTGCTAAATCCTTCATAAACAGATATGTTAGCTCTCAAAATGAGTTTACAAAATAGTACTTTAAGGTTTAAGAAAATAAAAACAGAAGATATAATGTGAGTGTTGGAGCAGGATTCACCTTCAAGGCCTCAGCCTCCATCCTTGGAGGCTATGCTTTCTACCTCCTGTTGACTCCCTCAGAAGTTGAAGCTGCTAAACCTCGCTAAGTGGGTACTTAACAATCAGTTCCTTCCCCTGTTTAGAAAACTCCTACAAAATAAGGCCAAATTAGCATAGTTTTAATTTTTCATTTTATTGTGGTAATAACACTTAACATGAGATTTACCCTCTCAACAAATTTGTAATGCAGTATTGTTGACTATGAAGAAGGCAATCACAACCCACTCCAGCACTCTTGCCTAGAGAATCCCATGAACAGAGGAGCCTGGTAGGCTACAGTCCATGGGGTCGCGAAGAGTCAGACACGACTGAGAAACTTCATTTTCATGTATTGGAGAAGGGAATGACAACCCACTCCAGTATTCTTGCCTGGAGCATCCCAGGGACAGAGGAGCCTGGTGGGCTGCCGTCTATGAGGTCACACAGAGTTGGACACGACTGATGTGACAGCAGCAGCATTGTTGACTATAGGTACAATGGTGTACAGCAGATCAGTCCCTGACAACCACCATTCCACATTTTTGCGGTATCAATTTGACTCTTAGATATCTACTATAGGTGGAATCATCAGGATTTGTTCTGTGAACTATTTCATTTAGGTTAATCCAAGTTGTTGCAAATGGCAGGATCTCTTTCTTTGGGGGAACTAAATAATGTTACATTGTATGTACAGACCACAATTTTTTCAATGCCTTCATCTGACAGTGAACACTGAGGTTGCTTCCACACCTTGGCTAATATGAATAGTGCTTCAGTGAAAACGGGAGTGCTAATAACTTTTCAAGATCCTGATTTCAATTCTTTTGGATAAATATCCTGAAGCAGGATTGCTCTATCATATGGTATTTCTATTTTTAATTTTTTGAGAAGCCTCTATAATATTTTTTATAGTATCTGCATTATTTTGCATTCTCACCAATGGTGTGCAAAGATTTCAGTTTCTCCACATCATTGACCTTGGTTGCCCTTGTTTTCTTTTTTTTTATAATAGTCATCCTGACAGGTGTAAAGTGATAGCTCATTATAGTTTTGACTTAAGTTTCCCTGATGATTAGTGACTCTGAGCATCTTTTTCATATACCAGTTGGACATTTTTATTTTGAAGAAATGTCTTTTCAAGTTTATAGTCCGATTTTAATCAAGTTGCTAGTTTTTTGTTGTTGAGTTGTAGGATTTTCTTATATATTTTGGATATTAATCCTTTATCAGATGCATGGTTTATAAATACTGTCTCCCATTTTATAGGTTCCTGTTTCACACTGTTTTCTTTGCTGTGCAGAACTTTTTCGTTTCATGTAATCCCACTTGTCTACTTTTGCTTTCATTGGAACCACAAAAGACCATGAACAGCTAAATCAACTCTGAGAATAAACAAAGCTGAAGGCATCATACTTTCTGATTTTAAAATATATTATAAAGCTACAGTAATCAAAACAGCTTCAGTTCAGTTCAGTCGCTCAGTCATGTCTGACTCTTTGTGACCCTGTGGACTGCAGCATGCTAGGCCTTCCTGTCCATCACCAACTCCTAGAACTTACTCAAACTTATGTCCATTGAGTCGGTGATGCCATCCAACCATTTCATCCTCTATTGTCCCCATCTCCTCCTGCCCTCAATCTTTCCCAGCATCAGGGTCTTTTCAAATGAGTCAGCTCTTCGCATCAAGTGGCCAAAGTATTGGAGTTTCAGCTTCAACATCAGTCCTTCCAATGATAATTCAGGACTGATTTCCTTTAGAATGGACTGGTTGGATCCCCTTTCAGTCCAAGAGACTCTTAAGAGACTTCTCCAACACCACAGTTCAAAAGCATCAATTCTTCGGCTCTCAACTTTCTTTATAGTCCAACTCTCACATCCACACATGACTACTGGAAAAACCTTAGCCTTGACTAGATGGACCTTTGTTGGCAAAATAATGTCTCTGCTTTTTAATACACTGTGTAAGTTGGTCATAACTTTCCTTCCAAGGAGTAAGCGTCTTTTAATTTCATGGCTGCAGTCACCATCTGCAGTGACTTTGGAGCCCAGAAAAATAAAGTCTGCCAGTGTTTCCACTGTTTCTCCATCTATTTGCAATGAAGCGATGGGACTGGATGCCATGATCTTAGTTTTCTGAATGTTGAGCTTTAAACAGCTTGGTACTGGCATACTGACAGAGACCAATAAAACAGAAAAAAAACAGCTCAGAAATACATCCACACATATACAATCAACTAACCTTCAACAAGGGTGCCAAGAACACACAATGGGAAACGTATAATGTCTTCAACAAATGGTATTGGGGTATTGGGAAGACTGGATATTCACATGCAAAGAATAAAAGTGGATGCTTTTCTTACAGTACACACAAAATGGATTAAAGACTGAAGGACCTGGGTATGTCTCCAGTAGTCCAGTGGTTAAGACTTTGCCTTCCAATGCAGGGGGCATGGATACAATCTCTGATCAGATAATTAAGATGCCACATGCTGTGCAGTGTGGCCAAAAACATAAAAATAAAAAAAATAAACACTTAAGATCCTGAAACTCAAACTCCAAGAAAAAACATCGGAGAGCTTCACTTGTAGAAGTGATTTCATAAGTATAACATCAGAAGCACAGACAATAAAAGCAAAAATAGACAAGTAAGACTATACCAAGCACAATTTTTAAATTTAGCTCAAACTAGAGAGCCAACTTCCCTGGTGAGAGTCAAACTAGAGAGCTGACTTCCCTGGTGGCTCAGATGGCAAAGCATCTGCCTACAATGTGGGACACCTAGGTTCAATCCCTGGGTTGGGAAGATCCTCTGGAGAAGGAAATGGCAACCCACTCCAGTACTCTTGCCTGGAAAATCCCATGGATGGAGGAGACTGGTAGACTACAGTCCATGGGGTCTCAAAGAGTCAGACACGACTGAGTGACTTCACTTTCACTTTTCAGAGAGCCGACTAAAAGCTACCAACCAGCAACTGATGGAATAAGACTGAAACTCACATTATGTAATACCTGAAACCGGACTGATGATCTTCCAAAGTTCAAACTGTTCACAACTCCTCTGTTTCTTCAAAATGCTAACATAAACATTGCTGCTGCTGCTAAGTTGCTTCAGTCATGTCCAACTCTGTGCGACCCCATAGACGGCAGCCCACCTGGCTCCTCTGTCCCTGGGATTCTCCAGGCAAGAATATTGGGATGGGTTGCCATTTCCTTCTCCAATGTATGCATGCATGCTAAGTCACTTCAGTAGTGTCCGACTCTGTATGACCCTATGGATAGCAGCCCACCAGGCTCCTCTGTCCACAGGATTCTCTAGGCAAGAAATTGGGTATGAATAATACACAAAATCTATAGTGAAGACCAAAGATATATCCCCAATTCATGGAATGATAATGTGCCTGAGGCAAAAAGTTGAGTATGATCTATAAGCGATCTATGAAAAACATGAGAGTTCACACTTTCTTTAAATTATTCATATATTTATACATACAAATATATTTATAAATTATTTATTTCCAAATTACACTTATCCTTAAATTATACTTAAAAATTATTTCTAAATATAGATCTTGACACTGAACTTTATTAAAGGGAATAAATAAATTTTTTTTAGTTAAATGGGTCCTTAGGTAATCATTTTGTTCAATCCTCTCATTTAAACAGAGGAAAAAACAACTTTGTATTTTGTTTAGATACAACAGATTACCCTGACACCTAACCTGTAAGTGTTCCTGTTTTATCTCAACATAATAAGACTGTGTCCGGGATTACCTTTTTGAAAAGACAGTTTACTAAAAGGATACCTCCTTTGTCCCATGACATCTTCCTGCTCAGCTGTGTCTAGCCTAAGTATAATAAAATAACTTCTCTGGGTCCAAGGTAAAGTAGGCCAACATTCTTACTATTATTTCTGTTTACATAGTCTTGAATTATATTCATGTGTGTATTTATGAATTATAATTCATCCTCCTTTCCTTACTATGATCTCTTAACAGGTACAGTTCTGTCAGTCTTATACACTGTCACCAAAATTGAGGACAGTGCCTGATACATAATGGATGGTCAATAAAAAGTCCTTGGATGAATAAAACACCAACTTTCCTGCCAAAAACAAAAGATGAAGCTTTCAACTGACACCTGTCTATCTCCCTCACCTTGATAAATAGTCCACCACCAAGTCCTCTCAACTTTACCTCCTAAACAGTTCTTCACTATTTCACTACCTACTTCCACTATCATCCCCCAGGGCCAACAAGTTACCATTAACACTTGGCTCAGATAAAATGAAAACCTACTCCGTGGTTCACCCTAATATTCTCTGACTTGATTTGGATTATGTCTCCACATACTGCAGCTGAATCATCCATGAAAAAGTAAAAATCAGACTAGCTCACTACCCCCAGATTAGTTTCCTAGAGTTGCTACAACCAATTACTACAAATTTGGTGGCTTAAAACAACAGAAATTCATTTCTTACAGTTCCAGAGGCCAGAGTCTGAAATCAAGGCATCCGTAGGGCTGTACTTCTTCCAGAGGTTCTACAAGAGGATCTGTTCCCTTCCAAGATCCTGATGACTATAGACTACAATAGATGCAAACATGTATTTGCACACCCAATCACCTTAAGTTCATGGGTCTGGTATACACTGTCACATGTGTGTAAGTGGCTGCGCTTTGTGTACTTTACTGTACAGGACTATAGAGAGTACAACAGTAGAGTATCTTTCTTCCAAGTCCGGATGTCCAAAAGCAAGTGTAAAAGCAACAGTGATGTAGCCAGTAGTGCAAAGAAGTGCCAAGAATTGGAGTCCCAGGGAAAGGACAAAGAGAGACAAGAAGAAGAAGAAGTACTGAAGAACTAAAGAGATTCATGATGCAGGAAATGGCAAGGGGATTTTCTCTATTTGAGGAGACACTGTTAGTTTTTGAGGCAAAGAACCCAAGCGTAGACTGGTACATGCAGCCATTCAGAATGCAATCCAGTGCTACTGTGTCATCTATGATGAGAAAAAAAGAGCTACTACCCAGATATCACTGGGGAAGGAAATGGCAACGCACTCCAGTATTCTTGCCTGGAGAATCCCATAGACAGAGGAGGCTGGCAGGCTACGATCCATGGGGGTGCAAGAGTCGGACATGACTTGGCGACTAAACCACCACCACCACCACCACCCAGATATCACTGAATCATTTTTTTCAAGAGTTGATAGAATTTAATCCAGCAAGGAATCAGAACCTGTGCCATCAACATCAGGCCTGAGTAAAACTTCAGGTTGCTCTCAATCTCCTACTGCTGACAATTCTTCAATCCTACCATCTCCAACCTCCTCCAGTCAGTAACTCTTCTTGCCTGTTCACTTGTTGCCAGCCCCTGAATGTCAGCTGTTATACTGTACTACTGAACTTTTCAAGGTACTGCACTAAAGATTGAAAATGTGTTTTTTTAATTTTTATGTTTTTATGTATTATTTGTGAGAAAAGTATTATAAACCCATAAAACCTTATGGCAGAAAGTGAAGAAGAACTAAAGAACCTCTTGAGGAAAGTGAAAGAGGAGAGTAAAAAAAGTTGACTTAAAGTTCAACATTCAGTAAACTAAGATCATGTCACTCCATGGCAAATAGATGGGGAAACAGTGTCAGACTTTATTTTGGGGGGCTCCAAAATCACAGCAGATGGTGATTGCAGCCATGAAATTAAAAGACACTTACTCCTTGGAAGGAAAGTTATGACCAACTTAGATAGCATATTAAAAAGCAGAGACATTACTTTGTCAACAAAGGTCCATCTAGTCAAGGCTATGGTTTTTCCAGTGGTCATGTATGGATGTGAGAGTTGGACTGTGAAGAAAGCTGAGCGCTGAAGAATTGATGCTTTTGGACTGTGGTGTTGGAGAAGACTCTTAAAGAGTCCCTTGGACTGCACGGAGATAAGCCCTGGGTGTTCATTGGAAGGACTGACGTTGAAGCTGAAACTCCAATGCTTTGGCCACCTGATGAGAAGAGGTGACTCATTGGAAAAGACCCTGATACTGGGAAAGATTGAGGGCAGGAGGAGAAGGGGACGATAGAGGATGAGATGGTTGGATGGCATCACCGACTCAATGGACATGAGTTTGGGTAAACTCCGGAAGTTGGTGATGGACAGGGAGGCCTGGCGTGCTGCAGTTCATAGGGTTGCAAAGAGTCAGACATGACTGAGCGACTGAACTGAACTGAATATATAGTACTATATAGCTAATTATGTTAGTTAGGTACCTAGGCTAACTTTGTTGGACTTACAAATTCACTTTCCAAACAGAACTCTTTCATGTGGCTTCCCTGGTGGCTCATATGATAAAGAATCTGCCTGCAATGCAGAAGACCCGGGCTTGATCCCTGGGTTGAAGATCCGCTGAAGAAGGGAATGGCTACCCACTCCAGTATTTTTTTTTTTTTTTGACCGCAAAAGAGACACAGATGTATAGAACAGTCTTTGGGACTCTGTGGGAGAGGGTGAGGGTGGGATGATTTGGGAGAATGGCATTGAAACATGTATATTATCATATGTGAAACGAATCACCAGTTCAGGGTCAATGCGTGATACAGGACACTCCAGTATTCTTGCCTGGAAAATTCCACGAACAGAGGAGCTGGCGGGCTACAGTCCATGGGGTTGCAAAGAGTCCAATACAACTGAGCAACTTTCACTTTCACTTTCTATTGTATCAGCATTCCTTGGCTTGTAGTTTAGAATTCCAATTTCGGCCTCCATCTTCACCTGGCCTTCTCCTTTGTGGTTTTTCTCCTCTTTTGTCTCTTATAAAAACTTGCCATTGGATTTACAGCCTACTGGAATAATCCAGGATGTCCCCCATCTCAAGATCTTTAACTTAATTACATCTACATCTCCTCTCAATAGAAAACTATCTCATATTCCACCCTAGTCAAACTTCAGCAGAGTCTTTCTTTCACCCCCAGACAAAGCTTGATTGCTTTGCTATGCTGAGTATGGAGTTGCTTTGAATAAAAGAACATGCTACAGTGCGTGCTAAATCACTTCACTCATGTCCGACTCTTTGCAACCCCATGGGGCTATAGTCCACCAGGCTCCGCTGTCCATGGGATTCTCCAGGCAAGAATATGGAGTAGGTTACCATTCCTGCCCTTCTCCAGGGGATCTTCCCAACCCAGGGATCAAACTGGCATCTCTTATGTCTCCTGCATTGGCAGGTGGATTATTTACCACTAGAGCCACCTGAGAAGCCCTAAAAGAAATAACTGTTTGTAATTACACTTTCATTAGTACAGTGATTTGATTAATGTAAATAGAAGCACTTGTCTAACTTTATGACAACAGGAATCATGCCTGTTTAGTTTTTTGTACTTTTTCCACTTATAAATGTGTTTTAGGGACAAACACAGGGCCTAACCCATATTATATGGGCAACAGAAAGTTTGCTGGGTGAATTAATGAAAGACCGGATGAGTGGATGATTGACAATGTTTAAACACACTCCTTCTCTGACCCTGTGGGGTCATCTCAGTAAAACAGATTAATTATACTGATGGAGTATTGCTATAAACTTATATTTAAAAAAACAATAAGATAACAGTACACTGAACTAAAATACCAAATCATATAAATGGAATATTGAGTTACTAACTCAGAAAAAAACACTTTTATTGATCAATTCTCCAAATAACCTTCTTGAGTTTGTTTTTGAAGTGCAGACACAGGCCACCAGTTAAGTCAATCACTAATCTTCAAGTCTGTCACTAATCACCAACTTGAGTTGATGGGACCTAATGGGTCCACTGTGAAAAGAACAAGCCTCCGCTATAGAAACAGGAACAGACTTCATACAAAATCTAGCTCTCAGCTTTTGTGATTCTGTGGGAACTCTGTTCTCACAACGTTGTTAGCTGAGAGAAGACTGGCTCATGTTAAATCCAAAGGCATGCAATATCCATGCTATAGCAGGGGAACATTTTATTTTATGACTTAAATAAAAACAGTTCCAAAATCACATATCCTGTGATAACAAGATTCAAAAAAGAGCCGAGGGTTATTGGAACATAGAAAATTCAAGCTTGAAAAGAATTTAGTTGGTTTAAAATTATTTGAAGATCATATGAAAGTAAGGAATTTTCTTCCAGCTTCAGTTTAATACCTCCTATCACTATGGGGATACAAGTAGCTAGCAAAAAAATCCGTCTACTAGATGATTCATATTCCTGCAAGAAAGTTGCCTAAACTCTATGTTCACGGAATGAAAGACTACGACTAAAGGATATTTCGTTATTCATTAGTTCATATGCAACAAAAATCCCAAAGAATTTTCGAAGTTACGATAAATTAAAGCTGTATATATTATAGCCCCTCTTAAAATGAGAACATAAACCTACTAGTGTAATATATATAATTACTTTTGCATCCTGCAAATTGTTAGACTGTATACCTAGTCACTATGTATATGTTATCAGTTATACTTAATGCTGAATACTTTTAAAATAAGACCATTTAAAATGCTAACACCAAAGAATTAACCAATGAAAGCTACTTTCTTATGGGCCGGTGTTACCAACTTGAATGGCGTCCCTGGAGCCTGCCCTGTGAGCGGCCCCTGACTCTAAGTTTGCTCCCCTTTGATGCTGTTGCTCAGTCGCTCGGTCAGGTCCGACTCTGCGACCCGGTGGACTGCAGCCCGCCAGGCTTCCCTGTCCTTCACTACCTCCCGGAGTTTGCTCACATTCCTCTCCGCTGAGTCGGTGATGCCATCCAGCCATCTCATCCTCTGTCATCCCCTTCTCCTGCCTTCAATCTTTCCCAGCATCAGAGTCTTTTCCCATGAGCAGGCTCTTCATATCAGGTGGCCAAAGTTTTGGAGCTTCAGCTTCAGCAAAATTTATTTTTGTATTAAAAGTGCATTAAAATGTCCAAATTATTTAAAGCTGGAGAAATTCGTAACCACAAACAAATACTCTAAATGAGGCATCACGTTCCACTGTATTTTCAGATCCTATGAATTTAAAGAATGTTACGGTGATGTGGCCTGAGAGAAACAAGTAACATACTTAATAAAATTGTTACACAGTGCATATAAACTTACAACCACATTTTATATCTTCATTATATTCTTACAGATAAGCAAGTATGTATAGTTGTCATCCATACAATAAATCCAGAATGATTTAAAAGCACAAGAGAAAGGGGAAATCAGTGATACCATGAAACAATTCAGCCACAAATATTTAAGTTTTGACTAAATTCCTGGCCTCCACATTTTTCTCTAAAAGAACAAGACTGAGTAAAAATAATCCCCTCCACATATTTCTGTGGTGTAGCCATCCCTTCTGGCTGAGTGTGAGAGGGTCAACTGTCTACACATTTTGGGGTCTAATTATCATGTTAACTGTACATACTACATAAGAAGGCCTATCAGGGTAACTCAGCAAAATCAGACAGTACTTAGATACAAAAACTTGCTGATACTTCCTCAGGGAATTTCTGAACATGGTTCCTCAACCAAAAGTTCTCATTTATGTGTGCAAAAAGTTCACAGAAAGCTATTCATTGCCTCTAAAAGTTAACTTTGTCAGTGGACATCATGAAAATACTTCTGCACCATATTTTTAATCTGCACTTCCACTGATACAGTCAATATCAAGTCTATTTCCTAAGAGGAAAATTAATTCATCATAGAAACCAAGCTCTTATACAATTCTGTTAGTTTTCAGGACAGCAGAAAGGTCAATAAAATTTAACTTAAAAAATCAATTAATAAAATTAATTCATGAAGCTTAACTCTTTCAAGCTCAATCATTAACTTTAATTTTAATGCAATGATTCCACCTACTTGAGAACCATGAGGAAATCTTAAAAGATATTAACTATTATTAATAAATATATATTCCTAAATCAATAACTTAAAGCACTAGAGGTGTTACACAGTAAACATTGCTGAAATATAACTGAACTATTTCTCAATTAAAGTCTAATCACAGATGTGTACAAATAAGAATCAAATTCAACTAGCAATATAAAAATTCAGTGTCATAAAATACAAGAGGAATATGGAATATGCAGTATCTTTGTCTCCTAAGCTGGTTCCTCCGTGTGCGTGCATGCTAAGTGGCTTCAGTAGTGTGACTGACTCTTTGTGACCCCATGGACTGTATCTTGTCAGGCTCCTCTGTCCATGGGATTCTCCTGGCAAGAATACTGGAGTGGGTTGCCATGCCCTCCTCCAGGGGATCTTCCTAACCCAGGGATCAAACTCGCGTCTCTAATGTTTCCTGCACTGGCAGGCAGCTTCTTTACCACTAGGGGCACCTGGGAAGCCCATTCTGGCTCTTCTGCTGCTGCTGCTACTAAGTCGCTTCAGTTGTGTCCAACTCTGTGTGACCCCATAGATGGAAGCCCACCAGGTTCCCCCTTCCCTGGGATTCTCCAGGCAAGCACACTGGAGTGGGTTGCCATTTCCTTCTCCACTGGCTCCTCTAACTCCTCCCAAGTTCTAACTATAAGCAAAGTTCAAAGTTCATTGATCCAACTTCTGTCTCAGAACTCACCCAGTCACACAACTTTAACTATCTCTTTTCTGCATATGACTCCAGAGTTTAAGACCTCAGCCCTTAACGTACATCCTTATTCTAACACATTTTCTCTATGTGCCTAGTGGACATTTTCATTGTCTCAAACTTACCATAACTAGTTCCTCCATGTCACTTTTCTTGTAATGAATGATCCCACAATTTCTCTAATCACTCAAGCTCCAATTCTCCACATGTGACTTATTTCCTCATGACCCAGATGTCATCAGGTCTTCCAAATACTTTGCTTGGACTGGTGGCCCCCAGTACACCAAGCCGCTCCGTATTCACTGCCTCCATACTGACTTGTTTTGGCCAATGAGAAATTAGCAAGTAGGAGACAAGCAAAGCCTTGTTAAGTATTTGCAGGCTGGGCCTCAGACTCTAGAAATGGTCTCTCCTGTGCCCAGTCAGCTCCCACCTGTTCAGCCAAACCTATGAGTAAAGAAACCACCTTGAACATTACAACACCAGCATACAGCAGCTAAAGCAAAAGACAGCCGAGCCCAGTCCACAAGGTACAACCAAGACAAATAATAAGCTATTGTTCTAAGACACCACATTTTGGGTGGTTATTATGCAGCAATAGATAAATGCTTTTTTTTACAAAACCATCCCTACAAACCAGTTCCATAAGGACCTCTATTCCCAGTAAATGCATTTTACACCTCCTGTGTACAATGGCTTGCTTCTTGGTCATACAGTGTATTACCTTGAACCACGGGACTTGTTTATATGTTCACATTACCTTTCCTAGCATGACTGTAAGTGTCTTATATTCGAAGTCTAGAACATCATAGATCCAGTAACTATCTTGCTGAAAACACAAAGAGGAGAAGAGGAGGAGGAGAGTGGGAAGGAGAAAAGGAGAGACACTAAAGAAGGAAGAAATGAGCCAAGTCAAACTGAAACAACATGAACCTGAGGCCATCAGCAAAGGGCAGGGTAAAGTATCCTGACGTTTGTGCACACTGGGCAAGGCCAAGAGAAAACTTCCGTGAAGCTAACTGTGACTATATAGGTCAAAGGAAATGCTCAGAACATGTTCTGCTTTGCCTATGAGGTGATGGGTCATAAAACAGAAAGGACTGTGTTAGAGAAACCTCTCTATTGTAAGTTGATATCGCTTTCTCAGCACAAGCTTTTACAAGAGAAGAGAATGTCATCAATGTGAGCTCTATCAATATGTTTCCTCATATTTCACATACCTACACTGGATAAAAGGAGATTGAGTTTGTGTTGAAGCGGTTACCCACAAAGTCTCAAGTTGGGGATGTGGTGAGTGATCATAATTGATGACAGTTTTAGCACTGTAGTAATGAGAACAAGGTAGATTTTCGCCATTTCCCACTCCTATCTTTATCACTAAGATAGATCCACGGTGTGCCATTTTCTCTTCTTATTAGTCTTTGTCATAAGAATATGGCACCAGAATGTTAATGACTGAAAGAACCTGAGGAAAACAAACTTTTATAGCTTCAAGTCTCTGGTGTGTAGTAGGGTCCCCATCTAAGAAAAAGATTTCAGGCATTTCTTCAGAAATCTTAGTGAAAATTGCCACATGTGTGATTTTAAGTACAAGTGTGCTATTTTTAAATGGTTAAAAGATAAATATTGAAATATCACAATTTTAAATAAACACTATTAAATTTCTCCTTTCACTCTGTAAGAAAGTTTTTTTTAAATATTATTTGTGCCAGGTAAACCTCACTTGCAGTATTATAATCTGATTGCATTAAAAGAGAAAGTGGTTGGATTATATTTATGATGGGTTTAAATTAGAATGAACATAAATTTCCATCAAGTCAGTTTGTCTACAAACCAATTGGTTTCTCAGAATAATCAGGCTGAAACAGTAGAAGATGTAAGTTCCTTGTGTTTCCATGGGGTTCCTTTGTTTATCTGCCAAATTTGTGAAGTCATCACAATTTATCCACAAGAACGGTAATTTTAAAACTTCAATACCAAATAGTGGCCTCTTAGGGCAGTGCCAGCAGAGAAGGCAATGGCACCCCACTCCAATACTCTTGCCTGGAAAACCCCATGGACGGAGGAGCCCGGTAGACTGCAGTCCATGGAGTCACTGAGGGTCGGACACGACCGAACGACTTCACTTTCACTTTTCACTTTCATGCACTGGAGAAGGAAATGGCAACCCACTCCAGTATTCCTGCCTGGAGAAACCCAGGGATGGGGGAGCCTGATGGGCTGCCGTCTATGGGGTCGCACAGAGTCGGACACGACTGAAGTGACTTAGTAGCAGCAGGGCAGTGCCAGAGCACCAGTCTTGAGCCTAAGCAGCTTTTCCACTCATTCCCTCTGTGGTCAGTGGGAAGCATTACTAACTTCTTTGAGCCTCGAGTTCCTCATCTACAAAATGGGCACAATAATGGACTATAGGAATGTGAATATTAAAATAGATAATGTGAGAAGATGCTCTGTAAGCTCTATTGCCTTTTTATACAGTTCATGAGATTCTCACGGCAAGCATACTGGTGTAGCTTGCCACTCCCTCCTCCAGTGCGTGGATCAGGTTTTGTCAGAACTCCCTGCTATGACCTGTCTGTCTTGGGTGGCCCGACATGGCATGGCTCATAGCTTCATAGAGTTATGCAAGCCCCTTCACAAGACATGATCACATGTCTGGCCATTTTTCCTTCTAACCAAAGTGAACAACCAGGTACACAGCTGGAAGTTCTGCCTCTTGGGAGGATTTCCCTTCACTGCTGTCTTTTAAGGATGTCCCAGAAAGGGTTATGGTGGTACAGCTATCCACTTTCAAATAGTGCCTACTTATTATGTAGAACCATCCATAAAACAGCCCCAAGGCTCTTTTTCCTCCTTCAACTTCCTCTTCAATAGGAAATTCCCTGTGACGCTGGGCTGGGGAGGGATGACAGTGCAGAAGGAGAGGGGACCATGTACATCAAGGCCACTTCACATAATTTACTTGTGCCTTCACAACTGCCCAGGGCCCAAACACAGATGATGATGTGATTTGGTGATGGAGTATTGTGTGCACACCCAACTTTATGGTGTGATGGGTCAGATAGCATTCAGTTCACCATGGACAGCTCAGTTCAGTTCAGTTGCTCAGTCGTGTCTGACTCTTTGTGACCCCATGAATTGTAGCACGCCAGGCCTCCCTGTCCATCACCAACTCCCGGAGTTCACTCAAACCATGTCCATCGAATCGGTGATGCCATCCAGCCATCTCATCCTCTGTTGTCCCCTTCTCCTGCCAACAATCCGTCCCAGCATCATCACAGTCTTTTCCAATGAGTCAGCTCTTCGCATGAGGTGGCCAAAGTATTGGAGTTTCAGCTTTAGCATCAGTCCTTCCAATGAACACCCAGGATTGATCTCCTTTAGAATGGACTGGTTGGATCTCCTTGCAGTCGAAGAGACTCTCAAGAGTCTTCTCCAACACCACAGCTCAAAAGCATCAATTCTTCAGTGATCAGTTTTCTTCACAGTCCAACTCTCACATCCATACATGACCACTGGAAAAACCATAGCCTTGACTAGATGGATCTTGGTTGGCAAAGTAATGTCTCTGCTTTTTAATATGCTGTCCAGGTTGGTCATAACTTTCCTTCCAAGGAGTAAGTGTCTTTTAATTTCATGGCTGCAATCACCATCTTCAGTGATTTTGGAGCCAAAAGAAATAAAGTCTGACACTGTTTCCACTGTTTTTCCATCTATTTCCCATGAAGTGATGGGACCAGATGCCATGATCTTTGTTTTCTGAATGTTGAGCTTCAAGCCAACTTTCTCACTCTCCTCTTTCACTTTCATCAAGAGGCTTTTTAGTTCCTCTTCACTTTCTGCCATAAGCGTGGTGTCATCTGTATATCTGAGGTTATTGATGTTTCTCCCAGCAATCTTGATTCCAGCTTGTGCTTCTTCCAGCCCAGCATTTCTCATGATATACTCTGCATATAAGTTAAATAAGCAGGGTGACAATATACAGCCTTGACGTACTCCTTTTCCCATTTGGAACCCGTCTGTTGTTCCATGTACAGTTCTGACTGTTGCTTCCTGACCTGCATAAAGGTTTCTCAAGAGGCAGGTCAGGTGGTCTGGTATTCCCATCTCTTTCAGAATTTTCCAGTTTATTGTGATCCACACAGTCAAAAGTTTTGGCATAGTCAATAGACCAGAAGTAGATGTTTTTCTGGAACTCTCTTGCTTTCTCCATGATCCAGCGGATGTTGACAATTTAATCTCTGGTTCCTCTGCCTTTCCTAAAACCTGCTTGAACATTTGGAAGTTCACGGTTCACATATTGCTGAAGCCTGGCTTGGAGAATTTTGAGCATGACTTTACTAGCGTGTGAGATGAGTGCAATTGTGCAGTAGTTTGAGCATTCTTTGCCATTGGCTTTGGGATTGGAATGAAAACTGACCTTTTCCAGTCCTGTGGCCACTGCTGAGTTTTCCAAATTTGCTGGCATATTGAGTGCAGCACTTTCACAGCATCATCTTTCAGGATTTGAAATGGCTCAACTGAAATTCCATCACCTCCACTAGCTTTGTTCGTAGTGATGCTTCCTAAGGCCCACTTGACTTCACATTCCAGGATGTCTGGCTCCAGGTGAGTGATCACACCATAGTGATTATCTTGGTCATGAAGATCTTTTTTGTACAGTTCTTCTATGTATCCTTGCCACCTCTTCTTAATATCTTCTGCTTCTGTTAGGTCCACACTATTTCTGTTCTTTATCGAGCCCATCTTTGCATGAAATGTTCCCCTGGTATCTCTAATTTTCTTGAAGAGATCTCAGGTCACATGGTAACTTGATGGTTCATGGTCAAGTGTTCAGTGTCTACTAAGGCCCAGTAGTAGGCCAGGAACTATTTCTCAAAAAGAGAGTAGCTATCTATGGAAAATGACAGGGCTTTACTGCAAAAAATTCTAAAAGCCTGTGATGCAGTTCAGCTACAGAGGCCTCCAAACTGCATCCCTATCCTCCCCTGCCATTTCAAGCACCATTAGATCTGCTGACCCACATGGTGCAACAGCCTAGGCCCACTGCACAGCTCTCACTTGTTTGGGCCAGCTCCACTTAAAAACAGCAGCTTGGGACTTCTCTGGTAGTCCAGTGCTTAAAAATCTGCCTGCCAATGCAGGGGACATGCTTATGATCCTTGGTCCAGGAAGATTCCACATGCTGCAGGACAACTAAGCCCGTGTGCCACAACTACTGAGACCATGTGCCTGGAGCCCCGTCTGCAACAAGAGACGCTGCTACAATGAGAAAGCCTGCCCACTGAATCAAAGTGTAGCCCCTACTGTCGGCATCGAAAGTTACCATTCCAAAAGTGGGGTGGTAATCACACACATAGAATGAGGTAAGAAAAACTGACACAATATAGACGAAACTGCTTTAAAACAAAATGTTAGGCTTTATTCGTTCGCCTAAAATCCATTTCTGGAGCACCCACTACATATCAAGCAAAATGATCTGGATAAACAACGAATAATAAACCGATAAATCACAGCTCACCATTCATCATCTGAGAGTGTTCTGAGCAAAATAATTTAATGAGGCAATGAGCTACAATGCAATCAAATTAAAGAATGACGACACTGGAATAAGCAAGTTTTCCCAGATCTCACATTGGAAGAAATTTGTTTGGGGGATTTCTCCTACTTTTCCACTTCCTTTTCATTTTTCCAAACCAAATTCTTTATATAGGGCCCATTTTTGAGAAGGGCAAAGTTAAAATAAATACACTGGAAAATATAATGCTTACCACTTAAAGCATTCATGGCCTAGCTAAGGGGACATTTTTGTAGTTAAAGAAACAGTTTTTTGACAAAATAGCAAAGACTGAAAATCAGAGTTCCCTGATTCTCTATTAGTATTTATCCATCATATTGTCTCACTATTTTTCATTTCTCTGGAACTGTCCAGTGTACTGAAGTTTCATTAATGTCTTTTCCATGATATTCCACAATCTCCCCTAGTTAGCTATTTGCAAAATTTTTGTTTTAAAATTAACATAAGAATTATTGTAAACTTTACAATACATAAATAATTACAATCATCTGAATGATCATAAAAGACAGACTTTATTAACATAGAATTTCTTTCATCTTCATATTCACTGACAAGTACATAGCATGTGTGTGCACATACATGTTCAGCGTGGCTCTCTTTAATCTATTTCTTTAATCATATAGTTTCTCCCCTAAGAGTGAAAACAGCACAGTATACTCTCCAGTAGACATACCGCTTAATATGTTAGCTTTCAACCCTGCCTTTCCATAAACAGTCTGAAAGGTAAGCTATAGCAGCACCTTTCTTCACATGCACTGGTTTGGAATACTATTAACAAAGTTAGATGGAAGTAAAAATCACCCTTCTATTAATTTGGGAGGTTCCCTACTCTGATGGTCTACACTTTTCCACAGCTTAGTTTACAACATAAATTTCCTTTGCAATCTGCATACATTAATTTTTTTAAAAAAAGAAAACTATCCAATTACTCTCTTGGTCCTTTGATCACAGGGTCATCTCAGGGGGAAGACGTGTTCTCTGGCTTCCTGCCTGATGTCCCCATGCCCTCACTGCCTGTCCTTGTCTGCCCCTCTGTCAGTCTCATCCACCTGCTCACCAAGCCCCACCTGTGTGCATGGCTCTTCAGGGTTAAACTACAGAGACATCCTCTCCAGATGGCTACTGTTAAAATGCCCAAAGAGTACATCCCAAGCACATCCTGATTTTAACAAGACTGGATTACTGCATTACTTAGTTGTCAATTTAAAACACACTGAGACACAATTATGTACTAAATTATGGTGCCACAGATGATGCCTCTAATAAATTAAAAACAGTCCTTAGATCTACATAATTTCTTAGAATTCACAGAGAATTTTCATGTGCATTTTGTACTTGATCTTCATCTAGATCTATTATCACCTCTTTAAAGATGAGGAAACTGTGACTCACATAATTGCAGAGATTTCCTAGCCCACACTATCATTAAGCCAAAATTCTTTCATATGGGCAGCAGGGGAAATGGAGGGCTAGATAAAGCATGAGCAGAGCAGTATGGAAGGAGGAACAGAGTTGAGATGAGGTTGCCAAGATATAAATACCGTCCTTTGGCTCAAGACTTCCCTTCTAGCAAGTTGGTAGAAAACATTTTGAAATTTATCTTACAGGATTGCTGCTTTCTCTCAACATCGACTAAGAGGAAAGAAACGTTATGGCAAGTGAATTGGAAATCAAATGCTATGCTGACGACAAGCTCTAATAAACAAACCAAATGATTTTCTCATTCTCCTGACCAATCCTAGTTTTTGCCTTTTTGTAGAAATTCAGTCAGAATTTTTCCAGTATAGGCAAACATAAAATGAAGTTCCCCTAGTACTTTACTAATGCATGTATTATTCAAGTTGGATTTAAGGGGAAATTGAGAGTTAGGGTTACTTATTTAGATTGAAGACCACATTTCCACTTAATAAATGTAAAAGCACAGCAGTCATGAAACAAAAAAATGCCATAAGCCCAGGAAGAAATTATTTGACAGAGAGACAACAAAAATGCACATGCCCATTCACTTCTTTATCTGTTCATTAATCCTTTTAGTCTTTCATCAAATGTTTACTAAATAATCACTAAGGATCAGCAACTGTGCTAAAAGAAAAGATAAATAAGTCATGGCCTCTGAAAAATTCACATCTAGTGAGACCCACACCATGACTAGAAGATACAGTAAATGTTACAGCAAAGTTGGTTATCAAGTTCCATGACTGTACAAGAGAATGGAAATGTTAACTCCATCTGAGGAGATTGAGGAAGACTTTGTGAAGACAGGACTATTTCAGCTGCATCTGGAAGTTTTTCAGAAGTGACTATTTGAAGTGAATATGTTTGGTGAACAGGAGTGAATGTGATTACAGCCAAGTTAAGGAGAAAGGTTAAGACAGGAGCCTGTCTTTTCCCTATAGAAGAAGAGATGTGCCCTGAAAGAAGTTTGTCATAGAATTTCCACCGAGATGAGAGCCAAAACCACAAGGAGAACACTACAGGGCAACGACAGGTAGCTAAGTAGATCAGGACAGAGATATGTTCTGGGTCAGGATTCACCCAAACATGTGATTTGATCTTAAGGGGAATAAAAGTCAATGTCACACATCTACAAAAGTAAAAAAGGTACATAGGCATTTAGAACAGTCTTTGGGACTCTGTGGGAGAGGGTGAAGGTGGAATGATTGGGGAGAATGGAATTGTAGCATGTATATTATCATAAGTGACCAGTCCAGGTTCGACGCATAAATTTTCCTCTGTTCATTTCTTTGCATTTGTGCTTTTTTAAAAAATTAATTAATTAATTAATTAATTTAAAAAAAAAAAAAAAGGGTACAGAACAATTACCTGGAGTCGTGGAATTACGGAGCCCAAAGCTACTCATTTAATGTTTCAGAGTTGTTATGCATATACCAAGTTTCTCAGTCATATCCACCTCTTTGTGACCCTATGGACTGTAGCCTGCCAGACTCCTCTGTCCATTACATTCTCCAGGCAAGAATACTGGAGTAGGTTCCCATTTCCTTCTCCAGGGGATCTTCCTGATCCAGAGATCAAACCCTTGTCTCTTGCATTGGCAGGCAGCTTCTTTTCCACTGAGCCACCATAAACTTAAGCTAAAATGCATGGCTCCATAAAAAGCTATGGAGTTCTTGAGCTTTTTTATTTTGAGCTGGCACCCAGCTTCTAGGAAGCTTCTTCCTGAAGAAGGTCTGTAGAGTCTAACAGGTGCTGGCAGAAAATAACAGAGAAATCTTCATTCTCCCACACGTGACCCTCTCCTTTTAATCCATGAAAGCATAGCCTTGAAAGAAAATAATTTCATTTTTTATTTAAAAATAGCACCACTAATTTTTTGTTGACATCTAACATTGAAAAACATTACTCAGTTAGTCCCTAAATGTTGCAAAATTGATCATGCAAAACCCTGCAATCCCAGCACATGTGATACAAAATGAATCTGGAGACCAAAGATGGAGGAAACAGAAATTTCTAAATATTTGGTGGAAAGTAATAGATGGTACTCCTTGGAAGGAAAGTTATGACCAACCTAGATAGTATATTAATAAGCAGAGACATTACTTTGCCAACAAAGGTCCGTCTAGTCAAGGCTTTGGTTTTTCCTGTGGTCATGTATGGATGTGAGAGTTGGACTGTGAAGACAGCTGATCGCTGAAGAATTGATGCTTTTGAACTGTGGTGTTGGAGAAGACTCTTGAGAGTCCCTTATACTGCAAGGACATCCAACCAGTCCATTCTAAAGGACATCAATCCTGGGTGTTCATTGGAAGGACTGATGCTAAAGCTGAAACTCCAATACTTTGGCCACCTCATGCGACGAGTTGACTCACTGGAAAAGACTCTGATGCTAGGAAAGGTTGGGGGCAGGAGGAGAAGGGGACAACAGAGAATGAGATGCCTGGATGGCATCACCGACTCTGTGGACATGAGTTTGAGTGAACTCCGGGAGTTGGTGATGGACAGGGAGGCCTGGCGTGCTGTGATTCATGGGGTCTCGGAGAGCCAGACACGACTGAGCGACTGAACTGAACTGAACTGAATAGATGGTATTTTTAAATTTTTAAGACTTAAAAATAGAATATTTCTTTTCCTCTTTACTTTTATAGATAAGTTTTCAGAATAATGATTTGGTTACCAAGAATGATCAGTGAAACATGACTATAAAATATAAATATTTACTCAGAGATTTTGACATAGTTGATATTTTTAATCCATGCTAGTAATTTAATTTCTGTGTATATATTAGTTACTATTGACATAGCAATAATATTCAAGAATATTCTGGAAATAATCACTTATCTTCTATCTTAATATATTTTTTCATTTTTTACTTATTTCCTTTTATAAGCATGGTGGCAAAAACCAGAATTTTACAATGTTTTAATGACTCTAATGTTCAAAGTAATAAGGTGAATGCTGAAAGAGCCCCTTGAAAGAGAAAGTTGGTTAACTACTGATATGAAGTGAACCAAAAAAATACTAGGTAGTCTCAAAACTGAATAACAAGGCCTGAATAATCAGAAATAGCCAAGGGCCATGTTGGTGATTGTGCTATTAAAAAGGCAAGTTCTTTATAGTGGTTATATTTTAATACTTTGGAAACGGATCAAAAGCAGAGGTCATAGTTGAAAGATCAGAGGTGAAGTAACAGGGAAAACATAATAATGAGCTTTTACTTTAATCACTTAATACACAAGTTTAAGTCTGATTTTCTTTAAACAAAGGACCATTATTTGAAGAAAACCAAAAGACCTTGACAAAAAGATTATTTGAAGTTTAAGTTCTAAATTCTTTTAAGGGTTTAAAGTACATCACCACTGTTGGGGACTCTGCAAAAGTGAAATGAGGGAGAACCTTATTTTTAATATCTTCTTTGAAAAGGAGATTCTGCCTTTAGAAGAGTTCTCCAGAGTTCACAAGTTGGAAAATCAACCTATTATAAGTGGTTTTGTATCTGGAAATTTTAATAATCTTTATGATGACAAGATGAACTAGATCATCCCTTATGGGCACTTCCAGACCTGCACACCTATGATGTCCTTTCCAAAATAAACCCTTGATGTACTGCAAAGATCAGTTAGAAGTATCTGCTGCTGCTGCTGCTGCTACTGCTAAGTCACTTCAGTCGTGTCCGACTCTGTGTGACACCATAGACGGAAGCCCACCAGGCTCCCCCGTCCCTGGGATTCTCCAGGCAAGAACACTGGAGTGGGTTGCCATTTCCTTCTCCATAGAAGTATCTGAGAATAGCTGAAATCTATGCCTTCTTTTTGATATCTTTTGGAATATTCTTAACTAAAATAAATGTCAACCATAAGCTTTATGAATGTGATAATTATCTGTGCAACTGAATTTAGTGGCAGTTGAGAGATAAATATATATTAATCAATCTATTATACAAAATATTTCCTGGGTAATTTTGTTAATGTTCCAAAGTTTTATAATGGCTAAAATTTCATTTCCACTCACATATTTTAAAAATACCACTGATCTAGAAACTTCTCTTTGGATCATTTAAAGTCTCTTGGTTTTTTAAACAGAATATGAAAATATTTTTAATTTTCCAGTAAAGTTCTCAGTCTAGTTCATTTGTAAATGTAGGCTGAGCTGCATTTCAAGCAGATGTGTAATAACCATATCTTCTCAAAATGGTACATATGTTTACAAAAACATTCCTAGAAAACTCAAATGCTTCACACAAGATTGAATGAGGAAAAGGAAATGTTTTATTTTAAAGAGTCCGCCTGCAATGCAGGAGACCCAGGTTTGATCCCTGGGTTGGGAAGATCCCCTGGAGAAGGCAATGGCTACCCATTTCAGTATTCTTACCTGGAGATTCCCATGGACACAGGCGCCTCGAGGGCTACAGTCCATTGGGTTGCACAGAGTGGATATGACTGAGCAACTAACACTTTTCACAAGGATCTCTTACACCTACTGGCAGACAGATAAGGCCTTGAATGTGGTATCATACATATACTGGAATTAGAACTAGAAGCTATAGCTAGATAAGTGGATAAACATATTCCTTAGATAGAAACACTGTTACAAAAGTAGTTATGAATGAAAAGATATGCTGTCTTGGATTTGCTTTAAAATCATACAATAAAAGTGAGTATCATTAAACCCATTAACATTTAACTGATTATGCCTAGCTTACCATTAACAAACGTACCTTTAAAATTTTTTCTTGGCATTCGGGTAAAAAAAAGATGACCAGGATTTCCATAAAGTACAAATCTCTCAATTTAAATGTAAAATACTAAATAGTATAAAAAATATTTACCAAGCCTTTATTACATTTTCTATATTAAAATAAAAGTTCCTGATGGGTGTTTTGCCCAAAACTTACATGAAATTAATTTATCTCAAATACCTAAGAGTGCTGATTTTTACATAGCCACATACACAGCGAATCTCAAGTGAACATGAGTAAAAAGCAGTTATCCATGCCTCAAAACCAAACTTCTGGTCTTCTACCTCCTCATTCTCCCTTCTCAGCAAAAGGCAATTCCAGCCTTACAACAGTTCAAGGGGAAAATCTTAGCGTCAGTCTGGGACCCTCTATTTTCTCATTCATCTTAACTAATCTAAAATGAGTCAGTCCTACTTACAGGATATATCCAGATGTCTGCTACCAATTTGCTCAAGCCACCACTGCATCTCACCGTATTGCAATAGCCTCCTAGCTGGTCTCCCATCTCTGCCCCAGCAGAGAATATAGGATATTCTCAACATAGGACCTATACCATCCTTCTCTAAGTAGATGCCAGATCACATCACTCCCCTACTCAAAACCCTCCAATCTCATCTCTACCAAAGTGAAAGCCAAAGTCCTCAAATAACTTGCAAGACCCTACATGATGTGACTTTCCATTTCTCCTCTGATGTTATCTCCTACTATTCTCCCCTCGTTCTTTCTACTCATGTTGCAGTGATCTCCTCACACACTATAAGAATGCTTCCATCTCAAGGCCTTTGCACTTGCTGTTTCCTTTGTGTGGAACACTCTTTTTCCAGATAAGCTGTTTCACCAGAGAGCCACACAGCTGGCCTCTTCATCTCCTTTGATTTTCCTTAAATGTCATCTCAGTGAGGACTTCCCTCATGCACTATTTAAAATAGCAGTCCCACCCCAAAGCCCTGACCCCTTCACTCCACTGCACTTGCTGCCATCTGACATACTATTTTTAACTTCTTTATCATGTCTCTCACTACAACTAAAATATAAGCTTACTGAGAGGAGATATTTATGTCTGTTTCATTCACTGCTGTGTCTTGGCATCTAAAAAAATGCCTGGCCTAAATAAATATTTGCACATGAATGAACGAATAAGTGAACAAAAATCCCCAGATTTTCAAAGCATTTAAAATTTTCTCATATGTAAAATCTTTACATAAATTACTGACTTTTCCCTTCACAAAACATAAATCCCTTCTCTGTCCACAAGTATATCTTAAAATGATCTCTTCCTCCCACATTTTTATTTTAAATATTCACTAACCATGAACAAATATTAAGATATCTCCAGGTCACTGCTTCTCAATCAAAAGCCAAGTACCAATTTGATATTCTAATTTGAGAGACTGGTTTAGAATGGGTTCTGTGCTTCAAAAATCTATAAGGAAAGGAAAAAATATTTAAACATTCAAATTCCAAGTATATCGATCAAGCCCTAACACTTTGTGGTAACTCAATTCTATTCCTGTATACAGTTCAGAGAGGACTGTTCATAAAGAACACTTTACATTAAGAGGCTACAAGTAATTTCACAATTGTCTCACCACAAATTTGTCTTTCTCCCCAATTTTTGAGGCATGAGTTGCAACCTTGAGATGAACACACGTGTTTGTCCTACAAAAGTCAAGCTTGGTTTCAGACTCTTTATAGACAGGAAAGGTGACCTAAACATTTGCTTTTTTTATAGCTCACAGTGACAAGCACCAAACTTATGAGGGATATATTTTGATCAGCTTTCAAAGCTAGACATTACCACTAGCTGAGTGATCTTTAAAAGTCTCTGGACATCTCTGGACTTGTCTTCTCCTTCTCTTCAGGGTTGTACTGATTTTCTTCAGGAACCATATCCAGCTCTAATATTCTAAAATGTATAAATCTAACTGCTCAAGTTTTGTGCAGTTCACCAGAGTTTATCAAACTTATCATACATGTTTAGTTTGACGCTTCTATTTTTAAAGTTGTGGTTTAATTATAATTTACAAATGTTATTTAATTTATAGCCATTCTTCTTTGTTGATACAAAATGGTATTGTTGACAGTAATGAAGTGATGGTAATTTTGCTAGTCTTTGCTATTCTGAGATTTGTTGGGGATGTTTTGGGAAGATTCTTTTAAATGTTTTCATCTGATTTGCAGCTATCACTCTCTGACAGCTAAGGTTATAACTGGCTTTTAAGATTTCTGATATTCATGAACACTGGTGCTACTGCTCAAGAATTTGTGTTGCATCTACCACAGCTCTGATCTGTGTGTTACGTAACTCCCTTTGCAATTAAACATGAACAATCCCACGTATCTTGATTCTCTTTTTTTAACCTCTTACTGTTCTTATCCTTGTTTGCACAAATTTCCACTGCTTCCTTGTTAAAAATTTCTGATTCTCCCCCTTTTCTAATCCAGTGATTCAATTATCTCCAACATTATTATGAAATGCTTATATGCACTATCTATTTAGTCTTTACAATCCTCTGACAATAAGAGCTCAATAACTCTTAATTTCTTGAAGAAATACAAATGCCTACATAGTATCTAGTGTTACCATTTGTGAGAACACACTTCAGAGGATTTGCTGACAAAGTCATCTCTCTATCGAAATTGTGTATACACAACATCTGAGAACTTGAGTGAAAAGGAAATAAAACATCAGTAGGTATTGAGGCAAAAAACTGAATTATAAGTATTCTTAAATCAGTGTGACTAGTCCCGTTCACCTCTACTGGTCAACTGTGCTTAGAAATTCAGTTGCCTGGAGTGTTGATTGTTTTCACTCATGGTGTGTCCCTCTGTGTCCCTTCAAAGGGATTGCCTTGGGACAAAGGTAGCTACCTCTCCTCAGGTTATACCCCCTCCATGATGACAGCTTACACCCAAAGACTGGACAACATGGATCAACTAAATCTTGCCTCTTACCCCAATTTGGGACAATTCTAAAGGGCAACCCCAGCTCTGGAGCTTTCCAGTGGGACTCCTTCTTTCTAATCCCACGCCCGCATTCCATTAGAGGTGTTCTTTTCAAGATTATCCCCAACAAACTTCCACTTCCTACATGCAAATTTTCATTTCAGGGTCTTATTTTAGAGAACCAATGAAAGCCAACAGGTGTTAAAGCCCAATAAATCAAGTATGAACACTAATGACTATGTTTATTTCTTTGCCTAAGCCAGGCATGGCAAATTGGTTTCATCTTAATACCAACTTAAATCCACTGGTTGAATCTGCTTGGATACCATGTTGAAAAGGATTCTGAGGCTAAGTCTGTTCATCTGGAAAGAGTACCATTAAGGATGTCAGCCAAGGACAAGGAAGAAAGAAATAACAGCACAAGTGTCCCTGACCATCACTGCCTACAGCAGATTCTGTTGGTTTTACCAGTACAGAATATCCTTTTATTAATAACAGAGCCCTGATTTTAACTTGGGGAAACACCATTCTCCACTATGCTGCTGCTGCTAAGTCACTTCAATCATGCCCGACTCTGTGCAACCCCATAGCCGGCAGCCCACCAGGCTTCCCCATCACTGGGATTCTCCAGGCAAGAACACTGGAGTGGGTTGCCATTTCCTTCTCCAATGTGTGAAAGTGAAAAGTTAAAGTGAAGTCGCTCAGTTATGTCTGACTGGTAGCGAGTCCATCCTCTCTCCCACTGCAAAGATGAAAACTGTACCCAGGCCTGATCAACCCACTGAACCCAGAATCTGGCCACACTGAATGGTCATAGATAGACAATGTAAGCTAGTTGGCTGAAAGTAAATCAGTGTGAATAATATCTAATTTGGGTGAGGTTAAAAACTGCTCCTAAATTGACTGCAACAGTTGGCTTAAAACTCAGTATTCAGAAACTAAGATCATGGCATCTGGTCCCATCACTTCATGGCAAATAGATGGAGAAATAATGGAAATAGTGACAAGACTTTATTTTGGGGGGCTCCAAAATCACTGCAGATGGTGACTACAGCCATGAAATTAAAAGACACTTGCTTCTTGGAAGAAAAGTTATGACCAACCTAGACATCATATTAAAAAGCAGAGACATTATTTTGCCCACAAAGGTCCGTCTAGTTAAGGCTATGGTTTTTCCAGTAGTCATGTATGGATGTGAGAGTTGGACTGTGAAGAAAGCTGAGAGCCAAAGAATTGATGTTTTTGAACTGTGGTGTTGGAGAAGACTCTTGAGAGTCCCTTGGACTACACGGAGATCCAACCAGTCAATCCTAAAGGAAATCAACCCTGAATATTCATTGGAAGCACTGATGCTGAAGCTGAAGCTCCAATACTTTGGCCACCTGATGTGGCCATTGGAAAAGACCTAAATCACTGGAAAAGATCCTGATGCTGGGAAAGACTGAAGTCAGGAGGAGAAGGGACAACAGAGGATGAGGTGGTTGATTGGCATCATTGACTCGATGGACATGAATTTGAGTAAACTTCGGGAGTTGGTGATAGACAGGGAGGCCTGGTGTGCTGCAGCCCATGGGGTCGCAGAGAGTCGGACACGACTGAGCGACTGAACTGAACTGAAGCATCCACTGCATTCAAAGGCATATTTCCCCCTGCTTTTCTCTAAGATCTAACCCTAACCCAGTACATTTTCCAGCACTCTCACTCACTACTGCTCTCCCCAGTTTAGGACTGAGTTTCTCAACAGATGAAATTATGTAAGTGGTTAAATAATTTTAATTATTAGCAACTTCATTCATTTTACAACTAAGATTTAAATGGTGCTTATAATGTGTTCAACTCAGTGCTCACCACTGAAGTTGCAATTTTGAAACAAATAAGAAATATGTAAAGCAAGTCTTGTACACCATTATAATGGTCTAAAAGCCACATCTTTAAAAGATAAAAACAAAAAACACATTGTTTTGAATCTCCTTGTTTGCAAAAGAAAAGGATATAAAGAAAAATAATGACAGATAAAAATATAGAAACAGTATGGAAAATGAAGTTTAACCTAGGAATAAGAAGTATTGGGCTAACTAGACATATGAAAAATAAGAAGATGAAAACTGGGAATGAAAAATAAAGATCCAACATAAGAGTAACAAATTCTGAGGGAAGAAACACAACATTTGAAACAGAAATAAGAACCAAAACTACAATTCAGGAAAAAATATTTCTTAATTTTTTACAACTTGAACATGCAGATAAACAAGGGTTCATGATATTTTAGAAGAATTTACTAACATGCAAGATCTATTGTGATCTTAGAAGAAAATTTTTTAAATATATGCAAAAAGAAAATCTTCTATAAACCTTCAGACAGAGAAAATTACTTTAAAAGAAACAATAAATTTAGTCTCTAAGTTTTGATTGGCTGTATATAGTGTTTTTTCTTCATTAGTTTCCAGAAGCCAGTGAAGGAATGTCTATGTAATTTTGAAGCAAAAATCCGTGACCCATGAATTTTATACTCAGTTTCATTGCTTTTCAAGTGTGAAACATGAAGATACTCTTACATGAAAATATCTGCATTTCTCTAAAAACGTCCCTGAAGATATTCTCTAGATGACTGAAAGTTATACCAAAATAAAGAACTCAAGAACTACAGAAAATATTTATAGCAGACATTTTCCATTGTAAATCCAACTGCTATTCCCATTTCTTCCTTGTCAACAAAAACTCTGACACTAATTAAAATAAACCTTTAACCAGTCACTAGGGATAATTTATAAGAATCTAAGCCAGTCACGGTAATACCATTCCCTTTTGCCAGAGAAAGACTCAAATCTAGATAATGAGATGTAAGAAAAAATACATTGGGGGGAGTTCCTAGAAATATTCTCCTTATTGACAAAAACTGACAGGTAGGAGAACTTTTCTCTACTTCTGATGACAGATAGGAGAACCTCTCTCTACTTTTATTGACCTCTGAACTTCTACTTCTACAGGTATTGGACCAATACCTGTAACTATAGCAATCATTTTGCAACAATGAAGGGATAAGACTGGAACTGAAACCGAGATGCTGAAGATGAGACAGCTGAAAGAACACAAGGATTCTTGACTACACTATTGTGTAAGGAAATGAAGCAACTCGGAATTTTAACTCTGGGCTTCTTTCTACATGATATAACAATAAATTTTTTATTGTTTAAGTCTCAGTCTACTAACAATGCTTGCAAAAATTTATGTATCTATACTGTGAATATATAGGGCTTCCCAGGTAAGAAGAATTCGCCTGCAATGTAGGAGATGTGGGTTTGATCCTTGGGTTGGGAAGATCCTCTGGAGGAGGAAATGGCAACCCACTCCAGTATTCTTGCCTGGGCAGGCTACAACCACTAGGATCTCAAAGAGTTAGACGCGACTGAACACACACCACACACTCCAAATACAGACATCCAAATAAACACACCTTTTGTGTTAAGGTGGTTAGACTATGTATGGGTGTGCATGTGTGTTTGACATTATCTTTACAAGGAAAACTATTAAATAAAAAAACTAACCCAAGTTTTCCCTTCTCCTCCATGAAGTATTTCCTTACCTACGTCCACAGAGCAAATCACAATCTTTACCAGCACTGTTTTCCTTGCTGCTATTACCACAGTTCAGTTCAGTTCAGAGGAAATACTAATTCCAACAAAATCAAAATCACAAATAGTGAAATAAGTATATTCTATTATCTTCATTAAATAATGATCAATACCATGCAAAGACATGGGTGAACTTTGAATACACATTGCTAACTGAAAAAAGCCAGTCCAAGAAAGCTATATTATACGATTCCATTTATAAGACATTATTTTTAAAAAATCAAAACTACAGAGATGGTAGACAGATCAGTAGTTGCCAGGGTTTTGGGGCTAAGGAGGAGAACTGAATAGGTAAAGAACAGATGATATATTTAGGATGCTAATACTATTCTCACGATATTTTAATGGTGAATACATGATACAATGTACTTGTCAAAACCCAGAGAACTTTAGAGCACAAAGTGTGAACCTTAATTTCTGCAAATTAAGAAAATCATTATGAAGGAATGCAACTGTGAGAAGATAATCTCACTGGATTGCCAATATATAAAACAGTGTCATTGAAGAGGACAGGAGAAAAAGATGTTGACCTAAGTAACTAGAAATGAGTGGAGTCTGTAGGACTGAAAGGCAAAAGAAGCTGTGCATAAGCACTGCACTCTAGTTGACAAAATTGTTGAAAACACTATATATGTATATTGGAAATTAAACAAATGGATGGCAAACGGTAGAGTAAGGTTTCTCATTATTGGTGCAGGAGATTATAAATAAGCAAAGAGAGAAGGCTAGAGTGTATGTGCTAACAGATTAAAGAAATCAATATCAATTTCTGTTTAACAATGCATATACAAATGGATACATATGGAAATATTTATATACATGTACATATACACGAGAGAACACACGCATGTATTTCTTTGTTTTTTCAGCTTAGAGGGCCTAGAATCAAACACATCTCAGTAGGAACAAGCTTACCTAGCACCCAGAACTTAAGTTTCTAAAAATATTTTCCAATAAAAGTAACTGAGGTCCCTGGACAAACAGCTGACTCTAGAACTCTGGCAGGAAATAAATAAGATGAGTTTGGGGCATCTTGCAGTGCCAAACGTTAAGAAAAGTCACACATACACACAGACACACACACTCTGACACATAATGATGGTGGAATGTCAAAGGGATACAGGAACCAAATGTAAGAGCTCCCAATGGCCAAAGCTGGAACAATTTGAGCAACAAAATGAAGTACTATTGAATTATAACTTCATACAGACATAAATTATTGAGTAAATATGTAAATGGTAGGTGACAGACAAATATCTCACACAGAAAAATTCCAAATAACTTAAGTAGAATTCCACTCTCAAGGAGGTGAAACGTAATTCCCCAGTCCTTAATGGGCGGTACACACGGTACTGAAAAGGGAGGAAAAACCAGCACTAGAGTGAAGAATTCTGACAAACACTGCTCCAGCCAGTTGTCGAGGTTAATGTCAATGCCAACAGTGATAATCATACTGGTAATACGCAGTCTTGATGCGATGTGATGATAAGCATGGTCTTTACCCCTGTGGCCTTCCTTCCCAGTATCCATAACCACTGAAAATCCCATTTGAAGGATATTCTACAAAATGCCTCTAAGTCTCAAAGCTACCAAGGTCCTCAGAAACAAGAAGTCTGAAAAAATGTCAGACAAAAGGACCCGAAAGAAACTAAATGTAACGAGGTTTCCTAGAGGGAGTCCCAAAACAGAAAAAGGACATGAGGTTAAAAACTGAGGAAATCGAAATAAAATATGGGTTTTAGTTAATAATGTATCAATGTTTGTTCATTAATTTTGGCAAGTATACTATAATAATGGAACATTTTAATAGTAGAAGGAATTGTGTGAGGTATGTGGGAAACCTTGGTACTATTTTCATACATTTTCCTTACATCTTTATTCTAAAATTGAAAGTATAGTTTTTAAAAAGTAATTAGTAGTTTCAACCAAACACTTGGTCCATGAGCCAAGTAATATGGTGTGCTATGAAAAGTCCTGAAATCAGAGTGAACACGGAGGTCTAAGTTGAAGAACACTGCTTGGCATAAAGAACACTCAGCTATACTGTATACATGTATACATCCTGACTGTATCACAGAGCTGCCATGTGGAAGCTTTGGACCTCAGTCAGTCAACTCAGTTTTAAAATGGGGAGTTCAACAGATGAACTCTGAGATCCACCCCAAAATTCTAACATTTTATACAGAGTTGAATTCACAGTCTGTCTTTTCCACTCCATAGTATATGACTTCAGGAAAAGTCCTTCAACTTCCCTTAATTTCAGTTTTATCATCTTTAAAATAAGAGTAAAATCATCATCTTTAAGGGCTCTTTTCAGTTCTAAAAACGTTCAACAACCATGTTTCACTAACATTCAAGTTCACTTTGGCAACCCAAACAACCTCATAAAACTATCTTATTTCAGGCCATATTTTAGACTGAAAGCTTCAAGAGGAAAAGGTCCTATTGGATTCTGCTCACAGTATCCCTAGGACCTAAGACAGTGCTTCTCATGCAATGGGCACTGAACTAGATTTATGCAATGAACAGGGATTGCTTAATTTTCAAAAGCATCCTTTGACTAAATCAGTTCAGTTGAGTCGCTCAGTTGTGTTCAACTCTGCAACCCCATGAATTGCAGCAAGCCAGGCTTCCCTGTCCATCACCAATTCCTGGAGTTTGCTCAAACTCATGTCCACTGAATCAGAAACAGACAACTACATTCCCCTGGAAAGATATTCAGAAGGAAAGAGACAAATGGTTTGTCCACCAAACCAGAAAGCCCTTATAGGAGTAACAATATCACCCCACTTAAACATCATAGTCACTTTTGAAACCAGCTCCTTATAAAGCAGCATTATTAACAGAGTTACTAATTCCTCATCAGTTTCTTACAAAGGTAAAAAATTAAGAGAGAAGATATTTGAAAGCGAAACACAATCTGCAAAGCCGCAGTTATCGTCAGAAGGACAACCACTCGTGTCTGCACAGACGTCACTGCTGCTACTGCTGCTAAGTCACTTCAGTCGTGTCCAACTCTGTGTAACCCCATAGACGGAAGCCCACCAGGCTCCCCCTTCCCTGGGATTCTCCAGGCAAGAACACTGGAGTGGGTTGCCATTTCCTTCACTAGAGGAACACAAAATGAATAAAGTAATTATTTTCCATGGGAAAAATACAGGCTGTTAGGAAGAGATCAGATTTATTGCAGAAGTGTGTACATAAGGGAAAAAAGGTGATAGGGGAATTTCTACTCGAAGTTTAGAATAGCATGGAGAAAAGGAATGAAAGACAGCAGGAAAGAAAGAAAGAAAATATTTGTTTTACTCCAAATACTTCACTCAACTTATTTTAGATGTTGGCCTCTAGCAGTATTCTGAAAGTGCAAGGCTTGAACCACCCTCTTGCATCAGAATGGAGATGGGTGGCTGACAAAAATAAAGATTCCTGAACTCCGCCTCTGACCCACTGAATCAGAGTCATAGGGACAGACGCTTAGGAATCTGAATTCTTAACAAGCCCCCAGGCGATCTGATGTAAAACGCTGGAGAACTGCTGCCCAAGTGAGCTATGATAACGTCAAGGGGAAAAAACAAATGCTTGTTTATATTAGATGTACAACTATCTCAAATGATCAAGATGTAATTCCATCCTCAAAGAGATAAAGAGCCAAATACTTTCTGCAATTTTGTGAACACAGAAAAATAATTTAAAATAATAATAAAGTTTAATTTGAGGTTAATTTAAGCTCACAGAGATAACTGAGGACATTTTGCTTCAAATTCACAATGGAACTAAACCACTTTGATAAAGTAAAAAGAAATATTTACTAGATCTGACAACTTAAAATAGTTTTAGTTGTACACTGAAATTAAACCCCAAGTTTGACTTGAATTCATCTATTCTTTCATTGTGACTAAACAAATATTTATTTCTTGAATGGTTTAATTATAATGGTCTAACAGTTTAATGGAGAAGGCAATGGCAAGCCACTCCAGTACTCTTGCCTATAAAATCCCATGGATGGAGGAGCCTGGTAGGCTGCAGTCCGTGGGGTCGCTAAGGGTCAGACATGACTGAGCGACTTCACTTTCACTTTTCACTTTCACACATTGGAGAAGGAAATGGCAACCCTGGAGTGGGTGTTCTTGCCTGGAGAATCCCAGGGACGGGGGAGCCTGGTGGGCTTCCGTCTATGGGGTCACAAAGAGTCGGACACGACTGAAGTGACTTAGCAGCAGCAACAGTTTAATTTTAGAGCATAGGGTCAGGTTGAAAAAAAGTATGATTAGGGAAATAAGTCTGGGTGTGGATTTTTATTAAGCACAGTACTCATGGAACAAACCTAGAAAGGCAAACTGTTTCCAGAAAAAGTCCTAGTTACTTTGGGACTTTGTTCTACCTTATACTTTTTATATGCTTTTCGCAAGTAATGATAGTACCGTGAGTAATACTTGGGACATTTAAAATTATTTAGAATACATTTAATTCATGAAAGTTTATTCTCTGACACTGAAATCATTGAATCTACTACAACTGGAGTGGCTAAAGGACCTAACCATATCTAAAGAGCACCAATTTTAGAGACCTATTTTTGGTTCTATTTTTATTTCAAGACCAACATTATTTTTGTGAGTAGGTAAGGATGAATACACTTGTTTTAACCAAGAAAGACTATAAACCATAAACCCAAATTTTATAGTGATACATTCAAACACACTTCTGATAATTAACAGAATATGCATAATCTGCTTTCCCATGCTTTTTCTCAGCATTGAACACACTCTCCTCCTAGTCAGAGGGACTGAAATCCATGAAAGGGTTATTTAGTGAGCAACTTCTTTTAGTCTGGCCCTCTGGCTACCCTGAAAGAAAAGGGTCCTGCTCAAGAGAAGACTTCCCTGAAAAGAAAGTATGAGACAGGAGCCATAAGCAGTTTATTTTCATCTAGCATAATTAAGCACGGAGTCAATCAACTCTTTAACTTTTTATCTTCATTGGAAAAGTATGCAGAATCTATAAATATTATTCACCTAGAATAGAGATCCAAGTCTATCTTTTGATTGAAGTATAAGCTCCTTGAATTGTGAGGGACATGTCTCATTTATTGTTGAATTCAACAGTACCTAACACAGTATCAGGCATACAGCAGAGCTCAATAAATAATGTATTGATTTGAGGTCATAATTCATTTAGTAAGTTCTTATCCTTTCTATTTTTCTTGAATATAATTCAAGAGTCTTAAATTCTCTACAAACAGGTCTGCTTAATTTTAAAAGGTCCTATGGTTCTTAAATAAAAGTTTTAAGTAGTTATTTTTGCTTTATCTATTTTCTTAAGTTCACACAAGAGTGATACAAACTTATTCAGAACATTCCTTAGTAAGCAAAATTTATTCTAAAGTTAGGTGAAATTTGATTCTAATTTGCTGAGTTTGAAGTATAGTTTATAACTTTGATTAAATTCAACACTGCTAAGTGACCAGGTAAATTAAATTGAAGTTGGAATGTCTAGAAAAAAGGAACTGTGACAAAGGAAAATATTTGTTCACTTGGTTTCTGGAGTTTAAGAGGCAATACTGGAATTATCCCAATTACAATAATTCAAGAAAAGATCCTGATTGATATCTCTTATGCATGTGTGCTCAGCCACTCAGTCATGTCCAATTCTGCAACGCCATGGACTGGAGCCCACCAGGTTTCTCTGTCCATGGAATTTTCCAGGCAAGAATACTGGAGTTGGGTTGCCATTTCCTCCTCCAGGGGATCTTCCCAACCTAGGGATCAAACCTGCGTCTACTGCACTGCAGGAGGATTCTTTACCTCTGAGCCATCAGGGAAGCTTCCAATACCTCTTACAATGGATGGTAATACCACATAAAAGTACTTCAGACAGTGGAAATACAACAGCAAGTGCAACGGAATATACAATACAAGGAATACGCAGCAAACCTTTGGAATCAGGTTTATTTGCAGAAATCAATCAAGTATTTGCAGAAATACTTGTATCTTTATAAAAATATCTGAACATATGAGCAAGCAAATACTAGTCTGAGGCACTGACACACAATGAAGTTAATAAAAGCTCAACAATTTACTAGTTCTGAGTTTCATAAAATAATTTTAGAAGTTTAATTTGATTTTCCTAAAAATTGTTCTTCCATGTTAAAATCCTATTGTTTTTCATCCTTCATTATGTAAGCTACTATTTCAAATAAGGGATCTTATGTGTTTCAAATAAGGGATCATCTGATGCTTATGGGAGTGTAAGCACAACCATTTTGTAGGCATATTCTAACTATTCCACTTTAAGGCACTGATCTTTCATAGCTAGCTTGTACATGTCCATAATGATAAGTGTACAAAGAAGTTATTAATTTATTTGAACACCAAAGATCTAGCAAGAACATATATTCCCATCAATAGAGACCTTATTAAATATATGATGGAGCAACATGCTATGGACACAAGTGTTTATTATTTGTATTATTTCAGTCTGTCCTCTGTCTGGATGCTGAATATCTGGTACTACAGTCTTAAAAAGCAACCGATAATACTTTATGATGTATTGATTCTATGGAATTCCATAATATTATAAGAGAATGGTGTAAATCTATGTGTATGGACTTTAAAACATATTAGTGATAAGTTGCTAAGCAAACCACAGAACATGTATAGTATAATTTATTCATATAAATGGAAATTAAGCAAACCTTGTGTGTGGAGAGGAGAAGAGTGGGTGCAGAAAAAGAACTGCGAGATATACACCACACTATTAATGGTGACAGTCTCTCCAACATGGCATTGGAGTGGGTAGGGGCATCAGCGTTTTTACTTTTTATTCTATGAAATTCTGGAATATTTATTTTTTATTTACAATGAGAATTTATTACTTTTGTTTTGTTGTTGAATATAGAAGGAGGAAAAACAAGGGGCATTGATAATTTGTCAACCCACATTTGTCCTAAAACTAGTTAGTTTTAGAAATTCAGATGAAAAATCAGAATAAATAATTGCAGTCAGATTTATAAAATATATATATTGCAACTGATACACTATATGGAAATAGTTTGAAAACATGGATTTAAAATTCTGAATTATCAATTATGATTACAGCATATAGTAATTGTTGACATAGATTGCATACATTGAATCTTTCAGGTGTTGTTAATAATACTAACAAATGAATCATTAGTTACTAAGCACCCATTATGTATAACTCACTGTATTTAACGTTAAGCTTGACTTAAAGTTATTTAACAATGAGTTAACATTAAGATTGATTTAATGTTGATTTGGTTGTTCAACCATACAAGTGGACCCCAGACAAGAAGTCCAGTTGTAATTGAGAAGGTACATAAGTGCACTTTCATATATGAGGATAACTTTTGAAGTTGGCTGGAGGTAAGAAAACATGTACATATGAAGACCTAATCCTGTCATTCAGGAGGTCCCTGAGAGGTAAAAGTCAGGCTAAAACCATTACTTATCAGGGTCAGTCAGTCAGTTCAGTCACTCAGTCGTGTCCGACTCTGCGACCCCGTGGACTGCAGCATGCCAGGCCTCCCTGTCCATCACAAACTCCCAGAGCTTACTTAAACTCATGTCCATTGAGTTGGTGATGCAATCCAACCATCTCATCCTCTGTCGTCCCCTTCTCCTCCTGCATTCAATCTTTCCCAGTATCAGGGTCTTTTCCAATGAGTCACTTCTTCACATCAGGAAGACAAAGTATTGATGCTTTAGCATCAGTCCTTCAATGAATATTCAGGACTGATTTCCTTGAGGATGGACTGGTTGGCTCTCTCTGCAGTCCAAGGGAGTCTCAAGAGTCTTCTCCAACACCACAGTTCAAAAGCATCAGTTTTTTGGTGTTCAGCTTTCTTAATAGTCCAACTCTCACATCCATACATGACTACTGGAAAAGCCATAGCTTTGACTAGACAGACCTTTGTTGGCAAACTAATGTGTCTGCTTTTTAATATACTGTCTAGGTTGGTCAAAATTTTTCTTCCAAGGAGCAAGCATCTTTTAATTTCATGGCTGCAGCCACCATCTGCAGTGATTTTGGGGCCCAAGAAAATAAATTTCTCACTGTTTCCATTGTTTCCCCATCTATTTGCCATGAAGTGATGGGACTGGATGCCATGATCTTAGTTTTCTAAATGTTGAGTTTTAAGCCAACTTTTTCACTCTCCTCTTTCATCAAGAGGCTCTTTGGTTTTTCTTCACTTTCTGCCATAAGGGTGGTGTCATCTGTATATCTGAGGTTATTGATATTTCTCCCAGCAATCTTGTTTCCAGCTTATGCTTCATCCAGCCTGGCATTTTGCATGAGGTATTCTGCATGTAAGTTAAACAAGCAGGGTGACAATATATAGCCTTGACTTACTCCTTTCCCAATTTGGAACCAGTCTGCTGCTCCATGTCCAGCTCTAACTGTTGCTTCTTGATCTTCATACAGATTTCTCAGGAGGCAGTTCAGGTGGTCTGGTATTCTCATCTCTTGAAGAATTTTCCACGGTTTGTTGTGATCCACAAAGGCTTTGGCACAGTCAATAAAGCTGAAATAGATGCTTTTCTGGAACTCTCACTTTTTCGATGATCCAATGTATGTTGGCAATTTGATCTCTGCTTCCTCTGCTGTTTCTAAATTCAGCTTGAACATCTGGAAGTTCAAGGTTCACAAACTGTTGAAGCCTAGCTTGGAGAATTTTCAGCATTACTTTGCTAGCGTGTGAGATGAATGTAATTGTGCAGCAGTTCAAGCATTCTTTGGCATCGCTTTTCTTTGGGATTGGAATGAAAACTGACCTTTTCCAGTCCTGTGAAAACTGCTGAGTTTTCCAAATTTGCTGACATATTGAGTGCAGCACTTTCACAGCATTATCTTATAGGATTCGAAATAGCTCAACTGGAATTCCATCACCTCTGCTAGCTTTGTTCGTAGTGATGCTTCCTAAGGCCCACTTGACTTCACATTCCAGGATGTCTGACTCTAGGTGAGTGATCACACTATCGTGATTATCTAGGTCATGAAGATCTTTTCTGTATAGCTCTTCTGTGTATTCTTGCCACCTCTTCTTAATATCTTCTGCTTCTGTTAGGTCCATACCATTTCTGTTCTTTATTGTCCCCATCTTTGCATGAAATGCTCCCTTGGTATCTCTAATTTTCTTGATGAGATCTCTAGTCTTTACCATTCTATTATTTTCCTCTATTTCTTTGCATTGATCACTGAGGAAGGCTTTTTTATCTATCCTTGCTATTCTTTGGAACTCTGCATTTAAATGGGTATATCTTTCCTTTTCTCCTTTGCCTTTAGATTCTCTTCTTTTCTCAGCTATTTTTAAGGCCTCCTCAGACAACCATTTTGCCTTTTTGCATTTCTTTTTCTTGGGGATGGTCTTGACCACTGCATTTTGTACAATGTCATGAACCTTTGTCCATAGTTCTTTGGGTACTCCATCAGATCTAATCCCTTTGTCTAATCTATTTGTCACTTCCACTATATAATTGTAAGGGATTTGATTTAGGTCATATCTGAATGGTCTAGTGGTCTTCTTCAATTTAAGTCTGAATTTGGCAATAAGGAGTTCATGATCTGAGCCACAGTCAGCTCCCAGTGTTGTTTTTGCTGACGGTATAGAGCTTCTCCATCTTTAGCTGCAAAGAATATAATCAATCTGATTTCGGTATTGACCATCTGGTGATGTCCATGTTAGAGTCTTCTCTTGTGTTGTTGGAAGTGGGTGTTTCAGGGAGATGTATGATAAGTCCCTGTGAGTTATCTCACTGATAAGTAATGATTTTACCCTGCATTTTACCTCTCAGGGACCTCTTAATGGCAGGATTATGTCTTAATCCTACACCGACCTTCACTTAACTCAGAGTATGATACATAGAAGTACTCATGGTGGTGAAAGTCACTTAGTTGTATCCGACTCTTTGCAACCCCATGAACTGCAGCACACCAGGCTCCTCTATCCATGGGGGTTCTCCAGGCGAGAATACTGAAGTGGGTAGCCTTTCCCTTCTCCAAGGGATCTTTCCAACCCAGAGTTCGAACCCAGGCCTCTAGCATTGCAAGCGGATTCTTTACCAGCTGAGCCACCAGGGAAGCCCAAAGTACTCAATAGTTCATTAAATGGATTTTCCCCCCCTGCTATTTTAAGTTGAATTTTACATGCCTTCTCACATGAGCTCTTATTTTTGAGTCTGCTTTTTTCTTTGTTTATTTTGAGGTTTTGTTTGTTTGATTTGGCCACACCAGGATCTTAGTTCCCCGACCAGGATTGAACCTGGGCCCTGCAATGGAGGAACACCAGCCCCACCACTGGACTGCCAGGGAATTCCCATCACGTGATTCTTTTAAAAGGACGTTCGATCTAAAATTTTATATCATTGTAAGTAAACACCGATTTTGACCTAAAAGTGCTAAATTCTGAATCCTGAGATTACATCATTGAGGCCAAATTGCAAATTTGGTTAATCCAGGATGAAGGGCCTGTTCACATACTAACACGGCTGCCATCTTGTGTACTATTCTCTGTCCACATTCACCTTCTTCTTGTCCCTTGCATATACCAAGCTCATTATCACACTAGGGCCATTTCACTTTTCTCTATCCCCAGATCTCCACATGGCTAGCTTCTTCACATCATTCAGACCTGAGCACAAAGTTCACTTCCTCAGGAAACTGTCAATCAATTCAAAGTAGTTCTCATCACTCCCAAGCCTGCACTTTCCAATTTCTCTTTTGACATTATCCTGTCCCACCATCTTTAAAGCCTTTTTCCCTTAAATGAAATTACTTTGTTCATTTATTTGTGTTATTTCATATGGACTCTCTCACCTTCTTCCTAAATGGATGTAAATTCATACAGGGACCTTTGCTGTATAGCTCACCCTGGAACCATGACAGGAATAGTGCTCTACTCGTAGAAGGAATTTGAGATTTCAAAATTTTGAATTCAAAAACTCAACACTGAGGATGCATAGAGTAGTTTAGAGGCAGCAAGTACATGCCTGCATTGAGCCCTTCCTTGGTTCTTTGAATTATTCTGTCATAGTAGATGCTTGACATTCCCAAAGGATACATCTCAGTTCCTCTAGAATCACTGAATTAACAACCCAGCCATACACACAATTTCTTCAGTTTCCCGATTTGTAAATCTAGTATGCTAATATATACCTACTTTAAAAGACTGTCATGAGAATTAAATAAGAACCGTGAATCCATGGTGATATGTGGATTCAGGGAGCTCAATTTCCTCACTCACTGCCAAACTGGATGATTTAAATACATAACAAAAAAGGTACCAATTACATATCTTTAGGGGTGGCAATGGCAACCCACTCCAGTGTTCTTGCCTGGAGAATCCCAGGGATGGGGAAGCCTCATAGACTGCCATCCATGGGGTCGCATAGAGTTGGACACAACTGAAGCAACTTAGCAGCAGCAGCAGCAGCAGCAGAAATACAGTCAAAACTTGTGCCAGGCATCACAAAGTATAAGACAAAATAAGAAGGAAGCTTTCTTTAATACATGACCTCTGGTATAAATCTCTCGTTTGGTGAGCAGTGTAGGTTTGAGGAAAAGATCAAGGAGGAAAAGAGAAGGGGGTCATAAACATGAGACTGAAAGGTACACCAAAACTACCTGGGTAATTCTCCTTCCAACTGGGACTATCTCGTCACCTATGGCACAGACTAGGTTTCTACCAACAAATGAAACAAGGGATATTGAGCAAAGCCAGTGTGATCTGCCTTTTAAAATAACTAAATTTTCTGGATAATTCAAATGAAAGAATAATCTGATATGATCTTATTTTATCTGTATTACGTAGGAAAACTTGTAACTTCAGAGCTTAAAAATATAAATCAGAAAAACATTTTGATCTCAGCAACATCAACTATGTCATCAAACCCAAATGGCAAATAAGGAATGGTATTTATAGGAAAATGACATATTGAGTCAAAGACAGGATTTGGTGTCATATGTCCTGACACAAGATGAATGTCAAAAGAGTGTGTCCTGATAGTGTCTAATAGAAAAAATTAATATTCGTGCTCTGAAGACTCCCACAGCCAAAATGGAGTAGTCCATTTTAATTTTCAGAGGAATTTGGTGAACAAATGACTAGATATCCACCAAACCTTGGTACTAATGAAAAATACAGTGCATTCTGAGAAAATCAATATATAGTTTGCCTGAAGGTATCCCAAAGGAAACATTCAGTTATTGAGGTTTAAAATACGTTAGCCCCAGAATAATAAAATTCTTGAATTGCAGGCGTTTGCAAGAACAGCAAAGGGGTTAAAGACATTTTATATTTTATCAAAGCTCTAAAAACTGCTGTGCAGAGTTTTTATGCATTTCATATTTTCTTCCTTGCTGCTTCTTCATGCAAAAGCCTCTGCCAATTCCTCTGAGCACTGCTCCACTGTTAGGACCTTCTTAATTTGCTCTTCAAGTAAGTTATCCTAGTCTCACTTCTACTTGGCCTCCACAGGTTCATGCCGTCATTGAAAATTGGGTTGAGGGACTGGGAGCATATCTTGAGGAACAGATATTTGTCACAATGTCTCTGTATTGTAGTTAGTTATCAAACCATAGGGGGGTTTGCTTGTTTCTGCTTTGTTTTTGGAAAATAAGTCCTTTTTTTAGCCAAGCCACATTTGGCTTTCATTTTAATCGTGAATCTTATTTTGCTTAATGACATAAAGACAAATGCGAATGCGCTATTAAAAAAAAACACAATAAAAATGTCAAGATGGGACTGTAAAAGGCTAAGACTATCTCTGGAGGAAAAGAAAACTGAAGTATAGGTTGAAAAAACAGTTAACTCAATTTGAACTAAATCATGAGTCAATTCAGGTAATAATCTAATTTGACCCTCACAGTCCACATTTATTAGTTAATTCTTCAGTATCTGGTTAATAATCATGACCTGAAGTCCTTTCTAGGGGGAAAAAATTACTTTGGAAATATATCTGAGAGGGTTGTTTAGTACATGCAACATGTCGTTTCTTTTCTTTTACCAAGTTATAAAACCATCAAGAGTCAAAGGGTTGATTGAAGACAATCATGTGTCAGAAAACTAATTTCATAGAAGCAATACTATCCTGTACAAATTCAGTAAATAAGGTGGGATGGGGGTTCAAGATGGGGAACATATGTACACCCGGGGCAGATTCATGTCAATGTATGGAAAAACTAATACAATAATGTAAAGTAATTAGGCTCCAATTAAAATAAATAAATTTAAAAAAATAGTTATCAATTTAAGAAAAAATTTTCTCCTAAATAAAAAAAAAATTGAGCATTCTAACAAATACATTTTTATCTTCTGCATTTACTACTACACTTGCTCTAGTGTTAGTTATGAAAAAAATTTAAATGTGCTTATAAAGTTAGTTTTGAAATTATCTTTTAGTAATAATTTATGATCTTATGATCTATTGAGGCACAAACAGAAACAGATGGCCATTCTCAGAACTTATCACTAAGAAACAATTCATTATAATTTTTGCTGTCAGTGTAGCTCTAAGCCACTTATTTTGATCCTTGTTTTTGAATTCTTTAAAATATTCCAAAATAAGGTGTTATTATGAAAATGTCTTACCCTTTACAAACAAAATTTTAGTTTAAGTCAATTTTTTAAAAAATATAGCACATTTATCCATGCTCAATGACCACACAGATAGAATGCTATAACTCTAAAGAGTTTGAGGACAAATACTCCAAGTATTGTTTTCATTATATCAAACCAAACAAATAATGATTTCTGAATGTCAGTCCTTTGTGTTGGTCATTTGACTCTGACTCAGAGTTGAAAATACATTTAGTAATTAGTTCATACACTTGAATACAATTGAAAAAGCCTCTCTACCTTGATCTCATCATGAAGACACAGTTAAAGTAAACTAATCTACCCTCCAGACACCCATTGTAAGAACATTCTCAGAGAGATTAAAATATATATATTTTTATAGGCCACAAATTATCAGTAGAGTGTCCTGTAGCTGGGCTGAAACAGGGAATCTCAGCAAATGCTTTTAACACTAATAGTAAGAAACTGCTAGTTATCTCCTGGTAGGTCTGATCAGCAGATCACTTACAGATGATACGAAGAGTGAACTGCAAAATACCCCTGACATCGACTTTGTACCACTCTTTAGAAACTATGATAATGAAAAATAGCACAAGATTTCCCATCTTAAAAATAACTACAATTCATTTTAAAATCTTACTTGACTTTGAGTCCATCCACTATGATTTAGTTTATTATTATTAGTGAACGAAACATAAAATGACTTGGTACTTTCAAAAAGAACTTTATTAAATACTAAATAGTATAAAAGTTAACTAATAAGAGCTTATAATTGGGTGGGAGGGAGGTTCAAGAATGAGGAAACATACTCTTGACTGATTCAAGAGTATACTTGAATACTTACGACTGGTTCACATTGTTGTGTGGCAGAAACCAACACAACATTGTAAAGCAAGTATCCTCCAATTAAAAATAAAATTTTAAAAAGAGTCCAGAGTTACCATCAAAATATAAAATATACAAGTTTTATAGGCTATCCAGTTTCTGGATGATTTCTTTATTGAGTAAGAACAATGTGATAAAGCAAATACCACAATAAAGCAAGTCACATTGTTTCCCAGTACATATAAAAGTTATGTTTACACCATACTGTAGTTTATCAAATATTTAATAGCATTATGCCTAAAAATACAATGGACATACCTTAAGAAAAAAATACTTTATTGCTAAAACATGCTAACCATCATCTGAGCGTTCAGCAAGTTATACACAACCTTTTTGTGGGCAGAGAATCTTGCCTCAATGTTGATGGCTGCTAACTGCATAGAGTTGTAGTTGCAGAGTGTTGGGATGGCTGTAGCAATTTCTTAAAGTAAAACAATGATGAAGTTTGCCCTTTTTATTCTCCCTTTCACAAATGATTTCTCTGGAGCATTAAATATTTTTGATAACATTTTACTCCACAGTAGAACTTCTTTTAAAATTGGAGTTAGTTTCCTCAAATCCTCTCACTGCTTGATCAAGTAAGTTTATGCAATATTCTAAGTTCCTTCACTGTATTTCAATAATATTCACAGCATCATCAACAGGAGTAGATTTCATCTACTTTCTTTGTTCACCCATAAGAAGCAACCCCCTCAACCTGTTAAAGTTTTATCACAAGATTGCAGCAACTCAGTCACATTTTCAAGCTCCATTTCTAATTCTAGTTCTCGTACTATTTCCACCACATCTGCAGTTCTTCCTCCACTGAAGCCTTGAACCCCTCAAAGTCATCCATGAAGGTCAGAATCTTCCAAACCCCGGTTAACGTTGAAATTTTGACCTCTTGGCATGAATCATGAACGTTCTTTTTTTTTCACCTGTGCAAATCCTTTATTAAAGCAACAACCAAAGTATAGGATGGCTCACATGGTTCTTTTCTCTTTTTTTGCTGCTATATCAACTTAAAGATTAATCATTTGTTTATACATTTAAATTATTTTTAAAAGATGAACATTTATAGCTCACAAATCAACAGAGTGACATTTCCACCCAGATACATTTTTCCATCGTATTTCCGGTTTTAACAACAGACATTCAGAACCAGAAGGACAGCACATCAAACGTAAGTGCCAGTACCTTCTGTGAGCAGCACTAGGGTGTCTGAGAGATACACTGAAGGTTTACATTCCTCGTTAAATAAAAATAATTTATGCAGGAATATTCTTAGACCTATTTGCTTTGTTTTTACATTCTCTATGAGCTTCCAGTTCAGTAGTGGCGTTCTGAGCATTAGACTCCTTACAAATGACATCTCTAAAAGTCTTAATTAAAGATCATTATCACTGTCACATGATATTTTCTTGTATAACAGACACTCAGTCCTTCAGAAAGCAAAATAAGCAATTCTGTTTTATTCAATTTTTCCCACCACTGATTTGTTTAATCCAAATCTTGTTAATCACTGTAGAAACCCTATAAGTCATTGAAGATGAACTTCAGTAGCAGCAGCAGCAGCACAGGATTTTACAATGAATAGGTGAATGTAATAATGACTAATACCTTGAAGATGGTGGTGGTTTAGTTGCTAAGTTGGTTCTGACTCTTTGCCAGTCCATGGACTGGAGTCCACCAGGCTTCGCTGTCCACGGGATTCTCAAGGCAGGAACACTGGAGTGGTTGCCATTCCCTTCTCTAATGAGTGTTCTTAATGACATTTGATTTACTTTGCCCCTACCAATCAGAGGAATCATCTCTATGATACCTATAGTCTTACAAAATGTATTTCTTACTTGAAAGTTGAAATTACACCTTGGTCCATGAGTTATAAAATGCAAGTTGTGTTAATAGGTATGAAAACAGCATTAATTTTGTGCTTCTCCATCATAGCTCTTGGGTGAGCAGTTGCATTGTCAACAGGCAATAATATTTTGAAAGAAATCTTTTTGTCTGAGCAGTAGGTCTCAACAGTGGACTTAAAATATTCAATAAACCATGTTGTCTACTGATATGCTGTCATCCAGGCTTTGTTGTTCCATTCAGAGAACACAAGCAGAAAGTAGATTTTTGGAATGGTAAATAAGCATTAGCTTCAACTTAAAGTTATCAGCTCCATCAGCCCCTAACAAGAAAGTCATTCAATCTTTTGAAGCTCTGAAGCCAGACACTGACTTCTAGTCACTAGCTATGAAAGTGCTAGACTGCATTTTCTTCCAATATAAGGTTGTTCCATCTACACTGAAAGTTTCTTGTTTAGTGTAGATATCGTCATTCATTATCTAAGCTAGATCCTCTGGATAATTTGCAGTGGCTTCTCCACCAGTAACTGCTGCTTCAGCTTGTACTTTTATATTGTAAAGATGGCTTCTTTCCTTCAACTTCATGAACCAGCAGCTTCTGCTAACTTCAGACTTCTCTTCTGTAGCTTCCATACCTCTCCCAGCTTTCAGAGAACTGAATAGAGTTAGCGCCTTGCTCTGGATGGCTTTTGGAATGTTATGGATGGTTTGATTTTCTATCCAGACCACTAAAATTTTCTTTGTATCAGCAATAAGGATGTTTACTTTCGTATCGTTCAAATGTTCACTGGACTAGCACTTTTAGTTTCTTTCAAGAACTTTTTCTTTGCCTTTAAAACTTAGCTAACTGATGCAAGAGGCCTAGCTTTTGGCCCATCTCTGATTTTGATGGGCCTTCCTCACTAAGCTTTTGATCTAAAGTGAGAGACTTCTAATCCTTCCATTTGAACACTTAAGAGACCATCATAAGGTTATTAATTGGTCTAATTTTAGTACTGCTGTACCTGAGGGAATAGAGAGGCCTGAGGAGTGGGAGAGAAACAGGGGAACAGCCCATCGATGGAGCAGTCAGAACACATAAAACATATACAGATTAAGTTCAACATCTTACCTGGTTGTCGCACATGGTGCCCCAAAACAATTATAACAGTAACATCAAAGATCACTGATCATAGATCACTGTAACTATATAATAATGAAAATTTGAACTATGATAAGAATTACCAAAATGTGACTCAGAGACATGAAGTGAACAAATGCTATTGGAAAGTGGAACTTATGGACTTGCTTGACAAAGGGTTGCCACAAACTTTAATTTGTCAAAAACTCAGTATTTGTGAAGCACAATAAAGTGAAGTGCAATAAAAAGAGGTATGTCCATTTCATTTTACTTAGTCATTTGGGTTACATTAATCCATTTCATCCTAGAAAAAACTTATGATACAGTTCATCAATATGATAAAATATCAGCACTGAAAATTATGAAAATGAAGCTAAAAATAAACTTTGAATTAAAAGCAGCATATCCCCTGGTGGCTCAGAGGTTAAAGCGTCTGCCTCCAATGGGGGAGACCCGGGTTCAGTCCCTGGGTCGGGAAGATCCCCTGGAAAAGGAAACGGTAACCCACTCCAGTATTCTTGCCTGGAGAATCCCATGGACGGAGAAGCCTGGTAGGCTACAGTCCACGGGGTCGCATAGAGTCGGACACGACTGAGCGACGGAACGAACGAACAGAATGAAATCTCATGTTTTTATAGAATACATAAAAGTTAATACTAAATATTAAAGAGTATTTAATATATTTCATAGTATTAGACGGAATATTATTTAGTTATAAAGCTGTTGCTTCCTACCAAATTAATTAAAGAATATTACCTGGTATGTATTTAAGAGGTAACTCAGTGTCATAGAGATGCAAGCTTGGAGAGCAAACACATCAGTGCTGGATATGACATTCTGTAGCTATATGGTAATGGGAATTTACTTTATCTCTAATGAGGTTACTATGAGAATTAAATAAGGTAAGATATGCAAAAGTATTTGGTTCAGAGTTGACTTTCAATAATCAATAGTGCCCTCCTTTTTACAACTCTCTTTCCTTATTCTATGCAGATATTTGTTCCATATTTTATTCACAAGTGACCCAAATAGTTGGTGATTTTGGCAGCTACCTAGATACTTAGAACACAGTCTTGCACTCCTCAGTGAATGTCACAATCCATGCATGCACCTTGCCATACCTGTCAAGATAAACATTTTTTCAGAGCATATATGTTTGCTCAGTAGACAAACAAAAAGATACAACAACATGAACGGACCTAGAGGGTATTATGCAAAGTGAAATAAGTCAGACAGAGAAATACAAGTACTGTACACATGGAATCTAAAAAGCAATACAAACAAACAAATACAACAAAACAGAAACAGACTTACAGAGAGAACTGATGGTTGCCAAGAGGGGAGGGGTTTAGGGGATGGACAAAACAGATGAAGGGAATTAAGAGGCATAAACTACCAGTTACAAAATAAGTAAGTCACAGGGATGTAATACACAGCACAGGGAATACAGTCAATAACACTGCAACAGTGGGTTACCCAAAAAGTTCTTTCCAGGTTTTTCCCATTAGATGCTGTGGAAAAAAGAGAATGAACTTTCTGGCCAAACCAATAACTTTGTATGAAGCATAATGTATAAAAATATCAAATCACTATGCTATACACCTGAAAATAATATAATATTGTCATTCAACTATACTTCAATATCAAAAATAAGGAAATTCAGTGTTGACATAGTAATATCTAATATATAATGCATATTAAAATTTTTCCTATTTTCCTCTCAAAAAAGATATGAAGACCAACTTGCCAATAGTTTTTTGAATTAATGCCTTGATTTCTGTCATTTTTACTTCTCCTAGACTGTAAATTCATTTATTTAAAAAATTCTATATACAAAATTCAATGAGAAAAAAAAAGTATGATTTTAATAATCTCTAAAAAATATCTTCAAATAATTTAACAATATTTTCAAGCTGTTATGAAAGCAAAGATAAGTAAAATGTATTGAGTAATTTGGTTATCAATTAAAATCACTTTTTAATTCACTATTTGACTTAAAAATAAAATATAAGTAATCTATTGTAGAAAAGTAGGTAGTTTCAAGTAAACCAACCTAAAAGAAAGTAACACTCAGATCCAGAAATACAGTGAACTCTAGGTCAGTCTTATTTATTTACTACAAAAGTCTCTGGCTAGAACACTGAATTCAGAATAACTTTTTGGATGAAGTTCTCTGTGTCGGCTTATTTAAAAAAAAATGATAGATTTCTTCTGATCTTTCAGAGCCCCAATCATTTTTGCCCCAGCAATATTCTTCTAGTCTTTAAAATACTCCGTGGAATATAGAATAAGGTTAAAGGCAGCATTCTGTCTTTGAGGCCTTCCTTGGGCAGAATAAGAAATATAAAAATGTTAGTTTTATATATTAAGGCCTGAAGAAAGTCTAACAGCCAAAACATCACCTTTAACATGGTTTCTACATCTGAGTAGTTTATCAACCAATCTCTCCTTTATTCTTTGGTCTAAAAACTGGTTTTATTTATTTTTTTTTTAATTATAAAAAATAAAGAAAAAAATCAAAGAAATGAACAGAGGAAAATTTATGCGTCGAACCTGGACTGGTCACTTATGATAATATACATGCTACAATTCCATTCTCCCCAATCATTCCACCTTCACCCTCTCCCACAGAGTCCCAAAGACTGTTCTAAATGCCTATGTCTCTTTTGCAGTCTCTTTTCTCAGTATTTTAAATGTATCCTGGCTCTCTGCGGCCTCATTAGAAAGTCTCTCAATATTACAAACTTTTTTTTTTCCTCTTCACTGTACAAAAGAAAACGAATGCTTGGTCAAGCTGCAGAAGAAACAGCACAATTGGCTATTTTATAAATGTTTGAAATTTAAGAATTACTTTTAGGGTATATATATATATTCAAATCATTAACTTAAAAGGAATAGTCTTTTTCATTAAATAATAGGCTTGGTCATACCTATATACTCATTAATTCACAACATGCCCTAAACCTGGGTTTGTTGTGAAAGAGAAAGCACAGGCAGCAGTTGGTTCAAGAGCACAAACTATACGCTTTATGATCTCCACATTCTGCTTCCTACCAAGACCCCCAAAAAAAAATCTGGTTCAAGGATCAAGTTTCTAATGACAAGGAACTTCAGGCCCTTGAGGGATTCCAAGTTGTTGGGCCTTCATTTTTATCACTATTCTCTCTGCATTATGACCTAAAAATAGTTGAAAAGAATGACTGATTAAGTCACCAAGAAGGTTCAAAACACTTCATTTTTAACATATCTTACTTCATTAACTCCATTGTTTTGATTTTGGATCTAGGCATCAATTTGTTTACTTGCTGGTTGGTTAATTAACTGGTTGATTGGCAGGTTGATTTCATCCAAGGTAAATTATGCCTCCATTCACCCATTATATCCAAGAAATATATAGGAAAAACAAATTGATAGTCATTTATTTTTAATACTTAACTTAGGTATTGCATTAACACTTAACAATACCCATTCCAATCCAAAACCTTAGATGTGCTCAGAATCCAATGTTTAAAATGCAGGAACACTGACTGGGAAACCATTCATTTCCTCTTAAAATATTTTATCACCTTGTATTGGGTAATCAGAACTTTTTAACCTATTTACAACAAAATGAATATTACCAACTACATATTTATCATGAGGACTTCATTTTGACATGATATATGCATTATGCTGTGACAATATAGAAAAAAATGTTAGTTAAAAAATTTAGAAATCCAGATCACAATTCAAGAGACAGACAGGTTGTATCAGTCAGAGTTCAGTCAGGAAACAGAAACCACACTAGTTATTTGAAAAGAGAAAATTTAATATGAATTATTAACTACCAGCAAATGGTCCTGGAACTACTGGATAACCATAGAAAAAAACTAAATTTTCATGCCTCATACCACACACAAATATTAAAAATAAAATGGATCATAGACCTAAATATAAAACCAAAATTACCAAAATTCTAGGAGAAAATATTTGTGACATTGGGAGATTTTGTAGTTACAAAAACATAATCCACAAAAGAAAAAACTGATAAGCTGGACCTCATCAAAATTAAAGACTTTTACTCCTCAAAAGACATTGCTAAAAGAATGAAAATAAATGCCACAAACTAGGAGAAAATATTTGCAAATTATACATCTTATAAAGGACTTGTACCCAAAATAAACAAGTCAGAAAACCAAAACTCACTAATAATTTCTAAAAATCCACTTTGAAAAATAGGTAAAAGATTTGAATAATCACCTTTACCAAAGAAAATACATGAATGGTAAATAAATACCAAGGAAATTCTCTAAGGTGATGAATATGTGTGTTATCTTGATTGTAATAATGGTTTCACTAATCATCATGGAAATGTAAATGAAGAACACAGTGATAATACTACACTATTTCAATGTCTAAGATTAAAAAGACTGCCCATGTGAAGAATTCCTGAGGATGTGGGTCTAGAACTCTTGTACTGGGTTTAAATAATAACTTTTTTAAGGTTTTGAAGTTTCTTAAAAAGTTAACCCACAATTATCACATAATTCAGTCTAGTCTTAGGTATTTGCTCAAAAGAAATCAAAGTAATATCCATACAAAGAGTTGATACAAAGGTTCACAGCGGCTTTACCTGAATTGTCAAAAACTGGAAATGATTCAAATATCCATCAATAAGTGAATGGTGAAACAAACTGCGATACATCCATAAACTAAAATACTGTGCTGTGCGGCATGCTTAGTCACTCAGTCGTGTCCAACTCTTTGTGACTTCACAGACTGGAACCTGGCAGCCTTCTTGGTCCAAGGGATTTTTTCCAGGCAAAAGTACTGGGGTGGGCTGTCATTTCCTACTCCAGTGGATCTTCCCAGGAATCGAACCCTCATCTCCTGCTTCTCCTACAGTGCAGGTGGCTTATTTAACGCTGAGACATCAGGGAAGCCCCTGGTAGCTCAGTGGTAAAGAATCCACCTACCAATGCAGGAGATATAGGTTCAGTCCCTGAGTCAGGAAGACCCCCTGGAGAAAGGAATGGCAACCCACTCCAGTATTCTTGCCTGAGAAATTCCATGGACAGAGAAACCTGATGGGCTACAGTCCATGGGGTTGAAAAAGTGTCAGACATGACTTAGTGACTAAAACAACAGACAATAATACTATAATACTGCTGCTGCTAAGTCACTTCAGTCGTGTCCAACTCTGTGTGACCCCATAGACGGAAGCCCACCAGGCTCCCCCGTCCCTGGGATTCTCCAGGCAAGAACACTGGAGTGGGTTGCCATTTCCTTCTCCAATGTATGAAAGTGAAAAGTGTAATACTACTTAGGAATAAAAAGGACTGAATGACTGATGCAATCAATAACATGGATGATTTGAAAGATGATTACACTGAGTGAAAAAAAGGCCAGGCCAAAAAAAAATGAATATGCACTGTGTGATCAAATTTATATAAAATTTAGAGAATACCTGGATATGTGAGGGTTAGGAACAAACAGGGGGCCAGGGTTGGGGGAGAGAAATTACAAAGCGAAAGGAGGGAACCAACTGGGATGTTAGATGTGTTCATTGCCTTGATTGTGACTACCTTGACCTACCCAACAGCGCAAAGAGACCACTATCTGGAATTCTCTGAGCACTTTTTAGTAACTTCCATGTCCAACAGTAAAAATTAATGAAAAACTACAACCAATGAAAAAAAAGCAGGATTCAGATCCATCACATATTAAAGTTTGGGTGGGTGACCTTGCCAGGTAAAGGACTGACTAACTGAAGTCCTGGATTAGGGAAGGCAAAGGAAACAGGAAATCAGTAATGGAAGGAGGAATTTTTAAAATATCAACCATGGTCTCATGACCAGCTATAGAAATTAAGAATCAATTCTGCACATTTTCTTTCTTGCTTTTTCTACCTGTGTGCATACACACACACAGACACACACACTTCCAAAGGGTAATTGGTAATTAGGGATTAATCACTCTAGCCTCTTGGTCTAGTGGAATGAGAAGCCCAAAATATCCAGCTGACATCCTAATTCAATGGAACCATGTGGGTCCCCAAGTAGAAACATTCCTTTCTTGGGAAGCAGCAATGGCTACTGTTCATAAAAGAGATTAGAACACAGACATGCAAGAGGAAAGACTGTGAAGGCATAGGGGAAAGAGAGCTTTTTACAACTTAAGGATAAACCTCAGAAGAAACCACCCCTCTGACTCCTTGATCTTGAACTCTAGCCTCTGAAACTGTAAGGAAATAAATTTTTGCTGTGTAACTCACTCAGTGTGTGGTACTTTGTATGACAGCTCCAGCAAACTAATACAATGTACTTCTACCCATATCTCAAATCAGGCAGATGGACAGCTTGAAATCCTGCCCACTGAGAGGGCTGCCTTTCATTAAACATTCCTATGGGTCCAAACATTCTAATTTGGACCACCATGTCTCTGCTACCCATTAAAGTAAATATACCCAACGTGTTTTTGGAAATTAAGTGTTGCTACTTGGACTACAGAAGAATTCATCACAGAGCTATTCAAAGATTCAGGTGCTTACCTCCCTAATTTACTTCCCCAAGCCTTTATAAGGTGAGAGTCCTCTGGGGTGGCTCAGGGGATGTGGTTAAGAATGGCTGGCTATGTATGACATGTATGATAAACCTACTCCAACATTCCTATATCCATAAGCTTTTGACTTCTACTGTTCCAAAGAAATTATGGCATCTCTTCCTTACCACTGAATCTAAATTTCAGTCAACCAAGCAAATAAACTGTTAGCGCCTACCAGCTATTCAGGCACTGAAAGTGAAAGTGAAGTCACTCAGTCCTGTCCGACTCTTTGTGATCCCATGTCCATGGGATTCTCCAGGCAAGAATACTGGAATGTGCTGCCATTTCCTTCTCCAGAGGATCTTCCCAACACAGGGATCGAACCCAGGTCTCCTGCACTGCAGGCAGACTCTTTTTACTGTCTGAGCCACCACAGGCTCATACAGGCATTAAGTGCATTAAACTCAGAATCTTTAGTTAAGTGCACCCACATCCATAAAAGTGACCAAACCCAACATTCTACTCCACCATCCCTGTTCCAACACCCTTAGATTTCATTCCCTCATATATTCCTTGGATTTCTGTCAACATAAATTAGCAGAATTTTACAATCTCCTTGGATATAAACCATTTCTTCGTGGATGAGACTTTGTACTTTGGAGCACACTGAGTTATGATCCAGTAATGCATCTACAAAGAATAGTTGGGGTAAGTCTTGAGGAGAATGGGCATGCTCTTTCATAGTAGTGCCTTGGGTAGAGTTACTATAGGATTTGCAAGCCAGGAAAGGTTAGTCTTCCTTAGTCTTCCTTCCGAAGGCAAAGCTGTTTTCATTGGCAATGCCTCCATTCCAAGTTTCAGAGTCCCACATCTCCCAATGGATGCCCTGACTTTCAGTATGTGGTGAGCTTGTGAATTCAACTTATAACTTTGATATCTTTACTAACTTAAATGGGAAATAAATTTGAAAAATAAAAGGAAAAAATCTACTAAAAAAAAACTTTGTAATCTTTACTATTAAATTTTGTGTTTAATTTCCAGTAATACTGGTAGTTTTGGTATAAGACATAAGAGATTTATTTAAGGCTACTACAGAAGTTCACAGGTTTTCTGACCATGCTTTAAACTAAGAGTTAAAAACTGGTGCTTCCAAATTTTCTTTCTGTAAATGTTCCAGTTCATTCGGAAGAGTCCATCCCACACTAAGGTTCTTTCAGTTATTAATTCAGCCACAACAGTCAAATGTGGTAACCACTTAGACTCCCAAGGTACTTTTTTCAGAAGGTACTTCATCACAACCAATTATAGGCAGTGATTTATTAACTATGATGCCACCACATGCCATCGGTTTTGAATATTTCATATTCTATTGGCACAGAACTTAGCATTTAATTCAAGTCCAAGGATATGCCCCAAAGCCCATCTTTGTACACCAGTCCCCAAATCCCATCTTTGTAAAATATCTTGATAATGATTCTACTTTATTTAGACTTTATTTAGTATATGTCCAAATTATTTCTTAATCTGTAAAATGTGATTGTTACCAATAACTGTGCAGGAAACAATGACAATAAATTACAAACGTTTTGAAATATGATAAACTCTCATGTGAATCACTGAAAAAGTGTCTTTCTTACTTTGTCATAAATTTACTACAGTGGTTGACTGTAGTCAACCACCAACATTTAGATAATACATCTAATGCATATTTCAGAAAAAACAATCATATGATACTTCTCAAGGAATCTGTATGCAGTGAAGATACAGATTAACTCATTTCTAATTTTAGAAGTAGTATGGGCACATTATAGTCACTGAACTAAATTCCCTAGGAAAAAGAGAAAGTTTTCATTTCAGCTTTGATTTTGCATAAATTCTTTTGAATGTCCTAAATTTATAACTATTGGGAAAAAAATAAAAGGATCTATAATCTTTTCCCTAGGTATTTCATTACAACCTTTTATTTTTATTTTCCTCCTCCTTAATTCCTTGTGGTAGATGGGAAGAAAAAAGGAATTATCCAGAATTCAATTTTTATTAAATAGTAAGTTTGCAAAGCATCAACATAGCAAAAACTACTTCTAGAAGTATATCTCTTAAGCACAAAGTGAAGCTGCAATACAGATGAATGCTTTTCTGAATTTAAACGATGTTCATAAGGAAGGCTGAATTCTTACCAATGTGTAGAATTTATCCTCTGTCCTACATATTGGGTAGGTCCAATCAGCTAAGTGTTATAAATGTTATAGTATCAACAAAATGTTTCATAGAATATGACTTAGTAATTTAAATGAGTAATGTTAAACTGAGCTGCACATTTGTTCTTTGTCTGACTTAATCCACCATAACTACAAGTTAAGAATTACTGTTATACACCTGTCTGTACTGACCTTAACCAAAAAGTTGCACTATTTCTTCAAAGATTTTTTTTGAGAAATTATCAGTTGAGAAGTCAAATGACAAATACTATAGAAGTACCATATAACAATAAGCTTCACAGTAGACAAATTTCCTATCAATTTTTTCTATGAGATTTGCAATTAAAGCTATAACTTCATACTTCTTAATTAAAATCAGTCTACTCTTGTTAGCACTTTTTCTTTTCTGTTGCCTTCACTGTTTACATAATTTTTCTTAGTGATTCTTCCACATACTCTAAAAAGTTAGGTAATAATCCAGTTAAAATAGTTATTGTGTGAATTTTAATCCTTTCATTCTTTCGTATACTTAGAAGGGGGTTTTGAAGTCTCCAGATAGAGAATCACTATTCAGCAGTTAAAATGACATGATGCTGGGAAAGATTGAAGGCGGGAGGGGAAGGGGACGACAGAGGATGAGATTGTTGGATGGCATCACCGACTCAATGGACATGAGTTTGAGTAAACTCCAGGAGTTGGTGATGGACAGGGAGGCCTGGCATGCTGCAGTCCATAGGGTCGCAAAGAGTCGGACATGACTGAATGACTGAACTGAACTGATATCACATTTAAATACTGTCACCCATTAAAAGGGTTCAGTCCAGTTCAGTCGCTCAGTCATGTCCGACTCTCCGCGACCCCATGAATCACAGCATGCCAGGCCTCCCTGTCCATCACCAACTCCCAGAGTTACTAAAATTTAAAAATAAGAATTTATGATATTCTTAAAATATATTAATACCTCTATGGAGCACTATTGGGCTTCCCAGCCAGTGCTAGTGGTAAAGAACTGATCTGGCGAACTGAAAGAGATACATGTATCCCAACATTCACTGCAGCACTGTTTACAAAAGTTAGGATATGGAAGCAACCCAGATGTCCACCAGCAGACGAATGGATAACCAAGTTGTGGTACATATACACAATGGAATATTACTCAGCTTTTAAAAAGAACACATTTGAGTCAGTTCTAATAAGGTGGATGAAACTGGAGCTTATTATACAGAGTGAAGTAAGTCAGAAAGAGAAACACCAATAAAGTATATTAATGCATATTATGGAATTTAGAAAGACAGGAATAACGATCCTATATGCAAGGTAGCAAAAGAGACACAGATGTAAAGAACAGACGTTTGGACTCTGTGGGAGAAGGTTAGGGTGGGATGATTTGAGCGAACAGCATTGAAACATGTATATTACCATATGTAAAAGAGATGGCCAGTGCAAGTTTGATGCATGAAGCAGGATACTCAAAGTCAGTGCTCTGGGACAACTCAGAGGGATGGGGTTGGGAGGGAGGTGGGAGGGGGGTTCAGGATGGGGGGGACACATGTGCACCTGTGGTTGATTCATGTCGATGTATGACAAAACCATCACAATATTGTAAAAGAATTTTCCTCCTATTAAAATTAATTAATTTTTTAAAAAAGAACCTATCTGGCAGTGCAGGAGACATAAGAGACAGGGGTTCAATCCCTGGGTCTGGAAAATCCCTTGGAGGAGGGCTTGAAACCCACTCCAGCATTCTTGCCTGGAGAATCCCATGGACAGAGGAGCCTGGAAGGCTACAGTCCATGGAGTCACAAAGAGTAGGACACAACCAAGAGACTAAGCACAGCACAGCGCAGCATGCACATATAGCACTAAGAATAAATATACAATTCATTTTCATTTTTATGAAGAAAGGCTTCTCTAAGAATATGCATGTTTTTATAAACTTAAAGCAAATATTGTTTATGGATAACTTATTTTAAAATTGAAATCATATTGGATACTCCAAAAGTCAAAAATAAACTTTTTAACATATTAAAATACTACCTATAAAAGGTGTATAACATAAAAAATTAACTTACACTTCAATTATACATATAGTAAAAATTCAAGAATTAGCACATCTCTGTAAAACTTTTTAAAATTAGATATGAACTCTTCTTCTTGTAATATGAGTCAGTAAAACCCCTGTCGTGAAGGTCTAATTGAGTCTTATCATCACTACCACACAGAAAACCAGACTGACCACAAGATCCTGTGCTTGATTTGTCTTGGTTCACGATTGTCATCTTGGGAGTAAAAATCGGGCTGGCTATTGAAGAATTTCATTTCACGAAATGATTTCACAGATAAAAGGATCAACTGCTTTCCAACCTTTCCCCTAAGGATTATTTGAGAAATTCCACAATTAAAAATCTACCTAATAGATTATTGTGAAAATTAAATGATTAACATTTATAAAACACACACAGAATGGTGAGTGCTTGTTAAATAAAACAATTTTCACTCCACTGACCTACATTGTGCTTTAAGAAATAAGGCATTAAACTATATAAGCAATTTTCACCTCAGGAGTTAGTTCCTTCCAATCCCATCCCTACAGCAAAAATTACCAGGGTAAAATCAGAAAAGACGAGAAAGAACTGGCTGCCTTCAAGGAGGAATAAGGGTGTAGGAAGAGGAAACAACTATGAAGGTAAAAGGAGCAGAACAAGACAATCCAATTCTAAATTACAAGTTATGAACATCCCTTATGTTACAATTTTGCCCAGTGTCAACTTGCTTTCCATGCGGTTAGGAAAGCGTGCAGAACCATAAATTCAAGAGTGTGTTTAAATTCAAAGGTTTAAAGGAAAAAATGTTGTTATATATTTGATTATTCTTGACTACCAAATGTGGGTTATGTTAATATCAACTTTCTTTTGATCATCAAAGACACTTCTCACATACTTAGACACAAGGCAGGGCGAACTGTCACCACTTAAAGTTAGGGTTAATATGTTTGTACAGCCATATCATCATCTATAGTAAACATAGTTCCAATGAACATGAAATTTCTTTCCATGAAATTAAAGGCAATATTTCACACTATACACGGGCAAAAGAGCAAAAATAAACAAATGAGACCACATGAAACTAAGAAGCTTCTGTACAGAATCAACAGAATGAAAGGCAACCTACAGAATGGGAGAAAAAATTGCAAACCATACGTCTGTTAAGGGGGTTAATATTCAAACTATGTAAAGAACTCACAAAAAAACCTAATAACCTATAAAAAAGTGGTAAAGAACTCAAAAAGACTTTTTTCCAAAGACATACAAATGACGAACAGGTAAAGTCAGCCCTCTGTATCCACGGGTTTACATTTAACTTCTAACTCTATCTGAAGTTATTTAAATTGAGGATGAGGAACCTACAGATACAGAGGTCTGGCTGTACCACACCATTCTCATATAAAGGACTTGAACATCCTTGAATTTTGGTATCCATGGGCATCCTGGACAATTCCCCAAGAATACCAAGAAACAACTATACCTTTAAAACTGCTCCATAGCATTAATCATCAGAGAAATGCAAATCAAAACCACAAAGAGATATCACCTGAAATTTGTTAGGATCCCTGTTATCAAAAAGACAAGAAATAAGTTATGGCCAGGACATGGAGAAAAGAAATCACTCATGCAACGGTAGTGGAAATGTAAATTGATGCAGCCACTATGGAAAACAGTATAGAGGTTCGTCAAAAAATCAAAAATAGAACTACCATATGATCCAGCAATTCTACTTCTAGTTATATATCCAAAGTAAATAGTAACACTAACTCAAAAAGATATACGCACTTACCATGTTTAAGGCAGTAGTATTCACAATAGCATCAGAGCCTGATGCTGGGAAAGGTTGGGGGCGGGAGGAGAAGGGGACGACAGAGAATGAGATGGCTGGATGGCATCACCGACTCTGTTGACATGAGTTTGAGTGAACTCCGGGAGTTGGTGATGGACAGGGAGGCCTGGCGTGCTGTGATTCATGGGGTCGCGGAGAGTCGGACACGACTGAGCGACTGAACTGAACTGAACTGACTGATTCACAATAGCCATGACATGGAAACAAATTAAGTATCTACCAGTGGATGAAGGGATAATAAAAAAGAGTGCTATAGATAGGTAGATATACACACATATATAATATTTCTTTGTGTATGATATTTATATATATATACAGAAAGGAATATTATTCAGCATAAAAAGAAAATCCTGCCAATTACAACATGGATGAAACTTGAAGCCTTATGCTAAGTGAAATAAGGCAGCTACAGAAAGACAGATATTGTATGATCTCACTTGTATATATGGAATCTAAAAACAGTCATACTCATAGACCAGAGAGTAGAATGGGTAGTTGACAGGGGCTGGGGGTGAGGCGAATCAGGGGATGTTGGTCAAGGAATATAAATTTTTAGTTATAAGATGAATAAGCTCTGGGAATCTAATGTACAGCGTGTGAACAACAGTTAGTTAATGATGCTGTCTCATGGATCTTCCCTGATGGTTCAGTGGTTTATAATCCGCAACTGGACATGGGTTCCATTTCTGGTCAGGGAGGTAAGGTCTCACATGGCTTTGCAGCCAAAAAAAACCCCTTTTTCCTAGCTATCCTGGGCCTCCAGGACCAGCCAACACCAGCTTTTGAGCTTAGCTCCTTACTGTTGATCAACTGTGAGCTCCCATATTCCTCAAAATTATTCCACCCAGGTGGAGGCTGCCGTCCACCACCTGGTCAGCTTGCGGCGGTAGGGGCCTCTACACTTACCTGTCTCTGGGCTTCTAGTTCGACAGTCTCAACGTGGCTCTGGAGGATGTGGGGCACTTTTCCCGCCAGTGGGCCGAAGGGAAGCGCCAGAGTGCCCAGAGCCTTTTGAAAATGCAAAACCAGCATGACCACGGCCCTCTTTCAGGTCCTCTCAAGACGAGTGTGCAAAAACCCAGGACGCTCTGGGAGCTGCCGTTCTCGTGGGGAAGACCTGAACCAGGCCATTTCCGGTCTGCGCAGCCTGACTTCCGCCCGCCAGGCCCCCACCGCGGTGACTTCCTGGAGAGCCCGCCCTACCTGAGCAGGGGAAGCGGGTCAAGATGGCGGCCACTGACCAACTTCCACAGGCTGGCTGGTCCACAGGCGCAGCTGGGCGAGTATCGCTTTGAAAGGGTCCCCCTCGAGCACCAACAAGGAGCCTCTGGAGCCCAGAGACCTTTGAAAGACCCTCTGCTGTCAGGGTTTCTGCCTGAAGCTTCTCTCTGAAGCCACTAAGCAGTTTGTTGCTGTTTTTTTTTTTCAACAACCCTGGAGCCTTCTCCGAAGCCTTGAACCAAATGGAAACAATAACCATTTTTACAGCAAAAACAACTAAAACTACACTGTAAATTTAAGAGACTATGTCTTAAGGGACTTCCCCGGTGGTCCGTGGTTAAGAATCTGACTTCCAATGCAGGGGATGCCGGTTCCATCCCTGGTCAGAAAACTACGATCCCCGCATGCTGAGGAACAACGAAGCCAGCGCCTAAGCCTGCATGCCGCAAACTACTGAGCCGGCTTGCTCTGAAGCCTTTGCACCACAACTGAAGAAAAATTCCCACGCCACAAGGAAGAGCCTGCATACGGAACTAAGACCCAATGCACTTAAATAATTATTTTTTTTAAAACAGAGAAATAATGTCTTTGTGGTCTCACCACACACACACAAAAGCAGGAACTATGTGAGGTTATAGGTACATTAACTTGATTGTGGTAATTTTTTCAGTCTGTGTGTGTATATATATAAAACTATCACATTGTACACCTGAAGTAGGTATAATTTTTATTTGATAAGTATCTAAATAAAGCTGGAAAATTTTCAAACATAAAAATGAATAATATTTTGTTAAGAAATTAAAATACTAACATACCTATGAATGCAGATGTACTTTCTAAATAGGTAAAATGTGAGGCATTATTATTATTAATGAAGTGCATTGTTAGAGAAATGCAAATCAAAACTACAATGAGATATCACCTCACACAGGTCAGAATGGCCATCATCAAAAAGTCTACAAACAACAAATGCTGGAGAAGGTGTGGGGAAAAGGGAACCATCTTGCACTGCTGGTGGGAATGTAAATTGATATAGCCACTATGGAAGACAGTATGGAGATTCCTTAAAAAGCTAGGACTCCCACTAGGGACCCAGCAATCCCAGTCCTAGGCATATACCCTGAGGAAACCAAAATTGAAAAAGACACATGTATCCCATTGTTCATTGCAGCACTATTTATAATAGCTAGAACATGGAAGCAACCTAGATGTCCATCAACAGATGAGTGGATAAAGAAGTTGTGGTACATATACACAATAGAATGTTACTCAGCCATTAAAAGGAATGCATTTGAGTCAGTTCTAATGAGGTGGATGAACCTATCATACAGAGTGAAGTAAGTCAGAAAGAGAAAGATATACTAACACATACGTATGGACTCTAGACAAGTGGTACTGAAGAATTTATTTGCAGGGCAGCAATGGAGAAACAGACATAGAGAACAGATTTATAGACATGGGGAGAGAAGAGGAGAGAGTGAGATGAATGGAGAGAGTAACATGGAAACTTACATTACCGTATGTAAAATAGATAACCAACAGGAATTTGCTATATGGCTCAGGAAACTCAAACAGGGGCTCTGTATCAACCTTGAAGGGTGGGATGGGGAGGGAGATGGGAAGGAGGGTCAAGAGGGAGGGGATATTTGTATACCTATGGCTCATTCATGTTGAGGTTTGACAGAAAACAACAAACTTCTGTAAAGCAATTATCCTTCAATTAAAAAATAAATTTAAAAAATCTATCACATTGTACACCTGAAATATATATAATTTTTACTTGGCAATTGTATTTCAATAAAGCTGCAAAATTTTCAAACATAAAAATGAGTATTTTTTTGTTAAGAAATTCAAATACTGATATACTGATGAATGTAGACGTAATTTCTAAATATGTAAAATGTGAAGCAAGTAGGCATTTATAAATTATATCTACATGATACCATAGCAACTGAACTCAAAATGAAATATTCAATTCATTTTACAGTTATTATATTTTTCCCCATCAAATGGTCTCTGGTTTTTGTTTTCTCTTAAATGACCTGATATTTTGACCATTTATAAATTCAGAGTGCTGAGATATTGTTAACCTGAGGCTTTTCTTAACTATCAAGATAGAGAAATAAATCATAATATTCTCTATTGAGTTTTTGTTTGTTTATATATAAGAATATCCTGACCTGATTTTCTGATATCTATACATTCCTCCTTTTGACTCTTCTTTATTTAAGTAATCTCTTCGAGCCTCAGTTTTGGCTCTGAAACATGAGGCTGACATAAAGTTTTCAGGAGGATTCAATGAAAACATATATGTAAAGCACCTAGCACAGTGTCCAATAAGGTTTCTTTTCCTCTCACCTCACTTTTCCTTGTCAGTTCTAGAACAGTCAGAGTAATTGTGACTGATGAGAAAGTAATGTTTGCTCACATCTTTGGTTTGTTCCCCAATTTAGGCACTAGTTAACAATATACTTGATATCCAAAGTTTTCTTTACTATATGCTATTGAGAGAATTTAAGTCATTATTTATTCACTTACCTAACTGCATAATGCTCCTTCTTCATTCTACCAGGGAATGCTGCTGCAACTTCTCCTTTGTCAGTCACTGTTGCTCCAAGGTGGACAATCTGAACTGAAAGGTTAGCTTTGAAACTAGAGAGAAGAATGTAACAGCTTCACAGAATGTCTGATTAAACTTCAACCCTGATGGAAGGATAAACAGGAAGAATTAAGGGGATTTTGCACAATAGACACATGAACTACTAATTTGCCTGCTAAGGGAAAGTGGGACTGGACATTAGGCCACTGCTAGGACACAGATTAGGAACTGAGAAGCATCTTCTTTTTATTCCGCGAGGATGCTCTGTTCTGAAAGTTTTTAACTGATTCACAAGAGTTCGGAAATTAAAGAGAAGGTTACTGATGAGGGCTCAGGTCAAAGCTTAGAGATTAGTTAATTTGACATGAGTGGAGAACCACTAATTATCTTGGCATTTTGAAAGTTTGTCAAGTATTTGGGGCTGTAAGGAAAATAGTTTACAAACTAAACCTAATTGTGAACTCCCTGTAGTCAAAGTTCACAAAATCCCCAAAGGCATACACAAATAGCTTTCTGAGGGACACTGCCCATAACTTTCCTTTAAGTCTCTGAAATGTGAATTTCAAAAAGAATAAACAATATGATTTCACTGAAGCCTAGCATTCATCAAAGATAACCTCAACAGTTCTGAGATATTTAATGATTTATCTTTAGATCCAATCTTGACATTGTAGTTTAGAGAAAGTTGTAAAAAAGCAGAAAAATGTTCCCAAGTCCAGTATAATTATAATTTGAGAAACTTTCACACAAAGGAATTTAAATTTAAATTTTAAAACAGTTTCCAAACCTCAAGAAACTGCTAGTTACTTCTACAGAGTAAAACTCAAGTGACTGGGGCCTACTTTTAACCATATAGCTCTATGCAACTTTAATTTTTAAAAAGTCTGTGCACGTGTGCCTATTTTTGAAAATTGATTAATTAAAATTGTTAAACAATAGATCAAGTCTGCACATGGATCCCCAAAACTACATTAAGCACATGTGATTAGAAAAATGCCAATATTTCTCAAAATTGTGATGTAGGCAATTTAGAAATGTCTTGAAAAGAAAAATGTTACTTGATAACTTCAACAAGTTAAAAATTTTGTAATGTATTGAAATATAAATATTTTTAGACGTGGGAAAAAATGTCCTTAATCTCTATAAATAAATATAAATTATATAGTTACTGATATGGAACTGATTAGCAATGAATTGGCTCAAGTCCTCTCTTTTCTGTTACCATCCAAAAATTTCTTAGCCCCAGTTTCAATCACTATTTTAAGTATTTCTTAACTTTGCTGTAATATTGCTTTTGTTTTTTGTTTTCTTGGACACAAGGCATGTGGGATCCTAGCTTCTCAACCAGGAATGGAACCCACACCCTCTGCATTGGAAGGCAAAGTCTTAACCATTGGACCATCAGAGAAGTCCCCCAATGACTACTCTTGAATAACCCCATTACCCAGTCAACACCTGTGATACACTTGCCTGATGTTATTGGTAGTATTGCTTTACAAAACATTTTATCATGACACAGCTTAAAAGTCTCCATGAATATATTAATATCAGGTTGATTTTTTAAAATGCTTTTAAAAACGAACTCTGAAGTTCAATAAGCAAAATACAAAACAGAGGAAAAAAAACTATGCCTGTAGCTTTTTCTTTGAAGTTGAATGCAGAATTATGGAAGTAAAGCATGCAAAGAGTCACATCCATGTACAGTGTTTTGCTCTCTGCCCTTCTTTTCTGTCTTTTATGGACCTGAGTGAAGAATCAAAATAGATCAAGTCAAGGTTTTTATTGCTACTGAACAGATAGATTCATTAATCTTATGTAAACTGACAGAGAAGTATATATCCTTCTTTATAGGCTTTAATAGTGTAACGACTATGCTTTTATGTTTTAAGGTGTCATTTTAGACATTGCTTCCTCAAGTAAGTCCTTGCCTGACCACCCAATCCAAAGTGAACTCTATTACCTGGCATTATTTATAAATATCCAATAGTTCTCTGATAGTTTCTTTTATCTACTTGCTTATTGTTTATCTCACTCCTTTAAAATGTAGATTCCATAATCAAAATTAAAATCAATAGAACAAAGAACAGTGTCAAGCATGTAAGCTCTCAAGAAACATTTACTGGGGCTTCACTGCTGACTCAGTGGTAAAGAATCCACCTGCCAGGGAGGAGGGAGGTGGGAGGGGGGTTCGGGAGGGGGAACTCATGTACACCCGGGGCGGATTCATGTCAATGTATGGCAAAACCAACCAATATAATATTGTAAAATCATTAGCCTCCAAAAAAAAAAAAAGAATCCACCTGCCAAAGCAGGAGACACAGGTTCCACTCTTGATTCAGAAAGATCCCACATGCAGTGGAGCAACTAAGCCCGTGTACCACAATTATTGAGCCTGCGCTCTAAGGCCTGGGAGCCACAACTGACAAGCGCATGTACAACAACAACTACTGAAGCCCTTGTGCCTTAGAGCCTGTGCTCTGCAACAAGAAGCCACCACAATGGGAAGCCAGAACACCACTGGAAAGTGGCCCTCCCAACTAGAGAAAGCCCACGCAGCTACAAAGCCCAATACAGCCAAAAATAAATAAACAGTTTTTAAAAAGAAATATTTACTGAAAGAATCTCATATTTTTATTTTAAAAATTTCTATGAACTTAAGCATATATTGGATAACTTGCTCATCATTTCTAATTATATATTTAGAAGGCATTATTTAGACTCTATTTCTAGAATTATATGAACACTCTCCAGCTAGTCTCTCCTCCCTTTCTTTCTTATCTCAGTGTAACGTATTCTCTTTTTACCAGTTTTTATTGAGATATTATTGACATATAGCACTAGATAACTTAAAGGTGTACAGCATAATGACTTATATACATCAAGAAATAATTGTCACAATGTTTAGTGAACATCCATAATCTCATATAGATACAGAATTAAAGAAATAAAAATTTGTTCCTTGTGATGATAACTCAGGATTTACTCTAACAACTTTCATATATAACATACAGAAGCATTAATTTTATTCATCATGTTGTACATCGCATCCCTTATTGACTCATGTATCTTATAACTGGGAGTTTGTACCTTTCAACTGCCTTCATCCAATTACCCCACCTCTGGTAACCACAAATTGATCTTTTTTTATGAGTTTACTTGCTTGTTTGTTTTGAAGTACAATTATCCTACAACACTATGTTAGTTCCTGTTATACAACATAGTGATTCAATATTTCTATGCATTTCAAAGTGATTGTAAGTCTACTTATGACAACAATGTAACATTCTTAAACGTGGCAAACTACAGACACTTGGGAGAGGACTCTGCTTATTTCAATTGTTCAACATAAACTAAATAGCTAAAATTTAAGAGGCCTTAAAAAGGGATTTACTGAGAGGTACTATGTTTCCAGATGTACGCCAAGTCATGGGTGACACCTATTTATTCCTTCCACCAACTTCAGAATCAGTTCCTTAGTTTGCTATTCTTCACTCTCTATACTCTTTCCCTGGCAAACTCTACATATTTTATCACTTTAATTCAATCGCAAATTTGTACTGATGTCCTCCCAAATAGAATCACACTCAAGTCTATCTTTACAGCTATTTAGCACTACAAACAACACTTGTGAAATGACTCATTCTTCCTCCCCATACTACTTTCTTCTTCTAGCCACTAAGACCAACTCAATTCACTAAGACTTAAAACTTTTGAGTCAAAAAAATCTATATGTTGTTTCTTTAACTGTCTCAAACATGTCTTCCAACTTCCATTCCTAATTTCAAGTTCCATGACCTTCTCAGATTATTGTCACAGTTGCTGAGTGGTTTCCCCATATCCATACAAAGCCCACGTTGACCCACTCAAATATTGATGACAGTGAACCAGTCTTTAAATACTGCTTTCCGCATTTTGTTTATGTGATCAGTTTTGCCTCATGAACACCCTTCTCCATTTTTACTACAACCACCTTAGTCCAAAACCATCTTCATCTCTTAATTCAACTACCACCTCAGCTTCAAAGTGGTTTCCGGTACTCTTGCCTTCCTCCAATTCATATGGCTATCAGAATCGTTTTTTTAGAACATAAAACAAACATGCCACTCAATTGCTTCAAATCATTCAGTGGCTTTTCACCATACGTAAGTCAAAGACCAAAACCTTAGAGAGTCTGCACCATCTGGTCTGCCTCCCTCTCAAATTGCATTTTAGATCATTTCATCTTATTTTCTGTGTATTTCTGAACTCTGGTCACACTGATCTTGAAGTACCTCAATCATGGCAGGCTTCATCCTGCTGATGTGTCCTGATGTGTATTGTCTCCTCTGACTATAAAATTCCACCCATCCACTGCCTCCCATTTATTCAATCATCTCACTCTTCCTTTGGTTCAACTCAAACACTACTTCTTAAGGCAAGCTTTCCTAACACTGCCTTCTATCTCAGACTAGTTCCACTCACTCATGAGGCCCTGTACTTTCCCTTTGTAGAGCTAATCAAAGCCATAAGTGAAGAGTCAATTGTATAATTAGTTATTTAAAATCTAGCTTCCCTGCTAGAATACAATTTCATGAGGTTTGGCAATAATTAGATTAGGCTCACCATTGTTCTACCTGTGCTTGGCACAGTACTTTGCCCATAGCAGGTGCTCAATAAATATTTGTTGACTATTACAAAGAAGAAAGTCAGAGTAACTATCCATAATTTTCATCATCATGTCTATCTCTAATGACCAAGTTTCAAGAACATAAATAATCTGGCCTTATGCCACCTATTCACAAATATTAATCACTATTACCGAATATGAAGCTCTTCTCCCTTCTCACTCTCAAAAACATGCTCTGTTCATTCATGCATCCAGGTCATCATCAATCATTTTGTTTCTCTCGCCCAGAAAGCTCTGCCCTCTATCTGTCTTAATTCTACAACTCTTTCAATGCTCCAATTCAAAGTTGCAATATTACTCTCTCTACTAATCCTTGCTTGGCTATTCACACTGATTTATCTTCACTGTATATTCCTATAATAGTGTTACTAGGATTCCACAATTCAATGTTATCTTAAACTATTCACTGTTTTAATGTTTATTAATCCAGTCTTCTCAACCAAATCTTGTGTTTCTTAAAGTTGACATAGCATCATTTCTCATACTTTTACTTTAGCATCATCTCTTTTACTTTTTATAAGTGCTACTCCAAAGCTTTCCATTTCTACATCTCCCAAGCCTACACTCCCCAAAATATAGATAGCGCCTAGCACTGTATACCTGTGAAAGATACTCAACCAATACTTCCTGGTTAATAGATTTTTCTATTGGTCTAGAAATTCTTAACCAATTTCCTCATATTTAGCTCTGTCCTTGGGGTTTCACTGATGGCTCAGTGGTAAAGAATCTGCCTTCAATGCGGGAGACACAGGTTTGATCCCTGGGTCGGGAAGACCCCCTGGAAAAGGAAATGGTAATCCACTCCAGTATTCTTGCCCAGAAAATCCCGTGGACAGAGAAGCCTGGTGGGCTACAGTCCATGAGGTCACAAAAAAAGTCAGACATGACTTAGTGACTAAAACAACAACAACAGCTCTATCTTTAATGCAGTAAACAGTATGGTCACTTACATAGTAGAAATTTCTTTCCTAGTTAAAAGCAAAAAGCATGACAATGTAGTCCAGATAAAATATATAATCAGTATTCTCTGCTTTGCTGTATGATAACATCTGTTGACAGATCTGATTTTACCAGAGTCAGTCATGATGTTCAAGGCAGATGACTTGAGAAACCTATTACATCTCCTTTTTGCACCAACACAGAGTCCACTGCAGCTTCCAAAAATTATGTTTATAGATGAAAATAGTATCTTAACAATCTCAAAGAATTAATAGGGTTAATCAGTGCTTACTCCAACTCCCAAATCAAGAGCATTCTTTCTCAATGGTAAATAAATAGAAAGGGTTGCACTTCTTTGATGTCTCACTTTCCTACTATACCTGGTCTTGTATATTTGCTGGTTGGTTATGCACTTGACAAGCTAACGGTGGTTATTTTCTAAGAACTTTAGAGCCTCGTTGGAAGGAAAATGATAAGAGCTCAATAAACAACTCATTGATTTCAGTTTCCCATCTTACATTTGTTATTTTAAACCCATGTTGTGTAAACATGTAAAGAGATAAATTTTCAGTGTATACAAATTCTAATGTCTGCTCAAAAATATAATCAATAGTTTAAATTCTCCATGAAACTCTTGAATTGCATGTTAGATACTTAGGTTAATTTTTAAGTCACAGAAGCACAGTTTAGTAACATAAACCTATCTTTATTCACAATTTCCTAGTATTCCAAGGAAACTAATAGAGCTTTCAAAAATGGTCCTAACTTAGTCAGGAATGTCGGACCCCAGGAAGACTCTGACTGACATTTATTTCTTCCATCATTAGTTAAAATTAAAAACATTTTGAACCATTTGCAAGCAATGCTTCTATGAAATATATATTTTAATTTGTTAAATAAAAATATTTAAATTACCTGCAGCATACTTTTGTTAGGACTATACTGTTAAATAATCCTGTGTTCCAGCATTCACTTCCTATGTGTACAGTTAACTTGACCCTATTCCATGAACTGCTAACTATTCTTGATATCAAGGATAGTATCTCACATATATATATATATATATACACAATTCTCCTACAAATGGACTTTAAAATCTAGCCTAGAAGTTGCTTGCCATCATCATTCATTCCCAAATAAAACAATGGTCTAAGAAGGGTGATCCCTTAACACAGCTTGGCAGCTTCAAAAGAATTCCACTGTTGGGGGAATCGGTCTATGTATTTGAATCAATCTTTTAGATCCATAGTATAATAGTCACTCAGTCATGTTTGACTCTTTGCAACCCTATGGACTGTAGCCCGCCAGGCCCTTCTGTCCATGGAATTCTCCAGGCAAGAATACTGGAATGGGTAACTATTCCCTTCTCCAGGGGATCTTTCTGACCCAAGGAAGATTCCTTACCATTGCAGGCAGATTCTTTACCATCTGAGCCACCAGGGAAGCCCTTAGATCCATAAGGCAATAGCTGTCTCACAAAGATCTACCTAATATTTAAATTCACTTGTCCTTTTATCAACAAATAATCATTGAGCATCTATCTGCTAGGTGTCCAACACTCTTTAGGTGCAGGATATTCAGCAGGGTCAGACAGGTAAGTTCCTTACTCTACAAACCTTATATTCTGAGTTTCTATGCAAGGGTGAAAAGGGGTGGGCATGATAAATAAACAATAACACTGGTTACAAGGAGGATAAAATAAGAAACTGCAATAAACATTTTTCAAATTAGAGAACATATACAAAATGCACATCGGGAGCGTTCTTCTCTTACACAGTGGACTTACATATGCTGCATTACTTAACTAGATAAATAGATAGGTAGATAAGCTACACAGATAGAGATTCATATCTACATATTTAATCTGCATAGTCTAAGACCAATCATCCCATGGTATTCGCTGGCCCACAGTGAACAAAGGAAATAGTGTCCCATTTTCAAAAAAATAGATTACTCATAAAAGTAAAATTTTATATGCTTAATAAATAGGCATTTTTATTATATATGCTTTATAAGCCAATTACTAAATATAATTAACAGAATCAGTAAAATGTTCTAAATGAACTTTTAAAATGTTCATCAGTTTCAGTTGACAATATACATACACATACAGTATACACTCATCTGCTCTGAATTTTAACTATGGAAATTATAACTTAATTCTCTATATAAATATACATAAAACAAACAGTCCAATAAGTATAATTACTTGTAATAAACAACAAATTTTACATATGATCTATTTTCAATATGGTTTATACCTCTTCTAAAACACATTTAGAATCACCTGGGTTTTTTTGGTCAATTGTCTCTCACAAAATGTTGTAGATAATATAAACTTCTAAAAGATCATTTATTACCATTATATTAAATATCAATTCATATTCCAAAAAAGAATGTTATACTTCAAATGTATGAGTGAAGCTCACTTTCATTGTTAATGCATCTATACACATTTGTATACATGATTTCATAAATACGCCACTGTATTCAAAAATACACCCACTTAAAGACATTTAAATTGGCAGAAATGCTTTTTAAAAGCATACAATTAATCTGTGATCATGACAGGTATGTGTAGACTAGAGAATTAATGAAAAGCAAAGCATCTTAAACTAACAGGTTTTTAATGTTATCAATTTGATTTTTCAAGAAATACATGTCATTTATTTTCAAAATGAAATGACAGCAATACTTTCTAGAATCTATCAATTGTATTTAAAATAAGATACTCATAACTTTCACATACTGCTTTTACTAGTCATCACTTGTCATTAAAAGTAACTGTAAATTTGAGTGCTTTCTAATAATAGCCTTTAATTAAACCAAGGACTGTTAGAGGGTTTCCATTGCCCTTTGAAGTTCTTAATTATTACTTGTATCCAGCCTTTTATGGTACACTTAAGGTTAAATTAAATAATTTAAATATACTTTGAAAAGAAATATGAAGACTTTTGCCTATTTTAATTAAATCTCTGAATTTCAGGATTTGAAAATAATAACATATGTTTTGATTTTTTTTCATGGCCGAATGGTAAAATGTTCGCTATATTAAACAACAACAAAAAAAATGGTAGCTTTTTATGGAACTAATCGCTAAGCAGATGCATGTAAATGAGCTATTTTCTATGCATGGCTTCCAAAAGTGCTAATTAAATAGTTGGTATTCAAGGCTATGCTCGCTCATTGTTTAGTGACACACAAATCCAGCGATGTGTGCCAGCAGACATTTTAAGTTGAATGTTTTCTCCTCTACGGCCTTTGTCATGAAATGGTGGCACCATGATGAGAACACTAGTGTAAGCAAAACATTGAAATATGCTTTAATAATGTTTTAACCATGTAGTGACACCAGTCTAGTTTTCTAATGAATTTTTAATTTCTTTTTTTCTTATAAGGGTGGTATGAGTTATCGCTGATGCATATTAAATCATATACATGAGTCATTTTCTCTAAATTTGCATAAAATGGCTAAATGCTAATGCACCAAATGGAGCTTACTATATGTGGTACAGCAAATATTCCCTTGAAGATTTTCTGCAATCAATCTCCTGTATTTCATTAGCAACCAGATAAGGTGTGGTCTGCAGAATAAAAAAGAAAAGTGTGTAGCTCATGAACTTACGAGGTTTCAGATGATTTCTACATGGTGATTAGAGTGGATTCTGCAATTAGAATTTATGTAGGTAAAACACACGCGCGCTTCTTTTAAAGGCACAGCGCAACAAGAGTTCTGAATACAGCCTTGCAATGCTAAACAATGAAAAGGCACCACTCCCTTATTGTGATTTTCTATAGCTATAATTAAATGAAAGAAAGCCATACATTAAGCCTAGGATCATTTGATTGTGTAACCCTTAGTCAAATTTTATGCCTCAAGATTACAATTTCCCTACTATGTTTATAAAGGAACTCGATGAGTAAAATGTTTTTATTTGCTAACTTTTCCCTCTATCCTTGTCCAGGAATGGTAAGGAATTTTCCACACATTTAATGCAGAAACATTTCTTCTGTCAACAATATACCCCTCCTGAACTGATATTAAGATCACATGGCACAAAAATTGCATCAGGTCGATAGTATTATTGGGCAAACCACAGATATTTCCTTGAAGGATAAACTTGCTGCATACTCTACTCATCAACCTTTTCTCATCTCTCCAAATTTTCACCATCTGGAATATTTTTTAACCTGGTGCAGAAAAAAATAGGGAAGGGGATAGCTATTTAAAAATAAATGTATGCTTTACCCTACAGTTATTTTGAATTAGTCTTGATAAATAATTAAGGAATGCATAATATATTATTTAGATGCCATGGTCTTAAGAATTTGAGTGGTATTTCAAGTACAATTATAGTCATTTATTTATCAGTAGAAAATTTACATAATCACACTTCAAAATCCAGTGGACTGGAGAGATATCAGAAAGACACCCATGAATGTGGTAATGACTCTGAGCATCAGATTAAGTTAATAATGTATTGATGCACATGATATTCTAATATCTACCACTGCAGCATTTGATCACTTAAAATGATAAAAGCATAAATATTTTTCTCTTTGCAAACTGCACTTTACACCAAAGGGCTCTTTAAAGTATGAAATGCAATCTGAAAACTCAAAATTGAATTAATCTGTAATAAAATGGAGCTAGCTAAACTTAAATAGTGCCAGATTTCTGTTTCTATTGGCTAAGAAAATAATTTTGCATTAATCATAATTATTGGTCAACAAAAGACAGTGTCCATATCATATATTTTGAATTGACAATATAGACCTTAAGGCTGAACTCTAGAAAAATGACAGAAATTCAAGTTCTCTTCTTTGTCAGTGAGCACAGCATGCAAATGGAGGGATTACCTATTGGAAAAGTAACTTTCTGCTAACTCAGTCATGCTATGAGTTCTTCCTTAGCAGCTAGTCCATCTGAGACAAATTTAGCAGAAATATATGCAGTATTTGTACTGTGCCATTTGAGTCACTGGAGGCCCATGTCTATCTGCAAACTTAGATTTTAGACTATAATTGAGCATGAGTCTTCAGTGTGAAAATCTAAGCTACTCAGCAATTTCTAACCTGATTTGCGGACAGCTAAACTTTTAATTTTTTTATATTAATCTACGTATCCACAAATTGTCATGAGCTACTCTGTAAGACAATGCAAATACAAATTTATCAATTAGTTCCTTCTTCCTTGCTGTCTAGGCATTTTCATTACCAGAAGCACTCAAGAGACATATACTACAAACTCTAAAGATCAAGACCTATGAAATTATGTTTCTTCCTTTCTTTTCAAACCCACTTGTCATAAATGAGTCATAGCGATAACTTCATATTAAAAGTTACTAAACAGTTTTCAAGCTATTTCACAGATTGTACAACATCCCCAACTTCAGACTCCCGTCAGTCAATGCTAATATAACTTTGTATATAGATTATATACTTCAAGGATAATTCAGTACATTAGGATAATATATATTGAGCAGCTACTATGTGCTTTCTTTTTTTTTTTTTTGTCTGGCTGCAGAAACCAGGGATCTAACTCACATCCTCTGCACTGGAAGGAAGTAGTCTTAACCACTGGACCACCAAGGAAGTCTCCAAACTGTGCTTTCTAAAAATAAGACCTAAAATCCATGATTTGAGTTCTTCTCAAAGACTATTAAATTCATGCAGGTTTCATATACCTTTGTAATTCTCACTGAATTAAAAATAAGAACTAAATACACTTCTATTATTATTATACAAGAGATGTAGCCCTGACAGGAAGTAAGTCCATGGATTCTGAATTTCAATGATATTAAATCTATTATCGTCTTCAGGAAAAATTACCTCTAAAGAAATTATAGGAAGTTTATTACAGCAGGTTTGATAAATACATAAATTAATTATATTTGAGATATTTATTTAATGAAAATATTTCTTAATCATACTTGTTAGAAACTGTTCCATTCTAGTAAATCTTACTCTTATCTATATGTGTGTGTGTGAAGGGGGGGTTATATGTACATAGATTTTTTTTTCTCTGAAAGACAAAGATTTAGAGACATCCTACACAATATTCTGGAAGTCATTTTTTCATGGGCTGATTGAGAAAAAGTATTTATTAATATTTTTACACACATCTCTTTCCCTAAGAAACTTATTTACAGGTTTTCACCAATTATTGAAGTGATTAGCATCTATAATTATTTCCAAATCTTACACTAGCAATTACGATGTGAGGCATAAACATTTTAACTTTGTTAAGTTTGAATTTAAAACTCAACAAGAAACAAAAAAAACCTCCAAGAGCCAGGTTGCAGTTGAAATTCTCCCATAGCTTGTTTTCCCAGGGCCAGTTACTATTAAAAGAAACTCAGAACATAAGAAATCTGTCAGACAGCTATTTAGTGACAGAACCAAATGAATATTGTTCTGTGAGTGTTTTAATAACGCAGCATTTTGGAAGCGTTTTCCCAAGATTATTTCTAATTGGCCCTGTCATAAAGTGATCGCAAACTGCCTTTACAACAGTAATCAGTTTGAAACCAGTTGTGCAAGCCTATGACAGAAAGCTGTTAATAATATGCTTCGAAATTTACCTGTGAAATACTGAGCTTAACTACTTTTGAAAAAGCAGAACTGAAAGTAAACGGCCTCTGTAATGCACACCCACCGGCTGCAGAAGGGACCCCCTTTGGACTCCCTCACCCTCACCTGAGCTTGCAGCAGACCTTGGTGCACCCATTGGTTAGTGGAATCAAACCTGTTTCAACATATAGGCAAGTGCCCTTCAGTGTCACTTAAGCACAGCCCGTGAGTGTGGTGAGTCCAAATACACTGCGAAGCCTGGGCCCTCATCCGGATGCTAGTGCCCACCCAGCAACAGGGCCAGGACGGTCCTCAGCGTCCCAGCACGAGTGACCGTCACTAGAAAGCAGGGCAGTAAGGCCCCTCCTCTTTCCCAGCCCCACCCCAGGGCCGAAGAGCCAGACCTGCGCCAGGCGAGGTGGATTTAGTCCCGTTAGAGTTAAGATGGTATCATTAGCTGCGCACAGCGTGACTTCCTACTAATCCTCTCTGCAACTTACAACAAGTTTAAATGTCCATGCATGATGTTATTAACTGGCTTTAGTAAGTGCTTAAGACCCAGATCTCTTTTTAAAGTAATCACTGAACAAGTTCTACTGTATCCAACCAACAAGAAGATTAATATTTCTAGCAAATCTGATAGGGGAAGATGCTCTCTGAGTTCGTAATGGGCCATGGGGGTAGAGGTGCAAGTTGATCTCCGGAAGAGTCCAGAGCAGTTTGCGCTCACCAACCCCCTCTCTGGATACACAAACTTCTTCCCCCAAGATCTTCCCCTTTGGGGTGCGGGTGGGGGTATCTTTCCGTTACCAGCTTTTCACTAGGCTAAAAACTGCGGGGGGGGGGGGGCACACAGTATCTTCATCATTGATATTTATCATACCCAGGAAAGATGCCTGGGCAGAACTAGAGAAACTGAGGGTCAGCAAAAGACAATCACAAGTTGCCTGCTAGCCTGCAGAGATGCCTGGGAAGGCGGAGGCCTGCTACAACAGACCTCCAGGCGTGACTAAACCCCGACAGCACCCCCATCCGCAAGTCCAACTCCCCGGATTCCCAAGCAACCGCAGTCCCCAGCTGGGGCAAAGACAGGGCCGAGGTCGTGGGTGAGGGGACGAAGGACGGACAAATCAAAACACACACACAGGCCCTCGCGGACGCAACTCTACGAGCCAGGCATTGGAACGCTGGCCGCCCCACCCTGGCAGTGGGGACCGGCGTCCGGCGGTCTCCAAGCTTTGGAGGGCGGGTTCTGCAATTTGAGCTCGTGCCAACTTCGGAGGCCTCCTAAGCCGACGCCCCCGGCCACAGCGCGCCCCCGGCAGACCCGCTGCGCTCCAGCCCTGAGCGCGCGCCAGCCCCGGGAGCGCGCGCGCCGGCGCACCAGCTCCGGCAGCTCGGGCAGCCGGTCTCCCGGGAAACACCAATCAGACGCCCGCTTTCAGGCTCTGGCCGCGAGCAGCCGCAGCTGCAGGACTCTGGCTGCCGGCGGTCACCGGGAGGCGTCGTGCTGCCCGGCGGCCGGCCGGCTGCCTTCGCCGCTGCCACTGCCACTGCCTAGCCCGACCACTTTCGCAGCCAGTCACAGAGTCTGCTGTCTCCCCTGGCGTGCACCGCCCACGCCAAGCACCTAGCGAGGCGGCGGCTAAGCCTGGCTATTTTTAGATCGCAAGAATACGTAGGGCTAGAGCTCAGCTTAAAACCCAGTTCAACCAACCAAGCACAGTGATGTGCTTGTCTTTGAACAAATATGCCTCAGCACTACATTATTTCCCTGAATAAAGTCGATTATCTTCACTTTTTAAAGTCCTACCCTCCTGTGGTCTGGCAGTTGGCTGCGAAGCAGAAAGCCACAGGCTCCCACCTCAAAGACGGTCATCACCTTTCTTAGGAAGTGCACTAAGTCGCGGCCCTGATTGAGGGTGAGCAGATATTCCTTAGCAATCGTGGCTATATACTTTTCGTTTTCATTCACCATCTTTAGAATTAATTCCGCAGTAAAATTGAACAATTCCCAGGAGGGATGAAATGGATTCTCAAAGCGGATGAGAACAGAGGTTTCTGCTGACTTCTGTACTAGGTTAACTTGTGCTAAGAAACCAGTGAACACACAAACAGGATAACAAGGCCATCCATTAAAATCTGGAGACACTGAAGAACAACCTTACATGCCCCATCGCTGTAGGACCTGTTTAACTGTCTCTAAGTACCAGTGTTAAAAACAATTGACCCAGTATTATGGATGTCTTTTCACTCAGCAACTTCTAAAGGACACCTTGTCTCCTGTTGCCCAATTCACCACCTGCAACACCCAGCACCCTTCCAAGTGCAGCATCATATTATGGTGTGTTTTACTGTAACTAATTAGGGAAAAGCCAAGTCATACCAAGACAGAGTGGGGAAAGGTTATCAATATTCTTATCAGAATGGCATTTCCAGAGATACAGATCCATAGGAAAAAACAGATATATATACACTCCCTTTGATATATTTTCTAGCCACATTGGAAAACAAAACCTTTGGCTTCATCTCTCTCCATTTTTAAAAAGACGAATTTCATTGAATTCTAAACTGTCTTGAACTGTTTATATGTAGTCTATGAACAGGAAGAACGTTTATGAACTTGAAATGTACTTATCCTTATCTAGTACTATTTAAGTGGTTTCTTAATTTTCATCAAAGGCTACAGGAAATCAAATTAGCATTTCATATTTTTCCAAATAAGAAAAGTATTTTAATTTAAAAAATAAACACAGAGCACAAGTAGAAGAAATTTAGTGTGTAAGAAGATTTAAAGAAAGGCCACTTGGGGAAAATAATTCATTTTGACTGTAAATAATGCATTTATCTCATTACTATGCACATTAATGGTAACTGCACAAGGGGGCTGATACTGGTAAGTATATTCATTCATATCCTGCAAGGATATTGCAGAAGTCTTCCCATATATCTTTTTTTAAATCTCTAATTTCCATTCTTGTTGTTGTTTTGGATTTTTTCTGTATGACTAGTTTTATGTTATATCCTCTATAATTCTATTATTGAGTGACTTTTCATTGTTAATTTTCTTGTTTAAAGTAGGACAAGGAAAATAAGTTGGTTATATCTTTATATTTACTTTTACAGGTGTCATTTTATCAGCCTATTTCTAAGTATTTCATGAAAAGATTCTAGATGTCAAAACCTGCAGTTAACGTTCCTGTTTAGAAATACACAAAATAATACCTTTGACGTCGGCAACTCAGATGTATTATTCAGCAAAACAGCAATTACTCATTGTTTTGCACTTACATGTTAAGAACTATGCGACACTTGGTGACACAATAACAAAATTGCAAAGTCAATTATATTTAAAATAGACATCCTAATAAAACATACACAACCAACTCCTTTTACTCTTTTTGAATGGTTTTGTTTCCTTTTTCTGAGTGTTTACAGTCAAATAGATTGTGTGAACCTTAAACCTAAGTATAATAACTGATTCACACACATCTTGAGAAAAGAAAAGTTAGAAAATGGGTAGGGGAAGTAATATAAAAAGAGGTGTATTCCTGAGGGCACCAGATTCCAACTAGGGAGGTGCCAGACTGTCATATATTTTTGGAAATGTACATCTATGATGTTCTTTTGCAATGTCAATCATAGTGGCAAACTTGAAAAAGCAATGTCTGCCAAAATTTAAGGCACAATTTAAGCTAGATCCATACCAATAATTCTCAGCAGAACTAAAGCAATAAAACCCAAGGAGAGTGTCTTTATATTTAAGAAACCAGAGTTTCAGGTGGGCCTAGTTGTTTGTTTTATTCTATTTTAATTGCACCAGAAGCATTTTTGCAACTTGAACTTCCCAGTAATGAATTCCACTTCTGAACCCAGCCTACAGCCTAAATTGAGGTTCCCACCAGAAAATTAAAATGTTTGTCTGGATAAAATAACTTCTAAATGAACTCTCTATTTCTTTGCGTTTCTTTTTGTATTTTCTGCAATGTAGCCCCTCGCAATGATATTAGTTCTAGTGTGGGAAAATATTATAATTGAGATCTGGTAAGTTATTTGCAGACTTCAAGTTTTTCTTTACACTGTGCTGACATTTAGTACAGCCCTGGTGAGGAAAACAATACTACCATTCATAGCTCTAGACGTAGATTTCAATCGACTTAAGCGGGCACAATGAAACTTGGTCATTCACTGGTTACCCATATTGTGTTCTCAAATTTTCTCTCAGCAAAAGTATAATGACTCAGTATTGTATGGTTGCATAGACAAGGGCTCGGAACAAGAGACACTAGTTTTGTCTGACGGTGTGAGAAAGTCGTGAAGGGATCTTTTCTTCCAGATGGTGTTAAATTCAGCTGCCTTTTTAACATTGGCCTTGCACAGCAATCTGCTGCTCCCCTTTCACAAAGACTGCGCTTGGTTCCCACTAGTTAACATGCATGCTCACGCAACCTGCAACTTCACTCCAACTGTTTTACAATGCAGTGGTATGCTAAATAAACTTGATCTGGTTTCTGCCAATGTTAAAACTAGCTTTCAAAGAACTACTTAACTGATATTTACACTTCTTTTGACTTAAATGTACATGCCTTTGGAATATTTCAGATTTCAAAGAAATATCACCTTATTATAAGGTCATTGTAGAGATTACCTCGGACACCCTTCAGACCCATGCTCAGATACAGTACCTCTCTTCAACACACACAAATAAAACAAAATGTCAGAAGTTTGATGTGTAATAGAAAAAAGAAAAATTGGGACATGTTGCAGCAAGAGTAGTGGAACAGCAAAAAATAAAATGAAAATAATAACATTGAAATGTATTTTTATTGATTGATAAGTCATGTAACATTAGTATGATACAAAGCAAGTTTGATATGACAATGGCAAACACATAATTATAATATTGTTTATTTTCCTTAGATGTTATATTTAACACATTTACATAAAAGACCAAGATGTAGGCAAAAGCTTCAGTAATTTGACTCCATTGAGTGCTTTCAGTAAACAATAGGTTTCCCCAGCAAACATCTTATTGCCTTAATTGAACCTCCTTGAGAAAGAAAACCACACACTTTGTAATGTAAATGTTAATTGTAGTAGACAATGGTTCTAGGTAAATAGCACCCCTGGACATGAAGTAAATGAAAGGAATACAGGCACTTAACAATGAAAGGTTGTTTGCACAAACAGTGCTTCAAATGTAAATAAACAAGGGTCTTCTCAACGGTCACTACAGTAGTAAAACTTTGGCACGTGTTCAGCAGCCAAATTGAGAATTTACATTAATAAAGTCTCTCAGAGTTTCTAACTGAAACTAACAGTGGTTTTACAGGCTTCACCAGTCTGCAGTCTTATAAGGATTTGAAACTACAAAGAAAAATGTAATGCATTTGAAGAAAAACCGTATGTTTGGGATTTGGGATTGCTAGTAATCTAGGCCATATGAAGGTAACAGGTCATTCCAGACATTTTGTAATGCAAGGTTTGTATTTATATTTAAATACCTACAGAAATGTTTGCTTGGTGACACGTGGAAAAATGTAAGGATTTCTCTAAAAGATTACAGGGGGGAACCTCTAAAATGCCAAAGTTTTTCCTAAGCAAAGTCACTTTTTTAGATTAAATGAAAATGGCTGTTTAGAACACATTTAGCTGGCTCTATATCAGAACAAACTTTTATTGTGTTGTAATTAACACTCTTCAGGTTGAGGGTTTTATAGTTTCACTTCCAGTGCACGCCTACTAGCATCATTAGGCCAAGTTCCTAGATACATAATGTTCAAAGGTAAACAGCCTGATGAAGTGATCATAACGTCTGTTATACAGAGATACATATTTTTAAATATAACCCACCTCAAACAAAAGCCAGAAAAGGTGGTCCACCAGGCCAAAACTAGGGACTGAGAATTTGACATGAGGGGCAGGAAGTAATGGCACTTTGGGGGGGGACTGTTTTCTACTAGCTTTCCTTACATATTAAAAATCTCAACCAAAGAAAACAGCCAGACTTAATAATGGCCAGATTAAACAGCGATTATAAAATTAACAGAAACAGACAGTACGCAGCAGCTACAGACCAGTTGGCGCTGCCATTTGGGAGGCTGCAGATGGCTGTGGGTGGGAAATGCCTCTACTTTCTTAAGCGATGGAGATGAGTATGGTGTGTGCACTTGATGTTTTTTTCATACCCCCACCCCCCAACAGGGCTGTCTGTCATAGGCTGCCGGGCCCGCTTTACCACTTGCCCCCGAGCGTGGGAATCGGAGCGTCCTGCCGTTCACATCTCCCGCATTCCGTTTAGTGGAATCAATTAGGCAAGACAGACCCTCAGATTCCCCACCCCCTTTCCATTTTTGTCAGGTCTATATACGTCCTAATTATTTCAGTTTGGGATGCCAGAGCTGTTTCCTGGATAGACCTGATCATCCTTAAACAAAAAGAGAGGAGGCGCACACGTGGGTTGTGGCGTAAATGTCACTTTCATTTCCAATGCTAGGCGCAGAGTAAGACAGAACATTTTTTTAACACTTTGACAAGAGGGGAGGCGATCTCGTCTCCATCATGTCTTTCTGCTTCAGTAGCTTCCTCAAGGAAACCCTCTTGGAACAGAGAAGCATCTGTCCTTGTATTTTGAATAGAAGAATAAAAATCAGCCTTTGCTTTTTTTTTTTTTTTTTTTGCATCTTTCCTCTTAGCTCTCTGTACTCAGTATCCTCAGTAGATACAGATTATTAACCTTCCAGCTCTAATTTCATATAATTTGACATACAACCCCAAATATATGCAGTTTCCAAGCATAATCTTTAAATTTTTCAGGGGAGGGGTCTCAGAAGGGAACAGCCTAAGTCTACATATATATGGAATCATTTGCAGACTAGGTACCAGACATCTCTACAACAGCTTTCCAAGAAAAAAAACACCTCCATATGTAAACTTTTGCCTTAAAGTAGGACACACTACATGTGCCCCTTTACTCATTACACTATACAAGTCTCCGTTGCAGCTCCAACAACCTCTAGCAAAATATCTCCACCTTTATGTTCTGGCATACGTGTGTCGCTTAATTTCCTCTCATCCCACCTTGCATCATAAGGCAAAAACGAACACAAAAACAAAGTTAGATTCAATAAGTATTCCTGACCTTTCCGGTTTTTACTGTCTCTCGGTTGCCGTTCATTCTCACACGCTCCCGGGCGACCTTGAAGGAGTTTTTACTTTCGGTTATCTAGCTTTATGAAGACCAATACACTCATACAGCTAGATAACCAAAGATAACAACTCGCTTCCCTCACAGCCTCTGTCTTCTTCGGCCCATACTCCAGGTCCGGATCTTTCCGGCAGCACCGAAGAGTAGTCCTCCAGGACACTTTGCCGCGCAAAAGATGCCTCCTTGTATGTAAATATGACCTCGTTTCTGTGTGTGCGGCTAAAACATCCAAACGAGAGCTGTGGCTTTCAAAGTTTATTCCAAACTTTTTTTTTTCTCCTTTCAGCAGGTAATCTCCGGCAGCGTTAGCCAACAATTCATCTATCAATATCAGAAAATAAAACCAGCTATTACGGTGCAGAAAGCGGTTACGAGTGAGCAGCAGCATCAGTCCCTTCACAGGCCTCTATTTGCATTGTAAATTGCTTCATTCTCACGCAAGACTCTTTAGCCTCCCTCTATAGAGACGTATACAGCCAACGGCAATTTCCAGCGCAGGTTAAGAAGGAAGGGGAAAAAAAAAATCCCATTCTATAGAAGAAGTGACAGCTGATTTCAAGGATCTGCTCCGGATCCTTTTGGGGTAGGCAGCATGAGCTTTTTTACCAAGCGGTGGCAGCTTGATTGCACATATCTTGTGCGTGTGTGTTTTAGGGGGAAGATCCTCGATTTCACAGGGCTTCTAGGCTGGGGAGGAGAAGATGCCGTCTTGCTGGCGTGCTGCTGCCCCGGGTCTGAAAGAAGGAGAAAAGGGCCATCATTGGAGGGGCTTTCACTGCCAAAACGTGGACCAGCCCGGCAAGGTCAAAGGTTCGAGACCGCGGGAGACCAAGGTAATGATGATGTCATGAGAAATCTCAAGTACACGGTTATTGATATGCATCAGTGATCATCCAACTGCCCCACGTCTGCTGCCCAAGCAGAGGTAGCGGCAGCAAAAGCGGCGGCGGCGGCGGCATTGCCACAGCCCCGTTTTCTCAATCAACAGCTCTTCCGCTAGCACTACCGCCTGCTCCTGGAAAAGCAACCCGCGGCCTTTTACCTCCTCGGTGCTAGTGTAGATCGCTCTAATATCCAAAGACTGTAAGAAATCTCTCTCTAAGGACAGATAAAAGCATTTCAGACCTGGGGAACGTCTTTACCTGCGTTTCTCTTCTGGCAGATTGCATGGGCAGGCAGATGGAAGGCACTTTGCCATTGCTTAAAGCAGGGCCTTGCTTTCTGGGGCTGGGAATCAGATCTGTATTACGCAGTGAGTCCATGTGTGATTACATTGACAATTTGCTCTGGTGGTGTGTTTTTAATGGCTTCACAGCTCAGGCATGTTTTGTATCTATGTACCCTGGTGATAGGGCATTATATTTTGTTCTGTAAGTTCAAAGTGAATGCTCTAAGCAAGCCGACTTCATCCTGGATTTTTTTTTTTTTTTAATAACTCTGTATACAGGGTGTGCCTTAGAACGTAGCACAGGTAAAGACTGCACCAATAGTTTCTAATGTTGTACACAACTCTGCTGTAATAAAAATGCTGAGGCTTTGTCTGTGGTTTCAAACATTAATTTTCACACAGAAGGGCAAAATATACTAGTCTTCCTTATGAAATTATTTTTAAAAGGATTGGTACCTCATTAAAAAGACAGATAAGACACCTGGACCTTAGGAGCATAACTCTACCCCCTTCCCCTTCCCCACCCCCACCCTTCTATCTAGAGAGGAATTTTGTTTAATTAATTAATTAGCCTCATTCTTTTCCTTAGGACTTTTCCAAGTGTGAATATGGCCACTTAAAGACCTCTTGTTCTGTCTTCTCCATAATGGGAGGTCTATGGCTAACGCATCTGTGATATGTACAATTCAAATAGTCAGATGTCCCTCAACAGACATCTGCCCACATAAGATACATATTCACCATGGGTGAACTTTATGGACTGTTAGGAGTTATGCTTGGTGGTGTTACTATTCTTTAAATATATGCTACATGTAAATGTCATAAACCTTCATATTCATTTCACACATCACTAGTTTATCACAATACTCTCATTTTTATAGGTTTACTATTTTCCCCATCACTAAAACACTTTCATAATTAATATACACTATCATTAATTCAGTAATTTGTTCATTTAAGACATGAGTGTGAATATGGTTATCAAATTACACAGAGTGCACATATCCAAAGCCTATAGAAAAGACTGACAAGAAAACCAGAATTGCTAAGAAAAGCCCCCAATTTAGAGTTCAGACAACAATATTACACCAATTAAATATGTAAGTTAGTAACACAGATGCCAACTTTTCCCTAGATTTTTTAGTAATTTCCTTTTTTGGTAAGCATTCTTGTCCTGGTTATTTAGAAAAGACTAAGCTATGGAAATTGCTCATCTGTTTTCTTTATCAAATTTTGGAACAGGAAGTACAATCAGAAATGGCTGCACTGGGTTATATATGACATGCATACAAACTAAATCAGAGAAACACACACCCATACAGTTACTATTCCTTCTTGAACTATGAGGCACAACACAAACTGGATAAAAACTGAATACATCACTGAGGCACATGACATCTTTGACATTATGTAAAACCCCAATGAGCTTTCCTTCCTTGGAAGATGGAGAGTATTTTGGCCTTGATTTCCAAGACCTAGAAGCAGAATCATTAGTGATTTGGCATGTACTACATAAAGGAAGCATATGATCAGATTACTTCAATTCCTTAAGTCAAAACCCCACCAAATGTCAGTTATTTTTAGAATATCTCTTTGCTTTCTATTTGTCTGGGTGGGGGTTGGTGAAAGTAGAGAGATGGAATGCATGTATGTCTGTGTGTGTATCACCACCATATTTGTGTGAATTTGCAAATGAATATAACTTTGCTGCCACATTTAACAATTAAATGCATTTTTAGAACCCAAGTAACTATCATTAAAGCCAACACACTGAACATCTGAGATGCTTCTATAATTAGAAGCTATAGAGTATACTGTCTTAAAACAGTATCTTCTGTGGCAATGCCACATAGTCTTATCAACTAACTTCAAGACTGGCCCCTTGCCTGTCACATATATTGTAGATCATTTGAGAGTGCACAAAAGTGAATTTATCCAACATAATGATTATGGACAGTCGGTTCACTAGCCATATATAGCTAATTAAATATTTTACCTCTCTATCATTTTTCAAGGTATGAAGAAATAAAAAATACATAACAAGACTTAACACTGAGCACCTGGTTATTCTGAATATTGCCAAGGTTCATCATATTCATTTCAAAAATTGTATTACTATCAAGGATGTGAGAGAAGTTGAAACAATTGTGCTATTCTAAAGATTTCCAGCAATGTCTGCCACACATTGTTATGAGCAACTATTAATACCTACATGTTTTTATTTCAGTTATTTTTGCTTTTCAAAAAGCTATTTAGCTGAGCTACAGAATACCTTTTTGAAATCTGCATATTGAAGGATATACTGAATTCATATGGCTTGCCTACTCATTCTCTAATAAATTCCCATTAATGACCAATAGATTGGGACGTGATTGTCATGCTTGTTTTCTAATCTTTTTATAGGTCTCCAGATGGCTGAAACATGAATTGAAACATCCTGGTTTTCTTGGGAATAAACAATCTCTGCTTAAGTTAAAAGTGGAAAGTTATGATTTTCCACATATTTAGATCAGAATTATGTTATTCCATAAATGCAAATACATCAGGTTTGCCACTAATACTTAGAACACCTCTCTGAATCCTATTCAGACCTCTGCAGAGTATATAAAGAAATTGGCCTATCACTGAAATCCCTTTTTAATATTGAGTTTGTATGATTCTCATGCATGTAAACCACAGTCCACTAATATAGTCAAGACTACCATTTTCCACATAAAAGCCATTTAATTTATAGTGATCTGTACAGTTCAGGCAAGGTACTTGACTGGCTTACTTTCTAATAAAAGTGTCCTTTTATTTCTTCTGTACACTGAGTTTCTTTTTATTAGCAGTTAAGGTTATATTTGCATTATCCTTAATATATAATATAGACAGGAATACCTATTAGGAGAAAACTGCACATATGGAAACATATATTTCTGGAATTGTTTCTATCATAAGAATTGGGAGATATGCAATACACTGCAGGTCTGCCACCCAGTAAATAATATCCTATTTCTATTTTGCACATCACTTTAATTTTATCAAATGTAAAATTTTAAATTACCTTTAGTTGGTTGGATTGTCTATTCATTTTATGCTTCTTTGTAGTCTCATCTGAAAAACAGTCAAGAAAACAAATGATCACAGTTTTATATATATATACACATACATATATAAAATCATGCCTAGATACAGTTTCATTTAAAGTATTGCAATTACCACAATTCCTTAAAATGCCAAGAGATTCCAGAAAACCCCAGTATAATATATCCTGTGCTTCAGCACCCACAGGGTTAAATATGCTAATTTGCATTTAAATGGAGACATGCATGATAATGGCAATGCAAAATATGCAGAATCTGGAGGGGTTTGGGAAATTAATTTTTTTCATTCTTTTATTTTTAGCTTAAAAGAAAGAGGGACTCTTAAGAAACATTTGGGATTTCAACACTGTAACCTGCCATACAAAAGAGGAGGGAGAGTTCTTCCATGTAAGAATTTAAAGATTGGAACAAAGTCGTATTTTTTAAACGTTTAAGGCATTGAATTTCCGGGCCTTTCAAACAATGGGAATCCCTGGATAAATATCTAATCCATTAGAAAGATGCAAATAGTTTACTGTAAGGCCACAGCACGGTGAGATGTGCATTCATATCTATGGCTCCTGATTGGCTATTTCCTCCAATAAATCAATGAATAATGTAAAACCTGATTGCTGTAAAGTGGTGGATTTTTTTATTTCCTTCCCCCATCCCCCACGACTCAATATTCAAGAAGTCTTACACTCCCCATACAGGTGCTTTTCTTTTATGATTTTTCTAAAATGTTTATTGTTATTTTGGAGAGGTGGGGTGGGGCTACTGGTTTTGTAAAATGAAAGTACAGCGCTGGTACAATTATGCTGACTACGGGCGCTCATCTCTCTAGACAGCGCCCTAATTACTGGTGCCAAGGTGGGGAAGCAGTGTGGCTGGCAGAGGTAGGCACCACCGATAGAAGGAAAGGGGATCCGACGCCGCCGTTCTAGGCCCAAGGCAGCCACAGCGTCCAAAGTGACCCCGGCCGTGGCCGTGACTTGACAGGGCCCCCGGACTAACTTCTGATCAATTCCACTGCTGCCCTGACCCCTCAAGACAGTTCCCCATTCAAATACCGCGGGTACATTTGCAAGATAAAACGTCTCAGACGCTAATGCAAATACACTGCCTGGGTTCCCACCGCCCTGGGTTCCCGCAGACGATCCCAAGCCCAGGAAGGAAGGTCTCGCCTTCCTCAGCGAGGTCTGGGCTCGGAGCAAACCGCAGAGACCCGGCTTTCGCTCAGACACCAGAAGAGTCAGAAGCTGAAACGCTCCAAGAAGTAACCGCGATGGTTGCATCTTGATGAATCTGAACTTGGGATAACCCTGCAAAGCGGCCTTCTCGCTTCCCTAAATCCAAAAGGCCCAAGAGAAACGAGAAGTGGAAATCCACCGGTTCTAATTAGCCACTGTGCATAAGTTTCCGCCAGAATCCAATCAGACCCTCACTTCATTGCCAGGTAATTGCAACTTTGAGGTGGTTAGAAGAATTATTCAAAACGCGAATCCTGAACCCAGGAATGAAAAAAAAAAAAATTGCACTTGGCTCTAGGCGTAAGAGGGAAAAGTCCCACTATCGACAGCACAAAATTACATACAACATTCCCCTTTCCACGGCGAAAATTTCCTGGCATTCTTCTTCATTGGGGTGGGGGGGGGCGCGGGGGTGGACAAGCCACTGGGTAATTAACAGTCCCGACTCAGACAACTCACGAGATCAACAGGTTTCGCATCCGAGACACACAATCAATTAGCTGAAGCAAAGCCCCGGACTGGCTCTCGGAGCGGCCCGCAGCGGGGCTCTGCGGGCCCCGACTCGCGGGCGAGGCAAGCGGCGCGGGCGCCGGGCCGCGGCAGGCACGCTGGCCCCGCGCCGCCGGCCGAGTTGCCGCCTGCGGGCCGCCGCGATACTCACTCGCTCTCTTGGCTGAGCCAGGCAGTGTTGCCCCCCAATCCAGCTGGGTTGGAATCGAGGCGCCGGCCAGGAGACAAGATCCAGAGTCACAGGGCAGCTGCAGTACGCAAACAGGCTCTTTTCGGCGTCTCCAAAAAAAAAAGAAAAAAAATTTTTTTTTCCCAGACCATCCCTCTCCTTAGCACATTTAAAACTGCCGCTCAATTCCACACAGTGATTCTTGCTTGATTGCGTCTAAAATAGTTTAAACGGATCTTCCCTCGTGGGGAGGAGAGAGAGAAAGGCTCAAAAGACGAAGAAGGAAAAAAAAGCCAACTTTTCCCCCCCACACCAGGCACTTGCTCCCTGAGCCTCGGAGTGGAGAGTGAAGTGGTGTGTGCGAGGCTCGGCAAGTTTTTGGGGGGGCTGTCCAAGGTCTAGTCCAGCCCCCTCTGCCGAGGAGGACGTGCTCTGAAACTCAACCAATTTCCCCACTGCTTTTGTTACTGATGAACTGAAGCCCTATTGTTCATCCATTGCCACGGTCTTTTTCAGTCCCCACACTACGTTCTGCGTTGCCAGAGATAATGAATTTGCACCCAAACCTCTCATAGTCCCCTCCTGACAGACGGAACAAATTAGAAATGTCTCGTCTGAAGGAGGCAATGGCTACATTTTCCTATTGTAGGAAGCAAAGCACACATTTCTTTGGAAACTTCTTTTGCCTTTCCTACCTTTTATTTCCTTCTTTTTTTTTCCTCCAGTTTTTTCCCCCTCTTGATTTCTTTAGATGGTTCTAAAAAGGATAGCCCTGTTTTGTTTTTCCAATGCACCATTTTTACGTAACTTGTGGATCTTTTCTATCTTCCTTCTTTCTTTCCTCTCCTTCTTTCTTTTTAAGGACTCCTTTGCAATTTTATTTACAAACTTGGAGAATGACCTTTTGACTTGCAGACTTTTTATTTTTTAAGAAAGGTCTTTTGGTTCAAGTCCCCCTTCTTTCCTCCTCCCCCTCTTTTTGTTGTGGTCCTTAAATGTGTTTGGCTAAAGACAGCAATACATTATAAGGATTTTTATTCTTTAAAATTAAAAGCTATTCAAAAGGTACCAGGGACGCGCCATAGGGGTTAGCTATTTGAGGGGGAAGAAAGTGTGTGTGTGTGTTCCAGGGAAAGAGGCTGAGAGATGTGGGAGGGTGTGGGTGGGAGTGTGCAGGGAGAGAAGGGTGGGAGCCTGGAAGGGAAGGTGGGCTTTCTGAGACGCGAGCCGGGATGCTGTCAGGGGTGTAGGCGCGAGAGGGAGGTGCAAGAAACCGTCTCACCGAGGGCTGCTTGCACCCCTGGGCCTGTTCGCGCGCCCGGGCCGCCCGCAGCCTGAGCGCGGGGCTCTGCGCGCGCGGGCGCCTGTTCCGAGCCTGCGCGCGTGCGACAGGGGGGCGGGAGGGGGGCTGTAAAAATTCAGACAAGTGGCCCGTATGTAAATGTGGCCCAAGGGGGAGCGGGGAGGCGGTAATGAGAGCCGCGGGCGCGCAGCCCAGCCGGCGGCCCCCAGCTTTCCCGCCAAGTGCAGCCGGAGGACAGACAGCCATGCGTGTCCTTGGCGGGAGGGCCCCCGCCCGCCGCGCGTGCCCGCCCCCGCGCACACGCACACGCTCCCAGAGCCGGCGTGGGGCCTGGTGGCCACGAGCATGGCAAGAAAACAAAGCTAGGGCTGCGAGAGGTGGAACGAAGAAACGGCAGCCTCGGCGGCCCAGGGCCGGACTAGGAAGCCGGCTCCGCGGTCTCCGGTGCCGCCCCGGCCTCGCCAGCCCGGAACCCAGGCCCTCCGCCCCCGGCTCCGCACCGCCCCGGCCCCCGCAGAGGCTGAGGACCATTTCCTAGCGGCCTAGGAGAGGGCAGCGGGCGGAGGCGGGGGCGGATGTGCGCCGGGAGGTGCCGGCGGCCCCCAGCTGGGAGCGCGGGCACGCACCCGCGGGCGCGCGAGGCCGGAGGCTGAAGGCCTCCCTGCAGCCCAGCCGCGAGCCGCTCCCTCCTCGCGGAGGCCGCCGAGCTCCAAGTGAAAAGTCCACCAGGCTAAATCCCGCAAGACTGCGCCCAGGCCTGCGGCCACCGACTCGCTCGCACCTCAAGTTACCCCCTCCCCAGACAATGTAAGGGCCTGGCCGCACCGAGACAGCCTTCTCTGACCCACACCGCCCCCCGCCCCCTTAAGATGGGCGTCACTCGAACTCCAGCCCCGGAGCCCTGGCCTAGATAGCCCCGAAGAGAAGTCCCGGAGGTGGCCGTGGAGAGACGCTGGTCTCTCGCTCTTCTCGCTCACAGCGCCTGCCTCGGTGCTCACCAGCCCAAGCACCTCCCCAAAACACACACACACGACACTCCCATCACATTATAAAACGCACGCTCCAGGCAAAGCTGTTAATGAAGCCAACGCGCTTAATGAGTGCACAGGTAAACAGGTACCGAAACGAGAAGCCCCCACCAGTCGGCTGGGCGATTTACCTCTCCCTACTGGAAACACGTGTAGTTTATCGTGTTTTAGGAGTGATTTGCTCTTGTCTGAGGTCTCCCCCTCCTCTTCTTGTGGAAAGAAGCCAAAAAAAAAAAAAAAAAAATTCATGTTCCATTGTCAGAATCTTCTTTGTGATAAGCTACCCGAGCACTGGTCTAAAAGCCTTGGGGAATTTGATTTGGTCTGTTATCTGTTGGTTTGGGTTTGTTGTTTTTGGGGTGTGCTGTTTTTCTGGGGGAAGCAAGAGAACGTGTGTTTGGTGGGGCTGGAGGTGTAGGACCAGAGCCTGCGGTGCGGCCTGAAGGCTGGCGAGGCTGGAAGCCGAGCTGCGGAGAAAGAAGGCGGCCGTTCGTCCTCCCCCGGGGTCGACACGCGGGCTCCCCGGGCCCCCTCGGGTCTTGGATCTGCCACCGCCGTGGCCGCCGCCCCGTGCTAGCGGGCTCCGCCGGCCGCCGCTCCGTGTTTTCCCCCATCCCGGCTTCACGTTCAAGGTTTAGCTGCGAGGTCACGTCCATTGACGTCAGCTCCCTGTCTCCCTCTACGTCCGGCTACATTTACATACATCAAGGAAATTAGGGCATTAAAAAAATATGCAAATCCTGCGCGAAGAGGAGCCCGTGCATTCCTGGCGCGATCGCCTTTTATTGAAGCTTTTAATTAAAGGGGCCAGTTGGCGAGCCCCTGAAACAACCGCCAAAACCCCCAAAAGAGAAAAATAAACGCTGTAGCCTTCGGGAACGGTTGTTTCGGCTCCTGTTCTGTGGGCGGCTGAGGACCGCCGGCTGCCCGGCTCGGAGAAGAACAGGTTAGAGGAGGCAGCTCCAGCCCATGCATAATCAGGGCTCCGCGGCGCCTCCATTCTTTCCTCCTCCTCCTCCTCCTCCTCCTCCTCTCCACCTCTCCTCCTCCTCCCGCTCCTGTTGGTTCCAGCGTGTATTATTTTTAATACTGATGCATATGTAAAGATATATTTGCATTTTTTTAATTCGTGAAAAGTTCAGGTTTATCGTTTGATTGATTCTCTCCCCCACTTTTTTTCTTTTTTGGTTATCTTCTGTCTGTCTCTCTTGTCCCTTTCTGTCTGTATTTTTTGGCAAGTGTCTGCGGCTTTCTCTTGCTAGATGATATGTACAGTTGCCTTCCTGCTTCTGTTTATTTAAGGCTCCATATATGCACACCTGTCATGTATGTAATGCCAGCTGCATAACCTCCTGGTTTGGTCATAAAAGAAAATACAGCTTTTTTTTTTTCTTCCCGTGACATATCTCCTTGATCGGCTGTACTGCTCATCGCTCAAGGCTCAAAGTTGAGTTGTCTAATTAACTTCATATTAGCAAAACAGTTTGGGCCAATGCATTGGAGACAATGTATCGATAAAAGAAAGTGACTCCAAAGATGTCTAAAGAATTCTTGTGCTGATTAACTGACAGGTATATCATTCACCGCCCTATTGCTTTCTAGCATTTATTGCCAAAAAAAAAAAAACCTCTGAAAACGTGCAGAAACAGCAACCCACAGCCTTCTGCAAGGAAGACATTTTCAACCATGTTGTATGTTGTACCTTTTCTGCTTCATTCAAAATTTACTGTTTCATTTTTATCTTAATATGACTGGAAACAAGGCATATTACCTTGATCGAAAAGCATCCTTAGTTCCTGACTTTGGAATGAAAACAAATAAACAAAACAGTTTACTATATTAAGCCAGTTGACTTGTCCTAAAATATACAGGCCTTGAGTTAGATTTCAAGCAGTAGAAATCTTTTATAGGGTTGGATTTTTCATTCTGGCAATATATCTATTCAGCACAATGGCTTCTGAAAAATATGTCTGTATAAAGTCCACTTAAAATAGTTTCCCAAAGCTATCATTTTAAGAAGACTGAATCCATAATTGCATAGCCACAAAGAATAGCAAAAGGCACACATGCAGCTTATTCAATTAAACAAGTCCGAGTACATGCACAGGTAATTAGTTTTCTTATGAATGACTTACCTGCACAGATACTCAGGGTAAGACTTACCCTCTCCAATGGCTTTCATGTATAAATATTCATATGTGTTTCCACCCATTTTAAACCTACAGCTCTATGCCATCTTTCATGTTAGACTATCCAGCGTCCATTTTTAGCACCCTTAATTCTTAAGGTATTTCCAGCCTTACCCCTGTCTGTAGTTTTTCCAAGCCTATACCAAAGTGCTCATATGATATGTCACCCAATAAAAAGTGGTCAGATGGCTACACGTAAAACATTTAAAAACGGAGATGCACTAATCCTTTAGGTTTCTCTTTGCTTTGCCATTTTTAGCAAGTTTTACCGTTTCCTAAAGTACATTTTCAACACATTTTATGAATAATTGCAGGTATTCCACAACCGGTTGCAGAATTGCCAGTTTCTTGGGGGAGGGGTGGGGGGGCACCAGGCTGAGTGAAACAATTCCGCAGGTTAAGTGTCTCTTCGAGTTTGGCTGCAATTCAATCGTGCGCGGTTTGTTCCTACCTGGACTCTGGCACATACCTGCCCGCCTTTATGCAGGGATCAGGACAAACGTATCAGCCACGTCGCAGGGCATACAGTGGCGGTGCATATATTTAGATGGTGGTAGCAAGGAATGTGTGCATGTAGGGATGTCTGTGCATGCATCTGTGTACAGACGCGCGCGCGCGCGTGTGTGTGTGTGCGCGCGCGCGCTGTGTGACAAGGGACACAGAGAGGTACACCTCTTATCTCTGATCTCTCCGTAATCTCCTTTTCTGCTTCTAATCTCCCTTTTTGGCGCATGGTAGGAGCCTGAAGCCTCTGAACCGTCACCGTCACTGCCGTGAGCGCGCTGTGGCTTACCCCAGGGGCCGGCGGCTCGGTGGCTCGCTGGTTCGGTGGATGTCGTGGTGGAGGGTGGGTCGCGCCGCTGCCGCTGCCACCGCGGGTCCGGGTGCTCTGTCCCAGCCCGGCAGCGGAGCGCGCGGTGCCGGAGCCCCCTCCCACCCCGCCCTCACCCCCCTCCCCCCTCCCCTCTGCGCCTCCTCTCCTCCCCGCCCCCCCGCGCCCGCCCCGTATTACCATATGGAGGCCGAGTCCTGCGAATCACAGCAGCAGCGGGCGGTATTTGAATAAGCCCCGCAACCTGCACAGACCCCTACTCTGCCGCGGGCACTGTGCCCAGCACCGAGGGCCAACACTCCGGCCGGTAACCTGTCAGCGGCTGACACCTCCCCAAAGTGCCCCGGGCGCGCGGGAGGGAGGGTGTTGGGCCTCCCACTTGCTACTTCCCTGTTAACTTGGCTGAGAGGATCAGACAATAAATAAGGGAGGGGGGAGACAGAGATACACGCGGAAAAATGGGGGGATGGTGTGGAGGGGAGGTGGAAAAGGGAGAGGAAAGAAGAGAGGCGTTAGGGGGAAGGGGCGAGAGACAGGAGCTGAGAAAAGTGGGGGAGAGCTCAAAGGGTTGAGTGAAAGAGGGAGTAAAATGGGGAGGGAGTGGGAAAACGTTGGGAGGAGAGAGGCCCAAATATCCGAATTTGGACTTTCCGAGCTAAAAATACCACCTCACTGAACTTCGCAACCTCCAATTAGACACGTGTCTCCCCCTCCCACGTCACCGAATGATTAATTTACCATCTCAATCAGAAATAATTATTTAGAATTGTATAACAGATATAGGATTTAACGAAAGGAGCCAATTTGGTGAAACACAGCACAAGGCATGACATTTAAAGATGATGTTGGCCACCTCACATTAAAATTTTAAGGCTTGCTTTGAAGACTCAGACACTTGCCCAGCCTTGTCTTCTGAGGTGGCGAGAAAGAGGCCCAGAGGCAGGAACGAGATGTTTTTCGAAATGTTTTGGACTTTGAGAATTTTCCTTTCTCTTTGGCATTTGATTGTTACGTTTTTTTCTTCTACACGAATCGATTGCGTTTACCAAAATAAATTTTAAAATGTAGATAAAGTCTGGGTCTTTTAAAATTTTTACCGCAATATATCGCCACATCTTAACTGAGGATATGATTTTAAACATTGGTTTAAATACATGCCAGTTCTATTTTGCATACTAATTCTTTCAATAACTTGACATTCCGAACATAGCGTTTTCAATACGGTTTCCCCCCATCCCTATCTTCAAATCAGAGCAGTGATTTCCCAGTACAAAATAATCGTAATAAAATCTCCAGTCACCTAGAGGATGTACCCATTGTAAATATCCCTCTCGGTATTCGGAAGACAAACCTCCCCTCCTTTTGAGACACACACACACACACACACACAAACGCTTCTGATTAATAATCTCTCACGCGGCACACGGAGGCCGAAGGCAAGGAGCCGCAGAATGCCGAGGAAGGGCGCAGAATTCTCAACACTTAGAATTTCAATACAGATTCCAAAGACCTGCTAACTGCTAGGTTTCCGAAGGGGAATAATACTTGGCAAGCAATGGTTTCGGAGAAGACGAGCACCTCCAAATACTGACTCCATCCTGGGGCGGGGGAGGGGGGGCGGTCGCGGTTACCCCGCATTTCTCCGTACAGACGTGCGTCAGTTAAAGATGGGTATAGGTAGGGAGCTCACGCATGTGGCCAGGCCCAGGTTTCTTTCTTCTTTTAAGGCGAGAAATGGAAACCAATCCACTCTTTCTGTGGCTGGCTCCCACGAAGCTGGGATTTCAAGCCTCTTGTTTATTTTTAAAGCCAGTGGGGAGCCCCAGCTGAAAGCCCGGCCTGGGATTTTCACCAGCGCGGTCCCAGCGCACGTGTAAAGAAGAGAAAGGAGGAAGGGCTGGTAGCTTTGAGCCGCTTCCGTCGGGGCCTCGCGTTTCGCCCCCATCGGAGCCCTCTCTTCTTTCTCTCCCCCGAAGGCGCTCCCTGAGGCCGGCCGGTGTCTCTGCGGCCGTGGCCAGGTGAGCGAGCGGAAGGTCCCCGGGAGCGGGGGCGCAGCGGCCCTCTCTCGGGAGCGCTGGTGGGTCTGTGAACCGGCCCGGCGCGGAAGGCGGAGTGGCTCGGGGGTCCAGCGCGGGGCTCCCGGCTCCGGCCAGCAGGGGGACAGCGACACCTACTGGCCGCACGGGCACCGCGTCGGGGCCGTCGGGGCGGCCCTGGGCGGCGGGTACCCGATGGCGTGGACTCCGGAGGCCGAGGGCATCCGCGCCCCAGGCTCGGCCCCGCCCTCGAGGCCTCGCCTGTCCCCCGGGGAAGGCAAAGCCTCCGCTTCTAGAGAACCCTGAGGGGTGGGGGGCGCAGGATGGGCCTGCACCCTCGCGAGGATACACGCGCCCTCCAGTCGGAGGGTCTTTCTTCTAGGGAACCCGGGGGAACCCTTAGACACAGTTGGCCACCGTCTCCCGGTTTTAGGAGAGATCCAGGCGAGGCTTGGAGCCCTGACCTCCCCTGGGGTTCATGACCCTGGGCCTCTTCTCCACCGCCCCCTTTTCGATGCTGACTCAAGATGGTTATCTTTGCAATTAGGAAACAGAGAGCGTTCATTAGCCTCCCTTAAGAAGGGAAACGTACGCGTCAAGAAAACGAACACACGCAGCGGCGGGTTTCAGGCAAGCGGCCCGGGCCGAGCCCGCCTGCCTGCTCGCCAGCTTCGGGGCCCCCCTCCGGCACATCCTCACCGCCGCCGGCGATGGAGATTTCGTAGCTTTTCTTTACGAATGATCATCTTAATTACACCGGAAGTAAAGGCAAATTGGGGGGTGGCGGGGATATTTTCGAGACCTTCGGGCAGATGTTAGATAGACACATCCTGCTAAATGGGGATGGGAATGGTTCCAAGCGAATGTTAGCTTCGGTAGGGAAAGGTGGGAGAGGGTGCCAAGGAAAGGCGAGGCCCGAGGAAAACCTAGCCAAGGACGGGGGTGAAAAGAAACCAGATCGGGTATTCCAGATTGCCTTTTTCTCCTTAGTCTCTTTCTGCTCAAGGTAATAGCTATTTCCTCTGTAAATGAGATGTAGGTGGTCCCACACTGTGTGGAGGAGGGGGCGATCTCAGGCTCTTCTTGTTCCCCAGATACCTCCGTTTCCTATTTGAGCTCTGAGGCTCACCTGGGCCTGAGAAACGTCAGTGTGATTCAGGTGTTAACTTCCTTAAACAGTAAAATATATTCTTTCTCTTAGAAAGATTGGGCTTTTTGAACTGATTTGAATCCTTGAGATTTTTTCCACTTAACATACTAGTCATTTAAAATTCCAGATTTTTTTTTTAAACGACTTTTCATTTAAAGTTTGAGTTCATCTCCTAAGTTCTTTTCCTTAGCTTTAGATGCTGGTTGAAAATAGGGTGTGGAGTGTTTTGAGGAAAAAGGAAGGAGAGTCTTGTTAGGGCTCAATTCTTGTCTGCATTCACTACAGTTATAAAAGTTTTGACCATTCTGTTTTGTTTAAATAAAATTGGATCCCTTAGGACCCCTAAAGTCAAGAGTTTTAGATCAAGATTTCAGCTTTTTAAAAAAATCTCTAAAATGTTCATGGGGGCTGTTCTTCAACTTAGTTTTGCAAATTATTTTTCTTTTTAAAAAATTTTTCTTCAAGTGTATCTGAGCAGGTTCTGATAAGGTATGAATTCACATCCCAGATCAGGCCCTTAGCAGTATGTATGATGCACAAACAAGCCCATATTACTAAAAATGAATAAAACAGAGCTATATTCTAATGGCATCTCTGTCAGTGAATCCTCTACCCCACTGCATATCAAAGCCAACATTTCCCTGGTACAATGGAAATCTTCATAGAACAGAAGATGATTACAGAAAATTAAATTACACTAGGCACATAACAAGCAGCTGTGAATCAAACCCAGTTCAGAGATATCTCTGGATACTGAAAGCACCTTGAAAAATGGAGGGGTTGAAATTTTTTCCTTTCTTAAGAAACATTGTTTCTTGAATGTAGCTTTATTTATGACTTGAAAATCTGATCTAGAATGGCTTCTTATTGTTGTTTGATATTCTTTGGTTTTATTAGCCTTAAATAGTGTTGATTTAAGAAAATAGAAAAATAGAATTTAAGTGTCAAAATAGTAGAATTCGCTATACACCTAATCACCCCTGAAGCATAAGCTTGTTAAACCCTATTTAAAGGACTGTTTATTTTGAACAGAAAATTAGGCCAGTGAAATTGTTTCTTATTCACAAGAAATATGGATGTATGCATATTATATTACATGTGGCATTACCATAGCATTACATATATGATGGGTATGTATAAAAATACATAAGCTATGGTTATCCATGAATGTTACAGTGGATTGTTACAGTGTGTGTGTGTGAAGCAAAAGTAGGAGACAAGGCTTCTCATTCTGTTCTGGTCTTCCTTAATATATCTCTCCTTAAATTAGCAAGTAAATTAAGGAATGAAGACAAGCCAAATTGTCTTTAGACCGTGTCTGTGTTCCTTTGTCACACATGCCCTCCCTCTGGGCTCACTTTGGAGGGGGTGTGCGTGTGTGTACTTCCTTTCCAGCTTGTTGAGAAGCAAGAAGGAAGAAGGGATGCCAGGATGGAATTATTGATCAGAAAGGCACATCATTGCATGTAAAATGAGATGGAAATATTTGAAATCCTGCTACATGGTTATCTGGGGTGGGGGACTTGTGTGTGGTAGCAGGCAGGCTAGTGGCATAAATCACTTGGGGAGAAGGGAGAGGCTCCCAGCTCCTGAAGCGGCCTCCCTTTCAGCTTCGGTGAAACCCGCAGGGGCTCAATGACGTTTGGCTTCAGGGAGCAGAGCTCCAAGGACACCTGTGTGCATCTGGTTGGAGACAGGAGTGTGTATGTGTGTGTAGGAGGGAGGAGGAGGGACTTCATCAAAAATTCATTGGAAAAAATACTGATCCTAAAATTCTGCCATATCATCAATTGGAGTCGGGCACCCAGGTCACTAACATGTCCAGGTTCACTCATAGACTGCAGAACAGTATTTCTTTCGATGGTACAATATGGCTTCTTTCGTGTCTTTGGTTCTTTATGGTGCTTCCTTAGAGTGGGGCGAGGCTCTGGCGTCCCCCTCCTCTGTTCTCCATCCCCGAAAACAAACCATTCTACCACTTGAGCCATCTGCCGCAGGTGTACTGGATGGCAGGGGGCCGACCTAACCACACTTCAGTCTCTTCTAGGTCGTCACCGCTCTGCACCAAACAAATGAGTCCTGTTTCGCCACTAGGGTGCCGAGGTGGATGGTGGATGCCGGCCCCCGCCCCTGGCAGCGTTCAGCGCTTAGAAACCAGAGCCAGCTGACAACACACGAAACACACAGGCACAGAGAAAACGCCGAGCCAACGCGCGCTCCCTCCGCCCCCTCCCTCTGTTCTCTGTACCGGTGGAGGACACGAACACAGCCTTTATACATTTTAAAGCCCCTGCGACTTCCTCTGAATTCTTGGTTACTTACGACGGCCTTTCCTACTGCACATAGCCCCTGGTGGGGTGTGTGTGTGTGTGTGTGTGTGTGCGCGCGCGCGCGCAAATGTGCGTGTGTATTTAAAACGCTTATTGGTAGGTCATCAGCAGCTGATCAGACATAGTAATCCAATAATCTTTTTGAATGCATACAATTTTTCTTTAAAGGTATTTTTTTTTAAAAGCAAAAAGGAAATCTATCGATTTCCTGGGCAAGTCTTGGGGTCCCAGCTTGGGTTCCAGGCAACCACAGAGCTGCGCAGCCTCCGCCTCGCCAAACTTTCCCTTTCCAGGTTTGAGCGAGGCGCAAATGTGCACTTCATGACTGAGCGGGGGCTGCTTTGCACGCGGGTGTGGGAGAGAGGGGAGCCATGGGGACACTCAGATAGGGAGGGGAGTCGGGTAGCGGGAACACCCCCCCCCTTACCTCCCCCCACATCCCCCGCCACCCTCGCTTGGAACCCTGGCCGGATGCACAGGGGGCCTCGGGGCAGGAGCCGGGAGTCCAGCCTTCCCAGGCGCACAGCACCCTTTTGACCCCGGCCCTCGGCTCGGATCCCTGCCCGCCGCACCTCACCCCGCTCGCCTGCTCGCCCCCACCCCCATTTGTATCCCCCTTCGAGTAGCCCCAGGTCACGGAGCCCCTCTCCCGGGCCTGGGCGATGGGCGGAGGCTGGACCCCGCCAGGAACCGAACTCCGCCGTCCCCGAGTACTCACCTCGAGTAAGGCCCTGGCAAATGGTGGCCCCGAAGCGTCAAGTTTCCTCTCGCAGCCGCTATGCCAGATCCTCCTCCTGCCTGCTGCTCCTCTCCGAAAGCTCGCCTCTCCCTCTCTCCTCTCTCTCCTCTGTCACACACAAGGATTACTTGTGACTTTTAGAGGCAAAAGCTTGCTTATTCAGAGAGGAGAGGGAGGGGAGTGGGAAGGGAGGCGGGAGGGAGGGGAGAGGGGGAAGCTGAAGTCGAAGGGGGATGGAGGGAGGATGGAGAGGGGGTGGGGAATCGGAGGGAGCGAAGGCGTAGGTAGAGGGGGAGGAGGGAGAGGACGGGTAGGGTGGAGTAACGGAAGATGGGCTGGGATGGGACGGCGAGAAATACATTGCTCCCCACCCAGCTGCAGTGCGACGCCCCCAGCGTCCCGGGGGAGCCGGTACGTCAGCTCGCGGCCGGCTTTAGGCGGGGCAGTACAAAAGCGCCGCGGGACCCCCTTCGCGGGCTTCCACCCAGCCCGGGCGAACGCCGGAGGCCGCTCCCCGCTCCGGCAGTCCTCCGCCCGGACCGGGGTGGCTGTCTATGGGCTCCAACGCTCCACGCAACTTAGATTTCCTTCCTGGGTTCCTGGCCACCCTCGCCCGCGTCTCAGGCCAGAACTAAAAGCTCGCGGAACCCCCCGTGCGTCCTTAGCCTCCGGCGCCCACCTTAACCAGAGCCCCTGGGCCGGGCGCGCTCACCCCGGCGGCTGCCGCACCGCCCAGGCTCGCTCAGCCTCAGTCAGCCCCGCGGCTCTGTTCACATTTGGGGTACCCCCTCAGCTAGTTATGAAGGAGGGGTGTGTGTGTGTGTGTGTGTGTGCGTGCGCGCGCGCGCGTGTGTGCGCAGCGCGCAAGCTCCAGGCTAGAAAGAAGGTGACATCCGGGCACGAAAAAGTAGCTTCGGTCTCCTGCAGCTGAGAGCCCGGCAACCTAGTCCGGTCACATCCAGTACTTGAGATGACAGTCTGCTTCAAGGACCAAGGCAGGAGCTCACTGGATCATTTCAATTGAGTTTCTATATAACAAGGATTGTTTATAATCAGGACTATTAAATACGAAAATAGGTTTTAAAAAATAAAGAATAGTTGCAGAGAAAGAAGGGTCATTTTAGCAATGGTCAGGTACCAAGTGGTTGAAATGTTTTGTGTGTTTTTTTTTTGACAAGAGCATCCATGATGGATAAAGGTGGAAGCTTCAGACTGGTACAAAACCAGTTCATTACGTGACGGGATTTAAAAAATAGGAGCATGCTTTTCGACATAGACGACCCATTAGTTCTCTGTTAACTGCATTAAGCCAGCCCCACGGAACGATTACCCGGCCGCTTTCAACGTGCAAACATGGGTATACTACAGAGGGTGCGCACAAGCATTTGCAGAACTCTGTACTCACACGCACACACACACATATACATATATACACATTTATAAAGAGATAAAGTGAACATCAGCACCCTAAACTCATAAATACGTATATTTTCTCAAACAACTATCCCTTAATATGGCAGTTTTCCTCTGCATTTCCTTGCTGACCTGTAGATGCAACATTAGAGTTATAGAGTAGGCTACTCGGATCGACATAATTCTGCTTACATTTATCGTGGATGACACGTCATAAAATGCTAGAGGGGGAGGGGAAACCATGAGGGGCGTGGAGATGGCTTTTATTAACAATTATAGTCTCCCCTCGCTGTTTAAATAATAGCAATGAAACGGTAACCATCCTCCTTCTCCCAGTCCAGCGAAACCACTGGGATGATTTGGTGAACAATGCATTATATATTTGGTTAGGGGATGATTATTGCTGTAGAGTTATATAGACTCATCCTGTGGCCTTTAAAAAAAACTGCTGAACATTAACTTATTGGAACATTTGGCATGTTTTAGGGACCATTGACCTGACACATCTTCTTCCAGAATAAGGATTATAAAACGCTGTGCCCACCATAGTTGTGCAGGAAAATGAAACAAACGAAGCTGTTCTTTAAAAATTTAGTTGTAGGCAAACAAAAATATTTCCCATCATCAAAACGAGCCGGTGTGCAACCTACTAAACAAGGAGCATATTTTACCAATCCAAAATGCAGTTTCAAAAATTCTTTCAGAGAGCGCCGATAGGAGGGGGAGTAGGTAACATGGAGCCTCGTTCCCAGCCTGCACCCGCGGGTCGCTGGCCAGGAGCGCGCACTTGGCGCACAACGCTATCTCGGCCCTTTCGCACCCGCGCAGTTTGGGGCTGGGTTTCCGAGAATGAGTGCAGTCTCCGTGGACCAGCTACCCGTTTAGAAATGGGTACTTGTATAAGGGAACCGGTCCAGGCTGTAGTACAATGGCATGGTGGAGCTAGAACTCTTTTATATTATTATTAAACAATTGCTTAATAATTAAACTGCTCTGCTTATTGAATACCATTTTGCCTCTTACTCTGAAATCAAATCAATTGCAAGCTGATAAACCCTATTTAAATCATTAGGGTTTAAATAGGGTTTATCAGCTTGCAAAACCTTTTTATATTTCAAACAGCGAACTTCATAAATTACACTCCTTTTCTTTTTCATCATGTACCACCTCAGAGATTTTCTCTTTCTTGCAGTAAAATGCCCCCTGAAAGTTTGAATTAGACACCCAGTAGCCCCAGCAATGTCTGGCCTATCCCTTTTGAAGATTTGGGATCCTTTTTGAGGACTCAAGAAAAACCCCAAATCTGAAACTGGTTTGGTGGTGAGGTGACTTCACTGAGTTTATCAGTCTTTTAAGCACCGCATGATTAGACAGGGAAGGTAACTTGAAAATACAACCTGATTCTAGGCAAAATCATTTTGTCTTCTTGGCTTGAGAACATAGTTTTATCTCCAAGTTCCGCCCAGAAGCAGCCGGTTGCATGTCAGGGCTGGTCCCTACCCAGATCACGACAGGATCTTCAGCTGGCAGATGAGATCCAGCAAATGGGATTCATCAAGAAACTCTTGTGCATTAAAAAGGGGGTGGGGTGGGGTGCTGCTTCCTGATTCTTTTTGCTGAGAGCTCCTGTGATAACAATCAATGGCTTTCACAGCATCAAGGAAAGCAAGAATGGTTTTGAACATGATGTATCTAATGGAGCTAAACTCTGTTTTTAAAAATCCTTCTTCAGGTATTATTCTTCTCTCTGCTTATCTTTTACAAAGATTATCTAAAATCTCATTTATAGGTAGTCATTGCTGGGGTTGTGCTCCAATTTACAATACAGAGACACAGGGGCACTTTGAGGGTCATGTAAATATCAGTGTCAAGGGGCTGTCTGGTTTACCTGGCAGCTTTAGCTAATAAATGGGAGGTACTCCAGAAAAAGACATGTTTTCATTTCTGTAGTTGCAACTAAAGTCTTTATGAATGTGAATTTCTGGCTGAACTTAATAGCCCGGAATTAAAGAGTTGGGATACATGCCCAAACCTCCTGTTGATAACCACTTGGACACCCAGCCTCTGGCCACTGTCTTCACAGTTACTGTCATAATTTTGCAAGGCTTTGCTTTTAACCTTCATATCACCAGGGCTTCCCTGGTGGCTCAGATGGGAAAAGAATATGCTTGCAATGCGGGAGACCCAGGTTTGATCCCAGAGTCAGAAAGATCTCCTGGGTAAGTGGCTACCCATTCCAGTTCTCTTGCCTGGAGAATTCCATGGACAGAGGAGCCTGGCTACAGTCTATGGGGTTGCAAAGGGTCAGACACGACTGAGAAACTCACACACACACACACACACACACACACATCACCTTTAATGATATGAATTAGTCCTGTCGGGATGCACAGATTCAAATTTAGCCTTACAGTTGGTCACTAAAACATTACTCCCTATTTTGTCATCCAAAATTAAGCCCACTCCCCCAAACTGAGCATTTGGCTCTTAATGTCTCAAACCCTTCCTTAGGTCTCTAAGGGTTCAAACCAGCCCTTAGGATTGAATTCCATGAAGGCAACTCTTTGGTATCCACAAATAAATTGAAGAATTTGGGAGGGAGGCCAAATTTACCATTCGTAAACTTTCTTTCATTTCTGTCTAATAAAATGGAGGCTGACTGTATTAAATTCCCTCCACAGCTTACTAAATTTGATAATATGTTTTGTTTTTTTCTTAAGTCTGAGAAAGCGTCCCATGGTCTTGCATCTTAGGAAAGGTCGCGAACTGGCTCTTTCCGGATGACTTTTAGAGACCTGTGCCCGAAGTCGATCTCAGGCAAAGCTACCCAGATGAAGGCGGAGCTCCGTGTCGCCTGCGAAGGTATTTTGCCTAGACTCCTCTGCTTTTTGCATCCTAATGTACACTCAGCCACTCTCGCAGGATCGGCAGAGAAAATAATAAAAGTCGAATAGTTTTGGGGGTAGAACGCCACAGTTTCTCCCAGAGGGACTTTGGCCAGAGACACAGCGGGAGCAACCAGTTCCACGCCCTTTGCGCCTGGAATACAGCTCCCCCTCCGCCCCCGAGGCTGCGGCGGGCGATGTCAGGTGAGCGGCTGGGGAAGGGGGTGCTGGAGCCTCGGCCCAGTGCCCCTCCTCCACCCCGGCCTGCCCCCGGCCCCTCTCCCGCAGCGCCTGGACTCGGAAGGCCATTCCTTTCGATTTTTTCCTGCAAAAAAACACCTGCTGCCGCGGATCAAGGACACCTGATACCATATGTAAACACAAAACGGGAAAAGAGAAAGCCCCACCCTCGTTAATTGCGTTCGGTTGGAATCCCGGCTGCCCGATCCATTACATAACGCCAGCTCAGCCGGACACCTGTGCGGATGCTGGCGCTGGACCCGGTACCGGCGGCGTCTGGGGCCTGGATCGCGGGCTCGGCCGCGCCCGGACAGGAGGCCAAGGGGAAAAGGAACGAATTTCGGGCTGGAGGGGCGGCGCCTCGGTCTGGGGGACAGGTGGGGGCTGGATCCTGGAAGGGAGGCTCCAAGGGTGGCTCCCCAATACATCCCGGACTCGGGGGAAAAAAATCAAAGCTGCGGTTTTGAGGATCCAGTGTCCTCAGGGGACATCCTACGCCCCTGACTGCTCCAGGCTGGGGTGGGTTCCCTGGGGCGCCTCCTCTGGCCTTATTAGAGGAGAGCTACTCACCTGCTGCGGGGCCCTCACTGGCGGCCCGCGCCCCCTTTCTGGGTGCCCATCTTGGGGGTCCTCACGGCGGGGCCTGAAAGGATGCACTTTTCCCTTAAGGCGGACAGGGGTTTCATTAATCGGCCACCCAGAAACCAACCCTAGAGAAACCCTATCCCGCTGTGAGGATGCGCCAGGTATCTCTCGTCTACAAATGAGAAGTTTAGGCAAACGGTGGTTAAAGCATTGAATCCTGCTCTCCCAGGGACTGGTGTGTCCAGATCTTTGGGGTCTGTACCAGTGCCTCCGTGAGAAAAGATCAGTCCCCAAACTGTCTGGATATCCACAGTCCTCCTCCTCAAACCTGCTGCTTCCCGGCTAAGGCGAAAGACCACGGACCGTGAAAACTCCTCCGTCCGAACCCGTGTTAATATTTCCGACAGTTTTCTACAAAAGAATTACAAGCTCCCCTGGTGCACCCTTCCCACCCGCCAGGACACCGTGTCAAAGGAATTTGCGTGGCGGCTTACAAATATCAAGAACTTAGACAGTACTATTGGAATAAATCCGGGCTTTCTTTCATGCAGTTCTTAGGCTTTTAGTTGAGGCCCTGGAAACGTGACTCAGTCTCCCCAACCCATAGTGAAAAAATGCTTTGGGGGCTTTGGTTGGGTTGGGGGGAAAGCTAGACCCCAAGCTCCGTGTGGGTCTTTTTTTAACAACAACAACAAAAAAACCAACCACGCTCACTCAGCAAGAAGCAGGGACTTTCCCTGGACGTCGGCCGGCTCCCCCTTCCTCTCGGGTTAAAATCATCAAGATCGATTTCCTTGGGTCTTTCTCAACGCCTCCCCGCCCCCATCCCCACTCCCCAGACAGATTCACTAGGCGTGAGAAACGTCGACGTTTCTGTTTCTTTCCTCTACCAATTGCCAAGACATCTGGACATTTGTGGGGTACTCTACACCCTAAAAAAAATACTCCTTTACATTCGTGTGCACCTAAGACGGTGTAGACCTGGGCCCCTCTCCCCGGCGGTTGCGGAATTGGAGAAATCCTCCCGGAGGCTCCGTGTGCTGGAGGCGCCAGAAGGCGCGCGGCCCAGCCTCCGAAAGCTGGCGCGCAGAGCCGGCCCCGCCGAACCTGCGCTCGCGGAGAACGTTATCCTCACAGCCAATTTGAGCAAAGCCCCACCGAACAAAAGTTAAAGCGTGACGGCACTATACCTTGGCCCGGGTTACTCAGGCGCCTGTCTCCCTTTTTGGACATGCTGGAAGTGTTGGGTTTGGGGAGGTTTGCTTGGGCTGGGTGTGGATTGCCTATATAAGCCCTGCCGGAGTACTGTACGGAGGAACGCGCCTTGATGGACTCGGGTGTTAATTAACGCGCGGCTAATTTGAGCTCCAGGAGCAGGAGGCTGCGGGCCGCGCGGCGAGCCGCGAGGGGCCAGTGACCTCTAGTGGACACGGTGGGATATGCAGCTCGGGCGAGTCCGCCGGCGGGGCTGGGTGGCAGAGAAAACTTTTGCCCGCGCGGATGCCGGGTCCCTCCTCGGAACCCAGAGACGAGGAGGGACATTAGTCCCCAAATTAAGGGAGAAAAGGCCCTCCTCTAGTGATGTCGAGCGAGCGAGGGTCTTAGCTCTTCTGATGTGTCTGAAATCGAAACCCAATGCGGTTTAAGACGCGCGCGCGCGCACACACACACACAGACACACACACACACACACAGATTTCTTTGCCATCCTTTTCGGCGGGGGAGAGAGAGCCTACAGAAGAGGTTTGAGAAATGGGCTTCAAGAACTTTGGTTCCTGAACCTAGAGGAAAGTAAGGGTTTCAAAGCTTCGGGGGTCTTCAACCAGGCAGGGAAAGGAGTCGAATGTGCTTCTGTAAACAAAGTTCATCAGTCCTCCTATGACCTATTCCTGCGTTTAAGAATAAAAATAAAGAAGACGCTTAGTTGTCTCAACAAGAGGAAAGCAAGAGAACAAATGATGTGTTGAACAGCCCATATGCCTCTGAGTTCACACCCTTCAGGCAAATAAGACACCACCACACACACAAAAACGAATAACAGTTAACATACCAGAGCCTTTTCACATAATAAAGAAAAGGACCAGGAGGATAAAATGACCTCTTACCCTCCCACCCCTTTCATTTATCAGTCACTAAACTAATGCAGAAGTTGTTTTGGAAAAGATCGTCCGCGCACTGCGTGCGTCAAAAGCAAACCATAGGCCATAGTTATTCAGACTCAATGTCCCTTTTTCTGAATAAGTAGAATTCTGCATTTTCTCTTTCCCCTTTCCGCGCACACCGCAGCAGGACAGAGAAGCTGGAGAGGTCCCAAGAAAATACGGAGCTCAGGGTCCCGCCGTCGGGCAGTGGCTGAGTTCACCTCGCGGACCACCATGCTGTCCTGGCCCTTCCTGCCGGGCCCTGCCCTGAAGGCATTTCAGGATATTTTTAGTCTTATTGCTCTCCCCCCACCCCACGCCCCCAACACCCCTCCCCGAGGCACTCTTCCCCCAAGGGCCGAAGCCAGAATTGCGAGCTGCTCGGAGCAGGGACTTGGAGATGACCCCCTCCCCCGCGGGTAGCCTCCGGCAGTTTGCGGGGTCCTCCCTCCCTCTGCCCCAATCTGTCCTTAAGGACTGGGAGACAGAGATGGGGCACCCGAGGCATTGCCTCTTCCCGAACCCTGATCACAATCCGCTTGGGGCCGGTTTCACACCGCCCGGGATTGAGGCTTTGCGCCTGGAGCGCAGTGGTCCGGGGGCGCCCGCACGGACCGCAGTGAGAGCGTCTAGGCGCCCCGTCCGGGGACAGCAGTCCTAGGGAGGGACGGCGGGGCCAGAGGGACAGTCACTCTTGGACTATGGGCGAAGGAAGAGCAGCACTGGGGGCTGAGCGGGTGGAAGAGGGTAGAATGATTCCGAACTTTCCCCTTCTCCCCTTTGCGCCTTCGGAAAGGTCCTGGAAGTAAGTCACCGGGTCCCGAGGCCGCGGGAAGAGCAAGGCCTCTCCCCGCAGGGCTGGGGCCGGCTCTCCGAGGGGCCTCGGGCCACGGTGACGGGGCGCGCTCAGCTCCTCCAGGAGCAGGAGTTACCACCCCCTCCTTTCTCGGCCAGAGATGTTGAGGGGCCCCCGTGAATTTGTCCCGGTGAGTGGGACTGTCCAGAGCCGGCTGTCAGAGGCAGGGTTCAGCAGTAGCTCCTTTCTGCGCAAGGCTGCCAAATCGCAGTGCTGGGGGATGCGGCGGGGAGGGGGTGCTGAGCCCCAACAGGGGCAGAAATGCGTAGTGAAAGGGAACCCGTGAGGGCCGAAGATTTCATTTCAGACCCGAGAGGAAGGCTCGAGAACTGTTTAAGTGAAATAACAAGCATTTTAAGTCGCCAACATAAAACCTATCTTAAAACAAAAATGCAGCAATAAAATAATAGATTTTAATAGAGAAAAGCGAATTGTCGTAGTTTAAGAAATGATCTCTTCAGTCAAGAAACCAGGAAACACAATCAGGCTCCAACTTTTAAACGCCCAGACGTGACCCTCACAGCAAAGGCGCTTCTGGCCGTGGGCGTTTGCCTCGACCTCCCCGCCACCTCGCCGCAGGAGTTCCCTGTAACTCAGGGGGTAAGAAAAACCCAGCAGCTGGGGAATCAAAGAAGAATAAAAACTCGGAGCGCCCCAAGCAAGGACCGACTCGCGTTCCTGCCCCCAGGCGCTTAACCCCGGTGCCCCCCGGAAGCGGCGCGAGTCACTCTCAGCGCCACGTGGGGCGCACAGAGCAGGCGCTGCTGCGGGCGGGCCCGGCGATCGCACACCTGAGGCCAAAGTTGGCGAGCTATGCCTAGCTCTCCAAAACGGAGTCCAGCCCGACTTAGGCCCTTGTCAATTTGGGGACTTACCTTTGGCCGCGTAGCAGCCCTTTCGCCCCTGCCATTAGAAGCCAGGGGAGCGCTCTCCTCACCGTACCCAAGGGCGCCATCTGCGCCCACCAGGCCCCTAGGGACCCCGCGTCGGGTCCCAGAATGCCAGATTCACCTTTGTGGGGAGCGCTCACAGGAGCCTTCCTCAGGCAACTTCTAAGTGGGCGCGGATGAGAAACAGCCTCACTCATGCTTGTCTTGGAGAGGCCAAACAGCGAGCTTCGGGGGCTTGGCGTCGCCCTGACCCCTTCGCCACCCGGGTAGGAGCGGCGGGGGTGATCTCCCGGTTTGCAATATCCTAGCGGCTTGGTAGCTGCTGTCAAAAAGGGTCGCCCTCCTCTCAAAACGACTCCGGTGGTGGATCTTTCTCCGCCCTAGGATTTAGGAAAGAATGGACTTGGATCATCGGACCCTAGAACGTCTGAGAACTTGGCCAGCGAGTGGCCACCAAGTCACTGCTGGTCCTCCCAGGGTCGCTGGTGGGGATGGAGGGGTTTCAACGCGAGACCACCCGCCCCTCCCCAGCAACCGCGCGCCCTGCCGCCGCCCGGCTGGGAATCGGAGCGACCCAACAGTTTCATGTAGAAAATTTTTAGGGGATGGGAGGTAGGGGGTGGACAGCGCAAATCTGGAGTCTGGGATAAAGGTGGAGAGGGTGTCGCAGGCTCCGAGCATCCGAGGCCTGGCAGGCCCGGAGGCCAAGTAGCAGGTGGGCGCCCGGAACCGGGGCCCCGAGCCGGCAGCCCCGCCGGCGCTCTGCGCTGGGCTGGTGTTGGGAGCTTTCTCCCGGAGCCCGGCTATGAACGCTTCTTTCTTGGCTAGAGTTCTAGATTTTACGTGTGGAGTTGTTTTAAAAAATACGTTTGGACTATTTAAGCTATTCTGTAGACCAAAAAGAATCCGAAAAGACTAGCGGTCTTTTTTCCCTATCTGATCCGTTTCCTATTTTTCTTTCTCTGAAATTGCAAAACGTTAGCGTCTGGGTGGAGGATAGGGACGAGGAAGGGATGGGAAACTGAGGCGTGGGGACTCGAGGTTTGGAACCGTCTTTTTCATTACCTGGTTCACCCTCAACGTCTCTACCCTCAGCGACGACGAGCACACGAATCTATTTTGTAGAGCCTCCGGCAGGTTGGGAAAATCATGGAACTCAAACCTCAGAAACTTAAATGAAAGTTTCTTGGAACTTTTGAATGAGGGAGGCTCCCGAGTGCCTGTCTGAAACTTGGGGCTGGAGGGATGGCACCTTCGGAAACTTCCTGTTCCCCTTTAACTCCCAACCGTGAGGCTGCCACCTCACTGACCCTCGTCTCGTCCCGTTTCGTTTCCTCTCCCCGCTCTGGTCAGCCCATCCCTGGAGATGCTCCATTAGAGCCCCCTGAGGGAGACTCCGCAGTGCGGTCCAGAAACCCTTCAGGATTGCCCGGGGAAGACCGAGCTTTGGAATGAGCCTCCAGGTCGACCTGATTCTGGAGCTTGGGTGGGGCGCTGGGGGACTCCGGGCTCTCCCCGGACAAGCGTCCCTGTGTGCGGAGAAAGGCCGGGCGGGTCTCCAGAGAGGTTAGGGAGGCCCTGTGAGCGAGGGCGAGAGATCGTCTCCTCCTGGCCTCAGTTTCCCCACCTGCTTTAGGTGAACCTTCAAGCTGCTTAGCACTTGTCTCCTCGCTGCCCCATATCAAATCACGAATTTTTTTTAGGGTGAATTGAAAAGAACTACAAAACCATGCATGTCAGGATTTACCTGCCCTTACACTTCTGTTGATGGATTTTTTTAACTTAATTTTTATTTCTGTGGATTAAAAATATATATATCTGGAAAGTATTTAGCTTCTGAGCTAAAATAGTTACCATTTATTTAATAATTTTAAAGCAATAAGAATTACGCTAAATGCTTCAGTTATTTTACTCTCATGAAGTCTCACAACAACCATGTCAGATAGTTTTTTTTTTCTTCTTCTTCTCTCTTCCTCCCTTCCTTCCGATTTGAAAATGGCAGTGCAGAGACACTGACTGACTTTCAGGAAAGTACAGGAGTGGCAGAGGTTGAGTTTGCACACATGTACTAGACACCTGAGTGGAAGCTCTTAGCAGAGGTCAGCAGGGTTTTCAGATGAGGCCATATTCCTCCAGCATTCTCCAGGACCCTAGAACTGGATGGCTCTTGGCACTCACTACAAGGGAAGGCTGTAGTTTAGAAGAAGTAGAAGCTGTGGGTAGCTCAGTGGAGCTGACTTCCAGTGCAGAAAGCTTGAAACTGGCTTGTGGTCCCACACCAGTCAATGCTCTTCCCAGGGGCAGATTCAGATCTTGTGTGATGTTAATTCTGTGACTATCCCTTCTTTGTCAGTCCCGCACACCTCTGCCAGGAATGCAGAAAAAAACATTTTGCTACTCTCCCCGGTGGCTTTTTTAAAATGTAAAGTTAGAATGGTGAAAGACATAATGGAGTGACAAAAAGAGGGAAGTCAAGCACCAGAAATAAAGATTATAAAGGAGTGAGTCCCCCAAAGGTTGTTGGTAATAATACCAACACATTAAGGAATAGTTTAATGAAATGTCATGCTTTTTAAAGATACTTTTTATTTTATGAGTTTTGATATGGAGAATCTCTGTATTCAATGATTTTTTAAAAAATTTAGTGTATCTTTGTATTTTATGTATCTCATTTAAGACAAATGAGATAAAATTATATTCATCCTATACATCATGACATATGATAATAAGGTATATTTTAAACATTTTAAATAAAGGTGTCAAAATATGCATGTAAAGCATTCCTCTGGGGAGATTACGTACTTATTTAAATAAAGTCACTTCTCACAATATTTTTGGATTCTTTTTCTTCTCTTCCTTTTCTGCTCCTCTCTTTCTCATACTTCTTTTCTTCTCCTCCTTTTCCCCGTCCACTACCAATTATCATTTTGCATTTAGAATCTGTTTCTGATACACAGAAAATAAGCCTAAGTTTTACTTCCAGTGGTATTTTTGAAAAAATATAAAAGAAATATCTTCTGATATTCCAATTTGAATATTATTTCTAACTGCTGCAGATACTCAGAATATGTGTAAACTCAAAGAAAGTCTACAATGGCATCTATTTTTTAAGATATTGCTTCATGGTTACAATAGACTTACTATTAGGTTAATGTTAAAATAGATGATACTACAATATTTAAAAGTTAACATTTTAATGCTCCCATTGTGATGTATTTAGGGCTGCAACCACTTTTTAAAAAAAAATTGGCGTATAGTTGCTTTACACTACTGTACAGTGTACAGTTTCTGCTGTACAGCAAAGTGAATCAACCACATGTATCCATATCTCCCCTCTTTTTTGGATTTCCTTCCCATTTAGGTCACCACAGAGCACTGAGAAGAGTTCCCTGTGCTGTACAGTAGGTTCTCATTAGTTCCTTATTTTATATTTAGCAGTGTATGTATGCCAACCCCAATCTCCCGATTCATCCCACCCCACCTCCCGCTTTCCCCGTGGTGTCCATACATTTGTTCTCTACATCTGTGTCTCTATTTCTGCTTTGCAAATAAGATCATCTAGGCTCCCCTGGTGGCACAGATGGTAAAGAATCTGCCTGCAATGCAGGAGACTTGAGTTCGATCCCTGGGTTGGAAAGATCCCCTGGAAGAGGTCAGGGCAAACCATTTCAGTATCCTTGCCTGGAGAATCCTTATGGAGAGAGGAGCCTGGTGGGTTACAGTCCATGGGATCACAAAGAGCTGGACACGACTGAGTGACTAAGCACAGCACTTACTATTTTTCTAGATTCCACATATGGGTTAATAAACAATATTTGTTTTTCTCTTTCTGGTTTCACTCTGTATGACCATTTCTAGGTCCATTCATGTCTCTACAAATAACACCATTTCATTCCTTCTATGACACAGTAATATTCCATTGTATATATGCACCACATCTTCTTTGTCCATTCCTCTGTTGATGGTCATTTAGGTGCTTCCATGTCCTGGCTACTGTAAATAGTGATGTGCAACCACTCTTAATATTAAGGAAATCACAAAGTCTTATAAGATGCAATCAACAGTGGACAGAATCAGAACACATAGACAAGGACATTGTAATTTATCATAGCTCTAGGGGAAAACATTCATTTGCTCTGTAGTCTTACATATTCTGGTCTTCCCTGATAGCTCAGTTGGTAAAGAATCCGCCTGCAGTGTAGGAGACCCTGGTTCGATTCCTGGGTTGGGAAGATCCACTGGAGAAGGGATAGGCTACCCACTCCAGTATTCTTGGGCTTCCCTTGTAGCTCAGCTGGTAAAGAATCTGCCTGCAATGTGGGAGACCTGGATTTGATCCCTGGGTTGGGAAGATGCCCTGGAGAAGGGAATGGCTACCCACTCCAGTATTCTGGCCTGGAGAATTCCATGAACTGTATAGTACATGGGGTCGCAAAGAGTCGAACACGACAGAGTGACTTTCACTTCACTTACATATTCTATTGTAGCAAAGAAACAATTATACTTTCTTGCAAAAATACTCTAGAATCACTGTTTAGAAAGGCTGAAATTTTTAGTGTAAAGAAACTTTATCTTCATGTATTGAACTTTTCCTACTTTTCTTCTTCGTTAGCCAAACTTAGTTTTCCTTTCTTCTAGTCTTTTAGGGTCCCACTCTTTGCCTTCCAAGACGGCAATTAGATCACATGATAAAATGAATCCATGTTAACGTGTTGATAATGATAAATGAGTTGACGTTCACATCCTAGGCCGAAGTCCCTTCAAGTTTCCCAGTTCAGAGTTCAATTCTAATCAGTGTAGTTAGAGGGAATACTTTTCCTTTTGCCATCTAACTTGGAGTGATGGGTGCCCAGTCAAACCACATAGGCTCTCTTTCCTAAGGCTGGGCTGTCTTGCTTAAACTCGTCAGTATAATTACAGAGAAAGCCCACTAGAGAAAGAACTGGAACAGACATCTCTGGAACCTAAGACTGTTGTGCCCCAAAATGGCAAAGACAGGATTTGAATTTATATCATTTGCAAGACCAGCTTCTAACTCAGGCATGAATTTTAAGAAAGCATTCAATGACAATTTAAATTACTGGGCCTGTGTGAGAAAGAAGACTGCTCTCTGTCACCTTTCTGTCCCCCTTGATCTTAGTCTTCACAATTGCCGTCCCCTAAGCTTGGAACACTGCCCCGAGAAATCAAGATGGCTACATCCTTCTTACTGATTCTCAGGAAGCAGTCCCAGGTAGAACCTACCCTATCAGTCTTTCTCTGTCACATTCATATTTTTTAAAAGAATCTATAACCTTCTGAAAGAGTGTTGTTTCTCTGTTTATTTGCACTTTTTTCTTTGTCTACTTCCCTAGGCTAGACTATATACTGTAAGAGATCAGAGAATTTGCCTTTTTTACTCATCACATGACTGGCAACTCAGTAAACAGTGAATAAATTATTAAAATACGTTTTTCTGCATTTTTAAATATGTTTTTTGGATGTCTCTATCATTTGCCATTCTTCACTATAATATCCACAAAAAATGGTCCTGTTGCTGGTTTGCTTTTTGAATAACACAACAGATTTCCTCACCAGAAACTAAGATGGTGTAGGTAGAGACAGAACCTGGTTTAGAAATTAATGCAGAGATGTAGCTAGTTGGAAAGAATATATGGCTATATAGGCCATGTCTCTAGAAGTCAATTTCGTGTTGCAGGTAGATTATACAAACTATCAAAAATATATTAACTGTCAGCTACTTGAATTCATTTATTCATAAGTTCAGCAAACATCCATAGAATGGCTATTCTAAGATTGGTGCTACCCATTCAAAGACAGTTGACATTGTTCCTTCCCTGGCAGGTTAGAGCAGTAACTTGAGAGTCGCCATTCTTTTAACTGCAAGAAAAATGAATCACAGTGCCTCTAGTCCTTTCTCCACTTGTGTTCAGTCCCCTCTTCCTTAGACATTGTCTATATCGGGCTCCCCTTGTCCTTCAATCATTTATAGAAAAAGTATCTGATAAAGTTTCATGCTAAAGTTTCATACTGAAGTGTAAAAGATTTACATTGACTGTCTTCTAGGTATGTTTATACTGAATCCAGTTAGAAAGTAAAGGAAAAGCTGTCTAATTATGGACTTTTCAAACCAGAAAGGAAAACGTAGCTATTTTTAAAGCCAGCGTCCTTGAAATCACAGTGCGTAGGATATTGCTTACTCTGCTTGTTTGTAAACTTGGAGAACTTAACATTGAACTGCTGCTGCTGCTGCTGCTAAGTCACTTCAGACGTGTCCGACTCTGTGCGACCCCATAGACAGCAGCCTACCAGGCTCCTCTGTCCCTGGGATTCTCCAGGCAAGAACACTGGAGTGGGTTGCCATTTCCTTCTCCAGTACAAGAAAGTGAAAAGTGAAGGTGAAGTCGCTCAGTTGTGTCTCGACTCTCAGCAACCCCAGGGGCTGCAGCCTACCAGGCTCCTCCGTCCATGGGAATTTCCAGGCAAGAGTACTGGAGTGGGGTGCCATTGCTTCTCTGAACATTGAATAGCAAAAGGATTTTTTGCTGTAAGATCTAACAGGGAAGTCTTCATGGATGTTTTAAAACCAAGTAATTTTCGGCCGTGCTTTTAGTACGCTCCCTTCTTTCCTTCCTCTCCTCCTCCTCTTCCTCCCTTCTATCCTCTTTTCCTTTCTTTCTCACCATCCGCTTCTTGATCCTCCTCATCTATTTTCGCTCTTTCTTCTGGAAATACAGAAAATATTGTTTAGAAAGTTGCTTCCCGTAAAACAAACAACCCCCACCACAAAATAGACAAATAAGCAAAGGGAAACGCTATTGAACTATTTCCATAAATTATCCATGCCAAAGATATATTATGGATAATTAATAGCTGACTTTACTATGTTGACTTGTGATCATTTAATTCAAAATGTCATATAAAAACCCTCCGTGAAGGACAATAAGAGGTGTGGAAACTTGATCACTCAAGCTGTGTTTAAAATTGTAAAACTTTGAACCTCGTCTAGCTCCCTTCGGGTAGTTAACAAAATACAACAGACCAGGTGGCTTATAAACAACAGAAATTTATTTCTCACTATTCTGGAGGCTGAAAAGTCCAAGATCAAGCAGATTCAGTATCCAGGGAAGGCTCACTTCCTGGTTCATAGACTGTGGTCTTTTCAGCTAATCTCATTCCTGAGAGTTCTGCCCTCATGACCTAATTAGCTCCTGAAGGCATCTCCTCCAAAGGATTAGATTTCAACATATAAATTCTGGGTGGATACAAACAGTCTATAGCAGCCTGTTGCCCTGTCTTTAATAATAGCTCTTTAGCTCTTTCCATTTGAGGGTGATATCACAACCCCTCTCTTTTGGGAAGATTGGAGATAGTCACTTCTCTGTTCCACTAATGCCTTTTTCAACCTTATAATAGTATCTCTAACAGCTCTCCTGATGCATTTTATTTTTCAGAACATGAATTGTCAGAGAAGCAGAGTGAAACATCTTTTTGAGCACTGTGGTCAACATTCAGACCTCTCCCTCTAATTTGTCAACAGATTATATTCCTTCGTAGGGGATCTTTCAAAGTCTCACATGTTATACACACTAAACCTTTTACGTGTCTAGATGTTTGGAGGTCATGAGCCACTTGTTCTATTCAGGCTTTGAAGGTAAACCAGATGAATAAACTGGGGTGGGAGGAGGGTTGGTGTGGGGAGAGAGCCATGTTCAGACCTCAGTCAGCAGTGGCAGTGGAGGAATTGCTTGTGAGGGACCGGCGATTCTGGGGATCTGTTCAGTTGCTGCCCTCTCTCCTTGGTCCCACTAGGAAACTAGTTAGTAACAACAGCAGTCTGTCCTAAGCCTAGGGACTTGAATTATTCATTAGTCAAGTGTAAATTATCATTTAGAGGCAGGTGACACACATGTTTTCTCGAACAATTATTATCACTAATCATCATTTTCCACAGTAATTTGTATGCTCTCATTATTAGCCCTTGATTTCTATGTAAATCCTTTTCATAAAACTGCCACAAGATGGAAGTTTTTTTTTTTTTTTAATTGGCTCTCTTTACCTCTTGATATGTTTCTTGGCATTTTTGCACCCTCATCTGGCACTTGATGGTTGGGTTTTCAGATTAGGCTGACTGTTGACATGCCTAGATAAAACATTCTTTCATTGAGCATATTGCATTTGTAGGGGAAGCCACCTTCCTTCACCTTCTGCCATATTGTACCCACATTTTTTTTACATCAATTGTCCAAACATTGACTCTCACATTTTCCCCTTTTTGATTTTCATTGGGCACCATATTTGACACTTTAACTACTTTTACTAGTTGTCCATGCCTTGTCACAAAGACCGAAGCTGACACAGGCTTTGCCTAAACAGTTGCCTTGAGTAAGTACATTTGCCATACGGATTTCCCCTTCAAATACTGTAGAGTATCTTGGAGAGTTTCCTGTTTCTTTTTTTATTATGGCTATATGGTTTCTGGGACTTAAGTACTTGAAAAAAAAAAACTATCTTTCTTTGTAACATTTATTTCATATTTCCTAGATTCAATTTTTAAATGAGCTTCAGAAAGAGTTCTTCGAATTACCTAGTTTATAACAGCATGGGTCCCTACGGGGTTCATGAGAGAATGATGGAGATTTGCTTATAATTCCACCGGCTTGTGAAGCTCTACCCTGATCTAATATTTATATATAACTCTTACCTTTAATATATAAGTCTTACCAGAATGAACCTCATTACACTGCTCAGGGGAGGGGCAGACACTCTAGAAAGGGTCAGTGCCTTAGTTCCCAGAATGCATGGGTTAAGGCTTATAGACTCAGATCATCTCACTGAAGTCCTGGCTTCCTAATTTATCAACTGGGTGACTTTGTGGCAAGTTGCTTAACCCCTCTGTGCCTCAGTTTTTCCTCACCAGTAAAAAAAGTTTTAATGACTATGCCTATTTCACAAGGTTGTTGTGAGGATTCCCCGAATTGAATGCAAAGCACTTAGTGTCTTGCATTTAGGAAGCACTTGCCAAGTGTCAGTTCTTATTATTATGGTGGTATGAATTTGTTTCTTGGAACAAGAAAGGATAGAGTCTTGGTGAAATGGATACAGAAGATGGATTCTTTTAATCCCCAGAAGTTGGGTAAGAAGGCCTGAAGTAGAGGCATTCCCTGTAGAGAGCAGGCCTAGGTGGGGGTCTCCAAGAGAAAGGGTTGGGTGACCCCAACATCGTGACATCATCACTGCTGTGTGCCTGACCCTTCACAAGTGTTCAGGACAAGTGCTGTGACTAAGCCACCCATGAAGCACTGCCTATTAAAGACTCAGAGGAGATGGAGATTTAATGAAGGGTTTAGTGTGTCTTTGAAAGTGAAAAAAAAGTGTTAGCCGCTCAACTGTATAGAACTCTTTGTGACCCCATGGACTGCAGCCCACCAGGCCTCTCTGTCCATGGAATTCTCCAGGAATACTGGAGTAAAGTTGCCATTTCTTTCTCCAGGGGATCTTCCTGACTTATGGACCGAACCTAGGTCTCCTGCATTGCAGACAGACACTTCGCTGTCTGAGCCACCAGGGAAACCCTAAAGACATCCTGCGGCCTTAAGAGAGCTATGCTTTTCAGTACTTCTTTCTGGAACCAATGATGTGATGACGCATTGCGTATGGACGTCTCCAGTTGGTTTCCTAGGTTAAAAAAACTACGCTCTCAGCTTTGAGATTTCTGGGCTCTTGCCTGCCACCTTTTTAATGCACTAAGCCTATATTCTGGCTCATTGTTGAGTCTTGTCATTTTGGTCAGAGATGTAACTGCAGTGCTTCTACATGATCTTGACGGTGTCTTTACATAAAACACAAATTTTCTTAAACAAGGACAAGAAGCAGCTGCAAGATTAGATACCAAGACTGAAAAGTGAGGGTTTTCTCTTCAAGACCTACCCAAACAGTTGTCTGTGTCACCACACACAAGCACGTGTGCACAGACACAAAACACAGGGTAACTTTCCACATTGTTGTGAAGCTTCCAGAAACACGAAGCCGAGGGACTCAATATTACATCGAAGCAGAGTAGTGTCACAATACCAGCCTGCCCCTCCTCCTTCTGACATTTCTGCAGGAAAAAAAGAGCTCCTGCTGTTCACCCAAGCTCTGAATGAGAGGCGCATCCACTAGGTATGCCTATAGGGATTCACATTCTAAGCTGGGTTAAAATAACTTCTCTGTCTCCGCATGGCAAATTAATTTTTCTATGTAAACACAACAGAAAAACTCATCATCCCAAATATGCAGTGTTTCACAGAGCCTTAAATCATTTCTATCACAATTTAAAATTCAATTCCAGCATGGGGAATTGGAAAAAACCAAAACAAAACTAGAAATTAGCAGATAGAACAGAGCCATAAAGACAAAATCTAAACATCTAAACATAAGAAACAACAGTAACACAACCATTAATATATAGCAGGTGACATTTCCTTAACCTGATGCCTTTGTTTGGGGAAAAAATCTTGTTTAATTGAAGTAAAAGAAAATAACTTGCAGCATTTTGGACATTAAAAAGTCTTGACTTTGGCAGTTATGTTTCCATTCTTACTTTGCAGTATATATTTTATCTTTATCCAGAGATCTGCTTTAATGATATTGCTTATGATATGACCCACGTGTTTCAACTACTCCCATCATCCGAACAACTTGGTTCATTTGGCGGAGGACAGCAGTAAACCAGCCAAGATGTTTGGTTGGATTCCTGTCCAGCGAGACTAGTTGACTTGGCTCTTTGCCACAGCAACAGATGATATTTCTAACTCTTTGTGACGTTCTAGTTTCAAACTGCCTTGACAACAAGGGTTATACTTTAGAAAAAGTATTTTGTTTTCCAAAGCACCTCTACTATTGGTGTTCTGCACCCAGGATTTAAAATCAATTTGTTTAGTGAAGGGATAACAAAGAGAGCTTCCCAGTCATCTCTCAGCCATGTCTTTTGGTCCCAAATAACTGAAAAGACCCTGCTTTCCTCCTATTCAAGTCATCATCTTCCTCGATAAAGAAAAAAATTCATGGTCAAAGTCTACATGAATTTATACTTGGTTATCCAAGAACTTACAGTCAGGCCAAACTTTTTATTATGTTGGTTCTGTTTCACAAATATATGAAGAATGGAAGAATAAGAAATTCAGCAGTCCACTGTTGCAAAATCCATAAAATTCACCATTAGAGCATACTGATCTGTAGGAAAAAAATGCAAATGAACACATGATGACCTGTAATTGCTTCTTTCTCCAATTCTCATTTAAACTTTACGCCGATGTGTAGTAATAGTGAACAAAATTATAAATTATCTAGATAATATCTGGTCTTTCAATTTAAGATTATTGAATATTCTAACTTGCTTTGACCACATTTTTCTTAGACAACTTCGGCTTCTTTCTGTTAATCAATATGAATTCTTGTTAGTATGGCAGACATACATTATTTGTTTTTAGAAAAATATTATTAAGTTAGCTAGAATTCTCCCAGAAAGTTCCCCAAGAGGACTGTGTATAATAAGATGTGACATACAGGAGACTGGATTTGTAAGTAGAATACAACTCCTGATACTTATATGATTTAGGTTATGTGTAAAGTGTTAGAAAGGAAGAACATGTTTCTATGGATTATTCCTTCATTTCTTGCAAAACTACATATTCCTCAAATATCTGTGCAAGATTAAGTTTATTTGGATATTCTGCATAAATTCACTAGGAATGAGACAATATTAGCTACTCAAATAATGGATATAAAGAATAATACTAAGATAATAAAATTACAAGACTACAAATAAAATAGGAAGATGTGATCTTTCTCCTTAACAATTCACCTTAATTTTATGTTACTTACACGTATAAAAATAAACACTGTTGTATTAGAAGTCCTATGTTTTGAGAATAAATGAAAACATTGTGTTAGTGTGCTTCTCCTTGGTTGAGCTTAAGTCCTTATGTTTCAAAGAGCTTGTTAAAGTCTAAAATGATATATTAAAAATTGTTTTCAGTATAAAACATTTCAGATATTAAAAAAGGCAGACAAAATAACAGAAATCATTATTACCATCATCCACATTTGGAAGGCCTTATTTTTGGAAGACCTTATTTGCTTAATCTCTCTGTTTATAGAGAAAATAATAAAAAGTTAGAAATCAGCTATTCTTCAATCTCCTAATCCCTTTTCTATACCTTCTTTCCAGAGGTAACTGCTATCCAGAAGTTAGTATGTGTTTCTCCTGTGCAACAAAAAATTATTTTACTATATATTTGTATATAAAAATTTGCTTTTTCTCCAAAAAGTTAAGATTTTTTTCATGTTATTACATACAAACGAATTGTCCATTGATAGAAGAAATGAAAAACTGTGGTTTATTCTCACTAGGAATTGTATTAGAGATAACAATGAATAAACTAGATCTGAATGTGTCAACTTACTAAGCTGTTTTTAACCAGCTGAAAGAACTCAAGAGTTATGTAATACTTTATATTACTTATACGATACATTTTTTAATTCAATAAATAATTGTTGAGAGCTAATTCTATGCCAGATACCTTTCTAGCTACTTATGCTGCCACAGTGAACAGAACTGATGTAGCCTTTAGGCTAGATTGCCTCCTAACATGTGTATTAGTTAGGTCAACCTACAGTCACTGTTAGGGGAAAGAAAGAAGTATCATACTCAGTAATAGTGATGGTAGGATCCTAAATTTTCAAAATGTTTCAAATCCTTATTATATCTCTACATGTAGATCTTATTATTTCTATTTACAGATGAGGAAACAGCAACTCAGAGCAGATAAATGATTTTCCACACAGCCCATTACTGCTTAGGAGGGTGTTCAGATTCACCTGCCTCGACATTTGTAATCTTTTGACTCTCTCATGTTACTGCTTTGGCCAAGTCCACAACACTGTAAATCAGACCAGAATGATTTAAGATGTTTCTTAATCCATAATAAGTTATTCTTTAAGATTTAAAATTTTACATAATAAAAATAGCACAAGACCAAGACGCGACACGATTTAAAATCTAGATGACAGTTTATAATGAAATGAACGTTGGCGGTTTTGTCTTTCTGTGGCATACTTCCTTACCTGCTTACCTTTTTCACACGTGAGTATCTTTACATCCTTTTCTTTAGTGTGAAGAAACACTGGGAGGTAATATAAGAATCACTCTTTGAGTTATCCAGGAAAAATAGAGGAGTTAGAAAGTAACCTAATAATTCAGGCCCCAATACCTACTTTGTAGAATGAGGATTTAAAAAGATTTTTTTTATTGAAATACAATTGCTTTACAATGGTGTGTTAGTTTGAATGAGGATTTCTTATGCTCTTTCTGCCTGCCCTCCAACACGGACTAGCTGCTTGGCTGTGGTCAGCCTTGTGGTGGTGATAGACAAAAGAAGATAAGCGAAAGCCAAGATGGGGAGTCTTTGGTCTCACTGAGCTGATGTTTTAAGACAGATATGCACGAAGACAAAATCAAGACCTCTTTTCTGTTGTTTCATTGTATCAATCTGATTCATGTTCATGAATTATAGACACATTATTTCCGTGTGTGTGTATGTGTATCTATGTGAAAGCATGTGTGTAAGTACCAAATGTTATCAGTTGCATACATGTATTCCTTTAAATACATAAAAACAAAGTTCTTAAAACTTCATAAAAAATGTTTTATGTTTCAATGGTTTAGGATCTTTTTTTTCTTACTAAATGTAGAGAAGAATGCAACGTCCTCCTACTGGTAGCTCCAGAGTAATTAAGCAGATAGGCTTTGCACTTAATTTTGCTAAGTGCACCTCAAAATGCACCCAGGACTTTTATTTTCATTTCCATTGTCCCTTATTTAACCCTCAAGGGATGGGTAGAGGGATGGTCAGTTTTATAGAAAAGTGGTTTAATATTACTGGTTGGACTGACAATCACTTTCGGTTCTACGCGTTTCAGCTTCAAATAGCTTCCCCCGGGGAACAACAAATGAAGTCTCTTTTTTGGACAGTTTAGATGCAGAAGATAAACATTCTAACTTTCTTATTTTCTTTTATTTTCTGAGATTCAACATTATATTAAGCAAAAGTTGCTAAGAATATTGTATAGGAACCCTCAGTACCAAGATAGTCAAATCATTTAATATTCTGGAATACATAATTCTTTCATCCATGAAGCAGTCAGTTTATTCGATGTGCATTGTTATATTACATCAGTCTAATATAATCTTATTAATTTACCTCTTCTACTTTAGTATGTGTGATCATGGTTAAGCTGAAGTTTACCTCCCTTTATCTGGGAATATTGTTGGTATTTGTCAATGAATATTGTGGGAAAGCAGGTTTCAAATATTTAAGAGAAAGAATAATTTTGAGCAACCTAATTTGAATTGAAGCTGGATGAAGTATGATTATTTTTTAAAATTATGCATATATTTTAAAGACTTCATTGAATTTTTTACAATATTGCTTCTGCTTTTTATGTTCTGTTTTTCTGGCCACGAGGCTTATGGGAGTTTAGCTTCCCAGCCAGGGATCGAATCCACGCGTCCTGCATTGGAAGGTGAAGTCTTAATCATGAACCACCAGGAAAGTCCCTGAAGTATTATTTTTCTCTTACTATACCTCACAGGAAGCACCATGGAATGACAGCTCCCACTACTATTTTGTGTATAATATTCCAAATATCAGATTTCTTATCACAAAAGCATTTTTAATTTTTATTTTATTTTTTTTATAGCATTTTTAAAATTGAGATAAAACTGGAGTGAAAAGCACAGATCTTTAATGTGCAGTTAGGTGAATTTTGACCGAGTATACCAATCACCCAGAAAGTCGCTTTGTGCCCCCACCCACACAGTCAACCCCTGCTCTGATTTCTATTACCACAGAAGGGTTCTGTCTGTGCTTGGTCTGCATATAAATAGAATCATACAGTGTAATCTCTTTTGTGCTCAGCTTCTTTCATCCGATATAATCCTTGCAAACATTTTAATGAGTGATGTTTAAATAATTATGATCACAATTAGCACCAATATCGGTTACATTCTGGTTTATCTAATAACTAGTTGTATATAATTTTCTAAATTCAGAAGTTCAGTGCATCCTGTCTCATATTTCACGATTCTATATTTCACAGTAAGTTTCTCTTCTATTCTCAGATTTTACAAAGTGCATTATTAAAGGCAGGAAGAAAACTAGTCTTTAGCAAAGGAGGCGAGCTCGCGAGTGCTATTGTATATGTTCTCTTATTGTTGTCAGTGTGTTTAAAGAGGATTCTGGAAAGAATGCACTGTTCAGGAAAAATAAACCAGTTTAAAAATTTTTTTTCTTAATGAACTCAGAGGAGAAATACCATCGCTAACAGAGAGTTTAGGAGGAGATGTGAAGGAAAATATTCTCCTTTCATCTTAGCAGAACTCTGTGGCAGAGAAGATGTTTTTTGATTTGGCTAAATAATTTAACATTTTAAAGGCAAAACTTTTGCATCCAAAGAACATAAACCAAGATAGCTAATTCAGACAGGAAAGTGGGGTGGAAAAGTTAGATTATTTTCAGCCTTCTCATCCATACTTGGTAACTTAGCTGGTGAACTGGGGAATACTAGAAAGTATATGCTCCATGTCATTTCAGTTTATGGTTATAAAGAGAGAAGTTAGCAAAGGTGACATGTTTTCTGTGTTCTAACACCGTTGAGTTAGGTTAATGGCATGTTGAGAGCAGCATGCAATGACTATGAGCCTGGTTCAACAGAAATCCAGTCAGGATCCCTTGATTTTTGCAGTCTTAAAATGAGATGGCTCAACAGGCTAGACAGATCAATGCTGAAGGTAATCAACCCTGACTATTCATTGGAAGGACTGATGCTGAAGCTGAAGCTCCAATACTTTGACAACCTGATGTGAAGAGCTGACTCACTGGAAAAGACCCTGATGCTGGGAAAGTGAAAGTGAAGTTGCTCAGTCGTGTCTGACTCTTTTCGAGCCCATGGACTGTACCTGCCAGGCTCCTCCGTCCATGGGATTTTTCCAGGCAAGAGTACTGGAGTGGGTTGCCATTTCCTTCTCCAGGGGATCTTCTGAACCCAGGGATCGAATCCAGGTCTCCTGCACTGCAGGCAGACTCTTTACTGTCTGAGCCACAAAGGAAGATGGGAAAGATCGAAAGCAAAAGAAGAGGATGGCAGAGGGTGATGGTTAGACGGCATCACCAACTCAATGGACATGAATTTGGGCAAACTCTGGGAGACAGTGAAGGACAGGGAAGCCTGGCGTGCTTCAGTCCCTGGGGTCACAGAGAGTCAGAAACAGCTTAGTGACTGAACAACAACACAATTCTCGATTGGGCAGAGAAAACAAAATCTTATGGGATGAATTCTGAAGTCAGTTTTAAAAAATGCAGGTAAGTGGCTGGAAAAAAGGCAAAGAAAACCAAGATATTCTTAGGAAATAAAATTTGTGATTTAATTATGGGAAGCTTGTGGCTTTAGTATGGCTTTTTGGTTGGCTAGTATAGTCAACAGATAAACAGAATTCTAATCTTTCCTCTTGGACATTCCGCTGAAGATGACAGTGGAAAGTTTCTGTACCCAGACAATCCTAAAGGCAAGCGCACCTGTCCTGACGTTTTGAAAACTGAAACTGAAAAATGCACTGGAATTTTCCAAGGGCCTCTTCAGTGAGGAGTGCTTTCGATAAATCCACTCTGTGTGGCATTCACTTTTGTTAGGAAAGCTTTTTATTTCTTTCTAAACTAAAACCTTTTTATTTTTGAATATCAGTAGCACATTCATACAGTTCACACATCTAAACAATATTAAAAAGTCCATGTTGTTAAGTCTGACTTCCACCCGAAACTACTTTACAAAGAAACTACTTTGTCCGTTTTCTTGTACTATATCCTTCCAGTGTTTCTTTGTGCAAATATAAGAACAATGATTGTCTTTACCTCTCCCATTTTCCTCTGGAATCAGTATACCATTTACTGTGTTATTATTGCTTTCTTAATCTAACAACATATTCTGGAAAATTTCCATATCAGCACGTGGAAGTTTTGCTTTATGTTTCTGATGTGCTACTGCTGTTGGGCTGTACCACGTAGGCCTGTGAAATCTGTACTGGCCCAGCCTCAACATCTAAGAAAGACCCTGGAGTCAGTGACAGAGCCATCAGTGGTTTAATGGATGGGGAAGCTCACATGTCCGAAGCAAGATTCTGGAGCAACACCCCATCTGTGTGGCACTGGACAGGCACGACGTGGCAGCCATCTTTGCTCCCCAGAGGAAGGGTGGAGTTATCCGCTATAGGGGGAATTGACATCAGGTGGTAATTCATTGGTTACCAAAGAAACCAGCCAAGGGGCACGCTTCCCACCACACCTTTGATACGCTGTCAAGGTGGAGATGTTTGGATCTAAAGATTAAAACAATCACCGTTTGGGGCAGGAGCATGTGTGTAGATCTACTGACTAGGCTCTATCTTAACAGAGAATGACCTTTCCTCTTGACTCACCGATGTCAGGTGAGCAGGCTGTAGGTGAAGCAAGAACTGCTTGAGCAGAGGATGCAGAGAGAGCAAGAGAACCGTCATCTTGAGTGCTGCTGTATTCATTGTGCCGATGTACCACAATTTATTTAAACACCCCTTTATGGATGGGCACCTTCCCAATAGTTTAATCATAAATACTACACATATTGGGCTTCCCTGGTGGTCCAGTGGTTAAGAGTTCGCCTTCTAGTGCAAGGGACACTAGTTTGATCCCTGGTCCAGGAAGATCCCACATGCTATGAGGCAACAAAGCCCATACACTCCAGCTACCAAGCCTGCACGCCTGCCACAAGAGAAGCCACTGCAGTGAGAAGCCTGTGTACCCTAACTAGAGAGTAGTCCCCGCTTACTGTAACTAGAGAAAGCCCACGTGCAACAACTGAGAACCAGCACAGCCCAAAATAAAATAAATAAAAATTTAAAAATAAATACCAGACGCATAAACTTGTGAATACAAAGAGGTTTGCAATGCCACGCAGGGCTCTTGTAGAGAGAAACAAGTATACCACGTGGAATGTTCATGAAATAAACACTTAAAGGAGGTGATTTTCTTCCTGCAACAATTACCTACAGAGTCGTCTCTGTGTTTTGGTATATTTGGCACCACTGGTGGAAAGTTTGGAGATGAGTATCTGCAAAGTGTTGCTGTCTCCATAGGTAGAACGTGTGCTTTCATCCTCAGCCAAGCGGCGTATCAAATTGTTTTTGGGGAAAGAATGTGAGATTCCCAAGAAATAGAAGAGCACATTGTCATCATCATGGGAGAAATCAGAACTTTGTGGACTTCTTCTTACTATTATTTGACAGAATGTTTGTATTTTGAATAACTTTTGGGGTGAGTAAGGATCTTGACCTGTTCAGTGCTTAGCCCCTAGGATGGTCTTAATTGGGCCTCCCTGGAACTTAAGTCTTAACTGAGAAAACTGATGCTTAGAATAAGTAACTTGACAAATGCTACTTTAGCTTGTAAGGAGTAAAGCTAGTCTGACTTTCAACTGGGGAGACTAGACGACCACTGGGAAAACGGCATCCAGTGTCACCACCAAGCAGGTAAAACAAGAAAATGAAAGTCAAGTCCATGGCAGAGAAGGTACTCAACATCCACTGTAACAAGTCTCGTCCTCACGCAGAGTGCAGTTTATTTCCTCTGGTTGCTTGACTATCGCAACCTGCGGGCACTCGTGCTCTCTTTGGGGCAGGGCGAGGGTCGGCGGCGCAATGGAATTGACCTCGCAGAAGAGGAAATAAACTGCGCTGGTGCGTGAGGGCAAGACTCCTTAGGACGGATGTTCCTGCCTTTCAGCCTGACCTTTCTTCCAGTTACCAGATTCAAAGGGCACTAAATTTCTATTTGGCCTAGAGCAGAGATTGGCTGCTAGAGATGTGTGCTTTAGCGTTGAGGTTCTTCCCCAAGTGTGAGCCGATCAAGACTGGGGGTGTGACGGAGCTAAGGATCAGGTAAGGCTGCTGCTAAAACCAGAAACCACTTTAGGGCCAGAAAATATGAACATTTTCCTACTTGTTTTCCTAATTTGTGGTGACCCAAAGATGAAAGAGCAGATAAAACCAAGGAGGGTCTTGGAATGCAGGGGTGGAGAAACCAGACCCTCATGGTCCTTCCCTCCCCCATGTTGTAACTATTAGTGGAACAGTATAACCTGTCTGCCCTCCTACCCCACAGGGAGAAGGCATTTGCCCTACTCTTCCCCCAACCAATGTACATGCCTCATCCTATCGGCAAATGACCCGCAAGACCCGATCCCACTCCTTGCACCCTGGGTATAAAAGTGGACTAAGGACCCCTGTTCAACGTCAGCTCTCCCTTGAACTGGCCCGCTGTTCTAACAGCGTCTCCCACTCTAATAAGCTTTACTTCCCTCTCTTTCTGTCTCATGTCTGGAAATTCTTTTCCAACACGCGCCCGGACCATGATATAACTCTCAGGCAGAGGTCCCCTAGGACAGAGACTGTACCTAGAAGAGGAGAGGTTAAAAGAATAGCCTTATTTTTAATGGTGGAGATATCAAATAGACACAGTGGGAATTCAAGGGAGACACACAGCGGTGGAGTGAGCTTGACTTTCCTCTCCCACCCCTGGATCTTGCTTAGGATCTGTCTGTAAGGATCATGTAAGAAAGATGCCATAAAAATATGTAAACAAAATGGAAAAAGGACTTCCTCAATTCACAAAGTGAAAACTCAGATGCTCTGTTTTAGGTCGATTTTGATCGAACTCAATAACTCTATTCAATCCAGACTCCCAAACATCATTGAAATAAAATGACCAAACTGGACCTGTGGGGCACAAAGCGTGATCCTCTAGGCTTTGGTTAGGGAGGTTCATGTTTGTGTTCTGCTCCCTTAGGTCTCCTCCAGTCTACAGACACGGACAATTTCCACCTGGCCTTTCCCTTTCCCTGCTAGCCCTTCATGTCCGCTCACTTAACCACAAACATCGTAGATTAGTTTATGCTCGCTGCCAGAGATTGTTGCAGAGAAGCCAATTCTGACTCAATGCTTCTTTGACTTGCTTTTCGTTGCTCGTGTTATTATCACAATCGTACAGGATGGTGCGCCTCAGAGAATCCCGCCCCTCTGCCCGCCTGCTGCACTGAAGTGCCTTTGTCAGAAGCCTGTCCCCCTGTAGATGGCAGGAAGGGAGAAATTAACACACCCCCTGCCTGAGGCTTCCATTCTAGATGCTTGCAGGATTAAAGGCCTTTTTACTTTGCTTCCTCACCTCCCCCATCTCTGATCTATAAAAGAACCTGGCATCCAGACCCCCAGAAGATGGTTGTTTCCAGGCGCTAGCCTGCCATCTTCTGGGTCAGCCAGCTTGCCTATTAAAGTCTGTTCCTTGCCTCAACCCCTTGTCTGTCGGATTCTTCGGCCTGTTGTGTGGCGAGCAGAGCAAGCTTGGACTCGATAACAAAAATCTCACATCTCCTAGGACAGCTTTTGTGGTCTCTCCTCTCTCCCAAACCACTTTATCGAGCTCTTCTCAGATATCACCCTTCCTTGATTTTCTTCCTCTGGGACCCCAATAAAGCACTGTTTTCTTTTTCTTGAAAACTTTTCTTGCCTTGACAGCACTCTTGGGTTTTCCTTCTATTTCTTGACCTTGTCCCTTCTCCTCTGTAGGTCTCTCCTCTGCAACATTCCCTTCCAAGCCTACTTCTCCCCTCTCCCTTGCCCTTCCCCTTGACAACTCAAAGGCGTAGCCTTCACCATCACCTGTTAGTAGCATCCAAAACTTTACCTTCAGATTAACTGAGATCAAGTCTATATCTACAAAATTCTCATATTCTTCTTGGATATCACTCAAACTCCACAGGCTGGAAACTTGAATTAATTACCTTCCTGGCAAAGCAATGACTTCTCCGTATCCAATTTGAACATTACTATGATCCTCAGCATTTAAGCATGAAACTATAAATTCCTTGTCCATCATCACTCCTACCATAAACCTGTACATTTGCTGTACTTTGACAATTCCATCTCTTGTAATCTTTCATTTCTAAAATCCCAGACTTCTTAAAATTGCAATTGTATAATCGAACACCCAACCAACTCTTGCAGTTTTGTGGGAGCCTGCCCGCCTCTGTACACAGAGGGGAAGCAGAGAGCAAAGAAAGAGGCAGGCCACTCCAGATGGGTGGGTGGCAAGTTTACTAAGTAAAGAAACTTACACAGGAGGCTTGTCTTGGGTGGCTGCAATACAAGTGACTCTCTGCACCCGCCCACCAGAATCTTCAAAGGTTGTTTTCCTTTTTTTTTTGGCCATGTGGCTTGTGTGATCTTAGGTCCCTGACCAGGGAATGACTCTGGAACCACAGCAGTGAAAGCACTGAGTCCTAACCACTAGATCACCAGGGAATTCCCTTAAAAGGTTAGATAGAGGCCTTAACTGGGTTCAGTCAATGTACTGTCCAGATAATCGCAACACCACCTTGCTCTCTCAAGGCTGGATTCTTGAAAACGGCCCCCACTGTAGGAAGAGTGGGCAGAATGTACCTTCCAAGGACAGGGGAGGGGGTGAGGGGCCTCTGATTGCCCGAGTCCACCTCTCTGGTCAACCAGTTGTTATGACCTCTCCACAACCTCCTCCAGCACCTACACATACTCTCCTTTAAACAGGGTGGGCCACCATTCCTGCAAACTTATCTCCTGCTTTCCCATCCCTGTGCCGTGGTCCCTACTATTTCTTCCTTGTAGGTTGCTCTCATCCAGCATTGGAGCTATAATTCGCATTTTCATTCGCAAAATGAAAATGTCCTTTCTTAAAGAGCAAAGGAAAAGTGCCTCTCAAGTGACTATAATTCCACGTTTGTTTCTGCAAACCACCTCTGCTCACACCTACGCACTATTGTCCTAAATGACTTCCCTTACAAAACTGAAAGACTGTCAAGATGGTGACAACAGAACATGAAACAAAGTGGAGGGCCAGTGTGACTGCAGCGGTCTTGGGCCCACAAAGCCGCCCTGTCCTCCTCCATCCGGGCCTTTCTCCACCCTACCCACCAGCCCTACCCATTTTTTATTAGTCTTTTAATCTCCTATTAGGTTCTAAGTTTATTAAGAGCAAGAGCTAATCTTCGTTCACCCTGGAATCTACCACATGAGTTACACGTGTGCTGTGTTGAGTCGTTCAGGTTGTGCCCGACTCTATGCAATCCAATGGACTGAAGCCTGCCAGGCTCCTTCCGTCCACTTAATTTCCTCGGCAAGAATACCAGAGTGGGTCGCCATGTCCTCCTTCTGCGGATCGTCCCAACTCAGGAATTGAACCTGTGGTCTCCTGTATCTCCTGCACTGCAAGCAGATTCTTTACCCAGGTGAGCCCCCTGGGAAGTCCCAAATTACATATTCAGTTCAGTTCAGTCACAGTTGCTTAATAAATGTTTGCTGAGAATGGATAAAGAGAACACAGAGAAAAAGCACTGCGATTCTGAACTCACGGGCAGCCTTTCTGCAAGACGTATTCTTTTTTTCATCAGAGCAAGAATCACTACTAATGCAAAAGTCCAGTTCTTGAGTTGGCTGGCCAGTGCCTCCCTGACTTCCTTTTCAGTCCCTAAATTAATCTCTATGTTGATCTTTCTAAGGACATTTCCTGTAGAAATTATAATTAAGTTTTGCCAATGGAGATACCTTATGGTTTCTAAAAATGGATGGATCTACTAATTCTCTCAAATATTGAGATCAACGCCTATGTTTCAAACACTTTTGGTTAAAAACACTATTCTGATGAAGAAAAATAAGTCTGGAAGCACTTTCTACACATTTTTAGTTTAAAAAATATTAAACGTGGGGTTACCTTGCACAATGACTTTTGGAAAAGTCTGTGTATTGAAATAATTTATCAAAGATCTTCATGGAACTGATTTGATAACGAAGCTGAATCACTTGATGAGAACCCCGAAATTCCCACACTAGCTGTATACCTACATAACCCTAAGAGCAGAGATCCAATTCACATTCTCCCTCCCCGCAAAGTACAAATACCCTGGCTTTTGAGTATTTTGAGTTGAAGACTAGAAAGCTCACTTGCGCTTGTGGGAAAAGCTGCTTTAAGAAAACAAGAGAAAGTGGAATACATTTCAACAGCAAAACATTAAAAAAATGCACCACAGACACTGCATCACTAAGAAAGCCAGTAACTTTACTGAATTGTCTGCAAAATACAAATTATACCTTATTTCCAGCAGGAGAAACTTTTGAAAATTCCCCACTTTTATTCACTACAGACAGCTGAATTAAGTCCCTTGAGATACACAGATGTAGTTTAACTTAGTTATAACATCTTGTCATCTAGTGGCGACAAAGTCCAGCTTATGCCGCTGTGAGCCTCTATTTGAGTATTTGTTGCAAATGCTTGTATGCCCTCATTTACAAGCTATTTTAATCACTGTCATTTAATGGAAACAAGTCCCCAGAAAAAGAAAAAGAAGAAAAATGATACAGCAAACCATCTGAAGCAATCCAAGTCCTATGCCTACAGTGACCCAGGGCGGCTTCGTTCAAAGAGAACACTGGTTCTGCATTCAAACCACAACGGGATCCGTCTCTTAGCTGACCTCTCTGAATTAAACTGAGGTATGGATCAATTTGAGGTATGAACAGGGAAGGCAAAATGCAATACTTGATTATGGAAATAACCAAAATGGACAAATTTAATGTAGAAGATATGTGGCCTGGATTGCTCCACATCTTTGGTTAAAACATATTAAGGAAAGCCTTTAATTACATCTTGTAGTCTGAAGCATTCTAACAGACACCAGTATTCCATCAATCTTCAAAAGATCTGGAGTGGCAGGAAATTAACGCCATATAAGTGACGACATCACAGCAGATGGCACGAACGGGAACAGATGAAGTATGCCATGCTTAGGCAACAGCCTTTATTGAGGGTTCAAGTGGCTGCTTCTTTTAAAAAAAAAAAACCACCTTTTTTTTTTGAAAGAAAGAAATACAAAGCATTTACTCTCTGGAAAAACAAACACAAGGATAAAGGGGGTGAAAAAAATGCTATCTCTAAATTAAAAGATGGGTATGTAGGAAAAACACATACATAAGAGTGTGAGAGGGCAGACATTCTTTTAAAAAGTGTATTGGAATTTTTAAAAATTTTCACTTTAGTTAACTTTAAAATGATCTGAGGATGACAGGTATTTTTATATTCATCATTACAAAATGCTAAACTCCACCTTTGGGAAAAAATAAGCCATTTTACTAAAAAACGCAATTTTAAAAAAGGTTGACATGAACAGCCCTCCATGCACCAATGCATACAGGTTGTGCAGCGCGCAGTTATTGCATCAGTGTTCCCAGTATTTCAGCTTAATATTACCAAAAAATCTTCTAAAATAGAATTAGATATAACAATACTTGTAAGCTGTGTAAAATGCCACTTATGGTTCTTTTACTTGCAGTGAAGAATGTTGCCTAAAATGTTGCTCTAGGATGGGTTATGTAAAATAATACTCCCTCAGGGCTCTGCCCTAAACTCCTGAATACAAAGGATTTACCATGATAAAAACCCAAAACCATACTAGCTTTGCAAATACAACAAATGGTAAATTACAGATAAGGTATAAGGGCAAAGACAGCGATGTTTACAGAAAGTGACTCATCACAATCAAAACTGTGCTTCTTCTCATTAAATCATCTTTAAAATATTCTCAGATTATCCCTTTGCTGTCTTGCCACCACTTTCTATGAATTCAGTGGTGGGAACGAGAGATGACTGGCATCCATTCTCAAATGATTCTGTTCATGTTCTCATAAAACTATTGTCAGACCTGCTATAAATAGCCAAGGCCTCTGCTGGCACTTTAGCTTACTTTATCTTCAGCATTTAGAAAATCACTTTTTCTTTGTTGCTGAGGCAAACTGCAGGTAAAAAAAATTAATATGGCTATTCTTTCATATTTTCACATAATGACCCTTTCCCACTCAGTGGTAAGTTATTGATAAAGTGTTCTGAAATGACAAAGAACATCTGTGACGTTTGCATATTTTATACACATCAAGTTGTAAGGATGGATTGTTAAGAATGGGATCAAGTCTATGGTGAGGAAAATGATTTTCCTTAGTTTTTTCCCCTGTGCGTGAATGTGTGTGTTTTTAGGGATGACTTTCTGTTTTTCCTCTGCATAAATGTTTTTCTTTTGTGTTTCATGGATACCTTGAGGAGTGGGATCGATGAAATGGTTGATAGAAATTTTCTTGTTTGATTTAGCATATAAAAACGTTAGTACAAGGCAGGCTAGCATCCTATATGGATACAACCAAAGGTGCATTGTGGTCTAATTGTGGATTTCAGATCAAGTTAAGAAAAATATAGCCTCATTAGTAAGGTCTCTTGGCTTTTGCCACCCAGTGGCAGCCTTTTACAAGGAGAAACACAAAGCAACTATGCAAGGAAAAGAAAAAAATGGATAAGAAATGTCCTACACCTGATAAAGCAGTGTCAGTCTTACTGTCTTATCTTCTTTGCTGTGTATGTCAGTGTGTGCGATTGGAGATGAATCGACAGATCTTCACGTTCCAAGAGAAGGAAAAATCATTCCTAGACTGAAATCTCTTTTAAACAATATATATCAACTTTTTTTTATGGCACTCATTTTTTAAAGGGTCTGAAAATTAATCCCTTATAGACGAATATTAGACAAGAGTCATCATTATTTCTTAAAAAAAAAGGGACATAGAGAGGTTCTTTAATGGGATTTCTTGAAATGGCTATTAAATCTCTTTATTGAAGAAAAAATAGATGACATACATGCTTTATGCAGAAGTGACATTTGGGGGTCCTGACACATCGGGATTGTTCAACAGTCCTATATTGCTGACAAGATTGTGGAGGGTCAGTTAAAATAATTAAAAACGGATGACGAAGCAACTATCCCTTTTCCTGCTTCCTTCTTATCTAGCACCCAGTCTTTCACATTTTTCTTCTGTGGGAATTTATAACTCATGCATCAAGCAAACTCCATATCACTTGTTTCTAGGGCTATAATGGCAGGACATGTGCCCCAACACAGCTCTCTATTCTGGGCATATTTCTTAAAAGCATTATCAAATTCTAGGCTGAAAACCAACCAGAAAATTTAGGATATGGGCAAGTTTAGGGTATTTATTCACTTACTGAATTCCAAGATGCTTGGTGAAATGGTGAGATCAGAAAGGGGCCCTGCATTTGATAAAAATGCAAAAACAAAAACAAAAAATAGCATGAAAGAAACTAATTAGTATATACAATGGAAGTCAGTTGACCCAATAGATTGCTAATGGATTAAAAACAATTTAGGGTGTTGCAATGTGATATGTTCTAATCCCACAGGTTATCCTTTTGACAGCTGACCTTGAACTTATAAAATGTATGCAGAGTCAAAGAAAACAGAAAGAAAATAGTTACTCAAATGTGCAACTGCACAAATATACCCCCCTCCCACTATTAAGATAACAAAACTTCTGCTATTACCATAATATTATATATATTAGAAAGCTATACACAAGCATGTTAATTTCACAGATTTTTTTAAAAGATTCTTAATATTTTATATAATTAGAAATACACATTTCAAAAACAAAACTTCTACAAAGAGAAAACAGTTATCTTGGTTAGCAAAGCATGGAGTTCCTCATGGCTTGGGTAGGGTAGTGCTTTCTATACAAAAAGTCCTTTTTGGTTTTTTTACAGGACTGTTTAAAATATTAGCGAAGCTATCAAGGGGAAAAAAAACACATTTTGGCTTAAGTAAACTACAAAAAGCCACAAATGCTTTGCAAACTCTGTCTTACCTTTTATATGAAAATAAGCAAAATGTAATGTACATATTTTTATATTTTTATTTAATAAGAGATGCAGACCCAGATTTATTTATTTATTTAATTAAATACGTTAGCCCTCAAACTCCACATTTTTTAAAAATAGGTATGGTCCTCTTTTAATGGTCATCGATCCTTTTTTCATGAGTGCCATACGTCAAGGATGTGCCTGCAGGTTTGTGAGCATTCTCGGGGTGGGTATTAGGTGACCTGGCGTGTTCCTAACATTTAACCGTGGCCACCCTTTGCCGGGTCTGTCCAAAAACATCTATACACTTTTCTATATGTTGCATAACAGCTGCTCTCTCTTTCAGTAAAGATCTGCCGCTTTTGGCAAATGTTTCCTTTTGTCTATTTACATGTAAATAACGTTGAACCTGCAACATGACACTATCTATTGTAACATACATTTTGCAAAGGAGCACAACAGTGAAAAGAAGTTAGCCTTAAAATCTATTTTGTACAAGTGTTCTGTTGTACAACTCAAGTGCTAAGCTTATCTCAGCATTTCTGTTTATCTTTATACTGTATCACTGAGGCAATTTAAAAGTACTTTTACAAAACAGAGTACCTGACTTTTTTTTTTTTTCCACACACAGCACATATAATGCATATCGACCCCCCTTCCCCATTAAGGTATAGCACACACACACACTGCAAGAAAAAAAAAAAAACTATTAAGTAATAATCTGATCATGTTGCCCATCCTTCAGAGAGTCGCATGCGCTTGACTGAGGGACTTTCCCTTTCGTCCGGCGAAGGTCTGGTGAGTCCAATGGGGGAGTGGAATTCGTTCCGGTGATCCTCTCGGTCGCTGCCGTCGTAGGAACTGCTACAGCTGCTCAAGCTGTCAACAGGAGATCTCCCCGCCTCGTGGCGCGTGTGTTGTGGGTATCTCGAAGGGGTGGTGGTACGGTCTCTAGGAGGAGAAACAGGTTCTGACTTGATGTTGAGGCTTTGAGTAGAAGGCAGGGAGAGATTTGAACTCTGAGATAAATGAGTGCTAGTGCAAGCTCTGTAGGAGGAAAGGAAACCCAGTTACAGATTGAGGAGGCCTGGAGCCCCCAGGAACTCACAATTACATAAAACATCAGCTTAAAGATTTGCAGTGACATCAGAGCATGCCCAGGGGAGGAGAGCCAGCGTGCTTGAAAGCACTTGGGGGCATCGCCTTCTTTGAGCGATTGGGATGCTTTTGTTGATTTGCCTGGTAATAATGACCGCCTTTAACTGGTCCAGGCCTCTGAATGATACCTCTAGTCTCCCTAAATGTACAGGTTACAGCTTCAGGAAGCTTTTAACAAGACACCTGGAAAAAGCATTTTCTATGTCCCTGGAATTTCTCCCCAAACTAGTTCCAAAATATCATCCAAGAGTTAACGATACAGGGTTTAGGTTCTGAATTAAGACTTCTTTGATTTACTAATGCCTGTGTTTGAAAATTACTGTAAATTGCTTACTAGGGATATAAATGTTTCTTTCATTTTAATACGCACATTAAATTGCCTAGTCTTCAGAAAAAGTGAAGAGAATTCAAATTTTAAATAAATAGAATCCATAAAATGCTACCCATAACCATTTCTGATGAAAAGCGTGGGAGGGAAAAATGGGGAAGGAAATTTTCAGTAGTGGCTTAAAAACACTCAGACTTCCTACCCCACTAAAACTAAACAGAATCTGACTTTCTTCATGTTTTCTCAGTTACACAGGATGAAAATACTTTCTCCCAAGACTACCTGAATAAAACTATTGCTAGTCTCTCCCTGCTAAAGATACTAAAGAGACCATTCCTCTAATTTATTATTGTCATTAGTTGATGCATGTTGTAAAGAAGGATTTACTGTGGTTTTATTGTGTTTATAACCCTTAATCCCCATTAATTTCAGGATAGCATAACTTGCCCTTCTTCCAAAATGTGGGAGAATTTGATACTTGAGGTTGTGAAGGGAAAAGCATTAAGCCTTTAGGTGTAGACTAGCCATCACAATGACTTTGATCAGTATAAACCATAGTAATATTGTTGACATCAATTTTAAGATGCTTGTATTGTTCTTATGTTCTAAGTGGACTGACATTCACAGCTAGAGTCAGTGTTAGTAGCCCATATTGTCAACAGGGAGCAGAAATCTCTTTTTCTGAGGAGAGTCGAGGTAAAGAATAATCCATACAGACACACCTATTTAAAACAAAGGAGAGCAAACCCACCTATGCATGTAGGTGACTATGTTACTTCCCAATGAAGAGAATCAGATGGTTTTCAATACTAAAACTGTCACTGTAAGCAATGAGAAAATGGGTATGTATTTCAGAGGAAAAAGAGGAATAACTTGGGGCTTGGTTTTTTGGAGATGCAATTCAGGTTCAAGATATAAAGAGATACAAAATTAGAAATGAGTTTATCTTTCAGTGATGTTTTATACAAAAGCACCACCTACTGGCAAAGAATTACTTTCCTTCTCTTATTAATAGCTGAGCTAATGTTGAGAATAACATAAAGGAGAATTGTTTGTTTCCTTAATAACTCTTGCTTTCCTTTGCTTTTATAATCTTACAGAATCAAAGCAGTCTTAGCAATTGTGTCAAGATACCACATGGAGTGTCATTTTCAATCACCTGTTTATACTTTTATTTATTTCTTGCTTTTATTTTACACTGTTAGTATACTAATTCTCTAAGGGTTTTAATTAAATAATCTTTAAATAAAAAAGATACCAAAATGAGGGGGGAGCGCCTGTATTTCAAAAGGATCCATAGTGGTGGACTATTTTATCTTGGTTCAGAGTTACTTAATGATTCATTTTGATGTCAGAGGAAATCATCTTTTGATTTCTGGAAGAAAGAATTTTCCTGGCTCTGGATGAGAAAGACTATTTCACTAAAATTTAATTAAATGCTTCTACTATGAGTCACACAACTGTTTAATGATGAATGTCAATTTAGTGTCTGAAAATAAAGTGGCATATCAATAAATACTTTTGTCTGCCCTCTGACATTTAGATTGTGTCTTCACAGGCAGGGTGACATGAAAAATTAGAAAACAGTATTTGGTAAGTTGAACCAGTATAAGCAGTTAATCTCAATAAACTGAGCAAAACATAATATAATTGAAATGATATTTCTTTAATACAGCTTTTAGAAGCTGCTTTTTCTGCTTATTCACTCTTCTCCCAAAGTCAGCTGGCTTGTAGAGACTTTGCTATATCTCTTCCTCATAAAAGATACTACTTATTGTTTATCCTTTCCTTCAAACAAACAGGCTAGTCCCCAAGATAAGATAAACTTAGTTGGTGGCATTTCATTTGACACTGAAAGCATTTATGAAGCATTTTGAGTAGTTCTGGGGACACTGAATTCACAGTAATAAATTGTAAGTGATATCTTGGATTCAGCGTCATTATACTGTGCAATGGGATTCAGAACAGAATGATGTTTAATTACCTAGTCTCCATTATCAAAGAAGTATGTTCTTGAAAAGAAAAAGGAACATTAACATCAGTTAATGAGTACGTCAAGGCTGTATATTGTCACTCTGTTTATTTAACTTTTATGCAGAGTACATCATGTGAAATGCCAGGCTGGATGAAGCACAAGCTGGAATCAAGATTGCTGGGAGAAATATCAATAACCTCAGATATGCACATGACACCACCCTTATGGCGGAAAGTGAAGAAGAACTAAAGAGCCTCTTAATAAAAGTGAAAGAGGAGAGTGAAAAAATTGGCTTAAAACTCAGCATTCAAAAACTAAGATCATGGCATCCAGTCCCATCACTTCATGGCAAATAGATGGGGAAATAATGGAAACAGTGAGAGACTATTTTTTTGGGCTCCAAAATCACTGCAGATGGTGACTGCAGCCATGAAATTAAAAGACGTTTGTTCCTTGGAAGAAAAGCTATGACCAACCTGGACAGTATGTTAAAAAGCAGAGACATTACTTTGTCAACAAAGGTCCGTCTAGTCAAAGCTATGGCTTTTCCAGTAGTCATGTATGGATGTGAGAGTCGGACTGTAAAGAAAGCTGAGCACCAAAGAACTGATGCTTTTGAGCTGTGGTGTTGGAGAAGACTCTTAAGAGTCCCCTGGACTGCACGGAGATCCAACCAGTCCATCCTAAAGGAAATCAATCCTGAATATTCATTGGAAGGATTGATGCTGAAGCTGAAACTCCAATACTTTGGCCACCTGATGCAAAGAACTGAATCACTGGAAAAGACCCTGATGCTGGGAAAGATTGAAGGCGGGAGGAGAAGGAGATGACAGAAGATGAGATGGCTGGATGGCATCACTGACTCGATGCACATGAGTTTGGGTGAACTCCGGGAGTTGGTGATGGACAGGGAAGCCTGGCATGCTACAGTCCATGGGGTCACAAAGAGTCGGACACGACTGAGCGACTGAACTGAACATCACTTAGCTATACTAGACTCAGAGATAAGCATGTTGGTCTACTTGTTCTTGAGAACGCAGTTTTGATAGATAGAGACTAACTGTGAGATACTTCCTATGTGTGGGTGATGAGGAGGTGCGTGGGAAACAGAAGCCAGATATGCAAGTTTCCACATCCAGCCCTGCTGTAGGATTCCAGCTACTGCAGAGGCCTTCCTTCCAGCTGGGAAAACACCTACCTTCCCCATGGTGTTCAGAAATGAAACATGACTGGAGAGCTTTGTCCAAATTTCTTACTGCCCCCGCATGGAAATTAGACTATCCAACTGTATTTAACCTAATCTTTTAAAAATCATCTTTACTTAAAGTCATCTCTCAGTGTGTACTGAATACCCACATTAATAAGCATGATGATGGACATGCTTCTAGAAGATAGGCTGTCTTTTTTTTAGGTGGTAGGAGAAAAACACCAAAACACTTGAGGGTCATTTTCTCAAATATTAGTATGCGAATGACTTCTGCTAACCCTTGATGACAAGTTCCGTCTAGTGCCCTCTATCCCCTGTATCTGGTCAGTTTATGCTGTTTTTCTAACTTGCTTAGACAAAATCAGATACTAGAGAGCGCTAACAATATAGTTTTGAGGATTTAAAGGTATTTCCATGAGCAAAATATGAAGATCTCTTTCACAGTTTAATTCTGAGAAAGAATTGTGGTGACCCTCTTGGGCTGTGGGGAATATCTGCTTTGGTGGGCTGAAAGATATTTCACTCTTGCTTTGAACACTGTATCTACTGGGAAGAATGTGAATCCACCACACAAGTATTTGAGACTAGTTTGGCTTGGAAAAATATCAATTTTTTAAAAAGTGACTGACATTGTAAGGAATAAAGGTAGCTCATAGAATTTATTTTACATAAATATTATAACTTGGGATTTTTTTCTTTTTAAGATTTAATCGTGTGAGCATAGGCTAATCCGTCTGAAGGTATCTCCTTTTGAAAACTACTATGTGTGTGTGTGTGTATGTGTGTGGGTGTGTGGGTGTGTGTGTGTGTGTGGGTGTGGGTGTGTGGGTGTGTGTGGGGTTTGAGGAAGGAAGGAAGGAAGGAGAGAAGAAAGGCAGGCAGGCCAAAATTAGAAAGCCTGGAAGGGGTATCTATTTGAGGGATAAGGGAAGTGATTAAGTGCAATAAAAACACATAGACTAAATTCAGAGTCAACTCGTGCACCGTGAGAATTGGTGTTGAAAGCAACCAGAACTAAACAAAATGCTTCATCCTTGACTGTAATTCAGTTCCTCACTAGTCCAGGGCTGTCACCTTCTTTCTCATTTACTAAAGCTGCTATTAAGGACAGCAGAGAATTAGATTCTCCCCATGTAGCACAAAATAAAATAAAATTCTCTTCCCAGAAGCGAATTAAAAAATTGTAGGGTAGTTAAAATATATAAATCCATGTATTTTCTATGTAAAAATGAAAACTGTCAGGTGTTACTGAAAACAAAAGAAAGCCTTATCAGAGAAAATAATATGACTTTTGACACTGATAATCTCTAAGAGAGCTAGTCCTTTAATGGATGAATTTTGTGAAAAATAAGAATGGGGACCTTTACTTTTGACAAAAAGCAATAAACAGTGGATTCACAGCTGAACCACAGAAGTACAATGCCCTGTGTATGATTTTAAGAATGCCTGTTGATACGATGTACTCAGTGGTAATTACCTGAAAAAGTTATTGCAATACATGTCTGTTTGGATAGTTAAACATGTCTAGCAAAATTTAAATGTTATCCTAAAAAGAGACATTGGTGTTGCTGATCAATATGTGATGATGTATCTTCAAAGTTAATCTTTCAAGGAAGCAGAGCAACAGTGTCAAGAGAATTTATTTTGTTTTTAGGTTAGAGTTTCAACAATAGTGATTAGTGAGGAGAAGGCACATAAGCAAATAGTAGCTGGGTATAAACTCCACAACCAGAGCACTAATCTATGTGAACTCAATTCCATGTGAAAGCTAGTGGGGCTGGAGAAGGGTGAGAGAAGCTGTGATATCAGTCAGTAATTTTTATCCTAATCAGGATTTTATTCTCATTGTCTCCTTAGAATAGGAACACAGAACTAGGTAACTATTTTAACTAAATGGCTCAGCAGAAGGGTAAAAGTGGAGTAAACAAACAACATTTTTCTAATATATAAAAATAGGTTATCTTTAAATATTTTATATCCTCCTTGTATTTTCTTTTGAAGATTAACTGAAGTTTTGGAGTTCTTAAACTGAAAGTCAAGTCTTTGGTTCACGTTTTAAACTTAAAAATAAAACTAATGGTTTTACAAGCAGTATTATTTGTGAATTTAGGGCTTTTTAAGATTTGAACCTTTCCATTGATAAATGACAGGAGTTATTTCTATAATAAAGACATATCTCAAAAGTACCACAAGGGGGCAGAAAACAGACACCTTCTGACTTCAGAAAACAACAAAAACTATTTTTATACCCAAATTTAAATAATTAGTGTGTGTATATACATATACATATATGTATATCCATATAATATCTATGAATACACAACTATATTATGAGTATATTACATGAAGTTTGTACATCAGTGGAATAGGTGACCCTCTGAGTAAGAAACTAACTGTGCTAATCACATTAAGAACTGTGGTTTATGCGAAACGAAAAAGATTCTCAAGTAGCGCACAAATTCAAAGAACTAATAACTGTAAATGTTTTCTTCTGTCCCATATGAACTATGTGAAAGCTTAACTGAAGAGACCTTAATCACTGAGAGCAGTGGAAACAAATACACCTAAAACAACAGGAAAATAAAATGCCCTATTATCACAGAGCTCCCCCTCCTCATAAAGAAGAAAGAAAGTACTAGTTAAGCCACGTGAAAGATATTAACCTGATAACTACGTTCAGATTTTGATCCAGCAGAATCTTACGTCCTCTAAAGGGACATTAGTCGAGCACAAACTTAGAGGTTGCCATTTGTCATTTTAAAAACGCATTTATGAAAGTGTGTTATGAAAGAAGTAATATTGCTTACCCCAGCTGGCTGAGGGCGGATGGCGGCATGTTGTGTAGGTGCTGTTGTTGCCAGCCAGTTACTGACCCAAGATGAAGAGCGCTGGCGGTGTTAAAGCCAGAGAGGGATGACAGGTCTGCACTACTCAGAGAGTACTCTAGAGCAAGGACGAGAGGAGGAGGCAAAAGAGTTCATTTGGAAATTACCAAATGGAGAACAGAATAATCATTTTCAATTTTTAAAATATTCTGTTAGCATTACTGAATGATACACTTTTTAAAAAACAATTTGGGCAGGGAGGGAGATAAAATATTAGGGACAATTTTAATTAAAAAGGGATATATACTATGCATCAAAAATTAAGTATTCCATGAAAACTTCAGCATAATACAGCAAGCAATTTCACTTTATTAGAACTACGATCTGGCATCACAGGCAGGTACCTAGTATCTGATGATCTAGAAACATTTTTTAAACAATCCTGAGAAAGTGAGCTTTCTATTGTTCAGTCACTAAGTTGTGTCCGACTCTGTGATCCCACGGGTTGCAGCATGCCAGGCTTCCCTGTCCTTCACTATCTACTAGAGTTTGCTCAAACTCATGTCCATTGAATTGGTGATGCCATCCAACCGTCTCATCCTCTGTCCCTCCTTTCTCCTCCAGCCCTCCATCTTTCCCAGCATCAGGGTCTTTTCCAATGAATTATCTCTGACCAAAGTATTGGAGCTTTAACGTCAGTATTACATAAAAAAAAAAAAATAACAGCTCATTTTCCTTGAAATTGTTCTTCTATATTGAATTCAGGTTGGGTTAACAAAACTTTTGGTCACTAAGAAAGAATCATGTGGATATTCACTTTGTCTTAGTAATGAATAGGTAATGGTATAATGATCTGAACACCACAGGTATTAAACAAAGCTTCCTAACAGACTAATAGGTAATATCGTTTTCATTTTGCTTTTTAATAGAAAGTATTTAATGTATTATTTGAACATGGCAAAACTACTCACCGGTACCATATGTTGTTGAAATGGCTGATGGATATCCTCCCATCCCTTGTCCTGGTAAAGTAGGAGTTGCTACGGAAACCACTGGGGTGGCCAATGACTGAGCAGATTGGGAGTTATTTATCCTTTGATTCTTTTAAAGTAAAAAAAAAGATATTATGGAATAGAATTTGTTTTAAAACTTAAAAACACTAGATTTCAGTATTAGTTTTGCACATAAAGAGATAACTTGGTACAAATCTCATGAAATTAATCATTTAACATGTGTCTCTATGAACTCTGCCAACCCTATCATTTACAATCCTTCAAGAGACCAGCTGTTGCCATAGTAACCCATTACATCAGTATCTCCTAGGCAACTGAACTAGTAACAAGTACCATAGCTTTATTATGGGTAAAAACAGACTATGTTGAAAACTGATGAAATATGTATACTGTACTTCCATTGTTTCAGTTTACATTCAAATGCAAATTGAAAAAAAAAATTAAAATCAGCCTTGGTGGTTTTTATGTTCAGTTGTATATACAGCAGAGCAGATGGGTAGAGGGTTCATGCTATGTTTTGACCAGCAGGTGGTGCTCTGACCACTTTTTTTCAGATTCTTCTAAAACTTCCCTCAAACTAGATGGCAAAACAGCTAACGTGTATATTTAATTCCTTAGAGCAAGGAGATTAAAAGATTCATATACACTTAAATAGCATGAGAATTTAATTCTTAGAAAAATAAGTATCTTTGTGACTTTAAAAAACTGAGGACATTTGTTTGTTACAATTGTACTATAAATTAAATCCAAAAATACATTGAAAACACGGGCCTTGACTTACAGAGGGTAAAACAGAAAAATAGATAAGCTGGTATTTCACCTGCAAGTGATACTTGAAATTATTGCTAACTAATCAATGTTGACACACACTAACTCCCCAAATCTCTCCATGTTACTGTGGCCACCTCTCCACCTCACGTTTGCTTTGGGTTTTTCTTTGCACCGAGCACTGAAGGGATGCGCCCTCGCCACTTACCAAGAGCAGGTCGACATCCTCAGACTGAGAGCATGGGGAAGGAGTTTTATTAATTAGTGTCTGTAAATATTTATACTTGGGCAAAATCTTTTCAACAAAAGGAAAAGCATCTTCTGACAGGCATAACAGTTTAAACAGCTTTAAAACTCAGACTCTAAAGACAACTCCTTACAAAGATATTCTTTGTTTCCTTTAATGAGCTGTTTGTCTCCACCGAGAAGACAATCTTTCCAGTTTTCAGCACAGGTCAGGGTTTCAACCTTCATTATTTCACCACCACATTTTGAGAAAAAAAAAAAAAAAGATGGTACTTTGAAAGTACACTCGCTGGAGGAAGGGGCAAACTGCACCTGGCTAACCAGAGACCTGACCAACAGCTCACGGAATCCCTGGGAAAGCATCAGTTTTAAGGGACTTGGAATCAATCTGCTGATAGAGACAGCCTGCCATGCGTGGCCCAAACTGCTTGGTGATGGCCTGTGGGAGGTTTAATGCTGCATATTATGTGAATTTTGGGGGGTTGATATTCAAAATTAATCTGCACTGTGCCATAATAAACTAATCAGATTGCAGGACCATTTTACCCTGAAGCTTGCCACAGAGCAGAGAAAGAAAAAAAAAGTGTTTGCAGAATGATCTAAATTTGTCTCCTGAATCTTGGTTTTAAATGTTCTCTCGCTCTTAAGCAAAGCTAATTTGGAGAACATGGATGTAAGTCTCTTTGTTGTTGAATTTGGGCCCATAGGATTATCTTCACCTTAGTCCTTCAGACCCAGGAGAAGGATAAATGATAGCTTCCAGGGATATTATTTATATTTCCTATTTACTCTTATAAGTGCCGCAACTTTTTTTTTGAATGGAAAATATAACCTTTGTTCTCAATTGCCTATAATTTTAAGACAATTTGTTTTTGAGAGGTAATTACTGGCATTAAACACATATTTGCAAAGGAGAACTGAGGCACTGTACAGGCATGTGATGTATTAAGCATTATCACTGCAATATACCTAAGAGAAGAAATGCCAATTAATGGGAGAGAGTTCATTTAGAAATTATGAAAAAGATTTTTCACTGTCTGCACCTTAAGAGCATGCTTATTTAGTTCAATCCTGTAAAAAATCTTATGAAATACCTCACTCTGTGAGTTTGGTTCTAACCATTGGTCAAATCATCCATCCCAGAAGCAGAGTACTAGGTAATGATTTTTTTTCTAATTATAAATTGGGGGCCTTAAAAGGAAATGTTTTCTTTGCCCCAGAACACCAGCCCGATAATGGAGTTTATTAGATGTTGGTTCTTTTTTTTTTTCCCATGGAAAAGGGAAATGCAAACCAGTTACCAGAAATAATAGCTAAATCCAAACAGGGCTGCAGCAACAGCACTGACATGTTGATTTTCTGGGAACATGCAAGTAACCCATAAAGTCAGACAAATACAAAAACAGCAGAACATATACAAAACATTATCAACATTTATTTAAAATGGAATTTCACATTACCACTGATGGCATCGTATTCTTGCTGCCTGGTGGAATAAGAACTCGGAGGTCTGGTTTACGGTTATTCATCCCTAAATTCATGGGGGGAGGAGATTTTGCTTGCATATTCTTGTTCAAGTTACCAGGTGAGACCAGCAGACCTGGTGAGTTTCGGGGATTGCCATACCCGTTCCCTGTTAACAGAAAACAGTAAGAGCACTCAGGAAAAAAAAAATCCGGACTCAAAAAATGTTTCTAGAGCATATGCTACATGAGATGATGAAGAAAGGATTAACAGGGTGAGACAATAACGTCCATGAAAAGTTCACAGGATGACTGACAACCTCCTCAGGGGTAACCCAGTCAGTTCTCTAATATGCCGCTGAAGGAAGATTAAAAACTCCTAACGAGAAGAAACCTAGGAGACATCGCCTTGTCCGGAAGCCAGCATATACTTTTATTTATTTACTTTTTTCTGTAAAAAGTTGGGACGAAAGTCAGACAGTCTTTCAGGGCCTAAGAAAAGCACTGAATTGGTCTTGAACTTTAATTGACTAGCTCGGCGGAGGCCTGGCTGCATGACTAACTCTTTCGGTTCAACGATTTGGGTTTTATTTTGTGTGTCTGTGTGTCCTTAAGCGAAGAAAGGACACACCAGCGAGGCTATAATTTCTAGGACATGCGGCAGGCGTAGCAGCCTCTCACACGCTTTGCTCTTCAGTTCCCCTTTTCTCTGAGCGATTTCTCCCTATGGCTTTTTTCTCTCTGGTCTGCTTCCCTCACGAGGCTCAGTGGACGAACCTGAAGCCCTGCTCTCTTGCTCACGGAGAACTTCAGAAAGCAGGACTCCTTCTCAGGAGCTGAAAGGAGCGGGTGAGGCCTCCACTAAAGGGCTGATGCCCAGGGCACAGGAGGAGCCAGCAAGTGGGAACCGTCCTGAAAGGTTTTTCTTGGTTCTCTGATGTTTAGTTCTCCCCCTCCCATTAGCAGACAAACGGCTATCTGAAGGTGCCCATTTCCCCGTGACCAGCAGAGGTGCAGAGGCAGCCGATGCAACCTGAACTGAACCGGAAATCCCTGCTGGTTTCCTCCACCGTCTCTGCCTAGAGAAGAGAAACCACCCAGGCCAATTCAACAACCCAGACAGCTGTTTTCGGGAGCTCTCTAAAGGAGAGAGTCAAACCTCGTCGTTGCTGTCATCATTACCATTATGGCAAAACCCTAGCATCTATGACCCCAGGATGGATGATAACTGTGTGCAGTTCTGTGGGATGGCAGTGACAAGGTCCCGGTCCTCCAAGGCCCTTGCAGTCCTTTGTGGCAATCCGATATGGACGTGTGTGAGACGTACACACCAAGATGGGGCAGCCTGGGGTGAGGTGCCACAGAGGAATCCAGATTAAGGGCTACGGGTTCCCAGCAGGGAAGAGAATATCCGAAGGAGATTCACGGAAGAGGCAAGAACTGATGTGGGTCCTGAAACAACAGAGGAGACAAAAAGATCTCTGGTCTTCTGACCGGGCACTAACAAAGGGCCACGGTGGCGATTTACAGAGGACAGCCAGAGACTCTGTGAGGATCCTGGTGAGAAGGGAACCCATGAGAGAAGAGGCAGAGATTTTGAAGGTATATGGAGGGCTGGGCTGTGGAGCCCACTGGAGGTTAGCCTGTGAATTCCAGGCTAACGTGTCTTGGTTTTAAATGGTGGAAATGCAGACCCCTGAAGGCTGCAGAGCAGAGGGAACGCAGGCCCTTAAGGGGACAGAGAGGTCTACTAGCATTGGGATATTTTAGGAAGGCCTGATAGTGTGATTCAGTCTGGAAGTTTCTGTGATGACCTGAGCTACGGTGAGGAATTAGGAAGGCAAAGCCCCGGTATATTTCAGGAGATATTTTTGGGCACATCTTTTGAATTACAATCTATTTGAGGTACACTGTTTTGGCTTCCCAACTAGCACAGTGGTAAAGAATCTGCCCGGCCAATGCAGGAGATGCAAGAGAGGTTTTGATCCCTGGGTCAGGAAGATCCCCTGGAAGAGGGCATGGCACCCCACTCCAGTATTCTTGCTTGGAGAATCCCATGGACAGAGGAGCCTGGCAGGCTACAGTCCATGGGGTTGCAGAGTCAGACATGACTGAGCATGCACACACACAACTTTAAAAATGTTTAGCGCATACTGGTTCTTCATATCTCTTTCATTTTGCTTGTCTTATTTTATGCTTGAATAAACAGGCTGAATGTATAACAAATAACTACAAGATTAAATCTGTCAACTGGATTATGCATAACATTCTCCACCTTACTGGAGGAAAAAGCCCACAAAATAAAACAAATAAACCCCTCCTGGCAAAACGTATCAAATATAAAGTAGCTGCTTAAGAAATGTTGGTTGAATTGGTATATAAGTTGCTCCTCTGTAATAAAACTTCAAGAAAATTAGCTATATTCTCTAAAGCCAACTAACGATGTCAAAAGCCAAGAAGAAATTTGCACAGTTAATTTGGACAGTTTTCTGTGGCAAAAATGATTACAAGAAACAAACACATTTACCTTTTTTGGCTAGGAGAAATACAAAGGGTATGTTCACGTAGAAAGACACTTGATAAAATAGAATGCTCAGAGGACTTTCATGTGTCTTACTGAATCATTATTGTGACTATGCTAGGGCTTGCGTTTTAATTAATACATTCCATGGGATAAAAACGGAGTGAGAAAACCGGGACAAAGTTTGCACTCTTCTTTCCTGTCAGCCGAAGCTCAGACTGACAGATACGCTGAATGCCTATGTCACTTATCTATTAAGCCTGTGTGAGATCTGGTTTAAATAAACAATCAAATGGAAAATTAGCTGGGTAATTTCAAAAGAAAGGGGGAAAAAAAAAGTCAGTTAAGCAGTGCAATGAAGCTTGAACAGATCAGAAGAAACTAAAACCCAGGCTTGGTAGATGCCGATACTGGTTTGCATGGAGGAGTTATTTTGCTAAAAGGAAGTAAAACCGCTTTATGAAATGTGTTGTCCTGTGATATGACAAGCAATGGGCCAGTGTGCGAAAATGGAAATGCTGCACGAAGGCTCTGAGAAAAGCCTTTTTTTTTTTATTAAGAAAAAAAATTTTTTTTCTAGAGTGAATTCTGAGAAATTCCAACAAAGCCTTTTGCCCACATTTTAAACAATGATTTGGGGCAAAAGTAGGTGGGGGGCAGAGGGGAGATAAAAAGCAAACATATATTTTAGGTTTTCACCTAATAAATGCCTTAAAACTTAAAAAAAAAAAAAGATCTGAAAGGCATTCTATTTTTCCTTTTGGAATATTTCCTCTTGTTCGGAAATTATGCCATTTTAGAAGATTAGTCACATATTTTAAGGTGTTTACATACTGAAGGTAAAATATTTTGAACCACGATGACACTTCTTAAATTCATATTTTTAGAGCATAAAAGTTATTTTTGAGAACAAATAAATTCTGCCTTTTACCGGTGAATTTCTGCTGTTTTTAGCATATTGTGCCAGCTAGCATTTTGGAGCCATATAATAACCATTTCTGTTTCCAGCCACCAAGTTGTTATTCTTTTGGCATAATATAGATTCAGGAATGCGAGGCTGTGGATCCTAAACCAGTGATATAGAAACCTATCATTTGAAAATCAATGATGAATACATTCGTGTGGTTTACTGCTAAGAAGAGCCTGCATTTAAACCGGCTCGGAAACTGTGGCCTCCTCCTCACTCCGGGCGCTGTGGCCTTCTGTTGAGGCTGCTGTCTTACCTTAAGATAAATTCACCCAACAGAACGGTCTCTTTCAAAGTCAGGGTCGGGAGGTGGGAAACGCTACCCTTCAATAAACTTCTGAGATATAGATTCCACCTCTCTTCATGCTATGTTTTAAAATTACCCTCTGCCTGGGACGATGATCAATTTGGATGGGGCTGCATGCAGATGTCACATTCCCCTGACCACTTAAAAGCACAAAAATTATAAAGCACAAGTGAATGGATTTCCTGATTACAGATTATAAGAAAATGAAGAGCAGACCAACTTTAGAGTTCGCCTGTTTTATAGTTTCACTTGATGAAAAATATTGTTTCACATAAAACAATCTGAGTATTCACGATATAATCTGTATCAAGGATAACAGAATCCACCTTGCTGGTGGATTCTACTTACAAATTTCTAAACACTCAAATTAAAACCAGTGTAAATATACAGAACTTCAAATGTGGTGTTAGCAGAAATTTTTTTGTTCTCTCCAGTTAACTTGAAAACACTTGCTGTACTTTTTTTTTTTTTTAATTGACTCCTATTTTAAGAAGTTGTAAATTCAAAGAACATATTTCTGGCTTATGATGTTGTGGGGAGGACACTTTGCCTTGTTTCACAGAGCTCAACTGAATGTGGAACTCTCTTTGAGCCTGAAGTTCTGAAACTTTCTCCTATTTGGATATTTAAACATTATGAGTCTTTTCACTTCATTTTTTCCCTCTTAGACTTTAAATTATAAATACAAGCATATAAAACTAATCAGCACAAAACAGAAACTAGTTCTCATGGACCAAGGTTAATCTTTTTCATCGGCACTATCTTTTCTCTAGTCCATGTCATCACCTTTGACTATTCCCCCCTCCCTCTTTCAACTCCATACCTAATTAGTTACCAAATCTTGTTAATTTTTTTTCCAAAAGGCCTCTTTCCATTTTCACTGCCACCATCCTACATTAAGCTTTCGGTGCCATCTGACTAGGTCTTTCCATAACCTGCTGTTTGGGATCCTGGTCTCTAGTTGAAGGGTTTTTCAGCAGGCCTTACAATGATGGGCTTCAGGAAGATTGTTCCTTGAAGCTGGATGCAAACTTCCATGCATATGTGTGATAATAAAGCTAATGTACACTCTCAAGATATTCTTTATAAAAAAATCTTTCTCCAGTGCTGCTTATCTCATGTTCCTTTTTCAGCTCATACTTAACGCTAGTGGGTCGGAGCCCTGGTTTGGCTCTCAGAGCTGGATACAGTTTGACCTGCTCTGTGTATCTAACCTACGTTTCAATGGCCACGGCCAAGCTCACCATCCTCTGAATACATCTGAGTCTTTGCTCTAGCAGGTTAGTAACTGGCAGTGTTTGACTTCCTGTTTAACTCAAAATTCATTTTTAAGGATCAGCTAAGGCCCAGGGCTCTCATGATACCTTTCAGACAACCTCAGTCCATCTTGAACTCACTCTCCTCCCAAATCCTGCGCAATTAGAGGCTAATACTACACAGAGCACTCATCTATTACATGATTCAAATGCTCACAAAACACATAGACAGATTATGCTGGAAAAATTAAAATCATTCATAAATGGCACTACAAGTCAAGTTATGAGGGAACATGGGATAAGAACTGACAATCTGATGTGTAACTTGGTAATTTCAAACATCGAGGTGATGACCAAGTACACCACTGAAACAAACTGCTTTTCAACCACATAATATAAAAATCAGAAAATCATGCAAGTGCCCACCTACTAAATTTGTTAATAGAGAGCTAACTGGAGCTTCTTTTTTCATCTGCTGCACCTGTTAATCATTTCCGAGCACATTACTTTAGCTAAATGTAAGCAGCAGAATCAAATAAAGTAGAACTTCCCCCTAATGAAAAAGAAAACTCAGAGATGCTGGATCTTTTCTTCCACACTGACAAGTGTCTCCTGCCACGGGTTGTCTCTATATCAAGATGAATTTCAGTAACAATTTACTCACACAGAACTTTCTACCAAAAGATGGCTTGCATGCTTTCCTAGGAAAAAGAATGGTAGAAGGGTGGCAATTAAGAGTGCACTGGATTTTACTAGATGGTTCAGAGAGAGGCTTCCTGGAGAGAGGGAATTCATGATAGATCTCAGAGTCATGACTGTGTTTGAGAAGGATGAGGATTCCTATGAAGGCGAAATATAGGTCATTTCAGGGGATGCAGTTTTCAGAAGCTGGGAAAGTAGGCTTGGCTAACACAAGCCTCTTGGGTCATGATAACTTTAATACCGGAGACTTGATACTAAACTTTTACCAAACTTTATACCATAGATAAAGAGCAGCCAGAGTTGTTTGTGAGTAGGAAGTGGCATCGTTAGCTGTGTGCCGAGAAAAAAGCAAGAGTGGCAGCAGGAAGGAGGCATTAAAGGGTGAGACTGTTGTGAGGGAGCTAGATAGGACACATCTGCCAGGGAACACATGAGGAATGAGGTCTGAAAGAAGTGGCAGCCTTGCGAAGATTTACAAGGCAGATGGGCGATGAGGACAAAGGAGGATTAAGCAGATAAATGCAGTTCCTTGTCATGAGGTCTCCATTAGAGTTTCTTCAACTATACTGCGCCTTGGTTTTTCACACACTAAGCAATGATTTCATTAGTGTGAGAGAAGCATAAAAGTCATCTGAATCAGAGACTCCCACGTACTCTCCCAAGGCGGCCATCACCAACACGACCACGCAATATTAACAACAGCAAGCATTTTATATCGTATGAATGAGCAAGTGCAATAACATCATGCATCCACATTACCTACCCAGAACGGTACACGTGCCTATGCAGTGTGTTGGCTATTACACACGGATATACAGCACCTTTCATCCTCACAACGACAACCCTATGAGGTGCTAAGAGTATCCTTAGGTTACATAAATAGAAAGCTGAAGAGCAGAAAGATCCCGTAACTTGCCCAATGGCAAACAGCTATAAACCAGTTCAGCCATGGTTTGAACCCAGCAGTGTGTGCAGAGCCCACGCTCTAAAGCGCAACACAGACCTGCTCCTTGGAACCCGGGTGTACTCTGAGACTCTAAAAACCCTTCTCTATCCAATCTCATCCTAAAATTCCAGGAACACAAAGGAAGCAAGGAAACAAATTGGGGGACCAGGGACATGAGACTCAAAGGGCCCCCTATGGGTCTTCCCTGCTGGTCCAGAGGTTAACATGCCATGCTCCCAACACAGGGGGCCCGGGTCCGATCCCTGGTTGGAGAACTAGATCCCACACGCTGGAACCAAGAGTTTGCCTGCCGAAACAAAGATCCCGTGGGCCACAACGAAGAGCCAGCAGAGTCAAAGTAAGACAAGTCTTTTTAAAAAAGGGGCCTCCTAAGTCAGAGGTGATGTGGAACATGGTCAACTTGGGTGTCAAAAATAGCAATTCTGGTTCAAAAGACACTGGACTTACATAAGGGGCAACGTTCCAAACCATATTTCTAGTCTCCTTCTGGATAAATAAATATTTACAAATAGGAAAAATTGGGTTTAGCTACACTAAATGCCAGAGAAGCTGTTTAACTTTCAGTGTGCTATTTTGAGCGGATGATTAAGTATGCTTTTAAAGGTAGATTCTGAAATATGTTAGTCATAATCTTCTCCCCTGTAATAGAGGGTAAAGATGTTTACCTACCGACCATCTATTTAAGAGACCAGCTTCATCAAAACCACTCAACATGATAGGAAAATGCCTAGTATCTTATAGTATCCACTATTAGGTATCTGAAAAAGAATTTCTAATATATAGGTTATAGAAATTATTTTGTTTAGTACTTTGTTAATGGTATTTTATTTTTGGGAATTTGGAGCAAACTGCCACAGGAAAACATTAAGTTGAACATGGAGCTAAACCTCTGATGTATTGATTTTCTGTTTTTATTTCAGCCAAATGTTTTTCCCACTTAGGTTTCTTTTTTTTCCTTCTTTCAACAGAACAATTCTGAAAACATTTACGGCATACAATCTTGTTAAATTAAAGATGTTACGTATATAATAATGTTCACCGAAGTGAAGTGAAAGTTGCTCAGTCGTATCCAACTCTGTGTGACCCCATGGACTATACAGTCCATGGAATTCTCCAGGCCAGAATACTGCAGTGGGTAGCCTTTCCCTTCTTCAGGGGATCTTCTCAACCCAAGGATCGAACCCAGGTCTCCCGCATTGCAGGTGGATTCTTTACCAGCTGAGTCACAAAGGAAGCCCAAGAATACTGGAGTGGGTAGCTTCTCCCTTCTTCCTGACCCAGGAATCAAACTGGGGTCTCCTGCATTGCAGGCAGATTCTTTACCAACTGAGCTATTAGGGAAGCCCAATAATGTTCACTGCTATCAATTAATTTTACATTTGACCTTTAAAAAGTTTTAAGTTAGTTTCCAATGTCAGGACATTGTTTTGTGTTGCAAATAAACCTACGTCTTTTCATGTAATTTAAATTGTAAACAGTAAACTGGCTCATATAACCCACTGCTCTACTGTAAGCAACACATCTACAACAGTTTTTAGTAGAAAAAGTTAGGACCTGCTAGTCTTCAGTCTTACAATCACTTTTCCCTGAATGCTTGAAACGCTGTTAAAAGCAACAGCAACTATAAGTTATCCAGCTGTTGTAAATCACAATCATGTTTTTTTTTTTTGGAGGGGAAAGGAGATCTTTTTCATGGGATGGCTCTAAGGGAAAAGGCAACCACAAAACATTTAGAGGTCAGAAATCTGGGAATAATGAAAATTTCAATATGCCTACTGCAGAATGGGGGCAAATCAGATTTCTGATTCTTATCCAGCTAAAGACTCCTGATTACAGATTCTTAAAAGTAAAAATCAAGTCTCCACTCTATCTGGGGGTTTCTTAGGGAAACAATATAATAATGCATAATGTCAGACTGAGAAGAAACTCCTGTGAAACCTCAGTGCCTTTTGCGGTGTATTCTTAGAAAAATACCCCAAGAATACACCCAAGTCAAGGCTATTCTTGGTTGTACCAGTTGGAGGGCAGCAGACATTCTAAAAAGAGACTAGTCTCTTCAGCTTGACTAGGTCACCCTGATGTTGAACCAGACCTTCATGAATTGCCTGTTGACCCTACTCGTCCTTGATGTTTCTTGGTTCTGTTTAGAATCTTTTGAGAAATTAACAGTCTATCTGCCAACTAGAACTTTAAACATTCAGCACACACAATGGCCTCTGGATTGTGAGGCAGAAGTAAAGAAATTTTATTGGGTACTAAGTTATTCTTCCAAAGACTGGAGTGTGTGTCATAAAGCAGGTTTATGTTGGCAGCCCACTCTCATTTTTATCCTGAGAGTCATGTGGGTCAGGCATTATCATCCTGATTTTTGACAGATGAGGAAACTGAGGTTCCGGGAGTTTCTAAGGCTTGTCAGTAAGTGGGAGAGCTTTGATTTGAATCCAAAGCATAAGCTGCTTCCACTACATTATTACCAAAGCCAGATGTTTCAGATTTAGAATGCATCCATGAATTTTCCCTTCTCTCAGAATCAAGGCTCCATTTGCAAATAAGAAAAAAGTTGACCATCTGATGTTTCCAGGGCACAAAGACGCACAAAATTTCGTTCTGTTCTGAGGACTGTCTTACTGAAGGGATAGTTTTTCATTGCACCATAAAAATGAGATGGAACCTTGCTATCTTAAAAAAAAAGTTCCACTTAACAATGAATGATAGATAGATTTATGACTCACTTAATTGTTCACTTCTTGCGATTTGGGGGCTGTCTCTTTGCTAAAAAATGAGGGGGTGTCTTCATTATTGACACAATTGCTCATTCTTTCAGTCATTTTTCTAAACAAAAATATTGAGACAGTTCAAATTAGAGAGAACGTGACAGAAGAGAAGAATAATTACTTGTGGTTTTAACATTTACACAACTGCTGCAAACACATCAGAAGATGATAATGTTCGAATGAAACGTGTTGCACTGCACTGCACTGTGCTCCCTTTCTGTCTGGGATCTATTAATATCTCCTCTCTATTCCCACCGTCTAGGGCAGGGGCCGTGGCAGGCATGTGTCTTGGTGAAGCCTGCTGCTGCTGCTGCTAAGTCACTTCAGTCGTGTCCGACTCTGTGTGACCCCATAGATGGAAGCCCACCAGGCTCCCCTGTCCCTGGGATTCTCCAGGCAAGAACACTGGAGTGGGTTGCCATTTCCTTCTCCAATGTGTGAAAGTGAAAAGTAAAAGTGAAGTCGCTCAGTCGTGTCCGACCCTTAGAGACCCCATGGACTGCAGCCTACCAGGCTCCTCCGTCCATGGGATTTTCTAGGCAAGAGTACTGGAGTGGCTTGCCATTGCCTTCTCCGTTGGTGAAGCCTACTAGAGCACTATTCACACCCTGCACATTTCATAAATATTACTAGGACTAGATTAAGCTTTATTTTTTGCTTAGGAAATCAAGAATATAGATAATTGTAATACTAACAAGAGCCAACATTTTTTAACATGCACTTACTCTAGGGCAGAAAGTGTGCTCAGTGCTGCCTTGTATCGATGATCTCATTTAATTTTCACCACAATCCTGCAACGTGGGGATTCACCGACTTTCCAAGGACAACATCTTCCCTAAAGTAACTCGAACATCATGTATTTTTCTTGGTTATTTTATTATTCTGAATATCTGCCTCTAAAGTATTTTTCCCAAAAAACTGCATGAGCAAAACTTTTGCTCCATAATTTTACAGTTTTCTCCGAGCTACTTAATATCAAAGGTTTCCTTTACATGATTGTTATGTAAATTAATGTTATCATGTTTAAATAGGTAAATTGACCACAGATTTAGATTTACTATTATTACCATGGGCTGCCCAGGTGGCTCAGTGGTAAAGAATTCACCTGCCAATGCATGAGACCCAGGAGACTTGGGTTTGATTGATCCCTGGGTCAGGAAGATCCCCTGGAGGAGGAAATGGCAACCCACTCCAGCATTCTTTGCCTGGGAAATCCAGACAGAGGAGCCTGGTGGGCTACAGTCCATGGGATCACAAAGAGTAGGACATGACTGATAATATATTATTATATCATCATAACTTAATACAGCAGGGATTTTTTTTCCCTCTTACAGTACAAATACAACAAATCAGTTCTTTGTCATAACTAGAGAGTATAAGTGGAGTCTAAGATCAAACAATTGTGAAAGGAAGGCACAGTGTTTAGTAAGACAGTTACCAAGTAGATATTACGTTCAGTTAATATAGCTGAAATGGAGCAATAATGAATGAACTGAGCGAATACTTAGCACCCTATGAACACATCTGTAGATGACAAACAACCTATTTACACAAGGTTTTGTTACAATAGTTTCCTTTGTGTGTTGCTCAGTTGCTTCAGTCATGTCCAACTCTTCGCAACTCTATGGCCTATAGCCCACCAGGCTCCTCTGTCCATGGGATTCTCCAGGAAAGAAAACTGGAGTGGATTGCCATTCCCTTCTTCAGGGGATCCTCCCGATCCAGGGATAGAACCTGGGTCCCCTGGATCACAGGCAGATTCTTTACCTCTGAGCCACGAGGGAAGCCCCTGAGTTTCCTTTCACATAAACTAAAGGAATATATTTAATCTTTCAAATATGAGACTGTTTCATGACTGTACACTTAGAACTGAAATTCAAGTGAAACATACTATATAAGCCTAACTAAAATTTAAGACTGGCAAAGATTTGTCTAAAAACAGCACATTATACTCTTGACTGAAAGCCTTGAAGCCCCAAAAAGTCCCCGGTAGGTAAAACATTGATTTCCAAGAGGGGTTTTTTAACCACATCCCTCTGTCAGGATCTGCTGTCTATTGATGCAGTTTCATATCACTAATGATTCTGAAAAGAGCTTCTGTATTATCTCCAAATAAAATCTTATGGTGATGTCAAAAATGGGAAAGACAGAAATCAACATTGTGCGAGGAAAAAAAAATGCTGAGAGAAAATAGGCAAATGTTGAATAAAACTAATAATTTAGAGAGGAAATGTTAACTGCTTGAATCAATATTAAAAAGACCAAAATTTTATTATCAATCACACTCTTAGGTTAAATCAGTAGGATATGAGTGAAGAGACCAGCTTTCACATTGCTTTACTGAATATAATAGAAAGGGGATAAAAACGATCCAATTTGTGAGGTCTGCTAAGTTGCTGCTAAGTCACTTCAGTCGTGTCCGACTCTGTGCAACCCCATAGACGGCAGCCCACCAGGCTCCCCTGTCCCTGGGATTCTCCAGGCAAGAACACTGGAGTGGGTTGCCATTTCCTTCTCCAATGTGTGAAAGTGAAAAGTGAAAGTGAAGTTGCTCAGTCGTGTCTGACCCTTAGCGATCCCAAGGACTACAGCCAACCAGGCTTCTCCATCCATGGGATTTTCTAGGCAATAGTACTGCAGTGGCTTGCCATTGCCTTCTCCGATTTGTGAGGTCAGAAATCATTGATATACAAAAGGCTCTAAAATCTGCTGAAACACTCTCCAGGGAAGTTACAGTTTGAAATTTTGTTTTTCCTTCTGGAAATCAAACTCCTTAAGAATTAACTCAAACCAAAGGGGCTGAAAGTAGATGGTGTCCTGACTTAGCCTCTAACATCCTCTTGTCTTCTCTTCCACCTGCCTCTCGCATTTCAACATGGCCTCTACAGAATGGTGTCACCTTATCTACAACCTGCCAGGTCTTGTATTTGGGAAGTGGACACTGATTTTCTTGGCAGTGGCTGATTATCACGTGCTGTAGGTTATCCAACTAGAGGACAGTATTTTTTTTTTTTCTTTTAATAAACCTAGATAATCTTGGTTTGGGTTAAAAATATCACTGTCACTGAACTGCATAGATAGTAATAAAGCAATGCTGTTGGATCTTTATTTATGTTTTGGGTGAACTCCCAAAGGTAAAATTGAAAACGCACTCAGAATTTTTATTCAGAACAACTGAAACTAACATAATACTGCAAAAGAATCCAACTGTTAACTTAGCTTTTTTTTCATATGCTGCTTAACAATTTTTAAAAAAGTAATATAAAATTATATTTTTATACTAACAAAAAAGTTTTGTTTGAGAGTAACTAAATGGTAATCTCCGTTTCTTGAATATTGATTCTGAAGTTGTGTTTTGTTGGGCAAAAAAACAGGTAAACTTGTCAAAGCCAATTCTTTTAAACTGAATTTTTAACCACTTCTCATTGATATTTTAAACCACTGAGTAAGAATTGCAGAGTGGTCTACTTGGTCAAAGGTAAGAAAGTCAGCGAAGAAAATTTTGATATGTATTTTCAAAAACAAATAGTTGTAAAGCAATGGTATTGGTATAGAATAATTATGTTATGAACTTTTCCTCTTCTCATTTAGTTCTATTTTATGATATGCTAAATTTTTCTTTTCCAATGCTAAATGAATTACAAAAATGTCATGTTGGTGAACTTTTATGATTATATGATCATAAAACATTACATGTAAATGGACTCTAAAGACTTTTGTGTCTTATACCTAATGCAAGTAACTAAGTTCAGAAGTCCAAAGTCATGGCCCAAAGTACTGGCGAGTGGAGTCTTTTGAGAGTCTGGAAGCCAGGTCTCCTTACTCAGCCACTGCTCAGTGGTTTATCCACAGCAGCACACTGCCACCACCAAGTCTCCATGTATTCAGCTGATACAAATTAAGCATTCCAGAAGTGACAATGCTTGACAACCAAATGCATAAAATAGTAAACAATTAACAATCAAAATAAGGAAACAGCTGTTAGTTTCTTTTTATATAAAATTATCTCTAATTTACAATAAATGCCAATTAAAATTATTAACCAATATACATAAATATCCTTTGCCTTATTGTCAGATAGCTATGTAGACTGTACAATTCTCCTGACTTTTTAAAGAGATTCCTAAAGGATTTTCTTTCTGCTCCTCGACAACCCCCCCCCAACCCTTTTTAAAAAAAATCTCAATCAGGAAACAGTGCATCCTTGAGCATACTGGTACTTTCAACTCAATAAAAAAGCAATTATGTCATGAAAACAAAGGGCACCAATAAGAAAATGAATAATCCAACACAAGGCACTGCTGTGCTAACGATTAAACCTAATGAATACAGAAACTCAACTGAACTTGATCTTACAATCATCTGTAAGCACTAAGAGTAGCATGTTAAAAGCTTTAATGCACAGAGATATGACACAATGTAATTTTAAAAGCAATGGCGTTCAATTTTGGCTCTTGAAAGTAAAGGATTAAATAGTGGATGAATAACTGTCAACTGAAATCTCCAAATGTCACTATTACTAACGTATTATAATGACTTGGTGTATATTTCCCTTACATCAAGAGTACAACCCCATCCTGTTTCTTCTTTATCACCTCTCACCTTCATGTATGAAAGGATTTCAACTTAAGCAATAAGATGTTCATCATTTCAAGAAGAAACTTGTGATGGTCAGAGGCACCTGCCTATGTTTTATTCACTGATATATATCAGCCCTTCAGGTTTTCCATTAGCTAAGTTAAAGTTTGTAAAACTTTACTGGTTAATAGTGCTTAGCCATTTAATCAAATAATGAATTCATTATTAGCTACAGTATCAGAACATTATGTTATTTCTGTGAATTACAGATCAAGGGTATATCTTTTTATATTTAAAATTGCATTATTTCTTTGAAGTATTTTTTCTTTTTTCCACATAAACAGTATAAAAAATTTATGTCTAGAAGATCAAATTTTCCTTTATTCAGCTAACACAGATTTACTGAATATCTGCCACGTCCTCGCTCTTGTATCTTGAGCTGGTAATACAAACTGAAGAAGACAGTTTGCCCCCAGAGGGACGTGTCCAGGAGACAGATGTATGACCAGATAATGCAATTACAATGCAAGGAGCTAAACAATGTAGGCAAGAGAGGTGCCTAATTCCTTCTGGAAGAGTCAGGAAAGGATTTCCTGAATGGTTGAACTGAATTCTGCAGGATGACAAGCAGTGCTCAGGACCATGAAGTAGGAGAATGACAAGAATACACGCACAAAGGCAAGAAGCTGTGACGCTGTCTAGAACGTGGAAGCACAATGCAGTTAAGAACACGCACTCTGGAGACAGGCTGCCTGGGTTCCACCTTGGGCCATTACTTAACCTCTCTGTGCCTTAGGTCCCCTGACTATAGAAAGGGCATAATATGAATATCTACATGAAAGGGCTGCTATGTAAATACAAGTTTTTTTTGTTTTTTGTTTTTGTAAATCACATAGAGCAATTTAGATGTTTGCTATTATTAGAGCTTGACTGTGGGGTTCTTGATGGCAGTGGCAGAAAGTAAGAAGGTTGAAGGCCAGAGAGCAGGGATGGGCCAGAGAGAAGAGCACGTGAGCATGCAGTTGCTTCAGTCATGTCTGACTCTTTATGACCCTACGGACTGTTGATGCCAGGCCCCTCTGTCCATAGCATTCTCCAGGCAAGAATACTGGAGTGGGTAGACATGCCCTCCTCCAGAGGATCTTCCCAACCCAGGGATCGAACCCCCAACCTTTTATGTCCCCTGCATTGCAGGCAGATTCTTTACCACAGAGCCACTGGGAAAGCCCATAGAGATAAGAGGCTCATGGTTAATTCTGAAAGATCTGGGAAATCACTGCTGGAATTTAAGCATCTGAATGATGACCTACAATGAGTTTAAGGCTTTGATAAAGACTAACGGGGAGTATGGAGCAGGATGCAATGTGAGGTCGGGAGATGAATTAGGGATCTTTAGAAATAGTTTCTGGAGTGTTGCTATGAGCCAAAACCAGGGCAGTGAGATAGGAATGGAGAGAAAGGGGGTAGATTTAGGAAATACCTTGGAGACATTTGGTAAGTTGGTAAGACCTGATGACTCACTGGATGGTGGGATGAGGGAGAGGTGTAGTGCAGGCAGCAAGTGGATGCAAAAGATGCTATACTTTATGATCGAGCTGAGAGGGAAGGATGCTTACTTCTTTGGTCTCTTGGTTTTAAAGAAACACAATAAATACTGAATTTACTTCCTTCCCTCGTGAGACTATACTCTTTTTGCCATTTGAGATGAGTAGACAGTGAAGAAAATTGGACTGAAAGGGGTTTCCCATGTGGAGGCTAGTGGTAAATAACCCATCTGCCAATGCAGGAGACATACAAGATGCGGGTTCAATCCCTGGAAGAAGACATGGCAACCCACTCCAGTATTCTTGCCTGGAGAATCCCCACGGACAGAGGAGCCTGACGGGCTACAGTCCATAAGGTCGCAGAGTCGGACACGTCTAAAGCAACTGAGCACGCACAGACTGAAAAATATTTTAACTTAATTGGAGAGTCCTGCCACTTGACCTCAGAGTTTCTAACTTTATCTGAGACCTTGAATTTCAATGACAGGATTCAAAATTTGGGAGGTATCTTTTGGCCGTTTTGCTTTAGTTTTCTTTTCTGAAAATGCAGAGACATTCTGACTGGCCTTCTTTCCCTCAGTGTTATGTGATTCTCTGACATCAGCAACAATATATTCACTCTGACATTTGATACAGGCTGGTGTGAGCAAGAAGGGGCAGACGGCTGAGTCTGTGGGCAGGACATAGCAGCTAAGCTTAAGACTCAGTGGCATCTGTAACAGGTGTTCTGTGGAACCAGAGTTAGAAAGGGCTTCTTCCTCTATTTTTAAAAAGTGGGGAAGTAACTCTTTCATAACTATACAGAAACTGTTATATGCTCCTCACTATAAGATACAATCATCAAGATACAGTATTTATCATCATCAAGGTGGACCAACTGAGTGTTGCATTTTTAACTTCCTTCCATTTTTGAAGTAGAAGATTCTTGAGTTATGGCAGAGGTCCTGAAGTTGGGGAATGAATTTGCTAAGTCTACAAGATTTTTTTTTTAGTTCAATGACGCTATAGCCTATATATGGCTAACTTTTATGTTTACAAGATTAAGTGTCTTCTTTGTCCCCGGAGGGCCATGTAAATTAGTGGACTGTCAGGGAATTGACAATGACAGCATAACTGAACAATGCTTATTTTCAATATAGAATTCTAAAGCATTTTAACTACTAGGCAGTAACAAGAGGCCATGTCATCAAAGATGAGTACCCGTCCCCCAACTCCACATATTTTTTCTATTAACTTTCATCACTGTTATTGGCTGTTCTCATACAAGCAAGCAAACTGATGCATCAAGATACTGGATAAAATATTATAATATCTAAACTACTCTTATTTACTTTTTCTTGGACTTTGAGACAACCCAGTTTGCAGCCCTATCACCCCCTCTAGCCATAGTGTCTGGCAGAGATTTGAGTCCAAGACACAATGGTTTAATTTTGGTCTATAATTTTCAGGCTACAAATCCTGAAGTACTTTTTTTTTGAGGGGAAAAAAAGAGCACTTTGTTTCAATATCCAGCAAAATAGTATATTCAGTTTAATCATTAATCTGACTCTACCTACTCCTTAAAAGCTAGATAAAATAGGAAGTCAGGACCATTGATTCTGTTTGTTAGTCCTCTAGTTCTTACACTTTTTCATCATTACTTACTGAATTAGTGAAGAGCCAATATCAGAAATAAGAAACATTACTCTCAAATGGACATATTTATAAACATGTTTCTATATGCCAATTTTTAATCTTCTTTCTTATAATTAACAGCCTATTATAGTTGAACCTGGCAAAATAGTTTAATTAGGCTGGCCACAGATATTTCAGTAAGCTTGAATTTTTTTGATATTTCAAACATAACCTTGTGTTCTCATGGCTGCCTCCTACTATTTTAAATGTATAGTATGTTCTACTGCAGGAATTACCAGGGTTACTTGTTATACCAACAGTGAACTGCAGTTAGCATTAGAAAGTATTGTGCTGTCTTCCCTCTGCATCGGAAAGGACATCGACATCTCAGTAATCACAATAATATGAATTAACATGGGACCCTGGAGAAATGTGACTATGAGACCAACTGGCCATAATGCAAGAAGTTCTTAAAGAGCTGAACTGTATTTAATGTGCTTTTCTGAGAGGTACACTGTGTTTATACTCTCTAAGAATTCATTGTAATACCAAATGTGGCTTTATTTTATTAACAGTATTGTTGAATGGTTATAATCTCACTCCTTCCTTTTCTTTATATATTCTCCTTTAGAAGTATATAGGAGTTCAGTATTTCTTTGTATAGAAAGTGATTCACATTTAATGTGAAATAATTTACAAAGGACACGACTTGCAAGGTTTGCTAGAGGTACTCCGGTGGCCGCCAGAGATGGTACCCAGGATTAAATTGATTTGATCAGAACCCCCAATTCCGATTATGTTGACTAGCTGAAGCTTTATTATGGAAAGGTCTACTTAATAAATAGTCATCACTGAGTTACTATCCAATCACTCCTGCTTCATCAAAATGCTTTAGAAATTCTTGGGGCCGTTTTCCCATGAGTCTCCCTGATCTCTCAACTTTATTGAAAAGACTTACTTCTGCAGATCACCAAGTAAAGCACTGCTCAACAATGACACGCACTCCAGTACTGGCGTCTCCACTCACCTGCACTGGTGCCTGCACCGGATGTGAGGTCTCCACCCATCAGACCACCTGTGGACGAAGGCGGAAGATCAGAAGGAGAAAGGCTAATGGCCCATGGGACAACATACTGTACCTCTAGAAACTTTAGCATTCTTAGGATTCTCCCAAGAGTCCTAAATTTGTCAAGTGTTACCTAGGTCAGATGGCTGACATTTGTTTTACTGTGACATGCTGTGCTCAAACACTAAAAATACATTCCATCACTGACATTTTGCAACATCCTTTTTTCCTAAGAAAGATTACCTTAAAAAAAACCTAGTCAAAAAATCTAGTCTTTGAATGGTCTCTAAATGTTTACTGTATTTTTATATTTAGTTTTCCTAAGATTGCATTTTTTAGAAAGTGAAGAGTAAAGTTTATTATATGCTCAAATAACCATATATCTGATGTTTAATTTTTTGTAAATATATTTATACAATTTAATTCTGTACAATGCTAATTGCCAAGCACTTTGGTCGTTTCATGAATATTCTTAACAGTGAATGACCTCTTTTACTACCTGAATTTACTTACTAATACAATAAAACAGACTTTATTGGCCACAAATTTAGAGACATATGTTTATTCACTGCTAGCTTAAGAAAGCAGGTTAAAATTTGGCAATCTTCATTTATGGGAGTTGTGATGTTTCAAAAAGATACTGAATATAATAATTCATTTTACTTTTTATGAAACAAAATTTATCTAAAAGAACAGAATATCAGCCAGATTATTTTCTAATTGTTATCATTATTATTTGGTACTGGGTTTGGAATTATAAGAAAATGTTCATTACATTTTAGGAAAGAGTTTATTATTTCCAACCAAATAAATATTTTGGAAATAAACCATGAGGTTTTTTTTAAAAATAAATGAGCATGAGTTCATCAAATAGGAAATTCAACAGCATTTGAGTATGATCTAAAAGGAATACATATAGTTATTGAAAATGTTTATGAAAAATTTCAACATATTCAGAAGTAGGGATAACAGCATAAGTCCTTTATACATCTCTCTCAGATTTAAGATATATCAAGATTTTTTTTAAAGTGGCTGATTGTATCCTCTACATAAAGTTTCTGTACTAAAAAGTAATACACATTTAATTCTAAGGCAGATATAAGTATTCTGACGGAAATATTCTTCTGTGGATAAATTACTTTTAATAAAAAGTATGTCGAAGACATATTAAAATTCCCTATTAAGTGGTTTTTAAGAAATAAAATGTAAATGTATAATGATTGGCTGTATACAATTTAGAAATTCAATTTTGGTGCTTATTTTATATATATGAAGGATTTATTTAGTTATATTCAACTCATAGTTACTGAGTTCCTACCATGAACCTGACAAGCAAGAGGACATTCTTTCCTTCAAGGTCCTGTAAGTCCAGTGGGGAAATGGACACATACTCAATACAGTATATCATATTGTGTATCGCTTGATCTGAGTTCTAAGAATGGCCAAACTTTCTGAGCAAAGATTTCTTTTCTCTGAGACACTGTGAATTGCATAACCAAAAGAATCTCCTGGAAGTACAGACACAAATGTATGGCAGTTGTGTATGTCCTTGTGATATGCTCTTATCTTTATTTCTGACTTAGTTTTGTTTTTAATTCACAGCTCTTATATATATATATATATTTTATTGGAGGCAAATTACTTTACATTAATATATTAGTTGATTTTGCATTACACTGACACGAATCTGCCCCGGGTGTACATGTGTTCCCCTTCTTGAACCCCCCTGCCACCTCCCTCTTCCCCATATCCTCCCTCCAGGTCATCCCCGTGCACCAGCCCCAAGCATCCTGTATCATGGGTCGATCCTGGACTGGTGATTCATTTCACATATGATAATAACATGCTACAATGCCATTCTCCCAAGTCATCCCACAGCACTTATAAACTATGATATTTCATCACATTTCTTCTCTGCCTTAAGTCCTCTGTGCTATAAGTTACTGGACTGATAAATAAACAATTGACCAAAATAATACATAACTAAATGAGATAAATGCTATCGGGGACACAGGGGAAAAAGTTTCATAGAAAAGGTGATATCTGGCTAGAAGTAAGAGGGAAAATGACATTTTAGGCAAGAGAAGAGAAACAGAAGCATGGAGACAGGTTATCTGGCGTTCTCTTTGAGAAAGTATGCGGTTAAAATATAGCCACCTGAGGAGATGGGTGCTAGGCTAAACATATAGACTGCAGATTATGAAAGATTTTGAAAGATATGCTAACAGGGTTAGGTTTTTATCATGCAGAAGACCTAGATGGCGATGGGTATTGAGCGATGAAGGGACGTAACAAATGGAAAGCTGGAACACTCAACATCTTGCAGGGAAAACAGCCTTCTTTGCCAAGGGTAGCACCCTCCAGTGACTTGCCACTGTGGCATTGTTACGAGGACATACCTGTGTTACCTGCACTTGGAGGTCGATGTGTTACACCAGGAGACATACTATTCCTCTGCAGAGAAGGGTGGGCCAGTGGCAAAAGGTTGGGGTTTCCCAGTGAGCTGACGGGGTTGCTGTATACCAAACTGTTGTGGCTGGACACTGGGATGGAGACTGGCATCTCAAAGTTGGGAGGTGGAACAGCCTGTAGGAGCAAGAAAAACAAGCATGGGTAAAAGAAAAGAAGAGAAACACAGCCCAGTACAGACAACCTTACTTTTCCAAGAAAAGTTTCAAATTCCAAACTGCTTGGTGTCTAGATTATTAAAAAGAGCTCTCAAGATGTTCAGATCATAAACTGGTTTCTTTAATGTGCTTAGAACTGTTTCTTTGCAACTATTAGAAAACGTTTCACTTTTGTTTAAAACAAAGCCCCATTTCATTAGACTCCATTGTCTTTGAATTCCATTCTATTAAGTGGTAATTGTTCATTTCTGATATCTGAATCTGGTGCCAGAAATGACTGCAAGATCAAAGGTACATGACTGTGATGACTTCACAGAGAAAAGGGATTAAAATGCACACTGGAGCCTTTGGTTTAATTGCTTATTGAAGCATATTTATGCAGAAGTTTAATGATATAAAATCACCTCCGGGTGTGTGAATAGCATATATACTTTAATTATTATATTTAAAAGTCTGTCTTTTGAAAGCAACTCTAAAGATAATCGACATTTTAAGACACAGGGTTCAAGGGAGCATGTATCATTCAATAATTCATATTTTAAAATGATAGCTCAGAATATACATCATACTTCACCTTTTGGGATATACTGACATTGACAAATAGCAAGACCTACATCTCCAATGAGAGAGTTGCAAACATTTAGTGATCTCTGTGGATGTCTAATTAGAGTAATTCAGGCCCCAATTATTGATTTTTTGGTATTATTTTGGCAATATAACCCACACATGCTTATTTGTCTGCTTGCATTTGCTAGATAATCATAGTTGGAATATCCTTCCCTCTTCCTTTTTTTTTTTCATTTTTAACATTATAAATGAAAATACTGTTTGAATATATTGCCAGAGGACTCATGGTGTCAGAGTATGCAGCATTCTTAATATAAAATGGATATATGTGTGTATGTGTATATGTGTGGATCTAGTATGTATTACTAGGGTTTACACAGAAGATTCCCTCAGGGAGTCTCTAATAACCCATCGAACAAATTTAAATGCATATATGCCTGTGGCTCAAAGTTTTCTTTTTACTATTTTTTTGTGTAATCCTAACATCAAGTTTGTTTCCTTTTTGTTTATTTCTCGTTGCTCGGCTGGCCTGCATCACGCGTTGTGCTCTGCAGCAGTTCTGTTCATCCTGGTGATAATTACAACACTGTCCTCTTTCTCTGCTTCTGCTCCCTTATTCTTTACTTTTCCTATTTTTCTTTTCTTCCCTGATCTGGACATGGCAATACTGATGAGAACAAATGTTCCATTAACTCTTTTCATTTACATGTCTTTGATCCTTCATTGATTTGGGGGAAATAAAAGTGTACAAATGTTATACTAACACAGATTTTATTAAGCTTTATCTGTCATAAACAGGGTAACAAAAATAAATTTGGATAACCACCATGATATGATTGAATATGAATGTTTGATAAGACATCAAAGAATGATTATGTTCCCTGACTCCCAAAGCCTTTAAACAACAAAATATTAGTGTATGCTGTAAAATACATGTCTATAGAGTTAATAAAATACTGCATTCCCTTATTAAAAGGCCAAATAAGAATTACTCTAGCATACTTGAGAAAACAAAGTAACCTTCCAGGACTTCTCCATTTACCCCAATCCCCTTTCCACCACTCTGGGCCCAGGAGGCTGATGTCCCAGACTGCATCTAGCACATTCCCCTGGGCCTCCGGCTTCACCTGGGCCAGTGAAGGCACGGGCAGAAGTAGAGAGAGTCAGAGAAGAGAGGTCCGGGTATATTTCCCCTCTTGCTGGGCCAGAGGACGGCAGAGGCTGCCTTCCCCTAGTGAGCAGCACACCCCCTTTTTGGTCCTCTTTCCAGTGACATAGATCTTACTGTGCTCTGATAAATTCTCCCTCCTTTTGCTCTTTCAGACCTACGTATGGTAATAGCTTCCAGGTTGGAAGCCCTAATGTACTTCACAATTTCTTGAGTTTACCTGATCTCTCAGTTCAGTTCAGTCGCTCAGTCGTGTCCGACTCCTTGCGACCCCGTGGACTGCAGCACGCCTGATCTCTATTCATCTGAAAATAGACCCTTTACTAAACTTTCTTCCATTACCCTTCTGAGTTTGCCACCTGTTTTCCACTAGATCCACAGTAGTAACTCTAGATCTAGAAGTGTGGTACACTGCAGGTGGACTATCTCCTTAGGGGGCATTCTGGAAACTTGTGGGTGGCAATGATTGAGCTGGTATTTTCCTGGTTGGCAGATATGCTGTGGTGGTGGTCTGACTCTTGCGACCCCATGGACTGTAGCCCACCAGGCTTCTCTGTCCATGGGATTTTCCAGGCAAGAATACTGGAGTGGGTTGCCATTTCCTTCTCCAGGGGATCTTCCTGACCCTGGGATTGAACCCAGGTCTCCTGCCCTGCAGGCAGATTCTTTACTGACTGAGTTACCAGGGAAATCCCAATACGATATGCTCTATATCCTATTATATGTGGGGCAGTTGTACACAACAAAGAATTGTCTGTTACCCTATCCCACCTTCAAATGCTCCACTGGACATTCATGTGTATGAAAAATCTTTTTAATAATCATCTGAGTCAGAACTAACTTTGTTCTGCAAACACAAGGTATTTTTAATACACTGAAACACAGATTTTTTTTTTTATGCGCTGAAATTCCCAGAAATGCAATTACTGTGTATGGTGAGGGAATGTTTCACTTTGTTTGGTAGGGAACTTTCAAAAATCATGTCACCAGTGACAGTTCTGCTCTTGTGACCTGGGTTGGAAATCTGGCACACTGCTTTCTCTCAACTCACTCCAGTAAAAAAAGTTCTCCTCATCACTTCACTAAAATGCTCTTGTCATTGTCATGAATAACCTTTAGATTGCTAAATCCAACGGTAACTTCTTAGCTCTCAACAGGGACGCAGTTGATCACTGCTTCTTGATAAACTTCCTCCCCTTCCACAACCCTGGACTTTCCCTCCTATTTCGATAGCTGCTCCTTCTCAGGCTTGGTTTCTGGTTCATCCTCTTCTCCCTGCTCTGCGAATGTAAGAGCGTGTGCTCAGTCATGTATGACTCTCCACAACCTGATGGACCGTAGTCTCCCAGGCTCTTCTGTCCATGGGATTTTCCAGGCAAGAATACTGGAGGGGGTTACCATGCCCTCCTCCAGGGTTCTTTCTGACCCAGGGATCAAACCCTACTGCTACCGTCACCTGGGAAACTCGAATGAAAGAGTACCATGGTCCTTTTTCTAGTTCTAGCTCGGATCTCTCTTCTGATTCCAAACTTGCATATTCAGCTACACTCTCAATATTTCTATTTAAGTGTCTGATAAGCAACTTAAAACTAGCCCCAATCTAGTTCTCCCCATCTTCAGCTGGTGGCAGCTCAATGCTTTCCTTTGCACAGAATAAAGTTCTGGAGTCACCCCTGAATCTTCTCTTTCTCCCATACCCCACTTTCAGTCTACCCGGAAACACTGTTGGCTTAACTTCCACATATAACCTCCAACCACCTCTTACGGTCCAATGGCTGATTCTAGCACCATCATCTCTTGCCTTGATCACTGCAGTCACCTGCTCATAGCTACCTGCTTCTGTCCTTGCCCTCCCTTTTATTTTCAACGCTGCATTCAGATAGATCCTTCAGAAGCATAAATCAGGTGATGGCACTTCTCTGTTCCAAACCTTGTGTGAACTCTCATCCTAGTTGGAGCAAAGCCCAGCTTCTCCCAGTGTTCCACAGGGTCCTAATTCCAGTTTCCACCAGGCTCCATTACTGATTTCCTGCCATCCTCTTCTCACCTCCCTCCTTCTCGTCTTATTTCTCTGGTTAACTCCATCACTTTTTTCAAATTTCTGCTCAAAATCTGGTCTTTTCCATCAAGAACAGACTTGTGGTTGCCAAGGGGGAGAGGGGAAAGGGGAGGAAGAACTGGGAGTTTGGGATTAGCTGATGCAAAAAAATCATATATACAATGAATAAACAAGTTTCACTGTATAGCATGGGCAACTACATTCAACATCCTGTGATAAACCATAATGGAAAAAATATGGAAAAGAATATATAAATAACTGAGTCATGCTCCTGTACAGCAGAAGTTAACACAACATTGTAAATTAACTACCCTTGAATAAAATAAAATTTAAAAAAAGCTAGTCTTCTCAAGGAAGCCCACCCTGACCACTCTATTTAATCTTGCTCCTGCTCCCACCCATCTCCTGATCGCTTTCTCTTCTTTTATAAGATCAATTAAGATGTTGGCTACTTAATGTCCCCTTTCATCAGATGCTAAAGTTTTTTTACTACGAGGTAATACATAGCCTAGCCCACTTTTTATTGTATAAATTGAATATTTTCATTCAAAGAATTTTTAGGAAGATACTATATGTAAAAGTAAGGTTACAACAACTTATTCTATATTATTTATTGAGCAGGCACTACACTGTAATTTACATACACAATATGTTTGAAGCTTCCAACATCCCTTCACTACAGATATAAACCTTCCTTTTTAAATTGGTGAGATTAAGTAAGTGATCCAAGGTCATGTAACAAGTGACTGAGTCTGCTGGTTTTGCTACTAAATGACTGTGCAACACAGTATACATTTTTGGATAGAACTAAAATATTTTGGTCAGAAATCATACTGTGAAGTGAGTATGGGCTGCATGTGAGAAGCTTATTATTTATGAACCAGGAACATAACAGACTAAATGGGCTCTTATGGGACATGGCTGAACATCATGTTAGGGTGTGTGCTTATGCCTATTGATGCCAGGGTGGATGAGGGCTTGGGAAAAAATACACCTTAAAGACTCCTCTTGTTCAAATTTACTCAGATTTCATATTTTATAGCTCTCTTTTGCTTAAAAATGTCTTACTCTGTATTATTACTACTGATAAATGTTTAACTGGATACCTAAGGACCCCACTATAAGACTACTTCTTTCCTGAATAATCTACAGAATATTGACTGTGTCTCAGTACAGAACAAAGCCAATACCTTTCCCCACCCTGTGATTATTTACATATCCAAAATAAAGAGGATGGTTAATAATCATTTAATGAATTCTGAACTACTCTACTAACCAATTTGGTAAAAGTCTCTCTACTCCATTCTACCTCTGACCGTCACCCCTAAATCATTCAGTTTCCAGGATTCTGGGCTATAAACAATTTGATGAGAGTTATTATAAAACTCTCTTGTGATTGGCTAGACAGAAGTCAGATATAATTCTGATATTAGCATGCATAAATGCTAAGTTGATTCAGTTGCGTCCAACTCTTTGTGACTTCATGGACTGTAGCCCGCCAAGCTCTTCTGTCCATGGGATTCTCCCGGCAAGAATACTGGAGTGGGTTGCCATGCCTTCCTCCAGGGGATCATTCCAAACCTAGGGATCGGACCCGCATCTCTTATGATTCCTGCATTGGCAGGTGGGTTCTTTATCACTAGCGTCACCTTTCAGGAAGTCAAGCATACTTCAAAAATTCACAATTCATAAAACACGGTAACATCCACTGCAGTTTAGCTTTTGCTTTGTTTCCTTATCTGCATCAGGAACTGGCTAAATAACTTTGAAATCACATTATAAGCTTAAATTTGACCACAGCGAGAAGCTGTCTCAGAGAATTAGAAAGAACATCAGCCTTTGTATTAGAAATCTTAGCTGCAGTCCAGGTAGTGTAATAAAGTGCAACTTAAGCACGCAAGTCATTTAATCTCCCTTGACCCTATGTGGGACTTGAAGCAACTGCATCCAGAAAAGAGATCCATCAACTCTAGATGCCTTAGGAAATGGTTATAACAATGTACCCATGTTTATAAGAAATTGGCATTTTTTCTTTTTCTTCTCAACTTTTCAAAATTAAGGAACTTAAAAGCATCTAGGTACTTCCCTGGTGGTCCAGTGGCTAGGACTCCGCACTCCCAGTGCAGGGGGCCCAGGTTTGATCCCTGATCGGTGAAGTAGAGCCCACATGCCACAGCTAAATATCCTGTGTGCTGCTAGGACGACCTGGCACAGCCAACACAAACAAACAAACAGCATCCAAATTTTAAAAAATTTTGTCGAAAAAATGAAAGCCAAAATGTCATTAAAGACTCCAAACTTGCAAAGATTTCAGGGGCAGGCTGAAATTTTAGAATCCCCCAAGAAAGGAAAGAAGAGAGAATTCTGGGTGATTAATAAGATGATATAAGTAGGACTGGCTGTATAATTTGCAGGGCTCTGGGCAAAATGAAAATGTGGAGCCCTTGTTAAAAATTTGCTAAGAATTTCAAGATGGGGACAGCACAGCACTTAACCAGGTGTGGACCTCGGGGAGCAGGGCCCTGTGTAACTGTACAGGTCACACACCCACACCGCGGGCCCTGGTTTTAGGGATACGGGCATGAGAGAGAAAAAGTTTTTAGTTTCTATCCCTGAACAAATGGATCATGGTTACCAAAGTGAGTCACTGCGGTCAGAAAGGTATCTGAACTCTTATCCAAAACCCATGATTTCCCAAACTTACCACAAGGAAAAGTCCAATAAAATATTTTTAATAAAATATTTTTAGTTAATAGGCCCTCTTTCATTTAATGGGAATGACTGAACGGAATTCTTTTCTGGGGCCACAGCTGACACTCTCAACTTTTGAACAACCATGACCAGCCTGCTGAGAACCAGCAGAGAAAGGAATCACACAGCGCTGATGACTACTGACTACACTTGGCGGGCGTGTGTGCTTTTCGCTTCAGTCGTGTCCGACTCTTGTGACCCCATGGACTATAGCCTGTCAGGCTCCTCTGTCCATGGGATTCTCTAGGCAAGAATACTGGAGCGGGTTGCCATGCCCTCCTCCAGGGGATCTTCCTGACCCGGGGACTGAACCCCAGTCTCCTGCACTGAAGGCGGATTCTTTACCCACTGAACCACTAGGGAAGCCCAGCGACCTCGCCTGCTGGTATCCAAACCCCCTCCAGGCCGCCCCGCGACTGTGGCCAGTGCTCGCCACCCCCTCTGCCTGCAGCTCCGCACAATGTCTACACCCGCAGGCATCCCTTGGTCCTCTCTCAAGCACCTGCTTCCCCACCTCAAAGCTCTGGAAGCTGAATTCAGTATAAAAACAGGTCATCAGGTGGCCATCCGCTCAACTTCCCTCTCCCCGCTGCTGCTCTGACTGCATCTGCGAATCCTTCTGGTTCCCAGCCCATCCCCCTTCCTTGAGAAGCTTCACCATTTTATCCCCATTTTATCCACACGTCCAATCTTTTCCTTCTTTAAGTGTTCCTCCTTGGCATATAAAACACCTCAAGTACTTTTTCTACCTCCCTCCTCGATCCTAATTACAGTCTTCTTTCTCACTCTTCACAGTTCATTATTTGAGGAAAGTACGTCCACACTCTCCCATTTCCACTTCCTCCCTTCCTGGCCCCTCTCAACCAGGGCTGCACTTGCCCTCTCCTCCCTTCAGCCCATTTCCTAATTCCTGGTTCCTCAAATGGAGCTGTTTTTTTTCTCGCTGTGAAGCCCAGCATGAACCGTGGCAAACCCCACATGAGGAAATGCTGGTCGACAGGATTCCAAATCAGCCATGAGTGATTTCATGTCATTGAGGAATATGGGCAAAAATGAGATGGTACCAACAGGTGGCTGCGATATTAAATTCTCGATTTGAGAAGGGAAAATTCTTCAACCTGGGTCTCTGGAATAGAAAAACACCCTTGTAATGTTTTGAGAGAGGCAGAGACACTCTCTCCATACAAAGGGCAGAGTGTCCTTGCCCTGCTGTAAACGTTTTAGCAGCTGTGGAAACTTTCAACAAAATTTACTTCCAGCAACTGAACACGATGTGCGAAAACTGGGCTTTTCATCGTGGAGACTGAAGCACTCACTAAAGAAGCGGGGACTTGGAGGCACAGCCCGGAGCTGTATGGCTCCTTCTCACAGCTCTGCCTGTGAGCTCTAATGTGGTTTTCCATCCTCTGCCGCACGCCACTGCACCTCTTAAGAAATCATGTATCCTGATTTTGAACTCTGCACGACAGGATGAAATATGGTGAGGGAACCCAGGTATGCATTACACCTCTTTCCCCCTAGAGCACGGGGGAAATGATCCAGTGGGCAAACATGGGCATCCTCCCAGATCTTTGGGGGTTAAAGCTCCACACACACATGGAGAGTGACTGCCAGTTCTACACACACGCCCCTTTCCTGACCGTGCTGGGCATTCCTCCTGAGACACCTAATGTGCTTCACCTTAAAATCTTAACATCCACAAACGCGCCCAGCAGCTCTCAACTAGTGTATTATATACTGAGAGAAACTCAGGCCATAGGAACTAAAACTTGGCCCAAAGGAGCTCCTTCTTTCCTTCTGCTGGGCAATAAAATCCCAGGAGATTTCACTTAAGAATTCTGGCTGTAGCAAGTACGCATTGCTGCCTCTGATAGGAAATGTTTCATTTGACCAAGCGCCCACTGTGGAAATGCTGTATGTGGTACTCGGTCTTATGAAACCTTTAAGAGTTTACAGCAGTTAGCTTTCCTTCATGATAGAGAGAATTCATAATTCTGATTCAACCAAAGATTTCCCGTGGGCATTACTTCATTTAACAAAAGCAGCAGATGTCTATTTATGACAGGAAGTTTAACATGCATACATTTTATAAAGAAGTTTTAAGTGTTCAGTTTAATCCGACACGGGCTGATCGTGCACCGACTATGTGTAAAGCGTTAATTTATCTTGTGAGTGTCTGTGGGTTTGGCCTGGAGCTTTTGTCCTCAGATATCTGCACTTGTAATTGTTGAGGCCTGTTTTCACTACAGTCTCTCTCAATCCTCAGGTTTCAGATGTTTCCTTAACTTAGAGAAAGTGTACTTTTTTGAGAAAGGAATTAATTACCTACTAAGGAGCTTGTATACAGTGAAGGTTCAGACATGACATTCATTATTCAGAAAGTATGTGAACCTCAAGTTGTAACACTTTATGTCACAAAATGAACATCATTTGATTGATGGAAGAATAAAAGGTATGTACTTTCCCCCTCTATAATATGTGGGCAAACAAAATAATACATGCAGAGTTATTTCTCTTAAATATCTGGCAAGGCATATGATTGATTGTTAGGAATTTTTTGACTTGGTTAAGACAAAACTTAGCCAAATGTTAAAGCATGGAAAATGTTGATGTAGGCAAAGCGAATATTCTGATAAAGCTGTAACATCACCCCAGCGCACAAACATGTTGAAATCTTACCGTTAGGTTGTCATGCACTCTGCTTCCCTGCAGCGAGCATTAGCTTTAACCCTTCAGTGCTGCTGCTGAGTTTCATGTTTAGGGAGAGGGTGAAAGCTTCACTCAGGAACAAGCTTTTACTCGGGTGATGAGCTGATGAGCGGCAGTTTACGTGAGAGAATGGCCGTCTCACCCATGTATCTGATCTCAGTTAAAATATATCTGTTTTATAGTCAATCCTCGTTCAGAAGGAGACTCTCGTTTTTGCGAGCGCCTGGTGATTTGTGTGGACTGTGTGTTTAAGAGATTGTGTAAATTCTGGGTGGGTCACGAAGATCTTTCTCTTCCTCCTGTAAACTTGCTACCTCCGAATGAACTTCTGGATGGCACATCGTTTCGATGACATAACTTCAGCAACCCTGAGGGTTTGCTTTCCAAGTGAACGGCCCTCGGAATGAGATGGCTATTTTCTGGGTTTGCCTTTGCAGTGTTGCTGAGAGAAAGCCCTCACTGAAAGGGTTAAGGGATGTTACTGCAGCAGTTATCAGCAGACCAGCCATCTACCTTTGGTACTTACAGGAATTTTATGGCTCTTGATCATATTATCAAATTCTTCATTAATTTTTTTGTATTTTTCTTCAGTGCGTGGGGTGAGTGCATAAGAGGAGTCGGGGTCGGGGCTTTCACAGCCTTTGTTCTCTTTCTTGTTCAAGGCCTGCCAGGTTCAGAGAAATATCAAGAGTAAAAAAAATGAAGGGTGTTTTGAGTACTTACACACAATCTTTGCCTGCTGATCATTAGATCAATATCTTCGTTAATTTTCCTGTACTTGTCCTCAGACTCAGGGCTGTGACCTACTGAATCGTCTGCATCAGGATCTGGGCTGTCACAGCCATTAAGGCCCTTCTTTCTCAACGTCTGAAATACATAATTTGGAAAGTTCAAACCTAGACAAAGGCTGTAAAAGACATTCAGGGGTGTCAACGACGTTCAAGCTTGCCAGTATTTTAGGTTATTACATGGGCTATATTACACGAGGGTAAAGCAACTGTACAGAGAAACAGTGAGTCATTTCAACAGTGCACTCATTACTACTCAAGAAAAAAAAGTAAAAGGGAAATATTCCTTCTGAAACCAAATTCAACGAACAAAAGATGGAAGGGTCGAAGTTCTACGATCTGGAATGCATGTGTGCTTCCGATATCTAGTGAGAGACAATCACAGAAGAACACAAGGGGGCAAGTTGCAACACTATTTTCCCACAGAAAAATTAGAAGTTAGGGCGTTACACAATGATTTCTGAAAATGCGATCATGACAAAAGCAGAAATGGTGGAAAGAGATCCCCGGTTGGAGTTGAACACAATGACTGGCACTAAAAACGCCCTGCACCCTGCCTCTGGGTATGCACTTGACAGCAAAAGGCGGTAAGAGAATCCAGCTAACATTCTCCCCAAGCACCCACTGAGAATGTTTAGACCCTGTGATCAAAAGGAGAATCACCTTCGTTTACTCTGGTTAGAGTTCTGTATGTGAAAATTTGTACCGAAATGGATAATACTGCGAAGTTGTCTGCCTGAACAGAGGCTGAAAGAAAAGTCAACACAGCTGAGCGGAGAGCTTCATTAGGAAGCAAGAAGTGTGTGTTAGTCGCTCAGTTGTGTCCAACTCTTTGCGACCCTGTGGACTGAAGCCTCGCTGTCCACGGGATTCTCCAGGTAAGAATACAGGAGTGGGTTGCCATCTCCTTCTCCAGAGGATCTTCCTGACCCAGGGATCAAACTCAGGTCTCCTGCATTGCAGGCAGATTCTTTAGATTCTTTACCATCTGAGCCACCAGGGAAGCCCTAGGGTTTCATTATCATGAGCTAAGTAAGGAAGTCAAAGAACACTGCAGAGAGGTAACCAAGTCAATAACTACCAAACTAGTACAAGTTCCTCCTGGCTGCTGCTCAGGAGGATCACCCTGCGACTGCCTCCTGACACACGAAAGGGAAAACTCAGTGCCTATCTGCAACCTCCTGTCTCCTGAATGTACATCTGGTCTAGTCTCAGCTGTCACAGAAGGATAAATACTCATATAACACTGTAACAGGAAAAGTATGAGTCAGGAGTCCTGAGTTTTTACTTTTTTTTTCTTTTTTAAAAATTGATGGTTGTCAACTTAATTGGACACAATCCGAATTTACAGAGAGAGTTACGTTTTTAGAGATTATAAAACTTCTGATTAATCAATCACACAGCTTGCCATGTAAACTATTAATAGACTAGAAACTTTTCTGAATTTTCCCAGTACTACCAAATCATTTCCAAAGAGCTGTGTACCTAAGTGTCTCTCATTAATGGAAAGTTCAGCAGAGCTCATCTTTATTAAAGATCAAATTCACATACAAGTAAAGCAAGAGCTGCGACATCAAGCTAAGGAATTCAAAACTGAGATAACACTCCATTTTTAATTCATGCAATTGGGGAAAATAAATAAAACAACATGAGTTAAAAAAGGGGTGTCAGTCTTAAAAATTTAAACTCCTTGGCTCTTATTGATGTGTAATACAAATGTAATGCTTTAAAAATTAGTTTGAGGCACTAAAGATATTCACTTAAACTGAGAGCTACCATTTTGAATACATCTATGATACACTGTGGCTTTGTAAATATTTATTAATGTTACAGTGATATAATATAACAAATAAACATATGGTTACAGCTTATTATGTGGTAAAATGTCTGAATATTAAAATGAATATTTTGACACATGATGATAAAATGTACATTTAAAATCTTGGGGAATTTATAATTGGTGGGGCCACCTGTCCCCCATCATGGATCTACAGCTATCATTTTTCACCCAGAATAAGTACTTCCAGAGGGTTCCTACAATAATACTATTGAGGATGTCACAATATATTAGAATAATAACCTCCTCTGCTAACTTAACTTCCTATATTTTAAACTCTTTTATTGGCATTATCTCAACTGTAAAAACATTCTTCCCTGTGATGACTATTTGTATTATGATGTGGTTCCACTTTGATCTCTACATGTCCTTGAGCTTTTAAGAATAATTTCTGAGTGTCTTGCATCATACTTCGTGGATTTTTCATAAAAATTCTCTTATGCAGAAAAAATATGTAAGATCAAGTACGTATTATCTGATTTTTTAAAAATTTATCTACTGATATTTCTCTAAGGCATGTTAAGAATATTCTCATATAAACCCCTAATTTAAAGTCTTATCTTTTACAACATTAATTTGTAGTCTTATCTAGATGGTAGAATTTTCCATGTGCACCCGAATCTTTTACTCAATAAATCTTCTTGTGAAAACTATAGTTGTTTTGATGTGCAGATTTTTGACAACAGAACGCAAGGGTTAGGAGAAGCCTATCAACTGTCATTACAATCCATCTGGCACGTACATGTGTGCTAAATATTCTTACAAAGCTTTCAGGGGTAGATACTGTGTTTGGTTTATGAAAATTCAAACATCAATTACACTTTATTGAAAGATCTCCACAAATATTAACTCATTATCTCTCACAAATCTTCCATGAAGATTTTAGGGAAACCTGATGCCAGGTCTCAGGCCAGCAGAGCCCAGCATGATGACCCCCAACGCCTCCTGCCAGGACACCAAGGGGTCACCATGCCTCGTTGATGCTTTCCCACACTTGTGAAGCGTAAAGTGAGAGACGTGGAAGAGAGCTCTCCCACTCACACAGAACTGCAGCAGTGGACTGGACACCGAAAAAACTAGGTAGAATTTTTAAAAAATTAGGCTGTGGGAAATACTAAAGTATAAAAATACGGCTAAAATATTGATACTTCTTAGACGTCAAATTTTAGACCAAGTGGGAACGCTTGTTGTTCAACAAAACACTTCTAAGTTTATAGACTAAAAAATGAATTCGATCAATAGCTCCTTTATACCTGAAGAATTAACAAAACAAGTGGCATGAAGTCACACAGGAAATGCAAGTGATGGGAGAAAGACAGAACAGCAGCTTTCTCCCAGTAAATTCTTCCTGTATCTGACTATCTCGTCCTACAATGAATATCACCACTATTAAAGTAACAAAATATCTCTACCATTTACTTTTCATTTTTAAAATCTTCTATTTTATTTATCACGGTACGTTAGTTTCAGGTGTTCAGCAAAGTGATTTAGTTATACATATACAAATATCTATTCATTTTCAGGTCTGTCTCTACCATTTAAAAGCACTTATAGTCTTATTTCAAGTTAAACATTTCAATGTATGGCAAAACCAATACAATAATGTAACTAGCCTCCAATTAAAATAAATAAATAAAAAAAATAAACTGTGTTATTTTAAAAAGAGTGCATTCTGAGACATACAAACACAAAACCCAAGAGCATACTGAGTTCCAAATTCCCATAACCACATAACCAGAACATTGAAAAAATTGTTCAAAAATATTATTCTCGGCTTAGAGCTTGTAAAACACATTTCTGCCAAGAACAAATGATTACGGTGGAATTATAAAGCTCTGAAAATGGAAGAAATGGCACAAACTTTACCATAGTTTGAATGTGAAACCTTAAGAGTAGTCTTATCCTTATTATATAAAAAATCTACAGCTGCTTAATGATGACAAAAGAACTGCTATTAGATTCAGTCAAATCTGTTTTTATCACAGTAATAAATAGTTGCTATTAACTAAAGGGATTACCAAATGGATAAATAAGCATTATTCCTTATGGCCTTTTTCTAGTAAGATCAAAATTTCTGTTGCTGGCCTTTGAAAGCGTCTCTGATCTTTTATAAATGTGACTGGTCAGGTAAGGCAGGCACTTACATCATTATTCTTTCACAGGGGCTAGAAGTCCTGTATGTATTAGTATATATTGTAAATATCTCTTGGCTGACTATGTTTTGAAAAGATTTATTCCGTATGTCAAGATAAGGCAAGATATCTACTGAAACCACCAGCATCTCTTGCTGCGCATCTGAAGAAACTTCCCTCAGAGAACTCTGTAAATCTGGAGTCAGCCTTCCATGTGAGAGTGACACTTGTGGGGTAGATCAAGTGACTGCAGAGGCTTCTGGGATGTTTGCACAAGGCAGCGATTGTCATGCAGTGAGCTGAGAAAAGCCTTTTCTTAGAGAAGTAATCAGATTGACAGAAGGTGACACACTCCAAACAATAAATGGAAAAAGGAGTGCAGATAGGTAATCCAAAACCACGTGGACTCTCCCCTCCCAGACAGGTGGACATATGGACCCTGCATTCTTACATTTGTTCGCTGGGAAAACTTGAAATACATAAAACTGATGGCAATAGGTGACAGGTGCTTCAACAATTCTAATGAAAGAGATGTAGGGAACAGATTCTATTTCATTACTGAAATATAAATGAAAAAGAATGCCACGTGGAGCTCTCTTTTCTTGTCTTAGGCATTATGTTATCAACTAGAAATATTCTTTTGTATACAATGATTAAAACTGGCTCCCCTTTCTTATTTCTTGTTAGTAGAAAATAAATAAATTATTGGCCTTTTTTTAAATTAAATGCAAACAGTATATTTTATGTTGATGCTATTTAAGTAAAATTCAGCTTCTGTCAGAGACCCACCATCACAGATTAAAAGCTTCCAGTCATTCAATTTTTTTCCACGTCTGCAGCCTTAGTCCTCAAGAATGTGTATTTCCATCATCTTTCTTTTTCTGTGCCTCCCCATTTCAGAGCAGATATTTCACATCTCCTTGTTAAAAACTCCAAACCTGCCAAATTATTAATTTTTTGCTAAAATTAAAACAATCACCCTTGCCTGCACAGCTAACTTTACCCTTCAAAGGGCTGATGTGTCAAGAACACATGCAGGAACGTTTACTATTAGTTCAGTGAACGTCTTGTTCACACAATAGTCAAGGAAAAAAAAAAAAACAACTTCGGAAAAATAGCTTCCGTTTCTCTGATAGTAAATCATTTTTGTGCTTGTCTGTCACAGTTTCATGAAGACAAGTGCCTGCTCTTCGCAAGCTGAAAAATCTTTAGAAAGCAGCGAGTCCACACAGGCACAGGAGGCGCAGCTGATACGAGACTGCCCACCAGTGACATTTCTGAGTGCGGTTCACGAATAACCCTTCCACCCTGGTGCCGATGCTTATGACCCTGCTACTTCCAGGCCCTTCAGTATCCAGTTTCCGTGGAGTGGATGCTGCCCAAAGGACTGTGCTCTGTGACTCCATTTAAAAAACATTCAGCGAATAATTCCAGAGAACCTTCCATATGCCAGATACTGTTTGGTGCACTTTTTTTTTAAAGAGAAGTAGGCAATACAAATTCAAACCGAAAAGCTCTGACTCAACCTATAATATTCTGTTTTTTGGTTGATTTCTAGCACAAATCACTTAGGCTGGGGGAAGATCAAGTGCCAAGAAATTCCTCCACAGGTTTTAATAATCAAAACTGTAAGCATTGTCTCTACTCTCGCTCCTTGTTCCATAGTTCTTCTTTGTTCTTAATATAGAAATGAAAAGGCACATTAAAATACTGTGAATTCAGTACAATTGGTAGGTAGACTTTAATTAGACAAGCAAATCATAGCTAGTATAGAGTATGAAAAAATTAAATTTTACCCCAAATTATCCATTTGTGGTAAAAATTTTCATGAAAAATAAAAAATACAAACCTTAATAACAGTACATTTCTCTAGATTATTAATGCTGATTCTAACCAGATATTAACGCCTACTGGGGAAAGGCTGGGGAGAGATGGGGCATCTCATTGTTTTTGCTTTTATTCCTTCCCTCAAAAGATAATCTTAACATCGGACTGGAAATTTTTTTCACTGAATACTTTTCCATCTTTAAATAGTGGAAGAAAAAGACTGATTGAAGATATGAAGATTTTTAATGTACAGAACATAAAGGAATATCCACCCACTTCTCCTAATGGCCACAAATGATTTCATATAAATATTTCGATGGTGATAGTTCCTAGTACTGATACTCTAATGCTGATTGAGACTACCAAGGACTACCTGGCCCTTTCTCATGCCTTCTAGAAGGGAGGATAATGCTGTATAAACACTGGCCTTTCACATTTCTTGTCTTGGCTCAGCTGAGCTCACCAACTGGAATGACCCCAGGGAGTATTTGCTTCCTGGATGCAGACAGTCCTCCTCCAAGGCAGAGCTGACACAATCTTTTTGTCTGTGTAGACTTCTCTGATCACCAGGGCTGAATTAATTTCTCCCTAATTCATGCACTCATTTATTGTATACATTTTTTTCCTATGTGTTTTTATCACAAGTTATTATTTATATGTTTGCCTCCACTGCTAAATTGCTTGGTCGTTATAGCACCTTTCTTTATTTACTTTGGAAGTTGCAATATAGAGCAGAGTCTGATACACTGGAGGTGCTCAATAAAGGCTCACAGAATGAACAGAACACATATTTCCGCTTCAGTGTTAACGTGTGCAGGTTTCATGGCTGGAGAAAGGCTACTGTGTTGGTTGAAGGAAAAGACGGTGGGGGGATCTAGACCTCCTGACACATATTACTAACTGCCATTATGTCAGGTGTGGTTTGTGATCCTCTGGATGAAAGGATGCTTTTCCTGAATATATGACTAAGACAGTCTGTTCATATGTTTTATTTACATGCTTTTCTTCCCCAGAGTGAACTCCTGGAGGTCAGGGATCATTTACTAGTTATCTTGTAACACTAGGGCTTAGCACAAGGTCTGCGTGGAGAAGCTTAATAAATGTTTGCAGCATTAATGACAGACTGGATGGATGGACAGAACAGGAAGAAATGGTCACATGCTCAGTGTAGGATTTTTGCAGCTGCAGTTTCTTCACATTTTATATTATTATTTCACACTGTTAAAACTCAGTTATTATTGCACTCTTTTCAAGTGACTGTTATGAAGTGACTATTTTCTGAAATGTTCCGCTTTTAACTTAGAAAGCAATGCAGTACAGGCATAATTTGTACTAGGAACGAAACTGGTTGTAAGTCATGAGGAGATTTATATCATTAAACACTTACAGTGTGGTGTATTGGTCTACATGTGGAACGTCAGAAAAATGAAGCATTTGTGAAATCTTTAAGGGAAAAAAGCCATAAGTATGTAATCTCAGTGATGAAGTGAATAGGAGGGAAAAAGGCGCAGAGAATTCAGCCCACAAGAAGAAACAAGGGTATTTTAGGCAGCGCGTATAAGGTTAGACGGAGAAGGCGATGGCAGCCCACTCCAGTGCTCTTGCCCAGAGAATCCCAGGGATGGCGGAGCCTGGTGGGCTGCCGTCCATGGGGTCGCACAGAGTCGGACACGACTGAAGCAGCTTAGCAGCAGCAGCAGCAGCATAAAGTTAGAAAAGGAAAAGCAGAAAGCTTAAAGAACACCAGGGAACTTCTGGGAATGTGAGTCAGATACTATAAATCTGAAGTGAGCATGTTTCAAAATTCTTGGGCAAAGTTCATCTTTTTCCCTATTCCTGGATGCTGTTACATGTTCTCCCTGGCTTTGACATTGGTCTTACTCTGGGCCAATCTTAGCCTGGAGGATTCATGGAAACTCAGGGTGATTCTAGGGCCAAATGATTCAGGCTTCCTCAGGATTGGTCAATGGTTTCAAGTTTCTAATGAACGTTTCTTCCACCACACCTCCTTTGGAACCTGGCTAGGCATGGGTCAGGAGGCTGGCCTAGAACACGATGGAGATGAGGAAGTTTGGCAGGAAATGTCTCCTGACATCTGAATCCAGCAGCGATCTGAAGTGAAATATGACACCGGGAGCATTTTAATATACAGTGATTAAAATGCATGCTAAAATGTGCAGTTAATCCTAATAATCTCTTATAAAGCTGGAATACAAAATAAAAAAGCTGAAATACAAAGGATCAAATTGTAGGTGAGTTTGAAAAATGGAGGATGCTAGTGATTTCTTAAATAAGGAAGGAAAAGATAAGGCAGAATTATAAATTAAACAAAGGTTGAGAAAGAGCGGAGAGGAACACAGGAACAAAGGTCAGGAAGCAGGATTTTTGAAAGTAAGAAATATGAATGCAGCTCATCTACTAACCTTTTTGGACTATGGCATTTTACTTGCAAATAGGTTACAGGGGCATAAAAGCAGATACTGGGGGCATTGATTCTTTAAAAATAACATGTTGAAGCATCATTTATAAACCATTAATGACTTATTTTAACAAAAGAAGATGTATATATTATCTTGAGTAACGACAGTAAGGTCAAATCATTATTTTTGTTTCTCTGTAGGCTCTTATCTAGTAAATGCCTTTTTATTCAAGTTGGGCCAAGGCGTGATTAGTCATTTGAAACGGGAGTAGTCTTCACTGCCTTAGTTATCAGTCAGCTCAGGATTGTACTTAGCCATCATACTTCCTCATTTCTGTAGAGTTCCCATGCTCTCTGCTACATCATTTATTTTTCCACTTACATTTTTGCTTCCAACACCTCCTTTCATCCATTCCCCTCCCAACTTTCCTTTCCTAGCAAACATCACACTCAGTTGTTCAAGCTGGAGACCCAGAAATCACCCTAGATTCCACCATCTCTTGCCTCAGCTATTGTTTTTTTCTATTTGGTCTCCCATCCTGAGTCTGTTCCCTGACCCACCTTCTGGTCAGTCATTCTTCCTTCTTTTGGCAAGGTCTGATTACAAGGCAAGTCTATCTGTTCTTATAAACCATGGCAGCTCCTACAATGTTCAAGCTGCAGACCCAGAAATCACTATAGATTCCACCATCTCTTGACTCAGCTGTCGTTTTTTTTTTCTACTTGGTCTCCCATCCTGAGTCTGTTTGTTGCCTGACCCACTTTCTGGTCAATCATTTTTCCTTCTTTTGGCAAGGTCTTATTACAAGGCAAATCTACCTGTTCTCATAAACCATGGCAGTTCCCACCAGCCTGACCTACGAGTTTTCACTGCAAGCCCTCCACCTGCCTCTCCGGCACTTTCCTCTCTTCTCCCCCAGCACTCCAGGTTTTGCCAAGAGGGAACTTCTCACCATTTCCCAAGCTGGGTAGGCCTCTTAATAATACTGTTTAGATATGTGTCATTCATTCTTGTCTGGAAGAGTCTTGTTTACTCCTTCCCTCTGCTACACAAACCACAGTCATCTCAGGACATCTACTGCCTAAGGCATCCCATGCTCTGTGAGGCTTCTTCCTAACTCTCTGGGCACTGAGAGATTTCCATCTCTGTACCTCTAGTCCCCTGGGCAGCAAGGGGATCAAATGGGTCAATCCTAAAGGAGATCAGTCCTGGATGTTCATTGGAAGGACTGATGCTGAAGCTCCAATACTATGGCCACCTGACGTGAAAAGCTTACTCATTGGAAAAGATCTTGATGCTGGGAAAGATTGAAGGCAGGAGGAAAAGGGGATGACAGAGGATGAGATGGTTGGATGGCATCACCAATTCGATGGACATGAGTTTGAGCAAACTCCAGGAGACAGTGAAGGACAGGGAAGGCTGGTGTTCTGCAGTCCATGGAGTCACAAAGAGTCGGATACCACTGAGTGACTGAACAAAAACAAAGCCCCTAGGACCCTTAATTTTTTACATTTTCTTATCATACGTGGTGTTTCAGATTGTAATCTATCTTTTGCCATATCGGCTTCACTACTTGATATTGAGTCTGTTAGGGCTGAGTATTTCTGATGCCTGACAGAGGGTCTGATTAATGTATGTGGGGTCAATATATGTTCTCAGCAACTGTTCATCGGATGAATGAATAAGCAAACAAACTTGACAGTCATCCTTTCTAACGGTGACAGACTAATTGAAATGAGTTGGGTGGTCTCCTGAGGTGACGGTGTTATTTATTTGTTTTAATAACATCAGTAAGTCAAAATTCAAGGAGCACAAGTTCTGGTCGGTTAAAGCAATCTCTGTAATTACTTCACGACTGTAGCACAGCACATCCCATGGGAAGCAGAGGGAAGAGTGGAAGTAACATAAAATATTGTAAACGGGACCCAAAGGGCTTAGGTTCCTTTGTGGTTTGAACTGCTGAGTCTTAAGCATCACGGGCTGATCCTTTTCACAAAAGACGCTCTTGTGTCTTCTGGCTATCAGTGCTTTAAGTTACCACCAACGGGACACAAATGCATTGAGAACCAAAAATACTGCAAGAGGTGCTTTTGTGCACTCCCTTCTCTGCTTCCCCTCAGAAACAAGGCACTGCATTTGAAGTAAGCCGAAGGATCTTCAGCAGTTGGGATCTACAGTTCAGCACTAACTTATCAGAAAAGCAGAAAGTTCTGGAGCACATAAAAGGCAACACAAAATAACACTAGATAAAGCGACTTGAGGTTGACATCTGATCGACTCAAGTTCTGACGATTTTGATCACACCTAAGAATGGTACCTGAGGCAGCAAACCTCACTTTTGAGACAGTCAGGCACTCCCAGATGAAGGGTAATGTTGCTTCTTTCCCTCACATCACCCTCGCGCCCGGAGCCTCTGCCAGGCTGCAGAGAGGAAAGTGCTCCAGTGGGCTTGGCCCTGCCCCACTCTCTCTTGGGCTAGCCCTTGGCCAGATGGGGAAACCCTCTCTTTGCCATTCATTCTCACTGTTGTATTAATAGTTGCCATGTCTTCGGTCACAGACTGGCCCAACACCCACCAATAACAGACTTTTCAGTCTGGGATATCACTGAAAATATTAAGTTGTGGTTTTTTTTTTTTCTATTCCTCAATTTATTAAATTGTGGGGAGAGAGATTTTCAAGGACCAATTCTGGATTGTGAATATAGATTTTATTTATTGATGGTGTCCTTACCTTCTTCCCATGATACCTGACATTTTTTTTTTTCATTTTATTGCAGGCAAATTACCTTACATTAATATATTGGTTGGTTTTGCCATACATTGACACGAATCTGCCCCAGCTGTACATGTGTTCCCTTTCTTTAACCCCCCTCCCACCTCCCTCTTCCCCATATCCTCCCTCCAGGTCATCCCCATGCACCAGCCCCAAGCATCCTGTATCATGCGTCGAACCTGGACTGGTGATTCTTTTCACATATGATAATATACATGCTACAATGCCATTCTCCCAAATCATCCCACCTTCACCCTCTCCCACAGAGTCCCAAAGACTGTTCTATACACCTGTCTCGTATACTGACATTCAAACTTGCTTTCCTAATTAATTTCTCTCTCTTCCCAGTATCTCCAATGAGTAACAATAAGCCATTCTCCACTGAAACCTCTCAGTCGAAAAGTTTTGATTTTGGTTATTCTATAGAGTTTGGATAGTCATGCTAGGAAAGGGCCTTTTACACTTCACCTTTCCAGTTAGCATACCCCAGGAAGAAGAATCTAAGTACTAATTCTGAGAGCTTTGTCTGGATCGGTGGTATGCCATCCGAGACTAGTATTAATCACTGTGTTAGCACATGCGGCTCAAGCCATGTACTGGTCTGACTTGACAAAATGAGGTAGAGCATTACGGGGACTGCAATACGTGAGGCCCAGAAACTACGTCTGCCAGGCAAGGAAAGAGTCTCAGTGGGTTAGAACAAACCTCCACGAGAGCAGGGACTTCTTTTTTTAACCTCTGTATCCACAGCAACTTGAATGTGCCCAGCACATGGATAACACCCAGTAAATATTGTCATTAAAAGAAGAATAACAGAACCCAAGGCTGCAGCACCAGAGGTTCTTATTTAAGATGGAATCACAATGGGATCTGAAAACACACAAGCAGCAGCTGCGAGGTCTGTGTTCAGGGTGTGGGCTGCTTTCATCCCTACCAACCACTCTCTCTAACTCCACACGTGAATTTAAATTATAAAAGGGAAGAATCATGAACTACAGGGTTAATGGAATTAATGTCTCTTTTTTATGCTTCCTCAGAACTCTGTGACTAATATTTATTTTATAATGTTCTTGTCTGTATTTTTATTTTATTTCATTTTCTAGACTGTAAGATTCTTGTAGACAGGAAGTGTCTCTTGAGAGCTTTTCTTCTCTACCAACCAACTCGTGTGGTAGATAGCACAAAGTTTCAAGAAGTTCATTAGCTCTTCTGGATGGGGGTCATATATGAGAATACCTCTAAGGAGAGCCGGCTGCTGCTGCTAAGTCACTTCAGTCGTGTCTGACTCTGTGTGACCCCATAGATGGAAGCCCACCAGGCTCCCCCGTCCCTGGGATTCTCCAGGCAAGAACACTGGAGTGGGTTGCCACCTCCTTCTCCAATGTGTGAAAGTGAAAAGTGAAAGTGAAGTTGCTCAGTCATGTCCGACTCTTAGCGACCCCACGGACTGCAGCCTACCAGGCTCCTCCATCCATGGGATTTCCTAGGCAAGAGTACTGGAGTGGCTTGCCATTGCCTTCTCCAAGGAGAGCCTGGTCACTTATAATAAGAAGGTTCAGAAAGATTGGGCTTCCCTGGTGGCTCAGATGGTAAAGAATCTGCCTGCAATGCAGGAAACCTGGTTCAATTCCTGGGTCTCATTCTGGAGAAGGGAATGGCTACCAACTCCAGTATTCTTGCCTGGAGAATTCCATGGACAGAGGAGTCTGCCGGGCTACAGTCTATGTGGTTGCAAAGAGTCGGACATGTCTGAGTGACTAACACTTTCACTTTCAGAAAGATTACGCAAAAGCCAGTGAGGATCCAAGTTTTCCATTTCCTTTAACAATGACCCTTCTCTCTCTCCTTTCAACAACAGTAATGTGTGTGAGGTCTGTCCAAGGCTAGCAACCTTGGTCTCCAGCCTTACTCTTATTTCTTGCCTTTTTCAGTGTAGAATCCTCTGGATCTTGGTTAATGCAGTATTAATCTTTTCCTGTTATTGGGTTGATATACTTTCTGCTTAACAGAGAGTGCCCAAAATATAATGTATGGGGTGGTCACTGTCCAGGGACTGGGCTGGTGGGAGCACCAACCCAGTGGTCCTCCAGTCGTGGGAGAATGCCACGGGACTTGTTAGTCCCGGTGTGTGGCCGGGAAAGCAGGGTGTATTCCCAAGTGAATGACAGGCCAGCACTAGTGGCTGGAAGTCAAGACTCAGGGAATTTAAAGGCTCCTTATATGTTTCCAAGGGTCGTCCTGGAAGCAGACTTGGTTTCACTGAACGTTAGGTTTACAGGATGCTGTCAAATGGTCAGGGAACAAATCTCCACCCGCACTCACAGCAGGCGTGAAGCAAGTGCCGCAGACCAAACCTCCCAATGCACAGCAGCACACTTTCCATGCCCCTTCCTTTCTTTTCTGCACATGAGTTTATTTTGGTTTATACTTCTTATCTCTCTCACCACATTAAAAAGTACTTGTGGGGAAGGGAAGAGTCTAATCTATTCATCTTCTACAGCTGTTATGTCATTACCACAAACCGAACATGTGGACCAGTAATAAGTGGTGGATTTTACATTCAATTACCCTGGGTAGGTGTCTGATGGAAGAAAGTTTGGTAAAACTGTTTTTCTCAGTAATTAAGAAGCTTCAGGTAAAAAGGTGCTTAAAAATAAAAGCACTTCAAAATCCTCAGGCAGTTTCTCCATCCCAGCCTTTTGCTGGATTTATAAAATACACTAATACCATTCGGTGTGCTGAGTCTGACTCTTTGCGACCCTCTGGACTGTAGCCCACCATGCTCCTCTGTCCATAAGTTTCTCCAGGCAAGAATACTGGAGTGGGTTGCCATTCCCTCCTCCAGGGGATCTTTCAGATCCAGGGATCGAACTCATGTCTCCTGTGTCTCCTACACTGCAGGCAGATTCTTTATGGCTGAGCTGCTGGCAACCCCCCTGACACCATTCTAGTCTCTTTAACTTCCCACCCTGCAGCCCCATCGTGGTTCCGTCTGCCAGGCCACTGCAAGCCCACCTCAGCGTCCACACAAGACTGGATTCCCGGAGGGCAGGGCTGTGCCTGTTTTCTGGGAATCCCTAGGACCAAGCAGAGTACCTGGCACCTAGAAATTATAAATTAATATGAATTTTAAATTCATTAATCAAAGGGTCTCTATTTGCTTTCCTAACAATATAATTATTTCCAGGTGGTGCCAGCAAAATAATCAGAGTATCTATAGAACAGACATCAAAAATGCCAGTAGCATTTCAGAGATTGGACCCTTTGTTCAACTTTCCACAGGGACGTGCCCTCTAGTTTCCTGGCTCATTTGTTACTCGGGGTTGCTATCTCCTGGACTCATAGTGTAGTTCCTGCTATTCAATGGTTTTGACATGAAGGGTCCTTCTCATTAGTGTAGACTATTATGAATTGAAGGTAATAATTAGAAATAAATAGGCCATAGGGCATCTACAAATGGATTCTGAAAATACCTAATACACATTCCATTGTGGCAAACTGGGATCTTTTCTTCTGGATTGAACATTTATAAATAAAATATACTTCATGAGAAATATTTTAGAGAGTCTAGCATTCAAGGGCTGATAAAAGCCTACATAGGATGCCACCTTATCATTTTATGTGCAAATTAAAATTGCTTAAATTTATGTGATCAAATTAATGAAAATCAAACATTTCAACTCACTTTTCTTATGCTATGAATATTATCTATATATGAACCTGTGGCCCCATAACCTTGGACCGACCTGTAGTTCATAAAAATCACATTTCCCATGATGTCATATATGACACAGATAAGTAACATTTTTAGGTTTTGTATTCAGTCACCGTGGACTTCACACGATGCTACAAAGGCTGGAGAGAGAATATTGAGAAGTGAAAACCAGAAAGGCACGGAGAGTTAAGTATTTAATGGAAGTAATGATAAGAATGAGCGCGTATGAATAGGTGACAGAAAATATTGATACACACTGGGAGAAGAGAGAGGGGAGGGCATGAAAATAAGTGAAAGACACAAGCTGAAGGTGTTGTGAAAGAGACAGGGAAAAAATAATCAAGTGAGCACATCAAGTGATCCCTTGGTATGTGAGCTGGCCTCTCCTGGCGTGTGGGCTCAGCACTTCGTGATCTAACATAAAGCTCGATCATGGGCCATCAGCACTTTGACTCATCCTGATACTCAACCCTGGCAGCAGCTCAGCACCTGTCGTCTAATTTGGAGAAGCCAACTGGCAGCTGCCAACTGCGCAGACGGCTCCGTCCTCTGGCCCCAGACAGCCTTCTCTGGCCAGTCTGTGTGGCCTTGGGCTCCAGGCCCCTGTGGTGGGAGCTGCCTGCTTTTGCAGCCAGGATGGTTTTAATAATTTCAGCCATTATCACTGGAAATGTACTGTAACCTGATTTTTATGTTTGGTGTTTCAACTTCCGTAACTGATGAATTCTCGGTGATTCTGTTGGTTGAGTGGTGAGCTACGATTTTTCATTTGTGTAGTAGTTTCTTCCATATTATTCATTCCGCTCAGTTCAGTCACTCAGTCGTGTCCGATTCTTTTCGACCCCATGACTCACAGCACGCCAGGCCTCCCTGTCCATCACCAACTCCCAGAGTTTACTCAAACTCATGTCCATCGAGTTGGTGATGCCATCCAGCCATCTCACTCTCTGTCGTCCCCGTCTCCTCCTACCCCCAATCCCTCCCAGCATCAGAGTCTTTTCCAGTGAGTCAACTCTTTGCATGAGGTGGCCAAAGTATTGGAGTTTCAGCTTTAGCATCAGTCCTTCCAATGAACACCCAGGACTGATCTCCTTTAGATTTAGGTAATTATAAAAACAACATTTCCCCTTTTATGGCATGAAGAGGAAATTAAACCAGTCTTCCCACACTATCAAAATATTAACCTTCCCCTTAGTTGAATCTGTTCCTCACCAATAACACCTACCATTTATTGAGTATATACTGTGTTGCAGGGACTGAGCCTGTAGCTTGGCGTGGATCTGTTTTTTAATCCTCACAGCCACTCTTCCACTATGACTGTCATTCTACAGATGAAGAAAAAAGAAGGCCCAGGCGGTCCAAGAACTTGCTGAAGTCCACCAAGCGAGTTAGTGGTAGAACTAACTACTAATAGTCAGGAGCAAGCTCCAGAATTAGCTTTCTCAGCTATCTCAGGATGCTGCCTCTGCAAACTTGTCCCCTTAATAAAGGCTCCCTATATTATGCCTATGCTTTCTTTTTTTACTCTTTTTCTTTCTTTTTGGATGTGCTGTCTTCTTTGGTGCGTGTGGGTTTTCTCTAGTTGTCATGAGTGGGGGGCTTCTCTCTAACTGCGGTGCTCGGGTTTCTCATTGTGGTGGCTTCTCCTCTTGTGAAACGCAGGCTCTAGACACAGGCTTCAGGAGTTGAAGTGCGTGGGCTCAGGAGTTTTGGCCCATGGGCTCAGTTGCCCAGCAGCGTGTGGAGTCTTCACGGACCAGGGATTGAACCTGTGTCCCCTGCACTGGCGGGCAGATTCTTAACTACTGGGCCACCGGGGATGTCTGCCTATGTTTTCTTTGAACTCTTTCTCTCAGGTGAAATCAAGTGCATGACAAAGCTCACTTTTCCATAAAGGGATATATTGCAATAGAATTCAGTTTCTGATGAATGGTAACTAAAATGCTTTCCCTGTTGTTCTGTTGTACTATCCACTGAAGAGAGGGGAAGCTCTCAATAAAATCAATATTTTGGATGCAGCTACACAGTTAAAATTAAGGGGAAATTATTGAAAACCTAAGGAAAGAAAGGTGGCTTAATTTTTTTGACTTCGACACTTTTAAGATGAGGAAGGAAGTCCTTTGCAATAAAATTCTGACTGTGTCTACCTGGCTAAAATAAAGTGTAGGTTTGCTGCAATTATTAAAATAATATTTTGCAAGAAATTTATGTCTCTGTTCTTAAGGAAAAAAGGTTGCTTTATAATTTTTGGTGCCTATATTACTTAGATTCACAATCTAACTGCTCAGCTCTTCACTTTAATTTGCTTGAGTAGATCAGTGATGCCAAGTCTGGCAACTACAAGATGACATTTTTGCTGCATTTCAGGAGAGGAGGGTAGGGAAAAGAAAAGAAATGTATGCTTTTTATGGAGAAAACTATTGTTTCTCTCTGGGCAAAGCTATAGGATCAAGCAGAAATCTTTCATGTGTTATAAAAACTTCTTTTAACATGGGTACATAAGCTCTTTCCTTGCTTTTATTTTCAAAACGATACTGATAACACTGTTACTTTACAGGCCGGATGGGAGGAAAAGTAAAAGGAATGACGGTAAAACTTCCCAATTTTTTTCCAGCAGTTAGGAAGACAGGGCAAGAAGTGAGATCTTCTTAAGTGAAAATTTCCCAAAGTCCCAAGGAAAAGGGGAAAACTACAGGAGAGTTTCAAGAACCACAAGACTTGGGCTTTGCATCTTGTCAGAAAATCCGCAGTGTTAGTAAAAGCCTGGGGAAAGGCTGGCACGGACCTGACTCAGCAGAGAAATGCCACCCACAGTCACCGATGCTGCTTCCGCAGTGGCTTAGCTGCCTTGTTTTCTCTGGAGGGTTCCCCAGCCTGGCCAACCCACACACGTCTCTCGGATGGGAAACTGGACTTTTTGAAAAGTGAAATTAAACAAAGTTGTATAACATTTAAAAGAAGTTTACAATTATGATACTTGGCTTTTTACACGGGCTTACAGTCAATTTTCTGTTGAATAAATAATATTAACCACACAGTAACCACCTAATCGTTTAAAAATGCCTCAAACAGCCATCACCATCCTTCTGAATAGACTCCCACTTCTTTTTAAAGTCCACTGTGAAAAAGATGAGGGGAAACAGTACCATTAAAAGAGGAAGCAAAACAGAGTCCACATCTGTTTCCATGAGGTCATGCACACAACTGACTACTGGTCAGAGGAATCCAGTCGATACCAAGATGGGGTGTGAAGTCAGAGCAAGTGGTTGGGAGAAGTGAGAACCCATTCCCACTCCAACCTTTTATATTACTTTATTGTTGCAGCCAGAGGGACAGATAGAAATCAAAGAAAATTCTGTTGATCAGACACAGGAAACAGTACACAGGAAGATGCAAGTTATATAACCAAGTTCACCTGCTGGAAAAATTACCAGTTTCACGTTAACTGCATGAGCATGAGCACATATCCGTGTGTGTGTGTGTGAGCGCGCACGCGGGCGTGTGCATGCATACTATACCATGAAGCTAAGGATTTTGAAAGGATCTTCAGAATTATTTCTGGGTAGATGTATTTCTGCATAGCTGTTTTCATCTTTTTGCCCCTAGAAGGAAATACTTCACTTTCAGAATTTAGGTTCCACAATTTTTTTTGGTTGTTTTATTTTAGGACATTTGCAAACTGAATGATGGTGTCCAGTGGAAAACCAATTTCTTTCCCTAATCATAAGAAAGCAAATAGTTTGCTGTTATATAATTTACTAATTTTTTCTCTAATATACATAAAATCTCTCATATTTACAGGAACTCAATCATGGAAAGCAATGAAATATTTCTCCTTTTTTTCTAATATTGATCAGCAAGTGCTTTGATCTTAGTAACTGGTTGTCAGGTGTAGAGTCTGGAACTATAAAATTTGTTGCACCTCCTATAGGAAATATCAGGGCTCTGATGGTTGTCTGTCCTTAAATCACAGTTCATCTTTGCTAGGTCTTCAGAGTGCAAAATAGGTGTGGTTCAGAAGAGTGTCAAAGGAACATCAGTGGTTCAGAAGCGAATATCCTTTCCCCAGTAGCGATATATACATTGCGGGTATGTGACTGGAATATTTAAAACACCTGTTCACTTGGAACTAAGCCAAATGTGTAACGTGTTAGCTTGCTTGGCTCACTTCCAAGAGCGTGTATCATTACTGCCATCAAAATACTGAGGGAGTCAGGGCAAAGCTACAAAGCTAGAAGCGATGTAAGAAAGATATATTTTATTGTTAACAGTATCATCACATTAAATACTGTTGGCTGGCTAGTATTTTAATGAAATCAATTATTTGTTTTTGTGTCAGAAAAGAAGCCAGCAGTGTATGGAATTTCTTGTCTTAGATTTGCTAATTACTTTCCTTGCCTTGAAATCTTAATCAGGCTCTCTCCCACTCTCCCACCCTTCCCCACCTTCTCTCTTTTCACCGCGTCCTTCCCTGGATACATGGTAGTTTGACCCCCATGGACTTCGCAGCCTGCCAGTCTTCTCCACGGAATTCTCCAGGCAAAATACTGGAGTGGGTGAGCATTCCCTTTTCCAGGGGATCTTCCCAACCCAGGATCAAACCGGGGTCTCCTGCATTGCAGGTGGATTCTTCACCAAGTGAGCTACCATGGAAGCCCTCAAAAGGAACACCAGGGAACAGATTCTATCCTAACTCTATTTGCCAGAGTTCACCAACAAAACTTGGGTAAGCTCCTCCATGTGACAGGGTTCAACCTATTTTTTTTTTAAATTTCTGTTTTGACCTTAGTTAATAGAGTTACTTGTGACTCCTAGTTTTTAACCTTTCTCTACCTTTTCCTTAGTTTAAAATCTGTATAGTAAATATTTTATCTCTGAAGAATTTCATGACTTCATGACACAATAAATATTTATACATGTACTATATGTAACAATTTATAAAATACGACATTTTGTTTGAACGTAGTCACAAAATATACTGAAGATTTCAATGTCCAAGGTGTGAATGTGTGTATGTGAGCAAGAGAGAGAGAAGAAAGTTAGAAAACATTGTCTATGTTTACTCATACAGGAGGAAGGAGCAGAAGGAAAGAAAATAACATGTTTAGGGGTGTCATGTGTCCAACATGTGCTAATGGCTATATATGCACATTGTACAAGTTAACGTGCACAAAAAGACCAAAAGCGAGACTCACCATCTCAATTTTACTGCTCATGAAGCTAAGCATCAGCAGAGATTAAGACACTTGCCCAAGAGCATGGAGTTTATGAAAGTGGAAGAAACCAGATTTGTCGAACTCTCTAGAACTTGCTTCTGCCCCTTCTCCCATACTACCTGCGGCCTTACAAACCATAATGGAAAAGAATGTATATATATAAAATGTCTATATGTCTAATATACTGTACATCATAAATTGGCACAACATTGTAAGTCAATTATAATTCAATTAAAATAATATAAAAAAATGGCTGAGCTTTTAGATTACATGTGTGGAAGTCTAAGGGTAAAGCTTTTACATTTGGCAGTATTGTACCCAGAATCCTGGCCTGTTCATGAGGACATTCAAAGTGCACATACTTCACTGTGTGTGTTTGTTAGTCGTCCTGTGGTGTCCAACTCTTTGCAACTCCCTGAACTGTAGCCCGCCAGGCTCCTCTGTCCACGGAATTCTCCAGGCAAGAATACTGGAGTGGGTAGCCATTCCCTTCTCCAGGGGATCTTCCTGACCCAGGGGTTGAACCTGGGTCTCCTGTATTGCAGCCAGATTCTTTACCATCTGAGTCATCGGGGAAATCCATATACTTCATTAAGAACATAAAAATTTACAGATTTTGATTTCTTCAATTTAATCTAGAGAAGTTTATATAGTTTAAATATGCTTGCTGAGGTCTTTATAATTTGCTTCTTTAAGATACTACATCTGACATTTCATCTTTAGTCAGAGAAATAAATGCCTGTGCATATTATCAGTGCAAACTCAAATTACATGCATATTTCAAAAACAACTTTTTATGTTATAATCATAGCTGTTCACAGTATGGCATAAGTGGCTTAAAATATATGAGTATAATGAAAGGTTTCAGGCTTTATAGGATGTACACATATACATGTTACTTGTAAAAATTAAAATGTTTTGGCACACCTACATTTTACAGTTATTTTACTTCTATCTGGTTGTCATTCTGTTATTCTGCTTGAGACCATACAGTATCGTTCTCATACCTTCCATATTGTACCTAATTCCACACCAAACATTTAGAGCTCTTGATTTATCTGCTTCCTCCTCTTCCTCATTGCCCTTGCCATTTTTCCTACCACTTCTTCTGTGAACTTTTAATTCTTAAACTAGTATTTTTCAGGCCCTCGCTCCTTTCTTCTTGTGAATCTTTGCATAACTAGTCTTTTGAAAGGTTCGTCTCCATCCGCTTCATCAATTCATAACCATCTTTCTGCATTTCAATGGTTTGAGCTAATATCACCAGTCATGGCTACCATCTCTAACTTTAAAAATATTCTTTCTATAGTTGTTACTCGATTACGAGGTATCATCATCATAAACCTTACTATGTGCCAGACCCTGTTCTATGCATTTAAAAAATATTCAATCATTTAACTGTCATAATAGCTATATACTAGGTACTATTATTAAACCCTATTTAGAAAGGGGAAAAATAAAGAGGAAGAACACTTAAGCGATTTGTCCAGGGACATACAACTGGTAAGCAGTGGGGAGGGACACAAACTTGGGTAGTTTAGCTCCACTTTGGGAACTGGGACTCCCAAATACTGTTATGCTGCCTCCGCCAGTATCTTATAATGCCTCTTAAGAGCATTTTGTCCCGTTGATTCACATATGTATTTTCTACCTTAGCTAGACTGTAAGTTTTGTGAGGTCACAGACGGTAGCTTCCCAACTTGTATCTCTCCTGACATCACTATAAATGGTGTATAAAGTTCTATATATTCTAGAAATTCAATAATTACTGCTAGAATAAAAATATCTACAGATAAAAGTGGAAGTAAACTTCTAAAATACACATATTGGAAGCCCACTTGTAAAGTTGGAGGTAAAAATGGAATTAAAACCTTGCATATACTTGATAGCAATATAAATCTAATGTCATCGCTTATCACTAATGAAATGGCCATATTAACTTCTTTGCTACAGGGGAAGATCCCTTGAGGAAGGAAGTGGCAACACACTCCAGTATTCTTGCCTGGAAGATCCCGTGGACAGAGGAGCCGGGAGGACTACAGCCCAGAGTCACAGAGTCAAACGTGACTGAAGCGATTTAACACGCACGCAGACATATGGGTTTCCTTACTGCTCACTGAACTATCCACTATCCAAGCATGCTTTTCCTCACTGAAGCTCCAATACTTTGGCCACCTGATGTGAAGAACTGACTCTCTGGAAAAGACCCGATGCTTGGAAAGATTGATAGCAGGAGGAGAAGGGGACCACAGAGGATAAGATGGTTGGATGGCATCACCGACTTGATGGACGTGAATTTAAGCAAGCTCCAAGAGTTGGTGATGGACAGGGAAGCCTGGGGTGCTGCAGCCCATGGGGTCACAAAGAGTTGGACACAACTGAGCTGACTGATCTTTCTACCTGTCTCTCTCCTTTAATTACTTCAAGTCTTCAATTTTATCTTTCAATACGATTTCCTCTGACCATTAAATGTAAAATTGTAAACTAATCCTATTCAAGACACTCATCTACTTTATCTCTCTCCATAGCACTTATTATCTTCTAATATAATAATTTACTTACTTTAAAAGTAATACATAATGTATTTTTTACAACAATGTAAATCTTATAAAGGAAATAATGTTTTAATCTGTTTTACTCAGCTGTATTCTCAATGTACATAGAATAGTTCCTAGCACATAGCATTAATAAATGATCAAAAAAAAAAATAACTTCTTTGCTACATTTAATAGCTTTCAACTGTCATTATAAGCATTTGATGCAGAGAATAAACACACCTCGTGTTTAAACCATTCTGTTTGTGTTATTTGGCCTTCTATTATAAATAATGCTGTAGACATTTCAAATCTCTAACCAGTAGAAGGTAGTCAAATCAATACTGGCTACATAATACATAAAGAATGGATACAGATTTTATAGCAAAGAAATTAATTATTAATTTATATCTGCTTACTGTAACAAAAATTCATTGTTAGCTTTTTCTGAAGTTTAACAATGCTTCAGCCAAGATGGATAAATTATATATGAAAATAACATTATTTAAAGTAAAAATGCTAATAAAACAATTATATTATTTAATATTTATGAATGCTATACAATCTGTTATATGTAGTAATTCATGCACTGTTCTTTTCATATGATACTCTAGCATGGCTATTATAGCTCATATCATTATTATTTAGCGATATTAAAATGATTTTTTAGCAATTAAAATAGCAATATTTTCCATATTACAAAGGCTTTGCTGAAAGTCAGAAGTGAATATATTATCAGAGGTTAATTATTTCCAAAACGGACTGTATCCTGCATAGCACAAATGACTCAACAATGAAAATTTTGTTCGAAATGTGTGCATATAAAAGGCTTTGTCCCTGGAATGCAGCTCTAAGTGGCTCACTATCTAGGTTGAAAATGGCTATGCAGGGTTGTATGTCCTATTTTTCCATGCCTGCACTAAAGATACAATATGGGAATTCAGCTTGGTAATTACTAATACACCACACAGACACAATTACACCCTGTATGCGGCATGAAGGAATCACTTGTGGTCTGCATCCATTACAAAGAGCAGTAGGGGGCCACCACGCAGGACGACAAAATGCTTTACAAGACGGAAGGAGACCAGAGGAGTTGATGTACACAGATACAAGGACCTCGATTCTTCTAGCAATGACTTAAGTCTCTTTCCATCAATTATCGTCCTTTGTCTCAAGAGTCTTATCAGCAGCAGCACTGCAGGAACTGAGCCTAACAATGCTCAGACCCGTGTAACCCCGTGAACCCCGCTGACACTGCCACACCCTGTTGCTCTGTTTGACCTGGTTATTCAGATTACTTAAGCAAAGCAAAGAGAGAGAGAAAAAAAGCGTTACCATTGCAAAACTGATGTAATTTTTTTTTTTTAAGGCTTACTCAGAATTCCGTTTCTCTACACTGAAAATCATCCTACCTACAAAATGTTCCTTTTCAAAGTAGTTTCTACTCCCTTTATAAAATTAAAAGTGAAAATACGCTTGGATGCAAAGCATAGTTGTAAGAAAAGAGACTAAATACTGGTACATCAAGGGGCTACATACGTAACGAGAGAATTCTACGTCCAAGGGAGCTAAACTAAAATAAGTCAGCCGCTCTTTTTAGCCGCAATGAGTCACAGGAATAATTTTCTTTCTGCGAAACTCTTTGAAGTTTTGAGTTTAATTGCACACAGTAAGCGGTTTTTATTATAACAGTTTCCTCCTGATTATTACATGATGTACATTATTTTACAATACTTTCATTTAAGATGCGATTTTGAAATACATGTTATAATTATGGATTTTTAAGACCTCAGGAAAGTTAGTTATGGCAGTTGGTCAGATTTCTATGAAACAAAGCCTTGTCTTTTAGAAAATGTTTACAACCTATGAGAAAAAAAATGTGTCCTGGGGCTAAAATGTTTATTGGCACCTAGAAGTCTGAAGGGAGACTCAGGCCTGCGGTTTTTGGAGGGTACTTTATCATCACTGCATTCTCAAAGGTTTCTCTGAATGAATAGAACTGGATTACTCAGCCTTCTATTCCACGCCTATTCCTCTCCATTTTCCTTGGCACGAACTAGAGCCAGGCTATTTTTAGTTAGGCAGTTTTCTATTTTTAGACAACTACCAGTTAGAAGACATTTGTTCGGAAAAAATTTAAAAACACACACACACAAAGGGAGGAGGGAAAGAAGCCTCTCTTCACATATTGTAAAGCAGCCTTCAACCTGTAACTCCAGGCATTTCAGCTGCTTTCAATCTTGGAAAAATAAAGAAAAATTCAGAGTTCAGGGTTTTAAAAATAAACCTTCCCTCTGGCAAACAGACCAAAATACAACAAGCTGTTACTATGTGAAACAGCGGACTACAAAAACAAAGAACATTCTCCAATGATTGAACTGCGAGAAACGTTGTAGAACTATTAGGTTATCCGAATGTTACACAGGCATGTAACAATTTTCCAGCCTCTCGGCCAGATGGAGGGTGTTTTAGAAATTAGGGAGGGGGTAGAGGGATCCTCATCTGTACAGTTAAGATGAGGATGTCCGATACAACCTCAAAGTTTCCGTTCTCAACACCAGAGACCCTTGTGTCAAACTTAAAGGTAATTATATTCACTGCATTTTTCAAACATTTGTATTCTATAGAATTTCCCTAAAAATTATAACCACATGTTTACAGAGAAATGACATACTAAAAAAAAAAAAAATCCAGTGCCAATGGGAAACAAAATGAAAACCTGCTACATATACACATAGGGGTGTGTGTGTGTGTATGCATTTGTATATCTCTAAATCATTACCTTGATTAGTCTTTACATGGGGGAAAAAATGACTTGCAGACTGGCTCAGCCTATCAACTGACTCTACTTGTCTTTCAGAGCTGTGTTTTCCCCTCTAACCCACCATGCTGCTGCTGCTGCTAAGTCACTTCAGTCGTGTCCAACTCTGTGTGACCCCATAGACGGAAGCCCACCAGGCTCCCCCGTCCCTGGGATTCTCCAGGCAAGAACATCGGAGTGGGTTGCCACCTCCTTCTCCAATGTGTGAAAGTGAAAAGTGAAACTGAAGTCGCTCAGTCGTATCTGACCCTTAGCGACCCCATGGACTGCAGCCCACCAGGCTCCTCCATCCATGGGATTTTCTAGGCAAGAGTACTGGAGTGGCTTGCCATTGCCTTCTCCGAACCCACCACGAGATGGATGTTTTCATGGGCTCACAACTGAAATTACTTTCTTTTCCTTCAGTTTTCCTGCTGTGCCCTAAGTCTTTTCGCGGTTCAGACTGGTGGATAAGGTAGTCACCGGTGCATCACCAGTAACTAGCACAAAGTTTAGCACCTAATCTTCATGTTCATGTATATCTGCTGAATGAGTGAAGAAATACTGAGCATGCGGTGTCCACAACGGCGTATCGGCCCCGGAGGACTGTGGACTCCTCATGATCACTGTCACGTTTCCTATGCACTCAGCACAAAGCCTCGCATGTAGGGAACATTCCACAAATGCTTGTGGAGAAAACATCAATTCACTAGCCTTTATTAGATCCTTTTAATTTATATAAGTGCTATTGTTATTTATATAAGAATGCGATATTTATTAAGGCATTCCCCGATGGCTCAGTGGGTCAAGAATCTGCCTGTGATGCAGGAGACAAAGGAGACGCGATTTCAATCCCTGGGTCGGGAAGATCCCCTGGAGGAGGAAATAGCAACCCACTCTAGTATCTTTGCCTGGAAAACCCAAGGACAGAGGAGTCTGGTGGGGCTACATGTTCAAGGGGTCAAAACTGAGTGACTAAGCACACATAACTATTAATAGAAAATGCTATATAATTATTCTCAATATAAAAAACTGCTGCTTCTCTGTCCTTTGGTAAAACAGCTTGAATTTCCTGAACTTTTCCCTTGATGTTGAAAATAAAAACATCTTACCTAACTTAAGGGCTTCCCTCGTAGCTAAGTGGGTAAAGAATCTGCCTGCAATGCAGGAGACCTGGATTCGACCCCTGGGTCAGGAAGATCCTCTGGAAAAGGAAATGGCAACCCACTCCAGTATTCTTGCCTGGAGAATCCCATGGACAGAGGAGCCTGGTAGGCTGTAGTCCATGGGGTCGCACAGAGTCGGACACGACAGCTTCTAAACCACCACCTAACTTAACAGTTGACAGTGGGCTCTGACATCTTTTATAGCCATAATCATCCCATCAGCCCTGTGAGCCAGGATGGGTCAGCATGGACCAACTAACTCAGAACATTGAACAAGTCAGTCCAGGTTATAGAATTAATGTGTGGTGTTGCCATAACCAGAAATAATCTCTCTCCAAATCTGTGGGGCTTTTAAAGTTCTTTCCTACAAGTAAAATTTAAAGGAGAACTCTCACGATAATGCTTCCAACAACATTCTTTAGGAAAATCGCTCTGCAGCTTTCTTTTTCCCCATGTGAAATTAATTCAGAACCACCACCTTTAAGGAGAACCAAGTCATGAAGCCTGGGGAGAAGATAAAATTCCCCACAAACCTAATTAGAAAACATGAGCCTGGGTACACATGTGAATTCCCTTTCTGGTGGAAAAGTTTAGAGTTGACCTGGTTTGTTTCTGCTCCCCTAGGACTGTCCTTTCCTGTCCCTTCCTCAGTTTTTCCTTCTTCCTCAGGGTAATTTCAACTTCAGTGTTCCCTCCATCCTCTCATCCTGATCCACAGGATCCCACTTACTTTAACAAATATGCCATTCCTGGGAGTAAATGACTCAGCTTTCCTGATTGATTCTCCCTGCCCTGGCACAGACCCTAACACCTAGTAGGGATGCAACCAATGCCTGCAGTGGGAATGAAAGGTGGAATGGCCGGTGCAACCTCTCCAGCTCACGGCCTTTATTATGCTGTATCCATCAACCATCACGCTAGTTACCTCATCAACAAAAGTGCTGGGTTTGCCAGTTTCATTCTTACACTGGGCTGCTGAGTAGAAGGTTTCTGAGGTGACAAACATTTCTGGACCCATCTTGACCAACAGAAGCCACTAGTCACATGTTGCTATGGGGCACCTGAAATGTGGCCAGTTAGGCTGAAGAACTAAACTTTTGATTTTATTAATTTCAATTAATTAAAATGTAAATAGCCACCTATAGCTATTAGTGCGAATCTGTTTCATTTCATCTGAAACCTGGTTGTGTTATCCAAAGAGAATTCACATGAGAGAAATGACTGACTTTGTCAGGCCATAGGTGCTAAATATATTGCTTATTTACAAATGTGTACAGATAACCTTGAAAAGGATTTGGTTGCTGGAACTAAAGGGAACAGAGACTGGGGTTGGTTTCAGATTGGAGCTCATTCTCAGGGCAACTTTGACCTGAGTTTTCCTCTCCTAAATGGTTTTCTTGAGGCCACAGTGATGGCATTTGTTTATGACTAAAGAGGCATTTGTATGGTATATCAAAAAATAAAGTTTTAAGTTCAGAAATTCTTGAATAAGAGTTACTATTATTCATTTGTATGTAAGTTTTTTGTAATAATATTTTATCAGATGTGAGGGAAAAAACCAAATACCCATTGTAGAGTTTACTATTTGCAGTGTTTCTTATCCTAAAACAGTAGCTCTAAACAGTTAGAGTTTATTTACTAAAACATAAAGATAAGAGATTTAATTGATATGAAGAGGCTTTCAGAATCTAATTAACCTCCCAGCTAGTCATTAACTCTATGACCTTTAGAAATAATTGACAGGGATTTTTTTTTTTTTCTTATTGAAAACTTCCATTAGGTGGCTAAACTTCGGGGTAACATAGAATACACTAAATGCCATTGAGACATGACTGGATAACATGCCAAACAGCTATTAGTAAAATGAGATATATTCCCAATAAGATAATCTATCCACCCAATCTGTTGCATCCATATGCAGCATTTGCCTAATTATGGTGCTTTTAATGATGGAGTCTGGAGTCTTTTTCCAGAATGTTCTAGGAATTATTTTGATCATGAGGGTAATGAGGAACGTATAGCTGCCACCACTCTCTGTATCCACTGCTAACCACTGACATCATACTTGCCTGCTGAGTCTGGTCTTGAACTCAGAATTTTCCTTGACCCTTGCTCTTGGGAGCCACTAGCAACTGATGGGCATGCACAAGGGATGGGCCAGGAGATGCAGTGCTCACTTCACTGTGTAATAACAGGCCTTTTATATTGTGCTTCCAAAACTGTAACGTGCTTGCTTTCAAGAGTTAGTTTAACCATATATCGGTTTAAACAAATTTTTTTTTATGGTATGAAAAATGTTCACAAATGTACTTTCAAACTCCATGCTGGAGAAAAGAGATATTTGGAAAAGCTCTGGCTCCTTGCTACTCAGTTTGGTTCACAGACTAGCAGCATCAGTTATCATCTAGGAGCTTGTCGGAAATACAGACTCTTGGGCCCTTCCCTGTGCTCAATGAATCAGAATCAGCCTTTACGCAAGATCCCCCCAGTGATTCAGACTGAGCCGGAGGCATTTTGTCTGAGACCCTCTGATCTCTCCTGTTAGATCCTGGCCGAAGTACCACCATTGCTTCTCTTTTTTCCAGGAATCTACATATGTTGGTCTGAAAGTCTTTTACTTTCCACCAGGACTATAAGAAATATCTCTACATGGTCCCCATGCCTTTTTTTTTTTTTTCCTTATATAAAGTGATGAAAGTGAAAGTCGCTCAGTCGTGTCTGACTCTTTGTGACCCCATAGACTACACAGTCCATGGCATTCTCCAGGCCAGAATACCGGAATGGGTAGCCTTTCCCTTCTCTCTCCAGGGGATAGTCCCAACCCAGGGATCAAACCCAGGTCTCCTGCATTGAAGGAGGATTCTTTACCAGTTGAGCCACAAGGGAAGCCCAACAATACTGAAGTGGGTAGCCTATCCCTTCTCCAGTGGATCTTCCTGACCCAGGAATTGAACTGGGGTCTCCTGCACTGTAGGCAGATTCTTTACCAGCTGAGCTATGAGGGAAGCAACAGCCTTTATCCATCTCTGGTTCTCTTGAAAGAGTCTCACCTTTTATTATTATTATTATAACATATCTGACTTCAATGAAGAAAATTTGGTAACTTTTAATATTTAAACCATAATGATCATCACTAAGTTGTTTATACATATATATTATATATATATATACATCAGTATATATACACAGGTATAGATGTATCTGTATATATGCATATATATATATATCCGTACATACATGCTCAGTCGCTCAGTTGTGGCCAACTCTTTGTGACCCTGTGGACTGTAGCCCACCAGGCTCCTCTGTCAATGGAATCTTCCAGACAATAATACTGGAGTGATATGCCATTTCCTTCTCCAGGGGATCTTCCTGACCTAGGGATTGAACCCATGTCTCCTGCATCTCCTGTACTGACAGGCAGATTCTTTCCCACTGAACCATCTGGAAAGCCTCATATATATGTACATATCCATTCCGTTCCATCACTCAGTCGTGTCCGACTCTTTGCAACCCCGTGGACTGCAGCCTACCAGGCTTCTCCGTCCATGGGATTCTCCAGGCAAGAATACTGGAGTGGGTTACCGTTTCCTTCTCCAGGGGATCTTCCCGACCCAGGGATCGAACCAGGGTCTCCCGCATTGGAGGCAGACGCTTTAACCTCTGAGCCACCAGGGAAGCCCCATATGTACATATACATAATATTTATTAAATGTCTACAATATGCCATACACTGAGCTGGCAGTTGAAGTTATAAATAAAACACCATCATGTCCTTCACAGATAGGAAGTAGGTTTATAATAATAATCCCTAAAAATGCAGTGAGGCAGTTGAAATAATAAACATCTTTTGATTAAAGACTCATCATCTTTTATTCTGACTCTAGGCAGGACTCTGAAATTGTTACTAAAGCTTCATTTTTAAGTATTTCATAGCCATATACTTAGTACCAACCCTAAGGAAATAAGGATATTCCACTCTTTGATATCTTATTTGATATGTTTTAAAACCAAATAATGTTACCTTTACTTAAGGACTGTCCATGGCTAGAATGCAACATTTGGTTCAAATGTGCAGTCCAACACCAAGTTGTAGGTGTCATGAACTCTGTAAATGTCATTAAATATTGATAATGATGATTCAGGCTAAATATGTTTCCCCTTTTCACTTTCAGATATTGAGGGAAAAAAACCATGAGGACTTTGGTTTGTTCCAATTCAAGGTGATTCATGTAAAATAGTAAAGATAAAATGGTGATGGTTAATAATTATAAAGCAGTTTCACTACTAACAAAAGGCTGTATTTTGAAACCTATTGTCTTTTCTGCTCCTACTATTATTAAATAATTTTCTTTTTTAAACAATTTTCTGTTGACTCTGTTAGTACTAAGCCATTAGAGCTGTGTAACGAGAGATGAGAGGTAATGTGTTATTGCCTTGTGCATATAACTTGAGTAATCTAACATGCACTTTATTTGTTCAACAGTGATTTTCTTAATAAATGACATGTGAAGCACTTTTCATGTTTATAAAATATATGCAAATTAAGCAAGTGCATTATTTTTAAAAAGGAATGGATTTTCAAATTTGATATACAGAAATTCATTGTGGATTGATGAGAAATATGAATACATTTTAGACCTGTTTCTTTTAGACTTTTGGGAACAAATATAAATTTGATTTACAGAGACAAGCAAAAGTCTTAAAGATATATAAACAAAAACAAACATTACAACTTAGGAGAAATATGCAAAACCTTTTCTTTTACTGTTTTTAACAAATAACTTTTTTCTTGTTTTCCTTAGAAGCCTCAACACTGAAGGTTTAAATCTTTATGGAATACACTAATCCTTCAATTTTCAATACTATCTATCCAAAAGCAATTATATATTTAGTTTAACAGAGGACAAGGCAGAATTACTGAGCTACTCGCAATAATAACTATTTTAATTATAACTCACAGTAATCTAAGAAGAATTTTTAATGTAGCTCAAGAATATTACTTCTCTAAGTTTCTGGAAAAAAAAACTGCTTTTCTGAAGAAATTAATTACTAATTATAAAGTTAAATACTAGCCTATGCTGCTTCGAGTAAGTTTAAAATAGTAACAAGGAAGACCTACCATCCTTCCGTTCACAAGCTTCACATTTAAAAAAACAGCACGCATTACCGTGCTCACGTGGCTATTGCTCCCTGTCAGCCTGGACAACTCAAAAGAACTTTCGAACCAGACGGTAAGCTTACTGATTGACTCTGTGGTTACTGGTGTGGGGGCAAAAATGTGCTTTCAGTTTTACGATGAGTGTGTAATTCCAGACTGGTGTCTCTCAAAGTGAACCTTTATGCTTTGGATTCTAAAATCTCAAGGCTACACAGTTCTTCACCTCTGAAAATGCACTGTTCTAATTTCACCCTGAAGAATTAATCCTGGTGTTGATTTGAAAACACAATTAGTTGAAATGCCTCCTTTTTCAGCTTTCAGCCTAGACCAGTGCTGTCTCACAGAACTTTCTGGATATCAATGTATTCTACATCTTCCCTTGTCCCATTTGCCAGTCACTAGCCACACGTGGCCAGTGGCTATTGTATTAGATGGTAAGATCTAGATCACTGTAGTTTTTGATAGTGCTTTGATGAAATTTATAAAATTTTAGTGAACTGTTTCATTGGAACTATAAAAACATTTTTATACTTTAAACGAGTAACATTATGCTATACAACAATCCCATGGCTATATCCTATTATAACTGTCTTCCCCTGTTTATTTTTTCTATAGATATATTCTGATGGCCTAACACTCTCTCAACCTCACATTAAGCCCTGGAGATGTGATGGAAAACAAAATGTGCACTGGCCCTGCCTTCCAGAAGTTTAAAAATCTAGTGTGGAACAAGCAATTGGACAACAGCTTCAACTGTGCTTTGATAGAGAAAACAGAACATATTAGATTCCTATGTTATAATATAGGAAAAACAATAAACATAAGTTACAGAGCATCTCCAGGATATTTCCAGAAGTATAAACTGGGGCCTGACTTGAATGAAGGATAAATAAAAGCCAAGCAAAGGAATGCTGAAGACAAAACAAACAGGACTTGGAGAAGCTGAAGGATGTAAGCATCTTTAGATTGCTTGAGCATAGGATGGGAACTGGGTGAGGGGGTGGCTGAGGGAAATAACAAAAGGTGAGGCTGGAGAAGAAGGGAATTACAGTCTCAATCACACATGACCTTGTGAGCAATCTTGACCAAGAGACCTTGAGGGACCTCGGTTCCGTTCATATCTCTATGCATTCCATGGCACACAGCACATGGCAGGAATTCAGCCAATCTCTGTTCAGTGAATGCATGAAAGAATGAAAATTCAACAAATGATCAACCATATAGGTGAATGTTCTTCTTCTTTCAGAAAAAGTATGTGTAACATATACCTATAAAGCATATATATTTTCATGTATCTACATTTTTATAAGCATAAAATTGAACCTATTTAATTGGGTTATATAAGGAAAGCTAACGTAAAAGAGACATATTTTGATATGTTATATCTACTCCTGACTTGTGTAATACAGTTTGTAAAGTACAATTCCACGATTGGCTGAATTTGCTTTTCAACAAAAATTGTTCTTAATTCTTACCAACTATGTAAAGGTAGTTAACTTATTGATAACTTTCAGGAGCACTGTGGAATACTAAAGTGTATAAGCTATTTGAAGGCCTTTGCAGACCCAATTCAGGCCTTAATTATTACTGTGCAAGGAGACATTTTGGTAGAACTGTCTTTAAATCCAAAAACAGGAATCAGGTAACAGAAAATAAAATTTCATATAAATACTACCTCTCATTCTCCCCTTTCTTTTTGTCCCCCCTCACTCGCACGCTCCCTCTCTCGCCCACACACAGACTTTCTCTTCTTCTTTTCCTTGCATCTCAAAAAGAAAAGCCAGTAATCGTCTACTGAGAGAGCTGTGAATCAGAGGTTCTTTCTGCAGGGGTTACATCCATCTTTTTGATTTCCCAGGGAGTGGCAGGGGTTCTTATGTTTTATCCCATGGCCACACAAAGTCACTTAGTCACTAGCCCAGACTAGATGAGCAGCTCAAACAGAATTACTGAGTCACTGAGGGGTGAGAGGTTCCCTCCTGACCAGGTGCTAAGTGATGCTCCCAAGTGGGTTTTGTGGTTTGAAAACATGCGCTGGATATGAGGTAACCTGTCTGGGACTTCTCTCTCTCCAAGGATCACCTGGAATGATCTGGTGATCAACGAACGACGTGTCTGAAGTTTTGTTGAACTGTTTAGCTGAAGCCTTCCTTTCAGCAGTTTGGATTACTTTAATGAGATTATTGCTCCTTTGCCCTCTGACTGTTCCCAAGCTAATTTTTGTCTGTTTCATATCCTTAACACGGATGCCTGTCTCTTGGTTCAGAAGTCCTTAAGCGGTGCTGAACGTAAGCCGGGGCGTGCTAAATCCTTGCTGAGTGAAGAAACGGCTCTGCAGGCTTACAGCATGTCCCCTGGGACCTGAGATCTTCAGTTCATCCTGAAGCGCTCAGCCCCGTGTCTCCTTCCCCAGCATCAACTGTGGGAGTCGGCAGGCAGCCAGGAGAACCAGGAGTGGCGCTAGACAGGCACAAGGGGATGAAAGAAGCAGTTTCTGAATACCGTCAGAGCCTCCACTGAATTTCCACAGCCTCACAAGCTACCATTTTGGGTAAATACCTAGTATACTTGTCATAGAGTTAAATAAGATGGACTTTCTTCAAAGGAAGTGTTTTTAATACAATAATTGTTTTTTTTTTCTAACCAGTAGATTAAAAACTTAACACATTTACAAAATCTGGCATATTTATACACTGTATCTAAACAGACATTCAAGCTGCATTATAATATAATAATAAAAAAAACCCCGATCCCAGTCTATTAAATCTTTGTAAGGCTTTGTGCCATTGTAACAGTAGTGCTAATTATCAAGCAAAGACATGATAATTACAAAGAGCTTTTTCGCTAAAAGAAGGAATCTCTTTCAACACCCACGCGCTGCACAATTTCCTATGACCCTGTAACACTACTCTGGTATGGCCCAGAAATTTGTATTTCAGGCTGAATACTGGGAATCGTGTTATTCCTCTCTCTTCGCCAATCTTTTTTTTTCTTGCGAGTAAACTGTTTTCAGAGGGTTAAGGGAGAGGGGTAATGGTCCAAATGGGGAATATAAAACTAATGACCCTTCATGAAACATATTATGCTCCTCATTAAACTTCCTCAGTTAAATGTATTCCATTAAATTAAAATAAATAGGATTTAAAATTTTACCCAGGAGTAGTAAACTATCCTAACTTTCAACTTTGTGTTAGATCTATTCTATGAATAGATTTCTCAAGTCCCTGATGCATCGCAGGTTCTTAGCCTGCAACACAATTTATGTCTTCCGTCTTGCAGAGGTCTTCAAACTTCACGTGTGTAAGAATTACTTTGGGAAACTTACTACAAATACTGCTTCCCACCGAGATCCCTTCTTTTTCACCAAGGATCTCAGGCACACTGATTTCAGTGAAATGCACTTTGAAAAGTACCCTCTGTATTTTTCTGGTACAAACTTTGTCAAGCTTAGGGATCCCACTTGATTGCTTTCTCCATCATCTCAGTTATTACTACAGTGTGGGAAAGCCGAATGGTGAAGACTGTTGTAATTCAGGTAGTTGAGCAGGCCAGTCCCAAATCATGATAGACTTATATGTGATTTTCAGAGAATCAAAGCCTCTCTAGTTTTGATCTAGGAGCCTCAGAATGTCTTTTTGAGAGATTCAGAACTTTAATCTATTGATGTTAAGGGCAGGATAATGATGGAATTGCTACTCTACTCTATTTTTGCTTTTTAAAGAATTATATTGTACAAAACTTTCGAATTCACTGTCCTCATTTTTGAGATGAAAATCTTCAGACCTGAGAAGTAGCCAGTTTGTCACCCAGTAAGAGAGAAGGCAATGGCAAGCCACTCCAGTACTCTTGCCTGGAAAGTCCCATGGATGGAGGAGCCTGGTAGGCTGCAGTCCGTGGGGTCGCTAAGGGTCGGACACGACTGAGTGACTTCACTTGCACTTTTCACTTTCACACATTGGAGAAGGAAATGGAAGCCCACTCCAGTGTTCTTGCCTGGAGAATCCCAGGGACGAGGGAGCCTGGTGGGCTTCCATCTATGGGGTCACACAGAGTCGGACACGACTGAAGTGACTTAGCAGCAGCAGCAGCAGCAAGACTGTGCAAGGCAAGGGTTCAAGTGCAAGCCCTTTGACTTTCAACTCAGTGTTCTTCTCATGACCCTGAAGAAGTCTGGTTGAGACACCCATCTGTCCCAGAATATGAAAATCTCTAGAGTATGTGAAGTTTTAACTCTCCTTTAAAGCACAGAGTATATTCTTGAGCAAAGCCCATAGAAGATAATTTTACAGATTTTTAAACTCATGAAAACAAATCTAAAAAGTCAAAATTTCACCTAGATTAATACAGTTCAACTGCATTTCCCACCACATGAAGGACAGAAGCAGTTCAAGTTTGATGACAAATTCCAATTCAATTTTTTGCTGTTGCTCTGCAATGTTTATTGTAATGATTTTTGTAATGAAGTGGAGTTTTGAGTATAGAGTTCTGTCTTCAGAACTCATGTTAACTGTGTGTGAATATATACAAGCATGCATGTGAAAGCACTTTCACATGTGAAAACACTTATGAGGTTTGACAACTGTTAATATTTATGTATTTTCACATTTATATCTGTGCATGAATAAAATGCTATCTGAAATACATACTAGGTAAATTTTATAAATGATCTTAAATTTCAAGATCAAGGCAAGCCCACAACTAAAATCATCGGTCAGTGAAACACTAAATGTGTAGTAATGCAAATCTTGAAGTATTTTAAAATACACATATTAGGTCTACTTATCACCTACTTTTGTTTCTCTGAAATTATTTGCTTGGTCTTATTAGGTAAAAAATTTAAAAAAATTTAAAAAACTTCAAGTAAAAGTAAAGAAATGAGAATTAATCTTAGACAGTTATAACAGGTAAAGAGAAGATGGATGTAAGAGGCACATTAATTTGATCAGGATTAGAACTACATTTTTTCATAATATTGAACCAGCTAAAACAATGGCAAGAATAACTTGTATTCTGGTAGACTGATTCTGAATACATACTTCTGAAACATTTATTTTCTCTTAATTCTGGAAAAGCAGTCATAATCAAGAAAACCATGAAGAGAAAGACAGGTGGGGAAAATAGATGGGGACATCTTATCTCTAAATAATGGGGATATATACTTCATTATACCTCTTCCTTTTTGGTTTGGTATTCATTGCTTACGAAGGGTTCTATAAGGCAATAACATTTAAATAGGATACATGTGGGAAACATTTAAAATTGTATGGCAATGTTACTTATAGTAACAGATAAAAAAATATTTTTGAGTTTCAACGTGGTGCTTATTTATTTTTGGCACGATGGAACCATGTTTTAAATCCAACTTTGATAAAACACCAAGTGACATTTAGAAATTCATTTTCATCAGATTTCTGATCCCACGTTTATCAATAGCGCTATATTAAATTATATGATTTGGGGAAAAATATTTCTGGGAGAATAACTTTACTCTTTCAGCAAGAATACATTAGGAAGAATGAATTAGAAAGAAGAGACATAAAGAAAAACAAATGAAAAGTTATGGTGAGCTCACTTTAATTTTTTTCTTTGACTATGCTGTCAAAGCGGAGAAGGCAATGGCAAGTCACTCCAGTACTCTTGCCTAGAAAATCCCATGGACAGAGGACCCTGGTGGGCTACAGTCCACGGGGTCACTACCAGTCGGACATGACTGAGCGACTTCACTTTCACTTTTCACTTTCACGCACTAGAGAAGGAAATGGCAACCCACTCCAGTGTTCTTGCCTGGAGAATCCCAGGGATGGCGGAGACTGGTGGGCTGCCGTCTATGGGGTCACACAGAGTCGGACACAACTGAAGCGACTTAGCAGCAGCAGCAGCATGCTGTCAAAGCATATACTTAAAAGAAACCATGAGAAGTATATACTTTAGTATATACTTAAATGAAATCATGAGAAGTCACCTAAAATATGGGTGAGCTGTCCCCATAGCCACACTTCCCATTTCTGGTGGCCTGACACTGGGGTGGACTCAAGAAGGACAAGATTAATAATTTGACAAGATGCCTGATTCTGACCAAGGAGCAGATTCCCGGAGTCCCTACTATCATACCACTCTCACTTTGCATTTTGAGAGAGAGAGAGAGAGAGTGGAGTAACAATTGGGGCAATAACTCTGGGTACACCTGAGGGCATATAAACATTTTAGAAAAAGGAAGTTGTGCTCGTGTGGAGGCAGGGAAGAGAGGAGGGAAGGTCCGAACACAAGCGGCTCTGCCTAAGTTCGGGGTTCGTCAGGCACGCGTGCACGCTCACCTCCACGATGTCCGAGTTCGTCCGGCTCTCGTGCGGCTCGTTGTACTCGGTGTACTTGAGCAGCACCTTGTCCATGTCCGTGCTGGCGTACTGGAACAGCTTGTTGGTGCTGTTGAAAATGATCAGCGCAATCTCACAGTCACACAGCACGCTCAGCTCGTATGCCTTCTTCATCAACCCAAATTTCCTCTTTGTAAACGTCACCTGGAAGAAGGCAAGCAGGCGGGTTTTTTAAAAGAGAGAAACAGGATGCCTTGAAAAACAAAACAGTACTTGCTTCCCTTTGTAACACCAAGTGTGTTGTGATCAGAGCCCTTGGCATTAACGCGTTTGGAAAGAAAGCAAAGAGATCTAAAACTAATTTCTGCTTAGAACTGGAAAATGTGTGATTTCTAGCTTGCTGCTGAATGCAGAAACTGTAAATGCCAGATTTCGTGCAGGGCGTTATAGTGATGGTGACCTGGGAGCTGTTTCGTTGAGCAATTCAAGATTTTTAAAAAAAGTCAATTTCAGCAGCGTGAGCATACTTCTTAATTATAAATCTGGAGCTTGTATTTTGGCTGCTCGGAGACTGGACATGACATTATGGACATGATATTTTAGATCTGTGTTCAAAACTTCTCAAAATTGTTTAGTCTCATGCCGTTTAACTGAAAACACTTGAAGGGATCTTACTGTACTTTCAGACAGAGTAGTATTCTGTTTTCTAGAAATTCAGCAGGGAGTTGGGAAGAGCTTTAGCCATAACACTGTGAGGGTCTTGGTTTCATTCTTCTGTGTCCCTTTCTTGCTCTCTCAAGCCAGAAACTCTATTGTTATCTTTGCCTTTCTCTTCTTTTACTCCAATCTATTACCAAGTCCCATTATCCCTTTCCTCAAAATGTTTCCCAGGTTCACGTTTCCTCGTCTGTTTCCCAGGCATCTTTATCATTCCCGTCTTTATCAGCTTCCTGTCCTAGGCAATCTTCCTGTCTGAAACCATTCCCTCCTCATTTCATCCTAATCTTCAAAACCTCACTCCTGTCACTGCCTTGTCTTTCTGATGAGTCGGCTACAAGAGCTCCTCTGGCTTCAAACACTTCCACCTGCCAATGTTACCAACTACAAACGTGCATTTCACTGTTCCCAATTTCAGTCTTCTCTTGAGTAAACTCCACTTTGCCCACCCAAAACCATGAACTTTCTTAAGTATAAACCTGTAGACTTTGTGGCCCAGTGTTTCCCAGCAGGTCTTTTGTAGAACAGTATTTCTATAAAATTCTCCTTAAGACCAAAGTTCAATGGTTCAATACGTGTAGGAAATGAGGCACAGTGGTACATTAAGGGCTGAGCAACTTTTTAAAACTTCAATCTGCTTTCCAAACTTATTGTTGACAGAATGTTTATTTCTTTGCTTATTTATTTATTTTGAGGAGCACTTGCTGTCATTCTTCAGAAGAAGGTTTCTGAAGTATCTACCTGGGGAAATCCTGACTGAATTATTATTATCAAAGGTGAGGCTTTAACTTTTTCCCCCTTACCTTCAAATCCAACTTATCTTGCAGAGGTCAGCTCAGTTTTATCTACTACCTACTTGCTTGTAATTCCTAAATCTAGAGTCCTACTCCTTATCTGTCTCCAGAAATCCAATGGATGTCCTCCACTCCTGTGCCTATCTACAAGTCCTAGGAATGTCATACTCCCAAAGCCCAAATTTCATCTTCAATCTCGAATCTGCTCCCCTTCCTGGGTCCCAGATCTCATTGTAAACTCAGTCACCCAAACTAGAGCCCACCACGTGGACTGCGAACACCCCCAATCCCACACTCCTAAATAAATGTGTTGACGGGAAGTGTGGACTAGCAGACAGAAAATCTGACTCCCTGGTCTCCTCGCTCCCCCGCAACGTTTGTTAATACTTGTTTTACCCATCACCTTATATTTTTTCTTATAGTTCTTACATTTTATTACTTGTGTGGCCTTCTGGATGATCGCTGACCTAATGTTTCCCTTCCACTACACTGCACATTCCACAAGAGCAGGTGCCATTTTTCCTTTGCCCTTTACTGGATCCCCAGTGCCTACAACAGCAGGCATATGGGCACAGGGTAAAGATCTACTGTCTAAAAAGGAAATAGGAAAAACTACTTTGCTGTTTTTTAGAAATATCAAAGTGATATATGTTATATAAAACTGTGGGGACTTCCCTGGATGCCCAGTGGTTAAGACTTTGCCGTTCAATGCAGGGGGTGTGGGTTTGATCCCCGGTTAGGGAGGTAAGATCCCACATGTTGCGGGGCCACAAAACCCAAACATAAGACAGAAGCAATACTGTAACAAAGTCAGTAAAGACTTTAAAAATAGTCCACATCAAAAAGAAAAAAATCTTTAAAAAAGTTTGAAAAAAAAAATACTGTGATAGCTTTCCCCACCAAATTTTCATTTAGCAATTCATAAACGGAACTTTAAAAAGATAAACCTATACTTTAATAATGATTATATTCTTATATCACATCTGCATGGAAGGCAGAATGACAGAAAGAGAAGAACATGGGGTATGGATTCAGGGGATCCTAGACTTTAATGCAGATCTGCTATTTAAGAGTCACAAGAAATTAACTTCCTCAAATTTGATTTTTCTCCAAGTTTGACTTTTCATTTATAAAATGGTGATAGCACCTACTCTTGGGGTTGCTGCGAGGATTATATAAAATAACATATGTACAACATTCAGTTCAGTTAAACTTTGCATTTAAAATAGAAGCTCAATAAATCTCAGTTTTTATCCCTTTCTTGGTTGACTTATAGGAAAAGAACTTAACAAAATATACCTGTCTTAGTGGCTCAGAGACTACTGATCAAGGTTAATTGAAGATCTTACTACAGTCTTTCTGACAGAAAGATAAAACTCAACTATGGAATCTCCACTGATCATTCTTTGGAAAATACAGCATTTAGGTATTTACCAGCTGACATCAGCTAGTCAAAATCTACTAGTATACGTTATTTATGCTTCAACGTGGATAATTTTTCTTTGTAATATTTGCCAATGTCTCACCTTCTATTTTATGTTTATTGATTGCCTTACTAAAAAGTACTTCAAATAAAATACAGCTAGTGTTTTCATATCTGATTATCATACTACTTTAGAAACTTTTTTTATTCTGGTTCATTCAGATGAGTCATGATTAGTATTAGGGATGAGCTAAATAAAGACTATCTTTTGGAATGGATAAAAATCATTACTATTAATTATACAGATTTATAAAAAATGTCTTTTAATAATTCTCTTAGATGCAGTTTAGATATGCAGACATACTTGCACATTGGTATTTGTTAGTGAAATAGGTTATAGAGGCATTCAGTGCAGAAGGCACTGACCCAAAATACTTTCATATATCTAAAACCACTTTTAATCAGACTTTCATGACCACAAACTGTAGGTGGAATGTCTCAATACAGTATGGTTTCTGTTGTACTCAAACCTCAGAATTTAGCACGTTACAACATTCACCATCAAAGTACATTTCGGCACAGAAATATCATTAAAGCCACTATCTGTGTTTACTTTTAGGTACTCCTCAACATCTGTGTAACTAAATAGGCTGCTGGATAATGCATACTTATTTAATAATACCTGTCAAAAAAGTCAGTGCATATAGCTTCTTTTCATGAAAACTGCAGACTGAAATGATGATAACTGTATTAAAGCATTTAAGAAAATATCTTCAAAATCTACTCTTAATTGTGCTAACTTTAATTCTGTATTATGTTCATATTCTTCATAGCATACTCAAAATGTATTTTATAATGCTTTTTCTCATTGTTCACAGTTAGATAAAATTGTTTTTCAGGATTAGGCTTTCTTAAGAGAACTGGGATATTACTCTTCATTTAAAATATGCCACTCAGTGACAAAGATTGCAATTCAGAGCTTTTACACTTAAACATAATAATGTATTGTAATGATTACATTTTTCATAACTTGAGAATAGTTTGTAATGGGGACAAGTCCATTTCTACTTCAGTAACATATTCGACCCTTAGGTGACTGTTTTTACAGTAGTTAGGCAAAGAGATGCTCTTTTCCAGTGCTACATCAATCAAGGTGCACCAGGAAGACAGCAAAACCAATACTGTTTAAGTGGGCACTATAATTTACATTCAGTTTTCAAAATCAAAGAGACTCCACATTAACATACATATGGAAAGCAAGACAACTCTGTAAACACTGAGCATTTTATGTTTCTTTTTCTTTACCTCTTGAAACAGCCCCAAATGTAATAATGCTGATGTTTTATTAAGACATTTCTGTATTAAGCTGTATGTTAGCCTCGGGTTTTAAATCCTAGCATAAGGGCAGGGATCACACATCTCATGCTGACAATTACTCTGGAACTTATTAGGTATGAATCAGGGCTTGAAATAGAATTTTAAATTGAGAAAAGGCACATTCATTAATTATAGAAGTTTTGACAAACGTTTATTCTGAGACTTATTCTAATATTGCAGAGCTGACTGGTTGTCTGAGTTTGCCTCTCCCTGAAGACCCCATGTCTGGCCTCACAAAGACTGACCAATAGATACTCAATGAACGGATGGATTTTGGAATGGTGTTTTAAACTCTGAACGTCTCAATAAAAATTTCCACTAAAAGTATATACTTTTAAAAAAAGTATTATTTTTTTCCTGAAGTAAGAAAAAAATAATTCAAAAAGTTCAGAAAAAAGTGGACTTTATTCCTTGCCCTGATGACTCACCATGAAAAACAAAGAGTGAAGGTAAAAACTAAATTTTACAATCACAGGAAACAGAAGTAAAGGGGGAGGATCTAAGAGTTCAAATGATTGCATTCAATTGAGCAAAAATTGATTGAACTTTCTAATGAGTTCAGATTTTTAAAGAACATGCATTTGGCAAAGTCTTTGATGAAATCCTCATCACAATACTATAGATTTGAGATTCAGTTCAGTTCAGTTCAGTTCAGTCGCTCAGTCGTGTCCGACTCTCCGCGACCCCATGAATCACAGCACGCCAGGCCTCCCTGTCCATCACCAACTCCCGGAGTTCACTCAAACTCATGTCCACAGAGTCGGTGATGCCATCCAGCCATCTCATTCTCCGTCGTCCCCTTCTCCTCCCGCCCCCAACCTTTCCCAGCATCAGAGTCTTTTCCAGTGAGTCAACTCGTCGCATGAGGTGGCCAAAGTATTGCAGTTTCAGCTTTAGCATCAGTCCCTCCAATGAACACCCAGGATTGATCTCCTCCAGAATGGACTGGTTGGATCTCCTTGCAGTATAAGGGACTCTCAAGAGTCTTCTCCAACACCACAGTTCAAAAGCATCGATTCTTCGGCGGTCAGCCTTCTTCACAGTCCAACTCTCACATCCATACATGACCACGGGAAAAACCATTGCCTTGACTAGACGGACCTTGGTTGGCAAAGTAATGTCTCTGCTTTTTAATATACTATCAAGGTTGGTCATAACTTTCCTTCCAAGGAGCAAGCGTCTTTTAATTTCATGGCTGCAATCAGCATCTGCAGTGATTTTGGAGCCCAAAAAAATAAAGTCTGACACCGTTTCCACTGTTTTTCCATCTATTTCCCATGAAGTGATGGGACCAGATGCCATGATCTTTGTTTTCTGAATGTTGAGCTTCAAGCCAACCTTTTCACTCTCCTCTTTCACTTTCATCAAGAGGCTTTTGAGTTCCTCTTCACTTTCTGCCATAAGGGTAGTGTCATCTGCATATCTGAGGTTATTGATATTTCTCCCGGCAATCTTGATTCCAGCTTGTGCTTCTTCCAGCCCAGAGTTCCTCATGATGTACTCTGCATATAAGTTAAATAAGCAAGGTGACAATATACAACCTTGACGTACACCTTTTCCTATTTGGAACCAGTCTGTTGTTCCATGTCCAGTTCTAACAGTTGCTTCCTGACCTGCATACAGGTTTCTCAAGAGGCAGGTCAGGTGGTCTGGGATTCCCATCTCTTTCAGAATGTTCCACAGTTTATTGTGATCCACACAGTCAAAGGCTTTGGCATAGTCAATAAAGCAGAAATAGAAGTTTTTCTGAACTCTCTTGCTTTCTCCATGATCCAGCGGATGTTGGCAATTTGATCTCTGGTGCCTCTGCCTTTTCTAAAACCTGCTTGAACATCTGGGAGTTCACGGTTTACATACTGCTGAAGCCTGGCTTGGAGAATTTTGAGCATGACTTTACTAGCGTGTGAGATGAGTGCAATTGTGCGGTAGTTTGAGCATTCTTTGGCATTGCCTTTCTTTGGGATTGGAATGAAGACTGACCTCTTCCAGTCCTGTGGCCACTGCTGAGTTTTCCAAATCTGCTGGCATATTGAGTGCAGCACTTTCACAGCATCATCTTTCAAGACTTGAAATAGCTCAACTGGAATTCCATCACCTCCACTAGCTTTGTTCGTAGTGATGCTTTCTAAGGCCCACTTGACTTCACATTCCAAGATGTCTGGCTCTAGGTCAGTGATCACGTTATCGTGACTATCTTGGTCGGGAAGATCTTTTTTGTACAGTTCTTCTGTGTATTCCTGCCACCTCTTTTTAATATCTTCTGCTGGTAGCAATTTAGATGATTTAAATATGAATTAATTAACCAGTGTTAAGTTTAAAGACAGTCTCTTGAAATGGGCCATGGAGTTCAGTAAATTTCCTGTCCGAGGCACCATTTTTATCATTGGTGTAGAAGAAGGTATAGCTGGCATGTTTATCAAATCTGCACAGAAGACAGTTCAGTTCAGTTCAGTCGCTCAGTCATGTCCGACTCTCTGCGACCCCATGAATCGCAGCACGCCAGGTCTCCCTGTCCATCACCAACTCCCGGAGTTCACTCAAACTCATGTCCACAGAGTCGGTGATGCCATCCAGCCATCTCATTCTCTGTTGTCCCCTTCTCCTCCCACCCCCAACCTTTCCCAGCATCAGAGTCTTTTTCAATGAGTCAACTCGTCGCATGAGGTGGCCAAAGTATTGAGTTTCAGCTTTAGCATCAGTCCTTCCAATGAACACCCAGGATTGATCTCCTTTAGAATGGACTGGTTGGATCTCCTTGCAGTCCAAGGGACTCTCAAGAGTCTTCTCAAACACCACAGTTCAAAAGCATCAATTCTTCGGCGATCAGCTTTCTTCACAGTCCAACTCTCACATCCATACATGACCACGGGAAAAACCATAGCCTTGACTAGACGGACCTTTGTTGGCAAAGTAATGTCTCTGCTTTTTAATACATAAGCCTGGGTGATAACCCAATAGATAAAAGCTGGGTCACAAATAAGATAACAGAGATAATGTTAAAGACTTCATTTGTATTAAAAAAAAAACCCCAGAATTATGTAATCTCAGGGTGGAGAAGAACTAACGTGATAGCTGATTATGGGAAAAGGGTCTAAAGTTAGTGTTTGATAGAGGGAATTAATTATCCTAATGATCTCTTTGTTAGTCAGCACTAACTAATCTATGGTACTATACTGAGCTCTGAGAATTTTAAGAAGACATTAATGATACTGATGAAATTAGCGCATCTATAGGATTCATGGGGTCACCGAGAGTCGGTCATGACTGAGCGACTGAACTGAACTGAACTGAATAGGATGGCAAACAAGTTGATGTATGGTCTGAGAATAATTTTGCAGGAGAAATCATTGAGGGAATCTGGAATGCTTAAGCCAGAAATGCCAAACACTTTCCAAGATCTGCAGACTTCGTGGCCATGTGAAGAGGCAGATGAGTTATTCTGTCTTATTCTATAGAGCAGAGTTAGCAAGCACTGCAGAAAATCATAGAGGTTCAAAATAAAGGGAAACCTAGTGATGAGAACTGTCCAACAGCGGACCTAGCCTCATGAAGTTAAGAAGCAGTTCTTTCCTGAATATATTCAAGCAGGGCTGCGTATCATGGAAGGTGTAGAAGGTGTTCCTGAATTAAACAAGAAGCTGGACTAGAGATCTTTAAAATATTTATTTCAGATTTTAGATGCTCAGATTCTCTGTCTAGGTAGCACAGACCTTCAGGTTAAGGGGAAGTTTAGAGTGAATGAAATATGATTTCCAACAAGAATCTATTTCTGCAATTTCATTTTGTAGAATGCTTTATATTTTGGTTACTCAATCTCATCAATACATTACCATAATCACTTCTAATTTTCATATTCCAAGAAATAAAACTAGATCACTTTCTTTTTACAGTTAGAAGAGATATAAAAAAGACTCTAAAGAACTGGAGTGGACAGTATTAAATTATGTATAGCACAGAAAAACAACTGTCCAGATTGATAAAATAACAAATTCACATTATTAACATATTTTGAAAGAAGCGGTATCTATACATTGTTATTGAGGCTCTGTGGTGTGGAAGCAAAAACATGGGAACTGAAAATCAAGTCTAAGCTCCGCCATGTATGATCCGTGTGCTCTTGACCTTGGGTAAATTGTTTAACTTATCAGTCCCCCGGTATCCTCATCTGTAAAATGAAGGTAATAACAGGCATCCTATAGAGTTATGATGAGAGTTAAACTAAGGAACACACAAGTGTCAGTGACTTGTTGACTGTGAAACATGATACAAGGTAGGTAATATTATTTTTCTTAAGTGTGAGGCTCAGTCACTTCTTGTTATAAACTGTAAAAGACTGCTCTCCTAAGATCTGCTAGCTTGTTTCACCATCATCATGTTTAAGAGTTTCTCTCTCAACTAAACCTCAAGCTTCACTTGAAGGCTGGAACATCTCCTGTCTGCTCTTGTAAACTGAAGTCCCACAACAATGCTTGGCTCAATAGTTGTTGAGTGAATGAATGGATGGAATAATTACTCATTTTTTTTTGTAATTCAAAATGAATCTCTGTGCAAGCTCAAACTATGCTAATATGAAGTTTGCCACTGAGGGAGAAAATTTCATCTAGTTATTTTTCTTTTTGTTACATTAGCTTACAGTTTATTGTAAATATGTTTTTAAACATACATTTGGTAAAAATGAATAGGAGAAAAACTGGATTGGGTCAAATCTTGTGTGGGGGCTTGTTGGTGAAATTGGAGCATATATTTTTTATAACTGTTTTTAGATAAGAGTGTTGACTTTTGGTGACTTTTTTCTAAGAAGTTCAAAGACTTTATAAGCTATCTTGCATCATCTGACAGCATCTCTTTGAAGTTATTATTTGGCACAGTTTATCATCCCCATTTCTCAGATGATACTGCAAACAAAGGCATGAATTGCCTTATTCCAGGGTCACAAAACTAGTCCTTGATGAACCAGAAATAGAGCCCTCTTCACACAACATCCATCTTTCTTCCCATTAGTTGGTGTTTCTTCCCTCTTTTAGATAACAGTGCATTTTAGGGATTGAAAGTCAGCACAACATGGACCTCAACAGCCACTCATCAAGCATTGTACAAGCCAGCAATTCTGAGGTGGAGAAGAAGCAGAGTAGTGGCACCACTTATTAATTAGTATAAGGATAGCTTTCTAGGCTAAAGTGAAAAAAAAAAAAAAAAACACAACACAGAACTAAAATACTAACACTGAGAAGTTAGTTTCTAGGTTCTGACAATAAACCAAAGCTCCTTTTGTGTGGACTCCACAGCCACCTCTGTCCTCAGACCTCCAGACAGGACTGCTAAAGCCAGTGAGAACCTCATGCATGCACTAGCGGGCACACTCATTCTATATTTATGGATGTTTGTTTAAATTTCACAAAATGAGAAGCATTTTGGTTGTGAGCAAATACAAGCGTGTTTACAGCCAGAATAAAAGAGGTGGGTCTCTGATTTACTCACAGTCAATGTAAATAACAAGTTCTAAAACAGAGGACAAGTCCTGTGTCATTTCCTACAGGGCGGGGAAATTAGTTAGACGACTGGGTAACAGAAAGGGCATTTAATAATGAGTCTCCACGCCACACGCAGGCCTCTGTTCACCCTCCCAATCCTGGCTCCATTCATAAAGTCACCTCAGGAGAACTTTCCTGCCACATTTTAACGGTGGGAGTCCTTGCACCTTATAGGCAAGAATAAATGAAAGGAAAAAGACTTTCGGAAACAGCAGCTATTCACATTTATGAGAATAATGGACACCTAACTCTAAATGACTTCAGATGTATTACCAAGGGGAGCAAGGGTGACTTTATCTATGGATCTCCAGTGTTCCCACCAATCAGAATTTTTCATCCTGATCTTAATTGAACTGCTCAATGAGTGGAGAACTTTTTACCCATTTCAACTCATAAAGTAATAGTAGTTTCATAGTTTGGGACTAATAAACCCAGCTACTTTTAGTCTCAAAGTTTTGAGGTTTTATCAGGTTTGGTTTTGTTTCTCCCAAAGAGAGTCACGATGAATACAACTGTCATCTTACGAAAATATTTTAGATCCACCCCTCCTCACCCACAGCCTAGAGAATCTCTCCGCTTCCTCCCAGTTAAGGAAATGGAGTGACTAATGAGGAATGAGATGGGCAGTTGGAGGATACAATGCGCTCTCTAATCCAGAGAGCATCTAGGTCTTCCTCTGTGTTTAAAGGGTTAGCGATGGAGTCAAGAGTCTGCCACGACAATCTTTAATTGAAAAAAAAAAAAAAAAAAGGGAAATGCCCTCTTAAATGCTCTTTTTCTTCCCCCGGCTTGTTCCTGACAGTAAGTAATGGTGCGACTGTTCTAAAGTCTTCCTCTTCAATTTTATTTTGTTTAATTCAGTCTGTCATTAGAAAGGCTTGCGAGCTTTAGGCCTGATGATTACTTTCGGTGGGAGGAAGTAGGGCCACTGCAGACTTGTGTTCTAGACAAGCGCTCCTTTATACAATGACGGGGCCTGCCACCATAAATGAAAGGCTCTTTAAAGAGCAGAGAGGGACTCTTTTAAGCAGAGTGCTACCATGTGCTTGTAACCCTCCAGCATAACTTGTGAGGATGAGACAGCAGAGTGTTCTGCTGCAAAGAGGACTATTGTCCTCGTTAGCCTCCAGCAAATTGAGCCCCGTTTCGCTGCAATGCAGTAGGATTCCCAAAGGGTTGCAGGCAATCCTTCCTAAAATTCTGAACGCCATAAAAGGATTAAAATAGGGGGGCTCAGCATATGGAATTTAGAACTCTACAGACCCCCTCACCCTAAGTCAACACCCCAACCCTCAGAACGGGCCTTTAAATCTTGTGCTTTGCACACTATTTTGAGGAAGCATAATAAAAGCATGGGTTAAACTTGAGTATCTATTAGCAAATGCAGAGTCTGAGTTTTAAAACTTGTCATGGCTGATCTCTGATATATTTATATACATGAGGACAAGGAAGATGATAAGCTATAATGATTACACTTAGGATTTAAAAGATTTCATTGTGGTCCACTTTCAAGCTTAAGAATGTTTTGGATTTTAAAAAGAGACTAGATATAATGCAATATGTTTTACATTTTTTAATACATGCTGTTGAGGTCTGCTTGGTTTCTTAAGAGGCTGATTTACATTCTAAATTCAATCTGCAGATGCAGTCATGAAACAAATACTTATTTCTCTTTATCTTGTATACATGAAATATATCATTTGAGTCTGAAAAGAATCAAATAAAACAGATTAATATTTTGGGGTCAAAAACATGTTTACTAGTTTAACAAAGCCAGAATGTACCTAAGGTAAAGGTCAAAGACTACTTCATTCCCTGCTGAGCAAATGCTCAGGAAGCACATTTGTCTATGTTTCCTGTCATAACAGGAAGAGTGTAACTTCTTCCTTTCCACAATGGCTTCAGTTTTACCTCCCAACTCCAATATTTTCTCCCTCAGGGCCTTCCAAATCAATCCTTGCAAGACAGAAGGCAGGAGGCTGTCTCTGTTGTAGTTTCCAAACAGTTACATTTGTTGAAATGATATTTAAATGTTAGTGATTTCTTAAGCTAAGCTGTTCCAACTTAAAATTAAGTCAAATATCCAAACATTTACAGTGGTTCTCTTATTCCTATTAGTGGTCCAACATATTTCAAAAGAAACACAAATACATATTCCATATTACGGAATTTCATTTACTTTAACTATGTTGTTATTTTTTTTCCCCCTTCCAAACAAAGTCATTATTCTTGGTGGGGGCAGGGGGTTCCACCTGTCTTCAATAAGACTATCCGGGATGTAAGCTTTAAAAATACTTTTACTATAATAATTTTCGAAGGAGCTCATTTTAAATGAATAAATTACAATCTTAAAGGAAGTCTAGACTGCAAAGTACAAGGCTTTTGAAACAACTAGCAACATGTTCTTTAATCTACAGTTTGGAAGAAACATCTTGGTTTATGACGTATATATGGTCTATTTATAATGTTAATATATTTAGTGCTGGTTTCTCAGTAATACAATGTCAGAGAAAGCGTGTGCATTTGCAGAGCACAAGGGCATCTGCAGCGCAGAATGATGTGTGCATGCACTCAGAGGTGGAGGTGCCATTCGGTGCCAACTTGCCACCCAGAGTGAGGGAGACACGAGAAATATAAGCACTGAAATTTTTCTAAATTACAGTTTTAAATGGAAATTGTATGAGATACACAAATTAGAACTGAAACAACAAAAGTCTGGACGCCCTCAAGTTCAGAGCTAAGTTCTTAAATCCAGAGACAGAAATCAAGAGTAGACAGTTACCCTTTTCCTTATGAACATTTTGGGCTCTCTTGGACTTCTCACTAAAGTAAAAGCTAATGAATAGTTACATGGCAGTTCAGATAATCTCTTTTTGGCAATAAATAAACAGATCTAGCTATAAAAGTATAAAATGTCCCACACCACACGGAAGGTACAGAAAACGTGTTGTGTACTATCTCTATGATTCGTCTACAGAGCTGGGCGATCATTTGTGAATTGTTTTCAAACTGACAGGAATAGAACAGAAAGGAATGGCTTGATGTCACAGCTGTTAAACATACATCTGAGCTCTTTGGTTACACTTTCTTTGATTTGGAGTCTTGCAGAAGTAGTTTGTCACTTTTCCCTTCTGGCTTTCTTTTTCAGTCTCTCACCACTTAATTTCAACTCTCTAATAAAAACTTTTCCTCTTGTGATTTTATGAATAACAAAAGAGTGATTTAATTTATATGCACAGGGAACCTCTGAGCAGGCATGCACAGGCTGTGTCAAAATACCCTGCAATTGAATTCTGAGATGCACTGCTGTGTCCTATTGCATTGCCATGATATATACTACTTTTATTTATTGATTCATTTTATAAAATTAGTTTAATGAAAAAATTCAATATGAATTTAGCAGTGACCTGTTAAATGGTATTGAGGGAAAAGTGGTACCATCATCACCATCATGAGTTATTTCCAGGTTTATTATGGATTTAGAGATTGTAAAAAACCCAACACTTTGGCACTGATTGAACTTTTTAATCACTTAATTTGAAAAAAAGGTTCCAGATATTCACTGTCTAACATGGATAATGCTTCTATTTAAAGCATAGTTTCCTCTCAAATAATTTGTATTTGCTTGACATGCATACAAGCAACTGACAAATCTGGAAGTTCTGTTTGTGAAGATGACAGAAGAAAAGTGTGCTTGGATGACTCTCTTCTAACTCTTGGCTTAGAATTTATCAAAAAAATATTTTCTTGAAGAAATTTATTTGCATTTCTATGTTAGCCAATTCCTCACATTTAAAGATTGAATATCTCTACTTCAACAAATTTTATACTAGGTTAGTAGGCTGCGAACTCTCAAGTTAAGCACCATAATTAGCCCTTTTATTCCCTGATATTCTGGATATTACCTTGAAGGAACATTAGAGTAAAAATTCCACTGAAAATTTTAGTTAAAATTCTAAGAACCTAAAATAGAGAAAAACTAGGAAAATTAAGGAGTAAAACTTCATTTTTTAAAAAAGAGTCATTTGAGAAAATCAATGTACCTCTTTTTTTTTTTTTTTAGTTTAGAAAATATCAGGTTTAGTTTAAAAACCTCAGTACGTAGAAACTGTCAGACTGCATCTACACTGAACATATTTCTCTAGTTTTCTATTTTTTCTGAGCCCACTTAAAATAATCATAAGTCATGTAAGGAAACGGAGATAGGGACATAAGAAAAGGGAAAAAGTTACAAAATGTAACAGCTATGACTAATCCCCTTTAGTCATAAGGGGATTCTCCTATTCTATTAGCAGGAGAATGTTGCTAATTGTCTTTAATTTGTGCTCCAGATACTGCACTGATAATTACATGAAATTTTGTTTGCTGGCAAAAACTGTTAGTGTGCCAGGTCTGATGGAAGAAAAGAATTTAAGACATTTAATAATCTTTATGCCTTAACTTACTATATTAGGTCCTAACTGGGTTCTTTGGCAAATATTTCTCTCTGGTAGCTACTCAAATATGTAAATATCTTTTTTAGAACAAGTCACACAAATAAATTTGGGTGTGTCTCTCCTATCCTCTCAAAGTGGAAAAGCTGAAATTTTAAAATACAAACATATTAAGTAAACAGGTTTAGGTTAAGCATGCCTGATTTTCATATATCTTTTTTCTTGATGTAACAGATATAACAGATTTCTAAGTATATTCTGTTTGCAGAAAGAGTCATATGAGGACAAAGCTCGTTTAAAAATCTGGCTGTTTCCGAAGCACAGTAACAACTGGTACCATCAGAAGGAGGCTAAGACTGTCGCCTAATTGACGAAGGTAACTCACAGGTAAGAACAAAAAATGCAGGTGGAGAGACTTGAAATTGTAGTGTGAGAATAAGCTGCAAGCTAGAAGTGATAAAAATGGTGACAAGTAGTTCAGAATAATTTGGTCAGGAACATACATTTCAAAGTAAGTCCCACAAGCATAAGAAATCGGGAAATTACTTCTCCCCATCCTTGGCACGAGCCCTGCCCTGCAAATGTTCTGTGTGATTTTTCTTCCTGTTCACTAGCCATCCTCTGCCATCCTGGTTCTTGTTTAGAAATGATTCTCTTGCCCCTTGTTAGCTTCCAAAGGCTCCTTTGTGCCCCAACTCTACTCTGTTTCGGGCTGCCCCGCTGGGACAGTGGTAAAAGAATCTGCCTGTCCATGCAGGAGAAGCAAGAGACTGGGGTTTGATCCCTGGGTTGGAAAGGACCAACCCACTCTAGTATTCATGCTTGGAAAATCCCATGGACAGAGGAGCCTGGTGGGCCATGGGGTCACAAAGAGTCGGAAGCATGCATACATGCTCTACTTTGTTCCACTTTTCCTTCCATCTCCCTGATATCCTTTCAAGCGGGTAACAATCCACTTGAAATGAAGGTCCATTCTTTAGAGTGCTACACAGCACAGGAGCTGTTTTGACAGAAATCACATTAACTATAATAACTGATGGTTCAAAGACCTCAAGTCTTAACAGCGATAACTAATAGGTAAACTTCTCGGGCACTCATCACATGCTAGGTGCTTTACATTTATCCCCCAGTTTAATTATTTCAATGACCAAATGAAGCAGGTACTAATTTTCAATCTTCCCCTCTACTGATGAGGGAAGCAAGGCTCAGAGGGGTCAAGTTACTTGCTGGAGGGTCACACAGCCAGTAGCAGGCAGAACTCAGGCCAGAACAAGGTTTATGTGTCTCTAAACACTATGCTCTTCACCATGATATGCTGGACGCAGGATGTTGTATGTAATGGGAGAAAGTAATGACATAAAACTATGCTCTAAGCCATTATCTTATACAGAACGCAGCATGACATAACTGAAAAACAGTTTACTTTGTTTTTGAATCTGAAAGATTTGGGCTCAAATCTTGGTCACCACCCAGTGTTAACTCTCTGACTTCAAAGCTCTGCATGATCTGGGCCCTGCCTAGCATCTAAACCTTTTCTCTCGTCTCTCTAAAGTTACACACAGGAGGCTCAAGGAAGTTCCTTGGGGCATTCCTCTGACTCCTCAGCCAGCTCTTCCCTCTCTAAAGGAGCTTGGCAAACACTGTTCCCTCTGGAATGCTGTCTCCTGCTGAACTCTGAAACATCTCTTTGCTCCCATCTTTCAGCATTTCCTCAGGGAAGCCTCTCTCTCACCCCCGATCTAAATAAAGCGCCTCCTGTTATTCTTTCATAGCATTTGGGGAGTTTCATTCATAACACATGTGAACCAAATTTTTGTGACATATTTGCATATCTCACGTCTGTTTCATCCGACTAGGCCCACAGGCCAATCCTGTCTGCTTCCCGTTTTTGCCAGTAAAGTTTTATTCAAACAGAGACACATTAAAATTCGTGTATGTGTTGTCCTTTGCCGCTTTCACTCCAAGGGTAGAACTGAGCATCTGAGACAGAAACTGTGCAGTTCACAAGGCCAAAAATATTTGCTATCTGGCCCTTTACAGAACCAGGCTGCTGACTTCTACAGCAGACAATAAGCTGAACAAGATTCAGTTGGCTTATCGCTGAGCACTTCATGTTATGCAGGTTGCGAACAAATGATATTTGCTGACTTAATAAATAAATGAATTATTCAGCTGTAAATGGAATTAATGAGGATTAAATGGAATAATAAATATGTAGCTCTTGGTACATGTAGCTACTTTCAAATTATTTGAAAACTTCTGGGAGACAAATTGACAATTCATGATTTTATTTTTATATAGTAGCTTAAGAAATCACCTTGTTTACGTTAGAGATTGAGAAATAAGTGCTTTTCATAAACTTGGAGACTCTGGAAAATTAAAAAAAAAAAAAAAAAACAAGCTGTTACTTTTTCCCTCCCCTAAACTATTTTATGTATATAATCAGAGTTCCTGAATTTTAGCTGTTGCCTACTGCCATAATGAAAAGTAAAGTAAGGGCAAAATTCAATTTAAACAGTCGGCCGCTCTGTTTTCCCACAGTTTTATTTCTTAATGATCTACAACTTATCACATCAGCTCTGTAATATTTCATTTCACACTTTAAGTCAGTATTTCTTATTCTGTAAAAACACACCTTGTTCTGTATAGCCAAATAAACACCAGCGATGGCAGGGTAGGCTTTTACTACTTTTGAGAAAAGATGACAGTAAGCTATTGTATGAGGTTCTATTAAGGAGTCTACAGTGGGGGGAAACTTCCAAATGGGCAAAGCAGTGAACGCTTTTCAACATCTGAACACACACTTTAAAGGGAGCCTAGGTTAGGGATGTCTCCTCACTTTGGACGACATGCTGTTCCAGGTTTGCTGGTGCTGATTATTAGAAGTGACCTACATCTTCTAGGCTCTCTCCCAAATGGCTCTTATGATCACTCTTGCAGTAGATGAGAGGCATGCAGATGACTGTTTTTAAGTAAGGTGGCTGTTTAAGATTGTCAATAGCCATTTACAATAATCACTGAAATATATACTAAAACATGGAAGTTTTCAATTTTACCAATTCTATTTAAGTGTACTGAATCACAGGGCCAACTGAACCTAAAGACTGAAGAAAAGACGGTGTATGTATGTGCTAGTGTGCTCAGTCACGTCTGACTGTTTGCCATCCCACGGAGTGCAGTCTACCAGGCTCCTTGTCCATGGAATTTTCCAGGCAAGAAGACTAGAGTGGGTTGCCATTTCCTTCTCTAGGGGATCTTCCCAACCCAGGGATCAAACCCGTGTCTCCTTGGATTGCAGATGGATTCCTGACCTTCTGAGCCATCAGGGAAGTCCTAAGTAAAGACTACCCAGATCCTACATTCTATAGAATAAAACCAAGGAATTCGTATTCAGGATTATAAAAGATAAGACTAACTAAACTGAATTTAAATAAATTTTATTCTCTTAAAAGTTATTACGACTTCTAACATTGGTGACAGTGATAGCAACTGTAGATGCGGTTGTATTTAAATCATGAAGAGACGTTCATTTGTAGCTCAATAGTGTTAACATTCTTGCATGCTTATATGAGCTTCGTATTTCTTTATAAAGCATAATGAAAGCTCATGACTTCGACCTGAAAAACCTTTCTTTTGTCTTTGTAAGCAAAAAGAAGATACAATAGATTTCATGAACCCCCATATTACTGGTATTATTAATAAAGTGTAGATGCTAATTCATATATATTTTTGACTGCACCTCAAATAGGTGCTAGCCCAAACAGTAAGGTCTAAACAGTTAGTGGTATATGATGTTCAATATTTCAGTCTTCAATTTCAAGCTATAAATCAATTAAAAATACTGTGGGCTTTTTAATATTGACAGAATTATTGCTTTTTGGCTTGACCCATAGCAATAAACAATGTTTAGGAAAACACTGAAGGAATCCATCATAAATCTGAGCATTATTCATCCTTTAGCTCAATTTTCGCCAAAAATAGCTCAAGTCATATGTACCTTAAACACAGCAATTTAAAGGAGTATAAACCTGAAAATCTCAAAAGTTTCTTTATCACTTAATGGCATACTGGCTTTGATGGGATAAATAACAACTTGCATTCATTATAATTTACACATGTAGCAATAAAAAGTTTTAAAGCACAAATAAGCTCTAGTCTCACTTGAAGGTACAAGAAGACAAAAAGGCACAGTAGGGAAGAAAGAACATTTTTATCTGGGGGAAATTACAGTCTGGCGGGGCTTCCCCAAGGCTGTCTTCTTAGCTTTCAATGGGCAACAGGCAAGACACTCTCCTCCCCCAGGGTCAAGGAACATCTGTTCCGTAGGTTCCATTATCCATTGCAATGGTTGGAATCTGGCAGTACTGTCTCTTAGAACTGGTATCTGTTATTGGTTGCAACCATCCTAATGTTAATTTAACATTAACAAACCACCCAACTATTCTTTTTTTGAAGAAAAACAATATATTTATTAATATTTCTGTATTCACAGGGGGCTTCCCTGGTGGCACAAACAATAAAGAATCTGCCTGCAATACAGGAGACCCAGGTTCTATCCCGGGGTCAGGAAGGTCCCCTGCAGAAGGGAATGGCTACCCACTCCAGTGTTCTTGTCTGAATTCCATAGACAGAGGAGCCTGGCGGGCTATAGTCCACAGGGTCGCAGAGTCGGACATGACTGAGCGACTGACACATACATTGACACTAATTCACAGGGGTTCACAGAAAAGAAATGAAACTCAAAGAAGCAGTTAGACACTGGAGCTTATATACTCTTTTTAACAAAGGAAAGATGGCTTGAGCTTCAAGGGATGATAAATCATGGGGAAGTGATTAGGAGATATATGGGAAACCAATGGAAAATAAGGGTCACATTTAAAAGCTTTTTAAATGCAGCTCCATCTTGTCACACAGTTAGTCTTACTTCACCTAACTAAATCTGCTCTCCCCAAGCGTGAAGAAAAAGAGAGTCAAATCACAAATTTTCATAATATACAAGACTTTGCTGAATAGAGCACTTGGATGCATAAAGTCTTTAGAATAGATTAATTGTATCATAAAGGTATCACTGGAGTTCTAAAAGCAAATTATAACATCAGGTGCCTCTAGGTTTATAAAACTCAAAGGTTTAGAGAAAATGGTATGAATTAACTGATGGTTCTTGCCTGTATGTTTGAAGGTGCTAATATTTTGTGGGGGTATCTTCTCTGTTGTTGTTAGCACAATGTTAAATATTTTGAATGTATTTCAAACTCTTTTTCACTGTGAACAAAATGAAAACTATTTTTACACAGTATGCTGCTGCTGCTAAGTTGCATCAGTCGTGTCCGACTTTGTGCGACCCCAAAGACGGCAGCCCACCAGGCTCCCCCATCCCTGGGATTCTCCAGGCAAGAACACTGGAGTGGGTTGCCATTGCCTTCTCCAATGCATGAAAGTGAAAAGTGAAAGGAAGTCGCTCAGTTGTGTCTGACTCTTAGTGACCTCATGGACTGCAGCCTACCAGGCTCCTCCGTCCATGGGATTTCCCAGGCAAGAGTATTGGAGTGGGGTGCCATTGCCTTCTCCATGCTTAGCCCATATTATAAACCTTTAGGTGGAGGACCACAAAAGGCCTCATTCCCACGAATCTAAGAATATCTTTATTTGGTGATGCATGCAGTAGAGCAATATTATGCTTATTCACTCAATTATTAAGCTATTTATGTTACACAAATGCAGCTCCCATTTAAAATTAATGTTGAAGTAAAAGGTGAATAATCATGAATGTGTAAAGTATATTTTTTAACTATAGGATGATTTTTACCCTGTACATATAACAGAATATTAGCACTTAAACAGACCACATTTAACTCACTAAATCTTTTCTTAATGGATAAGCTGAAATGCTTTCAAAACCCTTAACATATCTGGGGGGAAATGTAATAAACGGTCCCTGTAAATAATAATACCAAAAAAGTTTACCCCACTCACCTGTCTGTTACGTTCATCCATAATCCTCGTAATCTGAATCTTTTTTCTCCCCATAGTCCCCGTTTTTCTTCTCTCTCTCGTCCCTGAAATTATGTATTTTTTCCTTCCTTTTCTTTCTCTTTCCTGTTTCCTCCAAACAAATCTCCTTCTTCAGCACTTGCACTGCTCAGTTCCCAAATTCCTGCATTCGTTCCTGCTGAACAAAAGATAAAAATTCAGCACTACTTTAATAGCAAGCCACTTTCATAAGAACTATCACATTCTATTTTTTAAAAAATTCTTTGGAACTAAACAAATCAAATGAACAGAAAATAAGTATTTATTAAAAGTACATGATATATCACATGCAGGAACATATCAAGTAGAAATGGTTTGTTTTTATAATTAAAAGACTCTTGTAAGTAATTTAACAAGTCATTTAAATGATGAAATCTATTCTTTAAAGCCCAACACTTGAAATATATCTTTTGCAAAGAGATTTTTAGTATTTTTTAATGAAATTAGGTGACTATTTTTACCCTTCTGTTATGAAAAATTACCTAAATCAGAGAGTTAATGAACCTTTATGTACCTGTGTATGCTAAGTAGGGCAGCTAATTCATTTCTGAAGGGAAAACAATCTCATGTTTTGACAGCAGAGGTGATAACGTCCCTCGTTATGCAAATAGGATGGACTATTATGAAAGTGCTATTTGATATATGTAAATGTCAACTAATTTAAATCTAAATCCTTTAATCTTACTTTTAAAAAGTCACTGTTATGGGAACACTGTAAAAATAATGTGGGATATTTAATCTTACATAACAAGCAGCTATCAGCTGTGAGATCTCCTTTTCCTTTTGAAAGCCCTTAAGCTATATCTTGAATACTAGAATCAAAAAAGATAATCACTCACAGAAAAGAAAAAAATGGTGCAAAGATTAGAGTATTATTCCATTTATGACTATAAGCTGTCAGTCCCCTAAATATAAATATTTTAAGAAGACATATCATATCTCTTTGGGTAATAAGATACAAAATTATAGAATCTTGTCATATACTGGCTACCTTAGGCCATGAAATAAAATGAGAGAAGTGATCATTGATAATGTAAGATAAATCCAGAGAATCCAGGATATTGAAAGTATTCTTCTTTGTTTAAATTATATCTGAAAATATTTGAGTGAAAGTGAATTGCTGTGAAATGTGGAAGTTAACAAAAAGGCATTCCACAAATGGCTTCTTAGTTTGCAAGCAACAGCTTCAATCATTTTATCCCTTCTTCCCTCAAAGAATGCAAATACTTAACATGTTGCTCAGAGTTTCCCTGTTTATTTTAGTTGGTGTCTGACAACCAACCTGATAAATTCCCACATGTATTATGTAACATTAAGCCCAAGTCCTGGCTATTTAATAGATTATTTGGCTCCAATTCAAAGTTATTGGAACAGGAATTGGAACTGTTACACACTTGGTCTGATCACATTAGCTGTCTTTTGATTTCTTTAATTTAATTTTTAAATTCTTTATCACCTTGAATAAATTTTTTTAAAGTTTTCTGTGATTATCTAATTGCAGAAGCTATTATGATATAATTAGTTCTGGTGGATTAAATGCTGCTTAAATACTAAGACTATCCATTCTCTTTTTCCCAATGCCTTCTATGAAACTACAGCTCAGTTCTGCCTCTGAGAACATATATACATATATATATGTTGAGTAATTTCACAACCACACAGGACTCATCAAAATGATTACTCCAGCAGTAATTTTGAATGTTGGAAGTAGTTCAAAGTTTCAGAGTTACATCAATAACACACATTTGGACAGACAAGAAAAAATTAGCTACAAGATACATTAAAAATTACATTAAAATACAAAAAATCCACACAGCACAACTGCATATTCACTATTGCCAAACACTTTCCATCTATCTATTTTTAGAGTCAGTCTAAAATATCACTTAACTGGACAACTTTCCTGTGTTTCCCACAGTCTTACCTTAGAAGCAAGCAGCACGTTAGAATGGTATTTCCCATGCATGTGTAAGACCCCAAAGAAACAAACAGGCTTCCTCGGTCACAGAAAAGCCAACCCATGAACCCACAGCAAATGCATATGGGACAATTTCCTTTCTTTCATTGAGCTGAGGCCGGTGGCACTATCGGCTTACAGGACTATGCCTGCCTAAGCGCTTATTCACTTTAAGGTGGAAGGTCAGGGTGAACAGATTAGAGAGTGGAACGAGGCGGGGAAGATGAGAACCTCTGCAGATCCTGATTTCAAAATACAAATAACCAAACGAGAAGAGAAATATCCCTGGAGAAGGGTCTCCTCGGAAGGACAGAGTTCCTGATGAATCAAACTTAGAAGAGTTCTTCCATCTCACCACCCCATATTTCACAACTTTGAAACAAGGGACATTTCTTAAAAAGAGCAGAGCAATGATTTTTTTTTTAATTCTTAAAACATAATGGGACATATTTTGCCAGAAAGAAATGGTTTGTATCAATATGTATAAATATATAAAATAGCAGATTAAAAATGACATTATATTTTCCTCTGTGAAATAAACAAGGTAGAGAGAATCCAAGGTTAAATTTTAATAGCATTCAAATATCTTACTTCCCATAAAAATGAGTATGTCTTGAGGGGTGCGCTTTTTGAACATTTCTGAAATGCAAAATTTGATATGATTAAGTACATATGCAGAAGAAGATGTGGTGATAATGAGATTGTTTTCATGAAGCAAAATGTGCTTTGGACTATTCGGCTCAAAGACTATTTGATTATGGGTCACCATGTTTCAAGGTTGTCAGTAAAAATTCAAAGAGTTAGGAAGGTCAATAACAGCTCAGTATAGAAAAACTATATTTTCAACCTGATTTTTACACAAAAATCATACTGCAAAGTTGGGTTCAAGAATTAGTTTCTAGAAGGCCTAGAGAAGCTGAAAAAGAGATTACATAACCTCATTAATCTGAAAAATTGCTTTGTATGTATATGAAGAAAAGGATATAACAGCTAAACTACACGTAGTGGTATTCGAGTTACACTGAGAACTTTCATTATGTACAATCAACCATAAGCTTAAAATAATTCCAGCAGCCTTCCCGCTACTTCTTTCCACATAAAAGAAGAATTCTTGGAAAATGACAGAGCTACAGAGAAACAATCAGTAATTAAAAAAAAAACAACAGTCTACCATAGTTACACTGGATAGAGCTACAGTCCTCTGCATTTTTTTTCTTTCTGCCAACCTAAATATGAGAAAAATAAAATCAGGCTGCTTACTAAAAAAAAGGGGAACTTCATTATGGCAGGCTTCTGTTCACTTTGAGCTTGACATAAGCAGACAGATGAAGGCAAAGTGGTTTGAGACCCAAGGAGAGAAGGATTTCTTGTGGACAGATGCTAAAGCTCCTTCTCCCACCCAGGGCTCTCTCATTTACAAACCAGTTCCCTTGAGTGACACACACCTCCTCCCCCCTGCCCCGCTCTTTCTTGCTCTCTTCCTCTCTCCCTCCCTCCCACAAATCCCTCCCAGTAACACAGAAGAATCTTGACAGAATGGCAGGAAACACGCACAGGCTGGTCAGGGAAGGATATGATGTCAGCAACCACGAACAATAAAAGGTGTAAAGGTGCTTCCTTCCCTAAACTGTTCCAGAAGTGTAAAATGGGAACCAAAACTCTTCACTTCCTTCTCTGAGCAGAACTGTCTGAGGGTGCTGGGCTGCACACCCCACACAGGGAGGCCTTTGAGAGGTTCAGATAAGGGCCAAGCAGAGAACTCCAGACACGGGACAACATTTCTGACTCCTATTTTTAAGACACCTGAAGAAAAAAAAAAAAATCCATTTCAGCTCTAGGTTAGTATTCTGTCTGACTGCTGGAAGAAATAAAAATGAGAAGACAAATAAGTTCATTTTGGTGAAGTAGGAGATGCACAGCAATGACCATTTACCATGCCTCACCAAAATCATCTTAACACAGCTCATGCAGCCATATAACCTTAATTCTACTCCCTCAAGGCACATAAAGAATTCTATACAGGCGAAGGGCCAAATGGATTCATTATTTTATTTTTTGATAAAAAAAAGAATCATGAAAATTGTGAAAAAAAAATCAGCGTTTGTTGGGAAAACACACGGATTACTTCTTTGCCTCCATAATTAAAAGAAAGATATACTGGATGGTGGTGGGGAAAGGAAAGAGATATCAAAATTTTCAAAGTTCTTAACAAGAATTCAGACTAAGAAAGTAACTAACATAAACTTTCAGTTATATAGTGAAACTATTTATTTTAATCTCATCACTATTGGGTTCTTTCTAACATGGAAATGGCAGTCTACCATAAGATTTCTGTAGGAAGAAAACCACATATCAAGTGGATCTGAGTCATCTTCAGATTTCAATCATCTTCCCACAACACTTTGATTTAGAAATTAAACATAACCTTCAGTTTTATGTTTTGATCTTAGAGTGAGACTGCCATGCCACATTAAAAGATGTGGGAAGAAATTAATTCTCTGCTGCTAAACTTATCTTTGCAAAGAATGTATTTTGCTACAATAAGCACAGTGCAATCACTTAAATAAAAACAGCCTATGAATAATGATAAAACATTAAAAAGTGTGATGTCAGTTTGCGATGAAGAATTCTGTTTTTCTTTTACTCACATTAGCAAATAACTTTTTCACTGACTCATATTTTCACTGACATTAGCATCTTCATAAAACGTTTTGTAAAAACTCAAGGCTGAAAACCAAGCATGCTACATCATACAAAAAATTATACGGTTAAATAAATACAAGCTGGTTACTTAGCAAAGGACAAAAATGAACATAAGCCCAGTTGCTTCAAGCCTCGTATTACTAATTCAAACAATTAAATGATGCATTATTATTTTAAGTGGAAAACTTTGCTCATTATGCTGCATCTAGATACATTTAACTTTCTGCTTTATGATGTATTTGAAAGACATATGAGGCCTTTAATTATATTCTGGTTAAAAGGAACAAGCAGAACTTTCACTTTTTTCTCTTAAGAAGTATTCTGAACTTCAAAAGTGTTAGTCATTCCATTGCGTTCGACTCTCTGAGACTCCATGTACTGTAGCCTGGCAGGCTCCTCTGCCCATGGAATTCTCCAGGCAAGAATACTGGACTGGGTAGCCATTTCCTCCTCCAGGGGATCTTCCCAATCCAGGAACTTCCAAAGATATTATAATAATTATTAATGTTATTGTTAGTAATCTGCGTGATGTCTTACGAGTTAAGGAATATTCCCTTGGTCTTGAAAGTTATTCCACTTCTCTCTAAGTTTACCATGTATTATATAGAATGCTATATTACCCTAGGTATGAATGCAAGCTGAGTTCGTTCTGAAGACACATAGCTAAGACATCCTCTTAAGGATAATAAAATTACCCATTCTTTTCCACTGGATAAATACCATCATGCCAAACTAAAGGTACTTTTTCGATTTATTCCAAGTTAATATGATTAGTTTTGAGTCATTTTCTAAACGGTAACATAATGTCACACACACAAATAATAAATAATGTCAACTGTCTTTCAGTTCCTCACACCCGCCATGCTCCTTCCTACCACAGGGCCTTTGCACATACAATTCCTTCTGCCTGGAATGTTCCTCCCTCTCCTCTGTTCCTCCTTAACTTCTTCCCTTCCTTTCTGACCCAGCTCCAGTTTCACCTCCCAGAAAGCACTCCACAGTCCTGATCACATCAAATGGTCCTGTGAGGACTCAGGCACCATGCCTTCCTTTGTGGCATGTCACAATAGAAATCTGTCTGTCTGCTGACTTCCACAACATCTGTGGGCCAAGTCTGGCTTGCCTGACTTTTGCATTCTCAGTTTCTACCCCAGTGCCAGGTGTACAGTGGGAGCTAATAACTATTGGTTGATTAATGAATTAATTCATTAAGATTTTTATCTCTCGGGTATTTTTTTGTCACTATTTTTAATGACTTCTAAGAACATTTTTCATTTATACATGAAGCAGACTGATAATCTCACTTAATCTTTCATTTTATTTATATAGCATCTCATATATGGAATAAGAGATTCTGAGAAGTAGAGGCTGATGACAGACTAATAATTTGAGCACTTGGAACCACTGTTTGTTCCCCTGCCTTAAAAAACAGTTGGGAAAGACTTCTTCATCTTTAGGATAGTGTAATCATTAAATGTAGTACTGTAGGTGAAGGCTAGGTACAAAGTAGGACTGAGAACGTGGCTTACTACTTCTAAGACTGCTTCAATTTTGAGGCAAATTGAAAGTCATGTACAATAAGGTTATCAAGTGAACCATGTAGTCTTTACTTATACCATGAAGACCTCACTTTGCCGAGATGATGATGGGCAACTTCTGAAGGTAATACCTCATTTATCCATTAGCAATAATCATTATATGAAGAAAAATTTACAGTGTTATAAAAATTAAGAAGTTTCTCATAAGTATCAGTCATGGAAGAGCTTCAGGCTGCAAAAGTGGAAATAACTAGGGAAATATATCAATTTTCCCAATGACCACGGCTGCTGAAAACTCTACATTAATGTTTCTAGTCCTACTTTAATATCTTTCCCCAAGGACAAAAGGAGATGAAATGTATGTCAGAAATATAATAAGACTAAAAAAGAACTCATTTTGAAAACCCCTGCAATTAATTTAGTAAGTGGGCCTAACCTGCCATTATCACTGATATAAATCATTTTATTTACACAAAACTAGAATTTAACAGACAGAAACCGTTAAACAACTGTATTTCATTATAAACAATTTAATAAACACAAGGGAAGCACAGCTTCCCTGTCATATCATCCATGGTATATTTTGCCTTGGACATATTTTTCACAGTGGAGCTTAAACAGTATTCTCCAATCCCATGCTAAAATAAACTCCAAATGGTCTAAAGATGTCAAAAGTCTTGTGCTATCCAACCACACCACAGTTTTTAGTCTTTCCGCATCATACTGAGTAATTAAGTCAGCGTTCCATCAATTCTTTGGTTTCCTGATTTTTCACAACAGCATGTCCACCTTGCTTTCTTCTAAAGGCCATTTAGTGATGGGGCAGGGCTCACCACCAATGTAGATCCAGCCGTGTCCTCATCACAAAGCAAGAGCTACCAAGCATCACAGAGTATGCTCTGTTCCCCAGCTGTAACCGCTCCAAAAGCACATGCATCTGGATGTTCTGTTGCTGTTATTGAACACAGCAAGTTAAGCACTATATGACACCAATATTCAGTGAAACAAAAGTTTCAGCCTTCAAAGCACGCTAGGCTTGAAATGGGGGATGTGTTATTATAAATTTTCATCGTTATGACAAAAATCTGAATTTCCAGGCCTTTAATGATCTTTTTGAAAAAATTTTTCATTATTTTCTTAATCTTTAATACATCATATTTCATTATTAAAATGTAAATATTCAACAACTTTTTTTCTCAAAAGCCTGTGTGTATTAGACACAGTTTTCATCTTTACTAATCCATTTGCGTGTGTGTGAGTGTTTGTACAGAGGGAATATTTCCCCCTAAAATTGCAACAAATAGAAAAAACACATTTTAGTTTTTCATAATATGTGTGTAAACAACAAGAGTGCATTTTAAGACACCTGAGTAGTCCTGAGTATTATCACTAATAAATGTCATAATACTATTAGGATTGTATATAAAAGGACATTCTAAGTAAAGGCTAAGTAATAAAATAATAATCTGTATTCTAATGTTACATGATTGAAAATTACATTCTTGAAAATGATTTGCCTGTTGTTATTTACTTTACCAATTTATTAACATTTTAAAAATGCCCCAGGAATGAGAAGAAATACTACTGTCTTCCTGCCATGGTTTTTGTTCTACATTAAGAAGAATATGCTTGATAAATCATCTGCTATTTACATTCACTGAATGTCATTTACTTTTGTCTCTAGCTAAACTTTAGAAATGTAAAGTGTTTACACAGAAACCTTCTATGCTAATTTACATAATATTCAAAATGCCATAATCATATCTCAAATCAAAATACAGATATTTGATATTACTATTATATATGGCTCAACATGGAAGCCCGTGATTCATCAATTTTTCTATTTCTCTTCATCTCCTTTACAGCATCCTAATCAACCTAATTAAGGCTTTGTTCATCTGAAACCTCTGATGACAATTTGTTTAACTCTGTCCCACTGTGGTCTTCTTATAAAGAGAATTAAATCTGATCTTCTGACAGCAATCATTAAATGATCCCAACTGGCCCCAATTAAGCCACATGGCTCACGGGCTTCCATACAGTCAAGTGTCAAGTTCCCTGTTTCATTTACACATCATTCTTTACCTTGGTTTATTTTCTTAAAGCCAATTAAGTATATGTGTCTTATCAAGTGGAACTACAATAAATTTCCTTGTGTCCACTATCTCAAGACAGGGCACCTCCTGACTCCAGAGTCACACTGAAACATCATGCATGACTCCTGAAGACTTTCTCTCTAGCCGCAGTGCTATTAATGGAAAAAAAAAAACTTTATATTTATTTACTCAGGATGAAATTGATGTATGTGTACCTTCTCAAAGTAATACACATGTTTAAATGGTTCTGGTGAACATAAATCAATAGTAACTTTTCATTTGGCTTATTTACAAGGCTCTTTTAATAGAGTAGTACCTGCATTTAGTTAAGTTTAATATTCCTTTAAAAAAAAAAACATTTGAAATGATCTCTTTAAGACCCTCTAAAACAGCAGTACCAAAGTAAGACTTCTGAAGTTAACCTTTCTTACCCTTAATTTCTGCTCTAATTTCTCCACATATGCTCAGATGTAAGTTCTGTAATGATGTTCCCAGGCCTTCCTACGTGCACAGGTAGCCTCAGGATTTAGAGCTCATTGACTGTGTGCTACTCCTGGGAAACGGCTGATTAAAAACAGCCTCTTGAGGAGTAGCTCCTATTCACATCTGGCTCATCTTATTCTAAACTCTAATACCTATGTGGAAATCTGACCCCAAGCTTTGGCTTTGGAGAACCTCAGTTTACAGACCCTTTACCTTAGGTGGCAAGGCAGAAACATAGAGAAATTAATCCCAGTATGACTGGTGTTTGACACAGTTTCTGAAGGCCTTAATCACTGACCTGACTACTTTCCTCTGAATACAAACAAATGCACTGTATTTTTATATCTAGTTTAACAATAGCTATCAGTGATCATCTGCTGGTTTCTGATGCAGGCTGTCACAGTTCTCAGAGTAGATGGATTAGAACATACCTGCTCATCCCTAATCATATATAAAAACTGACATTAGGACAGACGACCAGAATGGATGTTATGCATCTCATAGGACATTAACCTTGATGGAACATGTAATTCTTTTTATCACTGACCAACAGATGTGACTACAAAGAAAAAGGAAAATACAATGGAATCTTTAGCACACTGATGTTTGGCAACACCTAGAAAAAAGAAAAAAGTATGTGCATTTCTTTATGATAGCTAAATATACACTTGGTCAGCTACTCAATAAATCACTGTTCTTTTCCTCAAAAGAGCAAAATTCAAAATATATATTACAAAACACTGACAAATTAGAAAACACTTACCAACCTCACAACTGACTGACTCTTCTACAAAATGTCTAACAAATGTATTAAAATCTTGGTAAAGCAAAACAGACGCTAGGGTGTTGTATTATGAAATATTTCTCACTGTATTATAGTAATCTCCAGTAAGATTTGATGTTAATTTTAGAGCATGCTTCTGCTAAAAAGGGCAAACCCTGCAACAGATTTAGTACAAAGAAGCTGAAAATATCCTGTGGAAAAAAAAATCTGTAGCAAAATCAGCCAGCCCAAATCCTGCCATTACTCAGCACTGCAGTGACGTGCGGATGTTTGTAGTGGTTTGAGGAGCTAGCAGGGGTGGAAACTCTACATACTCGACTCCAACATGATTGCAATTGAACCTCATCAAAGTAAGAGCTCATAATTTGTCACAGAAAACAGCCAATTAACATATGTTAGAAAAAGGCTTCATAAAGATAATATATGATTAAAGCCCCAGTGCAGCTGTTGAAAATCAAAAGTATGCATTTGAAAAAGAAATCCCAGCCTGAGCTCCCGTATGGTTAAACTGATAATGGCTACTATGATTTTTTTTTTTTAAGTTGAAAAATATAATTACAGTGCTTCTCCTAAGTTTGGGGTTATGGCAAGGGAGAACTGGGTACTGCAGCCCTATTTACTATGCCTTACTTAGTTCTATAAATAGTTGAAGCCCTTGCCAAAACTCTGTAGTTACTTTGTTATAGTGCTATTTTAAACACAGACCTTCATTGTGAGCTAAATGGCCTTCAGGATGCACTTTGTAGTTAGAGAATTCCTCTCAAAACTATATCCTCCCTTTATCTGTGTAAAACTCCAGGACAAGAGGACTCTACATGGCTGTCCCGCTGACTACAAAACACACCAGGGCTGTGTAACACACAAGTTTTAATACTTCGGAACTTTTGTCAGGGCTGGTGGTCAGGAAGGGTGACAGTTAAATGTCAGAAATGAGATTAAGGTGCACGAACGCAGTACAGATCCTTTTACGGGACACAAGGCAGGCGATCTGAACCAGCTTTGGAGCAGATGAACTATATGACACTATATGTGATGTATGCCCATCATAGAATTTAAACTAAACTCTAGCTTGGACCACACGGCCAATCAAATCCCGAGTAAGCTGATGTCATCGGAGGCCATGAGCCAAAATCATGCTGTTTAATATTACACATGTCAATGAAAAAAGTCTGATCAATAGTCACGGAGATATAAATACGTCAAGCATTATACTCAGTGCCAGAGACGCCAGGGTGAACAAAACAAAGGTACTGGTCATCACGAAACTGAGACTTTAAGGAGAGACAGGGGACTTGTACAATGATTGCAGATAGAAAAATGATAACAGAGAAAAGACCACAGCAGAACAGGCTAGGTAGGGGGTGACGACATAGGAAAGGGGCCCAGGTGGTTAGTGCTGTCAGGGAAGGGTTCTTTGAAAAGATGACATCCGAGGCAAGCTGTAAACAACAGATGGAGCAAGGCAATATTTGGAGGGTGAACATTCCGGCACCCCACCCATCACTGGTGGTACAAATTTGGCCAATTCACAGTTTCATAAACCTCAGCTGCCTCAGCTAGAGAATGGGAATAATAATGCATATATTCTATAAGGAGGTTATGAAGCTCAGGAAAAAAAACAGATCCACATTCATTTGCAAAAATCAGTTAGATGCAATTCAGTTTCTTGACTACCCTGTGTAAACTTGTTTTCTTCACTTTAACATGATTTAATTTTATGGAAATTATAAATACTTTGAAACAGGGAGAATACAGTATAATGCAAAACGTTTCTAAATTTATATTAGTTGAATCCAACAGTGTGTCTTCCCTTGAGATGTGGCTGTTTCAATTTAAGTAATGCCCACTGGTTGAAATATCAATAGGTCTTGGGGATATAAGTTCACTTTGCCTTGCTAAATATAGATAATATCATGGGCAGCCTGACAAATACAACACAAAATTTCTGCAAATATAAGAGTTATATTTTTTAAACTGCATTTTAAAAACTCTTTTAGAAATAAACAATCTTACAACATTACTAATGTAACTGAGTCACTGTTTTAGGTTGACTTATTTCCTCTCTCATAGGGCCCAACTCCTATGCAGTCAGCACAGAGTTCATTAAGATCTCAGAGATAATGTCAGTGTCTCATTGTATGGGAAATATTCACACATCTTTGGACACAAGCATCCAATGAGAGTAAGCTACGTAGCCTCAAGCCAAACAGATTAATTTCCTACTTAGAAGGAATAGACAAACTGAACCATCTAAAACTTTTAAAGCATTTTTAAGAGGAAAAATACAAAATTTAAGGATTGCGAATTTTAATAAATAGGAAGTTAGAGTGAAGGACAATAGACAGTTTGATTTTAAAAGTTGTAAAATATAAATGTCCATCAAAAGAGTATAGAATTTTAAGTAAGGGGAAGGGTCAAAATTTCCTATTTAAGGAAACTTTATTTAAGGAAAAGTGGGCATACATTTTAAATTCTCTCTTCCCTGTCATTTTTTTTTTGGGGGGGGGAGAGGTATAAATTTGATCCTTTATTCCATCATTTTGCTCTTATGTCCTGTTTGGTGAACATAATTTATGTTAAAGTTGTATAATTTACCAAGAAGCCTAAATGAACACTCATCTGTTTTCATATTGATCAAATACCCTGAAAATCTGGAAGTTTTTTTTAAGTCAAGCTGCCTCTTTTCTTTCCTAAATGAATCACAGCATAGGCACTTTTTTAAAAATAAAAACTAGCACAGCATCTTCGTTTATGCCCGGTGCCAACCAATACTTCACACCGCACACTCACGTCCCTCCCTATCTTGTCCAGCGATCTGTGGAGGACGCTTCTCCCCCTTCAAAACTCAAGTCATAACTGCACACAAAGCAGGCACATAAATACGAATCTCTTCCCTCTATGTGAAGCATGCCCCACTTGATTTTTCATTTCATCGCCTTTCATTATCTCTCTTTCTACATGCTTAGAACTGAGGGGATATGGAAAGTGAAACTGTCAAAGAGCTAGGAATAGAGGTGTCTTCAGACGAACAGAACGTTTCCTCCCTAAGATGCAGGCAGGACAGGCAAGCGAGCTGCACAGGGCAGGGGCCGCGGGCCAGGGAGAGAGGAGTCGGGTCCCAGGCCCGAGGCCTGGCGGGTGGCTCCTTATCTCAGCACGTCTACACATTCCGTCCCAGGCTCTTCTCAAGGAAAGCCAAGTGATCCTTGGCAGATAATACTACATGGAAAGTATTACAGTCCTTCCCCTGTAACAAAGCCCAGGCTACGGCACATGAGAAGTTACTGACACAGGCAGCTTTTCATCCCGATTCTCTCAACCTTAGGGTCTGTAAAGAAAAGCACCCAAGGATGGGACCAAGCTCATGACTCCTTAGAAATCCCAAAGTGGATTCCAAAGGTCGCTGGTTTCTGAGGATGCCAACAAGGGATTCCCCACCGTGCAGCACCCCCACCTCCCCGCCAGTAAGTTAGAAGATGAAAAAAATCAGGAAAATAGATTTATCTGCTACAGGACTTTTCATATTCTTTAATGTGTGTGACATCAGAATCTGGGTATTTCCAAATTTATCAGGAATATCCCTTGGGAAATGCTAGCTTTAAAGAAAGGAACAGGCTTCTTTCCTGTGATCACTGAACACAAATGCTCTAAAACAACACTTAGCTCGGTGACTGGCTCAAAGAAAAACCTAACAGTATTGCTGAATAATAATTGATAGGAACAAACTATTCTTTGAGCTTGACAAAGGAACACAGACATAACATCAGGTGCAGAAAAGTTTTTTTTTAAAGTAAAAATATTAATAAAATATTTGGTAATCAGTGTAACTTGTGTCCAAAGCACCGAAAGGCAGTAAAGTGCATTGTGAAGAAAGCTCTATTTGGAATTGGACTCTAATGTGGGTTCTGTTACCAATGACTGGCAGGTCGTTGGGTTGGTCAACTCTGTTGAGTTTCATTTTCCTCAGACATATAAAGGGAGCTGGGTTCAGTTTCTAAAGCCCCCTTTGCAGTTCCTAAATGGTATAAATTCAATAAAGGTGTAAGACAAAATGAAGCCAGAATGCTTTAGAGAAACAATTAAGCTGACAAAAATGTTTAGTTGCCTGGTAAATATAATCGTCTTTTCAAAAAAAAAATTTTTTTTGCCTTGAAAAGTTGGTTCACCTCATACTCAAGCAAAATTAGCAGTTAAGATCAAGGTTACATTACGTACTTTGGACTGCTAACTATATTTAGAAATTTAATAAATAATTAGCTGTAAGTTATAAAATATCATTGCACTAAAAACATTACGTCTATTGACTCTAAACCTCACAGCAGCCTATGAGGCAGGAACTATTACCATTTCCCTTTGACAGAAAAAGAAACGAAGATTGGAGGACAGACAAGTTAAATTACTTGCCCAGGGTCACAGAGCTGGTGTTAGAGCTATAACTTGAACCCCTAAAAACCCAGTCCTATACTTAGTAATCGAACCACACCCTCTGCTATTCCTCTATGATGCAAGGTAATATTCAAAAAAAGAGTACCTTAAATTTAAAACTATACACAGAAAACAAGATGTTTAGAGGGATTTAGTGGAATCTAAGAACACTTTCAAACTCAATGTTCTTTAATATATCTAACATTTTCTTACCCTTGACAGCAAAAAGAGAGTTTACTTCACTGTGCTCCCAGGGGAAGAGTGAAACTTGAGCTAGATACTTTCCATTAAAGTGTCAGTATTTACTGGCTGATCAGCACCAACGGTTTTCTCCCCCTTCCTTTCTGCAAATGAATGTGGTGGCTCATAAGAGAAAGCAGGTGAGTGTATATGAATCAGCATATATTCATCTTGACTCCGGGTAAAAACCATCAAAACAGGTGTCTTCCTGAGGATGGGCCAGGGGATCAACCTCATTTATGGTAAGATGAGAATTGCAGAGAAGTTAATATAGACATCTTACTTCCAGGCTTGGGACACTCATCTTACGGTCCTTCAAAGTATCTCGAGTAGGTTTCTAACCTGGATCTAACGAGGCCTGGCAAAACCCTGTCATCTTTCCCCCACCCTCTTTCTATTCCTCCTCTTTCTCTTCCTTCTTCTCCTTCGTCTCCTCCAATTATGGTCTACTACAATATCCCTCCATAGGCAGGAGAGTCTCCACTTTAGGATTTTACACATTTACCTACTGACTTAGAATTCTTTGTGTTGGAGACCTCTGGATATAACTGCAATGCAAACTCTTGGAATATATTCTTTTTAGAAGTAATTTTACGGCTATCAACTTTATAAGACACACACCTTATATAATACACAAATTAACTGTACAAAAACAGTTGACAGTAGTGGCAATCTATTTATGAGAGCTGGAAGAAAAATCACACACTGGTGTGTTACATAAGCTCACAGCATTTTCTCCCTCAAAGTTTCACATAGCTTCCTCTATCAGAGCCAACAGTGCATGACAGCACATGACGATGTAGTAAGTTTGTATATTTTCGGCATGTATCAGTCTTTTCTCCTACTTTCATAGGTAGAAATCTGTGGTGTAGATAAAGGCACATAGGTCTTCATTTCTGTACTTACACACGTTTACTGTATCAGCTGATGAGTACCGTGGGTCAGAGCCACTCAAAAACTCCTCAAGCGACAAGGGCACATTATATCCAAGTCTGAATTCAATTTAAGATGCTGGGCAGGTGACTGTAAAGTGAAAGCTCAAAATGGCAACCCATGTATCCCAGGCACTTTGAGAGAGTTTGTGGTAAACAGGAAACCTCTGAGATTTCTAACTTAGCAAGAAAGGACCTGTTGGCAAATACTGCCTTTCACAGTGAAGACACCTCTGGAATAACTTTTACGTTGGTGTCACTCATGCCTGTGGGTGGATCCAATAGGAACAGATTTGAGAAGTGGTGGGGGAGCACATTACTTTCAGATGCTAGAAAAGGGGACGTGGTCATCAAGAAACTACTTAACAGACCAACTCATTATCTGGGCCCATTCCTGAGGATTCCAAAATTCAAAGTTAAAGATAAGTGTTCATCTTTTATATCTTAATGAACTGGAAAACAAAGAAAAATGGCACCGTCTCTCCCCAGTTCCTTTGACAAAATACAGTTAAGATGAATATTTAATTAACTGCTTCTCTAAATTTAATATGGAGAATTTCAGGATGGGCTTGGACATTTCACTTGCCTTAAAATGCCTCTTTATGAGACAGATAAATTTTGCTACGTTACAGAAAAGCAAAAGATGTCTTTTTTTTTTTTTTTCGGTATATACACATATCTACATTTCCATTCAGCCAAGGTAAGAGTAGAAATGCCAGATATTAATAGCAGCAGGGGCCGTGCAAGGTCATATCATTTTTCCCTCCTTCAGATAATACTATACCCAAATTATTTCATAAAGATTCCACCTCTCCTATTTTTAAGGCCTTCCGGAAAAAGGAGCAACATAACCTTCCTCAGTAACCTATTTTGATATCTCACAACTCTCACTCTCAGGAAATTCTTACTTATAGCTAATCCCTCTCGGAATACTTTATGTCCAGTCCTGCTCTACCTCTGTACAGAGAACACTGGATGATCATGTCTTTGTGTCCTGGGCTTTAAGACTGTGGACTGAATTGCACCTATTTCTGCTGTTCTTTTTCACCCATCCTTGGGGCTCTTCAAGTCATACCTTAGTTCTCTAGTCCAAAAATACACACAGTACTAAAAAAAGGCTCTTGTATATTCCTATCAGATACATACTTTTAATTATCCACACATTGCATGAATTTTAAAGTAAATGTTTACCTTTTCATTTATTCCAATTTTTCTTTTCCCTTGCCAGATTTGCTTCCAGCCAACTCTTCCACATTTTATATTTAAAGAATTTATTTTCTTTCTCCTGGTATTCATGATTTGTGACTACTTCTCCAGTTTACCAAGGTCATGCTGAGTTCTGATCTCATCTTTCAAGGATCAGACCTCAAAAAGTCTCTTTACATAAGACTCTATAAATTAAGTGAACAATTTATTTATTTCACTATTCCTTTAGCTACCATTCAAATCTGTGTGGTTTAGAGAATATTTTCTCAATTGAAGGACAAGGATGTCATAAAGAACAAAATCAAAAGCCTTGGAAAGTTGCGATTAAACCTATCCTTCTCCTTCACACTCAGACAGTTAAAATATACTGACATGACCAGTTTTAATACTGACATCCAGGGTGTTATAGAATATATAACAAATGTATAACAAATCATTGTGATGTTTTTCCTTGTATATTTTTAAGTCTGCAAAGACAGTAAGGATGGTTCTCTGGTTCATCCTTTTCTTTAATGTCATCATTGTAATGGTTATCTTCTAGTCTTTATTTAAAAATCCTTAAGAATAGTAGCTTGTGGCCCTGCAATGGCATTATGTTACAAGAATTCCTGCTACTAAGATTATCTTAGGCTTTAGTGAGACTTGCCCAGTAGTTCCATGAAATTGGCTTTGTTATTTAATATCAGTTGATTGCTTAGGTCATAAGTACATGTTACATTTCACGCATGTGGCTAAAAGCATGAGGTCATTTTACTGCTTAATAAAGGTAAAAAATAAAGCAAAGAAACATTTACTTCATTGAACATTTTTTTTTTTTTGCAGTAACTACTATGTTCCAAGCACTATTCTAAGAGATCTATCAAGGGGTAAAACAGACAAAAATTCATGCCCCCATGGAACTTAAAATATTCCTGATATTATCTATATTTACTTTCCCCTCCACATGAAAGATGGCCTTTTTATCCTCTGTTGTTGTTTTTGGTTAAAGTGAATAAATTTGTAAATATCCTATCTTAATTTTGACTCCCCTTATTAAAGTTTAAGCTTTCACTATTTCTTAGAACTTTCACTTTCACATTATTAAAAATTTTTTTTTCTCATAATACTTCTTTATTCCCATTCCTCATAAGGTTTTCCTTTAGCTAACCAGACATTCTTCTCCCTTTTTAAATGTTTGTGATACAAGATGAAGTAGTCTTTGACTACTTGGGCAATCCTCTTATCTTACATACTAAATTTTCTAAAAATACCTTTTAAACAGTTCCATGTCCTTTGAAGATCTGTTTCATTAAATTCATCTTTATTGTTGATTTCTTTAGTTCTTTAATTCCTGCTTATGACTGGACCTTAAATTAGTATGAATCTTTGGTCAATCATCAAGTTTGATAGACCTAAACTAATTAATGAATAATATTGTCTTAGCTTTACTGAAAGAGAAATAAATTCTAATACAGTAAGAATGCCAACTCATTTTCATATTTCCTGATTATACACCTGGTTAAGGTTTGACTGAAATATTTGGATATTTCTATTATATTAGGAGAGTCTCTTGGACTGAAAGGAGATCAAACCAGTCAATTCTAAAGTAAATCAACCCCGATTTCATTGGAACAACTGATGCTGAAGCTGAAGGGCTGACTCATTTTAAAAGACCCTGATGCTGAAAAGATTGAAGGCAGGAGAAGGGGACAACAGAAGATGAGACAGTTGGATGGCATCACCGAGTTTGAGCCAACTTCAAGAGATGGTGAAGGACAGGGAAACCTTCACCGTCTTCACTGGCGTGCTGCAGTCCATGGGGTTGCAAAGAGTCAAACATGACTAAGCGACTGAACAACAGCAAATTGTGCTAGGATGAAAACAAGTGATCAGTGGTTCCCTACCGTATAATAAAAGATAGCAGATTAGAAATGAAGTGCAGCTACAGACATCAACTGTATGGAGAAAATAAAAGATACACAGTAAGAAAAATTCTCCCCTGAGAGTTCACGGATACAGTTCAGTTCAGTCTCTTAGTCATGTCTGACTCTTAAGAGGCCCCCTGGACTGTAGTACGCCAGGCTTCCTTGTCCATCACCAACTCCTGGAGCTTACTCAAACTTGCGCCCATCGAGTTGGTGATGCCATCCAACCATCTCATCCTCTGTCATCCCCTTCTCCTCCCGCCTTCAATCATCCCAGCATCAGGGTCTTTTCAAATGAGTCAGTCCTTCGCATCAGGTGGCCAAAGCATTTCAGCTTCAGCATCAGTCCTTCCAATGAATAGTCAGGACTGATTTCCTTTAGGATGGACTGGTTGGATCTCCTTGTTGTCCAAGGGACTCTCAAGCGTCTTCTCCAACACCACAGTTCAAAAGCATCAATTCTTCAGTGCTCAGCTTTCTTTATGGTCCAACTCTCACATCCATACATGACTACTGGAAAAACCAAAGCTTTAACTAGACGGACCTTTGCTGGCAAAGTAATGTCTCTGCTTTATGCTGTCTAGGTGGGTAATAACTTTTCTTCCATGGATACAGTATCAGCAATCAAAATGACAGTAAATAAAGAAGTGGGAGATCCTGTGAAGATTCTTTATCAAAATTTTAGTTTTCATTAAGTATGTTGAACAGATTCTCAGGAAAACAGTCAGAAGAGGGAGCACACATCTCCTCTGTGTGGCTAGATGTATGCCAATATGCCAGCTTCATAGGTAAATTTTTCATATATTTATGAGCCTAAATAATAACAGTTTTTAAAAGATGTTAATCTAGACTTGGTTTTCAAAGGCTTTTGAAGGAAAACAACTCTTCTTTGCTAGAAGCCTTGAAATCAGGATGGACACCATCCTATATATATTTTTCTTAGGTTAAATAAAAAATGTTAATGCAAACACTCCATAGGGCAGCCTCCCCACCCTGAACTGGAGAGGGCACCTGATGCTCACCACAGCTATCTACCCACAGAAACTTCTGCCTCTCCTCCAATTCTGCTCTAGAAGGAGAAGAGTGTGGAGTATGATAGAGAGACAGGCACATCACTGACAAACAGCTGGGAGATACAATAGACTGAGTTATTCTAAAAGATCCTAATATCTGGGGTGGTGTTGCCTTGTCTCTCTTAACGCTTTCCCTAATTCATTTTTTTTTTTAATGCAAGGCTTTGCAAAATGTCTCTTTAGATTTCTTTTGTGTTTTGTTTCTTTTTTTAAATCACGTCATAAAAAGCATTTTTATTTAGGTCTGCTCTTCCATTAGCCGTTTGCCTTTCCCTAAAACATTAACACGCCAACTCGATGGACATGAGTTTGAGTAAACTCTGGGAGTTGGTGATGGACAGGGAGGCCTCGCATTCTGCAGTCCATGGGGTCACAAAGAGTCGGACATGACTGAGCTACTGAACTGAAAACTTTAGCTGGATTCTATGCTTAAATTACCCAAACACAGACACGTTCCATCACTTAAAATATTTTCAAATATTTTGTGTATACGCTATTTAAGTTTTATTTTAAAAAATCAAGGGTAAAACAATAAACTGTGGGAATTAAGTTTTAAAAAACCCCAAATCTATCTCTAAAATTCTACTGAGATATTGTGCAAAAGTCAGAGAGGTCAATTACTAAGTAGACAATGTATGCTACACAATCACATTTAAATCAAGTTTTTAATATTTTCTGAAATTCAATTTTTGGATTTCATTTCATTTTTCCTAATACAAAGTTTCTCTACAAGAAAGTGAGAGGCACTGTCTGGATTATACACGTCTCTTTCATTTTTAATGAAAGATTTTATGATCTATTGAAACTAGTGTCTATGGCTCTCTTTAATCCAGAACATTATCATGTTAGGAGATTCTATTTCAGATTGGAAACATGGAAGGAAAATAAAGATCTAAACAGTAAAATCTGAAGTTTTGGAAATAGAATTTTAATTAGTGTTTGATAATTTACTCCTGTGAAACAATTTTTAACCATCCTAATAATAGTGATAGTTCATTGAATGAACATGTTCCAGGAATATCATTTCTATTATTTCAACTGAACCTTATACTGGATAAGTGTATACTATCATGATCATGCTTCATATTACATTTCTGATTCAGAAAAAAAATCAAGGCACTGAAAAAATACAAAACCTGCCCAACTTTACCCCATAAGTAAGTAGCAAAACTGGGCTAAGGTAAGAGAGCCTAACTCCAGATTCCAAGTTTGTATTCTTCTGCCATATGCCTCATGTGTTAGACGGCCTTACAAAATTCTAATGAAATATCTTAATCACCTAGTTTTAAAATTTTATATATGAAGGACCTAAATCAGTTGACAGTAAAATAAATAAAATCCAGTATATTCATGATCTGAGCTTTTATCTAAAAACAAACCTCAAAGTTTGATTCCCCCAGAACAGAGAAGGGTGTTTCCTTTTCTCTTTGACTTTGCCACGTCATCCTTTGAAACTAGATTAACATATTTATATCTTAAATATAATACACCAAAAATACTAAGTAACTAACTTTTTTACTGCTTGAAATTATGTTTCTTTTTTCTTTGAACTTAATGTACTTCTATTGCAGTATTTCAAGTACAATTCTTTTTCCCCATGGTTAAGATTTTAAATAATGTTATAATGCCAGCTACCATTTACTTATAAATTATAGCCAGAGATAAGTTACCTCTAATTTTCCATTTGGTGGATTCCTGGGTAATGTAAACATAATAAGGAATTCTGATTATATAGATCAATTTGACAGGAAATTGGAAATAGGTGCTAAAGGTTAAATTTATAGGTACACTGGTGAGAAATGCAGGATACTGTAATCTATTGAAGATGCCTTACCTAATAAATTTCCATGTCCTTCTTATCAAATGAGTCTTAATGTTTCTCTGTATGAAAATAATTCACCTTTCGCACTGTAAATGCCTCTTTGAAAACAGCTTTCTAATACTGTACATATATGTGAAACTCAAAAATAAAAATGACCAATGAATTTGCTTTAATTCCAGAAATTAACTAATTTGCTTTCAAAAGTTAAACTAGAATCAAAAATTATGAATAATGAACACCAAACAGAAACTGTCAGATCCTCCACTGTCAATGGCCCCTTTCAATGCTGTTGTCAACAGCTGGTTCAAATGACCAAAAGACCCCAGAAACAATTCAGGAAGGAATCGTTCTTAAATGGATCCACATTTGTGGAAAAAAATGCTCTTCCTTTAAAGTCACTGCTCATTTCCTGTACTGAAATGTGACGTAGGAGTAAATGTAAGAAATTATAACCTGCTTAGAGGCTTTTTACCAAGCCCAACTCCATTTTGTGAAGCTTCTTATATGTTACAGGCATTTTAGTACAGATAATTACTAAATATGAGATTACAGTGGCAGTAGGACGTTTTAATAAGATTACAACTTTAGTATTTGCCATGACATTTTCCATTAATTTACCTGAATCTTTTATGTACCACAGTTCCCTTCTTATGTGACCACCTACCCTGAAGTAGGAAGAAATAAGTAGTGACGTACTTGGAATTTCTTTTGCAAAATCTAAGAAGTTATGATAAAAATACAGGCTTTATATTACATAATTCAAGTATTTCCAATATGGTAATGATAATAACAATGGTGCTAAGTCTTTTCATAAAATACACAGAAATTTTTTCAACAGTGAATTTCAACCTGTATCTTCTCTATGGGTTTTCTGCTTTTTAGAACTTTGGTTATGAGTGGTATAATAAAATTAACTATAGATTTACACTTATAATAAAAATAAAAGTGCTACCAATATATAATAGTTCCCTATAAAGATGGAAAAATGATAGCAACAATTTTTTAGATAAACTGTCATTTCAGAGAACAAAGGGATAAAGAAAATCATTAAGAGATCATTTAAAAAACGTATATTTGTTAGGATAAAAGAAAACTAAAGCGCAAAATTCCAAAGTGCCTTCTCTTTGTGCTTAACATGGGAGAAATATCATTCAGTTTATCCCTGCAAGGAGATTACCTGTAATTCTGCCAAGGTCACTGCCAAGTTGTATTAATGGCCATGTTCAGTGCATGTCAGTCACATGAGTTAGAGCTGCCTTCTTCTTCTTTTTCTCCTGCATAATGACCTCCCTTTTAATGCACACTGACAAATTGAGGTGACTGAATATGTTTTTCCAAAATATAGACCGAAGAGTTCCATTCCTCCAACTCTCCTTTTTTAATTGTACCAAACATGTGAAGTGTAAAGTCTGGCAGGAAAGAGTTTTTAAATATTCTATTGTGAAAATTGAACCATTTTTGAAAATGGCACTCTGATTCTTAGAGGGAATTATTTGTGGTTGCACTGTGAATTTTCTTTCAAATGCATATTTGCTTACATCGCCACATAAGCAAACAATATTTTTTAAGTGTAGGAATGACATTTTTTAAAATCTAGAAAATGTCACTGGAACACAGAGTTAGTAACAGAATGATTTAATGTTCAATAGTTAAGCTCTATTGCAGATTTGTAATTTTCATTTATCAATATTATTCATCATTTACAGAAGAAATGTGAGCGTGTAGGCATATTGGCTTCTGAATACATCTACTGACTAGAGTGCAGTAGCAGACATATTTATGTACTTAGAGTAAAAATAGATTAACACATCTCCTTTACAGGGCTTACATTTAAATAGAATAAATCACACCCTCAAAGAATAAATGATATTCTAGTATGTTATAATAAGACCTGCTTGTAAGAGACATCTCTATTAAAAATTTACCACTTCAGTCCTGGAATACCAATTTAGTTCTGGTCTTGAGATTAGCAATATATTAAAAATATCTGGGGAATTAGCAATTTCAATTCTCAATTTAATATGAGAACTTGGCACTGATTTCTTTGTTTCACTTACATACTTTAATTCATCAAAACATTATTGAAATGATTGGGAAAGAAAGAAGTCATGAAGAAGCACTCCCCTGCTTACATCAGCTGACCCGAACAATATTTTAAAACTATATTTAGAAAAAGATAAAAAGAGCTGAGTACAGCAAGAATTCTCCATGCCAACTTCCTCTATTACCACTTTTCTTTTTTTCATTTAGTAACTCATCTATAAAACAATGACTTTAAAAAAAAGAGAGAGAGAATAATTTCAGGGCCTCTGGAAAGAATATTAACAGTCTGGTAAGATACATAATTAGATACAAGACTAGATCAGACACCAATCTATAAGCTTTCATATAAGATTACTATTTCCAGTTTGCTTATCTCATTTATACTTGCACAATTTTTGGTAATGACTTGGGCCACAAATGTGTTACAAAGGAGTTTCTCAAATTTGAAGCTGAATACAAACATTATTTAAGTTATAAAAATTGGATTTAAATCTATAGCTTTTATAAAGTACCTGAGTAAAAACTGGCAATAGATAGAGGGCAAATAAATTCCATTCTTCAAACTTAAAATTATAACTAGTAATTGGGCACAGAGTAATGTAACTAAAATTCATATACAATATTTTAGCTGAAACTTATAATCCTACAGAATAACTTTTACAAAGATGATGCAGAATAATTTTCTATTTTTTAAAAAAATTCCCCAATTGCAGAGGAGGCAGTAGAGAGAATCTGCATGATTTAGTAACCTAGTAATAATCTGTATCTGAAAGGCCAAAGTTATAGAGGCTGAAAACTGTTCAGTAGAAAATAACAAACCTACTTCCAGCAGTTTGTCTGAATGGGTTCAACTCTCTAGTTACACAACAGCTCTAACTTTGTAGAGTACTGGTAAACCTTGTGTGGATAAAAACCATCTCCTTTAAGATAAAAATTCACATTTTCACACATTCATGTCTTTCTATACAGAAATAATAGCAGGCAATATGGTAAGTGCTTTATACGTAATATTTTATTGTTTTGTAATTATTTTAGACATACTAAGGTAATAAACTGAGACACATTTCAAAAACTTTAAGTAGCGGAACTTGACACTGCACGATGTTTACTAGCTATTTTCAACTTTGCTAAGCATATAAAAAAGAAAAAAGTCATGAATTTATCCCCAGTGATAGTGGGGCGCACTGATAAAAAAGAATAAAATTTAGATTTTGGTCAAAAATTGACATACTTGAGGATAAAATTCTGTTTACTAATGACACTGTTCTCTGTGAAAGAGTTGGTTAAAAGATTCCCTCTGTCCATGGATTGATTATTTAGAGTTACACTGGGCCTGTGTGGCACTATTTTGGTTTCTCAGATGGAAAACAAAAATTCTTCAGTATTTCTGAGAAGAATACGGTGGTGCTAAGCACTTTAAAGTATTTTTAATTTACTTGTTTCTAGTTAATTTGAAAATAAATGACATTCATAAATTCACAAGCTTCAACTGTCTAAATCTTAAGAAATCACATATTTAAATGCCAGCCCCACATGATTTTGGTTATTCTATTGAATGCTATGGTAAATCTTTCTTGTTTACAAGTATTGAGAAACCGATTAAAAGAAAAAAGTCACACAGACATAATAAAATAAACTGAAAACGTGTGATATGTGGCTAGTACAAAATGTCATCCAAGGATTAATTTAAATATCTACAATAAAGGTTTCAATACATTTATCCATTTGATTTGTGTCTAAACATTCAGCTTCATTTCAAAGGGATTAATGACTGACCCTATTAAAGTTCAGTTTTCTCTGATGTTTCAGGGAAATGAGTCTGAAAATTCCTTCAGGAAATTATCTGTTGTTAATCAATATTTCAAAACTCATAAACTTCCAAGAATTGGCAAACCTGGTATTCCCCCGGTCTATTTCAAATTGAATAATATGAATTGAAACTATTAACATTTCACTACAAGAATTAGAAAAACTTTGTAAAGGTAAATCAAGCAGTAAATCTGTCTTTAATGACTTTAATTTGTAGGATGATGTAGGTAATTATAAAATCGATGTCCTAGACCAGCTTCCTCAAAAAGCAAAACCTAAAAATCTTTCAATGAAAAATTTCTTGAATATAAGAATTTAAAAAGGATAATGATCATTGATCCTTGTGTCCTGAATTGTTCTACTTACATGCATTAATTCATTTAATCCTCAAAACAATCTTACAGTAGTACATTATCACATTTACTTCACATATGCGGAAACTTGTACAAAGCAGACTTCTCTTGCACAAAGTAAGCGGCGGGTCTGGGGTTGGAACACCATACACAATATGACTCCAGCATCCACCCTTTATGTCATGCTACAAAGAATTCAATATTTTAATAAAATTTGGTGTCTTACTTTGATTGCTTTAAGAGCACATGGATGGTAACTGCCAAAGACGACAAGAGAATGGAAGAATTTAGAGTTGGAGTAGATGCTAGAAGGCACTGCTCTTTAGCGCTGTCATGATGTTCAGAACGCCCTTCATTTTAAAATGGAGCCGAGAGAAACTTCTAGTCTCATGTACTGACTTTGACTTTGGCAATTCCTTTGACATACATTCCTACATGGATATGTACATACGTGTGTGTTTCTGTATAACATATATCATTAAGAACTTATATATAATGAATTTTTAAATGAAGAATATGTATCTTTTCAATTTAAACCTTGTTCTGCTTAATTATTAGAATAATGCTAAGTCTTTGCTTTATCTTCCAGTAAATATCCACACATTTTGATATCAATCAACCTGTCTTACAAGTAACGGATATAAATTTAATGAATTTACTCAGTGAACACCTATCTGCTAAAATTTGACAGATTTTTTTCTACTAACTAAGCTTCTACATGCTACTGCTGCTGCCTCTGCTGCTGCTAAGTCGCTTCAGTCGTGTCCAACTCTGTGCGATCCCATAGACGGCAGCCCACGAGGCTTTCCCATCCCTGGGATTCTCCAGGCAAGAACACTGGAGTGGGTTGCCATTTCCTTCTCTAATACATGAAAGTGAAAAGTGAAAGTGAAGTCGCTCAGTCATGTCTGACTCTTAGCAACCCCATGGACTCCAGCCTACCAGGCTCCTCCGTCCATGAGATTTCCCAGGCAAGAGTACTGGAGTGGGGTGCCATTGCCTTCTCCGTTCTACATGCTAACATCTATAAACTATCAATGTAAATTTCACATTCTGTCTGACCAGCTAGCTAACTTAAGGTGCAAAAAGTCAATATTTTGTGATGTATACTTCTATTTTTAAAATAACTTATTCATTTATATTGTTGTGTGAATAGACTATAATTATTTGCCCTAGGTATTTAAAACTATCAAATCTGTTTTCAGCATTTCAAAAAGATTAAATGATTCTAACTGTACTAAAATGTACTGGGGTAATTATTACTTGCATACATATGTGTGTGTGCTCAGTCTTGTAAGACTCTTTGCGACACCAAGGACTGGGGTCTGCTAGGCTTCTTTGTCCATGGATTTTTTCAGGCAAGAAAACGAGTGGGTTGCCATTTCTTACTCCGAGGGATCTTCCCGACCCAAGGATTGAAATCATATCTCCAGCATCACTGCTCAGGCAGGAGGATTCTTCATCACTGAGACACGTGGCAAGCCAACTATTACTTGAAGATTTATAATGCCACCAATACAGCCTCAATCTGTAGGGGCTTTATATATCTAGAATGCAAACTATCAAACTGTATTTATATTTTAGGTTGCAAAATCTCCAAAATGACAAATGGAAATTTAAATGACTAAAAGTAACTGTACATGGAAATAATTTATGCAGAATCCCTTATATTTCTTAGTAGTATAGTTGCTAATGAAAGGTTATTAGTATCTACTCAGATAGTATAGTACGATTAAAGAATTTTAGAACTAAGTGTATACCCAATATTCATTACCAACAGAATCAAACTTATATTTTAAAAATTACATCCTTTTACTATATATCTTGTACCAATTTTACACAACTAAAACATTAATTTTAAACTAGTTCTACTAACAAATATCAGGAAAAAATATATATCTAAAAGTACCAGTGGTAGAGATGCAAGTTGGGGTGAAGGTAGTACATGAAACAAACACAATGAGAGAAGAATCAGAAGAGTCAGAATCATACTCTGAAGTCAGTTTCTATAAAAGAACATTCAAGACAATGTTCAACTTATGTAAACAAGGCTTTCTGGCTGCATTAACCATCATTTGAAATAAGTGACTACACAATGAGAAAACGATTTTAATAAGGATTTTTAATCATAATTATCCCATTTTCCAAGTGATCATGAAAATGATACATATGCAGCTCTGAAGAACGCAGTGTTAAAATGTGGCTCTAGCTAGGGTGGATACCTAATGGATAATGAGATCTAGACGACTTGTACACCCTTGAACAAAAGTCACTTATCAAACAGCTGTGTACACCTGCTAGCGAAATACCTTCCATTAGGACAACTGAGAAGAAATGTTCTGTAGCTACACAATGCCTAGACATTCAATAAACTTACAACAATAGTTACTCTCTATACTTAAATGAATACAGGCAATTAGAAATTGTCCAAATAGAAGAAAACCATGCAAAATATCACTTCTGGATAAAAATATCACTGAAACAAATGTATCATGAGATTTCTGATGAAGAGTAAAACTTCGTGGACAATCATTTTGTTTTTCTTATTCCCTTCATATAGTGATGCTACGTAACTAGCAGCGGAATAAGTAAAATGTTTGAATCAGCTTTTATTAAGTGTTGACTTAATGCGTTTACAAAAAATAAAAAACCCTTTCCAAAGTACTTGGCTCTTCATATATTTATGGAATAAGAGGTCAACCTAGGCAGACGTATATCACAAAACAAAAAAAATTCCAACTTATGTGAATCAATTGGGTAAAATGTAAACTCCAAACAGAACCAGTAAGATAGACCATGTGAGTGGAGTGACCACTGTAGCGTGGCTTACTCTCTGAAGTGGCTCTGTGCGTAGGAAGAAAGATAAGCAGCAGACTGGGAGCCAACCTGGAAGGGTGTCAGTCCCCGTGCTACCCTTGCTAACAAACCTGAAAGTGTGTTGTTAGTCGCGCAGTCCTGTCCAACTCTTTGCAGCCCCATGGACTGCAGCCCATCAGGCTCCTCTGTCCACGCAATTCTCCAGGCAAGAATACTGGAGTGGGTACCTATTCCCTACTCCAGGGGATCTTCCTGACCCAGGGTCTGAACCCACATCTCCTGAATTGCAGGCAGATTCTTTACAGTCTGAGCCACCAGGGAGGCAACAAACCTGAAGAACTGACACAAATTTATAAAAGAGCTTTGGAATTCTTTCTCAGTATTATATATTTTTTAATCACCATGATTAACTTTTGAGACTCTCTGAGACTGAAAGAGTCTTGATAAATGCTACAGAGAATATGTCAAGAAACATTTAAAAACATATCTCACATTCAAGCTTATTTTCTTAAATAATCTGAAAATATTTTTATCTCCCCAAACTACTTTACTTTTTAGAAAAGAATCATTGAAGTTTCTAGGACAGTACTACATAAAGTAATAGGGAGATACTTTTCAACAATTTTGGATACTTTTCCTTTATTTTTCACAGTTTCTTTTTCCAATTCAGAAGAATAAAATATCTAGTTGAATTGATAAGCAGAGTAATTTAAAAGGCAGTGAATAAAATAATGTACTTCGTGGTGCATGAATTTTTTTCTCTTCATTCATATTCCTACAGTTTGAATTATGCACAAATTATGGTCCAACTCTAGAAGGTTCAGAGAAAAATCTGAAAGGATTTTAAAAGCCATGAAGTTAATAAAAATCACTAACAAAAACTTTTGAGTTAAATATATGGAGTACTGTTTTTAGACTCATAAAGTTATGCAGCAAGGTACTCTCTGTTAAGTTAACAAATTTAGGCATTTTCTGATCATGAAATCCATTCTGCAAAATGTCTAATTCAAACAAACCCAATGCATAATCTCCACTTTGCTGCAGGTGCAAATCACCTCATGACCAGGACTTAAAAGAGATTCTAAATTCAAGTCCCACCAAATTTTTCCTCAATTTAAGTCAATTCACATAGACTACCCATCCACAATATGTTTGCGGAACCTTCTCAGTCATATCAGGGGAGCCCAAATGAACAAGACTCCACAGACATTATTATTCAGAAGGAAGTGAGTGGAAGAATTCATTTGCTCATTTAATAAGTATCTATTAACCATATGCCTGGCAAGGTCTAGATGGCACATGGGCAATGAAACTCGAATCTGGCCTTGGACATTCCTGGAGGAGGAAATCCAGTAAGTTTATCAGGGGTTATGGAAGGGAGCAGAGTACAGCTGATAAGGTGTGGAGTCGCTGGCACCTCAGAGGGTAAAGAATCTGCCTGCAATGGAACAGAACTGTGTTTGATCCCTGTGTTGGGAAGATCTCCTGGAGAAGGGAATGGCAACCCACTCCGGTATTCTTGCCTGGAGAATCCCATGGACAGAGAAGCCTGGTGGGCTACAGTCCATGGGGTTGCAAAGAGTCAAGACACAACTGAGCAATGTTCACTTTTCACTCACTGGAGACCAAATGCCAGTGTTCTAATGTTAGGTTAGTCAAATCCTTGACACCCTCATCCAGGTGCATACTCTTGCTACTTGCCTTCAGTTTTCTTCTTGTTCAGTTACCTCTTGGGAAATTCTCTTACTTGTATATTCCACATTGTTAGCTAAAGATAACTAACAAACACTGAGAGTGATGCTTATTATATATCTGAACAGAAAAAGTTATTCTAAAAAACTATTATAAACTAAGAATACTTGTACAGATCTCCCGAGGAAGATGGTGGTGGGAATTCTGCACTTTAAAGGAACACTGTATATGATTCTGAGGTCTGTATGTACTACACTGCATTGTGAAATGTAGAAATTATTTTCATTATTTTCACAAAAATTCCATCTGCCTCATCAGGGAAAGACTGAAGGCAAAAGAAGAGAGTGGCAGAGGATGAGATGGTTAGATAGCCTCGCCGACTCAATGCACATAACCTGAGCAAACTCCGTGAGATAGTGGAAGACAGGGAAGCTTGGTGAGCTGCAGTCCATGGGGTCGCAAGGAGTCAGACACGACTTAGTGACTGAACAGCAACATCAGAGAGTGCTTTGGCTAAGCATTACTGGAGAAGGAAAGTTTGCACAGTCCAATTCAGCTATTTGTATTACAACACCTGTATGGTGTTTAAAAAGATTTCTATAAGTGTACAATGGGTTTCTGTGGGCTTGTGTGAGAAGTTAACCATGTAAAGACTGTTTCCAGGAAAAATAAATTATCTGTTTCCAATTATAAAAAATATTGGGGGACCAAAGTATTCATAAGTGGGGGATTTGACTGTATCACTGGGTGCACAGTGGCACACTAGAGTCTACACTCAAAATGCAAGCCTACAGTGACAAGATACTTTCAAGATCTTCCTTTAAGAGCAAGTTCAAGAGTTTTCTCCTCTGTGAAATATTTCTAGAATCCTCATGCAATACCAATTGGGCCTTTTATTCCCTGTGTTAGAACCTGTGCTGTAGAACCAGCATGCCAGAAAAATCAAAGGGAATGTAGTTTCACACATGAAAGTTCCTACATTAATTCAAGAATGCAAGAATTCTATATTAGAAGGAGAATATTTCTTTTTTCAATCTCCTGCATAATATCCCAGTTTTTAACTGTGTGTGTGTGTGCATGCACGCACGCTCAGTTGTGTCTGACTCTTTGTGACCCTATGGACTGTAGCCCGCCAGGCTCCTCTGTCCATGTAATTCTCCAGGCAAGAATACTGGAGTGGGTGGCCATGCCCTCCTCCAAGAGGATCTTCCCAATCCAGAGACTTAACCTGCGTCTCTTGTGTCTCCATTGGCAGGTAGATTCTTTACCACTGTGCCACCAATTAACCAGTAAGACTCTGATGCTGGGCAAGGTTGGGGGCGGGAGGAGAAGGGGAAGACAGAGAATGAGATGGCTGGATGGCATCACCGACTCTGTGGACATGAGTTTGAGTGAACTCCGGGAGTTGGTGATGGACAGGGAGGCCTGGCGTGCTGTGATTCATGGGGTCGCGGAGAGTCAGACACGACTGAGCAACTGAACTGAACTGAATAGAATATTAAATATTCACTGCTATCTCATCCTAGAAGATGTCAATAATTTGAAAACTAGACTGATACAACTAATTGTACACATTGAGAAGTTGTTCTGGAAGAGAAAAACTTCTTTTTGCAGGTATGACTTATACGTAAAGCTAATGGCAGCAAAGACCGCAGCTGCTAATATATGTGTTCATTTAGAAACAAGTCCAAAACTCCTGAGGTTTTTTTTTTTTTTGGGGGGGGGGAAGAATTCATTAGTGTTCAACAAAAGACAGACCTTAGTTTTTTTTCTTTAAGAACATAACAGACACATGGGATACTATAACAGACATTCATACGTTCCTTATACAACTCAATAAAGTTCTCTAGTGCATTCCACAATAAAAATTTTTAAATCTTATAGGCCTTATCACTTTATTAAATACTTGCTCCGAGTAGGAAAGAGTATAAATTTCCTTTATGTAATGGAAATAAGCTATATTTTTATGGCCAGTTCAACATTCAAATAATGAATAGAAACACCCATGAAGTGCTATGTTCTGCAGGTAGGAAAAAAGCAGCAGTTTCTTTTACATAATGGAAATATATTGCATTTTACAGTAGATTCAACATTCTAATAATGATAAGTGCCAATGAAATGAATGAAGTGCCTTCTAATTTTCTTCTACGTCCCTCAAGGCTGGAAAAAGAACAATCCTGCCACTTCTGTGAACAGGTGAATACATGAATGAAACTATTACTTTGTAGGTTTGTCTCGTTCTTTTTTTTTTTATGGCAAGGTAATTCTTTGGCACGCTATTCCTAATTACCAGGAAGCTGTGCCTACAGGCCACAATGTTGGGTTTGTCCATTCCCTGTTGCCTTTAACATTTTCCCCTTCTAGAATCATAAAACAAAATGAACTGAGTTCTGCTGCTTTGTTGGTTTTTTTTGAAACTGTAAATTTTTTCACCTTAACAAATGCCGTATTCCAGAGCCTACCTTTCAGACACAACCTTAGGTCATGTCTGTGTGCCAACTGCAGGCACTGGGTTCAGTCAGACTCTGTCTGCAGGGCTGCCCTGCCCAGCAGAGCCCCGCAGCCAGGATCAGGAAGCATCAGCCCACCACGTGCGTGACATTAAGATGATCCACAGCAATCCTGCAAGACTACATTTTAAGGAGAGCTTCCAATTTGCTGTGGTTGGCATGACCTAATTTTGGCTCGAAAGGTACATTTTTTTCCCCTCTGGGTTTTACTGACTACACATTGGAGAGGAAAAAAAAAAAAAATTATGTTCTTAAAGGGATTCTTACTCTTCCCTTTCTTAAGGAAATTTAGGGAATTTAACAACTGTTGGCCTCTGGCTAACACACGAACTAAAGTTTTTTCCAGCTTCGCCTACATCTTGACCCCTCGTGCCAAATATTTCACGCAGTCTATTTATAAAGTTCATCACTTCCCCTGTTACTTCATCTTTAGAAATGCCAATAATTTAGAAACTGGAATGATGCAGCTGGTCTTACAAACTGGTAAAAGGAAGATTCTACGGAAGAGATAATTTCCCTTTGTATAACTTCAGAAATCAATTTATTTTCTTCTCAATTTTATTGCTAGAAGGGAGGTAACGCTAGTAATATTCCTATTACTTAGCTCACCGTAGTGTTTACAGCGGAGAAGGCAATGGCAAGCCACTCCAGTACTCTTGCCTAGAAAATCCCATGGATGGAGGAGCCTGGTAGGCTGCAGTCCGTGGGGTCGCTAAGGGTCGGACACGACTGAGCGACTTCACTTTCACTTTTCACTTTCACACATTGGAGAAGGAAATGGCAAGCCACTCCAGTGTTCTTGCCTGGAGAATCCCAGGGAAGGGGGAGCCTGGTGGGCTTCCGTCTATGGGATCACACAGAGTCGGACACGACTGAAGTGACTTAGCAGCAGCAGTGTTTACAGATGATTCAAAGTTCTAAAGATTTTGAATGTTGACAGTAGTTCTTAACCCTGTCTGCACATCTGAATTACTTGAGATACTTTAAAAAATGACATCTCTAGACCCATCCAACAGACCAATCAAATTGGAACTGTTGGAGCTGATTCCGCAGCACTGTTACTTTTTAAAAGCTCTCCAAGAATTCGAATGTAAAGTCAGATCTGAAGTCTATTCCATTAAAATCTCTTAGAAATATAGCACCTCATTACAGGTATGTTGTAGCATTATTTAATTTGGGTATATATGTTCCCAAAATTTACTAGTCTATTTATGAGCTAACTGCCATGAAAACACTTCTCAGTTATTGAATGATGTGAGGAAAAAAGCTCATCTGGATAACCTCGCCGACTCGCAACAGATTTGTAAGTTGCAATCATAGAAAGCTCTGCCTTTCTGAGATAAAACAGTACCGATAAGTATGTCGCTCTTCTGGAAAACCAGCATCAAGGGCTTTGAGGACTTAAAAGTCGCTTGTTTTCATTTGGATCGTACTGATTTTTTGGAGAGTTTCCAGTTGCATTAAAAAAATAAACTCACCTTATGATATTTACTGACTTGTAAATCTCTAATAATATGCTAATTGAATTCAATGCTGTGTATTTAACTTACTCAAAGTGATAATTTTCTAACTGTATGTGTGGTATTAATGCATTATCTATCTAAGACCAAATCCAGTTCATTTTATGACTTCCAGAAAAACCAACCCATTAGATCAAAGTACCTGGTCTTTCATAACTAATTTAATTCTCTACTCTAGTCACTGGGGTATGATTAACGAAGCAGTGCAGTTCAGTTTCTCCTCTTTCCTCCTAATATGAAGCTGGACTTACAAGGGATCTGGTTTGTGGAAATAACATGGTCTAGGAGCTGAAATGAAAAGTTTGTTTACAGACTTGGAAGTTTATTCCATTATATAATTAAGCCCACCATCTAACCCCCTTTATATAAAATTGGATGTGGTTCATTTTACAGTAAAGCTTCCTATGAAAAAATGCAACATTTTCCTATGTAACTTGTGGAACCAATACATTTATTTCCTCTGCATGCCTTGCCTTTTCTGTCTTCTGAAGCTGAGTGTGCGTGTTGTATGTTTGTTTGGCAATATAGAAAGAACAAGTCCAGTTTCTTGGATTCTATGTATCTTATAAAGTCATGGTTTGCAATGTCTTACAAGTTTATTCTCTTCTTTTAAAGTATCCTTAATAGAGTAATTTTAAAGTATACAATAGGCTTCCCTGGTGGCTCAGCTGGTAAAGAATCTGCCTGCAATGCAGGAGACTTGGGTTCTATCTCTGGGTCAGGAAGATCCCCTGGAGAAGGAAATGGCAACCCACTGCAGTATTCTTGCCTGGAGAATCCCATGGACAGAGGAGCCTGGCGGGCTACAGTCCATGAGAGTCACAAGAGTTGAACATGACTTAGTGACTAAACCACCACCAAAGTACATAATGTTTTTTCATAAGGGTATGACATCCCCAAAGTCCTTTGATTTATCTATTTTTAGTATTTTTAGAACAAGGGAAAAAGAAAAGAAATACCATATGAAGTTTGTTTTCTAAAATTATTTTTTGTAGGAGATAAAAATTGCGTCTCCAATATGAAGTACTCCTGGTAGCATCTCACTGTTGGTACTCTTCTCCCTCATTCATAACCTGTTCTACATCCCTGTCCAAACAGTAAATTGCAGAGGAGGACTTGGATCAGGCTGTCCTTCCTTTCAGCTGTGTCTAGGAAATAGGGCCTGAATGGGAACAGAGGAAGAGCAAATCTCCAAGTCACCTCGAGGTCTGTAATAGGGAGGCTTTCTGTCATACCAGAGAATGGAAAGGGGATTAGCTAGACTCTTCCCTCTTCCAGTACCATCCTCTCAGCTTCACTGAAAGAAAGTGAAAGTGAAGTTGCTCAATCATGTCCAACTCTTCGAGATCCCACGGACTATAGCCTTCCAGGCTTTTCCTTCCATGGGATCTCCCAGGCAAGAGTACCGGAGTGGGTTGCCATTTCCTTCTCCAGGGTATCTTCCCAACCCAGGGATCGAACCCAGGTCTCCCGCACTGCGGGCAGACACTTTACCCTCTGAGCCACCAGGGAAGCTTCATTGCTGCTGCTGCTGCTGTGAAGTCGCTTCAGTTGTGTCCGACTCTGTGTGACCCCATAGACGGCAGCCCACCAGGCTCCCCCGTCCCTGGGATTCTCCAGGCAAGAACAGTGGAGTGGGTTGCCATTTCCTTCTCCAAAGAGTGAAAGTGAAAAGTGAAAGTGAGGTCACTCAGTCATGTCCGACTGAGTGACCCCATGGACTGCAGCCTACCAGGCTCCTCCATCCATGGGATTTTCTAGGCAAGAGTACTGGAGTGGCTTGCCATTGCCTTCTCCGGGAAGCTTCATTAGCTGTTACCAATTTCAGAAGAGGCTAAAGTCTTGGGCAAGGCCTGGGCAACCTCTCCCAAAGGGCGGCAAGGTTGAGAACACGGCAGGCCATAAAAAAAAAGAAAACTTCTAAAAGTCTGTGACATTTTTGGTGATGAACTGCCTTTTCCAGAATACTGCCAGGATTTGACTCATCATTTACCACTCACTTTAGGTGTCCTTTCTTCTACTGAAGACTGACCTGACCAGTCATCTGAAAAAGTTGAACACTAACCATTTTACCTTCAACATACCTATAGGACACTGGTGATCATATTATATCCACAATTGCACCTGCATGTTCATTTCCCTTGTCAGACTGAATTCCTCAGGGACAGAGAAGACTCCATCTTTAATTTTTGTGTCCTTAACACCTTGTAAGCCATTTCCCTTTAAACACTTAGTGAATGAGCCGACTGATTAGTAAATTCTGAGTTGATGTCCAAGAGGAAGTGTTAGGGAATAGCAGCAGACATATTATGGGAAGAACCAAAGACAGTTTTCAAATAGCTTATTCATTTAAATTTCAGAATGCATGGAGTTGTATGACTAAGTTCAAAATTCACATGTTTCTTCTAAATAGTGGATCTCACCCAGACTTCACATTAAAATCACCCAGGCAGCTTTGAGAAATAGCAATACCAAAAGAGCAGGCTGATTTAATCCAAATCTGGAAGTGGATGGGCATGAGCAGTTTTTTAAAGCTCTCATACAGTCACGATTGAGAACTACTGCTCTAAACTAACTGTATGCAGGATAACCAAAGTTTCATACCTCTGACCTTGTCACTTAACATATATCCAAGATCAATTACAGCTCACAAATTTGTATGGAGTCTGTGTGAAACTGTTAGTTGATTTTAGTCCTTCAATGATCACAGCTTTTAAAAAGGCTTTCAAAATGCAATATTAACTACATCATAATACTCTTCCAGAAACATTAGTAATAACTTTATCATTTATAGAATTAGCCAATAGCTATGATTCCTCCCCAGTCTTTGAGTAATCCAGGCCTGCTTAGTGAATTCTTACTTCCTCTACATTGAGAATACTTGTTCTAATGTATGGACATTCAATATAACTCTGGTGTTTTATGAAGCCTTAGAGCGTGCTCTACAATTGGAAAGCTCCAAGGAAGGAATTCAAACAACTATAGTGAAAATCACACTAGGAAGGATACTAACCAGTTGCTTTGTCTGAAAGATAAGAATGCACACAGCATTACCAGTACACTTACTATTGTGTGTAAAGCACACAAAACTGCCCCTGCCAGTGGGCACCTCAAAGTGACATGGAGGCCATTTATCACTGTGGCCAATTAATTCCAAATTACATATCTAATTCCCCAATCTTCAAGTCATATTTCTAATAAAAGCATTGTTAAATACAGAGAACAAAGACTATTTTGGTGTTTGCATGGTAATCCAAATACGCATTTGATTCTCTTCAACAGCAAAATAAAGTGAACCAAATGCTGTTACTAAAATTCACTGTGGAAATTTGTCAAGGAATCCATGACGTAAAGATACCGCAGTTACTAATTTTGAAGTTCAGAGTGTATACATTTGCTAATTCAGAACTATCTGAATCCTGTCTGACCTCTAACCTATCTCTCTCCTCACTTCAAGAGCATGGTAATGCTTTTATGAAAAAACAAGAAAGTTGTTTATTAGAAGAAAGAAATTTTATATTATTTTTAATAGTAAAATTCTAAAAGTGATCCTTTTCCTTTTTCAAAAGGCCTTTTACTGAATATAGAAATATTCAGTTGAAAACTAAAAGCCATGCATTTGGTGAATAAATGATGTAACATTTTCTAATTCTCAAATATAATGCAAATTGTTCTAACTTGTCAGTATTTCAAATCTTTCTGGTTTTAATGTTTTGCTGTTTCTCTTTTTTAACTACAAGAGAATATTACAAGGTGTGCCCGAATTAAAAATTCTCTAGAATATGCACCTGCAAGAGTTAAATTAACTACTGAAACACATTTAATATCCATGTATAAACTGTTACACAGCTTTCATTCTTAAATTAAAATTTTATAAATTCCTACAATTCCTTACCCACTAAGGGTTAAAAAAAGGTTAAAAATTAAAGCAGTTTAAAAAGTGAGAAGCAAACTGTACATCACCAGATGGAGATGACATAAAACTAGTTGTTCACATTTCAGTTAAAGGTAATACTATAACTGGAAAAATCCATTTTCACAAATAGTAATAAGCTGATGCTTGTGAAAAGAAACTCTATCAAAAAGTTAATATATATATTTTCTTTTCCAGGGTAACAATGTAGAACTGTATCATGGACCGATAATTAATTCATTTCTCTTTAAAAAGAGAAATATCACCACACCAACATATCACACAAACATAGGTATAACATGTCATTCTAGGGTTACTGAACACTTTTCCCAATGATGCCATGAAAAATTAAGTTTCTATAGTTGAGTCATTTCCGTTTTCTTATCTCATTGCTAAGAGAATGTATGTGAGACTTTGACTTAGTGGGTAGTGGACTTGAGACTGTCAGTTTGAAGCTCTAGCTCTGCCATTAACAAATTAGATTCCTGTTAGGCAAGTTGTTTAAATTATTTCTACCTCAGTTTCTTCATCTGTAAAATGGGGATAGTAACAGTGCCTGTATCCTTTGGTTTTGAGGAAAAAATAAGTTAATGCTTGTTAATGCTCAAGCTCTTAAAGTGAAGTCGCTCAGTCATGTCCGACTCTTTGCGACCCCATGGACTGTAGCCCACCAGGCTCCTCCCTCCATGGGATTCTCAAAGCAAGAGTACTGGAGTGGGTTGCCATTAAACCAGTGCCCAAATATACAGTAAGCTCTTCAAGAACGTTAGCTGTGAGAATAGCTGTAATTAATAATGCTTTCAAATGAATAATACATGCTTTTGACATGTCATAAAAGTTACTGGGAATTATTAGAGACATCTTGAGTAGTGATGCTGAATAGAAGTATTTAAAAGTGGAATTCCTAACTCATAGTTGAAAGTATCAATTATATTTATAGAAGATCGGTCTTACTTCCAGCCACCAAGCCAGCAAGAACTGAAAACCAACTGGTCAACATATGTTGATGCAGATGGAAAAAGGCTACAACTGTCTTTAAATTCCCCAAAGAAAGCTGGTGGAGAGCCCTTCTGGTCACTGCAGTCCAACCTATCATTACCCGTGCAGTGAGACTCTTTGATGGGTTTCTTGTCTATGAATAATACATATTTTGGGGACAGCTTTACAAAAATAATCTTTCTTTGCTCCAAAAAGACCTATGACTAAGCAAATGCAAAGAAAGAATTACCTCCCAACCACAAGGCAGGGTGGTACTCATGTCGGAAATTGAGGCAACTGGCAAAATCCAAAAGTATTTTTGAGATAAACTGGTCCCATAGTTTATATTCTAGAGAACCAGGAGAGTTTCAAGCTTCAAAACAACTCTTCCCTTAATTGTTAAAAATTAGGAAAAAATTTTAATTTTTTCTGTGTAAGGAATTACTAAATAAAAGAGCTTATCATTTTTTAAAAATGTGGACCATTTTTAAACTCTTTATTGAATCAGTTACAATACTGCTTCTGTTTTTCATGTTTTAGTTTTTTGGCCAGGAGGCATGTGGGATCTCTGCTCCCTGGCCCGCTCCCCCTGCACTAGAAGGTGAAGAAGGCTTAATTGCTGGACTGCCAGGGAAGTCCCTAAAAGAGCCTATCTTTTTAGAAGACCTGGTATTTAAAAGTATTTCACAATGCAAGCCATCCTTGCAAATATTCTTTAAGTTCTGTGAATATCACTAAGAGGAGTGAGTTTTTTTTTCCCCCAATGAAATTTAAGTTTGTATTTATACTCTGAATGGTAAGCAGAGGATTATAAAGATTAGTCATTCATGATAAGCATGATTAAGTTTGCCTATGAAGTTTTGTCTCTAAATGATCTGTGTATTCAAATTGTAGCAAAAAAAAGATTCTGGTTGTTCTCCCAACCCTGGGACTCCTCCCCCAATATCAGCAGCAGTCAGTCAGTGAGGTCAAGTCTACCATCTTGTAATACAAAATGATGTACGTTCTCTGTTCTCTCTCAGCCCCACTGCCGAGGGCTTTGAGGCGACGAGTAAGAGGCTCTGACATATTATGGGGTTTGACCAAATATTCTTTTCCGTTCACCGTTTGTGATTTCTGGTATAGAATAGCCTTCTTAAGCCAAGAGCAAACACTGAGGATTACCAAAACGAAACAATTCAAGTACTACAGGCTAATTAAAAACTAAAGTTATCTGACACATAATGTCATGAATAAACTAAAACACTGGCTAGAAAAAGTGAGCTCCAGAACTGACCTCTGTCACACATCTTAAATATATGTGCCCTATTCACATTATCAAAAATGTAACAAAATCAATTCACAGACATGTATACACTACTGTATTTCAAATTTAACCACCACTTTTCTTTCTTTAGCTATTAAGAAAACTTACTATGACAATCATTTGATATAACTCTATAAAGATAATTTAGCAATTAATCTATATCACGTGACAAGAGAGCCAATGCGTGCCAAGAAAATGATTTTCTTGCTAAAATTTGTGAAGCTGTTTGAAGAAGGTCTCTATACGTGGCAGTATATCAGTTGTGTAATCAGAAAAAAGTTTTGACATAGCTTATATCTTAAAATATATTTCATGAATTTTCTTCATACAGAAACCTAATAACTAGTTTTCTTATATAAATGTACGCTGCTGCTGCTGCTGCTTCAGTCCTGTCCAACTCTGTGTGACTCTATGGACTGTAGCCTGCCAGGCTCCTGTCCATGGAATTCTCCAGGCAACAGTAATGGAATGGGTTGCCATGCCCTTCTCCAGGGGATTTTCCCAACCCAGGGATTGAACCTGGGCCTCCTGCACTGCAGGTAGATTCTTTACCACTGAGCTATGAGGGAAGCCCATAAATATATAATTAATGCTTAATTTGTGTGATTATTCATTAATAATCTTCATTTTAGTTCATATGAATTACAACTTTGATTAAAAATTTTTTAATTTCCCAAACTTTGAATTGATCTTCATATCAAAAACTATCTTAAAAATCTAAAATTAACACTTAAGTACATTTAAAAATCTTCAATTCTGGGAGGTAACTTTAGTACCATGATCTGCACACAAAAGTAAATGTGCATCCATTATCTAGCCACATGTGCATATATATGCAGTATGTACTTACTACTCATAAACTTCAAATTATGCTAACTTATTGAGTTCATTTTTTCCAAGAATAAATACACCTTTCCATTGCTCAATTTTTCTTTACTTGTACATAAAACCAGAGAAATTGTTTTATACGGAGAAGACAACAAAATTCTGTTTATTTAGAATATGACAGGAATAGAGACGCTTTAACAAATAAACTTCAGAAATATTTACCTATTATGCTTTTAAAACGTGGATATCTATGAAGGAAAAAATGTTACTTTGAGAGTACAGATTATCAAAGGTCGCTATACAGAATAAAGATGTATTTGATAATTTAACTGCTTTTGATTCAATTTAATGGTATCAAAGACTTAAGGAAATCAACATTATCTATCAAGTCAAATAATGATACTAAACAGTATGTCACGATATTTTTAAAAATAAAGCCTTGATTTGAGTAGGAGAGTATGCTTGTTGTTAGTATATGTAATTTAATGATTATAAGATAAATTCTATAATTAGAAATTTGATTTTTCATAAAAATCTTTGGTCTATTTTAAATATTCCTATAAAAACCTACTCTAAAATTTAAATACAATACATTTTGTTCATCATCATAGATGTTTGTGAACTTTTAAAATTTTATTTTTAATAGAAAGCAAATATTTAGCCAAAAATATGTTTGGAAGAAAGCTTTTGGTTTCTGAATATTATAAAAGTTTCTTAGAAATCTCTTAAAGCTGAGTACAATAAAACTAGGGCAATGCATATATTCTCAGTTACTCTTTTAAAAAAACCTGTAAAAGTGACTATAGTGGCATGTTCTGACACATTCTTTTCATAAACCGAACCCTGTTAGTGACAGCAGAACAGATTGTGTGCATCTGCTGGGAATGAGCCAGATGACAGTGGAAAAACGCACATGGATACCTTGGCACAGCAAATAAAAAATGGAGAAAAAAAAGACCTGGAAGAGAAAGTGCTCAACTTTAATTGAAACATTCTTTCCAACATGATGAACTTCATCCAACCTCCTCTTGTAGCCTGTCAATTTAACATGTAAGAATGTGTTTTAAAAGGGTCCTTTGTAAGTTAGAGCTGTTTTGTCCTCTCCTTGTACTAAATTTTTTTTTACTAAACTTTTCAGTTTGCATCAGAGTACAGCCAATTAACAACGTTGTGACAGTTTTAGGTGGACAGCAAAGTGTTATGTATTCTCCCCCAAACTCTCCTCCCATCCAGGTTGCTACATAACATGGAGTAGAGTTCCTTGACCTTGCAATAAATATTGACTCAAGTTGTAGATTATTTCTTCAAATTATGGCAAATCTAATAAGCATCTGGGTAGAAAAAGAGGCCAAACCACTCTACCACATTCTGGTAAGAGAATGCTAAACTTCTAAAACCCTTTCAGGTTCAAATCAAATTTTAAATAATCTGGATTAAGTTCTGAATTATATGGCTATTATATTGCCAAGTCCTAGAGATACCACAATTCAAACATTCTGCAAATGTGACTATCGTAAATGCTGCTTGCACACAATAGTGCTACAGTATTTGATTTTACGCTGATCAACCACAATATTGTTTAAACAGTAGGCTCAATAGCACTAGAGAGGTCCACACATAAAAACAAATGTGCTTCTATAAATCATATCAGTAAATTCTCTTGGATGCTCTGATTACAATGAAAATTTATTCTATACAGTATACAATGCAAATTTTAAACTAGAGACAAAGTTGTTTAATACATCAGTAGTCTGACTGAAGCAGCTGCAGTCAAAAAAAAAAAAAAATCTGGTGATTAACAGCCATTTTCCAGTAATCATAACCCTGGAAAGGGCTACTGAGCAGGGGGAGGGGGTGCAGATGGGAGTAATTCTCTAAGCCCATGTGCCTTAGCGGGCTCCATCATCTTCATGCAGACTTATTATTACTATTATTATTATTTTTAAATAAACGCTTTTAGAGGCATCCTTGATTGCAGAGTTGGGAGCTGTCCATGCTGTTCTACCATAGGGAAGTCCACTCTGCAAGTATTCCTTGCAATGAGCACTCTTTATCCAGGCATTAAAACAGGGCTAGAAAAGAAAGCTGAAATGCAAGATGCACACTGGAGCGGTGTTATTCAAGAGCATGAGAATAATTTTAAGTAGTTGCAACTCCACAGGCTGCCTAAACAGGGCAAGCCTCATCAACACTACCTGTCACCCAAAATATGATTTTTTTTTGAGAAATTAAGTGAATATAAAAGTGGAACAAAAAAGGGGTAGGCAGACTCTGAGACCAGATTTATTCCCATTTTCATCCACATCTTACCTAAATTTGCTTGTTTGTGTTATCAAAAGGTATACTCCTCAGGTAAACGTCTGCATTTTCTGTACTACTTTGTATTTCTTCTTATATAAAGAAAAATGCTTAAATTAAGTTCATTTTTTCATCATCTCAAAGTTGATAAACAATGACTACAATGAATAATGCCTCTAAAAACGGATAGATAAAAGGGGAAAAAGGACAATAGAGGTGCTTTTTATTTGTTTTAACTCTTTCAATAAAATATATTTTATCTTTACAAGTGAACAAAATTTACTAATTTATTCAACAAATCTCTATAGAATACCTATAATATGCAAGAGTGATTGTGAAGGAATAGAAAGATGAGTAAAATGACAGTCTTCACAAATTAATTTGTCTCCACATACAGTCAAAATTATGTAATAAGAAAAAGAATACTAATAAATCCTTCAAAAGTTGTTCATACTAATGCTAAGAGGAAAAAACCCTTCAGAATTCTCGGTGATGTTGTTTCCACTATTAAAATCATGTAACAACTCTATGTATCTCAAATACTTCCTCTAAAATGAATTTTTATTAAAACTAAGCAGTAATCTATCTGGAATTCAGAACTTCCAAACGACTTACAAAACTCATAGATGAAATTATTTGGTTTCTTTGGTTCCATTTCTGGTTCTAAAAATAATGTGATATTTATTAATAACATCTGATCTGTGAAAGATTTTGATTTTCTTGAAGTATATTGTACTGAGCGATCATTAGCTCTGACCTCATGTAACGTCAGAATTAGAGACTTGACCTGAAAGTGACCCAGTTTTAATGGTATGAAAGTATTATTGACAAAATATTCAAAATAATGATTCCCACCAAGCATTTCTAAATGCTCATCATTGGCAGGAAGATAAAATTATTAAAATATAGTGTAGTCCTGTGATAATAATTCAGGCTTCCCTGATGGCTCAGTGGTGAAGAATCCGCTTGGCAATGCAGGAGATGTGGGTTTGACCCCTTGGTCGGGAACATCCTCTGGAGAAGGAAATGGCAACCCACTCCAGTATTCTTGCCTGGGAAATCCCATGGACAGAGGAGCCTGGCAGGCTTCAGTCCATGGGGTTGTAAAAAGAGTTGGACACAGCTTAGTGACTACAACGTAATAACTTACTAGTTACTGATCACTTACATTGATTTTTATATGTATTATCCTGTTTAATCCTTACAACTTTAAGAGATGGGTGGTATTATTATTCCCGTTTTACAGATGCTGAAGACAATGCTTTCTGATGGTTAAGTAACCTACCTATAGTCACTACCCAGTAAATGGAAGACTGGATTTTGAACCCAGTTTGATATTCGCTTTTAACCATTACTGTTTACTGCTTTCGGGTCTATTTGTCTAATAGCACACATATGTAAAATTAAAGAAATTATATTAAGTATAACAATGAGGTCTTCAAACTCTATGTCTGCAAATCAAGAGAACTGGGTTTCTCTTGCAGTCATCCTTATCCTCTCGTACTTTTTGTTTCTCACTCTCTTTGCATTTTTTTCAACCCATTTTTTCCTCCACACACACACACACACACGTACACACACGTCCTTTGGAGCTCTGACCCAGCATTTCAATGAACATAATCAAGGCCTAATTTGGTTCAACTAGTCCAATAACTGTACCATCTCCTCAGACTTCGTAACACTATGCATTTTTGACAGGGACGCACCATTTGCTGACTCTAAAGCCGTCACTGCTTCCTTACAAAGACACCATTCTGTAGTCTTTGCTGCTTCAAGATCAGTGTCTGGAGCTCTTTTGTGACATGGCATTGGGCTGTGATGAACCACATCAATCTCTCAAGTGTCAGAAGATAAGTTAACACCTGAAACAATTCTATGATCTCACATGTGTAGTGAAAACAAGATAAAAGTGCACTTGCTTTCTCACAATACCAATATTCTGAAGCAGGAAGAGAACTCAAGAGAGAATCGAAAAACAGAAGAAAGAAGGAAAGTCAAGAATTCTTTGATTTTTAAGCTAAAACACGAGAGAAGTCAAAAAATATCACATGGCGCTCAGGCTAACTCAAGAAGGATCAAATAGTCCCAGAAGGGACACTGGCCATTCATTTCAACCAAAGGACTATATGGAAACAAGCAATGGTTCTGAGTATCCTACCCGGCCCTTCACAAATCTATTAATGTCATAGTGAAATTTTCTTTCTGTTTTTTCTAAGGGGGAGAAACATTCAATGGTGAAAGAAAAGAAAAATGTAGCCAAAATTATTTCCTTAACCAACAACCTAGACAGATGCTAGGTTAAAAGTGATCTTCTAATAAAAAATAGAAATGAATGAATGGATACACTTCTAAAAAAAAAAAATAGCCAGGTTTGTTCGTCTTCGTTTAGTTAAGAAAAGTAACCCTGATGAAAGAAGGTCTGGACTTCTACCTTTTATAAATATATTTAACTGTTACAAAAGAAGGGTGAAAAGACCAACTTTCTCAACCACCGAACCTTTGCTTTAAGACCCTCTGACAACTTAAGTCTCCTCAAATGTGAACAGAAATAAGGCAGCTTTAAAAAAGTGCAGGCTAATTTACTCAATAACTGTTTAAAAATTTTTTATTTCTTGCTCAGCGAATTACCTACTTTAAGAACCTCCAAGAAATTAATCTTTTAATCAGGCATAGTTTTGTAATATTTAAATAGCAAGACAATCCATTTTCTATTAAAAATTTATCCAGGGCACATATTGAACAACTGAAACTTTACAGTGTGTCTAACAATATTTATTGAGCGGTGATGATTCAAATTATATTATGGTTCGGGAGAATTCCAAGAATATAAAGACATCTCGTACCATATCCTAAATGAAAGCATAGTTTTAAAGGTTGAATCTGAATTTTAATAGAATTTTGTCTAATTTTGTACAAAATAAATATCAAAAATTACTGACTCCTATGTATACTAACCTATGTAAAAAAAGTTTAACATTTTTTCCTCTTGTTAATGGGGTTTGAAAGTGTGCCAGGTATAGGGCCCTTACTCATAACACCAAGAAAAGCCATTGTGATCATACCCTCACAAGTTTCCTTTTAAAGTCCATGCTGTGTTAATTTCTTAACACTTTATTAGGAAATATTTGCATCCACAGAAAATAGTTTCTTAATATTCAAACATAATTAAACTTATCTTTCTTATCTGTTTTAGTTTAAGGAGAAATAAATTAACTATTGGTCTGATGTGGTAAATTTTATACAGGCAATTAATAACTGGTTTAGTGGGTTAATGAATAAACTAACATGTATATGCTATTTGTATACTGTGAAATCAATAATCTAGTTTAAAAATAAAGTTGGAACAAATATTTATTACATAGTAATACTTTCTACTTAAGGCTTTCACTTAATGCACTTCTACAACAGAAGGCCAGTTTTAGAAAGGTGTGCTGGCAATAATTTGACTCCACTTCCCACAAATCAGAATTCTACTACAGATTGAAAGGAGCCATGGCAGCTAGAAATTATTTTTTAATAGGATTTTTAAAAATCACATTGCTAATGGTTGAAAATATAACTGGTAATTAAAGAATGGTTTTAACAACTTTTTTTTTTTTTTACTATATCTTACAAGAACTATGAGCTTTCACACTACAATTTCAAATGCAAAGAATATTAATGCAGATATTTAGAAACTGATGTATTTTGCATGGTAATAAATACACTACCCACAATGCACCTTTCAAATAAAGAACATAAACCAAATCTCAAACCAAAGCCCATTTTTTCTCTCTTTCTATTTTGACCTCGTAATCATTAAAAGTGTGAGTGTTTATCAATAAAAGAGACTGAAGTGCCACATATTGTGGTAGAACATTGCTATTTCCCTGAGATAAGTACAAAAACCACTCAATGTTAATTTGCATCACAAAATGACCTAACATATCTGGAATATAATGCACAAGCTTCATTGAAAAGATATCATATTTTTCTCAGCAAAACAAAAAAAATACAGACATCTGATTGGGCCTGTGTGTGCTGGAGGAGGGGAGGCTGGGGAGGAGGGCTCATTTCTATCTTACACCTATTGTTTCAGGCATTCTAAATTGCTCCAGGGGAAGCAAAAAGAAACATGCTGAACTCACTTTGCAGTTAATGTCTCAGTGATTTAAGAGGCAGAGTTTTCAAGTTAAAGAAGGGAAACCTTATGCTTTTCCTTTCCCAGAGCGAGTGCCCAGGAAGAAGGCCCTCTGGTCCTTAGCCTACGCAAGGGGAAAAAAGGACATTACTTGGGACTGAAATCACTCGGAGACAGAAGAGGGGAAGTTTAAGATGTGGCACTGTGTGCTGTGTCTGGTCTGCAGCCAGGAAGTTTTCATTTTGTAGCTCTGCTGCCAGTACCTGCCCTGCATATTCAGAAATAAAAATACACCAGAACTCTACCTCAGAAACTGTGGATGTTACAGAGAATTAAAAGAGTTTATTTTTCTTTCTTTATCCTGAGTGTAATTACTGTTTTTAAAAAGAAAAGAGCTGCAACTATAGTAACTGGAGGGTTTTGTTTTTTTTTTCCTCCCTTTTTAAACTCCTCAAACTACCTTCCCACAAAGCCATTTAAGTTAAATGGTACATTTACAGACTCACCTACATGAAGGATATAACTTAAAACATCTGCTTAGACACGTACGTTCTGTTCAGATATAAAGAATGTGGCCAGAAAGCTGAAAAATATAGGGCCATTATATTCTTAAAATGTGTGTCCTTCTATGTGTGTGTGTGTGTTCATTCATTAAAGAGATTTTTGACTGCAATTAGGTAGTCGGTCCTATAAAGGTTTCCTTGTGTGACCATGATTTCTAAAAATAAAATGCTCCAGTGAATATTTCTGCTAAATAATCACATCTTCAAAAATTACTTTAAAGAAACCCCAATCCCTCATGTTACATTAAGCAATAATACCAGCTTTCCATAATAAGCCTTGGTTGTATACCTCACGCATGGTCAACAATTAATTAGAAGGTTAAAAAAAGTCATGTTTACTCTATTAAGTAGGAGACTAATTTCCTTATCTGTCCCCACTTATTTATGCTCGTGAATCTATTTCCTAATTTTGCAAATAAATAAGCATATCTAAAGCCAAAGCTGCCTATTTTCAGGGTTCCAGTAAAGATGCATTCTCGTGCTATCATTCTAACTTGCTGAAAGAATCACAGACGTGTGAAAAAGCGAGAGGGATAGCTGTTAGCTGTTTTTAAAAACCACTTCACATTCTATCAAGACCATTATCTATCGCTTTTTATATCCAATATGCTAGAGATCCATGGTATCTAAGAACAATTTATATAAATTCTTCATGTGCATCTCATCTATGACAACAAGATACAAGAGGAAAACCAGACCATACTCAGGCTAGTCTTTTGGAAAAAGCAGGTTCTCACCAGGGACTGCTTCAGAGATCAGTATCTCCAGTCTCTAGAAACAAGTTCAAGGTACTTTACTTAAATCATTACTAGAAGATTTGCATTGTCATTCCACATGAATCGCAACCACTTGCAGGATGAACAACACTGTTCCATTCATTTCAAACTTACAGCATTAAGAATTAATAAAGTCTCTATAACATCTGCATTATTAAAGAGTAATGATTCCTGCAGAAATCTGCCTGTAATAGGTTTACTGTTTCTATCACTTGTAAGATCACCGATTTCCTTTATCATGTCCTTAGAAGACAATCTTCATGTATACTTTAAACTTTGTTTACAACTGGCTATATTTAAAAAATAAATACAGAGATTTAACTGAAGCAATATAATGACAAGGTACAAGAATGCTTTATGGTGAAGACAAATGAATGCTACTCATATTACCACCTCACACCCCAATATTTATATAACAGGTATCATATAATTTCCGTATTTAGTAGGAATATTACTTTCCTTTTTGTAGTTAATGTTAAAATAATTCCAAAGCAATGTTAGATAATACTATATTGGATAATCTTTTTTCTAATGATATTCTTTGTTACAGAATTTTTCATAATTATTTTTCTTGCACAGACAAAAACTATTGATGCTATCTACTTATTCTTAAGCGAGGTCGCGAAAGGGTGTTTTTAGCTCTCTTTATTTCTTTATGCCTCAACACATCTGTAAAATAGTTACTACTGAGATCTTGTCTTAAGCAAAATTAATTCCAGTGGGCTTTATAGAAGTTAATATCAAGAGAACAAAATTTTCATAGACTATTTTTCAGTATAGACTTTTTTTCAGTGTGAGAGAGGTTATCAACAAGAATTGCTTTTAAGAAAAATCTGACAGTTTCCTTTGCTCGCTAACTACAGCAAATGATTAGAAATTATTTTCTTTCTCATGCTGTTATTCACTTACATATTTGCTTCAATTCTCCAAGGGAAGAAATGTGGCTCTTGTGGGAAAGATCCACCCCTTTCTACATGTTTGCTTCCTCGAACGAAAGGAACACACCCCCTAACATTCTTTGAAATGTGTCCAATATGCAAAGATTTGGAATAGCCCTGTATTACAGACCAAACTAGAAAATCCTAAATGAGGGTCAAATATTGTTAAAATGCACGTGTTTTGGGACAACTAAATGATGCATACAGAGGTAACAGAAATGAACTATGTTCAGCCTCTGCCTAGTGTCTATGTTTGGACACTCAGAACACTTGTAAGTGTTAATGGAAGAAATCTGTGAGCGTTTCTGGGCACCTGTGTGTGTATGACAACTCAGGAGGAGGTCCATAAATGTTACAGGTTTCTGAGTGCAGCCTTTGAACTTAAGACCCATTAGAAGAATGCTTCCTCCCTTTCATAAATTCTTTAAGGAAAAAATACCCAGAAACTGAAATATCCATCCTTCATAAGTGGAATCAGAAAGTTGTCTGAAATCACGTAAGTGCATGAATATTGAAAGTCTACGCTCACTCTTCTCATGACAGAAAACTCACACCAAAGTTGGTATTGTCTAGCTTGTGCGTTTGACAGTTTTTTGGTCATGAAAATTGTCCTCTAACAAGTTTTCCTTCTATTATATAGAAGGCAATGTTCCCAGAGCAAGTTATTTCTAATCTTATTTTCTAATAATGTGATATACTTCATATTTGTAGGTATCTATACCTTAATCTTTACTTTATATTTTCCAAAGCCCTCTTTTCTAATTCCACATTTACACAGAAATTTGCAAGTGTAAAGACACCAAATGAGCAAACTTTTATATCTTTTTAAAGATATCCAGTGTTTAAATGGTTAGTCCCTTTGCAATTTGCTCATCAGGCATTTGCTGATGAAATCAGCTATATAATTTTCAGGCCTACAAAATGGAAGCTCTACTACTCTGCCTATGTTTTATCACTTGGAATAAGAGTGAATATAAACAGTGAGTATATAAACTGGAGCTGATTGTTATAAACTTATTAAAACTTAGTAAGATATTGTTATGGTTAAAGAAAACCTGCAAGTGTGTACCACAAATCCATTCAGATGAAACATCTCATTCACTGGAATTTCCTATCTTCTCATAACAATGCACAGAAAATTAAACACATAAATATTAATTTTATGTTATCACAGAAGATGTAGGCAATGAAAATGCAATGTTTACATTTATGGGTGACTCATTAGTGTTTTATTGTGTGAAACACTAGGAGGCATCAGTTGGGTAAAAAAGGACTTCAATTTTTAAAGAAGCAAGAAATTACTGTAGAGTTGGATGCATAAAAAGTAGGGGTTTTCAAAATGTTATTGTGTAAACCAAAACTTTTTCTCTGAAATAAACTCTGAAAATATCACATTTTGTTGTAAAGAATGACCTTTATAAAATATTCATGAAATAGATACACTTTAACCGAGAAACACCTATCAAGGTCTGTTTCAAATATATAGATTCATTAACTATGTAATTTCACATTTTTGTGAAGAATATATCTGGTAACAGAATAACATAATAGCTATTGACTACCATGCATTTTCTGCTTGGTTACTCAATACCATGAGTGTATGTTTTATTTCTGGCAAATTCTGTTTTGTGCTCTCTACAATGCCTCAGAAAATGTCTACTGAAATTAAACCTTATAGTAATAATTGCTTCATATAAGCATCCAGAATTTGCAGTCTGTTCCAAAAGAAGTGATGGAACTTAAAATGAAAGCAGTGAGGATGTATATATAAAGTACATGTTTTTCCTTATTTCACTATTGAAAGTCTGACGTTTGAAAACTGAGTTTTCTACTGTTTGAATGGCTCTTCATAATGATAAAGCAACAGGGTCGTGTTATACTTATCTAGCAATCATTTGAAATTGGAGTGTCTTGCCATTCCTCAACAATCAGCTTTTATCTTTGACCTATCAAAATAACATGTGAACTGCGTAATCCGCCTTTTGTAAGGTGCACAGACTCTGTTGTCGCTCCTGGTTTTGTGAATCGCCTCTGTAATCTGGTTTGATTTCCTAAAGATGACAGATCTCGGTGAACAGTCAGGCTTTACTGAGTGCAGGGCAGTCCACGCGCCCATGAGATTAAGGTACAGTGCTGAGGATGGGATCTTAATCACCTACCCTTCCACATGCAGCACAGACTGAGCACCAGTGATTAAATCTTTCATTGTGTCCAGGCAATCACTATATTCATAAAATGAATATGTGCATTTTTATAAGTTTTAGATATTAATTTGCGTGGTGTTTTCTCAGAGGATGTGCTTTGGGAAAAAAGAAAAAAAGTAGAACTTTATTAATAGTCTCTTTAAAGTCCTCTCTGTGATCCTTAATTGCATATGAAATTCTCCCATGTTATTCTGAATCATGTTTCTGAAGCCAGGGTTCTCTATTTAAGAACTCTTTTTTTTGTTGTTGTTATGAAGTACAAGTGTCGCTGCACAGATATTTCCCCATTTTTGTCACTTTCTGAGATTTCATACATTCGAAATATACCGCATGTGGAGTTGGGAAATAAAACCACAAAATATACTACAATAAACAGAAGAAAGTTTTGAAATATAATGCTAACAAATGCCAAGGAGTTTTTTAACTCAGTTGTTTTATAAAAGAAGTTTAAATACAATAAATCATTCATTGAAAAGATATGGTTGTAGTGTTATGCAGTTTATTGATCTGGTAAAGTGAGGGCCAAGGAAGAAGCTCATAGACATCTGAAAAATATAAAACATGATGTTTTTCCAGGATTCAATTTTGAATCATTAGATAGTCCCTCTGCCTCTTGGAAGGGACCATTTCCCCTAGATTTTGAAAACTGAATATGTTTACAAAGAAGAAAAGAGGCAAGGTAGAGTAAAGTCCTTGTTATTTAAATTTCATGTATTTAATTTTAATATGTTTTTGTTCTGAAGAGTTCACATATATGATTGCATACTTTTAAAGTATGAACAGCTCCGGAAAGCTCAAAAATTGACTTATTATTATAAAGTGCTCATTTGTTATTAAAAACTAAGAAATAAAATAAAATTTAATAAAAGTTACATCTTTAATATTGTCTTTCACTATATTCTACAGCAATCAGAATGTAATTAATGAATGAGGTAAAATACTGTCTTTAGTAAGAAGTCTGGAAAATATGCCACAAATACTCCAAAGCTGCGTGAACTGCATTAGTAAAAAACAGTAGATTTTTATAAAACTTTAGTAAAATCCGAAGGAAAGATAACTGCCAACTATTGTCTCCTTAACTTGGCCAGGGGATGATATTTTAAACAAACACTGAGTTTAAAGTATGTTTTGATGAAAACTTTTAGGATTGAGTTAGAAGTCTAATACATAGCCAAATATACTTTCCTACAAATAGAATGAGATACTTGATTTTAGAGATTTGTTTTCCCTCTTGAGATAAGACATTAGACAGGTACATCTCATTTTATCTGTCAAATTCTGATTCTACTTGCTTTAGAACTACCTCTTAATCTTGATAAATAATTTCATGCACACACTGGAAGACAATAATATGGTTTATTAACTGCACGATATTCAACCAAAACTGCCTGTGCCATATTGGTACATACGGAATGTTCTCAAAGACTGGCCAAAACTGATATTATTTTATAAATTAAATGTTTTAGTTTCAAATTGGAGATTGTAAATCTCTTTAAAGCTAAAATTAGTATTCAATACAGGGGTTAAATCGGGTTCACAGGTGGTCATATTTCCATGTCTTACCAAGTCCTTAGGGATCAGAGTTATTATATTCTATATAAACATCTTTACTTTGCAACCACAATTCTATTGCAAAGTGCCAGTGAAAAAGAAGCTGGTCACTCTTTTTGACTGGTATAATGAGGCAGCTAGAGTTCCTTTCATAGCACTTGGAAAATACATGCAGACACTAACCATTTCACAAGACAGTTACTATTAGAGTTAGAATCAGATTCACAATAGTAAAATGCACTTTGTGTCAAAGCAATTCTCCACTGAGGACTGGTTAGAGAACTGGCAGAAAGCCTGATTCTACTTATTATACTGTCAGCATTTACATATAAAGGAATTTTATACAAAGGACACACATTCCTAAAATGTGAAGAAAAAGGGCTTTTCCCCAAAATGGTAACTACTGGACCTAGAATAGTCAGACATGTTTCAGACATACAATTTCCTTTAAGAATAACTAGCCATATTCTGGGAAGGACATAACACTACTATTACATTTAAATACTTGCATAATATTTAATAACACAACAAACAATGTGCCACGTCTGTATATACTTCCTTTGTGCCAAACTTTATCACTGAGTTTGGTAACTTTCAGCCAAAGTCCAAACAGATGGCAATTTCAGTGACTTAACCTTATTTGTTTTTAAACAGCTATGTATCTGACTTGACCTAAACAGCAGCGATAAATACTGAAGTCCCAACAAGAATTGTGAAATGTGTAGACTACCATGGCCAGTGTATCACATTTTGTCCACATTAGCCCTCATCAAGCCAGCACTTTGGTAATGGAAGGAGATGCACAAAGGTATACTCTGACAGACAGCCATGCTTTAGCTCAAACTAATCCCAAGATTTAGTGGCTCAGAAGCATAACCCAAAGCAAATCAGAGTCTCTGCTGGGGCTCACAGGAGCATCTTTCCACGGTGAACTGCCGGCTAAATCTTAAGGCATGTACTTCAAGGTCACAGAATATTCTGTGAAATTTCTAAAGTCCACCAGGCTCCACATGCTCCACCATAGCAAACATGCTAATGACGTGCACTAACTTCATGAAACTTTAAACACACCAATGTGACAAGAACAAGTCAGGAGTGATTTCAGTAACTGATAGCAAACAGATAGGACTATCTAAAAAGTTACTTCTAGCCACACACAAGAAAATCATGGAACCTAAGAAAAAAGAATGCACAACAAGCCTCAACTTCAACCTTCAAAAAAGGCACAGCGGTAGACCCAGTGCTGTGGAATATACTGATGCAGATTTCAGAGACAATACCCCAGCTATTTCTATTTCCTGGAGAAATGTCAGAGGTACTTACATGAAGGAAGAACCGATCAGATTAGTCCTTGGGATATTTTCCTTTTTCTTAAGAGAGAGAGAAAGAGAGAAAGAGAAAAAAAAAAAAACACGACAACAGTAATCTTTACTTCGTCCAGCCTTGAAGTGCTTCTCCACCTGATTCAAACATGCAGTCACGGCGACCCACACAGAACCTTCAAAGTCAATCCAATAGCAGCCCGAAGATGTCTGGGTGTACGCGTGTGCTCAAGTGTCTGACTGCGAGCAGAGCGAGCAGAGCTGGAGAAACGATGTGTGTGTGCGGGCGCGCGCGCGAGCGCGCGGAAGGACCGCGCGCGCGGGGGAGGCGCGCGCGGCGCCGCGCACTCGCGCGCGCTCGAGGCCGCTCGGAGGAGCGAGGGGAGGAGGACGAGGGGGAAGAGGGAGGAGGAGGGGGAGGAGGAGGAGGTGAAAGTGGCTCTCGGCGGCCCGCCGGATTAAAAGTAACCAGACTCGTCCAGAAAACTGTGTCCAGGAAGGAAGTGACAGAAGACGAATGGGAAAAGGAGAGTCCGCTCACAGCCTTTGAAACATCGCGTCAAAAAGGCGAGGGGCGGGGGGAGTGGAAGGATATTGGGAGGGGGGGTGGGGGTGGCGAAGAAAAAGGAGCGCACGGCTTGGGGTTCTAAGAGGCCCATCCCATGAAGCGCCTCTTGCCTTCTTTTCCTTTATTTTGCCCTTGCCTTTGCGCGCGCTGCCTTTTTTTCCCCTCTCCCTCCCTCGCAATCCCAAACCGTTGACTCCCCTCTCTCTCTCGCCTCGCGAGCTGGAGAAATCATCAGTTTCACTCTTGCAAAAGGGGGGCGGGACCAGACCTCGGAGCAATTTTTTTTTTTTAATAAAACAAACATCCAGCAGTTCCCTCCTCACCCCTCCAGTCTCAACTAGATTGATAAATTACTCCACTACACTACTTTAATTATGTATATGGTATGCAGAATAAATCACTGAACATCAGTACCTCAATCAAGCACTTTTAAATGATAATTGCATCTTGGGTGAATCAATCTTTCCATTCCTGACATTTTGCTAATTTTAGTTTTACGGTGGGGTAATGGCACATGCCATACGCAAACCTAATGACAATCCTTTATTGCTCCAGCTGAAGACGACACCGGGAGCGCTGGCTCCCGGCTCTCGCTCTCTCCCGGCGCCGAGGACGCTCGGAGAGCCGAGTCTCCGGCTGCGGCGCGCTCGCTTCCCCGGGGGACGCGGCGAGCCAGCCAGCGGGAAAGTCCTTCTAAAGTCGGGATCTTTCCTCTGACCAATAGGAGCGCGACCCTAATAGTTGCTCTTGTGACTTCCCCCGCCCCCCTCCCCGTTTGCAGACGCGTTAACCACTTCATTCTTCCACTGGTCTGAGCGCTCCTCCGTGACTCACGCGTAAAAGCTCCGGTCCAGGATGCCTCCACCACTCGATTCCAGCGCGCGGTTTTCCTCCATGCCCTGAATACGCGGGGTTTCGGCCCCGAGAGGTTGGAGGGCTAGAAACGGGGCCGAATCGCTTCTCAACTGGTAGTAATGTACAAAATGATAAACGCATGACCGGTATTTGAAATCTCGACTTCATCTTGGGGCCATGAACTTTCTAATCAGGTTGGAAATATTTACCGAGGCGGCAGCTTCCCCGGAGGTTTCCGCCCCCCCACCCCGCCTCTTCCCACAATCTCTCTTCCACACCTTAGACGGGATTTTCTCCAAGGCATTAACATGTAAACTAAACCAACTTCCCAAAGGCATTAGGCCTCCCTATCCGATAGCTGATGACTTCACTTACCCTGAAGAGTTTCAGCTGCACAGGAAGCAGCAATAGAGACTGATAAGGAAGATACTTGTGCTAAGGTTTAAGCAAATACTTTTGCTTATCAAAAAAAAAAAAAAAAAGGGTTAATTCAAGATTTAGGAAAGGTTACTAGAATTGAGCACGTCCTCTCCCTAGCCAATTACACCATGGCCAATTAAGCGAAAGATAAAATATACCAACTAGTCCACAAACCATGAAAAGATCAGATTACATGCCAGTAGAACTATGGACTATATAAAATGTTTAAACAAAATTAAAAAATTCTAATATCATGAAAAGAAGGGAAAATACATTAGGGAAATTAAAATGTGGATGTACAAGAGTACACAATAACAGTATACTGAAATATCTAGCTAATTAAAGATATTTCCTCACTTAAAAAAATTCCTTTCAGCACTGTGTGCTTAACCCAATGACTAGATGCATTTCCCCTTAAGTTCTGCACTGTGCCTCTAGTCTATTTTAATATGGGAGGGCAGTGTGAATCAGAAAGCCTCCTGCTTCACTGCAGGGCTATTTGATCTGAGTAGCTTTTCTCAGAAGAGTGGGTTCAACATTTAGGTGTCTGCCCCAAGGCTTCACTTGAAAGGCGAAGGTTGATTTTATAGGCAAGTACAACTAGCTCATCACCATTATGACTATCAGCCCAGATAAGATGAATCTTTTGCTATTATAGGAGAGCATGGCAAACTGTCACAAAGCAAACACTACCTGAAATGCTATTATTTCTTGTAGATTAATACCTACAATATATTTGTTGGCCTGTTTGTGTTTCATCTGGTGAGTTTGTTACTACCATTAATTTATTTTAATAATATGGCAGAGATAATCTATATCAGGTTTTAATGTACAACTTCTAAAAAAATCCAAAAATGTAAAGGTGCACTGACATTTTTGAGTATTAAGGTATGTCTATATATAGTGGTAAAAGGAAGTTAATTTTTCCAGATTCACAAATGTCCTGACAAAACAAATTATTTGTTGGAACATTTATTGCCATGATGTCTGAAATTAATGTAATGAAGTGTAACAGCTTATTTTACAGGAGCAAATAGACATAGGCAATAGATTACTTTTACCACAGTACACTTTAGTTTTAGATTATTTTCCTTATAAAAGAAACTATTTTTACCTTTTAACATTTTAAAGAATTATTTAATAACAAACATTGTGACAAACCCAAAACTATCAACAATAATACAAGCATTCAAAAGTAGGTATAACCCCGCATTGTGGATAATTTGAAAATAAGATCTGGAAAATAAGATCACAATTGGCCTTTTAAAATATAGAATATTCCCCTCAGCAGATTTAGCTTCTTAATTATGTGCGACCCCAAGTTAATATTAGCTTGAGTTTCCTTCCCATGAGCCTTTACAGTTGAAGTGGAACAGAAGAGGTTGTGCAGAAATACACAATGGAAGAAAGCCATCTGAGATTTAAAATTATTTACTGGTAATCCACAGAGTGGTTAATCCAAGACGTGCTTTGTGTTCATCTTCAAATACTTCTTAATTTTTTACCAAAATCATCCTCATTCTCGCCACCAAATGGTACTTTGCTAGGATCAAAATATTTTCTGGTGCAGGGAGGAGTCTGTCCTACGTGTTAACAGGCCTGGATTCTCTGGTTCAAGGTTTGTGCCTAACTAATGAGTGTGTCCTTTCTGGGTTTCAGTTTGCTTACACACTAAATGACTTCTCCAATCTATTCCAATTCTGTGATTGGAAAGTAGAAAATTCTTATATTCTTTAAGCGAATTGGAAGCTAGTGGCTTACATAAAAGGTGATGATACTTCCTATAGGAGAAAATGATGTCTGGGATTGAGGTACTATTTAAACCAGCTCACCCCCTCTCCCCAGTTGCCAAATATTCCTTTTAAAATAAGTATCATTAAGTGCTGTATTAAACATGTAAATATATATTAAGTTTTTTTTTCCCCCAAAATAACTGTTTAGCAATATATTTAAATAAAGTGCCACAGAAGGTATAGAAAGCATGACCCTCAGGATTTAATTCTAGGGAAAGCTCATTTCTAATTTCTGGTCAGGGGTGCATATCATCTTACTCCACCCTCCATTCCTTATTAATTTCCTACATTAAATCAGCAGTCCACCTGTACTCTGGGGTCTGCCTGCTTTTAAGCTTGGCCTACGCTGGGTGTAGCTCTTGAAGTGAGCTTTAAAAAATTATCCTGAAGTAAGCTGGGTGGTTGCCACAGCAACCCACCCTAAAATGAAGAAAGTCTATAGATTAATCTACCCCTCAATATTATTCAACTGTGTAGTATCTGTTCTTCAGCCAGAATACTTTCAACACAAACATGATTAACACAGAAGTTCAGATATAAAAAGTAGTAGGATAGAAATTCCAAGCACATAAAAAATGTTCTATCTTTTTTATAGTTACAGTAGATATGACATACATAACTTCCCCTGAAATGGATTCATTGTAAAACAGACTTGTAAAGGTATGCCCTGAAAGGTGACATGTGAGCGTTAAGCAAAATGCTATAGTATTGCTATATAACAGATCACATAATGGTTTTGTAACACTCATCACTTTTATACATGTTTACAATATAAGTACCTAATGACAAAGAGTTTGGCGGTTTCATCTTTATGGATTAACTTTGTGATGGATGATAATAACAAATGTTAAGCACTTACCACATACATATACAGTCATTTGCTTTCCATTCTTCACTTCATCTCTTCATAGAAGTTACTTCACAGTTTGCAGCTCTTCTTTGGCACCTTAAAAATGCAAAAGTACAAGGTAAATAATTTTTTAAAAATGTTAAAGAATGTTGATATTAAAATACATTCAAATTAATTTATTTCTGAAACTTCTAATCTGAAGAAACATTAATGTTAATTCTAATTTTAAACCAAATGAATAGGTACTGAATATAAAATAATTAAAATGACCATTAATTGTGACAATACTTATAACCTTTAACATAAATAGTTCCAAATAGCTAAATTACAAAAATTCTTTAGGTACGGCTTTAGTTCATTGCATGGTATATACACCATATGGACTGCTTGTGATTGAGAAAATCTGCAATAGAAAAAGGATTTGTTATTCCAAGCCAAGGTTTAATCATATCCTTTATCTCATATTTAAAGATCCAATATTTATCTTTATTTTAATATCTAATGAAGAATTACAAGGAAAAAAGTCAAATCCATCATATTCCAAGCTAACAAAATTTGTCAGGTTGGAATACTGAAGTTGCAACTGAAGTTGCTAAAAGGGCTTATTTTATATCCTTAAAGGCCAATTTTAATACTTTGGGATAAATGATGTGAATAATTCTATTACCAATAGTACCCAATCCTTCCAGTGTTTACCTGTACTGAGCTCAGACAAGTGCTCATGTATTCTGGTCTCTGAAGCCAGCTTTCAATGACTTTGAGCACACAAATGACCTTTCCCTTGGCTTCAGAATGGATCTAGTCTTCCCAACTGTGGGACAATGAAGGTCAATAACCATTTTCCCATTTGTATTAGCAAGATTTTTTGTAGTCGAGAGTCATTAAGATTTATAAAGCCTCTAGATTTGCGTTGACATCCTTAAGATTGATTTTTAAGTTACTTCACAGTCAAGGAGAAATGAAGAATTTTGACCACTTTTATTTTAGAGGTGTTAGCTCAGTTTAGTCTTTTAGACTCAAGTCCATAGTGAGTTAGTCTCAACTTGGTAGTCAGTACCCGGTGACCTGGTGAATTCCCTTTATTCAGCTCTGCTTGGTTTTTACAGTCTATTAAGTAGGAATCATAATACACATCTCCCAGGGCCTTTTCACCTTACAGAAATGCAATCTCCATGAAATAATGTCTGAAAGATATGTTAAGGCTTTTAAAAATGCCACTACAATTATGATACATTTCTTCCTTTTCCTGGCTCAGTATGCCCAAATAAGGCTTGATCACAAATTTGCTTGCGAATGTGTAGTTTATTAAAAAAGTATCCATATGCATGGCTAAATTTAATAGACTTTACCTTTTACTTACAAAATTGTTAAATGTTCTTCGGAACATTGATTCTATTCCATTTCTTGAAATATCACAGAAACCTTCAATTCAAAGAATGGATATTCACACTTCCCCTTTTAACTTTTTTTTCTTCTTTTAGATACCCGTGTGCCCTTTAATTTTTAAAAAAAGATCTTTACCGGGGGTAGGGATGGGGTGAAAAATACCGCCCTGCGTTTTTGGTGCTTACTTCTTTGTCTGGGGAATGGCAAGAAGGGGGCTGGGATCCGGTGCCCAAGAGCCCCTTTTAAAGACCCAGACCGGGGACGCCTCTGGTTTCAGCAGTTCCCTCCGCTGAGTTATTGATTGCAGGCAGCAGCAGTCCCTCAGGTTGATTTGTGTGGAAAGTGAATCCTCGCTGGCTGGGCGTTCAGCAGAGGCGCAGCAGCCGCAAAGCCAGCCAATTATTGCCGGTCCTCCCCTCCAACCCCGCGCTCACTACCTACACACTCCTTGCTGTGTGGGTCTCCACTCCCCCCTGCCCACGATGCCCACCGCCCCGCGCGGACGGAGCCGAGGGGGCGCGGGGGGGGCTCCCTCCCCGGGAGCGTTTCTAGAGCTGGGAGGCAGCTCGCAGGGGGTGAGTGCGCCACGTGCGAGCGCCCCGGGCGAGGAGGCGGCGGGCTCGGGCCCTTCTGGGGGCCTGCTGGGCCTGGGCGCGCGGAGGGGAGCTCGGCGGGGCGTGCAGCGGGTGGCGTCTAGCAGCGGGGCCGTCGGGGCTGGTGGCGGGGTTCGGGGAGGGGGGCCAGGCAGAGGGCCGCGTCTCGGGTCCGGGGAATGGGGGAGGACGCAGACGCTGGGGGTGTGGGTTTTGCAATCGGGGGGAGCGGTGGCGGCGTCAGCAGAGTTGCCCTGCTGGTCTGGGGTGGGGACCTGGAGGATATTTACCCTGGGTGGGCGAGAGACAGCCCCGCAGACTTTTCGGGGCGCGCTCCGAGCCCGGCCCTGGGCGAGCCAACCCACGCACGTGCACAAAGCGCTGGCACGCGGGCGGCGGCGCCGGCGGCCCGAGCGCTCCAACCCTGGGCGAGCCCGGGAGAGCGGCCGCGTGGTGCGCGCCGGCCGCGCCGCCGCCCCGCTCCCGCGCTGGCCCCGCCTGCTTGCTCACCTGGCACGCAGATAGGAAAAGGACGGGGTCCCGAGCTGGATTTTTTTTTTTTTTTTAAGCTCACGTTCTCGGGGGGTCCAAAGGACCGTTTTAAAAAATGAACAACCAACCATTGGCTTTAGCAGGGAAGCTGCCTCAGTGGATGCGTTCGCATCTTGGCTAGAGAAAGGCCACCAGCTAGCTACAAGGAGAAATGAGATACGAGGGAGAAAATGCACACACAAAATCCCCCAAATGTTCTTCCCCCTTTCTTCTGTCTTTACTGGTTTGCACTGAGAACTGTGCGGGGATCGCTTGGCTAATTATCATCACGAAATGGAAATGCCTGTGCTGTGTTTTGATCTGTCCGTGGACCTCTGGGAAGATAGCTCCAAAGTCATGGTGGAGTGCCTGGCTGTATCAATCAAAGGTGTAGAATGCTTATCTTGTCACGCCCTTGAAGCTATAAGCGGCTACCAATATGGCAGCCCCTGGAGCATGGGGTTCTTTCAGTTAATTAAACTTATATAAAATTTAAAATCAGCTCTTCAGATACACTAGTCACATTTCAGGTGCTCACGAGTGGCTTCCTTACTTGACTGCCAGAGGTTGACCGTTTCCATCAGTACCTAAAGTTCTGTTGGAATGTGCTGCTATAGAGTTTTAAATGAATAATGGTAAAAGAAAGAACCTGCTTTATGGCACAAGTCAGATTTTAGGACACTCTTGGCATTTGTGTTTCTTGGCACTAGGGTGAAAAGTTGTAAAGTCAGAATTTCAGTATCTTCCTGCTGAAAGAAGTCTTAGGAAACATTTAACACAGTAATTTTTTACAGAGAAGGGAAGTTAGATGTGTGCCCCCAAATCATGACATCAATTTGGAAAGAAGATAAGGTCACCTGACAAGGTATAGTACACTTTGTGCCAGACCAGGCCCATTGCCTGGAGTTGGTGAGGCAAATTAACTCTACAGAAAGGTGACCTGACAGAAGATTTTAGACAAGAATACCCTTTACAAGAGAAAATATTTCTTTGTTCCAAGAAGAAATTCCGTTTAATAAAGTGTGTGAGAATAAGAGGGAATAACACTATCTCTCAAACTTAAAATATATTATTGGCAGTGTCATGGATTACATATAATGCTTTTTAAAAGAGACTAATTGGTATAACATTGTGCTTAGTTGTACTTAAAAATTCTGAGGAAATGAAATTATCTTTTTAAATTAATAGCTAAAAGCACTCTTAAGGTCAGGGAAGAAGGTATTACATAAAGTGAGACTTGTTCGAAAAGCATAACCTTTATCAAATTTGATGAGGGTATTATGAAATACATTGATTATGTCTTAGACTCATATCACTAGCATGGCATTGAAGTGTTTGTAACATGAACAAAACTTAATTACAAATTATAGTATTTGAGTGATGGAAGACAAAACATCATACAGATTTGGAGGCAAAGCACAAACTTTCTAACGTCAATGCTTTGGTTGGTAGGTTTTGCCATGATTTTCCCCTATGTTTCTTACTGTTATTTCAGGGTGAAATGTTGGTATTAATTCTGGCCATTTATGGTAATTAGCTTTTAAGTTAAGCTGACTCATTTGAAAAGACCCTGATGTTAGGAAAGATTGAAGGTAGGAGGAGAAGGGGATGACAGAGGATTAGATGGTTAGATGGCATCACTGACTCAATGGACATGAGTTTGGGTAAACTCCAGGAGTTGGTGATGGACAGGGAGTTCTGGCGTGCTGCGGTTCATGGGGTCTCAAAGAGTCGGACACGACTGAGCAACTAAACTGAAGGACCCCTAAGATTTCAGATGAGTACTCATGAATGATAGCTAATATTTTAAAAATAACAAAATGTTTTCTAAAGTTTGACTTTCTCCTGAGCTGATGCATATTTGAATTGTTGTCTTCTTTTATTAATTTACCACTTGCATGTGGTTCATGGTAGAAAGTGTTCTTCCTAGTCTCCTGAAATCTGATAGCCTAAGAGAAAAATCTTGTAAATTCTTTAAGTGCTTGCAGTGTGCTAGAAACTTCAACCTCTCCATGGCTGACTACCGAAAAGGCTAGTCTAGCTAGGGAGAATATATATATATATAGTTGTGTATAACTATATAGTTATACACAACTTATTGAACTACCCTTTGCCTCAGTTTCCTCATGGATAAAATATAGAACAGAAAGTGCTACCCTTAAAACTTTGTTATGAGCATTCAGCAAGAAATTCAGTGTGAAGCACAGAGCTGGGGAAATGGTCAACTACAGTAAAAGTTAGCCATTCTTATTCTCCAGCAAAGAATTTCTACTTCTCCACCATTGAGTTTCATTTTCACCCATACCGGGTAGTCGCACTAGAAAAAGTTGGAGAAGTAGGTTGTCAGAAGGCTGTGGATTAGTTCTGGATGAGCTCTGTTTGTGAATTTTGCCTTCAAGAGATAGAGATCTCTTTAATCCTAAAAGTACCTGACTCAGCGGCTAAAGGTGGCTTTATTTCCCTTTCACAGGCGTTCTGAGAGATGCTTCCTTTTGCTTGTTAGCTGCTTGGTTGTTGAACAGGCACTGGAAACTCCAAGTCCATCCTCTGTTCACCCTGGTTGACCTTTTAATGCTATTGTCAGCCAAGAAAACATTGATATCTTCGGTCTCCCACTAGCTTGAATTCTTCGGGGCAGAGCCTGCTCAGATTATCTCCTGAGGTCATTCCAAATGTCTGATGGCCATCTATGGCAGCTGCCGGGAAGGAGGAGCCCGTGGAATGTCTAATGGTGCCTTCTGTTCAAGCAGAAGAACTACTTGAAGTAGTTCCCTGTTGGACTCATGAGCAACTTTACAGCTGTATCTGGAGACTGTTTGCCACTTCTTGAAAAACAGAAACCATAGCATTTTGCACTTTTTGTTTGTTTAATAAAGTCCCACTTGGGGTGTGTATGATTCCTATTGATGTCATGATAGGTATAAATATGGACTACAGGAAAAAAACAGACTAAAGATCATTAATAAACAGTTTATATCTGGTATTCCTGTTAGCTGTCCTCATCAAGAACACCAAGTTAAGAGGAAAGATTCTTGAAAGGAGAGAATAAAGCTACCACATTACCTTGTTTCCTCTCTCTAGATAATTTTCCAAATGATGGTTTTTTACTTAGCTGAAAACTTAAAAAGTTATTTCTAAAATATTTCATTTATAAGCTAAATTTCAAAACCAAGCAATATAAAATTGTATTTTTTTCAAGAAGGCAAGATCATGCATAGATATATATGTTTGCAATACTTACTAGATTTAAAAACAAAAAGATACATAATTATATCTATATTTAGAGAGAGAATTAATTTGCGTTATTTGGGATGCAATCTCTCTATTTTGGAATATGATGAGAACTGAAAGTAAAATGCAAGCAAACTTTGAAATTTTAGTGATTAAAACAGTTTGTTTTTACCAGTGGATACTAGTTCATTGGGGCTTACTAATTTCCTGGTGGCTCAGTGGTAAAGAATCTGCCTGCCAGTGCAAGAGACACGTGTTCAGTCCCTGGGTCTGGAAGATCCCCTGGAGGAGGAAATGGCAACCCACTCCAGTATTCTTGCCTGGAATATCCCATGCACATAGGAACCTGACAGGCTACAGAGTCGCAAAAATAGTCAGATATGACTTAGTCACTAAATAACAACAACTAGTTCATTGAGTCAAAGATCCGAACCAAAGAGGTCTAATATCTTATTGAAAATTTTTTAAATGAACTTATAACTAAATATTTCTATATCAATAATATTCAGTTGTAATACAAATGTATTTGTAGTATACGTACAAAAAGGTTACTATCTTTTTAGAATGTGGGTGGAGCTTCCCTGATAGCTCAGTTGGTAAAGAATCCACCCACAATGCAGGAGACCCCGGTTCGATATCTGGGTTGGGAAGATCCCCTGGAGAAGGGAAAGGCTACCCACTCCAGTATTCTGGCCTGGAGAATTCCATGGACTGTGTAGTCCATAGAGTCTCGAAGAGTCGGACATGACTGAGTGACTTTCATTTAGAATGTGGGTTGAAATAAGTAAGTTCACAGTGCATAATGGCCATTCACTACTTGTCGCTGTTGGATCAATACTGAATTAACTTCTTTATAAACTTCTTTTTATCTAAATAACAGTCTCTTAGACAGTACTACTATTCTCCCATTTTATACATGTTTAAAACTAAAGCTTAGAGAGGTAATGTTACCTGCCCAAGTCACATAACTCTTAAGTGCCAGATAAAGGGCGTGAAACTATGTTGGTTTGTTTCCAATAGATGTCCTTAGCTACAGTGCTTTCTGCTTCATTATACTCATAAACCTTTGCTCACTTATAGGGATGATGAAAGCAGGGCATGATATAGTCGACACCTTCCCCCAACCAGAAAATATTTTACAAATAATGTATCTAACCCTGTGTCATCCTCTTCAAGGTAGATGCCTTAGGAGGTTATTTGCTTATTTCAGTGATGAAGGCTCAACAGAAATATCCTTAGGAATTTGTTCTGCAGTCTTAACAGTCTGATTGTTAGCAAATGATTATCATTAAGGATGAATTTGTTGCTGAAACTAAATCCAAACCAAATATAATGAACAAGGTGCTTGATAGAAACTATAATGTGCTTATAAAGCAGCAGATTATTTGATATATGATATTGGTGTCCTAAATTGACACTAATCGCATATACATAAGGGAAATTTCAAGGGTGTCCCTTATATAAATGTGGTATAGCCTTTAAGGAGACATTTTGGTGAGTAACACTCATGAAAGGTCTGATCATTTTTTTAAAAGTCAGCTTCACTAATGAAAAGTTGTGCATCATTGTATGAACCTTATGGGAAATACCTTTTCGGAGAATGTACAACAGACAGGAAAGGGTAAATCAGAGACCCTGGGTTAGAATCCAGGCTCAGACACTGAGTAACCATCTGACCTTAGTTTTCTGAATGTCCTCGTTGTAAAATGGGGAAAGTGATGGGAACTTCCTGGATGAGAAGAGGGAATTTTGCTGACAGGAGTACATGACATTATATTTCCGTAGCCACTTAGTGCTTGGCATATAGAAAATGCTCAATAAATGTTAGCTATCATTATACTGTACACTTTCAAGGGCTATCCATATTCCTGAAAAACATCTCAGTGTCCATTATCTTAAAATTTTAGAAGACCACTTCTTTTCTATCAGCCTTCATGTTTCAAAGCAGTTTTATTTCATATTAGAGCATTTCATATTTGAAATAAATATAGAACCTATTTGGGCTTCCCAGGTGGTTCTTTATTAAGAACGTGCTTCCAATGCAGGAGACATAAGAGATGCAGGGTTCAGTCTCTGGGTGGGAAAGATCCCATGGAGGAGGGCGTGGCAACCCCCTCCATTATTCTTGCCTGGAGAATCCCATGAACAGAGGAGCCTGGGGGGCTACAGTCCATGGGGTCAGAAAGAGTTTGACTCAACTGAAGTGACTTAGCACACACGCATGAAACATACTTATGACCACATGTTGATCAAACCAATATACAGTATATCAAGAAGTCTTATGTTTTGGGATGACCAATTTTTATTATCCTCATCAGTGTTCCATGTAATATTCTTCTTGGAGACTTTTATTTTGTATTCATACTTGACTTTAGCAGACTTATGGAGATAGTCATACATCCATTTGCCCAGAGAAAGACTACATTGGGCTTCCCTCATAGCTCAGTTGGTAAAGAATCTGCAATGCAGGAGACCTGGGTTCAATTCCTAGGTTGGGAAGATCCCCTGGAGAAGGAAATGGCAATCCACTCCAGTATTCTTGCCTGGAAAATCCCTTGGACAGAGGAGCCTGGTGGGCTACAGTCCACGAGGTCGCAAGAGTTGGACACAACTTAGTGACTAAACCACCACCACCACCACCAAGGCTATGTCGGAATAATCAGACATCTTCTAAATTGCTTATTGATGACATGATCTTACTCTGAAATTTAAGGAAACAGCATAAATATGTAGAATATTATGCTATTAAGTGTAGCATAATATTACTATATTTATTATAGATATGCTTCCTGTTCAAGCTGAATTTTTAAGTCTTTCAGATCAATACTCTCTGCGTGGTGTAGGCAGTTGGTGAGGCCACTGAGACTCATCTCTGTCTTTCCCTCTGCTCACCTTCAGCCTGTCCTCCTTTGCCCTCTGGCATGCTCTGCTCACCCAGCAGCACTGCTTAAAACCAATAATAGCTCTTTACTGAGCGCACCTATCTCCTCACGGCCTCTCCCTGATGTGACCCGCGAGGTCCTTTCCTTTCCTCAGAAGCCTCCGGGATTCTCCTGGCCTGTATTCAACCAGAGGAGCCAGGCACTCCAACCCCACTCCCTCAGTGACATTGCGTTGCTACTCCTTTCAAGGAACTTCTCTTCCAGAGTTTTCTGCAAAGGGTTCAAAATCCAAAGGAGTATCGGTGATGACTGAGGTTCCACAGATGCCCTGCCGTGTTGGTCTGGAGATGCTTCGGGGAGGAGACTCTCAGTACGTCTCCCGTTGGTTTGCTGACAGCGACGTGTCCTGGGTGCAGGTCAGCGGGCAGCCTGGCTCTCACTTGAGGAGGAAAGTTTACTGTTTTTGAAAAGGTTGGAATGGAAAAACATGATCTCTGTCAGCAGAATATCCTGATGCTTGAGAATTTGTCTGCTCTCTATTTAAAATAAAAAACCAGCGCTCTCTGGTCCTGCTGTGCTGGTCACCGCTTCCGTTCCCTCTTTGCCCATGGTTGCTGCCTGTGCCGCGGCCTGCTCTGTCGTTCCTCAGCCTTACCCTGTACGCACTCCCTTTTGTTCCCACTCCAACAGCTCCCAGAGGTGTAATTAGTGATTATTCTTCCAGGAACATCTCGAAGGAGATATAAGAACCCTGTGTTAAGAATAGTGCTGCTTCCTGGATGAAGGGAAGAATTTGGTAGGGTTGGGGAGAGGTACAAGGTTGGAGGGGAAAATGCATTCTGCCGTTTCTCCTCTACAAAATCCCTGGTAAAGCCTCTTCCTGTGTGCAGAGGTGGGGCATGTAAATTAAATATTTCTCAACCTTGTATAGCACTGAACCTGTAAACATGGAGCATCCATATCAAATCTGATCACTTTATTCAGAAACAAAATATTCTAAGTAAAAGATTTTAACACTACTTAAAGTGGGGCACTAAGAGACATTCTACAATTTTTGTGTTCCTTTTGGCTCCTTTAAAAATGACTAAATAGCCAATCAATAGATACACGCCTATTTTTAAAATTTCCTTCCCTTTCTTTCGTCTTTCCTTCATCTTTTCTGCTTCATCTTTTTATTTTCAGCTGTTAAGTTTTTTATTTTCAGTTGTAAACGCTGTAAAGTGCCCTACCGTGGCTGGCTATTAATCAGATTCTTTTCATTGCTTTGGAAAACTGCATTTTTTGTTTCAGAACCATAGGATTTCATTAATATTTTCTATTTATCTGAATCACTCCAAAATAAAATACTGCTAACAAAGCTGCTTATTTCCTAAACAATCTGTGATGTATTCTATAGGCAATATGGTCATAGAAGAATTTCTATGATTATTTTTATTAATCACTATAATTGCTCTTTGATTACAATGATGATTAACTCACAGCAAATAAATCACATGCTTATCTTGTTTATCTAGTATTTGTGAAGGATTTGTGTTCATCCATCCACATGTCCTCACCTTACTCTTATATAGCTGTGAGGTTCTAGTTTGTGTAGTCTATGGCAACAAAAATGACTCACACACGGGAGAATAAAGCTTGTGGTTTCCTTACATTATAGCTAGGCTGTAACCTCTTAAACTTCTTAGGTCAGTGATGATTAACTGAGTATTCCAAAACTTGAATGTTTGTGCGTACACATTTATAATAACCACTGTCTGTGCTGTTGTTTATGACTTTCCTGAAGAGTCAGTTCAAGCCATTTTTCATATTTTAAGCTATACTATCAAGTGCCTGAAACTTAAGTAGAACTTGAGAATGACTTTTGGCTTGTTCACTTCCGTTCCGTTCCGTCGCTCAGTCGTGTCCGACTCTTTGCGACCCCGTGGATTGTAGCTTACCAGGCTTCTCCGTCCATGGGATTGTCCAGGCAAGAGTACCCGAGTGGGTTACCGTTTCCTTCTCCAGGGGATCTTCCCGACCCAGGGATCGAACCCGGGTCTCCCGCATTGGAGGCAGACGCTTTAACCTCTGAGCCACCAGGGAAGCCCTAGTATTGGGTAAATTTCATCATTTGCCAATGCACATAAAAATAATTAAACTTCTTAAGCACAATTATATCAGATAGTAAATAACAATGGGCGTGTGACATCTGTACCTGTTTCCATATGTTCTCTTTAATCATTCAGGTCTTGAGATCCCTAAGTTCTAGTTTTCTTGCTGCCATAGAGCAGGAGAATTGACCTTCTTTAAGAAGAGAAGGTTGTGTTAAGGACTGAACAATTTAGTGCGGAAAACAGCTTAGCAGAATACCCAGATTTCTGGGCCCCACCTCATGCCCACTGGGCCTCAATCACAGGAATCAGCATTTTAACTAGCTCCTCCAGTATCCATGTACATTTTTTCTGCAAGCTACTGCTTGAATGTGCACACGTGCTCAGTCGGGTCCGACTCTTTGTGACCCCATGGGCTATAGCCCTCCAGGCTCCTCTGTCCATGAAATTTTCCAGGCAAGAATATTGGAGTGGGTTGCCATTTCCTCCTCCAGGGACTGCTTGAATGTAGGGGTGAGCATAAAATCTGCAAAGTCCTAATCCTATAACCTTACCTTTTCTCCATTATTCATTCCTGGCCTCCCAACTTAAGTTTTATGAAACTTTCTAAGTTAGTGAATGCCTTTCAAAATAGTAAGAATGAGAGTTCAAAATGGTACAGATTTTTTCCATCACCTGTCTTGGTTCATATTATAAACAAACGAAAAAACATGCCATGTGTATTCTACCCATGGTAGTTAGAAAATGGTTGAGCCATATGTGGACCTAATTCTAATAAGTTTCTGCACACTTCTTCATCTTCACTTATCAAAGGGGAAGTGCTTATTTTTCTTGGGTGGAATATGTTCCTGGGATCCAAAAATCTCAGCAAAACTGGTAAAATGAGCTCTGGCTCCAGGAACCTCTACCTTTAGTGACAACTGGCCGGCAAACACATGCCTGCTTCAGTGACCACCAGCTGCTGTGAGCCCAGACTCCCTACACCCAGGGCCAGCGTTGTTCTTGATCACGTACGAAATATGACTTTTCCCGAAAGAAGCTTTCAATCAATACAAATGTCCCTTACTTCCTCCTAATTACCTCTGTCTGCCTAGCCATCAGGAGAAACCTTCACAACATGGGCTTCCGAGGCCACACAGGGATCCACATTCCCAGGCTTTTAACCTCTCTCCATACCCAGCTGCTGCCATTAGCCTCTCTTGGACACAGATATTTTTAACACTTCAGATTAGGGGGGCCTCTACCACGCCTGTTTCTTGTACCAGTGCTTTTCTGACACAAACAGACATATTCATGTGCTGGCTGACATTTTTTTTATCCATTAAAAAAAGTCTCCCTATTGTATAGCACAGGGAACTATATTCACTATCTTGTTATAACCTATAATGGAAAAGAATCTTTCAGATTCTTTTTCAAAGAATATACATATATGTATATATATATATATATGTATAACTGAATCACTTTGCTATACACTTGTAACTAACAGAACATTGTAAGTCAACTATACTTCAATTAAAAAAAAGAATAGGAAAAAAAGTGTCCCATTTTATAAAACTGTAAACGTTAAATGAACATTAAGTCCTTTGTGTCAACTCAGGCCTATAGAACACACTGAAAAATTCAAAGCTATGTGTGATAGATAATGTCATCCCTGGGTAAGACCTTGCATGTTTTGTTACCAGAGTACCCAAGTGGGAAAAATATAGCCAACTGAACAGTAGTGTATTACAAAGTGATTTTGTTTTGTCTGCTGATTTCATAGGTTAATACTGGTGTTTTAATTATTTGGAATGCTGACATTGTGGGCTACTTACATCGATAGGGAGAAGGCAGAGCAAGCCATTGCCGACAGGAACCCACCAATATGGCCTAGAATCCTTTTGGGACGTGCAGCAGAGGAAACCCCTTCTTTAGTTTAAAAACTAAAACTTCCTTTCCTGCGATTTACACATAGCCCAGCGAAGAGTCTCATCCATTCCAGTTACAAAATTACTAAGCAGTGAAACAGAGACAGCTCAGCTGCCTGCTTCTGCTCTGGTGGACAACAGTCTTCAGCTCTAAGGAGAAAACATTTATGATCCTTCAAAGGCAGACGAGGGACAAATCTTTCACCCTCACTAACAGCCCTTTGAGATTCAGGGAAATGATTGAATTTATTTGAAAGTCTTGTGATTGTGAATATTTTGCTTTGACACCCCTGTCTTTCCCAATTCTTAGGAATGGATATTTTTTCCTGATTATTTTGTTTGCAATTGATTTGCATACTGTTATTGCATATTGTTAAATGGTTTTCTGATTAATGACTAATGTTGATTTGGACTAAATGTAATAGAATAAGCAAATTCATTTGTAAATTTAGATATATAATTTAGTTGCTAAATGGTATCGTAGAGCTGTTGGAGATTATTTTAGACTAATTCCTTGCAGGAAAACCCTGTCCACAGTTTCCTCTCGTATCTGACATCAATGTTTTAAGTCCCCCCACCCAACTCCTTTTTTAAAAAATTCATTTCCATGTTTGGATTTTCAAGCAGACACTACTCAAAGGCAAATATTTCTCCAAAGCCCAGGGTTAGCATAAATTATTTTACATTTAGAACATGGTAGATATATCCTAAACAATTTCTATTCTGAAGGGTCAGAAAACATTTGACTATATCCTCATGTCCTTGAATCAGTGTATTGTGTAGCATTATAAAAACCCAAAGCAATATGACTTTTTATTAATATAATTATATGAATAAATACAAAACACTCATGTTAATATAGGATTATTGAGTAATAGAATTTCTTAGCTGTTAGAAAACACTTGCTGATGAGGCCTCTTGGGTCCAGAGAAGTTTAGTAATTAACACACACACACCATCTAGTCAGTTGTTGAATCAGTTATATGAACTGTTTAATATATTCTTTTCTTGAGTATTCTGTTATACATATGCTTGTACTTTGGTATATTTGGTATTTTTAATTATCCCCTAATATATAAGAAATTTTCAACCTGAACTTTTCATTTCTACATTGATCTTCTCAACATTTATGCTGCCATTGATTATATTTTACTTCTGCTGTTTCATAAGCACCATAAACATTTTCAGTTTAGAAATCAATTTAATTAATAAAGAGAATCTAAAAAAGAATTTATACCATAGATATTTTAATGTGTTTATGCTATTTTATTAAACTACATTTTAATATGCTCTGATAAAACTGTATCTCTCTGCTGCTGCTAAGTCACTTCAGTCATGTACGACTCTGTGCGACCCCATAGGAGGTAGCCCACCAGGCTTCCCCATCCCTGGGATTCTCTAGGCAAGAACACTGGAGTGGGTTGCCATTTCCTTCTCCAGTGAGGTATTAAATTTGGTAACTGAAAATGGTTCTCCAAAGGAATGTAAAGTCACATTAATTTTTCATGTATACTTTTTTAACTTATAGTTTGACAGTCCACATGTTTAAGTCTAACGGAAGAAAATAAAAATCACTGGATATGAAGTTATGAGATGGACCCAAGTCTACATCTACATCCTCAGGTTGGTGACCTTGGATAAATTTCATTTTTGTGCTTCTGTTTCATTTTCTTTAAAATGAGTAGTTGAAAGCTTCAAAGACTCTTTCAGAGATTTCATGAGCTTAAAAGAAGATTTGATTGAAAGAAATGCATGGCCATTATTACCTCGCTGCTCGTTTATTCATGGACACATACTTGTTACATACATCTAAAGTTTCCTTAAGGAAATGAATTCTTTGTGGATGTGATACTTGGCCACTGAGAGAAGTGGAATAAATAAGAAAAAGAAGGAGGAACAAGTTAGTGACAAAGGAGCCCTGGTAAGCAATTAAAATGATTCCTCTTTTATTTCTTTATATCTACAGTCTAGTTATTCCTACTGGAAAACCTACTGGCACCAGGTATTATCAACAGGGATGAGTAATATGTAATTTTTATCTTTACTGGGTTACATTTGGCTCACAGACTGTTGACAGCTGTCAGTCAGGTGGCTAGTCAATGAGGAGATACATATAAAGCTGCCAAAGTATTTTTGTTTCTTTAAATCCTTATGAGTAAAGCATTTTAGCTGGAAACTTCTTTGTCCTGTAATTAAATAGATTGATATTTGGAATATGACTTATTGAAGTTATTTGCTTGGAGAACCAAGATTTTCCCTATGACCATATAAGGTAAACAAAATGTTTTTCAAATGTCTTTCTGAAAAGGGAAAATAATTATTTTTTTCTCCACTAAAAACTGTCCTTAAGATACAAAGATATATCGCAAATAATGCTTAAAGTACATGTATTTTAAAATTAAAGTTTTAGGGTATATATGAATCATTGCAACTTTAAGCCAAGTTTCTGACTAAGACTGATGAAAAGAAACCCTGTACATTGTGGGGAGTTGGCATAGGTATTTTTCTGACATGAAAGTTGAAGGTTTATCAGAAAGGACAAACATGTAGTTGCATGTTGAACTAGGAGTTAAAACTTTTTCTCATAATTAAAAGAATTTATCATAGAATTTTAGATTAAGCCAATAATTTAGGGCAGGGTTAAAATGATAAATTTTAGTTATGTAGAAATATTTGGGCTATACCTAACAATGTTTCTCATAGGTTCAGTCACACTTAAATATTTCACTAAAGTCATAAAAAGTAATTTGGAAGAAGTTTTTGTGTTGCTTATACTTAGTGTTAATGACAAGTATTATTATAATTATAGCCAATTGTATTGCATATAGAAATTTAATAAATACAATTCTGAATTTGACTTAAAAATATATGTTCAGTTTTGCAGTAGTCATCTTTCAAATTGAGTCCTTTCTTTTGAATACAGGATTTAACAGACAAGATTAAAAAAAAAAATTATCAAATGCATGGAGTGCATATTCATTCTTTAAGAGGCTAGTGAAGTTATCTAAAATTTTCAGTGACCATGGTTACTCAGGTGCCAAAATCAATATGATGAAGTTGATAAAATATTACATAAAAAGAGCAGTTTGAAACCACAATAAATACATGAGTTTTTTAAAAAAATAAAATGCACTTTACTTTTCTGAACCACATTCTACATGTAATAATTTATAATGAAAATCAGATCTGATTTTTGAGATTTCAAAATATTGTTTCATTAAAATGTAGATAAGACTATGTTTTAAAAACATTACTTTTTTCGGTGGGAGGAATAATTTCTGGTAATTTTTTAAACTACGCATATTTCATAATTAAACAGCAATTAAAATAATTTGAAAGAGAATGATATATATAAATTTGTGACATACCTGTGTCATCATTGATCTGAAAATTGTTTTAGATATAGTGGTCATTAAAAAATATCAGACCTTATTATTTTCCCACTATGTGACAATGTGTTAAGCATATAGATTGAAAATTATTTATGGGATCATCAGAGTAAAACAGTTGTCTTATAGTATTAATTTATACTGGTAGGAGCATTTCTCTTCTTAAGCACCACCAGTTCTACCCCCCACAGCCCAGAAAATTGATTTTATGCATAATAATTTATAGCATTCTTGATAAATGTATGCTGTGCATCTTTTACATTCATTAGTCCATGTTGCTTGCAAATATGGAATTTGGTTATTAAAGTGGTTTCATATGTTTACTATGTATAGTCCCTAGCTTTAAGCTCCTTACTTGCTTAAATAAATGTTTTCAATTTGCTATAATACAACAATTTGTAGAGAAATGCTGTGAAGCATAGTTAAAAGAATGAGTCCTTGAAATAGAATCACTTTTTAAAAATACGTCCTAACATGTGGTCTCATTTTTCCATATTTTGCATTAATTAAGATCCTATTCTGAAAAAAATATTTTTGCCTAAACTTTTGAATTCACAAAGTAAAAATACCAAGTATATAAAAGTGCTAATTTTGGAAATCAGTGACGTAAAAACATGCTTTAGTAGTGTATTGTTTATTCTGAAGACTTTCCTCTAAAGAAACTCTTTGTAATGAGAAAATGTTGCCACTTCTATTTGTTAAATATTCTGTGCAATTTTTAAAAATTTATTAAAAATAGTTAATTTCATATTCTCTCTAATCATATTCCTGTCACATGCACACATAAAATATTCTAGCCCATGAAACTTTTGAAAAGATCATGTACCATTTCACATTTTAGTTTGGAGATTTATTGAAAAATAACATTTTATTTAGAATGAATAGATTATGACAGAATTAGATTAAAAGGCGTCAAAATGATATTTATGTATTTATTTGAATAGTATCATATATATAATTAATTCTTCATCTTTCAGATACTGAAGAGAGTAATGAGTGAGAACAACATTAAAAATATAAAGTATTTTCTTTTAAAAAAAAACTTTGCTCTTCCTCTAAAAAACTGTCAAATGGTAACAGCCCTACTTTCTACGCCAGGAAAACCCACTGTTGAGTTAGTTGGCTCTGATTCCAATGGTCTCATCAGCTTTCTGAACGTAGGTACCTCAGCAGTGCCTCTTCCAAGATAACAAAATGAACTTTTAGAGATTAGAAAAATACATTTTGGCAATTGAAACTCACCAGTGCCTTTCTGCTTCTCCAGGAAGTTGTACCCGTCAGCACCTGCTGAGGGCTTTGTTGTCCAAACTCTGACAGGTAAAAAAATTCCTGTAGAATAAAGCCAGACCAGCTGGCTTTGAAGAGAAACCCCCCAGTTTGGGCTGCGTTTGTCTCCTCTCCTTTTCTATGAAGACCCAGGCTTTCCCCCCTTGATCGTCAAGCCGTAAGATGCGTGATCCCTGTGCGCAAGTGTCTGGCAGGCCGAGCTGCACCTGTTCCTGTCACTCTGGAGTAAATTTAGCTGTAAAGGTATCACTGACAACCAGACCTTTGTCAGAGCTGGCGAAAGAACACAGAACTGCTGCCCTCCCCTGCCCCCCCGCCAAGCCCCTTCGCTGCTCGTTCAGATGGAAAATGTCAAATCGGAAGGCTATCCAAAAATCATTCCTGAAAAAATGAGATTGCTTTCATATGGTAAAAAGTAAGTTTCCTTATTTCACGTAGACTTCAAAATTACATTTCCAAGAATAATCTTGGAACAAGACGAGTTTTTGTTCAATTAATTGTGGCTGGAAACTTTTTAATGGAAACCTAGCACACGCTCACTTCATTTCAGGTTATTAAACTGCATGAAGCATTCAAGTTAGTTGCCATTCTTTGCTGTAGCTCATTTGTTCTTTTCGATCCAAAGAAATATTAGACGGTTGAAACTCATCACATAGGAGGGATTAATCATGCTACCAAAATTAGAAAGCATGTAGTTCTGAGAGACTGAATGTCAAAATTGTATGCTCATAGCACTTAAACGATTGGGACTCGAGGATCCTACTACAATATTTAAAATGGCAGCTAAGGAAACCCTGAAGTGTTTAGGAGCGGGCTAAAGCTAGAGTTCTCTTACTCTTTGATTATGGTAAGGACATTTATCGTTTATGTGAATTTTTTAGATTAACTTCTTTATTGATGCTTCAAGAACAATTCTTTATGAAGGAGAAGAAAGAGGCAGGCAGTGTTCATTGATACATCTGACGTCAGTATAGTAGTCAAGATATATAAAGCAGCCCAAGGAGTCATGTGCTTAGCCATGGCATTCAGAGTTTCTGCTTTAATAATTATGATTCCTTCAGCGGTGTTAAAAAGAATTGTGCAAAGTACCTGTTCTCCTGTATTATTGCCATTTACAAGGGTTGGGTGTGACGAGAAAAATAAATCTAGGTCAAAATCAAAAGTGCTTTGTAAAATAAACAAAGTTCTTATTTACTTACTATGTATAAACAGCCACTCACCAAGCCTCATTTCTCCACAGGGCACCACTTTCAGATAAAAACATAGACCTGAATGGCATCATCCAGTATCCAAGGAAACCATGTAAGTACCTCTCTCACTGTGTACTTCTCTTTTTCAGAGTTTAAAAGCTTAGCTGAGTACTGAATAAATGAGTGTTTTTATTTAATAATTATACGGGAGGCACTTTGTAGGAGCTTGCTGAAAAGAAAACGGTTCTTGATTGTTATATGCATCATAACAAAACCATTATGTTTTGATCATATTTCATAAAATTATGTTTTTAGTCACAACCTCTCCATCAATTCTCATTCTTAGGTACAAAACAGCTACTCAAAGTCCTAATGAATTGAGAGTTTCCAACTTTTCGAAGTGTCTGAGAGACAATATTTCAGAGGCCTTCTGCCAGGAGTAGTTACCTAATTGTAATAAAACTTCTTAAGTTTTAAAAATTAAGAAAAAAGACTTGGAAAATTGATATTTTGTTGGTAAACATTTGTAGCAGTTTATTTGGTTTTAGACTTGCTTGGGAAGTGTGCAAGGGAGCAAAGAGATGTTGAGTATTTAAATGACCCAAAGAATCTTGAAAGCAAGTGTAATTTCCAAAATAAAAAATCTGTTTGCAGAATGGTTTGGGAGGTTGGCGTAGCATTTTTATTCTTCCTTTTTTTTTGCCCCCAGGCTAAGGTATATTCTGTGGCTAATTTCAAGGTGCTAAGTAATTTTTTAGGAACTATGGAATCTTCTATGGAAACTTAGTTTCACAACAATGTGCTGTTCTGGTGAAAGATTCATTTCTAAAATAATTGGATTATTCTATCAAGTATTTCTTTACCTGGACTTTATTATGTTTTTCATATATGACCTTTCTACTTTTAAAATCAAACTATTTTTAATACTAAGTGATTATTCATTACACTTTTTGATGAAAATACTTAAAAGTATGCTTATGTAATTACAGACCTCCTTTCTTATCACGTGGATCAACTACTTGGTTTAACCAGTCTTTTAAACACAGATGTATTACTTCTCTCAAGGTTTTCATGAGTTGTGTTTAACTGCAGCTGGTTTAGCCCTGTGATTTGGGAGTTTTTCATATTATTTGTATTGACTTTTGTTACTGTTATAGTTCTGTCTTTGCTCTGCTGCATGGTTCATTGCTAAGCATGAGTAACATTTTTCTCCACTAAATTAGACATACCCTTCACCTGGTCGGAAAACCTGGCTAGGCTGTGAGGTTTTTGTTTAATGCTACTTATGAACTTCACTAGTGTGGAGCTGGAGGCCTGAAGTACTGCGCTATGCATCAACTAGGAACGCCTTGCCACAAAACACAGGTCAGGCTATCGCTGGGTAAACCTTGAAGCAGAGCAGGGTTAGAGCAGATCGTTATAAAGAAAGAAAAATGCAAATTGAAAGGGAAAACTAGCTAATGTTATAATTCCTTATCTTGAGGAAATGGAATTTTTAAAAATTCCATTCTCTGTGTCACAAGAGGAAAAAGAAAATCTATACTGCAGTGCTTATGGCACAGCTTTAACTAGTTACATTATAATATGGATTTTCCAGGAAAATCTTTTAAATTTGAGAGGTTTAATTCAACCTCCTATACCAAAGGAAAAATGACTTAACAGAAATAAATTGGTCTGTCCGCATCAGTTCATCGGTAGTGGTCTCTCTAACAAAGACCGTCATTATTCAGTAGAAACTTTCTGTGATGATGGTCGTGTTCTCTATTTGCACTGTCCAGTATGGTAACCAGCAACCATATGTGTCTGTTGAGCACTTGAAACATGGCTTGTGCAATGGAGAAGCTGAATTTTAGGTTTTATGTAACTTTAATTACTTTAAATTTAGATAGGCCATATGTGACTAGTGGCTACTCTACTATATTTTGCTTAATCAGAAATTAAAATATCCTCTTGCAAAGAATTTTTAAACCTTTTTAATCCTTTGGTATTCTATCATATAATTTCATTTTTATATTTGCTTTAATATTTGAATTATCATTGTAGTGAAATTTTTATAACTTTCTGTTATAATTTTATAACAGAGATAAATGTTTTTAATAATACTGATGGGAAGACATTATAACATTGCTTTCTAAGCCAGGAGTAGCAGCTTTTAAATTGTCTATTGTAAACAAGACTGTGTCTAAAAAGAAAAACACTTCAATCAAAGTTCTAAATGTTGTTCAGTTGCTCAGTCCTGTCTGATTCTTTGCGACCCCATGGACTGCAGCACACCAGGCTTCCCTGTCCTTCACTATCTCCCAGAGTTTGCTCAGACTCATGTCCATAGAGTCAATGATGCCATCCACCATCTCATCCTCTGTTGTCCCCTTCTCCTCCTGTCTTCAGTCTTTCTCAACATCAGGGTCTTTTCCAGTGGGTCAACACTTCACATCTGGTGGCCAAAGTATTGGAGTTTCAGCTTCAGCCTCAGTCCTTCAGATTAATATTCAGGGTTGATTTCCTTTAGGATTGACTGGTTGGATCTCCTTGCTGTCCAAGGGACCCTCAAGAGTCTTCTTCAGCACCACAGTTCAAAAGCATCAGTTCTTCAGTCCTCAGCCTTCTTTATGGTCCTTCTTTAAATCCATACATGACTCCTGGAAAAACCACAACTTTGACTATATGGACCTTTGTTGGCAAAGTGATGTTTCTGCTTTTTAGTACACTATCTAGACTCATCATAACTTTCCTTTCAAGGAGCAAGCATCTTTTAATTTCATGGCTGAAGTCACCTTCTACAGTAATTTTGGAGCCTAAGAAAATAAAGTCTGTCACTGTTTCCACGTTTTCCCCATCTATTTGCCCTGAAATGATGGAACCGGATGCCCTGATCTTAGTTTTTTGAATGTTGAGTTTTAAATTAGCTTTTTCACTCTCTCTTTCACCTTCATCAAGAGGCTCTTTAGTTCTTCTCTTTCTGCCATTAGAGTGTTATCTGTATATCTGAGGTTACTGATATTTCTCCTGGCAATCTCGATTTCACCTTGTGATTCTACCAGCCTGGCATTTTGCATGATGTATTCTGCGTGTAAGTTAAATAAGCAGGGTGAGCATATATAGCCTTAATGTACTCCTTTTCCAATTGTGAACCAGTCTGTGGTTCCATGTCTGGTTCTGACTGTTGCTTTTTGACCTGCATTCAGGTTTCTCAGGAGGCAGGTAAGATGGTCTGGTATTCCCACCTCTTTAAGAATTTTCCAGTTTTTGTGATTCACACAGTCAAAGGCTTTGGCATAGTCAATAGAGCAGAAATATATGTTTTTCTGGAACTCTCTTGCTTTTTCAGTGATCCAAGCAATTTGATCTCTGGATCCTCTACCTTTTCTAAATCCAGCTTGTACATCTGAAAGTTCTTGGTTCATATATTACTGAAGCCTAGCATGAAGGATTTTGAACATTACCTTCCTAGCATGTGAAATTATATGCACAATTGTATGGTAGTTTGAACATTCTTTGGCATTGCCCTTCTTTGGGATTGGAATGAAAACTGACCTTTTCCAGTCCTGTGGCCACTGCTGAGTTTTCCAAATTTGCTGGCATATCGAGTGCGGCACTTTAACAGCATCACCTTTTAGGATTTGAAATAGCTCAGCTGGAATTCCATCACCTCTACTATCTTTGCTGGTAGTAATGCTTCCTAAGGCCCACTTGACGTCACACTCTAGGATGTCTGGCTCTAGGTGAGTGACCACACCATCATGATTATCCGGATCATTCAGACCTTTCTTACATAGTTCTTCCGTGCTCTTGCCAATCTCTTCTTAACCTCTTCTGCTTCTGTGATCCATGTTGTTTCTGTCCTTTTTTGAGCCCGTCTTTGCATGAAATGTTCCCATGGTTTCTCTAATTTTCTTAAAGAGATCTCTAGTCTTTCCCATTATGTTGTTTTCCTCTATTTCTCTGCATTGTTTACTTAAGAAAACCTTATCTCTCCTTGCTTTTGTTTGGAGCTGTGCATTCAGTTGGGTATATCCTTCCCTTTCTCCTTTTGCTTTGAAGAATTCACTTACAATTTCTGCAATACATCCTTGCATATACTTCCCAAAATGTAACCAACCGACAGAATCCTCACTGGTCTTGATCCCACAAAGTTGATTTTGCTCCCAAAGCACACAGTCAGATTTTAAATCCACTTGCAGGGCCTTTTCAAACATTTAGTGAAAATGAACATCATGATGATATTTTAAAAATAGTACTTGTACAGTGGTATTATAGACAGAATAATTACCTGGGTTTTGCCATACATTGATATGAATCTGCCCCGGGTGTACATGTGTTCCCCATCTTGAACCCCCCTCCCACCTCCCTCCCCATCCCATCCCTCTGGTTCTTCCCAGTACACCAGCCCCGAGCATCCTGTATCATGTATCGTACCTGGACTGGTGATTCGTTTCACATATGATAATATACATGTTCAAAAAAAATCAGTAAACCAACTCATTTCTTGCATATATGTAGCATATTGGTTATTTGTAGGATATTGACTATGAGGAATTGTTTTAAAACAGAAGATATAGCACTCATCCTCTTAGGAGTTCCATTTATTGGAACTGAGCATATCCTTTTGGAGGGTGGGATTCAGATCAGGTAAGAGAGAGGAGATTTCTTCTGGCAGAAAACCTTGAACAAGCTACTCAAAGTATCCTTCCTACTGTCAAAAAAGAAAATGAATGAAAGAAAAACAGTTTCTAGATAATACATACTCTAACAAATTGTTTGACTTGAGAAAAGAATTTTGGACATCTCCAAAGATTCCTTTCCTCTCACCTCAGAACCCAGAAACTACAAAGCGTGAGCAGCAAGTGGAGTTGTTAAGCAAATAATAAACACGGGAATGGCCAAGCTGAATGGGATGAGCTATGTTGCAAGGATGCTGTGGGGAGGCTGGCAGTCACATGCTCTAGCAGACTTCTCATAACACCTCCCCGTATTAAAAGAACAGGAAGAAGTAGCAACCACATTTACAGACCCAGTTTTCTGGTCTCCTTTGATGTCTTAGATTAGGTAGTCAGCCACTTGTATGCTGTTAGGTCTTCAGAGAGAAGGTCTATCCTTGCTAAAAGCCAGTGTTCTATGTAGAAACAACATGGTCTTCCCGTGAGGAGATCCGACGAATCAGTCTTCAGTATCCTTATAAAATGTCATCTCTGATATCTCTGTGTCTGAGAAATTGTTTTCATTTGGACCGTGACCTCTGAGCCCTTAGTTACCATCTCAACTGTGTACTTTTTTGGTGTGTTTTCAAGTTTATTTATCTAATTTGTTATATGAAAGTTCCAAATGTATTTAAAAGTAGAGAGAAGAGTATAAACTTGTGTACAGTTACACCTACCTTCAAGAACTATTGTCTTGTAGGCATCTTTGTTTCCTTCTATCCCTATAACCGCCTCTCATCCCATCCCAAATTATTTTGAAGCCAATGCCAGACATGACATCATCTTCATCCTTTAATTTTTCAATAGCTAGCTTGAAAAGATTAGAACTTTTTTTTTAAACTGAGAAAATTAACCACATCTAAAAAATAAACCACACAGAAAAAGTCAATATTTCTTACTGTTATCAGGTAGGTACAATCAATATTCAGATTTTCTCCGTTGTCTCAAGAATTTTTATAATTACTTTTTACTGTTTGAAACAGAATACATATAAGATCCATATAATACAATTGGTTGATATTTCTCTTCTCTTTTAATGTGTTGGTCTCCCCCCTCTGTCTATTTATTTTTCCTTATTTGTTGAGAAAACTGAATAGTGCTTGTAGAGCTTTCCATAGTTTGTATTTGCTGATGCATTCCTCTGGAATTGTTTATAAGATCCTCTGTCCCATGTCTTTCCTCTTACTTGGTAATTAAAACTAGGAACTTGACCAGGTTCATTTGGAGAAGGCTGAGCAAAAGCTATTGGTTCTCTTTCTATGTGAGATGTTAGCAGGTATTGATCATTGCTCAGATCCGTTTATTCCTTAGAGCGAAGGAATAACCAGCCTTGGGTAGTTTCCTCACACATTTGCTGAGATCAATACTCTGCTAAACTCCCGAGTGGGACTCTGTAGATTTTAGGAGAGTGCTCTCTGTGCGGCAGCTCTCTGTCCACGTGCTCTGACCTGTGAACTGCAGCCACCTTGTTCTTCGGTGCCTTCAGTTCTGTTTCGTCAATTTGGGGGTTTGTGTCCCTTGAGTTACCATTTCTGTGCCACTTCTAAGAAACCCTCAAGACACGAAGCAGGGAAATCATGAGATTCACCTCCTTGGCTTCTCATCTCTCAGAGATCACTGTTCTTCATTCCCTGATGTCTAGTGTCTTAAAAATCATTGTTTTGTATATTTTATCAGAGTTTGATGGTTGTTGTTGTTTTACGAAGGAGGGGACTCCAGCCCTTCGTAGTCCATCTTGGCTGGATAGGAAATCTCTGCAATTGTTTCTTTAAATTGTTTGTCTGAAAAAGTTTAACCACAGCTTATTAATTCAAGGGCTTCCCTCGTGGCTCAGCTGGTAAAGAATCCACCTGCAATGCAGGAGACCTGGTTTCAATCCCTAGGTTGGGAAGATCCCCTGGAGAAAGGAAAGGCTACCCACTCCAGTATTCTGTCCTAGAGAATTCTGTGAACTGTGTAGTCCATGGGGTCGAAAAGAGTCAGACACGACTGAGCAACTTTCACCATTAATTCAAACACTATCTTAACATGAAGCTCAATGTTTAAAGCAAAGTGAAAAATGTTGGAATTGAAGTGCGCCTGTGTGTGTACTTTGGAACACTGCTGAAGTCTTTAAACTGCCAGTGCAATCTCTAGGATCTCTTGCTGACATTTTCCTTCCCAATTAATTATGCTTTTTCCATAAGATGAGCCCTGTTTTATTTCCTGCCATTTAGAAGCAATTTTGTGGTTCTTTTATTCATTCCTTCGGCAAATATTTTGAGTGCCTACTATGTATTGTATAAAGTGTGAGAGATCGAGTGAGGAATACAATTCAACCTATCCCCTTAAAAATCTTGCCATTTGTTTTTACCCTAAAACTTGTACATGGATCTTCATAACAGCTTTATTAGTTAATAGCCCCAAACTGGAAATACCTAAATGTCCATAATAGATGAATGGTTAAATGGACAGTGATCTATCCAGACTGTGGAATACTACTTAGCAATAATGAGTGATCAACTGCTGTTAAGAGCAACAACTTGGATGAGCCTCAAGGAACTGGTGTTGAATGAAGAGTTTATCTTAAGCAGATTATTATTGCTTGTTTTCATTAATATAACAGTTAATAAAAACATAATTGTAGAGATGGAGGACAGATTAGTGGTTGCCAGGGGTGAGAGGGCAGAGGAGGGAGTAGGTGTGGAAGTGAAAGGGCAGTGCTGGGAATCTGTGCTAATTGCAATGTAGTGTCTTGATTGTGGTAGTGGTTACTCAAAGCTACGTGTGTGATAAAGTTACATACAGCTACACACGCACACACACACATACACACAAATAAGTGCCTGTATAACTGGTGAAATCTGAATATGCTTTGTGGATTGTAGCAGTGTTAATTACCTGGTTCTGCTATTGTAGTTGGGCTTCCCTGGTGGATCAGATGGTAAAGACTCTGCCTGCAGTGTGGGAGACCCGGGTTTGATCATTGAGTAGGGAAGATCCCCTGGATAAAGGAATGGCAACCCACTTCAGTATTCTTGCCCAGAAAATTCCATGGACAGAGGAGCCTATTGGGCTATAGTTCATAGGGTCGCAGCTGTTGTAGTTATGCAAGATTTTAACCCCTGGGGACAGAGGCTGGGGAAGAGTACATGCACAGGCACAGGACAGTTCTTTGCACCTTGTTGTGAATTTTTAGTTATTGCAAAATCATATGGTATTTCTTAAAAGGGCTTCTCTCATAGCTCAGTTGGTAAAGAATCCACCTGCAGTGCAGGAGACCCTGGTTCGATTCCTGGGTCGGGAAGATCTGCTGGAGAAGGGATAGTCTGTCTACCCACTCAAGTATTCTTGGGCTTCCCTTGTGGCTCAGCTGGTAAAGAATCTGCCTTCCATACGGGAGGCCTGGGTTCAATCCGTGGGTTGTGAAGATCCCCTGGAGAAGGAAAGGCTACCCACTCCAGTATTCTGGCCTGGAGAATTCCATGGACCGTATAGTCCATGGGGTTGCAAAGAGTCAGACATGACTGAGCAACTTTCACTTTCACTTTTCTTAAAAATCTTGCAACTTCATGGAAGATACAAGGAACGAAATATCCAGTTACAATACATCATAATAATACTCAGTTAATGAGAAATGCTATGGGGTATGTGTTTGGAGGAATATTCTCAAGTCCAGAGGCAATGTTTCTACTGCTCCCTCGTCTCCTGCAACTTCCCAGTCAGGCCCTACTTCTAACTGTGTGTGTGTGTGCTCAGTCACAGCCATGTCCGACTCTTTGCTACCCCATGGACTGTGTACGGCCAGGCTCCTCTCTTCATGGAGTTTTCCAGGCAAGAATACTGGAACGGGTTGCCAGTTTCCACTCCAGGGGAACTTCCTGACTCAGATTGAACCCACATCGCGTGTGTCTCCTGTACTGGCAGATGGATTCTTTACCATTGTGCTGTAAGGGAAGTCATTTCTATCTGAGGAACATATATAAGCGGTAAGGGACTTGCAGAAGGCTTGTGAGTAACCTTCCTCCACCCTCACCACAGAGTGATGTGCCGTACTCGTTAAGACCGCAGCAAAATATCTTCACCATACAAGGCAAACATTTTATAAGACTGAGCGTGTATAAAGTGACAGGAATCTCATGTTCTCACGACATGTTCAAATGGAAGTTCTAAAACCTGTTCCAGATTTAAATATCAATGAGTTTTGGATTACGCACAGCTTTGGCTCGTCTGAGACCCTGTTCTGCCATCAGCCCCCATCAGCCAAAGCTTGACTCTGACCTGTTTAGAAATAACCTTTGTGTGTGACGACGAACTCAGAGCTGCAGTGGGTTTTGTACATACGTTGTCACTTGTTACTGTAATGTATTTTAAATCAGTGACAGATTGTCACATATTTTGAGTTTTCAAAAGTTATAAAAGTTTTTACCTCTCGAAACTAAGTAGAATGTATATATTATTTCTGATATGTCAGGGGATATATTTTGGTTTTACTCCTATTTAGTAGGAAGCACTAGAAAAGCCACTCATTGTCACTTTATACTCTTGTCACATTGTGACAACTCCGTTGTCTTATAATTTTTGCCAGGATGTGTCTGTATTTCACAGATCCATGACGAGGTGGGCTTACAATGTATGGGCTAGAAATATTACGATATTACTTATTGCTGCTGTTGTACGAGAAACTCACCCCTCCTTTCTCAGTGTGAGCAAGCCCTCCCTGGAGTTGCTCTTGGACTAAGGAAGGTGTCTGAGTCTGTGCCTGTGTGTGCTGCAGGAATATTCACTGGGTAGCAAACATCCATAGACTTTTTAATCCAATCTGAGTCTCCCTGAAATAGGGTTTCAAGGTGTACAGATAGGCAGCTTTGTCTGTGAACATAGCAGCCAAGGTAAAATTGCCTACATCTACTTTGTGAAATTCACACTTAGTTCTATCTTTTGAACTCATTCTTCTTTTTTTTTAAAAAGAATTGATGAAGTGGTGGGCTCTTGATCCATCTTTTTTTCAAATTTTCCTAGGTTAGAAATAATACACTTTTGAGTTAACAGGTCATTTATTATTGATCAGATCCTGAGATTTTTTTCTTTTCTTTTTTTTTTTTGTGGTGGCCAATTGTGTACTACTTTCTATTTTGACATTTATTTAATTGTGATTTTCTGAAATAAAAACCTGTTATTTGTGTGCTAAATCCTTTAAAACCATTTAAGAAAACAGACAAGACTATGTCAGTAGTACAGGTGAATATTTCTTTCTTGTTTTCTGGTAATCTGTGCCAACTGGATGGTCCTGATTTTTATATAACCATGATCTTTTCTGTATCCTATCCTATCTCTGTATATCTTAGAAAATTATTACTAATTCTTATTTATTTCTTTAAAATGTACTTATAAGGACTCTTAAGGTTGCATAACATTCCACATGTTATGTGCTTTTCCTGCAACCTTAAGATTCTACCATGTTAGTCTGGTTCTGTAATACTATTAAATAATATTATAAGCATTTTTCTTGGAGAGGAATAGGGATTAACAGGAAGCAGTGGCTTTTTCATAGATTTGGGAAGCTCTGAAATGTTTTTTTCTAGGCAGCTTAAATATCCTTGAAACATTAATTTTGGAATAAGAGTTGCATAAGCACCAGTGTAATTCCTCCACTTTATAAAGAGAGGCACCGCCACCATCTGCCTTCCTTGCCCTGTGCGTGCCTGAACAAAATTGAGCTGAATGTACTGGCTCCCACCTGTACCCAAGCCCGTCAGTGCCTGGACCAAACCCAACGACAATAGGAAGCATATTTAGAGCCTTTGACTATTTCTCCCTCAGTGGGTACATCTGGTGCCCAACAACAGCTGCTAGTCTCACTGCTCATTTCCAGCTCAAATCTCTGTAGTCCGGTGGATCCTGGAGGCCCTGACTCTGAACCTAGCCCCAAGGGGCCCGCCTGGCTTCATGGTTACAGAAATTATCCCCTTTTCTCTCTTTACAGGTCTAGGTCTCTGCTAGTTCTTCTTGGATCTTTGGATGCTGTCTCTTCACTTCCCACTGTAGTGTTTACAGAATATGATCAGATCTGAAATGACCACTCCTCGCCTGATTTCTAGGTATCCAGGCTCCTTCCTCTGCCTGATTTGATACCAAGTTACTGGACTACAGTCCATAGGGGTCTCAGAGAGTCAGATACAACCCAAGTGACTTAGCATGCAGCACGCGGGCACCCACGCTGCAGATGACTTCAGCGCTTGCTGTACCCTTTGAATATTATGCCTGTCTATCTCACTGACCCTTGGGGGGCAGCCTTGGATGAGGCCAGCACTGCACTTATGATCCCAAATGTGAGAACTGGCCCAGTGTTGCCAAACATCCATTCTGCCTCACACCTGTAACTGGGAGAAAGACCACCGACATCATGTGTCTCTGGAGAGTGGCCTCTCACTGATAACACCATAGTCAGAGGCTCACTCGCTTTCTTTTCTTTTTTTTTTTATTTATTTGGCTGCATCGGGTCTTAGTTTAGCACATGGGATCTTTCTCTGCAGTGCACAGACTCTAGTTGTGGTTCAAAGCATTTGAGATCTTAGTTCCCCAACCAGGGACTGAACCCTCGTCCCCTGCGTTGCAAGGAAGATTCTTAACTACAGGACCGCCAGGGACGTCCCTCACTCACTTTCTTATTTGCTATTTAACTCTTCCTAGTTCCAAAAGCTTTTTCATAACTTAACAATAAGATGATTACCATAAAGAACAGAACTAAGGCAAGTAAGAAATAAGGGGTAGGATTAAACTGAACCAGAAAATCTAGTCCCTGCTGCAAAATAGCCTGGAGTTGAGTAACTTGACTTTTAGACTTAAGCTTTCTGCCAGTCAGATAAAAAGGGAGGTGTAAAATTGATACATTTTGGGGAAGAATGCATTTTCATTATATACAATTTTTGTATCTGATTATCATATTAAAATGCTAGTGCCTGCTGCTGAATTTTAATCCTTCCTTTCTATCATGATATACTTCAAAAAATCATTCTTCTTCAAAATGCCTTTAGATGAGCCCTGTTCAGTAACTTTCTAGTATCCACAGTATAAAGTGTGGAGATACCTGTGAAAATAATGATATACATATGCTGTTCAATATATTCAAAAATATTATTATCTCAACAGGTAATAACTATAAAGGTTATCAGTATATTTTCTTTTGTAAGTAAGTCTTTGAAGTCCAGTGTATATTTTACACTTACAGCATTAACTCGGTTTGGACTGGTCATAGTCAAGTGCTCACTAGCCACTTGTGGGTTAGTGGGGTAGTGGCAGAAGGGGCCAGTGGATAACTTCAGTCTTGGGATTTCTCAGCTACAGTTTCATCAGGAACCTTGTAAGGCAAATTCTTTAGTGTTCCTTGTACTGCTGCTGCTGCTAAGTCACTTCAGTCGTGTCCGACTCTGTGTGACCCCATAGACGGAAGCCCACCAGGCTCCCCCGTCCCTGGGATTCTCCAGGCAAGAACACTGGAGTGGGTTGCCATTTCCTTCTCCAATGTGTGAAAGTGAAAAGGGAAAGTGAAGTCACTCAGTCGTGTCCGACCCTTAGCGACCCCATGGACTGCAGCCTACCAGGCTCCTCCATCCATGGGATTTTCTAGGCAAGAGTACTGGAGTGGCTTGCCACTGCCTTCTCTGTCCTTGTACTGAGTGATCATTAATCTGGAAGTTATTCTTTTATGTGGCCAAAACAAATTGATAAGAAGAACAAGTTAAGTCAGTCATTATCAAGAAAGTGAATAACATGCTTTGAATACTTATGGACCCTTACTTTCAATCCCTCATCATTAGTGAATGTGCTAATTTATGTTATCTGGGAGAGTCTCTTGGTCTATTTGTATGCCACCTGTTTCCTTAAGATTCCCATGATTTCCAGAGCTTTCTGTTCTAGGGTTCCAGCAGGAATTAGTCGGTATTTTTTTCAATGATATTCATGACTGTTTGCTTGACATACAGTTACTGGTTAATTTCCTTGCTGGCCCCTGGTGGAGAACTGAGACTTGCTGGCGGTCCTCCTCTCCTTCCATGTGCTGCATGGAGTCACGTGTACTCAATAATTCTTGTTGAATGAATGCATATGTGTCTTCTCCTCTGACTTATGGTCTGGAAAGCAGGGGCACGCTTCTGACTCCTCTGGTGTATTTGTCGCACAGTGTGGGGAATGTACTTGATGCTTGATGAATTCTTGCTGACTGAACCTGGGACTCATCATTGGCCTTCCTAGTGTTGCTCCAAAACTGTATCCTCACATTCCCTGAAAAGAAAATCCTTGTTTTCATTTGGAGGAAGAAATACAAACACACATCACCAACCTTCCTTGCTGGTTCATAACTGACTCTATGAAAAAAGGAAAGAATTAATGGAGAAACTAACTGTAGTTGAATGCCAATGAAGTATAATATATAGTTTTTGCCAGAAGAAAAAGTAGGGCTCTTCTTAAAAGTTATTTTTAATTTGAGTAGAACTCTCATTGTAGGTGCTAAGCATTATGATAAAGAATCTAGTCTGTGCATATTTGAGTCATTCATTCTTTCATCCATTAGACACTGAACACCTGTTATAATTAAGACATTGTATTAGGCATAGGGGATAAAAAACCAAAACATTCTGACCCTCAGGTTGCTCCCATTTTAGTCGGCAAACCAGAACACGCCAAAGACCTTTTTAAACCATTTTTAAATGTAGAGCAAGCTAGCTACTAATGGGAAAAAGATTCAGTAAATCTAATTTGCACTGTTTTTCCTTCCGTGGTGTTGGCTAATAAGTATTTTTAGAATAAATGTGTATATAGTGGTTTGTTTTTTAAGACATTACATTATTTGGCATTTATTATACTTTATTTATTTCTTTGATTGATTAATTGCAGTTAAATTACCTTAGCATGCTAGAACAGATTTTACAGATTTTGACATATGATTAAATAGCATAAAGCATAACTAATGTGGTTTTTAGTGGCATGCTATGTATTAAAGCATAAAATTTAAACACACACTTCATCGGGAATTTTTGCAGTTACAGTGAATTAGAAAGATTTAGATACTGGAACTCTCCCCCACTGCTCCATGCCTTAAGGGAGGGGCAAGAATTTTATAATTAAGATTATTATAGAAGAGTATCCTGACATAACTGATTGACTTTAGTGATGTGTCTTGAAAGTTCAAATTCAAGGTGTGCACTTATTTCAGTCAGCTTATTCTGAATGTTTAAATAAGAAATACTATTTCTGGGTATTCTGAATAACTCGTTGTACATTTATTCCTAATAGTGAGCATTTGGACTAATGATGGATTACTAATGAGCATGTAAATGTACCACCTGATTACATTAATATATGATCTTCCATGACGAGGTCTGAAATGAACATTTCTAATATGTATTTCTTTTCCCCAAATAGGCACTGTGGTGTATATTGAAAAGGACCGAGACAAGGGTGTTTTTCTTAAGAGCCACTGATTTAGTCAATTATCAAAAATCACATTATAATAAATGCTGTTCTAAGAATTTTGATTAACCTTTAAATAAATGTTACTTTGAAAAAAGAACCCTGCCAAATGTGTTAATAATAAATTGTGAAGTGGTAGTAATTGCAAGTATGGCTTTATAGATAATACAGTTAATTGATACCACCCTCTCAAACATATATAGCACATCAGCTGCTATGAGGCCGTGTGATAGTGATGGTGTCTATGGCGTTTTTGATGCATTAAGGATGATATGAGCAAAATGGAAACTTAGAGTGCTCATCAGGGTCATTCTCTCATGGACATCTGATGCCCATGGTCAAGTAAATTTTTAATGACACATAGTCACTACACACCTTTCAACCTTCTGAAGAGGTAAGTGTGCATTGATCTGTCCTAATTAGCCTTGCAGAGTACTTCAGACATTCTTGCATGAACACTATTATTTAATAAAATGGGGGCTGTCTTTTTTTTTTTTCCCCACAAGCTCAGCACTTGCGCCTTGGATGGCTGTACTGTTGCTGGTTTGTTTTTTTTTAAACTCAAGTCTTAACGTTCATTCTTGTCTTTTGTCTAGCAGTGTAGTATCAATGCAGCTGCATAAAAAGTAAGCAAAATTAAGGAATGGGTCTGATTATGAAGGTTTGTTGCTATTATAAGAAACCCATAAAGCATATATCCATTCCTTTCCTAATGTATAGGGTGCTGACTGCATAAAATTGCTTGGAGAGACATTAAGGATATACAGGCAATTCTGTTGAGGTGTGCAGTGGGATGCTTTTATGTTTGGCAATAAAGGTGGCCCTGGAATATCTGATTTGCAAAATAAAAGGTAGCCAAAGTAATTTGCAGTTGTTCGAGATTGAAACTTTAGGGACATCTTTTTAAAAGGAGTTTACTTTTCCTTGGAGTTTGGAGTCTATAAACAAGAATCCTGAGTGTGCTTAGTGTTGGAGTCAGTCAAGCATTGTCTATTATTACCTTATAGGTTTTGAAGGTAGGGGAATTTCTAACGTAGATGCTTCTTACGCTTGTGGTGGTATTTGGTTCCAAATGGGATGCATATCTATCCCAGTGATAAAGTCTGCAGTCAGAACTTCTTAGAGGCATGAATATCACTTGGTAGATGTGGTTCACTGGTTACTGGATTATTTTTTCTTAAGAAAATGAAACAAGAGTAGGCTCCTGTTGAGCTATAGGGCTGATCATTGATGACAGTGTTTGGAGTTGCCTTATCTGCCAGGAAATCAGGCATCTCTTCCTGCTGTTTCATGACCACAGAGTTGGCTATCAGACACCTCAAATGCCTCCTTTACCTGTTTGCTGAAACCAGGAGTTGCACAGAGATGAAAATTTGAGGGTTTTGCAAATATCCCTTGAAATGTTAACACTTTGTTTAAGCCAGACCCATAGAACTCAGAGTGAGTGAGCTGACCAGCTCTTTCTGGAGAATAGGATTTTGAAAGTGGGGTGGCTAAAAACGAGGACACTGAGTAGCAACGGTGTAAGAGGAAGTGCCTTGTGAGCATAGTAGGGGCAAGATAAAAGGCTAGGTGGGAGGAGGATTAGAACAGAAGAGGACAAGATTTGCTTTGTCTACCATATAGGAAAGCTATGAAAATGTCATACTTTCTAATTACAGTTTTAAAGCACTTTTAAAAATCCTAGTTTAAAACTGGACTTGTTTTCAGTTTTCTTAGGTATAAAATTTATGATTTCATTGCTGTCACATGTTTTCTTTGAGTTTCTTAGTTCAGGTATTTCAGTTCAGTTCAGCTGCTCAGTCATGTTCTACTCTTTGAGACCCCATGGACTTCAGCACGCCAGGCCTCCCTGTCCATCAGCAACTCCCAGAGTTGACCCGAACTCATGTCCATTGAGTTGGTGATGCCATCCAACCATCTCATCCTCTGTCGTCCCCTTCACCTCCTGCCTTCAATCTTTCCCAGGATTAGCGTCTTTTCAAATGAGTCAGTTCTTTCCATCAGGTGGCCAAAGTCTTGGAGTTTCAGCTTCAACATCAGGTATTTAAGAAGCATTTATTGAACAACTGCTATGGGCTAGATAGTATGTTGGAGGCTAAGGGAAAAAGGTGATTCTCATCTGTAATGTTTCTGTCAGTTACTATGCTTTAGATTATAGGTAACAGAAAACCCAACTTCAAATGGCTTTAGGAATAAGAAAATTTGTTGGCCCCACCACTGAAAGTGCAGAGGGAGGGTGGCATTCAGGAACATTCTAGTCTAGTAGTGTTGACTTAGTTTTCCTTTCATCGTTTTTCCTTACCTTCTTGGTGAATCAACTTCATCAGGGGCTAGTAGCAAGACCACCTTATGGCAGAAAGTGAAGAGGAACTCAAAAGCCTCTTGATGAAAGTGAAAGAGGAGAGTGAAAAAGTTGGCTTAAAGCTCAACATTCAGAAAACAAAGATCATGGCATCTGGTCCCATCACTTCATGGGAAATAGATGGGGAAACAGTGGAAACAGTGTCAGACTTTATTTTTTTGGGCTCCAAAATCACTGCGGATGCTGATTGCAGCCATGAAATTAAAAGACGCTTACTCCTTGGAAGGAAAGTTATGACCAACCTAGATAGCATATTAAAAAGCAGAGACATTACTTTGCCAACCAAGGTCTGTATAGTCAAGGCTTTGGTTTTTCCAGTGGTTATGTATGGATGTGAGAGTTGTACTGTGAAGAAAGCTGATCGCCGAAGAATTGATGCTTTTGAACTGTGGTGCTGGAGAAGACTCTTGAGAGTCCCTTGGACTGCAAGGAGATCCAACCAGTCCATTCTAAAGGAGATCAGTCCTGGGTGTTCATTGGAAGGACTGATGCTAAAGCTGAAACTCCAATACTTTGGCCACCTCATGCGAAGAGTTGACTAACTGGAAAAGGCCACCTCATGCAAAGAGCTGACTCACTGGAAAAGACTCTGATGCTGGGAGGGATTGAGGGCAGGAGGAGAAGGGGACGACAGAGAATGAGATGGCTGGATGGCATCACCGACTCGATGGACATGAGTTTGAGTGAACTCCAGAAGTTGGTGATGGACAGGGAGGCCTGGCGTGCTGTGATTCATGGGGTTGCAAAGAGTCAGAGACGACTGAGCGACTGAACTGAACTGAGTAGCAAGACAGCTATCAAGCAAGAGGGGCTACTTCTGAGTCTTTCTAGAAGAGTTAGAAAGGCTTTCCCAAGAGCTTCAAAGAAACCTTGTCTTGGATTTTATTAGCTCCAAGAGGCCAAGCCTTTGCAGGCAATTACAGGACTGATGGTTATGGCTATATATGGGTTTGTTGGGAGCATTGGTGGGGTGGGGAGTGTGGGAGGATTATCATTCTAGATTGATGGAGATAAGGGATTCAGGAAAGGATTCCTTGAAGAGATGCTGCCCATACTAAATCCAGGAGGATGAGAAGGAACAAGGCGGTAGAGAGGGTATGCAGGAAATGAGGGACATGGGTGCAAAGGCATAGAAGTGAGAGAGTACGTTGTACAAAAGCAACTCCCTTATTCCTTCCTCAAGTCTCAGCTTCACCTTATCTTGCCGGAAAGGTTTAACAGAGCCTTGTGTGGTCTCTTCCTTCCCTGTACTTAGCCCATCTTAACCACTCACCACACTTCACTGTTATTTGTTCACTGCCTATTCTTTTCTATTAGCCTCTGTGAGGGCAGAGTCCATGCCTGTCTAATTGCACATCTATTCCTGGTGCCTAGCATGTTACCTGGCATCGTAGGGAGCTAGTAAGTGCTTGTTAAACATACGAATGAATCCGTGATCTATTATTCTTTTATTAAAGGCTTGCCAGGTGGTGCTAGCGGTAAAGAACCCACCTGCCAATGCAGGAGATGGTAAGAGACATGGGTTCGATCCCTGTGTTGGGAAGATACCCTGGAGGAGGGGATGGTAATCCACTCCAGTATTCTTGCCTGGAGAATCGTATGGAAAGAGGAGCCTGGTGGGCTATAGTCCATCAGTTCAGTTCGATTCAGTTCAGTTCAGTTCAGTCGCTCAGTCGTGTCCGACCCTCTGCGACCCCATGAATCGCAGCATGCCAGGCCACCCTGTCCATCACCAACTCCCGGAGTTCACTCAAACTCATGTCCACAGAGTCGGTGATGCCATCCAGCCATCTCATTCTCTGTCGTCCCCTTCTCCTCCCACCCCCAACCTTTCCCAGCATCAGAGTCTTTTCCAGTGAGTCAACTTGTCGCATGAGGTGGCCAAAGTATTGCAGTTTCAGCTTTAGCATCAGTCCTTCCAATGAACACCCAGGATTGATCTCCCAAAATCAGATACAACTGAAGCAACTTAGCACGCATGCACATATTCTTTTATTAAATGACAGCATTTGGACCTCTTCATTTCTATATTGATAAGAATGGTAATAACATTTATGGTCCTGATTAGGCTTCTTATAAATAGTCGTGAAACATGAGTCTTGCGGATTCTGAGGAGTTTTTGACTCTGATATGATGAACTAGTCTGGATGGGATTTTTCTCAAGCATAGTTATGCATATCTATACACTGTACAGTCCCAAATGGGACGAGACCATAAAAGCCAATGAGATTCATGTGTTAGATGAGTCTTTGTCTATTGGAATACTGTTTTTCCTCATCACATTCCTAAAGGGAAACCCATAAGATAAAATTCCAGCTCAGGTGACTTTCTGATGTTTCTTTTAGTTTTGTGATTTTAGAAGCTTCTAACTAAATGATTAATACATGATTTTATTGATATTAACCAGAAATTACGTTTCTGTCTGTTCTTTGATATGTAATATACTAGTCATGGACCATGGAGTTGGAGAAAGATTTTGCTGGATTCTACTATACTGCATTTTCCATTTGAAGTTTTAAAGTAAGCTTCATATATCAAAATAAATTAGTGAAAAGATGCTTTTGGAAAGGGTGGTATATAGTATTTGCTGCTCATTTTCATCAGTATTATAATTTATAAGTATAAAGCACCAACTATTGAAAATCTGAAATGTTTAACTTAGAGAAAAAGAATATAATAATAATATATAATGATACTGATATCTCATATTGAAATCTAACCCCCAATTCTATTTGTGATGTTAAGGATTTTTTGCAGAGGGCTAGTGAGTCTCTAAAGATCTCTAAGGCAAATTCTAGACGTTTTCCCAGAGTATGTCATGTCTGTTTTGTGTAGTCTTTCTAAATACTTTTACATGTACCTTGCAAGTTTGAAATCTCTTAATTTAATGAATTCCTTATGGTATCAACTAGACAGGATTGTAGTATTGATTAAGACCTCTTTTAAAAGTTTATTTAGCTTTTTCTAAGTTATAAAAACTGTTTTAAACATGGAAACAACTCTTCCATTAATTATAAATAATTTTTACACATTTTTCACCCAACCTGTACTATATTTCAGACAGTTCCCATTAGAAGACATTTTTGAGCAGTTCATGGAATTATAAGCCAAAATTTCTGCTTTCTGGAAGAAATTACTTTGGGGGGCAATTAATAACAATAAGAATTGCAAAAATACTCCCACTTAATGCCTTATTTAGTGTTATCATCAAAGGTAGCATTTTCCTTTATCACATTCCTATAATAAGTTCTTCATTGTTATGAAAAATTAGCTTTTTAAGGTACATTATGGTTCTACAGTTATATGTAAGAAATAGAAAGAACTGTGTAATTAATGGACACTGCAAATGATTTATAAGTTTCCCATGTAATGGTGACAGGTGAACACATATTCTCTAATTGAAGGAAGCAAAGGAGACAAATAACCTTCTCTATCACAAAATATGGTTGGTTGGGACATCCTCTGCTTTGAGAGCCTGGGAAGGAAAAGAAAATAACCTTTGTTGAGAAGTTTTTTGGAGGTTCTGCTGTTTGGGGTAGAACAACAGGACTGGTGGACTTCCCTCGTGGCTCAGTGGTAAAGAATCTTCCTGCAAAGCAGGAGCCACAGGTTCGATCCCTGGGTTGGGAAGATCGCCTGGAGGAAGGCATGGCAGCCCACTCTGGTAATTCTTGCCTGGAGAATTCCATGGGCAGAGGAGCCTGACGGGCTGCAGTACACAGGATCACAAAGAGGGACACGACTAGAATGACCTTGTATGCACGCATGCAAATCTTTGGTAGAAATCTTTGGAAAGTATCTGGTCCAGGTTTCCCCTTCTGCTGAGAAGAAGCCTGGACTTAGTGAAGTTAAGCCACTTGCCCAGAGCCTTGCATGGCTAAGGAGCCTGCAGAGGAGCCTGGGCTAGTGCTGGTGTCTCCTGCCCTCAGACTTATGGATGTGCTTTGCACAGCGTCAGGCTGCTCTCTTGGACTCTTCAATGTGAAAGAAACTTAACCACATGTGAGAAGCAAAATCCTTTTGCATGAATTCATTAATAAAAATATTACAGTGGTTTTGCAGCTTCACAGAGTGGAGCTTTACTGGCTTCAGAAAGTGAAGGAGTTAAGCTCCCCAAATACTAAATGAAATCTACTCATAATTTCTTAAAAAAGCAAAACTTATTTAGGAAACTTTTCCTAAGTTCACCAGAAGCCCAGGCTCCTCTTGGAAAGAAAGCAGGTTGAGGCTGTTGAAACTCAGCTGTGCATTGTGTTTTTCTCCTCCGAGGGCTTGGGAGATTGGCATTACTCCGCAGTAGTGTCACAGCCCGCAGTCATTTAATGCCTCTTCTTGTGAGGCCAAGATTCCACGCCCAAGTGCATTTAGTAGGTCAGTACAGTAATTTTAAATGTCTTTCTTTCAATCTTTTGCCATCTTCAATTATACCTTTCCACCCTACTATTTGTGTAATTTTCTTCTGTCTGAAGTCTCTTTACTGTTGTTCTCTATTGCACAGCATGACAAATTACCCATCAAGCCATATCTTTTCAGCCCAGAAATGCGCAATAACACGGACTCATGGCATTATCGCATGTCGTGCACTTTATTTCCTCACAGTTCATTCAAGTGTGTCACTTTATTTTCCTGGCTTCCTTTTGTCATCACGGAGATTAACCATTTTATCCTTCCTAAACTTTAGAAACAATTAGAATTTCATTACAGTGGAAGCTGAGAGTGAATGCTTGCTCAGAACTATATGGAGTATACTTTTCATATTATCAGTGGCAAAATTAAAGCCATGAATCCTGAGTCCTTTTCGAAGGAGAGACTTCAGAGGTTATTATACAGCTGAGTAACCCTGGCTCTGTACAAGAGAATTATTTGAGCCTGTGGCCACCAAACACATTAACTGTAAGAAACCATTTAGCCTGACATTGAGTACCTGATTCTTCTGTTCTCCTGCGAATTAGGAAACTCTCGGGGGCCCATGTGTTCTGTACACAAAGTCTTTTTTTCCTCTTAGCTTTGGCTAACTACCAGTAGTGTACAGTGTACAATGAGATACAATAGACATTGCAAGTATGTGTTAGAAAATCCATTGGTATTGATGCTGTAATCAGCAGGGCTGCAGCTGGTATGTAGACACATCCCTGGAAATGGTGATTAAGATCATATTCAAAAGCATTCAGAAAAACCCACAATGTTTAGATCACTGTTCAGATAGATTGCTGTTTTATTGGGACAGATGAGTTGGACAGCTCGTGGTACTCCTAGATGCTTCTAAGATGTTTTTTCACTTAATATATTTTATATGTTAAATTTGTATTTTGAATGTTATATTTATAGTATACAGGATAGTGGTTGTTGGTAAGCCAACAAACAAAAAGTTCAAAGTTCTTTTGCCATAGCCAGCTTCCAAGCCTGCCAGATAATAAATACAAGCTGCTCTAGGGAGAGGGTAGGAGGAGGAAAAGGGTGTGGTTACAGCGTGGCTTTAGTCTGAAAACACACCTCGTGAGTTGGTTGAGAGGGCAAGGGGGAGAGACAGAGAAAGCAAGAGAGAGGGAGGGAGAGATGGCGAGAACAAAAATGAATGTGAGGTAGTCTGGAGGGGAAAAGCCACGGGAAAAGCCAGCAAGGATCGTGGTTTGGTAAAGGATGTTCTCAGAACTTAAATAAATGGAACCGTGGGAATATGAAGTGAGGTTCCCTACCCAGGCATTTCCTACCCATGAGCAAGTAATTAGCTAAAAATGTTAGCTATATATTTCACTTAGGAGAACTTTAGGATGAAAGAGACTTGAACTAGAAAGGGTGGTTGCTTTCCTAAAACTCATTTTCTACTCTAAATCCACATTTTCCTGTGAACACCTTTAGGTTGTACTAAAAATGGAGTGATTGAAATCTCAACCGCATATATAATTTTCAATTTTGACTGTTTTGAAAAATAGAGAATAAGCTGGAGGTTTAAAATAAAATTTTGTATGGAAGTCTTGTCTTTTTACCTCTGCATTATCTTTGACACTCAGCTAACTTCTAGTCTAGATGTATCAAAGCCCAGCTAAAAGATGGAAGAAGGAAACCAAAAGCAGGGAATGTGTCTTTTAGAAACAGTGACCACAAAAAAAGGCAAGCTATTGATATTATCGTCAAGGTTGGGATTTCATGAAAGTAAGCTGCTATTGGGAGAGGAAAGACAATACTTTAAGATAGTAGTTTTTTAAACCATAAAACATATCAAGCCTTACTTACCATATGTGATTTTTAACTAGCAGCCAGTAAAAAAAAAAGGAAAAAAAGGGAAGAGTGAGAGATTTCTAGGGAATGAAAGAGGAGATAACAATGAACAATTAAAAGTGGCGAGAACTTCCTAGCTTTCAAAATACTTTTAAATGTATTTTTCCATGTTAATCACAAGCTACCTACAGATAGAGAGAAATTATTAAAGCCCTTTTAAGAAGTAGAGAAAATGAGACTCAATAGAAAAGAGAGTTACCTGAAGTCACATAAGGAAGTGGACAAAGCAGTACTGCTAGAACCGAGGTCTCTAGAACTCGGCTGTGCAATTTGGTAGCTACTAGCCACTGGGGCTGTTGGGCCCTTGAAAGGTGCCTAGTCCTATTTGAGATGTGCTGCACGTATAAAATGCACACTAGATTTCTAAAAGCTACTACAGAGAAACAGAAATTTTCTATACAAATTTATGGACATATTGGACTTCTCAGGTGACTTAGCATTAAAGAACCTACCTGCCAATGCAGGAGGTGAGAGTTTGATCCCTGGGTCTGGAAGATCCCCTGGAGAAGGGAATGGCAACCCACTGCAGTATTCTTGCCTGGAGAATCCCATGGACAGAGGATCCTGGCGGGCTACAGTCTCTGGGGTTGTAAAGAGTGGGACATGACTTAGTGACTAAACAACAATAACAAAAAATGGATATATTGGATTCATAAAAATATTAGTGAAATTCATTCGTTTCTATTTATTTTTTAATATGGCTACTGGAAAATTTTAAATTACTTATGTGACTTGCATTATATTCCTCTTGCTACTCTTGGCACCTCATCTAGAATTTCCCAGAAACATAAAGGGAAGAAAAAAAAGGAGAGAGAACTGGGTATCATAGAGTGTGAAGCATTCATTCTCCAACTGTGTCTCAGTTTTATTTATCAGTTCAATTCAAGAAGTCATTGAGTACTTAATATTTACAAAAGTGATTCTAGGCAATATATTGAGCATATTTTGAGGAGAGGAGAAATGAATCATAACGGGGAGAGACAATCTTTTCTGGAATTCTTTAACCAGTTAGCGAAAGAAGCATACAGAGGATTCTCTCATCTGATCTCTGATCAGATCTCTTCTAAAGGAACTGAAGCAGTGTAGAGGTGCAGAGCCCGAGATTTTCCTGGCTGGGTGGGGACATTGGTCTCACCCACCCACGGGCATTTGATGGCAGGTGCAGGAAGGGGGTGCGCCGTCTGTCATATGGCCTATCCGAGCGGAGTCCACCCACATGGGGGAGGACCTCGGCCGAGGACAGACGTGGGACGCACATTAAGGAAGAGCTGTATGAAAAACGCAGCTAGAGTAGAAATAAAGGGAATGTTGAAAAACTAATGAACCATGAGATCTCCGTAATCGTCTCTTAATAGGCACATTGTTGAATAACACTGGTGTGTGCTAGCGTAGTTATAACTTGTTACATCCGATTTCATGAGCTGCGTGGCGGTGCACACCTCATTCAGGAGGAAAGGACTGAACCCACCGTTGTCACTTAGAACACACCCCAGTAATTACTGCTACGGATTCCCGTCTCTAAAATATTAATATTTTTACAGGAACCGTTTCCAAGACCTGAAGCGCAATAAGGGAAAATTGAACGACTTGCCGTTTGAAAAAGGTTTGAGCGGAAGGGGGGAAAAAAGAGACTTCTGTGATTATTTTAAATGAAATTCCACTTTAAAACTTCTCAATCTATTTGAAATCTGTCATTTTAAAATTAATAACTGTTTTCCCTTAAGGCAGTCTGTGTAAAGAAACCGAATCCACTTCTGAGCATTTCTCCTGCCTTCCCAGATACATGGAAATTCACTACTGTTGCTGACAAACAAAATGCCACAAGATTTGTCATACAAATCACATTATAAGAGGTTCCAAAAACTTGACAACGTTGACAGTTGTTTTCAGCAAATGGCTGCTTTACTCTGTACTGTCAATGTTGATGTCCTTGTGCACGTGTAAAAGAGCAATGTGATTAAGGCAAGCTTGTCCACGCTATATCTGAGCCAAGTTTTCCGTCTCCGCGTGGCACTGCAAGATTGCTCAGCTGTTGCAGATAAGGCAGGAATAGCTAGCAGATTTCTGCCATTTAAAAAAAAAATACATTCTCTGGGCATGCATTTCTGTAGGAATTTACCAACATCTGCTGCTGACCTAAGTTTTCTATAGAAGTGGCATATTTAATTTATATAAGTAATTCACAATGGTGTGGGTCAAGCCTGATTTCCTTCGGAAATAATGAGCTGTGTTCACCAAGAAGAGACGGGTTGACGTTTAATAACATGTACATTCTCTAAATTGTCATTGTAGTCTTAGCCCTCACACTTTCTTGGCTCGTCTTACATTTATTTTCTGTGTGTTCTCTAAATTATATTTCAGCAGAAAACTTTTTAGAAAGAAGAATAAAGAGCTGAGAGATTTTGGTGATTCCACAGAAGGCCTACATTTCACACTTATCTTTTTTTTTTATAAGCTCTCTGAAAATGTTTGATTTTTGGAAGCTAATTTATTCTGGGAGAATTTGTAGTTGAATTTTAGCATGACTTAAAATTGTCATATGTACAGTCCTCAAAAGAACATACAAGATTTAGGTATTTCCCATTGTCAAGATAACTTTTGACTTTCGACATGATTTATTTACCATTTTGTTGACCACGGCTCAATTTTGAAATTTACTGTATGTCTGTTGATACAGTTTTAATTCAGTTTCTTTTAATATGTGAATGCTCTTCAGGTAAAATTACAAAACTTGACTTAGTCCTAGCAATTCAAACCTGTCTTGTAATGCATTTGCTATTTGATTCATCTATTCTTATTCTTGGTCACCTTCTAGTACAGCTGCATGCTTTAACTGTCTGACTGGTCTTTGAAAATCTTAAACCACATTCTTTGGAACAGTTGCTTCATGTTGGTTGAAATTCTCTGTGGCACTTTTTTCCATTCGCAGGAGCCAACAGCCACCATAGCAGACACATAGTTTCCAAGAACTTAGGCATGGTTCATGATTCCTGAATCTCAACAATTTCATGTAGAAACTGCAATACCATTTACAGTGTGTAAAATCTTTGTGCTTTAAAATTTTTTAAAGGTATACATTTATATGAGATGTTAAATTAGCATACATCATTTTAAAATATTTTCATTCTTACAGCTAGCAAAGGGACACATTTTAAAACCCACTATTAAAATTAATCCAATTAACTGAATGAGTAATTAGCTAAAGATATGAGTGAAAAATTAATTTTAGGAAAAATTTAGGATGAAAAGTGACTTGAACTAGAAAGGATAGTGGCTTTCATAAAACACCTTTGTATTTTCTAATCTAGATCCACGTTTTCCCATGAACACCTTTGGGTTGTACTAAAAATATAACAATCGAAAGTTCAAATTTTAAGTCCCAAATTACTACCTTTCAGATCCAATGAGGCATCTAAAAAATGGGTCAAGGTAACAATGCATAATTTGAAAAGTTAACAAAAAGTTGCTAACGGAATAAAATGAAAGTCAATATAATTGTGATAACCTTTAACACCTGTCTTATTTCTGTTGTCAGTTAAACATTTTAGGAAGCAGATATTCTTGTGGAAAATTTGTCACAGTTAGCATCTTTATTTTCAGATAAATCTTTATTTTCAGGAGAAATTTCCCATAGAATGTTTAGATCCTCTGATTAAATTTGACCAAATCTAGTCAGTGTTTAGATCCATCTGACCAAAAAAGTATGAGTGGTTTATAAACAAGTTGAGTAAATAAAGAGAAACATGTATGAATAGATAAGGGCATGCAGGCAGGAAAAACATGGCTCTTTTTTCCTACGGATTTTCATGCATTTTTATTTTGTAAAATATCATCACCGTTTTATTGATGATGGCTTTTTGTACTTGAATAATGATATCTCATTTATGAGATTTATGACATTCTGGTCTTAGCCTCTTCCTTAGTTTTGATTTTGTGTGTAAGTCCAGAAGTGCATAATCTGTCCATAACTCAGATCTTCTCTTTGCCAATATCTTCCCAAGACTCTGATTCAATCCAGTTGTAGATATGTTATTGATAGACAAAAGCAAAGGGTGAGGAAAATAAAACCATTACTTGTGTATACAGTGTAAAAAGAAATTCTTACACGTACAGTGACACGTACAGTCACATTCTTTAATGCACAATTTGAATTCATCTCCTGACACAATTGTTGTCAGGAGAGAAGTGAAGATAAGTTGTTCTTTAGGGACTTTTGTGAGATATCAGAAATATATCATGTAGGTATCTCAAACAGTTGTATTTCTCCTTACCCTATCACTCCTGAAGGCCATAAAACTCCTCTTTGCAAGGTGACCAGATTTTACTGGTGGATGAAGGATGATGTGACTGCTTCTCATTTGCTTCTGAACTTTCTCATGATACTGAGAATTTCATGAGACAAAAGTAATGTTATCAATCATGCTATAAATACTTATATGAAAGTTTTATTATGTTTTTCTGGGGTGTGCAAGATGAAATTCCTTTTACTGAACGTTTTGAGTGTTCGGAAATATTTTACTGGTGGGTTTTATTCTGTGTCATTTGGGTTTGCTGCAGAATATTAGCCAGGGTTTGGGGATGAAAGTAACGTTAGAATAAATGGCCACTGGAGAACTGCAGAAGCTTTCTCTCCAGGGCTACTCTGCTCTGGCTTTATTTTTGAGAAGGGTAGTATGCAAAGACTTGTAAATGGTCGGGAGGATAGAGGGTCACTAAATACATCACAAAGTTTAAAATGGTATGTTTTGTTTTTCTGATGGATTGTCAATTGTGATTAAAAGCTACCATGACCTACTGTCACTCCCCAGGATAAATCTAGATTCTTCTGTGTGGCACAGAAAGACTCCATGCACCATCGACTTTTCAGACTCTTCTGTATGGCCTCTTCATAGCTACACCAAGCTAAGGATGGCTGAATATTACCATGTTCTGACCGTATCTCGAATGTCTTCCACCAGGAAACCATTTCAGTTTCTCCACCTTTGGAACATGTATTTACTTTCAAGATAGGGTTCAAATGACATCTTCTTGATGAAACTTTCCTGGACCACCCAAGAAAGGCATGAGGTCCTTCTGTTTTGTGTTTATTTTAGCATTTATTCATAGAGCATCATACTGTACAGGATTTGAAGGTATCTGTATCCCGCAGGCTAGACTGTGACTCTTTTGAACATAAGGATTATATCATATCCATTTTTGTGTTCCTTTGATCTTGCATAGTACCAGGCCTGTGGTAGATGCCATTTAACTATTTGTTGATGGTGTTGTAGCTTTGTGTAGTATTTGTGTCCCGGCCTCCAACCGTTAGTGTGAGTTTACCTATCATCAGAATCTCTCATGTACCAGACGTGTTGAGAAATCTCTCTACAAATGAAACGCTTTCCATACCTGTCATTGACATTCAAGAGCCCTTGAGGATTCATTTACCTTAAATAATAAGTTTATTTTATGTGCACTTCATTTTGTGGAGCCAGCATCATTGCTTTTACTATAACACTTCATATAGAAGAACTAATTTAGATACATTGCAACTCATAAAGATGTAACGGAACTACATGCCTACCATTTTTATTTGAAGGTATTCACTGCAGCTCAGAACTAAAGCTGTAGAGAAAATTAACTCTAAAACCTGAAATACTAATACCTCACATAGCAACTGGTCAGCTTTAACCATTCAGACCATAGCTAGGAATTAAGAAAGAATCAAAAGGGCATAGAAATGCAAAGGAAATAAGTTCCCAACGTCAATCGTGGTAGAAGAGCTCCTTATTCTTCTACTCAGACAGGGCTACTCATTCTTATGCTCCAGTTCTAACAAGCTTTTGTTTGTTCACATGCCTTTGGGAGATTCAAAGGGGCAAATTATTCAAATTTGGGATGATTGAACATGTAGATTCAGGCAAATGAAAAAAATGAGAAATGCCAGCTGATAATCTGATTCTCGAATGTCAGAGAAAGCAACATTAAAAAAAAAAGGAAGATGAAAAGACAGTTATCTGTAGGACATTTCCGTATAGTTCTAGCTAATCTAGCCTCACCTCTGTAGAGGGCCAGTCTTCCCTGCTCTATCTGTTTCTCTTTTTCTGTTCTAAGGTCTTTTGCCCTATTTTTGTTTGGTTAGATACACACCATTTAATTTTCCTAAACCTCATTGTGAGGGTCTTTAGAGACGAGCACACATTTAAGCACCGGATGAATATGTGAGCTAAACATCTGGGTACTTCACAACCAATCCCCTCCTTCCCAGATTTCCCCTTTTTGACTCCCCCCATATAAAAAGTTCTGCTTCTGAATCCCTGTGGCTCCTGCTAGTTCTTCATGGAGCTCCCAGTACATGCCTGGTCTTCACCTGACTTCTCAGTGTACCTACTCCTTAGATGCCTTCAGTACCTGTCCTGTCAGACTAGTGGTCTGTCTGGTCTCAGGGCATGGCCTTCCACTGCTGACTAATTCTGGAAAAATTGACTCTGGAAGTTCAAGATAACTATGAAGTTCAAGATAACGTTGAACCAACTCTTGATTTTGTAGCTGACTCACTGGAAACTTCTCCAGTGAGAGCAGCGATGGGTTTAGGAGGTCAGGGGAGCAGTAAAGGTAGTTGCAGAAACCATGCAGTTTTCACAACCCATGCCAGTGTTCTTGCCTGGAGAATCCCATGGACAGAGGAGCCTGGTGGGCTACAGTCCACAGGGTCACAAAGAGTCAGACACGACTGAGCCACGTAACCACATTGTCTGTTAGACCATGAACTACATGGAGACCATCTTCCCTATCCAAAGATGCTTCTCCTCTAACTTCCCTGTTGAGTGTTCTTTGCTTGCCTTGCTGGCTGTTATAAACCTCCACAGACAGAATTCTTCAGCATGGATGTGTGGTCCTGTCCTACTACGCCACCCAAGTGAAGCACGTGCCTGGGGCTCTTGTTTGCATAGCACTGCTTTGCTGACTATGAGTTTTGAACTACTAGTGTTAGCCACCTTCCACTTAGTGATAATTTACTGTTCTTATTCTATTTCACGCTTGTGTTTTAGATCAAGTTCTTATGGTACAATTTAGGCGTTTTTATGTGCATTCCTGCTTGCTTAGATAAAATTACAACACATGGCTTAATTAGTAAGATGCGTATGTTCTTGAGGGAAGACATACTTCCCACCGATCTCTTTTCCCATTCCCAGCAAATTGCATCATGAAAATGTTTTGGAGAAGAAACGGTGCCTTTCCCTGAGTGGTATTTATTATTATTTAACAGTTCTACAAAATGAATGACTAATAAATGGGTAATTCTAACAAAACTTTCCCATTTATCTTGGTTGCAAACAGCATCACCATAATCCTGTAACTTCCACCCTAAGGATTGTCACATGTATGTGACTAGATGGCTATCCCTGAGGACAAATTTGAAGCCCTTTGTGAACTAAAGATTGTTTGTCAATAGTTATCATTATTCGTCAATAGTAAAAATTCTTCAGTCATTTCTTGAGGTCTTGAGACCTTGTAGTCTTCAGTTGAAATACCTGTTGCAAGATTAACATGCTAAACAGCTACAGTTTAGTTGAAATCATTGATCAGTTTGGTGAATATAGGCCTAAGGAAATAGAATACAGAGGTGGCTGCCTGGAACAACAAAAGGTGGCAAGAAGGGTTCTAAAAGTAGGAGCTGGAAGCTCTGAATTTTTCTATTATTCATTCATTATCTAAGTTCTAAAAATCACTAAACCCTAGTTATGTAATTAATCTACTGAATCATGTTGGAGTTATTTCTAATTGTTTTTTAATAGGACCTATATTTTCCAAGTCCTTTATTTGAATTTATATATTCATTAATTTTTTAAATTATAGAGATGTTATAGTTTCTTTAACTCTTATTTTATTGCACGAAAATAGCTGTTTTCCTTACCAGTGACCTCTAAAGTTCCCTTCAGTCCTAACTTCCTGTGATCTTTCTTGGTAATTTTTCCTTAGGGAATTTCTCAGAATATTTGGTTCTGGTTCTCATTGGGTAGTGGAGCCAAGTTGGTTTCTTATCTCTCTGAGGTTGTCAGTTTGGGTGCAGTCTTGATGGAGGCAGCTGATCCCATCAAGATAACCATTCAGTAAACTTTTGGCATGAACCTGACATTTCTTACTATATTTGGCTCATCATATGGCATTGTACATAGACTTTCTTGCCTTTCTCGCACTTATACCTTTAAGAGGGATTTATAATGCACTCGCTGATGGTTTCCTGTTGTGCTTCTTAAAACACAACACACCATTGTGTTAGTAAATACACTGCCCAGAACTAGGAAGACTGGAGATTTTTAATTTTAATCAGAATTTCTCTGTTGGCTGGACAGCTTCCAATGAACTTTTAGAAATGTGGAAATTCAATATTTAAGGTGAAGAATTTTTTAATTTTTGAAACATTTGCACAAAAATTTGGTTTACTTTGTAAAAGTTATTTATTTAATTGGCATGAATTAAAAGTATTTCATAAATAATAAGTGTTTTGTTATGCTTTTTTACTAATTTAAATAAAAAGGATATGATTAAGAAATCAACCCATCAGATTTGAGGTATAAATAGAAATCATGAAACTTGCATCTATTAAACCTTTAATAATTGTAGTAGAATGGAAGAGAAAAAGGTGTTAGTAAATGAATACATTATGTGTAAAATTACTCGTAAGACTAGTGGATTCTAATAAAATCTTCATAAGGATTTTCTAACAAATGAACATTTACTGGTTAACTATAAAATTGGTGTAGTCAGCGTGACTTTATAACATTCAAGGAAAACTGTCAGTGATATAAGAAATTGTGGATATTTACTTTTGTTATAATAAGTGAACAGAATCTGCTGTTTTGCAGAATTATTGGTTATGTATGAAAACAAAGTCACAAATGTTGTCCATTGAGGCAAATGTTGGAACTCTTAACTGAAATTAAAGATGTTTCAGTACAAACTCCTTTCTGTGAGTCTGCAGTCTTAACTTTCTGGTGAAAATCAGTAAGAAAGTATAATTTTGTTCATAAACAGTAAGTTTGAACAGAGCTTGCTCAGGCTGTGGTGGGTGCACGTAGTGCAGTCAAGCAGTTTGTTTTGCAGTCATATAGCAGGTTCCCTGCAAGACAGGGAGCAAGTTTTCCGAGCTTTTGCCTACTGTGACTTAGCTGACTCACTCTGCCATAAGGGATAATTTCACTGTGACCATTGAGATTTCTGCTATTTTCTTTCTGGGAGAAGGAATAGATGGGTTTATTTTAAGTACTGGGCAAAGGGATCGTTAGTGGGAATTCTGCATGAAGCGACCCAAGATGTGAACGGACAGGAATCAATCATATTCTTAAGATAAGTTACTTCAAAATATGAGTATAATTACCCTTGAAATGTTACTTTTGAGTGGTTTTTTTTTTTTTTAAGTTTTTTTCTTTTTTTCCTTAGAAGGTGAAGGAAACACTTACAATAATGACTGGGGTGAGTGGTATTTTTAGGTCAGAATTGTCTGGCAGTCCTTCTTTTCATCTTCAAATAAACAGATGACCGTGTATGTAAAATAACCATTGTATATGCTGAAGTATTTTAAATCTGCCTCTCATGTCTGGTATGCTCCTGACATCACCTGCGAGATCAGTGCTGCTGTCCTCAAGTTTCTGCTTTGCTTGCGTGTCCACAGAAGGCATAGAAGACTTCTTCATGTGTTCTTGCCTTCCCGTCGAGAAACTCACCTCCAGCTAATAAATGCAAAGAGACAGACCTGTCCTGTGCCAGGGTGGTGTGCAGACGGCTCAGGATCCTCTGGGGCCCCCCTGGCAGCTCTCAGAGCATTCCTGGGTTTACGGCCCCCAGAATATCTTGGGCAGCGCTTGTTTCCCGAGCTCTGACCTGTTGCTAAGAGTCAAGCCTCTATGTAAAAAGGAGCACCCCATTTTCACAGGGGCCACTCGGCAGAGCACGTGACCTCTAATTTTGCCTCTCTTCTGTGACCACAGTGCTTGCTTGGGTTTACTCTCCAGAAAAACACATCAATACGTTTGCAGCTGGTAGGGATACTGCTTTTTTATTGCCCATTGTGGAATGCATACCAAATAAAAACCACCACAATGTGTTAAGAAGCAATCTTGTATGCTTTTCAGGTTACTCAGATGTTCCAACACGCATAACCAGCCATCAATATAAGAAATTCTCCTCTAAGCTGTTAGCATATTACAGTCTGTGACTTTTCTACTCAGGGAATGGCACTCATTTCTCTCTCTGTCCCATTCAGAACAACTTCTCCTTTATTGCATTTAGAATAGTGTAACTGTAAGGCAGTAAGGAAAGGCAATATTCACAGAGTGGTTCACATTATGCTGAATTTTATTGTAGTCTGACGTGAGTGAACCTTTGAAATCCTTGAAGGCAGCAGAGGCAAAACCTGCTTCTGGTGGACTGGAGAAAAATATTTTGACATAGTGATAAGTGGGGTAACTTCTAGAAATCGTGACTTGAAAATAGTTTCTGAACAAATGTAATTTCTGTTGTCCCAATTCACAGAATCATCATTAGAGCAGCCTGCCATTGGCTAGAACTACTAATTTTTCCCCTTCATTTTTTAATATGAAAAGTGATCTACAACTCCTCCAAATTCCCACTAAAAAGTGCTTGTCTTCTGCTCTCTGCCAATTCTTTTCCCCAATGATTATGATTATAATTATTTCCAAAGTATTAGCCTTTAGGTGCTGCAAGAGTATTCATTTTAATCTATTTTCCAACTGTAAAATGGACATGTGTGAAAAAGCAAAAGTGTTAGTTGCTCAGTTATGCAACCACATGGACGATAGCCCACCAGGCTCCTCTGCCCATGGGATTCTCCAGGCAAGAATACTAGAGTGGGTAGCCATTCCCTTCTCTAGGAATCTAGAGAATCTTCCCATATGAAATTTATTTGTTTTGTAAAAAGCAACAAATGATTAGCTCCGTTATTCTCTGCTCTTGAAACATATGGAGTTGGATATTCTTTAGGTTTGAATCAGTTTGGAGAACTACCATAGATTTATTTTTCAACTATTATGGGAATTTTGGTGAGAATAAGAAAGTCCCATCAACATTGGGGTCCTTTCCCTTGAATCTTACGGTTCAAATTAGAAACAAGCTTAATTAATATGACTGACACGTTAGAGCCACACATTTTTACAGGATGTCAGGAGAAGAATCCACCTTTTATTAACATAAACTGTTTTTCCTTCTCTCCTCCATCACTACCGCTGCCGTGTCCCCGGTCTTCACTTTTCCCTGGTTAACCTCTCGTGTTGTTGTGCCTGGCACATAGTAGGTGCAGGGTAAATATTTGTGTGTGTGTGAATGAATGAAGGACGTTCAGGACACAAGAGCTTCTTGGTTCACTTGAGTCAGCAAGGCTCTCACCAGTGTCTGGTGTATAAACTGGATGTGTTGTTGACAACTTTCTCTGCTCTTTGTGTGCACAAGCTAAGAATAAACAGCTCTGGAAGGAGGGAGGGCTTCATTCATGGGAGGATTACACCATCATAAACTCACCAAAGTGTAGCACACAGAGCCAGTGATCACAGAAGACAGGCAACCCAGGCCCCATCATTAAATATAGAAGCCTGTCTTCACTGGTTTTATCCAAACAGACTCCCTGTATTTTGGAAATTTCCACCACACTTCCTTTTGAGTTGCTTCTTTTTTCAAGATACCAAGGCTGACGCTTTATAAAAGTGGACTTAGTCAGGGAAGCTGGTGAAACGATGCTGTACATATTCCTTTATCCCCCCGAGGAGACTGTGGTGTTGATGCTTCTTGGCTGACTTTTACGTCCCTGACAACTTTCTATATTCTGGTTAAGATTTGAGGGTTTCTTTTCTAAAAAATGGTGATCTTTCCTAAGTGAAAGCACCTCATGGAATAGAGCGCTCAGTTTGTACTCAAGACGACAAGCAGAGTAGAAACTCTGATGTTTCAGGAGTCGGAGTTGCATTACTAAATAATTTCTCTTCCTCTGGACCAGATAATAACTATAACATCTCAGATCTGTGTCTTTAGTTGAACACCAGCCATGTAGAGAAACTCAGGTAGAAGTTGCAAAGTTATTTGTGGTTTACCAGAAAGGTTTCACACACAAAGGCTCAATATTTTTTCCTTTTACGAGCGAATCGTTTTGTATGTATGTGTGTGTGTGTGAGTGTTAAGTGCCATCTTATTTTTGGTTATTTAAAGTATGCAGCATGTAATCTTTCATATAATAATGAAAATATTTAAAATATTTTTATTGCTTTAAAATAGTATTTTATACAATGTTTTTATTAAGTTTTATAATAAACACTAAAAGTATTTTTAAAATAGTTGGTTAAGTAATCTTGAGTGTTACGAAGAATTCACTAAAGTAACAAAACAGTGAGAATAACGGTGAAGTTGCAGTGAAGGGAGAAACGTGTTCCTGGTGTTGAGGTAAAGATGTGATAATCACACTGTGTGGATTCACAGTACTCTGACCTATTTTCCCATCTCTGAGTAAGATCCTGTGTCCATTTGGCTTATTTTAAAGATTCTGTAATGCCTCATACTAATTTAAGGTAGCTTGAATATGTTTCTTTTCCTTGTTCCCCGAAAAAGCCAAACATACTCATGGTATGAAGGGAAAATGGAATCCTATATTATGTGGAAGTTATTTGTAAGCTGTAAGCTAGTGTTCAAATATGAGGTGGCATTACAGAAGTTTAAGACATAAATTAGCCTCAAAACTTAAATGCTTATTAGGGAGAAATTTATTTGGTCGTCAACTCAAGTTTCAGTTGTATATGTATTTCTTGATTTTACAAAATAGCGTCGAGGTGGTCAGGACTTGCTGCAGTAAGCCCTTACCTGACTACTGAGCTTTTGGCAACTTAAGCTCTTTGGCAGAAAATTTAGTTGCAAAACCTCTAGGGAATTTCTATAGTAGATTTTTATCTGGAGTCATATTGATGATTATTTCGTGTAAATTAACAAATTTAGATATCTTTTTCTAGCTCAGAGTAGATTGGAAGGGAGAAGGTGAAATGATATTAGATACATCGTCTGTGAGAGGTGCAACAGCAGTAATATCTTAAAGGAGAACCTGGAATTGAAGGAGAAAGCAACCAACTTTAGGGACAAACATTGTATAATAATGTTTAGGGACAAAAATTGTATAGTACAATGTGGAGCTTCTCAATGATGACATAAGACAAAAAATTTAAATTGTGTATTTTAAAAGCTTTTTTTCTGCCATAAGAGAAAAACTTATAGCAGAAAGCGAAGAAGAACTAAAGAGCCTCTTGAAGAAAGTGAAAGAGGAGAGTGAAAAAGTTGGCTTAAAACTCAGCATTCAGAAAACTAAGATCATGGCATCTGGTCCCATCATTTCATGGCAAATAGATGGGGAAACAATGGAAATAGTGACAGACTTTATTTTCTTGGGCTCCAAAATCACTACAAATGGTGACAGCAGCCATGAAATTAAAAGATGCTTGCTCCTTGGAAGAAAAGTTATGACCAACCTAGACAGCATATTAAGAAGCAGAGACATTACTTTGCCGACAAAGGTCCATCTAGTCAAAGCTATGATTTTTCCAGTAGTCATGTATGTATGTGAAAGTTGGACTATAAAGAAAGCTGAGCACCGAAGAATTGATGCTTTTGAACTGTGGTGTTGGAGAAGACTCTTGAGAGTCCCTTGGACTGCAAGGAGATCAGTCCTGAATATTCACTGGACTGATGCTGAAGCTGAAACTTCAATACTTTGGCCACCTGATGCGACGAACTGACTCTTTGGAAAAGACCGCGATGCTGGGAAATATTGAAGGCAGGAGGAGAAGGGGACGACAGAGGATGAGATGGTTGGATGACATCACCAACTCAATGGACATGAGTTTGAGTAAACTCTGGGAGTTGGTGATAGACGGGGAGACCTGGCATGCTGCAGTCCATGGGGTTGTAAAGAGTCGGACATGACTGAGTGACTGAACTGAACTGAAAAGATTTTTTTTTTGAGGCAAGAGCATTTAGACAACATTTTAGAAACTACTTAATAAAAATGGTTACAATTTAAGTGTTTTAGTTCATATTCTCAAGAAATATTTATTCAGAAAATTAACGCTGGGAGTGGGTGGTCGTTCACTCAGTTGTGTCTGACTCTTTGCAACCCTGTGGACTGTAGCCTGCCAGGCTCCTCTCTCCATGGGATTCCCTAGGCAAGAATGCTGGACTGGGTTGCAAGATCCACTCCTCCAGGGGATCTTTGACCCAGAGATCAAGCCTGTTTCTCTGAGTCTCCTGCATTGGCAAGTGGGTTCTTTACCACTAGCTGCACCCGGGAAGCTACATCTGGGACCATCTCATTAACGATGTGGTACTATGTTTAGAATTGAAGTCACTTCTCTCAAAAGGTGAACTTTTTTTCTCATAGCCAGCCCTCCAAGACTTAATTCTCAGAAGTTTTGATACAAATAAAAAAATTCTTTGGTAGATTGTAATGTATTCTTTTATTTTTCAAATTGAAATACAGTTGATTTACAATATTGTATCAGTTTCAGGTGTACAGTGTAATTTAATAGGTTGTACTATAGCGGGTTGTAATATAACAGTCTTGAAAAGCATAAGAATCGCAATCTGGAATATCTAGAAAACAGTTCAATAAAATGTATTTCTTCTCTTTCTTTGATGCTGATACGTTCACTATTACCTTGATGATATAAATTATGCAGGTAAATCTAGGCAGGTAAGATTATACTGACACCACTGCCGCTGCAAAAACTGGCATCTGAACACTGAGTTTGGAGATCCTGTGGATGTGACAATAAAAACCCAGGTTTTTGATATTATTTTGGAAAAATAATTCAATATGTAAATCATGATTTTTAGTAAATGCTTTATTTTATGCCTTCCATGTAACAACCGTCCTGTTAAGGAAAGTGCTTTTTTTTTCAGTGTTAAAGGTTCATAAGGGAAGTAGAATTAGTCTGCGGAGGCCCCCAGCCTCTCATTATGCTATTGTTTGACCAGGTAGATGTGTTTATTCTCTGCTCCCTTCCCCTGACGCACCAATCATTTGTACCCGGGAAAACTACCTTCACCATCAAATTACTCCTGAAAATAAAATAATGCCACTAACATGCAGAGCTGTAGACAGCTAGGAGGAGAGGGCTGAAAATGATGCACACATGGCTTCCTCCATTTCCTTTCCTTTGGTCCGGGCCTGGATTGTCAGGTGCCAATTAGTTATAAATGGGCTTCCCTGGTGGCTCAGATGGTAAAGAATCTGCCCACAATGCAGGAGACATGGGTTTGATCCCTGGGTTGGGAAGTTATAAAGCACCTACATTTAAACCAGTTCATTTTCTGCTCTCGGATTAGAAATTTATTTTCAGTGAAGGTCCTCATTGTCACAAAACTCATATTTTTCCCCCTAATATTTTATCTATTTATTTGGCTGTGTCTGGTCTTACTTGCAGTACATGGGATCTTTTGCTGTGGAGTATGGACTCCCTGGGTTGGGAAGATCCCCTGAAGAAGGGATAGGCTACCCACTCCAGTGTTCTTGGGCTTCTCTTGTGGCTCAGCTGGTAAAGAATCCGCCTGCAAGGCAGGAGACCTGGCTTCGATCCCTGGGTTGGGAAGATCTCCTGGAGAAGGGAAAGGCTACCCACTCTAGTATTCTGGACTGGAGAATTCCATGGACAGTCCATGGTGTCGCAAAGAGTCAGAAACAACTGAGCAACTTTCACTCACTCACTGTGTTGAGGTGTGTGGACTCAGTAGTTGCCACACATGCGTCTAGGTGCTCTGCAGCATGTGGTATCTTAGTTCTCCAACCAGAGATCGAACCTGTGTCCCCTGCATTGGAAGGTGGATTCTCAGCCACTGGACCAGCAGGGATGTCCCAAACCAGCTGAATTACAGCAAAAATTTGACTGATCCATGAAGCATGTTGTAAGGAGAGCCTACCTGATCCTGAGACAACACTAGACCACCACTGATTCAGTTCCACAGTTTTGTCCTCTTAGTCATCACCCTGCTTGTTTAACTTCTATGCAGAGTGCATCATGAGGAACGCTGGGCTGGAAGACGCACAAGCTGGAATCAAGATTGCCGGGAGATATCAATAACCTCAGATATGGAGGTGACACCACCCTTATGGCAGAAAGTGAAGAGGAACTCAAAAGCCTCTTGTTGAAAGTGAAAGAGAAGAGTGAAAAGGTTGGCTTGAAGCTCAACATTCAGAAAACTAAGATCATGTCATCCAGTCCCATCACTTCATGGGAAATGGATGGAGAAACAGTGGAAACAGTGTCAGACTTTATTTTTTGGGGCTCCAAAATCACTGCGGATGCTGATTGCAGCCATGAAATTAAAAGACGCTTGCTCCTTGGAAGGAAAGTTATGACCAACCTTGATAATATATTAAAAAGCAGAGACATTACTTTGCCAACAAAGGTCCGTCTTGTCAAGGCTATGGTTTTTCCAGTGGTCATGTATGGATGTGAGAATTGGACTGTGAAGAAAGCTGATCGCCAAAGAATTGATGCTTTTGAACTGTGGTGCTGGAGAAGACTCTTGAGAGTCCCTTGGACTGCAAGGAGATCCAACCAGTCCATTCTAAAGGAGATCAGTCCTGGGTGTTCATTGGAAGGACTGATGCTAAAGCTGAAACTCCAATACTTTGGCCACCTCATGCGAAGAGTTGACTCACTGGACAAGACTCTGATGCTGGGAGGGGTTGGGGGCAGGAGGAGAAGGGGTCGACAGAGGATGAGATGGCTGGATTGCATCACCGACTCTGTAGACATGAGTTTGGGTGAACTCCGGGAGTTGGTGATGGACAGGGAGGCCTGGCTTGCTGTGATTCATGGGGTCACAAAGAGTCTGACACGACTGAGCAACTGAACTGAACTGAATCGGCTTTTCAGAGTAGCCGATCACCAATCTGACCAACTATGTGGAAACTGGCCATCGAGATGCCTGACTCTAACAAACTGGTGCTGTTACTCCTTACCCAGCCTGGTCATAGAGACTGAAGGCCAAAAAGCATGTTGAGTTTTTACGGTAAAAAAGTGCATGAGGAGGGCAGCTACATACTAGGTTACCCTCCCGGTTTGACCCCTGTCCTTGGGTTTTTATTGCCTGAACTGGCACCAAAGAAACTCCTTGAAAATAACACATTCCTTGTCCATTCAGTGGTTAATGATGCTTAAAAAAAATCACAGTTTGTGACTGTGACCTAAATTATGCCAGAAGCTGTAAAACCATGGTTTCTTTAAATTCAAATATGACCCACATGCTTTAAAACCACTACACTGACCCTATAGAACTGTTGCTGAGTATGCATGTCCACACACACACACACACTCACACACAAAACACTTGGCATTAAATGACTCGGTACAAGAAATGGTATTTTTCAGACTTCCATGTTGAAGAAAAGGCTCATGAAAGAGATGTAAGTGAGCTTAAAGCCAAACATTTGTTTGGCTTTGCTGCAGCAGGCTGCAGGAATGTAAACTTTTTTTTTTTTTTTCAATGACTTCAGCTCCTAATTTGAAAGCTAGGATTTTTAGGAGTGAGCAAGAGACTATATTTGGCCAAAAAATTCTGCTGGCTTGACTTAGCCACTCTGCACATTCAAAACAATACTTCTTTATCAAAAAAACAATAGTCTGTTTTATTCACAGCACATGTAGAAGTTGGAACATCGACTAAATTCCACTTTCTTCTCTTGCAGTGTGTCTGTAACCAGCTAATGAGCTGCAACAGAGCCTGGCCTTCATTTTCAGCAAATTAAGTTCATCCCTCACAGGAATTGTGGTCTGGCTGTGGCACCGCTCCTAGGTACGGGCGGGACTTGTTTCTTCTACCAGTTGTAGGTTGGCCACATGGGTACGTGCTGTCGCACCACACAACAAAATCTTCTCTATAATAACCAGTCTAAGTAGCCTTTTACCCCTCAAAAGTAGATCCCATTTAATTTACTTTGTGTTTATAGCACTCCCTCCAAAACCACATCATTGGCACAGACTGATATTTATACAACTTTTTATTTTAAACTATTTATTTAGAGTTGAGACTTCAGTAGCACTCCCTGTCAGATTCATTGACCGTGCTTAAATTCAGGATACTGCAAATGTAAATTGGGAAGAGTGATGTGTGTTTTTGGGATTCATTTCTCCAGCGCACAGACACCCACACAACTCTCGCTGAAGTGAAGGGAGGTTAGACGTGTGGATAAAATTTTGTGATACAGATGACTGGTAGGAAACTTCCCACTGATGGGTGGTTTAAAAAAAAAATTGCTCTTGCCCATTGTGTCCCCATGTTTCTTCAACGATGGAGTTGATCAGACAGACAATTATGTAACATGGATCTAAAAATTTCTGGTTCAGAAGTATCAGTGTCATTAGGGATCTCTTTTCATACATAGTACAGAGTTTCATTACTCAATTATTCTAATGGAAGTCTCTTCTATTAGAATAAAATGTAATAATTAGAATAGGTACTTGCCACAGAAGGAAGGGAAAATAAACTTTATTATGTATCTGAGCTCTGCTTTGGGGCCTTTTACCAAAGTTATGTTTTTCTTAAATCAAACTTTTCAGTTTTGTAACTTTTAAAGTGAGGAAAGGATGTAAATTTCAAATCACCATTTAACTACATAAAATATAGTGGCATATGATCAGGTTGTTTTATTCATGGTGGACATTTCATACTATTAATGATATTGAACTTTCATTTTCTATGAGATTCTGCAAATTGTTCTTAAATTTCCTACTATTTAGTGATCTGAAAATACAAATACAATCTTGCTCACACCTTTGATCCTTTTTGCTCTCTTCTTTTGGTGAACTCCAATCTGTTTTCAAGTCCTGGGTTATATATTCTCCTCTTCGTATATCGTGAAAATATATGAAAATATATGAACATATGTGATAAACATCTTCTCAAAGAAAAGTGTAGCTGAATTGCAGTGGGATCATTTTTTAAGATATCATCCAGTGCCTCTGTCTCCTCATATCTCCTTTATCTCTTACTCTTCCTCTGTGTTCTGGAAGCTAGGCTACTTCAGGAAAGAGATAAAAAGGAAAACAAGTGACCATAAAGGAGTCAACCTCTTTGTAACTTAAAATTAAGGTCCCAATTTAGAAAATAGACTTGAAAGAATAAGGGGTTAGCTTCTGTTGTGCTATCCTTCCAGGGTAGGTAGAGATTTCATGGATTCCAGGAAGAGAAAAGTTGAGAAAGGAGAAAGGGAAGTTAGATGCTGGTGGGAGCTGATGAGGTCTTGCTTCTAGAATAAGGAGGATGTCCCCAACTCTTCCCCGTCAGCTCAAGTACCTTTGGCTTTCTCACCGTGTCCAGTGTGGAGGGATGATATAGTGATGACTGGATTTCTCAACCCCACTCTGCATTCTAGACTCCCTGGTACTATTTAAGCCTCCTGGAGTTAGAGGCAACCCAGGGGAGACGGGTTAGAGGAGATCTTATTTCTATAACTGTGTTAGTTGGTTGGGCTTGAAATAAAAAAGAAATTGTTATGGAAAAAGAAAGAAAATGCTGTCATTTTGCATGTCTGAGTTTGGCGGCTCCAGGTTTGTATGCGTCCAAGAAAGGAATTATGCCGTCACACTCCTTTGTCAGAGTTATGTGACGCGTAGTAGGTGCGCAGTGAACAGCTGGTAACGGAATGAAAAGATATTATGAAGCAGTATTAGAGAGCCGGGAGCTGCACGCCAACTGCTCCCATCTTTGATCTGGTTGCTCTGTTGGGTCAGGGAAAAAAAAAAAAAAGGTCTTATTTTGGCCTGTTGCAGGCCAGCTTGGCCTGTTTACTCCTGTGGTTTCCCAAATTCCCAAACAATGCGACATCGCCTGAAATTACACTTCAGGGCATCCTGGAGCATTTCTGCTGCCCACCCTTCTTGCAGGGAGTCCACTTCAGCTCCCCGTGTGCCCGCTGCTGTGATCACTTGCTGTCACCGAACCTCTACACGCGTCCACCCCAGGGGAGTTAAGTGGGACCACATCAGTGCTGGGGAACTAGCTGTCTTCCAGCCCTGCGCTGTGGGTCGTTCTGTCTTACGCTTTGGTGAGGTCTATTTTCTCCATGGCCTTTCAGTAGGGAGAGGGGCCTGGGATAGGGCAGAGCCCAGAAAATAGCAACAGAATGCCCAGTGTGGGTGGAAAGCCCCCCTTTCCTCTTGAGGAGAGAAGATCTGATCAGAGGACGTTCCGCTTGGACATTGCCTTCTGGGCTCATTTTTCTTCCGCTTTTTTGTATTTTGTTGTTTGTGGCACCTGTAAACCAGATGGACTATGCACTGAAATCCTGAGTTGTGTAGGATGAGGGGGCTGTCCTGTGCCCTCCTTCAGCCCTCAGAAAGGCGTCTGCCGTCTTCTGGTGCCCTGTTCAGACCTCAGTATCCACAGCTTGTGAGTCCTGCTGTGTGATCCACGAGGGTCTCAAAGCACTTTCAAACTTTAGTGCGTGAGCTGATGACTTTTACACAGAAAGCTGACATGCGTGAGAAACCGTGAATCGCCCTCCTCCACTCCTACTTCTCTCCTTTATCCGGATATTTTTGGTGGTTGTTTAGCTGCTGAGTTGTGTCCAACTCTTTTGCAACCCCGTGGACTGTAGCCCTCCAGGCTCCTCTGTCCATGGGATTTTTTAAAGCAAGAATACTGGAGTGGGTTGCTATGTCCTCCTCCAGGGGATCTTCCCGATCCCGTGATTGAACCTGTGTCTCCTGCTTGGCAGGTGGATTCTTTACCACTGAGCCACTCAGGAAGCCTCTATTTTTGGTTGCAAGAGGGAAAAACTCAACTCAGGCTGGCTCGACAGAGTGGACAGGCCTCTTTACTGAAAGGTGGTGTAATGTAGGTGGCTCCATTTCCTCAAGAAAACTGGGTATTTTTCTCTCTTACTCAGCTTCTCAGAGCTTCCCTCATGGTCACAGGATGACCGGCTGACACCGGGGCTACTTGTTTTCCTGTTTGTGTCTGGCAGAGACATAGGAGCATCTCAGGGACCACCTTTCCCAGAAGAGCCCTCCGCAAATTGTTCTGAGGTTGTATCTGCCCAATTCTGAAACACACATCTTACACAGGCAGCATGTCACTCTCCTCCCTCTTCAGTTATCCCCTCTTCCATCTATTTGGTTAAAGTAGATAAAGGGAAATAAGGACAGTATAACACATCAGAACGGGCCTGGTTGAGGCTGCGTGAAGAATGTACTCTCAGTGACACGGGCTCCAGCTGCTTGCAATTAATCACTCTCAATTAATCAATCAATTGAAGCTGATTGGGGCTGTGAAAGAGTTTAGCAAAGCTGTGTTCAAGCTCTGACATTGCTGTTTACTAGATGTGGAATCCCAGTCTGTCTCACCTCTGAGAAATTCAGTTTTCTTGTGAGTATCAAATGAGATGCTCATAAAAGGTCACTGATCACTCCTGTGTTCTCCACATGCCAGTTATTATTGTGGATTTACTTGTTATTTTTTCCTATTTTACATAAGGAGCTGGGTCTTCATTGTAAGAGTCATTTCCCATTCTGTACTGAAAGATTTTGAAACATATTATTCATTCAGAAATGAAAGTTTATGGACAGTTTGAAAGGAGTAAAGCAGTGTGCCAGATGCTAGGAATATGGTGTATATATATATAAATATGAGTATTGGTTATCTCTACAGAGAAAGTTAATATAAAATGATATAGAAAAATGAGTTGCATCTTTCAGAGTATATCTAGAAAATTTATTATTTTTTTTCTCCTTGAATAACCACCTCTTACTTGGTAACTTTTCCCCCTTTATTTTCCTCATTTGAGTGAAGAAAAGAGAATTCAGTTACCTGAGGATTTAAGTCAACTAGATTCCAATTGATTGAGTTTCTGTTATTTATGTGTTATGTTAAGAAATTATATGCTAGATATTGACTTATAATGTTGTAATGTAACATGTATTCCTAATACCTCAGCTTTTTTAAAAATTAGAATTTTTGAGCACTTCCTTAGAAAATCTTATTCTATCCTCCTCCTCGGACACTCAGTTGTGTACGACTCTCCCGACAAGGATACAGGAGTGGGTTGCCATTTTCTCTTCCAGGGGGTCTTCCTGACCTAGGAATTGAAGCTGCATCTCATATGACTCCTGCATTAGCAGGAGGATTCTTTGCCACTCCAGTCATGTGAAACATGAATATTAACTATAATGTAAATTGTTTTAAAATTTTGAGTTCATGACCATCAAAACAATGTCTGTCTTTCCTCATGAACCGCCAAAAAGTTCAGTGTTAAATGGAGACTGTAGCTGAAAAATGGTCAATTAGATTCTTGTAATATTTCTCTTTGCTCCTTTTGTTTCATCTTTATTTGATTTAATTTTAATTGATTCGTGTTCTGTATTTCAACATTTTGTTGTTGTTGTTTTCTAGTCGCTAAATCTTGTCCCATTCTTTTGCAACTCCATGGACTGTAGCCTGCCAGGCTCCTCTGTCTGTTACATTTCCCAGTCAAGAATACTGGAGTGGGTTGCCATTTCCTTCTCCAGGAGATCTTCCCAACCCAGGGATAGAACCGCGTCTCCTCCATTGGCAGGTTGTTCTTTACCACTGAGTCACCAGGGAAGCCCTTCAACATTTTAAGTTAGTTTTTTATGGAGGTTAAAAAAAAAAGAAAGTGAAAGATCTGGAGGGAAGGAGAAAAGCAGGGATGAAAGAAAAATAGAGAGGGTCTTGGAGAGAGGAGTGAGCAGCTCAGAACTCTGCAACAGTTAGGAAATGAGAGGGAGTCAAACAAGAGACAGGTTGTTGCTTAGAATGTACAGGTGCCAAAAAGAAGAAACGAGATCCCAACTGAAGGTCACGGCATTGAGAAAGAACTATTTCAGGTGAAGAACAAAGAATTCGTGCCAACTCAGTGAGTAGAGTTTGGAAATCATGGTAGTGGGAAGTGGAATGGCAGTGGTGCTGAAGGTTTAAACCTGGCTGATCTCAGAAATGGTATGAAGATGGGGGGGAAGAGGGGAAGGAGAGACCCGGGCCTGACACGGTGCTAGCCAGTTTACAGAAAGCCCTTCACAGCACATGCACTATCATATTTCATTCCCAAAATAACCCTGCGAGGTATTAGTATTCCCTTCTTACAGATGAATAAACTAAGAAAGAGCGAGTTCTTTTTCTTTGTTTTTAAACCGGTAATTCTGACTAATACATACACAGAAAAACAAAGCGGAAACCCAAATGGTTATTTGGTCGGTTTGATTAACATAGTCATTTGGTGGGGACAGTTCAGGTCAAAAAATGATCACCCCAGGCTTCTCACCAAAGACCATGTTGAGATCTTGTATGTGTGTACAAGAATGTGTGTCTGGAGAGGGAATTATTTTTACTACAGAAACTTGCTTTTTTGTGTTGGTTATGTAACATTGACTTCACTCACATAGCAACTTGGATGTGCTTGGGAAATGTTGCTACATTATTTTGTCTATAACTACTCTGGCTCTCACAGAAATTTAAAGTCCTATGCAGTTTAAAATTCAGGCCAGTCCAATAATTAAAACCATCCCCTAGGTAATGCTGCTTTTTTAGGGAAACATGCTTAGTCTCCCAGATTTCCCAGCCTTCTGTCATTCTTAGTGGTGGAGTGGTAGGGGAGAGCATCTTTGTGGATGGAGTCTCCTATTTCTCAGGATTTCGGGGGAATGTCCCTTGTCTGGGGGCTTCCCAGGTGGCTCTAGTGGTAAAGAGCCTGCCTGCCAATGCAGGGGATGCTAGAGATGTGTGTTTGATTCCTGGGTCGGGAAGATCCCCTGGAGAAGGAAATGGCCAACAGATGAGCTCCTAGGAGTCTGACGTGGGATGGGCCTGGGGTGAGGTGGGCAGGTTCATTCTAGAGTCAGATATGGAATTTGAGATTGCCCTTCTCTTGGGCTTTCCACTCTTTACCACTCAGAAGAGTGAAGCCAGAACGGGAAATTGGGCAACACTCTCAGATTGCCTTCCACACTCCACCATTCTCAGAAACACAGGAAGTGGGCTCTTGCTCCCTTTTCTCTTTGTCCTAAGCCCTTCTACCATAAGGTAGCCTGCCGCATGGCCTGGCGAGTTCATAGGTGGAAAGTATACTCTCTTCAAAACAAAAGTTCTGTGATTGAAGCCTCCAGGCTTAGTCCTTGGAATGTTAAATAGGAACTAAAAGATTTTAGCACATCTATTTACTTTCCACAAAGCCTTGCTCTCAAATTAAATTCTTGTGCTCTCCTGATATAGGGCAGTAAGCTTTCTGGCTCTGCCTAGGAGGTGAGAGACTGCAAAGTAACATGATTTAGGGGATGCCATGAAATATATTAGTTTAATGTTTGCAAAATACTGTCCATGGTACAGTTACATAGACACAGTCAAAAGTCCTAAAATCTGGGTAGCTGCACGTGCAGTTTGCACTGTCTGCATGCGTGCTAAGTCACTTCTGTGCAACTCTGTGCGACCCTATGGACGGTAGCCTGTCAGACTCCTCTGTCCATGGGATTCTGCAGGTAAGAATCCTGGAGTGAGTTGCCATTTCCTTCTCCATGTTGCACTGTCTACTTTCTGGTAAAATTAACATGAGAATCACTTTGTGATCCATTTTGTCTAGCAAGTAGGAAAGGTGGAGAGCTGGTTTCATTGTGAGATAAAAATGGATAAGACTGGTAGATCATATTTAGAAGACAGCCTATAAAAAATAGCCATTGTGACAAAAAACAGGCGAACACTTCTTTTATCAGTAAATTAGGAATTAACAAAAAAGGTGACTTTTACAGTGTAACGTTCCTAAGCTGTTTTTAAACTGGCATTTTTAGGAATTGTTTTCTAAGTGTTTTGTCAGGGAAGAAAGTGTCAGTAAATTTTATTTTATGAATGCTGCAATTTAGAGTTCTGTTTTACATGATGGCAAAATAAACTCACTTCTATACTTATTTCCCATTAGATTTTAGTATTTGTAGCAGGCCTTGTCAAATAGAGGTGAAAATTAAATTATGATAACCTGAAAAGTGTACCTAGGAAATCGTGTGAATTCTTTAACAAAGGCTCTATGTTTGCTGTATTCAAAGGAATATTTCCTTCATGGTGCAAAATGATAATTAGAAGTATTGAATTAGATATTTGTAAGAGAATAGTGGAAATTACCCACTGCTGCACTGCGTTGTATCTTTTAGTTTTGGTATTCTATTCTAATTATAAGCGAAAATTTCTCCCAAATTCATCATAAAAAGAAGCACATATAATGACTACTTTTCCTAAAATAATCTCTGAAATTGTGAATGCATTTATTTGTGTTAATGTGAGGTTTACAGTTTAATTTAGATGATGGTGCTGTGGATTTCTGAATAATTTCATTTAAGGACAGTTTGTAAGAATAAATAAAACCAAAAGCAATTATAATGTGAACCCTTCTCTTCTCTCCTGTATCTGTGAAACGGCCTAAGTCCAGAATCTTTTTCTTTATTGTGCTTGTCAAATTTTAATGTTTGAAAGTTTTTCATTCAAATACACATATATAAAATTACACATAATGGATGAAGAATTATGGCAGTGCTCTTTATTTCCTCCTCTTCAATAGTTAGATGTATATCTATCACTTACATGAAAGTGTAGAACTGTAATTGCTTTCATCTTGTTTTCCGAGAAATGCCAGTTCCTCTTTTTGTCTTACAAACTTAGAAATATAGATGTAATGTAATATTCTTACCCATGTCACATTCCTATAGGTTTTTTTTTCCTGCTGTTTTTGGTGACTTAATCATAAAAGTGAAAATTTAAAGGTGATTTCAAAAGTTGTCTTCCTCTGCACGGGGAACTTAGGCAGCATCCCTGGAATACAATTTGGCTTGAGAAAGTGATACATATTTTAATACAGGGCAGAGGAAGATGCATGGTTATATGTGATCCTTATAATCACTTTAATTTCAGGATTGTAATTTATAATGATTTCCAGAAATATTTTTTGTTTTTGGAAAAGGAGATTTGTTGAGTGTGTGCACTATAGTAATTACTGCTTTTAATGGAATGTATGTCTTAAACTTAAACATTCTGACAACCTAGCTGGGGCACTGATGACATTCTTTAGTTCTTCTTGGCCTCCGTGAGGTAATATACAATTTAGTTTCAAAACTAGTTATGTATCATTGTCAAAAGCTTTTTCTTAAATATACGAAGAAAAATATATTTTCAAATATTTATACCTTCACTGTGTAAAGTTTTATCTGAAAAGCAACACTAGCATGAAAATGTGAAAAATGAAGATTTCTCTTTTTAAAAATTCATTCTTTTGGTGGCCTAAGATTCTTAACATGATTTTTAATTTGTCTCAAGGCCTGTGGAAAGAGATTGGCTTTCTAGAATGTACATGGTTGAGCATCGTGCAGAAATAAATATCTTCCCCTTGGAATTTAAATTGTATCTAGTAGTACTATTTTTATACCTCTTACTAGGAAACGAAATACCTCTAAATTTAGTGCTTTGGAATTTTATTTCCACTAAAAATTTCTTCAGATATGTGAGCACCATAGTAACAGCTTTGCAAGCTGATTCTTCATTACAGCTCCCCGATAAGAGCTTCACTCAAGACAGTTCCTCTGGGATAACTGAGACTAAAAATCAATTCTGATAACATTAGAACAAATTTAAAGACGGAAAAAAAAACAATCAGAGCAGCATGCATGCTGTGAATAAACAGAGCTTCTTTTTCTTATTTTTTTTTCACTCAAAAGCTAAAATGTATTTTTTCCCAAAAGTTTTTATTTTTTGTATTATTTTATATCTCGGTAGGATTTATACACCTTTGGAAAAAATAATTCTTTTACCAGAGATATGAAAGATTCAGCTGAATTTATTTGTGGCATAGGTAAATGTCTTTTGTATGCTTTATAATCAAACATTTGGCCAAACCTACAGGTAAGTAATATGGGGTGTGAAAAGATGAACGCAATGAATCTATTTGAATATAAAGTTAATAATCAATTCATTACTTTTGAGAAAATCATTGCATTTTAAAAACCATGTAGTACACTAGACTGAGCTCTGATCATCTTAGAAAGAAGTCTGTCAAAATAAATCAGGTTGATAACTGATTAGCAGAACTTGTAGTCTGTCATTTTTAAATATGTGCCCAATTTCTTCACATAAATCTTACCTTTAAAATCTTCAAGAGGAAAATTTATTTTGGGCACACTGGCCATGAATATCAGTTGACATTTATACAGTGCACAGAATTTATACTGTGGGTTAGGATGTCGGCCATAATTCTAGGCTGATAGTTTGTAAAGGGAAGATTCCATTTTGTACTGTTTATAAAATGTTACTCTGCAGTTCCATGCTCCAAGACTAACAAAGTCTCTCCAAGTATAGTCAGGCGCTGCAGTTTAACTTATTGCATTCATTAAACTAGGCTTAGATTGTCCTAATTATATGTTATCAACAATTAAGAAATGGATCACATGCCACAGACTGGCTAAAACATTCTGTATTCTTGGCTGGATGCCAGTGGAGGTGCCAAGTTCCATTCTACCTTGTCATCAGCTGCATCTCTGCTTTTGCAGTACAAGCAGCAGCTGTGCTAGACAAAATAATCTAAATTCTCACATGTACTTTTCCTTTAGGAAACAGCTCACACTGAATTGCATTTCTGGTGTGAATAGTACTACACCTGAGTGAGTTTGCCCTGAAAAAGGATTTTATGCAAATATAATTTGTAACTGATATAATCTTTCAAGACTTTCAAATGCATTTGTCCTATCAAAATAATGGTCTTATGTTTCATGCTGAAATTATTACCAAATGGATTCTGTGGGTAGCAAAGTACTATTTGCTCGTTCGGCAATGATTTTCCTATACCTCAAATTACATAATTTTATAGGTGCTCTGTTTCAAAGGAAAACAATCTTTATTGATCCAGGCAGTCAGAATTAATCATGGATCTCTGATCTCAAAACTCCTGGCAAAATCCTTTTATTCAGAACACTCATGTGCCAGACGCTCAACACTTCACAAGTCCTTGTGGGATGATGGGTTTTTCAAACAGTCTGATTGTTCAATCTAGTGTGGCTTCTGGAAGTGGAGATTCAGCAAGGCTTTTCCCTGAGTGGAGGCAGGCCCAGCCAATTTTATGGAGAGCTAAATTTGACCCAGCTTTTGCTTCCAATTGTCATCTTTGTTCTTGGTAAGGTTAAAAAAAAAATGGATGTTGGATGTTGTTCTCCTTTCCACATGTTTGATAGAGAGTAGATCCTGGAGTAGCAGGTATATTTCATCAGAAGCAGAGGGTAATGGTGCCAGGATACCATGCTTGGTATTTGAATTCCAGCAGCCGAAGATTCTGTGCTCCTTGATTGGATCCTGGAATAGATGATCATGGAAAGCTAGTCCCCATGAGAACTGACTTTCAGGTTCATCACAGAGCTTACATTTGAGTTGACATGTATTTTCAAGTTCCCAATTTACTTGATTAATAAAAGCTTTACTGCCTCCTACATGAATCAAGCTGGAGGGGTCATGCCAAATTCTCAATCAGAACGAGAAGATATCAAAGAGATTCAAAAGATCCAGCCAAGGTCTGTAATTTACACAGAGCTTGTCCTCTGCCATTTTGTAATGGCATCTGCTGAGTCATTGCTTACTGGGCAGAAACTTTTCAAATTTTACTTCATACTAGGAAATCCTTTACAATTCACAGAAACATGCCAAGAAATTCTTTTGCCAAAACCAGCTTCCTGGAATAATTTCCTTTGGTTTCACAGAAGATTGTCCCTTTTTTTCCCCCTATAGTAGATGATCTTTATAGTAGATGATCTTTCTAGAGATTCAGATGAGTGCTCTCAGAGGAGAATCTATTCTATTACTGAATCTGATCTATTCAGTAATCCGATCTGATTACTATATTAGCCTTCTCTGCTCAAGACCCAACCCATCTCAGTATCTGTATGCATCTTCTCTCATCTTCTTCAGCTCAGTTCAACCACTCAGTCTTGTCCAACTCTTTGCGACCCCATGGACTGCAGCATGCCAGGCTTCCCTATCTATCATCAGCTCCCAGAGCTTACTCAAACTCATGTTGATTGAGGTGGCGATGCCATCCAACCATCTCATCCTCTGTCATCCCCTTCTCCTGCCTTCGATCTTTCCCAGCATCAGGGGCTTTTCAAACGTGTCAGTTCTTCGCATCAGGTGGCCAGAGTATTGGAGTTTCAGCTTCAGCATCAGTCCTTCCAATGAATATTCAGGACTTACTCTTGGTTTAATACTAGGCACCAAGCTATAATATAAGAAATGCATGTCCAAACAACATTCAGTTTTTTTCTGCCCTTGGTGATAGAGTCTTGGTGAAGCAACGGGCTTGCCTGCCTTAATCTTCCCAGCCTCCCTGACATGCAGAGCCGTGTCTGCCCAGAGACCGCTAGACGACTGAGGCTCTCATCTGATGGGCTTTCTGTTCGTATAAGCTATTGTCTAGGTGTGTCTTTCACTCATGATTTTTGACCCTTTGGGGAGGTACTCCGAAGATGTTCTGTAATTTTTTTTTTGATTCATTAAAATTCCCTCTGTTCGGGCACTCAGGGCCAGTACACTGGGATGACCCTGAGGGATGGAATGGAGAGGGAGGTGGGAGGGCAGTTCAGGATGGGGGACACATGTACACCCATGGCTGATTCATGTCAATGTATGGCAAAAACCACTACACTATTGTAAAGTAATTAGCCTCCAGTTAAAATAATTAATTAAGAAAAATTTCCTCTGTGCTTCAAACTTACTTGCCTTCTCATCGTTTGTTAGAAATAACATTTTTTCCCCTCCTGTGCTTCTTTATTATCTATTGCTCATCTTGCATCTTTTCTTTTTGAAACAGACTCTTTGGTTTTCTTTTGTTGATATTTTTCTCTGTTACTCTCTTTCATGTACCATTTAGGCTGAGGCTAAATTGCTGGGCCAGCTGCTCTCTTTGACCTGCTCTAGACTTTGCCGACCACATCACCAACTGGCAGGGTGTGGTGCCTTGAGGTCTTCCAGGGGACATGCGTCCAAATGGAAATAATGGAGTAACATTTCTGAGTTATAATTTGTGCTCAGCATGAGAGAATCCCCGTCATCTTAAGCATTTTAAAGCGCATTCACTATATTACTGAAATGTGTATTAAAATTCTGAATCTTAAAATCAGTCTACCCCATATTGAAACTGCATGTCAATACCTGATTCAGCTAATGGTCATGTGTTAATAGCAGGACCAGAAAGAAGCCCTAAGGAGTCATCTAGTATATTCGTCTTCTAGGAGGCTATTCTTCATAGAAGACTGTCTTGTCTTTTCTTTAAAAATGCAGAAGAATTTTTATTATGTTCTTGTCTATTGTTTTATGATGTGTACAGCTTACTGAATTATTTGAGATAAATCCTGTTCTTTCGCTAGTTTACTCTTTCACAAACCCATAGGCTCACAAACATACACACATGCTTACAAAGATAGGAAAAACAGATTTTTTGGTTCATTGGTTTCTTGAGGGGGAAACTTGTTTTCTTATCAGAGGAGTAGAGGTTAGTTTGGTTTTGCTTCAAAATACTTAGGACTAGAACCAAAGTACACTTGGTTATTGTTGAGAAAGGTGATTTTTTTTTATTCACGAGCCCAAGGGGGCATTTTTGCTGCTTCCATTTTTTTCTACTTCATCACAAGCATCTCTTCAGCTGCTGTGCAGTAAAAATGTGTGCAAGTGGTGTCTGGTACTTCCATGGAGGAAGCCAGACTGCTTTGGGGAATGCATGGGACAAAGGGAGGCCCTTTATGCTCTGTAGCTAGCAGGACAAATCACTGAAATCCTCTTAGATATTAGAAGGGAATATCCTGAGCTATTCTGAAATCTCAAAAGGACTAACAAAGTTCATTCCATTTGTCATTGAAATGTGACAGTGATATAGAACAAAACCTTTCCGCAGTGGGGGCTGGCTGCACCGAATTCCTTTTGCAACAAGGAAATTAGGTCACAAGAAATTTAGGTCAACACCTTACAGAAATGCCCCTATGCCTGAAAGGAGCCAGGAGAACTTACACCGTCACAAACAGAAAAGTTATTGTTTTTATATTTAATTTGAAAAATGGTACCTTCCAAAGCTTAGGGTGATATAAACTCAGTTATGATTCAGCAAGGAAAATTACCTCTTGCATCACTGCACTGCTCCTGCTAAATCAAGGGGTGATCCTGAAGTGCTTCTAACCAAGCCCAGCCTGGCCGACCTGGTTTAATCATGCAATTCAAGAAATATTTATCAAGCCTTCATTATGTGCAATGAACCTATTAGAAAATTTAAAGGTTATGAAGATTAATAAGCACCCTATTCCCATCAACTCTGTCTTTGCCATTAAGAAGCTTGATGCTTAAGGAGGAGGAGAAGGTTAGGGAGTAGATGAAAGTGCAATATAACCTATAATTCTTTAATTCACTTATCATACAGTAAATGAGTATCTACTGTGTGTCAGAAACTGGGGAAAGTGATGTACAAGAGTTAAAGCAAAATGACTCTGGTTGGAAAGAAGAAAGAGATAAGGTCGGTGTGGCATGGGTGTGTTTGTGTGTGTGCAGGCCTAGTCATGTCTGACTGTTCGTGACCCCGTGGATTGTAGCCAGCCATGGTCCCCTGTCCATGGAATTTTCCAGACGCGAATACTGGAGTGGGTTGCCATTTCATTCTCCAGGGGATCTTCCTGACCCAGGGACTGGACCTGCATCTCTTACGTTGTTAGGCAGGTTCTTTACTACTGAGCCACCTGGGAAGCCCCTTGGCATGGGTTCAGTTCAGTTCAGTCGCTCAGTCGTGTCCGACTCTCCGCGACCCCATGAATCACAGCACACCAGGCCTCCCTGTCCATCACCAACTCCCGGAGTTCACTCAAACTCATGTCCACAGAGTCAGTGATGCCATCCAGCCATCTCATTCTCTGTCGTCCCCTTCTCCTCCCGCCCCCAACCTTTCCCAGCATCAGAGTCTTTTCCAGTGAGTCAACTCGTCACATGAGGTGGCCAAAGTATTGAGTTTCAGCTTTAGCATCAGTCCTTCCAATGAACACCCAGGACTGATCTCCTTTAGAATGGACTGGTTGGATCTCTTTGCAGTATAAGGGACTCTCAAGAGTCTTCTCCAACACCACAGTTCAAAAGCATCAATTCTTCGGCGATCAGCTTTTTTCACAGTCCAACTCTCACATCCATACATGACCACGGGAAAAACCATAGCCTTGACTAGATGGACCTTTGAAGGAATAATTTCTTGAAAAAAGGGCATTTTAAATGAACTTTAAATGGGTGTCATTTCAACAGATGGTGATCTGTCAGAGGTGCCTGAGTGGAAGTACTGGGAAGAAGCGCACAGGGCCCGGGTGCCTGGAGGAGGGGAAACAATTGGAGGCCATGGTGGAGAGCTTTAGGAGCAGACAGAGGATGGGCAGAGACAAAAATGGGGGGAGAAAAAATGTGTTGTATCTGGGCAACTGCTAATGGTCCATTTTGACAATTCTGAGCATAGAACACAGTACAGTTTACCCTGAGCAATGCGGAGGTTAGGCATACCAGCTCTCCTGCTGCTACTAAGTCACTTCAGTCATGTCTGACTCTATGCGACCCCATAGATGGCAGCCCACCAGGCTCCCGTCCCTGGGATTCTCCAGGCAAGAACACTGGAGTGGGTTGCCATTTACCAGCTCTCCACTCAGTGGAAAATCTGCGCTTGACTTTATAGTTAGCCCTTGGTAGACACAGTTCTGGGTGTGTCTACCTGGTGGCTCTGATGGTAAGGAATCTGCCTGCAGTGCAGGAGACTGGGGTTTGATCCCTGCGTGGGGAAGATCCCCTGGAGAAAGAAATGGCAATCCACTCCAGTATTCTTGCCTAGGGAATCCCACGGACAGAGGAGCGTGGCAGGCTACAGTCCGTGGGGCCACAGAGAGTTGGACACAACTAAGCGACTAACACACACATAGACAGTTCTGCATCTGAGGATTCAAACAACCAGGGGTTGCTTAGTACCGTAGGGTTTATTGAGAGGCATCCGCGCATGCAATTCAAAACCATATTGTTCATGGGTCGACTGTAGTTAGAAAAGGTGAATAGTCATCCTTTGTAGACACACCTTAGGAGCCAGACTAAGAAGTAGCATGCATAGGGTGAGCATCCCACAGCCATGGACTCTGGTGACCTGGATGGCCTTTCTGATCCATAAGATGGCTGAAGAAAGTCTAGCAGTATTAAGCTATAAGTCTTGAGCCATTGTTCTAAAATGTCTCTAGATATTAAATTACTTGATCAACATCTATACTACGAATGTAGAATATATGTTTTCTAAAAGAAACAAGAGGAACTCTACTACATCCAATTTTTACCTCAAATCTAATTTGGTGTTCGGCCAGTTTAAATAAAATAAATGAATGAGAAATATGAAAAAATGAGCCTGGTTTTTATTTTCATTGGTTATGTGACCACCTTCTCACTACATACATCAGTTAGCAAAGTCTGCTTTCAGCAGTGGAAATTTCATTATCACATCTAATTCTGGTTTGGTAGCACATTAAACTTTCAAACAGTTAATGACTCTGGTTTTCTTTCTGTTCAGCTTTACCTTTCATAAAAGCACCAGCATGAGGAAAGAAATGACAGTAAGACTGAATTATGAACTTTAAAAAGTTGAGAACAAGTAACTGCTTGTCCTCCGAAGGCTGCTCTCTCTGCTTTGATTACCTGTCTGCGATAGGTCAGTGGTGAGCGCTGCTTGCCTGCGATGGTGGTCGTAGCAGACGGGCAGGTGAGGGACCCAAAGGGAGCCCGTTTCACTTAGGCTCTATTTAACACAGAGGCTGCCCAAACTCTGCTTTAGTAAAATGGCTTATTTCCTAGACTTACTTCCAGTATCTTCAGTAGGTCATCGTTTTAGCCAGAAAGCAAAACAGCGTTTGTAATGAAGGATGGATTAGTTTCCTAATGGCATATCTAGAAGTTTTTTGGAAATTGATGAATGGGCACCTTCTGAATGAGACTTTGATCCGAGAAATCTGCTTTGTGTGTATGTAGGGGGGTGAGGTGGAGAGAGAGGTTGTACATATGTGTACGTGTAAATATATATGTGTGTGTTCACCTATAGATGAGATGTCTATAAGATGAGATGTCTCTGTGTGCACTCTGTGATATATGCACGCCCTCACACACATGGGATTTAGATGTTGATGGGAATATCTGGAAGAAAGAGGTAAACAAAAAGTAATTGATCTCTTATGGTATTTTCTCCATTGAGGGTAGGTTCTAATGTTCTTTCATTTTAGATGAGTTTGAGGCTCAGAGCAGTTAAGCAAATTACAAATTAGGCAATGTGCCCAAAATAAAAAAAAAAACCTGGAAAATACTGGGCTCCTAACCTGGGCCTGCCTGAGCTTCACCGCCCAGATCACACACTTACTGTTTTCCTCTCTGCCTGCCTTCCTCTCATCCTTCCCCTGTCTGGTCTTTTATTGAAGAGTCAAATGGTTCACAAGGGAAATACCATTAAGTCAGTAAAAATGACTTGAACCCACTAGAAAAGATATCACATAGCCAAAGAAAAGAGCAAAATAAGAGAACACAACGAGGCCAGAGGCAAGTTTAGCCACAGAGATGACCCTAATCTTTTTAGCAGCCCTTCAGTTCACCACCAGTGACTCAGAAGAACCCAATCAACAGCGTCACAGTTTTATCCAGCTTGGTCTTTATGACGTCCTTTGGTTACAAGGTTCAGGTGATCTGGCTTTAATTTCTCGCTTTATCATTATCACCTTCTAGGTAGGTGTGTGCTTGGTGTCTACACAGATACTTGGACACAGAGAAGCAAAATATTGAGAGATGGGGTCCGCACCTCAGGCTGAGTGTTCACCTCTGGAACGAGAAACTGTCACCGCTAAGGAACACCACACTGTCCAGTATGGGGGCTGATCAGAGACACTGTTCATGTAAGACTGAATCTTACAAGCAGTGATGCCACAGGCGTGCCTGTGGGAGCCTCCCCGTGCATGCACACGTCTCACAATACCCTGTCCTATCTCTTTCTCTTTACTTTGTCATCATTTGTTTTTTATTCTCACTGATTTTCATAAAGAAAGCCTTTCTGCAAACCTTGCACTTATTTCACAATTCTGCACAGTTTTCATCTAGACCTTTACACATTCTGGGAATGGAGTGCTTGCACTGGGAACATAGTAATCGCAAATGAATGCCATTCTGTGCCTTGGTTAGATGGGATGACTCATAAGGCTGAGTGCTTCTAAGAAGCACTTGCAGACTAAAGACTGGCTGTGTGAAAGTGTTAGTTGCTCCATCGTGTCCTTTGTGACCCCATGGACTGTAGCCTGCCAGGCTCCTCTGTCCGTGGAAATTCTCCAGGCCAGAATACTGGAGTGGGTTGCCATTCCCGTCCCCAGGGAAATCCTCCCAACCCAGAGATCAAACCTGGGTCTCCCACATTGCAGGCAGATTCTTTACTATCTGAGCCACCAGGGAAGCTATAGGGAGTAGCAAATAACTGTCAGTGTGAGGCCTGACACAGACTCCAGAAGTTGCCAGGCTTAGTTTATACTGAAACTAAGTTTTCTTTAGTTAGTTTTTAGTTTATAAAGAAAAAAAATAGACTTCAGGTTAATTTTGTGCGACTGTTTGTAATAGTGTTCCAAGAGAATATGATGATTATTTTTTGTCTTGTCTACCTTCCTATATGGGCTTCCCTGGTGGCTTAGAGGTTAAAGCGTCTGCCTCCAATGCGGGAGACCTGGGTTCGATCCCTGGGTCGGGAAAATCCCCTGGAGAAGGAAACGGTAACCCACTCCAATATTCTTGCCTGGAGAATCCTATGGACGGAGAAGCCTGGTAGGCTACAGTCCACGGGGTCGCAAAGAGTCGGACACGACTGAGCGACGGAACAGAACGGACCTTCCTATATATACTCCATAGGGACTAATAAAAATGGGAAAATTACTTTTTCCTTTTTATTAAATACAATTTAATAAAAACTTGCTGTTTAGAAAAACTGCTAAATATATAAATTTTATTGGCCTGATTTGTTTTCACGGAAATACTGTCAATCCAACAGAACTGAAAGAGATCCGAATATTCTTACATGCACTCTGAACCTAAGATTCTCCAGTAAATCAGAGTCAGGCTCCATAAAAACCGCTACGCAAACTAGGTCACAGATAGCAAGGTAGCAATTAAAATGACTGCATCAATTATTTGGTTAAGTTATTTCCTAATATTTCACTCTGTAGGATATTTTATATAGGACCCCCATTTCATACTCTGTTTTAAAGAGAAAAGTATTTTTTAACAGAAAAAAAACTATTTATAGAATCATTTAAAATATGATGATTGGAAAAACAGTACTCATTAAAAAAGTGGGGGGAATTACCAGAGAACTCTCATTTAGAAATCTCTTCAACTAAATTATAGTTGATGTGGTAAAGAACAAATTTAATATATTGCTTACAGAATATAATTTGGAACATTCTAGTTTCCCTTATCTCTGTTCTAGGAAATATGCTTCTTCCAAGAGTTGATTTCTTGCCGCATTTTGCATCAGAGCTTTTTCCATTGTTGTAGCTTCCTTTTGTAAGCCTAGATTAACCTATTAACTTAAAAAGCCGTATCTTTCACAATGTGCTAGGAAACCAAGCCTGAGCAACCAGAGCCTTGCACAAACAATTTTATCGAGTGTGTTCTGTTTATTTGCCCTACTTGCTCCTTATAATTAAATTCTTATACCTCTCCCCAAAGACAACCTGTGTACTTTGAATTGTGCATAGGGTAACTCCCATATGTTAAAATGGGTTGTTCACAACATATCCAGTATTATCAAACTTTGTCGCCTTTGAGAACCCCTTCTTGTGAGCTTATGGTCATCTGTTTGGCTGTAGGATGGAAGTCAGAAGGAGAAAGGTTTCAAACTACATTAAAGAGCTGAGTGACACACCACTGATTCAGCATGTATCCTTGTTTCACCGGGGTTCACTGGCATATGTTTTCCAAAAAGAAAGTATTAGTGAAAAGAACATTCTGCCAGATCCTGTGCTTCATGCTGGAACATACAGATTTGGCCCTGGCCCTTGGGGAGTTCATCTCCTTTTGGGAAAGAGAAGGCATATCTAGATCACCATGATCCGAGGTAGGTGTGGGGATGGTGGTATGTGCAGCGTGGAGCCAGCAAAGGGTATGCTCCTTACCTGGCCAGGGCCTGGGCATATGGGGAGTGAGCAGAGTCAGGGACAACTTTCTGCTTGAGACCGCACTGAGTCTTAAAGGCTGAGCTGCAGTCATCTGGGTTAGAGGAGGGCAGAATTGATGAGTGGGGGATGGAAGGGCCTCCTCCTTGAGGTGGGGGAGGAGATCAAAGGAAAAGGAAAAGAAGGAAGGAGAACTCTAAGCAAATGGTAGAAGTATGTTATTTCACTACTTCATAAAATTTTTCCATTTGAGAAAGAATTCAGTGAATAGTGAAAAGTTAGGAAGTACCAGTTAGCATCCCTTGGCTTTTTTTTCCCCTTTTCCTTTGAAAAATGAGAGCATGGGCTAGACTATCATCAAGATTTCAAATTGTAGTACACACACACACACACACACACATGCAGGAATATTATTCAGTCATAAAAAGGAAATCCTATTATTTGCAACATTATGGATGGGCTTTGAAGACATTATACTAAGTGAAATAAGTCAGAGAAAGACAAATATAATTTCGCATATATTTGGAGTCTAAAACAGAACAAAACAATCCCGCCCCCCACCCACAAAACTCACAATAAAAGGAAATAGGTTTGTGGCTATCAGAGGCAGGGGGTGAGTGGGAGGGGGACTAGGGGAAGGTGGTCCAAAGGTCCAAACTTTCAGTTATAAGATAAATAAGTGCTTGGAGTCTTCCTTGTTAGCTCAGTGGTAAAGAATCTGCCTGTCAGTGCCAGAGACGCAGGTTCAATCCCTGATCTGGGAAGATCCCACATGCCACAGAGCAACCGAGGCCAAGCACCGCAACTACTGAGCCTATGCGCTCCAGTCCAGAAACTGCAGCTACTGAGCCCATGGCCACAACTACTGAAGCCTGCTTGCCCTGGAGCCCGTGCTCCACAACAAGAAAAGTCACTGCAGTGAGAAACCCATGCACGACACCTAGAGAAAAGCCCACACAGCAGTGAAGACCCAGCACAGCCGTACATAAATAGATAAATCATATAAAGAAATAAGTGCTTGACTGTAATGGGTATAAAAGACCCAGCACAGCCGTACATAAATAGATAAATAAAATCATATAAAAAAAATAAGTGCTTGGCTGTAATGGATATAACATGACTAGAGTTAACACCACTCTATGTTCATACAGGAAGGTTGTAAGAGAGTAGATTTTAAGAGTTCCTCACAAAGAGCAAACATTTTTTTTCTTTTTATTGTATCTGTATGAGACAATGGCTATTAACTAAGCCTATTGTAGTCAGTTCATAAAATATGTAAATCAACCCATCATGCTATATACCTTAAGCTTATACAGTAAAATCTATCAGTTATTTCTCAATAAAGCTGAAAACAAAGTTGAACATAAAAATATTTCTTCAGGGCTCTGAAGAAATTATGTGATTTATATATTTAATTAAGATAAGGGAACAAACCCTTAAAGTGTTTGCTATTAATAAATAGATATTATCATTAGGAAAACAATAAAACTATGTTTCTTTTTAGACACAATTTAAAATTGAAATATTGGACTAGCATGGGACTTTCTCTTCAAGGAATCTGATTAAAATCAGTTGCCACACAGAGATTTACTTTCACAGGAAAGCATGTTTCCACATATCAAGCAAATGCTGTAGTCTTACTGTCACTTTCAGAATTTGAGATTCTTTTAAAAGTGGGAGTAGAAGATTTAAACTGTCCCTATCAATGAGTGATACATTTCTATTAAAATAACTTTACACATTTGAGGTATTGTTATTCTTCTCCTTTTAAAATGTGGGAGAATTTGAAGAATTTTTACCATATGTTTTTGTACCAAAGGTAGGACTGTGATTAACAACACCCAATTGTGAGGAAAGTGCAAAGTTCTATGGCTGGTGTGTTAGTGCCATATTGTCACCCAGGCCTCAAGATTCTTCTAGCTTTCTGCTTCACAGTTGTGATAGAGCAAGTTCTCTCAGCAACCGCCCCCCAACACCCGCCAGTAGCATCTGCTTACGTTTTATTGGCAGAATTTTGTCATGGACCACCCACCTGCAAGAAAGGCTGGGAAATACAGTTTGGAGCTGAATACTTTGCAACCCTCAACTAAACTGGGACCAGTTAGTGAGGAATGTAGAATACATGATTGTATAACTAGTGTATCTAGTATAACTAGTATATCCATTGTATTACTAGTATAATTAGTCATATCAGCCGCAAATCTCTAAGTTTAGAAAAATAGAAATCTGGCTCAGAGTTTCAAAACAAAAGTCTAAGTGAATGGAAGAATAGGATGTCTAAGAGGAAAGTCAGGTTCACTGCCTATCTGTACTGTATTGTGGCAATTTTTTTCATATTTTTTGGTTGAATTAATTTGAGCTACTATGAGGCAGATAAGCAGAACTGGCTGAACAGTTAGGAGAAAGGGGCGTGTGCATGCCTGTCCAACTCCTTGCAATCCTATGGCCTGTGGCCCACCAGGCTCCTCTGTCCATGGGGATTCTCCAGTCTAGAATACTGGAGTGGGTTGCCATGCCCTCCTCTAGTGGATCTTCCTCCCCCGGGGATCAGACTTGCGTCTCCTGAATTGCAGGTGGATTCGTTACCATGTGAGCCACCAGGGATGCCCAGGAGAAAGGGGATCTACTCTCCAATCTTTTTGTTACTGGCAAATTTATCTTTCTGAGTACCAGAGATGATTAGTACTTTTTAAAATTTTCTTAAAGTTATGAAACACTGTTCAAAAAAAATAGTTAAGATCAGTACTCCTTGGATTTTAGGACGTATAGTGGTGGTAGAACAGAAGTCCAGGTCGGTTCTCTTCCCAAAGCCTCTATGGGAAGAGACTATTTCTGAGCTCTTTCTGTGTCGTCTGTACTTAAGGACTAAATGCTAGTTGCCCTAAGAACCTATTTAGTACCACTTTGAATACATCCAGTCATTGTTGTAACTGTGTATAAAATATATTATCTTTTTTAGGTCTTCAACAAATGAATTACATTTCTCTGTCTTTCCACTATTATTTGTATCTGTCTCTGTTTTGTAAAACGTCTTACTACATTCTTTTCAAAATGTGGAAATGATGTGATAGTCCTGGGAAGTTCTCAGAAGTTTGCAATTTAGATTTTTGAATTTTTCCCCTACTGGTTTGGCCTCCTACATGGATTTTAGCCTTTTTTTTTTTTTTAAAAAAAAACCCGTCTGCCCAATACTTAATTCACATTTACAACATCACACATAAGAGCATGGGGGGAGTAATAATGTTTTTGCTTCAAAGGTCATCATAACAGGAGGTCAGTGAAAACTCAAACATGGCTTTAAAAACAGGAGAACAGAAAGACGCCCACAAGACTGAGCATGTGGATTGAGTGCTCGATGGGTGGTCAACCCTACCCAGACAAACCAGCAACAGTCCAACCACATAACAGACTGGGAAACTCCAGAGTTGCTAACTAAGAAGCCAGTTTTATGTTACTTAATTTTTTTTCAAGAATTCTATTTCTAGTCACTACTATCAAGGGGTAGAAAATGTGCTGATTTCTTATGTTACTTCATATTGACCTTTTATATAAGGTGATTTTACGAAGATAATAAAATTCATTTACATTTTGGAGTTTCACGAACAGAAAGCAATACTTCACTTAGCGTTTTTCTAATACACCAGTTGAAATTGCCATAAATATTCTTTATTTTTTGCATAATGCATATTTAGAAATTAAAATAACATTTTTAATGAACTAGTCGTTAGCATCGGCTTCCCTGGTGGCTCAGCTGGTAAAGAATCTGCCTGAGATGTGGGAGTATAGCTTTTTTAGTTTGATTCTTACTAGTCTGAGTAGAATCTCAGACTTTAAAAATCTTATCATTTTAAGTTTGCCTGTTAAGTCAAGGTTTCTGAAGTATTCCCTTTTTTGGGGAGGAGTATGGAATCACAAGTTTGGAGTTAATCATATTTAAAATATTTCAGTTTTCAGAATTAATTTGGAAATTGGAATTTGTGAAGTATCTGAATTGCTGAACTTCATGCATCTATTCAAATACGAAAACATCGCACAGTGACAGTTGAATCATTAAATAAAAATCCCAACATGCTTGTTTAGTTATTAGAGCCCATTATTTAGGACATTTGGCACTCACATTCATTATTTTTTTTTGTTCATTCGCCTTTAAGATGGAGTCAGAGACAGTAATTCTTTCATATTTAAAAAGTTCATTCCTTTGTTTTTTGTTGTTTTTAAACCAAATTATATTTGAATATTTCTAGCTTAGATCTTTTATCCTTGTTTATAGACACATATATAGTAACTCTTTGACATATGTGATGGAATTAGTGGAGGATGAATAATCCAAAAATGCATTTATCAAAAACAGTTTTCCTTTAAGAAATCATGGCAAAAGACTTTATGATAAAATTTTCAAAACAGTGTAGTTGCTTGTTAATTTTATATTCAGTGGCAAACCAAACCCAAACACCAAAAATGAGAGTTCTTCACTTCTGGGTATCTTTCCTACTTTACCTGGTTATGCCATGAAGCTCTGGCTAAGAAATAGCCATGGAGCAAGATTTTCATGACGTTTTTTTCCAGGAAGCAAGACATCGAGGATGGAGTTTTTCTTCCCTGATTTAAGGCTAAATCAAAAGTGGCTGAAATTCCAGAAGCAGACTTTTGCAGTGTGGGTAATTCAGGTATAGTACAAACTCTATCATCCAGGTATACTATTATAAAACTACACAACAGTCTGGAGTTAGCAGGCGTACAGTAAACTGGTTAGTGTACACTCACGCAGAGAGCGTGCAGTTTAGACTGAAACTAGGGTTAGTTAGAAGGGCAAGCTATACAATTATTGAAATCAAAAAGTGTCTATTCTAGTCAATCTTCTAGTAGCTATCTCAGCTCACCCCAAACTGACTTCAGCGTCTTCCATCTCCAACAGCTCATTCTCAGGATTCCCTATCTCACCTGAGTTACTGCAACAACACAGCCACTGGTTCTTCTTTCTCCTTCACAATTCAACCAGAATGATTTTTTAAAAATATCGATTTGGTCTAGCCAATTGCCTGGTAAAATTTCTGAAGTGACTCCTCATCAGTTTTGGGGAAAATCCAAACATGGCCCAAGAGGCTGTTGACCATCAAGGCCTGCCTGCTAGTTTAGCTTCATCTCTATTCTCCATCCTCACGCACACCAGGCTCCAGTTACATTGAAAGCATGAAGCTTCTTAATGCACCATCAGGCTCATGCGTTCATGCATTAATATCTGTGGTTCTTGCTGCTTAGAATTCTCTTCTGCATTATTTGGCCAAATTCTTATTCATCCTTCAAAGTTTAAACACAGCCTCTTGCAGGAGGCTTCCTAGACGTATCCTCGGTTCCTTCAGAATCTTCTAACGTACACCTTCCTCAGGTGGCTGTCATTGTCTGTGGATTCACTGTGGAACTCCCTGAAGGTAATGCGTGTTCTTTGTACATTAGTATTTATAAAGTGTAGTTTTAGTGCTTGACCCTCAGGAGCAGCTTGCTAAGTACTTGTTGAATAAATCAATGGTCAGAAACTGTTGTTAGGTTTCAGGCTCTCAGTTAGCTTGGAATAGGTTACTTAGTTATTTGCCTCTTGGGATATGTAGAGCCAAGGTTATGATCTGTGTCCAAATGGACTAGGTTTCTTGTTTGTATATGTGAACTGTAAAAACCAAGGTGCATGTCTATAAACCAACTTAAGTTGGTCTCTGGGATAAGAAGACCCTAAAAATGTTCTACTACTCCTAATAGTGATAGTGGTAGAGATGAGGAACCATTAATCGCAATTATGGATGTTATAATGAAGATGTGAATCGTGGTGCTATGGAAAAATTTATGTAAGTATTTCCCATTCATGGGACTTCCTTGGCACTCCAGTGGTTAAGACTGTGCTTCCACGGTAGGGGACGTGGGTTCAGTCTTTGGTCTGGGAACTAAGATTCTGTATGCATGTGGAATGGCCAAAATAAATAAATTAAAGATAAATATATATTTCCCATGCAGTTATTATCATTCAGGAACAATTTATTAATATTATTTACTATTCAGGAATAATAAAAATTAGGAGGAAATGGAAGTCTTTTTGTTTTAAAAAATGTGATCAAGGAAGAAAAGAAAGATACCAAGGAATTGTGTGTGTGTGGGGGGGGGAGTGTGTCTGGTTAATAATTCTTCTTGACATTTCTACATTTATATAAATTGTGTGAATTTCCAATAAGTGAAAAGCAGCCATTGTTATTGTTTATCTAATCTTTTTATTGCAGGTTCTCTAAACATGAGCATGCCTTAGGGAAAGCTAGAGGAGCATGGTAGCCATATGAAAAAACAAACGGCATGTAGAGCTTGAGCAGAGTTCCGAAGAACATTGTTCCAGACTGCAGGGATTTCTTGTTTAATTTCTCAGTAGTGGGAGCTAATTGTTTCTTCTCATTCCCAAGTCCTTATAGCAGGGCTCCCCAACCTTTGGGATCCAGTGCCTGATGATCTGAGGAGAAGCTGATGTAACAATAATAGAAATAAAAGTACACAATAAATGTGCATGCTAAGTCACGTCAGTCGTGTCTGACTCTTTGTGACCTGCCAGGCTTCTCTGTCCAGGGGATTCTCCAGGCAAGAATACTGGAGAGGTTTGCCATGCCCTCTTCTCGAGCACATTTCCAATCCAGGGACTGAACCCATGTCTCTTATGTCTCCTGCATTGGCAGGTGTGTTCTTTACCACTAGTGCCACCTGGGAAGTCCACAGTAAATGTAGTGTGCCTGAATCATCCCAAAACCATCCATGCTACCCCAGTCTGTGGAAAAACTGTCTTCCATCAAACTGGTCCCTGGTGCCAAAAAGTTGGGGACTGCTGCCTTATAGGATGGAAATGGAAATCCGGTGTTCTTGCCTGGGAAATCCCATGGACCCAGGATCCTGGCAGGCTACAGTCCATGAGGTTGCAAAGAGTCAAACATGATTGAGCATGCCAGATAGGGAAGGAATTTCCGGGAGAAGGAATAGCGTGGGCCAAGGTGCAGAGGTGTGAAACAATATGTGTAGTTTGAGGCACGGGAGTATAAGGTTTACAAAAGGGGAGTGTTTAGAAGGGAGACTGGAAAAGTAGTTAGGGGGCAGATCATAAACACCATCCTAGATTCTGGCATTTGAACTGAACATTGAAGTTTACTGGAAGCTAGTAGGCATTCAATACAAGTGTATGCTGTAGGCACATTTGATTTATTTTAGAAATTAATGTAAATGGGCATGAGAGCCGTGAGGCTAGAGGCAGGAAGCACAATTAGGTGACACTATAATAGTCTCGATGTGATCTGACAAAAGCTTTCACTAGCCCAGGGGCAGGCACTTTTTGTCTGTTTGTCTTCCTTCTTGGCTGTGAAGTTCTTGGTAACGAGGATGTGTTATCTTCATTTCCCCAGTGCCTACTACCATACCTGATATGCAGTAAATTAATATAGCAGAAAAAAGTTTCTAAAAGTAGTGTTCTCTTAATTACTCTATTGGACTATGAGAGTATCTTATATTGTGTGAACATTTAAAATTCCTTATGAAGATAACTTTTTTTTTGGTGTTAGAATTGCTGCAGTGATTTAATTGCGAGTTTCAATCATGAATATATATATATATAATATATGATATGAATTAGGCAATTTACTCTAATGTTGGCCTTCAAAATAACAATGATCCAGTATTTCTCTCTGAGCCAAGCATGCATTTGAGGTTTTCTCCCCGCTAGCTGGTGGCAATAAATGTATACAGATTAATTCATATTTTTCATTCCAATCCTGTTGTGTAAAGTAACACGCACCAGCAGTTTGTTTGAGCAAGTAGAACGTGTTAAATTCAGACTTGCCTATGGATTAGCTCTTTCCCCACCTTGGGTTGAAATCTCAGGTGAGTTCCATGTTTTTTTCATTCATTTTTGTACAGTAAAGGAAGCCCTCTGGTCATATATAGTCACAATAACAATCCCATTTCAGCAATGAACTCCCAGTTTCATGTGAAGTTCCAAGCTCCTGTCATCCCATTTTGGTCCTGCTGCCATCCTGCCATTTCCCTAACCACCAGCTCTGGAGTTTCAGCCTTCCTTCTTGGGACAGGAGGGAGCAAGGTGGGGCATGTTTGGGGCAACAACATCAGTGTTGCCTTGTGGTGTATATATGGCTGACCTGTGGACGCTCCTGTGAGCTCCTCAGAGGCTCTCTCACCAGAGCCATCCAATCTCCTCTCTTCTGCTCAAATGCTTTAACTGCTCCTCAACTTTGGCATTAATTCGGACTCTGTAGCTTCTCTATGGTGGCTTCCCCGGTGGCTCAGTCAGTCAAGAATCCGCCTGCAATGCAGGAGACTTAGGTTGGATCCCTGCGTCGGGAAGATCCCTGGAGAAGGAGATGGCAACCCACTGCAGAATTCTTGCCTGGAGAACCCCATGGACAGAGAAGCCTGGTGGGCTACAGTCTATGGGGTTGTAGAGTCGGACATGACTGATCAACTAATACTTTCACAGCTTCTCGATGCTGAGGTTACCTCATCCCTAGAAAGAAAGAACAGAAAGTGAAGTCACTCAGTCGTGTCCAACTCTTTGCAACCCCATAGACTGTAGCCCACCATGCTTCTCTGTCCATGGGATTCTCCAGGCAAGAATACTGCAGTGGGGTGCCATCTCCTTTTCCAGGATCTTCCCGACCCAGGGATTGAACCTGGGTCTCCCACATTCCTAGAAAACTCCTTCCAAAAGAGCCCCTTCTCCAACTTCCATCTATACCCCCACCTTGGGTTGGAAGAACCGCAGAACTCTACCCTGTCATCAGGAACGCTTCTGGCTCCAAGGACAGCTGATCTCTTTGCTCTGCTATGGAGGAGACCATTCTGGTGCTACTGTCTTTTGCCTGACCTTTTTCAAAAGTGGACCAGGCACTTGTCTTCTCTGTCCTCCCAACTTTAAGGAAGAAACAGCAACCTGTCTGAGAGGGGCTCTCAAAGCCTCTCTCATGGGTGAGGGTGATGGAATATTGTGACAGCCCCCAGTGACTTTCTCCAGAGAAATTCTTTCCTTTCTTTCAGTCACCCTCAATTTCAACTCGTTGAGACTGTGAAGGTAGTTGAGTCACCAAGTGGTTGCAGTCCACTTCCTTTCAAGTCTTGTATAGGAGAGAGAGCACCTCATTTTAGAATATGGGGGAACATGCTACCTATTGTATTGTTCTTAATTTAGGGCAGGTCTCCTCCAAAACCTAGAAGGGATCCCTCCCTAATAACCTGTTACACAGGCAAGTGTGAGATATGTGTAAAACATGGCTGTTAACCAGAATAAAGCTCATTTGTTTATGGAGATTTAAATGCTTAAACTTGGCACACAATAGGCAAACAATATTGCACATCATCCGGAGAAGGCAATGGCAAGCCACTCCAGTACTCTTGCCTAGAAAATCCCATGGATGGAGGAGCCTGGTAGGCTGCAGTCCGTGGGGTCGCTAAGGGTCGGACACGACTGAGCGACTTCACTTTCACTTTTCACTTTCCACTTTCACACATTGGAGAAGGAAATGGCAAACCACTCCAGTGTTCTTGCCTGGAGAATCCCAGGGAAGGGGGAGCCTGGTGGGCTTCCATCTTTGGGGTCACACAGAGTCGGACACGACTGAAGTGACTTAGCAGCAGCATTGCACATCATCAAGAAATGTAGAATCACATAGAAACCAATCAGTCAATTCATTCAATGAAAAATGCTTACCATCTCCTAAATGCTGGGATTATCCTAGGTGCTTGATGTACAAAAATGTTGCATATGGTACTTTTCCTTATGGAACTCATCATCTAGTGAGAGAATCATCTGTTAAAATATGTCCCAAAGTAATCACAATATAATTTAACATCACGGTAGAGGGATCTGTAGAGATGTTAGGGGACCCAGGAGACAGAGTATTTGAATTTAAGAGAGTCTTCACATTTGCAACAATATGAGTGGACCTAGCGATTGTCATAAGCAGTGAAGTAAGTCAGACAAATATTGTATGACATCGCTTATATGTGGAATCTAATCAAAGGGTATAAAGACTTATCTACAAAATGGAAATAGAGCGACAGATGTAGAAAACAAATTTATGGTTAAAAGGGGATAAGGGAAGGAAGGGATAAATTGGGAGATTGAGATTAACACTACTATATATAAACTAGATAACTAATAAGGACCAGCTGTATACCACAGGGAACTCTACTCAATACTCTTTAATGGTCTATATGGGAAAAGAATCTGAAAAAGAGAGGACATACGTATATGTATAACCAATTCACTTTTCTCTACAGCAGAAACTAACACAAAATTATAAATCAATAAAGAAAAAAAAAAGAAAGGCTTCACAAGGGACATTTAAACTGGATCTTGAGGCAGATAGGGATTCCCTGGGGAGAAAGGAGGAAAGGGCAATCCAGATGCACACTGGTTGTGTGAAAGTAAGAAAGGGAGTGTTCGGATGCTGTGGTGTGGGGACAATGAAGCAGCTGGTACATAGCCTGGTGCGACTGTGAGATACAAACTTAGTGATTGGAAAGGCTCTATTTTATACCAGAGTTTTGGCTTCTTCCCAAAGATATTCAGTTCAGTTCTGTTGCTCAGTTGTGTCTGATTCTTTGCGACCCCATGAATTGCAGCACGCCAGACCTCCCTGTCCATCACCAACTCCTGGAGTTTACCCAAACCCTTGTCCATTGAGTTGGTGATGCCATCCAACCATCTCATTCTCTGTCGTACCCTTCTCCTCCTGCCCTCACTCTTTCCCAGCATCAGGGTCTTTTTAAATGAGTCAGCTCTTCACATCAGGTGGCCAAAGTATTGGAGTTTAGCTTCAACATCAGTCCTTCCAATGAATATTCAGGACTGATCTCCTTTAGGATGGACTATTGGATCTCCTTGCAGTCCAAGGGACTCTCACGAGTCTTCGCCAACACCACAGTTCAAAAGCATCAGTTCTTTGGCGATCAGCTTTCTTCACAGTCCAACTCTCACATCCATACATGACCACGGGAAAAACCATAGCCTTGACTAGACGGACCTTTGTTGGCAAAGTAATGTCTCTGCTTTTTAATATGCTATCTAGGTTGGTCATAACTTTCCTTCCAAAGAGTAAGCGTCTTTTAATTTCCTGGCTGCAATCAGCATCTGCAGTGATTTTGTAGCCCAAAATATAAAGTCAGCCACTGTTTCCCCATGAACCATTTCCCATGAAGTGATGGGACCAGATGCCATGATCTTAGTTTTCTGAATGTTGCCCTTTAAGCCAACTTTTTCACTCTCCTCTTTCACTTTCATCAAGAGCCTCTTTAGTTCTTCACTTTCGGCCATAAGGGTGGTGTCATCTGCATATCTTAGGTTATTGATATTTCTCCTGGCAGTCTTGATTCCAGCTTGTGCTTCTTCCAGCCCAGTGTTTCTCATGATGTATTCTGCATACAAGTTAAATAAGCAAGGTGACAATATACAGCCTTGACGTACTCATTTTCCTATTTGGAACCAGTCTGTTGTTCCATGTGCAGTTTTAACTGTTGCTTCCTGACCTGCATACAGGTTTCTCCAGAGGCAGGTAAGGTGGTCTGGTATTCCCATCTCTTTCAGAATTTTCCACATTTTTTAGTGATCCACACAGTCAAAGGCTTTGGCATAGTCAGTAAAGCAGAAATAGAAGTTTTTCTGGAACCCTCTTGCTTTTGTGATGATCCAGCGGATGTTGGCAATTTGATCTCTGGTTCCTCTGCCTTTTCTGAAACCAGCTTGAACATCTGGAAGTTCACGGTTCACATATTGCTGAAGCCTGGCTTAGAGAATTTTGAGCATTACTTTACTAGCGTGTGAGAGAAGTTGTAATTATTGTTTTGCTTTTCAAGTGTTTATTTAAAAATATTACACACATACCGTATTTCATTGTGTGCAGAAGTGAGCATATGCATATTGGTTTCTCCTTTTACTTTTATATTGAGTCCTCCCTCCCATTGTTCCGTCTCCTCTCTATCTTCTTCCCCCCTTCCCAAATCACCTCTTTCCTGCCCAGCTCATTCTCACTTATTTTGTATCCTTTATTTCTTTTCTCCTTTATTATATAGCCATATTCAAATATGTGTGAATATATATATATATATATATACAGTACCCATACACATAGCTTTTTTGGGCCATTGTTTGCTTTATGAAAGAATACTTTGCATATTTTTCCATGTTTTGCTTTTCTTACTTAGCTACTCTTAGAGGAAATGACTCCCAAGTCCACAGGGTGAGCTCATGGTAGGGACTGATGTGACCAGAATAACTTTTATCAGAGATACCATGTTGGAGTGAACAACGTGCTAGAAAGAGGGTAGGACCTAGAGGAGGGAGGCAAATTGGTAAGTAAGCAGGTAACAAATGATGGGGCCTGAGCTAATGCAGTTAGCTTCAGTTTTCGCAAGGACATATTCTTAGCACATGTATGTTAGTCGTTCAGTCATGTCTGACTCTGCGACCCCATGGACTGTAGCCTGCCAGGTTCTCTGTCCATGGGATTTTCCAGGCAAGAATACTGGAGTGGGTTGCCATTCCCTTCTTCAGAGGATCTTCCAGACCCAGGGATTGAACCTGGGTCTCCTGCATTACAGGCAGATTCTTTACCATCTGAGCCACCAGGGAAGCCATACAAGCTTCAAGTAAGTAATGAATTACCATATACCATGTCTCAATAAAATGCCAGTGGCCACCATTACGTAATTCTAAAATTTTGACAATAGATACTCTTGAATGTGCTGCTTAGAGAAGCATAGTCTCAAAATATTTCCCACTAGCTTAGCTGGAGTTTTTAGAAAGATGTATTATTAAGTCACATAAATCCATGCTTCTCTTCTTTCTCCTTTATTCTGTACACTTTCCTGTAAACTATCCTTGATCTCGAACTTGTTTTGAAACTCAAATGGCTAAATCCACTGGTGGTTTACTTTAGAATGCATGCCAACATTGTCTTTGAATAAAAACAACATTTTCCACCTTCCAATCACACTATAATCTTTCTTTAGGTTGCTCAGTATTGGGTGTGATTACACTACTTTTATCCATATTGCAATCAATGAAATCATGTAACACATTACTAATGCCAACCAGAGTGGTCTTAGCATATTATAGTATAAATTTTCACAGGTTTTTTATATTTGAAAATGTCTTTCCAACATCCAAACTGGGTAAATATTTCATTGGAACATTCAATATATAATTACCAATCCTGTGAAACAGTTCTGGTTATCTGCAAATGTAAGTCCCATTTATTTGTAAACATGACAAAGATAACATGACCTCCTTTCGCCTCCTGAACCCTGGTGTAGTTAGTAATTTATTACAAAGCACAAAGTAGCTAGATTCTAATAATTTAGTTGTTTTAAAAATACTTAAAAATGTAAATATTTCAAAAAAATACAAAGAATAATAGGACACCCATTTTTTCATAATGAACAATTAAAAAATTTTTTCATATTTAGTTACTATTAACCACCAGTAGCACTCTTGTACTGGTTCCCATGGGAAATCTCTATCATGAATTTGGTATATGTCTTTCTAGTTCATTTTTATTTTATATACATATATATATATTATCAATAATCTGTTTAAAAATGTTTAATGTTAGTTGCATCACTACTGTATTTATAATTTTTACTTTCTGTTTTCACTTGGTATGTTTTTTTTTGACAATTTCTCAGTATAATTAAATCTATTTTATTAGCATCAGCAGTACTGCAGGAATTGTGCTTGTGGACTATGCATGTTTGTGTCGGCATTGACAAATATTCAAAAGTTGTCCTTGGTCAGTATTACAGCCTGAATGTTTGTGTCCTCTCCCACCCCAAAATTGTGTGTTGAAGCTCTAACCCCCAAAGTGATGATATGAGAAGGTAGGGTCTTTGGGGGTAATTAGGTTTAGATTAGACATGAGGGTAGGGCCTTCATGATGGGATTGGAGAAGGAAATGGCAACCCACTCCAGTGTTCTTGCCTGGAGAATCCCAGGGACGGCGGAGCCTGATGGGCTGCCGTCTGTGGGGTCGCACAGAGTCGGACACGACTGAAGTGACTTAGCAGCAGCAGCAAGAAGAGGGAGAGACCCAGGAGCTCTTGCTTTCTTCTGTAGAACAGAGATGAGGTCATGTGATTACTCAGCAAGCTGGTGACAGTCTATAAACCGGAAAAGAGTCCTCACCAAGAACTGTAGCATGCTATCATATTTTTTCACCAGCTTTATTGAAGTGTAATTCACATGTAGCATTGTATAATTTTAAGGTGTGTACCATGTTGACTTGATACACTTATATACAGCAAAATGATTGCCACAGTGGTATTAGTTAGTAACTATCACCTCACATAAAAATAGTATGCATTATTGTTTACATCTGCATTTTCTTTTTTACTTATGAATATTTATGTATTTATTTATGTTGATGGATTTAAAATCTCAATCTGAACTGATGCTGTAAGAGAAAGTGAAAGTGAAAGTTAGTAGAGAACGAATCCACAAATGATGGCAATACCATCATTTATCCTCATAAGGCTTAAATTACTCAAGTTGCTAGAAAGTAAGTATTATTAAGACAAACTCTTCCAGTCAGGATTTATCACAGCAGTATTATTTCAGAGCTCAACTTGGGGCAAAGAACCTGTATTTAAGGCAGAATTTGGTCAGGAAATAGCAAAATCATAATCAATTTTAAAGGCAGTGGGGAGAATGTAAAGGCATAAAAGCAGATTAACTTCTTTACTTTCCAGCAATTTGTTTGAATTTATATAAGTTTTTGATCCATCATACCTTCCAAATGTGAATAACTCTTGGTGTGGTTTTAAAGCAGGATTAAAACAAGAGTGCAAAATACCAGTATCAGGTGGTAACTGAGCACATTGGCATGACACTTTTGCTTTCCTGCTTGCCACACAACTGATTGAAACATGGACTGGAAAAAAGTGACCATGTTAAAAATAGTCTGCATTCTATATAGAATGCCTTGAATGTAGGGAAATAGGGTATGGTTTGAAATGGTAATTTAAACTTCACCTTAAATAATAGTTAATTTTCCTTTTAAATGAAACTTTTGTTCTAAGAGAAAAAAAGTTTTTTGCTCCCGTGAAATAAAAAGAGCCTGGGGAGAATATAGGAAGTACAGGGTGGTCCTTATGAAAGAATGGATCACTGTAAAATGAAATGGGACCTGTTTTTCATGTAAGCTGCAAAATAGTTTGGATTTGCAAGACAGAGTGTCTCTCCCATAACCTTGGTGGTGATATTGTTGATTTTGAGTTTTAGTGAGGTAACACGAAGAGAAAGAAGGGAAGGAAGGATGGTTGGGAAAAAGGAAGGAATCCATCAGTCTGTCAGTCGTGGGAGTTTTGGCAATGGAGTGACCTGCTCAGAGTCCTCCTGCCATTAATTTTTTAGGATGTCACTTGAATAGCCCAAGTTTTGTTTTCTTCATATAACAAGTAGAGATAACAGTATACATCTTATAGAGTTCCCATGAAAATGATGTGAGGGACTTTATGAGTTGAATAATTTATGCCTGCCACACAAAGTAGCTCATTCCCTTACAAATTTCCCATCTTTAGGTGTTTACAAATATTTTTTCCATGTCTATAGAATGAAACTATTTTTTGTCGAATACATTATTTTATGCAAACTCTGGTGCCATATCTAACTGGCCCCACTAGTGTTCATTCAAGTCATTAATAAAACTTTCTTGCAGAATATGTTTCATTCTATACAATTTAAAATTGACAGCATTCCTCCCGTTCCAGAATTTTAGCCTAATGAAATCTCCCTTGTAAAGAAGGTTTTGCTAACCCTATACGTTTGGGAAATTCTGCACTCTATCCTGTTTCCTCTTTCCTCCAGTCAAGGAAGTTTTTAAAATTTATGTGTTTTCCTACTTTATTTGGCCATGGAAATTCTTTTTAGGTAGCTTCCATTTATAGTCCATGGAATATATTTTGTGACATGTTCATGTAATTGATCTGTTTCACCAACCCTATATGCAAATATAGTCATACATCTTTTCATTTAAAAATTTCTTTGAAGGCTTGATTTGCCATTAGTAGCAGGAACTCGCTTGTATTGGATAAACATCTCCATCACTCCCCATCCTATCTGCAGTCTCCCAAGTTGTCTAAGAACTCTGATATTTACTCAGTCCTGTAGGAGGGTTTTATTTTTCTTTATACAGAGCAGAGAGTGAACTGCAATCCACATTTTCCTTTGCTGAAGTCTGGCTTTGTACAAACCTGCAGAAGATGATCCATATACCTCTCTTTGCTAGCCCCGACATTGATCACTGGTGCACTGTACTGGGACCTTAATGTTAGAATGCCATTTTATAATAATTTCTCAGTCACTGACCCATCAAGCATAAAACAATTTAGAGTGTCTGACTCCAGAGTCAGCCTTGCTACCTCAATACATAGGCTCTAATGTCAGAATCTCTAGCTCAGACTCCCGTTGCCCTCTTAGTGAGTTCCTACTTGGTGACTTCATGTTCTTTTGGACCAGGAGACTGTGGCCAGAATCAGCTTAGTCCATTTTAACAGTCTTTCTAACCTCAAATTTGGGTAATAGGTGATAGAGTCTTTGTCACTTTCTTCCCTGAAGGCCCAGGGTCTCCCTTTTCAGATTGATTGAACCTATCCCCAGGGCTCTGAATGTCAAAGAATAGCAGTGAGAAGTAGATTCCTTAAGTTAGACCAAGATCACAGTATTTTTAAAAAGTAATTGATGTTTAGCTGTGCTGGGTCTTCACTGCTTTGCGAGGGCTTTCTCTAGTCGCGGCAAGTAGGGGCTACTCTTTGTTGGAGCGTGCAGGCCTCTCACTGCAGTGGCCTCTCTGGTTGGGGAGCGCAGGCTGTAGAGTGTGCAAGCTCCAGCAGTGGCTGCACATGGGCTCTGCAGTTGTCTCGCGGGCTGTGGAGCTTGGGCTTCGTAGTGGTGCAGGGGATTTTTGTTCCACAGCATGTGGAATCTTCCAGGATCAGGGATCGAACCCAAGTCCCCTGTATTGGGTAAGTGGATTGTTACCCACTGCACCACCAGGAAGTCCAAGGTCATAGTATTTTAACTTTCCCTTGGACATCAGTTTCTTCTTACACTGTATTTTCATAATTAAGAGGGGCCATTGAGCTGATTCAATAGCTATTTCCTGAGTGTTAACCACATACCAGGAACTGTCCCAAGACTGGGATATAGCCGTCCACACTTAAGATAATGTTTCTGCTCTCTTGGAGCTTATGTTCTAAAGTAGAAAAAAACAAGCAAATAATGTACAGGAGTTAATGATTAATCCTAGGAAGGAAGGATTAGGGATACAGAGAGGGGATTGGACATTATTTTGTGTATTAGTAGAATGACCAATGAAGCCTTCACAGCTGGAGCCCCGTTTGAGCATAGATCTTGAGGAAGTGATGGATCAGCCACAGAAACATTTTGAGAAAGCCTCTGCTAGGGAGAGGAAAATATAATTGCAATGAAGGAAGGGTGCTTGGAATAGTTGAGGAATAGCTCGAAGTCTAGTTTTACTTGGTCAGAATTAGTAAAAGAATGATAGGTGATGAAATCAGAGAATTTGCAGGGTGGGTAGAAGGAGATGATTTAGAGTCTTGTATGCTGTTGCTCAGATGGTGAAGAATCCACCTGCAATGCAGGAGACCCAGGTTCGTTTCCTGGGTCAGTAAGGGAATGGCAAAAGGGAACGACAGTGGAGAAGGGAATGGCAACCCACTCCAGTATTCTTGCCTGGAGAAGTCCATGCACACAGGAGTCTGGTGGGCTACAGTCCATGAGGTTGCAAAGAGGAGGACACAACTGAGTGACTAACACACAACTCACAAATGCTAAGACTTTGGTCTCATTCTGAGTGATATGGGAAGCCAATGGATGGTTGTTAACAAAGTTTTGACATGATTCAGTTTATGCTTTATAAATATTATTGGATACTGTATGGAGAATAGGCTGCTAGAGTGGCAGGGTTAGAAACACAGAGACACATTTAGGAAGCTTTAGAATAGAAGTAAGATAGGTGACAGATGACAGTGATTTCAACTAGGGAGTTAGAAACATTAAGAAGTAGTTTGTTAGGTGTATGTGTTGAAGGTAGAGCTTTTGGGACTTATTGATGGGTTGAATGTGGGGTATGAAAGTATTACTATTATGACAGTAAATTTTGTATGACAGTAAATTCAAACAGTTGAAATCATGGACATGCTATTTATTGAAATTAAGAAGATTGGAAAAAGTTGTAGGTTTTGAGGGTAGAAGTGGAATCAAGAGTTTGCATTTGCAAGTTAAATTTGAGAGGCCTTTCAGATATCAGGGCGAACATGTTAAATAAGAACTGGATATATGACTCTGAAGTCAAGGGGGAGATTAGTGCTAGTGATTAAAATTTGAATAATTTCACATAGATGATATTTAAAGCCAATGGTATTGGGTGAGATTACCTAGATGGTGAGTGTTAATAGAGAATGGAAGCAAAGAGCCTTGATGAATGCCCTAGAACATTCCAGTGATTCAAGTTTCAAAAGATAAGTAGATACCAATGAGAAAGGAAGAGGAAAACAGATAAGTGGTGTCCCAAGAGTCAGATAAAGTCAGATAAAGAAACCATACTGACCACTGACTTTGACAACATGAGATCATTGATAAGAATAAAAACAATTAGAGTTTTAGAGGTGTATGACACGAAATAATGGGAAGTGAATTCAGGAAGTGGAGACTACTTTTTCAAGAAGATTCATGTAAAGGAAGCAGACAAATGAGGACAGTTGGAGGGAGCTATGGGTTCAAGGTATTTTTTTTTTTCAAGTTGATAGATATCAATGGATAATTGTACGTGGATGGGAAGAATTTAGTGTACATTGATGGTGTAGGGGAAATTGTACCTTAAACAGATGACAACCTAACCTTAAATAGATGAGAAAAGATGATACAGTACAAAAATAGTTGGGTTGGCATTAGATGGCATATATACCCCCATTTAGGGTATGGGTGGAAGTCAGAGTGTGTGCTGCTCAGTCGCTTCAGTCGTGTCTGACTCTTTGTGAATCATGGATTGTAGCCCACCAGGCTCGTTTGTCCGTGAAGGATTCTCCAGGCAAGAATACTGGAGTGGGTTGCCATTTCCTTCTCCAGGGAATCTTCCTGACCCAGGGAAGTCAGAGTATGAGCATACAGAAAGGTAGGAGGATGTATTATACTGAGAGATGCCTTCATTCATTCATTTATTTAATCTAACAAATATTTAATACATGTCTATATCTGAAGTACTCTTTCCAGGTGTTGGGGATGTAGTGTGACAATAGTCATTACAAATTCTGTGGCAAATAAAGGAAATAAATACATAAATTATATAATATGGTATATTGTACAAAAGACATGGATAAATTCGAACTTAAAAATCTTTTTCATTGTATGTGTAAATTAATTTGTAGGCATGGATTTTTGTTACGACTATTGTTTTAATCTGTTTTTGAGATAAACATGTTAATTAGGGAAAAATTATAGCAAACATGTGGCAACCACAGCATTGCCCAGTTAACATTCAGTGCACGATGACATAGTTACAAATGGCCCCCTTCATCCTGTATCCCCTAGTGTCACAGGACGTGACTGGGTCTCAGAGAGAAGCTGAAGCTTTATTTTTTTTTTTTTAGTTCAGAAGTGAAATGAAGAATCTGTGAAAGTAGGAACAGTTTAGGAGAACTAGGGACCGACTTTCCAAAATAGCAGGTATGAGGTTTTTGACCTGACTACTGTCTGATTTTTTTTCCCACTTTTTAATATGCCTGAATCTAATAAAGATTTGTTTGGATTAAAAATGAAAATGAAAAATGAAAATATGTACAATTAGGCAAATTGAGAAACAGAAATCTCTCTAAGTCAAGAGCCAGAATCTGGGAATTTGTATCCAACTGTACTGTTCTCTAGGTATGTAACATGGCACAAATCTCTTCAATTCATTGAGCCTTACTTCCCCTGCCTAAACAACCTAAATAAAAGTGTCTGCCTCATCTAACTCAAAAGGCTGTTAACTTCTTTTAACCACAAAGATCAGAGTATTATGCACATTTAAAACGATATGAGGCAGTTGAATCTTAGGTCAAACAGCTTGTCTTCGATCACATAGCACATACGTTAACACAAATATTGAACCTAGCCTTCTCTGATTCTGAAATCTAAGCTATTAGCATGTTCTGCAGTATCCAACAAGCACAGACACTCAACTGAGATCAAGAGGCCTTGAAAATGGTAAATAGCTTTATTCTCACGTCTGCTTTCACATTCACTGTTGGTTGGTTTCAGACGACTGGTATAAAAAATCTCTTCAAATAATCTAACCAGGCGACCAGTATTTCATTCTCCTCTGGAAACTGCCTTGCCTTGCTTTGAATTGCTTCATTCACCTGCTTTGCAGGCCACATGTAGTGGGGGACTAACATCCAACGATTGATTACTAATTTCCCATAAGTTAAATGGGAAAGCTGAGTAATAAGCATTTTTTTCCCTCTTTTCTGATTCTACAAACATCTATGGGTTATGCTGGGTATAAGTTAGGGCACAGCAGTGCACTTAAAGTTTGCAAATATGCATTTACAAATTAGCTTGCTGCCAAAGTTGCTTGTATTTGTAACACATCTAATGCTCTTCTGCTTGGCAGCAGTGTTACAGATGAACTCGAAAGACAGCAGTAGTATTTTTATGCAAATATACCATGAAATGTCTTTGCTAAATAAGCAGTTCCTTCTGTAGCAAGGTTTATTTGCAGTGATAATAATTTAGAAGTGTCCCCGATGACAACCTTTTGAGCCATATTAGTTAAATGATAGAACATTTACAGTGTTAAATCTACAGCAATATATTATAATGGGAAAAATGCCTGAGCAGCAGGGAGCCTTTAATACAGAACTCCATAGGCCACTTAAATAGTGTAATCTGGCTTTCAAGTGGCGCATTCTAAAGAATCTCTATGAACCTTGCTTTGGAGTTTCAGAGAATTGGAATGATATTGAGGACAAAGCTCTGTTCTGGATCTACCTGTCATTGAAACGCTCATGCTGCTCTTCTACAAAGCCAGGTGGGATCATTTTTCTAGGAAACATCAATTACTTCTGCTTTTGCTCAGAAATGGCACAGTTATTTTTAGATATATTTTCCACCGGTCTACAAAGTATTACAATTGCCATAACATATTGGGTAGTATCATAATGGAGTAAGGATCCCTGAGCAAAATATGCCTCCCCATGATATTCCCTTACTTATCTTTGAAAAACAGCAGGATTATATGTTTTATAACTCCCAGTACAACTAGCAAGGTGTCAATATGGGTGGCAAATGAATGCGTTAGAATTTTACAGATTTCCAATATACTTAAATTCACAGACATTTTTTTTTTCCTCTGAGGGTCAGTTTGTGGAATTTATGATTTGAAATAGTCTTATTTGAATAAAATGAACCAGGTTCTTCTAGGGGCTAATCAAATCCTGGATAGTAAATGAGCTACCTTTGGAAGTTGCATTAACACAGCAGTAGCTTAATAAATTATACTCTGCTGATTTGACTTCCACTGGTACTTAATTTACAACTGGAGATGATCCTGGTATATGGAGAATCTAGCTTATCATGAACTAGTTGCTTTTTCTGATGCACTGCATATATCCAGCCAAGAGATTCGAAATCTAGTTTTGTGAAAAATGTAAACAGTTTCGTGAGGGCAAACTCTTGACTGAAGAATTAATACCTAAGGTCATGACATCTTTTCTGTCTTGGAATATCTCTTCAATTTGCTTTCCATGATCATGTCTATGATACACAGAAAATGAGTTGTTGAGTCATTATAGCCTCTTAAGAAAAATTTCTTGAGTTGTTCCTTCAGCTGTTTTCCAAATACTGGGTACAATTTCAGACCGTATTCTGTAATAAGAAGAAAAGCATTTTGGTCTCTTATTTATGTACAAACTATATGGAGGCATGGGTCAGCAGTGGCCTGCCTTGGGAACAGGGGCCCTGGCAGTCTCAGTCCTGGGAGGTGCAGTGTATGGCAGAAGTCTTCTTGGAGGAGGTCGCCATTAGCCCTACCATAGAGTCTGTAGCCCTACCATAGAGCCACCAGGTGGGCAACCCACAAACTGGAGAACAAATTATAAATTTGTCTTTGAGATTCATCTGTCCACCCATCTATACTTTCAGTCTCTACCAGTCAGTTAATCAATATATTGTTTTATTCAGTAAATCAATAAAGAGCTCTCACTCTAATATTTTTATAGTTTCCTAAGCTTTGAAAATATTCAAGCCAAAAGAGACATAGATCATAAAAACTACTAAATCTCATCTTCAGCAGAGATCTTTGCTGATGGTAACTTGCCTTAGTCAGCTATGCCTGCTGAATGCCTAGCTAAGGTGGGCATTGAGTTATTGTTCTACCCTAAAGGTTCCTGTTGGAAAACTTCTGTAGATACTGTGCCTTTGAGTACACTGTCCTAACCTTTGGATAAACAGAAGATTTTGGTTTCCAAGATGTCAGTATTTCAGCTTTTAAGTACATACATATCCTCTCTTTCTGAAAACTGTAGAACTTATGTTTAGAATTCAACACCAACAAACAAGGATAGCGTTTTCATGTCAAACTGAAAATATCACTCACACACTTTGGCAGAGAGATGGTGACATTTAAGTCACTTTTTATTAGTCTTTTTAGTATGAGCCTTCTAACCTCTGTCCCTAACTCACCCTGACTCTCTTGGTGTCTGCATTTTTAATAGGAAAAGACACTTACAATAAATGTAAACTTAAGTCTAATTCTCCAACTTAAGTTGTGAACTGAATTAAATTAAGTGTATGGATGCAATTTATTATATCCACTCACTTATACACTTCAACTCACTGAGCGGGGGATTTTAAAGTCTTTTTAGTTTTAAGTGCACCAGGATACATGAGTCAGAGGTCTGAATCCAAGATTCTAAAGATGGTGCCAGGAGAAAGCAAATGTTGATATCAATTGCCCTTTAATTTCAGGAGGAGACAGTTTTCCTTTTAGCTGATGTGAAGCAGCTTATGTTCACTAATGGGTCTGGTTTAGACCCTTCGAGAGATGTTTATTATCATTGTCTGGACTTAGGAAATGATTTGAGACTGTTGATTTCAGAGCTCCATCAAGTTCCCATGCTGCAGAGTAACATCTGATCATTTGATGTGGTTGTTTTAGGCAAAGGACAAATAAAGTGGAAGAAAAAAAGATTGTATCTCATCTGCCCATGTGATGTGTCAAATTCAACTTGCAGTGTACTTTACTTTTCATGCTCTCATACTGAACTGAGTTCCTTTAATATGAAGGATCTTTACAAGAGCTTTCGAAATTCAGGTGACCCGAGCGGGGGTATTCCTTAATTTGCAAGTTGGCTGAACATATACTGAGTGAGAATCATGGAAGTAATTTGGATATTTTATATGTTTTTAATTAAGGGGATGTCTTCATAGATGTAGATGTCACAAGCCAGCTGGTATTGTGTACAGTGGTGGATTTCTGTGTTCCGCCTGAAACTTTATGTGTCAGTTTGTGGCAAAACTCCAGGGTATCCACCAAAAATGTTTAGCAATTGACTGCTTCTGGAGGCCAAGTAATTTTCCAGAAGATTAATACTTCAAACATCTCAAATTGAAATGAATATCTTATTTCTTTTAGCTGTTGATTTTCAAAGGCCTGTTCTTTCTGACTCTGGATACTTTTTCAATAGTGAAGAAGACTTACATGGAAGTCTATAGAAGATTTACACATAATCTTTAAAAAGCTGGGCCATATAGAAACATGATCATTTGCAATTTTATTTTGTGAAAGCTTAACGCTTAAATTATTCTTCTTCAGAGACAAGGCTTTGGGATTATGATTTTTTTTCCTTTTCCTTGAAAACTGAAACACACTCTTGTTTCTAGCATATAGCTTCTAAGGTATTGAAGAACACACCAGTACATTAAAGCAAATGTGTGTCAAATCCCCAGGGAAAACAGATGTCATGCATGCAGTACTTCCTCCAGACACTTGAAATCCAGCATCATTGTTCTTCAATCTGTTTTCTAAGTAAATGGAACAATGGGGAGTATACGTAAATCCTTCTATGTTAGAATTTAAGAAATATTTCAACTGGAGAAGCTCAAAGTTTGCTTTTCATTAATCAAGATACCAAGAGCTTAAAATTAGGAAACCCAGAATTGCAAGTGTGTATATTTCCACTGGTTATTCCACAGCTCTGTTTTCCCACTGATTTTCATAATCTGTTCTGGAGTATAAGCTGGAAGCACATCTCTAAATCAAGTACATCATTTTTAGAACATTTTAAACAATAAGCTCAGATGTGAAAGATCATAAACTTAATGTGGCTTTTCTAATCTTACTCTACTCTTAAGTAAAATTTATTAGTTTTTATCATAAATCAAGAAGGCTTGGCAGTCAGCAATAAATCTAGACCTTTGAAAGGTCCAGTATAAGAAAATCATTCATAGTGTATTTACAGAAGTGTGTTAGCACGTGTATATATGTGTCAGTCCTATGTGTATGTAGAATTTAGCATTTGTTGGGAAAAAAAATTATGAATGACCATGCGGAGGGAGATATACAACTTCTCTAACCTCATTTAAATTTAGATATCAAATCCCTTTACCTTGTAGGCTCATTTCCATCGGGTTTGAGCAGAGAGAACTAAGTCTGAAAGAAATAGGAACTGGCTCTCTGCCTGCAGGGGAGCTTGGCATAGGTCTTACTGTCTTGAGTCAGTCCCATGTGCTACGTACCAAGCTGCAGCCACATCTCCTGACCTAGTTGTGCTGTTTCCATGACTGTGCTTCCTTTCTCAGGTGTCACTCAGTTCAGTTTGCTGTGAAGGGCTCCTGCCACAAACCCCAGGCCACTTAGCTATACGCTTACCTCTCGTGTAACTCTTACCATTCCTCTTCCCGTCTCTCCTGTTGAGCATAAGCTATTGCATGCTTCCCATGCATGGCTTCCTGTGTATTAACACGAGGCAGGAATACATCTGAGACTGTGATGCTCTCCTAAGTATAACATTTTGATTCCTTGAGGACTGGTTGTAGTTGTTTAGTCACCAAGTTGTGTCCAAGTCTTTGTGACCCCATGGACTGCAGCACACTAGGCCTCCCTGTCCCTCTCCAACTCCCAGAATTTGCCCGAGTTCATGTCCATTGAGCTGGTGATGCCATCCAACAATCTCATCTGTCATCCTCTTCTCCCTCTGCCTTCAATCTTGCCCAGCATCAGGGTCTTTTCCAGTGAGTCGGCTCTTTGCATCAGGTGGCCAAAGTACTGGAGCTTCAGCTTCAGCATCAGTCCTTCCAATAAGTATTCAGGGTTGATTTCCCTTAGGATTGACTGGTTTGAACACCTTGAGGGCTGGATCTACAGCTTAATGAGTGTTCCCAGGCTTGGCTCAACATAATTTCACTTTCTGTAACTTCTCATGTTAACCATCCATTGAACTCCCAGCATGCCTTCTGGCAAAGCTACACGGGTGTGACAAAACCCACATGAAATAAGAAAACATAAACATTTGGCTTCCAAAGCAAAATTATTGCTAGGGCTATTGGGATCATTATTCCTCTATCAAGCCTTTGTTCTGTGTATTAGGTTTAGTTGAGACATACTGTTCAGAAAGACTTTTGGTGATGAATGTTTGCTCTCCACTCTTTGGGCACTGGAGAGATCAAGTAATGGGTGAGAAGCAGCAGGAAAAAAAATCAACTAGTAAGTATTTCGTGATGTAACCTCTCTAATTAAAACAGCAAAGATTTTAACAAGTTTTGCTCTTTTTCTCTCTCAAGGCAAGTCAGGTTTTATCTAGTCTAAAATGCCTAGACCTGCATGTCTTCTACATGTCTCTTTTCTGGCCAAATACCAGCTTGATAACTAATTATTTTTCATTATTAACTTGCTTACATTGTAGCAGATTGACTTATGTTTTAAGGTGCTAATACTGCTTATTAATGGTTCGTTTTTGTTTTGGATATATACAAAAGAATGAATCATCTGATGCTATAAAATTATTTCCTTTTAATATAAAATGCTAGTAATCAGCACATTTATTTAAATGGAGATACATTCCTTTCACTGTAGACATTTATGGTATCTTATATGTAAAAATGAAAACCTAGCAAAAATGAAAAAGCATATCCTGTGATAAGTGAAAGGTATTTTTTGAAAACCATTTATATGGTTCTTTGCCAAAAAAAGGAAAATACAAGTTGAGGGATAATGCTTTTATTTCAGCAAAACTGATCACTTTTTTGTGGAAATAAATTATATAAAATATTCTTATAATTTAGGATCATGTGTTTGATGTCTCTGAAATAGTCTACTGGACAATATTCAGTTAACTTGAGTCCTCAAACTTGCTGTCAGCTGAGGATTGAAAGCAAGTTATTTAATACTTTTTTCCTCCCTGCAGAGGTTTTAGAAATTTATCACTAATGCTGGAGAGTGGGAATATATGCTCTTTGAAGGCAATGTCCTCTTCATCAGTGTGGACAAAAGTGGCTCAGGTAACATAAGAGCCCAAAGAGCAATCCCGTACAATTCAAAAGTTGGCTTGTGCTTGAAAAGTTTATGATTCTTTTTACAAGAGTCAGTTCAGTGTTGGAATTTTGTGCTAACCTTGTGTATGTTCTCCCTGTCACTGATTGATGTTGGGGATCTGACTTATGTAATTTGTGGACTCCCTTGGCATTCTGATCATTTTTAATTTCTGTTCATTATTTGTGAATTCTATCTTCCTTTAACTTGTCTATAAATTCTTACTCTCTGTTTAGTTTCCTGTGTAGGTTAGAGAACGTCTTGTGTGAGTTGGCGTTGTGATTCTCCATACCGGTGGTTGCGAGTGATTTTCATATTCTAGGAGAATCAGATCAGAAAAGGTGAATTTATTTGGTCAAAGCAGTAGATGTCCTTTCTCCCAAGTATTCCAAACCCTCCCCCATTCCCAGATACCGGAAGTTAAACAGGCTTAATCTAAGTGGCAGGAAAGGTGGGAAGCGTGCCTAGCCATTATCCAGTTGTTTCTCTCTTTCATGTGACCTCTAGTTCTACTCAGTTTTCCATAGTTCTTTGTACAGAAGTCCGTTTTACTTTATGTATTTTTTTTTAACCACCAATACTGCTTACCTTAATTCTTTCCTTAAGGATCTCCTAGACTAACAATGGAAATCCCCCTTGAATTTTCCTCTGAAGTCCCTATACATGTATACACTGACATTGGAGGATGGCCCAGCTTGACTGAGGAAGGCTTTTGAAGAGGCTTTTGTGTGGTGCAAGGGCTGGCATAAAGAGTGGGGAGGACAAAGTGAACCAAATTCTCTATTTTCCTTTTTATCCATTCCTGCTCCTCCTTGATGATCTTTGCTGCCTGGTTTCATCTGCAGAGCAGCCAGACACCCATCCCTGCAGATGTGTTCCTGTTTGGGGTTGGGCTTGGAGGAAGAAGGGAGGGTATAAAATGAGAGAAAGTGAGTGAAAGGAGGACTTTTTAATATGCATATTGTTTGAACACCATCACACTAGCCTGTTTTACTGGCCTCTCCCTGGAGAAGGAAATAGCAACCAGTCCAGGATTCCTCCCTGGGAAATCTCTTGGATAGAGGAGCCTGGAGGGCTGCAGTCCATGGAGTCACAAGAGTTGGACACGACTTAGTGACTAAACCACCACCAGCTACCAAATTCTCTGGTCAGCAAGTATATCAAGGAAAGCAGTTTAAAATTTAACCTGCAGAACTTTTTTTTTTTTTTTTTAATGATTGCCTCTACATTGAGTAAGCCACACTATAGCTTAGAAGCAAGAATGTGTAGATACTTCTGATGAGGTCTGGATATACCCTGGTGGTCTCTTAACTCAGGCTGAATCTATATGAAGCCAGTGGATTACCTGTGTAATGTGGTTGCCTTTCTTCCCTATTTGTTATTTAAACATAGTACAAAAACGATCCCGGGTAACTTGGGTCTTAGCTATATATTATATATATATATATATATATTAGATGTAGGGGTGTGTGCATGCTCAGTTATGTCTGACTCTTTGTGACCCCATGGACTGTAGCCCACCAAGCTCCTCTGTCTGTGGAATTTTCCAGGCAAGAATACTGGGGCAGGTTGCCTTTTCCTACTCCAGGGGATCTTCCTGACCCAGGGATCAAAGCCGTGTCTCTTATATCCCCTGCATCCTCTGCGTTGGGAGGCAGGTTCTTTACCACCAGCACCACCTGGGAAGCCCAAAGTGTTAAGTATTAGTCTCTTAGTTGTGTCCAGCTCTTTGCAACCCTGTGGACTCTTGCCTGCCTCCTCTGTCCATGGAATTCTCCAGGCAAGAATACCAGAGTGGGTAGCCATTCCCTTCTCCAGGGGATCTTCCTGACCTAGGGATCAAACCCAGGTCTCCTGTATTGCAGACAGATTCTTTTTTACCATTTGAACCACTATGTATTTTAGTATATGTGAAGAGCATAGCCATGCTCTTAAGAGGCTCATCCTTAAAGTATTGCTGTTGCCTAAAATGGGTTAAAAGATACCCCAGCAACAAATTGCAGAGCATATATCCCTCTCATATTTATTCAATTAGATTTTTGTTGGGGGTCATTTACGGCAGCCACAAAATCAGACAAAGAAAAAGGACAAAGAAGAAAGAGAACAAGTATTTGGAATTCAAAAGCCAGAAATCTTGGAAGTTTGATTTTTAATTTGTTGAACATATTATCATTTTGATATTAATATGGCAATGCTTTGTATCCTTTCAGTAGTTTCATGTGATTTTATACTATTATTGAATACATACGTATTTTATAAGTTCTCATTCCTGATACAGAATTAAGTTTTTGTCATTAATGTGGTTGTAAACTTGGAGTGGGTCTCCTGATTCACTCACGGTGTAGGAAAGGTTTTGTTTTCAGCCTATTGGCTGCTTACCTAGGAACTATCCAGGCTTGTTGATATCCTAGCAAAACACACCCTGTTGGCTCTTACTGCTTAAATATTCCCACTTCTAAAATTACCATTACACCACTGGGGGTGAATGAATACACGATTCCAATTTCAATTTGACAGTTTTAAAGGAAATGGCATAGGGGTTTAATTAGACCTTCTCCATGTGCTTCATTGATTCTCAGATGGGTTTTCATTCTAGCATAAGCAGATGTAGGTTCTAACATAGAAGTTAGATTCTCCTGTACCTTGTTGGGTTATTCAAACCAGTAAAACAGCCAACAGTTAGTTGCCTGAATATGCAAAATCCAAAAGCAAACTGGCTTGGGAATATAGAGAGGTAATGTTCCTTCACTTCCTTTCCTTTATGAAATAGGAAGATTGAAGTCATCAGGAAAATAATTACTCTTATGTCACCTGATCTTTATGCTATATAATGAAGAAGGAAATTAGGCTACAGTGAAATATTTTCGTTTTGGCCTATAATAGAAACTTCCTGATATTATTAGAAAAGAAATATCATAGTTATTTCTTTTTTTGAGCTAAAAAATACCCAAGTGAGAAAAATATGAAAGCCATTGTTAAAATTATTAATAATTACTAGAGATTTTAAGAAGGAGATTTATTATAACCCTTTGAAGATTTTCTTTGAAATATATTTTTTCTTAAAATGAGGGTTATATGCATTCTCATTTTAGGATTCTAGAAATCCCAATGTTTTCTCCCAACAAAAACATTGCCAAGTTTTCTAAAACTTCAGTTTGGGAACAAATTAGCAGTAGGAAGAAAATGATTGGAGTTGACCACAGGTGTCTGAGCCACTGGCATGTCTGCACAGTAGAGTCACCATAGACTCCATAGTATGTGAGTTGAGAAATACATGTCAGTAACTATCTCGTTTCCTAAGTCATCAGGCCTCCCCCCACACCAGGGCCTGCACAGAGGCAGGGCTGTGACTCTTTTGTGTTGTCTTGAACCCATTTTCACCAAACCTTCCAGTCCTCATTCTTCCAGTCTCCAACCTTTGTTTCATCTTCCACACATGGACCCCGTTGTCATTTTGTCTGCCTTTTCAAATCATTCCTGTTGCCTCAACTTTTCTCTTCCCTTTCCTCTGGCCTCACTGTGTTAGGTAACCCTTGGTCCTGTCAGGCTCCAGGCTACTACTAACTTCTCACCCATGGTGCCTTACACAGTTGTCCATTGCTTTATTCCCTGAAAAGAACCTAGTGAAAAAGTTGTGTCATTTGTTTTTCTGTAGAAAGTGTATTGTGTTGAGGTGGAAGACACAGAGAGGAGAGAGAAAATTATCAGGCAGAAATGGAATATACCTACCAGCAAGTTGTGTATGTACATATATGTTATATTTATTTAAATGTTTACAGCATTTGGTGGCTCAGATGGTAAAGAATCTGCCTGCAATGCAGGAGACCCATGTTTGATCCCTGGGTCGGGAAGATCCCCTGGAGAAGGGAATGGCAACCCATACCAGTATTCTTACTTGGAGAATTCCATGGACAGAGGAGCCTGGCAGGCTACAGTCCATGGGGTCGCAAAGAGTCAGACACAATTGAGTGGCTAACACTTTCACTTCACTTCATTTACTGCATTTACTGCTTAAACTTGTCTCTCTCTTTTTAAACTTCACTGGCAGGCATACACTCATTGAGTTTTATAGAAAAAGTTTAAAATTAAAATATATACAGTAAGATCTCCAAATTTTAACTTCACAATCTACCCATTAGAGCCATGGTGTGCTTTCTGAAATATTAAAGAAATTTTGTCTCTTTGTATTCTATTTTCTAAAAAAGTGGACAACAATTAAAAAATGAACTCTGGCTTATACCTTGCAATCTGTGTTACATTTATTACCTTTAGATTCAATATATACATGTAAAGATGGTATAAGATATATATGAATGAACATACGAGATTAATATATGAAATATATTCATTTGTTATCTAGAAGTCCTGTTTTCCTTAATCCTTCCTCTATTTTACATATTGTGTAGTTATTAATATAAGGTAGAAATTGCTTAAATATTCTTCGCTTTCAAACTTTTTTCCTAGGGAGTATTTTATTAAAACATATATGTCTTATGTCCTTTCCTGAGGTTTATGAATTTATATGTAGGTACGTGCTACCTCTGGTGAGATCTACTCGAAGTAGGTAGAAATAGGATTCTATTTCTATAGCAATGGTCTTTGCAAATCATGTTAAATATAAGGAGGCATTAGGATATGTCCTAATTGTGATAAGCCATTCCACCTATTTGTAAAGAGTGGCCTCCAAGTATCCCAATTTAGGGGAAAAAGAACAGGCCAAACAGCTACAAAGGATAAAGGCCTTAGCAAAATCTAAGGAATTAACCCAAAGATATTGCAGATGAGTTCGTTAAAACCTTCCCTGGGCTTGCAGGCTGGCTCAGACAGCAAAGAATCTGTTTGCAGTGCAGGAGACCTGATTTCGATCCCTGGGTTGGGAAGATCCCCTGGAGAAGGAAATGGCAACCAACTCCAGTATCCTTGCCTGGAGAATTCCATGGACAGAGGAGCCTGGTGGGCTACAGTCCATGGGGGTCCTAAAGAGTCAGACACGACAGAAGAACTGACACTTTCTTTAAAACCTGGATTCTGGCTCTTAAGTTTGTCCTCCCTGCTTTCCACTGTGCTGCCACAAATCAGGACATTCTGAACCCACTTTTCTCAGCGTCCATCTCTGGCATTTGAGGCTCTCTGAACTCTCCGTTTGGAAACTGAGGGAAGGAACCACCCTTGGGCTTCATGGAACATTTTGTCTGTGGTCTTTGGGCAGAAACAGGGTTGATAATTTTGCTGCATCCTGAGAAGTCCTCTCTGAAATAATCATAGAACTGTTTTATCATGAGTTTGTAACTGCTAAGCTCTGAAAAGGCCAACATGGAATTTCAGGGCACCTTTATCTTCTGCCAAATTTCTCACCCTGCTGGAAGATGTCTGAAATTTTATTTCTTCAGTTTAAGAATTTTTTTTTTTTTTTTCCTGTTCACATGCAAAGGGAAAGATAGCAAGTTCAAATGTTACTCATCACAACTTGGGTCTAATAGAATTCCTCTTCCTTCCTGCCTCCCCTCCTCCCACTTCCATCTTCCTTCCCTGCCTCCTCTCCGCTCTCCCTTCTTCCCTCCCTTCCTTACTCCTCCCTTTATTTTAAGGTAGCTCACATTTCTCGTGCACATACTGTGTTCTAGATACCGTGCTGAATTAGCAAATGTTTAAGAAAATCCTGACAGTTCTGGGCTTGGCTCTTTGCTTGCCGCTTACAGACTGTGGAGCCACAGAGAAGTCCGTCACTCCTCAGGCACCCGCGACGCCCGCCATCTTTAACGGCCAGGTTGATCCCCGAGCCTGCCGCATACGTGGCCAAGCATAAATAAGGCCGCTTGTGAAACCTTTCCTAAAAAGTGTATTTTGATAGAGCCGGGGAGAGCCCAAGAGGGAGGACCCTGACCACCGAGAGGGACGGGGCTAGAGAATTCGCCAGGCCTCAGGACAAGGCTCACCCATTTCACCGTGTCGTTTGGGACGTCTCTCCTAGAAAGCTGCGTTTGGTTATTTCACTTTGCGCCTTTCCATTTCCTGGGCATAATTCATGGTGAAGCCTTGTGGTGTCATGAAAAAGCAGTGACCAAGGAGTTAGAAAAATTGTGTTCCAGTCCTGACCCTCCACCCATAAGCCGTGTTCCTTTCCCAGGCCTTATCGTCCACTTCTGTAAAGCGAGGGAATGAAATGCAAGGGATGGCACAAGGCTCTTCCAGTTCTCATAGTGATATATGATTCTGACTTATTAAAGACTTCCTTGACCACTTCAAATGCTGTGTTTGAACAAGCGTTCCCAGGTCCACTACAAAAATCGTGTAGACAGACATTAATCTCTGCGGCAGTGGCTGGAGACATACAGAGAACCACTTGAAATATTGTGGTAGTATTGAGCTGTGCTTTCTCAAAACTCCTCTGAGACCTGGGCTCAGTTTGTAGGTTCTGGCAAAGGTATCCAGAACCACAGTATTTCTGTCATATGTGTGGACGGAACTAGTCTCTTCTCCATGGACAAAAAGCATTACATTGGAAAAAAGAAGTACTGGGTTCAACCTGTGGTTTTGTCACTAAGTAATTAGGCAACACCAGATGAAGCCAATGCCTCTCTTCTTTGGACCTCATTTTTCTTGCCTGAAAAATGAGCCAGATGTTCTAGATAATCTCTAAGTCTCTTTGCATCGCCAAAATGCTCAATTACAGCCTGTTAGAATTACTGAATTGACTTATGAATTAAGAAAACATTTCAGATTTGAAGTCTCCCCTTAATATGTCAAAACAGGTCAAACTACAGCTATCAAAGAAAAAACATTCTTCTGCTATCACCACTCTTAACCACATGTAACCATTTTATCTTTCATGAAAACAGTAATTGTCATATTGTAGATATTAACTTACTTGGAAACCACACACACACACACACACACACACTCATACACACACACACACTCAGTGCTCTTATAAATAACAAGTAAATTCTCTCCCCCACAAGGATACTAAATTTAGTCTGGAGGCGCATTCCACATGCTTTTAAACATAGTTCTAGTGTCTAATAGCAAAGATTACCACAGTACAGAACTTTTCCTTTTCTATTTTTCTTCATTTTCTAAGGTTTTACATATCAGGGCAAATATTGATCTTCTCATAAGGTTTGTTCTTCTTATTCTTGGTCTCGTGTCTGTTTGTTAGAATGCCTACTTTCTTGAGTCTTAATAATCACTAATAATTTAAGATTCACGCTGATTAAGAAAGGTTTCCAAAAAAAAAAAAAAAATCACCATATTAAAAGGAGCTTCCCTAATGACTCAATTGGTAAAGAATTTGCCTGCAATGCAGAAGACTTGCAGGAGACACGGGTTCCACTCCTAGGTCAGGAAGATCCCCTGGAGGAGGAAATGGCAACCCACTCCTGTATTCTTGCCTGGAAAATCCCATGGACAGAGGAGTCTGGCGGGCTATAGTCAATAGGGTCACAAAGAGTCAGACACAACTGAGCAAGTGATGGATGGATGAATTAAATGTGCACCTTAATTACAACTTGCTTCCTGATTTTGGAAACCACAGTTGTCAAAAATGGGTATCTTGAATCAAGGAGATATAATCAGTTATTCAAGTAATGAGTAAGCATTTTGAAATATCTAGAAGTTCTTGACTTTTCTGGGAAGGATTTTTGGGGGGTCTTCCCTTTGGATTCTGGAGATCCTGGATACTAACAGGCAATACTGCATTATATGCAATATCTTGACATTTGTATCCTAAGCTTCTGTGATAAGTTCTTCTGATTAAATATAGATGCATGATCCTACCCTTGGAAAACTACTGGTGGAAATATTGAAACAATATCTGTTTCCCATATTCAGTTCAGTTCAGTCACTCAGTCATGTCCGACTCATTGCGACTCCATGAATCGCAGCACGCCAAGCCTCCTTGTCCATCATCAACTCCTGGAGTTTACCCAAACTCATGTCCATTGAGTCAGTGATGCCATCCAGCCATCTCATCTTCTGTCGTCCCCTTCTCCTCCTGCCCCCAACCCCTCCCAGCATCAGGGTCTTTGCCAATGAGTCAAGTCCTCGCATGAGGTGGCCAAAGTATTGGAGTTTCAGCTTCAGCATCAGTCCTTCCAGTGAATGGGAAGGACTTACCTCCTTTAGGATGGACTGGTTGGATCTCCTTTCAATCCAAGGGACTCTCAAGAGTCTTCTCCAACACCACAGTTCAAAAGCATCGATTCGAAAAAAAAATCTCCAATGCTTCAGGCTTAAGGGCTGCAGTTGTTAGGTCCGTGGTCAGAGACAGCTGGCAGATCATTATCAATTTGAATGGGGCCGTCTTGCTGGATTCAAGCCCACAGCTCCAGCAGGCTCAAAACCTGTTTCTTATGTACCAATATATTCTTGGTGCAATCTAAATTCTTGTGCATATCTTACAAAAGTGACACAGTTTACCAAGTGACCTCTTTGAGGAGCTTCCAATAGGACCAAAATTGTCCATCCTTGAAGCAACTTAAAACAAAGGAGCAAGAATTGCCTGGTGATCCAGTGGTTAAGACTCTGCCTTCCACAGACGCGGGAGACGCCCGGCTCCGGCGCAACCGACCACGTGCAGAATCGTGACTGAGATGAGCTACCCGGCGCCCAGGGTTAGGGCAGTGGCCGAGAGGAGCTGTACCACGTTCAGGAGGCGGTGGCTGCTTGGGCACCGGAGGGCCGAGAGGAGCTGATCTACATTCAAAGCAGGAGGCGCGGCCTTGAGGAGATACCCCTCGTCCAAGGTAAGGTACAGCGGCTGTGCCTTGCTGGAGCAGCTGGGAAGAGATACTCCACGACCAAGTGGAATATAAGAATCCAGTGTTCTGGGGAGGAAGGAACAAGATGGCGGAGGGATAAGATGGCAAGACCACTTTCTCCCCCACAAATTCATCAAAAGAACATTTGAACGCGGAGTAAAATCCACAAAACAACTTCTGAATACTGGCAGAGGACATCAGGCTCCCAGAAAAGCAGCCCATTGTCTTCTAAAGGAGAGAGAAGAAATCCAGCTCCACCCACCAGAACACCGACACATGCTTCCCTAACCAGGGAACCCGGACAAGTCACCCGTCCAACCCCACACACAGCGAAGAAACTACGTAATAAAGAGAACTCCACAAACTGCCAGAAGAGGGAAAGGCCACCCCAAGCAAAGCAATATAAGCAAGATGAAGAGGCAGAGAAATACCCAGCAAGTAAAGGAACAAGATAATTGCCCACCAACACAAACAAAAGAAGAAGATATAGGGAATTTACCTGATAAAGAATTTCAAATTTTGATGGTGAAAATGATTCAAAATCTTGAAAGCAAAATGGAGTTACAGATAAATAAGCTGGAGAAAAGGATTGAGAAGATGGAAGAAAGATTTAATAAGGACTTAGAAGAAATAAAAAAGAGTCAATATACAATGAATAATGCAATAGATGAGATCAGAAACACTCTGGAGGGAACAAACAGTAGAATAACAGAGGCAGAAGACAGGATAAGCAAACTAGAAGATAGAATTGTAGAAATAAATGAAACAGAGAGGAAAAAAGAAAAACGAATTAAAAGAAATGAGGACAATATTAGAGACCTCTGGGACAATGTTAAACGCTCCAACATTCGAATCATAGGAGTCCCAGAAGAAGAAGACAAAAAGAAAGACCATGAGAGAATACTTGAGGAGATAATAGTTGAAAACTTCCCTAAAATGGGGAAAGAAATAATCACCCAAGTCCAAGAAACCCAGAGAGTCCCCAACAGGATAAACCCAAGGCGAAATACTCCAAGACACATATTAATCAAATTAACAAAGATCAAACACAAAGAACAAATATTAAAAGCAGCAAGGGAAAAGCAGCAAATAACACATAAGGGGATTCCCATAAGGATAACAGCTGATCTTTCAACAGAAACTCTTCAGGCCAGAAGGGAGTGGCAAGACATACTTAAAGTGATGAAAGAAAATACCCTACAGCCCAGATTACTATACCCAGCAAGGATCTCATTCAAATATGAAGGAGAAATCAAAAGCTTTACAGACAAGCAAAAGCTGAGGGAATTCAGCATCACCAAACCAGCTCTCCAACAAACGCTAAAGGATCTTCTATAGACAGGAAACACAGAAAAAGTGTATAAACTTGAACCCAAAGCAATAAAGAAAATGGCTACAGGATTGTACTTATCAATAATTACCTTAAACGTAAATGGGTTGAAATTTTCAAAAAGGCTAGGAAACAATTCTCATAGCCATCAATAGTTCAGTGTTGAGTTCATGAATAGTTTTTAAAGTTTGGGACAAACTGTAGTATTTGCTGTTTGAAGTACTATTTGTAATTGGCATATTACGATGTAACATTGGACTTCATTTCCATCTTAAAACGCCTAAAAATGCCCAACAGGTTTTTAGATTTGTGAATTTTAGTTGAAATGTATTTTACGATGTTACTAAACCTGCAGAAATATTGAAATATTTCAGAGAACTTATTCACTGTACATTTAATTTATTTTATTTATAAAAGTTATGAACTGTAGAAAGTTTTACTTGTTGGGTCAAATGCTTGTTGCTTCAAATGCTTGTTGCATTTGAAGTGCTAGTTACAAGAAAATCAAATACCTTCAATGTATAAATGCTATTAAGTTTTTAAAGGACTCTGGAGTATAAGTAAGTTTGTTTAAAGAAATTTAGTCTGTTCAACTTGAAAAAAATAAATAAAATTGGAAAAAAAAAAAAAAAAGCATTGATTCTTCGGCGATCAGCTTTCTTCACAGTCCAACTCTCACGTCCATACATGACCACTGGAAAAACCATAGCCTTGACTAGACGGACCCTTGTTGGCAAAGTAATGTCTCTGCTTTTTAATATGCTATCTAGGTTGGTCATAACTTTCCTTCCAAGGAGTAAGCGTCTTTTAATTTCCTGGCTGCAGTCACCATCTGCAGTGATTTGGGAGCCTGAAAAAATAAAGTCTGACACTGTTTCCATTATTTCCCCATCTATTTCCCATGTTACCAATCCCTAAATCTTGTTGCGTTATGCAAACAAATTTCTTTTCTCCAGCATGAAGTAGAACCAGAACTCTTAGAAACAGAGTTGGGTTGCAAAAATTATTGAGAGGCAAAAAATAAGAAAGCCCCTGACTTTGCCAATTCACTGACAGAAATTATTGATATCCTGTTGAAGAAAAATAAATGTTGATGATTCTAAGTATAAAATTGAACTTTGGAATCTATGTTATCTTGGATAAAATGACCCAATAGTGAAACTGAAAATATATTCTGTGATTACAACCTAACTTAAACTCTGGCCAATCTGAAAACTACAAAATTGGCTTAATCTTATACTTGGTGGTGATTGTCCAAGTTGCTAACCCATAGCTCTATTTTTTTCTTTATCATAGCTGAACTATACCATCGATTCACAGTACAAAAGATAAGTTTTTTATTCTGTTTTATTTAAATGATAAGACTACCTAGATGTATGAAAATTTTCTGTAAAGAATTCTAGATGTCAGTTCAACCTTCATGGTTTTCTAAGATGAATTATCAGCTCCATAAAAAGTTTGAATTTTATACTACAGAACAAGAGGCATATGTCTCGGTAGTATATATACAACATCCTCTATTTTCTCACTCCTCAGTTCATTTCAGTTCAGTCGCTCAGTCATGTCCGACTCTCCGTGACTCCATGAATCACAGCACGCCAGGCCTCCCTGTCCATCACCAACTCCCGGAGTTCACTCAAACTCATGTCCACAGAGTCGGTGATGCCATCCAGCCATCTCATTCTCTGTCATCCCCTTCTCCTCCCGCCCCCAACCTTTCCTAGCATCAGAGTCTTTTCCAGTGTGTCAACTCGTCGCATGAGGTGGCCAAAGTATTGCAGTTTCAGCTTTAGCATCAGTCCTTCCAATGAACACCCAGGATTGATCTCCTTTAGAATGGACTGGTTGGATCTCCTTGCAGTCCAAGGGGCTCTCAAGAGTCTTCTCCAGCACCACAGTTCAAAAGCATCAATTCTTCAGCGATCAGCTTTCTTCACAGTCCAACTCTCACATTCATACATGACCACGGGAAAAACCATAGCCTTGACTAGACGGACCTTTGCAGGCAAAGTAATGTCTCTGCTTTTTAATATACTATCAAGGTTGGTCATAACTTTCCTTCCAAGGAGTAAGCGCACTAGCGTCTTTTAATTTCATGGCTGCAATCAGCATCTGCAGTGGTTTTGGAGCCCCCCAAAATAAAGTCTGATACTGTTTCCACTGTTTTTCCATCTATTTCCCATGAAGTGATGGGACCAGATGCCATGATCTTTGTTTTCTGAGTGTTGAGCTTCAAGCCAACCTTTTCACTCTCCTCTTTCACTTTCCTCAAGAGGCTTTTGAGTTCCTCTTCACTTTCTGCCATAAGGGTGGTGTCATCTGCATATCTGAGGTTATTGATATTTCTCCCGGCAATCTTGATTCCAGCTTGTGCTTCTTCCAGCCCAGCGTTCCTCATGATGTACTCCGCATAGAAGTTAAATAAGCAGGCTGACAATATAGACAATATCCTCACTCCTACTTTATATCAAATGTCCAGACATGGATGTGATAGTCTCCTTACCTCATTCTGCAGCTTCTGTTTATTTCCCTCCTCCTGGCCCTCCACCTGTCCCTTGAGATTCAGCTACAAAGCGTTACCCTTTGACAGGGTCCCAGAGGTAAACTCTTGCCGCTGTCTATTCAAGTTGATTCAGCTCAGAAATTTTTCACTGGATAGTTATTATGGCTCGGGTGTTTTAGTAGATGGCTTTTTCTTTTTCCTGTCCTCTTTAAATCCAACTGCTCTGGTTCCTATTTTGCTAGGGGCTCATTAGAAGGCCACAATTTTTCTTTCAGAACGAATCTTAAGTGATAATGACTTTACTTATTCCCCCTGCTAGATAACTTCTGCCTTTAAATGGTGGTTGCCAGTGCCTTTAAAGTTACGTCTTGAAGTCTTAGTCACCAGGATTAAGGCAAGGCCAGTTGAAGGTGCTCAGTGCTTCTCAAATTATACCATGTAGAAATTTCTCTATTTATTCAACAGGAATGAAGAAGTAGATGAGGAGCTAACGTTGGCTTTGCTTTTATTTTTAAATATAATAAAAGTCAGTAAGAGTGTGCTTTCAAAATGAAGTTTTTGCTATTAATAATCCCACCTGTTTCTCGAGTCTTTTGAAATTATTATTTTTACCAAATGACCACAAGAAAATCACACATCTTTCAAAAATCACCCTTGGTACAATCAAAAAGTGCCTGGAAACGTTGCTTATCACATGATACTTCTAAGGTAGGCTTACATTTGTGCAACCTTATCAATCTTCTCAAGCTGGAAACAATATATACAGAAACATTTTTCTGTAAACAATTACCAACATGCTGTGTTGATGGGGTGAAATACTGGCATTTGGTTGAATTGATCTAGTTAATATATATACTATAAAAAGTATATCAGTTCATCTTTAGACATTTAGTTGACACAACAAATTTTAAAATTGAGAATGAGAGATTCATCAATAAGAATTGGAGAAGTACCAAATAATTCTCTTTTAAACAAAGTTGTCATTTATCTGATTGAAGATTTGTTTAAGGGAAAGAGTTTGAAGAATTCTCTTCCATGCATGAAGTGAGCTGATTGTTTGTTTCAACTGCTACTCTTAAAAAAGACTAGCTAGATAGCTCAACAGTTCTTTTCTAAATCATGAGTTATTGTATATGATTTGTGAAGTCTAAAATAATACAGCTGCTCTTAAAAATCCCAGTGCCTTGCTCTTTAGTGTTCAAACAACAAATGAGACAACCAGAGCAGGTTTGTTTTTATTTATTTTCAAAAAGTACCTGGGGAGACCATTGATTTTGTTTATAGGATTATTTACCTGTTTTTTAAATTAAATCTGAATTCCTATAGATGGATTTCTTTTCTGAACATAAATATTTCTTATAGTTTGTCCTTAAAACCGATAGTAAATATTCTCATAGGCAAAGAAGCAAACAAGCTGACAGGAAACCCCAGAAAACTTCTCAAAACGTTTTCCTTTCATTGTAAGAACTGAGTTTACCTTACAATCGCCTAAGTAAATCCTTGAAGATTTTTCTAAATCAACGTGGTTAGGAGTTGTCTTGCAAATAATAACACTTTTTAGTACCCTTATTTTTAAGTCTCTTTACATTTTGTGAGAAATCTTAACTTCTTGGTAAAAGATATTTTCATTAGAATAAAAATGGGACTTTCAGATGCCTGTCATTTTCTAAAATGCTTTGAAGTTTGAATTTTTTATGTATATCAAGAGAGTAAGTCTCTGAATAGAGCGTACTAATGATAAATTTAGGATTTCAAGAATCAACCTACATTGCAGTTACAAAAACTATACCTGTTATTGACATCACAGTCAGCTTTTGTGCAAATTTCAATTGTGACAACTATTTATTATACTTATCAAATGGCAGGAAGAGGCTCCAACACTGAAATTTTTGAAACAGTGACAGGCACTGAATGTCGATGGGCATTGGACCAGTCAGATAATGGTAAGATAATGCCAAGAGGTCAGAGCCATAAATGGAAGGAAGTTGAAGTATTCATGCCTCTACAGCTGTTCATTTTTTGAAGAGTGCTGTATTTCGGTGGGAAGCTTGACAAACAGGTCAGGGTGGGCAGAATTCCAAGGTGGCCACCAAGACCCCTCCCTCCTGTATATCATCCCCTCCAACTTGAGTAGGAATGAGTCTTGGGAATACGATGTATGTTACTTTCAGGAGCATGTTACATTATATGGCAGAAGGGATTTTGCAGATGTAGTTAAGGTCACTAATCATTTCACTTTGACCTCATCAAGAGGGAGATATTCCTGGGTGAACCTGAGCTACTCAGGTAAGCTTTTAAAAGAGGTCAGAGAGGTATGAAACATTGGATTCTCCTTCTAGGCTTGAAGAACTAAGCTTCCTATGCGGTGAGAGGGTCTGTGGAGAAGGCTACTGGGCCAGAATGTGAGGGTAGCCTCTAGAAGCTGAGTGTAGTCCCTAAAAAACAGCTGGAAAGAAAATAGGGTTATTGGCCATGTGGCTATAAGAAAGAAATTGCGCCATCAGTCAGTGAATTTGGAAGAGGATTCTAGAATCACAAATGTGATTATAGCCCCTGCCAACACCTCGAGTTTAGACAGGTGACACCAGAGCACAGGACCCAGCTAACTCCAGGTTAACCTCCTGAGCAGAACAGTGAGGTAATGAATTTGTATTGGTTTAGACTGACCCTAGTAGTAAAAAAAAAACAAAAAAAAAACCTGCCTGCCAATGCAGGAGACGTAAGAGACGTGGGTTCGATCCAAGATCCTCTGGAGGAGGGCATGGCAACCCACTCCAGTATTCTTGCCTGGAGGATCCCACGGACAGAGAAGCCTGGCGTGTTATAGTCCATGGGGTCGCAAAGAGTCAGACACAAATGAAGTGACTTAGTATGCACTCATGTACCGAGTCTGTGATAATCTTTCATGTAACAGTAGAAAAAGGATATAGTTTAGAATGAAGCTTTTAAGCTTCATTTAAAAATTGAGAAGAATTCTCAGCCAGGCCATGGTGGTCTAGAGTTGAGAATCTCACTGGACTGGGATGTGAGAGGTTGGCCAGCCCTGTTTCTCCTGATGCCACCTTTGACACTGAGATGTGTAATTCACAGGTCTGTTGTTATTCTCACAGAGTGTTGCAAACATTATTCTTAAACCTTTTTTTTCCTGAAATCACTTCTCTATCAAAAGTGGAAAAGGAAAAACGGAGCTTGGGGGCTCCTTGTTTCTCAAGCCCTATCTGCTCTCTTCATTGCTGAACTTGGCATTTGTGATTGTGACCCCTGGAGATTAAAGCAATAATTGATTGAAAGCACCTCCTATAACCCAGACCAGATGCTTAGCAAATGTAACTTTCCCTCTATCCAGGCTTTCTGGTAGTTGTTTTGAAACATTTGGACACAGAATAAAGTGGTTATAACATTCCTGGTGATTGTAAGTAGAATACCACAACAAAATGTTGAATCAGGCAGGGAAGACGAAGATTATATTTTGAGTAAAGCAGAGACTATAAAGAGGGAAGGCAGTATGAAGACCATGTAGGTGACCCCAATTGTTCCTTTCCATCTCTACTAAAATCGATGAACTCTCTCCCCAGAGCCAGGAAGGAGGGAATATCATTCCTTGTTGCAGTGTTTGCTTTCAGTTGGCTCTATATCCCTGGCCTCTGGGTGAGGTTAACTATGCAAAGGAAAGTCGCACTTTCAGAACAGTTAGACATTTTTTTCTCACTAAACCGCACTGAAGATGCTAATTCCATCTCTTTCCTGGCTGTAGATAGGTGAATTAGCAAGAAATCACTCCTGCATTGTCTTCTAGTCTTCAAATGAAGCCTAATTAAAGAAATATATAGTTTTTATTGAGCTGCAAGGAAAAGGGACATGGGGCACAATTAAATTTTCATCAATAATTAAAGCCTTAAAATTATTAATGTAGCAAATATTACATGTTAATAAGAAATATATTTTGTCACCAACTGCTGCATAAAATCCCTCTTTCTTTTTTTTTAAATCCCTCTTTCATAATCTATAATCCAAAAGGAAAAATTGAGAAGGAATACACAAACGCATTAGGCTTCAGCCTCAAGTTTATTGATGACGCAAGTAAGATGTTTGCTTTGTTTCAACGTATTATTTCTAAGATTCAGTTATTCTGAATCAGTTTTTTAAAAAGTGAGAAAAAACATGTAATAGTGGTAATAATGGCTTGTATGTAACATGAATTTTTATTGGTTGTTGTTCAGTCACTAAGTCATGTCTGACTCTTTGTGACCCCATGGACTGCAGCACACCAGGCTTCCTGTCCATCACCGTCTCCTGGAGTTTGCTCAAACTCATGTCCATTGAGTCGGTGATGCCATCCAACCATCTCGTCCTCTGTCGTCTGCTTCTCCTCCTGCCTTCAGTCTTTCCCAGAGTCAGTGTCTTTTCTAATGAGTAGGCTCTTTGTGGCCAAAGTATTGGAGCTTCAGCATCAGCATCAGTCCTTCTGATGAATATTCAGGGTTGATTTTCTTTAGGACTGACTAGAGAGATAGAAATATTTGTCAGTCTCCCCAATATTTTCTTCTGATAAGGACTACAGGTTCAATATGCAGAGAGGGAAGAGGTCTTTCTGCCTTTGCTCTGTGTCTCTTGTCCAGCTGAACTTGAATCGTTCTGTTCCTTCCCTCTTTGGGGAGAGAGGGTTGATTCTAAAGTCAGCCTTCTATTATAGATCATCTATTGAGAGAACTCTTTAGTCGTTAAAAGTCCATCGGAGAGCTTTCAGGAATGAGTTTGTATCTCTTCCCCACCCCCAGGTGACCCATCCTGTACTTCTATCAAAGCCCTTTCATCTCAGCTCTTTCCTTGCGTGCATCCCCTTGGCTTACATATCATAGGTGCCAATACCTATTTAAAGGGCACATGAACGAGGTGGCACAAAGTTGTTTTGTTTATATGAAGATTAAGATTGCATGATTTATAAGCATCCCAATTTATTCCCATTAGTAAATTTCATTTTTAAAATGTAAGTTAATAACTACTATGAATAAGTTGGTGGGGTTGATACAAGGTGAAGGAGGTTAAGTTTTCTCTCTTATAATCCGAGAGGAAAAAGATAATGTGTAAGTAGACTGTGCAAACTGCCACAAAGAGTCACTAACAAAATGGAATGGCGGGGGTTCAAAAGTGGAAAATGAATATGTAGTTAGTTTGAAGACTTAGGAAAGCTTCATGGAAAAAGTGACCAGTAGGATGTATGGTCATGAATGGGAGACATGTAAAGTGGGGGAAGATTCTGGGTAGCTGAGTAATTAGATGTACGAGGAAAGAGCATGAGCAGACAGAGGGAAGGTTCAGCACATGTTTGGGGATAGCTCGTGTTCCAGCTTGGATGAAGCAATTCCCAAGCAAGACTTGAGAAATGAGGCTTTCAGAAGTAGATTAGAGTTCTGTTGAGGTGGCCTTTGAATGCTAGCCCTGGAAGGGGGCTGAATGATCAAGCTGTGTGTATCATCGTTCTATACAGAATTTTCTATGTTCACAGTTGACAATGTTCAGCTTTGTGCCCTGTTTAACTGAATTGTGTTCTCATTGGTGACTGGTTCTTAGTTAGATTCTCTGCCTCCCATTTCTTTTATGTCTTTCACGGTTCTTTGCTCATGGTAAACAGTAAATACTAATTCACTATCTAATGATTTTTTAAAATTTGATTACTGAATTGTTTGGCTAATCAACTCCAAGGTATTGATAGAGTTTAGAAACCATCTTGATGTTCTCAAGAGCATTATGGAGTAGGTATGTCCATTTCACATTGGATCAAAACAAGTAACCAGGGAAGCCCTTCAAAACAAGGTACAGAATTTTAAAATACTTGTTCACTTCCTTCCAGTGAGATGAGAACTCACATATGCTGGTTTCAAATACTGGACTCTTTCCTTTGTGCCATATTGTTGTAATTTCTAGAACATGGAAACTTTAACACTTTATGTTAAAGGAAAGAGAAAAAAAGGAAGGGCAAAAAGATACATTTCTGGGATAATAAGAGAGAAGTCAAAGAGCAGTCCTCTTCCTACACTGATCCAAATTTCACTTGGAGCCAAGTGCTCAGTGTGACCCAGTTAATCTTTCTCCCAAATTTTAATTTTGCTTATAATGTTTTATATCTCATCTCATCCTGGATTTGCAGGCAAAAATATATTAAAAGTCTTTTTTTCAAATAATCCTGGGCCATCCTAATAACAGCTATTATTTACCAAGCACTTACTGTATACTAGGCATCAGGTCACCATAGGCTGCTTTACACATATTACATTTATTCCTGTTGGAATCCAGTAAGCCCGTTTTCCAGAGGAGTGATTGAACTCACTTCCAGATCTAGCTCTGCCTTCAGATTCTGAGGTCTTTCCTCTTGTCTTTAAAACTACTAGCTTCTAGCCAGGAACATGTTTAGTGGGTCTATTCTACCACTTCTTTTTGAACACATGATTCAGGTCAGGCTCTAATTCTATAGCCCTGGGCAAGAAGGCGTCTTCAAAAGTGGTTCCATGTGTTGGCTGATTCTAGTCTGATTACTTAGAATCAATTAAAAGGCAGCAGTGTAAGATAATTTTTTAAAAATCTTGTTGGGACTTACACGTTAGTTAAATCAATCAAATACAGAAACAGTGAGAAGGATGAGAAGTACATATACATGAAAAATTAAGGCTGGTAGAGGGAGAAAGGAGATGAGGGTAGAGTTCGGCCCTGAAAAGTGGGTAAAACATGAATAGAAAGAAGAAATGCATACTTGGTGGGGGTGCTAGAAAGCACCATGAGAAAAGATGCTGACTTTTGAATGTATTGATTTGTTGAAATGCTTCCCATTCATCTCTGAATTCTCTCTTGGTTCTTCCTAGAACTGTTTTTGAGCCACTTCACATGGCTATGGTATGGAAAATTGTGTAAGACTCAGACGATTTAAATGCACTTTAATGTCAGAAATCAAGCAAAGCACTAATAAGCCTGAAGGTAAAAGTGATAGTTATGGGCAACGCAAGGAAAGACTTTCGCCAGACAGTGATTCTAACCTAAAACGCTAACCTCCATCTGGTTTGGACGACTAATTTAATGTGTGGGTGGAGGTGTGAAATTTAAAATCTTTTGAAGAGAGTAGGGCAGTATTTAACCTCAAGAGAGTGTGATTTCTGTTGCATAACTTGAAAAAAAATGTGGTAACAAATGTGGTAACACCACAAACATATACATCACCTCCAACTCCAATGTCGCTTGATTATGTTATCACGGATTTGTTTTCTGCCCCTGATACAGATATCTAACTCTGAATCACCTGGGATAAATCTGCTATGAAATGTTGAATTGCTTCATTTTTTTTTTTTTTACTTTTATCAGGTGGTATTCTCAAGACAGTGGAGCATCCAGAGACATTAGACTCATCAATCTTGGAAGACCCCACCCTGCCCCTTTGTTTTAGCTGCTTGTGGATTGTGCCTCTGAATCCATCCTAGTAATTTGTCTTACATTATTTACTTCTACATTTAAAACAATGCCAGCAGAGTTAGGATTCTAAGTTATTGTTCATTCAGGGTTGAGAACCATTGATTTTGAATGTTCATATTTAAAAAGGAGGATGTAGTGGGGTTCAATCATAACTATCATAATGGAAAAAGCTCATCAGGTTGAACCAGGCTCAACCCTTTTAGGGAGAATGAGAAATGTCCCCCGTGGGATACCAATTCTTTGCTAAAAGGTAGAAAGCTTTCAGGAACTTGCCTGAAGACTTTTAAGAAATTAGAACTTGAGTCTTCTGTCTCCAAATCCTGCGTCCTGTCTACCAGGGTATTTAATATGTGTAATTGTGTATGATTTGCTCAAATATCACAGCCTTGGGAGAGGTTTTCTTTGACCATTCCATCGAAAATCGCCTTTCTCTAGCAAATTACCCTGTTTCATATTATTTTTTCATAACAATATGCTGTTTGAAATCATAGAAAGTAGTTCCACAGGAGCTAGGGCCTTCACCATGTTGTTCACTGCCACATCTCCAGCATCTAAAGCAGTGATTTGTAAATAGTTGTTGAATGAATGAATGATCAGTGACAATTTTATATTCTTACAAATATGTCAGTTTCATCATGTGCCCTATGTCTTGGTGGAGGTGGAACAAGGACACTTTTAATAGGATAGGTGGTTTCTCAGAGCAGCAGCTGTATTCGAGGCAGAAAATCAATTTCTACCCTGGATGACATTTTCAAAAGAAGTGTATCTGGTAGCATGGAATCTTCTTGCTGACAGGGCTTATGTCAAAATACTAGGATGTCTAGATGAATGGCCCACATTCTGTAGAGAGGATATGCCATTCAAAGGTGCCCTGAACTGTGCATGAAATGTAGCCCTTATTCTAACAGACTTCCTGGCTACACAAAAAAGAGAGTCACTGTGGCTTTGTGAGTATACTTATGTTCAGCAAGAAAACTTGCATATATGCACAGACATTTTATAAGGTTGGTGGGGGAACAAATATGGGATGCAGATTCCCCAAGTTAGCTAGTTTTTGTAATATTTTTGGTAATAGGGTGGAGGGTGCCTGTCTGGTATGTTCTCAAATATTGAAAACACAGCCATTGTTTAAGACCTGAAATTCATAATAAGATGGAGACAATATCAGAAAAATGTAGACTATTTGTCACAATTTATGCAAAGCATATTAAGTAAATGAAACCAACCAATTGTCACGTATATACCACTGTGCTAAGGAATGCTTTTCCTCCTGGTATTTGTTACTGAGGAAAATCATTACCAAAGCCATTTAGCTAATTCATTCCCATGTTTGGAATTAAGCATTTCTAACAGTTATCTACTTCCCATTGTCTGCCTGGGACAAGACTTGTCTTGTCAGTAAAGTACTTAGCTCTCTGCTGCCAGAATTGAGATAGGGTCATCAGAATCCTCCTGTAAATTCAGGAAGATAAAGGCAGGGAAATTGGCTCCTGCCCAAGAGTCAGGCTGGTGAGGGGATGGGGTTGGAAGAGGGAGAGGGGAGGATGAAAGGGCAAATTTGCTTTTATTTGTAGGAGAGTGAGACAACTGCTGACTTTGTGCCATTCAGCATCCCAGAAGGTGTTTCTATTTCTTTCATTCCATCTCTTCCTCTCCCACTTCTCCTGCAAACACACACTCTCTCTCTCTCTCTCTCTCTCTCACACACACACACACACACACTCTTTCTTTAACAAAGAGACAAGGCTTTTATTTTATAACTAGAGAAGAGACAATACAGAAGGTGGAAGAAAATTATTGATTGATGTTCTCATGCATTTGGAAATAACTTATAATAGGTCTTTTCCTGAGCTAGAGAAAGAAGGTGGCTATAAATTTGGGGCTTCTGCTATGTACCTGAATCTGTCTTAGAAGAATTAAATACACTTTCAAATTTTCATTTTATGTAAAACTTCAATGAGAATTTGGTAGGCGGAAGATCTTATTAAGCTCTTAAAATTAGGTAAGCAATTGGAAAGCTTCCTACATGGGAGGCCAGCTTTTGTGCAGACAAGTGTGTCCATGTCAAAATTTTCCTTGGGCTTGGATTTTTTGTTTTTAATGGGAACACAGGATTAAAAGGGTATAGGTTTTTATCCTTGACCCCCAAGAGACTTCCGAGTTTAGCAACATTCAAAAAACTAAAACTGATAAAAATAAGTTAAAGTAATGAGAAGGCCATCAATATGTCAACTCTTGCAATTGTAAATTAATAAAGGTGGCTCCTTTTGACCTGCCCCAGATGTCATGTCAATTGATTAAATGTTCTGAGACAATGAAATGGAAAAAGACAGCTTTATTATAATGCTTCAGGCAGGGAATATTTTTATTTTGCTATTAGGAGCACATCCGCATGTCAGTGACCAATTCCATTTGGAAAAAAGACACTTTGGAGGATATATAAGATTAGGAAAAGTCTCCAAGGTGAATCTTAGGTCTGAACTAAGCACTTCTGTTATTTTTAGTTGACATTAGGAATCATAAAAGATAGCATTTTAGGCTTTATTTTGACTCAGGGCAGAAGAGTTGTTGGTTCCATCTCTCCCAGGTATCATGGGCTGGCCTGGCCCTGCTGGGCTAGTAACCTCAGTAGACATTGCCAGGGGCATGGTCTGCATTGGGGTCTCTGCCCATCTATGACAGGGACTAAATTGGAAAAGGTGTCAGGGAACGAACAGATTTTCAACTGCATGCTCCTACTAGCCATTCGGAGTGTGCTGAGGATGCTGTCTTTCTGTGGGTGATTTGGCAGCTATGGACTTGCTTTCTGCAACAGCTGTTTGAGCCTCAACTTCTCTGTAGTGATAGAGTGAATCTGAGCGGGAAGAGGATCACTTCTTGTTTTTTAACTAGAAAAATATCTTGCTCTAAAAAATAATAGAATCTATCTTCAAAAATTCTTAATAGGAGATGAGAAACCCTGGTTGAAAGAAAGGTGTTTTTTTTTTTTGTTCAGTTGCTCAGTTATGTCCGACTCTTTGTGATCCCATGGACTGCAGCAACGCCAGGCTTCCCAGTCATTCACTGTCTCCCAGAGTTTGTTCAAACTCATGTCCATTGAGTTAGTTGATGATACCATTCAACAATCTCTTCCTCTTTTGTCGCCCCCTTCTCCTCCTGCCCTCAATGTTTCCCAGCATCAGGGTCTTTTTCAGTGAGTTGGCTCTTTGCATCAGGTGGCCAAAGTTATTGGAGCTTCAGCTTCAGCATATTTTGGAACAGTTGATGATGAACTAAACTTGACCATGTGCCTGTAATTTGATCAACTGTACAAAAATTGGCTGTCTGGCAGGCAGAACTAAATCCCTAATCATTTGAAAAATGGTCTGTTGAGTGGACCCATAGACACATAATCTTGCATCTCATAGCCTGTTAGGTTAGAAAGCTGTTACTTCTGGGGGCCTAAACAACCTTACAATGGCCCCTGACTCTGAAACAGGCAGCACTTGCCCTGTGTCCCCACAGACCTTGATTAATGTAATATTTATTTAGCATCTGTTTCAGGTCAGACAGTCATATTTCTCTGACCTCCCTTGGATTTCTATTCTAGTCATTTCTTATTTTTATTATTTTTTCGATATAATCCTTTTTAAAAATTGTAACATGTCCCTTTTAAAAAGCAGAACATCTAAACAGAGCATAATGTTTAAAAGGACTTATGAAGCTGGTCATAAGAAAGGAGCAGAAAATGTCATGACTTTTGACTCTTAACTTTGTAAAATACAGACTTATTCATTGTACATTTCAGTAACCAAATTTATTCCTGGATCATACAACCAGAATGATTTATTCTCACTTACATTAGCAGGCTCTGGAAACCAAGAACATCATTCAGTCACAAATACAGTATGTCCTAGGCATTGTGTTGGACTACAGAGTGAGAAAGTGGTGGTCCTTACTGTGCTGGAGTTCATGGTCAATGAGGGGGTGCAACACTAAACAGGCAGTAGTATTTGTTACAATCCAGTAGCATTAGTTTTCGTGGTAAGAGGAAGAATAGGATGGTAGATGGTATAGAAAAGGGAAAGGAGTATCAGGGAAGCCTTCCTGGAGGAAGTGTTATCTAATTGGAGGACTTCAGGAACCCCTGTGTAGATCAATGGATAAACAAAATGTGACTGATCTGATGACAGTATACAGTTACCCAGTTCTGCCCACCCGATGTGCTGTATTTTGTTAACTTTAAAACAAAAATAGCAGTAAGATACCAAGTGGGAAGAGACAATATGATTTCCTGGGTCTCAACTACTTTAAATTTTGTCCTTTAAAAAATTATGTTGAAAAAAAAATTACGTTGGGATATTAGCTATTTTACCTTATACAATTTTGAAAAGTATCTTTCAAAATTCATTACAAGAGCTGCATTGTTCTTTTAGGCATAAATCAGTTTCTTTTCAACAAATACTTAGAATGGTTAACAAACAGTTTGCTATTTTTTTATTCTAATTTGTGCTAGTATGAAGAATCCTTGGGAGATCTTTGAAAAAATTATTTTTATCTGAAGATAACAATGTAGAAGAGTAAATTGTTTGGCAAAGAATTTGAAGCATATGGGCAGAGATACAAGAATTTACTGCGTTTATAAGTTTCATTATAACTCTATAAAATGCAGCATCATTTGTCAGGAAATCAAAGCTTATAAAAGTGGCAATTGTGAATGCAGTTGGTTGCAGTTTGAAGAGAATGAGGATTAGGAGTGTAACTGAGATTCCTTTTATGATAAATTATCTAGCTCCTGGCTACCGTGTATGAGCTCTATTAACTGCCTATAAATTGTTCATCATAAAATCTAGTTCATTCTTGTTAATTAGGCCAAGGCTTTTATGAAGATTTTTTTCTCCTCTCTCTGAAAGCCTAGGCTGACAGGAGAGTAGCTACACCAGAATATTGAGGAAGAAAGGGACTCTCTGCTAACCATGCTGCTGTGTTCCTTAAAAACTAATAATTAAAAGAGAAATCCCTGAATTAAAATTACTTTGGCTTCTTACTAATGAAAATGGAATCCTTCTATTGTAGTCAGAGAAGGAAGTTAAATACAGCCAAAATAATTGCATCTTCCAACTTTAAATCCTCATGTCAATAACATGCAAGAAAGGAAGAGTGTATGTATACAGAAAACTTGGATATATTCATTAGAAATGATTAATACCAAGCAAGGTCCAGAAAGACAAATAGACATATCATATTTTTCTGGCATATCATTCCACGTCATTTTATTATGCACTTTTCCCCATGAAATTGAACTTCTGTGCAAAATTATCTTGGAGGAAATTTTGTATTTGTTGCTCATCTCCAATTTTTTTCCGTTGTATTTTGTTTTTTGTGGTGCTCACATAAGTGATCAACTGGCAGTGAATGTTATGTTTATATTATCTCATATTTTGCATTGCTAACTGGCTCCCTTGATACCATTTAAGGTGCATCCCTAATCAGCTCTCACGTTTCACACTTCCCTTGCAATCTCTGGATTTTGTGAAGAGTAGACATGCCGTGCCCCACTTCTGGATGCCAAAGTGGTTGTGACTTCAGGAAGTCCCAATAGTCAGAGCCACAGGCTGAGTCAAGCTGTGTGATTGCTCCCCTGAGATGCAGTTAGCAAGCCTCTCTGACAGAGGCCAGAGGCAAGGAACAGTCAAAGACTAGAAAAGTCGAGTCTGTTTGCACACACTCCTGTGCTTAACACCCATCAGGGTGCAATTAAGAATGGTCAGTAGCTTTATTATATTTGGAAACCCCAAATAACAACATTAGTTGGGGGGAAAATGGGAAAATCAGTTTAAACGAAGGAAAACTAGTTCTTAAATATTTTTTAAAAATGAGATGTTTGCTTAAGCTACTTCTCATTTAACTTTCTAAATGCTAATTAGTTATCAGTGAAAGAAATGGTAGGATGATTAGGTAAAGTATGCTTTATTTCTAAGGTCTTATGGACTGTTAGGGTTTGTCTCATGCCTTTGCACGTCACGGGACCAGACTTTCTATTTTTCCTGGTCCAGCTTCTGGGTAATGTTGCTGGCTCCACAAGATTGCAGTGCAGATAAGGAATCATCTAAGTTCATTCTAAATTAGATGGTTAGGAAGACAAGGTAGTTCTTTTCTCTGAGTAAGGGCTCTGCAGGGGGCTAACTTGGATGGACTGTTGTGTGAATCAGTTAACTTTAACACTAGGCTATAGGAATGCCCCAGAGGCCTTACCAGTGTATATCTTGGGGGGAATAAATTGCAACCGACTTAAACATAATTATAGAGGAATTTCTTAAGCTCTGGCTAGTTCAGTTTTAATTGAAAGAAATTGTTTTTCCTTTTGAAAGACTTTAGCCTTTAGAACATGATATTTATTTTAACAAATTGCTGTAAAGAATCTCTTTTTTAAAAAACAAAAAAACTGTTCATTTTATGTTATCATCACCACCATCATTATTTTTATTACAATCTAATATTGAATTATATCGCACAGACAGTGGTCCTAGTTTTCCTCAAATAATTGGACTCTTTTCTAAGCCTCTGTTCAAGCTTTGAATAGGTAAATACAAATGAATAAATATCAGATTTAGGTATAGAAATCTTCTCTTATGGACTGAATATTTGTGCTCCCTCTCCCCAAATTCATATGTTGAAGTCCTAACCTACAACATGATGGTAGTTGGAGGTATCGCTAGAGGTTTTGGGAGGTGATTTGGTTGAGATTCGGTCATGAGGGTGGAGCCCCTGTGATAGGATTAGTGCCCTTGAAAAGTTAAAGTGTTAGTCAGTCAGTCATGTCTCATGCTTTGCGACCCCATGGACTATAGCCTGCCAGGCTCCTCTGTCCATGGAATTCTCCAGGAAAGAATACTGGAGTGGGTTGCCATCTCCTTCTCCAGAGGATCTTCCCAACCCAGGAATGGAATCTGGGTCTCCTGCATTGCAGGCAGATTCTTTACCATCTGAGCCACCAGAGAAGCCCTTCTAGCAGAAGGAAGACACATTAGAGCTTCCTTTCTCCACCATATGGGGATACTACAAGATCCAGGATTTAGCTCTTTGCCAAGAGCTAAATCTGTGAGCACCTTGATCCTGGACTTCCTGACCTCCAGAACTGTGATAAATAAATGTCTGTTGTTTCTAGCAGTCCCCAACCTTTTTGGTACCAGGGACCAATTTCATGGAAGACAATTTTTCCATAGACCAGGGGTCACGGGGTTGGTTTCAGGATGATTCAAGTGCATTACATATATTGTGCACTTTGTTTCTAATCTAATACTGCCACTGATCTGACAGGAGGTACTGGTCTACCACCTGGAGTTTGGGCACCCCTGGTTTAACCCTCCAAGTCTATGGTAGTATTTTTGTTGTAGAGGCTGAGCAGAAGCCCCACTAATACTCTTAGCTTATGGAAAAATTTCTTCCCACCACAAGGACCAAAATGTAGCAATGGTGAAAGCAGGCATAGGAGAAGAGTCTGGGAAGATAGGGGGAAAAGGATCATGGTGAAGGCACAAATGGATTTGAGGAAATCATCCCCCAGTGACCAGTACCACTTAGGCTGGTATTTGTTTTTTGTTTTTTTATGAGAACTAGTCAGATGGCCTCACCTAAATGCAAAGGGACTGGGAAATGGAATTTCTGGCATACAGTCACTTTCTAGTAACATCTCTACAATATGGAGAGGAACATGTCTGGTGGACGGCTGATGGTTCATGACACCACATTTTGTATGTTACTTTCAGCTTAGAAAATGCTTTTTACAGCTGTATAATATTTGAATTTTTAAGGTCACTTTGGTTAAGAAGCAAAGTTTTTTAATGCTTGCACATTCAGTCAATTCAGTTGACTGGCCAATTAACTGAGTGAAGTCAGTCCATTTCATTGTTTGAATTTCCAGTTGTTTGGCTGAATGGAATGGTTACTTTGGCATAAAGTCTGTGCAGTAGTCCTATATAGATACAATCCCATTGCAGCTGGTGTGAAATTTGTCTTCGTCACTACATTTGTTTTTCTAGACACTGTTACCTTCCCTAATTTCATTTCCCAAATTCTTTTTAGAATGCTCCATTGTCCTAGCTTATTCAGAAGAGAGCTTTTTCAGAGCTTAACTGAGAGTGTACAAGACTAGGTTTGTCTCAGTATTTTTAACACAGTCAAGTTTGTATGTTTTATTTTTTCTGTTAGTACCTGTTGGGATCAGTTCTACAGAGCTCTGTTTTTTTTTTTTTTAAGATCTCTTGTAGTAATGTGTTGATGGTCAGACTATTAGTTATACTGAGAAGATATCTTAAAAACCAGAGCACATTACTGCAGAAGTTTAAAGGAAATTAAAAATTTTATCTCTACATTATTTCTTTGGTTTTTAATCTGTATTTTCCCCCCCTATCTTTGATGTTAGGGTGTTATCTCAGGCTTACATTAATGCCTAGCAATATGCTTTTGTAAATCCAGTCTCACCTTGGCAAAAGTCTCCAGAATTGGAGAAATTTGGAGTCAAACACTTAACATTGATTGTACTCATATTTAAAATGTAGAAATTCAATCAAATGATCCATTGACAAATATCATGAGTTCCTTTTTAAAGCTCTATGAAGCCTGCATATAGAAATGAGTGATTGCCTGCAAGGAGCTTACACTCTGGGACTTGCTCACAGCACCCCGGCGCAGCAGGATTTGGTGGAGAGGATGGGACATATGACAAAATCTTAAGTAGCAAGCAAAGATAGCCTAATGAGACGTTTGGGAGATCAGTTCTCTGACTGATCAGAAGAGAGAAGGGATAATCACCGTGCAGAGCGAATGGGAAGAGAACCTAGGGTGAGCCTTTTAGGATGGATATCAAGGGATGACATGGTTCAGAAAGAATGAGAAGTAAAGAGGTGGGGGTTTCACAAAGGGATACAAGTAAACAGAACAGTAGCCCTGGAGTCCATATAATGTTTTGAAGTAACAGTAAATAGATTTTTCTACAGGAAACGGAATGAAAACATCAGTTTAAAATGCTGGAACGGTAACCCAGCTCTCAGAAAGCCGCGCCGGCTGCGGTGGAGGCAGGCGGGCCCAGGCCGGGACTCTGGCGCCAGGCCACCAAGGCGGAGAGGCGCGCGGGCCGGGGCCGGCGTCATGACGCTCTTCAGCTTCCGGAACTGCTTCGCCCTGGCCTACTTCCCCTATTTCACCACCTACAAGTGCAGCGGCCCGAGTCCAGTGCCTTCTGGAAGTGCTTCCAGGTCGAGGTCACCTACCTGTTCGTGCAGCAGTGCAAGGTGCTGTTCTTGGCCACTTTCTTTCCCACCTGGGAAGGCGGCATCTGTGACTTCACTGGGGAGTTCATGAAGGCCAGCGTGGACATGGCAGACCCTGATAGGCCTAAACCTTGTCATGTCCCGGAATGCCGGCAAGGGGGAATACAAGATCATGGTTGCTGCCCTGGGCTGGGCCACCGCCCAGCTCATTGTGTGCTGCGGCATCCCCCTCTCGGTTGGAGCTCGGGGGCATTGAGTTTCACTGGAAATACGTCCAGATGAGCATCGACTCGAACATCAATCTGGTCCATTACATCTTGGCCTCTGCCCAGGTGTGGATGATAACACGCTATGACCTGCACCACACTTAGTGGCCAGCAGCCTTCCTCCTGATGTTCCTTAGTGACTAGAAGGCCTTTGTCATGGAGACCTTCGTCCACCTCTGTTTCCTGGGCAGCTGGACGGCACTGCTGGCTCAAGTGCTGGTGACAGGGCTTCTGGCCCTCAGCACCTCGGCCCTGTATGTCGCCTTTGTCAACGTGCACGCCTAGGCTTGGCGTCCCAGACTTTCACATACCTTCTTCTCGTCCCCAGGTTCAGTGAAGTAAACAGTATTTGAAAAGTTAAAAAAAAGAAAAAAAAAAAAAAAGGAAATCGCAGCAATAGGTTGCTATCAGATTGCAGAGAGCTCTAAATGTCAATTTGTTAAGTGCGGTCTTTATTTTATGTTCACTTTGGAACCATTAATTCCCTGGTGTTGCAGATGGTAAAAGCGTCCTCCTACAATGCAGGAGACCCAGGTTCAATCGTGGGTCGGGAAGATCCCCTGGAGAAGGAAATGGCAACCCCCTCCAGTACTCTTGCCTGGAAAATCCCATGGATGGAGGAGCCTGGTAGGCTACAGTCCATGGGGTCGACTGAGCTACTTCACTTCACTTCGAACCATTGGAGATTTGGGGATGATCTACTTAGTGACAGCAACTTGGAACCTAAATTTGTCCCCAGTTTCAGATTTCTCTCCCAGGTCTGGATTTCAAAAGTTATTGCAATTTAAAGCACAGTGATACTGGTCACTGTCCCAGACTGCCACAGGGACATTGCTTTTACCTAATTATCAAGACAGAGTGATAATCCACTCACTTTTTTCTGTGGGGGGTATCTGTCTAAGGAAAACCTATGTCTATTATAAAACTGAATCTGAGGGGTGTGAGGAGTATATAGATATGTCCCCTTTAAACTTTGAAGGAGACTGTTTACTGTTAATACAAAAATAAGACTCCTCAGAAATCATTAGCTTTTAAGAAGAATGGCCTACACATTGTGAGGTACTCTGCCTCTTGGACAAATATAGAAAGAATTGATTGTGGCATCGCTTTTAATCTCAGAGCATCAGTGAATAACCCCCACAAAGCTTGCTATACTTCTGAGTTTTGTAGTAAGGAGTTTGCAGTTGCAACCATGTGGCAAATGCAACAAGCTGACCATATTAGTACCGAGTTTATCTACGCCATCTGCTGTCATATTGACATCTGCTTCCTTCAATAGCACCTTCTTTCTCTTAGACATATTCTGCTATTTCTTCTTTTCCTTCTTTGTTTCAAGTCATATCCATTGATATCTGCACCATTTCATGATGTCAATAAAGGCGACTTTCACTGAGGAAGGGGTGGAAAGTGGGGCCAAGTGATCAAAGGACTCAGTAGAAAAAAATACCTTAATTCATGGACCTGAACACTATGTAAAAAGGTGAGCCTTGAGGTAAGAAAGGATCCAGAGGAAGCATGAGACAGAAGTGAGGGTTTAATTTGGGATTAACAAAAGCATCAGAAATAGCTAAGAAGAGACAGGGGAATGAGGACCATATGTGTACAGGGTAATAGCAGAGCAGCTCACAGAGATTAAGATGGAAAAGTTATGACCAACGTAGATAGTATACTAAAAAGCAGAGACATTACTTTGCCAACAAATGTCCATCTAGTCAAGGCTGTAGTTTTTCCAGTGGTCATGTATGGATGTGAGAGTTGGACTGTGAAGAAAGCTGATCATCGAAGAATTGATGCTTTTGAACTGTGGTGCTAGAGAAGACTCTTGAGAGTCCCTTGGACTGCAAGGAGATCCAACCAGTCCATTCTAAAGGAGATCAATCCTGGGTGTTCACTGGAAGGTCTGATGCTGAAGCTGAAACTCCAGTACTTTGGCCACCTCATGCAAAGAGTTGACTCACTGGAAAGGACTCTGATGCTGGGAGGGATTGGGGGCGGGAGGAGATGGGGACGACAGAGAATGAGATGGCTGGATGGCATCACCGACTTGATGGACATGAGTTTGAGTGAACTCCGGGAGTTGGTGATGGACAGGGAGGCCTGGCGTGCTGTGATTCGTGGAGTCGCAAAGAGTCGGACACGACTGAGCGACTGAACTGAATCTGTTAATTGGAAAGATGCTTCAGATTTCTGGCAACATATACCAAGAGCAGTAACTCCAAGTAGCCTTCTGAAATCAAGGATCAACAGGTGAAGCCTTCCTTTAATGTCATTCTTAAATTACAGTCAAAATTAACTTGTATAAACCACATCTTTTTTTAAAGGTGTTTTTGTTTGTTTTCAACATACTGTTCCACTTCATTTTTTCACTTATCCTCACAAGGTAGCTGTGAGTTAGTTTAGCATCATCAGGCAAATCTCCTGGCTCCCAATGCTTAGCTAATTCTGTTAGAAACTACTGACTTTAATTGTGTATGATTGGTGAACATTTTTTCTATTAAACAGCCACCAGATTTTTAGAACATAAGCTAAATTTCAGGAAGTGCTTGGAATTCCAAAGAATAGAAAGCTATGGCCAAGAGCAAGTGTGTATTCAGTCTGAGTCAACAGGATTCACCTGGGCATTGTTTGAGCTTTTGGTCCCTGAAGCCACGGGTCAATGATACAGAAATAGACACTCATCTCTGACGATGAAAAAGCATGGATGCTAGCTAGCATGGGAGGACAAAGCTCCTTTTCTTTCAAAACCAGATCAAATTTAAACCTGTGATTTTGGAGCTTACTCATCAGAGGAGAAATATCATGAGCTATTTGCTCTCTCTGCTGTAACATAGCTCTGGCAAGCCCGGAAGTTATGTTGAGATCGTCAAATCTATAGTCAAGGACCATCTTTGTGAATCGTGAAGCCATATGCCACTGGTTATCTGAATCGAAAAAAAATTAAAAACCAACAACAATAACAACAACAACAACAACAACAAAACTCCTCACCAAGGAAAGCAGTGATGTGATCACACAGTGCCAGGGCCCTTTGATCATCTTACACCTTATCAATCTTTATATTTAAAAAAAAAATCTTTGCTACTACATGAACCATGTAAAATACCAGAACTCCTGTAGTGTTAACAAGGAATAAAGATCTTGCACCAGATGGTGCCTCTTGTCTCCATCTATCTCTAGCCCAAACAATCTGCCAGAGTTTTGAAGAAAAATGCGATGTGATCGCGTTGCAAAGTATATGAAGTAACAGTATGAAAAGTAATCTGGCTCAAGCAATGGAACCCAGAAGGAAGGGGATTATTATGACTCTTTGAGCCCAGGAGTGAGGGTACCGCTAGCTCTGAATTTTAGTCCATAAAACAAATGGTGTACCCAGGCACAGCTGGAGGGTGAGCATCGCCCTGAGATGTCTCTTTGTATCTCTGTAATGTGATGATATCAGTCAATATGGTTGAAATTTCAGGGATTCATCTGAATATTTTGTTTATATAAAACAGAGTAAACAGTTTGATGACTTTTAAAAAGCTTACTAGCTATAAAGGGAGAGTTCATAGGAGAACTTAACTGTTTAATATTTATTACTACATTTCCTGCGGTTATGGATTTGGCCATCTTGGTGATGAGATCTTGGGCACAGTTTGTGTGTCCCCTTTGAAAAACATTCTTAAAAATGTTTAAAAGAAGCTTGGATGGGTTTTTTGTTTGTTATTTCTCTGCTTTTCCATGTGAGTTTTGTGGCCACAATATTTTCAGGTATTCTCCTGCCCTCTAATACTTTGATCATAGTACTGTTACCTCTTTGCCAAAAGATCTTTGAATATTTTATCTTTGGTCTTTTGGTATCTTTGTTTTTGTGCAGTCGCTAAGTCATGTCCGACTCTTCATGATCCCATGGACTGCAGCATGCCAGGCTTCCCTGTCCTTCACTGTCACCCTGAGTTTGTATAAACTCATGTCCATTGAGTTAGTGATGTCATCCAACAATCTCATCCTCGGTTGCCCCCTTCACCTAACACCTGTATAATTATAAAGCATTTTGTGATCAGAGATTCTTTAATGGGAAAGAAAATAGCTTTTCAGGTCTTTCCTAGATGCAACTCATTTCAACAATTAATTTAGGTTTGTATTTACTTTTGGTGCTTGGGCGAGAAGTATATAAATGGCAAGCCTAGAAAATCATGGTGATTTAATAGAAGGTAGCTCATTGGTGCTACTCAGAGTGTGGTCAGAAGACTGAATCAGATGAGCAAACTGGTAAAAGGTCTATGATAGACCCAGAAATTGAGAGTCATCGTTTAGAAATTTCCATAGTAATTTGACTAACTGTGACACCCAAACAGGTGATCACTTTCTTCGAAACTCATTTTGTCTCAGTTTACCAAAGTTTCAGTCCCTTATAGATTGGAGGAAATAAAAACTGTTCACTACCACAGAGAGTTTAAGAAGCACCACTTTATTTTTGTTTATTTTTTGATTGATGTGTAGTTGTTCTAACGTTGTGTTAGTGTCTGGGAAAGTGACTCAGTATTTATCTGTTTATATGTCATTTTTTTCATATTGTTTTCCATTATGGTTTATTACAGGATATTGAACATAGTTACCTGTGCTCTGTAGTAGGTCCTAGTTTTTTTTATACATAGTAGTTGGTATCTGCTAATCCCCAAATCCTAATTTATCCCTCTCCGATCCCTTTTCCCCTTTGGTAACCACAGTTTGTGTTCTGTGTCTGTGAGAAGCACCACTGTAGAGTCCATAATTTCATTTTCTGTAAGATGGATCAACATAGAGACGATGAATCCATCCACAGCAAGGAGGTCAGAGCAGCCATCTACTTATCATGTGTGAACCCTTACTTGGGGTCTTCAACCATAGTTGTGAAAGGAAAGGGATCTTGGAAATACTGTACAGGAGAAGGAACAGGATGAAGTCCTGAACTGAGCAGGCTGTGTGACACAGAGGCACGTACTTCCCCCGTATCAGCCTGGTGGGTGTTGCTCCCAATAGATATGGAAAAGCTTCATTGGAAATAGGACCTTGGCAACACCAGGAATTCTGGCTTTTTAGTTTGAAGTTAGTGATGGCAAACTTCTATTTAGAAATTGACAGTGAACCATGAAAGACTGTGGACCTCAACTGAAGAGTTCAATACTAGAAACTTAGAAACAGACGGGAAATTCCTCCTGATAGTTCTATTGAGAAAGAGAGGTTCCCTTCTTCACATTTTCTGATGTTTGAAATGACATTATTTGCAGCATTCCTCCTCCTTCCTTATCAGGTAGACATAATACATGGAAGTGGGTGAAGGACACGTGCTCGGGTCACTCTTACCTTTGCAGGATGTCTTGGCATGTTCCAGACACTGAAAAAATGCCATGTGCATAAGAAAAGTGGCAAAGCCTGCTTAGTAATGATGTATCTCAATGATGTTCTAAGTGAAATATTTTTTGGTATCTCAGATTTGAATTTTGTCAAAGAAATAATAATAGAAATTATCTCCAGGTTATTTCTATAAAAGCTGCTCGCTTTTCTTGAACCTTTGAATAGAGTTGAAATAGTGTTATTTGTGGTAACAATAGTATTACTGTGATTTCTGATTTTTAATTTTACTACTATTATTAATGATATTGTTTTTTTTTTTATTGGAGGCTAATTATTTTACAATATTATATTGGTTGGTTTTGCCATACATTGACATGAATCCACCCCGGGTGTACATGAGTTCCTCCTCTCGAACCCCCCTCCCACCTCCGTCCTCCCCTTATCCTCCCTCTGGGTTATCCCCGCATACCAGCCCCGAGCATCCTGTAACATGCATCAACCCTGAACTGGCGATTCGTTTCACATATGATAATATACATATTTCAATGCCATTCTCCCAAACCATCCCACCCTCACCCTCTCCCACAGAGTCCATAGACTGTTCTATACATCTGTGTCTCTTTTGCTGTCTCGTATACAGGGTTATCATTTGCATCTTTCTAAATTCCATATATATGCATTAGAATATTGTATTGGTGTTTTTCTTTCTGGCTTACTTCACTCTGTATAATAGGCTCTAGTTTCATCCACCTCATTAGAACTGATTCAAATGCATTCTTTTTAATGGCTGAGTAATACTCCATTGTGTATATGTACCAAAGCTTTCTTATCCATTCCTCTGCAGATGGGCAAAAGCAAAAATAAACAAATGGGACCTAATTAAAATCAAAAGCTTCTGCACAGCAAAGGAAACTATAAGCAAGGTGAAAAGACAACCTTCAGAATGGGAGAAAATAATAGCAAATGAAGCAACTGATAAAGGATTAATCTCCAAAATATACAAGCAGCTCCTGCAGCTCAATTCCAGAAAAATAAATGACCCAATCAAAAAATGGGCCAAAGAACTAAACAGACATTTCCTCAAAGAAGACAGAAAGATGGCTAACAAACACATGAAAAAATACTCAACATCCCTCGTAATCAGAGAAATACAAATCAAAACCACAATGAGAGACCATTTCACACCAGTCAGAATGGCTGCTATCCAAAAGTCTACATGCAATAAATGTTGGAGAGGGTGTGGAGAGAAGGGAACCCTCTTACACTGTTGGTGGTAATGCAAACTAGTACAGCCACTATGGAGAACAGTGTGGAGATTCCTCAAAAAACTGGAAATAGAACTGCCATATGATCCAGCAATTGCACTACTGGGCATACACACCGAGGAAACCAGAATTGAAAGAGACACATGTACTCCAATGTTCATTGCAGCACTGTTTATAATAGCCAGGACATGGAAGCAACCTAGATGTCCATCTGCAGACGAATGGATAAGAAAGCTTTGGTACATATTAATGATAGTTAATTTATTTCAAACCCTCTAAATTTTTAGGGTTCTTATAGACTCTAATAGTGGAAAAACCATTTATATTGTTTCTTCTATGGAAAATCTAATTTAGAATTGTGACTAGAGGAATCAGTGGCACTCCATATAATTCACGGTATGGGTATGTGCATGTGCAGGCACGCACGCGTGCACACACACACACACACACAAACGCATAACTACCTTATGGTCTCTTTTGACTTCCTGGTGTAAGTAGTGAAAAATTGTTGGGACTCAGGTAAGCATTCATCCCTCTAGGTCTTGGAGATATAGGAGTTCACCCAAAATGTAATGTGAATTGTTTGTTCTTAAGGTATATATTATAGCTCTATTGATGTCTCATTTGGAAAGAAGTTCATGTCATCTTACTATTAATCTTATTTTTTTTTTAGTCAAATACCGAACCCATTCCCATTTTAGCTCTGGTGCCCAAGGAAGAGGCACAACTCCACTTGCTGCTGGGTCTCCAGGGGGAATGAGGATTGCAGTGATCTCTCTCCCTGAGCTTTGGGAAGCTTGCTGAATGTGAACCTGACATTGAACAAATGGCAGAGGTCAAGACAATGTCAGCTAAACAATCTCCCTTCCGGCTTCTTAGGGCTTCCCTGGTGGCTCAGACGGTGAAGAATCTGCCTGCAATACAGGAGACCCAGGTTTGATCCCTGGGTTGGGAAGATCCCCTGGAGAAGGTCATGGCAACCCACTCCAGTATTCTTGCCTGGAGAATCCCATGGATAGGGGAGCCTGGTGGGCTACAGTCCATGGGGTCACAAAGAGTCGGACACGACTAGGCAACTAACACTTTGACTTTCAGCTTAACACATAGAAAATGCATAGGCAAAGTTGTAACTTCTTTTTTTTTTTCCTCTGTTTCTTCTTGACCATCCTCCTCAAACTTGCCATTGGCTCTCCTTTTCATGTGTTTGTGTTCTTCCCTCTGTGTGGGCATCTTTGAGGAGCAAGGAGGGCCTGCTTACGCACTGCACATCACTCGGGCTGTCGTTTCCCGGGCCGGGTATTTCAGTGCAATTGCATCTCTATTCATCTGCTGACAGAAGTGGCAGTGGTGCAGACACGGGTATTTGTTATTGAAACAAACAAAGAGTGTGGCGTTAGAGATTTGTATGCAAAACCTTCACAACAAAACTAAGTAGCTATTTACTTTAAATATGCCAATTAACTGTTACTAATGTACAGTGCACTTCTAGGTTAAGGATGATTGATAGTAACATGCAGTGAAATGTTCTTAAACTGCAGTCAGCAAATGTAAATGTACAAAATGGAAAGAACCAGCGGCTGACAGCACTCGTTACATGTTTCAAAACAACACTTTCAAATTGTTCCTTTATTGTTCTTTCATCATGTCTTGGTTCTGCACTTCCACAGCCTGGTAGCCAACAATGTACTAAGAAAGTTTCAGAAAAGAAAATGTTTTCTTATGAAGTAAACATCATGGGCCTAATCTCATTTGTTTCACTCAGGCAGAACTCTTAGGAACCACAGTGGGAGTTTTGCTTGACTGACGAGAATAGCCTTGTCTCTTTTAAATGTCTGACATGGAATCTGTTGCTATTACAAAACTAATTAAAAGGAGAAATGACTTCTCCTTTGGTTGCTATGTCCTGTCTCAGCAGACAGTCACTTCTTCATTGACTCTAAACCAGCACCACCCAAAAGTAATACAACCAAAGCCACAAATGTTAGCCACATATATATTTTTAAATTTCCTAGGAGCCAAGTTTTAAAAAGTAAAAAGAAACAGGTGACATTAATTTTAATAGCATTTTACTGAATGTAGTCTATCTAGACTCTTTATCATTTTACCATGGGATCAATACAAAATAAGGTATTTTGCATTTTTTTTCTTCATACTAAATCTTTGAAATTTGGTGTATTTTATGCTTAGTCAGAAGAATGGGCTTATGCCAATTCAGAAGAACCACATCTCAAGTTTCTGGTAGTTTTCCATGGCCAGTGTCTACTATAAGAAACAGCACAGCTCTAAGTGGCATCATCTGAAGATCGGTGTAGTGTCCTTGATTAAAATGTTCCCTTTGGATAGTCAGGAAAAGTTGGATATGCATCCTGAAACAACACCATGATGCAATTGCTGTTCATGTCCACCAATTACTGTTAAAGCCGGATGTTTTGTTGTAGAAAGACTAAATTCATAAACTCAGTCATATGACTTATGATTTTATAAAGCTCCCTGGCTGTTAAAATGCTAAAATGTTTGTGCCGGTGTTACTATATAAATATTCTAAAAATCTCAGAAGAACACAGGGGATTATTTTTAAAATATCAAAGGCCTTTTGATGTACACCATTGAAATGTCAGTTGAATGTTTTTATGATACATTTTATATTCCTCACAACAATGAAAGTTGGGTGTGTATTGTTAGAAAAGCAATTAAGTGCAGATATTGTCAAGTAAACCCTCTAAGAAAGGAAAAACTCGATCTGATAATTCCAGTTAATTATTTATTAACACCAACTATAAATTTAAAAAAAACAATGCAAACATGATTAAGCAGAAATTGAACATCCAACAAGGGAGGAGGGCTTCCCAGGTGGTGCTAGTGGTAAAGAGCCTGCCTGCCAGTGCAGGAGACATAAGAGTTGCTGGTTCGAACCCTGGGTTGGGAAGATCCCCTGCTGAAGGGCTCGGCAACCCACTCCAGTATTCTTGCCTGGAGAATCCCAAGGACAGAGGAGCCTGGAGGGCTGTACTCCACAGGGTCACAAAGAGTCAGACATGACTGAAGCGACTTAGCACACATGCATGGAATTGACTTTTCCAAAATCAGACAATTTGTCTTAACTTTATGTCTCCTGTGTGCTTAGTTCAGTTCAGTTCAGTCACTCAGTCATGTCTGACTCTTTGCAACCCCATGGACTGCAGCACACTAGGCCTCCCTGTCCATCACCAACTCCTGGAGTTTACCCAAACTCATGTCCATTGGTCAGTGATGACATCCAACCATCTCATCCTCTGTCATCCCCTTCTCCTCCTGCCTTCAATCTTTCCCAGCATCAGGGTTTTTTCAAATGAGTCAGCTCTTCGTATCAGGTGGCCAAAGTATTGGAGTTTCAGCTTCAACATCAGTCCTTTCAATAAACACCCAGGACTGATCTGCTTTAGGATGGACTGGTTGGATCTCCTTGCAGTCCAAGGGACTCTCAAGAGTCTTCTCCAACACCACAGTTCAAAAGCATCAGTTCTTCAGCACTCAGCTTTCTTTACAGTCCAACTCTCACATCCATCCATGACACTGGAAAAACCATAGCCTTGACTAGACGGACCTTTGTTGGCACACTGGTAAATACCACTGTGGAGGTAAACGACAACAAAGGTAACAGTAATAGCAACACAGGTAATGCCATATTCAGATTTGGGCAAGACATTTGTGTGAGGAGCAACCTCTGAAACAAACCACAATAAGGCGGTCATCAGAAGTATTGAAATACTCTCCATGTGTAATTTTTGAAGACTTCCTGGAGAATTGTGGAAACTCCTCTGCCCTGCTCTGCTCTGGCTTCCATGCTGGCTGCATTTCCCAGACTTCCATGTCAGCTGACCTTCCAGTGGATTCAGCCAGTGGGAAACCCCAGTTGGAGAGTAAAGTGCTGGAGGAAGGGGGCAGCACTGTGCCCCTGTTTCTCTGTGCCTCAGGTGACCTGGAATGTCTCAGGTCATGTCTTCTCTGTATGTGCAGTTCCTGTTCTTCATTCCTGTCCCAGTTCCGTGATCCTAAGACTTGACCCTGGTCTCACAGGCATTTTCCCTTTTCCCTTCTAACCTAGAAGTCCCAGTAATTTCCTGCTATTTCTAATCTCTGGGTTACCTCACCACCCCCCAGTTGAGTGAGCCTTTCTGCTTCTATGTAACCAATTCCCTCTATTAAATGTCCCCTTCCTCCATTGCAATACTTAGACCCCATTCTATGCCCACCAGTTGAATTGTGACAAAATAGAGATTCTGGAAACAAAAATGAGCCCATTTCCAAATAAATTACCAAGCAGATTGCTTATGTGCACCCCAAAAGAACCAATGATCATTAAGAGCCAACATGAGTTTCTTAAGCACAATCGTGACCGGTTCACTTTGATTATTTAATTGGTGGTGGAAGAAATACTGGCATTAATACATGAGCGAGGACTTTGAAGTGATCTCTCGTGATGTCCTTGTGGTTAATAGACACATGTGTGCTAGATGATACAGATTTAACCAGGTTTATAGGCTGTACTGGAAAATACCTAGAGGGAAACATGGCTGCCTTTCAATATTTGAAGAGGGATTAGATTAGATCTTTGAAATACTAGGGGCTAGAGCCAGGATCAATGTTTGAAGTTCAAGGAATCTGATTTTGGCTCAGTAAAGGGGAATGCATTCTAAGAATCAGAGTTTTCAGAAATGGAATAGACTGTCTGTTAGGAAGATAATTTTGCCCCTAGTTATAGCCATAGATTTTAGCTTTGAAGAATGGAGTGAAAGGGATTCTTGTATTGAACTTGAAATAGATCATTCCTTATGTTTCTTCCAACTGTGAAAGCTTAAGAAGTTATGAGTTTGGTCATCCATGCTTGATACTAACATGGCACGAAATGTAATTCTGGCATTTGATAAGACTGCAGAAGGAGCCCCCAATTTTGATCATTGTTAGTATCCGTGATTACTGTCTTAGTAAAGAACCAACTAACCAATCTCAGTTTGTTGTTCTTGTTTGTTGTTCAGTCATACAGTTGTGTCCGACTTCTTGTGACCCCATGGACTGCAGCACGCAAGGCCTCTCTGTCCATCACTATCTCCCCAAGTTTGCCCAAGTTCATGTCCTTTGCATTGGTGATGCCATCCAACCATCTCATCCTCTGATGTCCTTTCCTCCTTTTGTCCTCAGTCTTTCCCAGCATCAGGGAATTTTCCAGTGAGTCAGCTGTTCGCATCAGATGACCAAAATACCAGGGTTTCCACTTAAGCAGCAGTTCATCCAACGAGTATTCAAGATTGATTTCATTTAAGATTGACTGGTTTGATCTCCTTGCTGTTCAAGGGACTCTCAGGAGTCTTCTTCAGCACCATAGTTCGAAGACATCAATTCTTCAGCACTCTGACTTCTTTACAGTCCACTGCTGGGATTTTTTAAATCCCAGTTTATAAAAGCATAAAAATATTAGTTTTCAGTTCAAAGAGAAGATATTTTTCTCTAATTATGAGAAAGTCAGCATTTAAAAATTATTTTAAAATATTTATTATCTTTTTTATTGAAGTATCAGTTCAGTTCAGTTCAGTCGCTCAGTCGTGTCCGACTCTCTGCGACCCCATGAATCACAGCACGCCAGGCCTCCCTGTCCATCACCAACTCCCGGAGTACACTCAAACTCATGTCCACAGAGTCGGTGATGCCATCCAGCCATCTCATTCTCCATCGTCCCCTTCTCCTCCCGCCCCCAACCTTTCCCAGCATCAGAGTCTTTTCCAGTGAGTCAACTCGTCGCATGAGGTGGCCAAAGTATTGCAGTTTCAGCTTTAGCATCAGTCCCTCCAATGAACATCCAGGATTGATCTCCTTTAGAATGGACTGGTTGGATCTCCTTGCAGTATAAGGGACTCTCAAGAGTCTTCTCCAACACCACAGTTCAAAAGCATCGATTCTTCGGCGATCAGCCTTCTTCACAGTCCAACTCTCACATCCATACATGACCACGGGAAAAACCATTGCCTTGACTAGACGGACCTTGGTTGGCAAAGTAATGTCTCTGCTTTTTAATATACTATCAAGGTTGGTCATAACTTTCCTTCCAAGGAGCAAGCGTCTTTTAATTTCATGGCTGCAATCAGCATCTGCAGTGATTTTGGAGCCCAAAAAAACAAAGTCTGACACTGTTTCCACTGTTTTTCCATCTATTTCCCATGAAGTGATGGGACCAGATGCCATGATCTTTGTTTTCTGAATGTTGAGCTTCAAACCAACCTTTTCACTCTCCTCTTTCACTTTCATCAAGAGGCTTTTGAGTTCCTCTTCACTTTCTGCCATAAGGGTAGTGTCATCTGCATATCTGAGGTTATTGATATTTCTCCCAGCAATCTTGATTCCAGCTTGTGCTTCTTCCAGCCCAGCGTTCCTCATGATGTACTCTGCATATAAGTTAAATAAGCAAGGTGACAATATACAACCTTGACGTACACCTTTTCCTATTTGGAACCAGTCTGTTGTTCCATGTCCAGTTCTAACTGTTGCTTCCTGACCTGCATACAGGTTTCTCAAGAGGCAGGTCAGGTGGTCTGGGATTCCCACCTCTTTCAGAATGTTCCACAGTTTATTGTGATCGACACAGTCAAAGGCTTTGGCATAGTCAATGAAGCAGAAATAGATGTTTTTCTGAAACTCTCTTGCTTTCTCCATGATCCAGCGGATGTTGGCAATTTGATCTCTGGTGCCTCTGCCTTTTCTAAAACCTGCTTCACATATTGCTGAAGCCTGGCTTGGAGAATTTTGAGCATGACTTTGCTAGCATGTGAGATGAGGGCAATTGTGCGGTAGTTTGAGCATTCTTTGGCATTGGCTTTCTTTGGGATTGGAATGAAGACTGACCTCTTCCAGTCCTGTGGCCACTGCTGAGTTTTCCAAATCTGCTGGCATATTGAGTGCAGCACTTTCACAGCATCATCTTTCAAGACTTGAAATAGCTCAACTGGAATTCCATCACCTCCACTAGCTTTGTTTGTAGTGATGCTTTCTAAGGCCCACTTGACTTCACATTCCAAGATGTCTGGCTCTAGGTCAGTGATCACATTATCGTGACTATCTTGGTCGTGAAGATCTTTTTTGTACAGTTCTTCTGTGTATTCTTGCCACCTCCTCTTAATATCTTCTGCTTCTGTTAGGTCCATACCATTTCTGTCCTTTATCGAGCCCATCTTTGCATGAAATGTTCCCTTGGAATCTCTAATTTTCTTGAAGAGCTCTCTTGTTTTTCCTATTCTGTTGTTTTCCTCTATTTCTTTGCATTGATCACTGAGGAAGGCTTTCTTATCTCTCCTTGCTATTCTTTGGAACTCTGCATTCAGATGCTTATATCTTTCCTTTTCTCCTTTGCTTTTCGCCTCTCTTCTTTTCACAGCTATTTGTAGGGCCTCCTCAGACAGCCATTTCGCTCTTTTGCATTTCTTTTCCATGGGGATGGTCTTGGTCCCTGTCTCCTGTACAATGTCATGAACCTCCGTCCAGAGTTCATCAGGCACTCTATCAATCAGATCTAGTCCCTTAAATCTATTTCTCACTTCCACTGTATAATCATAAGGGATTTGATTGAGGTCATATCTGAATGGTCTAGTGGTTTTCCCTACTTTCTTCAATTTAAGTCTGAACTTCGCAATAAGGAGTTCATGATCTGAGCCACAGTCAGCTCCTGGTCTTGTTTTCGCTAACTGTATACAGCTTCTCCATCTTTGGTTGCAAAGAATATAATCAATCTGATTTCGGTGTTGACCATCTGGTGATGTCCATGTGCAGAGTCTTCTCTTGTGTTGTTGGAAGAGGGTGTTTGCTATGACCAGTGCATTCTCTTGACAAAACTCTATTAGCCTTTGCCCTGCTTCATTCCGTGCTCCAAGGCCAAATTTGCCAGTTACTCCAGGTGTTTCTTGACTTCCTACTTTTGCATTCCAGTCCCCTATAATGAAAAGGACATCTTTTTTGGGTGTTAGTTCTAAAAGGTCTTGTAGGTGTTCATAGAACCGATTAACTTCGGCTTCTTCAGCATTACTGGTTGGGGCATAGGCCTGGATTACTGTAATATTGAATGGTTTGCCTTGGAAACGAACAGAAATCATCCTGTCATTTTTAAGATTGCATCCAAGTACTGCATTTCGGACTCTTTTGTTGACCATGATGGCTACTCCATTTCTTCTAAGGGATTCCTGCCCACAGTAGTAGATATAATGGTCATCCGAGTTAAATTCACCCATTCCAGTCCATTTTAATTCACTGATTCCTAGAATGTCGACGTTCACTCTTGCCATCTCCTGTTTGACCACTTCCAATTTGCCTTGATTCATGGACCTAACATTCCAGGTTCCTATGCAATATTGCTCTTTACAGCACCGGACCTTGCTTCTATCACTGGTCACATCCACAGCTGGGTATTAGTTTTGCTTTGGCTCCATCCCTTCATTCTTTCTGGAGTTATTTCTCCACTGAGCTCCAGTAGCATACTGGGCACCTACCGACCTGGGGAATTCCTCATTCAGTAGCCTATCATTTTGCCCTTTGTTACTGTTCATGGGGTTCTCAAAGCAAGTATACTGAAGTGGTTTGCCATTCCCTTCTCCAGTGGACCACATTCGGCTGTGGTCCATGTGATCAGATCGGCTAGTTTCCTGTGATTATGATTTCAGTGTGTCTGCCCTCTGATGCCCCCTCGCAATACCTACCGTCTTATTTGGGTTTCTCTTACCTTGGTCGTGGAAAATCTCTTCACAGCCGCTCCAGCAAAGTGCAGCCTCTGTACCTTACCTTGGACGAGGGGTATCTCCTCAAGGCCGCCCCTCCTGACCTTGAACGTGGAGTAGCTCCTCTCGGCCCTCCTGCGCCCGCGCTGCCACCGCCTGTTGGACGTGGGGTAGCTCCTCTCGGCCGCGGGCCCTGGCCTCAGGTGTGGGGTAGCTCCTCACGGCCGCACCTCTTTGCGTGGTTTGTTGCGCTGGGGCCGGCGTCTCTCGCGTCGCGTCTGCGCCGCCGGGGCCGGCGTCTGTATACTTATTGAAGTATAGTTACTTACAATATGATACTAGTTTCTGGTATACAGCATACTGATTCGTTTTTTTTTTTTAAATTATTTGTTTATTATTAACAGATAATTGCTTTACAGAATTTTGCTGTTTTCTGTCAAACCTCAACATGAATCAACCATAGGTATACATATATCCCCTCCCTGCAAATCAGCAAATTATAAAAGGTGTAAGGGCTTTCCTGCTGGCCCAGTGGTTAAGAATCCAGCTTGTAGTGCAGGAGACACCAGTTCTATCCCTGGTCTGGGAGGATTCCATGTGCCGTAGAGCAGCTAAGCCCATGCACCACAACTCCTGAGCCCGTGAGCTGCAACTACTGAAGCCTGCCGGCCTGGAGCCCATACTCTGCAACAAGAGAAGCCTCCGCAATGAGAAGCCCACACACTACATGAAGAGTAGCCACTGAGCACAACTAGAGAAAGCCCGAGTACAGCAATGAAGACCCACTGCAGCCAAAAATAGAAGAAAGAAAGAAGTCTTTAAGAGGGAGAACAAAAGTCTTAGCAAATACTGTGTAAATATAATCATGATGGTTATATATTTAGAGTAAGAAGATATATATACCAGAAAATTTAAAGTGAGGAATGGCTCAGTCTTGTGTAGGTTAGCTGCTAAGACAAAACCTAAAAAAGTTTTTGTAAAAGATGAAATTTTTTGCAGAAATTATTATCCCTTGCTTGGACAGAAAACAGTTGAACTTCAGTTGTAGTCAAGTAATCAATCACTCAAAAAGCCTTCATCAAACACATGCTATATGTTTAGTATCAGAGATAGCCGTAAACAAAAATTTTAATCAGGGGAAGTTGTATTCTTATCTCTTTTTCTCCGCACTTGACAATTCAGTGGTCCCTAACCTTTTTGGCATCAGGGACCAGTTCCGTGGAGGACAGAATTTCCATGGACTGGGGCTGGAGGGATAGTTTCTGAGTGATGCAAGCACATTACATTTATTGCATACTTTATTTCTATTATTTTTACATCCGCTCCACTTGAGATCATCCGGCCTTAAATCCTAGATATTGGGGATCCCTGCAAGACATGATGTCCTGTGTTTGAAAAATTTCCAGTGGCCTCCAGGCCTCTACCCTTTACTTTTCAGGAGTGGATCTGAGAAAATATTTCTCAGTAAGACACAAAATATATCCTAAGTAACACTACTTGTTGAACAGAGGTATGAATCAGTGAAAACATGAGTAAACTTTTATCAAGAGGATTTCATTCACTTGTTCTGATGAACATCTTTTGGGTTCCTACTATACACAAGGGCTTCCCAGGTGCTTCAGCAGTGATGAATCCACTTGCCAATTCAGTAGACATGGGTTCAATCCCTGAGTTGGGAAGATCCCTTGGAGTAGGAAATGGCAACTCACTCGAGTATTCTTGCCTGGGAAGTCCCATGGACAGAGGAGCCTGGTGGGCTACCGTCCATGGCGTCGCAAAAGATTCAGGCACATTATAAAGAAAACGTTGAATGAACAACCCATTGTCTCCACTCTCAAAAATCTCCAGGATTGTGATGATAGTTCTGCACACACAGAGCTAATTTTAATACAACATGGTTTAAGTGCTGTGCTACAGGTATTAACACAATGCTATGGTAACACAGAGGAGCACGAGATTGATTTGTTAATTCAGCTGCAGTGGGGACTGGGTGAAAGGAAGGAGCTGATAGGGGAAAAGCTTCAGATAAGGAATGTTGAAACTGAGGCTAAAGGAAAAAAGTATTTCTTCCCAGATAAAGGAGTAAGCAGCAGAGAGAGTTTGCAAGCCTTTAAAGGCTTTCCTTTTTAACAGCTACAGATTTCTGCTGGCATTAACCAGGGGTTAAAGCACCACTGTGGGAGTTTAAGGAGATGTTGTCTCTAACAGACTCTTCACAGGAAGTTGCTTATTCTCCCATGTAGGGTCAGCCTGGTCCATTACTCTGCTATGTACTTGTATATTAACAGTGGCTTAATGATTACTCTGAATGGTCTGATAAATTTGATAAGTAATGCACATTGAGTTTTTAGGTTTCAAACAAATATTCAGTTGAAGCCTTCTGCATGAATTCTTCCTTTCAAAGTTAACCTCTACAGGCTCATTTTTCAGCAAGGTGTTCACTTTGTAGATGTAAACTCATAGGCAGCACGACATACAATAATATTAATGTACTACTCACAAGATTTTTTTTTTTTTGGAAAACATGTATTTATAGCTTCAGTGGTCTCCTAGCACTCCGATCTTTTAACACATGCCAACTTTTATGGCAGCTCACAAAGCAATGGTGCCTCCCACTTCTGCTTTTATTCTCCAGGGCAGAAGTATTGAAAGGAAAACTTTTAGGCCAAAAGAAATAAGGTCAAGAGACTGGATAGTCAGGCTCATGTGGAGTTGCTACCCAAAATCTACTTGAAGGATCAAACTCCAGATTTCAATAGCTGAAGCCTGAAGAATTTCTCTAATGAACTAGAAACAATTGGTAAAAGCAAACACTTAGGAAAAGATTAGTTTCAGCTAGGAAGATGTTATAGTCAGAGCCTCCCAAGGATTATTAATTTGTAAATAATGTACATGAACTTTTAATTTAGCCTTCAGTTTTACTGGTGTTGAAATCTTGTTCTACTTTGGATCTACTGATTTTTCCATTCCAGAGTCAGTGCCACTTTTAAAGGGTGGTTTAGAAACCAATAATTTAATCCACATTCCGCTAAAACTTTTAGTAGAAGTTTCTTACTCAGATGTATGTTTTTTTTTTTTGCTTAAAAAAATCTGATTTTAATTGCCAAACTCATTTAAAAAAATCAATTCAATGAAAAAATGCTATGATTTTCCACTATTTTTTTTCTTTCTTTAAACTCAAGGGAAAACATGGATGAATAACAAAAAAAGTACCCTGTATAGAGTATTCTTTAATGTCTCACTTTGGTGATGTATGAAATCAAAACCAAATTGTTCAAGCCAGCTCAAAGGCTTCTTTTGAATTATCCAGAGTGCTTGTGTTTTGCAGTCATTTCTTATGATGGTTTTATTTTGTTCCTCTGGTATGCACCATCATATTAACACATGCTAAGTAAGGGGCAGTTTTTAAAAATACATGCTTTGGTTGCTAAATGTGGCTCTACTTTTGTCTTGGCCAAAAATTATTCTGGAGTTTCCATTAAGAATGGTTAAGCCCGGATGGGTAGAGGAACCCTTAAATGAGATGAATAGGTGTTTGTTGGGTAAATAAAGCCTTTATTTTTGTGATTCTGCTCTTTTGAGGAGAATGTGATATTTCCTCATTTGAATATCTTTATGATGCAAAAATATTTAGACAATGAAACCCATCAGAGAACTTGAGTCATTTGACTGCTGGAAAAGTTGGGGGAGGGAGGAGAAGGGGACGACCGAGAATGAGATGGCTGGATGGCATCACCGACTCTGTGGACATGAGTTTGAGTGAACTCTGGGAGTTGGTGATGGACAGGGAGGCCTGGTGTGCTGTGATTTATGGGGTTGCGGAGAGTCGGACGTGACTGAGCGACTGAACTGAACTGAACTGAACTGAGTTACATTACAATTTAGTTAATGGCCTGGCTTCTAGAACTAACTGAAATCATCTCTAATATGGTCACCACCAGTAAATGATCAGAAAGAAGCAAACAGTACACAATCATTCAAAGGAGAATCTTTAAGGAGAAATTTCCTTCCAACATTGCAAGTGTGTTACTTAACACCTTTTTGGTTATGCTAACAGAGTTCCATGTCAGATTGGCTTCATTAAAACATAAGAATTTATTGTAAGAATACTTCACAGAGCCCAAGGGCAGGAGAGCTCATGAGGGACTCACACTCCTTGAAATATTTTTCTTCATTCAAAATTTTCTGGCTAGAGGCCAAGTGTTAAATTTCCTGTTGTGTAACATAGCCTCTTTCTGTCTCATCTCAAGGTCTTATTCTTGAGTTCTAGGTACTCAGGCTTCCCTCTCTGCTTCTCTGCACCCTCTGCTATCCACAGCTTCTCAATTTACATGTCCTCTGTTCAGTCCAGATTTGAAGGAAATAAAATCAACCAGAGCCCTGGTGGCTCAGATGGTACAGAATATGCCTGCAATGCAGGAGACCTGGGTTCAATCCCTGGGTCAGGAAGATTCCCTCGAGAAGGGAATGGCAATTCACTCCAGTATTCTTCCCTGGAGAATTCCATGGACAGAGGAGCCTGGTGGGTAACAGTCCATGGGATTGTAGAGTCAAACACGACTGAGCAACTAACACTGTTTAGCAAAGTAGTCTTCAGTCCAGATTTACAGGAAAGAAAATCAATCAGAGTTACTTTGACTTAGGAAAGGTGTTGACTCCTAGCTGGCCACGACCAGGTCGGGTCTCATGTGCAAATATGGTTGCCAGGTTTTGATCTCCATGGGAAAGAAAGAGAGTGTTGGCTTCATCAAAAAGGAGATAAAATGAGTTGGCAGACCCTCTGAAGATAGCCCCTTTACAAATGGAATCAATTCAGTTCACTTAAAGACACATACAGATATAGCCTATAGTTTTTCTAAAACTTTAGTACTCTTGCTGAAACTCTTCTACGTAAGACATTTAAAAATATTGGGCCATATCGTTTAGGAAATTTAGTTCAGAGAGGCAATGTGTATCCGGGAAAGAACAAAGACTTAATGGAATGACAGATTTGAGTTCCATTTTTGGTTCCTACATTTAGCATATTGGTGGCGGGGGTGGGAGAGGGGATAATGATACCTACCCCACAGGTATTCTGACAGTTAATAACACTATACGTATAATGTCTAGCCTAGTGTATGCTGCTGCTGCTATGTTGCTTCAGTCATGTCTGACTCTGCGGCCCCATAGACGGCATCCCACCAGGCTCCGCTGTCCCTGGGATTCTCCAGGCAAGAACACTGGAGTGGGTTGCCATTTCCTTCTCCAATGCATGAAAGTGAAAAGTGAAAGTGAAGTCACTCAGTCGTGTCTAACCCTTAGCGACCCCATGGACTGCAGCATAAGCCTAGTGTATAGTTCATGGAATAATTAATACATGAAACTATTATTACTCTCTTTGTATTTCGTGTGATTTGGAATCACATAATCAACAATATGATTTCAAATGAAGTACAGATAGGTTGTTGGCTCAAGAAGGGCTCCTTTGTGACAGCCATTTAAGAACTTGAAAATAGAGAAATGAATATTTTTTCTTCAAGTTAAATTGCAAAACCAGCTCAAAATGAAACAGAGAGGTAGGCAGAGTCAATTTAGAGCAATCTTCCCCAAACTGTTCTTCCACAAGTTGGTAATAATCTGCACAATACCTAAAATATCATTTAATCTTTTCAGTGAAATTAGCCTTATATCAATCCACCATTTAAAAGTATTTAACTTTATCTTTGATGAAGTCTTAGGGCTCAGATGGCAAAGAATCTCCCTGCACTGTGGGAGACCCAGGTTCAATCCCTGGCCTGGGAAGATCCCCTGGAGAGGGAAATGGCTACCCACTTTAGTATTCTTGCCAGGAGAATTCCACGGACAGAGAAGCCTGGTGGGCCACAGTCCATGGGTCACAAAGAGTTGGACATGACTGAGCGACTATCACTACTACTACTAACCTCATCTTTGTAATACTGTTTTTGAAATTAAGATTTGGTACATTTGTTATTCATTTTTTCCAATAACCATATAGCAAATACATAATTATTCATGTAAAAAAGTCCTCTTCTTTTTATCCCATAACATGAACTTGTGGAAACACTGACTTTACAAAATGAAAATGACTCCAAGGCTATAAAACTGACCTGTACCTGAATGAAGACGTGACTGTATTTGTTGTTGTTGTTCAGTTGCTAAGTCATGTCCTACTTGTGCCCTCCTTTGCGACCCCATGAACTGAGGCATGACAGGCTTCACTGTCCTTCATTATTTCCTGCGGTTTGCTCAAACTCATGTCCACCGAGTCGGTGATAGCATCCAAACATCTCATCCTCTGTTGTCCTCTTCTCTTCCTTACCTCAGTCTTTCCTAGAATCAAAGTCTTTTCCAGTGAGTCAGTTCTTTGCATCATGTGGCCAGAGTACTGGATCTTCATCTCCAGCATCAGTCCTTCCAATGAATATTCAGGGTTGATTTCCTTTAGGATTTACTGGTTTGATTTCCTTGCTGTCCAAGGGACTCTTAAGATCTCCAGCACCACAGTTCGAAAGCATCAATTCTTTGTCACTTAGCCTTCTTTATGGTCCAGCTCTCACATCAATACATGACTACTGGAAAAACCATAGTTTTTACTATACAGATCTTTGCTGGCAAAGTGATATCTCTGCTTTTTAAATACATTGTTTAGGTTTATCATAGCTTTCCTTGCAAGGAGCAAGTGTCTTTTAATTTCATGGCTACAGTCACTGTCCCCAGTGATTTTGGAGTCCAGGAAAATAAAATCTGTCACTGTTTCCACTTTTTCCCCATCTATTTTCCATAAAGTGATGCCATGATCTTAGTGTTCTGAATGTTGAGTTTTAAGCCAGCTTTTTCATTCTCTTCTTTCACCTTCATCCAGAGGCTCTTGAGTTCTGCCATTAGGGTGGTATCATCTGCATATCTGAGGTTGTTGTTATTTCTTCCAGCAGTTTTGATTCCAGTTTGGGATTCATCCAGCTTGACATTTCACATGATGTACTCTGCATATAAGTATGACAATATATGGCCTTGATGTCCTCCTTTCCCAATTTTGAACCAGTCTATCTGCTATCATATTTAAAGAAATATATTTTTCAATGAAAACAAAAATAAGTTGGTCAACCATGGAACACAGCAGAATTGAGTCAGTCCAGCAGCAGACTCATGGGTCTCTGGGTGCAGGATACCCTGCCAGACCCACGTGCTCAGCCTGACCCTTTGATGGGTTCTTTTCCTCTTGTGGAGACAGACAAATCAGCCCATTGGAGAAAGCCACTTAACTTCCCTGTGATTTAGGTTTATTCATTTTTAAAATAGGGATGTAACACAGTACTAAATGTATTGACTTCAGAAAGCATTAAAATAATGTCCCCAATGAAGTTCTTTTTATTTTAACTTAAAAAAAAAAGACCCTTACTCTTACTCTGATTCATTTTGGGTAGTCAACCTGACTTGTCAGGCCACCTGAATTATTTTTATCCTGGAAAATTAAATAAATAGGCCAGGAGGGCTTATGTGTCCATCTTAATAAGCTTTATTAGACAACAAACAACAACTTCACGCAGATTAAGAAACTCTGATAGTTGTTGATTAACCTGCACGTCCTAGGGATGACCGTGGTCCAAGGTAAATTCCACATTGGTATGGTTTCCTGGTGGCTAATTAACTTTCTCTAAGTATCAGGGTACAAATGCTTCCAAGTCTTGTGCTGTATGGTACATTAAACAACTATTTTCTGAAATCCTGCTGTAAAAATGACATTACCAATAAGGAAAATACAATAAAGAAATTCCTGGGTCTCAAAGATTTTATCACCTAACTAGGGAATTCACAAGTACACATGTGAATATTTTTCTATATTTGTGAATGCTTTAGGATATATATATATATGTATGTATGTATGTATTTCGCAATAGTTGACAGACTGTGTCCAGAGATTAAGTGATTGGCTGAGAGTCTGTAACGGATGGTGAATAGTGGAACTAAGACTATAGTTCAAGTCCAGGATTCTTTACACTGTGGATCCGAATGACAGGAGTGTCTCTAACAATGCAGGCCTCTTGAGTAGGTGTTCCACAGTCAGCAGTTTCAGGCAGGGGCTCAGGAATCTGCATTTTAATAAAATGCCAGGTGATTCTGATACAGATCATTTGCTTTGATAAGCATCACATTCAGTTATTGAATGCTGCCATGAAATAATGTGAGAGCAATTTCAGAACAACACACCAGCATGTTTAAAATGGTAGGTTATTGAAATGTGTCAGAATTCAGGGAGTGTGGATGTGGCTGGGGGAGGGAGAGACCTCTTGTGCAGGCTGGTGCTAGCTGGCCGCGCAGCGGGAACATTTAGGTTATCTAGGGTTCCTGCAATGACTTAGACAATGTCTGCTCATCACTATGTTCAGCTCACACAAGAAATCCCAGGGGCATTTGCCCTGGAATTTGTCTTATTCCTTTTTTTAAAAAAAAGAAATAAAAACTGGACTCAAAATGTCTTAAATTAGGAAAGAATTCAGCATCAGATGTTTCTTTTTGTCCTTATATGGATTTTTCTGAAAGCTCTGTCTAAAATATCATGTTCTTTCTATGTCATATTCATTGTGAATACAGGCAACAGGATTCTGCCCTTGGATGGCTTTCAGGGGAAGAGACAGAACAAAACAACAAAACACTTTATGTTTCTTTTCAACGGCACAGATTTTTATCATGTTAGGGTCAGGGTTGAGTTCAGAATGTTGCTCATTTGGGAGTGAAGAATTTCTATTTCTTAGATGGTATGAAAAATCATAGAGTCAATGAAGTATAAGAAAACGTTCACAGCTACTTTATAGCGATTGTGAGTTGAAAATGATACTGATTGCATTATATTCGGGTGGACATTTAGGCATGAATACTTATCCTTAATTCATCTCTAAATCCTAAAGTAAAAAAAAAAAAATAATAATAAATAAATCCTAAAGTAGAGGCCAGTGACTCTGGCAGGCAAGCATTTGTTCAAAGCCTGGCTTTCAACATAGCCATCCCTCTGCGCTGGAGCCAGCATGGGATTTCCCCTCAGGGAGATGGAAAGTGGCAGGAAGTGACCTTTCAATTGGGCCATTGTGTAAGGAAATGTTCCAACCATCTTTCCCTCAGCCTGGTTGGAGTCACAGAATCAACACGTTTGTGCAGGAAGGAGGGGGGTCCAGTCTGTGCCCATCCTCCAAATGGCTCTTTTTCATTTGTTATGCCCTCTTGCCTAGCATTTGCCCAGCTTGGGGAAATCTCTGTGTTTAGCACTTAGGTGAATGGTTATTCCTGTCCCCCAGGTCATACTTTTAAAAACTATTACTGACTTCGTACAAGGCAGGAATATTTGCTATGTATGGTCTATGCGATCTCTTGTGTATTCCTTAATTTTTATAATAATATGTGTTTTAAAGGGCTGATTCTTGCTGATGTTTGACAGAAAACAAGAAAATTCTGTAAAGCAATTATCCTTCAATTAAAACGAAATAATTTAAAATTTTTAAAATGTATTTATTTTCAGCTGTTCAGTTCAGTTCAGTCACTCAGTCATGTCCGACTCTTTGCGACCCCATGAACCACACGCAGCACACCAGGCCTCCCTGTCCATCACCAACTCCCAGAGTCCACCCAAACCCATGTCCATCGAGTTGGTGATGCTGTCCAACCATCTCACCCTCTGTTGTCCCCTTCTCCTCCTGCCGTCAATCTTTCCCAGCATCAGGGTCTTTTCCAATGAATCAGCTCTTCGCATCAGGTGGCCAAAGTATTGGAGTTTCGGCTTCAACATCAGTCCTTTCAATGAACACCCAGGACTGATCTCTTTTAAGATGGACCGGTTGGATCTCCTTGCAGTCCAAGGGACTCTCAAGAGTCTACTCCAATGCCACAGTTCAAAAGCATTTTCGGCTGTACCGGGTCTTCATTGCTGCGAGTAGACTTTCTCTAGTTGTAACGAGCAGGCACTCCTGTCCAGCTGTCTGTGCGGCCTGCTCATTGCGGTGGCGTCTCTTGTTGCAGCTCAAGGGCACTAGGGCATGTGGGCTTCGGTAGTTGCAGCACATGAGCTTAGTTTCTCCACGGCATGTGGAACCAGGGATCAAGAGGCTGTGTCCCCTGCATTGGCAGGCGGAATCTTAACCATTGGACCACCAGGGAAGTCTAACACTTTTGAGAGGTTATATATCATCCCTATACTTTTGAGATCATTCTTAATTCAGGACTTCACACATAGCGGTCCTCAATAAATTAACAAATATATTTTTCAGGGTTGACGATGACTGTCTTCCTTCTTTCCCTCTGCCCCATCCTCCAGGAAGCTTTTAGAGACTTGTCCTTAAAATGGGATCTGGGTTTACTTCTGGCATGGCTGTCATGGCACACCTTGTACAAATGCACACAGAAGGAGAGGGACAGTAGGTGACTGAGGCAGGGCCAGAGGGCTGGTCAAAACTATAAAGAAGGCAAAATGATGTTTAGTATCTTCCAACACCTCTACTCAAGGTCACTGTCTCCCTCTTGGTGGCCTCTGCTTTACCAGGGAAAAGCTTTTACCATATGTACCAGAATACTTGCTGATGTTAGAAATACAAATTTGTCCTTATCTGCTATGTGTCAGAACTCACCTGTACTCTATTTCAAACACCCTCTTACCTTGCTCTCTGCTAGGTGACAATGTTTGGTAATGGATGAATGAAATAAGCAAGTCTTTGCTATTGTAAGAACAAGCCAGAATGATAACCCTTCTCAAGAATCAAAATGCTTTAACTCTGCTCCACATCATATGTCCTCAGGGACATGCAAGTTAAAACAACAATAAAATACCACTCCATGCCTATTAGAATGGCCACAATCCAGACTACAGACAACAAATGCTGGAGAGGATGTAGAGCAATGGGAACTGGGATTCGTTGCTGGTTGGAATGCAAAATGGTAGTCACTTTGGAATATAAGTTGTCAGTTTCTTGTGTAACTAAACATACTTACTCTTCCCACATGATCCAGCAGTTCAGTTCAGTCACTCAGTCGTGTCCGACTCTTTGTGACCCCATGAACCACACCACCGCAGGCCTCCCTGTCCATCACCAGCTCCCGAGTTTACCCAAACTCATGTCCATTGAGTCGGTGATGCCATCCAACCATCTCATCCTCTGTCGTCCTCTTCTCCTCCTGCCCTCAATCTTTCCCAGCATCAGGGTCTTTTCCAGTGCGTCAGCTCTTCACATCAGGTGGCCAAAGTATTGGAGTTTCAGCTTCAACATCATTCCTTCCAATGAACACCCAGGACTGATCTCCTTTAGGATGGACTGGTTGGATCTCCTTGTAGTCCAAAGGACTCTCAAGAGTCTTCTCCAACACCACAGTTCAAAAGTATCAATTCTTCGGTGCTCAGCCTTCTTTATAGTCCAACTCTCACATCCATACATGAGTACTGGAAAAACCATAGCCTTGACTAGACGGACCTTTGTTGGCAAAGTAATGTCACTGCTTTTAATATGCTGTCTAGGTTGGTCATAACTTTCCTTCCAAGGAGTAGGTGTCTTTTAATTTCATGGCTGCAGTCACCATCTGCAGTGATTTTGGAGCCCCGCAAAATAAAGTCAGCCACTGTTTCCACTGTTTCCCCATCTATTTGCAGTTGGGCTCCTTCAAAGTTCATGCCAAAGAGTTAAAAACTATGTCTGCACACAAAACTGCATGTGGATGTTTATAGCAATTTTATCATAAGTGCCAACACTTGAAGCAACCAAGGGGTCCTTCAGTAGGTAAATGGATAAATAAAGTTTTGTACATCCAGACAACGGATGTTATTCAGCACTAGAAAGAAGTGAGCTATCGGCTCCTTCTAATGGAGAAAAATTAAGCGCATATGATTAAGGGAAAGACGCCAACCTGAAAAACTATGTACTGTATGACTCAAACTAGATGACATTCTGGAAAAGGTGAAGCTGTGGAGACAGTGAAAAGATCAATGGTTGCCAGGGGCAAGCAGGGCGGAGATAGCCAGAGCACGGAATCTAGGGCAGTAAAACTACTCTATGATACTATAATGGTGGATACCTGTCATTAAACATGTGTGCAAACACATGGAGTGTGTAGCTCCAAGAGTGAACCCCAGTGTCGCCATGGACTTTGGGTGACACTGCTGTGTCATAGTAGGTTCATTAGCTGTACAAATGTGTCACTGTGTTAGGGAAGGTTGATAATGGGGAGGCTTATGCAAGTGTGGGGTCAGGAGGTGTGGCAGTCTTGGCACCTTCTGGGCCATATCACTGTGAACCTAAAACTGCTCTAGAAGGTAAAGTCTGTTAAAAGTTGCCCTCACTTGGTTTAAAGGCTCTTTAGAAGTCATGCTATGTTTATCGATTTGTTCTTACAGTCTCTGAACTATACTCCTTCTTTTGTGTTTGCATTGTGCTGTCCTCATTCTGGCAGAAGCTTCCAAAGTGGTTTCCTTGCCTCTTCTCTTCTCTCAGCAGCCCATCCTATGATCTGTTTCCAAATTAATCTCTTTAAAACGTCTCTTTTATCGTGTCCCTCTTCGGCTAAAATCGCCCTCCTTGACCTCGATTGTTTACATTGCCTGGATGGCAGACATAAAGCATGTCGGCCACCTCCTGCTCCTTCCTCGTGGCAGACGTTAATGATCAGTCATGCTTTGTTTCCCTAAGAGCCAGTGGCCTCAGTGGCCTCAACGCAGTCCTCATGAACTACCGTCAGTCTCTGGGAGATAGTTCTTCAGATGAAACTTCCTCCTCTGGACCACAACAGCAAATTCAAAGTGAAAGTCCACATCCAGTGAACCCAATATAAGCTGATCCCAGTCTGACTTCCATTATGTGTGGGTGGAAAATATTCCTGCTGTGCTCTGGCAGAATTCAGAACCAAACTGTCTGCTGAACATGCACCAGTCTGTCCAGATTCTGGGACCACTCTTTCTGAAACTTCCCTGCTGGTCATGTTCACCTTCCTTCTTTTGTTTGGATCAGATAGGCCCGCGTTTCAGGGCTCAGTTTTAATTCTTCTCACTCCCTGCCTCTTCCATAGATTTTGTCAGGCAGGCATTGTCTTAACTCTCAAAGCACTGTCTGTGCCACTTGCTTAAAGTCAAAGTCAAAGTAAAGTCAAGTCGCTCAGTCGTGTCCCACTCTTTGCGACCCTGTGGACTGTAGCCTAGCAGGCTTCTCCGTCCATGGGATTTTCCAGGCAAGAATATTGGAGTGGGTTGCCATTTCCTTCTCCACTTGCTTAATCAATGACTAATATAGGTGTATGAGATGGCCCTTGTGTGGCTGTTATTTTCTTATAAAGAGTGTGTCCTCTCTTCCAACTGGATTTCAGAGGGCAGGAACTCTGTTTCCTACCTCTTCCCGCCTTTACAGTGCTGATTGACAGCATGTCATGAAATACTGGCATTTACTGCATGAGACAGGTCAGTAAAAAAACCTTTATATGTGTGTGTTTATATATATATATATACGTAAACACACACACATATACACACACATACACACTCATGCACGCATGTGTGCCCAGTCGCTTCATGTCTGACTCTTTGAGACCATATGGACCATAGCCTGCCAGGTTCCTCTGTCCATGGGATTCTCCTGTCAAAAATACTAGAGTGGGTTGTCATGCCCTTCTCCAGGGGATCTTTCCAACCCAGGGATCGATTCTGCGTCTCTTAGATCTTGTCTTCTGCACTGGCAGGCGGGTTCTTTACCACTAGCGCCATCTAGGAAGCCCTCCCCCCATACATATATGCATACCTTTCCACTGTTCCTCATACCGTAGGATAAAATCTTACTGCAAATGAGACGGTACAGTACGGTAATAATTCTCAAACGGCAACTGGGAACTGATGTAACCATCAGTTAAAACAATGTGGTTAACATTTTTGTTTTGTAGTTAGCATTTATTAAGAATTTATTTTCCGTCTGGTGCTGTGATAAGTAAGGGTTTACACGCAGGTTCTTGTTGAATCTCTACAACCACCCTGTGAAGCAGAGACTATCCTACCTTCAGATTGAAGGTAGGGAAAAAAGAGGCACAGAGAGCTTATGCAGTGTGCCCAAGGACACCCAGCCGGTAGACCGTGAAACTGAGATTTCTACCTGGCTGTCTGCTGCAGACTTTGGGGCCTTTATGCTTCATCACAAGTATAGCCTTCTGCATGGAAATACTTTTTATCCCCCCAAGGTTGATTTGGTGACTGCTTCCAGACTTTCAGTGAGTAACATGAAATATCAAAGGACAATAATAAATGTCAGAATGCTTCAGAAGAAATCTAATCTCTGGGTTTGTCATAAGTGAGCAGATGATGCTTAGTGATCATACTGGTGTTTCATCAGCAGAAATATGATGATGGCGACAGAATAAAGGGGTCCAATAGAGAAAGGAAGTTTTGGAGGCCACAGGGTGGTAGATCTGGGGAAAATAAGAGGAAAGGGTGGAAAGCCTTCTAGAATGTACCATCACAGACAATAGGAGGAGAAAGAACAGATAGCCTGTCTAAAGTAAGAACATTCTAAAGAGAAGGGGCTTCCTAGTAGGCACTAGTGGTAAAGAACCCGCCTGCCAATGCAGGAGACATGAGAGATGCAGTTCGATCCCTGAGTTGGGAAGATCCCCTGGAGGAGGGCATGGCAACCCACTCCAGTATTCTTGCCTGGAGAATCCCATGGACAGAGGAGCCTGGTGGGGTACAGTGCATAGGGTCACAAAGAGTCAGACATGATTTAACATGCACACACACATGCTAAAGAAAACCCACAGTGAGAAAATGGGTGATATGACATGACCTTCTCAGACGGCGTAACAGTACAGTTTCTACCCCATATCTCTTATACTAGTACAGCTACTATTACCTAAACTTGTTTGCTAAATGGCAATGACCAAGAAGCCAGAGAGAACCGGGAGGAAAATTGGAAGCTGTGAGTCCTCTCTTTGTGGGAGAGAGCCTTTAAGTTTTCATTTTTTGGCATTTGCGATGAACCTCTGTTGTCAAATGAATGAGAACTGGGTTGAACCTCTCAGTTTTGTCTCTTACCATAATCCCTCAAAAGTCCTCCTGTATAGGATTGGTCCTGGACACAGCTCTTACTGGGAAGGAAAAGGTGAGGACAGGCCTCCTCTTCTCTGTGCTCTGTAGTTTTAATTGAGCCTCAAGTGAATTTCCTTAGAAGTCAATGGCGGCTCCGTGTCCCAGAAGGGACAGGGGAAGTGTGTGAAACGAGAGGTGGGACCATTATTCCCAGAACTCTTCTGACTTCTTTTTAGACCCTGGTCAAGGATAGAGCTGTTTGTTGTAGTAAAATATACAGTAGCAGGAAGTTGAAATGGAGGTTATACTAAAAAAAAAAAAAAACCCACAAAACAACAGCAAAATGCTAATTTTAGCTCCATTCAAAACCCAGAGAAGAAAAAAAAAAATCAATGTTTACAAAATTAAGATTAATGGGCTGCCAAAATTCAACTCGTTAGTTAGCAACACTACAACGTAGTGATGAAGTTTGTGCTGGTCGGCCTTATAGGGAATTAAAACTATATAATTGGGAATTCCTGTCCCTTTGCATTTAGCTTAATGATTATGGACTTTTCTACTGGAAGAACCAGTAGGCAATGAGTGGGTCTAAAAATCCCTACCTAAGAATTTACCCACTTCACTTGACATCGAGGGGGGGTCTTGTCAGAATATATTGAGTGCTGAAGATCATGGTTATTATAGCTTAAAAGCTTTTACAGATATTGATCCAGACACTAGAGTGTTCCTCCTTGTGTAGATAAAATACTCCCGGAGACTTCAAGGAAGTGTACCTGGAAAAGGCAGACAAATACGGAGACTTTTCTTTTTGACAAATATGGAGCTCTTTTCCTCCCACTGGGAACTAATGCATTGAGATTAGGGCTGTGGAAGTTCTCAGGGTGGATTTGGACTGGTCTGGTGTGATTGTGTATAAAGGTCTTGCCTTACTCAACATCTCCGTGCAGGAGGTGGGCATATGGCAGGTCGGCCTGGGGGGATAATTGGAGAAGTGAATGGAAGGATAGAGAGTGTTTATAATGCTCAGCCGAGATAACACATGCAGAAATCCCTAGCTTAGTGTCTGGCACAAAGTAAGGACTAAAATGTTCATTTGCCGTTTCTATTGTTGTAGTCATATTTATTCATTTTAGTCCAACTTTTAGAGCTGCTTTCTTGTCTTACCAAGAAATCGCAAATTAACCTTCTGACTGGTGATCCATGTATCAGGGAAATATTTTGTTTCATGTGGGTCTTTGTTTCATGCAGAACTAGCAATGGCCTGCGAAATCTCTTGATGTTAGAAAACAGTGGTAAACGGGTAACTTTAAAAATTCCCTCAAGTCCTATGGCATGTAAATTTGGGGTCCCTGAGTCTGATTTCTCCACGTTATATCTGCACAGAAGTTAGTTGGTCTTCAAAAGGGCAAAGGGGAGCACACATCCCTTCATAGAATCCTTGCAGATGGAAGGCCTTAGAAATCCTCTGGCTTCATGTTCAAGTGAAGAAACGATCTTTCCCGGTCACAAAAACCGGTGAACAGCCAAGAAGGGATTATAGGCCAGCTCTTTTGATTTCTGGGCCAGTATTCTCTTTTCTCATTAGAAGATCAGAGATTTTTGTTTCTTGTCTAAGTTTGCTGAATAGCCTTCTCAGGCCATGTAAATTGTATGCTGGATCAAACATAAGTCTTGCCGAAAGGAAAGCTTCCCTCACAGGAGAGAGGTCAATGGGATTGAGTGCATTTTTATTGCAGCGTTTGCAAGCCCACTTGCCGTCTCAGCCTTGCCCAGAAGGACAGACAGCGGGGCATGGTTAAGGCATCTATATCTGGTCCCTCTGGGGGCTGCCCTGTAACCACAGGTGTGGTTTTCCTTACACAGTTACCAGGAGATGGTTCTGAGTGGCAGCCACATTCCCTCGAGGGGTTGACAAAGATGGGAGAGGACAACTTAAGATACTGGGGAGCAAAATGCGAATTCTGGCAATACTTTCCCCTTTCTTTCGCTATTGCTGTCTGCCCTTGCTTCTGAGGGTGCTTACATTCAGGAAGCTTATTCCCTACACTTAACCCCTCAGTGTATGTTTGCACTTGTGTGGGGAGGAGACAGAGTGCTGCTGCTTTCATGAAATTCCTATATGTTTTAAGCAGAGATTGGAGGGTTTAGCTGGGAGAAGTGAAGAATACATACATGGAAGAATAAATAAGAACTAGAGCTAAAAATAATTTTGGGTTGTTAATCATTATAAAGCTGATTAATTTAAAATAAGTTAAAAGAGCAGATAGGATCCTGAATAGCTAAAGCATCACAGAATATTTGAGACCACAGTTTCTAGTCACTGGATGTTACCAGAAGAGTTAATTAGCCCAAACTGTGGCTGCTGGTTGCTTTAGCTGTCTTCAACTTGAAGTTTATTTTATTTTTTTTTAATAAGTTAAAGCTAATTAGAATACACCTGGGATTCATGGCTAAAGCCAATAGAGTTTCCCCCAGGGGGTTATATATATGTGTGTGTGTGTGTAATTTTAAAAAGGGAAAGTGTCAGAGGAAAAACATAATCTTTAGATTCAGAAAAAAATAGCATAACTATTTCAACTCAGCAGACCACAAGGCCAAATAAGCTTTGGCTGGAATTGAATGCTGTGTGCTTCTGTTCAGAGAAGAGGATGCTTCCCAGATGTGTCTGGGGGACTACCTGCCTCACTCTTATTTATCATCAGCTCGAACACAGGATGTGGTGTTGCTGGCTGGTAATCTGGAAATGGCCTGTTTATTTTTACAGATCTGTAGAAGAGATTCAATAGTTGTAAAGGGTGGGAGGGTGTAAAGCAGCTTGGAACTCACAACAAAGAAAACCAGGAGGGAAAAAATTAGATAAAACAACTTGCGACCACGGGATCTTTTCCTTGTGTCTGTTGGACAGCAATGCCAAATGGATTTTCTGGTTTCAAAGAAAAGCCAGTTCGTCCTCCCCACTCTGTAGCCTGTGGTCTTAGAACATCCAGAGGCCATTTTTTTAAAAAAATTAAAAAAACCTTAGTGTTCTTTCAGATCCTATAGGACTGATTCCTTTGTGAGTTTCATAAAGAAAAGAAACTCCCCCCAGAGCTGCATAGGCTGGTGGTTCTCTGTTTCTCCTAGGTTTTTCCGGAAAACATCCCTCAGATTAAAGCTCAATAAGAGGCTGGAGAAAGAGGATTCTCCAGTGCACTGCAGGGACCATGTCACTGCTCAGTTCCTGATTCCACTGAAAAGTTATGCCTGAGGTGAGCCTGGGTTCTCCCTGAGACCGCCTGTCTGCTTTCTGGAAAATGTGAGAGCTGATCTCCAGTTGAGTTCTCTGGAGGACCAAAGCTTGTTTGCTCCAACTCAGTGCTATCTAATAAAGTCAGGGGTGGAGGAAATTTGGGGGATATATTTTATATTTTTCCCATCTTCAGGAAACAAACTAATAAGCTCCAATGTCCAATACCCAGAGGAGGATCTGACATGGGCATGTGGTGTTGGTTTAGTCACTAAATCATGACAGACTCATTTTGACCCAATGGACTGTATCTGGCCAGGCTCCTCTGCCCACGGAGTTCTCCAGGCAAGAATACTGGAGTGGGTTGCCATGTCCTTCGCCAGGGGATCTTGCCCACCCAGGGATCGAACCCGTGTCTCCTGGGTTGTGGGTGGTCTCTTTACCGACTGAGCCACCAGGGAAAGTGGCATAGGCATAGAAGGCTGGGACTTGGGGGCTTGAGAATGATAGCTGGAGTCAGAACTTGGGTCTCTTGGCTTCTCATTTTATGCTGTTCCACCGTTGAGGTGCCACGTGGCCTCCAGCAGTGCAGGACGGTGCCATACTATGGAAAAGCACTGCCTTGGGCGAGCACGGTGGGTTTGGATATAGTATACTCTCCCCAGGTCGTGGGGGTGGGCAGTTAGGGGAAGTCAGGGTGTATTTATCAACTGGGTCTTTTGCAAAGCATATGTTGTTGTTCCCTGGCTGGGGGAGTATTTGGCTAGAGGGACCACCCAGGCTGCCCGGCCCCACCCCCGTGACCACTGGGGAGAAGGGGGCTTTGAAGTTCAGTGATGGGAGTATTTTGGGTTTGGCCTGAGGTAACTCACACAGTGTGTAGCCCCTCCCCCCAGTATTTGCATACAGGAGACCTCAGCCTCCATTGACTATATTCAAAAAGAAATTAAAAAAAAAATCACCAATCACAGAAAATAGCCTGCATTGTGGGTGTGCCACCATCCTAATTTTTTTCTTGCCGCCCACCGAGGTGCTGGTGGCTGAGGGCAGGGGGTTTGTAATTGCTTGTGAACATTAGACCTCTGCACCAACTGAAGTTGAGCGGTTTATTTCCCATTCAGGCTCCCCAGGAAATGCTGGCCGTTCTTCACAGGATGGCTGCCTTGTGAAACTTTCCAAATTTTCTAGAAGTGGCAATCCTAATTTGTCAGGAAATTTGCCTCAAAGTATAACAGACCAACAGCCTGTGGACCTGCAGCAATTTAAATGGAATTGACCGAACCAGGGTCCCACTGCTTGCGAGCTCTGTGACCTTGGGAAAATCCTAACCCCCCAGCCTCAGTTCCCTTATCTGTAAAATGGCGCTAATGCTGCCTACCTCAGCATCCTGTGAGGATTAAGTGACACATTGTGGTAAGGCTGTAAGCGTAGTACAGGATTAATGGGGAAACGCTGATTCTTCCTACTTGTTAGGTAGGTGGCTTCATTATTATATTAAGCCTTTTTGTGAGAGTGGCTCTTAATATGTGGAAGTCATTGAAAGTCCAGCCAAGCTTAAGACCAACCAAAGGGATATGGTTTGGCTCCATTAGCTAAGCTCTGAGCCAAGCCGTCCAAAAGGATTGAACACACATTAGGAGAAAAAAATATATTAAGTGATGAGGTGGGTGTGACTGAGAACCATGAAGAATCAATGCCACAATATTATTATTGGTTTGGCTCTTCCTCATTTGTAAACACTGAGCCTGGTTTGAGTGGTTCAATTTCAGCCTCATTGACAGGTTCTTCATTTTATTTTTAAAATCTTGGGCATATTAGGGAAAAGATGTACATGTCTTGTGCTCTATTTTTTGTCACTCTGCACTATGCTCATGCATACTCTGTATATCTTTGTCCTCTATTTTATGAATCCTCTCCAGTCTTTTGATCTAATAAGCATTGTGTTTTTCAAATCAAATACAGCTTGAGATTGAATTAGACGACAAATAATGAAGTGGCTTTATCACAAAGTCTTGGGAACTCAGAGAATGGAAGCTTTGCCCTGTTCTTTCTTTCCCCTGGATCTGCTCCATGAGGTTAGTGGGGACCAGGAGCAAGGCTGTCCTCTGCACGCATTGGGGATCTTTGAGAAAGCACAATATTCTGATGAAAGAAGTCTCCAAACATCCTTTAAGGAAGAAGCATTGTGACTGTGTTATTCTAGGACTGCCTTCTTTGGGTTGCTGCTGCTGCTGCTGCTAAGTCGCGTCAGTCCTGTCCGACTCTGTGCAACCCCATAGATGACAGCCCACCAGGCTCCTCTGTCCCTGGGATTCTCCAGGCAAGAACACTGGAGTGGGTTGCCATTTCCTTCTCCAATGCATGAAAGTGAAAAGTGAAAGTGAAGTCGCTCAGTCCTGTCCGACTCTTAGCGACCCCATGGACTGTAGCCTACCAGGCTCCTCCGTCCATGGGATTTCTCAGGCAAGAGTACTGGAGTGTGGTGCCATTGCCTTCTCCATTCTTTGGGTTAGTAATTAGGAAAAAGAGACAAAGCAATGATCCTGACTTTGCAGAAAACTGAGGCAGTGTCTCTGACCATTGAAGAAATCTAACGAGGTGGAGAGGGACAAAAGTGAAGACCAGATATCACACTGAGAAATTTGAAAAAAAAAAAAAAATTTGAGTGTTTTTCTAGAATATTTCTTTTTCATGTGTATGGTCAATTTTCTTTAGTTTATAGTGCTTATCTTTTGCTTTCCAGAGGGTTTAATACCTTGTATCTGTGAATAGATTTTTGTCGGGGCAGTTTCTTTTTATGTTAGTGTTTGTTTAGTGTCTATGATCCATGCCTGGCCTTTATTGAATTCTGTAATAGATTACTGGATAAGAGAAATTTTTGACCGATTGCAAACAAATACTCTCTGGATTATTGTGGGAGTTTTTCCTCTGTCCTTGAATTCTAAACACACTAGAACATCTTTTAGAGGTTCACAAATCTGTGTTTTAGATCCCTCTACTCATGCTTTAAAACTACTTTTTTACAAGCCGAAAGCTTGTCTAACTGTTCTTCTCCTCTCATAAGATTCACAACTTTCTTCAAATCTTTTGTTTTTATTTTTAGAGGTGATTTAACATATCATATAACTTGTAAGTATCAGGCCAACTCATCCGTCTTGTTTCAGTTTAGAAAAATGTTAGCACCAAGTTCCCTTGCTGCCAAAGCATAGATTTCATGCTGTTCCATAGTCGTTCCTAGCAAGGGGAGAATATGCGCTCAATTGCCAACACTCCACCGGGACTCTTGACAAAGGAATTTTATTATGCCCACTTCTAGTTGGATGCAATGAAACTTTTGCCAGGAGCGAGGCAGTGGCTCCTGCTCATGCTCCAGAATTGCTGTGTGGTCAGGTCAGGACTTTTTTTCTTAATACTTGCTGGTTCAGACTTTCTTGTGGGTTTGTGTGTGGGAGGCAAGGCAGGCACCGCGTGTCAAGGAGAGGCCCTCTCTTTCTTGTGTAGGGAAATTCCTGCCACATGAAGGCGGGGCAGGAAGCCAGGGGCTTCCCCAGAGCCTTCGCCATCGAGTAATTTGCCCCCTATCCTGTATGAAGTAACGCCTGTGCTAGAGCAAGAGAGTTGTACTCCTGGAATGCCAGCTCCCCACTGCCCTTTAGAGCTCACAAGTTCAAAGTCAGGCCTCTATAGATGCTGCATTAAGTCATGTATTGTAACCAGATTGCCTGAAGAAACCGAAACAGTAAAATGAGTGTTTAACTTGCCTGTGTATGAGAGGTTATCGGTTTAAGTTAGGAGTGAATGTTCCGTCAAATCTAGTCGTCCTAGGAGTGAATGTTCCATCAAATCTAGTTATCCTTTCTTGGACATACAGAATTGTTTAGTAGGCATTGTAACTAATACTATTAATTCCATGTGAATTGCATGTTCCTGTCAAAACTGAGAAGAACCCAGTTCTACTGTTAGTGCCCTTCAGGGGATGGTAAAAGTCCAAATTCCTTTCAGAAATATACCCATACGTGTGGTGAAGCCTGACCAGATCAAAGATCTTTGACTCAAGTTTCAGAGGACTAGCCATGTTAAATATAGGCTTAATACCTGCAAGTAGAATAAATACAGGAAAAATTATACACAATAATTATAGCTGAGGGTTATATTTTACCGAATAGCTAGTTAATAAACTCAGCAGTTAAACTGGATCAAACTCACCAACTATTTTGTGAAAATAATCACATATTTGAAAATAATCCCTCCTGGTAGGAAAATCGAAACTTTTAGTGTGGGGATTTATGAATCATGTGCCAAATATGAACAGTATCTCCTTAGCAGAGAAATCAGACAGTTCTTACTGTCATTGTGACCAGTGCTTCCATCCTTAGGTGATTTGATTTTGAAAAGATAGAGTCCTAATAATCAGACATACTCTGATTCACTAGAAGAATCTTGAAATTAAGGGGAGCTGTGTAGAAGGATTTCTGCTGCTCATAGAGAATAATTTCCTCTGCCTTTGCATTATTCATTTCATGTAAATTTTGATAAAGTTCATCACTGTGATTATTATTTCCTTTACCACGTTTTACGTGTTTATAGCACAATTTCCACAGTAGGATCTTTTTCCTTGTCCACATTAACATACATGTGTGTATTCCTGATGGGAACATGTGCCTTTTATGAAGTAGGCAATTGACACACATCACCATAGCTCAGTGCCTTCAGAACTTACAACAATTATGACCATCCTTGCCCATGATGTCTAGAAGTGAGCTTTTTAGGCCACTGTATATACCACAGAATTATGTGCCTGCATCAATAAATACCTACTGCATACACCGGGCAGTATACAGATGATTTTCTATGCTCTCAACTACCCTGGGACTTGGGAATAATAATCCCCAGTTTTACGACTGAGATTCTTAGGTTCATTGCCTTCCTCAAAGGTACACAACTAGTATAATGGAAGAGCCAGGATTCTGAATCAGGGTTTCTCTGATGGTAGAACCCATGCTCTTTCTACAGTCACATTCACTGCTGGGAATTTACCCTCCTTGAAAGAAGTCCTGGGCTTAGACCAAAACGAGGCTATGCCTAGTTGGCATGTGTTGGGCTGTACCCCACAGGCCTGCACGCCCTATACTTGCCCAGCCTCGAGACCAAAGGAAGAGCCCAGAGACAGTGACAGAGAAGTCAGTGGTTTATTGGATAGGGGTCTTACACATCTGAAACAGATGGGTCTTAAAGCAACACCCGCTCTGTGTATGGCAGGCAGCAGGCAGGACATGACAGCAATCTTCACTACTCAAGGAAGGAGGAGGCTACCATTTGTAGGAGGAATTGACATCAGGTTGGCTCGTCAGTTACCTGGGAAACCAGCAGTTGGGGCACATTTCTCAGAGCTCCTCAGATTAATGACCATCATGAGGGCAGATGTTTCCCTTTAAGAAACTAGCAGGTGAAGCTGTTCTGGCCTAAGGATTAGCACAAACACTTGCTGGGGCAGGCTGTAGGTGAAGCAGGGTCTGGTTGACCAGGGGAATGTACAAAGAACAAGAGAACAGCCACCTTGAATGGCCTGATCATATGGCCTGACTCTCAAATATCCTGACACTGCTCCATGAGCACCTTTGGACCTTCTACAGGTGTTTTGGTTTTACAGATCCATACAGGTTCGGCACTGGAAAGAGGCTTCCAAGTCAGCTGCCCCAATTCCTAAGGGGCCATCTAGCCTGTGCCTGGAAGCGTAAGTTCTGTTGAGGCAGTGAGTCTTCCTTCTAAGGATAGCACAACTTCGAGTAAGTTTTTAATATTCAGCCAGACTCCATCCCATGATGCTTCCATACAGAATAAGCCTAACACAGCTTCTGCTTAGCAGAGATATTTAAAGGGGATTTCAAATTCCTTTTTTTTTTTTTCACTAAGCAGTCCCACTGCTTTTAGCTGAGCTCTATAGGATATGGTTGTATTTCCCTTATGAAGCTATATTCTCTTCCCTGAATGCTGTGCAGTCTTACAAGGTAGCACTAAGATCTAAGCACAGCACATCCAGGACTGATTCGACAGTGTAGACTACAGTGGGACTGCCGCCTAGGAATTATAGACTGTACTTCTAAGATTACATTTGGCAGCCACATGAAGCCTTGTGATTTTAATTCTAGCTGAGCCCCCTTCATACTCTCCCTTCACCTCAACAAATGCAGGTCTCAGTTTCCAGCCAAACTCAAGAATTCTGAAATCTTGTCATAGTTTCAGTAAAGAACCCTCAGGGAAGTCAAAGTGCACATCTTTGTTTCCAGGAAGACAGGCAGGGAGATGGAGGGGCAGTTCTTAGCAGCGCAGGTGTTTTTCCTTACTATGGCACTCCACACATGTGTCTGAGTCTTAGTGGGAATAAGGTGTGGAGTGACTGGTCAGAAGTAAATGAATAGAAATTGTACTCCCCCTGCCAAATGTCTGTGAGATATTGAGATAGAAGGCAGTGCTATTCCTACAGACTCAGATACCAACACAGGGGTTAGTGATTTTGCTCATCTGTTAGTTCTTGCAGTACCCTGGAACATCATTCATCATGGCCAGGATGAATTTGCTGTACACAGGAGAGATCCTTCTCGTCTGCCATGTCCATGGGTGTGTGAGAAATCTACAATGGAGCCGAAAGAATTATATCTTCTTGGTCCACATTCGGAAGGTGGGGAATACATTGTATCCTTTGGGACATATGTGTGGGTATCATTAGCATGACAGTGGATTTACTGTTCTTTTTGTGAAAATGTTAGATGATATAGAATAATTTTCAAAAGTGTAAGCTGAATACACAAATAGCACATTATGCTCCATTTCAATTAGTAGAGTATGTATAAAATCTGTATGGAAATATAATCAGATATTTATTTGTTGCACTCATTTTAGAAATTCATAATAGACAGCTGTAGGGTATTCAGTACTCTCTGGATCAAATTTGAATTGGTGACCTAGTTGCAAAACCCCTTGTTCCATGTTCATCAAGCACATCATTGTATTTAAATTTCTAGCACATTCAAGGGTAAAACAAATCATAATTTTATTTTTTTTAAAGGATTTTTTTTTTATAATAGGATGCATCCTTCAACATTTTGAGAATAAATGGAAGAAAAAGACTTAAAAGTAAAGTACCTTAAAACATCTGAATCTGAGACGTAAACAGTTTCACATCTATTTTTAAAATATGTATGTTATATATATAAACTTGATCTCTTCCAAGCTGCATTTAAAGATGAGATAGGAAAGTATGTGAGCACCTGTTTTGCACTGACAAATTTCAACTGGCATTTTATGTTGGGGGTAAAATAATTAGGCCCATTAAAAAATTGATATGTTTCTCTCCTGAAAAGTGTCTGAAATTTTTCATATCTGGACTTGCCAAAAATGCCCACATTTCCCACCACCTGATCATAAATCACGCTCATACATTCTGTGTGCAGGCACTCATACACAGAAAATCCTGAAAGAGAACATTTTTGAAACATGTAGAACAAAGAAAGAGGAGACTCCTTTAGATGCAAAGCTGTAATTTATTAAGCATCTTTGGAACTGATGTAAGGGGCTTCTCCCTGTTGTTCTCTTCTAGGTCTCTAAGTCCTCGATGACAGGAAAATCTTCAGCGGTTCCAGAGACAAGCAGCTGGAAATCCTGCACGTTTATTTCCTAGAAGGAAGTGAGCTGATGAGGAGAGTGATCCCTTCAGAGAGATCCTCTCTGTTAAAAATGGACTCCAAATTAAGCCATATCCCTTTCTGGGACCCTGAAGTGGCTCTCAAAAGCTAATGTCACTTGCTTAATGTTAACTGATTTCAAAAGCCTTGATCAGGGGAGAGTAAAGGTGGGGAGCAAGACGGTGAATAAATTGTGAGCCCCTACCAAGTAATGGTAATTTAATTCTTAAGCATCATGTTCTATTTCACCTTGTATTTCAATTTAAAAAAAGAAAAGAAAAAGGTACCTTTTTTAAAAAGATAAATTTTTGCTATTAGAATTCAGTACTTAATATCTGAGTACAGATCCATCATTCTTTAGGTCTACGGTAGGTCACAGCCTAATTTACAAATTCAGAACCCTAAGTCAGATCAACTCAATTGCTCAAGGCCATGTGTTTGCAAGTTAGAGTAAGCACTGAAAATTTTCTGTCCTTGGACTGGTGTAGTGGGCAGTGCTGCTTTTCAGGAAGAATTTGTTCATATCTTAGATTTAACACAGTTTTGTTTATAAGTTGAAAATATTTAACCAACATCTATTCATGTAAGATAAAGTGTAAATTTAAGCAGCGATCTAGAAAATTCAGGGCAAAATAGTTTAAATCATTTACATCTTCCTAGAGGTTCTGTTTTCATTTGTCTGGCTTTTTTTAAATCTGAAAAATAGGTAGTTACTCGATAGCCCTTAGCTCTAAAATATACCTGACAGGTTATTTTTATTTGTCTGTTTTTCAGAAATCATAGCTATGTTTTTCACTCTCTATAGTCTTTAGCAAAATGAATCAAAGCCACTCTGTACCCAAAGCTAATACCAGTGTTGTCTTTTTTTTTTTTTTAACATTGCAAGGCTTTACCTCAAGTGTTATGCCGTAAATTTACAGGGAAAGAAAAAATTTATTAAATTATAACTGAGAGGAGATGACTTTTTTTTTTACATAGCAAACAAAAAATTCCTTCATGAAAGGCTATAAAACCCATATTATTTACCAAAGAGACCTTTCCTGCCTCCCAGGTAAACACTTACAGTGTGTAGACTTGTGTAAATACATATTTAGGAGTGGCTAAATATGGCGAGGTATTTTTAAAGGCATATTTACAAAGCTGAATACATATATTGGCATTTTGGTATGTGTAAACTCTGTATGCTGCTGTCTATTCAGAATCCTAGCAGGGTGCTGGGAGATACACCTTGGATACTGGGACCGAGTTTCAAAACATTCGTCTTTAATCAAAATTACTAAGGACAGGCCCTTAAATCATCTGAAAAGGGTGAAAATTTTCAACTAATGGAGTTCAAGTCTTTCTCACCAGTGTGACTTGAGGAAAATTGTTTCAGAAATACAGACATCCTTCACAGAAGTAAATCTTTCTGAACATCTTTGTGCAAAACACAAGCCATCATTTCACATTCAGCTTAAAATATTAGCAAATATTCAAAGATACAGTCCATCTGATGAATGGATAGACTAGGAAATTTTAGTGAAGGCAGAAAAGGCCATTAAGATCTTTTAAAAAGTACTTTAGAAACACATGGAAATTTAAGTGACAAAAATCTGTTGTTAATTCAATGGCAGGAAGCTCCCTATGATAATATAGCAAAACTCGGTCTAGAGGATTCACGACGCCTATGAGCCGCTCGGTTTCTTGAAAATATGTTCTCTATGAGGAAAAGAATGAGCTGGGAACAGAGAGGTTGTAGATGCATGGAAGGACACGAACTGTGCCTCCACTGTCTGCTCTCAGAGTGAATAAGGATCCCATTTCTGTAAAAGCTCTAAGATGGAGAAGTTGAGAGTCTAAATAACTCTAGAGCTCAGGCTATCTCAGGGGCCTTTTGCTAAGAAGTCTAAACAATGCTTCTATTTAATTTCTAATGCAATATGCAGCTATTTCTAAATACTCTCAGTATCCTGCAATGGGATTATTGAAAATCTTATTATGGCCAACTATATGGGGGACAAAGACTATTCAGGGAAATCATTTCTCCAATAAAATTTGCACTGAGCTCAGTTTTTTTAACTTAAAATATATATATATATATACACATCATATGTACATATTTTTTCCCAAGGTACAAATACCGCAGGTTTTGATTAAACATTCTGGGTTCTAAAACTTTAAATATCATTTTAATTTAAAATATCATCCCAGTGCTATAAAGGCCTCTGGAATGTAGCAGCTTTTAATACAAGCGCTGACACAATTTTAGCTTTAACTCTATTCATATTACTTATACTAGTACTTTAGACATGGAAAACAAACTTCCCCACCAAAAGACAACCCTCATTAAACAAACAAACAAACTTTTTAACGATATAAGCAGGCACAAACACCTTTGCTGTACAATTTTTATTAGTTTTATCCCATCTTTAATTTGATTCTGTGGCTAAGTATCTCATTTCCATGTAAACTTCCATTAGGAACACAAATTGCTGACACCACATCTACTGACAGAAATGCCACAACATAAATTACGCCCAGAAAATGCAGCTTTGGGTGGGGGGCATGGAAGAGGGAACTAAGCTAGATAAAAAGCCACTGTGCTCCTGCCCAGCCTGCACCCTGTCCCGCTGACCACTGATAAAATTTATCACAGGGCCACATACGGGCAGGCAGCTTAAAGAAGAGCCGTCTGTGGTAAAACGTGTAACAGCAAAACAGCTAATGGAACATTATTACTTTATTGGAAAGCAATATCTCTGGATGCTTCACTTTTCTGGCTTTAGCAAGGATATGAATTGTTCTTCTGTATGCAGAGGAGCTAAAATAAAATGAGGTTGACAGAACCCTGAATGGTGGCAGCGAGCACCTCCCAGCCACTTCACCACTTTCTGCTCAGGACGCTTAACTAGCTGAGGGGGTGAATGAGTTCCAACAAAGTTTAAACCCATCTGAACCCACCTTCTTAAAAGAATGCTGAGCTATAATGTTACTGGTCCCCTTGTAAAGATGCAGTCTTAAAAATTCTGGCTAACTGTTGTCAGAATTCAGTCCCGGCATGAACGGAAAGTAGAAATGGCCAAATTCCACCAGTCAAAGGAATTTCATTTACCAAGAAATTTAAAAAACCCATTCTTTGGAATGGGGCTTATTTTGTAGAGCTTTAAGGAAAGTGGTTGGGTCAATCTGCACAAGCACTGGACAGCCACAGTTGGATGGAGAGAGTGGTTAAAAATAAAAATGATCTGGTGGCGTGGGGTCTTAAATTGCCAATGAAGATAGCATTTGAAAGAAAGGACGGCGCTGGGTTTATCACCTGCAGCAGAGAGCGGCGGCATCAAGATGGCCGCTAGGTGGTTCGGCAGTCCGCCTTCTCTCGCAGTAAAGAGCTAGCTCTTCATGAACAAGACATCATGGAGAGGATCTTAGAATACCGGGGTTCAGCCGAAGCAGTCCCTGCACCACACACGGTGAGACAGACCACATTAGAAGGTAAGAGAAACAACTCTGGGTCCCCAGGTTGCACCTCTCCTGTACTGGCCAGTGCAGGACCAGATGAAGAGGTCTCCCCTGAGCTTCTGGAGCCTTCCGTGGGAACAATGGTTGGCATATGGAGGGTTCTGTTGTTCTTATCATCTTTCCTACCCATAAGCTGCGTCTTAAAATGTATACAATTGGACATGCATGGTGCAACTGTTTTCTGCCCCTCCTCCACAGCATGCATCCAGGCTTCTGAGCTCTGGCCCATCCTACATGTTCTTGAAACAACTCAGGCATTTTGGATTGCCTGCTTCTAGTTAGTAGGAGAGAAACTGCGTTGCTATCTAATGGAGTCACTTCAGCCTAAATCTGGTAAGTGCAAAGGACATTATAAGAGGGTCAAGTTTTCATTTCTAATGCACAGCCTCAGAAGCTGGATGTTTCTCGACAACCTTCTTTCTCATTTGTCTGAGTCCACTGTTTATGTCATATTCAGTCCAGTTCAGTTCAGTCACTCAGTCGTGTCCGACTCTCTGCGACCCCATGAATCACAGCACATCAGGCCTCCCTGTCCATCACCAACTCCCAGAGTTCACTCAAACTCATGTCCACAGAGTCGGTGATGCCATCCAGCCATCTCATTCTCTGTCGTCCCCTTCTCCTACTGCCCCCAACCTTTCCTAGCATCAGAGTCTTTTCCAGTGTGTCAACTCGTCGCATGAGGTGGCCAAAGTATTGCAGTTTCAGCTTTAGCAGCAGTCCTTCCAATGAACACCCAGGATTGATCTCCTTTAGAATGGACTGGTTGGATCTCCTTGCAGTCCAAGGGACTCTCAAGAGTCTTCTCCAACACCACAGTTCAAAAGCATCAATTCTTCGACGATCAGCTTTCTTCACAGTCCAACTCTCACATCCATACATGACCACGGGAAAAACCATAGCCTTGACTATGGACCTTTGTTGGCAAAGTAATGTCTCTGCTTTTTAATATACTATCAAGGTTGGTCATAACTTTCCTTCCAAGGAGTAAGCGTCTTTTAATTTCATGGCTGCAATCAGCATCTGCAGTGATTTTGGAGCCCCAAAAAATAAAGTCTGACACTGTTTCCACTGTTTTTCCATCTATTTCCCATGAAGTGATGGGACCAGATGCCATGATCTTTGTTTTCTGAATGTTGAGCTTCACGCCAACCTTTTCACTCTCCTCTTTCACTTTCATCAAGAGGCTTTTGAGTTCCTCTTCACTTTCTGCCATAAGGGTAGTGTCATCTGCATATCTGAGGTTATTGATATTTCTCCCGGCAATCTTGATTCCCGCTTGTGCTTCTTCCAGCCCAGCCTTCCTCATGATGTACTCTGCATAGAAGTTAAATAATCAGGGTGACAATATACAGCCTTGGTGTACTCCTTTTCCTATTTGGAACCAGTCTGTTGTTCCATGTACAGTTCTAACTGTTGATTCCTGACCTGCATACAGGTTTCTCAAGAGACAGGTCAGGTGGTCTGGTATTCCCATCTCTTTCAGAATGTTTCACAGTTTATTGAGATCCACACAGTCAAAGGCTTTGGCATAGTCAATGAAGCAGAAATAGATGTTTTCTGGAACTCTCTTGCTTTCTCCATGATCCAGCAGATGTTGGCAATTTGATCTCTGGTGCCTCTGCCTTTTCTAAAACCTGCTTGAACATCTGGGAGTTCACGGTTCACATATTGCTGAAGCCTGGCTTGGAGAATTTTGAGCATGACTTTACTAGTGTGTGAGATGAGTGCAATTGTGCGTGTAACACTTAATGAAGCCGCTTGCCTACCTGATCTCTACTCTTCCTCAAGTTAGTATTTCATGTTTACTACATGCAGTTGAAAGTGGCACTTTATCTTGTGTTTCCTAAATATATCTCATTCAGGCTGTAATGGAAATTTAAGTAACTCACCAAGATTTGATGAATAAGAGTAGCTACTGTTTATATATGCTAGGCACTGATTAGGAGGAGCTTTCTGGATGTTGACTCATTTAGTCCTCAAAAAGCCCTATGAAAACAGTTACTATTTTCCTCATTTTATGAAAATAGACTTTGAGGGTTTCAAGAAATTGGTACAGTTTAATCCAGGTCAGGTAGCTGGTATATTTGCTCACTGGAATATAGTATTTTGGGTTTCATGTGTAGAAGATTAATTTTTTCAGGATGGCAAACTTAGCGACAGTATGAAACGGGCCTTTTCCCTTTGTCTTTCCTGGGTATAATGAACAGTATAGTGCCATGTGTAAGAGTGCATGCAGGTGCGGGTTACGTGTTGCCTTTTCACAAACATATTCAGCAAGTCTCTTAACCTCTTTGAGCCTCAGCTGCCTCAAATGCAAATGTGAAAAATAATCCCTTAACAGTGTGAAGACAGGGGGATGGATCAGCCTGTCTGTATGGATTCCTTCTAGGTTTTAAGATGCTGCTGATACCATAACAAAGACAAGTCATATCTGTGTCAGGATGCAGAGCCAACCCACCCAAAATCTGCCTCTCTCTGGCATTGATCTTGGTACTGTAGTCAACAATATAAGGTAATTGGTTGAAAAACAGCTGCTTGATATAAATCGACTAAGCAGCCTGGAGTAGGGTTTGGGGGACAGGTAATGAGCCTACAAAGAACGCCTTTTAAGATGGAGTCCACATCGGCTGGCCCTGAAGTCATAGTCTGTGTGCTCATCAGGTATATTTAGGAGCTTCTGTTTAAAAAATGGAAGAAGAAATTGGTGATGGAAGATTTAGTTTTTGTGAGTCAAAGTGGATTATTAATTGTCTTTAATGAGTGAAAAATGTCAGCTTCAGGGTACCAGGTTTCTAGTTGCATATATCATTCTGGAAAAAAAAAAAAAGAGTCTTCTATGCCAACTTTTATTGCAAAAACTGAAGCTAATTTGGGACTCTGAAGAAAGGTTCTGATAAGATTGATGGTTTTTACTGAGAAAGCAAAAAGAAGATAGCTCCTTCAGTAACATGAGAAGAGGCAGAACTAACATGAGACTAGAAGGCAGAAAAGTGAGCTAGCAATTCCTCATTCGTCAAAAACTAACTCGTACACAGGTTTTTCCTTCTTTTTCCCCCATTCTCCATTGTGTTCTTTTATATTCCTCTGTAGCTTGGCCTGAGACTCAGAACTTCAGTCTTTTATCAGCCAGAAGAGAAAGAGAATGGGAGTAGAGTGGAAACGTGTGTGTTCAGTGAGGATTCTTGACTGTGGAATGAAAATGGTGTAGGAGGTAGTCTTTCTCTAGTCCTAGTAATAAGCCCTTGGAATAAAGGAAGAGCAGTACCAGTAGATTTTCTGTGTCCTAGGTGAGTGGTAGGAGTGAGAGTTCGTATAAGGTAGATGTCTGTCTACTGGAACGTTATGCTTGAATCTAATGGTAATTGTCTTAATCAGTATTTATGAACAGATGTCACTGAATCACATAACCACAGTGGCAATTTATGAGTATTTTACATTTAAGAGGAGATAGGTGAAGACAAATAGAAGGCAGTTAAAAGCAATGAAAGAAGAAAAAAAGCACCAAAAGATACTTCATATTAATAGTAGAAAAATAGAAGGGAAGAAATCACAGAGGTGTTTCCCTGTTGTTATATTCACACTTTTCTAATACTTCCTGGCTTTATTTCTTTCTTTAGACCAGAATCTTGTGAATATCCCAGTTATACCACATTCTGGAAATAGAAAAAAAAAAAAAAACCTCTCTCTCCCTACCCCAACCTCCCTCCCACACTTTCAATATTCTGTGAATTTGACCCATTTATCACCTGGAAGTATGGTTTCTTATTGAGAAACTTAAAGGATCTTATGTAAGCAAACTGCAGTCAGCACAGGGGAGCCCTCACATTATCTGTCTCATTCTTCCTTTAATTTGGGAAAGGTAACCTTTGAAAATCAGGTGTCCAATGCTAAAATAAGATCTGCAGCCAAGCGCAGGGCTCCAGCCCCTAATGTGTCTTTTGTCAGTGGAGGAGGGCATCATAACCTCTCTCTTAGGGGAGTGACAGACCAGGTTTAGTAGAGTGGTGTGGTTTGGGGTGGGGGTTGGGGGGATGACTCTTAGGAACATCAGGGTTGTCCTAGGGACAAGGCAACCTCATTTTGACATAGCCAGTGTAACATTTCAGAATATTGGAAGAGAACTTATTTTATTCCAAAATTTTGGCTCTGCTAAGTATTATTGTGCCTTTTTGTGGTTAAAAACAAGTCACTGTCTTTCCCAACTTCATGTTTAGTTGTGTTCAGCATCCCTTACGTTCTTCATCTGGGGAGGGGCGAAGACAGTGTCTTTGGCTAGCCAACCTCACAGTAAAGTTCATGGGACCATCACTGGGAAATTTAATTATGGAAAATAGGCAGTTGTGGCCAAAGAAAAATCTTGAGGCAACTGCAGACATTATTGGTATTCTTTTTGAGAAATGAAAAAAAATTTTAAGTGAATAAACAGAAAACATACTTCCAAATTGAAAATTGGAATTATAAGTGTAATTGAATAGATAGTTTCCTAAATTTTCCAAAAATTGCTGATCTATCATAATTATAACTATTTTACCTAAGTATCTTTTTCGTATTTTCTTTACTACAGAGATGACTTTGTGTTTCTAAATCTGTTTAAAAATAGATTTTGTAATTATAAACATACTCTTACTTATACCATGGTAGAATTTGCATATACGAGGGTAGTAAATCATGTAAATAGCAAGTACTTTAGTGTGGTTTCTCATCCAACAATGGTTTATAATAAGGTAAGATGATGAGTGTGGTTACACAATATTCTCAAAGTTTTTGGAAATGAAAATTATTGACGAATTTCTTTTCTCTTTCACAAATCAGTGGTGCTGCATCCATACTAAAAAAAAAACAACAAAAAACCCTCCTCGTTGCACAGTTTATCATTAACTCATTTCTCCTGGTGAAGCAGATTGGCCAGTCAGTCTAACATATCCTGGCTTCGTAAAGATATTTCTGGATGAACAGAGTGTTCTAACAGATTATGCATACACACAATCGATACTTCACAAAGACAAGAGGGAAGGAACATATATATACCTATGGCTGATTCATGTTGATGTGTGGCAGAAGCCAACACAACATTGTTAAGCAATTATCCTCCAATTAAAAACAAAAAGACATCCTAAGAATTTAAAACTCAGTGTTCAAGGTTCTAGTTACTTAGGATCCTTTTGGAGAATTTTGTTGGAGTGATTCTCGAAGTAGCTTCAGGCAGGGTTATACTTCAATTTTTGGTTTAAGGAGCATTGTTTTTCATGGAACATTGGGGGAAAAAAAATTCCATGTCATTACCACTGCCATTCAAACGCACTGGATTTTTAAAAGGCTATCTCCACTTGCTATCCTTGGAGATTAGCCTGTGGTATGGGTAGTATTTCCCAGATATGCAGTCTTTCCAGGTAAAGCTATATGAGAAAATCACAGTGATATTGCTGAAAAGACTTATGTGCACTCCTAATCTTTACTTGTACCCCTCCCACTCAAGTCCTCAACCTCTTTCATTTTCTGCTTCTACCACTTACTGGCTGTGTGACCTTAGACAACTTGCTGCTTCTTTGTGTCTCCATTTTCTCACCTTGAAAAGAACATAATAATAGTACCTACCGTATAATGTTGTTATGAGGATTGAATGTATGTGTGTGATTATGTGAAGATACACATACCTACATATATATGTATATACATATATATGTATTTGTGTGTACACTAATAGAGATAGTTCATCTCTGTGTCACTCGGTGGCTTCTCTGAGAGTGGACACCTCTTAATCTTTGTATTGCTTGATTTCTCAGCTGTAGTGAACACTGTTGAGTTTCTCTTTCAGAAATTCTCCCTACTCTTACTTTCATCAAGTTTTCTCCATCTCTTCCACAGTTCTTTTTGACTGCTCCTGTTCCTCTTATTCATTAAGTATTAGACTTTATCAGAGCTCAGCCTTTGACACTTTGTTCTTGCTTCCCCCACTCCCCTTGGCCAAACTCATTTAGTTTCAGAATTTGAATCACTATTGTAAAATCTATAAATTGATGGCTTTCCAGATTTCTGTTCATAGTCTAGACCTCAATACTGAGCACCAGATCTCTATATCTGCTAGTCTCCTAGGCATTCCCTATTTGATGCCCTGAATATACTCATAGCTCAACACATTCAGAACTGGGGTTGTCAGCTACATCATTCCCATTAAATGATATCACTATCTTCCTAGTTTCTCATCAAACTGAGGCTTATATTTGTTTCTTCCATTCCTCCCCCTGACTCATCCACATACAGTATGAATCCTATGTATTATTCATCTTAAATATTTTTAAAATCTCATTTTGGGCTTCCCTTGTGGCTCAGCTGGTAAATAATCTGCCTGCAATTTGGGAGACCTGGATTCAATCCCTGGGTTGGGAAGATCCCCTGGAGAAGGGAAAGGCTACCCACTCCAGTATTCTGGCCTGGAGAATCCCATGGACAGTCCATGGGGTTGCAAAGAGTCTGACACGACTGAGCAACTTTAATTTTCACTAATCTCATTTTATCTTGACTGTACCTACTCTCATTCTCTTCTTGCCTGGCCTATTACAACAGTTTCATAGTGGGTCTCCCCACCTCTAGTCTTCAGTTCTCTATAAAGAAGATGAAAGACCGTTTCACAAAGCAGGTATACTTATGTTTTTCCCTAGCTTAAAAATATTCAGTCTTCCTAATGCAATGTGTAAAGTCCTGTGTGAACTGGTCTTTGCTTAACTCTCCAATTTCCCCACCTGCACAAAATCCCTGGCATCCCTACATCTGGCATCTTGCTATTTCCTCTGCCTAAAACAATTCTCTAATTCCCTCACCCTTTTATCCTTCAGTTGACAGTAATACTGTGGTGTTAACTTAGACTTCACTTCCTCTAGGAAGCCTTCCTAGGCATTGATTCCTCCAAGTCATTTATCTTGACATTTCTCATGACCCCTTTAGTTTTTCCTTCATAGCATGTATTATGTTGCTTTGCAGTTGTCCATTTGCATGTTTGTCCTTATTAAACTTACATTCCAACAGAGAAAAGTTCATGTCTGTGTTTTTCAAGGTTATATTCTTGGCATCTAGCTTAATGTTAGTCATTTCAAATGTATAGGATAAAAATGTATGAGTGCATATATATTAGGCTATGAGTTTCAAGCAAGAATAACTGAGAAACGGGTCAAAGTTCATGATTTGCTTCTCTTTTTAAAATAAAAGCAAATACAGAATTTTATTAAAACATCAGTACAACTAAACTAAGGGTACTACTCTACCAGGAATAAGATTTTAAAGCATTGAGTTATGTTGCCTTGGGGGTAATGTACCATTTAATGATAGAACAACATAACTTAATCCTGGTGTTATTCTCAGCACAAATATTAGGCATTGGGAAGCAACCCAAGTCTTGTCTGTCCACAGTTATGCATGTTGTATTTTATTCAACAAATTTATTTTAATAAGCATAGGTTTAAAGGCATCACATGATTATAATTTGAAAAGGAGGGCATTTTTCCAGTTCTCTATGCTTTTTTTCATATTAATTTTTTGGTACTTTATGGCCTGTTTTTCAGCCTGTATTTAAAAATACATGTTCACCCTTTTATTCCGCTGCTTCACAAAGAAAACTTATTTATAAGATAAACTGCCAATTCCATAATATTAGGTTGGCTCAAAAGTTTATTCATGTTTTTCTATGAGATGTTATGAATGAACTTTTTGGACAACCGAATATTTCATTTCTATTTAGAGCAGGAGTTTTCAGATGGCATAGCTCTGAACTAGTGATATACCATTGTTCTGTTTGGTTGGTTATCATTTCAGTTGGTTCTGTTTTCAGTACAGCATCTTCACTTGAGCATTTTAAAAGATACTTAATTCAGAGACTCCTCTACCTAGCTATTGGAGATAATAATTTTTTTAACATGTTGAATAGTTTGGAAAGAACTATTAAAAAAAAAACAGTTACAGGGTAGATTTTACCCCTACTTTTACAGATTGTTTTACCTTCCAAGCTTTCTATTTAATCTTAAAAGCATTTTTTGGGTCAGTTTTTTTGTCCAAATTTCTAAGTGGGAAATACAGAATTTGGTCATTTTTTTGGGGGGACATTTTCTGCAACTTAAGAAGCCATTTTAAGGTTATGCACATAAAATATTTTATATATATATATAATCTGTGATTTATTTATATATATGTGTGTGTATATATTAGGTTCAAATATAATTGCAGTTTCAAACAGTGAATTTTAGATCATGTTGTTCAGTTGCTCAGTCATGTCCAACTCTTTGTGACCCTGTGGACTGTAGCACATCAGGCTTCCTTGTCCTTCACTATCTGGAGTTTGCTCAAACTCATGTCCATTGAACTGTTGATGCCATCCAATCTTCTCATCTTCTGTCTCCCCCACCTTCTTATGCCCTTAATCTTTCCCAGCATCAGAGTCTTTTCCAGTGATTTGGGTCTTTGCATCAGGTGGCCAAAGCGTTGGAGCTTCAGCATCAGTCCTTCCAATGAATATTTAGGAATGACTGGTTTGATCTCCTTGCAGTCCAAGGGACTCTCTAAGAGTCTTCTCCAGACACAGTTCAAAAGTGTCAATTCTTCAATGCTCAGCCTTTTTTATGGTCCAACTCTCACATCTGTACACGACTGCTGGAAAAACCATAGCTTTGTCTGTATGGACCTTTTGTCAGCAAAGTGATATCTCTGGCTTTTTATATGCTGTCTAGGTTTGTCATATCATTTCTTCAAAGGAGCAAGTGTCTTTTAATTTCTTGGCTTCAGTCACCATCTGCAGTGATTTTGGAGTCCAAGAAAATAGTCTATCACTGTTTCCATTTTCCCCCCTATCTATCTATAACTAGGCACAAGCATATCTTTATTAATCAAAATAGGAACCATTATAATCATCACATTTTTGTCAAAGAGAAGTAAGTTTGTTTATTCCTATAGTGTAAAAGTTCGTGATTCAGGATTCGAGAAACTCTTGGAAAGATTTCTAGGCAAGAGGTCAGGTGAATATGGCAGATGAGGCAAAACTTTGTAAGTCAGTTTGTTCAACTTGTCAAGTGTTGGTTGTGTGACGTGTGGTTGGATGTTGTCATATGGAAGATTTGGACCCTTTATGTGGAACAGTGCTGGCCTGAGGCCTTGCAGTTTTCGGTATATCTCATCAATTTGCTGAGCATACTTCTCAGGTGTAATGGTTTCACTGGGATTCAGAAAACTGTAGTGGATCAGACCTGCAGCAGACCACCAAACAGTAACCATGACCTTATTTTGATGCAAATTTGGCTTTGGGAAGTGCTTTGGATCTTCTTCTTGGTCCAACCATTGAGCTGGTTGTCCATATAAAATCCGTTTTTCATTCCACATCACTATCTGATAGAGAAGTGGTTCACTGTTGTTGCATAGAATAAGAACACAACACTTCAAAATGATATTTTTTGATTTGTGGTCAGCTCATGGGGCACTCACTGAGTTTTTTTACCTTTCCAATTTGCTTCAAATGCTGAATAACCATAGGATGATTGATGTTGGGTTATTTGGCAACTTCTCGTGTGTTTATAAGAGGATCATGTTTGATGATCCTTCAGTTGGTTGTAGCCAACTTCCCATGGCCAGCCACTACATTCCTCCCCTTCAAGGCTCCTGTCCTCTCTGCAAAACTTCTTGAACCACCACTGCAGTGTACGTTTGTTAGTAGTTCCCGGGTCAAATGCATTGTTGATGTTGCAGATTGTCTCTGTTGCTTTGAACTTGAATAAGAAAATTGCTCAACTTTGCTTTTGTCTAATAGTTCCCTAGTCTAAAATACATATAAAATATACAGCAAGTAATGTTATTAGCAAAAAAAACATAAACTGAGAAATGTGCATTAAAATGATGTACAACATAACCACATTTATTTAGGAATGTATTCTAATATCAAATGACAAATTTCAACCGTGCAGAAACCGCAGTTACTTTTGCACCAACCTAATATTTAATTTATAATATATATACACATACACAGACATACACTCTGTAGTTATATTTTTGTCTATACTATATTTATGTTTTACATACTATGTGTACATTGAAAAAAAGTTATCAGTTGTGTCTGACTCTTTGTGATCCCATGGACCACAGCCCACCAGGCTCCTCTGTCCATGGGATTCTGAGGGCAAGAATACTGGAGTGGGTAGCCATTTCTTTCTCCAGGGGATCTTCCCAACCCAGGGGTTGAACCCAGGTCTCCTGCATTGCAGGCAGATTCTTTATGATCTGAGCTACCTGGGAAGCCTCATGTGTACATTATATAATGATATTTGTACTATATATGTCATATAAACTATAAATACTATGTTTATGTGTGAATATATATAGTAAATACTAAATAATTGATAAATACTTGTTGTTTTAATATTCTGAATTAAACTGTATAGTTAGTTCCTTTAGGAAAATTGGCAATAAAGATGTCTGAAAAAGAATATTAATTATCATTCAAATTATGCTTTAGAAAAAACCAAGCTGTTCAGTACAGTAAAGAAAGAGTATTATACATATCAAAATTTCCTTCAGATAAGGGGAAACATGTACGGTGAAAAGACATTGATATGTATTTAGTTTCTATCCCTATGTTCTTGTCATGCTGCCAAAGTATCCTTCTTAAGTCACACAGTATTACTTGACATTTTTTGGACATCACATAGCTCAATAGCTTTGTAAATGGTCGTTTTTGTTGCTTGGTGCGATCATGTTTACATCTCAAGATTTTCCTCAATCTTTTGTTCTATGAAGCAATAACCTTTGGTTCCCATAACACTTTGCACATCTGTCTATCATTACCATGTTGTGTTACTTTCCTAGATTGCCTTTCTGTGTTCCCCATGAAGGCCAAAGTACTTTTAGGCATTATTGGCATAGAACTTGAGCAAAAATATCCAAAACTCTGAGAAAAACATACTGGCTATAAGTTATGAAAAAGTACACCAGTATTAATGAATAGTAAAATGCCTATAAAATAATCACAGGCAAGCATAACTCAACTCACATGTAGTTGTGTAAATTTTTCAGTGTGAGATGTGAGTTTTAGTGTTTTATAGGATGGCACGTGAATCTAGAAAACTGAATATAACTAGAGCCCAATAAAGTCTTAAGTTTGCTTCATGGCCATAGTACATTTTGAGAGCAAGAACTGTGTTTTACTCACTTTTATAGTTATAGAAGTCAGTGGCAATGACTGGGATATGGCATGTACATAAATATGGTGATGAAATTCCTGGAAGTTATACATAATCTATAAGTATTACCTAGCTGAATAAAGGTTTGTATTAAATATAGCCCAAGAGGCAGTATGTCATTGTGGTTAAGAGTGTGACTTTGAAGACCAGGATTTGAGACGCAGTTCTGTTGCTTATTGGAGGAGTAACTCAGGGTGAGTCATCTGTCTCCCTAGACATTAAATTCTCTCCTCCATCAAAGGGTAATAGTGGCAACTATCTTAGGATTGTCATGAGGATTAAATGAGATAATTCATGTTGAACACTTAAAATGGCATGACATAAGGAAAAGTTCCAATAAAATTTAGCTTATTATTATTACTATAAACTAGGCAAAGGTAGCTTTAACATAAATGACCGCATCTATAATATTCAAATCTTGAAATAGCTTTCAGTCCTAGCAAAATTTAAGGAGAATAGAGGTAAAAGAGGTCACAATGTACAACTTTCTCTAAATTCTCAATTCTTAGAAGCAACAGATTGTAAAAAAATGCTGGAATAAGTCAGATTTTGAGGCTTTATGTAAATTTTAAAAAAGTGGTGATAAAAGCTTTCTTATTCTCAAGATAACATGCATGAAAACAATTTGTGATTCAGGATAGCAATACGGGTATGTCTTTAAGCCAACTAACTCTTTGTGACACATTGTCCTTGCTTTCTAAAGTAGGCCTCATCTCACTTTTAATGTGTGAAAGGAGAGATTATTCAACACAGTGGTAGACACATTTTTGTTCTCAAGAACACTGCGATATCATTAATCTTCTGGCACGCCTGCAAAGGCGGGTTATGTGAATGCTAGTCTTTTGCAAGGCTATAAATAAAGTTTAAAGAGAGAAAGAGACAGAAAGAAAAGATGTTTTCCTGAAGCTTCTGTTGCCACAGTAAGGACCACATTAACAGTGCAATAACTTACCAGTAATAATACTTTTAAAATTCTCTTTATGGGTTTTAAACATCTGTCTAGAAAAATCCAGCCTAAAAATAGAATCTGATCTTGTAACACAGCCTTCTCAAATTGGGTTATCCTGAACACTCTCCTCACTGAATAGTCACATATCACTATGTCAGAGCTGTATTTCTGGGTATAGCAATGCTTTATCATGGCTATCATATGCTTAGCCCTCCTGGAAGAAACTGCTGCACACATTTATGTATTAGGGTTTGTGTGTGTGTGAAGTAGCTCCTCATAGATGGAAATGCTTCAGTAAAAATATTTTTTTGTGTTCCTCTTTGGCTATTGAGATGTATAGTAAACAAAAATACAATATTTCCCTCATTTTTAATGTTAGGAATTTTATTCTACTTACTAGTCTAATAGACTCAAGTTTTATAATTACCCATGTTTAAAAGTTGAGTTACATTTGTTTTTATTTGAAAATACTTGAAGGAGTAATGTTTGCATACTAAATAATGAGAGCATCATGGATTATTATTACACACAATATGAACTTAATTTTCCCATCAAATAGGAAATAGGTAGTAATTTTTGGTCCTAGCAAAGAGCTCTTTCTGATGGTTCTTCTGTGGGCAAAATTCCTGCTAATTTCATGAGAACATCAGGGACAAATCAATTAACATGCCATAGATTGTTGTTTAAAGCTGTATTTAGTCTAACCTATAGAGCTAAAAAAAACCTAATAAGAAAACCCCAATTTGCTCTTACTCTAATTATCTCTTGCCATACATTCTTGGAAGATTTTTTTCATAATGTTTTGGAACTTGGGACTTCCAAACAGTTTGTATGTGACAAACTAAAGACATGCAATTAGAACATGCAATTAGAACCTCTTTGCTATTCAGTTTTCAAGAGATATGTGTTGCTAATTAAGAATCAACATCTCTGGCAGTTTTTCAGGTTGAGCAAACCTTTAGCTTCAGGACAGTCAGCTGACACTGCACACTCAAAACTGGGCTTCTTGTGGCTCTTCGCTCAGCCCTCTGAATTTTAGAGGCCACTTCTGAGGATGCGGATTGAGAGTCATTTCTCTACTGGTGTTTGCATGTGGCTCCATTCTCAGTGAACATCTGGGGAGTGTATCACATTCTGTAACAGGTGAGTATGGAATAGGCAGTTGGAAGTACTCATCCAAGAAGCATGTAAGTAGAGTGCCCATGCCCCTCTCACAAACATCTAGGAAACAGAACTAGAGCTTCTCAAGACAGAAGATAGATCCTCAGGAACCATCATGGCCTCTGGGGACCAAGTCTTGACCATCGTGAGGCCAGTGATGTTGTTAACCATCTTTAATAAGGTTTCAAAACTCATTGCAAATTTGGACTTAGGGGATGGTAATCATTGGAAAAGACCCTGATGCTGGGAGGGGTTGGGGGCAGGAGGAGAAAGGGACGACAGAGGATGAGATGGTTGGATGGCATCACCGAATCGATGGACATGAGTTTGAGTAAGCTCCGGGAATTGGTGGTGGACAGGGAGGCCTGGTGTGCTGTGATTCATGGGATTGCAATGAGTCGGACACGATTGAGCAACTGAATTGAACTGAATCAGATATTTTAATTGAAGTAGAGTTAACTTATAATGCTGTATTAGTTTCAGATATACAGCAAAGTGATTCAGTTATATATTTGATACTTTTCTGTTATTATAAGTTTCCTGTGCTATATCCTTGTTTCTTGTCTATTTTATGTGTAGTAGTTTGTATCTGTTAATCCCAAACTCCTAATTTATCCCTTTCTCCTCCATTTTCCCTTTGGTGATCATGTTTTCTGTCTGTGAGTTTGTTTATATAGTTTTTATAGTTTATAGTTTGTTTAGATAGTTTCATTTGTATTATTTTTTAGATTCCACATATATAAGTGATATCATGTGATATCTGTCCACTCAATATGATATTCTCTGTGTACATACATGTTACCGCAAATGGCATTTTCATTCTTTTTTATGGCTGAGTAATACTCCATTGTGAGTATATGTGTGTGTGTGTACATACTGCTGCTGCTGCTAAGTCACTTCAGTCCTGTCTGACTCTGTGCGACCCCATAGATGGCAGCCCACCAGGCTTCTCCGTCCCTGGGATTCTCCAGGCAAGAACCCTGGAGTGGGTTGCCATTTCCTTCTCCAATGCATGAAAGTGAAAAGTGAAAGTGAAGTCGCTCAGTCCTGTCCGACTCTTCGTGACCCCATGGACTACAGCCTACCAGGCTCCTCCATCCATGGGATTTTCCAGGCGAGAGTACTGGAGTGGGTTGCCATTTCCTTCTTCAGTGTACATACTACATAATATTAAACCAGTTGTCCACTGATGGACACTTGGGTCGTTTTCATGTATTGGCTATTGCAAACAGTGCTGCTGTGAACATTGGGATGTGTGTATTTTTTCAAATTAGAGTTTTCATCTTTTCCAGATATATGTCCAGGGGTGGGATTGCTGGATCATATGGTAGATACCTTATTGTGGTTTTAATTTGCATTTCTCTAATAATTAGCAAGTAGAGCATCTTTTCATATGCCTGTTGGTCATCTATATGTCTTTATAGAGAAATGTCTATTTAGGTCTTCTGCCCAATTTTTGATTGGGTTGCTTTTAGATTGAGTTGTATGAACTGTTTGTATGTTTACGAAATAAACCCCTGTCAGTCTCATCATTTGCAAATATTTTCTTTCATTCTGCAGGTTGTCTTTTCATTTGTTTATGGTTTCCTTTGCTGTGTAAGGGCTTCCCTGGTGGCTCAGCTGATAAAGAATCCGCCTGCAATGCAAGAGACCTGAGTTTGAACCCTGGGTTTGAAAAATCCCCTGGAGAAGGGAATGGCTACCCACACCAGTACTCTGGCCTGGAGAATTCTATGGGCTGTATAGTCCATGGGGTTTCAAAGAGTTGGACACGACTGAGTGACTTTCATTTGCTGTGTAAAAACTTTCAAATTTGATTAGGTCTCGTTTGTTTATTTGTAATCAAATATTTTTAATGAAGTTTCAAAGCTCATTGCAAATATGAATTTAGGGGGCACATTGTATCCCTAATTTACAGAAGAAACTAAAATGGAAAATAAAATGAATAGTTAATAACTACATTTGTGAGGTTTTTATTCAATTATTGTTAAATACATAATTACCTAATTTATGCTTTAAGACATTTCTGTTAAGTATGTATTACTTTCCCTAATAGTAAAGGAAGCACACTACTGAAACAGGTTAGGTAACTTGTTTATGACTACTAAGCAGTAGAGATGAGATTTGAATCTGGATTGGTCAGATTCTTAAGCTCACATTTTTACCCAACCAGGATCAACAGGATTGACAAAGGATCAAATGGTGAATAAGGCAAAATTTCATTTGTGCGATTCTTCCCTTCCTTTGCTGTAAACTTCCCCTCCCTTTTGTTGGTCCTATTCTCACAGGTTTTATTTTGCCCATATCCCTCAGTTCAGTTCAGTCGCTCAGTCGTGTCTGACTCTTTGCGACCCCACGAATCACAGCACGCCAGGACTCCCTGTCCATCACCACCTCCCGGAGTTCACTCAAACTCATGTCCATCGAGTTGGTGATGCCATCCAGCCATTTCATTCTCTGTCGTCCCCGTCTCCTCCCACCCCCAATCCCTCTAGCATCAGACTCTTTTCCAGAGAGTCAACTTGTCGTATGAGGTGGCCAAAGTATTGGAGTTTCAGCTTTAGCATCAGTCCTTCCAAAGAACACCCAGGATTGATCTCCTTTAGAATGGACTGGTTGGATCTCCTTGCAGTCCGAGGGACTCTCAAGAGTCTTCTCCAGCACCACAGTTCAAAAGCATCAACCCACTCCCAAATTAATGGTAACTGAAAATAATGCCAAATCACTACAGTTCTCTGCTAGGTGTGTATAGTTTGGTTGAAGCCCAAAATGCTGAAATTCTTTTGGGATAAGAAAACGTGCTTTAGGCATCACAACAGTTGGAGTTCGTTGGGGCACATACATGGCTTAAGCCATGTGTTCTCAGAAGAGGGCTGTGGGCCTGAGGAAACTCAGTGTTTCCCCGTTAAATTTTTTTTATACATGTAAATAAGTAAAAAATGAACCCCTAAAGTAGATCTGAAGGCAAAAGAAGTCACAGACTATAGTTAAGAGGAGAAATGTGGTCAGGGTGGGGCAAATATCTCCTCATAGAACATCAGGGTGTTCTATGAAGTTCTGAACTGATTACATACATTTCAGAGTGTCTCTCCCAGTCTCCACTTTATTCCATTCCACTGGAAGGTCTTGAATACGAAGACAAGGCCACAGAACTCTTACCTGGAATTACAGTTCTTCTCACTACCTTTGAACTGCTTCCTTTCAAGAGGCTGCTACCTGCTGTTCACAATAGGATAGTTGCAAGTTGCATTGAGGTGACATACATCTTCCCTACTGGTGATGATACAGAACTCTCTTAAAGCTAATATTTGCTGACATAGATTGTTAGGAAATCATTTAATGTAAACTTGCTAAGCTTTCGTGTGTGTAGAAGAAAAATATGTCAAGAAATAATAAAACAACTTTTGGAAAAAATTATAGGAGCAGAAAAAGTTATTGTCCATAATCCCACTACTCTAACATACCAATTGAGGCACATTGTAAACTTTCAACCACGTTTTTCCTCCGAGTATTTATTAACATAGTTATAGTCACAACTCATATTTAAAAATTTTGCTTACTTTCTCCTAATATTATGACATGGTCATTTTCTTTATGCTGCTGAACATTCTTCTTTAGTTAGGCCGATAATTTTGCTGGGAGGTGGGGCTTCCTCTTCATTTTTTGAATGGCATAATGTTCATCTAAATGTTTGAATTACTTCCTTGTAGACATTAGATAAATTTCAGTAGAGTTCAGCCACAGATTTTAAATATTACTTACATAGATGCTGCATTGTAGCTCTCAGGAGATTGTTAACATCATCACATTATAAAATGTATTAGCATTTTGCCATTAAATGCCACTTTTGCCATTTAATTGTAATAAAAATTGGTTTATTGACACTGTTGGAAGAAAACATACAATTGACTTAAAACATCTAAGTTAAATAATCATTGAGTTTAGATTTTACTTGATGGAGGCTAAGATTCTTCTTCTACATATTTTCTGAGACTTTTTTATGCTAAAGAATGTCTTTGGGCTCTTTGCAGCTGTTGCGGCCTGGCCTTACCCCATTAGATGTGGGAAGAGAAGGAGACAAATTGTGACACTGTCCCTTATCAAAAGACCACACAGTTGTTCGCCACTTTGACTCCATGATGGATAGTTATCTTGAGGTTTGACGGATGTAAGGCTAAAAGTTTAGAGGAAAACAGTGCAGATGCCCAGTAGCTTCTTGCTATTGACACTTACTTGATAACATGGGGTTAATCAATCTTCTCTATTTTTTTTAGCTTCAGTTTTGTTTGCTGTTCAGGCTTTATTTTTCCCACCTCATCAGACTGATATGCCTTTCCCCTTTCCCCCCACCCCAAAAAGAAAGCCTTGAGGGAGAAAAGACAATAAGCAACTCTTTTACCAAACAAACTCTGCTGTCCTTCTGACTGCATGTCCTGGAGACAGACAAACACCTACCAGTTTTCTTTGTATAACATGTGCAGATGTATGCACACACATGTGTATTTTTAAAGTATTAATCTAATGAATGGCTGGAGAAATAGATTTTTGTGATCAAACATTTAACAATTTTTATCTTGGAGAAAGACGTTATCTTCAAAAGTATTTTGTTTTCCCGAGCAGCAGCACATCATCAATTAATCATTTCCCTTTCTGCGTTTCTTCCATATTTGCCCTAGGTCAGTGATGTGCAACTATTACACATTCCATTGAAATGGTTATTTATTGCAGTAAATATGGTGAATTTTTATCTCATTGCAAGAGATTGATGCATTGTTATAAGACCTGCTGGTTCTGTCATGCCCAGATGCCTCAAACAGAGACAAATAGAGGGGGTAAAGTCCTTGTGCTTCTTGTGAAATTTTATCACCCCAATTAGGGCAAAGGATGGCAGAATCAAAATTCTTACAAAGGTTTTTTTTGTTTTTCAATATTTGAAAGCTTTAACATGCATTGAAATTTACCGGTTTTGAGACTGCAATTTGAGTTTTGACAAATGTATACTGTCTTTTTACCACAACTGCAGTCATGATATAAAACATTTTTATTACCACTCACAAGGCTCTTTGTGGTCATTACCGCCACCCTCCCCTTACATCCCTTGGTCCCTGGTAATCACTGGAGAAAGCAGATCACTTCATAATTTTAAACGCCCTCTGGGTACAGAGGCCACACTAATCTTCTCTGTATTATACCCATTGTTGTATATATGTGCTGCCTCAGTACTTAACACAGATTTCAGAAGTAAGGTGTGACTAGATAGAGATTAGTTTGTAAAACCTTTTACAGCATATGAATGTATGTAAATGTAAATCTTTTAAGATACAATTTTTAATAGTGGATTAGAAATATACTGTCAGTCCCTTGGAGAAAAAGTCAGCAATTCCCCAGTTTTGTGACATGCATAGAGTTACTCAATACTTGAGATGCTGTCCTGGTCTCATGACCAACTCCTCACTGTTTTTGAAGTACTTGGGTGTTAGTTGATAATTAGCTTCCTTCAGTCATTTTTTGTTTTGTTACCTTAGGAATACTTCTGTTGTTGAGTTTTTGAAACAGACTGATGGTATGACTTTGTTAACCACTTTGTTGAATTAAAACAAAATTCTAAGGCTCAAGGAATTGTTGAAATACAGTTTTTAAATGTGGAAGAGAAAAGCAAGGCAATTTAATTCACTGTTTAGTTGGGCAAATGACTAAAAAGAAGGAAATGATAAGTGTGTGAAAATTGCTGTATATACCCCTGGCTGACAGTTTTTTTTCCATTATATGTGAAGAGACATTAAGTGTAAGAACATTGTTCCTTGTGTACACACACAAAACATTCTTCTTGTTGGGCACTATCAATACAATGACCATAATGGATAATACTACTTCAGTTATTAGATTGAAGTGGTGGTTTTTTTTTTAGCTAAAAATGAATAAGCACAAATGAACCTAGAATACATGTAAGTGCTCCAGGGAGTTGAAGATGAGTGAGAATCTGCTATAAGTATTAAACATTGTATTCATGTCTTAAAATCTACTATGCTTTGGTTAGTCACAGTCATTTCCTTTTGATTGTTTTAAAGAGGTTTTCTACTAAGATAATATGAAAATATTAATATGTTAATATTAAAATATGAATAAGACATGGATATTTTATGGTATAAACTTTCCAACAGATCTAAAAATGCATCACTTGCAAGACTCAAGTTTAGTTAAAGATGTAAAGGAGCAGTTGTGTGGAAGCAATGGTTTTTGGAGAAAATATGTTTAACTTCTGTACATTTTTAATTTTATCTCTGCGTCTCTACCTGTCTTTATAATCTACATCTTCCAAAGAACCCCTTGAATCTATGTTCTCTCCTTGGCATGCACAAATAGAAGATGTCAGTTAAACCAGGGTGAAAACCTGAATTATCTTTCCTGGAGTTATGTGGGAAAGGGGTGAAATTGAATTTGCATTACTTTTTGTTTACCTACTTTAAAAGAGGTTGCTCCCTGAACCTTAAATCTCTAAACTCAGGGTTCCTAGGGACTTCCCTGGTGGCTCAGACCGTAGAGAATCTGCCTGCAATGCAGGGGACCTGGGTTTGATCTGTGGTTGGGAAGATCCCCTGGAGGAGGGCATGGCAACCCACTATAGTATTCTTGCCTGGAGAATCCCCATGAACAGAGTGGCCTGGTGGGCTACAGTCCATGGGGTTGCAAAGGATCGGATATGACTGAGCGACTAAGCACAGCTAACAAGGTTCCTAGTGATTTGAGACTAAGAAAAAGCTCAAAGAGTGTTTGAGAACTTCAGAGGAAAGTCTATTCCTATTATTTTCCCATTAAAATGCACCAACCCCAAAGGATATGATTTTATGCAGATAAATGTTGGATAAATATCTGAACTTCTGGGCATATTTGAACTCACGTTAGGAATAATACACAGTTCTGTAAACCCTGGTTAACAAGGAAAGTATTTAGCTTTCTATCCATGTGCCTATCTCTTCCATACCCCTTTTGTCTTTGCTTTAAGCTCATCTAAGCTCAGAGGCACACATTGGAATCAAGCTTAGAGTTGCAAGGATGAAAAATCTCGAGAGGTGAATGTAACTGCTAGTGCTTCTTGCAACACTTGCCCTCTGCAGCAGCTCTCGGCCACCCAGATCAGCAGGATGGGCGTGAGCTGCATCTGTTCTGTCACAGTGTCTTCCCTAAACCCAAGGGGTGTGCCTGTGGCTCACTGATGCCACTTGACTGGCATTGTTGTTTCATAACCTAAAGCCCTTTCTTATTTCCCTCTTTGCTCCTGAAACCTTCACTCCTGTGTATTTTCTATCCTTTTACCCTGACTTTCTAACAGCTGAACTACACAAATGCCAAGTAGCGACATGAATTCCTGAACAGAAGCTGCCATAAAACATTGCTGCTCCAACCAAGAAACACACATGTAGAGGCACATGACTGACAGGGCTCAAAAGGCAGGTTTTAGTAAATGACAAGTGTGAAGTGCTTATTGTTGCTCTAGTCGATGGAAGCTCATATTTACACAAAGAAAATCATTCACATTTCAGAACAATTCAGTGTAACTGGCAGCTTGGGAAAGAAAAGACTTAAAAATCTCTTAAAGATGTAGAAGACAGGAGGGGTACAGAATCCAAAGCATTCTCTCACTTTGGAATATGTTGGCATCTTTTGATTGGGTTTTAAAACTGGGATTTTGGAGTAGCAGCAGGAAAAGTTGAAATTATAAATTATTTTTGTTAGGAACAAGAGAGGATAAGAGAATGAAAAGAAAGCTGTTCGTCTTTTATTTATTCTAAGCATAATTCCATTCAGTGTTAATTAAATAAAAGTCTAAAGAAGCACATTACCCTTTTATATGTACTCACTGCCATTACTACAGAAAGATCTATGGTTATCCACGAACATAGGAAGGAAATATCATATGATATCAATCCATTGTGTGTGATCAGTATTACGATAATTGCTAATGTCATGAAATATGTAATTTGAACCTTGCTTTTACCAGTTAAAATACTGTTATAAGGTTCAGTCTTAAGGACATGACCTTATTCTGTATGTGTAGTATAGTAAATTAAGGTAGAAATGTTCTGGCTTCTGTATTTTTTTCTGCTGCTGGTTAATAAACCACTCAAGTAACGAAAAATTTAAAAAGACTGGAAGGAATTGCAGAGAGTAGAAATTCCAGACATTTCATTTTATAGTTGTAAAGATAGACTCAAAGAGAATAAAGTCCCATTCCTTTCATGTGACAACTGGGTTAGTTATTTATCACATTCCTTTCTTTCTTATGGTTAGGTATGGCCTTGTGCCTAAGTTCTTATTCAGTAAAATGCAGGCAGGTGTGATGTCCTCTGCTCTCAGACTGCTGCTGCTGAGTCGCTTCAGTCGTGTCCCACCAGGCTCCCCTGTCCCTGGGGTTCTCCAGGCAAGAACACTGGAGTGGAGTGCCATTGCCTTCTCCGGCTCTCAGACTAGGCTCATCCAAAACTCCCTGCTTGAATCTCTAGGCTGTTTACCCGTCTTCCGACTAAGAGTGAAAGATTCCAAGGCTCTTTGATGTGGTATAGTTGGAATAGATGGAAGTCTAGGACTCTGAATCTTTGTGATGAAGGCAACTACCCCACAGCTACATAGGACTGTGTTAAGGTGAGTGAGCAATGGACTTATTTCTTGGGCCATTGAGATTCTGAAATACATCCATTATATTAATTAGTGTTACTTTAACACTTGCAGCACTGCCAGCAGCCTTAACTGTCAGTCTGTGTTGGAATGGCAGGTTCCGTTCCTCAGCCTTCTCTGTTACCGCCACTTCTTCAAGTGTACCTGTTTGGTCTCACTGTCATGCTTCTGTACTGCACTTTCATCATTTGAACTTCAGTCGTATCAAGAGCCTCTCTCAACTGGTCTTTGAGTCCTCAGTTTGCCTCTCTTCTAGTTCTCACCGTGTACTGACAGAAGATTAATCCTGCTCTGAAAACGTCTCTTTAAAAAAAAAAATTTTTTTTAATTGGAGGATAATTGCTTTACAGTGTTGTGTTAGTTTCTGCCGTACGTGAATCAGCCGCAGGTATGCATACATCCCCTCCCTCTTAAGCCTCCCCTCACATCTCGTCCCTCTAGGCTAGCTCTCTGAGTTATATAGCAATTTCCTACTGCTGCTGCTACTGCTAAGTCACTTCAGTCGTGTCCGACTCTGTGTGACCCCATAGACGGAAGCCCACCAGGCTCCCCCGTCCCTGGGATTCTCCAGACAAGAACACTGGAGTGGGTTGCCATTTCCTTCTCCAATTTCCTACTAGCTGTCTATTTTACACATGGTAATATACACATTTCAACGCTAATCTCTCAACTCGTCCCACTCCTTCTCTTGCTGTGTATAGTCCATTCTCTACATCTGTGTCTCTGTTGCTGCCCTGTAAATAGGTTCATCAATATAATTTTTCTCAATTCCATTTTACTATAATACATATAATACATGTGTAGTATAATTGTAATATAATACATTTTACTAAAAAAATACATTTTTCTAGATTCTGTTCATGGGATTCTCTAGGCAAGAGTACTGGATCTGGAAATGGCAACCTACTCCAGTGTTCTTGCCTAGAGAATCCCATGGACAGAGGAGCCTTGCAGGCTACAGTCCGCGGGTCACAAAGAGTTGGACACGACTGAGCGACTAACACACACGTATTATGTATATCCTATTAGTTATGTATATATACAGAGATTTATTGTAAGGAGTTGGCCCATGCAATTATGAAGACTGACAAATCCCAAGGTCTGCATTTAACAAGTTGGAGACCCGGGAGAGCTGATGGTATAGGTCCGTTCTGAAAACCAACAGATTTGAGATCCAGGAAGAATCAGTGTTTCAATTTGAATCTGAAGGCAGGAAAACATCCATGTCCCAGTTGTAAGGCCAGCCTAGTTCCTTCTTACTCAGACTTTTTGTTCTATTTAGGTCTTTATCACCCACGTTAGGAAGAACTACCTACTCAGTCTGTGGATTCAAAAGTTAATCTCACCAAGAAACAGTCTCTCAGACATACCCAGAATGATGTTTGACCAAATACTTGGCTACCCAGTGGCTCATTCAGATTGGCACACAAAATTGATGATCACCCAGTGACTTATCCTGCCAACTTTCTCACTTGTTTTATCTATTCTACCACTGGGCATTTGGGTGTGAAAATGGAAAATAATACATTTCATAATGATTTTTTCAGGGATTTTTTTTTTCACTGTTGTATCCCTAGCACTTAGAGCCAAATATAGTAAACGCTTAATATGTATATTGAGTAAATCAATAAATTAATGTGACTGTTGTTCTATAATACAATATTCAAGTTCTTCAACCAGGCACCCCAAGTTTACCACCATGGAGCCTCAATGCACTTCTCCAACCTGATCTTTCAGTAGAAGAAAAACTCAAATCAGGCCATAGAGTATTCTGGGAAAGACAATACTCTCTCTGCCTTTGTATTTGATTCTCTTGTTTACTATGAAGGTTCTTGTTGTCTTGGCCATTGTCTAATATCTTTCCTGCTAAGTTTAGCCTATTCTGTTTTCATCTTCAGTGAAAACTTAATGTTCAGACTAGAGTGATTTCTCCCTTCTCTGAAATCTCATGATACTTTCAATCTGGATCACAATTACTGCAATTTAGTCATATATTCTTTTATATTGTTGTTTAAATTCCAAATGAATATTCAAGTTCCACCAAAGTTGTAATCCCTTGTATAAGGCAGTGTCCTGAAGGAAAGTGGGAGGTATACTAGCTAAGCCATAACAATCAAGACAATACGTGAATTTAGGAAGAATGTAGTCTATTTACCATATTAATTTCATTGGACTAGTATTTGGCACTCCATGTATTCTGCACCAGGTAGTATGCTAAGAGCATTGTGTATGTTATTTCATTTAATTTCAAAGCAATCTCTGAAGAAGTTATTATCATTAGCCCCATTTTGCTGTTGAGAAAACAGAGGCTTAGGTTAGGTGGTTTACCTAGGGTCCCAAAGCTAGGACATCACTGAGTTGGAATTCAAACTTCATAGCCAAGATTTTACTTAAACATCATGAATATTATTCAGGTATAATAATCCATTCCTAAAAGAATGAAATAATGCCATTTGTGACGATGTGGGTGGACCTTGAGGGCATTATGCTATGTGAAATAAGTCAGATAGAGGAAAACAAATCCTGTATGATTTCATTTCTATGTGGAATTGAAACAAGACACAAAACAGAGCTTATAGAGGTAGAGAGCAAATTGGTGATTGTCAGAAGTGAGAAGTGAATGAAAAGGAGATGGTGAAATGGGTGAAAGCAGTCAAAAGATAAACATTTTCAGTTATGAAATAAGTAAGTCTTGGGGATGTGTATGCAGCGCATATACTGTGTGTGCACACAGTCACCGTAGTCAGCAGTAGGTAGTAATCCCATATACATATTTGGAAGGTTCTAAGAGAGATTGTAAAAGCTCTCATTGTAAGAAAAAAGATTTTGTAACCACGTATGATGGTGGATGTTCTCTAGACTTATTGTGATGATTATTTTGCAATATACACAGATATCAAATTAGTGAACACCTGAAACTGATATAATGTTACATGTTAATTAGTGAAAGTCAGTCGTGTCCGATTCTTTGCGACCCCATGGTCCATACAGTCCATGGACTTCTCTGGGCCAGAATACTGGAATGGGTAGCCTTTCCCTTCTCCAGGGGATCTTCCCAACCCAGGGATTGAACCCAGGTCTCCCACATTGCAGGCAGATTATTTACTAGCTGAGCCACAAGAGAAGTCCTACATGTTAATTATACATTGATAAAACCTCAAAAAAACCCTGGAACTTCCTTGGTGGTACAGGTGGATAAGAATCCACCTGCCAATGTGGTGGGGGATATGGGTTCAGTCCCTGGTCTGGAACTATTCCACATACTGTGGAGCAGCTAAGCCTGTGTGCCATGACTACTGAGCCCGCACTCGTGAGCTGCAAGTACTGAAGCCTGTGCACCTACAGCCTGTGCTCTGCAACAAGAGAAGCCACGCAATGAGAAGCCTGCACATGGCAACCAGGAGTAGGCCCTGCTAACCGCAGCTAGAGAAAGGCTGCATGCGGCAAGAAAGACCCAGCGCAACCAAAATTTAAAAAACTATAAGTTAAATAATTTAAAAAAACCCTCAAAAACTAAATAAACATCATGATAAACTCTCATCCTAGGTTTATGTATAGTTTATAAGTATGGCAGTAGATAAGTCAGAATTTAAGCAACAGCAATAAAAAAGCAAAGCAAGAAAAAGTAAACTATTTACAAAAGGAACAGTGTTGTTAAATGAGTGGAACTGAGTGAAAATTAGGAAATTACACAATACGAAAAATTGCAGACAGTATAGGAGATACTGAAAAATACAGCATATAATCATCAGCACAGAAATTGGGACAATGGAAGAAAAGATAGCCAAGGCTGGGGGAAAGCTCCTGATTACAGGAGATGAGCTATTACTGTCTTAGATAATTATGTATTATAGGTGCAGTTTCTATTGCATTGGTTCCCAAAGATTCTTTCATCACTTCTGTAGATTAAAAATGCTAGATACATAGAGGCATAGTATCGTGCTGTGAGATCTACAATACTCAGTATCAGGCACCTGGTAGATACTAAAAAAAATATTTGTGGAAGGAAGGAAAGAAGGAAGAAAACAAGCAAGTCAGTGTGACCTGTTAGGAAAATGAAGGTAGTAATCTTTTTCATATAAATTTATTTAAATGTCAAAGGAAAAGTACGAGGAGTCTGATTTAAATTCATTGAGGTCCTATTAACTGACAGTCTGAACGTGAAAGAATCTGAATGTTGGCTGCTTGATATTTGATAATATCTGGCTGGTTGGATGTGACTGATATTTTGCTCTTTCACAAATGCTGTATTTTATTCATCCCGCTCCAAAATCCATATTTGACCTAATGTGGACATGTGTGGGAAGAAATGTTATTATGTTGGCAGGCAGATGAGAGCTAAAAAGTGCAGAGAGCTATGGTATATTTTAAAAGGGCATTAAAAAAAAAAATGAGGAATGTTGTCTTTCTTTAGTCCTGGGGGAGGAGTGATGTCTCTAGCTAATTATTGTGTCTTTTTAAAGCCTTTCTTGGCAAATTTCCCTCCTCCTTAGCATCTGTCCCACAAAATGATGCACTTAAGAGATCGAAGAGTTAAATATCATGGTCCTGTCTTTCTTGAATAACATAGTGTAGTGGGATGCTTAGTGATAAGGTCAGAGATTGGGGTGGATGGAAATCTGACTTCTGAACAGTAAGAAACCAGAGCTTGACTAGTTTTAATGACTAAAGTTACATCACCATCTCACAAGAGAGAAAAACCAACTAAAGTTCTCAGTTCAAGACCATGTTATACTCTTTACTATTCAAAACCATGATGACAGGAGTCAAACTGTTTATCTTGTGTGTGTGTATATACCTATACACATGTGTCTATACATATATATGTATGAATATTATGTAAATCTGTTTTATTTCTGATTTAGATAATGGGAAATTATAGTCTTGATTTTCTGTAAACCAGGGTGAGAATGAGTGGGCATTTCATCTCCTTCCTAAGACACTGGTTATATACTAATACCTTTTCTTAATAATAATTCCTTCAGTATGCTGCATGTGTGCTAAGTGGCTTCAGTTGTGTCTGACTGTTTGCAACCCCATGGACTGTAGCCTGCCAGGCTTCTCTGTGCATGGGATTCTCCAGACAAGAATACTAGAATGGGTTGCTGTTTCCTCCTCCAGGGGATCTTCCCAATCCAGGGACAGAACCCACGTATCCTGTGGCTTCTGCATTGCTAGGTGGATTCTTTACCACTGAGCCACCGGGGAAGCCCACACTTCAGTACGCTGAATGATATTTATTTAATTAAGTCAATCAGTCTCTCTCTCTCTGTCTCTCCCGCTTTTTCTGTAGTTTTAATTGTGTAGTCTGTGGATCCCTGAATCCCATTGACTCTTTCAGCTAGATTGCAAAGTCAAAGCTATTTCCACAATAATAGTAAACTGTTACTGACTTTTTTATAATGTTGCCATTTGCACTGATACAGTCCTGGAAAAAATTGTTGAAATCTTAGCAGAAAGGCAGTGGCCTCCACCCTGCAGTGTATATGTTTTGAATATTTTGTGTGACAAAATGGAAAGTGCACATAAAGCACTGCTGCTGCTTCCTTAAGTATCATTATCTTGAGAAAGTGTAGTTGTGCTATTGTTTGAGTTGCAAGTTAATGGAAGACCACTGTTACTTGAAAGAATAACTGATGCACACAATACAGTTATTTAGAGTTAGGTATTTGGCAAGTATTTTCTCATAAAAAAATGACTGTTGATTCAAGGATAGCATTTGTTGCCAATGATAAAAATTTGACATTTCAAACGAAAATTAGAATTTTTTAAAATTTGCAATTGCCACTATGAACTTGGAAGTTCCCCTGATGTTATCAGCAGTGGTATTAATTGTTAGTTAGTTCTTTATATATTGCAGGTTCTTCGTTATCTTTTTCAAATACTTTCATCTTCAGAGGCAAGGTCACCCTGGAAGATTGCTTAGAATAACAGAACCTTTGCTGCCAGATAACTCTTCTAATCCTCTGTCATTCAGAAGATGATGTTGTCTGCTTAGCAGTGATGTGATTTTTTTGCTCTTGTGTAATAAAATACGCCATTATTTGGAAGATCTCTATAATTCACTGAACCTAAATTTTTCATTTGACCAATATATGATGTTACAAAATCATTCATAGTTAAAAGATCCATTTAAATTGCAATGTAGACCAATTGATTTTAATGAAATGGTACCAAAAAAAAAAAAATCCATTGATATTGCTTTAAATTCCACATGGCAACTAATCTTTAAGAAATTACCACTTGTTGGGTTTGGTATAGTATCAAGGAGGATTCCCAACTATCTAAAAATATTATTAAGATACTCCCCTTTCTAACTCCATGTTTATAGTTAGAAACAGACATACCTGCATGAGGCGAGATTTTCTTCCTATCATTCAAGCAAAAAAACATGTTGCAACAGATTGCATGCAGAATAAGATTTGAAACTGCAGCTGCTTGTTAAGCTAGATAAATTTTTTCGCTCTGACAGGTTCTAGGCAGCATTATGCTCCTACTTCTCAGCCCATACTAAGATTTGATTTGACCGCTAACTAATGTGTCAACATTACTGTTACAGGATATAAGCCACCATGTTTATTAAGCAATGGGCTTGAGTCCTTACCTGCCTTTTCTCATAGAACAGCATCCTGCCGATTTTTCCAAACTACATTTTGGATATATTGTCAAGATAGTAATAATATTAGTACTGCCAGAGCAATTATATTCAGTCTGCTGCTAAAGTTTGAAGTTTAAGACTGACTTTTAAAGTTTAGGAAAGTGAAGTACTTTCAAACAAACATAAATGGGGAAGATGAATGTTGGAAAGATTCTTTAGGGTCGCCTGGACTAATTTAGTTTATGGTGTCCCTAACAAGTGATCACCTTGATTATTTTTGATTATCTCTAGCAAGGGGGAGTCACCTCCTCATGCCATGTTGGGATGTAAATGGAGTCATACAATCTGTGATCTTTTGTCTGGCATTTTCCCCTCAGTGTGATGTCTAAAGGATTCATTCATGCTGTTGTACATATCAGTAATTGGTTTGTTTTTATTGCACAGCAGTATTCCATTGTATAAACATGCCACAATGCTGTTACCCATTTTTGTCTTACACATTTGGGTTGTTTCTAGTTTAGGCTACACTTCTCTGTAAGTATTTTTGTTCACATATGTTTTCATTCCTCGTAAATAAATGCCTTGAATTGCTGGCCCAAACGGTGGGTGTTTAATTGTGTAAGAAACAAATGTGGTAATACAATTTTAAGTACCCATGGGCAGTGTTTCTACACCTCCAAACCAACACTTGTTATGGTCATTTATTAATTTAGCCATTCTCAGAGTATGTGTCGCTGTGATTTTAATTTGCATTTTCCTGATAAACTTTTTCATGTGTATATTAGTCATTTATATATATATATATATATATGTTTTGTAAAGTGTTTAAATCTTTTGCTTATGTGGTAACTTAAGTTGAGTTGTTTATCTTTTAATTATTAAGCTGTCATAGAGAGCTCTTTGTATATTCTAGATGCAGATTATTTGTTAGATACATATTTTGGGGGAATATTTTCTCCCAGTTGTAGTTGCTTATTCATTTTCTTAATGATGTCTTTTGATAAGCAGGTGTTTTTTAATTTTGATAGTCTAATTTCTAAATTTCTCTTCCTTTGGTTGCATTTTGTGTCCTCTTCAGGAAATATTTTTCTACCATTCAGGTCATAAAGGTACTCTCCTATGTTTTCCTTTAAAAGCTTTATAATTTCAACTTTCTCATTTAAATCTATGTCTCATTTCAAAAATAATTTTCTGTATGGTAAGAGGTAGGTGTTGAGATTCATTTTTTTCCCATATGGATATCAAGTTCTAGGATAATTTGTTAAAAAGACTAGCCTTTCCTGCATTGGGTTCCTTTGGTACCTTTATTGATATTTAAAATATTTAACCTTTATTACTGCTAGAGAGAGCTTCCCTTGTGTCTCAGCTGGTAAAGAATCCGCCAGCAATGTGGGAGACCTGGGTTCAATCCCTGGGTTGGGAAGATATGCTGGAGAAGGGAAACACTACCCGCTCCAGTATTCTGGCCTGGAGAATTCCATGGACTGTATAGTCCATCAGTTCGCAAAGAGTCGGACACAACTGAATGACTTTCACTCACTCACTCACTCACTGCTAGAAAGCATAAGTGATAATCTTGAAAAAAAAAAAACAACCAGAATGATTCCAAAATAGTGACTCTGAAGGGGAAACTCTCATTCTGACTTTTAAGATTATCAGCTATACTCTTGTAGCAATAAGGGTTTAAATATTTGTAAAAGCAAAAGAAGGAAAATTAAAAATTCCCCTTGACCTTGACACTGGCCCAAAAAATAAAGAAATAGTGGTTCCCAAGATGGATGTGTATACACACGCATACATGCACACAAACTATTTAGCTGTTTTTTTACTTTTACCTTTCAAAACAAAAAATGTTGAAGTAATGCTGGTGAAATTTGCATTGGACACAAAGATGGAAGGGACAGCTCATATGTTAGGTGATAAGCAAACACCCCAAAGAATCCTGAGCTTGGTGCCCGTAACAGTCAAAATGAATTGGGATCAGGCTTGTGGACTGTTGAGAACTGCTCCATTATGTCTATGTGGGACTCCCATGCTGAACGGTCATTAAAAGTTAAAATTAATTATGGTGGTCCAATATGCTATCAGGTTTATATCTTTTATTTCTGACTCTTAATTTTTCATTCAATTAGTAACTGCTAAATATTTAAAACAACATCTTCCTATCGCATTTTGTAGCACTGGAGGGTGGAGTAGATTAAATAGAGAGCTCTAGTTTCTTTGTCTTCAAAATGCTCAGCCTGCTTGAGTAACCACAGTAAACGTCTAGTATGTTGGAGCATAGCTCTGCTTTCTGAACAAAGAAAAGACAACTTGTAAGAAAGGTAAAGAGAAGAGTGTCTCAGTGGTGCTTTGCATTGAATTGTAAAAGGAAAAAAAAAAAAAGAAAAACTAGGGCCCCGATAGAGATCACAGTACAAGTTTGCCTTCCATGAAGTGGTGGGGGTAATCAATTTGCTAGAGTAATAAGCAAGAGTCATGGCATCTCCCAACAGTTCCTGCTGCGTTCGTCACGTTGCAGACCATATAATCTATGTCTGAGCTTGTCTGAAACTTTGAACATTATTTTCCTGAATGGGTAGCACTGAAATTTTGACAAAATTTAAAATAAAACAGTCTTTTAAGTTCATCTTGCATATTCAGTTCAGTTCAGTTCAGTCGCTCAGTCGTGGCCGACTTTCTGCGACCCCATGAATCACAGCACACCAGGCCTCCCTGTCTATCACCAAATCCTGCGTTCACTCAAACTCATGCCCACAGAGTTGGTAATGCCATCCAGCCATCTCATTCTCTGTCGTCCCCTTCTCCTCCTGCCCCCAATCCCTCCTAGCATCAGAGTCTTTTCCCGTGAGTCAACTCTTCGCATGAGGTGGCCAAAGTATTGGAGTTTCAGCTTTAGCATCAGTCCTTCCAATGAACACCCAGGACTGATCTCCTTTAGAATAAAACAAAGCTTTAGAAGCTGGGTATGCTTCTCTCCTCCGAGTGATCTGATGATCTCTTAGGCAGTTGTGAATGTGACTTAAATACCATCCTCTATACAGAAAATGCATGTAATTATATTCAAGAGACATCAGAAAAATTTATATTAACTTAATGGAGACCTATAGAATAATTTAATGGATCACCTGTACTGAAAAATGTAATCACATCTTAACTAATCCCATTGATACTTTATTAATTTACAAAATAATATTCACCACATTAGTTGAGTCTTTTGGCTCTCTAGTTCAGATTTTTAATTTTAAGCTTGCTGTTTCTCAGTTGAAACAAGATGAGTTCATGTTTAATGGTATACCTACTAGAGTGCAGAGCATAATGCTTTACAGAAAGCATTTGCACTTTTTTCTTTAAAAAATTGATTTCTCAGTTATTTGCTATATAAATAAAATCAAGAAAATAGTACAGGTAAAATGACACCAATGGAAATACACCCCCTCTCAGAAACCTTACATATCAAAATGGAAAAAGTCTTCTTTTGGTAAAAAGAACATCAAATAACGAGATGTGGTAATATATATTTTCCCTTTTCATATGGTAGGATTTTCATTGATTCAGACTAGCGCTATGAATTTGAGATAGCAAAACATTTATGGTGGCATTTAAGACTCATCTTAACAATATCTACAAAGATTGTTCTCCATATGTTTTATGTTCATTCCATATATTGCATGCCTAATTATATGGTGATTTATAATGGTTCAGTTCTTTAAAGCGATTTTTCAGCCCAGCTAACCTCTAATTTGTGGAGTCCCTCTCCTCCCTGTATCAATGGCTGCTACACAAAACACCATTTCTCATTAAAGGTTCCCATTCCCTTTGGCAGTCAGGATAAAATCTCTCATCAAGCCTGAGGAAACAGATAGAGTTCAAAGATGTCATTGGGTCCCCAGGCTGGTCTTGTGTGTGGCTTGCTAAAAGTTCTCAGGCTTAGCATTCGGTCTGTGAAGAGAATAGTCAGGGTCGAATACTCCAATCAGCAGTCAAATAAAGAACATTAAATGAGCAAAAAAGGAAAGTGAGAATTTTATAAAAGAGAACATAAAACTTCAGGATTTGTTTCAGAGTCTTACAATTTTAGGAGCTGCTCCCCGTGAACTTTCTGTTGAGTGCATCAGGATATGCACTCAGAATCCCATTGCTTTCGGAAACATCTAGTTTTTACACCTAATGATCACTTTTTTGTTGTTTTTTGCTTTTTTCATCATGGTATTTTATTCTTCATCATCCTCTCCTCTTCATCTTCCTCCTACTGCTCTCCTTTCCTGTAAATTATACAAATTTTATTCATGTGTGTGTGTGAGGTTGTTATCTTAATTGGCATATTCCTACAGGATTAATGTGTTCAGAGGCTATCTTTCTGAAAATTCATATGAGTTTTTGAGACCGTACAAAGACAAACTCTTTCCTAAGACTTCTGGAAGACAATATATGACAGGCTTTTATTTTGATTTGGGACAAAATTCAACAAAGATGTATATTGCAGATGTCAAATCCAGTATTTTGCTCCCGATAAGTATGTAGGACTCCTAGGAGCCTGTCTCGTAGGAGGAAAGAATAACAGGCTTAAGTCCCATGATGCAAATGTGAGAAAAGAATTTTGCCCATAATTTTAGCTTAACATTTGGGGAAGGAAGTTTCAATTTAATCTTAGAAAGTGGATTCTGTCTGCTCTCTTTTCACAAAACAGCAGTACCACAATGAATTAACATTTGACTTCGGAATGTCCACAGTAAAGTTTCTTGTTTTTGGTATGCTCAAATAAAAAAACAAAAGAAATACTTGTATTTTGTCACATTTGAGTTTTACACTCCTGAATGACAGCTAATGCCCTTTTACAGATCAAGTGTGACCACAGTTCATGAGTGTATAAATCATTATAGTGTTTACCATCAACACATACTTTGAAGAGTGGTCTTGGCTGCATAAATTGGCCAGATTACGTTTCTCAAAAGGTAAAATATTAAGGCTATCCTTGTCCATGTGTTATTCTTAAAAAAAAAAAAATATTATCAAGCTGCTTTAGTAAGTGGCCCAGAATTATCCGTCCCAGAATGACATCAGGGAGCATTTGACCCTTGCTGTCATGATTTCTGATGTCAGAATCTTCAATGAGAGTATTCCTTTGTAAGTCAGTAGTCCATCTATTACCCATAGTATTTGGATGAGTCAAATGGCTTGTTTATGACATGTTTAATGTTTTGTGAATCCTGCCTCTTGATTCACTTCAAGTACTTTATAATTATATTCCTTGAAAACAGATGCTTTTAATATTCAGCTTGAGTGTTTTATAAGCTATACAAATATTTTGTTTGTGGTATTTTCTGGTACTCCCAGCCAAAATATGCTAGTCAACTTTTCAGAAGATCATTTTATTATGCAGGAACCTGGGGCAGTTCAGCTTCTGAAGATTTTTCCCTCAAATGGGATCTGTCAACTTCATATATGTCCTACTACAAAGGCCCAGATCCCAGCATTTTAATTCTTTGAATAAATCATGAAAATGTGTCCTCAGATGCTGACCAGTAATTTCATAAAGTGATAATGCAGCTCTTGTCCTGGTTCCCTTTTCCTTCTGTTGTTGGGCTGGAGTTTTCCTCAAGCCTTCTGAGGAAGAAGGCCCAATTAAAACCACTCATTCTTACGCCACTAAAACCCCACACAATGATTTGAAAAAATACCCCTAATTTGAAGCTGTTAATACAACTGTAATTTTATTTCTTGAACATTGCTTGTTGTGGGGGTACTGCCAATCTATGAAAACAAACCAGTAATAGCACCATTTGAGAACCACCCAGGGTCAATTGTCCTCTTTTCTTTCTCTAAATAAACTATTAAAAGACTCCTAGCAGCTACAACAATAACTAAAGAACTAGCAGTGCCAATTATGCCTGGGTAGTGGTGGTAGCACAGCATCAGTCCCAGAAATGCTCCAATCCAACAGTCTTAACAATTTTCCGTGCCTGGACTCCTCAGTCTGAGGAACAGGTTGGCTGTTCTCTTGGGGAAGAAGACTAAGGTTTTCATATCCATGATTTTTCAGGATGTGAAACATTAAGGGCCATTTCTGTATAATGCAGTTAAGTCTTACAGTTTTGTGCTGAAGTTGAACTGAGTGAGTTGTGCAAAGTTTTAAAACATATTGGGGTGGCATCCATCCATTTAGCTAATTTTTGTTGAGTTACCACAATTTCTAAGTATTGTTGATTTCAAAACAGTAATGATGCTAGTTTTGAAATCCTAAGATTTAGCTTTGTTCCCCTTCTTCCTAGATCAAAGTCTCTGTCTGCTGATCTCTTACTGTTTATATTGCTTAGGTGCAGTGTTTTCATCTCTGAGTATACATTCTGTAGTGTGTTTTTCTCTATCATCTCTTAAGTGTACTTTCTGTAGTGTGTTTTTCTCTTCTGCTGCTGCTAAGTCGCTTTAGTCTTGTCCGACTCTGTGTGACCCCATAGACGGCAGCCCACCAGGCTCCCCCGTCCCTGGGATTCTCCAGGCAAGAACACTGGAGTGGGTTGCCATTTCCTTCTCCAATGCATGAAAGTGAAAAGTGAAAGTGAAGTCGCTCAGTCCTGTCCAACTCTTAGCGACCCCATGAACTGTAGCCTACCAGGCTCCTCCGCCCATGGGATTTTTCAGGCAAGAGTACTGGAGTGGGGTGCCATTGCCTTCTCTGGTGTTTTTCTCTAGTCCCTGTGAAAATCTGATCTGTGTTGTAAATGTCTTTAGGAAAGAAACTGACTACCGTGTGTTGCTTGGATACCTTTTAATACTTGATACAAGGTACATAGTGGACACTAATTTAAATGAATTAAATTCCGTATTTCTAAGGTTTTACATATTTTTAATTGAAGTATAGTTAATTTATAATTTTATATTAATTTCAAGTGTTCAAAATTGTGATTTGATATTTTTACAGTTTAGAAATCATTTTAAAGTTATTATTAAATATTAAGTTATATTCCCTGTCCTATACATCACATTCTTGTATCTTACTTTATACCTAGTAGTTGGCTTCCCTGGTATCTCAGATGGTAAAGTGTCTGCCTACAATGCGGGAGATCCAGGTTCATTCCCTGGGTCGGGAAGATCCCCTGGAGAAGGAAATGGCAACCCACTCCAGTATTCTTGCCTGGAAAATCCCATGGGCTGAGGAGCCTGGTAGGCTACAGTTCATGGGGTTGCAAAGAGTCGGGCACGACCGAGCGACTTCACTTCACTTGGATCCCTTAATCCCACTTCGCCTTCTTTCTCCTCCCCTCTTGCCTCTCTCCACTGTTGTAAGGTTTCTACATATTAATAGCTGTACATATAATTTTAAAATGTAGCTATTCTTGATGTTAGAATTCTTGCACATTCTAATATTGCTGTCTGTCTTTTTAGGGCATTATTACAGAAAAATGTATTGTCTGGAATGGTTGTGCTATGCATTATGCTGTTTAATCAAGTAGCCTGACTAATAAATATTTATTCTGAATATTATTCATGGATAAATAATTTTCAAGAAGTTTTCCTGCCTTGACATGTGTTTTAATACTAAACCTAAATTGAACAAAGTAAAACCTTAATGATCCAAGAGAGGTCTCTTGAGTATCGGTCAGTGAAACTAGTGAAAGCAAAAAAGAGCTGCTGATGGAGACTTCTGGTTTGTAGAATGATGGATAAATAAGCTTTTAATTATATAAACTGATTAAAAGCTATCTAGAGGAGAAAACATCTAAAAGAATATGGTCATATTTGTGTTTGTAGATGAATTTATTGTGGAAAGTATTCTCAAGGCCAACAATCTCCAACTGATAGTCATTTTAAATATTGTTCTGGAGCAAACAAGTAGCCAAAATAAAATGCAGGGGTTGCCCATCCTGTTGTGGAAGACAAAGCGTCATATTTATTTTTTAGTTTTTCTTTGCGTCTCCCTCTATTTTGCATAGCACATCACTCACCTATAATTTCTGCTTCATGCTTGAGAAGAGAAGGCAAGGGTTAAGAAAATGTCATCTAGTAACTTAGTTCCCAGGACAGACAGTAAGTCACTTTCTCTTCCTGTTTAGAAAGAGCCTTCTTATATGAAGGTAAACATACCCATTGAGCCTGACCTCTTGTAAATAGTTCACCCTCTGAGAAAAGAGATGCCTGGGTCCCCCGCACAGTCGCTCTCCATCCAAAACTGTCCTGAGTCTCCTAACTGACGAGGGAGAAGCAAACTGACATGAGAAGTTGTCTAACAGGGCTACAAATTATTTTCGATATTTTTTCCTCGGCATCCACCTTGCTCCTACGGGAACCCTCTGTGAATGAAATTATCCCAGGAATTACTATCTCTGGAAGTGAATCTAACAGGAGGGGTATTACACTGCAGACACACACAAAGATACTATCCATAACACTGGCAGGCTAAGTCAAGGTTTTCTTCCTTTAAAGCATAGAGGGGGATGGATGTGTAATCTCATTCTGTCAAAAATGCTGAAGATTTTCATGCATCACTGTGTTTCAAAATAAATTACGTGCATAGTAGTGCTACATTAAACCAACCTCCAGCACTGAAAGGTTTCTTCGCCGAGTTGTGATGCTTTTTTATCTCTTGAAATGAGAAACACATTTAACTTGGTTTCTATGATCATCCTGAAAATAATGCTCTCTTGTTTTGGAATAAAGTAGAAACATACATTTTTAAATCAAGAAGTATGCTTTTCATTGAGAGAGGGGGAAGCTGGCACCTCGTGCTGACTTTAAAGCGGTTTTGTAGAGTTGTGGAGGGCGGACATGGCCCACTTTGCCCTCTGCTCAGCGTGCTCACTGCTGACAATCAGGGCTGGTTCAGACGAATATTATGGAGTGAGGTTTCACTCATTTCTGTCACTCCTCTCCTACCTCAGAATGAAAAAGAGACATGGCATTTCTTTTTAAGCTTGGATGCCATGTTCAGATTATCCCACAGACTTTATTTTTGACTTTTACCTCCTTCACGGCTAGTGGGAAATTGCCAAGAGGGTTGACTGTCTCTCCTACCCCATCACAAATTTTCTTTTTTAGCTAAACGTGGACAATAAGTTTTATTGAAATGTGCCAAGCCTCAGCTCATTATTTCCTGATACCTACACAAAAGTGACTTACAAATCTGAAATTACTGATGCATCCATTTCTGTAGTTAAATACCATGGAAGACATAAGAGAATTTATAGTATGCTTTAACTGGGGGTGGGGGTGGGGGGGAAAACACCTCCTCCCAGTCTAATAAAATTTGGGTAGCTCGGGGTCACTTCCTAATAGGTGCTATTTCCTCTATTTTAATAAAGGTATTTTAACACCTGAATTCTATGCCAGATACCATTGTCATTTTTTCCACTGACTGACTCAACTCAACGCTGGTGGGGGCCAGACACTCTTCAAACACTGCTGCTGAATGCCAAACACAACTAACATGCATATGGAAGCAGCCAGGGAAAGCGGCACCCCCCCCCTAATTATAGCCAGAGGCGCGCAGTCCAGAGAGCTCACAGGAACTTCTGGGCTGGACGGGGGTCAGGAAGCTCCGCGACCACGGATCCCTGAATTGGCAGCTGTCCGTTCCCACCCCATCAACACACAGTCATTTTTTGCCTGCCAAATCCTCGTCCAACCCCAATTCAAATCTATTTATACTCGCCTCTCCTATTTCTGGGCTCAGATGTTAGCCCATACGGTGTGTTGACCGGCACTAAATGTTACTGCGAGGGACCAGCATTTGCCAGCTTTCTTGGGTGCTGACAGCAGGGAGACAAAAGTTCTGAATATCCAAAGGGACCTTAATCTTCCCAGCATAATCCAGGCCTCGAAGTGGTGGCAATGAGGTTCAGTCTAAAAGCACCAAGTCTCTTAAAATGGAAGAATGTAACAGGTTTTAGATGCCACCTGGACTTCCTTGGCCACCGTGATGGGTCCCCCAGCAGTGATTCTCAAACTGTACTGTGTTCAGGCATCACCTGGGGAAGATGTCAGAGATGCAGGTTTCTGGCCTAGCAAGACAAGCATCCGGGCTTCTCTGGTGGCTCAGTGGTAAAGAATCTGCCAGCAATGCAGGAGACAGTGGGTTCAGTCCCTGGGTGGGGAGAATCCCCTGAAGGAGGGAATGGCAACCCACTCTAGTAGTCTTGCTTGGAGATTCCCATGACAGAGGAGCCTGGAGGTGGGGGAGTGCTGTCCATGGGATCGCAAAAGAATCAGACATGACTTAGCCACTAAACAACAGCAACAACAACGCAAGGATTCTGATTTAGCTGGAGATGGAAGGGCCCAGGAATCTGTTGTTTTCAGTAAACACTGTAGGTGATTGTGATGCAAATATTCTGAGGCCCCCTAGCTCTTTGAGAAGCTATCTCTGGTCTATTCGGACTCTCCCCAAAACACTAGGCCATGTTTCAAGAGTATGGGATTAGCAACCTGATTTGAACACTTCAGTGTTGGAGTGCTGCTTTAATTCAGATTTATTTAAAGCTTTGGAACACTGAACTTTGTTGTAGAAGCTTTATTTAAAATTCTGAGGTAGAATAACCTCCTTTTCTGAGTTCAGTTTTAACAAGGAACGCTATTTGAAGATTGTGGTCCTCGGTTTGTGAGGTCTGAGCATAAAAAGAAAATAAAACCCTACAAGTTGGACCTTCTTATGTAAAACTAGACCTCATTCTTTTTAAGAGGTGTGACCTCAGATCATTAAAATTTTTCTGAAGAGAAGAAATCTGGGATAGATAGCTTTCCTGATAAAATGTGCAGTGGAAATTGTAAGCAGCTTATATAGTGCACTATCCTTGATGCTGTTTTAAGGGAGTACTTAAATGAAAAGGAATGTTTTAAAGTTAACTCAGCTGAGTTCTATGTAGAACAGAGTAAGCAGTCCCCCAGGGTGCATTAGCTTTTGATGTGTTCTCTTACTTCACTATTTATGGATAACTGAAGGAAACATTGCCACCTTCCCTTTTGGGGAGGTGGGTAGGTGGGCTAGGTGATTCTGTGCTGTGCCACCATAGAAGAAGATGTAGCACATTTAAATAAAACTAAAATAAGCAAGTTTTATTCATACAGCAGTGCCAAGGAGAGTGAGTTCTTTGTTCAAGTCGTCAGTTTGTGGCATTGGGTGTTCAGAGGAGAAAAACAGACAAACAAAAAACACTTAAATAAAGGAGATAAATGTTGATTGGATTGAGAGGAAGAAGTGTAAGGATGTAAGCAGGGCACTAAGTAATGAGATACTGAAGAAAATCCTGTCTTTGGATTAGTTTTTAACCCTAATGATTGCTTTAGGAACATTTGTGATTGTGAAAGGCTGAGTAGTAGGTTTAACTAAAATTATTTCTTTCAGAGAAACTAAGTGTCACTATTAGTGAAGATATATACTTCCATAATGTGAATTTTCTTTTTTGGGTATATACAAAATGTTATCTCTTAAGCAACTGTGTATTACTACAGGAAAAAGGCTTTTCAGAATAAACATTACTCAAGTGTCTATACCCATCCTTAACTCTGTGTAGCTCCCCCCTCTTATTCTTTACAGACTCATTGAGTTTACAAAACAATGGAAGGTACTAATCTATCAATACATGTGTTACCTTGTGTGATGAAATTTGGTCAGAGATCAAGAGGCATTTGGATAAAGAAAGCTGGATGAAACAATAGTACATATACTAGCAATAAAAATATTTTGTCTTTTCTTAGTATGTTATATCGACTGGACTCATAAAACTGAAGACATCTAAATATATTTATTGACAGAAATGCCACCCACTCTCCACCCGGGGTGTGGAAAGAAATGAAAATAAATGACCTCCAGGTTTCTTAGTAGTTTCTAAGAAATATTTTTGGATGATATACTATCATATGTGATAAAATCTTTTTATACTTAATTATAATCCAAAATCAAATACATCTCCTTCATGAAATGTTCATCCATACTGAAGGCAATATACATGTAACTGCTAATTGGGTTTGTCCATGGTGGCTCAGAGGTTAACGCCGTCTGCCCCCAATGTGGGAGACCCGGGTTCGATCCCTGGGTCGGGAAGATCCCCTGGAGAAGGAAATGGTAACCCACTCCAGTATTCTTGCCTGGAGAATCCCATGGATGGAGAAGCCTGGTAGGCTACAGTCCATGGGGTCGCAAAGAGTCGGACACGACTGAGCGGCTGAACAGAACAGAACAGAACAGAACCAGTTTACAGGTGTCAATAAGCTTTCCATATGACAAAGGGAGTTTATGAAGTCGGCAGTTCCTGGTCATTGCTGAGATGTTGTGTGTGGCACCTGATATGCAATATGCTTTTAGTAATGAGCCCATTCTGCAACTTACTCTCACTAAACTCTGTTTTGGGCTATCACAGATATATCAAATATTTAGAGACATCCATTTTCTCCCCCATATAGTGTGTGTTATAAGATAGTTGGATATTCTACTAAAAGCATATCTCTCTGCCTTCATAAAGAGTTCTGGAAAGAAAGCAAAAGACATTTAAAGCATCAAAGAGGCTGATGAATAGGGATGCCAGGATATTCAAATACATTTAGAGACAGTATTGTCAAGCTTGTTTTCTGAGCCATGATACTAAAGATAGTAGAAGCCAGCAAAGAAAAGAACTCTGTAGAAATGCAAATCTCTTCAATGTTGAATCTATTAATCCATTGCACACTTTCTTCTGAATCATACTTACTCAGATGTACAGGCAACAAAAAGTATTTAGAATATTTGCATAATTTCAAACACCCAGTTCATAAATTATTTATTGGTTGTGGTCAAATGAATGTTAGCTATTTCATAATTATCTTTTGTGTAAAAGGTTGCATGGTTTACAAAAATATTTCAATGGCAATTGAATATCTGTAGCTTGCTTAAACAGTGCAAAAAATAAATGGTACTTAATTATGTAGCACTGATGTACATTTTTCTCATGTTCAAAAATTCTAAGAAAAATTACACTTAATTTGTAGATATATTTTAAATGAACATCTTATATTTACAGTAAAAAAAAAAAAATCATGTGCTATACTCTAGGATTGGAGAAGGAAATGGCAACCCACTCCAGTGTTCTTGCCTGGAGAATCCCAGGGACGGGGGAGCCTGGTGGGCTGCCGTCTATGGGGTCGCTCAGAGTCGGACACGACTGAAGCGACTTGGCAGCAGTAGCAGCAACTCTAGGATTAGGCCAAAGCATTAGCAAATAACATGACATTATGTCTTATAAATCAAATAATCAGGCAACTATATGTCCTAGGACTTAAGAGTTATAACATCATAAAACCTTAGGAAAAAAAGTGGTTTCAGGAATCACTAATTTAGCGTTTCATTTTGACAGTTGAGAAAATCATGGAAAATAGAATTTCATTTCTTTACCTGAGATTGAAGTGACAAGACTCTAACTATGGTGGCTAAGTTTCTAAGCAAACCATTTTCCCCTATCCGACATCAGCTCTGCCACTTGAACAATCATATTCCTTTTCTTAATAATAATTAAATTCTTAGGAAAATCACGAAGGCTAAACAGCCATATTATAATCTACTAGGTAAATCAAAGAACAACATGCTGGAGTAAAGGGTTAGATGGTATGGTTTACAGAAAGATAGCATAAAGATAGCTTCCCATGTGGCTCAGTGGTAAAAAATCTCCCCTGCCAATGTAGGAGACGTGGGTTCAGCCGCTGGGTAGAGATCTCCTAGAGAAAGAAATGGCAACCCACTCCAGTATTCTTGCCTGGGAAATCCCATGGACAGAGGGACCTCGTGGGAAACAGTCCATGGGGTCACAAAAGAGTGGGACATGCCTTAGTGACTAAACAACAAGAGCAACAACATAGAAGTTGTATCCCAGGAAGTTTGGTTCAAAGAAACACAACAGTTAAAAACCCAAATGCAAATTTAAATGAGTCCTGTTTAAGTGATATAATTTTCACTATATGACTAGTGGGCAGGTATTTTTTTGGTTGTTTGTTTTTGAATTAACGATTTTGGAAACTTACAGTACTTCAAGATAAGGTACATTTTTATCTGGGAGGAGAGACGGCAAGTTCTTATTTAACAAACTTTAAATGTGTTAAATGCCATGCTAGGTATATAAGTATTTGTTGGCTAGGGTTGCCATAATAAAACAACATAGACTGACTTATACAAAAAATTTTTTTCCTTGCAGTTCTAGATCTTGAAGCAAGAAGTTCCAAGTCAGATACTGGAAAATTTGGTTTCTGGTAAAAAACCAATTCTCTTCTCTTCCTAACTTGGTAAGGAACTCTTCTTCCAAATTGGTAAGAAACCAATTCTCTTCTCTTCCTGACTTGCAGACAGTCACCTTCTTGCACCTTAAATTTTGATCCCTAGACAAATTACTTGTCTTAGTCTAGACGTAGCCCTGGTCTGGAACCCAAGTTGGAAAGGCAGTAGCCACTTATAAAATGCTCTTCTTGTGGCAGAAGTCAGAAGTTGTTAAAGGGGTGAATAGAAATACAGGATGCCCCTTTAAGCCTATGCTAGAACTAGCACTGTCATTTCTGTGCACATTAAGTTGGTCCAGCAAGACCTTGGTAGGGAGAGAAATATAAAGATGCAAGAAACCAGGCCAAGCTGAAGACTGATGCGGTGGGGAAGCATGGTTCTCTCGTTTCATCCTGAGGTGTGTAACCAACCATGGTGGCTTATCACTTAAATGCTGTGTTGACTGGGCTCAGTTGGGTGGTTTTGCTCATTGTGGTGCTGTGGCAGTCATGTATTAATATATGGCTACATTCAGCTGGGAGCACTCTAGGTGTAAATCATTTAAGATGCTCTCTCATCGGAACAGAAGTTCTCATCACATGGTTCTCAGTTCAGCAGCTCAACATGAACTTCTTTATAGTAAAGCAACTGACTTCCTAAAGGAAGTGTTCTAAGGTCACAAGCAGCAAAACCTAAGTTCCCATCAAATTTCTGCTTGCATCACACTTGTAATGTCCCATTGGCCAAAGTAGGTCACATGGCCAAGATGAAGATCAGTATGATAGAGGGTTATACAGGTGCATGAAGAAACAGAAGAAATGGAGTTGGGATTTATTGGGAGCCACCAATGTGATGGTATACCACAATCACTCATTGGCCCCTAATGATTTGTATTCATTCCACTTGTAAAATTCAATAACTTCTAAGACTCCGAAATCCTAATCCCATTTTGGCATCAAACTCAGGCTTGAACTGCTGCATTTCATCTTTCAAATCAGCTCCAGGTACAGTGAGGTATCTTGCTATGCTTCCTCATATGTAATTCCTTGGATATTATTCCTCAGACATGGTTTTGTGGGCAGCAAAGGGTTGTAAACTAAGAAAAGTTGTCTGTTCTATACATACCCAGTGTTCAGTGGTGAAACTGCAACAGGATAAACCCAATAGAGGATTCTATTTAAAAGGGGGAGAAATTGAAAGCACAGAATAGTCATTGTCCGTAGCAATTCTGTAATCTGGGCACATGTTTTCAATTCCCCTTGTTCTGAGTTCAGGGATTTTTCCTTAACCAGGATCCAGTTACACTTCTTGGGACTGGTTGTTCAACCCATGGCTCATGTCTGCACACTCTGGACTCTTAGCTTTACCCATTCAGCTCTTGGCTTTGCTCTATGATTCATCCATCTTTTCCCATAAAAATTTACACATGTTTGCAGCTGAGGAAATTTCCCAGCCTATTTCCTCCTTGCAGAGGTAAGGGCCCAAGGACATCTTTTAATTTGGAATTGTTTTTGCCCCAACTTGACTGAAGTCCTTTAAAAAATATTATGGGTTTTCTACATATCAAACTACAAATTTACTCCATTTAGAAAAAGCCACATTCATAAATCTCTTCAAGACCAGTTCCCCTCTACTTGAGACTGCCTGCTGTAGAACAATTCCCTGAGAATTATTAGAAGTCATTTTTATCTAGCAGAGAGGGTCTGTAAAGCATTTCCTTAAATCTTTTCAGTCTTAATGAAGGGGATTACATCTTCACCTTTTATTTGATCTTGACCCCAAAATCATGTTTTTTGGTAGTACTGCGGATTTTATCTTTACCTTGAGATCATTTCTTACATGACAACTTTTTGCTATTTGGGGAGCCTGAAACTAAGGAGTTTCATTTTCCCACCCATCAAGTTTGGGTTGGAAATCTTTCTAAATTCTGCTTGGAAATTGACCAGTTCTTTCTTTAGTTTTATAAAGAAAGCTGAGTGCCAAAGAATTGATGCTTTTGAACTGTGGTGTTGGAGAAGACTCTTGAGTCCCTTGGACTGCAAGGAGATCCAACCAGTCCATCCTAAAGGAAATCAGTCCTGAATATTCTTTGGAAGGACTGATGTTGAAGCTGAAACTCCAGTGCTTTGGCCACCTGATACGAAGAACTGACTCATTTGAAAAGACCGTGATGCTGGGAAAAATTGAGGACAGGAGGAGAAGGGGACGACAGAGGATGAGATGGTTGGATGGAATCACTGACTCGATGGACATGAGTTTGAGTAAGCTCCAGGAGTTGGTGATGGACAGGGAGGCCTGGCGTGCTGCAGTTCATGGGGTTGTAAAGAGTTGGACATGACTGAGCAACTGAACTGAACTGAACAGTCTCTTTGCCTCTGCTTACTTCCTGTCCCTAAGATCAGTGATATATATTTTAGTTGTTTGTTATATATAATTCCATGTCTGGCATCAGTTTCTGTATCAGATATATATTGATACAGAACAAACTACCTGATTTTAACAGCTTAAACAACTATGATTTATTCTCATGATTTTATGGATAGTTCTTTTACTGCACATGGTATAACTGAATTACTTAAATGTCTGTATGTCTGTTTTAAGGGAAGAGTTCAGATAGTGCCAGAAAATCTAAAATGGCTTCTTTTCCTCCAGGGATTTTCAGTTTAGTTGTTTAGTCTGAATTTCTCTGTGGCATGGTGTGTGCATGGTAGCTGCCTTTCATGAGAAAGAATTCTAGAAGAATTTGCCCCTGTCTGCAAATGTTTATCAAGTTTGTGCTTGAATCATAGTTAGTGATGTCTCATTGGCCGAAGTCACATGGTCATTACACAGGAACACTGAACATCTGAAAGTATGATTCGTTAAAGGCTACAGATGTACCATTCTACCATAGGTATGGAGAAAGAAGGTAGTAATTATTTGCCAGTGAAATTTCATTTGCCACAATTTAAAAGCTATCTTGGACTTTTTTTAAATATCTCTCTGCTGTGTACATTTTGACCATTTTACTATTATTATCTTCACCTGGGCTACTTAGCCCAAGAAGACTAAATTTTTCCTAATAATTAAGACCACCAGTCTATGCTCAGAGGCAGGAAGTCTTAGCTAATCCCTTCCTCTCCCACATAAATACAGTCAAGGATATCATTGCTTAATCACTTTTTGATTGAAGACTGAATTCAAAATTTCAACAACAGGCAAGCTTATAAAAAAATAAAGTGGGTTTTTTTGAAAAATAATTGTATCGCAGTGGACATTTTTAGTCTCCCTTGTCACCTCCCTCAGCTACCTGTGATTGCAGTTGCAGTTGTATTGAGTGGTTCCTTGTGACTTCTCTCAGAACGGTGCCTCCACTTCAAGCACATGATATGCATCTTTCAGCTTTTATCCTCTGGGGTTTCTCTGAGCTGTGGCCTGAGGTGAGCATTACTGAGAAGTATAGAGTCTTAAAGGGTTGGGTGGATGTTGCCCTTAAGGACAGCCCTCAAACAATGGGAAAATAAGAGCCCTCAGTTCCTCTTCTTCAGGTAGACTGTGTTGGAACGCATTGTGCATGCCTCCCAGAGGTCCCAGAAAAATTGAGTCATGACCGGCAAACTCAACAATAAGCTCTTATATTTGCATTTTTTACTTCCTGCCTCTCCCCACTTCCTCACTTCTGCTTACTGGGCTGACCTTCCAATTAAGTTACATGCTCTCACATCCTTGTCTGACGCTCTGCTTTCAGTGGAGCCAAATTAAGACACGTATTTTCCCGAAATACATAAAAAGATTCAAATTAGGTGTTTTTTTAGATTTAATTTTTAAAGCAAGGCTATCCTTAATTCTGTTGGTATCATTTTTAATTGTCACCATCATTAAGCTTTATGGCATCACCGACTCGATGGACATGAGTTTGAGTGAACTCCGGGAGTTGGTGATGGACAGGGAGGCCTGGTATGCTGTGGTTCATGGGGTCGCAAAGAGTTGGACACGACTGAGCGACTGAACTGAACTGAACTGACTGAAGCTTTATCATTCTTAGTAAAAGTGAATAAAATATGTGAACATATTTAAGGGTCACATGTAAAATATTTCCTGAAAGTCTACAAATCTAAGACTTAGTTGTTTAGCAAAATTGCCTTTCATTTGGAAGAAGTCATGAAATGAAGGAACAACATTTGGACATGAGATTGAAACTGATATCTGTTTCTGCCTGGAAGAGATGAAGAAAAGAAAAAAAAATATATTAGTTGGGCCAAAAAGTTCGTTTGTTTTTCCATACCATCTTACAGAAACATCTGAATGAACTTTTTGGCCAACCCAATAGAAACGATTTTTCTAATTAGTTGCTTTATCTTCTGATTATGCATAATCTCCTAGTTATTTTAGGAAAAAATTAGGACAGTTCTTAAAGGATATTTAGATACTCAGTATTTAAAACTCACTAATCTCAATTGGAAGGAGTGATGCTAAAGCTGAAACTGCAATACTTTGGCCACCTCACGTGACGAGTTGACTCACTGGAAAAGACTCTGATGCTAGGAAAGGTTGGGGGAGGGAGGAGAAGGGGACGACAGAGAATGAGATGGCTGGATGGCATCACCGACTCTGTGGACATGAGTTTGAGTGAACTCCGGGAGTTGGTGATGGACAGGGAGGCCTGGCGTGCTGTGATTCATGGGGTCGCGGAGAGTCGGACATGACTGAGCGACTGAACTGAACTGAATCTCAATACACTCTTTTAAAAAACTGAACTCCTAGAATTGGAATGGTAAAATATATGCTATAGAATTTTCTCCTTTTATGTTGTGGCCAGATAAATTACCAGATATACATCAAGATTTGAGCCTCTTTATATCTTTGCTTTTCCTGAAGCAAAAATAGCTCCACAGTTGAAGTTCTTTCTCTGCTGTGGTCTATTATTCATCATATGTGAATATAATATAAACTAGGAAAAACTTCATTGTGACCTGCCTTCAGTGTTAGAATCTGTGAATGAAAAGTACTGAGGCGTAAATGGTTAATTTTGACTGATGTACTTCATAATCAGCCTTTGTGCTATATTGGCAGAGTGTATGAGGCCTGGAGAATATTTTGTTAATAGATTTAATATTACTTCCTTTTGAACACCCCAAGTGCTGTCTCATCGTAAATAGCTGTTTGAACAAAGATATAGTATCTATTCCCCTTAAAGTATGAGTCATATCAAAATTTAATCAAGTAAGTGAAAGGTAAAATGTCATTACATTTCTAAAATTTGCTGTCAATATTTCACACCTGTATGGAAAGCAGATAGCTGTCTAAGCAGCAGCTTGATAACACTCCAAGCTGCAACCCCTAATTAACTCACCTTTTGAATTATCAGCTAGGTTCCATTTCGACCCATGCAGCCTGTTGGCAGGGAGCCTGACAACAAAATGCATGTTTAAAATACCAAGTAGGGAGAGACATGCTATATTATTTGGCACAAATACCACCATCCACCTGTGCAGAAGGAATATGCTTTTCCACTTTGCTTATTATAGATGATCTATTAGTTATATGCTCTTGGCATCATTCCAATAAATCATAATCTCTTAGTCCAAGGAATAATAATGAAACTATATTGCAGTGGACTCAGTATAGTAAGCTAATTAGATTTTAAAAATCAACAATATTTAAATGCTCTCAGTAGCCTGAGTCTGAAATTTGTATAGAACAGTCGTATAGTTTGTATCATGAGGTTAAAACTGACTTGGACACATATGAAACTTGGAACAGAGAAAGCTCATGCCATGTAAGACTTGAATAATGCAAGTATTTGAGAATTTAGTCTGTCTCTTTGTAAATGAATGAGGAGGCTTTGCTATAAATACAGAGTGAGAAAGTGGTGGTCATTAAAGTTTTATGAGGCTGATTATTTTAAACAGCTTGGAATGATAAAATCACTCACTTGAGGCTGTGAACATCATGTAAGTCTTATAGTAATAGTTTTTTTTTCAAAAGTGACTAGAATTTACTTTTATTTTTCTTTGTATTTCTCCAGTACTTTTATATTACTCAATCCATTAAAGGAAATCTAAGAACATTTGCTATATTGACCAAATGTTTGTCATGAATATTGAAGACTCAATCATTACATATCAGATACTCTTGTAACAAAATGCTGTTTTCATATAAATGAACATGGTCAGAATGACACACTGGAGAAAACTAGCAAGGTGTGATTTCTATTAATGTCCGGGAGAGGAGAAGGGAATGATGTAATATGATACATTTTGTAAAAAATGATGCAAACTAAAATTATATTTTTCTTCAGTTTTCCCCACCCCCTTTTCATCTTGCTATCTTTACAACAGGAATAGCTATTTCTTTTATTGTTTGTGTCTCCTGGCTTTCAGAAAAAGAAGAAAAAATTCCCTTTTGGTTAGATACTCAAAGACAAAAATTACTGAGTTTAGGGGAGGAGGGCAGGAAGATCATCATAAAAGTATGATCCTGTGAGATGTGAGTTCAAAATTCCCTTTTAATGGAAACGTGAGAGTCCTTTTTCCCCCAGCTGAGTGATAAACTTAATGTAGGTATGTCTGACCTCTGCTCTGTGATAATCTTTTAAGACATCTCTGTCCTTGATCAATCAGATCTACAGATATGTGGTTTAAATCCACTGTTTTGGACTGGGCTGCCTGGCTGACCTCTTGAGTCTCTTTGGGTTCTTCCAGTTTCTCTGTTGTTTTCTCCATGGGCCCAACACATTTCATGGAGGATGTATTTCACTATTTCTTACTCTAGAGCGCTAGCGGATACCTGCCATTTCACTGAAAAGACAGTCACAAATTCAAAAAATGTCAAGTACGACCATGTCAGTTGAAGAACATAATTTATTTAACGATGTTTAAGAACACAGCATCTATTTTTATGAGCGAAATAAGATTTTACTATTAGGCCTGTATATTGATATGGAATTAAAAGCATTATCCTTCATTGAGTTTTCTACTTTTTCAGAAGAGGATTCACTTACTTTTCCCAAAAAGCCACATTGAGTTCTAAATCTTGTGCCTTTAAATGGCATTATATACCCATGTTATGGTTTCTGAACCAAAGAATTTCTCTTTTCTGCTAACCTCTTGAGGTCACAGTGGTGGTTTGAAGTCTAAGCAGCAATTCTGTTCAAAGAGTCTCTCACAGCAGGGTGTGTGCAGTAAGGATATTCGTGATTCCAGTCTTCTCATATATTCTACTTTATTTTTTAGAAAATTTGGTTCTGAGGCTACTACAAAGCAACACCCTTAAAACACGTCATTTTCTATATCTCCCTGAGCCCCAAGCCTTATATAATGACATTGGAGATGTATTACTAGAATTTTCATTGCACAAATGCCATTTAAAAAATACCCAGCAGAGTCCTTGATCCCTCACATGCTCTTTGCTCTAGAGTGCTCTCCATTCACCCCTGAAGGGGGGTTCAAGGGTCACCCTCTGGGGTGAGCCAGAAGATGATGGGCCTTGCAAGCCAGGGAGCATCCCTTCTACTTGGGCCTTTTTCTGAGTGATAAGGGGAAATATGTATTCTGCTGAATGGTATTAAGAGCATGGATTCTGGGTCCTGGCTACATGGAGGTGAATTCTGACCCTACCACTTACTAGCTTAAGCTCTTTTTACCTCAGTTTCTTCTTTGTATTGCCATCACAGGTGTGTTGTGAGAATTAAATGAGTTAATATGTGTAAAGAGTAGTGTTGGGCACTTCGTAAGTGCTATATGTGTGCAGTCATTATTATCATTATCATCCAAATGGGTGACTGGCTTTCTTTGGATTTCCCAGTTACTGGATGACAGATTTATTGCCGTATATGACGGGGTTCTTAGAAAGCTATGACAGGAATACATGCAGTCGAAAAGGGAGAGGAATAATCACTTTCTTAAAGTTGCATTTACTGCGGAGGTACCAGGTTACCAAAAATTTTACATAAACCATAGATTTAAAAAACATAAGTTTAACTGAAATTTATTACTTTGTTTATGTATTTTTGGAAGGAGAATAAAGTTTATTACAGCAGGGGTTGCTTCCACAACAGCCAGCCGCTTCCTCATAGGGAGAGCCAACGCTGAGCATTGCTCATTTGCTTGTTTTTATAGCCAGGAAACAAAGGAACGGGGGTAGAAATCTTGTGAGTCATGAAATTTTTTATTTTAAAAAACCTGTATTGCGTTCATTGTGTACAGGGCAACTGCTGTTGTAGGGGAGGCATACTAAGATGACTCAGATAGAGATTGTTGTCAAGGAACTGACAGAAAAGTAGGAAGGTATGACGTGTAACAGAAACCATGAATATAAGGGGAGAATTATCAATGAGTTCAGGAGGGGTTCTCTTTTACCTTGAACTTGCGGAGGAGAGAAGGGAAGGGAGGTTTCCTCCTACTGAAGTGTGGGATTTCTTGGAGGCAATGATACTGAATATAGTCCATGAGGGCTGAGGATGCCTTAGACATATAGAGAATTGGAAAAAAATATTTTTGGTCACTGAGAAAACAGTTCTAGAATAATGGCTGGAAATCTGAACTTTGTACTTGAAACACTAGTTAAGTTTCCTGGAGCCAAGAATCTATGATGAAAAATAAGTTTGAAGCAGTAAACTGGAATTAGTTCATGGAAAACCTGAATATTAGGCTAAAGGACTTTTTATCACCAACATAAATGTATTCATTTTTTTTTAACAACCCAGTGTAAGATATAGTTATGGAAATGATCATTTTGCTTTCAAGAATCCTATAGTTGGGAGTCATATCAAAGATATACACCAAATTATTCTCATTGGCACCCCCTCCCAGTGTTAATTAAAGAGCAGCATCTCAGGGCAATTCCATATATTCCAAAAGGCTGAAGAGAGTTACTGTTATCCAGTCACTAAGATGTATCTGACTCTTTGAGACTCCATGGACCACAGTATGTCAGCCTTCCCTGTCCTTCACTATCTCCTGGAGTTTGCTCAAACTCATGTCCATTGAGTCAGTGATGCCATCCAACTATCTCATCCTCTATAGACCCCTTCTCGTCCTGCCGTCAATCTTTCCCAGCATCAGGATCTTTTCCAATGAGTTGGCTCTTCACATCAGATGACCAAAGTATTGGAGCTTCAGCATCAGTCCTTCCAATGAATATTCAGGGTTGATTTCTTTTAGAATTGGCTGGTTTGATCTCCAAGGGACTCTCGAGAGTCTTCTCCAACCCCACAGTTCAAAAGCATCAGTTCTTCAGTGCTCAACCTTCTTTATGGCCCAACTCTCACATCCCTACATGACTACTGCAAAAAACCATAGCTTTGACTATACAGACCTTTGTCAGCAAAGTGATGTCTCTGCTTTTTAATAAATGTCCAAGTTTGTCATAGTTTTTCTTCCAAGGAGTAATTTTGTGGCTGTAATCACTGTCTACTGTGATTTTGGAGCCCTAGAAAATAAAATCTGTCACTGTTTCCACTTTTTCCCCTTCTACTTGCCATGAAGTGATGGGACTGGATGCCATGATCTTAGTTTTTTGATTGTTGAGTTTAAAGCTGACCCTTTCACTCTCCTCTCTCACCTTCATCAAGAGGTTCTTTAGTTCCTCTTTGCTTTCTGCCATTAGAGTGGTATCATCTGCATATCTGAGGTTGTTGATATTTCTCCTCAGAGTCTTGATTTCAGCTTGTGATTCATCCCGCTCAGCATTTTGCATGATGTACTCCGCATAGACATTAAATAAGCAGGGTAACAATATCTAGCCTTGATGTAGTCCTTTCCCAATTTCCCAGTAAAGAGAGAGACTTAGTTGTAATACTCCTGTCTCTTGCCGTCTCGTTAGCTGTAGCCCCTGAAGCCTCCATGGTTTCTCATCTTTCTTTTTCAAGGTGTTGAACCCTTGGAATTATCCTAAATCTGGCATTTGTCTTGACTCTGTCTTGTATCCTTAAATTCTTTGCATGTGGCTTACTGCTGTGGGGCTGCATCAGTAACATAGCTGCCTCACAAGCTGGATTGACTTAATGATGGCCAGGACCTCCAAATGGAGAGAGAAATTGGGTATATTGATTTGGCGGGAAGAGTTTTCTGTGAGCTATTGGTTATTCATTCCTTTTCCTCTTAAGATCTCTGTATGACCTCTTCTGGAAAATAATTCCTGAATCATAAGGAAAATGGATGAAGAGGAAGAGCCTAGAATAAGATAAACCAGTTAGGGGGTTCTTAGAGTTCTTTAGCCAGGGAGGCCGATCTGGGGCTTGGACCAAAGTGTGAATGGCAGAGGAAGAGGAATGATGGAGGGGGCGGGAAAGGATCACAGAGATGCTGCAGATGAAAATGTGCCAGGATTCACCAACCCAACTGTGTAGGCACAGAGAAAAAGTGAAGAATGAATGAGATTTTGAGTTGGGGTAACCCAGGTGGAAGTGTGTGTTTCTAAGACCAGCTGCTGGAAAGATGAGAGATCCTGGTGAGGGATATTGAGTAAGAACTATCCCTACTCATGCTCTAAAGTTCTGTAAAGGTCACCAGGAGAGATCATTAAAATATTCTTTTGTGTGGGGTCATCTTCAATTTTCTTGTGTTATTAACAGAATAAGAAAAATGCCACATGGTGTAGTTTTTAGAAGAAAAAAATAGTTCAGTTTTAAACATACTGAGGTATGTGGTGGATAATTAGATGGAGATCAGTATTAAGATGTTGGAAAGGAGGATCCGTTATTTCAGAGGGAGGTGAGGCTGGAAGTATATATTTGAGAATTATTTGAGGTACTAGTTCAAGATGATGTAAGATGAAATCATCAAGGAAAAACTTTTTATAAGTGAAGAATTGTTTGGTGAGTATCATGAATTTCAGAACTAGGAAGATGGCTGGATAGCAGAGAGAGAGAGAAAAAAAAAAAAAGAGATTTAATAAAACAAGAATTAGAAGGACCAAGAAAGATGTAGTGATTTGGTCATGGGAAAAAAAGTTAATTTACCATTCAGTTCAGTTCAGTCCAGTTCAGTCGCTCAGTCATGTCCGACTCTGCGTTATATTAGTCAAAATTCTCCAGAGGAACAGAACCAATAGGATGTGTATGTATATAAAACAAAAGATATATTACGAGAAATTGGCTTATATGAATGTGGAGACTGGCAAGTCCAGACTCTGCACAGTGGTTCAGCAGTCTGGAGACCCGAGAGAGCTAATGTTTCAGTTTGAGTCTGAAGGCCATTTGATGTAGAACCAGAAAGGACCAAAATGGCAGGTGAAGTCTGTTGGCAGTCTACTGGAAAATTCTCTTTTGCTTTCAGGAGTCTTGGCTTTTTGTTCTGTCCAAGCCTTTGACTGATTGGTAAAGGTTCACCCACATTTTGGAGGATGGTCTGGTTTACTCAAACTACACCAACTTAAATGTTAATCCCATCCAAAAACACCCTTGCAGAAATACACAGAATAAAGTTTAACCAAATATCTGGGCATCCCATGGCCCAGCCAGGTTAACACATATGATTAACCATCTCAGGTATACTCATTGTTGAGTTGGCATCCCTACACACCTTCTTAAACCATGCTTATCTCTAAATAAAGATGATAGCTAAGTTATTCATGCACAAAACACAAGGCAACTATCCTGCATACAACCTAAAATGTGCTAATTCCCCTGGAAGAGGATCCAAAGTCCTTAAATGATGTTTGCTCTTCTCCGTGATATCCTATGACTTGAATACCATGATATACGGTCAATACTTCTTATGTTACCTTCTGTATATATATATACACACACAGACACAAACATGTAATAATTAAGGAAGAAACACTCATGACAATTACAGTCCTCATTTCTGTGACTGACTGTGCGGTTGTCACTGGTATTTCTAACTACCCATTCTATATTCCCTTTCCTTTCACCAAGCTCCTCAGCTGATTGTGTTTCTTCACCTGGTGAGGTGGCCCAAACTTCCTGAATTGGGCTGAGGTTATCACTGACGTTAATCACAGAGCATGTGACTAAGAGTCACCTGGCTAAAATTCCTTTGAGGAAAATTTGAACACTCGATAATAGAGGACTTGAGTATTAAAATTTATGTTAAATGCCCATATACTATAAAAAATTAGGATGAAGCAACCTTTGGGCAGTAACAGTTGAATCCTGCCAGTGTTCTTGGCCAGATGATCTTTCATGTGTGGATTTTGAAGAACTGCATTCATGTACGACTTTGTTTAAACAATATCATGAGTTTGTATAAGATATGCAACACCGGTGTATGTGTACATTTAAAAGTTGAAAGGACTTAGTGGTTTTTGATTGCTGGTATCTTTTAGTTTAAATGGTATGAGATATAAAAATAGTGCTAATTTTTAAAAAACACTAGAAAAATCTACACTAAAACCTGCCAACTCCTTCTCTACCCTTTTAGATAGTAATGAAACTGTAAGTCATCTAGATCATAGTGGAAGATAAAACTTCCTGTTGCTTTTTTTTCCCTTCGTGAAAGGAAAAAAAGAAAAAAGAAAAGGGAAGGAGCATGCGAGTTCTTCTAAAGATATAAATGTATACTGCATACCTCCTGTCACTGCCACCGTTGCCCTTCTGAAGCTGAACAGTCTGGAAAATGTTTTCAAGCAAAGAATTTTTTTCACTCTTCCCTTTCCCACACCATATTCTGTTTCAAATTTGAAATTTCTTTGAGTCAGAGCTGGAAACAATTGTAATTAATTTGCATATTTTCTGTCTTTTTTATTTTTAAAATTATGAGAGTATGATAACACATTTACAGGAAACCTGGAAACTACAGAACTAAGTTTATATACACCATTTATTACAATTATTTTTAAGTTGATAAATTAAGATCTTTAGTTGGAGTTTCAATGTCAGACTCTCAAAAATTAATAGAATGTATAGACAGAAAAGTAGAAGGCTATGCTGCTGCTGCTGTCACTTCAGTCGTGTCCAACTCTGTGCAACCCTGTGGACAGCAGCCCTCTGGGCTCCTCTGTCCACAGGATTCTCCAGGTGAGAATACTGGAGTGGGTTGCCATTTCCTTCTCCAAGAAGGCTATAGTAGACCTATAATTTACGTATCTTATAAAAGACAGCACAAGAAAATTAAAGATGACCCCACACAAAAGAATATTTTAATGATTTCTCGTGGTGACCTTTAGAGAACTTTGGAGCCTGAGTAGGGACAGTTTATTACTCAGTATCCCTCACCAGGGTACATGTGAGCTCGCATCTTTCCTGCAGCTGGTCTTCGTCATAGATTTTTAGAGTAAGTGTCTTCCTAGAATGTCATCTTTAAAACGAATTCCTAAAGGCTACTTGAGTACTGACAGTTTCAAGATATGCCAAAGCTAGATTTCAAGGAACTCTAAGCTGTCCTAAAGCAAGTTGTGAATTTTACTGATATGTTTGTTCACGATAAAATATTAGATATTTCTATCAAGCATACTCATTTATTTAAGTAATCCCTAATGACAAACAGAAACTGTTTCTTTCTTTTTTTTTATTCCCAGTCTCTCTGATTTTTAAGAGCTAATTAAACTACCTTCACAGAAAGGTTAACTAATCACTAGGTAAAATCTGTCACCAAAATAAGTAAAACAACTGTGACAACTGTGATCCAAAGCTTCAGAAAAGTATGGATATACTTATGTATTCACGTTGCCTATCCTTTTAGATATATTTCCTTCATTTCAATGCACACAAGTATTTGAAATAGAAATATTTAAAATAGGGTAATTTTGAAAATGTTATGATACTATTGACCAACTAGATTAGGTAATAATCTGATATTCATATATATTAGGTTTAGCTTCTGAGAAAATGATATGATGATGATGATAATGATAATAGTAAGTCATTTATATGGGGCTTCCCTGGTGGCTCATATGGAGTCTGCCTTCAGTGTGACAGCAGGTTGGATCCCTGGGTTAGGAAGATCCCCTGGAAAGGGAATGGCAACCCACTTCAGTATTCTTGCTTAGAGAATTCCATGAACAGAGGAGTGGTTACTATATATCAGACTCCATTTTGAATACTTTATGTATACTGACCTGTTCATAAAGAAACTGAAGATTATGTACTTTTCCAGGGTTACTGGTGGAACTGAGGTTCTAAATGAAGCGGTCTGATAGAGTCTGTGCTTTTATCTACTGTATTTTGCTGCCAGATTTTAGAGAAATGATCCTCACAGGCCCTCCCTGCCTTCAGTGACTATGGTCTGCTTATGATTTTTGAAAGTGCCAGAGTAAGAAATCTGACCAACACACACAAAAAAACTGGCTAATGCCTAAAAGTGCTTTGCCTTGTAAAGAAAATGTTGAAAAGTCGCATTTCTCTTCTCAAAGCAGGCGTGTTTTGGTGAATTATCCAAGCAACAAATGTCCACCTCTGAACCAGATGGAACACCTCCACAAAGTCAAGATGCTACTAAGAACATCAGGCAAACCCGTTATCGCTGACGACCCAACTAAATTTTTTTTCCAAAGCTCTCCTTTCTGATTTCTCCTATCAAAAAGAGAAATAGAAGTTAGAGGAAGCAGCCAATACGTGCCCTTTTCTTTATCATTTCTGACTAGGCAGCACTTAACCCATTTACTCCTATACCTCAAACAACCCTTAAGTTGCAGTTATATCTTTAAAAAACTGGGGGGACATTGTTTTTCTAACTAAATGAGTGTCTGTGACTAAAAGCAGTTATGTGACTTTAAGTTAGTATCTAGCTAAAAGCAGTATTGTGACTACCATAGTCTTAGAGAATGCAATTCAGCAAGGGAGTTATCAGTAATACCTAAATCCTTGCAGGAGTTGTAGCAGGAAGTAAATGAAGATATTTCTGACTATTTTGTCATAACGTCTACTTTTCTGAAAATATACTTCACATTCAGCCTTGAATGCCTGACTGAAAATTACCCTTAACTCTGAGAAAATTTAAAGACTCTGTATCTCATAGTGAGTTCTCTAATTGAGAACTTCTAATGAGAAGTAGGACATAAACTCATGTCTCTGAGGCTTTCTAGATCTGAACAGGTTCTGGTACATAGACGTTTTAGAGAAATGGATTCACTCAAGGGTCAAACTTCTCTTGGCTGTATATCTCAAAGTTCTAGGAAATGAAAAGCTCAAGTCCAGTTCGAACTTAAATTATTTATGCATTAAGTAATTACATATGCAGTCTATAATGTGAAGTAGATAGGTGTACATTCACATTGGTCTTTTATAAAATTCAGCCTCTGAACAGAAATATAGTTTCTTCTCCTATGTCTCTGAAGAAGCATTACAAGAAGTAGATATGATGAATCATAAGTTTTTTAAATGAAGTGTTTACTGATTAGAATTTTATCTGCTGTTGTTTTATATTTTGATACACATTTATTTATTCTGGTCCATAAAATTTAAAAGTATCGTCTCTTAGGACTCCTCAGTCTGCATTCCTAAGAATTCAATATTTTGCTAATTTCCTTTCACATAGCCACAAGCACCTTGTTAAAAATGTGTGTGTGCATGTGTGTGACCTCAGTCGTGTCTGACTCTCTGTGACCCCACACTGTGGCCTGCCAGGCTGCTCTGTCCATGGAATTTTCCAGCAAGAATACTGGAGTGGTTGCCGTTTCCTACTCCAAGGTATATTCCCGACCCTGGGATCAAACCTGCACCTCCTGTGTCTCCGGCATTCGCAGGCAGATTCTTTACCACTGCACCACCTGGGAAATCCTACCAAATATTAAAACACAGGCTGTATTGGAACAATTTCATATAAGACTGGATTGCAAACAAATGAGTCCTTGTACCAAGGTAGCATGGTAATTTTTGAGTATGAATGACATTAAAAGGAAAGCATTTATTGAGAAGGCAGACCCATTGAATTCTTAGGGCTGGATATACAGTTTGCTTCAGTGTTAATGGCACTTGTGTGTTCACACAGTTGGAGAAACAGACTTCTGTTCATTTGTTGCTTTCAGTATGGAATACTTTATACCAATAAATTTTAAAATGTTTTTTATTTTGTCTACTTTGACAAAATTCTTTAAATGGGCACTCTTATTATCTAAAGTATATAGTTATTTTCTGACAAAAAAGCACAACACAATTTACATGTTAAAAAGTTGATGTTGATAAATTTAACACTATAGCAAGAACCACCGAAATAGAGCAGATTTTGCGTTTTGATTGCAGTGATTTTGTATTTCTGAAAAGAAAAGCAACAGGGATGAACAGTAATGTTTAATGTTTGGAGACTGCTAAAGCATTCATATATTTTCATTGTTTATGGCCTTGAAAAATTCATGTGCATGGGAAGTGATTCTTATCTTAGATTTGGAATATCTAAGTAATATATCTTTAGACAGCTTTTCCCTACTAATGCTCAGAAGAAAGAAGTGCTTAATAAATATATATGCAGCTCTTAAGGCCATATGGTAGCTCAGAATAGTCATGTTGTATTTTTTGGAGATGAAGTAGATGAAATGAGAGGTTTTAGAGCCTTTCCAATGTGAACTATTTTTGTGAGGTTATTACTTGACTAGAGCTTACATTTGTAAGATTCTGACTCTATTAATTTATGCATATTTTCTTGTTCCAGAAAGGTCTATATGTAGCTTTCAGTGTTTTAAGTATTTTTTCAATAAAAGTCTTGGATTTCTGTAATAGCAAAAACAATACTTCATATAATATTATGAAACAGTAATTTGAAAGAAATTAATTCTCCCTGAGTCTTCTTAGAGATATATGCTATTGTCCCCAATGTCTCATGAAGACAAGTTTTGCTTCTTTATTTCTTTGCTTATTCCCTGTATTTTTATATACATTTTAAAGATAAAATTCCAATATTGTGATAATGGATATTTCCAAATTTCATATTTATAAAACATTAATATAGTGAAAATAGTTAAGTTTGAATAATGCATACTTACAGTTTATATCATAAATTGATATTGGAAGATCTTTTTGATACAACAGTATTCAAATTTGTCTTATTAAAACACCTTTGTAACTTTCCCAGAATCACACCACAATTAGGTTTTATTTCAGCCTAGAAGGCTAGATTGTATGAGCTCTTGTACAGTTTTCAAGGAGGTTAAATTGGTCCTTCCTGCAAACAGTTGTTAACAGATATTCAGTTCAGTAAGTTCAGTCGCTCAGTCTCCTGTCCAACTCTTTGTGACCCTAGGCTTCCCTGTCCTTCACTATCTCCCCGAATATGTTCAGTCTCATGTCCATTGAATCAGTGATGCCATCCAGCCATCTCTTCCTGCCCTCAATCTTTCTCAGCATCAGGATCTTTTCCAATGAGTCAACTCTTCGCATCAGATGGCCGAAGTATTGGAGCATCAGCTTCAGCATCAGTCCTTCCAATGCATATTCAGGGTTGATTTCCTGTAGGATTGACTGGTTGGATCTCCTTGCTGTCCAAGGGATTCTCAAGAATCTTCTCTAGCACCACAGTTCAAAAGCATCAGTTCTTTGGCATTCAGCCTTCTTTATGGTCCAGCTCTCACATCCATACATGACTACCGGAAAAACCGTAGTTTTACTATCTGGACTTTTGTCAGCAAAGTGATATCTCAACTTTTAAATAAATGTATAGGTTTGTCATAGCTTTCCTTCCAAGGAGCAAGTGTCTTTTAATGTTATGGCTGCAGTCACCATCTGCAGTGAATCTGGAGCCCCCACAGCCCCTCCCCCCGCAAAAAAAAAAAAAAAGAAAAAAATGATCTTAGTTTTTTGAATGTTGAGTTTAAGCCAACCCTTTCATTCTCCTCCTTCACCTTCATCAAGAGGCTTTTTAGTTCTTTGCCTTCTGCCATTATGGTGGTGTCATTGGCATGTCAGAGGTTATTGATATTTCTCTCAGCAGTCTTGATTCCAGCTTGTGCTTCATCTAACCTGGCATTTCAAATGATGTGCTCTGTGTAGAAGTTTAATAAGCATGGTGACAATATTCAGCCTTGACGTACTCCTTTCCCAATTTTGAACCAGTTCGTTGTTCCATGTCTGGTTCTAAATTTTTCTTCTTGATCTGCATATATAGGTTTCTCAGGTTGTAAGTAAGGTGGTCTGATATTCTCATCTCTAAGAATTTTCCACAGTTTGTTGTGATCCACACAGTCAAAAGCTTTAGCGTAGTCAATGGCAAAAGTAGATGTTTTTCTGGAATTCCCTTGCTTTTTCTGTGATACAATGGACATTATTAGGAATAAAGAGTTCTTTTGTGATAAGAAAATACCTTTGAAGCTTAACTGTATTAAAAAAGATGAAACATTAGGCTTGAAAAGTTTTTTTTTTAACAAAGAATTGATCAGGTAGACAGGGTGCTAATGAATTTTACTAAGATAGTGATTATTAAACACTATTTCCTGGGGATATGGGATTATACTCACCACTGACAGTGATATAATTTGATGCATAAGTAAAACATATTTTGGAAATCTGTGTAATGGGATAGCAATAGAAAAAAATTAGTTGTCATGTGCCCTATGTAATTGAGCCTCAGATGAGGCCACATTGTTTAAAAAAATATTGTAATACTTTCCAGACCAGATATTCTGTAAACAAATATTGTGTCATAATAAACTTTTTACTTAACATGTTATAAATAATTTTGGCAAAAAATTATAAAAATATTCACAGAAAATTATAAAATTCATTAACTCGATACAAAAATTATTGGTAAGTTCTGTAAAGCAATTGTTATTAAAAAGTTAACAACCTTTGAGACATTAATGAGTGATTTTTCTGAAATATTAATAGCAGCTATTCTGCTTATATTTTTACACTTTCCAAATTCTTACAAACAACTGATAGAAATATGTAAAAGAGATTTGCAGTGAAATACAATAAACTATTAATTATTTAGAGAATGGTGTCCAATTTGTGAATTGTTTAGCCCCCAGTCCCTGGTTCACCACCTTGTTGCCATTTTACCCACCAGGTAAAAGTGAAAAAATAAAATCAATTGCACATGACAGTTTACTTAATATTTAGTTGCTTTAAGAAAATGTTTGATTTGGAAAGACAGAAATTGAAATGTGGGGGTTATTTCTGAATTTGAATTATCTCAGACTTTTGATGATATTCTTGGGGTAGTATAAGAAATTATTGATGGATTTTGTGTGTGTGTGTGTGTAACCAAAAACAATGCCATACAAATAAAGCTAAAATAGGAAACATAATAGAACATGAACGTGTACTCCTCTCAAAATTAATACATTAAAACTGGTCAGCAACTCTAGTGATGGGAAGAGACAATCACTCTTCTTGATGACTTGTAAGGAAGAGGAACCAAGAAGATGGGTTTATTGTCAGATTTAAAACATGTTTTATGATAGCAAGATCTTTTGAGTTTTGTTTCCTATCAGGTTAGCCTTGAATAACAGACTTGGCTTTAGGGACTTAACTGTTACCGTTCCCATGTTTGTGTTGGAAAACTGGAGCCCCTGGGAGGACATGTGAGAACCTTAGAAGAGAAGACCTACAAAGTACACATGCGTCCTCTGCAGTGAATCATTAAGTTGTCACTCTTTGTTTCAGCTCTTTGTTATTGCTCTTTTGACTTGACCATTGAGAATAATTTGTTCTCCCAAATGAATTATTCAACATTATTTTAAAAAAATCTGTGTATTCTCCTTTCACTGATTCTTCTCAGATAGCTGTAAAAGAAGAATCATGAAATGCTTTAATTTTCTTGAATTGTTGGGACCCGAATTATGTGGCTTTGTTGCACAAGAATGTCTGGAAGTTTTCAAAAGGATTCACAATTTGTCATCTTTATCTTCTAATAAAACTTTCAGCATGACGCTTGGCTCTGGAAAGACACTGAACTAACAATTTTAAATTGATCAGTATGTACATAGCTACCTCTAATTCATTCTGGGCAAAAGGAAAGAGTATAATCTCGGGGTTAAAAATCATGGCATGTGAAATGATACTTTTAGATTTGGCATGCTACTGCTGCTAAGTCGCTTCAGTTGTGTCCGACTCTGTGCGACCACCAGGCTCCCCCGTCCCTGGGATAGTCCAGGCAAGAACACTGGAGTGGGTTGCCATTTCCTTCTCCAATGCATGAAAGTGAAAATTGAAAGTGAAGTCGCTCAGTCATGTCTTAGATTTGGTATAAAAGAGGCAAATGTTCTTAGATCCAAACTTTTCTTAAGTGGTTGGACTAAGTACATTGGGTTTTTCTAATTGTTTATCTATAGAGTGGATATGAAGAATAAGGCTTTGTAACAAAATTATTATTATTATTTTTCTTTTCTGGATAATTGTCCTTTGTGTGGCAAGAACTATCAAAAAACAAAACTTGAGGTAAAATGAAAGAGGAAAAAAATTAATTTGATTTAGCCACAGTTGTCTGTTGCAGGGCAAAGCTCTTGCAAGATATATTTGTCTTAACTAATTTTTCAATATTTTAATTGTGCTATTCATATTATTTATGTGAATGAAAAAGTGATCTAACTCTCCTAGAAAAACTATTATTTATAGCAAAATATTATAATACCGTTTTTCAGCTTTTATAAAACAGAATTATTCTTTACAGAGGTTTGTTTAAGTTATATGTCTAATTTATAAATCTCTTTGAAATATTTATGTTGCTTAATGAATAGATCACAGGAAGCTTTGCTGAAACAACTTTCATTGGTTTTTAACCTCATATTTTGTTTTCAATGATCTCCAGTTACAGATACATTTGTTAGTTTTATTTTATAAAAGAATTTAATTATGGCATTTAACTTAATTCAGAGTTCAGTTGAACTTATTCTATATTATGTGAAGGAAAAAGCACATTGACATGACAGCTACAGTGTACAGAAGATTTTTAGGCTCTATCCTCAGAATAAGTTCCAAATCTTTCTAGGTGCAGAAAGCGAGAGCTGGTAAGAAATTCCTCTGGATCATAAGGAACCACAAAAATAAAACCTTCCTGTACTTATGACGGTCATGTAGAAAATTTAGTATAGCACTCAGAAGACTATGAAATCTAGCCCAACATTTAGAAGAGAAATGGCATATCAGCCAAAAGATCTTATTTGCAATTTCATAATAGTAAAGAAAGCAGAATTACAAACACACATCGCTGTATAACAACCAGGAAAAGAAAAAGGAACAGTTTCCTCCTCTCTTATGCTTTTGTACATTTACCCAGTATTTTTGTGACTCAAGAGAAAAAGAAAAGCCTCATGGTAATTTTAGTTGCTGATCATAGTTTTAACTGCAGAGTGGTGGAAGGGTGTGGGGCCTGGGGGTGGATGGCATCTTGCGGTTGCCTTTACCACAGTCAGCTTGGGTGGGGGAGTGGGGCACAGGATGGTGCATAGACCCTGGAAGCTAGCCAGTCATGGCCATTAATTAACTTGAATGACTACGTTTCAGAATTTGTGAGGGACAAAGTACTTCAGCCTTCTGAGAAAATGAAGACTGCAAGTGAAAATCTTCTGTAGTTTTCCAATCATCCCTTCAAGTATTCACATATAGGCATTTCAGCCCTGTCCTTGAAAGGGGGACATTTTCTAAAAATTGAAAAGTGGTTTGGTGTTAGTGAAACTGGAATACGTAATAAATACTACATATGCATACTTTAAAAGGACCAAAAAGAGAAATGAAAAAATTCAACCTCTGACTCTAAGCAGATTGAGTGGATATTATCTTATAAGAGGAAATGACTTTGCAGAGGACTTTGAAGCACAAAGTCCTGGATTATAGTGTCTGATACCTCTCTTACGTAGGTAAATGAGGGAAAGGGAGTGATCCCAGTGACTGGGATTCCTGTTTATCATTCAAGGAAGGCCTTTCTCAGTTGAAAACAAAATCATCTTGCAGAGGACGGTGATTCTTGCTTTAAGACAACAGAATTCAATGTGATGTTGCTGTTTAAAAATGTAGAATGGACTTAATACCTCAAGTGGAATGAATTACATAGTTTTATCTTTGTATGTATTGCTGCCTGTAAATAGAAATGGTCTCTTTAGACAGGTTGATTGTAATATGAAAAGAGCAGTGCCAGAAATCTCAAACTATTAGGCTACCGATTAATTGATACGACTCCTGTGACATGAAGTAAGAAAAACTGTCAAAGTCAAGGGCACTTTAGTTGCCTTTCCAACTGTTCAGTTCAGTTCAGTTCAGTTCAGTCGCTCAGTCGTGTCCGACTCTCCGCGACCCCATGAATCACAGCACGCCAGGCCTCCCTGTCCATCACCAACTCCCGGAGTACACTCAAACTCATGTCCACAGAGTCGGTGATGGCATCCAGCCATCTCATTCTCTGTTGTCCCCTTCTCCTCCCGCCCCCAACCTTTCCCAGCATCAGAGTCTTTTCCAGTGAGTCAACTCGTCGCATGAGGTGGCCAAAGTATTGCAGTTTCAGCTTTAGCATCAGTCCCTCCAATGAACACCCAGGATTGATCTCCTTTAGAATGGACTGGTTGGATCTCCTTGCAGTATAAGGGACTCTCAAGAGTCTTCTCCAACACCACAGTTCAAAAGCATCGATCCTTCGGCGATCAGCTTTCTTCACAGTCCAACTCTCACATCCATACATGACCACGGGAAAAACCATTGCCTTGACTAGACGGACCTTGGTTGGCAAAGTAATGTCTCTGCTTTTTAATATACTATCAAGGTTGGTCATAACTTTCCTTCCAAGGAGCAAGCGTCTTTTAATTTCATGGCTGCAATCAGCATCTGCAGTGATTAACAGTCATCAAAACAAAATTCTCTCATAACCAGATTACTACATACATGTTTTCTAATGGTTACTGTTTTGTTTAATTGATTTATTGTAGTCAAAATCTTGCCGAGTAGCTCCTTTTAAAAGTGTCTTGACATTGTCCTTACACTTGGGTGATTCTGTAATAGAGGTTCTGTGTAGATAGGTGCTTATCAACAAATGACCATTCTTTAGCTTATAGACGAATACCAATGGGGGAAAAAAGGTTCTATTTCTTCGTTTCGATGGAAATTTTACATAACCAATGGGATGTAACAAATACTTGATTAACATGTTGCTCACATCCATATAGAGAAAGAAATCTCAGAGCAAAATAAAGGAAACCAGAAAATGTTTCAGGACCTTGAGGATAGTATTCAGCTAGCCATTGTGGGAGTAAAAGCTTGATGGTGGTGGAACGTGCTTCCAGGGGCCATGTTCTCGGAAAGGTGGTGAGAGAGGTGGACAGAGTGAGATTGGTTTTCTTATGTGCAAAAACATAGTTCTCAAACATGGATTTTATTTTGTATTTATTCCAGATACTTTTAATTTAATATTTACTCTGTACCAGAGATTCATAAGCAATATAATCCAGAGATGATTTAGACAAAAATATAACTTGGAAGAACTCTTACTCTTGAGGGGGAATAGTTATATGTGATTCAATAAATATAATATCTATGTGAATAAAGTAATAATTGATCAAATAAAGCAGTTTGAGGGAGGTGGGTGCATTTCAGACAATAGATAAAATAGAAGAGTACATTGTCCATCTCTGGATGGGTAAGAGAAGGGTAAGCCTCAGGGAGAGGCTGTGGGTGCGGAGTCTCACTCAATGTGCATCTGAAAAGATGTCAAGGCTGGATTGCTAAGGGTCATGTTTCTGAGGAGATTCAGTTGGCCCTAGAGGCAACTGGATACCAGCAGAGAATTTTAGCTTTGAGTGACATGGTTAGAGTTGTGTTTCAAGAAAATCCCTCCAGTAGAAGTATAGAATATGGGTGGAGGCTGGAACAGGGAATTCTGTTAGGAGGTTATGAAAGATGATGAGAGTCTTTGCCAGGCCAGATGGAGAAACGTTGGAAAGAAATGAGAAGTTAAGAGTGAAATTATGGTGATAGACATAAAAAAAATTAACTATTGCTTCTAGGGTAGGGTTGAGAGTAGAGCTAAAAGAAGGTCCCAAGGATTTTAGCAAAGAACTTGGATGGGTATGGTGACTAAATTTTTGCATGTACAAACAGAAAACTCTCTTCAGATTTGTATATGCCCTCTGTTTCCTCCAGCCTGGATTGTGTCTCAAAGATATTCTAGAGCAGTATGTATTCTTTGGAAAATTTACTCTTAAATATATTTGAAAGACAGTTGTCAAAATAAAAAAAAAATTGCAAGCAAGTTATTGGAATGACATTGCAGTTTATCAACTTTCTCCAGTCTCCAGATCAATTCTCTTTCTTGCTGTCTGACTCTATTATTTTCTCTCACTCTCTGGGAAATATGACTATGAGTACTTAGTGGCACTGTGCCTTTTGTGTCAGGGGATTTTAGATGCCTTATGTGTCCTTAAGATGCTTTTTGGGAGAATAGCGCTGTGTAAACCTTATAATGTTCCATGTCAAATTATGAGTCAACAGGGCAGAATGTATTCTACAATTTACGGCTTCCTGTGAACATTAGAAAAAAATCTCCCAAGTGAGGATTTGGTGGTGGAGTGTGGGAATTTTCCTTGCCTTTTAGCAGGGATGTCAATGACTTTTAATCCAAGTTATCAGTTCAAAAGGAATAGAGGGCCATTTGCTATTCATTTTGCAGAGTGTGGACAGTGGTTTGATAAACGAAGAAGGCTTTGGGTGACTTGAGCCAAAATCCTTTCCTAGGTAACACCTTGTCCACTACAGAGACTGAAGAGAATGACATTTTAGATAAAGGAAAAATGTGCACTTGAAGCCTATTGATGGAACATTCTTTTGTATATATTCTGGATCTCAGTCTCTAATCATGATCAGCTTAGGGAAGGAAGGAAGGAAGGAAGGAATCTGTAATCATGTAGGTCTAGGAAAGGGGAGAGGAAATGAAAGACGAGACAGCCATGATGAATGATATCGGCAGCATAGCAGTTAGTCTACTGATCATAGATTTTTACAGAAAAGCAGGATGTTTTAATGAAACTTATAAATATAATGTCAACTTTATAGAAAAGAGTTAGAAAGAATAAACTCACACATTTCCCCACTACATCCCCTAAAGTCACTAAATTAAAGACGACAATATGAGAGAAAGCAAGAATAAAACTTACTATTCTTTTTTGTACAGGAACTATTTTAAACACTAAAAGAAAATATGTCCAAAGAGTCACTATTCCAGGAAGCACTTATAGAATGAATGTACTTAATGATCTTCATTAGGGTTTAATTTGCATAGGTGTTTCAGGGAACACTGTAACTCTGTGAGTATGTCTCTGGGATTTTATTTGCAGAAATGCAGAGAAATGTAAATAGACTTTTCTCAAGTCTCATAAATTCTAGATTTCAGACTATATCTGGAAGCAGAGCGGGCTCCACTCAGACACATTCTGGGAGAACATCAGCATAGAATGTGAAATTTTTACCCGTAGTCACTGGAGAGACAGGGCTGAACTCTGACTTGGGGAATGGGGAACGAGTGCTTGCTTTCCCACAAGTTGAAAGTGAAAGTCACTCAGTTGTGTTCGACTCTTTGCGACCGCATAGTCTATACAGTCCATGGAATTCTCCAGGCCAGAATATTGGAGTGGGTAGTCTTTCCCTTCTCCAGGGGATCTTCCCAACCCAGGGATCGAACCCAGGTCTCCTACATTGCAGGCAGATTCTTTACCAGCTGAGCTACAAGCGAAACCCATGAATCCTGGGGTGGGTAGCCCATCCCTTCTCCAGCAGATCTTCCTGACTCAGGAATCAAATCGGGGTCTCCTGCATTGCAGGTGGATTCTTTACCAACAGAGCTGCCACGGAAACCCCTATCTTGATCAAAGAAGACTTCAAAAATGGTCTCATATCTGATTTAAAAGCTGCAAAAATGACCAGAACTAATTCGTTTGTGTGCTTTAACTTTGTAACATCACAAAAATTAGATAATTTATTTTGTTTCATTAATATCAAGAAACCCAACCATTTCACGCTCAAGTAAAATGTAAGAGCTTGTATTTTATTTATTAGCATGTTAAAAAAAATCTTTTGTGGAATATTCACTTAAAATTTCCCTTTAATATAAAAATCTTATTTTATATAAATACTGTGTAGCAAAAGAGAAAGAGGCAAAATTGCATATTTCACAATATTTGAGTAATTTTAGATGAACTGTTCCAAGAGGTTCTAATTACTTGTCTGTCCAAGGTAAGGAAAACTAAGATGCATCATCTTAATTTTGAAATATTCTGATACTTTTCTTGTTTACCTGCCTTATTTAGATACAGTTGAAAACCACATGACTCATTTAAATAAATTTTTCCTTTCAATTACATTTCAAGGCAAATGGGATCATGAGATATAAATTTTTTATATATGACAAATATTTAATAAAACCTAGAGTATTTTTTCACGACTGAGCGACTTCACTTTCACTTTTCACTTTCACACATTGGAGAAGGAAATGGCAACCCACTCCAGTGTCCTTGCCTGGAGAATACCAGGGATGGGGGAGCCTGGTGGGCTGCCATCTATGGGGTCACACAGAGTCGGACACGAATGAAGTGACTTAGCAGCAGTAGCAGCAGAGTATTTTTTCAATTGTAAAATGCAAATGTAGATCAGTGACCATCAAATTGATAATATATTACATCAACCTGAGAGTTAATTGCTAAATACTGCATCAATCTGTTCAGTTCAGTTCAGTTGCTCATTCGTGTCCAACTCTTTGCGACCCCATGGCCTCCCTGTGCATCATCAACTCCTGGAGTCCACCCAAACCCATGTCCATCATGTTGGTGATGCCATCCAACCATCTCATTCTCTGTTGTCCCCTTCTCCTCGTGCCCTCAATCTTTCCCAGCATCACGGTCTTTTCAAATGAGTCAGTTCTTCGTATCAGGTGGCCAAAATATTGGAGTTTCAGCTTCAACATCAGTCCTTCCAATGAACACTCAGGACTGATCTCCTTTAGGATGGACTGGTTGGATCTTCTTGCAGTCCAAGGGACTCTCAAGAATCTTCTCCAACACCACAGTTCAAAAGGATCAATTCTTCAGTGCTCAGCTTTCTTTATAGTCCAACTCTCACATCCATACATGACACTGGAAAAACCATAGCCTTGACTAGAGGGACCTTTGTTGGCAAAGTAATGTCTCTGCTTTTTAATATGCTGTCTAGGTTGGTCATAACTTTCCTTCCAAGGAGTAAGCGTCTTTTAATTTCATGGCTGCAGTCACCATCTGCAGTGATTTTGGAGCCCAAAAAATAGTCTCTCACTGTTTCCATTGTTTCCCCATCTATTTGCCATGAAGTGATGGGACTGGATGCCATGATCTTAGTTTTCTGAATGTTGAGCTTTAATCCAACTTTTTTGCTCTCCTCTTTCACTTTCATCAAGAGGCTCTTTAGTTCTTCTTCACTTTCTGGCATAAGGATGGTGTCATCTGCATATCTGAGGTTATTGATATTTCTCCTGGCAATCTTGATTCCAGCTTGTGTTTCCTCCAGCCCAGTGTTTCTCATGATGTACTTTGCATATATGTTAAATAAGCAGGGTGATAATATACAGCCTTGCCGTACTCCTTTTCCTGTCTGGAAAAAAGGAAATTTTCCATCAATGTATAGATTAAAGTAGATTGAAGTTGTAACTTCTGGGTGTCCTGGTATGCAGTTCTTAAAAAGCAGAGAATTGCATGATAATTACAGTTCTTTAAACACTTATTCATTATTCTCAGATATTTAAAATTTTCATGTATGAGATAAAATGCAGAGATAGCAATACTGCTGGCTGTGTATGCGTTTGGCATTGGGGTAATGTGTGTATGCATGTGTGAACCCTGAGGGAGGTTTGGGAATCTTTGCTAGTAGTTGTTATAGAGAGCAGTATAAAACCATCCAGTATCCAGTCAATTAAAGAAGGATTCAAGAATGCTATAAAATAGGAATCAAATCCTTTGGGAAGTGACACTGGACGTTGCTACTGTTTCCTATAGGGCCCCACTTGTTTGGTGCTACCTGCTCAAGGATTGCCCCTGAAAGCCGTCAGAGAGAAGCAGCTACTGTGGAAGGGGATCATTCTTGGGCATTTCAAACTAAGTACAGCCTTAGAAACATAAGATGAAATTGTGCAGAGTCTTTGCTCCTCTTTCTTGAATCAAGACAACTTAACTCCCTTAGGAGAGAGTCACTTAATATTTGGGTGGTATGGGTACATCAGGAGAGGGAGCAGTGAGATGGTGATGTCGATGGTGATGATAATGATGTCATGGTGATTTTATTGCTTCTCACTTAAGAGAAAGAATAAATATTTCACATTAAGACACTCAGTGTGGGTAAAGCCAAGATAACTCAGTGTAAGAATTTAATTTCTTTATAGCAACAATAGCTCTGCCCTTAGATTCCTACTGGAGTGGTACAGCCTGAAAAACAGAGGTTTATATTTACCTAGAGGGGCTTCCCTTGTGGCTCAGATGGTAAAGAACCTGCCTGCCAATGCACTAGTCACAGATTCAATCCCTGGGTTGGGAAAATCCCCTGGAGGGGGAAATGGCAACGCACTCCAATATTCTTGTCTAGAGAATTCCACAGACAGAGGAGCCTTGCCCTCTAAAATTCTAGATTCTTGCTAGAGTGGTACAGCCTGAAAAAAAAAGTTAATATTTACATAAACCAATAATGAATTTAATAGCGAGATGCAGATTGACTTAATGGGTCTTCCAAGATGAGAATGTGTAAGTGGAATTTGTAATTTGAGCTCTAGCTAAGAACAACCATTGGTTTAGAGGCAAGATTAACCTGTAGATTATAGTCCTTTCCTGGCTGTTTAAGTCTGGGAAACTGACCTAGGCACACGTCCTGCTGGTTCTCAAGAACAGCTATTAATATAAATAAAAATCTAGGTACTCCTACTTTCCTCACCTCATTCCATGGCTCCCAAATCCAGTAGTCACTTTCTCATCAAATTGACCTCTCAGTCCCTTGCTTCTGGTCTCTGATGTCATTGTTTAAAAAACCTCTTGAACTTTTCTTCTAGCTTTTTTTTAAACTTTACCTTTCCCATATGGCTTTGGTTCTTTCGCCTTCTGTGGTTCACTGTGAAGTACAGCTTCTCAGAAGCTAACCCTTGTCTCTGGCCATCTAGTGAGCATCCAGATGGTTCGTTTTCAGCCCTAGTAGGCAGTAAGTGGGAAACAGTATTTTATTCAGCATGGTCTAAAAGTATCTGAGTGGTGGAAGCTAAACACATGAAAATTCAGCCATTTGTGAGAATCCCTGTGAAGGGGCTTAATGATACATATGATCAATTTGAAAATCTGAGATTTCTGTAGAGATTCTGCTCATTGCATCACATAATTGCTGTATATTGAAACAAGCTATGAACAGTGTATTTAATTTTTGATTGCATTGTATTGTTTAATCCTGAGAGTCTAATGGTGTTCTGGTTAAAAAATATTAGAAGGTAATGAAATTAATAGCTTTAGCTAAATGGTTTAGGAAGACGGTGTCCTCTGGTAGGGACAGGAGATACTTATTGTGGCTGTTTAAACTCAAAGGTTAGATGACGGATAACAGGGCATTGTGTGGAGACTTTTGCAGTTCAGGTTCATGCTATCAAACTCTCACAATGACACCAATATGCAGCTGATAAGGAACCTTAATGGACCTTTCATATCTGTGTGGTAACTAGGACATATACCATGTATGGTTATGAGATTGTTACCTATAAGACTTCATTCTGATAACTTAACTTCCTGTCAAGTGATATATTGCAGAAGCTGCTTCCAGCTTCTTATCTCTTTTACTACAAGATTTTCCATGAAAAAGATCACAGTTTAAAAAATTCACAATTTAAGACCTTTAGGGTTATTTTAATGGAGGTTATCTATCACATAACCCATCAATAATCTTTATTGATTACTTTTACCCTACAGATTGTTTATAACACATACACGTATCTGTAATGATCTTATAGACCATATATATAATATGTAAATACTCTCTCTGTGTGTATGTGTGTGTGTGTATTTAATTAGGCATATGGGCTTCCCTGGTAGCTCAGATGGTAAAAATCTGCCTTCAATGTAGGAGACCTGGGTTTGATCCCAGGGTCAGCAAGATAACCTGGAGAAGGGAATGGCTACCCACTCCAGTATTATATATGCCTGATTGCTTTTATCAAGTATTAGGCCTTCTCAGAAAAGTTATTATAGAGATTATGGAGGTTACTGGGATGCACATATGAAACAAGCTTTACCTTTAGACAAATAGCTAGTATATTTTGAATGCGTTTGTACTACTATTTTTCAAATGTGTACATAAGTATTTGTGGTTTAAAAATACACATTTTAAAAAAAGGCAAATTAGGTTTTATTTTATTTTTTATGATCCTCTTGCTCAAAATAATGGTCTGGTCAATTTGAGGCCAAATAAAAGGACCTATAGAGAGTCCTAGATGATTAAGTGTTTAGCTTGGCAAAGGCATTTCCAGAAGATGTAACAATGTAGTGGTAATGTGATACAAGCTCAAGAATTCTTATATATCCTTTGATTAAACAGTTGTGGGAGCAAAATTCTTCTTATATTTCTTTTGAATTTTAACTTGCGATTTAAAAAAATCATTTAATGAAGAATAAGGTGAAGCATAGTTTAAGTCTAAGTGCCAGCTCTTGACCTTGAGAGTCACCTGGGACTCTACCTCATACCCTACGTCCAGTTCATCAGCAAATTCTGTTGGAAATCCTGTATAGCCAGTGCATCTATGCCACTTTCCTTCCTCACTTATCTATGTCAGCGGCCTCCTACCAGTTTGCCTGCTTCCATCCTTGCCCTGCCATAGCAGCCAGAGTGATTTTTTAGCAACTCGCCTCACGTATTCCAAAAGCATACATTCTATTAAAACTATTACTGGAATATTGTGTTTCTTATTATATTTTCTTATGTATTACATTGTGCTTTTTTCTAATTAATGAACAATGTACTATTAAGGTCTTTTATCTTATGGGTAGAGTTGCTTGAATATTTTTGCCATGAGTCCTAGTATTTGAAACACTTGGGAACAACTGCTATAGG